>NC_137903.1:65787143-68308451 GCF_963455335.1 Martes martes
CAGCACACAGTTAGCAGATACTCAGCAGAGGTGTCTTTTCTGAGCTGTGGGTACTGAGAAGTACAGCTGCCCCTCTCCAAAGTGCTCCCTGAAAGCCGGACTTAAGGCAGGCTCTTTCAGAAGCTGTGACTACCCGTGTTTCTGGAAATTACTTCCAGCACAGGAGCTTGCATGGCGATGGGGACGTTTTAAAGTTTTCAAAATATGGTTCTCTGAGACCCGAGCAGCAAAGACTTCCCACCCTTTACACGGGGAGTGAAAAAAGCACAGAGAGCTGCTTGTCTGTTTCAGCTAAGTCTACATCTTCAACCGATGTTCGGGTTTTATTGTATTGAAATGACGCCTAAACTATGTGGTCCATCAGTTTGGGCTTGAACAACCTTGTTTTACAGAGTTTCTTTTTTTTATTTGTTTGAGAGAGAGAGCATGAGAGGGGAGAAGGTCAGAGAGAGAAGCAGGGACTTCTCTTCCTCGTTGAGCAGAGAGCCTGATGCGGGACTCGATCCTGGGACTCCAGGATCATGACCTGAGCCAAAAGTAGTCACTTAACCAACTGAGCCACATAGGCACCCGGTTTTACAGAGTTTATTATAATGATTTTTGTTTCATTTTTATTAATTTTTAAAAGATTTTATTTATTTATTTGAGAGAGAGAGAGAGAGAGTGAGCGCGTGCACACAAATAGTGGGGAAAGGGCAGAGGGAGAGGGAGAGGCAGACTCCCTGCTGAGCAAGGAGCCCAACACTGGGCTGGGGCTGGATCCCAGAACCGTGAGATCAAGATCTGAGCTGAAGGCAGCCACCCAACTGAGTGAGTCACTCAGGTGCCCCTGTTTCTTTTCTTTTCTTTTCTTTTTTTTTTTTTTTTAAGATTTATTGACTGGGATGCCTGGGTGGCTCATTTGGTTGGGCGGCTGCCTTCAGCTCGGGTGGTGATCTCAGGATCCTGGGCGTCGGGCTCCTTGCTCGGCGGGGAGCCTGCTTCTGCCTCTACCCCTGCCTACCACTCTGCATGCCTGTGCTCATGCTCTCTCTCTCTCCCTCTCTCTGACAAATAAACAAATAAAATCTTAAAAAAAAAGATTTATTTACTTATTTATTTGACAGAGATCACAAGCAGGCAGAGAGAGAGAGAGAGTCGGGGGGAAGCAGGCTCCCCACTGAGCAGAGAGCCCAGTGCAGGGCTGGATCCCAGGACCCTGAGATCATGACCGGAGCGGAAGGCAGAGGCTTAACCCACTGAGCCACCCAGGCGCCCCCCCTCCCGTTTCATTTTTAAAAATGAATTTAATCAGACATGAAAGTAAAGAGTAGTATAATAGACGCCCGTGAGTTTCTGCCCGGCTTCAACCAAATATTAGGAATACGTTTGGAAGCCCTCTGTGCAGCCTCCCTCTTTACAACAGATACGGGGTGACATGTATCGCTAATACTTTCCAGGCCATTTACTCTCTACCAGGTACCTAACATGTGTGATCACATTTAACATCTCCTACCCGAAACACTGTCCCTTTTGAACCAAGGACCACGCCAGGGTCGCCGGGCTGAGGGACCCGAACGGCACCCTGCCGGGGAGGGCAGAGCCTGTCCTTGACCCTGGCGCCCTGTCTCCCGGGCTGTGGCTTGCGCGGGCCGGGGCGCGGCCGCGGGGCGCACGGACGGGGGCAGAGCGGCCCGGGTCATGCGTGTCCTGCACCCCGCAGGCTGCGGAGAGCTGGTGTGGGTGGGCGAGCCGCTCACCCTGCGCAGAGCCGAGGCGGCCGCGGGCAAGTACGGCGTGTGGATGCGCGACCCGGAGCCCCGGCCCCCGCACACGGCGGAGACCACGTGGCGAGTGGACACGGGGGGCCGCGACGTGCGGCAGGTGTTCGAGTACGACCGCGCCGCCCAGTTCCTGCAGGGCCACCCCTCCAGGGTGCACGTGCTGCCGCGGCCGCTGGAGAGCACCGGCGCCGTGGTCTACGCGGGCAGCCTCTACTTCCCGGCCGCGGGGTCCGCCACGCTGGTGCGCTACGAGCTGGCCTCGGAGACGGTGCGGGCCGAGCGGGAGCTGCGGGGCGCCGGCTACCGCGGGCAGTTCCCGTACTCGTGGGGCGGCTACACGGACATCGACCTGGCGGTGGACGAGACGGGGCTGTGGGTCATCTACAGCACGCGCGCGGCCAGGGGCGCCATCGTCCTGTCCAAGCTGAGCCCCGAGAGCCTGGCCCCGGAGCGCACGTGGGAGACGAACATCCGGAGGCGCGCGGTGGCCAACGCCTTCCTGGCCTGCGGCCGCCTCTACACGGTCGGCAGCTACTCGTCGCCCGAGGCCGCCGTCAACTTCGCCTACGACCCGGCCACGGGGCGCAGCGAGGCGCTGCGCGTGCCGCTCTGCGTCCGCCACGGGTACAGCAGCGCGCTGGACTCCAACCCGCGGGAGCGGCGCCTCTTCGCCCGGGACAACTTCCACATGGTCGCCGACGACGTCCGGCTCTCCCGGGGCTGAGCCCGCGGCCGGCTCCGCGCGCACGAGCTGCGGCGCCGCGGCCGGAGTCGGGAAGCCCGGCGGCCTCCCTGCAAACCCCAGGGCCCTTCCGAAAGGCCCCGCTGGCCAAAAAGGGTGGGGGGTGCGGGGGGGAGAGGGGCTCGCGCCAGACAGCCCGCCCCACCCGGCCCCCGGGTCGCGCCCTGCCCGCTGCCTGGTTCCCGCCGGCCGCAGCCGGAGGACAGACGAGCGGCCCTTGTGGCCACGTGCGCGCGGCGGGGCCTCTGCGCTTCACGCGGCGTCCGCGGCGGCGCCCCCTAACCTCGGCCCCGCGAAGTAAAGCCACCGCCCAGCCTGTCCTCCTGGACCTCCGCCGCCTGCTTTGCTTAGGAGAAGAGCCCGGATTCCGGCATCGGATAATCCCTCGGGGTGGGCGCTGTGCCAGCAGGACACTAGCAGTGCCGTGTGAGAGAGAGAGAGAGAGAGAGAGACTGAGAGGTGGCTTTGCTGTCTGGCCCAGGACACCAGGCCAACAATGGAACCTGCCCCCCCGCCGCCCCCCCCCACCCCCATCTGTGCTCTGGGTCCCTCCCAAGCCATCTTCTCTTTCCCCAGCAGCCTGGGCTCCGAGTGGGTTCTCACTGGCCGGCATGGGCATCGGTTCCCTAAACTACAACCCAGGGGAGCAGACGCCTCCCCCCCCCGTTGGCTTTTAAGTAACTGAACTTACTTGTGACCTTGAGGTGCCCTTGCCCCGAGTGGGACAACACTTCACCTGGCCAATTCAGCTTGTTCTCTGTCCTGTTAATGTGCTTTCAGTCAGTTCAGGTCACTCCTCGTCCCCGAGCTCATCCAGGTGGCCTCCGTGCTCCAGGGCGCTCGGGCGAGCAGGGAGGGGCGTCCAGGCCGACTCTTGTCCTGCCGGGTCTCAGTCACCGTGCGGCCTCCAGCACTGGCCGCCGACACGTTCGTCTCCACATGTGACGGCTGCGTGTGATGGCCGCGTCCCTGAGGCCAGCTCCAGCAGGCTGCTGCTCCAGCCTGTTCTGTGTCCCCTCAGGAGGTCATGTGCACCAGAGGAAATTCAGGGTGCTCAGGCCCTCCCCCCTACATCGGTCTCGGGGCCCCTTCTGCCCCTCTGCTGGCGCGCAAGCCACTTCCCTTAGAACTTTGCCACCTACCCAGGTTTAACCTGGAAGCTTCTGCCTTCTCATGCCCCAAACCGTCTGCTTTGACAAGAACTCTCCAGAACCTACGCTCTCTTTTTCTCTCCTTTTCCCTGGCCTCCCCCAGACATTATGCAACTGCAGGGACGCCACAGTGGGGCCCTTTTCCTGTTATCTTCTCAAATCTTGGTCTTGGGACCAGGCCTCACTCAGCCTTTTGATTTCCAAGAGAACCAGCACTTCAACGTCAAAACCTTGACTTTAAAGACAAGTCTCTCTATCGCGGGTCCTAAAGCGTGTGCTTCGGAACGCAAAACGCAGAATGGAACGTTTCCTACCTCTCTCGAGAGTCAGTTCTTGTAGGGGCTACGCGCACCGAGCGTGAGCGGGAAGGAGGTGAGATGTCTCTCCACGGGTGTGTTTGTCTGCTCGGGCCACCGTGACAAAGGCTGAAACAACGGAAGTCTATTCTCTCACAGTTCTGGAGGCTAAAAGTCTGAGATCAAGGTGTCACCGGGGGTGTGTCTTCTGAGGCCTCCCTTCTTGGCTTGTAGGTGGTTGCCTTCTCCCTGACTCTCCACAGGGCCCTCCTTCTGTGTGCATCTGTGCCCCAATTTCCTCTTTTTTAAGAACAGCAGTCAGATTGGATTAGGGCCCACCCCAGGGACCCAATTTTACCGCAATTACCTCTTTAAAGGTCCTATCTCAAAAGACGGTCACCTTCTGAGGTACTAGGGGTTAAATCTTTGACACACGAACCTGGGGGCGACACACCATTCAGCCCGTACCAACTGGATGTCACCACTGCACCCCACTGATACCAGACTCTTAAAGCCTAGAAACCCCAGAAGTAGGAACGCATGAGCTCATTCACCGTTGTGAGCGCCTGTAGCTGCCGGTGTTTGAAGGACGCGTGGAAGGTGATGAGAGCTTTGGGTGAGAAGACAGGCCGTCCCCTCTCATGTGCTGGGGAGGCCAGTCCTCACACAGACCAGCCCATGGCTCCTTTTCTTTCCCTCTGCCAGCTCCTGCCTCTGGCTTTGGGACGGAAGAAGAGTGTGAACGAAGGAGGGAGGAAGGGAGCCGTTCTGGACTTGGCGTCCAAGGTATTCGACTTGCCTGCATCACTGACCGCTCCTTCCGCGCTCTCTAGCGAGCTCCTCCCTTCAGCCTGTGTCACTCAGTGTAGATGTGGATGTAGATATGAAAAGAGATTTAGTGTGAGGAACCGATTCACGCCAATTGTAGAAGCTGAGAAGTCCCATGATCTGCCTTCTGGAAGCTGGAGACCCGGGAGTCTGGTGGTGTAATTCAGTCCGAGTCCGAGGGCTTGAGAACCGGGGAAGCCGAGGGCATAAACCCCAGGGAAGACAGGGGTCCCCGCCCAAGCAGGCAAGCAGCAGGCACGGGGTGGAGTCCTCCTTCCTCCGGCTTTTTGCTCTACTCAGGCCCTACGTGGACTGAGCGATGCCCCCCCACACTGGGAGGGCGTCTGCTTTACTGAGTCCTCGGATTCAAAGGCTCATCTCACTTGGAGACACCGTCACCTCACACACACACACGAACAGTGCTGCATCTGGGCACCCCTGGGGCCAGTCAACTTGACACACAAAACTCACAATCACATCGCTCAGCCGCTTCAGACTGACGTGCTCCCGGGCTCAGCGGTCTCCTCTTCACCGACCCGTTCCTCCGGTCTCTCCTGGCATCGTGGCTCTGAACGCCGCGGCTGGGCCGATGACCCCCTGTTCACACCTCCGGCCCACACCTTACTCCTAAGCCCCAGGTTCGTATTTTTATCTGTGCACGGGGCCTCTCCAATTAAATGTCCCGTAGGCAGGGGCACCGGGCTAGCTCTGCTGGGGGAGCAGCTCTCGATCCCATGAGTTCGGGCTCCACGTTGGGTATAGCGATTACTGAAAAATAAAATCTTAAAAAGATGTCTATGAGGCATATCCAATCAGCAAAACTAGAATCTCTGCGTTTCCCCGCACGCCCCTGTCATAAGTGCCCAATCTGCTCTTCTCGGAGCTGCTAGAAACCCCATTCTGCCAGCTGCTCAGGCCCAAGCTCTTTTTTTTTTTTTAAGTTTATTGGTTTAATTTTCTCTTTTTAAGATTTTTATTTATTTATTTGAGAGAGAGAGAGCACAAGCTGGGAGAAAGGCAGAGAGAGAAGCAGGCTCCTTGCTGAGCAGGGAGCCCAATGCGGGGCTCGATCCCAGGATCCTGGGACCATGACCTGAGCTGAAGGCAGAGGCTCAACCCACTGAGCCCCCCACCGCCCGGCGACCCGGGCCATAACTCTTGAAGTCATCCCCTACTCGCTGCTGTCAAACCCCACATCCAACACATCAAAAATTCTCGTTGGGTCCATGTTCAGGCACATCCGTGCAGGACCTGAGCACATTTGTCACCACATTTGTCACCAGGCCACGGCTCCCCACTCAGATTCCCGTCGTCCTTCTCCCGGGTCCACACAGCCTCCGACGCGCTCTGCCCCTTGCCCCCGGATGGCCTCGTCACCTTTGCAGCCAGACGGCGCCCACTGCGGAAAGCCCCCACGGCCGGGGTCCCCACACAGTCCCCGAGACCCTTCCCCGCCCCCGCGACTTCACCTTTCACTCCTGTGCCCGCTCCACTCTGCTCCAGCCGCCCCGGCCCGCCTGCTCCTTCGCGTGCTCCGGGCGATCGTCTCGGGCCCTTCGCGCCGGCTCTTTCCCTCGGCCCGGCCGGCCACACGCCTACCTCATCCAGCTGTCGCCTTCCTCGGGAGGCCGCCCGGGCCACCCCGTTTAGAGCGCCGCTGACCGGCCGTTTCGTCAGCCCCGTCCACCCTTCCTGACCCCGTCTGATGATTTCAAAACGTCATTTCCAGGGCATCTATCGTCTCCCGACACGCGATGTAATCCACCGATTTTAAATTGTCTATACTTTCCATCACGCGTCCCTCTCCGGATGTTGTGGAAGGTCATCGAGAAGACAGGACTCCGGCTGACGTGTGAGCTGGACGCTGGCGACTGGAGAGCTTCACGCCGCCCCCACCCCCGGCCGTGGATGCCCTCGGATGCCCCCTGCCCCCAGAGACCGAGATAGTCCCGTGGTGTTAAGAGCACCTGCACCAGGGCGCCCGGGGGGCTCAGTGGGTTAAGCCTCTGCCTCCGGCTCAGGTCATGGTCCCAGGATCGAGCCCCGCATCGGGCTCCCTGCTCAGCGGGGAGTCTGCGTCTCTCTCTGCCCGCCATTCTCTGCCTCTGACAAATAAATAAATAAATAAATAAAATATTTTGAAGAGAAGAGGAGGAGGAGGAGGAGGAGAAAGAAGAAAGAAGAAGAAGGAAGCAGAAGGCCCGCACCATTTATGTGACTGAACCCGGTTAAGGCTCCTTATCAACTTCTAAGGTGTAGCGGGCGGTCGTGGGTCGTACTCGTCCAAGACAAGGCCTGTGGCAGGGCCCTTGCTTATTGCCGCTGGAGCGGCGGTTTCCTCCTCCAGCCTCTCCCTGCCTTCCGAGGGCGGGGTCAGTGTCTGATCACACCCAGGGCCTTAGAGCCAACATGCGGCGCGCCAGCCCGGCGACAGAGGACGCGGGCCCTGGAAATGAGGCATCTGTGTGTGTGGCAGGGGGGGGGGGACCTCAGGCTGCCGGCGGCCTCTGTGAGGGGTGGGGGCTGCGGGGCCTCGTTTGTCAGATGCTTGTGGACGGCCACGTGAGTACGGGGATGCCCCCAAACGCTAGCGGCTGTAAGGGGTTAATCTGAGAAAGCCGGCATCGCTCACTGCGGCAAGGCAGAGGACCAGACAGGTGGCTCAGCGGGCGGTTCGGAGGGCGACGGAGGCCCGCGTAGGGGCTGAGCTCAGAGAAGAGCATGGGAGTGTCCCCCACCCTGCTGGCTTTGGGGCTGGCCGACCGGTGGGGTAGCAGGGGAATAAGTTAGAGGCCTTAGCAGACCGCTCCGCAAAGCTAAGACCTGGGCCCTTGTGACAAAGCCTGGTTTGGACACGAAGAGCTAAAATCCCTGGGCAAGTGATGGGAATGAAGGCGGTGGAGCGGCGGGCGCCCGGGGGGCTCTCTGCTCAGCGGGGAGCCTGCTTCCTCCTCTCTCTGCCTGCTTGTGATCTCTGTCTGTCCAATAAATAAATAAAATCTTTAAAAAAAAGAAAAAAAGACGGGGCCCCTGAGTGGCTCAGTGGGTTAAAGCCTCTGCCTCTGCCTTTGGCTCAGGTCATGATCCCAGAGTCCTGGGATCAAGCCCCGCATCAGGCTCTCTGCTCAGCAGGGAGCCTGCTTCCTCTCTCTCTCTCTGCCTGCTTCTCTGCCTACTTGTGATCTCTGTCAAATAAATAAATAAAATCTTAAAAAAAAAAAAAAGGTTCAAAATAGTTTAAAAAAAAAAAAAAGACGGTGGAGTGGTGACTGACGAGGAACAGACAAAACGCTCCAGGCTGTCTGACACCTAAAACAAAGGAGAAACTTTAAACAGCCATTCCCCCAAAGTTCCTAGGAGGAAGCTGGCATTCTTTCCCTGTCCCTTGAGGTTGTAAATCTCGTCCTGTCTTTGAAATGCGCAACCCCCCACCCCCCGAAATAACCAAAACATGGCCCAGAGACTGGAAGGGAAAAAAGCAGGGAGTAGAGGCTTTAGAGAACGCCGACTCCCTTGCCGCAAGTCCGGCCCCCAAGCTCCATCCGTCACAAGTGTCAGTGAAGAGCCCTGTGAAGGGTACCTGGCTCTTGGTTGGAGTTTTGGAACAAAAGCTGAAGGGATACAGAAAGTTCCAGAAGGTTTGTGGAAAGGGAATATTGAGAAACAAATGTTATGTGTTGTCAAGCTAAGACTGGAATGGATATATGTATTTTTTTAAGAGTTTTGATATCCAACAAACACTGGTGAAAAAGGGGCGCCTGGGTGGCTCAGTGGGTTAAGCCTCTGCCTTCGGCTCAGGTCATGATCTCAGGGTGCTGGGATCGAGCCCCGCATCAGGCTCTCTGCTCAGCAGGGAGCCTGCTTCCTCCTCTCTCTCTGCCTGCTTCTCTGCCTACTTGTGATCTCTCCCTCTCTGTGTCAAATAAATAAATAAATAAATAAATATCTTAAAAAAAAACACTGGTGAAAAAATAGAATTTATTTTTCTAGTAATGGGAAGACATTTTCTCAGATAATTACTTTTTTGTAATAAGAAATTGTAAGCAAAGGTTTTTCTTTACCTTTAATATCATCTGCCTAGAAGGGAGAGAGCCTGTCTTCATCGGCTCTTTGATTACTTAAGAAACGGAGTCTTATCACAAAGGCTACATTGGTTTTTTTTGCAACTATGTAAATTTTGTGTACATAAAATTTCATGGGAAACACTGTCCAGTAACCAGTGATGCTAAACTCTCTCTGGGCTGTAATAGTATGAAATTTCGAACATCTGATATATACCGTGTAATGATATCAATATCATTTTAAAATGTATGTCACAGAAATGACCAAATTTCCCTGTTGACTACATGATGCTGAACTTTCATCAGATTTTTTAACTAACATGGCCATTTTAATTTTTTTTTTGAGATTTTATTTATTTATTTGAGAGAGAGCAGGAGGGGGGGGAGGGTCAGAGGAAGAAGCAGACTCCCTGCTGAGCAGGGAGCCCGATGCGGGACTCCGGGATCATGACCTGGGCTGAAGGCAGTCGCCCAACCAACTGAGCCACCCAGGCACCCTAACGTGGCCATTTTTAAAGTCTTTTATCATTTCCAGACTGTTACTATTTTATTCTGATACTCTGGTTGGTGAGGGGGTGGGGGGCGAATATTCCTGTTAAACTGCTTCATCCTCAAGGAAATTCAATAAAAAGTACTTTGAGGGTTTCTGATAACTAAGATCAACTTGCCTCATGTGGGAGGGAGAAAATAAGCCTTCCAAGGGCTCCCCAGGCCATCTGCACAGCCTGCGACTGTCGCTCTCGTCCTTCCCCGCAAGCCAAGCAGGCCCACGGCATTGACGATACGACGCTGACCTGTGCAGATTGGCCTCTGCTGGGGGACCCCTGGGAGGGGATCCCAGGAGGGGCAGTGAAGCCACAGAAAATTCAAGGCCCAGGCACTGCCATAAGGTTTCAGGAGTCGTCCTGTCGGATAGGACTCGGCTTGTCCCACAAGCCGTGATCCATGAGGTACGAGCTTATCAGATCGCCAAGAATGAGAAAGAGGTGCCCATCTTTGTAGGGATTTGGGGGTCTGGAGGACTTTTATTCCCCGTCTGGCACAGAGCCTCTGACCCTTACACTGCCTGGTAAAGAAAGGGCACGTCTGGGCCTGGGGCCAGAGCAACAAGCTGCCTTTGAGAAAGCCAAACTCCGAGTGAAGCAGGTCAAAGCTGTAGGCATCTCCCCGCAGGGCTGCCCCGGTGTCGCATGTGACTGGGACTCCAGAAGGTACGGGCTGGGCCCTGTGGCAGAAAACACACACAAGGAGAGAGCACCCCTGGGATACGGGTCTCAGCTCTGAAGGGGGACAGAAGCCCAACATACCCCAATAGAGCCCCCGCTCCTAGCAGGTGCACACGCCCCTCCAGGGACCGCCTCTCACACAGAAGCCACAGGGCCGAGCTCGAATCCGTCTGGCCAGTGATCACTCATGAGCCCTGACCACTAACCCATTGCACTGACGACCCCGACAGTGGGAAGCCAAGGCATGGATGACCATGGATAAGCCTATGTGGGGTCAGGATATGTGGCAAGACATCTGGGGGCGTCTGCAAGAGCTTGAGGCAGACCTCCCTGTTTTCCACGTCCCAGCTCGCAAGGGGTTGACACTCCCCACGGCCCCCCGCCCCAGCAGCTCGCAAGCTAAGGCCCTAGCCTGGGAAGAGCCCTAACTATTGAGTCTTCGGTAGACACCGCGGGTTGGCCGCACAGAAAGAGTGGCCACCGCAAGGTCCAAGGAAGATGGCGGATTGGCAAGAATGCTGGATTGTTCTTGGAGTACAGTGACATAGTTAATGTAGGAAAAGCATGACCGTGCGTTCTTGACAATGCCCAAGGTAACCACCAAAAGAGTCTGAGACCATCCACCAGAGTTCCCAGCCCATGAGGGATTGGCAGATTGGTCCTGTTGGCCCCCTCCTTCCAAGTGAGGGCTCTAAATATGCCTGGGTGTGTGGACCCTGCGTGTGGCCTAACACCAACTCGCCCCTGTCCCCGCACAAACCAAGCTGCCGGCATGAGGGGGGGGGAAGAAAAATGACCGTGCATAGACGCCCTCATCACTGAGACAGCCACTGGGGCCGCATTTCAAAAATCATGACATTGAGCAGAGGTGCTGTCACCCCTGTAGCCCACGAGCCGCAGGGGGGTGGGGTGGGAAGAAAACATGGACTAGTAAAGGAGCAGCAGATCAAGTCACCAACAGTGATGGGGCGGACGGAAGTTCTGTCCCAGTCTTGCAAACACTTGAATGATCACACTTAGGGCCTGTGCCCAGATGCCAGCCCGGGGACCCCCGTGGAGGCACCCAAGGCTGGAACGGTGTGGAAGTCATAGGAAACAGCCAGCACCCCACCCCCGCCTCTCAACAGGTGTGAATGCACCCGAGGACACCAAGCCCCATCACACCCTGGAAAGGAGCTACCTGCGGAAATGGGATGTCCCACCGAGATGGAGGACTTACCTGGCCCTCGGGGTGACGGGGAAGCACTCCATCTCCACAGGGATCTGTCGGCAAGACCTGTTGAAATGCACCCTGGGTGGCTCAGTCAGCTCAGCGTCTGCCTTGGCTCAGGTCATGATCCTGGAGTGCTGGGATCGAGCTCTGCGCTGCGGGGTGGCGGTCCCTGCTCCGCGGGGAGTCTGCTTCTCCCTCTGCAACTCCCCCTGCTCCTGTTCTCTCTCAAATAAATAAATAACATCCTAAAGGAAAGGAAAAAAATAAGTTCAGCCAGCAAGTCTTAAAGACTAGCAGACAAAGCCTGTCTTTACTCAACACTGAAACGCTGAAGTCATTTCAGGGTTGTTCAATACAACAGGGTGTTCATACCCGAGGGGTCTGCTAACGGGTCGTCTTTAGTCAATCACGTGACACAAAGGAACACCCTGATTGATCCGACCTCCAGCTTAGGGGACTTGATAAACCAGTAATTCAGATCAGAGGCTTTCGTAGAAAAATGCGTCACTGCTTTCGGCATCACCGCCGAATCGGTGCCTTCTCTTGCGTGTGCCCGCGCTGTGGCTGCGACGTGTGCCTCCCGTGCCCCAGCCCGCCCGCACAGGGGCCACCCGGGAGACGGCCCTGAAGCCCCTGCTGACCGCCCAGGACCCGTCTGGGAAGAGGGGGTGGTTCACCAGACTGTAAGGGCGGCCGCGGTCATCGGGGTGGAGGACTGGGGACGCTCCTCCCCAGGAGGGGATCGCGGGTTGCCCCGGAGCTGGACCCGGTGCAGAGGCCCCTCACCTCCCTTCCTGGTGCTGGGAATGAGGCTTGTGCTGGCCTCTCCCCCTCCCCGGGGCGGCTCCGAGGGCGCAGCCTGGACGCGGTGAGGGGGTATTGAAAACACCTGCAGGGCAGACGCACCTGAGCCCCGTGAAGGCCTCTCTATAAACTTTTGAGACGTGGCCAGTAACGCAAGGGTCCTGTCATCCTGCTGCCACCCCAGACAAGCCTGTGTGGGAGCAGCCGTGTGCTTGTGAAGTCTGCCGCCTACCATGCCGGAGGGCCTGGCCCTCCCCTTCTCCGCCCCCACCCCCACCCCACCTTCTGCACGCTGGGGCTGGTTTCAGATCTCACCTGGGAAGCTCCCTACGTGGTTTCAAACCAAAAACACCTTCCATGGGGTCAGGAATCGGGGTCAGGAACTGATGGTTTTGTTCAATGATAAGTCCCTAGAGCAGTGCTTGGCTCACATAGTGAAGGACCTATTTTATATTTTTATATTTTAGCAAGAGGCTTTCATTGCGGTTAAACAAAAACCTTGTTGTTTAACCCTTAAACTGTCCCTGCTCCCCTTCCTCCAGGAGATTCACTTAAAAACAAGTCCCGAAACCAGCTCCAGGTAACAAAGCCCAGATACAAGGTGGGTCAGGCCAGGTGGAGACACTGATCAGTGGGGGGTTGCATACTGTCTCCCTGGTTACCAAGGAGTATGGGCCCTGCCCTTTGGGAACGTTTTTGGCGCCAATCCTAATCAAGGTGTAATAGGCTGGTTCAAATGTCTACTAGGGTAAATTGTAATTCAGTTGGTCACCTAGCATCACTGTGGAGTTTCCTGTGTGTGTTACAATCTCATTGGCCACCTGTGCGTGGCCAGGCCCGACCGCATGGCCTTTGCCCTTAAAAGCTAGACTGTGAAACAGAGAAGGGTCGCCCTCTCTTGTAAGAGGTGCGTCCCCGAACGTTTGCTCTGATTCTCGATGCTTGGTGCGAAATAAAGCTTTGCTTGACCTTCGCTTTATATCAGTCTCGCTCCTTTCATCACGGACCCATTATTGGGGCATAATACATAGTAGTCAATATTTTTTTTTAATTATTCTTTTTAGTCCATTTTTTTCCTAGCAATTTAAAAAATATTTTATTTGTCAGAGAGAGAGAGAGAGTGTGTGCACAAGCAGGGGGAGTGGCAGGCAGAGGAGGAAGCAGGCCCCCCGCTGAGGAGCGAGCCCCTGGGATCATGACCTGAGCTGAATGCAGATGCTTAACTCTCTGAGCCACCCAAGTGCCCCTTTTAATCCATATTTTTTTAAACAAATAAGTGAACAGAAAAAAAACATCCTGGAACTTGTTCAGAAATAACTGGAGGGGCGCCTGGTTGGCTCCGTCCATGGAACATGCAACTCTTGATCTTGGAGTTGTGGGTTCAAGCCCCATATTGGGGGGGGGGTGTAGAATCTTAAAATCTGTCAAATCTTAAAAAAAACAAAAGAAATGGAAATAAAATACCACAATGGTTAGTCTTTCTTACTTTTGCCCTCCTGGATTCTACTCTTAACTGGCCGTTTGACCTTTGCCAAGCCACTTAACCTCTCTGTTCCAGCACTCTCTCGTAGAACTTTCTGTAACGTTAGTCATGTTCTAGATCTGCAGCATCCAGTAGGGTGGCCACTAGTCTCATAAAGCTCCTGAGTATTGCAAATGTGGCTAGCACAACTGGGGAACTGAATTTTATTTAATCTTAATGAATTTAAATTTAAGTAGCCACACATGGCTACTGGCTATCCTACTGGACAGTGTAGGTTTGTTTCGTCTTCTGATGGAGGAGGAGGTTGTGACTGTATGGAGCACCCAGCTGGCGAGGACAGGCACTCCATGCACGCTCCCCCCTTCCCCTGCCCGGTGCTGCTGCCAGGAAGCTGATGATCAAAGGCACAGTCAGGTGAGGGGACCAGAGTACATTTTTATGGACAGGCTTGGAGAGAGGACACCCACAGGGACCCTATGAAGTAGAGGAAATAAAAGAGAGCACCTCAGGGGCCACCCAGGTGGCTCAGCCGGTTGGGCGTCTGCCTTTGGCTTGGGTCATGATCCCAGGGTCCTGCGAGTAAGTCCTGTGTCAGGCTCCCTGCTCAGTGGGGAGCCTGCTTCTCCCTTGCTTGTGCTCTCTGAAAAATAAATAAGTAAAATACTTTTTAAAAAGAGAGCACATCAAGATATTTCTCATACGTGGATTTAAATTTTATTTTTAAAGATTTTATTTGACAGAGAGAGAGAGAGAGAGTACAAGCGGGGGGAGCAGGAGAAGCAGGCTCCCCGCTGAGCAAAGAGCCCGATGTGGGGCTCTGTCCCAGAACTCTAAGATCATGACCTGAGAGGAATGATCACATTTTTGATGTTTTCAAACTGCTCTGATGAGCCTCAGAAGTCCTTAGAAGTACTTTGGTGGGGTGGGGTGGGTGCAGAGTCTTGACCATGGGATCTGAACAAGACTTCTTTCCTACTCTGCACTTGGCTTCTTTTCAGGTTGGGTTTCTTCTGCTACAGAGTTTGAAATGCACTTAAATCTCCTAGAAGCACAGCTTGGAAATACTGTCCATAAATGTGCACGACAATCAGCCTGGCACCAGCAGACACAATACAGCTCAATTAAATGAGTGCACAGGCCACAAAACTGTAGTGTGCCCGGCTGAGTTTTGAAAACCCAAATCTCTCATAGTTCTCCGGAGCTCAGTTCTTTAAAGTCACAGATTCCTGGACTTTTCACCATCCCAATTTAATAACAAACACTGAAGCCTCGTCTTTTTTTTTTTTTTTTTAATTCGAATACAATTGATGACTTTCCGTAGGACAAGGCAAATGAAAGCTCAAATGTGGCTGTAAATCATTGACTTGGCTTGAAAAACCAAAGATTGCCCTAGTGCACTCGTGAGGATAAACAGCACTCAGCCGTGATCGTGAGGAAAGAAAGATGTTCCAAGACCGTCTTCAAAGACACCCGCCAGTGAGGAAAGAAAGAACAAAGATGTTCCAAGACAATCTTCAAAGACACCCCCAGCTTCGCCGGAGGGCTCTCAGAGCCCGCTCAGACTCTGCCGTCTTCAGCGGGGGAAGGAGGCGGCGCGGGGGGTTCTGAAGGGCCAGTCCCGCCGGCAGGGCCCTGCTCCGGGTCCAGAGTGGGGGGCATCTCCCCGGCTTCATCACTTTTCTTGGTAGATATCTCTTCACTGGAAGGAAAGGCAGAGTGAATTTTTTTTTTTTAAATACACATAGGATTGGGGGGGGGGGGCGGGAGAACAGAAGAGAAAAAAGGAAACCCCCCGACCCCAAAGAGAACCAGTCATCATGTTGAAGGACATCCTTCCTGACTCCTCTACCCAGGCCTACAGAGCTATCAGCGGGCAGAAGCGAGACGGACTCTGGCCAGGCTTCAGTCACCACTCAGCTCTTCTCAGAGCCCAGCTGTCCCCTCCACTGGCCCCGAGGGTCCAGCCCTACCAGCCTGTGCCGTGTCATGTCAGCTGAACGCAGGCTCTCTCTCTCTCTCTCATTTCAGAGAGTCTCTGGCCAGTTCAGCCTTTCTAAAAAATTTTGTTTAATTAACTTCTTTATGGGTTGGAGGGGCAGAGGGCAAGGAGAGGGAGAACCCCAAGCAGACTCCCCACTGCGCACAGAGCCCCACAGGGGGCTTGATCTCATGACCCTGAGATCATGACCCGAGCTGAAACCAAGAGTTAACTAGTCACTCACCTGACTGAGCCCCCCAGGCACCCCTGCCCAGCTCAGCCTTAAGTTCACTCTGTCCCTCCTTTCTGCTTAACTTCCCCCCTGTGATTCCCCAAACCTGCAGGCTAGCCTACCTTTCTCTGGGGTCTACCAGGGTGTTCCCATCCTGCTCAGGGCTGGGCTGACCCCGTCTTCCAGAGGAGAGACTAGCCTGTCAAGGGCTTGAAGAGTCAGGCACCGGAGCTAGAAACTTGTACCCGTAGGCTCGCAGCCACACCTCACGACGTGCTTCTCAGCCGAGGCGGCGGAGATGGGGGGCTTTACCCCAGTCACGGGGCAGGTACAAGGCAGACCTGGACTCCAGCCTCTGATCGCCACAAGCTCATTGCCGTACCCCCCAGTCAGAGCTGACCCCTGACTTTGCTGAAGGGATAGGAGGTGACGGGGAGAGGGTTAAGGGAGGCCTCAGAGTTCTGGAAGTTCTTCCTTCTTCAGCAGACATTGGAGCAGAGGGACCACAGCCCCCCGGGGACAAGGCCACGCTCATGAGGTCAAATAGGGGTGTCAAATTTGCCATGTACCCCTGTCGATGCAGCTTTGCAACATCCCACATCTATAAGACATTGTACCTAAGGTTTTGGTTTTGGTTTTTTTTTTAAATCAGTTCGCCAAGGTCATACATCCCTCCCCCCCCAAACTCTAAGGTCAAGAAGCATTGTGAGTAATACTGGATGGAGGCCCATATTTCAAGTCGATTTTTATTTTTTGGCCAACTAAGTATCAGTTTTAATAAAGCCGTTGTTCTTACGTTCATACCGTACCTGACAAAGAACTCAAACGACAAGTGTTGGCTCTGCCAATTTTTGTTATTTACTCACACTTGGCGTTATTAGGAGTTCAAGTCAGGTTTCTTGGCAGGAATTTCTAGGCTGTTGGTCTCTTTTGGGGGTTCCATTAACGGAGACTAGAGAAAGTAACTTGTAAACGCACTTAACGCAAGAAATCGCAACAGGGTGGCATTTGCTGCAAGTGGGCGAGGAAGCCCCTCCCCCCTTCCTCCAGCTTGTAGCGCCCATCCCCCCACGGGAAAGCCTCCGACCGGCCCCCTGAACCCCGGACACGCAGCAAAGGAGCTGACATCTATTTCAGTAGGGCCGGTTTTCACCGAAACCGGAATCCTAATCTTTCTTTCTTCACCCTTAAATAGCAGAGGTCTTGGGCACGCGACTAGATCTGGGGACCTGGGACCAGAGAGAGGACAGGGCACTCCACCCGGGCCATCCAGGGCTCGTCAAGAGTCAGCAAATCACAATACAGGGCGCCCAGTGGGATCCGAATTTCGGGTAAACACCTGAGTTTTTACTCTGAGCACATCACAAATATTGCACAGACATCCTTAAGCCAAAAACCTTTGTGCGCCTTATTTAAAACACAAGTCGCACCAGGCCCCCTGTCCTGTATGCGCCAAGCCCACCGTCAGGGGAGGGTGTCGGGCAGCGGGGTGGGGGTCCGAGGCGGCCCGTGCTGGGCGCCAGGCCGCGGCGAAGGAGAGGGAAGGGCGTCTGCCGGGAGCTTCCGGCCGCTGGGCACAAGGTCGTGCCCAGACTCTGCAAAGTCCTGCGTTTCCATCCGGGGCGCGCATCGCCCCTTGCGTCCAGAGCCGCACGCGACCCCCACCCGCGACGAAGGGCCCCGGATCGGAAGCCCATCCCCGCGCCGCTTTCCCCGCCTGCCGAAGGGCCACGGAAGTCTGCTTCCACGGGGGGGGGACAAGGCAGTTTCTCGCCCCTGACGGCCGCCCAGAAGCGACAGGTGCACGGGCTGGAGCGCAGCGCGCACCGGGTTTGCAGGGGTCTGCGGCGGCGGGTGGGGTCCGCCCTTCCGCTCCACCCCTCGCCCCTGCGCGCGGGACAGCGCTCACCTACCCGGTGGCCATGGTGACTCTGCGCCTGGTCACCTCGGAGGCCAGGTCTCCGTAGGGCAGGTTGTTGGCGTGGACTGCGGGGCTCTGAGCCATGGCCTCGCACTCGGAGGACTCGGGGACTCAAGGACTCCGGGCCTCGGCACCTCTGAGTCTAGAACACAAGCGCCAGTAGTCGGCCTTCGGGGGCCAGACGTGGTCCCCCCCGCCCCGGCTCGTCGCGGCTGGGTTCTCAGTGGGGCCTCCCTACAGCCCAGCCACCCCCGCCCCCCCCGGCCCCGCCGGTCCCCAGGCAGATACTTCTTCAAAATCAAGGGCAGTTAAATGATCCCCACGGTAAAAGCCGGGGAAACGGAGGCCCAGAGAGGCCACGGCTTTCCCCCCAGGCTGCACAGCTGGGCCTTTCCCCTACTGCTTCCCCTGCGACACGTGCTTCTCCCACGGAGCCCTCCCCTCCCGGGGCTGTTTGGCATCACGGACACCTGCCGGCTTTCTTCCCGGAGCGCTTACCTTGCCTGTTCTTTAGAACAAGAAACTATATGCTGGCTAATTGAACATAATAATAAAAATAAATTGTTGAAAAAAAGAAAAGGAAAGGGCCATGGGCCAAGCTGGGGCTGACAGGAGCACGTGGCAGAGACACTGGGGACATGACGCTGACAGGGAAGGTCACGGCAGCCACCCACTTAGTGCTGGCCACCCTGGGATGTCCTCTTACCTTCTCTCTTTGGAGACCCAGTCACTGTGCAAAGGAGGTTCCGGGCCCCCCGCTGAATGAATGGGGAGACTGAGCTGGGGAGGAAGGGGGCAGCTTCCCCGGGGACAGAGCTGGAACCTGAAGCTGGGCCTTCCTGGCTGCAAAGACCCCACGGCCCAGCCGAGC
The DNA here is from genome assembly GCF_963455335.1 of Martes martes. Lineage (NCBI taxonomy): Eukaryota > Metazoa > Chordata > Mammalia > Carnivora > Mustelidae > Martes > Martes martes. The sequence continues at coordinate 65,805,713 of NC_137903.1, forward strand.
GACCCTGGGTTTCTGCCCCACAGAGGAGGCCTCTCCAAGGAACAGGCAAGGAGTCTCCATTCTGGGACCCCTGCCACACTCTCGAGGCGACTCTGTGGCACGACCAGCGAGGGCCTGACCTCCCCAGCCGGATCTTCTGGCTGCAAAACTTTGTTCTCAGGAGGTCGCCCGACTGACTTACCTTTCGATCCCCACTCAGCTCAGTCTGGGACCCGTCCCACTCTTCAGCTCATGGTCTCGGGGAGAAGTGCCCCCGTTACAGACTCTGGACCCACATGTCAGCGGCAGCACCTCTGCGGAGAAGGAAAAGACCAAAATGCCACCACCGTCAGCTCCCACTTCTTTTATCCCCGTGGAGTCAGGCTCTCTCGGAACTGGCGTTAATGGGATTGATATGCCCCTGGGAAGGTAGCAGCTGACACAGATTTTTCCCTGCAGATCTGACCTTGATGAGGAATCCCCACAGATGTTGCAGGGAGAAGACGGCACCGCCCCTGCTCCCACTTTCCTGATGAGGCGGCAGGTGCCTCGGCTTTGGAACAGAAGGGACTGATCGCAAGGCTCTCACTTTTGCACTGAGTGATCCTGGGTAAGTGAGCTAACATCTATGAGCCTCGGTTTTCTTACCTGTAAAAGGGGAGTAACTACTAGGGCAGTAGTGATGGGTGAGAAAATACTTACAAAAATCCTTCATTTTTACCTTCCCCCCGCCCCCATTTTAAAGTGTTTAAATATCTGCCCCAGGATGTATGTAAATGTATAAATATATTTAGCCCCAGGATGACTAGGAATCTATGTGTGTACATAGAGTGCCCAGCACATAATAGCCAGGAATGTAAGCCTCTTCCTCACAAACACACTTTTTGAAAGCCGAAGCTCCATTCTCCCTTCCCTCCCGTCCCAGGGCCTGGCAGAGGGCGGGATCCTAGTGGGAGCCCAACAATGACTTACCCTGAGTCAGAACCCGCGACAGCATTGTGTTCCCATCTGTTTCTTTCGGCCTATGATTACCCAAGTCTCTGAACTCTGGAGGGTTTTCCAAAATGTAAACAAACGTCTGTATGGTGTTTGAATAATGTCAGAAGCAACTATCGCACGTCAACTCCAGAAGGGACACGGTGACTGTACTGACTTCTTTGAATGGTCTGTTTCGTGTTTGTTTGCTGCTGTTGAGACACAGCGGCTCGGGGAACAACATTTCAGCTTTAGATAGGAACGCGGGGGCAGACCGATGTGGTGCAGATACGTCTAGAACGATTCAGCGCACCGCAAACCCGTCTGCCTCCCACACCACGTATCCTTCATGATGGGCCATACGCATCGAAGACACGTTTCTAGGAACCGTGACACCCAAACCCGAAGTTTCCAGTCTGATGGGCAAGCAGCAGCGTGGCAGGAAAAGGGGGTCTTTCTTCACACTGACCGCAGCGTGGACCCCAGCGGAAGGCCGCGGCTGCTTGCAAAGCTGGGATTCAGAACGTCGGCTGCCTGGTGTCGAAGTGTGTAAGCTTAACAAGCAAGCCGGTCCACCCACAAAACAAATGAGTGGGTAAGACACAGTGAGAACCTGTGTTCTCTAGAAACAACAAGTACACAACTACAACATGATTGTTCATTCGAAATAGGGGCAGCGAACCTCCTGCCGGGCTCTCTTGGTGACGTGCGTGGCACACACAGGGAGCTGATCTCAGTGACGGGACCTGCTGTGCGGGTCCACGTGGCAGACGAGGGACGGGAATCCTCTCGGAAGAACAGGAAGTGGGACAGGGCTGAGCCTCACAGGAGGAGGTGACCCGGAGACTCTAGGGACGCCATTCCCTGGCCATCCCTGCGACAACAGAAGCATGTGGCTCCAGCCCTCTTTGTGACTGTGACTCAGCCATGATCGCTGCGAACCTCACAAGCCCGGGGTGTGATGTTTGCAGGTCATAGGATGAGCAGCACTGACCAGCGTGACACCTGAGTCCCCTGCTGGCTGCTCAGCTCCCCGGGCCGCTGCCAGGTCGTCCCGCTTGCTTGGCCGAGTGCCGGCCCGAGGCCGCTCGCCTCCCGCAGCTGTGTGCGCCCGAGAGGAAACACAGCCTGGTGACTGGTCCGCTTTGCAGCCGGGACTGCAGACTTCAGGTGGGAGCTCGTCCAGGCCAAGAAAGCTCGCATCTCAAACCTCACACGCTTCTCCCCGATCCTCAGGCGGCGTAGAAAACTGAAGCCGTGGCGAGAGTCTGCGAAGCGCGTCGCCCGTAGTTTTCGCCTCCTTTCCCGCGCCTGCAGGTGAGCCCTTGACCCGCCGAACACTTTCTCCGAAGCTGCCCTCGCACTCGGGCGCCAAACGCCATCCTCTGTCACCCACCCGAGGCCTTTGCTTAGCAGTCCTCCCCCCCAACGTCAGCTTTCCTTCCCCTCCCCGCCGGCTCTTTCCCAGCAGTGCACAGACACGGTATTTCCTCCCGTCTTAAAACCCCCTCTTGGACCCACTGTTTCCCACCACACAACAAATAAGCAAAAATCTCTTGGAAAAGACTTGTCTGTGTCGCTCCCTCCAGTTGCTTTCCTTCGTGCTCCATCAACGCCGCCCCCGTGGCACTGGAAACCATGGGTCCCTCCGCCCTGGAGACTTTTTTTTCCTTGACTTTCTCCAAGCTCACTGGTCACTCCCTCAGTTCCTTTTGCCTTTTCCTAGATTCTTAACACTAGAGCATCCTGGCCCAGTCTTTGAATCTCTTCTGTCCTCCACACCCATCTCCCTGTTGATCTCATTTAGTTGCATCGTTGAAATAACCATCCGTAGGACGATGGCATCCATCTGCCTCCAGCCCAGATCTGTCCCCTGGACTCCAGATTAACACACCAGCTGCCTACGTGGCATCTCCATTTAACTAATAACCATTTACACGTGACATGTTCAAGACTGAACTCTACTCGACTCCTTCAAATGCATCCCTCCAACTGTCTTCCCCGTTTCGTTTAACGGCAGCCCCTTCCTTTCTGCTGTTTGAGTCTCAAACTTAGAAGGCACCTTTGCCTGCTCCCGTGGTGGCTCTGGGAACTCAGAGGAAAGGGACGGGCCACATTAGATAAAGTAGAAATTCTGGAACAAATGGAAGAAGGGAACAGAAGGATTAGAGACGTGGGCACTGCAGACTGGATGTACTGGATAAGGGCAGAAAACTCAGCAGTTGGGTATGCTCTGTGGGTGAGCTTGGAGGACACTTGTTTCACCGAAGGGACAAAGTAAGGACTGCACGGAGGCGTTCCAGCATCACTGGGACGCTCAGGGGCGGCTGTCCTCTGGAGGCCGGGGCTGACAGCATGAGATGCAGTTGTTGGAACTGGCCTCACAGGGCAGCGAGCAAAGTGGCTAATGAAACAAGAGGTCAGCTAGTCGTGCGCCACGGTCCCAAACTGGTGGAAAAAATTACCGTAACGAGCGGCAAAACCGGAGCGGCAGCTGGCTGGTGCGATCCCCGCAGAACTGTAGAGGCGGTTACTAGAGCACAGTGTTCCCAGGAAAGCGGGGCAGGCAACCAATATCGCTCGGTTTCCGCAAGCAAACCGTGTGGACACTTCTACGAGCGGCGATCAGTGGCCGCTGTGTCCACGCGATGTCACCGTCTCTTTGCTCAGTTTCCGGACCCGGAATGCTGCCAACTGGAAGAAGTCAGAGGGAGGAGGGGCCGTAAAACCACGGTGATGACTGCCGGGAGGGACCCAGGGCCACTCGTTCAGCCAAGTGGCCCTACGCTGGGGGGACCCACCTTGACAAACTCGACACAGGATTCGGCCTGCTCCTGGGCTGGAAGTGTCAGCACGGTCACTGTGTTAGAGCTGGGCGGACGGAGAGGCCACGGGATCCACGGCTCGCTCGCGTGCTCCGCCCGCGGCTCGAGTGTGGGACCGGGACGGCCGCACTGGCAGGCTGGCGGGACTCTAGCCCGGGGCCCGGGGACGCGCCGTCGCGGTGGGAAAGGCTGAGCTGCCTCCTCGCGGCCATCACAGTCAGTACCTCGTGGGGAGGCGGCAACAGCCCTGACGGATGCTCTCCTTAGAAGCCTGAAGGGCTGGGGGTGGTGGTTCCTCGAACCTCCCCGGTCCAGGCGCCCGTCCCGCCTCTGCAGAAGCCACACCGGAGACCACGGCGGACATTCCAGGATGGCGGCGGCCACGTCCCAGCTGTGTTGGTCCGAGCAGGTGGGGTGGCCCGACCGCACCAGGGCAGCCGTCGGGGGCTCCAGCGGTCTGGGGCCCGCTGCCAAGGACAGCACTGTGCCTCCCGCCTCTCGTCGCTGCTCTTCGAGGCGCCCAGGGACTGGCCTCCCAGATCCCAGCCTGGCCCGGCTCAGCCCCCGACGGCGCGCCTGCTGGGAGCAGCTTCTGGAGCGGGTGTGGCCTCCCGGCCCCGGGCTCAGCTCCAGCCAGGAGACCTCCGGGTTCCAGGGGCGCCGGCGGGCGAAGGGGCCGCTTGCCGGGTGCCGAGCTCTGGGAGCAGAACCACGGCCAAGGCCGTCGGCGGCGGAGTCCGGCACGAGCGAGCGGTCGAGCCCCTGACCTTGGCACTGGAAGCGAGCACACGGCCGAGGTGCCCGTCTCGAGCGGCTCTGCGGCCCCTCGGGGTGCTGAGTTTGTGCAGCCCCGCAGCGCCCCATCGGGAGACCTGGGCCGCACCCCGATGTGCTCATGTGGGCCTGAGGGGCCAGAGGGCGGCCCGGGTCCCATGGCGGCCGCGCACAGCACAGCAGCGCCTTTCCCTAGGCTCGTCCCCGGGGAAGCCGGGGGAGGACAGAGCTCCGTCTGGTTCTGTCGTCCGGCCGCGGTGGGAGAGCTGCTACGTTGCAGCCGGGGTGGCCCCGCACGACGGTGATGACGGGAAATGGTCCCAACGGGCGCTTTCGGGCATCTGGTCCCTTAGTGCCAGGACTGCAAATGCTACATGCCATCCGGAGACGCGCAGTGACCGTGTGGCGGGAAGCTCCTAGATCCCTGAGGGCCCCGGCCTCCTGTCGTTCGCGACCTCGTGTCACCTCCACCCGCGTGTGTATTTGGGGACTGGCTCCTGAGAAAGGGAACACGGCAGCAGCGACGGGCTGTGGTTTCTGTCTGGGGGGCTTCCTGCTGGCCTGAGTGCTTTGAAGCCAGTGGCCATAATGGGGAGGCCCAGTGACCAGGGGACGGAGGCCTACCAACAACCAAGAGTGACCTCGGGAGGGGACGGACTCCCCATGAGCCCTTAAATGAGGCTGCAGCCTGTCAAGAGCCTCGCAGCCCTCAGGACAGACCTCGAGCCTGAAGCACCTTGCGGGCCTACACCTATGTCCTTGACCCACAGAAGCGAAGATGGTGTTTGTCATCGGAGCTGCTGAGTTCTGGGGGACAGCACCGGGCGGACAGCACGGACGGACCCCGCGGCCCTTTCGGAAACCAAGGGCGGAGTTGAGTCCCCATCACGCCTAAGCACCGACTTGGAGATTTGGGGTTTCTCATCCCTGCAACTCTGGGCCTTGTGGGTTTGGAAATTCTTGGTCGGAGGAGAGGAATACACCCACCCGTGACAGAAGAACAAAGAACAAACCCATTAAACTTTTATTTATTTATTTTTCTTCTTAAGATTCTACTTATTTAGAGAGAGGGAAGGCGGGGAGCGGCAGAGGGAGGGGAGAGTCTCAAGCCGACGTCACAGGGAGCGCGAGCCCGAGGCAGGGCTGGATCCCACGACCCCGAGCCCGTGGCCTGGGCAGAAATCAAGAGTCAGAGGCTTAACCCGACGGAGCCCCCGGTGCCCCAGGAAATGCGGGTGACGTGGCTTCGAGTGACTCCGGGGTCACCTGGCGGGCGCAGGAGGCAGGGAAGGGGTTACCGTCCGGCGCATCCCTGGCCCCAGTCGTGAAGCGGCGGGGCCGGGCGGCCCGTGTCATCTCGAGGGCGGCACGTGGTGTCCGGCGGGCGCGGGCAGGGGCCGCCCGGTGGCTCGGACCGTCTGCGACGTGCGTGGGACCAGCCGCGGCCGCAGCGCCTCGGGTCCGCGCGCTGCCCTCCGCCGGGAAGACCGAGTCCGGCGCGCGGCCCGGGGCTGCTTCTCGGGACCGGCGGCCGCAGCGCCGAGAGGGCGGCCCCACGGGGCGCGGGGCGCGCGGCCTCAGCCCCTCCGGCCGCTCCTGACCGCGGGGCTCGCGGCGCGTCCCCGGCCCGGAACCGCCCGCGGCCGCAGCGGCGGCCCCGTCCCCCCCCGACGCCCTCCTCCCGCCCGGCTCGGGGCGACCCTCACGCGACGGCGGGTCTCAGCGCTCTGGGCGCGAGGACGCGGAGGGACGGTCCTGTCCCCGCCTCGGTCGCAGCAGCGGCCCCGGCGGACCCTCGGGCCTCGGGCGCCCTCCGCGCCGGTCCCTGCGGCCCCGAAGTCCGGCCGCGGCGCCGGCCCCAGCCCCGGGCGACAGCCGCGCGGCCGCGGATCGGCGGGGCCCGGGGGCGGGGTCGCGGGCGGTTTCTTGTCGGTGCAGAACCGCTTGTGGGGGGCGTGAGCTCCGGCGCGGGGCCTCGGGGCGAGGGGTGGGCCGGGGGGGTCAAGTCCTCCGCACCTGCGCGGCTGCCGGCCCCGCGCGCGGCTGGGGCGCCTCGGCCTCCTGCACGCGCTCCGAAGGGGGCGGGGACCCCCGACTCGCCCCGTTTCCCGAACGACTGGGCGCCGGGAGGCTCCAGCCGGGAGAGCTCAGGCACTAGATTAGGGCTCACAGGGTTCACGGGGTTCCCAGGGCAATAAGGTTCTTTTTTTCTTTTTCTTTTTCTTTTTGCAGCCTGTCGGACACCGGCGTTCTGTTTCAACATCTTATTTCCATTTTAGAGACGGGGCGCTGTGATTTGTCGTAGTGACGTCGAGTCCAGGGCTGCCCACGCCTTTGACCTTCAGGCGGCCCGGACCGATCCTGGCTCCTCTGCGGCGTCTCTCCGAGCAAGTTACCTCGGCCCCATCCGCCTCCTCCTTTTGGAAGATTTTTATTTATTCGCCTGAGGGAGGAGAGCAAGTGAGGGGAGCGTCAGAGGCAGAGCGGACTCCCCCAGATCGGGGAGCCTGACGTGGGACTCGGTCCCCGGACCCCGGGATGGTGACCGGAGCTGAAGGCAGACGCTTAACGGACTGAGGCCCCCCAGGCGCCCCGTGTCTCATTCTTCTAAGGCGCAAGTGAGACTGAAACCACCGCCTGCCAGGACGCTGGGAGGAGTCCGCTGCTCCGTGGCCGTGGCCGTTGGAGCAGGGCCGGGCCCACCGGCCCCTTGCGGACGTCTGCGACTTTCATGCACAGGCGGCAGGAAGCAGCCGCTCTCTCCGGGCCTGTGGGACCAAAGATACTGCCCTTTGTCACCACTACTTTTTTCCTGTGACATCTGGCCAAAACATACTTGGGGAAAGAGGGACGGATGGCACCCAGGGGTAGGAGCCGGGTCTGGCACTAACGGCGAGGCTGTCCTGTGAGACAGTGGGGTTGACAGCTCTCCCCCTTCCCACTCTCCGGCTCTGTGATTACACGCTGAGCTCCGTGGGACGGTGGGATCGTGCTTTTCCGGGACCTGACAAGGATGGCGCCTGCCGTCTGGCCGCTGCGGCACCAGTGCTCCTGGAACACAAAGCACCAGGTACTGCCCCCCTGGGTGACAGTGGGACTGCCTCACGTGCGGCCTGATTACATCCCGAAGCGCCTTCGGGACAAAGGTTAAAATTCAAGTACCTTGAACCAGGCCCTGATTCTGGGCTGCTGGGAGGGGGATGGGATTAAGCAGCGATGTTCGTGAGTAACTCCATTTTCCCCTGTGAGGCTTTAAGCTGGATATGAAGTCTGATAATGTAGCCATTTAAGAGGAAAGTCTGTGGGGGCGCCTGGGTGGCTCCGTGGGTTAAGCAAGCCTCTGCCTTCGGCTCAGGTCATGATCTCAGCAGGGAGCCTGCTCCCCCCCCTGCCTCTCTGCCTACCTGTGATCTCTCCCTGTGTCAAATTTTTAAAATCTTAAAAAAAAAAAAAAAAATCTGTAACATCCTTTTCTATCCCAGACTACAGAAATCCAACAGCCAACCCCCCCAGCCCACCCGCGGCTGTAGGGAGCACCAGCGACTTCTGTGGGAGCACCCCTTTACTCTTGGTGTCATACTCTTTCCAGCTTCCCGTACTGACAGTCTGACAGCAGCTCTTCCTTGGCACTGGTTAATTTACGTTAATACTTACATTTTGTAGGAGCCACGGAATCCCTTAGCCAAACAAATATTAAAAACTGCCTCGGTAACAGTCTGTGTACCTCCAGCCCGAAAACCACAGCCCTAAGTCGGCACCCCGGGTACCTCCCACACAGAACAGTGTGATCTCAACGACATGGGACGCTTTGCCTCTTGGCAAATCTAAACCCAGAGGCCAGAACCCATCTGTCCCTCCTTTTTGCTCCTCTCCACTGTCCTTGGACCTGAGACCTGCTCGTCTGGAAGCACAGGCCTGCTGAAGGACACAGCCCTGCTCTAATTCCCCACTGAACACTAATGCATCTGGGGGCTCCCTTTTCGTTTCAGATGAGGAAACTGTTGATTTTTTTTTTCCCCCTCAGAAACTGGGAAGACCAAAGTCTACGAACAAACCTACTATTTCTTAGCGGGTGTGTCAAGAAATGGTGAGAAACAAAGCCAGGTAAGTAGTGCCTAAATGCCTTTAGAAGATCTTAATCGTATTTAGAAACGTCAGCAATGTAGACAGATGGAGGGGGAAGGGGAAAGCCTCCGCTGGAAGATGGCTCAAGGCATCCAGAAAATAGGTCATTAGTGACGGAGGACTGACCGACCTCAGGCCACCGCCTGCATCTCTGCGTCCTCCACCAGACTATGCTGAGGTAAGAAACTGACTTCTGTATCCCTAGCAACTGATACATAATTGATGCTTGACCCCTCGCCTAATGTTACCGGAGTCTCATCTCTTGCTTAAAACACTCCAGTTCTGAAAAGATTTTCTCCTCCTATGGTATCTTATTCCTCCGTCGAAGGAAATGTGTTTTTATTTTTCTTCCTTTTTTATTATTTTTATTTTTTAATCCTTTGTTTCCAAATTTATTTTTTTAATTAACATATAATGTATTACTAGCCCCAGGGGTACAGGTCTGTTTATCGCCAGGTTTACACACTTCACGGCACTCACCATAGCACATACCCTCCCCAGTGTCCATAACCCCACCCCCCTCTCCCTACCCCCACCCCGCAACCCTCAGTTTGTTTTGTGAGATTAAGAGTCTTATGGTTTGTCTCCCCCTGATCCCATCTTTTTTCATTTATTCCTTCCCTACCCCCCATCCTGCCTCTCAACTTCCTCTTATCAGGGAGATCATATAATTGTCTTTCTCCAATTGACTTATTTCGCTAAGCATAATACCCTCTAGTTCCATCCACGTCATCGCAAATGGCAAGATTTCCTTTCCTTTGGTGGCCGCATAGTATTCCATCGTGTATATACACCACATCTTCTTTATCCATTCATCTGTTGATGGACATCTAGGTTCTTTCCATAGTTTGGCTATTGTGGACATTGCTGCTTTAAACATTAGGGTGCATGTGCCCCTCTGGATCACTACATTTGTATCTTTAGGGTAAATACCCAGTAGTGTGATTCCTGGGTCACAGAGTAGTTCTATTTTCAACTTTTCAAGGAACCTCCATGCTGTTTTCCAGAGGGGCCGCACCAGCTTGCATTCCCACCAAGAGTGTGGTGGGTTCCCCTTTCTCCGCATCCTTGTTAGCATTTGTCATTCCCTGACTTGTTAATTTTAGCCATTCCGACTGGTGTGAGGTGGTATCTCACTGTGGTTTTGATGTGTATTTCCCTGATGCCGAGTGATGTGGAGCACTTCTCCATGTGTCTGTCGGCCACGTGGATGTCTTCTTTGCAGAAATGTCTGCTCATGTCCTCTGCTCAGGAAATGTGTTTTTAAAAGTAATTCTTACATTGGAATCTGGAGTACGTTAGTGGGTCTTAAGCAAACTTTAACCACTTGCTGGATTTCATACTGACTGATGCCCACTGCTAGTAGGCTATTAGGTCTGTATTCAATTTCTCCCAATTTCACTCTAAAAAATTGTCAAATTGGGTGTGGGGAAAACTGGAAAACTGAGGGAGAGTATCTGTAAAAATTCAAAGGAATTCTGTATTTACCCTATGTAAAAGAGTCTAGCAGGCATCTAAGAAATGGCAACAGGCTTCATCAAGAGTGGATGGAAAATCAATGCACACCTAAAATCAAGGAATTAAGGCATTCATAGTGTTTGATTTCCCAGTCCAGAAAGATCTGAGGGCTTCTTTTATTTTTTAAGAGATTTCTACACCCAGTATGGGGCTTGAACTCTCAGCTCTGAGATCGAGAGTCACATGCTCCACCGACTGAGCCAGCCAGGCGCCCCAGACCTGAGGGCTTCTGCTTAAGAATCCAAGAGACACCAGATCACAGAAGCTTCATTTCTGTGGGAGGGTGAACATGATCTGCCAACCCACTGCACCCCAAGAAAGGCTGAAAATCAATAGCATTCTTGGCCTGAAATATGTTATCATTGTCTTCTGGATTATTTCAGGAAAACCATGGAGAGCCACTACTTTGAGTGCCAACAGCAGGCTCAACCCTACACCTGAGGGTATGAGTGAAGACCAGCACAGGGAAGGAGGAAAAGGGCCAAGCAAATGATTCCCTTCAGCAACGTGCAAGGGCCAAGATGGCCAGTCTGACGTGAAGACCTCACTGTCCAGGTCTAGTTCATTTCACACACAGGTATCTTATGGCTGATATTTCCTAATCACCTGAAACACAAATTAAGATGTTTTCCACAAACATGTCAACTGTGGCTAACTACAGATTACAGGTAGAAGAGAGACCGGAAAGGACATGTGGAAATACTGAAGATGCCAACGAGCTAGGAGATCCACTGGGCACCTGAGGCAGGTACACTGGACACATTCGAGCCCTAATGGGCCTTTCAGGTGTTTTACACGAGAGCACATTCCGGTTCTATCTTCTGCATCTTGCCTCCACCTGAGAGTATGTTGGAACTTTACACTCTGATTTGCATTGTGGAAATAAGCAAATTAAATGCCTTTTCAAATTATGCTCATTCCCTAGGCCACTTTGCCCAATTATTCTTCCATCATTAAGCACAATTTATTAACAGCTGAAGACAAAAACACCCTCTTCCCCCTTACCAGAACAGTTCAAGGGCAGAGAAACGTTCAAAGGGTTAGTGGACTAAAGCCACTGCCTACATCTAACCACCACCATCTTCTGGGTTATCTAGCTGCGTGCCAGGAAAGCCAGAGGTGAGAACTGCGGGACCAAGCGTGGAGAAGCATTGACCTAAATACCTCACTTTCACTGGATACTTTTTTTAAGGGGGCGGTGGTGGGAAACCCCCATATGATCCTACCTAGCAAAGGGCCTAAGGTGTTCATGGTTTCGAGTTACCACCACCCACTGAACACACATACGTGGCCGCTTGCAAACGCGGAGTGCAAACTACACAGGTGGCTGCTCTGAAGTCCTAACACCCAGGAGGATTGAACTGAGGGGCTAGAACATGCAAGAAGCAACTGAAGTGACTCCGAGAAGCAAGTGCGTGAAGCGGTGACTACTGCCCTTTCGGTACCGGTCTGGGACCCTGGCCTTAGCCACACCAGCAGTGGGGAGCCCACTGTGAGAAAACCCTTCAAACTGAAAAGCCTGGCCATCTAGGCAGGGCCTTACAGAACTTGAGTTCTCTAAACGTTTACGAATCCCACCATCCAGGAGTAAAGAAGGTACACAGGTCACCAGTGACTGAATTACTAGTTTTCCCAAAGCTGGGTCTGGAAGCCACGTGTTCCGGATGTGGGAGTTTGGGCAGTTAGAACCCCTCAGCACTTCACTTTACAAAATGAGTAAAGCAAAACCCTTGCAGCCTGCTTACGTGGGCGACAATGACTATGAATGTGCCGGGGAGATGTGAGAAATACAAATGTTAAGTGCTGAGATCTATTCTGGGCCCTTCAATTTCTGCCTTGCAGAACGGTAGAACTATTTTCTCCTTTCGGCACTTCGCATCATCCAGAAAGACTTCTCTCCTCCTCGACAGATTTGTTCTCCTATGGCAACCCTGAGAACAGAGGCCCTGACAATTATCCCTCCATAACATTTATTTTGACTGAATAAACCTTATAGTTCTGAAAAGTTGGAATCAAGTCTTTAGATGATTACCTTCTCTCAGAGCATAATGCACTCTTGATCACGATTTTTGGTTCAGGACAGACTTTAATGTTCCAGATTTTAGGAATGGATTAGAAGTTCCAAGAGTCATTATTTAGAGAATACTTTATTAGTTTCTGTAATCAAACCCATGTAGATAAGACCTTACATATTTAATACAGTGCGTTACCCCTGTACAAATGGAAAAAATTATGTTTAACATTTCTAGACCAATATGGCTGTTAATTTCTGTACAATGCCAACCCAACACGGTACAACTGGGATACTTTTTCCAAAGTTGACAGCACAGCTAAAGTTTCCAAAAATTCAAATTATTTATATATATATGTATATGTATGTATATATATATATATTTTATTTATTTATTTATATAAAAAGACCAACAGCAGTATGTTATGTTATGCATCAATAGCAGCAACAGCTTTTCCAGGTTCTGCAGTCATCTGAACAAAATTAGAGACATCCAGCACACTCCATTAATAAAAAAGAAAAAAAAAAGGTAAAAAAACAAAACCCCAGAAAACAGCAAAGTTCTGTTACTGTTGTGGTACCTGGCACCATTTTTTTAATTAGCTTCTCAATCATCTGGAAAGAAAACATTCTAGAATAACGTCATTAAAAACAGCTCTGATAAAGCACGGTCACTATTACGTATCATAAAGCAGGTACAAGGTATTTTACATTCACAGAGGTATGATACAGTACTGTCCTACATCTATAATACTAGAAGATACAATTAAAAAGGCATTATTTGAGACTTGATTCTACTTTCCCAGCAGAGGGCCCAAAGGATGGTATGACACAGCTCTGGTGAAGAAATGCACCTTCTTCGACAGGATTTCCTTCCATTAAGGGCACAGTTCTAGGTATTCACTGCTCTTGATGAACATCAGTTAAAAACCGTTAAAAACAAACGAACAAACAAAACCCCACTGGATTCATATGAAAATGGCCGAGCGGAGGCAAGCCAGACTCAAACTAGCATTTTACTCAATCTGTCACGTGTGAAGACATGACAATTCCGTGGAAGAAAGGAGACGCCAAGCAGCACGTCAAAGCTCCGGGCCGCAACCGAAACACAGCACCATTCGCAACGGAAGCAGCAGCCAAAGCCTGCCCGCCTGGACATGGCCGAGGGTGTGGACAGCGCGTTCCAGCACCTGCTCACTCGTCCAGGAAGAAGGGGAGATCAGGGACTGTACTTTGATTGTGTTCAACTCAATCACAATGTTACAAAAATAGCAAGCTGCCGTAATACAAAATAAGGCTCCTCTATCCAGCACCAGTTATCTTCGGTTCCTGACCACCAAGCCCACAAATGCTACCGTCACATCCAAAGCACGTAAGGGAGCAAAGACACCACAGCCGGTGCATTAGCTGGAGTACCCCTCATTCGGGCCCGGCTAGTCCTCTGCGGGGCTGGGTTCCTCCTACTTCTGGTGTTTCATCTAACTGTGAGGATTTCAGTTCTGAACGATATGCCCTCCAGGAAAGTGCGCACGAACCTGCTGTACGGTTTCTGACCGGAGCAGCACGGCCATCGGCACGGTGTGCATTCACAGCAGGTGCCCGCGCGCAAAGCCTCATTTCCCTGCGTGGCGGCTGTGTCAGTGTCAGTGTCAGTGTCAACTGCTCCTATGTCCCCCGAGCACCTCCCAGCTCTGGACAGGATAACGGCACAGGCCATTTTACCCCTCTGGCCGCTGGCATTATCCGACTTCATTCTCCCTCGTTCCCCTTCCCCCTCCCCCAACCCCCTGCGATAAACCACAGCCTTTAAGATTTTGTTTCTTCCGTTTTGATCGCCTGAGGTTTGATTGGTCCAGTTCTAACAGGTTTGGTGGCTATGGTGGGTGCAGGGGGCGGCTTTTCTTCTACTTTTTCCTGACAGACACCAGGAGGGTCGGTCAGTGTTTCAGGAGGTTTACTTGAATCACTGTCCACTTTCGGGGCTTTGCCTCCTATCTGTTTGCTCTGCTGTTGTTCAGAGAAGAACCGCTGCGTGGACTGAAGAACCTCTGCTCTCTGCTTTGCCTTAAAAAATGAGAAACAGCGACTGAGAACGCCGCAGCATGAGCGGAGCCTGTCCGTCCATCTCCGCTCACTCTTTACCGACCACAGACCCGTTCTCCCCTCGTCTGGCCCAAACCAGAAGTACCTCAATCATCTTTCAGCTCTTAAAGGACAGATTTCTTCCTATCTTGGCAAATATTCCATGTGATTTTTTTTTTTTTTTAAACATCTGAAAACAGAACCACCTCCCACCACATTTTCCAAGTTTGCCCTCTTATAAAATAACAAGACAGAAATTGCTGTTGGTCTGTAACTTTTCTGGAACAAAACTTATTGATATCAAATTCTATTTAGGGAGGCTGCTCGCAAATTTGAAGACAGATATATGTAACACGTAAAACTTCTAGTTATCAATATGTGGTCTACAATAAAACGAAAAGGAAGCACTTATATTGTGGCATTACCAACACCTAGGACCAAATGTCTTGTGGCTGAGTCCTCTTCCCACAGCTCTCTTCTGCAGGGGAAGAGCATCAGAAATTAGTAACTACGACTTCACTTGAGCACTAAGTTCTGATAGCTCCTACCACATTCTGAGCTGGTAAAATAATTTCCTACTTTTACTGACTATGTGCCCCCAAAGAATATACTTACGTCATCTGTAAATTATACCACTGTAACGTACACAATGAAAACTTAAGTTTCTGTACCTCTCGCATATAACAAGGAGCCATTCATGTTCTACAGGAAACCTATACTATATAAAGATCTAAAGCAATTTCAAGAAAGTTTTACCCTCCCCGACCCCATGATAAGCTCTAATGTCATTTCCAGTAAGGGAAGGTATGAAAATCAAGTTCCAAGGAGACAGAACAACAGGAAACCATGGCCAAATAGTTTCCAAAGATTCCTACACATTTTTTAACAGAGGGAAATCCTAGGCCCACAGCCTTAATAAAATTAGATCACATTTAACAAGAGTTTCACTGCAGAGTAGTCTTTAAATTTGATTACTCAGGGTGAGAAATGAGGGATATCAATGTAGAAAGAAACCAGCTAGTCAACCGAATTTTCTAAAAGGACGAGCATAACCATGTTTCTGATTCAGAGTAAAGCATTACTATGGGCGTTGCCCTGTTTGAAGGCAGCAAGCTTTCTTTGTTCTAGTCTGACCTGATGTATGTATGTGTATACACATATATATAGTGACAAAACAGGCCAAATTACTAAGACCTCTGAAGTCAAGCCCAAGTAAATACAGAGCCGATGGCCTCGGCGAGCTGCACAGGCAGACGGTAAGGGTTATGCTATGAAAACTGTCCCCACACAGACTCCTCAAGGCACTCTTCTGCATCAGCAAACCTCACATTTATCAGTGCCTTTTATGATGAAGGATCCCAAAGTGCTTTTTTCAGTTCTTCATCTACAACTGCACAATCTGTTGTGGAATACAGCCAACTCAGGCGGCAGGCAAAAAAAAAAAAAAAAAAAAAGTATGGAAACAGTTTGAGAAGAAAACTGTACTTGCATGACTCACGAAGGAAGAAAAATCAAGATAAGTAAAATCTCTTAACCACTCCGAATTTTCACATAACCATGATTTACATCTTAAGTCTGGGAGGGGGGAGGGATAAAAAAGAAAACAAAGGAAAAAAAAACAAAAGAAAATGGGAAGTCTATAATAATCCACATTATTTTTTGTTCTTCCAAAAATGTAGCAGCTAAACTCAGATCTCCCTCAAATATTCATTTTATAAGCAATCCATTTTGCCAGAGTTTAAAATGTTAACTTGTTTGCTAACTATAGTTGCAAAAAAATAAAAAATAAAAAAATAAAAAATAAATTAAAAAAGGGGAATAGGGAGAAAAAAAAGAAAAAAAAAAGAATGAATAAAAGTAGTTAGCTTGGTTAAATCAGCTAAGACAATGAATGCCTGGGTTTGTGGTTATGGGTCCAGAGGCATCTTAAGACATGGTTCAGAGACAGATGCTTGCTCTGTTGGCTGTTAACACTGTACTAACCTTCATGTCTTGTTCAGCCTTCAACGCAGCCTGGGCCTGATTACCTCTGACTCCAGATAGTGATCCACAAGGACCCCTGGCTACATGTGGCAAACGAGCATGGCTCATGAGGCCTGTGGTCAGCGGAGGAGGCATCTGACTGGCCAGTGCCATTGGCGGCCTCTGAACAGGCGCTGGGAAGGTGTTAGTATGTGGGGCTCTTACCAATGGAGGGACCAGGTTAGGCTGAGAGAGAATCTGAGTGAAAAAAACAAAACATACAACATTGAACTGTTAAAAAAAAATTTTTGCCAACTAGACCAGGTTGGCTTATCTCAGAGTAAATCTGTGCCCATTCTGCCAAGTGAAAGGAAGTATGTAGGCATTTGTGCCATTCTACTACAGGGACCAAGAACAAACAGGCCATGCTTGGAGAGTCTAACAGAAAAATTAGCAAAGCACGCTATGGCACTGTAGTTGGTTCTAGCATTTCAGCTACAAATTCTGAAGGGGAGATAGAAAAGCTATTAAATAGGGTAATCTTTTTAAAAAGATGTAATTGCAGAAAAGGCACACACTTATACCAAACATAATCTCAAGATAAATAAAAATAACACCAATTCAACAAATAAGTGTCTTCTCAGGAATCAATACTCATTTTGAGAATTATGATAAATTTTAGTCTTTCCATTCGTTCAGCGAAGGGAAGAGAAGCCAATGTTTTTACACATATATTAGAACATCTTTTAGAAACTTTAACTCAACTACACATAGCTCTCTTAAAAAAAACAAAACAAAACAAAACAAAAAACCCAACGACGACGACGACGACGACCACGTAACAAAAACTTTAAACCTAGAAAACTTTTAAGCACTGGGACCCTTCTCTGAAAGTCCACTTCTTCAAAAAAGAGAAAAGAAACAGGACTGAAATGACCAGAGCTGTGTGGGGAATCTTTTGACTACTTCTCTTGTCTGCTTTAGCACTATACAGTTACTACCTGTAGCTCACGAAAAATTGCGGAGAATTATCTACGAAGGTCATAAATCTACTGTTAAATAAGAAACTTTCTCATTAAAAAACTATGTTTCTAAACTACTTATAATATGGCAAGATTATGAAATCAGATACTTAGCCAGATTAGCAATCATTTCCAAGTACATAATACTCATTTCTCACTCGTATCTGCCCACCTGGGGTGCAAACTGTGTAGGAAATGGTTGTGTCATTCTCACAGTGGCAGGGGCTGACGGGAACTGCTTCTGATAGACAATGCTGTTCATTTTGCTGGACTGGCTGTTCGGACTTGTGGAAGTAGCCCTTGGGAGAAAGCCGTCACGGGTCAGTACAGTAGTGCCAAATAAATGATATGCTGTTAGATCTTTAGAGACACTGCTCTTGGCGGATGCTTCATTTGTGGTAGCGGATGAAAATCTACCAAGGGGAGTTACCGAACATTATGGTAGCGGAGAGACACTGGAGGGGCAGAGGTGAGAAGGAATTCTAGCTAGATTTGCCCTGTATTTAAAAAAAAATTTCTTAAAAATATAGTATAACACATACATTCTTAATTTAATAGCTTAACATTTTAGGTAACACTATCAGAATGTCTTGTGCTTACCACAGGCCTGGTGACATAGTGAGAATCTAACAAGCAAACTGTGTTTACTTATGTGGAAATTCAAATGCCCATTTTACCGGAAGGGACTAGATGTTGGTGTGGTGCTTCTACCGCTGATGGGAGGTGTGCCTGGTTTTATGTCAATGCCACTTCCAAAGGCTTTCAGTTCCATTTCAGACATCTGAGAAAAAAACCAAGAACAGACTTAGCGTTTCTGGAATTCCATAAGCTAAAGAGGTAAAGAATTTTAGTACAAAAATCCTATAATTAAGTTTTAAATAAATTGTCAAGGCCAAATTTGTGGGTGAAAAGTCTTAAAAGACTGCGTAAACCCAATTCATCCATAAAATTTGTGAATTCTTTGTTACTAAGTAAGAAACAGAGGAAGTCAAACACATCACAAGTAGATTTAAAAAGTCTAAAAAAAAAAAAAAAAGGTACCCTGGGGCTTGCGGCGCCCGGCTGGCTCCGAGGACGGAGCGCACAGCTCTTGATCTCGGGCCTGTGAGTTCAAGCCCCACACTGAGTGTGCAGATTACTTTAAAAATAAAAATTTGTTTTGAAAAAAGCACATCAGAGTGTGAGATCTCCTAGAGAGTGGTAAAAACTGATGCCTTTTATTTTTTACAGATACAAGATGTATATATCTAAACACACAGCCTCAAATTCTCAAAGAACTGCAAATCCCTCTTTCACTTACTTTTCCTGGGGTGGCGAGCACGCTGTGCTGTGTTCCAGCTGGGATCAACCCTCTGAAAGGCTGGCTCACTTGGGCGGGACGACTCAGGCTCTGGGCCTGGGCTTGTGGGGTGGTATGCTGTAATGGGGGCTGAAGAGTCTGAGGCAGAGCAATTAAAGGCTGCCCTGTAGATCCAAAATTAGGCAATGAAAGCTGGGATGCTGGCAAAGGTACTGTAACCTAGAAAATAAGCAAAAAGAAACTGTGGCCATTTACTTGTATCTGTCATCTGGATAGCCCTTAACTCTCTACACAAACTCTTAAAAACCTTAAGAGTAACAGTTTAAACAGAATACTTCAATCTATTAATATATTTCACATATTATCTTTTGCTTAGTAATCACCTCCATCCTTTTATTAAGGGTGCAACAACAGAAGACTAGCAGTGCAGACACGAGCCAAACCACTATGAAGATGTGTGAATGAATCCAGGGTATGTGTCTAATAAACACATAATACAATGAAGTTGAGGGATACAATTTAAGAAAGTAGTGTCGTTGCACTTTCCCAAACAGACATCTCTACTGTCTTCAGGCCTGACTAAAATAAGCTTTGACAAGAAGAAAAATGACCTTTCAGTTTTCATATAAGCAGTATTTAATTTGAATGTCAAGGTAATAGATACATTTATGAAGTTTCACCCCTAAAATAGCCACCAGAATACAGAAATGACTAACGGTTTGCCTCTCTCCTTCAGTCCTCCACGAACTTCTGAAGCGCAGATGCAGGGCGCTGCTGGCCGTTTGTGCACGTCTGTCATTTACACTCTGTCACAGGCTGCCCCATTGTTCTAAGGACTGGATTAACCAGCGCGATGGTCCTTAGAGGCCCGTCCCTCTCTAGCACAGATGGGTAGAGCGCTTCTCACGCTTACATGTAACTGTATATCCTGGACAATGGTTTTCGAACTTTTATATTCATGGAATCCTTTGTTGAAATAAATGATTACGTGGACACCAATTTAAAACAAAGAGCGAAAAAGAAGTGACTGCAGTGGGGCGGAGGAGAGAGGTGTTGTGGGACTGAGCACGTTCCACCGCCAGTGGACTCCATGGGATTCCTAGGACACCTCAGAGAAAAGTCTGAAAACCACTGAGCCATCTCCCCGTCTTGGTTCTATTAAAACTGCCAAGCAAAAACAAATGCAGTAAAAGTAATAATAATAATAATAATGAAGAAAATTGAGGAAATTTACCATGCCATAGTTTACCTGCTGGAGAGCACTTGGTGACTGGGCAGTGTTATAAAAATTTGTCTGACCAGGCTGTTGTACTTGTCCAGAATAAAGATTTGAAGCCTGGGTAAGATTTGCTCTAGCCTAGAAAAAATTGTTTAAGAAAACAGCAGTAAGAATGAAATACTTCCAATTCAGACATCAAGGATGTACACTCTCTAAGAATTTCAGTATTAGATAAAAGGACCTTTGTTTTTTCATGTCTTTTAACACTTTTTCTTTAAAAACTGTTTCCTTAAAAAATCTCCTATGCAGGAAGACGATGACAGTACGTGATTCTAGCCCCGTGTGCTCCTGTCTTACCTGGAGAAGATGTGTATCGATCAGCTGGGAACCTCCCAGTCCTGATGCCTGACCCAGCTGATGTTCATACAATATAGGAATAGGCTGCGTATTTGACGTCTGTTGAAAGGCAAGACCTGACTGTGCCTTTGCAAGTTCCTGGTGTTGCACAGCTGGAAAGTTGTGTATGGCAGTACCAGAAAGAACCACAGATGGCTGGGATAGACTGCTCTGCATGAAGGCTGGCTGAGATCTACACAGGTATTAACGAGAAAAGACTTGTGTTAGTAGTCAATTCTATTTTGGAACCTGGAAATCCTAGGAATGAGTATCCCAAGTGACCAAGCACTCTAACAAGCACAGTTAAGAAAGAGAATGCAGACTGTGCCTGAAGTCCGTGTTTCATGATTTGGAGCCCCATACACAACAAAGTTCTAGGGAGACGCTTGCTCTTCCTGAGTAACTAGCAAGAGTTTCTCCTCTTGAACGACGAGAATGATTCTCTTTTCATGTGTTCACTAGCAGGCTCGGAACCAAATCTGCTTTTCTCTTTGGTATCAACATTTTATTCAAATTTATAGCACTAATAGCTGATTTTTATTATCTGTATTTCGTTATTCTATTTATATGTGTGTCTGTGTATTAAAAAAAAGATTTTGAGAGAGAGAGAGAGAGAGAAAGAGCTCGAGTGAGTGAGGAGAGGGGTAAAGGGAGAGGGAAACAGTCTCAAGCAGACTTTGCTGGGCGCAGAGTCTAACGCGGGGCTCAAGTCCACGACCCTGAGGTCATGACCTGAGTGGAAAACAAGGATCAGACTCTTAACCAACTGAGCCACCCAGAGGCCTATATATTTCTTGTAGGAAATCTCAAGACCTCTATAGAATGAAGCATAGTCGTTCAACATCAGGATTACCCACAAAGTTTCTGTTTGTTTTTAGTGAGGTATAGTGGAAATGTAACGTATTAATTTCAGGTTTACAACATTATTCAATATCTGTATGTATTATTATGAAATGATCATCACAGCAAGTCTAGTTAACCTCTGTCACCATACATATTCACAAAAATACTTTTTTCTTATGATAAGAACTTTTCTCAAGATCTACTTTCTTAGCAAATTTCGTTCTTTAAAGAGAGAGAGAATCCCAAGGGGGATCCAGGCAAGGCTTGATCTCACAACCCTGAGATCATGACCAGAGCTGAGATCAAGAGTCGGATGCTTTACTGAGGCCCCTAGGTGCCCCTCAGCAACTTTCAAATATGCAACACAGTGTTATGGTCGCAGGTACAAACTCCTAGCTGCAAAATAAGTCATGGGGATGTAATGTACAGCATGGTGACTACAGTTTATAGCACTGTGGCATATCTGAATGGCTTTTAAAAAAACTACAATGCTGGAATCTAACTTCAGACTACCCTCTTACCTCTGGAATGGGGGGCCTTCAAGCTATACTTTTACAAATGCTAAGATACGGAGTAACTGACTGTATCAAGGCACTGGATTAAAGACTGTATTATCAAGGAGTAATATCATTATGTTTTGTTAAAACTGACATTTGTGGCAGAAACAAAGGCCATTTAGCAGGAGTGCTAGCCTCAGGTCACGAGCAGTCTTTCTGCCTACGTGTCAAATGTAAATCGGGAAAACATAAGCATACGCTTATAAACCACGCAGTCCTGGGGGGCCTGAGTGGCGCAGGTGATTAAATGTCCAACTCTGGGATTCAGCTCAGGTTGTGATCTTGGGGTTCCGCAACAGAGCCCCACATCAGGCTCTGTACTCAGTGTGGAGTCTGCTTAGGACTCTCTCTCCTCTCCCCTCCTGCCATGGGTTCTCTAAAATAATTGTAAAAAAAAAAAAAGAAAGAAAAAAAAAAAGACAAAACCCCCCAAACTACTGTGTTGGCAGAAGTTAATTCAGGGATTCTGTATTAGTAAACACTATCCTGATGAGGCTGAGAGCAAGAACAGCAGACTTAACACGGCAGGGATACAAACAATCGCTTTCCAAGTTTAAACCTGTGCCTTCCAATACACTTGTCATTAGTCACAATCACACATACACCTGACGTTCTTTTTCTGTGGAACAGGTCTGGTCTTCAGAAGTACACCTTCCAAGGCAATCGTTGCAAGGGGACCACAAATACAAAACATCAGCGCAGAGCTATTCCATCACCCACCGCTAGGAGAGACACTAATTCATCACATCATTTTTTGTCTGCACGGCTGGAAAGTAGCCCCAAACTTTCCAACCGTGTTGCAAGTAGCTTATACCAACTAAAAGGAGATTTCCTTAATCACAAAGCTAACTTACAGTGCATCTTTCAAAAGAACAGTTTCTTCTCTACTTGTCATCACTATCCCCACTGCCTCTGTTCCCTGCCTGTCACCCTCCACCCCGGCTCCTGCCCCCTCTGCCAAGCCCCACGCACACCCCAGGGCAGGTGCGGACGCACAGCTGTTCTGGCAAGGGGGCAGGCAGCCTTCCGGGACCCTTAGCAGCTATTTCCTCTGATTCCTAATTGTTCTGGGATTGTTGTTATCCTCGTGTTCAAGAATATCTGAGATCTTACTTTGTTCAAAAAAGTCTTGACTGAAACTACCGGAAGCTAGGTTTTAAGACATAAAATCAACATGCTCAATCATTTAGAGGAATTCGGTAAAAGGGTCAACTGAGATTCTGGGGGAAAGGAGGAGCGGCAGGAGTTACAGCGGGCTCAGCAATCACGAAGCACGTACCTGTACGGCTGAAGTGAGGACGTGAATAACTCCTGAGCCTGGGAAACGGCAGGGCCGGCTCCCAAGCTCAGCTGGGCCTGATGCTGTCCTTGCAGCGGCGCATAAATGGGGATCGGGATCTGCTGAACCGACGTTGGCTGCGATGCAACAGAAACGCATGAGCGCCGTCCACACGGTCACAGTATTTGGGAAAATAAAAATTTGAGACGCGAAAAGAATAGAAAACGTATATATCTATCAGCTCCCTTTTAAAACAAAACCAATGTAAGCATCGAAATTTTCCTTTCAATACATTATTCTGCACTGTTAGCCCTGAAGTTCTGGCAAATTTGGGAAAGTTTGAAAATTCTGCTAATACATACCGAGGTAATCGCAGACTGTCCCATGTTCAACAGAACATTTCAACTGAAAGAGCCTTTATCTGTAGACCAAGACACCTATCACACCATGAGCGCGGCAAGAAACAAACGCGTGATGAAACAAGTCTGTGCCGTTTACCTGAGAGAGACCTGGCTGGAAGCCTTGCTGCTGGGCCAAGGACGGCGGAGCCAACCGTGCGTGCTGGGTACTGAACAAATGACTCGTGTCCATGTAGAAAGCAGGGATTTGAGCTACACAGACCATCAGGAAAAACAAGCAGTTTTAGGTATCTAAGCTTCAGAATTTTCCAGAAAGTCACTAAAATCCAAGTTTTGTAGCAGATTTTAAATTAAGTGAGACCACTGAAAACTAATACAGCCAAGGAAAACTAGAAATATGAAAAGACCGAAAACTTCCAGCAGATAGGTAGATGCAAATTAAAACAATAAAACTCTAATACAGTTGACCCTTGAACAACAGGGGTTTGAACTGTGTATTTTTTTCATGTAATTCAGTGAGGTATTGTAAACGCATTTTCTCCTTACGATTTTCTTAGCAACATTTTCTTTTCTCTAGCTTACTTAACTGTAAGAATGCAGGGTATAATATACACAATATACAAAGTATGTGTTGATGAACTCTTTATGTTACCAGTAAGGCTTCTGGTCACTTGTAATTAAATCTGGGGGAGTGAAAAGTTGTATGTGGATTTCTGACTATGTAGGGAGGGCATTGACACCCCTAACCCTTGCACTGTCCAAGGGTCCATTATACTTTGAGGGTATAAAAAAACACCCTCATACACTGCCAATGGGTATTAACTAGTGAAATCGGACACGATCTACTCAAAGTGAAAAATGAAACCACCGGTTTATCAGCAAATCTATTCTAATTTTATATCTACCTACTAGAATTTAACAAAATATTTCAAAGGAACTGGCATTTAATAACAAAGAATCTGGTTTAGATGCTTAACAGATTTCTATGTATTATGTAAACTATTTTGATCTGCTCTTTTTATATATGTTTTAGAGAACTTCCCATATTGGTTTTTAATTTGTCACCATTATAAACAATACTGCCATGAATGAACACTCTCATACTTATGTCTCTGATTAATACTAAGTTTATCTATATGGTAAGATTCCTATGAAAGCTATTTCTACGGTTGAGTATGTACATATAAAATATTCTGATACTTTTCTAAAAGAATATGTCAACTTATATACTAACCAGCCATGCACTTTAAGAAACTATTGATAATACCTGTGACCCTCATAAAAACTGGGTATTATCAATCTAATATTTCCCAGAAAGGCAAGAAATAGCCTCACTGTTTATTTTGAATTTAAATCAGTAGTGAGTGTGAGTATTTTTCAAATATTTATTTACTATTTAACTAAGATTAATGTTGTGGTATTTAAGAGGGTAAGTTACCCCAGTACCCCAACATAAAATTTTCTTCTTCTTTGCTAATCTTAGGCTTATTCTTCCCTATCAATTTTATTATTGATTTGTCAAGTTTCAGGTAATAAAGTTTTATAACTTGACTGGAATAACATGAAATGTTTAAGTTATTTTGCAAATTACTAGACACTAATTTGTCTTGTATATAACATACGTGTAAGAAACAACTGCCAAGAGCTCCCCAGAATACTTATCAGAGAGAGAACATTAAATTCTATGATGAAACAAATCTGCAAAGCAGATAAAAAAATATTTAAACTTGAGAGAAAAATGTAAGCATGTAAAAAATTCTTCATTTTTCTGAATTCCTTATACCCAATCCTAAAAATCTTACCTGCTGCAGACTGAGACACATAGACCTGCGGGCTCTGTTGTTGCTGGGCAATAAGGGAAGGCATACAGCTTAACTGTGAAAAATGACTTGCAGAAGGCAGGCTGCTTGTCTGTAACTGCTGGGGTTTCACTTTACAAATATTAGGAGGATCTGATGTGGTTGTAGATTTTGTACTCAAAGAAGAGGTAGTATATGTACCAGCTCCTATATGTGGGAGGGAAAGGTAGCATATTTTAAAGAGCCACTGTTGTTCACTATGAAAACAACTCAAGCGCCAGCTAGACACTGGAAAATTCATGTTTACGCCCTGCAGGTACTTACCATGCACTTAAGTAGCAATCGCCAAATGTAAACAAGACTATGAAATCTAGAGAAATATGGTATAATAAAAAAAAAATGCAAAGAGAAGGAAATTAAAAGATAAAACTCACAAAATAAGATGGCCAAGAGCCTACAGGGTTGTCAGTGTAGCCTCCAGCTAATGGTTCTTTAATCATTACAAAGGAAAGGATGGTCAAGAGCTTCACTCATGAATGGCTAGCATAGCTGTAGTAACACGAAAGGACAAAATGCTGCACCTTAGGAATAATCAACAACGGAGGGGTGCTTATCTGGCTCAGTTGGAACAGCACCAACTCTTGATCTCAGGGTCCCAAGTTCGAGCCCCACATTAGGTGTAGAGATTGATAAATAAAATAAACTAAAAATATAAATGCACCTGGAGAGATCACAACTGCTCCTAAAAAGTCATGTGAACGAAAGGTCAGACTTCTTTTTTTCTTTCCAGCAAAATACCTTACAGGTGATCTTAAGAGCTTCATTCCGTTATGAATGAATAGTTAAACATCTTCTAAGGTCGGGCATAGATGTAAGGACACCGAAGAACAAAGTGCTGCACCTTAATTCTCATTAAGGTCAAACAGGCCTTTGGAGATCATAATTGCTCCACGGCCAGATGGACTTAAGGTTACACTTAGTCCTCACTCTCCAGAAAAAAGTTATATAATAATACCTTAAAAAGAAAATAAACTATTAATAAATAAGTCGAATTATAAAACGTAAGATCCTAAAGGGTCAGTTAGTTCTGCTGATCAGTGGGTGATGAGGACTGCAATACAGGAGTGGGAGATAACACTAGCATCTGATTTAAGAAAATGAGATGCAATCATCATTGTTTTCAGACTTCAAATGATGTCTGATCTAAGAGAGGACCAAGATCGAGGCACCTGTGTTCTTCCACCTGAGTCTCTACCAGTAGGATGACTGGGCAAGAAATATAAAAACTGATGAGAGTGTGGGGGAACCAGACCTGGAAAAAGTACACTTGACCTTGAACAACACAGGTTCATTAAACTGTGTGTGGGTCCACTTACACACAAACTTTTTTTGGATTAAATACAGTACAGCACTGTAAATGTACCTTCTCTTATGGCTTTAATAACACTCTTTCTCTAACTTTACTGAAAGAATACAGCTTATAATACATGTAACATAAAAAATACGTGTTAGGGCGCCTGGGTGGCTCAGGGGGTTAAAGCCTCTGCCTTCAGCTCAGGTCGTGATCCCAGGGTCCTGGGATTGAGTCCCGCATCGGGCTCTCTGCTCAAGAGGGAGCCTGCTTCCTCCTCTCTCTCTGCCTGCCTCTCTGCCTACTTGTGATCTCTCCCTCTGTCAAATAAAGAAATAAAATCTAAAAACAAACAAACAAACAAACAAAAAACAAAAAAAAAACCCGTGTTAATCAGCTACTGATGTTATTAGTAAGGCTTCTGGTCAAGAGTAGGCTCTTAGTAGTTAATTTAGGGGAAGTGATAGGTTTCTGACTGCAGGTGTTGGTTGCCAAGTGTCAGTGCCCCTAACCTCTGCGTTGTTTAAGGGTCAACTGTGACCAGAAGGGAACCCTCCCAGTCCCTTTATTTCCTAATCTCTCGACCACACTATACTCCTGATTGCTTTATAGCCCCAACCCCTACCCACCCAAATGACTGGGGTCCCAGCTAGCAAGCACAATGAAGATGTCTTACAAATGGATGGTAGGGAATGCACGCTCCTTGATTTGAATGTTTGTCTTAATACATACTTCTGATTTCACATAACATCAAAATAACCATAGTACATCCCAAAGGCCAATTCTTTTGGCACAGAATGCCAGAATAGTGAAAAACAGCAGTGCAATCACTAAATGAGAACCAGTCAAAGAAAGTAAATTCTGTGCTGGATGTATTTTATATCTTTTGGAAAGCAGCTTCTGATGAAACAAGATGGGATCGGGAGGGAGACAAACCATAAGAGACTCTTAATCTCACAAAACAAACTGAGGGTTGCCAGGGGGAGGCAGATAGGGAGAGGGTGGTGGGGTTATGGACACTGGGGAAGGTATGTGCTATGGTGAGTGCTGTGAAGTGTGTAAACCTGGCGATAAACAGACCTGTACCCCCACGGCTAATAATACATTATATGTTAATTAAAAAAAAAAAGAAAGAAAGCAGCTTCTGCTGCTTTGGAAACATTAGCTAATACTGGGAAAGAATTTCTACAAAGAAATTTCTGTTTTTGACAGAAGCAACATGGTTATACATATGGTCAAAGGGTGTACTTTCCTAGAGTCAAGCATTTTAGAAATTATTCAAGAACTATAAAGCCCCCCAAAGAAATATAGTTTAATGCAAGGATAATGTGCTAGTGAAAAATTTAAGGAAGATAAGCACTAACTTGGGGCACTGATGGACTCTCCTTAAAAACAAAACACCCTTCTCCCTGGCCAAAAAATGCAATAATGTATCACCTATTCAAATAACAAACTGGAAATTCTCTACCCCAACTCTTCACCAGAAAATGTATGTCATTCCAACAGATTTAGGTCAACAGCTCCTTCAAATTAAATACAGACGATAAAAATTTACAACCTGCATGATTTTGTATTATTTCTGAGTTGGACTAACTAGCTATATAAGTTAAAAAATAAAAATCAAAAGATGAATTTTATGGAAAAATTTAGAGGAACAAGGTAAACATCTTTTCACCAATTACTTAAAATACCTATAATGGGCAGGGGACAAGACACGAAGGGCATGGGGCTGGGCAGAAGGTCCAGCAAGCAGTGTTCTAGCAAATCATCAATAACTCTTTGCCGAGCTAACTAAAACTAGAAGAGGGCTAAGAGAGGGGAGGGTGTGACGGCAAGAAGAGTTTACGAGACGGCTGCTAATCAGATCTTGTGCAGTCTTATATATTCCGTAAGTAATACGCCTGGGGGGGATGGTAACAGGAAATAATTATAAGACATTTAAAGGAAAGGTACGAACACCTTCTACCTACCTGACAGTGATGTTGTGGGAGTGACGGAAGCGACAGGAATCTGAGGCACAGAAGCACTGGAGAACGAGCTGTAATTAGCAGCGCTCGGTCCGCCGGCGCTGCTGCTGACTCCACTGGCAATTGGAGGTGCTGTGGAAGTTACCGGAGACCCCTTCTCCCTCACATTTGGAGAATTCTCCCATGCCTTGCGTGCAGACTCCATCTACAATAGAATGCACATTTTTTTTTAAAGCAAAAAAACAAAAAACCCACTATGCTAACACAGAATATACATATATACTCATACATACGTGTGTGTATTTTTAAATTCCAAGTATAATCTTCCCCAAAATTGCAAAAATAAAAGATCAAGGCCTAAGGCTTTCAAACCTTTCACTTGTCCCTCTATCTTTGTTCCCTTCCTCTAACTGGGAGACAGTGGGCTGTAATTATGTCTTTAAGGAGAGCTTGTTGACAGCTCTGGCAAAGAAGTCAGCAAAATAGAAAAAGTCACAGCTCCCGTCCCATGAAAATGTAAGTGCCCAGACCACTGGGGCATAAGGACGGAAATGCCATGCCCCTTCAGGACTGACCTAAGGCTCTGCCTCTGGTCAGAAGGGCGCTGAAGGCCCTCCGTGAATTCCCATTCCTTCGATTCTTTCTCTGTGAGGCCGCGATTCTCAATGGCAGAGGACAGGTACCTTTTGTTTAGCTGTTTTATGTTCAGTGTCGTAAAAGGCAAAGTAACCAACCAGATAGGTTTTAGGTTTGGTGCAGTGGAAGTATGCCTTGTTTTACACCCAGACGTCATCAAGCATGTCAGATTGCAATTGTGCACTACAGGTTTTAGCTCGTTTCTTAAAACGTAGACAGATTGGGGTGCCTGGGTAGCTCAGTCGGTTAAGCATCCAGCTCTAGGTTTGAGTTCAAGTCATGATCTCAGGGTTGTGGGGCTGAACCCCGAGTTGGGCTCTGTGCTGGAAATTCTCCCTCTGCTTCTCACCCTGCCTGTGTGGCTCCCCTTTCTAAAATTAATAAATTTATTTTTTAAATGTAGAAAAAGGGGTCCCTGGGTGGCTCAGTCATTAGGCATCTGCCTTCAGCTCAGGCCATGATCCTGGGGTCCCTGGATTGAGCCCCACTTTGGGCTCCCTGCTCAGCAGGAAGCCAGCTTCTCCATCTCCCACTCCCCCTGCTTGTGTTCCCTTTCTCGCGGTGTCTTTGTCAAATAAATAAATAAAATCTTTAAGGAAAAAAAATGTAGAAACAGATCTTACTTTAATCTTATCTAGACCAGTGCTATTCAACAGACATATAAATGCAAATCATGTATAATTTTTCTAATAGCCGCATTCAAAAAAATAAAGAGGTAATACTAATTTTGATATCGCTTCTCAGCCTTCTGGCTAAGATCAAGTGTAATACTAATTTTGATAACGCATTTTATTCAACCCGGTGAATCTACAATTAAAACCTAAAATCAACACAAAAACTGACATTTTAACTTTAAAATATTAACATTTCAGACCCAGTGTCTATTTTATTTTACACTTACAGCACATACTACAACTTGGATTAGCCACATTAAAGTGTTTACTAATGACATGTAGGGCACAGATGTAGGTCCTCAATAGGAAGGAAACTGAAACATAGATTGTGAAGTTTTTACTACTAGCCAAAATACTGGGCTGTGGAAAAAACAAACAAACCACAAGGTAATCTATAAATCTATAAAATTCAGCTACTGAAAAATTAAGTAACAGTTATTAATGCCGTATTTAAGAAGCTGTTGGTCCTTGAAGTACCAACTTTAAAATTTTTACCCTTATTAAATTTTAATTGTAAGAATGAGAAATTGTTACATATCTTCCCTGCTTTCTTGTTAAAATACATGTTACATATAATTTAAGTTTTCCTTAGATGACTAATAACATCACTATAATACCAAAACATGGGACACTTTTAGGTTTGCGTGAGTCTTCTCTTCACAATCACCTTGCTAGTTTCAAATGTGTTTTATTTTAAAACAAGTCTTGGTAAGTTAAAAAAAAAAAAAAATCAACCAATAAAAAAATTTAGGCTAAAGTTAGACAAAATGCAATCTGTACTGAGATTTAATGGTTTAGAGCAGTTTTATAGAGCACACAATGCCTTTTATACTAGTTTTGTCATGCTGGGAATGCATAAATTACAGCTAATCAAACCTGTATAATATACAGGCCACATACATATGGCTTCATTTCATTTCTTCAGCAACAAGGAAATTTAGATTCTATTTTTAGAAATCTAAGAAAACAAGTACAATTATTTAATTATATTAGTTTTCTCCTTGACAAATATACTGTCAGTAAAATCCGTATAATAAAACTTTTCTATACTTTATATATTATCCAAATAGAGAGATGTCAGAAGAAGTAAAGAAACCAGAGAAAGTTTTAAGCTATGAAATCTGATTTAAATTCACTTTAATTCTAAATGTATATTTCTTCTTGGAGTATTAAAAACATTAAGTGAAAGGCAAGGACGAATGGGTTCTTTGAAGAATTAACATCTGGTCTAAAGAAGAATTTATGATCTAGTATTTGCCCATGTGAAACCGGACCAGCCTTGATTAGCACATGGTCGAAACCACACGGAAGACACGGCAGGAAACAGACTGAAATCCTCATTCCAGCGGGAAAACCATAAAGGCTAAGCAGGAACCAGCAGTGAAGAGCCAGACTGGGCAATGATGGGGGCTGACACAAAGCAGAAGTGGTTGTCTCATAAAATTTCCTCTCAAACTTCTAGAAATGAACACTGGCCAACATGTTTCCCCCTCTTGTCAAGGTCATCAGTGATTCACTGTCAACCAATGCACCAGCATTAGGAAATCCTGCTACAGAAGTTAAATACCTGCCAGATTATAAAACTGAACAAACACACCAATGGGATAAACGTGTGCACATTAAAGCATCTTCACTTGAATTTCATGTCCCTTTTTTTAACCACTGACTGATCTGGAGGTGAACAACTGATTTAAAATTCTCTCAAATAACTGTAAAAAAGCATTAGTAACATAGCTCAATATTATAAACACAATAGGAGATTAAAAATAAGCCTGCATTTCTTGATATAAAAAAATGTTGTCTATAATCTCTTTTGCCCTTTTATTCAAAAAGTATCCAACAAAAATCAAATCAAATCAACTTGTATTAATTACCTCTTCGTAAAATATTCTCATTATTACAATGCATTCATTCAATTCACAGAGTTTATAGGAAAGACAGGAAACGAGCAGTCTTACCATTATGGGAACTTGGGATAAACACCAACAACAAACATGTAACACACCAAGCCAGCCAGTTTTACACACAACTAATATATCCAAAAATTAAGGTCTCTAAGAGGAACTCAGTACAAACACAGAATTATGAAAGTGCTTTCCTGTATTTTTAAGACAAAATTCACAGGCATAATAGACCTTCCTTTAAAGTGGTATTAGAAGTTAATAAAATTTTAAGGTATAATTAGACGTAACTCTATTTCCTCAGCTTAGTATTGTCGCTTACCACAAAAACACCAAGAGTATTTCTAACTTATGTCCCCTAGCATGCATCATCAAGGACCTTTAGAGAAGGATGTTGTACATACCTTGAAGGTGAGGCTGAAAGTAGTGGGAGGAGCTGAGGTTAGGCTGGCGCTCTGTTGTATAGTCTCCCTCTTAGGGAGGGGGAGGGTGTTGGGCAAGGGCACCTGTAAAGGTAGGCAACACATATCATAATCTAACTAGGTCTGCTACAAAAGCCCCATTACAGATACTGTTAAAGTCCTCTTCTAAGGGTATTTATTTTTCATGAGAGCCAAAAGGAATATCTGGTTATTTAGAGGTACACTGTGTCTGCATTAGTTGATAATTCTGGACATCTTAGAGAAATACTATCTGCTTTTTTATGCATATAATTACAGAAAAAGAACCTGTCCCAAATACAAGGTATATACTTGAAAGCAGTGCCTCATGTATTTTAATGTGTACAACAGTGACCTGGGCATGTTATTAAAGTGCAGATTCTGGCCAGTGGGTCTGGGGTAAGGCCTGAAACTGTACACTTCAAATGTAGTGATGCTGCTGGTCAGTGGCCAAACACGTGTGGCAAAGCTTTAAGGAATGTAATTTCCACGTCGAAGGGATCCACAGATTCTTTCAGAAGCATTTAACATGATACTGTAATTATTCAGAAATTAACCTCTTTCCTGCAATACAGTCTACATTCTTATAACTACAATCAAGAACAAAATTAAAATCAGGAGCAAAGTACAGAATATATCACCACCTTGTTACACTAAGCAAACCGTGTTCGCTATAGTTATAACATGATTATGGCAAATATTTTTAGAAACATGAAGATATTAGAAACTCACTAACCAAATCTCTTTTTTCCTTTAAGTCTCTGGATCTTGAAATTTTATTATGTACTACTGTATGACTGATTTTAATGGTTCACTTAGTTATTCAGATAAAGTGACTGAGACGCTTGGAGGTTTTAAGATAATCACGTTGTGGTACTATGGAGTATCTAACAGAGACTGATAATACTATGGGCTATTGGATGGAGATTATTTTAAATACAAATCTTTAAAATAGCTGTGCTAGGAATAATAAAAAACACCACCTTCATTTAGATCTTTACGACACTCAGTATTCAAAATGATTGGGTATAGATAACACTAAGCAATAAACAACCAGCTAAAAATCCTTAGAAGGTACTTTAAGTTTTGATAAGGGGAATAAGTCTTTATCAAGAATGATTTTTTCAAAAGACAAAAGTTCTGTGCATAAAATGGAACCCTTAACCACACTAAGGAGTGAAAAAGGAACATTTCAAAAGGTCCTAAAATTTTCCCATGCAGAACATTTGTGTTTAACAACTACATTAATCAAATTCAGAATCACCACCGCACTCGGCAGAAATTCGCGGCACTGTGCGATCACTGCAGACTGAGGACCATCTGTAACGCTCCCTGCCCCAAGATGGATACTCCTGTTTTCAAACATGCTCTGGATACACAACTAAAAATAAAATGTAGACTATTTGCTTAGACACAAGCCTGGGTCTCTCCCCTTCAGTGGTCCTGCATGCACAAGTCACACTACATTTTAATTAGATTACATAGAAACCACTCAAACACTGAAATGGGTATTTCCAATGATATTGAAGGGTTCTGAGAATAATCTTTCTTTCCTTACTTGTATTTCATAAATCACATTTTTAGAGGGTGATTTGGCAGAAAGCATCATATACTCTGTATTTTCTAAATGAGAAAAGGCACGATTTAAGTAAAATTAAACTCCGAGATATTACTGATTCAGTATTTGATAATCAACATAGTGCCACTGACTCCCTGATAACTGACAGGGAGTCTTTCTGTCCTTCTCAAATTTCCCATTACTTTTTTTCCCCTTTTTCAAAAAATTAACATGTAATGTATTATTTGTTTCAGAGGTGCAGGTCTGTGATTCATCGGTCTTACACAGTTCACAGAGCTCACCACAGCACATACCCTCCCTACTTATGGGAAGTTAAATAAATTTCAGACTTCCTCCAAAGCGTGGGGGGAAAGGGTCTGGCAGGACAAGTAAAGCTCCGTTATATCTGTGAGCTGGACAGATTATATTAATCAGCTCTCCTACAAAGCTCTCCTGCCATGAAAAAAAAATGTGTGACATAGTCGCTTCTTTTTTCCTCAGTCCTCACGTCCTACAGCCCGACTAAAGTTGGATTAAATGATTCCTAAATAACCTCACCTCTCTACAATTCTATACTTGATGACAGAAAGAAAAGACAGCATAGGAAAAACACTGTAAGGCATATGATTTTTGTTCTCAAAATGACAGTTAAAGCCCTTTGTGAGAAACCTTTAAATATATCCATGGAGGAGATTTTTGAAAAGAATGAGCTTCTGCTCATTACAGAGAGCTTTATATAAAAGGGAGAGCAGCTGACCAAATTTCTACCACACCTGCCTTCTAAACCAAGGGCCATACATGTACCTGCTAACACGCTCCTCTACACAGAGGGTTAGCGAACGTGTCTGGATTTACAATTTTTCACTTGTCAGTCAATGATCTAGGCAAAGCGATCGACTGTACTGCCTTAACATAATCCTGAATTGTAACATAGTTGTTCTGAAGAACTACAGTCTAAAATTTTACATGGCTTACTACCACTTTTTAACACAGCATTTAAGAGTTCCTGAAGCTACATACACATTACAGTTCAGACTTCACAACAGGATTCTTGCTAAGGCACAGAAAAAAAAAAGTTTTTTTTAGGTCAAAAAGAAATCCCTAAATTCTTGGCAACACCCTGATTGCTTTCTGTATTGAGGGAGTTTTCACTGCACTGTAAGAAGGTTTCATTTAAGAACAAAATTATCAATAAAATAAATTACTGAACTTGCAGAATGTGGATGGGAAGAACAAAAATTCTTACCAAACCAGGTTAACAGGATTAGTACTTACAAAACTGAGCCTAAGTTTTGACTATTTTTGCTAATTATTAGTGCTTCAAAATGCAAGTTCACTACAGCCCTTTCCCAGAGAAGAATTAAATACTGGTCACACACAATGTATTAGATAATAACAGCCAGGTTCCTAACCACACTTTTCACATTTGAGGTTGATTACTTACATTATTAACCAAAGTATCCTCCATCTTTGCATTATTAGTAGCCACAGTGTTGGGCAGAGAAGAGGAAGGTGTAGTATAGTCTGTCACAGACTCCTGTGGAGTAGCAATAGAAAAAAATACATTGTAAACTAAATTAATGACTCACTTTCTAATGGCAGCCTAATAGCTGTAAAGTTGGTCTGGAGGAAAGCCGGAGAGGAGAACAGATCTTAAGACTCAACTGACTCAAATCTTAAAAGACCAACACTGTGATGAAAGAAATGTGGACTCATCATGGAAGTGGTAACCTTTCAGCTGCCGGGTCCTGTACATTTTTTTTAAATGCATTGCTGTATTGTATGTCAACTATACTTCAATTAAAACATTTTTTAAAAATTTAAATACAGGGACTCCTGAGTGGCTCAGTGGGTTAAAGCCTCTGCCTGTGGCTCAGGGTCCTGGGACTGAGTCCTGCATCAGGCTCTCTGCTCATCAGGAAGCCTGCTTCCCCCACCTCTGCCTGCCTCTCTGCCTACTTGTGATTTCTGTCAAATAAATAAATAAAATCTTTAAAATATATATATACACATTGCACTGTACTAGGAGGCTGCCAAAAGTACCAACTATTTAATTCAGTGGGTTACTAAAAGAACTCTGTGTGGCTCATAATTTATAGCTTACTTTCAACTACTGATTTTTTATTCTCTTCAAAATACAACACAGATAAATGAATGTCAAGATGGCAGTTGCTGCAATTAGATTTTAGGATAAATTTATCATCATGAATCTCTTCTTTAAATATGGCAGAGGTGGATAGTAAGAGTTTTTTATTTACATATATTGTTTATATAGCAATTAAAAGAGAAAAATAGTCAAATAACATTAAAGTTCCTACTTACCTTTCTTTTCAATATGTACCAGAGTGAACATAAAATGGCAGATATAAATTTCGCTATTCCCACACATGTTAGTCCACATAAGTCACTCAGTGTATCTTTTGCATCTTACCTTAATGATTATTTTTAAAGATATGCACTTTTCATTCAATGTGGTCCCTAAATTCAAGTCAGTTATTTCCTCTGGTGCTCAACCAATGAAACAATGATCTATTCCAACCCTGGAAGAAAACTGCCTATACTGCAGTTACTGAAAATTTACTCTTAGTTCCTGACTTGAAAATCTCACTAGTGGGCAAGATAAGACACCACTGTAACTCCACTAACAAAATAAAAATCTAGAGCAATCTTTCCAAAGCCTGTAAACCCAAGAAAAATCATTCTAATCCTATATACATATTTTTCACTTCAAACTGTAAGAGTACAGATTTTCACAGGTGCCTGGGTGGCTCAGTGGGTTAAGGCCCAGCCTTAAGCTCAGGTCGTGATCTCAGGGTCCTGGGATCCAGGCCGCATCGGGCTCTCCGTTCAGCGGGGAGCCTGCTCCCCCCCCCCCCGCCCGCCTACTTGTGCTCTCTCTGTCAAATAAATAAATAAATAATCTTAAAAAAAATAAAAAGTATGGATTTTCACATGAAGAAATATTTTACTTTAAGAAATTTCTTTAGACCACAAATGTGTACGATGAAATAAAACATTCTCTGCAAAAATAATCACCCAGATATTTTACAGAATTCTATGCCTCAAGCCAAAATAAAAGAAAGAGGAGAACAGGAAGAACGAGTGCTGCTCCTATTTCCCCACTCCCTTTTAACGTGGTCTGCACCACCCGAACCCGTGGCCACCGCGTGCTGCCTACCTTCACGTCAGCGCCGTACTCTGTGGACGACACCGAAAGCATCGCTCCTATTTCCGTAGACATTTCCGCAACGGCTTTGCTTTCCTTGGTTGTTACCGGGTCTGGGCTTCTGACTGCAGCGGGGCTTGGTTTCTCTTGTCCTTCTGGCTCCACCTGTTGGGCATCTTTTACTTTTCTATTTTTTAATGAACGTTCTTTTCCAATAGGACCTGGTTTATGTTCTTTATTTTCTACCGGACTCAAATCTGGAAGCTAAAAATTCAGTGCTTATGACAAAAAGGTATTATGATCAAAGACACTCACTGAAAACTAAATTCAATTTCAAAACCACCACTAGCTGTCCCACTAAAGTGTCAGTGGCTTTCATACAGTTCTACCTGGATGGAGTATGAATTATAATCTACCTTCTGGGCTTTGATAGGGCCCGCCCGTGGCTGTTTCTGCCGCTGTTCTTTAGGTTCCGCTATCTTGTCAGTCGTTTTTTCCGAGAGTACAGGCACAATTTCATTTTCATTCCCATTCGAAGCTGGAGCACCAAACTGAATTGTGTCAATTCCAATTTCAACTCCACTTTCTTGACCATTTTTTGTTCCCTAGAAAGAGTATTTTAAAACTTGCTTATCTAAGCAAACAGAATTCAAATATGACTGAATGATGTAGTAGCCTGTATTTCAATAGTACAACGGGAGGATCTATGTATTAATGGACACTGATCATGTTTTGAGAAACTTTCCTTTAGCCACTACTGATCTGTACCAAAAAGGAGTAAAATGAAAACTAGGAGAACATTTAAGTTTTGATTTATTT
Source organism: Martes martes (assembly GCF_963455335.1). Classification (NCBI taxonomy): domain Eukaryota; kingdom Metazoa; phylum Chordata; class Mammalia; order Carnivora; family Mustelidae; genus Martes; species Martes martes. Next base: position 65,843,250 of record NC_137903.1, read on the forward strand.
ATTTTTAAAGGTTTATTTATCTGAGAGAGACACACAGACCACACTTGCACGAAAACAGGAGTCGGGGGAGCAGCCGAGGGAGAGGGAGGAAGACAGAAGCAGACTCTAAACTGAGCAGGGAGCCCGGTGACACCAGGATCCAGAGACCACGACCTGAGCTGAAATCAAGAGCCAGACGCTCAACTGACTGAGCCACCAAGGCCCCCAAGACTTAAATTTTTGAAATCCTGGCTTAATGTGTCATGAGTTTCACCATGAGCAAATAGCCTCAAGCTGTTTGCTCCTTTAAGACAAAAGTAAAAGCAACAAAGATAGCACCAGCAACAAATCAACAGATGAATGAACGAGGGAGAGAAGATAGCAACACCAGTGTCACCTACTTTTAAAAAATTTTTTAATAATTTTTAAAAAAGATTTTATTTATTTATTTGACAGAGAAGTAGGCAGAGAGGCAGGCGAAGCAGCCTCCCCGCTGAGCAGAGAGCCTGATGATGATGCGGGGCTCCATCCCAAGACCCTGAGATCATGACCTGGGGCAAAGACAGAGGCTTAACCCATTAAGCCACCCAGGCATCCCCAGTGTCACCTACTTTTAAAAAAGTATACACGGAAATAAAATGAAAACAATGTCCATTAAAATACTCTGTGATTGGTAATGAAGTGCACACACCTTAAGAATCTAATTAAACTGTTAATTTATGTGGCATCTTCTTTGTGCTAGGCACTGATCCAGATAGACTCTAAGAATCTAACTTGCAGAAGTTGCATTATAGTGAATGGAGAAAATGAACAACTAGAAAATCAAATGAGGGATATGCAAAAATCAAAGTATGCTTAAGCCACTTGAGATTGATAGAAAAAGGTCCTGAGGACATCACACTGAGACTCAATCTACAAGACAAAATCAGCAGGAAGCGATTCTGGCTGAGCAAACACCTCCTGCAGAGGTTAAGAATTAAAAAGAAAAAAAAAAAAAGTTTAGTGAGGCTGGAACATGGCAGGTATTAAAAGCAGTAGTAGAAAATGAACTAAGAGAAAGCTAGACAATACAATTTTATAAGCCAGAGGTGTTTGTAACAATTACTTAACATTTTCAGAAATAAACAGACAAAACTTGGGACAAAGTTTAACTTCAGGCTTTGGTCTCATAATCATATCATTGCTTCGTATTAGTTTCAGCATCCCTGAACTCAGAGTATCAATTACTGTGTAAGGTTACTATTAAATTTATCAGTGTAACAATGTCAACATTATGGACAGGCCATGTCATTCAAACTTATTTTTAGTATCTGAACATTCTCTTTTAAATACAGGCAAACATTACTTATGTAACTTAGAATAAAAATCTCTATTTGCTTTAGTCAATGCTGAAATTCTGTAGATAGTTCAGTATAAATGTACAGTTAGTATCAGAAAAGTGAAACCGTAATCAAACCCACTGACTATGTAGAGAAACAAGGAGTTACAAATAGTTCAAAGAAATTAAAAAATAGGCAGACAGTTAATAGAACTAGTAGAGAATGTTAGTTTTAGGAAAAATACTGTATCCTTTGAAACAAAAAAAGTGTACAAAATACACATAACACAAGGAAGGATAATAGAGCTCAGATCATATATTATCAATCTTTGTGAGACTATCCAGTGTATCTAACACTCACTGCACTGAACAAAACAATCACTAAGGAATGTATTTCACTAGAGTAATTTAAGAAGTCCCACCAAGGAATACCTTCCATTCTTTGAAATGAATTAAAACTGAAACGTAACTTTGCTAGCTCTGAAGCTCACCATGAGGCAATATTCCAAAATCATGCGCAATGAACGTCCACCAAAAAACAATCACATTTTACCCAGAAAACATAAAGAACACAGAGAGGATGAAGAAAGATGTGTGTGAGAAAGATGAGATCCCACCAAAGTAATTTCCTTCTCCAACCGGCTGAAGGCAGATGTGAGCATTCTTTCAGTATTGCAAACCCGTAGTAGAACCTTCCCAACAGAAATCTGGCAGCTGAGAGTGCTGAGAAATCATTATTCCTATACCGTCAATTTAAAAACTGGGACTAGACATTTAAATAAATTCATTAAATCCAGTGCACCCATCCAAAACAAAGAAACAAGCTTTCCACTTCATCCTTCACTATCAGCATGACATACCTATGTAAGAAATGCTACACTTAATCCTGGTGTCAACACCAACAGGCAGAAGAAAAATGACTAAACGGAGGATCCTAAACACTGAATGTAGTGATTCCGTATTTTACTTGAGATCCCTGTAGAACTTTTTTTTTTTTTAAAGATTTTATTTATTTATTTGACAGATCACAAGTAGGCAAGAGAGGCAGGCAGGGAGAGAGAGGAGGAAGCAGGCTCCCCGCCAAGCAGAGAGCCCGATGTGGGGCTCGATCCCAGGACCCTGGGATCATGACCTGAGCCGAAAGCAGAGGCTTTAACCCACTGAGCCACCCAGGCGCCCCCCTGTAGAACTTTTAAAACAGCTGCTGAGGTCTTCTCCAGACCTAAGTCAAAAAGCTGAAGTGGGGCAGGGGCAGCAGGAAGACTTCTTGAACGACGTCTTTAAATTTTTAAAAAACTGTACTTTTTATCTATTGTCACGTGTCTCTGCTCCCCCTCACAGCCAAACTACTTTCTCTAAGTTCTCTATATGCATCTTTCCTCCCACTTTCTCTTACATTCGCTCTAACCAGGCTTTTGTGCCTCCTGCCCCGCGGACACTGCTCTTGTCAAAGTCACCAGGGACCACATTATCAGCTCCAGTTCTCAGGCCTAACTTACCTGACCACCCAGCAGACTCTGACACACTTAATTTCTTCCTCCTTTCAACTCACCCTTCATTGAGATTTGAGAACCCTTTTCCCACCCCCACATGGCCAAATGGGAAAGGCTTAGGACTTAGCCTCGGATTTTCTTCTCTCTTCTAACCACTCTTCCTTGGTGGTCTCATTCAACTCACTCATTTTAAGCCCATCTAATCAACAGCTGTGAAATTCAGGTCTCCAAACTAGATCATCTCCAATGAACTACAGACTCTTCCATCTAACAACCTACCCAGCAGCTCCACTTAGATGTGTAAGGAACACTCTGAACCTAACAACATGCCCCTTATATTCTCCCTCACTGCAGATCCATATTATAGCTTCCAATCACGATTGATGACAACTCTATTCTTCTTGCTCCTCAAGTCAAAAACTTGGGAGATAAATCGTGTTCTTTTTTACATACTGTTTATTTTTTCTTTAAGATTTTATTTATTTATTTGACAGAGATCACAAGTAGGCAGAGACGCAGGCAGAGAGAGAGGGGGAAGCAGACTCCCCGCTGAGCAGAGAACCCGATGCAGGGCTCGATCCCAGGACTCCGGGATCACGACCTGAGCCAAAGGCAGAGGCTTTAACCCACTGAGCCACCCAGGCGCCCCACACATACTATGTTTAATCGCTCAGTATTTGTCAGCTCTACCTTCAAGTCTTCTTATCACCTTTAATGCCATCTCCCTGGTCTAAGTTACCATTATTTGATTATTATGACACCATCCTACCTTCTACTCGTTGCCATCCACGGACTAGTCTTAACTCAGAATCATCATCTGAGAAAAAGTCAGGTCCTGCTATTCTTGTGCTCAACACTACTTACTGTGTTCCTACACCTCCCCGAGGCCCAGTACGGTCGATGCTCCGTTATCCCTCCCTCCAGCTTCATCTGCTCTCTTTCCATCCCCTAACTTCACTACAGCCACACAGAACTCCCTGATCTTTCCCAAACGCACCAGCCATGCCTCTCTCTTGGGGCCTCTGTATTTGTTAGTCTCTGAACCAAGAATTCACTCTTCCTCAGAAATTTCAGTAGCATGCTCTCTGATCAAACATCACCTAAGGGGCACATCTTGGCCAACCTATTTTAAATTGTCTCCAGATCCCTTGAGAAACTTCTTAGGTACCTTCCCTACTTTGCTTTCCTCCTCAGCACTGACCCATTTAACAGTAGATGGTATTTATTAGTGGCTCACCCCTCCCCCCACCCCATCTACAACGGAAGCCCCCTGACTGCAGAGCTTTTTGTCCATTTTTATCACACTCTCTCCCTGTTTTGTAAGCCCATGTGTTAGAAAACTGCCTGGTATATCACACGTGCTCAAGAAATTTTTGTTCAATGAGTAAGTGAAAAACTGCTAACTTACCAACACTGCACATTCGAGAAATTATGTTGAACTTCCTGTAAACTCTGCTTCTAAGTAATGATATTGTCTAATTATTCAAGCTAAAAACATGGTAGAAAAGTCAAAAAAGTAGTAACTGCACTTTATTCTCTGTATCACAAGCATTTTTTTTTTTCACAAGCACTTTTACTGAGACTTGAATTAAAAAAATGTTAACCTTGTTATGTCTAAAGGTGAAAAGCAGCCTCTATAGGTAGAGCTCCAGCAGCAATAATATCACTTGGGAACTTGTTAGACATGTACTTGGGCCTCAGTCAGACCTAATGAGACGGAAGCGCCGGGCAGGAGTCTCAGCAATCTACTCTAACAAGCTGCCCAAGGTGACCGTGACGCACACTCAAGTGTGAGAAACTATGGAAGGAAACTGCTACGCTAACACCGCCAAGGCCACTGTGAAGTCCACTCCTACCTCTGATGAAGCAGCTGATCCAAACGACGTTAGGGGCTTATTCCACGCACTGACTGACGGAGGCTGTGGTGGACTAATGGGACCCACTGGAAAGAAGAAATCATGGGAAACGCAACCATTAAAATTTAGAGGCTAATAATCCCTAAGGTACTTAACCTTTTCCTTTAATGGCAGCTAGACAACAAAAAGAAGATTTTTACAATACACTTAGAGACAAATATAAGCTCCCCCAGCAAACAGTGTATTTTTTTAATCAACACAAAATCGTGCCCATAAAATATGCCATTAAAAGTATAAGACATCTGCTCTAGAAACAAAGGTTTTAAAAAAAGAAGTGAAGAGAAAAATTACTATTACTGCTTCTTCCTAAAAAAAAAAGGAAGTGGCTAGGAAAAAACATACCGAGTACACAAATACAACTGGAAACAAACCCCAACATTCTCATGCCATACCCCATCCTTCACTTCTCTGGTGAACTTACACTTCTTTGAGATGTCATTCAGCACAGCTGGTGGGGCCACCTTGTTATCCCATAATTCAGTTGTCAATGTGCCATGTGACTGTGAGGTCTGGATGGACTTTCCCGTGGCTACGTAATCCGTGCCGTTAGGCGTCTGAGCCGAAGGTAGTCTAATCGAAGGTGGTGGCTGTTTTGAAGACTGGGTTGTCTGTAGTGGGCTCTGGACTGGTTTATGAGTCTGTCCCTGAGTCTGGGCTGGTGCACTGGGGGCTGGGGCAGGGACTGGGACCAGGGCTGGGGCTGAAGCTGGGGCAGCGACTAGGGTAGGTGCTGGGGCTGGGGTCGGGGTTGGAACAGGGGCTGGGGTGGCCGGCGCGGGGGCTCCTGGGGCTGAGGCGGCTGGGGTGGGAGCTGAAGCTGAAGTTGGGGCTAGGGCTGAAGCGAGGATAGGAACTGAGGCTGAGGCAAGGATGGGGACAGAGGCTGGGGATGAAGCTGAGGTTAGGACAGGGTTTGGAGCTGGAGCTGAAGAAGAGACTGTGGCTGCAGCGGAGGTGGAGGGCGGAAGTGGGGTTGAGGCTGAGGTCGGGAGAGGAGCTGACGCCGAGGTGAGGACTGGGGCTGGGGCTGAGGCCGGAGCCGGGGCCGGGACTGAGGCCGGGGCCTGCTGAGTTCCCGTAGCCTGCTTTTTGGCAAACCGTGGAGGAAGCTTCGAAGTCTGACTTCTTCCTTTCTCATTTGCATTCTTTTTGTTCCAGACCTTAAAAAATTGGTAGGAACCATTTTTGTCAATAATGTAACTGAAAGAACAGTTCATGAGTACAGTCTCTGACAAGATCTACTAGTTTAGCTCCTTTACTTTTCAAAATAGGTACTCAACAGAGCAAAAATGTCAAGGCTGCTAAGGAGACTTTAAGTTATGAAAACCAAGATGCTACGGGGAGAAAATGACGAATATGTATTATACATTCTTCATAAATGGTTCCACAATCTCTCCTCCATAATTCTAAAATTTAAATATTGGAAGGAATTTCTCAATGAATTCATTTGGCAGCAAAATCTGACCCAATCTGACAAAAAGCTACTTACCAACTTCACTCATGTTTACCACAGAAACATTCATCTGTGGGTGTTGCGCTATACAGGATTTATGCACTATTTTTACCTTCCAAAATAAATGAATAAACAAACAAATGAATCAATGAATGACTGCTAAAAATATCTAGTCCCAGGGTCTATATTTGATTGAACTTAGAAGTACCGCTCACATAAGATTTTTATAGTGTTTCTTTGTTTTTGAGGCTTTTCATCCTTTAGGGCTTGTTATCGCTATTATCTATGTATTTTACTTATTTTTATCCTGTGTCGGCATTTAGCAAAATGGGTGTTTGCGTTGATTTAAATGGAATAACTAATATTGATTCATTCTGTGTGTTTAAATGAACTAATTTAGATTATAATAAAAATCTTTGTAGGTAAAGAATCTGTAATTTATTAGATCATGGCAGCTGTCCTCATTAGATTTCCAAGATAACTTAAAATTAACTCTAACTCTGATAAGATGACCAGAACTGAAAAATGAATTCTTGAATTAAAGTGAAGATGTGAGCTACAGTGACTATATTCTATTTAAAATTTACCTCAATTCTGGGTAAAAAGCTTAAAGTTGTGAAAATAAAGTCATTCTGAACACTTGAATAAATGTAACCTTGACATTATAGATGGAGAGAGACCGTAACTACTTGTTACTATATTCTAGGCAACCATGTAAATAACTAGTAACAAACTAAAACACTAAACCTGTATGATTTGTTCTTCCTTCTTTCGACGTTCTTCATCCTGTAAACGTTTTTGTTGTTTTTTGGAAACCACTTCAGTAAAACCGTCATCATTCAAATTTGACTGGGGGTCTTCAACTACTGTTACTTCAGGATGGTCATCAATTATAACAACACCTATGGGTATAGGAAAAGATTTAAAATGCTATGTATTTTTTCAACTGAAAAGATAAACAGAAACGTTTAGTTCAGTAGCAATTAAAAAAAGAAAAAAAGACAAGACAAAAACCTAGTTCTTATAATTCACATTATAACCCAATTCACATACCACACAATGGCCATTTAATAGTAAGATTTGAAAAGAATACACAGACATAAAAAAAGATTCCCATAAACAAGCTTTAAAAAAGTCGTCTGACTTTTTGAAGTGCTTCGAATGATATTTATCTTTCTTTCCTTCAGTAATATAGCAGTGATGTCTTTTATAAGTCAGTATCAAAAAACAAAACAAACACAACTTAGTATCATCCATACTATCTTAGTCGAATTGCTTAACCTCTACTTTCCCAGCATCAGATCTGTATTGTGCTATAAAGATCTACACAGCACTTTACTTCATTTGCATCTAACCATTCTAAGAGGTGGGTATTACTACTGTTTCACCTTTTTAAGGATGAAATAAACTCTGGGAAGCCGATATGCTAAAGGAGAGTTGGTGAATAACCAAGCTGGTCTTATGACTCTAAATAACTACTCAATGTAGACCACTTGTTTACAGTATATAGTTGTTAAAAATAAATGAAATATATGTGAAAGTTCTATATGAACATAAAATGGCATAGATATACAAATGTTGTAATAACCTAGCAGATGAATAACTCAAGACGTATCTTCAACTCACTGTCCAACTAACAATTATTCAGCCTATCTTCTTAAAATCATACAACCCAGGGGTGCCTGGGTGGCTCAGTGGGTAAAAGCCTCTGCCTTTAGCTCGGGTCATGATCCCAGGGTCCTGGGATCGAGCACCGCATCAGGCTCTCTGCTTAGTGGGGAGCCTGCTTCCTCCTCTCTCTCTCTCTCTCCCTCTCTCTGTCTCTCTGCCTACTTGTGATCTCTGTCAAATAAATAAAAATCTTAAAAGAAAAAATCATACAACCCAGTGAATATAAGAAATCTAGATCCCTTAAATTTAATGTTTAAAAGCAAAACTAAAATAGTCCAGGCAATGAAACTTGTGGCTGCAAGTATGATGTTTCCAAAATAAATATAAGAAAAGGGTGAGGCAATTCAGATAAATTATTCCAATTTTGCAAATACTATACATCTTAACTGGGGAACACACAATAAAATTAGTTACTTGCTTGGGAATGGTACATACACATACAACTTAGGATGGTGATAACTTGTGAGGGATGGCAAAAGAGTATTATTACAGAGTAGTTCATAGAGAATCCACCTGAAAACAATTCTCTCTAAATAGCTAAAAATGTGCATTTATGCAAACAATGACAAGAAAACAAATCATAAATATTAAAACTGGCTTCACTCCTTTAAAAAAAAAAAAGATTTATTTATGAGAGAGAGAGAGAAAGGGTGCACACGGCACGTGCAAACAGGGAGAGGGAGAGAGACAAGCAGACGTTGTGCTCAGTGCAGAGCTCCAGAAGGCTCAATTTCAGGACCCTGAGATCATGACCTGAGCCAAAATCAAGAGTTCATGCTTAACGGAATGAGCCCCCCAGGCACCCCTGAATTCCACTGGTAAAGTTATTTGGGAAGACAATGTTTTGTGGACTTCTGTAATCTTCATTTGCCATTTTAGAAATGTGGAGTTTAAACTCTCCTTTCTCTATGGACCACCATAAGGCTGGCATCCAAGCTTGCCATGGGTCTACTCTGTTCTCTGAATCAGGGCTCTCCAATGTCAGCACTGCCAGCACCAGGGTGCCCACCCTGTGCACTCTCGGATGCTTAGCAGCGTCCCTGACCTACACCTACTAGTCTGTCAGCAGCAGCGAGCCCCACGGTGTGACAATCAAAACTGTCTCCAGAGATTGCTGAGTGGCCGCTGGGGTACAGAAGCCCTCCTGCTGAGAACGACTGCTCCACATAATCGAATTAAAAATTCTGAAATGCGCAATTAAGCTAAGTTTCTTTCTTTCCCATGTGAATCCTAAAAGGGTATTCTAGAACAACAGTTCTCAAACATTTGTGTGCATCAGAATTACTGGACAACTTCATTAAAACACAGACTGCTCCAAGGCTTTCTGATTCAGCAGGTCTGAGGTAGGGGCCAAGATTCTGAATTTCTTACAAATTTCTAGGTGATACTGATGGTCTGGGGACCACACGTTGAGAACGACCGGCCTAGAAATAATACTGCCAAGGTCCTGAGCCCAAATCAAACTTTGTAAATTTAAATAACCATTAACTAGATGAAAATTCTCATCTTTATTTTTAATACTGGAATAGTAGTACCTAACCTAACTTTCCCAATAAAACTTTCTGTCTGGTCTTAGTACATCTCAATTTTACACAGTATTTCCAGCTTAAGTCTATCTGAATGAATGGCAAACAGTGCATTTTTACATGTTTAAGTGCCTTCTCATACATACTCCTTGTTAACTTCTACAACAAATCTTTTCTTGTTGCTTGTGTTAACCCTTTGCATTTCATATCCTGTTACTTCACGGCTACTGAAAGTACTTAACCAGACCAACGCTGCCTCCCATTCTAGTATGCTCTAGTACCGTATCTGAGATAGCAATTTTATCAAGGGCATAAGTCACTGAGGTTGACATTTCTTTCACAGAAGGTAAAGCACACGCACAGATAGACTTAAGCATCCTCTTTAGTCGTCTATGCTTTCCTACACCTGTTTGCAAGGTGGGTGGTTAATTTTCTCCTTTTCTATGAAGAATAGTGAAACCCTGCAGATTATCTTTAATGAGAACTTTATCAAACATTCAAGGCTGGGCTAAAAAACTGGTGTTATTTTACTTCATCATATCAGTTAGTGATTTCATAATCAGCCTGTATCTTGACCTTGAAGGTCCAATTCTTTCTCTAATGACTTTATTATAGTATCAACTCAAATACAACAGATAATATATATATAAAAGGAACGTAAGACATACTTGCATAATTGTTGAGATCAAACTGTGACAGCGCATCTACTTTTTCTTTGGGTTTTTTAGGGCCTGATTTGGGGTCTTCTCTTTTTTTCCCTGTGGAATCTTTAGCGTTCTTTTGTCCTGTACCATTAGGTGTTCCTTCCTGATGGTGTACAGAGCTGCCATTGACGGGATCGACAACAGCTGTGCCTGCAGACTGGTCATCAAATGGCCTACAAAAAAATAATCTGAGTTACTACTACCTCCGCACAACCGAACAGAAGAAAAACGATCACTGGCAGTTTCTAAAGTTTAACCTAAGAAGAAACAGCAGAGGCTAGAGCACTCTTAACTCTAAAACCAATAAGCTTTAGGGACTTTTGTAGAGTACAACTTCACTAAAACTGAGCTTCCCATTAAAAGAGGTAGACTTTCTTTCCAGGAATTAAATTCCAGAATTCCAACTGTGCCCTGAAGGTTCTTATTGTGTTTATCATAGTATAAATAAGCTAATCAATATGCTTATAGCAGAAAATTCCTGTGATCCAAGCTAATCCAAAGTATTTGTTACTGAATCTCTTCCACACAGGGCAGCATATGAAAAATTTAAAAAGCGTTCTTTTTGCACTACATGTTTGTTTTTTTTTTTAAAGTTCAGATACATAAACGTTAAGCATACAAAACAAAACTTTTTTTTTGAAGATTTTATTTATTTGACAGAGAGAGGGGGATCACAAGGAGGCAGAGAGGAAGGCAGAGAGAGAGGGAGAAGCAGGCTCCCCGTGGAGCAGAGAGCCCGATGTGGGGCTAGATCCCAGGACCCTGAGATCATGACCTAAGCTGAAGGCAGAGGCTTAACCCACTGAGCCACCCAGGTGCCCCCCCCAAAAACACTTTAAATATGGAAATAATTCACAAACCAATAGCTTTTATTTCCTATCAAATTTTATTCTTGCATTTTTTTTAATTTATGAAATTATATCATGGAAATGGGTTTACAAATTCATTTTCATCTTAGCCAGTAGCATCACTTGAGATAAAACTTAATTAAGTGCTTGACATAAGGCATGAACTCAAACATTTAAAGAATAATTTCTTCTAAATGGGACTCTTTTAAAAGATTTCAAAAGATTAATTACAATCAATAATTTATATTTCTGTAGATTCAAAGTTATTACCTACATGACACAAAAGTCTTGCTAAGTTGTTGAGATCTACATTACATAAAAACCAGATCAAGATTTCCCCTGGGGGAGGGCACCTGGGTGGCTCAGTTGGTTAAACAACTGCCTTCGGCTTGGGTCGTGATCCTGGAGTCCTGGGATCGAGTCCTGCATCGGGCTCCCAGCTCCACGGGGAGTCTATTTCTACTTCTGACCTCCCCTCTCATGCTCTCTCTCACTGTCTCTCTGGCAAATAAATTAAAAAAAAAAATTAAAAAAAAAAAAAAAAAAAAAAAGGATTTCCCCTGGGGTGGGGGGGGAAACAAAGACTTCCGTTGAGTGTTACTACTCAAAACTCTAATACAGTCAATAACTACATTGTAACTACATATGCTATCCTAATTCTTTTGGCCTTTCAAAGAAAGGTTCAGGGGCGCCCGGGTGGCTCAGTGGGTTAAGCCTCTGCCTTCAGCTCAGGTCATCTCAGGGTCCTGGAACTGAACCCTGTGTTGGGCTCTCTGCTTGGCAGGGAGCCTGCTTCCTCCTCTCTCTCTGCCTGCCTCTCTGCCTACTTGTGATCTCTCTCTCTGTCAAATAAATAAATAAAATCTTTTTTAAAAAAATAAAAATAAAGAGAGGTTCAAATTCTGTGTTAAGAAGGTACTCAGGAGGGACACCTGAGTGGCTCAGTCGATTATTAAGCGTCAAGTGCCTTCGGCTCAGGTCATGATCCAGGGTACCCGGGATCAAGCTGCACATCGGGACCCTTGCTCAGTGGGGAAGGCCTGCTTCTCCCTCTGCCTGCGCTCCCCCTGCTTGTGCTCCCTCTCTCTGACAAGTAAGTAAGTAAAATCTTTAAAAAAGAAAAAAAAAAAGGTACTCAGGAAACACAACTAGTTGCATTATTTCTCTAAACTTTTTCTAAGTTATCAGAAAGCAAAAATATTTTCGTTGATGGGTGTGGTGACCTGAAATGCTAAATATACTGCAACTAACCAATGGAGATTAATACATTACCTGAATAAATTATCAGCCCAGGATGCAAACCTGGGAATTTGATCAAAACCTAGGGAAACACCATAATAATAGCTGTTCACTATATACCACGTTAAGTTATGTAGTTCACAAACAACGTATCTTTAATCTTCACTAGTTTTTAGAAATACGATTATTTTCTCCCATTTTACTAGTGAGGAAGCAGAGTTTATACAGGCAGTAAGTTACCAGAACTTACATTAATAACTAGCCAATATATGAATGAAAGAATGAATGAACAATAACTAGGCACACTGCTACTGTAATTTTTCCCAATATTAAAGAAATTAATAGTTTACCATAAACAACATTTTAATATTTAAAAAAACAGACCAAACTTTAGCACAGTTTCAGAAAATTGTTTAAAAATAAATCCAAGAGTCGGGTGGGGGGGTGTGCCTGGGTGGCTAAATGGGTTAAAGCCTCTGTCTTCGGCTCAGGTCATGACCTCAGGGTCCTGGGATCGAGTCCCACATCGGGCTCTCTGCTCAGCAAGGAGCCTGCTTCCTCCTCTCTCTCTCTCTGCCTACTTGTGATCTCTGTCTGTCAAATAAACAAATAAAATCTTAAAAAAAAGAAATCCAACGGTATTTATGTTACTGGTGGCCTTGGTGGCAGTTCTGGGCCTCTATCCAGCTGGATCATTTACTGTAGCTGCAACTCAAGAGGAAGATAAAATTTATTCTTAGGTTCCACATTCACTTCTAGCAACCAGTACAGAGTGACAAAGCATATGGTTAAAACGTATTCATTTAAGTCCCAGAAGACAGCTAGGAGCCCCAGAGTTTTGCAAAGAGAAACTGAAAAAGGAGGGCTGCTCATTATTAGTAAGATGACTTACCAAAAACAAACAAACAAACAAAAAAAAAACACCTCACCAAAAGGAAGACACTGTACAGGTCCCTCCCCAGATGTATACATTCTCCCAAAGCTACAAATTCTTAAGATGACTCTTCTGGAAAAGGTAACTTAGAAGGCAAAGACTCCTGAAACCCATTAACCTCTCTCACTCAAGCACCATTACTTTGAGAAGAGACAAAAAACTTCGGGGAGTCCAATGTCTGGGGTCCTCCACACAGACTGGCTTCTTGGCTCAGTTCAGCTTTCAAGTACGAATGCAATTAACAGCGAAAACAAAGTACTCACCCTCGCTTCCCACTTTTTGATGGTGGACCACTTCTCCTTTCATTCCTAGGACCTGAGAAATTCCTTCCGGATTTGGGAGGACCACTGTTGCCACGCCGATTCTGGCGATCTACACCAGGCCTCTGGCTAGAAAAACTTCTCTTTGCTATTTCCCTTTTTGGAGGTAAAACATTCTCTCCGGCCTTTGTAACTGCTTGTGCATTCAAATCAGCATTTTTTTTCTCATCTCTCTCACGCCTCTCATTGAAATCACTGCTTTCAGAAGCTGTTTCCCATTCTTCATTTGCCTGATCTGAAGAGTTCTGGTTAGATAAGTCTGGTGTCTTGTTCCCAGAAACATCCCCAGCAGGATGAACTGGTTCTTGAACCACATTATTAACGGGGCCATCTGTGGGCACTGCTACCTCGCTGGTCTTGGAAGCAGCCTCTCTCTCTCTCAGACGTCTAAATCGGGGTGGCTTATCCTGCCTCGGAGGTCGGGTAGGACGCTGTCGTCGGGGCCTTTCTCGAGCTGGGTCAAATTTTCGCTCGAATTTTGGAGGTCGTTTATCTGCTGGTATAGGAATAAATTGCTCATGTCTTCTCGGTGGCTCTCCGTCATCTGGTTTAGGAGCTTCTGTCTGTCTTGGGTTCCACTGATTGTCCCTATACGCAGGTCTCCGTAAGGTGGAAGGGCGAGACGGCCGGCCTCCAGGATCCCTTCCGCCACGTCTGAACGTTCCCCCTCTGCCTCGCCGTGTCGGCTCTCCTTTGGGAAGGAAGCCTGGTTTAGATTTATCATCATCCCTCACGTAAGGCTTTTCTAGAGGTCTGTTATCTACTCGGATGTGATTTTCAGGCTTGAAAGAAGACTGAGGCTTCATAGGCTTTTTGTTTTCAGACCGCTCCTCTCTTTTGGGAAGTTTACCTTTGCTTAAACTATCCTTGTCGCTAGCACTTTCATGAATCTCACTGTCTGTGTCGGTCTCGGAACCCCGCTGTCGTCGTCTTTTAGGAACAACTTCAAAATCAGAGCTCTCACTTCGTGTTTCACTTTCTTCTCTCTGTCGAAGAGGTCCTGAGGGCACATGCTCTGTCCGTGGCTTATTGTCTCTATACTGAGGATAATCTCGAGCGTGCCCTCTCCCACCCCGGCCGCGCCCTCCGTAAGAACCTCTATAGCTTCGGCCTCTGGAATAGTATTCACCCCGGCCTCGACCTCTGTATCCTTGATCTGGAAACCAATCTCTATCTCTAGCTTCTTTCCAATAGGTCCTAGGGGGTAAAGTGGATTCTTTTTTAACTGCGGGTCTGGAATCTGGTCGAGGCCTCTCTAAAACAAGGTCTTTGCTACCGAGTTTCTCAGGCTGTTTTTCTTCTTTAACTGCTGGTGCTGGGACAGTTGGCTGGTTTACAGTTTTAGCCACAGGCTCTACCTCAACACTACTTACAGGTTCCGAGGGCTTCTCAGCATCTTGAGGTGGCTTTTGAACCACAGCTGAAGCTTCTGCTGAAGGTAGTTTCTCCAGTTCTGGTTGAGGTGGTGGTGGAACCGACTGTGGCTGAGCCGGTGCCGCAGGCGGTGGGACTGGAGGAAGAGGCTCTTTCTTTTCAGTCTTTTCAGGCTTCACAACTTTTTCAGTGACCTTTTCTCCCTTTTCCCCTTCTTTCTCCTTCCGCTGCTCTCGCTCCTCTTTCATATCCCTAAGTATAGGTTTTTTAATGGGACCTGATCTTCTCACAGGCCTATCGTTACCTTCTTCTCTTCTGTTGGAGCTTGGCCTTGGGCCCCAACGAGTTTCTGATTTAGATTTATATAGTTTTTCAGGTTTTGGTCCCTCTGAAGAGCGTATAAAGCCATCCTTCTTTGGTTTTTCCTCTGTCCTTTCTGCTGGTTCCTTTGAATCAAGGCATCTGCTGGTTACTTTAGGAATGCTTGCAGATGGGTCATTTCTTTGCTCCTCTGATTTTGGGGTATGGTTAGATCCATGGGAAACACTTCTTTTCCGGGCAGGCAGGCTTTCTGCAGCCAAAATCCGCTCTTCCTGAGGAGTGGCTATAGTTTTTTGATCAGGTGTATCAAAACAAGCAGACTGATTATTTGTGTCAGTATGACGAGGTCTAACGTCTTCCACAGATCTGCTTAAGAACTTTTGTGCTTCTGTCTCACTGGATTCTCTGACAAAGTCTGCTTTTGGATGAACCTCTAATTGACTATGTTCTACAGGATAAGCAGCAGTAACCTGTTCCTGATCCCGTGGGGCTTCAGACCTAAAAAAATGAGAATATGAGAATTCAGAAGCATAACTACCAAGACAAGCCCTTTCTCACAAGTGTACAGCAAAATAATCCCTCTAATTATAAACCACAGATGGATCTAATCATAAAAACAATTTAAAAAGGATCCTAATCTTTATGCCTCCTTAAAAAGTTTAGTGCAGCATTATTCGCAATGGCTAAGAGGTAGAAACAATCCTCAGTGTCCACTGACAGATGAATGGAGTAAGAGAATGTGGTATATACATATAATACAGTGTCCTTTAGACACTAAGAAGAAAATACTGTTATATGCTACCACATGGATGAGAACATTATGCTAAGTGAAATGAACAAGCACAGGACGAACACTGTAGGATTCCACTTATATGAGGTGTATGATGTAATCATCCAAGCATAAAGTAGAATGGTGACCGCCAGGGACTCGGAGGAACAAGGAAATTATCGGCTACTTAGTGGGTATAAAGTTTCAGTCTTTCAAGATGAAGAAGTTCTAGAAATGTATTGTAAAAGCACCATGCTTATAGTTAATACTGTACTGAACACTCAAAATTACACTGACGGTAGGGGCCACATTGTGTTTTTTCCCTACAATTACAAATGAACTTCATTCCTTAGGAAAAAAAAAGAATGGAAGTTAGGCCATGCTGATCATCAATCAAGACTAGTAATTCCCTTCTATAATCAAAGAGTACACTACACTACATTAGAGGAGATCTTTCCTCCCCGTAGAATCAGCGTTACAAAATATACTCGATAAAAGGGAAGCAGTTCTAAGTTTATGGTTATAAGTTACTACAGATCACCAATTATCTGCTTCAAGTTATCTCTGTAAATTAGTATTTGCCTTTACCTTGGCATTAGAAGACTACCATGAGGTACTGATAATCAAATGTCTACCATTTTTCATTAGTGGAAAACTGTATCAACACTTTAAGCTAGACTACATGTCAAATAGTAGAAACTTGCCAATTTTACATACAACACGGAATTTCAGTATTTAATTCAGTGTACAGAACTAGGTGACAAAATACTCTAATGCAGAAATGACAGAAAAAGCAAGCATGTCCAAAAATGAAATGACATAAACTAAAAGGGAGGTAATCAGATTTGTCACCCAGTCCTAAATCAGAATGATCTTCAGGGGCACTACAGTTTTCATTTTACCAGAATATTCAATTTGTATTAATAAATTTAATAATTACCTTGCATCCTCAGGTTCTTCTGTTGCCTTGGGAGTAGTGGCCTGCGGAGGCTCGGTATGAGGATAGGGATCCGACCCCCACATGACACGAGGTTCTGACAGGGAGACTGCGTGATCTCTGGCAGATCGTGCTATGTGCTCAAATGACTCCGAACTGTTCGCTGATCCTTCCATCTGTTCTCTTCTCATTAACGGCTTAGGAGGAATCATTCCTTAAAAAAAAGTCAGAAAAAGATGGGAAAAACAATCATTATACACATACTACATAGTATATATTACTCTACGTATTACAGTACACAATAATATATTATATGTACTATTGCATATGGTATATACCAATATTCTATTACTACAAATACTAATTTGGAATTCTATATTGGAATTCTATACTTGAGCTAAAGAAATCCTTTCTGCCAAGTGAGGAACTCAAGAAATGATCAATGAAAATTATACAAGTTTTTCTGTGAATGAAATTTTTACTGTTGCTATTAAACAGATTTAAGAGGGGGCGCCTGGGTGGCTCAATCAGTTAAGCTTCTGACTGTGGATCTCTGGTCATGATCCCAGATGAAGCCTTACAGTAAGCTCCTTGCTCAGCAGGGAGCCTGCTTCTCTCCCTCTTCCCCTCCCTCTCTCTCAAATAAATAAATAGAATCTTAAAAAAAGGTTTAAGAATTGAGGAAGCAAACAAAGCAAACCATAACAGCAGCCTATTTTTACTTTAAAGGAAAAAAATATATAATGCCTATAAAAATCAGGTAACATGTATGATAGCTCTATGCATGTTAATAAAAACATAGTGATGATTATACCAGTAGTGACAGATTTCCAGAGAAAATATTTCTTACAGATAATTCCATTAATGTAGTTTAACTAGTTGATCAATGCTATTTATTATGCCTCTTAAATTTTAAAATTGCAGTATAAATTTTGAAATTAAGACATGATTTTTTTTTAAGATTTTATTTATATGACAGAGATCACAAGTAGGCAAAGAGGCAAGCAGAGAGGGGCAGCGGGAAGCAGGCTCCCCACTGCAGGGGGAGCCCGATGCGGGGCTCGACCCCAGGACCCTGAGATTATGACCTGAGCTGAAGGCAGAGACTTAACCCACTGAGCCACCCACGCGCCCCAAGACATGATTCTTGATCATATTTTTAACACCCCCCCAAATTTTCCTCTATATCGTTCTGTTAATGAGTTATCTGGATTTATCCTGACAGATTCCATGCAACACTGCTGATTCATTTGTTTTCAGCTACCTATGTGAAAACTCAAGTATTTGGCAGACAAAACTGAAAAGCTGGAATACAGAAGACAAGGACAAAATTTAAATGCTTTAACACTTAAAAGAATGAAAACAATTTAGCAAATAACAGAAAATATTTTCAGACTCAAAAAATTTCAAAATATTTACAAAACAGAAAAGAACTAGTGTTTTGGTATTATCACACGTATGGTACAGTGTCTGGCACTTAACTACTCTGTGCTGAAAGTCACAGAATTTTTTGATTAAAAATCTAGGCACACTGGGAGCGCCTGGGTGGCTCAGCCAATTAAGTGTCTGACCCTTGATTTCAGCTCAGGTCACGATTTCAGGATCTTGAGACTGAGCCCTGTATTAGGCCCCCTGCTCAGTGATGAGTCTGCTTCAGAGTCTCTCTGTCTTATCCTCTGTCCCTCCCCTAGCCTATGTGTGCATTCTTGCTCTCAAAAAAGATAAATCTTTTTTTTTTTTTTTAAAGAAATCTTAACAACAACAACAAAAAATCTAGGCACCCTAGGGTGCCTGGGTAGGACAGTCGTTTCTTAAGTGTCTGGCACTTGCTCTTGGCTCGGGTCGTGATCCTTCAGAGTTGGGAGACTGAACCCGTGTCAGGCTCTGTGCTCACTGGGAAATCTGTTTCAGATGCTCTCTCCCTTTCCCTCTGCCCCTCCCACTCATGCGTGCTCACTCACTCTCTAAAATAAAATCTTTAAAAATAAAAAATCTGGGGCGCCTGGGTGGCTCAGTGGGGTAAAGCCTCTGCCTTCGGCTCAGGTCATGATCCCAGAGTCCTGGGATCGAGCCCCACATCAGGCTCTCTACTCAGCGGGGAGCCTGCTTCCCCTCCTCTCTCTGTCTCTCTGCCTGCCTTTCTGTCCAGCTGTGATCTCTATCAAATAAATAAATAAAATCTTAAAAAAAAAAAAAGAAAAAAGAAAAAAAATTAAAAATCTAGGGGCACCTGGGTGGCTCAGTCAGTTAAGCATCCAACTTCAGCTCAGGTCATGACCTTGGGGACTTAAGATGGAGCCTTGAGTTGGGCTCCCTGCTGGGCGGGAGTCTGCTTGTCTTTCTCCCTCTCCCTCTACTCCTGCTCCCCACTTGTGCACATGCACTCTCTCTCAAATACATAAATAAAGTCTTAATTTATTTAAAAATATTTAATATTTAAATATTTAAGAATATTAAAAAAATATATCTAGGCACCCTACTTTAAGTTCTTACTAGATTAGAGTAAGAACAGGAGGATGATGACCTGTGTAACCGCCAGTGAGCCACACATCAACGTCAACTCACCGGGATGAATGGGCGGAATATCCATGGCTGGTCTACCTGATATCATCCGAGGATCCATGTACGACTGCATCATGAGCCACCTGGGATCAAAGCCCATAGAAGCCAGATGCTGAGGGTGAGGCTGCATGGGCTGGTAGAGAGGTCTGTGTGGCGGAGGAGGGACCGCGCCGCTGGACGGCTGTGAAGGCACCGGCTGCGGGAGCACACCTTGCTGCTGCTGCTGCTGCCACTGCTGCTGCTTCATCTGCTCCTGAGAAAGCAGGATCCCACATCTTGAGATTTTAGTTCCACGGGACAAATCAACATAATCAATCGCGCCAGAAAATAACAGGCTTTTCTGAATCCCTCAGGGAAAAGAATTCCGAAGATATTTAACAGTGAGAGATGGTAAGTCGAAAGAACAAAAGATAAGTCATGACATTTATAAGTCATGACATTTTGGCCTTAAGGACTTAATCACGCATTAATTATACCGCAGAAATCATTCCCCAGAAAGGAAGATGGTGTCTACAAATGAGGCAGAAGAGAAAAAAACGACAGAAGTTTATGGTAAAACCCATTATCAACAACCTTTTATTAAAAAGGTAAAGAATTTCATGGAAAATTTTTGTGCTTTGTGTATTTTAGGTTTCATGTCAAACTACTTCTCAGACTACTGAGTAACCTTTTCAATCACACATACATGATAAAATGTTTTACTGTTACCTGCTGCCGCTGAAATCGAGGTGGTAAAGATTTCTGAAACTGTTTAAAATAACCAGATAACACAGCGGGTCGAGGCTGAGAACCCGATTCTGGCTCTGTTTCATGTGTCACTTGTGTGGTCTCTTTCTCACCGCGACTGCTATCTTGTCGAGTGAAAAGTGCATCATCCTCTGTCCAAAGAAAGGGTGAAAAATAACGATATTCACCTATGACGCTTACTAACATGATGTGTGCACTGGCATAAAATTATTAGAGATTTTTAAAAAGGTTAATGAGGAAGAAAGCATCCTTAACAGCCCAAAAAACTGTTCTGTACTCTAATACTGGTAGCAATCAATGAGGTTAACATTAAAGTAACAAAACCTTAGATTTCCTCAAAGCCAGGTTCTTTAGAGATCACAGGTCCAAGTACATTACACCAAAAATTTGTATTTGATAATTTGTGAATAGTAAAAAACATCAAATACTACCTATTTCCCATTGTTTCAATAGCTATTAATCCTGTCAATACTTACCTGTGGTTCACTAGGACTTATGTGAAAACCCTTATGGCCTAAACATAAAATATAACACAACAGTTTGCTTTTTAAGAAGAGACTATTATCTATAAAGAAAACTAATGAATCGAAGTCTGACAACAGTGATCATGGCTATCTTTAAACACATAAATTATTCTATGTAAAGAGTATCAAGAATGTTACCAGAAAGAACTATATACCTATTTATTTACCAACTAAATAACAATTTCTCATCCTAAAAAAAAAATAGCCATATTCGTTCTAGACAATGTCATTTGTCACAATTACAAAGCCAAGCTTGTTATAAATCCTCTTCTCAGAGAACTAGGGATGAATTTTATAATGAAGTTTATTTTGCCAATGTAAAAACCATGCTCTCAAGAATCACAAACCATATTTTCTTTCTTTTTTTTTCAAGATTTTCATTTATTTATTTGATAGATAGAGATCACAAGTAGGCAGAGAGAGAGAGAGGAGGAAGCAGGCTCCCTGCTGAGCAGAGAGCCCGGTGCGGGGCTCGATCCCAGGACCCTGAGATCATGACCTGAGCTGAAGGCAGAGGCTTTAACCCACTGAGCCACCCAGGCGCCCCCACAAACCATATTTTCTTATTGGCATTACATTCAATATTAAGAATGTTATAAAAAGAAACATAAAATATTGGAAAGAAAAGAGAGCTAGTAGGTCCAACACTTAAAAATCAGAAGTGCACATCACGCTGATGAACCTAGCTGAAGTTAAAGTGCCATAAAGAATAGAGAAGATGTGAATGAAAATAAAAGCACCATGAAATAATGATTAAAAAGAAAAGCATAAATAACTGGCGTAGACACGGCATAGACACAGTCTCGTCTGATACTTAAATTAATCACTGTATCACTGACAGAACAAGGACTAAAATGTGAATTTCCTTATTTTGAATCTATAGTCCTTTCTCATCTGTTAATGAGATTCCCTAAGGCTGATATTAATCATCAATATTAAGCTATGCCAATGGTTTTCACTTCTTTTTAAAAAAGATTGTATTTATTTATTTATTTGAGAGAGAGAGAGAGACACAAGTCAGACAGACAGACAGACACAGCAAGAGAGGGAACACAAGCAGGGGGAGTGGGAGGGAGAGAAGCAGGCTTCCCAGTGGGCACGAAGCCCTATGCGGGGCTCAATCCCAAGGACCCTGGGATCACGACCTGAGCCAAAGGTAGATGCTTAACAATTGAGCCACCCATGCACCCCTGGTTTTTACTTCTATGGTGAGAAATTTTACTTTGTTAGTATTATGAGCAACCTGTGCTTATGATAACAATAGCCCATTATCAGTATCAAATTATTTCTGCATACATTAATATGAAAATTTATGAAATCTGACAGGGGCCTTATCTCATTAAAAAAAGTTAAGGTAACATACTCAACTTTTTTAATAAAGAGCCAAGTCTGATGATGACTAAGTAAAAAATTAAAGGAAAATTTTAAGTAACTTTGTAACATAATTTCAAGCAGCATGATCTTGTAGAAAGACCATGGGTTTTGAGATTTAAAAAAAGTTTCAGCATTTCTGTATCAGGAAACAGACTGAAATAGAACTACCTTCTTTTTTTTTTGGAAGATTTTATTTATTTATTTGACAAAGAGAACACAAGTGAACACAAGTGGATGGAATGGCAGAGAGAAGAGAAACAGGCTCCCCTCTGAGCACCTGATGCGGGGCTCACTCTCAGGACCCTGGGCAGACACTTAACCTCAAGGTTAAGGTCAAGGTGAGGAAAAACTCACCTCAAAAAAAAGAACAAGAGGCCATACCAAAGGCTGGAGACCTAATTAGTACGGACATTGGTAACATGACAGATCTAGAGTTCAGAATGACAATTCTCAAGGTTCTAGCCGGGCTCGAAAAAGGCATAGAAGATATCAGAGAAACCCTCTCCGGAGAGATAAAAGCCCTTTCTGGAGAAATAAAAGAACTAAAATCTAACCAAGTTGAAATAAAAAAAGCTGTTAATGGGGTGCAATCAAAAATGGAAGCTCTCACTGCCAGGATAAATGAGGCAGAAGAAAGAATTAGTGACAGAGAAGACCAAATGACAGAGAATAAAGAAGCTGAGCAAAAGAGAGACAAATACTGGACCACGAGGAGAGAATTCGAGAGATAAGCGACACCATAAGACGACACAACATTAGAATAATTGGGATTCCAGAAGAAGAACAAAGAGAGAGGGGAGCAGAAGGTATACTGGAGACAATTATTGGAGAGAATTTCCCTAATATGGGAAAGGGAACAAACATCAAAATCCAGGAGATGCTAAGAACACCCCTCAAAATCAATAAAAATAGGTCCACACCTTGTCACCTGATAGTAAAATTTACAAGTCTTAGCGACAAAGAGAAAATCCTGAAAGCAGCCCGGGAAAAGAAGTCTGTAACATACAAGGGTAAAAACATTAGATTGGCAGCGGACCTATCCACAGAGACCTGGCAGGCCAGAAAGAACTGGCATGATATATTCAGAGCACTAAACGAGAAAAACATGCAGCCAAGAATACTATATCCGGCTAGGCTATCACTGAAAATAGGAGAGATAAAGAGCTTCCAGGACAAACAAAAGCTCAAAGAATTTGCAAACACCAAACCAGCTCTACAGGAAATATTGAAAGGGGTCCTCTAAGCAAAGAGAACCCTAAAAGTAGTAGATCAGAAAGAAACAGAGACGATATACAGTAACAGTCACCTTACAGACAATACAATGGCACTAAATTCATATCTCTCAATAGTTACCCTGAATGTTAATGGGCTAAATGCCCCAATCAAAAGACACAGGGTATCAGAATGGATAAAAAAACAAAACCCATCAATATGCTGCCTACAAGAAACTCATTTTAGACCCGAAGACACCTCCAGATTTAAAGTGAGGGCATGGAAAACAATGTACCATGCTAATGGACATCAGAAGAAAGCTGGGGTGGCAATCCTTATATCAGATCAATTAGATTTTAAGCCAAAGACTATAATAAGAAATGAGGAAGGACACTATATCATACTCAAAGGGTCTGTCCAACAAGAAGACCTAACAATCTTAAATATCTATGCCCCTAACATGGGAGCAGCCAACTATATAAACCAATTAATAACAAAATCAAAGAAATACATCGACAGTAATACAATAATAGCAGGGGACTTTAACACTCCCCTCACTGAAATGGACAGATCATCTAAGCAAAAGATCAACAAGGAAATAAAGGCCTTAAATGACACACTGGACCAGATGGACATCACAGATATATTCAGAACATTCCATCCCAAAGCAACAGAATACACATTCTTCTCTAGTGCACATGGAACATTCTCCAGAATAGACCACATCCTGGGTCATAAATCAGGTCTCAATTGGTACCAAAAGATTGAGATCATTCCCTGCAGATTTTCAGACCACAATGCTCTGAAGCTAGAACTCAATCACAAGAGGAAATTTGGAAAGAACGCAAATACATGGAGACTAAACAGCATCCTTCTAAAAAATGAATGGGTCAACCAGGAAATTAAAGAAGAACTGAAAAAAATCATGGAAACAAATGATAATGAAAACACAACAGTTCAAAATTTGTGGGACACAACAAAGGCAGTCCTGAGAGGAAAATATATAGCGGTGCAAGCCTTTCTCAAGAAACAAGAAGGGTAACAAATACACAACCTAACCCTACACCTAAAGGAGCTGGAGAGAGAACAACAAAGAAAGCCTAAACCCAGCAGGAGAAGAGAAATCATAAAGATCAGAGCAGAAATCAATGAAATAGAAACTAAAAAAACAATAGAACAAATCAACAAAACTAGGAGCTGGTTCTTTGAAAGAATTAATAAGATTGACAAACCCCTAGCCAGACTTATCAAAAAGAAAAGAGAAAGGACGCAAATAAATAAAATCATGAATGAAAGAGGAGAGATCACAACCAACACCAAAGAAATACAAACAATTATAAGAATATACTACGAGCAACTCTACGCCAACAAATTTGACAATCTGGAAGAAATGGATACATTTCTAGAGACATATAAACTACCACAACTGAACCAGGAAGAAATAGATAACCTGAACAGACCCATAACCAGTAAGGAGATTGAAACAGTCATCAAAAATCTCCAAACAAACAAAAGTCCAGGACCAGACGGCTTCCCAGGGGAATTCTACCAAACATTTAAAGAAGAATTAATTCCTATTCTCCTGAAACTGTTCCAAAAAATAGAAATGGAAGGAAAACTTCCAAACTCATTCTATGAGGCCAGCATCACCTTGATCCCAAAACCAGACAAGAATCCCACCAAAAAAGAGAATTACAGACCCATATCCTTGATGAACACAGATGCGAAAATTCTCACTAAAATACTGGCCAATAGGATCCAACAGTACATTAAAAGGATTATTCATCACGACCAAGTGGGATTTATTCCAGGGCTGCAAGGTTGGTTCAACATCTGCAAATCCATCAATGTGATACAATACATTAATAAAAGAAAGAACAAGAACCATATGATACTCTCAATAGATGCTGAAAAAGCGTTTGACAAAGTGCAGCATCCCTTCCTGATTAAAACTCTTCAAAGTGTAGGGATAGAAGGCACATACCTCAATATTATCAAAGCCATCTATGAAAAACCCACCGCAAATATCATTCTCAATGGAGAAAAACTGAAAGCTTTTCCGCTAAGGTCAGGAACACGGCAGGGATGTCCATTAACACCACTGCTGTTCAATATAGTACTAGAAGTCCTAGCCTCAGCAATCAGACAACAAAAAGAAATTAAAGGCATCCAAATCGGCAAAGAAGAAGTCAAAGTATCACTCTTTGCAGATGATATGATACTATATGTGGAAAACCCAAAAGGCTCCACTCCAAATCTTCTAGAACTTGTACAGGAATTCAGTAAAGTGTCAGGATATAAAGTCAATGCACAGAAATCAGTCGCATTTCTTTACACTAACAACAAGACAGAAGAAAGAGAAATTGAGGAGTCAGTCCCATTTACAATCGCACCCAAAACCATAAGATATCTAGGAATAAATCTAACCAAAGAGGCAAAGAATCTGTACTCAGAAAACTATAAAGTACTCATGAAAGAAACTGAGGAAGACACAAAAAAATGGAAAAATATTCCATGCTCATGGATTGGAAGAACAAACATTGTGAAAATGTCTATTCTACCTAAAGCAATCTACACATTTAATGCAATCCCTATCAAAATCCCATCCAATTTTTTTAAAGAAATAGAACAAATAATCCTAAAATTTATATGGAACCAGAAAAGACCTCGAATAGCCAAAGGAATATTGAAAAAGAAAGCCAAAGTCAGTGGCATCACAATTCCAGACTTCAAGCTCTATTACAAAGCTGTCATCATCAGGACAGTATGGTACTGGCACAAAAACAGACATATAGACCAATGGAACAGAATAGAGAGCCCAGAAATAGACCCTCAACGCTATGGTCAACTAATCTTCGACAAAGCAGGAAAGAATATACAATGGAAAAAAGACAGCCTCTTCAACAAATGGTGCTGGGAAAATTGGACAGCCACATGCAGAAAAATGAAATTGGACTATTTCCTTACACCACACACGAAAATAGACTCAAAATGGATGAAGGACCTCAATGTGAGAAAGGAATCTATCAAAATCCTTGAGGAGAATGCAGGCAGCAACCTCTTTGACCTCAACCGCAGCAACTTCTTCCTAGGAACATCGCCAAAGGCAACGGAAGCAAGGGCAAAAATGAACTATTAGGATTTCATCAAGATCAAAAGCTTTTGCACAGCAAAGGAAACAGTTAACAAAACCAAAAGACAACTGACAGAATGGGAGAAGATATTTGCAAACGACATAGCAGATAAAGGGCTAGTATCCAAAATCTATAAAGAGCTTATCAAACTCAGTACCCAAAGAACAAATTATCCAGTCAAGAAATGGGCAGAGGACATGAACAGACATTTCTGCAAAGACGACATCCAGATGGCCAACAGACACATGAAAAAATGCTCCACGTCACTCGGCATCAGGGAAACACAAATCAAAACCACAATGAGATACCACCTCACACCAGTCAGAATGGCTAAAATTAACAAGTCAAGAAATGACAGATGCTGGCGAGGATGTGGAGAGAGGGGAACCCTCCTACACTGCTGGTGGGAATGCAAGCTGGTGCAACCACTCTGGAAAACAGTGTGGAGGTTCCTCAAAAAACTGAAAATAGAGCTACCCTATGACCCAGCAATTGCACTACTGGGTATATATCCTAAAGATACAAACGTGGTGCTCCGAAGGGGCACGTGCACCCGAATGTTTATAGCAGTAATGTCCACAATAGCCAAACTGTGGAAAGAGCCTAGATGTCCATCAACAGATGAATGGATAAAGAAGATGTGGTATATATACACAATGGAATACTATGCAGCCATCCAAAGACATGACATCTTGCCATTTGCGACGACGTGGATGGAACTAGAGGGTATCATGCTTAGCGAAATAAGTCAATCGGAGAAAGACAACTATCATATGATCTCTTTGATATGAGGAAGTGGAGATGCAAGGCGGGGGGGTTGGGGGGAGGTAGGAAAAGAAAAAATGAAAAGATGGGATTGGGAGGGAGACAAACCATAAAAGACTCAATCTCCAAAAACAGACTGAGGGTTGCTGGGGGGAGGGGGGACAGGAGAGGGTGGTGAGGAAATGGACATTGGGGAGGGTATGGGCTATGATGAGTGCTGTGAAATGTGTCAACCTGGCGATTCACAGACCTGTACCCCTGGGGATAAAAATACATTATATGTTTATTAAAATAAAACACACACACACACACACAAAATCCCTAAGAACCAAAAAAAAAATAAAAAAATAAAAATAAAAATAAAATAAAATAATTATTAGTTTGTTTCTGGGGATACAAAGTTAAAGATGTAAATCTCTGATACCAACAACCAAAGGGAATACAAATGTAACTGTTAAAGGAAAAGGAATGAATTTTCTTTTTAAAAGATTTTATTTCTTTATTTGACAGACAGAGATCACAAGTAGGCAGAGGCAGGCAGAGAGAGCGGGGGAAGCAGTCTCCCCGCCGAGCAGAGAACTGGATACGGGGCTCCATCCCAGGACCCTGGGATCATGACCTGAGTCGAAGGCAGAGGCTTCAACCCACTGAGCCACCTAGGCACCCCAGGAATTTTTGTATATTATTAGTTAAGCTGGTATAAATTTAGTGTTAGAACTTTTGCATGTTTATGTAATCCCCATGGTCAAAACAAAGAAGGTAGTTACAAAATATAAGCAAAAGGAAATGAGAAAGGAATTTAAAAATGTTTCAATACCAAAAAATCATCTAAACGCAAAAGACAGTAATCCAGGAAATGAGGGGCAAAAATGGATATAAGGCACATAAAATCCAAATACCAAAATGTGAGAAATAGGCCCCTTCTAATCAATCCTTACTTAAAATGGACTGAACTGGAACACATGATCCAACTACAGGTTATCTCTTAAGAAACTCACTTAAGATCCAGAGACACAAACAGATTGAAAACGAAAAGATGAACACAGATATTCCACGGCAAGAGGAACCGAGAGAGCAAGGTGGCCATGCTAACACCACACAAGCCTGGCTTTGACTTCAAAGTTTCACAAGAGACAGAGGACATTATGCACTACTAATAAAAGGTTCAGTGCAGCAAGATATAACCATTATAAATATTGATATATATTTAATATATGTTTAATAACAGACCATCAAAATGTATGAAGCAAAATACCGACAACGTTGAAGGGACAGACTGCTGTACATTTACAGTTGGACACTTCAACACCTTACTCTCAATAATGGATAGAACAACCAGACAGACGGTCAGTGAGGAAACAAAGGACTGAATACAATAACCCAACTAGATCTAACAGACCTACAGAACACTCCATCCAACAACAGACATCACGTTCTTCACACATGCACACAGGACATTTTCCAAGACAGACTGTGTGTTAGGCCACAATATCAACGGTCAATAGATTTAAATTAATAAATCTCATATAAAGTATGTTCTCTGACCACACAAGTTAAATATCAAAGAGAGAAGTGAAACAGAAAAATGCACAGTACATGGACATTAAACAACACTCTTAAACAACTAAGGGATCAAAGAATAAATGACAAGCGAAATTAGAAAATACTTGAGATGGAGAAAAACAAAAACACAACATACCAAAATTTACAGGATGCAGCAAAAGTGGTGCAAAGGGGGCAAATTTACAGCTATAAATGCTTACATTAAAAAATAAAGATCTTCAATCCAAAACCTAGTGTTACAATGTAAGGGAAAAGAGTAAGAACAAAGTAAACCCAAGACTACCAGAAGAAAGGCAATAAAGATCAACACAGAGATCCACAACAGAGAGAATAGGAAAATAGAAAAAAATTAATGCAGCTCTAAGTGGATTCTTTGAAAAGATCAACGAAATTGACAGACCTTTAACTAGGCAGGTCAATGAAGAAAAAAAGAGAAAACTCAAACTACTACAATCAGAAATAGAAATTGGGACATTACTACCAATTCTACAGAAATAAAAAGGATTATGAAAGTATTATGGATAAGTATATACCAACAAATAGGATAAGCAAGGTGAAATGAACAAATTCCTACAACATAAACTTTGTAGTTAAGTTTTTAAATCCAGATGTGTGTGTCCTCCAGCTTTGTTACTTTATTTCAAGACAGTTTTAGCTACTTTGGGTACCTTGAGATTTAGGGTTTTCTACATGTAAGACTGTATCATCTGCTCACATCACCTCAATCTCTCATATACTAATAACGAATGATCCGAAAAGGAAATTACAAAAACAATTCCATCTATAATAGCATCAAAAAGAAGAAAATAGGGGCGCCTGGGTGGCTCAGTTAAGCCTCTGCCTTTGGCTCAGGTCATGATCTCAGGGTCCCGGGATCGAGCCCCGCATCGGGCCCTCTGCTCAGCAGGGAGCCTGCTTCCTCCTCTCTCTCTCTCTGCCTGCCTCTCCGCCTACTTGTGATCTCTCTGTCAAATAAATAAAAACTTAAAAAAAAAAAAAAGAGTAAAATAAATCCTTTAGAATTTTTTTTTTAGGTTTTAAGTAATCTCTACACCCAATGTGTGGCTTGAACTCATGACCCCGAAATGAAGAGCCACACACTCTCCCGACTGAACCAGCAAGATACCCCTAAAATGCTTAAGAATTAGCCGAGGAGGTGAAAGCCTTATACAATGAAAACTACAAAATATTGTTGAAAGAAATTAAAGACATAATTAAATTAAAGACATAAATGAATGGAAGCACATCCCATGCTCACAGACTGCAAGACTTAATACTGTTAACATTATCAATGCTACCAAAAGCAACCTAGAGTTATGCAATCCCCATAAAAATCTCAACGGTGTTCTTTACAGAAACAAACATCCATACATCATGAAAAAACCTAACAAAGAATGAGGACTCCCATACCCAGATTTAAAAGCATACAACAGGGGCGCCTGGGTGGCTCAGTGGGTTAAGCCTCTGCCTTAAGCTCGGGTTGTGATCTCAGGGTCCCAGGATCGAGCCCCGCATTGGGCCCTCTGCTCGGCAGGGAGCCTGCTTCCTCCTCTCTCTCTCTCTGCCTGCCTCTCTGCCTACTTGTGATCTCTGTCTCTTTCAATCTGTCAAATAAATAAATAAATAAATAAACAAAATCTTTGGAAAATAAAAGCATACAACAAAGCTGCAGTAATAAAAACAGTAAGACATTAACATAAAGCCAGACGGATAGGGCAATGGAATATAATCAAGATCCCAACATAAACCATCACACACACAGTCGATTTTAGAAGAGGCTGCTGAGACAATTCAAAGGGGGAAAGAACAGTCTTTCCAACAACGGTACTGGGAAAACGGAATATCCACATGCAGAACGATGCTCGACTCCCACCCTAACACAACGTACAAAATTAACTCACAACAGGACAAAAATGTAAACGTAAAACATTAAAGTATAAAACTCTTAGAAGAAAACAGAACAAAAGCTTCGTTACATTAGATTTGGCCATGACTTCGTGGACTTGACACCAAAGGCAGAAGAAAAAATAGATGGATTTCAAGTAAATTTTCAAGTTCTGTACATGAACAGAATATCAAGTGAAAAGGCAACCTATCTGAACTCCTAAAATGCAGTAACAATCTAATTAAAAACGGAAAAGGACTTGGACATTTCTCCAAAGATACACAAATGGCCAACAAACAAATGAAAGATAATACTCAGCATCACTTATCATTGGCAAAGTGCACATCAAAACTACAGTGAGATACCACCTCACACTTATTAGGAAGCCTACTGTCAACCTCCCCACCCGCCCAGAAAGTAACAGATATTGGTAAGGATGTGGAGAAATTAGAATCCTTGTGCACTGTTGGTGGGAATGTAAAATGGTACAGCTGCTGTGAAAAACAGTCTGGTGGTTCCTCAAACAAAAACAGAACTACCATATGATCCAACAACTCCATTTCTGAGTATGTAATAAAAAAAAAAATGAAAGCAGGGTCTCAACAAGGTCTTTGTACACTCACATTCACAGCAGCATTATTCAAAATAGGTGAAATATGGAATCAATCCAAGTGTCCATGAACAGATAAACAGGTAAGCAAAATGTGGTTTTATACACAGATTATTAGCCTTAAAAAGAAAATTCTGCAATATGCCATTATATGGATGAACCTTGTAAAACATTATACTAAGTGAGACAGTCACAAAAAGACCAATACTATATGAGGCACTGAAACAGTCAAAATCAGAGACAGAAATTAGAACAGGGGAGAAGAGGGAAGTATTGTTTAACAGGCAGAGTTTCAGTCTCACAAAATGGAATGAGTTCTGGAGACGGACAGCGGTGATGATGGAACAACATCATGAATGTATTTAATACCATTAAACTGTATACCTAAAAATGGTTAAGATTCTAAACTTTATGTAACATATATCCCACCATAATAAAAAAAAAATGGGAAAAAGGCATATTAAAGTATCCAATAAAATTCAGCTTCTATTAAAAAAAAAACTCAGGGCGCCTGGGTGGCTCAGTGGGTCAAAGCCTCTGCCTTCGGCTCAGGTCATGATCCTGGGGTCCTGGGATCGAGCCCCGCATCGGGCTCTCTGCTCAGCGGGGAGCCTGCTTCCTCCTCTCTCTCTGCCTGCCTCTCTGCCTACATGTGATCTCTGTCAAATAAATAAATAAAATCTTAAAAAAAAAAACCCAAAACAAAACACCTCAATTGGGATGCCTGGGTGGCTCAGCTGGTTAAGCGTCTGACTCCTGAGTTTGGCTCAGGTCACAACCTCAGGATCCTGGGATTCAGCCCCACAATGGACTCCACACTCTGTGGGGAGTCTGCTTGATTTCCTCTCCCTCTGCCCTCCCCCTGCTCACACACATGTGCACCTACACGCTCTCTCTATAAATAAGTAAATAAAATCAATCTTGAAAACAAAAGAACCTCATTTTCATGTGGATTACATGCACACATCAAAAATACGCAGACACCCACACCAGCAGCGCTATGAAGCCTTCTACATAAGAACAAGACTCTCATACCTTTATTACAGTTGGTCTCACTTTCTGGTTTTTCTACCACAGGTTCTAAAGTAGGTTCTTTGTGTTCAATTTTTTCCTCCACTTTTTCCCTTTCTTTCTTCTCCAACTCGCATTCCTTTTCCTGTTCCTTGATCTTCTGCAGTTCTTTTTCCTTTTCCTGCTGTCTTTCTAGTTCTTTCTCTTTTTCTTGCTTTCTTTCCTTTTCCAGTTCTCTCTGTTTTTCCTGCTCTCTCTCTAGTTCTTTCTCCTTCTCCTGTTGCCTCTCCCTTTCTTTCTCCCTCTCCTTCTCTCGCTCCCGTTCCTGTTCTCTCTCGAGTTCTTTCTCACGCTCCCGTTCTTTTTCTCGCTCCCTTTCTCTAATCTCCTCTGGAGACGGTTGTTTGTCCACTATGCCAAGCTTTTCATCCAATCGTTTCAGTTTCTCTGCACATGCTGCCTTCCTTTGTTCTTCCATTCTTCGCTCTTCCTCTTCACGCCGTTTCCGAGCGCGTTCCACGGCTGCAGAAAGTTCCGACTGCTGTCTTCGTCTCTGCTTCCATATTTCATCTTCATCCGGTACTTGTTGCTTGGTGG
This sequence comes from Martes martes, assembly GCF_963455335.1. Classification (NCBI taxonomy): domain Eukaryota; kingdom Metazoa; phylum Chordata; class Mammalia; order Carnivora; family Mustelidae; genus Martes; species Martes martes. The sequence goes on from NC_137903.1 coordinate 65,876,036, forward strand.
GGAAAGGGCCTGGTCTTCCAGGCACTGCCTGCCGGTCTGGAGGAGGATGCTGCAACATTACGATAAATGATAAGGTGAATATGACAAATCTATTTCCAAATAACAACGGGTATCATAGACATGACGAGGGAAGGAAAAACTCGACAAAATGTCACAAATATTTCTGATAAAGCATACATATTAAAATACAAACAAGAAGTAACATGGGGAAAATATTTAGATAATTCTCCAAACTAAGACCAGAACAATTAATCTAGGCCATGTACCTATTTATTGTGGCAGACATTACTGTGCAAAGAATCTATTGAATAAAATAAGAAGCTGTCACAACATGATTTCAAAATCTAAATTTAGACACAAAGGAATTTAGAATGTGAGTGCTCTTAACTGTCAGAGATGGAACGCCTAGAGAGAAAGTCCATAAAGATGCAGAACAGTGTCATGTGAGCCCTGAGAAGACAAAAGGTACAGTTACAGGGAAAAAACAGCCAGAGATGCTAAGCGAAGACGATGAAGACACTACTACTGCCAACACTTCACAGAAGAAATCCCTGGAAATCAGCCTGTATAGACAGAGTTCTCGATCTTTGAACTGAAAGCTGCAGAAATGCACACTTAGAACCCATAGTGGAATGTGGGTATCACCTAAGACTTCTAACTGGTATGTTCTAGAACAACTACAATCACTGCCAGCAACTATGGGAAAATTAGCAGAATATGAGCACCTGAAGCACTGGAATGTTAAGGAACTTAAAAAAAAAAAAAAGTTTTAAAAATACTCATTTTATTAGCTTGTAGGGTAAAGAAATCTGGAAAGCCACATAACTAGTCAGAATCCTTACAAAGGAGAAAATGGAATGATGAAAACATTGGACTAAATATAAAATATATCGATATATATGATCTAGACTCTCCATTTTACTACTGGTGCTGTCTTAGGCAAACCACTTCACCTGCCAGCATCCCTAACCCCAAATAACCATTGGTCTGCTTCTAGCAACAGAGAGTAGTTTTCTCTTTCCTATAGAGTTTCATATGTAGGGCTATGTCGAGTTATGTTTCCTTTTGGATCTGGCTTCTCACGCTCAGGATAACGGTTCTGAGGTGCCTGTGGTCATCTGTTCCACTCTACTGCTGGAAAGTGCTCCGTCACAGCCACACTGTTTCACCTGCTGATGGACACGTGGACTGCTTCTAGTCTTTTAACTATGAATAAACAGTTATGGACATGCATGCCTTAGTCTTTGTTTAAATGCATGTGCTTTCATTTCTCATGGATAAATACTTAGGAGTAGAACTGCTGAGTCATGTGGTGAGTATATTTTTCACTTTATTAAGACACTGCCAAACTGTTTTCCAAAGTGGTCACAAGGTTTTACGGCCCCAACAGTAAGTAACACATGAGGGTGCGAGCTGCTTCATACCCCGCCGTATCTGGTGTCACCAGCCCTTTAAATTTTGGGTGTGTAATAAAATCTCACTGTGTTTTTATTTGTATTTTCCTAGCGTGTAAGATACTGAACATCTTTCAATGTGCTTACTGGCCATTTGTGTATCTCATTTTGTGAAGTAAATGCTCATTTTGTTGGGCTACTTGTCTTATTATTAGTTATAAGGGTCTTTTTTGGTTTCGTTTTTTTTTAAGATTTTATTCATTCATTAAAGAGAGATAAAGAAGCAAAGCAGAAAGCCTGATGTGGGACTCGAACCCAGTATTCCAGGATCACAAATTAAGCCAAAGGCAGATGCTTAACCAACTGAGCCACCCAGGTACCCATTTGTTCTTTTAAAAAATATATTTCTGGGGGCGCCTGGGTGGCTCAGTTGGTTGAGCAACTGCCTTCGGCTCAGGTCATGATCCTGGACTTCCAGGATCGAGTCCCGCATTGGGCTCCCAGCTCTTTGGGGAGTCTGCTTCTCCCTCTGATCTTCTCCTCTCTCATGCTCTCTCTCACTCATTCTCTCTCAAATAAATAAATAAAATTAAAAAAAAAAAAAAAGAAAAAAATATTTCTGGGATGCCTGGGAGGCTCAGACAGTTAAGCATCTGCCTTCAGTCCAGGTGATGATACCCAGGTTGTGGAATCGAGTCCCATCTTGGCCTCCTTGATCAACAGGGAGTCTGCTTCTCCCGCTGCCTGCTGCTCCCTCTGCTTGCCTGCTCCCTCTCTGACTAATAAATAAATAAATAAAATCTTTAAAACAAATAAATGCTTTTCTTAAAATACATATATATATATTTTAGTACATGTCCTTGGTCAGATGCATTAACAATCTTTTTTTTGTGGACATTATTTTTTCACTGCCTCAGAGATGTTTCTAAAACTCCAACTGACAGATTTTTTTTCCCTAATTCATGCCTTTTGTGAATTATACAAGAACATCTTTGTTGGCCCAAGTTTAAAGATTTTTTTCCCACGCTTTCTTCCAGATGTTTAGTTTTAGCCTGTATGTATATAAAAATGCCATAAAGAGCACGCAGCAGTTAAAAAGAAAATGACTGGTGGAGATGCTGGTGACGGTGGTGGTATGTGTGTCTATACCAGTAGGGCGATTAAGGAAGGCCTTTAGGGACGCCTGGGTGGCTCAGTTGGTTAAGCGGCTGCCTTCGGCTCAGGTCATGATCCCAGCGTCCTGGGATCAAGTCCCACATCGGGCTCCTTGCTCAGCGGGGAGCCTGCTTCTCCCTCTGCCTCTGCCTGTCTCTCTGTCTGCCTGTGCTCACTCTCTCTGACAAATAAATAAATAAAATCTTTAAAAAAAAAAAAAAAAGGAAGGCCTTTAAAGTGTAACACCTGAACAAAGAATTTGATTAGAAGAAGGAGCTCTGGAAAACATTCCACTAATTAGAGGAAACAGCAAATAGCAAAAAAAACTTATGTATGGGGCGCCTGGGTGGCTCAGTGGGTTAAAGCCTCTGCCTTCAGCTCGGGTCATGATCCCAGGGTCCTGGGATCGAGCCCCATATCGGGCTCTCTGCTCAGCGGGGAGCCTGCTTCCTCTTCTCTCTCTGCCTGTCTCTCTGCCTACTTGTGATCTCTCTCTGTCAAATAAATAAATAAAATCTTTAAAAAAAAACAAAAAACTTATGTAGCAAGAACAAAGAAAAAACTAGATAAAATGAGCAGAGTAGACAGAGACCTTAAAGACCACTGGAAGGACCTGAGTAAGATAAGAGTGAGCTAATACATAGTTTTCAAGGACTGTATCTACTGTAGGAGGATTTAGGAGGTGGTAGGTAAGCAGAAACAAGAGTGGAAAATAAGATCCATTAGGAACCTCCTGTGATAGTTCAAAAGAAATATAATGGGTGGTAGGCAATTAGTGTAGGAGTATTATTCCAAAGGTAGGGGTGACATAGTTTCTGATAGCTTAGGTTGGATGATAAAAAAGAGGGGAAGAGCTATGAGTGACTTCTAGGTTTTAACTTGAGCAAATGGGTAAATGATAATGCCATTATGGGAAGATGGGAAGACAAGGGAAGACAAGGGAAGAAGGAGGGCCACATGGGTGTGTATCGGGGTGGGGGGGGGGGAGGAAGGAATTGCTATGGTCTGGACCTATCTAGCAGAAATCCAAGTAGAGATGCTTAATTGATCACTAAATACATAACTCTTGAAGTTAGGGTAGAACTTTAAGAGCTATAGATAATATATATTTAAGTACCATAAGCACATATATGAGATCTTCCAGGGAAAGAGTCAGAAAAAGGAGTAAGAACACAGCCCTTAACCCTCCAACACCCAGGGCACCTGGGTAGCTTAGTAAGTTAAGTGTCAGACTCTTGATTTCGGCTCGGGTTATGATCTCAGAGTGTGGGATCAAGTCCTGTGTTGGGCTCCACATTCAGTGGGGAGTCGGCTTGGGATTCTCTCATTCCCTCTCTCTCTGCTCCTCCCGCTTCCTGTGTGTATGTGTGTGTGCACTTCCCCTCTTCAATAAAGGCACAGAAGAAAATACAAATTGAAGAAAGAGAACACAATAGTGTGATGTCTTAAATGTAAAAAAAAAAAAAAAAAAAAAAAAAAAAAAGTCTTTTAAGAAGGATGGAAAGATTAGCTATGTCAACCACTACTGAAATTAAGTAAAATGAAGACATGAAGACAAGAGAACTGAATTGGGCAAGATGGAAATCATTACTGACTTTCATAATAATAGTTTCAAAGGTATAGTGGTGATGAAAAAGTGGAACTGGAAAGGGTTAGATGAGAGAGAAAGTGAAGACAGTAAGTGTAAATAGCTCACTAAAACTATTTTGCCACAAAGGAGAACAGAGAAATAGGGTGGAAACTATAGATACTACAGATGGAGAGTAGTAAGAGGTAAGGAAGGGTTGATTTTTTAAGTTTCTTAAGATGAGAGAGAATATTACCGGTAAGTGATAGAGATGGGAGGAAGGGAGCAGTAGAAGGGTTGCTCTTAGCAGCAAGGACAGGAAAAAGTCAGAATGGGAAGGGCACTGAAATGGGAAAAACAGTTGCTTCTCATCTTCTTAGTGAAATCAGGAGGAAGCATACCAGCTGAGAACGAAGAAGAGCAGAAAAAAGACGAAGATACGCAAAGAACTAACAAGGTAATATCCATAATTGTTTCATAAAAGTTCATAATTGTTTCATAATAAGAAGCATACAGAAATCTTTCCATTAAAACAAATAAAGTCAAAATACATACAAAAATACATACACACCACAAATAATACATACAGACCGCAAAGAAGCATTTAAGGTTTACCTGCTGTGCAAGCAATTTTGGAGGTGGGGGCAGGTGTGAAGATGGTCCACGTTCCTGTTACAAAGATAAGGACTATTACGAAATAACCAGATAAAAGATATCTACTAGAAATAGTTCTGAACATACTTAAGTATGCCTTTAATTTTGAAATTTTATTTACGTAAGCCCTATTCTTTCTCTGAATTTTTTCCTAATGGCAAACTAAAAGTAGAAACTTACGTAAAGAAATGAAACATCTAAAACATATTGAGAATCAAATGCAATACATACTCACTTGCTACAGTTACAACCCTATTCACTTGCTAATATATACCTCAATGTCACACACACACACACAAATCAAGACATCAAGACATCAAGATATGGCATATGATATTCCTCTATTCTTTTATAAGGAATTATCACTCCCCATGTTAAGCCAGTAAATTAAAGTCACACGAAACATGGATTTTATTATTAAAAAACTTGAAAAATCCTTTTTCAGATTTCACAAATTCTCTAATGACTAATCAATGCCTTAAGGATAAGATTCAAACTTCCCTGAAGAGCATCCATTTAACAACTGGTTGTCACGTAGCTCTCTTAACTCCTTTCCTGTATCAAACTACTCGAGACTTACAGAATGTGCCATGCTTTCTCATGCTTCTCTACTCTGAACACGTTACCAGTGCTTGAAATTTCTCTCTTCTCTTTGTTTACTGGTTAATTCCCACTTCAAGTACCAAGTCTTTTGCAAAACCTTTTCCAGAGAATGCTCTAAGAACCCATTATGTGCGCTCTGTCACACCAGCTGTCACAATGTCTTGCAAATGATGTCTTTTCATTTTACAGAGACTGCTAGCTACCTACCTTATCTCCTTGAAGGGCCGACTTTCTCAATCTATTCTGTATGAATTCAACAACTACATGCTGAGTACACTAGGCGCTGAGTGGGCTCTCTGGATGACAGCCCTTTTCAGTTCCCAGCTTGCAATGCAGTTTCTTGGAAGTAGGATCAAGTGTATCTGTTTACCCACATTATCTCCTTTCTTTAACAATGTTCTTCAAAATGACTCACACTTAATAGATTTCTCTACTCCTTACATGTGATTTTCCTACTCAGCATACTATTTCACATATGAATACTGACTAGAATTTATACTCAATAAACCACAAAGCACTTAGCGATGTTCGGAAAAAGTTTATACCTCCACTTTAATAGGACCACACTATTACAAGAGAAAAAAAGTGAAACTTTAGTTTCTATTTAATAATTTTAGCTACTATATTGACAGTTCCTGTAAATATGCAATAAAATTATGGTTTAGATCTACAACTACTCAAGACAAAAGATAGTTTCCTTTTCCTAACTCTTCTTTCAACTTTATGATGAATTCAACGGAAGTACAGGTAGTGAATATGATCTCCTTAAGTCCAACAAACCTGATTAAATGGAGGTCCCTTCCCATAGGGACCTTTTGATACCGATGGTTGGGCAGGTATCTGAGAAGATGACTTAGTGTTGCAAGCTTCATCTGCTTCTTTTCGGTTTTCAGTGTTTTCAGAAGCTTTTGAACCTTGATCCTCACTAAGGAATCAAAATCCAGGTGAAGTAAGAAAGTAAAGTAGACAGACTACACCATAAGTAAAAGCGTTTTGTCTATATAAAATTATTTGTATATGGGTTGGGGGGGTGGGAGTATATCAAGGAATGAGATGGTCTTGTGACCTAGTGGTGTTTTCATTCATTCATTCTATGCCATATATCAATAATGTGTTAGGAACTGGGTTGGGCCAAGTTACCATCACAAGGTATGAAGTACAGTAGCGTAACTGTCAAATATGGACACTCACACTTGACATACAACTTCACAAAGGACTACAGCTCCACCATTTTGTATCACCCCAACCCCAAAAGTCTCATCTAAATGCAACCAAGTAATACTATAATTAATACCTGTATTCTAATTTATCCTGACTTAATGAAAAGACAGAAGTCAAACTACGGTTATTTTTTTAAAATCACAAATGCCAGGCAGCTCATAACTGATCACGAAACAGCAGTATACTGCAATGCCATGGCTAAAAACTACCAACTCTACCAAACTGTCTAGCAACTAACAGCATGTGCATGCAAGCTCCTTGTATTTTAAGAGCGCAATTTTTATGGTATATAACTCATGTATTTCTGATTCTGATGCCCCTATATTGGAGAAGAGATGAGAAGCTCCCATTTTTCAAACTTTAATGCTGCTTGCTGAAGTTTAAAAACTCAAAGACTTGAGGCAGTTCCAGTAACTCAAGTGATTTTTCTCTAGTTTTGTAAATACGAAGCAAGTAACAAGTTTGAAATAGTCCCTGATGTTGTCTTTCAAAAAAATCACCAATTAGATGGTTAGGATCTAAACTACTTTTTAAAAATATGTATTTTCTTTAGAAGCATCAAACTTTAATTCCTTGATTAGCTGTACTTTTAAAATGTGGCTCAATTATCACTTTCCCAACTCAGTAGTTCTTGGAGTAAAATACAGAAATTCTATAAAAAGGGAACAAATGACTATTAATGAAGCCTCTGCACAAATGGTTAATGTTATACCAATAAATTCATAGTATTACTCGTGGAAGGTATCCAACAGCTTACCTGCTGCTTTCCTTAGGACTACTACTTCCTTGCTCATCATCATCACTGAAATTCAGCTGTTCTGTATAATCTACTTCCATCTGAGCACCTATTAAATTAAGGAAAATTCAGACTGACTGTTTAAAAACATCTAAGAACTAAAAGCAATTAATTTTGCCTCTTACCTGCCCAACCTTCATCAGCTTCAGCATCTAGGTTATCAAATTTATCAAGCTCCTTCAGTTCTGATGCACTAAGGATGGAGGGGCGTTCAGGCTCAGAGGCCCATGAAGGCGGTGGACCCCTTCCTCGAAGGCCTCTAATGAACAGAGGTTATGAGGGGAAAAGATACAAAGTTTTAATGATTCTAAATAACATAAATATCAAAAGACTGAAATTTAGTTCATTTCAATTCAACATTAGTATTGTCTAATATACAAAATATTTTGCACCTGATGTGTATGAAGAAATTCTAATGTTAATACATAAATTCAGGACAATATACAATTCTGTTACAAGTATTTAGTATCAGAAAATGTTTTTTTTTAATTGCCAAAAATTTAAGATAAAACAAATATGTTAAAGAATAATATGGCTAAGCCGAATACTAATATCAAAATAAAGAATGTTAAGAAAAATCACTGAGGAGAATGCTCAAGTCTCACATTACGCAAAAAAAAAAGTAAAGAAATTAAGAAAAAAGAAAAAAAAGGAAATGGGAAGTCATTTAACCCATGGAATTAGAAGAACAGATAAACAACTATCATGTCTTACCAGGGACATGATTTTCAGTTTTCAGAATCTTACATCAATTTAAAGTTTTTATGTTAATTTAAAGTTTTAGAAGAATAAAGTATTGTTGTGTCTTATAAAAGTCAATTATTTGGGGTGCCTGGGTGGCTCAGTGGGTGAAGACTTGGCCTTCAGCTCAGGTCATGTTCTCAGGGTCCTGGGATCGAGCCCTGCATCCGGCTCTCTCCTCAGTGGGAAGCCTGCTTCCCCCCGTCTCTCTGCCTGCCTCTCTGCCTACTTGTGATCTCTATCAAATAAATAAAGAAAAATCTTAAAAAAAAAAAAAAAGTCAATTATTTGTTCATGGCAACTCTATTCTGAGGTCAAAATAATGAATCAATCACCACAATCCATTCAACCTCCAGGAAATCTTTTTTTTTTTTTCCTTCCAACCTCCCCCAGAAAATCTTAATGAGCACATATGTGCCTTTGTGATTTGGCAACTTTTATCATTTAATAGCCTTACTTGTTTGTTTCAGATAAAGAAGGTGGAAACCTCATAGGACCATGAAGAGGAGGATACGCCATCCTTGGATACTGCTGAAACATCTGAATGAAGAAAACAAAATTGGTAAAATTTGTAACCAAGTTATATATGTAAAAAAAGGGTCACCCTAACTAAACCTGAGATTATAATTTATAGAAAGAAAGATTCTAATAAACCATCCTATGAATAATTAGCTCTATCAACTGATATATAGCTTATTATTGTGAGTAAATGACGATATCTTTTAAGAAACTGCATCTAGCAAGACTTTATAAATACAGGTAATAACTAGGACACATCCTAGGAAGAACTTCTGCCATCCCATTAACAAAATCACATAAACGATTATGTACCAACATGAAAAACCTAAAAAGACAACATGCATGCACCCCAGAGAACTGCAAAGCCCTAAGTTTAAAGACCTGAAAGAAAATAATGTGACACTTCATCATAATGTAGTAGATTAACTGAAGACAGATTTATCGGTAAACAGAAATTCAGTTTAGATGAAAGTATGGTCCATAACCCAAGGGAATGAGGAAGACAGTGTGTACCAGAGATTTCCCATGGGTGGGAAACAGGTGGATTCCGATTCAAGTTAGTACACAGATCATAATCATAAACTGAGGTACAAGGATGTTGCTCTCTATGCTAACCTGGATTCGAGAAACTAAGTTTAGAAGTTTAAAGATAGATTATAAAGACAAAAACGCCAAGAGAAGGGAACAGATGTCAAAAGACATGCTTATAACTATTTGCTTATAACCAAGTCAAAATACAAAAAGAAAAAAGAAAAGAAAAGAAAAGAAAAGAAGGAAAGAGGGAGAAAAAAGAAGGAGAGAGGGTGGGAGGGAAGGAGAAGGGAAGTCAGGCAGGCAAGAAAGAAAAGAAAGGAAGACTGTGTTACCTTAAATACCTAATTCATATCCTGAAATAGATCAGCTTTTCTTAAATAAAAAATAACAACAACAAAACCCTGTTAGGTAAAGAAATTACTCTGTACTTGAAGAAAGGTTATCATTCCATCTAAAGATGCAATTTCTAAGTAGGGTTAGAGCAAAGTTAATTAAGTTAAGCAGCAGCTGAAGCTCAAATGGAGCAGCTTTTTGTCTGGTGAATACTAAGAATTTCTGGTTACATCACTGTGTACTGAAAGTTAGCAAAAACACAGTTGGAGGCAAATGTTCACAGGTAAAGTTTCATTAGATTCCCTCAGGCAGAGAGATTAATTTCACATATTAAATGTGAAAAAATTTTAGCAACTATCTTTAAATTCTCAATATATAGTGATGGTTTTAAGAACATTTTTGTTTTTGTTAGTTAGTGGAATACATTATTCAAATAAAATGACTGATGAAACTGGGAGAAAAGCCCACTTGATCTCCCCTTTTAAAACTTTCCCTTCTACCATCCCACCCCCCAAGCCTAAATTTCAGGGCTCTGTGGAAGAACAACTTGAAACTATTAGGCAAAAGTAGGTGTAAATAATTTTTCAAGACCAGGTCAGCATACAACACTAATTTTTATCATACTCCTAAAATAAAAAAAAATTATTTTTTATTCATTTATTTCCCTCCTCTACCCTAGAATAATTAAATACTACAAAGAAATAGAAAATGTGAAAAAAATATGGGTATTTAGAGCCTGAATACTTAGGAATTAAATCATAATAAAAATAAATACAAGAACCAGACCTTTACTCTCCTTGAGATTAATGGTCCCCTAAAAAATGTTAGTTTATTTACTTGGGCACATGTAATTTACTGTATCATTTCACAGGAGGCTGAGAGCAAACAAATGTATGAGGGCACCAAAGCTACCTATTAATTTACAGAAATGTATGGGTCACAAGTATATATTAAATAAAACGACAAACACAGAATCAGCAAAACGCAGACTATGAGAAACTCCACAGGTTAACAAATAAATTGTAACAAGCTCAAAAAAGAGAAGAGAGAGCGCGGTATGGAGGGAAAGACATAACCAAAGATACCAGGGTTCCTAAGAAAAATATCAACTCAAAGAATAGATGTTATTTGGATCCTATTCATGAGATAATCAGACAAATCTGAATACTGACTTGGTATTTTTTAAAAACTCTTTTTAGGGGCACCTGGGTGGCACAGTCAGCTGGGTGTCCAACTCTTGGTTTCAGCTCAGGTTGTGACCTCAGGGGTGTGGACTGAGCCCGTGTCAGGCTCTGCACCCAGGGTGAAGTCTGCTGAAGACTCCCCCTCCCCGTCTCTCTACCCCACCCATAAACAAACAACAAATCTTGAAAAAAATTTTAAAAATAAAAGAACAAAAACTATCCTTTTAGGTATAACGCCATGGTAAATTCTTCTCCTAGTCTTCATGTTTTAAAATACAACCTAAAATACATACGGATGAAATCATGTATCTAGGATGCTGCTAGTATTCGCAGGTGGTGGGAAACAGCTCAACCAAGATTGACCCCAAGTTGTTAACTACTGAAGATGGATGGTAGATATGGAAGAAGGGGGAAGTTCACTGTACTATTATTTCTATTTTTTAATATGTTCATAAGTATGCCATAATGAGAAGTTAAAAAGAATGTAAAGGTATGTTTACCAACGAAAACTTTAGAACTAAAGCACATATTAACCTTTTTTGTGCCATGAACCACTCTTTAGCAGTCTGGTCAATCCTATGACTCTCTTCTCATAGAAATGTTTTAAAATCCATAATTTAAAATACAGAGTACTACAAAAGAAAACACTTATACTAAAATTTTGTTAACACAATATTTTAAAAAAAAATTTGTGATATGGTAATATATGTGCTTTTTCATTAAATAACAAGTGGGGCTACCCATGGGTCTAATAACTACTTTGAAGTATTACTAAATATATTTTGCCACACCCACAATTTTGACAGGATATGAAAAAATATATATGATCCCTATTAATGATAAAAACTAGGGTACTCCTGATACTTCTGTGATTTATTTCCTGCATCCATAATCAAGGGAAATGGTTATTTTTAGTTAGATGTTAATGCAAATAAAGACCTAAAGTTCTCCCCATCGTAATTCTCTCCTTGGAACCCTATTTAACAACTCACTTCTTTAACAATACTTACATAAGGAGGCATCATAGCTCTGTACTGGGAAGCAAGAGCAGGCTGCTGTCCATTCAGTTTAGCCTGTGGAGGACCACAAGCGATCCTCTTTTCCACCACTTTGAGGATATCATTCTGTTCTGATGTTCCGCCTGTGCTTTCATCCTGGGCAGAGAGCTTTTCATCTTGATCAGATGTCAAAGGGGAGCCAGCAGACTTACCACCATCTCTCCAACAAGCAACATCTGGTATGGAGAAAGGTAAGAAATTCCATTAAAACAAAGAAACAGCACCACAGAATTTAGCATTGACACTTAAAAGGGGGGAGGGGCATAAGAAAAAAGCTAAAAATGGAACACTAGGCACATTTCAAAATTCAAGAGAGTAACAACACAGTGAAGCAGTGAAAATCTAATCTAGGCCCTACTCCTTTCCAAGTGTTAGGTAATCAAGAACGGTGGCTTCCAAAGCAGAGCGATGGACCAAGAGGGTACCCCCAGAAGTAAATACTGTGCTTGGGGAAGAAATCATTAGAACTTCCCTATCGAGCTTTACCAATATCTGATATAGAGATTAAAGTCGCTATTATACCTGAGGTGTCCTGAGGGAAGAGGGATGGGAGTCGTGTGGTGGTGACAGTGATGCCCTCATCTGTTTTCAGGCTACTACGGCTAGTTACCTATGCCCCAGGGGGCAAATTTAGTGACTATATTATCTGGTAAAACTATACTCAGTGAAACAGGTAAATGATTTTACAAGGCATCTCTTCGGCAGGCAGCCTCTAAGATGATCCAAAAGGGGTTTCCAGCTCCTGGTCTTCACACCCTGCACCAGGACTGGTTTGTGTTACCTACAGAGTAAAGCAGCAGTGATCACATGTCTCTTACAGGGTTAAGTTATAAAGGACTGGGCTTCCGTCCCGAGTCTCTTCATCTGGGGAAGCAACACTGTGAGCAGCTCACACACAGAAGAGCTGCCATGCGTGAACTGGGAACAGCGGCCCCGACAAATCAGCATCAGACGACACACTGCAAGGCTGTTGAGAGAGTTCCCGAGCCACAACTCCAGGAAGCAGCTCCCAGATTCCTGACCCTTGCATACTGTGTGAAAGCGTTACGTCAGTTCAGCTGCCAAATTTGTTAGGCAGTAGCCGATAACTGGTGAAAACCAACCAAATTTGTTAGGCAGTAGCCGATAACTGGTGAAAACCAACTGACCAAGAAAACAGTAGAGGGATGCCTGGCTGGCTCAGTGGGTACACAGCATGGAACTCCTGATCTCAGGGTTTTAAGTTCAAGGCCCATGTTGGGTGCAGAAATTACTTAAAATTAAAATAAATAATTATATAAATGAATGAAAAGAAAATAGAGCTGACAATCTATTTCTAATATAAATACATCAACTGTATAACAATAAAAACTAAAAATAAGAAAGGATGATTTACCCAGACCAGACAAGAAATGAGTCATAAAAAGTATGAAATGTATTAGGTTAGCAGAAATATGGATTTGTGGGGTGCCTGGGTGGCTCAGTGGGTTAACTCTCTGCATTCGGCTCAGGTCATGATCTCAGGGTTCTGGGATCGAACCCCACATCTGGCTCTCTGCTCAGCAGGAAGCCTGCTTCCCCCTGTCTGCCTACTTGTGATCTCTCTCGGTCAAATAAATAAATAAAATCTTAAAAAAAAAAAAAGAAAGAAAGAAAGAAAGAAATACAGATTTGTAACCATCACTGAAAAGAGAAATCTCCCATGTATACAGGATCCTCTGAAATATTTTTGTATCAAATAGGAAACTGATATAATTAATAAATAAGACATTTAATCTCAAGGATTTTATATTTCTATTTTTAGTTTTATGTCCATAATACAAGTATTTCTCATTATCAAATTTATTTGGGTCTTTGTTTTGAGTTCAGAAAGCACAAGATTGCTGAAATGTTAACAGAGTAGCAAATAAGTAGATACAATTTACAAATAAGTATTTGCATATTAGGGAGATTGGTTCAAAATTTTACTACTGTAGAAATGACCAGTATTAATGTGCAAAGAACTCACCCAGGCATCTTGTTAAAATGCAAATTTCTAATTCAGTGGGCTGGGGTGAGGCTCAAGATGTACATTTCCCACATGTTCTTAAGTTATACCAATGCTCTGCATGTGAAAACCAGAGTGGAATGACAGCAGCTACTCTGTCTTTTCAAACTAGGTATGTCATGCATATAATATTGGGCAGGTTATATTACAAAATACAATAAAAACATAATCTCATTCACTATTTTTATGAAATAGAAAATATTCTTACTTGGTGGGCGTAAACTGGGTCCAGGTCCGTAACTGTCATCACTTGTTTCTTTTTCTTTTTTTTCCTGATCCCCAGCTGCCTGCAGGCTGGGAAATTCTTGCTGAAAATGACTATTCACCTGCATTCCTACAGATTTTGTTAAAACATTAAATGTAACTTTTATACTGAAGATAATGAAAAAACCCTCCCAGGATAGAGGTGTCTGCTTTTCTCTGATATGTTATTCCACTTTTTATATAATTATATATATTATATAGCTTTTATATATATATATGTATATGTATATATATACACACACACACACACACACACATATATATATAATTATTCCACTGTTTATATCCATAAAACTGTAAAATATATTTAGAATTAAAATCCCTTGGAAAGTTAATGAACAGCCATGAGGAGATAAAAATCTAAGAAAGGAATCTGCCAGACACTGTTCAGGACTCATTAAAGATAAGAAAAATGAGTATTTCACTCCTGTGAAATTTTATTATGACTCTTTGCATTTTCAAAAAGTCAAATTCCTTTGCTAATAACTCTAAGAATCAAATATTACTACTGAAAAAACATAGGAATCAACACTGCAAGTACCACAACGAGGCTAAAATGCCTTCACTAAATTTATGACTGGATACCGGTTGCACATCACTAGTCACCCATTCACCCACCTACCTACCTATTTGCCTATTTACTTATATACTTCCATAAATTAAAAGATCTGATTTTATTAACTTAAGGGTGCAGACAGGGCCTAGATTTTCAATACAATGTTTTATAGATTTTTCCTGTCTTGCAAGTGGGAAACTTAAATTTTGCTGGGGAGTCGTCATTCCTTGAGGGGGTAGGACTACAGCTACCGTGCTTTACAGCTACTGTCTAGCTCTTCTCTACCATGGAAATCTTGAGTAGCACGTATCTGAAATAGAAGAGGTTAGGGAGCACAGATGGTGATAAATACGGTTTCTAGCAATTTACACAATGTCTGGGTACTTTTATGCCCCAAAGAACAGAAGATACAAAGTTTCTTCTGGTCATGTAGGATGAAAATAAAAACAAAGTGGGACAGAAGGTATCATAAAACTCCTTTTTAAATCCCTATCATTGGCTCATACATGGGTCTTGGCACTGAAACTTAGCTACCCCAAGAGTTAAAAAAAAAAACCCTTTTTTTAGGACCTGAGTGTATCCTTGACAATGTTCTCTGCCCTTGTCAAAATCCACCCCTTATCTCCTACATGGCTGTTCAGTAACTATCAAACCTAGTCAGTTTCCCCAGCTAACGTCCACTTACCATCTCCTTGCCCACCTTGCTTGTTACTGGCCCAAGATTTGGGAGCAGGTGCTACTTCTGGGGGAGCTGCAACCCCAGGTTTTGGTTGTGCTGGTGGAACTTCTGGTGCTCTTGAAAAAAAATATGAATCCATTATTTCAGATATTGTAAGTTCAAATAAAATAATAATAAATATTGTAGTTAAGGTAAATTTGTGAATAGACTGTTTTGGCTACATATTTACTCATAGCTGCATCTCCCACAAATGCTTTTCCTCTGTAACACTCCTTTCAATAAAGTGTAGCTATTTTCATCCCCCTTCATTTCTTCCTTTTAATAACCCAAGGAGAAGATAGCTTTACTTGTCGTTTTGTAAAAAAAGAAAAAAAGAAACACTCATTATTGAGTATAATCACTAAAATCTATTTTAAAGAGTAAACATTTATATATAATTAGAAATAACATTATAGGCATACATACTGTCCAGGCTGGTGGATTGGCCAGGGCTAAGGCTAAGCAAACTCTCCACCTGGCAGTGAACAGGTTCACCACTGTACTTACTACTGTTATTCAAAGAGGTAACAGCAACTTGCCCAATACATCCCCATGAGTAAAAGGGTTTTTTTTGGGGGGCGGGGTGGAGAGACAGAGAATCTTAAGCAGGCTCCACGGCTAGAGCCCAATCACAGAACCGATGCAGGGCTCAATCTCACAACCCTGACTGAGATCCTGAGTTGAGCTGAAGTCAAGAGTTGGACACTTAAATAACTGAGCCACCCAGGTGCCCGAGTAAAAAGGGTTTTAAAAGAATCTCCAGTTTTATTCAATCTTTGTAATGAGTTAATGCTTGAAAATGAAAAAAAGATAGTTAAGTAGTTAAGAGACTTAAGAGAGGCAATGTATTTCTGGTACACTCAGACCTGTAACTGGCTCACTACTACAAAATAATTCTACAACAACTAAGAAACAGAGAACAATGTCTTTGACAAGTTTTATTCAAGTGAAGTCAAATTTACTATATAAAGCTCCCCAAATAGGAGTACAGAAATTGGGTAACAGATAGAGGCAAAAAGCATCAAGTACCCAATCACTTGTATTATTTTTCTAAATTATCACTGCTTCAGTTGGTCATTAAATAAACTAAGAGCTTTGCAAAACCCCTGAAATACAGAATGCTAAATATATGCTGAATGACTAAGAGAGACCTTATTAATTCTCTCGTGGCCTGCTTGCTAATTCTTTACTCATTTAAACAGAATTACCTGGGTACTTCCAATGTGCAACAGGTATAGTTTCAGTGAACCGACAGACAAATTCTTAGCATCATGGAAATTATTTAACAGAATCAACCCTTAACTACATTAGAAAGTGAATGCCTCGTATGGTAGGGGTTCCAGGGAGCCTGACACAGTCCGTCAGAAAAGCTGTGATTAGCAATTCTGTTATCTGTTCTACCTTGACACATGAAAATACTGCCACTAAACCTACTCACACACACACAAAATTCATCAAAGGTGACTATGTAAATGACTTCAAATGGCCTGAGGTAGCTAACATACATAGTTCAACATCTAACACACAGAACAAACACAAACCGAAGCTCCCTACGGGGGTGGCCCGGCTGGCTCAATCACTGAAACGTGCAACTCTTGATCTCCGGGTTGTGGGTTTGAGCTCCACATCAGGTGTGGAGATTACTTAAAAATAAAATCTTAAATAAAGTTCCCTACAAAGAAACAGTTTCGTTTTTTAGTTGACTTTGACTCACTTTTCCTCTTCATGCTGCTCTTGTTTGGATGCCCATCCTGTGCCATCTTTAGGTACAATGTTCACATTAGGGTCATTGCCTTTGTTTTCCGCTTTGAGACTTGGGAGGTTAGCAGGTGGAGGCATACGCCGTGAAATACCAACTTTTCCAAGACTCTGTAATCCATGTCGAGCTGCAACTAAAGATCAATAACATCAACTTTCTTAGAACATCTATTTTATTGCTTAATTTATTCTTAAGACAATACAGAAAAACAACAGGAGTTAATGGAATCTGGAACTATTATTTCCTTTCATCTTAAAATAAGAACTTTAAAACTAAGTCACACAACTGCAACATTAATCCAATGCAGAAATTGTATTAAACTATCAAGCCACTGAAAAGACGATTCAAACATTCTAACAACCCTATATACTATGAATAGGAAAACACAGGCAATAAGTGGTTTTGTAATCTTTTCAAAGAATCTATTTTATTATTATTTTTTAAAGAATCTATTTTAAACTCAAAATTTAGTATATTAGAGAATAAATATCCTAACTCTGCATTCTGAACACTGCTAATATAACATACTTGGTCCAGGGTTCACCTTTCACTATAAATACTGGGCTCAAGGTATCAAAAACCAAAACATCCCAGGACTCACTCTCTTCTAATTAAAAGTGGCAGTAAATACCCACTACTGTATATTCCTATGCCTTCCAATCTCATTGACCAAGTCTCCCATTCAGAGCCACACAGTTCTACTGACTTTCTGCTTACAACAAACGGGAAAAAAGAAACATTTTAAAACATAAATTTGCAGGGCCCCTGGGTGGCTCAGTCAGTTAAGCATATGCCTTTGGCTCAGGTTAGGATCCTGGAGTCCCCACATGGAACCCCTCGTCAGGCTCTGTGCTCAGCAGGGAACTTGCTTCTCCCTCTCCTCTGCCCCTCCCCACTCATGCTCCTGTGCTAGCTCTCTCTCTAATAAAATCTTTAAAAAAAAATAATTTTCAACTGTAAGATATTTAATTCATCCCCTGAAAGATGAGTACACACCTAAAAAGCCCAAAGTACAAAGGGTTGCATAAACATGGGTTTATCCTAGCTTCTAACAGCAATAGCTCCAGAGTACCAACCATACTAACAAAACAAAATGAAGAAAATCATAAAAATATATGCCACTTGACTTTACTCACCTGTGGTTTTCTGAGTTTCTAAAGATTTACCCTTGTAAGTATTAAATAAACTGAGTGTTGCATACTTTTTCCCATCCTTTGCTTTTGTGCTCTGGCCTGACTTCTCCGACATTTCGGTGGAAACTCATCGAGTCCAAAACCTCCTGCCACACCCCTTCAAACCTTCAAGACACACATAAGAAAGAAAAATGAGGAAAATTTCAGCTTACTTTAAGAAACTTTCAGTTTCATAAAAAAGCCTGGGTGGCTCAGTTGGTTAAGTGTCTGCCTTTGGCTCAGGTCCTGATTGGGACTGAGCTCCACATCAGGCTCCCTGCTCAGCAGGGAGTCTGCTTCTCCCTCACCCTCTACCCCTGCTAGCATCTGTGCTCTCAAATAAATAAATTCTTAAAAAAAAAAAAAAAAAACCTCAGTAAATTCAAATGTCCCCCAAATTTCTGAAAACAAAACAAAACAGAACAAAAACACTGAGGAATGAAATTCATCTTCAGTAACTGGCATCGATAAAATGTCATACCTGTTTAATACTGTCAAATTCCAAGAACACACAACAAAATCAAACTAAACTGCCCTGCATTCAGTAAACACATTAGTCATTTATGGTTTGTAACTGCTTAACTATATCTTAGAGAATTAAGAAGTTTAATCCAGAGGCACCTGGCTGGGTCAGTTGGTAAAGCATGCTACTCTCGATCTGCTCAAAATTGTGTGTTCAAGCCCCACACTGCCTGTGGAGCCTACTTAAAAAAAAGAATTTTAACCCATACTGAAATGAATAGATCAAATACAGTACATCTATGGAGAGACTGTCTATTTAACAAATATTATTCAATTTAATAGGCTTGAGATGACAGATATAAATAAATTTCTACATATGGAATGCAAATACGATAGGAGAATTAACATCATTCCTGTTTTCAGGCAGTATATATCAACAGATCTGTAGTAATTTAACAATTTAAAATAAAAAGAAACATTCTATTTTCTCTGCATTCTGCAAAGAGTAGAACACTTCCTCATAAACCAAAGGTACCTAAAAACAATATTCTGTTTCATGGCTATGGATTAGGTGTTCAAGAAATAGTGTCAACTTATCAAAACAACTCTCTGTATATATGGAAGTTATTTTAAGAAAACAGTATTTTAAAAAATACTCATTTACAAAGAGAATTTCATTGTTGGTGGGAAAAATACACAAATTAGCTCTCATACTATTTCCCTTACATTTAATGAAGTATACACACATCAACCTTTTACAGTTTTGGTGTGTGTTTTTTTTTTAAAGATTTTATTTATTTATTTGACAGAGAGAGAGAGATCACAAGTAGGCAGAGAGGCAGGGGGAAACAGGCTCCCCGTCGAGCAGAGAGCTGGATGCGGGGCTCGATCCCAGGACCCTGAGATCATGACCCAAGCCGAAGGCAGTGGCTTAACCCACTGAGCCACCCAGGTGCCCCTACAGTTTTGGTTTTTATATTTTTTGTTTTATTTATTTTTGAGTGGTTAGGATGGAAGCAGGGCAGAAGATGGCCAATTCTACCCCCCCAAGAAACAAACAAAAAACAAAAACAAAAAAACCCCACCCCACATCAATAGCTAAAGCATTAAGAACTGAAGCATGGGAGTTAAAGACAGTGAAGAATAGACAGATTTATCATGCAGAAAGTATTCGAAGTCAAGGAATGGCTATGTAGACTCTACCATCATAAAAGTCATTTTATCTACTGTTTTACACGTTAAACTGCAGAATCAGCATTACAACAGAGGTGTGATTTCATACGCAGGTCAACTGCCACACTATGTGTATAGTTCCATAAAATTTATCAAGATTTTTCACATTATCTCATTTCAATATACATTTACAATAAATAACCTTTGAGATAAACCATGAAAAGGACTCAGCTGCAACCAAAAGAACTTCGTAATAAATAAACAGCTCACTATCTACTACCATACACAGAAGAATGTATACAATTAATTATATCCTAAGGATGCTAATGATGATAGTATGAAGAAAGCTGTACTCCCAGAATCTACCCTGTTGACACATTTTCACCGAACACCAGCAGAAATGGAGAAAAAACACACATTCATTTACAGTGACAAAAAAGAGCAGCGCATATATACTAGGTGACAAAATTAAGATTCAAGGAGATCTCTCTTCAGTTATTAAAAGTAACTGATATATCAAGAAAAACAGTCAACTTGTCCTTTCACCCTCCTCTGCTGGCAACTTAGCACCTCAACCCTCTCAACATCACAACTATCCATGCAACACTCTCTTGGTGGAGACTCTCACATGCCTACACCACAGAGAGAGCAACATTGTAAGAAACTCCTGAAACCTAGGGGCAAACCTATAAGCCCACCTGCACTTACATCCATCCATCTTTCTCAACAGTTTCCCTTCCTCTAGCTGTTGTTACAGTGCTTTCTCAATCATCATCTACAAACTCCTAGAAAAGCAAATTCTCAGGCCCCACCCCAGACCTACTGAATCGAACTCTGAGCAGGGGGCCCAACAAGCCCCCAGGTGATGCTGAGACATACAGAACTTAAGGACCCACTGATTTATTAAAAGCAGATACAGTCTGAGCAACTCCTTAATCGTTGCTGCACACTGAAATCACCCAGGATTCAAAACATACCAGTATCTGAGGTTCTGGGGTGGAGCTTGTGGACCAATGCTTATTCTGAAAAAAAATCCTCTGGTGATTCTAACACAGGAGCAGTCCTCGAAATCGCAGCAGTGAAGCGGATGGCTCTATCCTCCCATTCCGCTGAAGGCCAATCCTGCCTCCCGTGCTTCCTTTCTCATTCTAAACTCTTCTCTGCAGGGAATCTCTTCATGCCTAAAGGTGGCTTTACCAACCAACAGATCATTCCAAATTTGTACATCCAGCCCAAAACTTTGTATTCCTGAAGAATATATCCCTCCCCGCCCCCCTCCCCCCCCCCCCCGCCTATTTACGTTTCTTCTTTGTTTTGCACAGTTTCAACTCTACCTAGAACACAGGAGTCTATTTCATATTAAGGGTTTTCAGAAATAAGCCTACAAAATACCTGCACAGCATGAAAAGAAAATGGCAGTTTAAAAACTGTCAACAGAGGGGCGCCTGGGTGGCTCAGTGGTTAAGCGACTGCCTTCAGCCCGGGGCCTGGATGCCGGAGTCCTGGGATCGAGTCCCACATCAGGCTCCCAGCTCCATGGGGAGTCTGCTTCTCCTTCTGACCTCCCCTCTCATGCTCTCTCACTCTGCCTCTCCCTCAAATAAATAAAATAAAATAAAATAAAATAAAATAAACTGTCAACAGAGAAAGTATCTTAACATTTGGCAAAATGTGACTATGTAAGAACTCAACAAATTGAAGAAAAAGAACCCGAAGAAATAAAATTAATGCTACAAACAGACAATTCATTAGAGAAATAGTACCAATTAGCAAATGTATTAAATATGCTTAGTTTCTTTTTTCCCCTAAAGATTCATTTGAAAAGAGAGAGAGCGAGCGAGCAAGAAAGCACACACAGAGAGAGAGAAGCTGACTCCCCACTGAACAGGGAGCCAGATCCAGGGCTCCATCCCAGGACCCTGGGATCATGACCTAAGCTGAAGACAGAGGCTTTGTGACCTGAGCCACCCAGGTGCCCCATTCGTTCAGTTTCATAAGCAAACAAAATTAAAATTACAAGATAGGTTAGCTTGTTCATATGCTTACACAAGGAAAACAATGTAACATTCCACCATTTAACCACAGAGTGACAGAATATCTAATTCAATTCTAGCCACCACAAAACATTAAAAGCTTAGAATTATAGGGGCGCCTGCTGGGGGCTCAGTGGGTTGGGCCTCTGCCTTTGGCTGGGGTCATGATCTCAGGGTCCTGGGATAGAGCCCCGTGTCCAGGGAGCCTGCCTCTCCCCCTCTCTGCCTGCCTCTCTGCCTGCTTGTGATCTCTGTCTGTCAAATAAATAAATAAAATCTTTAAGAAAAAAAAAAAAAGCTTAGAATTATAAAATAAAACTTTAATAAATACACAAACCTAATTTTTCTACTAAGAAGAAAATGAGAAACAGAAGTTTCCTATAAATTATAAGGAATTCCCAAATACAAAAAGAGAACAAGCAACTGACCCTAAAAGCCACAAAATACACTCTATATAAGGTCAAAATAAGTTTCTGCAAATACATTATATAATTTTTGAGTACTTCTTTTTAAGGTTAAACATTCTTTGAAAAGCTTCTCTTCCCACTATAAAAACTACTGTCTAGGGCGCCTGGGTGGCTCAGTGGGTTAAGCCGCTGCCTTCGGCTCAGGTCATGATCTCAGGGTCCTGGGATCGAGTCCCGCATCGGGCTCTCTGCTCAGCGGGGAGCCTGCTTCCCCCCCCCCCCCGCCTGCCTCTCTGCCTACTTGTGATCTCTGTCAAATAAATAAATAAAATCTTTAAAAAACAAAACAAAACAAAACAAAACAAAACAAAACCCTACTGTCTAAAATATGCCTTTCACGGGGCCTCTGGCTGGCTCAGTTGGTAGAGCATGTGACCCCTGAGTGAGTTTGAGCCCCACACTGAGTGTAGAGATTAAAAATAAATAAAATATGCCCGTCAGTACATACTCTTCTCAAATGAGGTAAACAATGCTGTATACACCAGGTAGTGAGAAAGACCGACAAAGAATCAATTTATCAGGCTCCTAGAATAGAGTAAATTTATGCTCTCATGGAAACCCTGGGTGGCTCAGTCATTAAGTGTCTGCCTTCAGCTCTGGTCATGAACCTAGGGTCCTATGATAGAGTCTCACATCGGGCTCCCTGCACAGTGGGAAGCCTGCTTGTGTTCCCTCTCTTGCTTTGTCTGTCAAACAAATAAATAAAATCTTTTAAAAAATTCATGCATATGCTTTTTTAAAAGAAGATTTTGTTTATTTATTTGACAGAGAGAAATCACAAGTAGGCAGAGAGGCAGGCAGAGAGAGGGGGGTGCGGGGAGGCAGGCTCCCTACCAAGCAGAGAGCCCGATGTGGGGCTCAATCCCAGGACCCTGGGATCATGACCTGAACCGAAGGCAGAGGCTTAACCCACTGAGCCACCCAGGCACCCCTCAATTTTGTATTAAAAAAGGAGCACAGCAAAATGTAAGAACCTAAATTATAAAACTTCTGGAGAAAATCTTTGCAACCTTGAGTTGAATAAAAAATTCTTTGACAGCAGACTAGAATGTGCTCTCAGGGGTCTTTCTAATGTGCGATTCAAGGGAAACAGGATTATTTCCATAGGGAGATAGGATTATTTCAGATAGTGACATATGCTATGAATGAAACTAAACAGGACAATACGAGAGAGAAAGTGTAATTATTTTAGATTATTTGATCACTAAAGGCCTCTCTGAGAGAAAGGCTTCTGATTTGGATCTAATGGGGAAGAAGTCAGCTTCAAGGCTGAAGAAAAAGCAAATGCAAAGGCCCTAAGGTCCTGACACGCTTATCACGTTCAAAAACATAAATGCTGGTGAAGTCAAAGTTAAAAGAAAGGGAGAGTTGAAAGGGAAGAAAAGACTGGATGATAGGCCTATCAGAATTTTAAATTTTATCTTTAAGCAATGCGATTCAGAGCATTCACTGTGAACAGAGATGTGACTTTGGTTCTTTTAAAAACAACCTGACTACAATGTGGAGAATGGATTGTAGGGGGCCAAAGGTGGAATGTGGAAACATCACAGACGGGTGCGGGGTGGCTCAGTCATCAAGTGTCTGCCTTCAGCTCAGGTCATGATCCCAGGATCCTGGGACCAAGTCCCACATCGGGCTCCCGGGGAAGCTTCTCCCACTCCCCCTGCTTGTGTTCCCTCTCTTGTGGTCTCTGTCAAGTAAATAAATAAAATCTTAAAAAAAGAAGCATCATAGATGACAAAAGCCTAGGCACAAGATGATGTAGCTGTGGCTGAAAAATGAAGACTGGGTAGAGGCAGCCAGGAAAGAGGACAACTTTGGTTTTGAGCTTAAGGTGGGGAAGACGAGATTTAGGAAAGATGGGGGAGAAGGGGAGGCAAGAGTTCAGTCTCAGACATGTTTAGTTTGAGATCTTTATAAAAACAAGCAGGGGCGCGCGCCTGGGTGGCTCGGTGGGTTAAAGCCTCTGCCTTTGGCTCGGGTCATAATCTCAGGGTTCTGGGATCGAGCCCCGCATCGGGCTCTCTGCTCAGCAGGGAGCCTGCTCCACCCCCCTCTCTGCCTGCCTCTCTGCCTACTTGCGATCACTCTCTGTCAAATCAATTAAAACAAACAAACAAACAAACAAACAACACCCCAAGCAGAGATTTGTACAGAAAGATGCTTAAAACAAAGTTAAAAAGTACACAGGATTTTTAAACAAATAATATATGTTAAGTATTAAAAATTACAATATACATGCCAAGTACGAAAGTCTATAAAACCATACCACAAATTATCACAGCGGTAGCTATACTCCTGACTATAAGGAACTCTGACCTTCTTTGTTATACATACTGCAATGTCTAAATATAAACAGTAAATGCACTTTGTTTTGTAACAGAAAACAAGAAAAAATTGCAAATGTTTTAAAGAGCAATGAGTTGAAATGAAAAAACAATTAGTTTCAAGACCGGAAGATGAAAAAAATGCACGGTTAAGTATAAAGAATTTAAAAATCGACCCTCAGTGGCGTAACACATATATCTAAAATATGAAAGAATAATAACAAAGACTATAGGTAAACAAAAAGTTGATGAGTGTGGGTTCATCTGACTTATCTGCCCTATATGCAACAAATAAAAATGGGAGAAAGTAACAAAAACATGCACATAACTACTGTGTGTTAAGTGACTATGCACTGAGTGTAACACAACTGACATTAATGCTCCTTACACCATCAGAGGTACTTATAAGTAAGCTAACACCTCCTCCTTTTGAGAACTGGCGTTAAGAACCTAACTCACATCCATAAGATTCCAAGGGATAACATACCTTGTGTGTGTTTGCCCTTGGATACTAAAACCTTAAATAATGAAACCAGTATCCTCGTAAAGCCTGCTGCAGGATTTAGTAAATTCTCTGAAATATGACTTCACAAAGCAATCCTCTACAGGTTACACGGAAACCAAGTCCGAAACTGCCTCCTTACTGCTACAGTGACAAATACTCATTCAACAAGATACAAGAGATGTACTGAGAACTAATAAACTGCCAAACCTGTCTCAGATGTTAAGCTGTATCATGGAAAGACGCTGCCTTCATGGAAGTTCTAACGGTAAGTAAATAAAAATAAAAGAATAAAAAACTCGACTGGATAAAGAGATAGCAAAGAGGGGAAAGAGACTGGATACAATGGTAAAGGTCAGAAAGATTTCTCTGAAAAGAGGACATGAGGGAGGAAAACTCAACCAGTGGTTCTCAACACAGGCAGCAGACTTATCCTGGTTCTTAAAAATACTACAGCCCTGGGGCTGCTGGGGGGGCTCAGTCATTAAGCGTCTGCCTTGGCTCTGGTCATGATCTCAGGGTCCTGGGATGGAGCCCCGCATCAGGCTCCCTGATCAGCAGGAAGCCTGCTTCACCCTCTCTCACTCCCCCTGCTCGTGTTCCCTCTCTCGCTGTCTCTCTCTCTGTCAAACAAATAAATAAAATCTTAACTATAGTTGCTGTGCCAGACCAATTAAATCAGAATTTCTCAGACTGTGTTTGGCAAAAGTATTCTTTGAAAAGCTCCTCAGGAGTCCTTAAGTACAGGTACACCTCATTTTATTGTGCTTTGCAGATACGGTGTTTTTTACAAATGGAAGGTCGGGTTAACCCCGCATCAAATGAGCAGATGTCAGCACTATTTTTCCCACACCACTTGCTTGCTTACTTCATGTCTGTATCACATTTTGGTAACTCTCATATTTTGCACTTTTTCATTATTATTGTATTTGTTATGGTGATCTGTGATCAGTGATCTCTGATGTTACTTTTGTCTTTGTTTAGGGGCCCCACAACCTAAGATAGTGAACTTAACTGGTAAATGTGGGTGTGTTCTGACTGCCCATAACCAGCTATTCTCCAAAACACAATACTGAAATCAGGCCAATTAAGAACCCCACAATGGTCTGTAAGTGTTCAAGTGAAAGGAAAATTCTCATGTCTCTCACTCTAGATCAAAAGCTAGAAATGATAAAGTTCAGTGAGAAAGGGATGGGCTAAAAGCTAGGCCCTTTGCACCAAAGTTAGCCAAGTTGTTAATTCGAAAGAGAAGTTCCTTAAGAAAATTAAAAGTGCTACTCCCTGAACACAGGAATAAAAGTGAAACACGTTCACCACCGAAATGGAGAAAGTTTCAGTGATCTGGATCAAAGAGAAGATCAAAAAGCCACATTCCCTTAGGCCAATGCCCAATCCTGAGTAAGGCCCCTTATTCTCTTCAATTCTATGAAGGCTGAGAGGTGAGGATACTAAAGAAAAATTTGAAACTGGCAGAGGCTGGTTAATGAGGTTAAAGAGAAGCCAACTTAGGCTCAGTTGGTTAAGCTACAGCCTTCAGCTCATCATGATCCCGGGGTCCTGGGATCGAGTCCCACATGGTGCTCCCCCTGCTCTGTGGGGAGCCTGCCTCTCCCTCTCCTTCTGCCTGCTATTCCCCATCTTGTGTTCTCTCTCTCTGTGTCAAATAAGTAATAAGATCTAAAAAAAAAAGAGAGAGAGAAGCCAACTTTATAACACACAAGTGCAAGCTGAAGCAAGTGCTGATGCAGACGCTGGAACAATTATGAAGGAGGCCACGCTAACAGACTTTCACATCAACCTAGGACTTTCAGAGCTAGGAAGAAGTCAATGCCTGGTTTCAGCGCTCCCAGGACAGGCTGACTCATTTCTTGGGGGCTGATGCAGCTGATAACCTTAAATGAAAGCCAATGCTCATTTACCATGCTAAAAATCCTAAGGCCCTTCGGCATTATGCTAAATCTATTCTGCCTGTGTTCCAGACAGGGCAACAAAGAATGGATGTCAACACATCTGCTTACGCCATGGATTCCTGAATTTTTTTCTTTAAAGATTTTTAAGCAATCTCTGCACTCGTTGTGGGGCTTGAACTCATAACCCCAAGACTAGGAGCTGCACGCTCCGCTGCTCCCCCACCTGAGCCGGCCAGGTGCCCCGCTTGCTTAGTATTTTCAGCCCACGGTTGAGACCAACTGCTCAGGAAAAGGCTCCTTTCAAAATATCACCGCTCCAAGAGCTCTGCTGGAGCAGCACGAGATGCTGTTTCCACCCCCGCTGGCCCAACATCCACTCTGCAGCCCATGGATCAAGGAGTCCCTTGACCTGTCAAGTCTCCTTCTTTAAGAAATACATTTCTTAAGGCTACAGCAGCCATAGATTCCTCTGACGGATCTAGGCGAAGCAAACTGAAAACCTTCTGGAAAGTATTCACTACTCTAGACACCAGCAAGAACATCACTGACTCATGGGAAGAGGTCGAAACAGCAAGACCTCAGCGGAGGAAGTAACTGCAGACGGGGTGGAAACAGCAAGAGCACTAGCCGGAGAAGCGCTGCCGCCTGGAACGAGCTGATTCTTACGGACGAGCAAAGAAGCATCTTCTTGAGATGGAAACTACTCCTGGTGAAGACACTGTGAAGACTGCTGAAAGGACCACAAAGGATTTGGAATATTGCACAGCTGATAAAGCAGTGGCAGGGTTTGAGAAGACTGACTCAAATTGTAAAAAAGTTCTCCTAAGGGGGGGCACCTGGGTGGCTCAGTGGGTTAAAGCCGCTGCCTTCGGCACAGGTCGTGATCCCGGTGTCCTGGGATCGAGCCCCGCATCGGGCTCTCTGCTCAGCAGGGAGCCTGCTTCCTCCCTTCTCTCTCTGCCTGCCTCTCTGGCTACTTGTGATCTGTCTGTCAAATAAAATCTTTAAAAAAAAAAAAAAAAAATTCTCCTAAGGGTAAAATCCTATCAAACAACATCACAATCTACAAGGAAATTGTTCATGATAGGAACAGCCACTTGATGGAGCAAATTTCACTGCTGTCTTCTTTGAAGAAACTGCAACAGCCACCCTAACCTGCAGCAACCACCATCCTGCTCAGTCGGCAGCCATCAACACGGAGGCAAAAATCTTCCACTGCAAAAAGAGGAGAACTCTGAAAGCTAAGATGATGGTTAGCAGTTTTTGGCAATAAAGTAAATTTTAATGAAGACATACACATTGTTGGGGCACCTGGGTGCTCAGTCGTTGAGCATCCAACTCTTAGTTTCAGCTCAGGTCATGTTCTCAGGGTCCTGGGATCAAGCCCCATGTTGGGCTCTGTCCTCACGTGGAATCTGCTTGAGATTCTCTCTCCCCCTCCATTTCTGCCCCTCCTGCTCATGCTACTGTCTCTCTATCTATAAAATAATTAAATCTTTAATTATACACACATACACACACAGTGTTTTTAAAAAACATAATGCTGGGCACCTGGGTGGCTCAGTTGGTTAAACGACTGCCTTTGGCTCAGGTCATGACC
Source organism: Martes martes (assembly GCF_963455335.1). NCBI lineage: Eukaryota > Metazoa > Chordata > Mammalia > Carnivora > Mustelidae > Martes > Martes martes. The sequence continues at coordinate 65,904,764 of NC_137903.1, forward strand.
CCGGAGTCCTGGGATCAAGTCCCACATCCAGCTCCCCGCCCTGCAGGGAGTCTGCTTCTCCCTCTGACCTTCTCTCTCATGCTCGCTCTCTCCCTCAAATAAATAAATAAATAAAATCTTTAAAAACAACCACCTGCTATTGCACAACTAATACACTACAATACAGCAGAAACATTAATTTTCATATGCACTGGGAAACCAAATTCCATTTGATTTCCTTTATTGAAATATTTGGTTTATTGAACCCTCCATATCCCCAAGGTATGCAACTATAGCCACAGCTGAGAACCACTGGGGGGAAAAACCCAATTCTGATCTAGAATAAAAGGGTTCAGGTGTAAAGGCCATGGGCAGGAAGGGAAGTCAGAGTAGGCAAAAGTCTAGTAGGTTAGGCTAAGGAGTATTGCCCAGTTTATTCTAAATACCATGAAGAGCCACTGAAAAAAAATTAATTAAAAACAAACAAACAAACAAACAGGGGCACCTGGGTGGCTCAGTGGGTTAAGCCTCTGCCTTCGGCTCGCGTCATGATCCCAGGGTGCTGGGATCGAGCCCCGCATCGGGCTCTCTGCTCAGCGGGGAGCCTGCTTCCTCCTCTTTCTCTATGCCTGCCTCTCTGCCTACTTGTGATCTCTGTCTGTCAAATAAATAAATAGAATCTTTAAAAAAAAAACAAAGAAAAAAACAAAAAACAAACAAACTCAGTTGTTGAATAAAGGTATGCTGCATTCTGCAGATCCATATCTTAAGTAACAAAATAGTATAATTTACTAAGTAGTAATTTAAAAATCTTTGAAACAATAAGCTCAACAGGGGCATTTCTTTTCAACTTGTCAGATTGTGATTTCAAAAAATGTACTGGTACAATCACAGAAGACAAAGGAACTCTATCCTCTACTTGTATCATTTTTTATTTTAAAAAGCTTTTTTGGGACGCATGGATGGCTCAGTCAGTTAAGTGTCTGCCTTCAGCTCAGGTTATGATCCCAGGATCGAGCCTCACGGGCTACCTGCCTGCTTGTCCCTCTCCCTCTGCCTCTGCTGCTCCCCCTGCTTGTGCACTCTCTCCATCAAATAAATAAAATCTTTATTAAAAAAAAAAAAAGGCTGGGGCACCTGGGTGGCTCAGTTGGTCAAGCATCTATCTTTGGTTCAGGTTATGGATCAAGCCCCATGTTGGGCTCCCTAACAGGGAGCCTGCTTCTCCCTCTGCCTGCTGCTCTGCCTGCTTGTGCTCTTTCTCTGTCAAATAAATAAAATCTTTAAAAAAAAAAAAAAAACTTTTTGTTATTTGCATGCTATTAAGAATTATTTTTTTTTTTTTACATTACTGTCCGGCTTACTATGTACCTTAAAATCTGAATCATTAAGGTCTGAGGATCAGTCTACAAAAAGAGCCCAGTCAATAATAAATACACCCCCTTTAAGGGAAGAGAGAGTAATCATACTTCTAAATCCAAGGTTCTGTGACTCTGAGCAATGACAGAAAGAAACTATTTTTCGCTGAAATCAGATATACCAAAACACGAGCATCTACATTTTTCAGATTTGAACAATGAATATACATTACCTTGTAACAATTTGGGGGGGGGAGGCAAAAAAGTGTGAGCATGAAAGAAGAAATCAAGAAGGAAAAAAGCCAGCATTTTAAAAACAATTTCCAAAAGGTCTAAGGGAAATATCAACCTTTCAAAATGAAAGGATGACACTCAACAGTGGTTATAAAAGGATGGTTTTCTTGACAGACACCTCTCACAGGCTAAAAATTTTTTAAAAATCTGTATAAAGGGTTTCCACATCAAGACAAGATTAGCAATGATCTCTAAAATTCCTTCAGTCTCAAAAAGTATAAGATTCTATCATTACTCACCATTACAAAAGTTATTTAAAAGTGTTCAATACTAAAAACATTATTTTTAGTGATTTTAAAATTTAGCGTTTTGGGGGAACAACAAAACACTTTCACAAATTGCCAATCTGCCCAATTCAATTAAATGACAATTATCTTCCTGGCCACCATGGGCTTCTAAGTATCCAAGCCCTGTTTACCTTTCTTTCCTCATTAACCTTACAGTGAGAGTTTAGTTCCTCTGGAAAATGAAATACAATGTCCCACTGATTTAAGTAGTTAACATTAAAAAGAACCTGCAACCCTTTCCAGATGAGCATACTGTATGTACTCAACAGATGTTCTACTGAATAAAGAGCCTCTAGTAAGTAATAATTAACAGTCAAGTATCAAGACGAATATAAAAGGCAAACAGATCCTGTGTAAACCGTCTTCTTTGGTTTCTGTGACTCTCTAACAGCTCCTTTTTTTCCTATCCCTCCACATAAATAAATGTTCACATGCTTTTGCCATCTCTCTTTACCAGCTCCTTCTATGTGCTTTCTCCCTTGGCCATCTCATCTACCATTTACTGCTACAGTAAGGGTAGTTCCCAAAACTTCCCTTCAAACTACAATCTTTAGACATACATTTTTAATTGTCTACAGAACAAAATGTCTCCACTTAAATTTCTGGACAGAACTACAAACTCAAAATGTCTGATTCCCCTATTCATTCATATAAATGTTTATCCTGCGCCTACTGTATTATCAGGCACTACTAGGAACAAATGAAAAAAGACATGCTGTCCCCATCAACTGATTGGAGATAATAACAGGAAGTATGAGAAGGTTGGGAAAGGTTCTAAAGAACTGGGAGGAAACACAGACAAGTAGGCAAATGAGGCACTGAAAATCAGTGCTGAAGCCCCAGCAGAAGCTGGTGACCAGTAATACACAGGACTCCCAAGACTGTCCAATTTGAAGGCTATCATTAATGTCCAGCAGCACATCTGGAAATGGGGAGCGATGGGAAGTGCACAGCAGCTGGAATAATGAGGAATCAGAGTTGTGCCGTACATGTGTAAAGAGAAGCAAGGCAGAAGATACTGCCAGGAAAATGGTTAGAATGACATTTCATGGAAGTCTAAGCCAGAGAGTAAAGCAGGAGAAGGTAGAAGAGAATAAGAAGGACAACCAAAGGAACTGGCGATTTTAATATGATTGTATAAAAGCTCCCAATAGTAATTACTAAATGCCTACTGAGTCAAGTGTACCACGATTGCTTTGTTCATTTACTAAAATCAACAGGAGGGGCATCGTGGTGGCTCAGTCGGTTAAGCGTCTGTCTTAGGCTCAGGTCATGATCTCAGGGTCCTGGAATCGAGCCCCCACATTGCATCAGGGAGTCTGCTTCTCTCTCTCCTCTCCACTCATGTCACTATCTGTCTCTCTCCCTGCTTGGGCTCTCTAACTCTCGCTCTCTCTCAAATACGTATCTTTTTTAAAAAAATAACAAAATGTACCAAGTGAGAAAACTGGAGGCACAGGAGCTTGTGATTTGAATTTAAGGTTTCAAGTGGGGGCGCCTGGGTGGCTCAGTTGGTTGAGTGTCTGCCTTCGGCTCAGGTCATGATCCCAGGGTCCTAGGATAGAGTCCCACTTCAGACTCCCTGCTCAGCAAGGAGCCTGCTTTTCCCTCTCCCTATGCCTGCCACTCTGCCTACTTGCGCCTGCACTCTCTAATAAATAACTAAAATCTTAAAAAAAAGAAAAAAAAAGGTTTCGGTGATGACAGGGGTTTAGAACAGCAGGCATTAAAAGATGAGCACATATTGTACATGTGACTAGAGTGGTATGTGTACATATGGTAAACTACTTATAATCAGGGAATAGGGATGAAGGAATACAGGAACTTTTCATAGTATTTTTACAATTTTTCTGTGAGATTAAGATTATTCCAAAAGAGGGCACCTGGGTGGCTCAGTGGGTTAAGCGACTGCCTTCAGCTCAGGTCATGATCCCAGAGTCCCAGGATCAAGTCCCGCATCAGGCTCCCAGCTCTAGAGGAAGTCTGCTTCTCCCTCTGACCTTCTGCCCTCTCACACTCTCTCTCTCAAACGGATAAATAAAATCTTTAAAAAGATTATTCCAAAAGAAAAAGTTTAAAATGGGCACCTAGTTGGCACATGCGACTCTTGGTCTTGAGGTCATGAGTTTGGGCCCTGCACTGGGTGTGGAGCCTACTTAAAATGGGAAAAAAAAAAAAGTTAAAAACAAAAAGCTCACCTGCTTTCCCAAACACGTTCTTCTCCCCAACTTCACCATAACCACTTTCCCTGACGTCTAGATTTATTTTCGTTTTAATTTTATTTAAGTAATCTTTACATCCAATGTAGGGCTCAAATTCATGACCCGAGATCAAGAGTTGCATGCTCTTCTGACTGAGCCAGCCAGGCACCCCTCCCTGACTCTAGATTTAAATAAAACATTGAATGATCTTCCATGTTTGTCACCCGCTTCTAACATGAAGAGGGATGTAAGTTCTATATGATCTAATGTAGTAATGTCTCTTGAAGCCATTTTTTAAAAAATCTCAACTCTACAGATATAAAAATACCAGACTGGGAACAAGAGCTCAAAGCCCAAGTCACCAAAAGTTACCAATGAAGAAACAACCTTAGACAAGTAAAAATAACGTGCCCCAAACTCATACAGCTATGAAGAGACAGAGCCAAGATTAAACCCAGACTTGATGGCAAAGCCAGTGCCCAGAAAACCTCGCCATATGAAAACTGGAATTTAATTTTCATTATAAAAGAGATAAACATCAAATCTTTAAAATGTAGTAATAGGTGAGCCTGGGTGGCTCAGTGGGTTAGGCCTCTGCCTTCGGCTCAGGTCATGATCTCAGGGTCCTGGGATCAAGCCCCGCATCGGGCTCTCTGCTCAGCAGGGAGCCTGCTTTCTCTCTCTCTCTCTCTCTCTCTGTCAAATAAATAAGTAATCTTTAAAAAATAAAATGTAATAATAACATGTCACTTTAGGCTAAGAAATTCTGAGAGTCAAATTTTTGTTTTCAAAACTTACTGTATTACAATATGAATAAAATATGAAGAATAAAAATTATAGTAACAAAATAGAGTAAAAATGTATTATATCTGTTGTAGAAATACAAAAACATAAAAAATCTAAGACTCGATGCACCAAAGACTATAAAAAAAAAAGTGGAGGAGGGGGCTATATACAGAATTGTTTCCCCTCTCAAAATTCGTGTGTTGAAGTCCTAACTCCCAACAGGTCAGATGGTATTTGGAGATAGGCCCTCTGGGAGATAATTAGGTTTAGCTGAGATAATGAGAGTGGGGCCTCATAATGGGATTAGTGCTCTTCTAAGAGGAGACACCACAGCCCGGCTCGTGCTCTCCCAACCACCTGAAGACACAGAGTTCTTCAAACCGCAGCCCTGTGAAAGCCAGGAAGACCTCCCCAAAACCTGATTATGTGGGCACCCTGATCTTGGTTTTCCAGCCTCCAGAGCCGTGATAAATTCCTGTTAAGCTACCTAGTCTGTGGTATTTTGTTTTTTTAAGATTTTATTGATCTGAGAGAGAGAGAACATGCCGGGGGAGAGGCAGAGGGAGAAGCAGGACCTGAGTCCCATGACGGCAGAAGGCAGGTGCTCAACCAACTGAGCCACCCAGGTGCCCCTATGGTATTTTCTCACGGCAGCTGGAGTTTACAAAGACGGCAGAGACTGATGTATTAACCTCAGGAAACATTCAGTCTATCAAATTTTAAACTAAATTTTCCATTTAAAATGAAAAGGTCTTGCTTTGGTTACGAGACTGAACTGGTCAACTTCTAAGTTCATTTCAATCTCCAACTGTTATAATCACTTGGTAATTCTAAAGTGAGAGTGACATCAAATATTTTTAAGATCACATTTGCTGCTATAATAGAAAAGCTAAGAATACCACCATATGTTGAGTGCCTCTACTACAAATAGCACTACAGCAAAAGCATTAAAAAATTGTCATTTTTAAAAACAAAGTGTAATATAAATAAATCTGTTGGAATTCTAATCAGAATGGTAGAGGGGCTCAGGCTGTTCTTAGAAACTGAAACATGTGAATCAAATTTCTGGGGCAGAATGCCTTAACAATCAGAAAAGATATGTACTTATCAAACCCTCTGTACCATAAATTACTGTTCTAGCAAAGTAACAAATCCATGTGTCTACCATTTACTAGATGAGGTGACTGCAATATTACTCTTTCTGACAACCAACAGTATTTTTAAACTATTCATATCACACCATTACTTGAAGCTGATTTGGTTTAAATCCCAGCTCTGACATTTTGTAGCTAGGTGTTTTTATAGCATAATTGTGGCATGCGCATATTATGACAAGCATTTCCCTAGTCATTAAATATCATTCTGAATTTATATTTTCTCATCTGTGGGCTATATCTTCTAGTCTATTATGAGGTTTAATTAACAAAGTATGTATAAAACTCTAAAAATAGTGTCTGGCACTTAATAAAAGCTTAACAAATGGTAATAAAGTTTTCAAAACTTAAACATTACAAATAAAAACCAAAGCATAAAAGTTTCTTCCTTAACTCTTTTTTGCAAGGCAGGTATTTTGGATGTTATAGGAGAAAAACAGAAGTATTCTCTTTCAAGATCCTCAACTGACATCATGAACTGTACTAAACCTTTCATATAACTAATCCGCTGCCTTTAAGGGCTGGAATTTCAAGTTTAAATTTTTAAGTGTACAGAACTGTTAGCATCCCCCTCTGCAAATACTGGCTCTGTTCCTCTATCATTAAAATGTGTGTTTTGAGGGGCACCTGGGTGGCTCAGTGGGTTAAAGCCTCTGCCTTCGGCTCAAGTCGTGATCCCAGGGTCATGAGATTCAGTCCCACATCGGGCTCTCTGCTCGGTGGAGAACCTGCTTCCCCCCTCCCCTCTCTGTGCCTGCCTCTCTGTGATCTCTGTCAAATAAATAAATAAAATATTAAAAAAAAAAAGTTTGTTTTGAGACATGTAAGCTCCCCATCTCTCTTTTTGCTACTTTCTACTTTCATTCTCTCCATGTTCCCAGGTTGTCATATATAAAACTATACAATAAAGCAATATTTGTTATGTTATTACTTTAAGTAATCTCTATACCCAACATGTCCAACTCACAACTCCGAGATCAAGAGGGGCATGCTTTTCCCACTGAGCCAGCCAGGCACCCTATTTCTGACTTTTTAATCCTAATTCTATAGTTCTTTCTTCAGCAGGAGAGTACTTTTTCTGCCTCCAAAATGTGATGTATCTCATCTTTCTACATTCTGTATCCTAATTTTGATGTGAGTTACCTGAATCTACACGTACTAAAACTCACAGAATTGTATACGGAAAGTTGCACTTTTTCTTTATCTAAATTTCAAAAGCATACAGAAATATAACCAAACTCTACTTTTGTCAAAGCCTCCTTCAATAACACCTTTTTCCTGCCCTTTTTTTTTTTTAAAGATTTTATCTATTTATTTGACACACAGAGAGAGAAATCACAAGTAGGCAGAGAGAGAGGGGGAAGCAGGTTCTCCACCGAGCAGAGAGCCCGATGCAGGACTCGATCCCAGGACCCTGAGATCATGAACCGAGCTGAAGGCAGAGGCTCAACCCACTGAGCCACCCAGGTGCCCACCTTTTTCCTGCTTTTAAGATAAAATTTCTCAGTGTGCCTGGGTGGCTCAGTCATTAAGCATCTGTCTTCAGCTCAGGTCCTGATCCTGGGGTCCTGGGATCGAGCCCCTCATTAGGACCCCTGCTCAGGGGGAGACCTGCTTCTCCCTCTCCCACTCCCCCAGCTTGTGTTCCCTCTCTTGATGTCTCTCTCTCTCTCTCTGTCAAATAAAATAAAACCTTAAAAAAAAAAAAACATAAAATGTCTCTGTTTCATTTTCCTGACCTTCAGAAGTTAATTCTATACCTCTTAACATTGTGCTTCTTTAGTTAAGATGAATATATGGTCTGTTTCCTAGTTACCATAAATACTGAATAAGCTACCATGTTCATCTTTAAAATACACTGGCTAGGGACGCCTGGAGGGGCACAGTTGGTTGCAGCTCAGGTCGTAATCTCGTCATCGCAGGGTGGCTGAGATGGAGCCCTCTGTCGGGGCTGTTGCCCTCAGCCAGGAGTCTACCTGAGATTCTCTCTCATTCTGCCCCTTCTGCTCGTGCGTGCACGCTTGCTTGCTCTCTCTGAAATAAACGAATCTTTAAAATAAAATTCACTGGATAAAGTCAACACGCACTTGCCCAACTACTTAACACATTTAGTAAAATGTACTAAATTTTTAGTTCCTTGGTGACCATTTCTCCAGTCTCCCCATGGTTTTGGTTTTGTTCTAAATGTATCCTTAACGTATCTCCTCAGTCTTTCGAAGCATCCATTAGCCTCCACAGGGCTTTCGTGCAGATACAAAAACATACCCTTCTGGGAAGACACAATCTGCTGGGTGAGGTACTGATGCACTGGGAAAAAGGGGGAAATGAAGGCACAAATACCCCTGGGAGGCCTAGCCAGAGCATAGGACTTTCTGCAAGCAGAGCATGGAGTAGGTTTCAGTCCTCACTGCCTTCATCAGCCGCACGCATGCGTGCAGGACACAAACTGCACAATCATACCCAGCAGTCCTACACCTTCAGGTTATTCATCAGTAAAGGGGAAAGGATGATCAAGTATTAACTTCTCCAGCCACCCATTCTCCAACCACAAATGGATCCATCTCTTACCTTATAAACTCAAGATTTATTTGTAGGGGATCTTCCAACACCAGAGAGAACCACCCCCCTTTACCTTTAACTTTCTACTTTTCATAGTTCTCTTTTCTGTTTTAAATATAGTCAAGGCTCATGTAATATCAAAGAATGTAAAATTCAAAACATACATGCAAACACATCTTTGCAACAATCCTCTGAGACAGGGGAAATGCGTATTTTCCCTATTTCACAGATGAATAAACAGGTTTCCCCGGCTATCGGAAAGCCAAGAGTTCCTCTGAAACCTTTTGTAAGCTGAAATGGCTACAGCAAAGAAACAACTGGCATTAATTTATATGGAAAACTTTTTGTGCTACTCCCAAACCCAAGAAATAACCTCTCTTAGGCTTTTCTGACACCTTACGACTCATCTTGCTAACAAACTCACATAACATATCATGATAAAGCACACTTACAAACTAGATGCTGAGTAAGGGGAAACAGCCTGGTAGCACCACGCTCGCTGCTCAGGGGGCGCCCTGCCTCTACAGTGGATGTGTTTTTGCTTTTGCCCTTTTCCGGAAAAACAAAAATCTTCTTCAGAACTTTCAGTTAGCAAAAGCAGGTAATAATGTTGTCTTTCATAAAAGCAAAGTGGGGTAGTGTGAACCTTAAAAAGCAGGGAATACCTGTATCTGAAATTTGAAGAAGCCATGTCACTTGCCCCCAAAGATAACAGCAGGCACAAAGGACAAAACAAAAAAGGTCTAAACTTAGGTTTTTACGCTCAAAGTCCAAAGCTCATATTGAGTATTCAAGTCACCTAAAAATCAAGAAGTCTCAGTACTTATTCCTCCCGGCCTAACCTTCCACCCTCATTACTTGACCTAAATTCTTTTAGTGTCACCAAGAATCTCTCAGCCAAATCCAAAGGATACTTCTTAGATCCTTCCGACCTCTGCTACATTTGGCTGTAATAATCCTATTTTTTAGATTATTCTCTTCCATCCTGATTTCTGTAATGATTTCCTTCTTCACTTATTCATTGTTGCTCTCCTTCTCTTGCCACTGATTGTCTTAGACGGCCTGCTACATCTCTGTCTAAACAAGCACCTTCACTTTGCAGTTCGTCATGGAAACGGCTGCCCCGAGTATGTCGTTAAGGCTCTAATTTACAGCTCATCTCCTGTAATGCTGCCACTGCCTGTGATGAGTCTATTCCACTCTAGCCTTTCATCACTTCTGGCCTTCATCAATTCCAAACGTTGCCTGATCTTATCCAGTAATCATTTCTTAGAGCATTTATGTCCTAAAGCATGAAATACAAAAGACTACTGATGACATATTAGATGATTTTAAGTGGTCCACAGAAGAATATTTAAAATTATGTTTATTTTGAGGGGTGCCTGGGTGGCTCAGTGGGTTAAAGCCTCTGCCTTCGGCTCGCGTCATGATCTCACAGTCCTGGGATCGAGCCCCGCATCGGGCTCTCTGCTCAGCGGGGAGCCTGTTTCCCGCCCAACCCCCCCCCCCCCCGCCCCCGCCTGCCTCTCTGCCTACTTGTGATCTCTGTCAAATAAGTCTTTAAAAATATAAATAAATAAATAAATAAATAAATAAAAGTCACGACTTATCTGAAGTTTGGGCAATACTGGCCACTGGGAAGTCCATGCAGGGTGGAACTTAAGCACTACAGTTAGGCTCTGGGTCAATGATTCGAATCCTATTTACTAGCTTAGTAAGTCTAGAAGAATTACTTAAACCTCTTTAAGTCCCAGTTTTCTAGTTGTGTAACAGGGATAAAATAATCTACCACCTAGATGTATTATATAAATTGAAAACGATAATCCACAAAATTATCTTAGCTCAGTGCCTGGCATGGAAAGTACTCAACAAATATTAATAACTGCAATTCTTCTTTTTAATAATTGCAATTATCCATGTTCTCTCTTGACCATCTGCCTTCACTTGGAATCTACTAGACATGTGACCCATACCAAAGACAATTTTCATATATGGATTTTCTGCCCCAAACTTCCTTTATCTGCTTTTATGTCTTTATTTTTATCTTCTGGTATAAATCCAAAGATCACGTGATAACCTTTTACCATTAACCTTTAAAACTGTGAGCATCTTAGCAGTGAGAACCACAAGCCATATTCCTTTGATTCACTAGGCCTTACAAAATTAAAAGAATCCTTAATGTTTGTTTAAAAAAATCTAAAAATTAGAAAGGAAAATCTGCTGCAAATAAAACTCACAGTGCACAGTACATAAACAAAGTGTCTGAAAGCCCTTGATACTATTCTAATAGGATATGACAAGGTATTCTCTTGCTCCTCTAAGGTATCTGTCAGTTGAATCTTAGTCGTGGGTCTATTCTTCTGTTTCCCACTCTCACACATTCAGTAATAAAACCTAGGTATATGCTAACCACTCACTGTATATGGTGATGTGGACATGGAAACAATCTGGCAAAGGAAAACACACTAATACTGGAACACAGGTAAAAAAAAAAAATACTAGATAATATGTGTGTAAATATCCAAGTGTTTTTTTATACTATACATGCTCCACAAATGCTGACTATATACCCCTCCTTTAATGCAGAGCACCTAGCAGCACCACATAGGGGTGAGAACATTACATCACATTAACAGTGATAACTTAATTGCCACCTTGTTTTCAGACTATAGGTAAATGCTAACCATATAAAAGTTTTTGTCTGCCAACTAGACCACTGTTGAAATTCACTAATAGCCCTTGTTTCATCTGATTTGCCAGCAAACGTGCACATACACAGGCCCTAAAATGTGACTGGCATTCTGTTAATCTACAGCAAAATAACTACAAATGTAACTGGCAAAAAGATCTGTTTATATTTAGCCTTTCTGGGGATGGGGGAAAAATATACAACAGAAAATGTACTGAAGTTACCCTCTGTAGAGAACTCCTTTACCCACAAAGATGTCCTGACTGATGCATCAAAGGCTTTATTATTGAGAAATCTAAAATGTTATGACTCAGAAAACCAACATTTAATTCTCAAGCTTCTAAGCAACAGTTAACAGTTAACATTGACTAAGATAAGCTATCACCGTGTTACCTTTTCGTAAATTGACAAATCTCACTTTACTGAAAGGGTATTAGTCATACATAACTCCGTGAGACACAACTCTTGGATCTCCTTCACTGTAAGAGTAGGGTTCTGTATCAATTTGTGTAACATTTTATCAATAATCAATCCTTGCTTACACAAATATGGCATAAACAGCACCTAAAGCAAGTTACTCAACTGGCATACAAATTGAAGCAGTGTCTGGACAGAGGGCAAGAGGAAACTACCTGGAGGGAAGGGAAAATAATATAATCTTCAAAGACATTTTACCAACAAGGGTGGTGGGGTGGCATAAGGGTAGTGGGGAGACAGGCTGGAATGAGTCAGACTTCTGTGTTTTCAGCTGTGCTTAACATACTGAACCCAGGGTTACTGACTGTAGAGCATGAAGAAATCTCCAAGATTTCTTCAAATCTAGTGTGCAAGTGTTAAGAAAAAGAAAGAAAGAAAGAAAGAAAAACTAATTCCCAAAGAATATATATACTCCATTCTAAGAATATACAGCTTACTCACTGCTTGGAGAGTACTTTCTTCTACCAATATTCTGCCAATTCATTATTACTATGTACTAGGCACAGTAATAAGCCCTTTACACACATTATCTTTATTAATACTACAACAAACCTTGGAGGGAAGTACTATTATTATCACCACCTCCATTTTACAGATGAGGAAATATTTTATCAATAACAGAGGCCAGATCTCAAAATTTAAAAATTGTATGCCATACTATAAAGAGTTTTAACCAACTGGCCTTTAAATAGAAAAAGGTAGGAAAACTAGCTTCTATCCTATCCCCAAAGTAGTTATAACTATTTTTTACATCTTGCAACACTTTCACCACTGTATGCAACAATGTTTCTATACTGAAATCAAACGAAAGAAAAAACTAGGCTAACAATGCTGCATCTTTAGTTACTACAGTTCCTCCAATTACAAGGAACAGGAAGGCAGTTTGCAGGCCCAGAGCACCCTTTGGATTTAGACAGTCCGGACTTCAATCTCTACAGCACCACCAATAACTCTTGAGTGACCCTGGTCAAATTAATATCGCAGATTTCATTTCCTCATCTGTAATATGGGAGGATGATAACAGCAGCCCAAGGAAAGATCATGTATGTTACAGGGCTTATTACTATGCTCAGTACACAGTAAAACGTCAACTAATGGTGGAGAGCAAACAGCCACATACATAAGCTCACCAAACCAAATATAAAAGTAAAAAAAGCCTAAATTACCTCAAGTCCATTACAGAAAAGAAGAAAATTACTATTTCAGTACATGCGAAAGATAAAATCCAAATTCAACCTATTCCTAATTATTTCAGGGGATCGGTGCATCTGAGGCGGGCCAGAGACGACGCTGCAGTACATCTGTGACACACACCTAAAAATGGCTCCAGTCGGAGCAGCATCTTAATCACCAACAGAGGAAGTTCCATCTACTTTTAACAAATGCGGGAGTTAGACTTGGTGGGCGCTGAAGTATCACCCTGCCGTTCTTATTTGCGGGAAGGAGTAAGCGAGCAGGCACTTAATCACGAATCGTGATTCCTCTGGTGCATTCCCCAGGAAGACCTTACAGCCCAGCCGCCCACCGTACCGTCGATTCCAAGCACCCCAGCCGGGCATGAATCCACGCACCCGGGCTGAAGCTCGGCCCATGCAGAGATCCGGGTAGCTTTTAGAAGCCAGCAAACAGCAGGCATGGTGGAAACCTCAAAAAAATCTCAAACCAAGTCAAAACAAATATGCATCCCTTTAAAGGAACCAGACGCACTACCCTCGGGCAAAAGGACCACGTATCAGTGTCCCACTGGTTCCCCATGCCCTTTTCTTCAAGTCCCCACGGGGGGCCTTCGCCGTCACCAGTCATCTCAACGCGGCCTCCGAGACACGGGGCTGCAGAACGGGATTCCCTACGCAGGTCAGGGGACGGCGAGGCCTAGGGTCCGAAGTAACGGCCGAACCCTCCTCTGGAGTTGGGGCAGCACGTCCCTAGCGGAAGCAGGGCTGGTCCAGACCCCCCCACCCCAGCCTCCCACCAGTCAGGTCTTTAACACCCCCCCCCCATCTCTCTCGCGCACAGGCTCCCTGCGATTTCCACCCTCACCGCGCGCGGAGAACAAGCAGGCAGCCGAGGCCGGCCACGAGCCCCGGAGCTGTCTGGGGGCCGCATCCCACCCGCGCGAGGGCAAGACCGCGCGCCCGCCCGTCCGCGGACGGGAACTCCCTTCCGCAGCCGGCCACGCGAGGACCCCCCCCCCCCCCGCGCAGGCCCGCGCTGCGGCCGGGCGGGAGCGAGGCCGGCGGGTACGGGCTCCGCCGCACACCACATGGGGCGGGTCCGACTCCGGTTTCCCGCTCCTCGACCCGGAGGCCGAGACCTCCCCCGACCGACGAAAACGGGGGGCACGGCGAGACCCACGGCCGCCTCCCAGCGGCTTCCCAGCTCTGGCCGCCGGGGTCGCGGCGCGCTCGCACGGCCCGGGCCGCCCCGCGCCGGCCCTCCCCGGTGGGGCCCGCTTGGATCCCGGGTCCTCCGCCCTCGCCTTCCTTACCGGCCAGGGCGAGCGTCCAGCGGAGTGTGTCTGCGCACCTCGAGAGTCTCCGCCGGGCTCCGATCGAGGGAAGGGCAAGGGGAGCGTGGGGGTAGGGGGGCGGCCGCAAGGACCACCGGACTGGGAGAGCCGAAGCCGCGGACGGACAAACCGCCAAAGCACTTTCGCCGCTTCCCGAGAGGGAGAGAGCGAGCGAGAACAAGAAGCAAGATGGCGGCTAGCCAGCCCCTACGTACTACGTCATGCCGCGGCGTGCGTGAGGCAGATCTCCGCAGGCCCGCCCTCGGGCGCAGAGACGGCCAGATCACGTGCAGCCTCCGTGGCGGCCCGACCGCGGCGGAAGGCGACGGCGCCTCCTGCCGGGAGGAGGGAGTTCCTGCAGCCGAAACGGCCGCGGCGCGGTGCAGATCGGCCCGCGGGCTTCCCTGGGAGCCTTGAGCAGACGCGCAGGTAGGTTCGCAGTCGCCGGAAAGCGAGCGCTCTTGGAGCTGATGGGCGGCGTGGGAATTGGCTCCACCGACAGTGAGGCACTATGGATCCGCACTACGGTCTGCATGGGATTTAACGTTATCATCTGACGGTATCTTGGTATTTTCCAGAAATGCGAACACAATATTCGTGATACCAAAACCTGCCCGTTGATAAAGATAGACAAATGCATTATGATACATCCCCACACTGGACTATTCTGAACCCATTAAATTCAGATTAGTGCTTAATGATCAGGGAAATGCTTAGGCCGTAACCATGCTATAAAAACACCCGCGTATGTGCATATTCATAGAAAAGACTAAAAAATATACTCTGGGTGCTAATAATGGTAACGTTAACAATAGATTTCTTAGAGCAATAAGATTTTTAAAATAGGGGCGCCTGGGTGGCTCAGTGGATTAAAGCCTCTGCCTTCGGCTCAGGTCATGATCCCAGCGTCCTGGGATCGAGCCCCGCATCGGGCTCCCTGCTCAGCGGGGAGCCTGCTTCTCCCTCTCCCACTCCCCCTGCTTGTGTTCCCTCTCTCACTGTCTTTCTCTGTCTGTCAAATAAATAAAATCTTTTTAAAATAAATTAATAGGGGCGCCTGGGTGGCGCAGTCAGTTAAGCGGCTGCCTTCAGCTCAGGTCATGATCCCAGGATCCTGGGATCGAGCCCCGCATCGGGCTCTCTGCTCGGCAGGGAGCCTGCTTCCTCCTCCCTCTCTCTGCCTGCCTCTCTGCCTACTTGTGATCTCCCTCTGTCAAATAAATAAATAAAAATCTTAAAAAAAAAAAAAAATTTAAAAAATATTTTATGCATGCCTGTGATTTCCCGATTTTATAGTCAGAGATCACTTTTAAGGTGTAATGAGAAGTTTGTGTGTCGTAAAATTGTTATGATACGCAGGGGCGCCTGGGTGGCTCAGTGGTTTAAGCCGCTGCCTTCAGCTCGGGTCATGATCTCAGGGTCCTGGGATCGAGTCCCATATCGGCCTCTCTGCTTGGCAGGGAGCCTGCTTCCCTCTCTCACTCTCTCTGCCTGCCTCTCTGCCTACTTGTGATCTCTCTCTCTCTCTCTCTGTCAAATAAATAAATAAAATCTTTAAAAAAATTTTTTTTTTAA
Source organism: Martes martes (assembly GCF_963455335.1). NCBI lineage: Eukaryota > Metazoa > Chordata > Mammalia > Carnivora > Mustelidae > Martes > Martes martes. The sequence continues at coordinate 65,920,632 of NC_137903.1, forward strand.
ATTGTTATGATACACAAACGATAAAGGTGTGCATACACAGTGTATATACTGTGTGTAACTATATATGGTATTTGCTTGTATTTCATAAAGCATTACATATTTCTTAAGTTTTATTTATTTTACAATATTTTATTTATTTATTTGACAGAGAGAGGGAGAGAGAGAGCACAAGCAGGGGGAGCAGGAGAAGCAGGCAGAGGGAGGGAGAAGCAGGCTTCACTCAGGTGATCCACTGGGGGGGCTCCACTGGGGACTCAGTCCCAGGACCCTGGGATCATGACCTGAGCTGAAGGCATGGGCTTACCTGACTGAGCCACCCAGGCACCCCTTTAGGTTTTAGAATAAGCCAAGAACAGGTTCTGCTAATGAATTGCTCTGTATTATGAGTAAGTTACTTAATATCTTTTAGATTCAGTTTTCTCATGTGTAAAATGAAGATGATACCTATTTATGTCAACTGTATTTCAATTAAAACATAATAAAATGTTCCAAAAAAGTAATAAAATGTTTAAAAATCTTTTTAAATATTTAATTTATCTCAGAGTGAGAGTGTGAGACACAGAGAGAGCGCATGAGCAGGGGAGAGGCAGAAGGAGGGGTAGAAGCAAACTCCCACTAAGCAGGGAGCCCATAGAGAGGCTCGATCTCAGAACTCTGGGATCATAGCTTGAGCCAAAGGCAGATGCTTAACCCACTGAGCCACCTAGGCACCGATAAAGTATTTAAAAAAAAAAAAAATTCTTCCAGGGTGCCTGGGTGGCTCCATGGGTTAAGCCTTTGCTTTCAGCTCAGGTCATGATCTCAGGGTCCTAGGATCAAGTCCTGCATTGGGCTTTTGGCTCAGCAGGGAGCCTGCTTCCCCCTCTCTCTCCACGTGCCTCTCTGCCTACTTGTGATCTCTCTGTCAAATAAATAAATAAAATCTTTACAAAAATTATTCTTCCACAAAAAATAATATTTACTTCTCAAAGTTGTGTTATTTACTCACCAGATATGTACCAGGTGCCTACTGTACAGTCTAGGGACTGGGGATATAAAGGTATAGAACAATTAAGACCTTGGTCCTAAGGCAACAGTCTAGTGATACAGATCCAATAATAGGTTTGGATTTGTGCAATGAAGGAAACAAGCAGAATATTAACATAAAGAATAACCAGGGAGAAGAGCAGGAGGAATTGACTCTAGAAAGTATGGCCACTGAGTACCTTTCTGAGAAGGGGCCTTTTAAACCGGGACCTAAATGATAACAAGAAGCAGTAATGCAAAGAGTGGGTGGAAATTGCTCTGGACCAAGTGAACTGAAACTGCAAATGCCCTGGTCTGGGAAAGAGCTTGGAATGTTCTAGGAACTAGGAGAGGAGTGCGTCTAGAACTTAGTCAAGAGAGAGTGACACAAATGATACGAGAAGGAGGGATGAAGGCTGGATTCAGATGGGTCTTAGAAGCCAGGTTAGGGAGTGCAGAATGTCATCTAGGTGCAGTGAAAAGCTTTTGGAAGATTTTAAGATGAGGAACACATGATCAGATATTTTATATTTTAAGATCACTGTGAGTGAAGAGTGTGAAAAATAGATTGTAGGGAGGCACGGAAGGAAACCAGCTGCCCCACTAGGCAGTAAATGAAGTAATTACAGTGGTGAAGAATTAGAGTGGCCTGGACTAAAATGGAGGCATGGAGACAGAAAGAAGTAGACAGATTTGGCATATATTTTGGAGCTAAAATATACTTGCTTGTGGGACATGATGGCTTTGAAATGTGGGGGAAGAAGAAAATCAATGACAACAGAGTTACAGCTTGAGCGACTAGGTGAATGACAGCAACATTTACAGAAATTACGGTGTTGGAAGAGGGAAGCAAAATCCCATGGTTGGTGGAGCGATATCACAAAGAAAAATTGGGGGAAATGAAATTTTGGACGTGTTAAATTTGAGATGTTCAGGTACTGTCTAACTGTAGATCAAGTATGCCATGGACATGCATGTCGAGAGCTGAAGGGAGGTCAGAGCTGGAGAGAGAGATTTGAGGCTCAGAGATATGGGTTTCGGACTCGTACACACACATTTCACAGGCAAGTGTTTCAAAGGGTGGAAGCCGATGAGATCACTTAGGGAGAGAGCAGGAAAAGAGGAAAGAAATATCCAGCCCTAACACCAGCAATTCATAAAGGTAAGTGGAGGTGGAGAATGTAGCAGAACAAAGAAGTCAGAGAACTGGGAAGCCTGAAGGCGATGATGTCACAGAAGCTGAGAGAGGAGAGAATTACAAGATGGCGTTTCCCTTGTGTGAGACGCTGCTGAGAGGTCAAGTCATATGAAGAAGCAGCCAAAAGTGTCCAGTGTGTTTGGCAACATAGAGGTTACCGGGATCTTTTACAAGAAGTTTTGGTGGAGTGATAAGGTCAGAAAGTCATATGATGGTGAGTTGAAAAGAAAATAGATGTTGAGAAAGTGGGGATTATGGATAAACAGTTATTTCCAGAACTTGAATTTTGCCAAGACAGAAACACAAGGTAGCTGGAAGGAATGTGGAGTAAAGAGAGATACTTTTAAATATTGGAGAGAGTAGATCATGTTTGTATGATGATGGGAATAATCCAGAGGACGTCGGTAGCAGTCATGTAGGAGAGAGAGGGACCCCTGGGGAAGGGAGGTCCGTGAGAAGGTGTGAAGGGTGGACGGACAATTTACCTCTGGAAGGGAAAGTAGGTGCAGCTATAGGGAATATTGATGATTCCGTATTGGAAACAAAAGGGAAGTCCCATCGATGACTTCTGTTTTCTCAGTGAAGTAGGGAGGGAGGAAATCTGCAGAGATGGTGTGGCTTGTGGGAGTTTGCAGGGAAGATTCAAAAGTAAGAGAGTGAAAAATTAAGCCTACTGTGAGGAACAGAGTAGGATTGGCATGCTCTGCCGAGAGCGCTTTTAATGTTTGTGATGATGGATGTAAAATATGCCATTCAGTTTATTTATATGATTTCTCCAGCTGTGTACAGCATTTTGGTACAACTATGGAGAAGATAGAGTCTCCCATGCAGGACTTTACCAGGCAAGAATAATGTCGGGAAGTGAGGGTATCCATAAGTAAAGGACCGTAATGATGATAATATTGAGTTTGAACATACAATGGCTATGTGGTAAATGGAAACTTGTGTCCACTTTGTGAATTATATATGGTATATTTTAAATTCAAGGATTCCTTGCCACCTCTCCTGGTCTAAGCTGTATTTCCCACCAATATCTTCAAAGATTATCCCTGCAGCCATGTTAGAATAAATAAAATAACAAACAGGTAAGTTCACAAGCACATACACATTAAGGGTACGTTCACCGCCCCCCCCCCCATTGATATCAATAGTCTTTTGAAATGGAGAAGCTTGGCTGATATAGGGTCATTGCCAGGCAAAGGCCTGCTGACTGTCCCCAAGAGGACAAGGAAGGCTCACCTTGGTGAATTCTTCCCCAACCCTCTAGCATTTGGCCTAGAATGTTTGAGTCTCTAAAGCACCTTTCTTTAGCAACATAAAACAGCTCCAGCAATCAGATGAATTTCTATTAGCCAAGGTCATGAGAATGATATATATAACCAGAATATTAATTTATTAATTTTCAGTTTAAATACCTGAAGACTCAAGACTGCAAAGCCAGTGGATTTTCTACACAGACAAACCTACTGAAGGCTGTTTGATGAGCCCAGATACAGGACAAGTGGAGTTATGCTACAGCTTGTTCTTGATTCATCTGTCTCCATGACAGGATGATTTTGTCCCAAAGATGGAAGGACTCAGTTTCCAATGGTTGCAACTTTCTACACTGATCTCCCATACAGTAGGGACATCCTGCCACGCTATTGATTGAGCGGCTTCTCTCCTTGACAGCGCTCGGATGGGCGCTGAGGTGCTCCTGTCTGCACCTTTCCCTGTTTCCATGGCTACCCAAACTTCTTAGCAAACTTGTTTCAATAATAGTGAAGTTACAGTCAGGTCAGGCCAGTTTGTGTTTTAAAGGTGACTTTGAGGGGCGCCTGGGTGGCTCAGTGAGTTAAGGCCTCTGCCTTTGGCTCAGGTCCTGGGATCGAGCCCCACGTCGGGCTCTCTGCTCAGCAGGGAGCCTGCTTCCTCCTCTCTCTGCCTGTCTCTCTGCCTACTTGTGATCTCTGTCTGTCAAATAAATAAATAAAAATCTTTAAAAAAAATAAAAAAAAAAAAAAGGTGACTTCGCTTACTTCTGGTCTTATCCATTGTGGGTGATGTTAAAGTTTAGCTCCCAGAGAGCAGTTTTATTTCCCTCATTTCCAGTATCTCGGGGAAAATTGGACTGAAATCTCAGGAATTGGTCCAATGTCTGGAGCCAAATAATATTCTTTTAAAATTTATTTTGTTTTGTATTATTCGAACCTTTCCTAACACCCCTTCCACATAGGTAAATTTGTCATAATGGAAATGTTCTCATGACACAGTGAATGAAAGCTTGTCATTCAATTTCCAGTTCTGCTTTTTAAAAAATTAATTTTAGGGTTACATTATCAAATTGCCAGTTGGTGATATGCAGTCGGGCAAACTGTTTCTTATTGAAAAAGACTGATTCTCCAAATCATGTGACATATGACCTATTTTCTTTGTGATTGCCCAGTCTTATTGTTAGTGTGTGTGTGTGTATGTGTGTGTGTGTTTGGAGAGTGCACATGCTGATGAGTGGGGGAGGGGGCCAAGGAGAGAGGGAGAGAGAGAATCTTACTTCAAGCTTGCTCCACACTGAGCACAAAGTCTGACATGGGGCTCTCTCTTATAACCTGAGCCAAAATCAAGAGTCAGATGCGTGACTGACTGGGCCACCCATGTGCTCCTTGGTAATGGTTTTACTAAGTTTCTCCCCTTCTCATTGGGATTGATTGTATAAACCTAGAGGCACTGAAGATTTATGAGATATTAGGTAAAAGATAAAGGAATGAACGACCATATCATGCTTTATTTGAATTAGTGTTTGTTAAAGGTTTATGTGCACAGGACAACTGTGGTCTCTTTTCACCAATAGTCCAGCAAATCATATTTAGTAAAAGTGTGAAACATTATTGTGGAGGCCGAGAAAAATCAAGGCCGTCCCACCTCAGGCTTAGCCTTAGCACAAGTACAGTCATCTTAGCTCCGGCAGCCACCTCAGACCCCTGCGCCCAAGGGCTGAACTTTCCCTTACTTTACTTTAGTTCCAGAGACCCCCACCCTACTTTAGTTCTAAGGACCCCCACCCTACTTTAGGAAGCCCCACCCTGCTTTGGTTCCGGAGACCCCCACCCTGCTTTAGTAACAGGAACCCATAAACACCCCTGCCTTAACTAAGCTCGGAGTACACGTCCCTGCTCGCTGCATCGGGTATGCTTGGGCCCAAGCTTAAGCTTGTCGAATAAACCCTCGTGTGATCGCTTCAGTGCTTGGCTCCTTGGTGGTCTCTTGGACGCGAAAACTTGGGCACAACAATTATAAGCCTGATGAAAATCATAATACCCAGAAACTGTATGAAAATGCAATCTAATTTTCTTAACTTTAACAGATATTGAGCTTTGTTAATAACGAAAAATATTGCCAATGCCTCAAAATATTACCTTTTGTCAAGTTGTAAGAGGTTTCTAAGTTTTGTAATATAAGTTTTGTAATATGTTTTGTAATATAATATAATTAAGTAATATATGTCATATATAAAATATTACATTATCTAAAGTGGAATAAATATCTTTGTTCTTATCAATCTATTATGAATTAGCAAACCCTTCTTATAATGGAATAAAAGGTACAATGTGGTTAAAAGTGTTATTCATTCATCACAAATCCTATGTTAATGAAATTTGAATGAACTAGGATTTCCTGTCCACCCAAAATTTCCCCAGATTTTTCTTAGCTAAGAGAAGTAACTAAATTCTTGGAGCAGTGGACCCAAGTCAAGAAGGTATAGTGTTGTTAGTGAACAGAGAACAATATTTGGGAGCATGGGAAAGGAGGGAGGGAAGAGATAGAGACAGGAGAAAATGGTAGCACACAGACTTGCCAGGCTCACAACTTTGCCTTACGCTGGGATTTCACCCTAGTCAGGAAGGAAGTAATGATAAAGGGCAAAAATCTAGAGACCAAAGGGAAGGAGGGAGGGTCTAGGGAATCAGAGCAGAAAAGGTTAAAAAGGAAACTAGCCAGGGGGTAACTGAAGGTACTCAATAGGGGTTGTCTTAACTCATTAGCCCAGAAAATAGAAACTTGACATATTACTGATGGATATACAGTGCTCAATAATTACCTCTAAAATTGTGACACTGGCCGCTGCCTGTAGCATTTCTCAAAGTATAAGGCACTTTTTTTTCCCCGCCTGACCAACTGTGTATATAACGTATAAATGAAACCACCCAGTTTCACTTTTTATTTCATCTTTTATTGCTCCACAGTAATTAAGAGAGTACATTTCTTTGTACATTTCTTTGCTAGCACCGGGACTAGGCATTTGTTTTATTTTGAATTGAAGTATAGTCACATACAATGTGATAGCAGTTTCAGGTGTACAACATGGTGATTAGGTGTTTATATCCACTACAAAATGCTCACCTTGATAAGTATAGTTACGACCTGTCACCGTACAAATACAATATTATTTCCTATAGTCTTTATACTGTACTTTTCATCCCTGTGATTTATTTACTTTGTAACTGAAGTTTATATCTCTTAATCCCATTCGGTCTATTTTACCCATCCCCCTACCATCCGTGTGTTCTATTTATGAGTCTCTTTCTGGTTGGTTGTTTTGTTGATTCCACATTTAAGTGAAATCATGTGGTATTTGCCTCTCTGTGTCTGACTGACTTCATTTAGCATAGTGTGCTCCAGGTCCACCAATGTCATGAATGGCGAGGTTTCATTCTTTCTTACGGCCGAGTAGTAGTCCACTATTTATATATGTAGGAATATACATGCACACACATACACACCGCCACTTCATCATTTAAAAAAAAAAAAGATTTTATTTATTTGACAGAGAGAGAGGGAACACAAGCAGGGAGAGTGGGAGGAGAAGCAGGCTTCCCACTGAGCAGGGAGCCCATGTAGGGCTTGATCCCAAGACCCTGGGATCATGACCTGAGCCTAAGGCAGACGCTAAAGACTGAGCCACCCCGGGCGCGCCACCCCCACATCATCTTTATCCATTCATCTATCCATGGACACTTAGATTGCTTCCGTATCCTGGCTATTGTAAGTAATTCTGTACTTTTAGGCTTCCTATAGAAAGGAGAATTGCATGTGTTACAAAGTATCAGCAGCCCATGCCTAGTTGAGGTTTTGTTTTAATTAAACAGTTATTTCAGAATTATGTCTTTGAGTTGCTGAGAGTCTCCGTGAGGTGCTTGCTTCACACGGGAAGTCATGGTCCAATACCCCAGGGACTGGGCCATTTTTAACCTTGTAGGGCACAGTCTTAATAGGAAGAAAAGAGAAAAAGGATAGTGATTGAAAGAATTGAGAAAAAATTTCCCAAAGTATTTAATAGTCACTCTTCATTTCAATATTCAATATTACCTATATGAAATTTTCAATTGGGAAGTATTAATCATTGTAATGATTAATAAAATTGTGCTACCTTTTAGGCTACATGTAGCCAGGTCACTTGTCCAACTTAGAGAAGGCACTAGTAGAGTGGGTGACCCATCATCCCAGTTTGCCTGAGACTGTCAAGGTTTTCGTACTGAAGGTCCCATGGCCCAGGAAACCACTCAGTCTGGGGCAAAATAGGACAGTTGGTCACCTTCTGTGGACTACAAGGAAGTGGGGACACAGATCTTAGCTCCAAGATACTTCCTCAGTAAACTCTCCTTTGGGTCCCTATTATCTGCCTGAGAAGATATCCTTGCTGGAGACCACCAACAGGAAAGGAGCCTTGCCTGATGCCACAGAAGATTCTTTCAATCCTGGAGGTTAGCCAAGCTGCAGACAACTAAAAAGTTAGTCCTGAAGAGCCCCTGGCATCAACTGGACACATCATTCTTGTGGCGTTCACCTGGCAGTCATTGCTTTATTAACTCCTTCCATCCTGTTCCAGGTGCCAGTTATAAAACGCGTAACTGAGGGCCAGCAGTGCGCTAAGTCCTTCGCACACATCATTTTACGTGGCAAACTGCTATATGGATTATATGGGTTATAAAACTGGTTAAATTGGGGCGCCTGGGTGGCTCATCGGGTTAAAGCCTCTGCCTTTGGCTCAGGTCATGATCTCAGGGTCCTGGGATCGAGCCCTGCCTCAGGCTCTCTGCTCAGCATGGAGCCTGCTCCTCCCCCACCACACCGGCCAGCCTCTCTGCCTACTTGTGATCTCTGTCAAGTAAATAAATAAAAAACAAATAAAATGGGTTAAATGGCTTACTTCATGAGCTCACAATGCCTATCGGTGTAGAGCTGGCTGGTGTTTAGAATGAGGGAAGACTTCAAACAAATTTGATGCCCTCATCCACCCTGCAGTCTCCAGGTTGCCTGGAAAACTTACCTGCACACTCTCTCTGACCTTTAGTTCAAGGTCTGTTATCTCTTCATCACTTACTCTGTGACCTGGAGGTGTGGTGACTGATGCTGTTGACAAGACCAGGCTCTTTCTCTGTCCATAGAGCATTCATTGTACCCCATAATCTCTGCTGGTGGACCCTCCCTCTACTCAGTGACAGAGGGTGATTTCAAGTGATTCTTTAAAAACCACAAAAATAGGGCACCTGGGTGGCTCAGTTGGTTAAGCGACCACCTTCAGCTCAGGTCATGATCCTGGAGTCCCGGGATCGAGTCCCATATCGGGCTCCCTGCTCCACGGGGCGTCTGCTTCTCCCACTGACCTTCTCCTCGTTCATGCTCTCTCTCTCTCTGTCTCTCTCTCAAAAAATAAAATGTTAAAAAAAACCCTACAAAAATAATAAGCATGAACAAACACTATCCATTGGTAAAAGATCAATAACAAAATCAAGAAATCCTGTTCCTTGAAATCATTAAGTAAAAATCATTAGGAATTTGGTCTGATACATGGACGCCTGGGTGGCTCAGTCTTTAAGCGTCTGCCTTTGGCTCAGGTCATGATCTCAGGGATCTGGGATCAAGTCCAGCATCGGGCTTCCTGGTCAGCGGGGAGCCTGATTCTCCCACTCCTACTTCCCCTGCTTGTTTTCCCTCCCTCTCTCTGTCAAATAAATAAAATCTTAAAAAAAAAAAACAAGGAATCTGGTCTGGTACAATTTAAAACACTAAACTAGATTACTGATTTTTCTTTTTTTAAAGATTTTATTTATTCATTTGACAGAGATCACAAAGTACCCGGAGAGTCAGGCAGAGAGAGAGAGGAAAGCAGGCTCCTTGCTGAGCAGAGAGCCCGATGTGGGGCTCGATCCCAGGACCCTGAGATCATGACCTGAGCCGAAAGCAGAGGCTTAACCCACTGAGCCACCCAGGCGCCCCTAGATTACTGATTTAGAGAGTGAGGTAATTCTTTAGTCACTCTTCTTAAAATTCCAGTTGAATTGACAATTCAGCAACGCATTAATTACTTACCCAATTTTATCCGTGTTATGAAATGAGATAATGGGAAAGCATTTAAGCTTACATAGGACCATGCAAAAATTAATTCTAGTTATTACAGTGGCATTTTGAGCTTTATCTAAGGCCAAAGGATAAGAGAAAATTTTGGTCTTGAGATTGTTATTTATTCAGCACCCAAACTTGCAAAAGGTAAGCTTTTTCCAGGAACAGTGGAGAAATGTCTAACGAACAACAGCTGTTGCGTCTTCTCTAGCAGTGTGACTTTTAAGCCAATCAGCCAGCACATGGTACTAGCTGAGGGTTTCATGGCTTTAGCAGGAAGAAGTGCACTGTTAACAAATCATAACTATTATCATCTTGTATTAGAGAAAATTTTTCTGGGGTGCCTGGGTGGCTCAGTCGGTTAAGTGTCTGCCTTTAGCTCATGTCATGATCCCAGGGTCCTGGGATCGAGTCCTGCATTGGGCTCCCTGCATGGCAGGAAGCCTGCTTTCTCTTCTCCCACTCCTCCTGCTTGTGTTCCCTCTCTGTGTCAAATAATAAATAAAATAATTTTAAAAAATTTTAGAGAGAGAGAAAGAATGGGGGAAGGGGCAGGGGGAGACGGAGAGAATCTCAAGCAGATTCCCTGCTGAGCAGGGAACCCGACATGGGGCTTGATCCGAACACCCTGAGATCATGACCTAAGCCGAAATCAAGAATTGGATGCTTAACTGAGCTGCACAGGCGCCCCCTCCCCACAATTATTAATTTAGCACATAGGGCATAGCAGGTACTGTGCTAGCTGCTGGGGATCCAAATGGCTAAAGGCCGAAACATTTATGTCGCTAAAATGTAGGGAATGATTTGCCTGGGCCCAGGAGCTTCTGTTTTAGAAGGCTGTAATGGTGATCCAAGGATGACTCCTAGAGGGGTTTGAATATGGCAGTATGGAGGGGGAGAGGTGGGCAGAGGCCATTTCCCCTGGTTGTTTTTACATCCATGGAAACCTCATCATTACCATCTTAAGAAATTGGGAATTATTCTCACAGTGGTGTGATTTCAGAAGGCAAGCCTTCTAAAACCCCTCTGTATGCATCCATTTAGGAATCTTATTAACAATCTGGTATAGCGGGGCGCCTGGGTGGCTCGGTAAGTCTCTGCCTTCTACTCAGGTCATGATGTCAGGGTCCTGGGATTGAGCCCCGCATCTGGCTCTCTGCTCAGCTGGGAGGCTGCTTCCCCCTCTCTCTCTGCCTGCTTGTGATCTCTCTCTCTCTCTCTGTCAAATAAATAAACAAAATCTTCAAAAAAAAAATTTTAAAAACCCAATCTGGCATAGTAATCGCAGCTGGTGCCTTCGTAATCTGTAACGGTGTTACCAGTCTGAGGAACACGCGTCCTGCCTCCCAGTGAGGGGCTGTGAGCGGTGGAGAACCCAGAGCTGGGGCGCCCGGACCTCCCTCTGGCAAGAAATGACTGATTTTGCCAGTTCCTGGGAGTGCTGGCCGCCCTCAGGTATGAGCCCTCTTCGGGGATTGCCTTTTCTAAAGAAAGCTGCCTTGCCCACGGTTACTCCTTCCAGAGGCATCCACCTTCCGATGTCTGATCGGCCGTGAGGGTGTAGGGGTCTGGCTCTCTCGTCGTCGTCTCATCTGAGGAACCATTCTGGAGGGACAGCTCAGTTCCAGAGCTCCGCGCGGTATGTGGAGGCTGCCTTGGGACTGCATGTAGATCAGCTTCTCAGTCCCTCTCACTCTGCTTCCTTCTTTCTCTTCCACTGGTATTGATCCCCAAAGCAGTCTAGTTAAAAATTCTGCCTCATTCCTGTGTATTCTCCAGTCAACGCGACCTGCACTACTACTGTCATCCACCCAGCTTGCTCAAGCCAGAAATCTGAAAAACCCCCTAGGTCCCCTTCCTTTACCCCCAAACACCCTCCCCCTCCAATCACCAAAGCCCTATCTCTCTCCGTTCCAGTCGCAGCCATCATGATCCAATTCACCCCCATCTGTCATGCAAGTAAACTATTTCAGTAGTGGCTCATTTCTTTTCCTATCTTTACCTTTGTCTGGATCAAAGTGACTTACTTTTTTTTTTTTTAAAGATTTTTTAAAATTTACTTGACAGGGAGAGAGAGATCACAAGTAGGCAGAGAGGCAGGAGGTGGGGGAGGGGCGGGGAAGGAGGCTCCCAGCTGAGCCCAGAGCCCGATGCGGGGCTCGATCCCAGGACCCTGAGACCATGACCTGAGCCGAAGGCAGAGGCTTAACCCACTGAGCCACCCAGGTACCCCAAAGTAACTTACTTTTTTTAAAAAATAATTTTATTATTTTCAATAGATTTATTGAGTTATATGTGACATACAATATGCCGGATATATGGGAGCTATACATCTATCTATATATACTTGTATATATTTTCATTAAATATATACATTTGTATATATAATTTGTATATATTTGTATTAAATATTTTATTTGAGAGAGAGGGAGAAGCAGACTCCCTGCTGAGCAGGAAACCCCACTAGGGCCGACCCGAGGACCCCGGGACCCTAACGTGAGCTGAAGGTGATGCTCAGCGGACCGAGCCAGCCAGACGCCCCTCTGCTGGGCACACGTGAAGCGCCCAAGTTGAAGCGGCACCGGCGGCGGTCCCCGGCCCGGGTTCCCCGGCTGCACGCGGCGAACGGCGGGTCCCCGAGAACCAGCCCCGCCACCCGTCCGCCAGCTCGCACCCGCGCGGGTGATAACGCCAGTGTTCCCAGCACCTCCGCGCCGGCCGCGCCCCTTTCCGAGGTGACCCCGCAGCTGGTGCAGGCCACCGACACGCCGGCGCGGGGCATCGTGGGGGCCGGGCCCGCTCACAGGCTTGGGGGCTGGCGCGAGAAGCCCGCCCGCACGAGCCCCGCACGAGCCCCGCACGAGCCCCGCACGGGCACCGCGTGAGCAGGGCGCGCGCAGAACCGCTCCCGCCGCGCATGCGCGACCTGCGGGCGGCGGCCGGGAACCCGCACGCGGTGCACGTCCACCGCCCGACACCAGCGTGGGCTCCGCGGTGCGGCCTTTGCCGGCGGGAAGACCACCCCGCCCCGCCCCGCCCCCCGCCCCCCCGCCGCCCCCACCGCCCTCCCCGCCCCCCGCCGCCCGCCCCCCCGCCGCCCCCCCCGCCTCCCGTCCCCCGCCCCCCCCGCCCCCCACCCCCCCACCCCCCGCCCCCCCACCCCCCCGCCCCCCCCGCCCCCCCGGCCCCCCCCGCCCCCCCGCCCCCCCCGCCCCCCCGCCCCCCGCCCCCCCCGCCCCCCGCCCCCCGCCCCCCCCGCCGCCCCCCCCCGCCGCCCCCCGCCGCCGCCCCCCGCCGCCCCCCGCCGCCCCCCCCGCCGCCCCCCGCCGCCCGCCGCCCCCCCGCCCCCCCCGCCGCCCTGTGCTGTTGTGCTCTACGCCCCGCGACCCCCACCTCCAGGTTGGGGGGAAATGAAGGGTTTGGAGGCGGAGAAAAAAAAATGCGTGCGGGTAAACAAACCTTGACGCGTGTGTGCACGTGTGAAACTGTTGCACAACCGACGTCATATCCACCGCTATTATTTTATTTTCTAGATTACAGGGGCTGGGCAGGCTACTTGGAAATGGATAGATAAGCTGTAGAAGGTGGAAACAGAAATTCTCTCTCTCTCTCTTTTTTTTAAGATTTTATTTATTCGTTTGACAGAGAGACACAGCGAAAGGGGGAAGCAGGCCTCCCGCCAAGCAGGGAGCCCATGCGGGGCTCGATCCCAGGATTCTGGGATCATGACCTGAGCCGAAGGCAGTCCCTTAAGGACTGAGCCACCCAGATGCCCCCAGAAATTCTCTTCACCCTCCCTTGGGGTCATCTTTTAAAATTTGAATCCTGACAAGTTTTTTCCCCTGTCTTAAATTCCTTTAATTGCTTCAATTGCCTTTATTATTTATTTGCTTATTTATTCATTTTTATATCCAAAATCTGTTTATTGGGATAGCCTTGCCGGTTGGTGCCTGGCTAAAGATGGTGGTGATTTTGTTCCATGGGGGCCACCTCATGTCCGGGAATTAGGAGCTGGGGCTCTGCACCAGGCCCTTCGTCTCTCGCTTCCCCTTCCCCGGGGGGTGGGGGGGTGGAGGGGGTCCTTCCTGTGGAGCATGTTCTCACAGGGAGGTGGAAACTGCTGAAAAGGCAATTGTCTTTTTTTTTTTTTTTTTAAGATTTTATTTATTTATTTATTTATTTGACAGACAGAGATCAGAAGCAGGCAGAGAGGCAGGCAGAGAGAGAGGGGGAAGCAGGCTCCCCACTGAGCAGAGAGCCCGATGCGGGGCTCGATCCCAGGATCCTGGGATCATGACCTGAGCTGAAGGCAGAGGCTTAACCCACTGGGCCACCCAGGGGCCCCAAGGCAATTGTCTTTCAATAAAAACAAAAACCTTTACCTGAAGGCTCAGTGTGATCCCCTTACTCACCTTTCCTCATCGGCTCATCTGGTGGGGGTCTCCATTTCTAGCCCTAGAGGATTGGATTTTCAACCAAATCACTTGCCTTGCTCATCTTGCCTCAGGGCCTTCCCCCGACTTTGTCCTTTTCCTCTATTTTCACGCCCCCTCATTAGCATATTTCTAAATATGAGTGGATATTTTAAATAACTGCTAATTAACAATTACCGAATGCTTACTTTTTGTCAGGTTCTATGCTCTGCACACATCATATCTCTTCAGCCTTACAAAACCTGTGCTGGGTATTATTCTCCTTATTTTGCAGATAAGGAACTGGGACTTTCCCAAAATTGTGTAAGTAAGAAGTGAAGTGGCTGAATCCTTACAGTAAGGTAAGTTCCTGGCGATAGCTTCCTGTGTAACAGCCTCCAGTTTTCTTGTAGAAACTGCTATTGCCTTCATGATCTATTTTTTCTGCTTTTTGTTTTTTGTGTTTTAATTAGGCTCCACGCCCAGCGTGGAGGCCAACGTAGGACTTGAACTCATGATTCTGAGGTCAAGACCTGAACTGAGATCAAGAGTCAGACACTTCACCAACTGTCACCCAGGCGCCCCTGCACTCACTATTAAATGTCTGTTTTCCCGTGTCAACTGGAAACTGTTCGAAGACAGAATCCGTGTGTGCCCTGCTGGGGCCCTAGAGCATAGTAAATGCTTATTACACCCTTGAGTGGAGGTATGAATGGCTAGATGTCTCCACTGCAATTTGTATAGTGACAGTGGCAATAGCTTGGAGTACCTGGTGGGCTCAGTCGGGAGGACATGCAACGCTTGCTCTCAGAGTCAGGAGTTCAAGCCCCATGTTGAGAATGGAGCCTACTTAGAAAAACAAAACAAAACAACAAAACAGATTCTTGTGTCTTACTTGTTGGAGTTTCTGATAAAGATCTGGGATTTTCCTGGGAACTTGTGTTTTAAAAAAACTCTTCACTGTGATCCTGAAGCACTGCTCTGGGAAAGCAAACATACCGAAGGCGCTGTTTCTATTCACAGAGGAGATCGAGTCGGGGTGCTGGGGGCTCAGTCAGTTATGTACCTGCCTTCTGCTCAGGTCATGATCCCAGGGTTCTGCATGGAGCCCCATATCAGGCTCCCTGCTTGGCAGGGAGTCTGCTTGTCCGTCTCCCTCTGCCCCTCACCCCCATTCATGGTCTCTCTCTCTCTCTTTGCTCTCTCTCAAATAAATAAATAAAATCTTAAAAAAAAAAACAGATTGGGTGAAGGACATAGTTAATAAGGAAAACTTAATCAAGTTGCATTGTTACCAAACAATCTATCATAGCTGCTAATTCAGGAAATGAAGGGGAGCCCTGGCATGCATGCAGGCGTAGCTCCTGGCTGGGTTTTCTAACACTGTTGCTGGACAGACTTGGATAAACTCATCACAAGAGAGGCCAGTAACTCAAGAGATGAGGGTTTGGAAAAGAGAATGGGAGATATTCATTTTAGGTGCCAGCAGCAGGGGGAGGTTGCAAGGCTCAAGCCTTAATAACTGGCCTCAAGATGGACATCTAGAGCTTGACAGAGAGCTCCCAAGGGCTGCGTGTAAGAGAGCAAGGCAGAGAGCATGTGGTCACAGGTGCGGGTCAGTGTGTGTTTGGCCCATAATCGGGTGGGGAAGGGGATGTGTGGGGTGTGGTCTACTAGACATTCTGTTGCTATCACAGGTTTTCTAGTCTGGTGCACCGTTGGAATGTTCTGTTCCTTGCAAAACATTTTCGTCAATGCCTCAAGAAAGTGCGATAAGAAATAAGCACAAAAGGTTTTTAGTTAGAGCCTGGGTTAAGCAGTCTAGTCTGTTTCTGGTTTTAACTGTTGGGGTCTACAGTGGAGCAAGAGTGCTCACTGACAATGTCTCAGGATTTCTTTTCCTTTAGTGCCTACGGTCCTTGGTCGTGCTGCTTTGAAGAATGAAGAGGTAGACCAGACGAGGAGTGGTGGGCAGCAAAGCCAAGTTTATTGAGTGATAGCGCAAAGCTCCCAAAGAGGGAGGGGACCTGAGAGAGTTGCCTTTGGAGTTTCTAAGTCTAGGGGCTCTTTTGCAGAACTATCTTAAGCAACCAGGGTGTGCTAAGGCACGCCAGTTAGGGCTTTGATCACGGGTCTACCTGTTGGGTTAATGTTCACATGCTGACGTCTTCTTGGGCTGACATCTGGGGATTTACGTCTTAACTGCCTCAGCTCACGATGATGACATAGAACTATCTTAAGCAACTACAGTGTGCCAGTCAGAGCTTTGATTGTGGCTCCGTCTCCCTTTTAGGTTAATGTTCACATGCTGATGGGCTTGTCTAAGCTGCAGAACAGGGTGTTAGTGCTGTTTTGTCTTAGTTGGCCCTGACTCCACGTCCTCTTGATGGGAATCTATCTGTCTGTCTATCTAGGTGTATCTTTATCTATCTATCTAGGATCTATGTATCTATCTATCTATATTATATGTATCCCTGCAACGTAACTGCCCAACTAACCCCTAACAATAACATTAATTTTTTTGTTGTTATTTGTTTGATTTTGGCTCTGGGTAGGATAAATTTATTTGCCCATTCCAACCCTCCTGCAATATAGCCGAAGTCTTCATGGAAAGGGTCAAGTGACATTGTTTTATTCATGTTACCATTGTTGGGAGTGAAGATGTGCTGGTAGAAGAACATGTGGGCTAATAGAATGTGCCAGTATACAAGCTGGCGGGTAATGAGAAGCATACGTGATAAAATAAAGTCTACTTAGGTCTAGTAAATTCCAGGCTGGGAAAAGATGAAATACAATTGTCTGAAGAGGATGACATCCTTACCACGTAGGCTATCTATCCAGAAGAATCAGCACTTCACTGATGTGTAAATATATCGATCAGTGCCTCTCTAGCAATATATAGAAAACGCCCACATTACCAAAAATCTACCCAAAGTGACCCATCCTGTGGCCTGTCGTCTGGCTCCCTTCAAAGTTGGGAATGGGAGTGAGGCAGGGGTGCTGGATGTCTTCACCCGCACACACACAAATTCAGCATGAGCCCCGAGTAGGGGTGTACAGATTTGGGACAGCGGGAAGTGTGCTGAGTGCGGAGCAGAGGCCCCTCGAAGAGAAAGCATTGCTCCTACTCAGTTCCAGGATGTGGATGGTCACGTATTTGTCGCATTTGACATGTTGGGAATTTAATAAATGCTATCTTCAAAGCGTTTGATTCCAACGTTAAAACCGATCAGATATGACTGAGTTTCTGTTGTGTATGGAAGGGCCTTTCCAGACATTCCAACAGAAGAAAACCATTGGTGCTTTGACTAAGTTTACCCAGAGCCAAGCATGTCACAGGCTCGCTCAGACTCCCTGTTATTAGTGTCTGCTTTGAGCATGGACCCATTAAGAGAACCAGAGGCCCAAGGTGAAGTCACTTGCCCTCAGGTTAGCAAACCAAGACTTAAGAGCAGTTTCCAGCTCTCCAGGGGTGGACTTTTAAGACAATCAACCTGGAATTTTTTCTAGTGGACCCGCTGAGGTAGTCTCTCCATTCCCCGCCCCCCCCCCCCGCGCCCTGCACCCCAAAAAAGGAAGATGAGGTAAATCTGCACAGGAAGGGGCCTGCTCTTCCCGGTAGGGGAAGATGAACTGGCCTGACCCGATACTTTTGTTTTGCTAATGATGTTTTGCCCCATCTTCCTCCCTATAAAAGTCTTTCTGTACCTATTTTCAAGGGGCTGCTCAGTAGTTGCTAGGTGAAGTGCCTCTCGTGCCTGAACTGCTTTGCAAAACCAATTTGGTCTTGGAATTCACTCGTTGAATTTTATTTTTTTAACAGAATAATGTGGCCTGTCCCCCAATTCCCATTTATTTATTTATTTTTTGTGATTTTTGCATTTCTGACTGTGAGTCTTCTGAGGGTGCTTTGTTCTACCTCTGTGTGGCAGGTGGTTGAGTCACAGGCTGGACTGTTAACACTGGACTTTCCCAGTGACTAAGAGCTGCATCCAAGGTCACGGACATAGGCTCTGACAGTCACCCTACTATAGCTTGACATTTACCTTCTAAATTTAAAATTTTGGATAATTGACCCAAAAAAGCTTTCTCCCCCCCTGAAAAAGTATGGTTAAATAAATTAAATTGATGTTGAATTAAAATACCAGGAAGAAATGGCTAACTAAAAATAACAGGATATGATTAATAGTTTTGATTCATAGCCTATTTTTATCCTCTTCTGGAATCTGAGTATCCAGATTTGTATTTGCAATAAGAGAAAAATGAGATTGGAATCTTTAGTTTTGAAATTCTCTTTTGAATTAGTTTTATCGAAAGACTATCACTTGAGAATGTGATCTTAATTAGTGAATACTCTCAGTTATTTCTCTTGGACTAGATGTTAGCCTATATAAGAATTCATCATTAATTTTAGAGGGTGTGATTGTGGTTACATTGTTTAACAATCCTCATCTCAGGGTGCCTGGGTGGCTCAGTCAGTTAAGCGTTTGCCTTAGGCTTGGATCAAGATCCTAGCTTGAGTCCCGAGTTGGGCTCCTTGCTCAGTGGGGAGCCTGCTTCTTCCTCTCCCTCTGCCACTTGCCTGCTTATGCTCTCTCTCTCTGCTGTCTCTCTCTCAAATAAATAAATAAAATCTTAAGAAAAAATCCTCATCCTTTAGAGATATATATAGAATATGTGTAGGTAAA
Organism: Martes martes; assembly: GCF_963455335.1. NCBI lineage: Eukaryota > Metazoa > Chordata > Mammalia > Carnivora > Mustelidae > Martes > Martes martes. Next base: position 65,939,312 of record NC_137903.1, read on the forward strand.
ATGATATAACGCCTTGGTTTCACTTTAAAAATAACCCAGCCAAGGCATGCCTGGACGACTCAGTTGCAAGAACAAGCCCCATGCAGGGCATGGAGCTTACAAAAAAAAAACCCACAACAAAAAAACCCCAAACCTTAAAAATATTCCAGCCAGGGGTGCCTGGGTGGCTCAGTGGGCTAGGCCTCTGCCTTCAGCTCAGGTCATGATCTCAGGGTTCTGGGATCGAGCCCCGCATCGGGTTCTCTGCTCAGCGGGGAGCCTGCTTCCCTCTCTTTCTCTCTCTCTCTGCCTGCCTCTCTGCCTACTTGTGATCTCTGTCTGTCAAATAAATAAATAAAATCTTAAAAAAAAAAATGTTCCAGCCAAACAAAAAAAAGCAAGAAGAAAATGGGGAGATACATAGGTAATAGGAGTGGCAGAACCTGCACCCCAATGTTTCTAGCAGCAATGTCCACAATAGCCAAACTATGGAAAGAGCCCAGATGTCCATCAACAGATGAATGGATAAAGAAGATGTGGTGTATATATACAATGGAACACTATTCAGCTATCAAAAAAATGAAATCTTGCCATCTGCAATAATGTGGATGGAAGTAGAGGGTGTTAAGCTAATTGAAATAAGTCTGTCAGAGAAAGACAATTATCGTATGAATCTCCACAATTATCATATGTGGAATTTAAGAAACAAAACAGGGGGGATGTCTGGGTGGCTCCGTTGGTTGAGTATCTGCCTTCAGCTCAGGTCGTGGTCCCAGGATATGTCCCACATGGGGCTCCTTGCTCAGCAGGGAGCATGCTTCTCTCTCTGCCTGCCCCTCCCCCTTATGCTCTTTCTCTCTCTCTGACAAATAAAAAACCAAAATCTTAAAAAAAAAAAAAAAAAAGGAAGGGAACAAATCAGGGGCACCTCAATGGCTGTTGGTTGGGCATCTGCCTTCAGCTTGGGTCTTGATCCTTGGGTCCTGGGATGGAGCCTGGTGTTGGGCTCCTTGCTCAGTAGGGAGCCTGCTTCTCCCTCTCCCTCTCCTGGGTATTTATCCAAAGAACACAAAACTGTAGATTCAAAGATGTACATGCCACCCCTATGTTTATAGCAGCATTATTTATAATAGGCAAAGTGGGGAAGAAGCCCAAGTGTCCATGGATAGATGAATAGATAAAGAAGAAATTATATATATAAAAGTTTATATATATATTCATATCAAATAGAATATATATGTGTGTATATATAATGGAATATACGGAATATTGAATAATGGACTGTTAGCCATAAAAAATGAAATCTTGCCATTTGCAAGGACCGCAAGGACATGGATGGAACTAGAGAGGATAATGCTAAAGGAAATCAGTCAGTCAGAGAAGGACAAATACCATATGCTTTCACTTATATGTGGAATTTAAGAAACAAAACAAATGAGCAAAGGGGGAAAAAAGACAAACCAAGAAATAGACTTTTAATTATAGAGAACAAACTCATGGTTACCAGAGGGGAGGTGGGTGGGGGGATGGCTTAAATAGGTGCTGGGGATTAAGGGGTGCCCTTGAAGAGATGAGCAGGTGTTGTATGGAGCTGTTCCATCAGTGTATTATACACCTGAAACTAATCTGTATGTTAACTAATTGGAATTAAGATAAAAAACAAAAAGAATGGCAGATGGTTGTCTAAGGTAGATGATAGATATGTGGGGGTTAATTATGTTCTTTCCATGCATTAAAAAAAATCCACAATACTAAGTTCTTAAAAAGGTTTTTCTCAGTAACACACTCTACATTATATTTTTGTTTTGCTTTGTTTTAGCAATCTTTTTATTTTTGGCGAAACTACCACATCTAGAACGTAAACACAATGAGAATGGCCCCATCCCATTCTTTGCTTAGCACCCATTTAATGAATAACCTATGTTTGGTGCAGTTGCTGCTTGAGGCAAAGGGATTTGAAAAGAGCACATGATCTGGTCACCAGAAGCCAGTCACTTTTCTGCTCTTCAGTTTCCCTATTGGAAAATGAGCAAACAAAACTGGGTGACACTAGTAATCCCCTTACAGTTCTGTGTCTTTGAGTCTGGCTTCGTCAGAATATGAACTGTATCTTTTGATGGAGACATAAAACAATTAGACTTTAAATACATATGCACTTAATAATAGGTGACTTCAAACCACATGTCTGTTCCTTCTTGTGATAAGAGGACATTCATGGCATTCCCTTCCCTGTAAACTATCCTTTACTTTTTCTCCTGATGTTCGTTTCTTTCCAAGAATAATCTGGGATTTTTAGGTAACAGTTGTATGGAAAAAGCTACCCTTCCAAAATTTATGGTATTCTATGATAACATATTAATAAACATTTTTGGTAATTTAACTCAGCTTAGGGTTTTTTTTTTAATGAGAGTTAATGCATTTTCAAATTTAATATGGTAATTTTCCTTAGCTGTAAGGAAAAGTGAAATCAGAAACACACTTAACAAGATATGCCAAGTGCAATTTGATACTCAGTTATCAGGACATTGGGAAGACTTAAAACTTAAATTTTGACATACCATAAAAAGAGCAAATACCAGGTTGTTCTGAAGAAATGAATTTAAAGCAAATATAGCGATTTTAAAAAATGTGTTTAGCAGAAGCATGAGAAAAATGTGTTTACTGAGTTGAATGTTACTGTGGAGAATTCAGAAGTTAAATATATACATATATATTTATGTATGTATAACAGAAAAAGATAAACGACCTCCTACAAAACCATCTTTTCTTTGAAGCTTTTTGCACTAAATCAGAAATGTTATATCTTTGTATTCTTTGGTTGATTTTTGTTGACATTGTTAATTACATATAACACTTTTTGTTTGTTTGTTTGTTCTAAGTAGGCATCACACCCGGCATGGAGCCCAACACAGTGCTGGAATTCATGACCCTGAGATCAAACCCTGAGCTAAGACTGAGTCAGGTGTTTAACAGACTGATCCACCCAGGTACCCCTGTAACAAATAGTTCTGTTAAATACTGTCCAAAGAGTATTCTACTGAAGGAGGCTTAGAGATATATTTTGTAGCCAACATGAGTAAGTGTGTGTCTTTTTCTCAATCTCCTCTTGGGAACTGGGAGTGTACATGCAGCTATACACCTTAGTTAACTTTTTTATTGGCGAGGAGGTGGGATTATGTTTATAGGAACAAACATAGGTAAGTTGGTAACTAGCACTTTTCTTCTGTCTGACAAATGAAAGGAAATGCCCGTTTTTTACACCCAGCCCCTTCTGTCATTCTTTCTCCCTTCCTTCCACAAACATGTATTGACCTCTTTCTGTGTGTGAACTTTTAGGGTTTAGGGAAGTGGGGATGGGATGTGGAAGAGAGGAGAATGACACCAAGAAAGTTGTGGATTCTAGAACCGAACCATATGCCCCGCCTTACTGAGCCACGGCTCACTGCTCCGATTCTCTCCCAAGCTCTGGAATTCCATGTCCAATTTTTAATTTGATTTTTTCCTAGCTATCATCTGCTAACAATTATTGTTGAGGTTTATAGGCATTCTGTCTTCAAACTCTCTTCAGAAGCCCTTATAAGACCGATACTCTGCCCACTTTGCAATAAGGAGATACAGATTTAGATCAGTTAAGTGAATCGCTGAGCTGGGATTCAAATCAAGTCTGTTGGCAGACACCTGTGTTTCTTTTTTTTTTTTTTTTTTTTTACCAGCTCATCACTGTAGTACCAGGATCTTCACCCCAAATGTCTGTAGAAAAACTGAGGGTCTAGTGAAGACTGTGGGGCCCCCAGTAGCTTGGGATCCCTGAAGTGTTGGGAGCTGGTGATCAACTCTACCAGCTGAAGCCAGGCCATTGCTATTACATTGGTTCTGATCTTTAGAAAGTAGCAGAATACAGATTTTTATTTTTTATTTTTAAAGATTTTATTTATTCACGAGAGAGAGAGAGAGAAAAAGAGTGGGAATGAGCGCAGGAGTCGGGGGAAAGACAGAGGGAGAAGTAGACTCCCCACTGAGCAAGGAGTCTGATGCAGGACTCGATCCTAGGGTCCTGGGATCATGACCCGAGCCGAAGGCAGACACCCAACAGACTGAGCCATCCAGGTGCCCCTAAATATAGATTTTTAAGTGAAATCTCCCAGTTATTAAATGATGTTATTCAGTTATGCACACATTTTTTAAAAATGTGAGGGCCAAGGGGAGCCTGGGTGGCTCAGTGGGTTAAGCCTCTGCCTTCGGCTCGGGTCATGGTCTCAGGGTCCTGGAATTGAGCCCCGCGTCAGGCTCTCTGCTCGGTGGGGAGCTTGCCTCCCCCTCTCTCTCTGCCTGCCTCTCTGCCTACTTGTGATCTCTCTTTCTCTCTGTCGAATAAATAAATAAATAAATAAAATCTTTAAAAAAAAAAAAGTGAGGGCCAAACAAAGCATGTCAACCTTAACACCTCTGCAACTGTATTCATCTTTTCCTTTCAAACCTGTTCACATTCCTGCCCATGTCGCAGTGGGGGCATCTCTAGCCGCAGAATGTATGGGATTCAAAACTGAAGGTGTTTCTCCTTTCTCCACTTCATCCCACATTCCCAACCCCAGAATTATCTCTCAAATCTGATACTCCTCTCTGCCCACCCTCCCCCCAGCTACTGTCTTTGGTCAAGTTCTTACTTCTGTCTACACTATGGCAATACCTTTTCCCTGGTATCCTTACTTCCAAACTTTCTTCTCTGTAAAACTGCTGGTTAAATTTAAAAAAAAAAATTGGCCCCAAATCAATGGATAGAAAGGACAAACTGTTAAAAAGATAAGTTGGGGAAAATTGGCTCACTATATGAAGAAAATTAAAACTGGATCCCCACCTAACACCATATGGGAGAGTGGATTCTGGGTGGGTTAAGGATCTAAATGTAAAAGGTAAAATGATAAAGTTAAAAGAAGAACATGTAGGAGAATATCTTTGTGATTTTGGTTCAGAGAGGACTTTCTTAAACAAAATAAAGCAAAAGCCTCAAGCGTAGGAAAAAAATTGACAAATGTGATTATATCAAAACTGAGTATTTCTGTAAATGTTGGTAACAGATGAGATAATAAGAAAAGATACTTGTAATGTCTAAACCAACCTAAGGATTAATATATAGAATACTTAAAGATACTTCAGCAAAAGACAGCAACCCCAATGGGGGAAGAAACGGACTCAGGATTAAAAATACCGCCGAAAGGGGTGCCTGGTCCGTTGGTCAGGCGACTATCTTCAGCTCATTCAAGATCCTGGAGTCCCGGGATCAAGTCCCACATTGGGCTCCCAGCTCCATGGGGAGTCTGCTTCTCTCTCTGACCTTCTCCCCTCTCATGCTCTCTCTCACTCTTCCCCCCCACCCAAAAAAATACGGCCCAAAGAAATTTCTAGAAGAGGAAACTTGAAACGATAATAAGCATACGAAGAGAAGCTAATCATTGGTGATGAAAGAAATGCAGATAAAAACAGCAATGAAGTGTCCGTTTATATTAATGGGACTAGCAGATGTGAGAAAGTGTAGGTGGGGTGAGGGAATTCAGTCGCCATCCTGTAGTACTGGTGAGAATGTAAAGTAATGCAGGTGTTTGAGGGCAGCCTGGCACGATTCCATCAAACTAAGTACATGTACGCCCTGTGAACAGTAACTGTGCTCCTGAGTATGAATTCCCAAGGACTTGTTCTACAGATGCGTGATGAGACACCCGGAGATGTTTAGTGAAGTTGTTTTTCGTTCTGTCATATGGTCAGAACTGTGAGGAGCTGTGCCAACGGGGTGTCCATCAGCGGGAGAGCGGAGAGTAAAATGTGAGGGATGTATACTCCTAAGTACAATGTAACAGTGCAATAAACACTGCCATGTGGTTACATTTTTAAATAATAATGTTTAGTTAAAAAAAAGAAAAAAAAGAAAGTAAAAGAAGTAAAAAAAGAAGTAAAAGAGAATGAGTTATGTGACACACTACCATTTATGTTAATGAAAAATACAGGCACACTTCTATTTGATGAAGGGCTAGTATCTAAAATATATAAAGAACTTATACAACTCAACACCAGTAACACCACAAATAGTCTAATTAAAAATGGGCAGAAGAGGGGCGCCTGAGTGGCTCAGGCAGTTAAGCATCCGCTCTGAAGATTCTTTCTCGCTCTCCCTCTGCTCCTCTCTCTCTCAAATTAAAAAAAATACGGGTAGAAGACATGAACGGACATTTCTCTACAAAAGACATCCAGATGGCCGAAGACACATGAAAAGATGCTCAACATCATTCATCATCAGGGATATGGAAATCAAAACCACAATGAGATAGCACCTCACACCTGTCAGAATGGCTAAAATCAAAAACACAAGAAATAACAAGTGTTGGCAAGGATGCAGAGAAAAGGGAAACCTCATACACTGGTGATGAGAATGTCAGTTGGTACAGCCACTGTAGAAAATGGTATGGAGGTTCCTCAAAAAATTAAAAATAGAAATACTATATTATTTAGTAATTCTGCTATTGGGGTACTTACCCAGAGAAAACAAAAATATTAATTGGAAAGGATGTATGCACCCCTATGTTCATTGTAGCATTATTTATAATAGCTGAACTATGGAAGCAGCCCAAGTGTCCACTGATAGATGAATGGATAAAGAAGGTGTGGTGTGTACATAAAAGGACTATCACTCAGCCCTAAAAAAGAATGAAACCTTGCCATTTGCAGCATGGATAGATCTAGAAAGTATAAGGCTAAGTGAAATAAGTCAGTCAGAGAAAGACAAATCCAGTATGATTTCACTCACGTGGAATTTAAGAAACAAAACAAAGAAAAAAGAGACAAACCGAAACACAGATTCTTAACTATAGAGAACAAACCGATGGTTACCAGAGGGGAGGTGGGTAGGGAGATGGGTGAAATAGGCGAGGGGGTTAAGAACATAATTATCACAATGAGCACTGACTAATGTATAGAATTGTTGAATCGCTTTATTTTACACCAGAAACTAAATAACACTGTATGTTAACTATACCGTTGTTAAAAAAAAAAAAAGACATGTATATTTTGTAAGAACACACACAAACAAGAACAAAAATACACAAATGAAAAGATCGTTAAATGTTAGGGCACCTGAGTGGCTCAGTTGGTTAAGCGTCTGCCTTTCACTCAGGTCATGATCTCAGGGTCCTGGGATGGAGCCTGGCATCAGGCTCCCTGCTCAGCTGGGAGTCTGCTTCTCCCTCTCCTTCTCCTCCTCCGCCTGCTTCATGCTCTCTCTCTCTCTCTCTCTCAAATAAATGAAGTAAAATAAAAATCTTTAAAAAAAAGAAAAGAAAATATCATTAAATGTTAAATGATTTAAGGAGTTAAGGGGATTGAGAGAGACTTTGAGGATAAAAAGAGAATAAATAAGAAAGTTTTGTCCAGGGCACCTGGGGGGCTCAGTGGGTTAAGCCTCTGCCTTCGGCTCAGGTCATGATCTCAGGGTCCTGGGATCGAGCCCCGCATCGGGCTCTCTGCTCAGCAGGGAACCTGCTTCCCCCGCTCTCTGCCTGCCTCTCTGCCTGCTTGTGATCTCTCTCTGTCAAATAAATAAATAAAATCTTAAAAAAAAAAAAAAGAAAAGAAAATTTTGACTAGACAAAAAAAATGATGATGGGCCATGCATGACCTGTCAAGTATGGTTAACTCATCCTTGTGCATCTGAGGTCCAATAAAAATCATACCCACCCCCAGCACACAAATCACTTTCCCCTTAGTACTCCCAAAGTTAACTTTTCTCTATTGACTTTGTCACCTGTAATTAAAAGTCAAATTTCATAATAATCTATCCCTGAAATTCTTGCCATTCCTGAACGTATTTTTTCCATCTTGAGTTTTAACTCCTTTATTGTATTGTGATAATTTGTGTACTGTTTGTTTTCTCATTAGTTTGTGAGCTTCTGAAGTTTCCAAGGGCACATAAATTAAATACCCTATGGGTTTTATTTTTGTTTCTTTGTTTCTAAGATTTTATTTTTAAGTAACCTCTACACCCAATGTGGGGCTTGGATGTACAACTCCAAGATCAAGAGGCGCATGCTCTACCAACTGAGCCACCAAGTGCCCCAATGCTACGTGGTTTTTGCTCCTCAGGAAAACTGTGGCTTGTCAGATGATATGTCTGTTATCCATGTAGATAAGCATTTACTAAATGGTTTTTAAATGTTTGTTGAATTAAGTGATTACTCAGTGAATTATCAAATCCAACTAAATCTGGATCCAGTCAAATCCCCAATGTCTTCTGGAATTGAGTATTGCTGTGGAGAAATCTGAGGCCATCCTGACTTTTTTTCTCCCATATAAATGATTTAATCTTCGAGTCCGATAACTTTTTTAGGATATGCCTTTTTGGATGAGTTTTTTTTCTGGTACTTAGTAAGTCGTTCCAATATGTATACTCATGTCCTCATTCGTTTCAGGAAAGTTTTCTTGAATACCCTGCACTATTTATTATTGCATTATTTTGATTTTCTTCTTCAAGGATTTCAATTACGCAAATGTTGACACTCCTTGTTTTCTAGATAGTGCTTTCTTTTGAAGATTTTATTTATTTATTTGACACAGAGAAAGATCACAAGTAGGCAGAGAGTCAGGCAGAGAGGGGGAAGCAGGCTCCCCGCTGAGCAGAGAGCCCGATGTGGGGCTCGATCCCAGGATGCTGGGATCATGACCTGAGCCGAAGGCAGAGGCTTAACCTACTGAGCCACCCAGGCGCTTGTGCTCTTTCCTTTAAAATCTTTATTTCACTCTTCTTATTTTTATACTTTAGGACTCTTATGGTATTTTTCTTCTGGGTCTGTTTCCCCTCTGTTCTTTCTTTTTTCATTCTCATCTCTCTTGGGTTTACTTTTTCCCTGTACTTCTTCCATTTTAAATTTTATCTCCTAAGATTATCTTATCATCTCTTCCCAGAAGTCTTGTATTTCTGCTTGGCATGTGTCTTCCAGAGTTGCAATTACTTTATTGACATTTCTTAAATTCATGGTGAAAATTTTAGTTATACCTGTTTCTTTTAATTTTAATTTTAAAGATTTCTTTATTTATTTGAAGGGGGAGAGGCAGAGAGAGAGAATCTTCAAGCAGACTCCTGAGTGTGGAGCCTAGCATGGGGCTTGATCCCATGACCCATGAAATCATGACCTGACTCAAAGCCAAGAGTTGGACACTGAACTGACTGAGCTCCTTTAATTTTAATTTTTAAATTTGAGTATGGTTTATGTTCAACGTTACAGTGTTACATTAGTTTCAGGTGAGGAACATAGTGATTTGACATCTCTATATGTGATCCTATGCCGACCGGTTTCTTTATAGCTTTTTTTCCCCCTTGGTCAGTGTGATTTGTTCATTGTGGTTTGTAATTGTTTTTACATTTTAAAAAAGTACATTTGTATCAATGCTGTGCTAGATCCTTCTTTAAAAAATTTATTATCTCTTTATTTATTTTTATTGGTTTCAGAGGTAGAATTTAGTGATTCATCAGTTGCATATAACACCCAGTGCTCATTACATCAAGTGCCCCCCTAATGCCCATCACCCAATTACATCATCCCCCCACCCACCTCCCCTCCAGCAACCCTTACTTTCTTTGCTGTGGTTAGGAGTCTCTTACGGTTTGCTTCCCTCACAATTTTTATCTTATTTTATTTTTCCTTCCCTTTGCCTATGTTTATCTGTTTTGCTTCTTAAATTCCACATGTGAATGAAATCATATGGCATTTTCTTTCTCTGATTTATTTCACTTAGCATAATACCCTCTAGTTCCAGCCATGTCATTGCAAATGGCAAGATTTCAATGTTTTTGATGGTTGAGTAATGCTCCACTGTACGCACATAACTACCTCTTCTTTATCCATTCATCTGCTGATGGACATCTGGGATCTTTCCATAGTTTGGCTGTTGTGGATGTTGCTGCTATAAACATTGGGGTGCACCTGCCCCTTCAGATCACTATGTTTGTGTCTCTTGGATAAATACCCAGTAGTGCAATTGCTGGGTCGTAGGGTAGCTCTATTTTTAATTTTTTGAGGAACCTCCATACCATTTTCCAGAGTGGCTGTACCGGCTTGCATTTCCGCCAATGGTATAAGAGGGTTCCCCTTTCTCCCCCATCCTTGCCAACATTTGTTGTTTCCTGAGTTGTTAATTTTAGCCATTCTGACTGGTGTGAGGTGGTATCTCACTGTGGTTTTGATTTGTATTTCCCTGATGCCGAGTGATGTTGAACATTTTTTCAGGTGTCTCTTGGTCCTTTGTATGCTTTCTTAGGAGAAATGTCTGTTCTGCCCCTTCCTTCCTTCCTTCTTTCCTTCCTTCCTTCCTTCCTTCCTTCCTTCCTTCCTTCCTTCTTTCTTAAAGATTTTATTTATTTATTTGAGGGAGAGAGAGGGAGAGCACAAGGGGGTGGGAGAGCAGAGGGAGAAGGAGAAGCAGACTCCCCACTAAGCAGAGAGCCCGATGCAGGGCTCGATCCCAGGACACTGAGATCATGACCCGATCTGAATGCAGACACTTCATGGACTGAGCCACCCAGGCATCCCTTTCTGCCCATTTCTTGACTGGATTTTAGATTTTTGGGTACCTGCCCTTATCGGATAAGACATTTGTGAGTGTCTTCTCCCATTCCATAGGTTGCCTTTTTTGTTTGTTTACTGTTTCCTTTGCTGTGCAGAAGCTTTTTATCTTGATGAAGTCCCAATAGTTCATTTTTGCTTTTGTTTCTCTTGCCTTTGGATTCCTCTCTAGCAAGAAATTGCTGTGGCCAAGGTCAAAGAGGTTGCTGCCTGTGTTCTCTAGGATTTAGATGGATTCCTGTCTCACATGTAGATCTTTCATCTGTTTTTATTTTATCTTTGTGTGTGGTGTAAGGAAATGGTCCAGTTTCATTCTTCTGCATGTGGCTATCCAATTTTCCCAACACCATTTGTTGAAGAGACTGCCTTTTCTCCATTGGACATTCTTCACTGCTTTGCCAAAGATCAGTTGAGCATAGAGCTGAGGTTCCATTTCTGGGTTGTCTGTTCTGTTCCATTGACCTCTGTGTCTGTTTTTGTGCCAGTACGGTGCTGTCTTGATGATGACAGCTTTGTAATAGAGCTTGAAGTCTGAAATTGTGATGCCTCCACCTTTGGTTTTCTTTTTTCAACATTGCTTTGGCTATTTGGGGTCTTTTCTGAATCCATAGAAATTTTAGGATTATTTGTTCCAGCTCTGTGAAAAATATTACTGGTATTTTGATAGGGATTACATTGAATGTATAGATTGCTCTAGGTCGCACAAACATTTTTGTTCTTCCAACCCACGAGCGTGGAATGTTTTCCCATTTCTTTGTGTCTTCTTCAGCATCTTTCGTGAGTGTTCTATAGTTGTCTAGTACAGATTCTTTACCTCTTTGGTTAGGTTTATTCCTTGGTTTCGTATGAGTTTCGGTACAATTGTAAATGGATTGATTCCTCGATTTCTCTTTCTTCTGCCTCATTGTTAGTGTTTAGAATGCAGTTGACTTCTGCACATGGATTTAATATCCTGTGACCTTGCTGAATTCTTGTATCAGTTCTAACAATTTTTTGCTGGAATCTTTTGGGTTTTCTACATAGAGTATCATGTTGTCTGTTAAGAATGAACATTTGGCTTCTTTCTACCGGTTTGGATTCCTTTCATTTCTTCTTGTTGTCTGATTCCTGAGGCTAGGACTTCCAGTACTATCTTGAACAACAGTGCTGAGAGTGGACATCCCTGTCGTGTTCCTGACCTTTTGGGAAAAGCTCTCAGTTTTTCCTTGATGAGGATATTTGCTCTGGGCTTTTCATATATGGGTTTTATGATAATGAGGTATGTTCTTTCTCTCACCAAGAGAATTTTTAATAAAGAAAGGATGCTCTATTTTGTCAAATGTCTTTCTGCGTCTATTGACATGATCATTAGGTCCTTATCCCTTCTTTTATTAATGTGGTGTATCACACTGATTGATTTGTGGATACTGAACCACCCTTGCAGCCCAGGAATAAATCCCACTTGATCACGGTGGATAATACTTTTAATGTACATTCAGAGTAATAAAAGATATGAATTAGTGCCATTGTATTACCCATAAAGTCACTGTTGGTTTTAAGATTATTCATTTATTTATTTGACACAGAGAGAAAGAGAGAGAGTACAAGCAGGGGGAGTGGTAGGGAGAGGGAGAAGCAGCCTCCTGCCAAGCAGAGAGGCTGACATGGGACCTGATCCCAGGACCCCGGGATCATGACCTGAGCTAAAGGCAGACGCCTAACAGGCTGAGCCACCCAGGCTCTGTAAAGTCACTGTTTCTGTGGATTGTCTCTGTTGCTTTCTGGTCTTTGTTGCTTTTGAGCTCTCTCTTTGCTTAAAGGATCCCTTTTAATATTTCTTGCAAGTCTGGTTTAGTGTTAAGAAATTCCTTTAGTTTTTGTTTATCCTGGAAACTATCTCTTTTTCTATTCTGAATGATAGCCTTTAGTATTTTTGGCTGCATATTTTTCCCATTTAGCACATCGAATATATCATGTCAGTCCTTTCTGGCCTGCCAAGTGTCTGCAGATAGATTTGCTGCCAGCCTTATGTTTTTATCCTTATAGTTTAAAGACCTCTTGTTCTGAGCTACTTTTAGGATTTTCTCTTTTTCTTTGAAATTTGCAAGTTTCACTATTATATGTCAAGGTGATGACCTATTTTTTTGATTTTGAGGGAGGTTCTCTGTGCCTCCTAGATTTGAATGCCTGTTTCCTTCCCCAGATTAGGGAAGTTCTCAGCTGTAATTTGTTCAAGTAACCTTTCTGCCGTGGCTCCCTCTTCATCTTCTGGGACCCCTATTATCTGGATATTATTTCACTTTATGGGATCACTGATTTCTTGACGTCTCCCTTGGTGGTCCAGGAGTCCTCTTTCTTCTTTCCAGCTTCCTCATTCTCTATCATTTTGTCTTCTGTGTCACTGACTCTCTTCTGCCTTCTTTATCCTTGCTGTTAGAGCCTCCAGTTTTGACTGCCTCTCAGTAATAGCATTTTAAATTTCAGCCTGTTTAAATTTTAGTTCTTTTATTTCTACAGTAAGGAATTCTCTGGTGTCTTCTTTGCTTTTTTAGAGCCTAGCTAGTATCTTTGTAATTGTTGTTTCAGATTCTAGTGCAGATATCTTACTTATATCTGCATTGATTGAATCCCTAGCAGTGAGTACTTCCTCCTGTTCTTTCTTTTGTGGTGAATTTCTCCACCTCATCATTACATCCGGAAAAGACAAGAAGAAAGAGAGAGAAAAGACAGCAATATCAACAACAACAACAGAAAAAAATAACAAAGACAAATCAGGAGAAAACAAAAACAAAGAAGAAAAAAAAAACCAGAAACAAAACAAAATATGAGGTCTGGGATATATTTTGGTCTGCTTGTTAAAAGAAGCTAGATCCCAAAATAGGAAAGAAAGAAACTTAAAACATGTGAAAATAAAATGAAATAAAATACAATGAATGGAAACCAAAAATTGAAAAATATGTGACATATATGTAAATAAAAATTTAAAAAGAATTGCAAAAAAATCACCGAAAAAAATAAAGCAAAGATTAAGGAGTTAAAGAAAAAAAAACAAAAACAAATAGCAAAACCCAACCACAACTGCTATATACTGTTTTCCCTAAGAGCTGAAGTCGCAGTTCTCTGTGATCCGTACACCTAGGGCTAGCCAATTAGTCCTGCTGGTCTTCTCAGGGAGGTACCTGTTATGCAGATTCTCAGGTACCTTTGTACTTAGGGAAGTGCACCTCCCTTGTTGGGGGGGGAAGGGGCGGGGCTCAGTGTAAGTGGCTCCAGATCGCACTGTGCAACACAGAGCATGTAGCCGAAGCCAGCTTGGCTGTTTTCAGCTGGTTTCCCCCCTCCGATGCCTGGGAACTCTGATGCATTCGGGCGCCCCTGTTCTTGTGACCCCAGTGATCCTGAGACCACGCCGTCCCATCTGGGATTCTACTCCGCTTCACCACCTGAGCACCTTTAAACCAGGGACATCCTCTACTGGAGCCGACTTCTTAATGTTCTAATTTTGTGCTCTGCTGCTTCTAATAATTTGCAGTAACCTCCTTAAGTTGACTCCCTCCCCTTGCCATATCCTCCATTATATTGCCCCAGATTCAAGTCTCTGTACCTCCTACTGTCTGAAAAGTGGTTCCTTTTTTATTTGTAGCATTGAAGGATTTCTTTTTCTCAGATCTCTGATTTTGCAGGTGTTCAGAATGATTTGATAACTGGTCCAGGGACCAGACAAACTTAGGGTCCCCTGCTCTTCTCCTATCTTAACACCTACTGCCAGATCCTTTTTTTTTTTTTTTAACTGCCTAACAATGAATGAATTAGATTTTCATAAACCACCTTTTTGCAGATTATTGCACAGCAAGAGAGAGACAGGTGAGGGGAGCATTTGAGGACTTATAACCCAAAGACTCTCTATTTCTCTGTTACTATAGGAACATATCGCTCCCAAAGTTTTGGATTATTTTTGTGATTCTTTGAATAGTCCCACTCTGCCCCTGAGCCCATGATAATCACTGTTCTACTTTCTGTCTTTATGAATTTGGCTACTCTAGGTACGTCATACAGGTAGAATCATACAGTATTTGTCCTCTCATGTCTGCCTTGCTTCAGTTATCAAGGGTCTTCAAGCATCCATGTTGTAACATGTATCAGAACGGCATTCCTTTTTAAGGCTGAATAATATTCCATTCTACATATATGACCCTTTTTGTTCATTGGTTCATCATTCAGTGGGCGTTTGGGTTGTTTACACCTTTTGGCTATTGTGAATAAAGCTGCTATGAACATTGGTGTATACTTATTCCATATTTGTTTTACTTTTTTTAAAAAAGATTTTATTTATTTATTTGTCAGAGAGAGAGTGGGCTAGAGTGTGCACACAGCCGGGAGAGCAGAAGGCAGAGGGAGAAGCAGGTTCCCCACTGAGCAGGGACCCGGATACGGGACTCGATTCCAGGACTCTGGGGTCGTGACCTGAGCCGAAGGCAGTCATTTAACTGACTGAGCCACTCAGGCATCCCTCTTTGTTTTATGTTTGCTTTCCTAGTAGTTGCTGTGTGCTTTCCAGGAGGCTTAGGATGCTGATCTACACATCTGTGATTATTATAGTCAGTCCTTGGGAACTGCATTATATTTCATTTTTTAATTTAATTTTATTTTTATCTTTATCTTTTAATTTTTTAAAAAGATTTTATTTATTTCAGAGAGAGAGAGACTGAGAGCACAAGAGCAGGGTGAGAGGCAGAGGGAGAAGCAGATTCCCTGCTGAGCAGGGAGCACTATGTGGGGCTTGATCCTGGGACTCTGGAATCATGACCTGAGCCAAAGGCAGATGCTTAATTGACTGAGCCATCCAGGTGTCCCCGAAGCTGCATTTAAAAATAAATATGGCAGATATCCTTTTGGTCAGCCAAGTTTGGAAAACACTTTTTTACCATTTCCATTTGAGTAAAATCAAGTCAAAATAACATCAGATATCTGTCTCTGAGAAGAAAAGAAGTACCCAGAAATCTGGGTAAGGTTGGTACCAGGAGAAGCATTGACGGTAAGAGGGAGCACTGGCGTGTATGAACAGGTTAGATACACAAGAACCGACTGTTCTATTGTCTGCCATCCGCCAGAGCTGGTCCTTCTTCTATGAGTCTCTAAGCAGGCACAGAGATAGATGACATGACATGGATGGGTTAAAATCGCCTAATTCCACTTCTGGGCTGACTGTACCTACGGAAAATCCCTGTTTGGCTCTGCTTTCAAGAATGCCAGGCTTAGCTCAGCATTTCCCCTGTGTATCTGCTTATGCTCATATTTTGGACTGGGGGTAACCCAAACCATGTTAGAGTAATTGTTGGTTCCTGGTTTTAACATCATAATTAAGAAACTTGTAAAGGTTTCTGAGAGCTGTTGGCTGGTCTGAACTCACCTCTTGTGCATGTCTTAGATTTGCATCAGGGGAATAACGTGAGTACCCTGAGGGATAGCCTGGATGACATAAGCAAACTGTAGTCA
Organism: Martes martes; assembly: GCF_963455335.1. Taxonomy (NCBI): domain Eukaryota; kingdom Metazoa; phylum Chordata; class Mammalia; order Carnivora; family Mustelidae; genus Martes; species Martes martes. The sequence goes on from NC_137903.1 coordinate 65,955,370, forward strand.
CGGGAATATCTTTGAGGCTGTTTGTTAGTGAACTGTTGTTCGACTTCATCAAGCAATGATCTAGTGACTCAGGTAAAACAGTTTAGGATTTTATGTCCAGCAGAGAGACACTCGGGTAGCTTTCTAGAGGGAGAAAAACATTTTGTGGGGTGCCTGCTGGCTTAATTGGACGAGTATGCAGCTCTTTATCTGGGGATTGTGAGTCTGAGCCCCATGTTAGATACAGAGATTGCATAAATGAGTTTTTTTTTAAAGATTTTATTTATTTATTTGACAGAGAGATTGAGATCACAAGCAGGCAGAGAGGTAGGCAGAGAGAGGGGGGTGGGAAGCAGGCTCCCTGCTGAGCAGAGAGCCTGATGTGGGGCTCGATCCCAGGACCCTGAGATCATGACCTGAGCCGAAGGCAGAGTCTTAAACCACTGAGCCATCCAGGTACCCCTCCCCCTTTTAAAAAATTTATTTATTTATTGGTTTGACAGAGAGAGAGAGCATGATCGGGGGGCGTGGCAGGCAGAGGGAGAGAGAGAAGCAGGGAGCCTGATGTGGGGCTTGATCCAGGACCCTGGGATCATGACCTCAGCTGAAGGCAGATGTCCAACCGACTAAGCCACCCAGGTGTTCCTTAAATAACTGAACTTAAAAAAAAATAAAAAAAAATTTTATTGGCTGTTGGCATGTTTTTATTCATTCAGCAAATATTTATTGAGCTCGTGTTATGTTCTAGGTGCAACAGATAAAGCAGAGGAAAAGATTAAAAAAAAAAATGTCCTCAAAGTTACAGAGCTTTCCTTCTGTTGTGGGAAACAGAGGATGAGTGAACAAATACCGAGATCTTCTCAGACAGCAGAGTACGCAGCACCAACAGACCTAATTAAATAATAGTCATGATGGAAAATATTGCAAGAATCCTGTAGAGGCTGAAGGCCAGCGGTGTATTTCAGTTATTGCCTAGAAAAATAACATAAATAAATAAATAAATAAATAAATAAATAAATAAAATAAAAATAAAAAAAATGACACCGGCCAGTACAGAGCCTAGGGACCGTGGCATTTCAAGCGAGAACCGTGGGTTTCCATGGTTTTGGGGTCTGACGGTGTGGAAGCTTTTGCATCTTCAAACAGATTTCAAACTTCACCCACAATTTCTTAAATTGGCTTATGCACTTGTTCCCTTTCTTTGGTGTTCCATCCCTCCGCAGAGGGAGTGGGAGGTGAGAGGAGGAGAAGGTTATTATGTGCTTCTCCCTGTGGGCGGCTTGGATGTAAAAATGGCCCCGAGATGGTTCGAGTGGTGCGTGTTGTGTCTAACTGGGATGACAGTGGTGGAGGGTGGTGGTGGTGTGGTTGTAGTTGTTAAGGAAAATACGGAAAGATTCCCGAGGGCGCCTGTGGGTCAGTCAGTGAAGCGGCCGACTCTTGGACTTCGGCTCAGGCCATGATCTCAGGGTCCTGGGATGGGGCTCGATGAGGCCTGAGCCCCGAGCCCCGAGCCCCGAGAACACTCTGCCCAGCAGGGGGTCTGCTGCATATGCTCTCCCTCTGCCTCTCAAATGAAGAAACGAATCTTTAAAAAATCTTTAAATCTTTGAAAAAGATTCCAGGTATTAGAATGCCTGATTGGTTGTCCATACCGTTTAGTGGAAAAGGTCCCTTCAGGAATGAAACGTTGGTCCCTCCGGCTCCAACTAAGGCCCTGAATGTGTCTCACTTCCCCTTGGTAAAACCACAAAAATATCTTTCCTGAAATATTTAAGTTGAAAGATTTGGGGCATTTGGGTGGCTCAGTCGGTTGTGTCCGACTCTTGATTTCAGCTCAGGTCATGATATTGGGGTGGTGAGATCGAGCCCTGCACTGGGCTCTGTGCTGGGCACGGAGCCGGCTTGGGATTCTCTCTCTCCCTCCCTCTCCCTTCCCCTCCAACCAAAAAAGGAGAAAGAATGATTAATTACAGAAAAAGAAAAAGGAATGTTGTCTAAATGTCAGAAAAGAAGGAAACTCTAAAGGGTTAGAGGCAGAGGACGTTAAATTGGTGCTGATCAGAGCATTTGGTGGGGCTAAAATCATTTCTTGAGGTGACATGTCACTATTGAGTGTAAACTGTTCTTATACAGATGGTTTTTGTGTGGTGAATAAACAATGAATTTTGGAACACTGAAAAAAATTAAATTTTAAAAAATACAGATGATTTTTTCCTCTAGATGACATGTAAATATGAATGGAATTCCTTCTTTAATCATGTCTGCACATAAATTTTTAAAATTTTAATTTTTTGGTGTGTATTTATGTCACTTGCAAGCATACTTCCTTTCTAATCATACTGGGGCAAATGAATTTGTCTGCCAAATATTAACTCAAGGAGGCAGGAGGAAACATGTAGAAAATAGGAACCTACACCCAAATTTTACACAATTAGCAAACAGACTTGATTTTATGTCATTCCAATTTATGTCAGACAAAAAGAATTGCATTTTCTTGATGAAAGAATTTACAAATAAGAAAAAAAAAGACATACCTAATATTTAGTCAAGTATTGTCTATGGGATGTGTCATTATCTGTTTATATAATGAACTCCCAAATGGATATGGGTATTCACTACACACAAATTTTCTATCCCCGCGGGACTGAAACAATGAGCCCAGAAACTTTTTAAAAGAAGATTTGGCTTTTGAATAATCAGTGCCTCACAGACTTGTTTATATGGGCTTCCCGCCGCCTTGTAGGGAGATGGGAAAAAGCTGTCAACAGCAGGGATGATTTCAGTCTCAGTAAAATTTTTATTTTTAATTTTTTAAAGATTTTTATTTTTTACTTTTTTGAGAGTGAGTGTGCAGGTGTGCTAGCAGTGGGGGAGGGGCAGAAGGACAGGGAGAGAGAGAATTTTTTTTTTTTTGAAGATTTTATTTGTTTATTTGACAGAGAGAGCGGGACATAAGCAGTGGGAGAGGGAGAAGCAGGCTCCCCCTAGAGCAGGGAGCGCGATGCAGGGCTCCATACCAGGACCCCAGGGTCATGACCTGAGCGGAAGGCAGATGCTTAAGGACTGAGTCACTCAGGCGTCCTGAGAGAATCGTAAGGAGGCCTCACACCCAACACCGAGCCTGCCACAGGGCTCAATCCCATAACCCTGAGATCATGATCCAAGTAGAAATCAGGAGTCTGACACTTAACTGAAATTAAGAGTCCCACGCTTAACTGACTGAGCCACCCAAGCACCTCAAGATTTCTTTTTTTTTTTTTTTTAAGATTTTATTCATTTATTTGACAGAGAGAGATCACAAGTAGGCAGAGAGGCAGGCAGAGAGAGAGGGGAGGAACAGGCTCCCTGCTGAGCAGAGAGCCCGACGCGGGACTCAATCCCAGGACCCCGAGGTCATGACCTGAGCCGAAGGCAGAGGCCCAACCCACGGAGCCACCCAGGCGCCCAAGATTTCATTTTTAAGTAACCTCTACACCCAGTGTGGGGCTCAGAACTTACAGCTCCGAGATCAAGAGTAGATTGCTCTACTGACTAAGCCAGACAGGTGCCCCTCAGTAAAACTTTCAAAAATCCACAAAGAAAAATTCTTCTGTACATTAAAATGTAACTATTGATTATGTTAATACTTAAAAAATCAAGCTTCAAATGTTCACTTTCAACATTGCTTTTCGACTATGGTTTAAGGGGCGCCTGGGGGCTCAGTCGGTTAAGCATCTGACTCTTGATATTGGCGCAGGTCCTGGTCTCAGGGTTGTGAGTTTGAGCCCCATGTTGGGCTCCATGCTGGGTGTGGAACCTGCTTAGGATTCTCTCTCTCCCTCTCCTGCCCCTCTCCCAGCTGTGTGAGTGCATACCCGCTCTCTCTCTCTTTCTCAAAAAAAAAAAAAAAAAAAGAGTAAAATACGATTTAAAACAAAATGCTTCACATAGTTTTCCTTTGCACTTGTAAGCATTGATGGACACCAAGCCAATCAAAATTGACTTTTGCTTATTTGGTTCAAAAAATTAAATTTCTTTAGGATAATATGTTCATGTCCTTCTTTTCTTCCCTTAGCACATTGCTTAAATATGTGACCATTTTCCTTTTTACATTCTTGGTTTTTTTTTTTTTTAAGATTTTATTTATTTATTTTACAGACAGAGATCACAAGTCAGACAGAGATCACAAATAGGCAGAGAGGCAGGCAGAGAGAGGGGGGAAGCAGGCTCCCTGCCGAGCAGAGAGCCCGATGCGGGGCTCGATCCCAGGACCCCAGGATCATGACCTGAGCCAAGGGCAGAGGCTTTAACCCACTGAGCCACCCAGGTGCCCTTACATTCTTGTTTTTTAATTGCAAGGTACTATTAACCAAATTAGAGATATCTTGAGGTAAATAGTAAATTTTATTTACCTAAGACATACATTGTCACTAAGGGTACTAGAATAAAAGTTGGTAGTCTATGAAACAGGCCTCCGAGGCTTCTCTAGTATATCATTTTAGAAGATTTTCTTCTGAAAGAGTTGAAAAAGCTTTTAAGAATGAGGATCATCTTAAAATGAGTTGTTATTGGGGTCAAGTCTCTGTCATTAGTACACTAGAAAATAAGTTTACACTAGCAAGAGTATAATGACTCTGGAAATCTTATGCTATCGATGGTATTATTAATAGAAATGTCCTGGAAATCTTCTGAATAATATTTATGAATGTAAAATGTACATAGTGATGATTTTTTTTTCAAAGATTTTATTCATCCGTTTGACAGAGAAGATCACAAGCAGGCAGAGAGGCAGGCAGAGGGAGAGAAGGGAAACGGGCTCCCTACTGAGCAGAGAGCCGGATGTGGGGCTCGATCCCAGGACCCTGGGATCATGACCTGAGCCAAAGGCGGAGGCTTTAACCCACTGAGCCACCCAGGCGCCCCGACATGGATTTCAACCGCAGCTTTTACTACTTTCCCCTGCTCTTCCTTCTCCTCCTTCCTCTTCCTTCTGTTTGTCTTTTCAGCTCCAGAGAGTTGAAAGTCACTTTGTCATTCACCCAGCATATTCTTTCAGTGCCTATTTTAGGCACTCTTCTAGGTTTTCGGAATACAGCAGTGAATGAAATATACAAAATTCCCTTTTTGGAGAAATCTGTTGGATGTAGGACATGCAAGACTACATCGCCCACATTAGGACGGACCATCATCTTGTATCTCCTGATATGATGCTCTGAGGACATACCACTTCGGTAGGGTTCCTGCCAAAAATGCATAGTCCGAATCTGATCATGAGGAAATAGACAAACATGAGTGGAGAGACATGTACCAAGTAACCGGGCTGAACTCTTAAAAAATGTGAAGGTCAGGAGAGACCACCACCACAGCCAATGTAAGACTGAGGAGTTTTCCAGATTACTAAATGCGGTGCATAATCCCGGACTGGGCTCTGGATTAGGGAAAAAGAACTATAAAAAACACTCCTGGGACAACTGATGTTATTTGAAAATGAACTGTGAATTAGATAATAGTATTGTATAATTGTTTAATTTTGAGATTTGGGTAATTACAGCTATTACAATTAGATGTGATCTATATAGAATATATATAGAAAATATATATAGAACACATGATATGGAACTAAATATATATGTATATATTCATCATGTCTTTTCTACATATCATATATATAAAAAATATATCTCGTGTTCTTTATATATTCTTTATATATACATAAGAGCGCTTATGTAGACATTCATAAGAGAGATGGACAGTGACAGCAAGAGAGACATGAAATAACTGCAGCCAAAGGGGCAAAATGTAGGGGCGCCTGAGTGGCTCAGTCGTTAAGTGTCCGCCTTCCGCTCAGGTCATGATCCCAGGGTCCTGGGATCAAGCCCCGCTTTGGGCTTCCTGCTCTGTGGGAAGCCTGTTTCTCCCTCTCCCACTCCCTCTGCTTCTCCCTCTCCCACTCCCCCTGCTTGTATTCCCTCTCTTACTGACTCTCTCTCTCTCTCTCTGTGTCAAATAAATAAATAAATAAATAAAATCTTTTTAAAAAGAGGGGGATGTAAACAACAACTGATGAATTTAGGTTAATTATATATTGGAATATTTTATCTATTCCTGCAGCTTTTCTATAAATTTAAATTGCATCACAATAAAGCATTAACATTTTTTTTCTGGTGGATCTCACTTTTGGGTGTTAGCATCTCGGTAAGGCAGGGGTGGTGTTTCAGGCAGATAGTAACAAAATAAATCAGTAAAAAAATACATGATGTTAAATGGTGATAAGTTCTCCAGGGAAAAGTAAAGCAGGAAAGAGGCATAGGAGGTGCCTGTGGGAACAGCTGCAATTTGTGTCTCACTTAAAAGAATTCATTTTTTAGAGCATTTTTGGGTTTACTGAAAAACTGAGCGGGAAGTACAGAGTTCCCATATAGATCTTCTCTTCCCAACAATTTCCCCTGTTATTCACATCTTGGGTTAGTGTGATACATTTGTTACAATTGATGAGCCGATATTAACACATTATTATTAACTGAACTCCCTTGGGTACAATAGGGCTTCCTGTTTGTATGTACAGTCTTACGGGTTTTGTCAAATACACAGTGTCATGTGCCTACGGCTGTGCTAGTGTATAGAGCGGTTTTATTGTCTGAAGTTCCTGTTCTCCGCCTCTTCATCTCGGCCTGTCCTCGAGTCCCTGGCAATCCTAGGTCAATCTATCTCTGCAGTTCTCTCTTTTCTAGAATGGCGTGTAGTTGGACTTACACCACACGCAGCCTTTTCAGTTAGCTCCTTTCACTTAGAAGTATGCGTTTAAGTTTCCTCTGTGTCTTCTGGTGGCTTGGCGGCTCCTTTCTCCTTGCCGCCGAGTACTAGTGCATTGTACAGAGGTACAGTTGTTTATCCATTAATTTATTGAGGGATATCTTGCCTGCTTCTGGTTTTTGGCAGTCGTGAAGAGAGCTGCTCTAAGTATCCACGTGCAGGTTTTTGTGTGGACCAAAGTTTCCAACTCATTTGTAAATAACCGAGTGCAGTTGCTTGTGTTGTAAGTCTGTTTTAGGTTTGCAGGAAACTGTCGAACGACCTTCCACAGTGGCTGTATCATTTTAACGAGCACAGGAGTTTTGGCCTGCTGCATTTTTTTTTAAAGATCTTATTTATGTACCTGTCAGAGAGAGCATGTGAGAGAGCACGAGCAGGGGGAGGGGCAAAGGTAGAGGGAGAAGCAGGCTCCCCACTGAGCGAGGAACCCGATGCGGAACTCGATCCCAGGACCCTGGGATCATGACCTGAGCCAAAGGCAGACGCTTAACTGACTGGGCCACCCAGGTGTCCTGTGACCTGCTGTATTTCTGACCTGGGCTGGTTCACCCCTCCTACGGCAACTTGATGGTCCCCCCGGCTCCTGGGAGGCCGCTGTGTTGATGCCCAACTTAGTGCAGATGCCCAAATGGCAGAGGGCACTGTAGCCCAGAACTCCTGGGATCAAGAGATCCTCCCGCCTCAGCCTCCGAAGTAGCTGGGACTCCAGGCGTGGGCCACTGCCCAACCCTACCGCTTGTGCTCCTCCCACAAACAAATAAATAAAACGTTAAAAAAAAAAACCCCAAAACAAAAAACCCTGTACTTTCAAAGAATCTTTAATGATGTGAGAAAATATTCTTGCTATAATATTACATCATTAGTTAAAGAGATTACACAGACTTCAGTTTTCTTTATTGTGTACTTTTGGGTATGTTCCAAGTTCTCTAAAATGAACATGTTGATTTTTGTGATCACTGTGTTTTTCTTTTAAAACGTTGGTGGAGAGGCACCTGGGTGGCTCAGTTGTTACGCGTCTGCCTTCGACTCAGGTCGTGATCCCAGGGTCCGAGGACCGAGTCCCGAGTCGGGCTCCCTGCTCGGAGGGAATCCTGCTTCTCCTTCTCCCACTCCCCCTGCTTGTGTTCCCTCTCTTGATGTGTCAAATAAATAAATAAAATCTTGTTTAAAAAAGTAAAAAGTTGGTACAGGCAAATAAGGTTTGCACTTGCCGTCTGACTGTTCAGGAGCATTGGGGAAAAATGGTTTCTGACTCATCTGATGAGCTCATCAGGCAAGAAGCGATAACGCATATGAAAATTTCCTAGTTTGCCTGCCTGCCCACCCCGTCTGCCGGCACTCCTCACGGCAGTTTGTTGGGCTCCCTGACTCACTGAGCTAAGCATGAATAAATGTAATTCCACACACCGGCTTTTTCATGTAACAAATATTTAATAATCTGCTGCTGTGTGCAAAGCACTCGATTAGAGCTGTTGAAGACAAAGGGTCAAATTAAAAAAAAACTCAGTCCTGAAGGGGCTCAGCGTGGCATATTCAGACCCCAAGGGCTGTGTGGCTGTCAGACCTGCCTCTGTGCCAACTCTCAAGTCTTCTCTGCTCCACGCAATCCAGACTTTTTTCACTTTCCTCATGCGGTTCCCTCATTTGGAATTTCTCTCCTTCGTCGTCCACCTATAAAAATGCGACCTTGCACCTCTGTGACGACCTCTCTGACTCTTCCACTTTCTCCGACTTTCCGCCAGCACTTCTCACATGGCTCACACTTGGCATGTTTTTTTTGCACATTCTTGTCTTTTTAGTCCTTTTTCCAAAAGCAAAGTTGGAGGCATGATTGTTATCTGCATTAGATGCTGCATTTTTCAGTTGTAGCGGACAGGAAAAATGGAAATCCAGCACGTATATATATATATTTTTTAAAGATTTTATTTATTTATTTGACAGAGAGAGATCACAAGTAGGCAGAGAGGCAGGCAGAGAGAGAGAGAGGAGGAAGCAGGGTCCCCGCTGAGCAGAGAGCCCGATGCGGGACTCGATCCCAGGACCCTGAGATCATGACCTGAGCCGAAGGCAGCGGCTTAACCCACTGAGCCACCCAGGCGCCCCCAGCACGTATATTTTAGAACCACACACCCCACAACACTTTTCCCTTGTGGTAGTGTTAGCAGACAGATAGGGAGATGAGGGAGTGCTGACCCGGAAGCCTTGGGCGAGTACAGGACCCCGTGGGTGACAGTTCACTAGTGACTGTACGTTTTAATCAGAGGTCATCTGATAGATTTCACTGAATCAGAGGGGATATTTATTAGCGAATTGACGGACCTTGACAATTCAGAGACCAAAAAAGAGTGGTTCCATCAGGAGCTGAAGAAACAGGGCTCAGCAGTGTCCCTGTGGGCCCTGCCCTGGGCTCCACCCGTTTGCAGAAGGTGTGTCTCGCTCTGATTCCCAGAGGGCACCTTCCAAGAACTGAGCTTTGCTCTCTGGACTGTGTTTCCCTGGGGACGGTTCTCCCTTGACTTCGAGGAAAGGAACTAGAGGCCCAGCTGGCCACGTGAGCAGGGCAGGCTCCGTGCCTTCCCCCAGACTCCCCCAGACTCCCCCAGCAGCTCGTTCTCCTCTTCCGCGGGGAGGAGTGAGTGTGGGGCCGAAGACACTGCTCTTTCCACGTGTCTCCCTGGTGGGATGTGGAGTTGAAATCCCCACTGTGGGAGCGTGGCGGGTCCCCGCACCAACCGTCTCGTGTAGTTCTTACAGCTCCTCTGGGCTGTTCTTACTCTCGTTTTACAGATGTGCGGTGAGCAAATGGAGACACAGCACAGGGCTCACAGGTCACTTGGAAGTTTTGGAGGAAAGAGAAGGAAAGAATTTGATGTGCGAAGTCGTCCGCTTTCGTTTTTTGAAAGCAGAACTTGCTTATAAAATAAACAGGGAGGGCTTTGTTTGTAGGCCAGTAGTTCTCAAACTTGAGTATCCGAATTGCCTGGAAGGCTTGTTAGGACGCAGACTGCGGGTTGCACGCCCAAAGTTTCTGAATTAGAAGGTCTGGGGTGGGGCAGGGAAACTGGTATTTTTAACAAGTTCCCTCGTGGTGCTGATACGGCCCATACTCTGAGAACCCCGCACAAGCTAAGGCAGGGGTTGGCAACACGTGGCCCATGGCCTGTGTTTTTTTTTTTTTAATTACGCATGAGCTAAGAAGGGTTTCTACATTTTTAAATGGTTGAAAAAAATACAAAATAGAATAATATGTTACTGCATGTGAAATAAGAAACTCAAATTTCGGGGCACCTGGGTGGCTCAGATGGTTGGGCGTCTGCTTTCGGCTCAGGCCATGATCCTGGGGTCCTGGGATCGAGTCCCGTGTCAGGCTCCCTGCTCAGTGGGGAGCCTGCTTCTCCCTCTGACTGACTGACTGTCTCTCTCTCTCTCTCCCTCTCTGTCTGTATCTCATGAATAAATAAATAAATATTAAAAAAACAAAACAAAACAAAACAAAACCCCTCAAATTTCATTGCCCATAAATACGGTTTGGTTGGGATACAGCCGTGCTTTTTCATTTCGTATAGTCCAAGGCTGCTTTGACGCTACAACAGCAGCGTTGAGTAGTTGTGGCAGACACTGTATGGCCCGCAAAGGTCCTTTACAGAAGAAGTTTGCTGTGTACCCCTCTCCCCCCGGCAAGGAGCTAGTTGTGACGGAGAGGTTAGCAACACGGGAGAAGGGTAGCTGACTGACGGGGTAGTGTCTGTCATGAGGCAGGAGGGAACACAGGAGAGAAGGATTTCTTATCCTCTGAAAATGGAAGGAAGTTGGTGAGAATCTAGGTAAAGTAGTAGATACGCCAATTGGTTAGAATTTGATAAAGATCAATTACCAGAACGGGGGAAGGGAATTGATAAAATTTGTTAAATTCAAAATACATGAGGAGAAATAAGAGATATCATAAAAGCTCAGCTGAGGCTGAAGAGTGGTAACTTTTGTGGTTCCTTATACATAATGTGTATCATTCTATCCAATTTTGCTTATTGTCCCAATGTAGGAGATGAGAGGATAATCATAGTCTTGATCTAGAATGTGAAAATAGGGGGCACCTGGGTGGCTCAGAGGGTTAAGCCTCTGCCTTCGGCTCAGGTCATGATCTCAGGGTCCTGGGATCAAGCCCCACATGGGGCTCTCTGATTGGCAGGGAGCCTGCTTCCCCCTCTCTTTCTCTGCCTGCCTCTCTGCCCATTTGTGATCTCTCTCTGTCAAATAAGTAAATAAAATCTTAAAAAAAAAAAAAAAAAGCCTTTGCCTTCGGCTCAGGTCATGATCTCAGGGTCCTGGGATCAAGCCCCGCATCAGACTCTCTGCTCAGCGGGGAGCCTGCCTCCTCCTCTCTCTGTCTCGCTGTCTCTCTCTGCCTGCCTTACTTGATCTGTCAAATAAATAAATAAAAATCTTTAGAATGTGAACTGTGCATCTGATCAACCACATGAGTGTCCTGATTTCAGAAGGAGAGAAAGGTCAGGAAAAGGCTGACTGAGAGAAATGAAAGGTTCAAGAAGTAGCAGGCTGTCCTCTGGGATCAGAAATAATGGTGCTTGAAAGATGGGCGTCCACAGTCAGAGGACGAGTTACTTAGTTCATTGAATCAGTGGAATAATTCCAGGTGGTAACCGCGTCCAGGTGTGATCACAAGAATGGTAACTGGATGAAGTGGAAGTAGCCGTTGCTGAGTTATCAAGACACTAGGACACCGCAGTGTTAGAAGGGTTATCCACTATGGATGTTGAAGACTCCCAAGATGATGCCCGTTTACCAAGGCATCCAAGAATGTGAGCAGGCCAAGGAAGCAGATGTCAGAGATAGAGTAACTCTCAAAAGCAGAGCGATACTTCAAGGACAGGAAAGGTCTGGAGGTGCTCTTGGGAATGAGGAAGAGCTTCACCTTGGCCATCCACCTTTAGGTCATCAGCTGCAGAAATGGCTAACCCCCACCAGGCTGCAGTGGTCTCAGACCAGAAGCAGTCCTTCATTATGACTAAGGAATTGAAATAACGTTCTATGAGTTAGGGATGCAAGGAAGCTACAGGTGTGGGAGGGAAAGAACCAGTGGGGCAGTGTGGGAATGAGGGTGCTGGGGACAATCTATTCTGGTTGCTGGCCAGTTTAGTCGGCACAGGGATGCCTAGCACGACTGAACAGCTCCAGAGCTGGTCCGTGCAACTCTGTTTTGTGTGGTCCCTGAGTCTCAAGCACAGAGACGAGGTCTGGATGCTGAGTCTGGTACATTTAAAGCCTTAGATGGTAAGTTGTGCACCTTATCTCTTAAAAGTGTTAGGCTCATGTGGGCCGAAGCGTGGTAAATGGATTTCAGAGGGAAGAATTTCCTCACTCATCCATTTGACAAACGAATAAATATGTTCCAGGCAATGTGAGATACTTAGGGCACAGAAACAAATAAGAAAGATTCATTATCTTTGTGAAAAGCTTGTGTAAGAGTGTGATGAGTGGACACAGTGGCGTATCGTGGAGGGTGGCGTGGGAGCGCACGGAGGGGCACACACGCTGTTTGAGAAGATCAAGGAAAGCTTCCTGATGGAGACTCAAGAGATGATTTGGATTTAGGCCGAACTGGGCAGAGTAGAGGAAATAGAAGAAATGGGCGACAGTAAGCCAAACAGAAACACACAGGCCAAGAGGCTTAGAAGAAGGGGTCTGTGTGTAAGGGGCTGAGAATTTGGGGGTGGAATGGCCGATGGCTGGAGGAAGCATTTGCTGATGATTCAGGTGCCCTGTAAGCCAAGTCCGGGTTCTGGTGTCATTGAGGATTTTTAAGTCAGGGAATGACACGAAGAAGTCATCATTTTAAAAAGTTCATTTGGTGGTGGCGTGGAGCATGGATTGGAACTTTCTAATTACTCACAGTAATTGGCACTATAATCATAGCACCTTCTATGACCTGCTTGGTATTAAAATATTTGTGAAACCTGTCTTCTCTACTATTTTATGAGCTCCCCACTGCCAAGGAGCCTATTTTATTTGAAGGCATAATATTCCTTCTCATCACTTAGCATGTCCTTGGACCTACTAGGTTCTCAATGAGTGTTTATGTGAAGATTAATATACTCTCTTGTAGACAATTATCTTTCATATTTTAATCCTTGTTTCCTTCTTCCCTGACCTCATTTATGCCCTACACTCAGAAACCAACATGGCCTGTTCTAGATAGGGGACCCAAAATCAAGTTAGATAATTTGACAAAGATGTTTTTCTTTAATTTTGAATTTATGTATATAAAAAGTGTACAAAAAGTAAATTACTTTTAGTATATATTATTGCCTTCATCAAAAGGAAATTCGATAAAATTGGGACTACTTTGGAAATCCCAAGACAGATGGGGTCTACACTTTTGTCCATCAGGCACTGGGAGAGAATGTAATGAAGTCATCCATTTTGCTTGGGGGACCACAGGGACTTGTGGTTTCCCTGGGACCTCGGGAAGAGGGAAGAAGGTGGGTTCTCTGGAGCTCGTCTGCTAGGAGTCCCGAGAATAACTCTGAGACAAGGCTTAGCCTCTGCCTGAAAAATGGAGGCAAGGCGAGCACCATGATAGCCGGCAGCAGCCCTGGAAACAACGGATGATTTGAGGGCGAGAGAAGGGAAGGAACGGGAGGATCTCCTTGGGCAGGGCTGCGGGCTCATGGCCAGGCTCCCATGAAGTGGTGATGGCAGGGAGGGGCGCAGGGTATGCACAGAAATGTAAAGATTGAGGCCATTTGGGGGCACCTGGGTGACTCAGGTGGTCATCTGCCTTCAGCTCAGGTCACGGGATGGAGCCCCGCGGGCTCTCTACTCAGTGGGGAGCCTCCTTCTCCTCCCTCTGCCTGCCGCTCCCCCTACTTGTGAGCTCTCTCTCTTTCTCTGAAAAATGAATGAATAAAATCTAAAAAAAAAAAAAAAAAAAAAAGGATTGAAGCCATGTATAGTGACTGGGAAGCGGCAGGACAGGCTTGGGGCGGGGGTGGGGGGGTGCGACACAGGGTGGGAATGTCACCATCCGCTAAAGATTTCAGGAGAGAGCAAAGGGCTTGGAGGAGGTAGGAAGTTCACAGGTATGGGAGAAAGGACACAGGGTGGGGTGGGGGGGTGAGGTGTAGGGCTGGTAGAAGCAGCAGAAACACCATCTTCACTTTATCCGTGGGTTCTTGTGGCCTGGGGCAATCACACTGTGACACAGTCAGGAACTAGAAGAACAGAAGGGAATTACGGTTATTGTTACATCTGTACCTAACTTGTATCTAGAATTTCATCCTGGCTGATAGCATAGCAGGAAGCTTGGGCTCACTCTCCTGTACGGGAGAGCTGAGGTTTACTTCTAGCTTCTAGAATGGAGGTTTTAATACTAACAATAGCCAACGTTTATTGAGCTGTTACTGGGTGCCGGGGTCACACGTAATTATCGCCACAACTTTCAGGTAGATACATCCTTTTACAGATCGAAACGGAGGTTCAGAAAGATTTAGTAACAGCTTGGAAGTGGTTAAATCAAGACTTCGACCTTGAACTGTGGGTGTCTGAACGTGGCTCCTAACGCTGGGCTCTGCTGGGCCCTTCATGCTCACAGAGTCAGGAGTGACCTCTGTCCTGTCCTGCTCTGGGCGAGCTTTGTTGTGTGCGACGTGCTCTGACTTGGGACACAGGTTTCCACTGGCTTCTTGAAGGGGAAGGCCTGGGATGCAGTCCGCAGAGGTTCTGACTCGCATTGTCCTGAGGGGATCCCGTACCTCTGGGGACGGGAAGTGGGCAGGGAGAGAAAAATGGGGAGGGTTTTGAGAGGAAACAACGTTCCTCTCAGTTGTAACTGTTCTCCCTGTAAGTGTTGTTCCCATAAACCCATCTACCTCTAGGGAACCCCCCTGTCTTCATCGTGTCAAACTGACCCCTCCACACTCATTCCAAAATACTGATGGCTGGCACTGTGTGAGATGGGAAGGCATGGAAGGGTTTTAAGCAGGAGAGTTTACATTTTTATGTTCTAAAATACTCACTCTGAAAAAAAAGTCACTCTCTCAGACTGAGAGAAAAGCAGCTCAAGATTTCTCATGACCAACTCCTTTCCCATTCTCTGTGATCCAGGGTAAGGTGAGAGAGGAAGAACAGGTGCCTCCTTGCTTCTACTGTCCCTTTGTTCAAGTTCCGAGATTTCCCAGAATGCTTCTCTCTTTGCTCATTTCATCACTTTGCCCGTCTCATTCTGGGATCTCAGCTGACTTACGCTGTACTGTGCACCTGTCCTGTGGCCCTTAGGAACTTAAGAGAAGGCTCAGTGCAGCAGTAAGCCATACGCTTGTATGGATGTATCACCAGATAAATGGTTTTAATAAAATTTTAATAATCGGTGGTTTGAATATCCTGATCAGTAGAAGCATCTTGGTGTATAGTGCTTCTGTGGAGACAAGAAAGGGAATTTTGCCCATGGGCTGTTGGGAGAAGAATTTTTTTTTTTTTTTTGAGATGTTTCTTAATCTTATTGATGACTCCTCAGGATAAACATAGCAAGAATAGAAGCTAATGCCCATGTGAACTCTTTATCTTATGCCTTTCACTATTCCACGCACATGAATCATTTATTCCTCATTGCATCCTTCTGAAGTAGGTGCTGTTACTGCCCCATTCTACATGTAAGGAAACAGAGGCACAGAATCTAAATTAAATAACTTGCCCAAGATCCTTGGATAATAAATACTCTTGACCACTATGTCATGTGAAGAATGTGCCAATGTCAAGCAAGATATATATATATATATATATATGTGTATATATATATATATGAATGATATTACTTAGTATAATATAAATACATTTTAATATATAAAATACTATATTATGTATATTTAAATACAGTGGTAAAACCACATAACATATGATCTTCTTGGTTTTTTTTTTTTCATATGATCTTCTTCTTAACAGATCTGTGGTATACAATACAGTATTGTTGGCTATAAGCATAATGTTGTAGAGCAGATCTTTAGAACATATTCATCCCGCATAATTGAAATTCTATACGGTTGACTAGCAACTTCCCATCTCACCTCATCATCTCACCCTGAAAGCCACAATTCTTTTGTTGGCTTCCATTAGTTTGACTGTTTGAAATCCCTTCTTCTAAGTGAAATGATGCAGTATTTTTCCTGCTGTGGCTGGCTTCTTTCACTTAGCATAATGTCCTCAAAGTTCATCCGTGTTGCTGCATGTTGTAGGATTCCTTTCCTTTTTAAGGCTGAATAGGATTTCATTGTATGTATGTGCCACATTTTAAAATCCACTTATTGGGGTGCCTCAATGGCACAGTTGGTTGAGTGACTGATGCTTGGTTTCAGCTCTGGTCCTGAACTCAGGCAAGGTTGAGAGATTGGCCCTGCCTTGGGCTTTGCACTCAGCACGGAGTCTGCTTAAGATTCCCTCTCCCTCTCTCCCTATGCCCTTGCCCCTCCCCACTCTCTAAATAAATAAATAAAATCTTTTTTTTAAAAAAGATTTTATTTATTTATTTGACAAACAGAGATCACAAGTAGGCAGAGAGGCAGGCACAGAGAGAGAGGGAGAAGCAGGCTCCCCGCTGAGCAGAGAGCCCAATGTGGGACTTGATCCCAGGACTCTGGGATCATGACCTGAACTGAAGGCAGAGGCTTTAACCCACTGAGCCACCCAGGCGCCCAATAAAATCTTTTTAAAAAAAATATTTTATTTATTTATTTGAGATTGGAGAGTAAGTGGGAGAGCATGAGGGGAGGGGAGGGGCAGAGGCAGAGGGAGAAACATACTCCCGGCTGAGCAGGGAGCCCGATCGAGCTTGACCCCAGGACCCCCTCTGAGCCAATGGTAGGTGCTTAACCGACTGAGCCACCCAGGTGCTCCAATAAATAAATCTTAAAAAAAAAAACAAACCTACTTATCCACTGATGGACATTTAAATTGTTTTTAGTTTGGCGATTGTAAACAGTGCTGGAGTAAACACAAGGGGATTGAGAGCTCTTCGAGATACGAAGAAATGCATGAAAAAGTGCTCAACATCACGGCTCCTCAGAACATCACCGCTCTCAGAGAAATGCAGATCACAACCACAATACAACAGAGCCACAGTGAAATCATGTCCCACCCCTTAGGACGGCTATTACCAGACAACCTCCAAAGACCAGCGCCCGCCAGCCTGTGGGCCCAAGGGAACCCTGTATGTTCCCGGAGGGAATGCGAATGTGCAGCCAATGTGGAAAAAAGCGTGGAAGGTCTTCAAAAATTAGAAACAGGACTCCACATGGCCCAGCAGCCACACTGGTGCGAGTTTGTTCCAGAAGGCATTTTCCGGTCAGTGTCACGTCGTCCCCCTCTGTAGTGCTTTGACCACCTGGGTGGTTTTTTCCGCTCTGCTCACCCCACACCCCTCTCACGGAAGACCGCATGAACGCGGCCGCCGACTCCGAAGTTCCCGAGTCCCATCATACACACGGACCACCCTGAAGTAAAACATTGTGTTAAAATACTGGAGGAACCTGAAAGTCATGTAGATGTTTCAGGAGAAATTAATTGTTCCGGAAAGACCCTGGCTGGTTTCCAGACACAGTCTTATCACCAGTGGGTGTGTCCCTGGCCCTTATTATCATAGTGATTTCCTGTTTCACTTTGCTCTCACTCCCCCGAAGTGTGTCACCCTGATAACTCAGACGTTTCCCATTAGTGCCCCAAGGCTCGAGTCAGGAAGGAGGGGACCGAACCCTGAGAGAGACTTAAAAGCAGACCGGCCGCTGGAACTTGAAACTTCGACTCCAGGAGAAGTCAGTAATGAATTCCTCTGAGAATAACCCGGCGCTACACTGTCCCAACGTTCCCACCGGCTCCGGATCCTCTCCCAGCCAGGGCACGCCGGAGCTGGGCAGGCACAGTGGGCCGCGGGCAGGGCCGAGCTGATCCTGCTGTGACAGGTCTCCGCAGCCCACTCAGACCTCCTGCTCGCTGTCGCCGCGGTGTGAGCCGGGAGCCGGACGGATGCTACTCGTCCGTACCAACAATTTGAACTTGTTGCCAGAACGTCAGAGCTGGAGTGGACGGGGTCTCCTGGGTCACCTAGGTAAAAAGATCGCTTCTGTCAGCGGGGGCGGCTGTAACAAATTACCCGAGTCGGGGTGGTGTGGGCAGGAAACGTTTATTTCTCACAGAGCTGGATGCTGGCTTGTCCAAGGTGCCGGCCAGTGATCTGGTGAGGACCCTCTTCCTGGTGTGCCGATGGCCCTTTTGTGGTGACTTAATGACCTACTTGCCTCCCAAAGGCTCCATCTCCAAATAGCATCACTTTGGAGATTGGAGTGTCAACATGCGAATTTGGCGGGGTTGGGGGGACAAGAACATTCGGTCCACGTCAGTGATGGTAGGTTTATTTTCTTAAATTAGAGAAGTGGAGTCCTGTTTTTTTTTAAAATTTTTTAAGGATTTTATTTATTTGAGAGTTAGAGGGAGAGCGTGAGTGGGGGGAAGGGCAGAAGGAGAAAGGCAAGCGGACTCCACTCTGAGCAGGGACCCTGATGTGGGGCTGGATCACGCCCTGCGCCGAAGGCGGCCGACTGAGCCACCCAGGCACCCTTGGATCCTGTTTTTGAATAAGACTTTACGTGGACTCCTAATATACAGAGCTCACTATTTAATTTGCCTGCCTTTCCTTCTGCGTGGCCTGCAGAGGCACACATACCAGACACAGTATGAGGACCTCCGGTCTAGTTTAAATCTCTCACTGTACAAATGAGAGGGTTGAGGCGAAGGGAAGAGCCCCAGCCTGTCAGAGTCATTCATTGTGTTAGCAGCAAACTTGGGGCTGTGCACCTGCCTGCTTAGGAAATGGAAATTTCATTTTCTAGTTACCTTGGTCAGACGTGTTGTCATCACCCTTCATTCTTCTCTTACTTCTACACCGCACATCTTACGGTCCATCATCAGCTGCTTTCAAAGTAGATCCAGAATCAGACCATCTTCTGCCCTGACTCTCCTGGGACTTTGATCCCAGTTGCCGTCATCATTCTTCCGCAATCGTATCGCAACTCACCTGTCCGCGGCGTCCGGCGCTGACCTCACCCGCCCCACGGCTTTACCAGCTTGGCTCAGCAGAGCACCCAGATCAGCCCTTCAAAAACCACTGCAGTTAATTGAATCTGAGATGCTACCAAGTTGAAACGCATCGTCGTCTTACATGCCTCTGGGAAAGAAACGCTTCCAGTCATGTGATGACATAATGCTCTCCATGGCTTACCAAGTTTTGCTTTCTCTTTTGTCCTTCCCTCTAGAAAAACTACCCTGCCCTCTCACGGCTGGGTTAGGTTCTCCACCCACGGACTCACAACTTCTTTCGCTTAACACTATTCCGGTGGCCTCTTACTTGTCTCTGCTTTTAGCGTGCTAAGGTACTTGAGGGCAAGCATTGTGCCTCCTTTAGTATAGGATCTTTATAATGTTCGTGTTACGGGAGTTCTCCTCCTCTAGTGCCCGTGGTTCTTGGTCATGCCACTTTGAGGAAGGAAGAGGTAGACCAGAAGAACAGTGGTGGGCGGAAATGCAAAGCTCATTGAGTGATGGTAAAGTTCATTGAGTGATAGTACAAAGGTCGCAAAGAGGGAGGGGACCCGAGAGGGTTGCCACCTGAGTTTCTGATTCTAGGGGTCTTAATGGGCTTGTTGGCGGGAGCTGTTTTAATCCGATTAACCTTCCGGGTGCCTCTCACCCAGTCAGGTGATCTACCACGTGGAAAAAGGCGGAGGACCGCTTCCAGGGCGGCGTAGAGTCATTTTGAGGGTGGTTTCTTCTTAGGACGAGGGCCCCTGTCCCTGCCTGCCTTTCTTCCAACTCTTCTTCATCACTAGTACACAGCAGCTGATCAATCAATATTTGTTCCGTGAATGAACATTATAAAGTCTGGTTGTATCGTCAACGTCCGGCATTGTGTGACTACCCGAGCCCTCCAAAGCTTTATTTACTGCTTAGATCAGCAGTTATTCTGTCAAAGTTTGGCTAAAACAGTTTTTTTACGAGGGTCACTACCATGTAGGGTGACTGTCTTCCGGACAAGCCGCTGTGGTTGGTCGTCCTGTCATCATGATATAGCACATACCTTCCTAATTTTCTCACCGTTCCAGGGGCTTCTGTACTTGTGCTTGCATATATGTAAGAGTTCGAAGACAAACTTTGTGTCCTTGAGCTTGGTTAAAACTCCTTTCTTTAAAATTATGCTTTTTATTTTTAAGTACACATAGTGGACGTGATAAACTACAGTCATCTTTGACTCCCAAGAGGGTTCCTTCTACATAATTACTGTTTTTAGTTTGCATGTAACTTTTGGGTATTCATTTAAGCATGTACGTGCATGTTTACCAAAACAAACTTATGGAAATGTACAGTATTATTTTACCCAAATGTATTATGCAAATTGCCTTTAAATTTTAAAATTCATTTTTAATGAGAATTCTCTGGCATTTATCATATATAATTAAATGCAGCTAAATATAAAGGACAAACCAGCATGGCTAAGTACCCACTTAAATTTATTTAAATTCTGAGCAGTCTGGACACTAAAAAAAATACAGGTTCTGAAAAAGAGATCGGGAAGTCCAAGTATTAATGTAAGAATAAGTTATATATTTGGAACCTGGGAGGAGAATGTCTTTTTTTTTTTTTTTTAAGAGATCTCTACACTCAGCATGGGGCTTGAACTCCCTACCCTAAGATCAAAAGTCAGATGCTTTCCCCACTGAGCCAGCCAGGCACCCCAAGGAGAATGTTTAAACCATATCCTTCTATAGAGAAATTCAGGCAATTTTGTAATGCTGTTCTTTGGTTCTAAGCAACATAAATAAATTTGACTAACTTAAGACATAAGGCAATTCCCTGAGGGGGAGGTATACTGTATAGTCTGTAGACTTGATGGAAAGCTAGAAAATCAGGCTTAGGAACATCTGTTGTCTCAGTGTTGCTGCTGTAATAAATGTCCTCCAAATACATTTTTAATCCTTTCAGTCACAAATCTCCATGTACAAAGTCCTGGAGGGGAAAAAAAATCTCGTTATTCTAACTTGTGTCATAAATCCACCTGTTAGCTTGGGGTGTGTGTGTGAGAGAGAGAGAGAGAGAGACAGAGATTAGGAGAGAGAGGTCAGGGGAGAGGGATAGAGGATAGTATGGTAAGGTAGAGTGACAAGGGAAGCTTAATTTCCAGTCCCCTCAAGATTATACATGATAGGGAGCATCCTTTCTCTAAAAGAAGTGAGTTTTTGTCAGGAAGAGGGAAAATATGCTGGGCAGCCAACATTTTTGACAGTTGTCTCTGTGAAAATAATGTGCCCTTAAGCAAAATTTTTCCAGATAGTCAAAATGCTCAGCATGTGCTTGATTCATGCAGTTATGATAATTTTTCTAGAAGGGAAAGTAAATATTTCCTAATAAAAAGGTGTCCACATATTCTCTGCCTGATAATGACCCATTTATCTAAGTAGCATGTATTTATTGAACAGTGCAGCTATCAGGCACAGTTGTAGGTGCGCTGACAGTAGCTTACAGGAGGCCCATGCTGCCGTCCTGGAGACTACGTTCTAGTGGGTGACTTCACAAAAAATAACTAGACCCACATGATAATTTCAGATAATGAATCAGGATGAAGGCAACGGGGATATTTTAGATATAGTGATCTAATATCTAACATAGTGATCTAATTTAGATCTAGGACCTCAGTGGAGGTGACATTTCAGGGGAGAATTAAATGATATAAAAGATCATGGCAAGCAAAACTTGGGGAACGTTCCAGTGGGTGAGAACAGTAAGTACAATATTGAGGAGCAGGAAAAGCTTGGCATGTGAAGGAAATCAGGTCATGCGCCCCTGAAATGTGCTACTTTGGCATAAGGGATTATTTTGAGATGAAGGCAGTTGAGAAACAGCAGACCCAGGGAAAGCTGTGTATCCACCCGCTTCGTGTCTAAGACAGGGGATACACTTCTCTTAGTGAAAGTACACCCCTCCCCTTCCAAACCAGAAAGAGGAGGACTCTAATCACTAGAAACACTCTCATTGCCAGTGCCAGAGGCTGTGTGAGATTGAGTCTGTATAACAAATCTTACTAAAATAGCCCTTATCTTCCATTTGCTTCTATCATATACTTAACTTCTTGCAACTTACCAGTCCTTGAAACCTAAGCCATTTTCTTTGTCTCATCACTTCTCCAGTTCATTGCTCTGTGTTAACATGGTATACAGCCCCTGGTTCTACCCATTTTCCACCCCCCTTACTATAAAGGCTTCTGTATGTATACGTAATATACTTTCTCTGGTTGATCTGTCCTTTGTCAGCTTGTGGGACCCCAGGCCCTACACCTAAGAGAGTGGAGGAAAAAGTGATTTTCCTCCCGTACACATGTTTAGGTCACTGCGAGAAGACCTGCGAGGCTGGAGCTGGTGATAGAGCAAGAGAGGGGTAGGAGAGGAGGCCAGGCGTTACACTGGTCGCTAGAGCACGAAAAACTTTCTATGGAGTCTAGAATCTGTTATAAGTGGGTACAGAAGCTATTGAAGGTTTTCAAGTAGGGAAGTGTGTGTGTATGTGTGTGTGTGTGTTTTATAAAGATTTTTATTTATTTATTTGACAGAGAAAGACACGCACAGCGAGAGAGGGAACACAAGCCGGGGGAGTGGGAGAGGGAGAAGCAGGCTTCCCGCTGAGCAGGGAGCCCAATGCAGAGCTTGATCCCAGGACCCTGGAATCATGACCTGAGCTGAAGGCAGTCGCTTAACCAACTGAGCCGCCCAGGCGTCCAGGGACGTGTATGTTTTACGACAGCCAAAGGGAGAAAGGAATTCAGAGGGTGAGGGTAGAAGCAGGGAGAGTATTGGTTTCGTCCAGATGAGAAACGAAGGGGTGGGGGCTTGGGCTCACATGGCAGCTGTGAAGGTTTTAATGAGTCAGTTTCCGTTCCTTAGTTATGAAGTACCCAGAGCCTGCTGGCAGATTGGATGGAGGGAGTGAGTGAAAGAACGGAACCAGGGATAACTCTTATGTTTTTGGCTTGAGCAACTCAGGAAATGAAATGGAAATAATTGGAGGAGAGGCAGAGTTTTGGTGTGGGGAAACAGGGATTTTGGCTATGGTAAATTTGAGGTGCCGTTGGACATTCAAGGGGAGCTAGCTGTTGGTTGGATGTCCAAATCTCGGGCCTCAAGGAGAAATAAATCTTGGTGCTCACTGTACACTTGATAATTAAATACATGGCCTGGATAAGTTTTGGGGAGAGTGTAGGTACAAAGAGAAGAGAGCTGAGAACTGAACCCCATTCGAGGGAAGAAAGACACAGCCAAGAGGGGCTGGGAAAATGGGCTTTGGAGAACTTTGAAGAGAAAGAAGGACGAAATAGACATTTGGGCGAGACGAGAGGTGAATTTACTAGGGTACAAAGTGAGATTGCCCTCCCATGCCAAGAACCCCGCTGAGACCCGTGACCATGATTTTATTTTATTTTATTATTTTTTTAAAGATTTTTAAAAAAATTATTTATTTATTTGACAGACAGATCACAAGTAGGCAGAGAGGCAGGCAGAGAGAGAGGAGGAAGCAGGCTCCCCGCTGAGCAGAGAGCCCGATGCGGGGCTTGATCCCAAGACCCTGGGATCATGACCCGAGCGGAAGGCAGAGGCTTTAACCCACTGAGCCATCCAGGTGCCCCTGTGACCACGATTTTAAAGTTAGAACCAGTCAGCACTGCTGTGTGTTCGTTAATTGAACCACTTTTGGATGTCTGGGTGCAGGTGCTGGGTAGGTAGAGACTGGGTTATCACCAGAGCAGGTTTTGCTTCCAACTAAGAAAAATAAAGAGAGGGGCGGGGCACTTGATGGTGCGATCAAGGGGGTGATTATGATGATGAACCGTAAGAGGACAAGCTGGAGAAATGGGTAAGAAGGAGGGTAAAACTGGACAGTGGAAGTGCTGGATTTCTGGGGAGGCTGAAGGCTTCCCGAGGGGAGCAGGCAGTCTGGAGACCTGGAAAATGTGATCTGAGAATGGGAGGGCTGGAGTAGGACTTCAGAGACAGGAAGTACTCATCGGAGATGAAGGGGTCGAGGACCTGAGAGGTCAAGTTGTTGGTTGGCTCAGACTTGGCTGTGGGGTCACCAAGACAGGTGACAGCAGTTGGTGCCAATGAGGGACATGGAAAACCAGGAGCTTTAACGCCTCCAAGAACGAGGGTGAGCAACGGGAGGTTGAGACGGATGGTTGCGAAACCGAGAGGTGGTGGAGTCTAGATTCTAATGGCATGTTCTTTAGAGAGCTGAATTTTTGTGGGGGCAGGGAGGGGAACCAAATCCTGGCGTTGTGGTATGTTGAATGTGGAAAAAAAGAATCTCATTTGCATGAGAAATCTCCAGGAGGAGCAGTGTACCCTCAGATACTACTGGGGATCACACGGAGTAGGGAATGCTCGGAGAAGTATTAGAAAAAAGGAGACATTTGCCAATGACCTCAGCGAGTTCCACAGGACATAGTAGAAAAGTTTGGGTGCTTCAGGAAGATTGGACCGGTCAGGTAGTACAGGGCTGTATGGGGAGAAGAGTCTGGTGACGATAGATGATCTCCGGAAACTTGGACTGTCATGGGTCACTAAGGTAAACGGAGAGGTGAGGCAGACTGACACTGGTCCCGGCGAGCTTCGGAGAGGCTGGGCGGTCAGTCCATGTACAGCTTCTTTCTCTGGTTTGCACTCCTAGGTAGTTTGGATGGTAAAGCCTGTGGGAGGACCCCTCTGGTCAGGAGCTCCAAATATTTCCCAACCCCCAGCCTTCTGATGTTCTTGACAGACAAAGGATCCTCATGCCTCACCGTCCTGACCGCCCTCTTCTGATTACCTTCCACGTTATCCGTACCGTTGTGAGCATGTGTTTCCTAGAACAGAATACGGGATTCTGAATGTGGATGGGGAAGTACAAGGTGCCCCTAATGTGTCGCCTCTTCTGTTTCAGGTGCTGTTCTCATACTCATCGACCTGTTCACGTTTTTCAGTGCACGGTGAGCAGTCCTTCTGGGAAGGGTTCCCCTTACCCTGTTAGAAGTGCTCTCATGTCAGTTCTTCCTATGATCCCACACTTAGAGAATCATGTAAGTTCTTGAGCCAGATGGGTTCAAGATATTGTTCAAGTCAACCCATTTTTAAAAAAAGATTTTATCTACTTTTTGAGAGAGTTGAGAGAGAGAGAGGGAGTACGAGCAGGGGGAGGGGTAGAGGGAGAGGGAGAAGCGGACCCCCTACTGAGTAGGGAGCTTGATGAGGAGCTGGATCCCAGGATCCCCGGATCCTGAACTGAGGAACTGAGCCAGAGGCAGATGCTTAACTGACTGAGCCACCCACGTGCGCCGCTAACACATTTTATGGACGGGAAACAGACTTCTGCTTAGAGTAAGTGAAGAGTATGATTTGATATTCTGAATCAAATACTTGGCTGGCTTAGGAAAACAAAGGATTAATGAAATCACTTGCAACTGTCTCAGTTTAGGACTGTGACTCTAAACCTCTTCCTCTCGGACGAATTGGAGCTATTCTTTAGGGCAAAGGGACATTTTCCTGGTGGTAGAGGGGTTTACCTGTGCACATCGGGATGTACTGACAGCCTTGACTCAGGTGCCTGACTTGGAATCAGGGCGGCTGGTACCCCCACTTCACAGAAGTTGACCTGCCTTGGTATTTTGATTTATTTATTTCTTCCATCCTCTTAGCATTTTTATTTGCAAGTTAACAGTTAGTCCTTGATTTCGTTCTGTCTTTTAAAAATTGTCCCACGCAGCAAAGTACCCATTCGGTACTTCTTTTTCTACCTAATATGACTTTTAGTTTTTATCAGATGCCCTGAGCATATGCCCTGATCCCTCCTCTGACCAACAGAGCCTGACCTGGCCTATTCCAGGTTATTGGTTAAGGCTTTACTGGCCATAATTGGTGCTTGTATGATCACAAAACCAAGTTCCGGTACTATAGATTCACCTACCTTTAATAACATATAAGAAAATGTGCTTAAAATGAATTTAATAGGTCTGCCAACATTAAATTACAACATTAATTTTGAGAAAATCGTTGGCATCTTAGGCTGGGTTAGTGAGCCTGCCTTTTGTTGCCCAAGAACAAAAAAGACAACAATAAATTGAAAGTCATCTAAATTGCTAAGTATCAACTTCTTAAATTAGGAACTATAGTTGTAGGATGATTTATGTACCTGGGTTTATTGAAAACAAACACTGCTTCTTCCTCTCATTTCTTGGTAGAGGAATTTAGATAAAATCCATTTTTTAAGAAAGATTTTATTTTTAGGGACTCCTGGGTGGCTCAGTGGCTCCTTTGGCTCGGGTGATGATCCCAGGGTCCTGGGATCGAGCCCCGCATCGGGCTCTCTGCTCGGCAGGGAGTCTGCTTTCCCCCTCTCTCTCTGCCTGCCTCTCTGCCTACTTGTGGTCTCTGTCTGTCAAATAAATAAATAAAATCTTTTAAAAAAATAAAAAAGATTTTATTTTTAAATAATTTCTACACCCAACGCAGGGGCTTGAACTCAACAACCCCAAGATCAAGAGTTGTACACTCCACTGACTGAGCCAGCCAAGCACCACTAAAATCCGTGTTTTAATAGTTTCTTTGCCACACAAGGACAACAGCCTCCTTAGCGAACATCCATTGCCCAAACCTTTCCATCCATTCCCTTCCTTAGCTGGTGTGGAATCAGCTGAGCCAAGAGTTCAACCATGGTCATGCCATACATACCCTAATTTTATGTTATTTAACTTCTTTGAGCCTCAGTTTTCTTCCTTCTTATCTACCTTCCTTCCTTCCTTCCTTCCTTCCTTCCTTCTTTCTTTCTTTCCTCTTCCTTCCTTCCCTCACTCCTTCTCCCATTTCTGTTTTCCCTTCCTTCCCTTTCTTTTCCTTCTTTTCTTTCTTATGTAAGCTCTATGCCCCGTGCGGAGCTTGAACTCACAGTCCAGAGATCAAGAGTTGCCGTCTCTTCCAACTGAGACAGCCAGGCACCCTGAGCCTCAGTTTTCCTCATCTGCAAAATGGAGACAATGATACTTATCAGAGCTATTCTGATATCATGGATTTTGAGAAGAAAGGATTTAGTAAATGGCTCTGCTTTTGAATAAAAACATTGGAAAAACTGATTCAACTCAAAATCTTCATTCTTACTGTTAGGTCCCCCCAAAAATGGGTACCCCAATAATGGGTCCGTGATTAAAGGAGCGAGACTGATACAAAGCGAAGGTCAAGCAAAGCTTTATTTCGCGCCAAGCATCAAGAATCAGACCGACTGTCAAACTGGCCGGTCGGGGACGCCCCTACAGAGAGGACGACCCCGCCCTGCTTTCCAGACTAACTTTTATAGAGCAAAGGTCATGTGGTTGGGCCAGGCCACACACAGGTGGCTAATTGAATTACAATTCACCCCACAGTAGCCATGGAAACTAGCCCATCACCTTGGTAGCTAGGAGACAGTATGCGCCCCCACTGATCAGATGTCTCCACCTGGCCTGACCCACCCTTGTACCTGGGCTTTGTTACCTGGAACTGGTTTCTGGGACTTAAAAACAAGTCCCCTGGGGGAAGGGGAGCAGGGACAGTTTAAGGGTTAAACAACAAAGTTATTGTTTAACTTCAATGGAAGCCTCTGGCTAAAATAAAAATATAAAATAGGTCCTTACACTTAGGGTCTTAGGAATAGAATAATAGAAGAACTTCAAATAAGGAAATCAACCCTGAACCTTTTTCTGTCTGAGAACACCCTCATAGTGGTGAGGAAGCAGAAGGCCGGGGAGGACAAAACACAAGCTGTCACCCAGCAGCCTACCCCACCCCCACTCCTGGGTGGAACACGTGTGATGTTCTTCCAGGAATCTCCCAACTATCTTAATGTTAATGCCTTTCTAGAGGGAAAAACAATCTTAGCTTGATAATAGCCAGGCCTCCAGCATCCTGAGGGTCGTCTTTAACATATGAAAATCCTTTTGAAACCTCCCTTTTCCTTCCTTTCTCCCAGCTTAGGGGTATATACTCAGCCACTTCTCAACACCCCAGGGCCGCAGCTCTTTCTGCCCACAGGTCGTGTCCCCGTGCTTTAATAAAACCGCCATTTTGCACCAAAGACGTCTCAAGAATTCTTGGTGGTGGGCTCCAGACCTCATCCACCAAACCTCACTGTGTTCCAAAACCACATCAACAGAGCAGGGCCCCAAATAAAGTGTCAGGTGGGACTCTCCCTGCCTCCAGGATTTTCAAGACTTGGGGAGCAGTGGCTTTAATTCACAGCACTTGTTTGTGTTTTCACTCCATTAGGATGGTCCCATCCAGCTGGACTTAAACTTCGGTCTATTCCATTTCTGAAAGGCCAGTTCCCCATTCCGCACAGATTACAGACCTTGGACTCACCCGTTGTTAAATCTAAAACGCTGGCCAGTGAGTCTTCTGGATAAATTCCAAGTTGGGGTCTCTCAGGTAAATGGTTTCCAGGACAAGGCAGAGAGAATTAGGCGCTGCTCTTCCATTATTGACCAACATGTTATTCACCCCCTTGTTCTAAAATCTATTTTCTAAGCACACAGTTATTTGCAGTTTTTATTGTTCTTTCCTTGGCCTTTGCCTCTGTGGTCAGGAGTCTATTCCGAACCTTGCCATTTAGCTTCATAGAATCCCCAGAGCTATTGAAGCTAATGTAGAACGTATACTTTAATAGCATCATGAAAATCTGGGTCAATAGATAAATTTAATTCAGTTGGAAGTAAAATGTAATGTGATGCAGTCTACACCGTCCTTTAAAGTAGCTCTTCTGTAATGGCTTGACGTCATCTCCCCCTGAGCTGGGCGATGACCCCTTGCCAAGGAGGTAAGCACTCCTATATGCTGATACCTTGATTTTATTATCAGGACTTACTGTAATCTCTTACTGTAAAAAAGATTGTCTAGATCTTCTTTAGAGAATCTGGTAACAATTGTGTATTTATGGGAATTTAGTATATTCAGGCGGCATTTCAAAACCAAGACGAAGGATAGAATATTTAATAAATGATGTTGAGAAAAGCAGGTATAATTTAGGAGAAAAAGTTTATTCTTATCTCACAGTGTGCCATAAAATAAATTCCAAATTGTTCAGAGGCTTAAGCATAAGAAAATATACTATAATGTGTTAAGATAAAACAAAGATTGCCTTAGTAATTTTTCGGAGGAGAAGGCACAAGCAAGGCACCCAACTTAGTAGCCACAAAGAGAGAGATAAACGGAAGTACGCTTATAAAATTGAAAGTGTTTTCGTGATTGAAGTTACCATAAACAAAAATAAAAAAACAAGGGGCAGACTGGGAGAAAAATCGGTGCTGCAACATACATCATGAACAGAGGGTTAATGTTTCTATAACAGAGAGAACTCTTAAAATCTTTAATTAAAAGCAAACGAACAAACAGTAGTAATTGTGGAATCAGAAAGGAAGAAAGACAAATGGCCCCTTTCCCTTTTACTTAAAAAGTTGCTAAAATTTCTGCATCTAATTCCAAAGTGTGGGACCAGTTCCAATGTGTGTGGAGGGGGGTTTCCCCGCAACCACCATCAAGCAAAGCAATTCTCCGCCCCCAGCTGCGTGTCTTACAGTTCAACTCAGTGCTGACACTATCTCCCCAGAGATAACATCAGATCACACAGGTTAAGGGCTCAGCCCCACAGGACAGCTCCCCGGCTTCAGATGCCAGTCATAAGTCCTAGCTTGTTCTCTGGGCTTCTGACACATTGGTTATAAATGAGAGGTTTACACGACCCCCACCTTTGGTTTGATTAATTTGCAGAACTCAGAGAAACATTTCACTTACTAGATCACTTGTTTGTTATAAAAGGATATAATTCAGGAAGAGCCAGAGGGAAGAGATTCATAGGGCAAGGTATGTAGGAAGGGCATGGAGCTTCCATATCCTATTAGAACATATCATTCTCCCCAAATCTCCATGTGTTTACCAAGCGAGAGGCTTTCCAAAACCTTTCTTTTGAGTTTTTTTAAAAAAATTATTTGTTTATTTGAGAGGGAGAGAGAGCACAAGAGGAGGTAGGGTCAGAGAGAGAAGCAGACTCCCCGCGGAGCAGGGAGCCGGATGCAGGACTTGATCCCGCGACTCTGGGATCATGACCCAAGCCGAAGGCAGTCGCCTAACGAACTGAGCCACCCAGGTGCCCTCTTTTGAGTTTTTAGGGAGGCTTCATTACATAGGCACAAGTGATTCAACATCTACCCCTCCCTGCTCTCTGGAGGTCAAGGAATAGAACTGAAAATCCCAATTTTATCATTTAACATTTAACATTTAACATCATTAACATGTCCAGTTGTGGTGGAAAGAAACTTGCAAATAGTAAGACATCCATTTCACTTTTATGGCTCTATAGCAAGTCCTGAGTACAGGAGACAAAAGATTATGACCAAAGACGTTTCCACTGTTTATTGCTCAGAAAATTCCTAGGGTTTTGGGAACTGTGAGCCAGAAACTGTGTTCAAAGACCAGATATAGATGAGAAATATATTTTGGTAATCTGAATGATCATATATATTTTTCTTATAAATCACAATATCACAGTTGCTCAACCAGGAATAAGGTAGATATGAAATCAAAATAAGATTTGATTTTTCACATTTATTTATAAATTAAAATACAAGAGATGGAAATTGCATAAAGGGCCATTTGAAATAAAGATATTGGAAGAAGTGAGTGCCACGCCTCAGCCGGGACAGGGTTCTGAAGCTGGCAGGCTGTGTATCTTTTCTTACTTAAGCAAAAAGTCTTGGGTACAGACACACTGGGAACAGGTGAACTATGGGCTCCAACTGACCTCTTCCCACAGATTCCTCTGCATCTCCCCAACTGTACTGTGAGTCCAGAGGGAGATATGGGAGATGCCTCGGGTGCCAGCTACCTCCTGGCCAGCTTCTACCAGCTGTGATGCTGCGCACTTCCTCACCATCCCAGCCTCATTGCTCAGTGTCCTACTGCCTATGTTGCCCCAAGTCCAGGGGCTTCGTCTCTTTGGCATCAACACATACTGAGGGCCGGGGCCAGGCATGAAGCTGGCAGAAAGGACTGCAACATCCTTCCCTTCTCTGTACCGACTTCTCGCTCTTGGAAGCCGGAGAACGGTACAGCCCGTCCCAGACCCCCAGGAAGAGAACAGATTTGGAAGATGGCACTCCCTGGGCCCAGCCCTGCTAGGAGCAGGTTTCTCTGAATCAAGAAAGGCAGGTAGGATAAGGGACAAATCACTTCTGTCCGCAGCAGGAAGCCATGTTTGGTCAGTGTGGTTGGTGATTAAGTTTTTCCAGATCTTCCACTCCAGCCCCCTGCCAGCTCCATCTTGCTGTGTATTTTTGTTATAATTGGAAAAAAAGAGAGAGAGAGAGAGAGAGAGAAAAGATTGATACTATCTAGATTTGCAAGGGTGTAAAGGAGAAAGGATGCCGAACAGCATTTGACGGTGTTAAAAACAAGACAACAGGCCAAAATGAACTCAGGAAAGCTAAGCCCATGTCACTAAACCGAGACTTAACAGTTTCGGCTCTCCCAGAAATGGAATCTTAAACCAGTCCGTCAGGAATCACCTGATGAGCATGAGTTAGGAAATCTGTCTGATAGACCCCTGCCATTCCCTAAAGGAAAGTGACCTTGCAGTAACCAACAAGCCTTTTTGTCTAGTATGACTTGCCTGTTCTGCTCCCTTTTGCCTGTAAAAGTCTTTCATTTGGTACAGCGCTTCAGAGCTCCTTTCTGCTAGAGCGGATGCTGACCAATTCACGAATCATTGAACAAAGCCAATAAGATCTTCAACGTTTTTCTCAGTTGCATTTTGTTCTTTTAATAGTAGTATCTATCATTTTATCTATTGGACCAACGATCTTATTTCTAAGAATCTAGCCCAAAAATTATTATTCATATTGTTCACTATTATGTTCTCTGAGCTCTAGATGCCCATTTTCATTTCTAACTGGTCACTGGAGAGCTCTGTTTGGATGTCTCACAAACATCTCAAAACCACATGTCCCATCTTACTACACTGAACTCATGATGCTCCCATTCTTAAACAGGACTTGCATACCATCTTCCCCCATATCAGAAAATAGTGCCTCTGTCCAATCTATTTTCATACCAAAAAATCACAAGCATCGGGGCGCCTGGGTGGCTCAGTGGGTTAAGCCTCTGCCTTCGGTTCAGGTCATGATCTCAGGTCTTGGGATCGAGCCCCACATCGGGCTCTCTGCTTGGCAAGGAGCCTGCCTCCCCCTCTCTCTCTGCCTGCCTCTGTCTCTCTCCTTGTCAAATAAATAAATAAAATCTTTTAAAAAAAATCACGAGCATCTTTGATATTGTTTCCTTCATATCAAACATCTAGTCTATCTGGATTCTCTCTTCCAAATGTATCTGAAATCTGTCAGTTCTCCTCTGCCTTCATGGTCCCCATTAAGACTAACATCTTTTGCCTGTATTAGAGCAATAGCCTCATAACTCGCATATTGTCATCTCCATTTATTTGAATCCCCATATAATAAGAGAAGGAAAAGATAAGCCACAGACTGGGAGGATATACTTACAATCATATATCTGATAAGCTTATATCCAGAATATATAAAGAGCTCTTACAACTCAATAACAAGACAAACAGGGGCACTTGGGTGGCTCAGTCAGTTAAGCATCTGCCTTTGGCTTAGGTCATGATCCCATGGCCCTGGGATCAAGTCCTGTATGGGGCTCCCTGCTCATTGGGGGGACTGCTTCTCCCTCTCCCTCTGCCTGTCACTCCCCCTGTTTGTGTGCACGTGTTCTCTCTCTGACAAATAAGTAAATAAAATCTAAAAAAAAAAAAAAAAATAAGACAACCCCACTTAAAAAATGGGCAAAAGATTTGAATAAATACTTCACTAAACAATATAGACACAGGGAAAATGAACACAGAAAAGATGTTCAACACTGTTATTTGCCAGGGAAATGCACATTAAAACCACAAAGAGATACCACTCCACACCCATTAGAATGACTAAGATGCCTGTACCCCTGAAACCAATTATACATTATATGTTAATTTAAAAAAAAAAGAATGACTAACATAAAAAAGCCAGACAATAACAAGTGTTGATAAGGATGTAGAGAAACAGGGAGCCTTGTACACTTTGAGTCAGAATGTGGAATTATACAGCCACTCAGGAAAGGAGTTTGGGGGGCGCCTGGGTGGCTCAGTGGGTTAAAGCCTCTGCCTTCGGCTCAGGTCATGATCCCGGGGTCCTGGGATCGAGCCCCGCATCGGGCTCTCTGCTCGGCAGGAAGCCTGCTTCCTCCTCTCTCTCTGCCAGCCTCTCTGTCTACTTGTGATCTCTCTCTGTCAAATAAATAAATAGAATCTTAAAAAAAAAAAAAAAAAAGGAAAGGAGTTTGGTAGCTTCTTTTAAAGTTAAATAGGAACTTACTGCAGAATGTAACAATTCCACTTCTAGGACTCTGCCCAAAAGAAATAAAACATGTGTCCATAGGAGGACTTGTAGATGAATGTTCACAGTGACCTTATTCGGAACAGACACCCCCTGGTAAAAATCCAAATGTCCATCAACGTGAATGGATAAACGTGTTTCCTGCACATCTTGGAATACTGCTCAGCAATCAGAAAGAACAAACTATCAGGATCCACCATGACATTGACGAGCCTCAGAAATGTTGTTCTTGATGAAGCAAACCAGACACAAAAGTCTACATAGTGTCTGATTCTTTTTATATGAAATTTCTAGAAAAAACCAAAACTATGGAGACAGACATCAAATTAGTGGTTGCCTCGGGTCGGGGTCAGAGTAAATAGGTGCAAAATGGGCACAAAGAAATTTCTGGGTGATTGTAATGATGGTTGCACAAGTGTATACATTTATGAAAACTCATCAAACTGTAGGCTTATAGTGGATAAACTATAGGTCGGTTATACCTCAACAAAGCTGTTGACAAAGATCTGTTTAGTACTTTTGGTTTACAACACTTAGGTAAAAGCAGACCTCTTTCCCATGACCTATAAGGTCCTAATTTCTTTGGCTTAATTGCCTTTGATTCTTCCAAATCTTGCTCACTGATTTCCAGCCAATGTGACTTGCTCCCAGCCTTGTGCTGTGTAGTATTTTGCCTCAGGGACTTCCTACCCCCTGTCCTCTGCCTGAAATACCTTTAATCCCTCACTCTAGCTGGAGAAGTCTTAGTACTTTTTACATCTCAGTTTAAATGTCGCATTCTCCGAAGGAGCTTCCTTAACACCTCCCTTTGTGGCTTAAAGTAGGTCCCTCTCTCATTCTTCCTACCTGGACTGTTCCTTCAAAGCATTTTTCACAATCTGTGCTTACGCATTTATTTGATGATGACTTGTTTGATTGCCATCTTTCCACTTGAACGGAAGTGCCGAGAGGGCAGGGGCCACACCTGTTTCATGTACTCATTTTCAGCAGGTATCCTCCAACATTTAATTGATTCAGATAAAATAAACAAGCAGGTCAATTAATATAACCACCCAGGATTACATATTGTGATTGGAATATCTCCAAGGGCCCACCACAAAGTCCAGTGCTAGAATGAAAATAAAAACCTTTCACTGAAGTCTTAGTGTTATTATGATTCTTTCTTTTTACCACTTGGGCAGTTGGCAATGTGAGCTCTAATTTTTCAGGCTAAAGTTGTTATAAGCAAGCTCTATGGGCGAGAAGTTTGGGTTCTCATCGTCCTCGACTGTTTCTATAGCTGTTGGCAGAGCTGATTGCCAAAGTGCAGACATCTCGTTAGCTGACCACATCTCTGCCGGGAGCTGAACTTTTGCCAGAAGCTCATTTGAGAGGAATCACATTCAGGAGAGATTTCTACGGAGTATGTGTGGTCTTTGCAGAACATCCGCACCTGCTTGCTTGTATTAGGCTATTTTGGTCCCTCCTAGAATTGCTTTTAGTGACTTGTACCGTCAGTCAGTGCACAGAACAACATTACAAGAAAGACTCCTGCTGACTTCGGTGCAGAAATGCAGTGTTCTTTGTCGCCGGGGCTCTCTTCAGGAGAACCTGCTGTCTTCCAGGAGCCCTAGATGGGAAGACGCAGCTACCCACGAGGCATCGCAGCCTGGATGCAGAGCCAGGGATGGGAGTAAGCAAGACCACCGGGGTTAGCATTTGTACGGAGAATTCTTTTCCATTAGTTCTTTTCCAAATTGTTAGCAGGGCGTCATTTTCCCCAATAAAATATTACTGGGTACCCCAGTACCTAAAACAAAAAAGCAGGAGTGTGTGTGGGGTTGTGGCTAAGTCACCCCACACACACTCCTGCTTTTAGTTTTTCCTCCCACTCAAGGTTCTTTGTCCCCTGAAGCAGGCGACAGGGGAGTTAAAATCCACTGATCTAGGGGCGCCTGGGTGGCTCAGTGGGTTAAAGCATCTGCCTCCGGCTCAGGTCATGATCCCGGGGTCCTGGGATCGAGCCCCGCATCGGGCTATCTGCTCAGCAGGGAGCCTGCTTCCTCCTCTCTCTCTGCCTGCCTCTCTGCCTGCTTGGGATCTCTGTCAAATGAATAAATAAAATCTTAAAAAAAAAAAAATCCACGGATCTAGCCCAATCCATCCATTCGGGATTGTGCCCCCGCCCCGGAAAGGCCGAGGCAGGCCGTCCAGTTAGTAGAACACGGATGCTATAAAGGGCCCGTCCGGAGGGCGCGGGAGGGCGTCTCCTCACACAGCTCGCGGACACCGGGCGCCCTGACGGCGGCGGGGGCGGCCCGAGGTGAGCTCCGCAGGGGGCGGGGCCCGCGGCGCCGCCGGCGGCTTCACCCCGCGTCCTTCGGCGCCGCCTCCCGGGGCCGGACTTCGGCAGCGTCCTCCGCGGCGTCGGCAGGGGGCGCTCCCCGGCAGCGTTTCCGAGCCGCCCGCGCCGTCTGCGCGTCGCTGTCGCCGAGGCCCCGCGCTCCGCGAGGCCCGGCGCGGTGCGAGGCAAGGAGCGCGGAGGAGCGGGAGTCCCACGTGGCCCGGGCCCCTTGACGTCTCCCGACTTACCTCAGAAGTCGGCGCAAATGCGGTACTTTGTTCGGCGAGTCGGTCACAGTGACTTCAGTGTCACATCCGTGCTTCGTATTATTTGTCGCTTCCACGACTCTGACGCGATCCCGCGTCTCCCCGCCGCGCCCCCCGTGGGCTCTAATCTCCGCGGAGAGTTCCTGCCTGTGGAGGACGCGTGGTCGTCCCCGACCCGCCCGCGCAGCGAGGACCGCCTCCGCCCTCCTGTCCGGCCCCGTCGCGGCCGTCACAGGTACCGCACGAAACGCTGCCTCGTCTGGCCCCCGGGGGTGTCGCGTCTACCCGGCCGTCACCCGCCTCCTCCGCGGGGCGGCCCTGAGCCCGCGTCTGCCCTCCCTTGTCTCCCCCCCGCCCCGCCCCGGTCTCCCCTGAACTCGCCGCAGGCTTCGCCTCCTGTGGCGCCGCGTGCCTCTGGGTCCCGAGACTTTCACAGGTTCTGTGGCTGCTTCTACCGTTTGTGGCCAAGATAAAGAGAACCTCATTCAAGATGGAGTCCGACGCCCCGACGGGGAGCTCGCCGGCGGGAGACGAAGGCGAGGACCGTGTCCGCAGCGGCGGGCGCCCCTCAGCCAGGAGCTCGCCTCCCGCCCGTCGGCGCAGGAAGCCGAGCGCTCCCCTCGCGGCCCCGAGCAGCGCGCGCAGCGGGCCGCCCGCCCCCGGCGCCTCAGCCCCCGCGCGTCGCTCCGCCGCAGACTCGCGGCCCGGACGCCCGCCGCGCGCCTCCGCCTCCCGCGGCGCGTGCCCGCGGGCCTCGCCCTCGTCCCTTCAGACCCGCCGCGGCGCGGCGCCCGGGAGTCCTGTGGTCCTTGAGTAACTTTTTTGCCCTGTTCGGGGTCGACGCCGTGGCAGGGTCGGCGGTGAGCGTCCTCCGTTCCCCGAGCGGCCGCGTCGCCCCCCGGGCCGGCGGCCGTGTCCGGGGCTTTGGGGGGCGGTTTGAAGACGTGAAAGGAGCCGAAGAACGTGTTTCCTCTGCGCCGTGTCCGAGCAGACGTCCTGGGAAGACTGACTCTCGCCCGATGCCCTAAAAGTCCCTGAGACGAGGTGCCGGCGGGAGGTCCCCGCGGGTCCGCCGAGCGGCCCTCTCTCCGCGTCTCGAGCACCTCGTTTGGGATCGCAAAAGCCGAAATCCGGCTCGTTATTTATATTTCCTTATTTTCAGTTTTTTCACAGAGAGAGAGAGAGGGCGAGTCGGGGGCGGGGTAGAGGGAGGAGGAGGGAGAGTCCCCAGCCGGCCCCGTACCCGGCGCGGAGCCTGACGCAGGGCTCGGGCTCCCGCCCCTGAGCCCGCGAGCTGAGCCGGAATCAGGGGTCGCGCTCGTAGGCGACCGAGCCCCCCGGCGCCACCGTGTCACAGTTGAGTTTGAGTCGAGAGGTCGCTTCTGAGGTTGCCTTCACGGCTTTGACACCCACGGCGGGTTCGTAGCGGTTTCCAGCCGCGGTCCGCCGCCGGATTTCCTCTCAGGGGAGGCTGATTTCGTCCAGCGAGTGCGTCTGGACTGTAGACCTAGGCTGGCGCTCCGCACCCCCCCCCCCCCGGTCATCAGAGGCCGGCGCGCCCCGGAAGGCGGCGGACACTGTCCCCTGGTTTTCTTTCAAGTTGGCGTCTCCAAAGCTACGACGACGGTTGGGCGCTCGCCCCGGATCCCTGCGCCGCCTTGTGTGGGAACCGCAGCCCCCGCCTCTCTCCCCGTCTTGCTCCTCGGCTGCTTCTCTTCTTTGCTTTTGTCTTTCCCCCCCCCTTTGGCCTGTTACTGTTTCGGCTGTTGCCGGTGGACCGTTACACCTGATGTGCGGACCGTCGTTCCCCGGCCGGGTGCCTGAAAATTAAGCGAGGATGGCGGAGGGAGACCAGATGGCCTGGCGTGAGCACAGTGAGGTTGAGG
This sequence comes from Martes martes, assembly GCF_963455335.1. Lineage (NCBI taxonomy): Eukaryota > Metazoa > Chordata > Mammalia > Carnivora > Mustelidae > Martes > Martes martes. The sequence continues at coordinate 65,993,158 of NC_137903.1, forward strand.
TCGCACGAACTCCGGCCTGGGGCTGCGTAGGTGGTTCTGTGCCTGTCCTGCAGGGCGCGCGGCCGCCGCCCCATTGCTGTGCCCGAGCCGACCCCGGAGCCTGCTTGAAGAGCTCCAGTGAGCTCCGCCCGGAGAGGAGCAGGACGTAGGAACTCGGGTGCGTAAGGGCCGCCCCAGGAAACGGATGCCTTACTTTTTTCCTTCTACGGTTTCCACCTGTACTGCTTTTGAACTAGGAAATGCAATCTCTGAAGTTTAGTCCTTTTATTTTTCCCTTTTTAAATGATTTCTCCCTTACCGGAAGCATTTCCTCTTGGAGAGAGAAATATTCAGAAGTCGCGTGGCAGAAGTATCTAATGGTAATGCTGAGCTTTGAAACACATTTTATTAGTCAGCAAGAGACTTTTACAGCAGGTTTATTTTTAATTTCCTTGATCGACCTTGCAAAATGTGATTTGCCTCGTAATGCTTCTTAATGTTGCATTCATTCATTTAAATTATACTTTTAAAAATATAAATCATACGATAAGTGATAGAAGATAAAGTGACTCTAGTCATACTTTAAAAATGTGGAATTATGGGGGCGCCTGGGTGACTCAGTGGGTTAAAGCCTCGGCCTTTGGCTCGGGTCATGATCTCAGGGTCCTGGGATCGAACCCGGCGTCGGACTCTCTGCTCAGCAGGGACCCTGCTTCCTCCTCGCTCTCTGCCTGTCTCTCTGCCTACCTGTGATCTCTGCCAAATAAATAAATAAAACCTTTAAAAAAAATGTGGAATTATGGATTATCCCTGGAACCCTGTTTCATTCCCAGCCAAGGAAGTGGAAAGCCACATAGCCTGTTGCTCTGAGGAAAACTGCTTCAGCGCCAGCTTGAACCATGACCCCTCAGAAAGGCTCAAGTCCACGACCAGACTGGATTTTTCACTTGCCTCTCCCAGGGAGTTGCACACACACAGCAGGTTGGACACTTTATTGGTCCTTCCCCATCGGTGAACTCTGATCAGAAATACCTGATTAGCAAGGGTCAGACTAGGGCTGGCTGACTTTCTTTCTTTCTTTTTTCAAGTAGGCTCCTGCGGGGTGCCCTACACTGGGCTTGAACTCACAACTCTGAGATCAAGACCTGAGGTGAGATAAAGAGTCAGACACTTAGCCAGCTGAGCCACCCAGGCACCCCCGGGCCGGGTTTCTCTAAGTAGATCTGTTCTCCTGTACTAGGATTCAGGGATTCCTCAGATTAGATTCCAAGCTGCACCGTAAGCTTCAGTTGGCGGCATATGGCCTGCAGGTCACACTTTGTACATAAGGTGCTAAATGGTCAAGATTGCAAAAATCTGCCAGAAGGAACTTTGCAATGCCCGATGAAATATTTACAAAGTCTCATGAAGCTAATGATTTACCCCAATCTATTGACTTAGGTGACTTGCATGTTTCCTATAAAGTAAAAACACTCCTCTGGGTCTCCTTTGTTCTTTTTTCTTTTCTTAAGATTTTATTTATTTATTTGAGAGAGAGAGAGAGAGGGAGGGAGAGCACGGAGGGAGAAGCAAGCTCCCCACTGAGCGGAGTGCTCTATGTGGATGGAGCTCGATCCCAGGACCCAGGGATCATGACCTGAGCCGAACGCAGAGCTTTAACCCACTGAGCCACCCAGGTGCCCCACGTGTCTCCTTTGTTCTTAATGCTCTGCTACAAACACTCCCTCACTTCTAACACCAGGTGTGTGGGTTCTCCTCCTATCAAGAAGTTCTGGAATACAAGAGTCCCTCCACCCCAACCCCCAACTTAGGGGGCCGATCTCCAGTCTAGGTTGTCAACTGTGTTTCTGACCCACCAGCTATAGATCGGAGGGTCTCCCACGCCCTTCTCAGGTTCTCTTCATTTACTAGAATGGCTCACACAACTCAAGAAAAATTTCCTTGCTAGGTTACTGATTTATTAGAAAAGGCTCTAACTCAGGAACAACCAGATATAAGGGATGCATAGGGTAAGGTATGGGTCATATTGGGCAATGACAGGGCAGCCCAGAATGTGCCACTCTGGCATATCGATTATTTTAAATAAAAATTACTTAAGAAGTAGCTAAGGCAAAAAAATAGTCTGACCTTTCCACTCCCCTTTGTCACCAGAAAGCAAGAAATAAAGCTCCCATGTGAAAGGTACCCTCCCTCTACCAGGAGGTAAAGAGGCCTCCTTAGCACCAGAGATAGGAAATTTAGAGCCAAAAAGCTGGGTAAACAAACCTGTTTTTTTTTTTTTTTTTTTTAAAGATTTATTTATTTATTTATTTGACAGACAGAGATTACAAGTAGGCAGAGAGGCAGGCAGAGAGAGAGGAGGAAGCAGGCTCCCTGCTGAGCAGAGAGCCCGATGCGGGGCTCGATCCCAGGACCCTGGGATCATGACCTGAGCCGAAGGCAGAGGCTTTAACCCACTGAGCCACCCAGGCTCCCCGTGTTTTTTTTTTTTTTTTTTTAAATAGATTTACCACCCTCTAAACCTTCTGTTTAGAATTCCTTACTAAGTGGAGCTCTCAAAGTTAAGTTTTTCTCTGTCCTGTCAATCAAACAGATTTCTGTTTGTCTAAGACGTATAAAACCTGCCTGCCTTGTTCATTTCTTTGGGTCTCAATTTCATTATTGGGCCTCTGTGCACATGTAATAGAACTTTGATTTTGTCTCTTGCTAATATGACTCATGTAAATTTAATTTTTTTTTAAAGATTTTATTTATTTGTTTGAGAGAGAGAGCGCATGCCCATGAGCAGGGCGGAGGGGCAGAGGGAGAAGCAGACTCCCCGCTGAGCAGGGCACCCCACTTGGGTCTCTATCCCAGGACCCCAGAATCATGACCTGAGACAAAGGCAGATGCTTAACCAACAAGTCACCCAGGCGTCTCCATGTCAATTTAATTTTTAAGCCTCCTGGAAGACCTTGAGGGAAGGAGGAGAAGTTTTTCCTCCCCTAAAAGGGAAAGGGTGCAAAGCTCTTGTGCCCTCTGTGGGAGTGGCCCTCTCCCAGCATCTCCATGTGGTCACCAACCCAGAAGGCCCCTGAACCTTGTCCTTTTTTTTTTCCCCCTGTTTTTAAGGTTCCACTACAGCAAATTGGTTAGAGCATTAGTCATTAGTCATTATTAACTCAACCTCCAGCTGAAAGTTGCAACCCACTAATTATTTGGTTGGTTCCCCTGGCAACCAGCCCCCACTCTTAGGGGCTTTCCAAAGTCACTTCACTAACATAAACTCAGGTGTGGTGGAACAGGGCTTGTTATGGATCCAAAAGACATCTTTTTCACTCTATCACTTAGGAAATTCCAAGGGTTTTAGAAACTGTGCCAGAAATAAGGACAAGACCAAAAGGATGTTTCTTATTATAAATCATAATATGATATCACACATACCTAACTGACCCCTCGTACACATTATTTTTGTTTAAACTTTGTAATTTTTTTTTCTCCTAGATTTATTTGTATATGCTAAAGCCTGTGTAAGAAGATCTAAATGTGTAGCGCGCTTAGGTCCTTCATTGGCAGTAATAACTCCTTACACTCATTGAAATACATTTCTAGGCCACTCCTGCCTGGGGTGCCATGTTAGCAAACTGTTTTAGAATTTCGTGTTTTTGTAAATGTTCCACTTGAGTGGGCACACGACGTGCCAGTCAACCGTCCCCAGATGCTAAGCCAGCTCTGGGCTCCGCACTTATTTCCTTGCTCCTTCTCATCCTCAGGAGATGTGACTCTGTGACCCAGCCAATCAGATGTTTTCTATTTTTCTCCTCTTATTCTTTATTCTTTATCCTATGAAAGCTTGCTGCCTTCTGCCTTGCTTTGCACTTTTCCCAATGGGGAATGTCTGCTTCATGTATTTAAGTCTGTGTCACATAATTATTTTCTTCATCATTTTTCATATATTTGAATCAAGTTCATTTTTTAAAATCCATTTTCAGGGACACCTGGGTAGCTCAGTTGGTTACACAACCAACTCTTGATTTTGGCTTGGGTTGTGATCTCAGGGTCATAAGATTCAGCCCTGTTTCAGGCTCCGTGCTGGGCCAGAGCCTGCTTGCGATTCTTTCTCCCTGCGTCCCTCTGCCCCTCACCCCTGCTCTCTCTCTCTCTCTCATTTTTTTTTTTTTAAGATTTTTATTTATTTGTTTGACACACAGAGATCACAAGTAGGCAGAGAGAGGGAGAAGCAGGCTCCTCTGCTGAGCAGAGAGCCCAATGTGGGACTCGATCCCAGGACCCTGAGATCATGACCTGAGCTGAAGGCAGAGGCTTAACCCACTGAGCCACCCAGGCGCCCTCTTCCTCTCTCTCTCTCTCAAGAAAGAGAAAATCCATTTTCAAAAAAATATATCTGTAGATAGTGGAGATGGTAATGTCTGACTATGGGAAAATATTTCTGATTACAAATAAAAATTATTTCTCTGGAAGAGTCAAATTGAGCAAATGTTGATCTTAATCTGTAGCTTGGATAGATGGCATTATGTATGAGCAGTGGCAAGGAACATAGGCAGAAGGAAAGGAAATCAGATATGGACCGAAGTTCCAAGGTGGACTCAGGAGAACTGCCTCGGTGACAGAGGCTGACTTTGGAGGCACAGCAGGTGGGCGGCAAGCTCACAGTCCATGGAGGCATGGCTGGCACTGGACTATTTATTTCACTGATGGAACTCAACCCTGAAGAAATCAAGTGACACTTAGTCCTTGGGCGTTAAGTAGGCAGATGAAGTATGTCTACTGTTCAGGACATTCTAGGCATTCAGGAAGCATGCCACTGTACTGTGGTTCTCTAGCCATCAGAGAATGTTTTGCTTCTAAAGAAGACTGATTTGAGCAACTTCATGCAAAAGCATTCAGAGGCAGGTTGAGCACCAGTTAGAAGGGGAGAAACTGCAAAATTTGGAAGAGGGACAAAACTCATTCCCATCCATCCATCCATGCATCCATTTATCCATCCACCCACCTGTCCATCTTTAATTGCTTATTTGCTTGATTAATTCAACACATATTTATTGAGCCCCTTTTTCGTACCACATATTGACTTAGATGCTGAGGATAAAATGGAGAGCAAAACAGATAGGGTCTTTGTCTTCCTGGCACTTACAGTCTAATGGGTGTGATAGAGGTGATTAATAATCATAAATGCATGATTACAAAGTACGAGATGGGTCAGAAGCAAAGACACACTGGGGCGCCTGGGTGGCTCAGTGGGTTAAAGCCGCTGCCTTTGGCTCAGGTCATGATCTCAGGGTCCTGGGATCAAGCCCCGAGTCGGGCTCTCTGCTCAGCAGGGAGCCTGCTTCCTCCCTTCTCTCTCTGCCTGCCTCTCTGCCTACTTGTGATCTGTCTGTCAAATAAATAAATAAAACCTTAAAAAAAAAAAAAGAAGCAAAGACACACAGTACGGTGAAAAAAATAATAGGACACGACCTCGTCTGAGGATCAGGGCAGCTCCCCTGATGAAGAGGTGTTTGAACTGAGATCTGAAAGAGGAGACGACATTACCAGGTGAAGAATGGGAGGACAGTGGGTCAGCTTGTGCAAGGACCAACTGTAGGTATTTCTTCCAAATTCTGCGTTCAGGTTGGTGGGTGGGGTGAAATCAGCCACCATGGGAATATTTGCACAATGAAAATTTGCAAGCACTGCAAACAGGACTTTCTTTTGGAAGGCGAGTTGTGAGACATTTGCTGGCATCCCCTTGGGAGGAGGTGGATTGCAAGTGATGTGTGTACTAATCACTCCCTAGAACTCAGGTGCTGTATTAGGTACTGGATATATTATGTCACTTGATGCTCACACTAACTCTGTGTAGTAGAAATATTTACCCTGGACATTGAGTGGGACTTTAAGAGAGTGAATTTCCCAAACTGTTGAGCTAGAGGGTAGACCAGGTCATATTCGAACCCAAGTCTGTTAGGTTTTAAATAAGCAAAAAAGACTTATTTAGAGGAACCCTTGTAAATGGTTCATCCACTTTTGGAGTGTGTAATTTTCAGAAGTTAAAAAACAACTTTTTTTTGCAAATGCAGAATGGATACCTGTCAAAGACTTAATCATCTCATTAATCAGTGAGGGAACCAGTACAACGATCAGGGCAGTTCAAAGAGCATTTATGGAACTGGGTATTCATAGGCAGTTAAATAAAGAAATCTTCGAATAGATGATCTAGGTTAGAAGCAAAACTGATTAATGTTTTACAGGGCAACAGACCATAACCTTTGGGACTATCTCTTCTACTAGAGAGAAATCATTTGCATCTTTATTGGACATAAATCTACAAGTTAACATAACTTTGCAGAATATGAGCCCCTAATCAAAAGTAAATAGAAAAGTCAGAAAATGGTAAATTCTCCCAGAAAATGAAATGATCCTTGAGGGGATTGTTAAACAATGCTTCTGTGGGACATCAAAAGGGCATGCATGTATTTTGGCTTTATTTCTATGTTTTGTGTAATTTTTCTTAAGTGTGAGCAGGTAACTCTCATTCTCACCTGTATGTCTAACTTTAGGATGACACAGGACACACTGTCCCAAAGCATGGCACCCTGGCACACTGAATACCTTAAACTGGAAGAATCTGGGAAAATGGCAGATGTAGGAAGGTCACTCTGATCTCCCCCAACCCCTTGGCCCTTCCCTGAAACGGGCGATGAATCTCCCACGTGAACGATACCCTCTCTGCACCAGGAGAAAGGAAGACAGCATCATCACCAAAGACAGGGAACGTGAGGCTTGGAAGTCTGTACAAACCATCCTTGTTAAACTAACCCTTACCTTCCTAGCTCCTTCTTCACCATCTACGACCCCTAGTCCAAACCTGTCTTGTCAATTCTTTACGTATGTGTTGTTTCTTTGTCCAAAATGTATAAAGCTTCCTGCTCCTGTCCCTTCTTCTGGCCTTCATTCTCTTGTAAAGGCTCCTGTGTGCGTGTAAAAATGCAACAAAATTTGCATACTTTTCTCCTAATTATCTGGCTTTGTCAGGTTAGTTTTCAGCCTCTGCCAGGAACCTTGAAGGGGGTGAGGAAAATTTTTCCTTTTCTGTAGGGATATGTACTTAACTGTGGGGACTCCAGAACGAAGATCTGCCCTGGTTCAGTCCCTTAGTTGCTGTGTGGCTTTGGGCGAATTCAGTAACCTCTGTTCCTCAATTCCCTCGTCTGTATAATGAGGGTTGTAAGAACCCTACTTTCCTCCTAGGTTGCTGAGAGGATTAAGAGGTGATGGCGGCTTGGATTACGGTGGACCCGTCCAGGCTTCTCCTGCTGGCCTTTACCCACAGCTCTTTTCTGTTTCCAAGGAAGAGTCAGCAGGTGAGCTAAAGCATGTTGACGACCCTTTGAGGTGGGAAGCTGATAAAACGCAAGCCAAGAAATGAAAGGGGAGGAATGTGAGAGTAGAGGGTTTTTTATTGGGCATGTTGATGATGCATTAGCAAAGTATGTAACTCCAAAAGAAAAGCCAACAGTGGGACATAGGGATACAGTTAAATAGCAGCTTGCTAGGGTACAGTGTTGGGGTCTTGGAGTCCCCACCCCTAAGTAGCTAATTTCTTCACCTGGTTCTGGACAATTAATAAAATAAAACAAAGAGTGAAGACTGAGTCCAAAACACTCATTTCACTACGGATAGAGGTTAAGTGAGGACGTACGGGTCTACAATTATAATAAAAAATTGGTTAAATAACAGACTAAGATAATTTATTTTTGTAATTTCTGGCTTTATTTCTCAAGTTCCCATCACCATAAAACCCAAATACTTAAAAAAAAAAAAAAAACAAACCCAAATACTTTCCCCGGACTATTTACTATGAAATTTCAATTCCCATTTAAAATGGTTTACTTGCGGTGACTTTTTCATGACGCGTCTTGTTTTTCAAGAACGTGGTCGTGGAAGGTGATGAGCTCGGAATTTAGAAGTCTATTCAAAGTGTAGAAAGGAGGTGTCCGGCTTAGAGCTTCTTCCATAAAGCAAATCAAGGTGGTAAGAAGAGAATGGAGGTGTTCGCTCTCAAGGCCACTGGTGAGGAGGGCTGGGCATTAGGGTTGCATATGTTTGGCTTCAAATCTCTGTTCTGTGACCCAGGGAAAAGTACTTAACTTCTCTGAGTGTGATTTCTCATCTAAAAATTAATATGTGGAAAAAATCACCACATTATATCATGTAATGAGCTAATAAAGACATCTCAGCTCTGCTTTCTTCCCCAAGAGCTTGGGCACAGATCACTAAATGTGACATTGCTACAGTGGGTCACTTTTAGTTGGATTTGAAGATCCGGAGTTAGGTGTCTCTTCTACTGGGTGATGTTTTTAGTAAAAAGCTAGACTTATCAACAAGTCATGTCAGGAGCTCCACTCCTAGTGACTGAGAACAATTCCTCCTTGGCTGATGTTTACCTGTTGCATTCTGGAAGGTCCATCTGGGAGTACATGGATGGCTGTGGTGGTGGTGGCAGTTGTGGTGGTGGCAGTGGGCCTCAAGGATTTGGTGGGGGTCACAAGGACAAAAGAGTGATCCTAGCTGGGAAGTGCTACCAGAGAATTCATGGAGACCCCAGGCCATGTTTTCTGATGAGGCAAAAGGGAAAAGAGCTAGTGTTGGTTTCAAATTCTTTAATTCAGAAAACTGAAAATGTCTTCAGACTCTTCAGCTATCAATGGTCAAATAACTGTGTATCTAAAACCCTATATTGCCTGCTGTGTACTTTTTCTTCATCTTCTGGATGAGGATACTGAGGGTCAGAGAGTCACTTGGCCAAGCCCTCCCCGCTAGTGCAGAATTGGGGCTATAATCCAGATCAAATTCTAGACTTAGGGCTTTCAACCAGTACCCAGAGGTCCCACTTACTGTAGTTTACTCCAATTGCCATATGGATTGCTTGCTGTTGGTGGACTGTCCTTGTTCATTTACACGGCTGAGGTCATCTGAGGAAATGTCTCCTGTTGGCAGGAGGAAGAATGTGGGTAGAAGAGGATAGACAAGAAGTGTCAGTGGGTGAGGCCACTGTTTAATCAGCAATCCTTTATTTAGCAGCACTTGGCGTCAGGCAGTGTTTTAGCTGAACAAGATTCGGTTCCTCTCGGTAGTTCACCATTAGGAGACGGATTCAAAAAGAATGTTACAGTTGACCCATAATCAGTGCACCCCTGCACAGTCAAAAAATCTGTATAACTTCTGACAACCCCCACCCCCCAAACTCAACAGTACTGTTATACTAGTAACTTACTGCCGGCCAGAAGCCTCACTGCTAACATAGTCAATTAACACGTGTTTTGTGTGTTATTTGTATGATAGACTGTATTCCTATAATAAAATCAGCTAGAGGAAAGAAAGCGTTACTATGGAAGTCATAAGAAAGAGAAAATACATTTATGGGACTCTACTGTATTTATTGAGGAAAAAAATCCATGCATGAGTAGACCCATTCCCTTCAAACCTGTGACATTCGAGGGTCAGCTGTGTAGGCGACAGTGAGGAAAGGGCAATGACAAAGCAGGGCATGGAGTGAAGTCGTTACAAAGCGGGGGTCAGCCCTGCTCTGAGGATTCAGGGAAGGCTTCACCGAAGGAGATCACTGAGCCCTCTCTCGAAAGACAGTGGGAGTTTGATTCCCAGTGGAGGCGATGGCTTGCGCTGAAGTGAGGAGGTGCGGTGCGGTTCAGAGGCTGGTGGTATTGGCCAGTAGGGGTGGAGTGGGGCTGGGAAGCTGTGGGCTGGGATTCCGGCCATTAGGCAAATGGGCTCAGATCACGAAGGGTCTCCTTTTCCAGGCTAAGGAATTTGGACCATTATCTCTGATGAAGGAGACACTTCCGAGGATTTTAAACTGGAAAGCCATGTGTCTGCACTGGATCCTTTTTGTCTGCCCTGCCATGGTCTTTGCTGTCTGTCTGCACTGTCGGAGGCTGACTGCCATGGACGGAGGCTGACTGCCATGGACGGCATCGGTCCGTCTGTCAGCTCCCTAGGATTGCCGTGAGAAGGTGTCACAAACCAAGTGGGTTATTCGCTCACAGTTTTGGAGGCTAGAAGTCTGGAATCCAGGTGTCGGCAGGGTTGGTTCCCTCTGGAGTTTCTGCGGGAGAATCCATTCATGCTGCTACCCTAGCTGCCGTCTGGGCGAGGCTGGCAGGTGCGTCGCTCCAACCTCTGCCTGTCTTCACCTGGCATTTTCTACCATGTCTCTGTCTGTGTGTCTTCTTCTCCTTTTATAAGACACCAGTCATATGGGATCTAGCTCACCCTGCTGCAGCATGAGCTCATCTTAAATTGATTACATTTGCAAAGATCCTATTTCCGAATAAGGTAAGGTACCATGGATTAGGACTTGAATATATATTTTTGAGGGAGACAATTCAGTCTACAACAGTTGGCAACCTTACCCTTTCAGTTTTGGTTGGGTTAGGCCATTGGGGAGCATGGGCAGGGGATGAGAGGGACGGAAGGAAATAAAGTTAGAGAATTTATTCCCAAGCTCTGTACTTTTGGGGTCACCACAAACTGCCTTCATCTGTCAGCTGAAGATCGTAACCCTTGAGAGGTGGCCTCTCCACAAAGAAGTGTCTCTCTTTCTCATTCATAATTGTTTTCTCCTCTTGCCTCATTAGGCCTAGGAATGGTAAAAATATCTCACAGTTACTAGTTGGGAGTATTTTATTATCCCTGTGATTTCCCTACACTCTGCCCAAACCTTTTGTAATAATCTCCATGTCAAAATGTCCACAAATTACCTAATTTGACTGTCGTCTTATTCCTACCGAGATCTTAATGGCAACAGTGACACTATTTTTATTTTAGCATATTTGCTCAGGTAGCAGAGTAGAATATGGATAGGAAAAGGAGGCAAGAAAGGAGGCACTGAGCCTAGAGAGAAAGACAGTACAATAATTCAGATAAGAAATGACCGGACCTGAGCTTGGATGATAGCAGTTAAGACGGAGAGGAGAGGAGGGAGGCACAGAGTATGTGGAGATAGAATTCATGAGGCTGGGCACAACTCCGGTGATTCATGAGATTCGTCCTCACCAAATCCGTATTAGGTAAGGGGAAATTCTATCCTGTAGATTATCTCGTACTGATTTCAAAACAAGTGAAGGTTTACAGATCAGTAGAAGAGAGGCAAGGAGGATAGGTGCCCCCCAAACTTTTAAATAATGTGACATGGAGGCAGGCTTGGTGGAATCAGGAACAATTCGAGTTTTTAAGGGTTTCAGTGTCCTGTCCCACTGGGTCAGGACGGCATTTCTGGCTCCATCCCATTTTCCAGGGCCCACGAGGCGGTATTGGTAAGGAGTGCATGGTCCAAAGAAAACTTCCCAGGCTAGTCTGGGATCCTTGAGGAACAGAAGAGGGACACTGGGCTTCGCGCCTATGCATGCAGCAAGGTCATCCAGGTACGGAATGAACTCAAGTTTGTCTTCACTGGTGTCTTTCGTCACATCCCTGAGAGGAAAAGAGATGGACCATTTTCCATTTTCAAGTTATAAGTCACCCCTCCTCCCACCATTTTGTTTCTTCTTACCAGGGTCAAACCATGTTTGGGAATGTTTTTCTACGTAGCAAAGGAAAAAAGTGAGAGGGGTTTATCTACAAAGGGTGTTGGTGAGAATAATTCATTTTACTAAAGGGAATGGTAAAAGGAGGCCCTTGGAGAGGGGCTCCAGGTTTGGGTTGTTGAATTTGATATGAGGTAAAAATCTGGTCAGTCCAAAGACAACAGTTGAATGAATGAACGTGATCAGAAAGCATCAATATGGCCGCATATTTTTTTTACGTTAATGTTGAGTTGAGACAGCCATCTGTGGTGTAACAGCACTGAACATGATGCAGACCTGAGTATTGTATATGAAAGTTTATTCCTACCTACTGCCTCTGTTAGTAAACTTTCATAATGTCCCTATGTCATTCATTCATTCATCTATTCTTTTGATAAATAAATATTAAGTGTCCATCCTGTGACAGGCATCATCCTAGGTGCTAGGGGGCCAGCAGTGAATAAAACAAAGGCCTTGTCATCAGAGAACTTACATTCTAGTGAGGAAATTAACAGATTATAAAAACCCCCAGCCAGGACGCCTGGGTGACTCAGTCGGTTAACCGTCTGCCTTCAGCTCAGGTCAGGATCCCAGGGTTCTGGGATCGAGCCCCGCATCGGGCTCCTTGCTCAGCGGGGAGCCTGCTTCTCCCTCTCCCGCTGCTCTCCCCCCTCCCCCGCTCCCGTGTGCTCTTCCGCTCTCACTTGCTCACACTCTCTTCCTCAAATAAATAAATAAAATTAAAAAAAATATTAACCCCCCCAGCCAAATAGATATGTAATAAATCAGGTGGTCATAGGTATTATCAAGTAATACAAAGGCAGGGAGGGGGACGAGGCACCGAAGGCACTGGCTGCGCTGCCATGTTTATACAGTGTTGTCAGGGGAGGCTTCTCTCTTACGAGGTGAGGTTTGACAGACTGAGCCTGTAGCTCTCTGGTGGGGAGAACGTCCCGGGCAGAGGAAATAGTAAGAGCAGAGGTTCTGAGGGGCTGTGCCTTGCATGTTTGTGGACCAGCGAGGGGGCTGGGGTGACTGGAGGAGTGTGGGTGAGGTGGGAGGACAGAAGGCCGTGGGGGCCAGAGCTGGCTGGAAGCTCTGGAGGGCTGCAGAGTTGCAGGGAAGTTTCTAGGAGTGAAATGGGAAGCAGTCAGGGGGCTCCGAACAGAAGAGCAGTCGGTGTTGCTCACTCCTGCTGCGGTATCAAGATCTGACTGTAGGACGGAGCGGAAGCAGGGAGACTAGAGCAGGGGCGACAGCAGGTGTCCTGGTGAGACACGACGGTGGCCTGGTCTGGGGTGGCTGTGGGGGTATCTGGAAGGGTCTGGAATCTGGATTTGTTTGAAGGTAGGTGGGGACGGTATTTGCTGATGTGGGGTCCGAGAGAAAAAGAGGAGAAAAGGATGATTCTAGGGTTCTTGGTGGGCCGACTGGGATGAGCAGCCAGTGACAGAGAAGGGGAGAAGTCTCAGAGCAGCCCACGTGCAAGATGGTTGGGCCGGTGATGGGGGCGAGGGTGCGTTTTTAGACCTACTCAATTTGAGAGACCCCAGTGGTGCCCAAGTGGACGTACCTGGAGGGACTTGGTTTGGGAGTGGGAATTCTGGGGAGAGAGATGGAAGCCATACTGTACGATGGCACTTAAAGCCACAGGCCAGGACGAGGCCACCGAGGAGTGAGTGTTAGCAGAAGTGAGAAAGAGGTCTGAGGATTAAGGCTGGGCTTCACCAGTTTTTAGGAGCAAGGAGGAGGTCCACCAGTAAATTCAGAGAAAGAGCAGCCCGAGAGGTAGGAGGAGAACCAAGACACAGGAGAGTTCCGGGGGCCGGGGTACCCACGATTGCTGTCTGCTGGGGGCCGGGCTCTGAGTTCTACTGAGGTGACGCAGCGGGTGCCCCCACGGACACATCTCAGGCCACAGATCTAGTTGGTAGAAGAGTTAAGGTTGAAAACAGACTCTTCTGACTCTAGTGCAGTGACCTCCAGCCTGCTGTAGTGCTTCTCTAGGAATGGGGTATGTGTGTGTGTGTGTGTGTGTGTGTGTGTGTGTGTGTGTAAGGAAATACCCTGGTAGGTTTTCCTGGAACGAGCTGCATGTCACGTCCTACCTTTCTATGAGCTGCTCCTTTTTAGTAGCTTCGGCCATCAATTTTTGGGATGGAGGTATCTGACAGAGTCCTGTGAAAACAATTGGAAACACATTAATGTCACCTGTATCTTTTCCTTCGCGCTCTCCTCCCCCCCACCATTTCTGGCCCCCGCACTGCTCTATCCTTAGGACATGTATCAGTCAAAGCTCAGCCTGCAATTAGAGGTCATCTCCGGAGGCAAAGTCCTCTTCCAGACCCACTCACTAGGGTCCTCTCCTGCAAGAATGACGAGGATGGACACCCCATGGCCTCGCCCTCCGCGGCACGGGCCCCCGGTCAGCAGCACCGGCTCCAGCTGCGTTATCTGCCCGTGTACCGCCTGTATTCATACACGAGGTTGTCTGTATTATGCGGTTTGTATACGCCTGTTTGTGTCCGTGCGTGTGTGTGAGACCCATTCGCCGGTTCAGCGTAAATACTAGCATCGACCTCGTGTTTATAAGCCTGCCTGCCGGTCTCTGGGCCTCTCGGAGGCTCTGACTGCTCCAGTGGTGAGAAGTGGTGTCTCAGCCTCCCACCTACACAGTCTCAGGGCATGCGCTCTGCTCTCCCGGCTGGGAGACTAGTGCTGACCCAGAGCATGGGGTCCCCGTGTGCTTGCGCTAGCTCTGCCTTCACTCTGCGCGGTGCTTGTCACCGGCACCACTTCATCCTGTGAAGAGTGGGCAAGACCTTCCTTGGCATTTCCCGGATTGCCCCCGAGGCTCTCTGGAGAAGCCTGTGATTACTCCGGGGCTGTGAGCTAATCGAGTTTCATTTTGTCAGTGCTATCATTCTGATAAGCGTTTTTGAGCTCATTATCAAACACTAAAAAAGCCCAAAGTACTGTCGGGTACTTAAGAGTCTTCTGTGGTTTTACTATAATTGGATAATGCTGTCAAAGCACTTTAATTGGCCTTAAAGAAACAAAAATTTGTGATCATTTAATGGAAACGTGTGGCATTGGATGTCTATTACATTTGTACAGTGTGATAAAAGTCGACACGCCTTAAGACTGCATTATGTGCTATTTGTAAATTATTGGTGATTGTTTTTATTCATAAAGGACACACTTCTGCTAAAGGACAGCTGATTGGCTCAGTAGTGATTCCTGTTTTTATTTAAAAAATCACGCAAGTGCAATTCTTTAAAATGCTTACTCATCTAAAACTTGCCCTGCTTTAGATAGGTTTGAAAATAACAGCCAGAGAAGAATGACAGCTGTCAGTTAATAACCTTCACTGTGTGCCAGGCACGGTGCTAAGCCCTCAGCAGACATTCATCCTGCGACATCCTTGGGAAAGAGGTTTTATCATTCCTGTTGTTCAGATGAAGGGGTCTGAGCTTCAGAGAGGTCCTCACAAAGCTGATGAGTTTGAGTTGGGACCGGACCCCAGTAGCCCTGACTCCCATCATTTGTGCTCTTACAGTGAAAGTGGACAGTTTAGTGTCCAGTATCTAAAAAAAATTTTATAGGCATTTCTCAAAGGTTACCATCTCCTCAGAACTCAACTTTATTCACAGTGTGCGTTAGTCCAATAACTTTCTTCGGAAGCGGTACAAAATTCTACTTCTAGAAATAAATGATAAGAATTACAAGTAAATAAACCAGACTAGACTAGAGTAGAACAGAAGAGGGGATCCCGAAGCTTCAGTAATTTCAGTGAATCTGAGAGATGGGATTATATGTTGTTGTCCAAATTTACTCCACCCACAGAATCAAAAACCTTTTTCCACTCTGTCATGTTAGCGATACGAGCACACCCACCTGATAATATCACCCACAGATGAAGTTAAGTATCCGTTAAATTCTTGATATTTTATATTACTTTAGCATCTGTGCCACTTGGGCTAAATCACAAGGCACTCATTTGAAGACTCAGATGGTCACATAGGGCTTTAAAAAGAGTCAAGTACCTTTGAATACTCTCGTGGCCCAGCGTGCTTGGAGCTCCGTGCCCGCTAAGATGGATCCTTTAAGGCTGATGAAGCCAATGAGAGCTAGCGTTGCTCTCTCTAGGTTTGAAGGAAAGACCCGCTTATATAGGAATATCTTCTTTGTACTGAGGCTTTTAAGAGGTTCTTCGAGAAAGGGAAAAGAATATGTGTATCCTGTCGCAAAGATCACAGTATCGATGTTTTTTTCCACCGTTCCGTCTTCAAAGAGAGCAGAGGTTTCTGTAAACTCCTTCACGCTGGTTTTCATGGTGACTGTCCCACAAAGGATACAGGTTGGCAGTTCGTCATTCACAATGAATTTTGATTTTTTCCTTTGACACAGAAGAGAAAATTATTCATTGTGCTTATGTCTATGAGATACTGGAGTGAACTCTTCATTTGGTCAATTTAAGGAAGACTGTCTGTCAAGCACAGGGAGTGAATTGACCAATGTCTAGTTCAAAGTTGCCTCTCCAACTTTCTGTTGCAATAACACGTTTTGTCCTCCTATTTCCGGTAGGAGGCATGTCGACAATGTTTAAACCTATTCTTTCCTGCTTGGGGTTTAAAATTCTCTTGGTATCTGGAGCAATACTTTCCCTGAAGCATCAGAATTGAGTAGGCAACAATCCATTTAATAATTTAATCCATTTAATAATCAGTTTTGGGTCTCACCTCACCCAGGCCTCAAAGGATTGACAACAGGCAAAGAGGAAGTTACCAAGAAATTTTTGGATAAAAATAAAAAAAAATCTGAATCCATTTATGCTGACAAATATTTTCATTATGAACATCATTCTGTCTAATCACAGCAGACATAATGTCTTTGTAAAATAGACATTTTGGGGCACCTGGGTGGCTCAATCAGTGAGTGACTGATTCTTGATTTGGGATCACATCATGGTCTCAGGGTCATGTGGTCAACCCAAAGGGGGCTCTGCACTGGGTATGGAGCCTGCTGGGGAGTCTCTCTCTCCCTCTCCTTCTGCCCCTTTCTCCCTCCCCTGCTCACACATGTCCACACATACTTTCTCACTCTCTCTCTCTCTCTCAAAAAAAAAAAAAAAGACAAATCATCCATTGCCATTGATTTTCTTTATAAGTTGAGAGCTGTCTTTTTTTTTTTTTTTTAAAGGCTCCCTGCAGAGCAGAGAGCCCGATGCGGGGCTCGATCCCAGGTCACTGGGATCATGACCTGAGCCGAAGGCAGAGGCTTTAACCCACTGAGCCACCCAGGCGCCTCTAAGTTGAGAGCTGTCTTACCAAAGAAAGATATTTGGGTCAAGCATAAAATAAAAGTCACCTTTAATGACCTTATATTCATTATATATATATATATTATATATATGTATATATATATTATATATATACACACACACATATTATAATCATTTCAAAGGTTTCCAAGGTTTTCTTTCTCTTGCCGTGTGCAACTTTATACAGATGTATATTAAAACATGTAATTCTAGGAATTCCTGTTGGAAATGCATCCTTTAATCATCTAGCCAGAGACAACACTGATGAAAAGTTATCTGTACTTATGATGCTGCAAATATTCCATGTGTAGACAATAGCCATTCCAAGATTCCTCAAAACCAATTTTAATTTCTTGATTTTCAAGCTCAAAATGAAAAGCTTTTATCTTCATTTTCTTCTAGCCTAATGAATTCCTACTGTTGTTACCAGACAGAGAATACTCCCATCTCAAGGACTGCTGTAGCACCTGATGGACATTGTCTTAATTAAGGAGCTAAGGGGGCGCCTGGGTGGCTCAGTGGGTTAAGCCTCTGTCTTCTGCTCAGGTCATGATCTCGGGGTCCTGGGATCAAGTCCCGCTTTGGGTTCTCTGCTCAGCAGGGAGCCTGCCTCTCTGCCTACTTGTGATCTCTCTGTCAAATGCATAAATAACATCTAAAAAACAATTAAGGAGCTAAGGTCAGAACAGAATAAACAAAGGCAGCATTATAATTATTGAAGATTTTGAGTTCTGAATAAAATAGAATGAAAAATAATTTTCCCATTAAATAAAAAAATTTAAGTACCCCTTTGTAATACTTAATCCATAATTCTCATGGTTAAATCTTTTATTCAGTTGCCTCTCTTGAATCCAGTTTAGCACACACGAGGGCAGAACTTGTGTGACAAAATCAAGGCATCTTCTTGTAATCACCATATTAAATGGGTAGCCCCCATCTGAAGAGCGGTGGAGAACCCAGGCACCAGTCCTGGTACTGAGAAGTACCTAGAAAGTAAGGCAGGATAAATATAGGGACATCATCTTGTAGTATTTTTCCTTGGTGTGCTTCAAATGTTCTGATAACACCTGATCCTTTTTTTGAAAAGTTTTTAATTTTAATTCCAGTTAGTTAACATACAGTGTTCTATTAGTTTTGGGTGTACAATATAGTGATGCAGCATTTCCATACAGTACCCAGCGCTCATCACAATGGGTGCACACCTTCATCCCCATTACCTGTTTCACCCATCCCCCCATCCACTTCCCTCTGGGAACCACCAGTTTGTTCTTTATAGTTAGGAGTCTGTTTCTTGATTTGTCTCTCTTTCCCACTCTTATTCTTTTTCCCCATTGTTTGTTTCTTAAATTCCACATGTGGGTGAAATCATATGGTATTTGGCTTTTCCTGACTGACTCATTTTGCTTAGCCTTATACTCTCTAGCTCCATACATGTTGCTGCAAATGGCAAGATTTCATTCCTAATCTGTTCCTAACTGGTAAATTTGTACACAGATCAATAAATGACTTCTGTTGTTGCCATTGTAGGTATGCACTATTCATCAGGCATCTTTTTCCCATCTAAGTAATATCGAATTTAAAGTGATGTTTTAAGAGAGCTATTTTAATTGGGTTAAATCAAAATCTCTTCTTTCCAAATCGAATCACTGTCCTATAATTTATGTTAAAGTGGAACAGAGTTCTAATTTGTGAATCTGTGCTTGGACTTTCTAAAATCATTAAATATACTTTGTGGGCAGAGTAAAGGTTGCTTTTCTTTTAAAACAAATGTGGTCAGAAAAACACCTTCCCTTTTCTAACTTTATATGGGAGTTTTGCCAGAATCACAGAGGGAGAGTGTAAAAGAAAGATAATTGGTCTGGGTGGAACGAATGGCCCACATGGTCTTGTTTCTGAAACCGTTACCTCTGAAAAGTCCCTAGTGGTCTGACATCCATGCAGTTTCCTAGCCCCCTCTTGGAGATGGTTCACTCCTGTAACCAGTGGATTTTTTCACTCATGCTATGTCCAGATGATTTAGCAACTGGCCAATGTGTTTTGTCATCATGTCTGCCTCTCTCCAGACACCAGAAATGATGATGGGGTGAGGGTGTGAATTCACCCGGGGGTACCTGCGCTGCCGTCCGACTCAGCTCCACGGCCACGTCTCCTGCAGTGTTCCCAAGACCGATCACTAACACACGTTTGCCTTGAAAGCCTTCTGGGCTGTTATACTCCTGACTGTGCAGGATCTGGCCTTTAAATTTATGAATACCTGAGGGGAAGGAGGGATCAGAAAATCAGAAGAATCTAAAGTTGTAATTCCCTAGGATGCAGGCATAGGGTCTGGAGGAAAAGGAAAGTTCCAGAAATACGTCAGCCTTTTGCTCTTGCTGCTAATTGAAGGAAGTAGAAGCAGCACACCATCTCCCTCCCCACTGGATTCTGGGAGCCCAGATATAGACTGAGTACAACCTGCAGGAGATTGACAAATGCGGGAGAATTTGTATGCCACACGAGTGCTCCCTTTGAAAGCAGTTACTTGGGGGAACTCGAGCTCACTGCAGACAAACCTCTCATGCATGATCCTGAACATCGTAAGCGAGAATTAGACTGTATTTTACCCAACAGATATAGTCTATAAGAATATGGCTTGTGTATATAACATATTTACAAATTGGGGCACCTGAGTGGCTCAGAGGGTTAAGCCTCTGCCTAGGCTCAGGTCATGATTTCAGGGTCCTGGGACCGAGCCCCACATAGGACTCCCTGCTCAGGGGGGAGCCTGCTTCTCCCTCTTCTCCCTCTCTCTGCCTACTCTGTCAAATAAATAAATAAAAATCTTAAAAAAAACATATTTACAAATTGAATTTTAATTTATTTACAGTTTTCCACAGAAGAAATTTTGTGGCAAGTTCTCTTATACATAAAGTCATTCTTTTTGTGGTTTAGGCTTGCTACTTGTACTTAATGCTTATTTTACTTTATTCTGTATTATATGCTTAATGCTTTATTATGCCCTCTGCTTATTTATACTCCATTCTTATATTATTTATATTTGGGTTACTACCGATCTTTCCAGTTCCTAACACTCTGTTAATAGCAGGACCGTGATTATGGTATTTATGAACATGAGAAGGGATCTCAGAATATTTCTTCTCTTGATTCATTTTTGGCAACTATGTCCTTGGCATCTAGAAAAAAGACATAAAGCATGGATTTGTGTAAATGAAGACTGGGAGTGACAGAGGAAGTAGAGGTGTTTGCAGTGGCGGCTGTAGCCTGGGAATTACGAGGTGGCAGAAGGACCAAGAGGGATGGGGTCAGTGACCATCGGACCCACAGGTGGGTGAGACAAAGGTCTGACAAGGAACCTGAAAGGGAAGCTTTCAAGTACTTCTGAAATTTTAAAATAAAAAGAGGAAGTTCGGGGTGTCTGGGGGTGCAGTTGGTTCGGCGTCTGACTCTTGGTTTCATCGCAGGTCGTTTTTTTAGGGTAGTGAGATCGAGCCCCGCATCTGGCTCCACGCTTGGTAGGGAGGCTAAGACTCTCTCTCTCTCTACCCCTCTGCCCCTCCCCCCACTCTCAGTCTAAAATAAATAGAAGTGGGGAAGCTTGAGCGGCTCAGTCAGTTAAGTGACTGCCTTTGGCTCAGGCCAGGATTGCAGGGTCCTGGGGTCAAGTCCTGTGTCGGGCTCCTTGCTCAGCTGGGAATCCGCTTCTTCCTCTGCCTGCTGCTTTCCCTCTCTCTCTGACAGATAAAGAAATAAAATCTTAAAGAAATAAAATAAGTAGAAATAAATCTAAAAATAAAAAAATGAGACTGTCTCCCAGAATATATCCTTCTCCTATCATCCAATGATTGATTGATTCATGTACTTAATAACATTTATTGCATCGGTAATATGTGTAACACAATATTTTAATTGGATTCTTTGCCTCCTAAGGCCCCCAAAGCTGGAAACTGAATACAATCCTGGCCATATTCCAAGGGATGTGTTAAGCCCACTGTGCAGAATTTGTAAAGAATGTGTATGCAGATCCATTTTGGGATCCCTAGCCCCTCACTCACTTTTGGGGATTGGAGTCGAAGTAGCCAGGAGTTGGAAATTGGAGAATGTCAGGAAAGGACGTAAAGTGCTGTGACGTTTTCTGTCCCCGGGACATGGAGGCAGGTGGGAGGGGCCGCAAGGAGACCACTGTGAGACCTTGACTCTTGGAGTCTAGGAAGCGTGGGGCCTGGTGTTTGACCCAAACTTGACGGGCTGTGGCTGCGCCTGCCTGCAAGTGGGGCCGGCTGTCCTGGTAGCAAGTTCCTCCTCCCCGGTTCAACACTGGTCTTAAAACTACTTGTGAAAGATCCGTGGGGATTCGTGAAAAGCAGAAAAGGCTTTTTTTTTTTTTTTGAGACTCTTTTGAAGATTTAATTTAATTAATTTTTTTTTAAAGATTTTATTCATTTGACAGAGAGAGACACGGCAAGAGAGGGAACATAAGCAGAGGGAGTGGGAGAGGGAGAAACAGGCTTCCCGCTGAACAGGGAGCCCGATGCAGGGTTCGATCCCAGGACCCTGAGATCATGACCTGAGCCAAAGGCAGATGCTTAACAACTGAGCCACTCTGGTGCCCCACCAATATTTTATTAAAGAATTTTTTTTATTATTATTATTTGTCAGAAAGAGAGAGAGCACAAGCCAGAGGGAGAAGCAAGCTCCCTGCTCGGTGGAGAGCCTGATGAGGGACTCTATCCCAGGACTCCAAGATCACGACCTGAACTGAAGGCAGATGATTAACCAACTGAGCCACCCAGGCGACCCACCAGAAAAGCCATCTTAAAAAGAGTAAACCTTAGATAGATGTCACAGGGGCTTCGACAGCATTTGAAATCATTACCCAAACCGTTGTAGCTCTCTTGCACTTTGGACTAAGTAAAAATTGATAGAAATGATTGCATTTATTCCCCAACTGTTCACATTTTGGCTAGGGCTTTGTCTTCTAGTGCCTCGTCATTTCCTTGAGGAAACCGTATGACTACTTGATGTTATTTTTTTGCATTGCTATCATGTCTGAAATACTTTATCACTGAAGGAGCACAGGACTTGCCACCCCAAATGGGCCGCTTTGATAGACTGATTATTTTTAAGTGAAGGGCCTTGAAAAACAGCAAAGGCAGGGAGAGGCCTTCTCTGGACCCGCCTCATCTGCCTAAAGGCAGATCCTCCAAAAGGACTCTTGTGGTCGTAAAACTCTTCCCTGGCGTTTCAACAACCAGGGAAGATTGGCTCTTGTATCACAGGAGCGGACAGCAGAAGTCTATACAGACAAACTTGCAAATGATCGTATCTCCCATCAACTCTTCTAAGAGCCTGTTACTCGTCTTTCTAGAAACATTTCCTGTCCCCTGGATTGCCTACAGCCCCTCCCCTTTCCCTATTAAGGTGGTATGTAAACTCTCAAATCTCATAGCTTTTTTGGGTATTCATTATTTTCTATGATGCCCCCGGATTAGTATTAAAAATTAATAAATCCGTATACCTTTCTCCCTGTTAATCTGCCTATCAAGCTGAGGAGGGTAGAAGGAAAGTCTTTTTTTCCTCACAAAACAGAACTGCACATTTCACCATACATATACGCAAAGTGGGGGTCTTTTTTTTTTTGACAATTCACCCACAAGTTTTTTTTTAAGATGTTATTTATTTGAGAGAGAGTGAGAGTGAGAGAGAGAGAGAGAGCATGAGAGCAGGGTGAGGAGCAGAGGGAGAAGCAGGCTCCCTGTTGACAGGGAGTCCGACGTGGGGCTCTATCCCAGGGCCCTGAGATCATGACCTGAGCCAAAGGCAGATGCCACTTAACAACTGAGCCATCCAGGCACCCTATTTATTAATTTTTAAATAGGCTCCACATGCAACGTGGGACTTGAACTCACGACCTTGAGATCAAGGGTCTCACACTCCACTAACTGAGCCAGCCAGGTGCCCGAGAGCTGGGAATTTAAATGCAAGTACTCTGATGCAAGATCCTGGACTTTTAATGTCCAGGTAATGCCCCACTACCTTCCTCTGTCTCTCTTCCAGTATCACTCTGTCATCGCTTTGTGCACGGTAAATTGCATCGCTGTTACTCAAAGAATGAATTCACACTACGGTTTAGTAGGAAGTTACACCCTTTACAAAAAAAATCTTAATGAACTGTGGTCAGCCAGGGAGCTCCAGAGTTACTCTCTCAAGTCAGATTTGTAATAATCCTCCTGGAGATGGGAGTTACTCATCCTTGTCTTTATAGGTAAATCCACTCAGCTTAGAAAGGCTAAGTGATTTGCTTAAGGCCATATAATTAATAAGTGCCAGAGACAGGATTTAAATTCTGGTTTTATGACTCCCATTTGTGCTACCTTTCAAGCTGTTTTTCTCCCTCAAATGACTTAAGGGATTGAGTTTGCTCCAGAAATAGCAAATAATTATATTTAATTTGGTACCAATAATTCCCCCCCCCATTTCTTTTTCTGCAAAAGAGCGGGCAGAATTCTTTCATACCAACACCCTGAGCTAAGTCCCACTGAGCCCTCTGTTCGGGGTCCTGTGCTGGGCACTCCATGGCTAGCAGCTGATTTCATCCTCAAGCAACCCTAGGAAGAAAGTGCTGAATATTTCATTTTACAGGGGGAGAAATAGGGACTTAGGACACACAGTTTGTCCGGGTGCCAAAGAAGTCAGAGGCACAGCTTGAACCTAGATGGCCCATGGTAACCAGGGGGCAAGGCTGCCTCTACTTGGACAATGGAAATGACTCTAAGGCTTTAGTTTCCATGAAAATCACATTGCTGGGGGAGTTTGTTAAACGTTGGGATTCCAGGGGCCCACTTTTGGAGGTTCTTACTCTGTAAATGCCACATGAACTTGCTTTTAAAATAAGCATCTCAGGTCTTGGCAGTGGTTAGGAAACCCTGAGCCGTGGTCATAGCCCACGGCTATCATCACACTAGTTCTTTTCTTTCAGGCTGTTTTCATAAGACTGTTCGATAACTGATTTCATTCAATAAGCTCATATTAAACATACACTATTGTCATGGAAAATGACTTTAACGTTCAGCTTTCATTTTAACTGTATTTTGCTTTCTCTATCTCATGCTCTTGTATGGGGGGGGGGCGCCAGGGAGTGGAGAACTGGGGACTACTGAGCACTTGTGGATGCTGTCCCCTCACTTGGGGACATTTAATGCCAGATAATAAATGCATCATTCGATGCCAAGGAAATGCAACTTTCAGGGGAGAGAAGTTTTCAGACAACTGGGCAATTAAACACAGAAACATCAAAACCTTTTTTTTTTTTTTTTTAGCAGAAGTCTTTCTGAAGGTAATTATCTATTTTACGTCCTAAAAGTAGAACACACTGATAATTCAAGGTCATCCTTATAACCTTCAATTATTGCACCATCCTCTTATTCAGTGACACCCTCAGGGTCTGCCGAGGGGCACGGGACTTAGTTTGCCTTGTCACTAAATGTCTCTTTCTTCATCTCCTACTTACTGCCCTAATGTTATAGTTTGGGAAATCACAGCAACTGTCCTAGGGGAAGGACGACCAGGCCCTTGAATTCCATTTACAATGCTCACAAAGCTAAAGACATTTATGAGTAATTGATTACACACAATTAGGCATTCACATCCCTCATCTCTAACTAATGATCACAACTGATACGCGGTTGGAGAGTCAGTCTTACACAACTTCTGCGTGGGGAGAGGAATGTGCAACTCGGGTCCGTGTTACCCTCCCTGGGGCTCCCACCTGGGACATAGGAGGACCTCGAACTCTGAGGTAGGATGGGTGCCGAGACAGCAGTTGAAACAGAGGGCTGAGTAGTTCTTAGTCTGGGGGAATCACACGTCTCTTAGAAAGCAGCTTCTTCTGAACAGTTCTCAGAGGTTCGTGCTAGTTCCCAGGAGGTCCCGAGTCACAGCGGCAGGAGCTACTGTTGGTGGAGAGCTCACTAAGGGGTCTGTCCTCTGCCGAGTATTTTACATGGATGGTTTCACTGGATTCTCAGGACCGCTCTATGAAACGGAGTCACTGGGCGAAGTGTACCCAAGGTAATGCGACTAGTGCTGGGATGTGGTCTGGGCTGCTGACTTCAGAACTTTGTTCCTAGGTAGTAAGCTAAAGGCCACGTTTCAAGAGCCATTGCCCCGAGGGAACTGTAGCAGATCGGGACTCCTTGGAAACCTTCCACTGTGTCCCTCAGCACCATTCCGCGTTCCGGGAACACAAAGAAAATTGGGGTATCTGTCCTGGTGTCCTCCTGTCACAAATCCTTCTAGAGTCCGGTCATAAACATAGACCTTCTCAGGAAGAGTCTCTGAAATCGGCGTGTGTGAATTCCTTTTCCATAATCTGGGTTTTGGGCAAAAGAGAAGGGCACACCAATACATCGGATGCGATAATTTCTTCCCCAGAGGTCATTAACGTATATAGAAATGTTTGCTCTTGAAACGATCTCAGACTACCGTGTGATTCTGTTTTGCGTTTGCCCCGTCTCTTCCCTCAGAACCAGCTCTTCCCAATGACACGCTTTAAACTGCCACAAGGATTCCCCACCTCTCAGTTCTTGGCTGATCTTTTGCAATCGCAACTTTGAGTCAGAGTCTAAGTGGAACTAAGGGTCGCCGAGCCAAACCTGACAAGACACTCCCTTCCAAAAACATCAGTGCTCTGGCACTTGTAACACATCTCCCCGCAGAAACTTCGTTACAAGAGCTGGTTCTGTATTTCTTCAGTGCCGTGTCGCGTCGTTGTTCATTTAGGCTCCCGGCTCGCTGCAAGTCTGAAGCCCAACCACTATTCACACCATTGCTTCTCTGCAAAATTATGCATTGAAGTCTCGCTCGATCCCTAAAACATTTGTTTAAAGTAGGATATTTTGTTAATTTGAGATCACATTTGTAAGATTTACATTTCTTTTTTTTTTTTTTATTGGCTCAGGTTTGCAAGCTTTCTTCTTCACCCTCGTCCTTAAACGTTCTTTCAATTCCTTAATGAAATTTCAAAAGTTCACTTCCTCCATTGTCTTTAAAGCCACTTCTAAGTGACAGAAGAGTAGCTGCACTACATTTTAATCATCCTCATTTGATCTCAAAACATGGCGATCTGCCAATCGTGACGACTATGGCTTTGAACTATGCGGGTCCACTTACACATGGATTTTTCTCAATAAATACCATGCAGCAGGGCACCTGGGTGGCTCAGTTGGGTAGGCGACTGCGTTCAGCTCACGTCATGATCCTGGAGTCCCGGGATCGAGTCCCGCATCGGGCTCCCAGCTCCACGGGGAGTCTGCTTCTCTCTCTGACCTTTTCCTCGCTCGTACTCTCTCTCACCGTCTCTCTCTCAAATAAATAAATAAAAATATTAAAAAAAAAAACCACGCAGCACTGCAAATGTATTTTCTCTTCCTTGAGGTCTCCTTAATCACACTTTCTTTTCTCTAGCTTACTTTATTGTAAGAATATGGTATATAATACACATACAGAATATGTGTAAACTGACTGTTCATACTATTAATAAGGCTTCTAGCCAACGGCAGGCCATTAGTAGTTAAATTTTTTGGTGCGAGTCAAAAGTTATACGGGGATTTTTGACTATGTAGGGGGTCAGCGTCCCTAACCCCCGAGATGCTCAAAGGTCAATTGTACATTTAAAAAAAATGAGCTGTTAGAGTCAAAAGCCTTTCTAAAAGGAATTTCTAAAACTCCATTGTGGCAATAGCTTTGGCATAAGAGATGTATGGTTTATTATCGTGGGGACCATTTTGAAGGGTGAAAATATTTCCAGGGATGTGTACTTGCTGCTCTGTTCTTTAAAAACAAATCTGTCAGGTTTTTTTATACTCTCACTTCCTTTGAGTTATTGAATTACAGATCACTCCTGATTCAAATGACCTGTAATTCAATGACAAGATTCAAAAGCTTGTATTTTTTTTTTTTATGACCCACAAGCCTTATGTGATTGTTGAACTTGAATCAGACAGGCATGTTAAAGCTTCCGTAATAGCAGCATTTATATTAATAAATAAATAAGAAGACACCTCCATAGTTCTTCACCTTTCAAAGTTATTTTGTACATTGCATTTCTGTGGGTGAACATAGAGTTGTCTCTAGTCATTAGGAATTATTTTCAGTTACAAATAAATGACTTGTTCTAAGAGAGCCCAGAAGAGTAGACATGGTCTCAGGTAGAAATGACTCACCAGGAAAGGACTCCAAGGGTAAACGGGGATTCAGGTAATGTCCGGTGCAAACCATGACAGCATCAAAGACAGCTCGTTCCTGCTTCCCCTCTGTCTCTGTGACAACATCCCACTGGCCAGTTTCGGAGAAGTCTGGACGCTTTGTTATACTGAGCACTGTGGTCTGAAAGTAGCAGACAACACTCACTTTCTTTCTTTTTTTAAAAAATATTTTTATTTTTTAATTTTTTAAAAACATTTATTTATTTGACACAGAGAGAGAGAGAGAGAGAGAGAGATCACAGGTAGGCAGAGAGGCAGGCAGAGAGGGAGGGGGAAGCAGGCTCCCCGCTGAGCAGAGAATGGGATGCGGGACTCCATTCCAAGACCCTGGGATCATAACCTGAGCTGAAGGGAGAGGCTTTGACCCACTGAGCCACCCAGGTGCCCCCACTCACTTTCTGTCAGTCACCTTGGGACCTCATGTAATGGCTGGTATGGTAACCATGTTCATGGGCCAAGCCCATCTCAGGGTAGGAGGTTTGTCAATATTAGTTTATCTCCCCAATAAAGAAATTAAGTAACTTGTACAAAGTCTCAAAAGCGGTCCTACATGGTAGGCCCCAAGACATTTGCACTTCTTCCCTGGAAGGAGGAAACATTTAGTTCTTATTTCCAGCCGGAAGGAGATGAGTTACAATACCGAATGCATCTGGAAAATGTGGGAACAGTTTTGGCTCATTATAGTTTCTGCAGTTCAGATTCCTAGTCATTTCTTCCCAGCACGTTTCATGAACTAAATTTGTTTCTTCTTTCCTCTCAAAGGAAAAAATCTCTAAATTTCATCCTGAATAAGAATTTGGATTCAGAAGAGGAATCAGGAAAGTGTGTATCTTAGTGATTTATTTGAGCAAAAATGAGAAATAGGAGAAGTGAGGAGTCTTTATCACCTGCCTTATTCATACAGAGATAAAAATCAGGAATAAGTTTACTTAGGATGCCCTTTCCATTAGTTTTCTGAATGGGCAGCCCCCGTTATTAACCTTTCCGTAACCCAAATTGTCTTACCCTAAACTGAATGTATTTCAGAAGGTCAAAGTGCTCAGCAAATTCTTGGAGATAGTCCCAAAATTTTCCTTGGTTCATGAAATTGGGATAATCTTCTTGGAAGGGGAAGTTGCTATAACATGACATTTCTTTGCAGACATTTGTCACTAATGACCTGTAGACCCTGGTCATCCCATCTTTAGAAGTTTCCTGTGGTGAAACATAGTTAGCTAGATGGGGTGGGGGAGGCAGGAAGAAAAGAGATTCCACTTGTAATTCCAAAGAGTTTCAGGAAAACAGTATTAGACCTCCATGCTATAGTTGTCAGAAATCATTGGTGGGACTGGAATTATTAAACACAATATCTTTCTCACACTACAAAGAAGTTAACAAAATTTAGTAGGCCTCCAAGACTAACACTGCCTTTCAGTGATTCCATAAACACGGGGCCTACAGTCTGCCTGGCTTATTTTTTTCTTCTTTTTTTGCCATCCTCAATCTCTCCACTCATGAGGACCTCGTCCTCCTGCCTTTGCTCACAGAACGCCTCATTGATTTTTGTATTTATTGTCTAGGTATATTTTCTTTTTCTTGTTTTTAGATTTCTTTATTTAGTTTAGAGAGAGAGAGCGTACATGTGCAAGTGGGGGGAGGGGCAGAGGGAGAGGGAGAGAGAATCTGAAGCCGACTTTGTGCTGGGGGTGAAGCCAAATACGGGCTCAATCCCAGGACCCTGGGATCATGACCGGAGCCGAATTGGGAGTCAAATGCTTAACTGACTGAGCCATCCAGGCACTCTTATTTTCTTTCTTTTTTTTAAAACTCAATATTATTTTCTAAAATTTTTCTCTATTATTTTAGAGTTGGGGAAGAAAACCAAACCAACTGTGGGGTCAAGTAGCAGAAGGTACACAAACCAGACCCAGTGTTTTCTTTCCACACCGACATTTGGTGGCTCGATCAGGGTCACAGTCCATCGGAAAAGCCTTCCCCCCAGCACACTGTAACCCTAGGGTTGTGACCACACCTGCTTACATACACTTGCTTATTCCATTTCCTTCACCGTCTGTCAAAGACTGGCAAAGGCCACCTTCTCCATGAGGACTTCCCTCACTCATAGAGTTCAAAGTACTCTCCTCCACCATGAGCTCCCACTGAACGTTGCTTTTCTCTTACCCCCTAGAGTATCCAGTTCTCAGACCTTCTGACTCCTGACACTTTATGTCCCACCAACGGGAGGGATGCCTAGGTCCCTGCTGAGGCAGCTGGTATTAAAGCCACTTCAGCCCCTACTTTCTGTTGCTCGAGTCACCTACAGCTGGACTAGCCCTAGGTGTAACCCCCCAGGGTGCACATTCCACTCCTTAGAAGGACTAATCAGTGCCTTGGTTCTTTATATTGTGATAAGGTGAAAGCTCCCAGACCTCCCACCCCGACCTTTCAGGGTCTGGATTCTTGCCTCACTCCTGCCAATTCTCTTCCCAAAGACCTGAATAATCCTGTGGGCTGGCGCTCACTCCCTGAGGCCAGCTTCCAACCTTCCAAAAGCGTCATCTGCTCTGTATTCACCAATGCCACTCGGCCTAACCTATGTGACACTGTTACTTTGTCTCAAAGTGTCCGTGGTGTAGAAATCACTGTCACTTCCAACACTATGTTTGGTGTATCAGACGGAAGTCTTCTTCCTCCCTCTTCCCACTGGCCTTGACCTTTTCCTGCGGAGTCTGCAGGTTCATCACCTGTCAGACTGCAGGAGGCGGCCTGGTGTCAGCTGCACGCGAGCGTGTTGTAGTGAGCTGCTTTCTTATGTGATCACCAAGGTAGGCTGAGGCCACCATGCCAGAGCAGGGACAAAGCCGACCGCCGGTTTATGACTGATGGACGTGGGAGGGTACGGGTACGCACAGTAAACTTCCATAGTCCCCCGATGTCATTAGTTCTCTCAAAGCAGGTGGGCTCCAGGTCCTCATCCAAGCAGCACTTGATGGAGGACAGGCCACTCACACCAGCTCCAATCACTGCCACTCGCTTGGCCATGGTACTCTGTTGGAGGAAGGTCGGGCTGAGCGACAAGACTGGAAGGAACCGCCTGTCATAGAACTCGACTCTTGGAGTGGTCGACACACCCTCTCTGAGCTGAGGCTGATTCACATTTTGGTTAAAAATGAAATCAGACTCTGGAAATCAGAGTGTTTGGCTTAAATCTTAGTGTCACTCACTAATAGCATGAGCTCGGGCTAGCTATTAATCTTCTCTGGGCCTCAGTTTTCTGTTTAGTATGAAATGGAATGGAAATAATAATAATAATATCTTAAATATTTGTTATTATTTTTATGAAGTTAAATGATTGATATGTTGGAAGGACTGTGGAAGTGTGTCTCCTACACAGTAAGTGCTCACTTAAATTCAGTTCTTGGTATTAACTACTATAGTCAGGACCTTGATCCCGTTGAGACTTTATTTATTTTTGTTTAATTTTTAAACATTTTTTATTTTACTATTATTATTACTATTATTTTTTGTTTTTATTTAAGTAGGCTCCATGCTCAACATGGGGTTTGAACTCGTGACCCCTGTTCCACTGAGACAGCCAGGTGTTCCTCTGGATGTTAGATGCCCTCCGTAATAAAAGGGCCTTTGCTATCACCTCGTCGTTCTAGACCCTAGGACCTGTGGCTTGCAAAAATGTTAGTTTTTATTCAAAACATCTAGAGTCCTGAAGAATAGCTCGTCAAGGTTCATCTCCTGCCATGCATCAAAGATATTCCACGAGTTAAGGGCGGGTCTTAATCTTGCACAGAGGCAAGACAGATGGACCATAATATAGAGCAAAGTCCTCAAGGAGAGATCTATGGGACATTCTAAGTGAGGTCTTCTGGAAAGTAGAGACTGCGGGTAGGACGTGTCACAGGGATTTATAACCAGTTTTTCTTGGTATTCTAATTCGGACTTCTGCAAATATCAACACAGCTTTCATATTGACAGATGGACTAACCACTCAGTTAATTCCAACAAATCAGCTATGTTGAAGAATTGTCCGAATTTTAAATTACTTATTTAATTAAATTACTTATTTACTTATTTATTTGTCAAACTATTTAATTAATTACTAAATTAATTTAAATTACTTATTTAAACTTACTTAAATTGCTTATTTGTAAATTACTTATACAAAAGTGCCTAGCACCAAATATCAGTGTTCATTCCCTACCTCCCTGATCGTCTCCCTCTTTTCCTCTTTCC
Source organism: Martes martes (assembly GCF_963455335.1). NCBI lineage: Eukaryota > Metazoa > Chordata > Mammalia > Carnivora > Mustelidae > Martes > Martes martes. The sequence goes on from NC_137903.1 coordinate 66,024,516, forward strand.
CCTAGAAAAGACAGCTCCCAAAGACAAAATTAACCAGCAAGTTTGCCTCTATGCAGTAGGGATACGTACCTGTGGTTTCCTTTGGGTTGAGGAGTTGGATTTCTAGACAGTTTTTAATCAGAAATAAGTGGCCTCCACCAATAATAACACTGGAATTTTCAGGCCACTAGGCAGAAGCCTAAAGTTGGTGGCTCTCAGCTGTGCTTTCTTTGCAATAATAACACCGAAGATGGTGGCTCACGGAACTGGTCAAGTGCAAAACGGGCCACCGTAGACAGACCGGAAGCAAAGTAATTCATTCAGCAGGTACACCCTGGGCACCTCTAAGTGCAGTTACTGAGCCAAGTGTGGGGGACCCACAGATGAAGACCCAGTAACTAAATAATACTAATTAAAAAAAAAAAAAGACTGTCCACAAGGAGATACCACCATATGGAGAAAGGCGGACACCTGCGGTATCACGTGGGACACACCTGCAGCAGCGGCGCGCTCTGGGTAGGCTGTTGGGCTGCATAGCTCTGCCTGGAGGCTTAGTTAGAGACCCAGAAGGGGCTGTGTTTTTCTGGGGTGAAAACACCTTGTCCTTTACACACCAACTTAAGAGATGGTACAGGCAGCAAAACCAAACTGGGAACTTATGCCTCTTAAAATTACAGAACACTTGCAGATTATGAATTTCCGAGTGAGGGCAACCATTTGAAAAACCACTGAGGGAGGTTGTGAGTGAATTGGAAACTGGAAGATGTGGGTTCTAGTGCTCCCTCTGCTTCTAACCAGTGAATATATGTAAACAAAATTCTTTTTTTCCCTGTGCGGTTGTTCCCACATGTGTAAAACAGAGGTTTCCAGTAGTTTTCCCTTCCAGCCCAAGAGAATTGTTTTTATGCCCGAATGCCAAGTATTTGGTCCCAAAAGAGGTGCGAACTGAAAGGTAGGAGAGATACTGCAGGCCTGAAGGGCTGGGGGTGGGGAGTGGGGACTCAAGGTGTGTGTAAGCTCTTCGTACGCTAGAAATGTGCTAGCAATGTAGGTCCTCTGTGGCTCAAAGCTTGCTTATGACGAGTCCCGTGATAGAGATGAGCCCTGAACTACTGAATCGCACTTTGAATGACATGAAAACCCCATCCCATTCCTGCCAGACCAGAAAATGTAGGAATTGTTCTTGAGATGTGGAGAGACTTGGGTGATTTGCAAATCATGCGATGGTTATGATGATGATTTATTTAAATTTGGAATATAATCTGTTGATACTTCTTATCAGCACCCACTCATTTTGTCATAGTATTTCCTATTACCAAACTGGAAAATTTGATGTTTCCCAATGCCTGGCACTACGAGCTCATCCGTCAGAGGAAACCAGAGGTGAGAAGAGAATTAGAGAAAGTCTCGTCAATCTGTTATTCCCACCGACACCTTTCTTTCGGATGGGTTCTCCCTACAACCTAACTTTGTCTCCTTACAATACACCTTTGCCTTCTGACTTTCTCCTTAATTCTGTTACTTTAATTCTAATCGAGAGGCTCCCGAAGAAGAGAATCACATTCATTCTGAAGGAATGCACTCACCAAGGAGAATATTTATCCTCTGCAAAAGCAGTTTCTGGAAACATCGCCCCATTAAAAAAAAAAAAAAAAAAGGCAACAGCAAAGAAGAATAATCCAGGACACTTACCTTGTTGGGACAGAGCAGCCACTCTGATAAATCACTTCTCAAAGCAAATAGACAAAAACAGTGTTTGCCTTAAAATTTTTTTTCGAAACTCAAACTCTTTGTTCTGAGAGTAAAACAAAGGAAAGCGGACTTTGATCAAGCGGTCTCAGTGTGGAAAACGATTTGCCTTCTCAGTCATCCCAGTGACAGCAGAAGGTGTCCCCTGCACTGAAGATACAAAGTTGTGTAGGGCAGGAGCGGGATACTTCCGTAATCGCAGGGGAGGGCTAAATGACGAGTCGGAATCCCGGCTTTGGATTCGAAGAACAGAAACTACTTTTGCCCCTTTTCCCCACCCTCCTGAACGTCACAGTTCCGGCGAAGCCCGAAACCTCAGGGAAAGCTTAAGTGGCTGCTCTTCTCGTGGTGGCCTTTAGAGGGTGCCAGAGTCACCACCGACGTCCCAGCCCGTCCCGAGCAGTTCTGCCTGCCCAGCTCTTTTGCATGGTTAGTCCCTTGAGCCATCATAGGAGCGGGGCAGAGATCATAATTTAGGGGACTGTCACCTCATCAATTCTTTCATGTCTAGAGCTGTCTAACCCCAGAAATAGGATTTTAAAACCCAGAGCTTTAAGGGATTTAAGCAGTGTCATCCTTTTGGAAAGGGTGAGCAGAGGGAGCTGGTAATATGAGACCGAGAAATCATAAAATTAGTTTTAAATATTAGCCTAGGGCACCATAAAAAAAGAATAATTCCAGAAGCAACAATAGCATACTAAATAGGCACGCTCTTTTTTTCTTCCTTCCTTCCTTTTTTTTTTTTTCTTCTCCATTGAGTGCTTGGAAGCTAGCCATCTTAAGTTCATTGAATGGTTTCTGGACCAGCAGCACAAAGGCAAATGTCCACGGGGGTCAGGAGCGTAACTCAAAAGAGGAGAGGGCCAGGTTGAGATCGACTGGAAAGCACATCTCCGGTCTATTAGCTTTAGGTAATGGTGCTATTTGAGAGCATAAGCCCCAAATTGCAATTTTAGACTCTTCAAAAGAAAATGAAAGTACAGATTTGTATATGCAATCCTCTGTTGGAACAAATTAATTTTTTCTTTTGAAAAATACTAAGCTCACATAAAAGTTGAAAGAAAAACAGTTAACGAGCACCAGTGTCTCCCTCACCTATATCTTCAGGCATCAACCTCTTGGTATGTTTTCTTCTTCTCTTTATACACACACACGTGTGCACATACACGCACGCATCTGAGTATAGTCTTTATTTTTATGAAGATTTTATTTATTTGAGAAAGAGGGAGAGAGAGATAGAAATTGAGGGAACGGAGGAGAGGCAGTGGGAGAAGCAGACTCCCTCTGGAGCAGGGAGCCTGACGCAGGACTCGATCCCAGCATCCTGGGTCTTGATCTGATCTGAAGGCAGACGCTTAACTGACTGAGCCACCCAGGTGCCCTGAGTGTAGTCTTTAAACACCAGGTGCCACAGGGACGTTCTTCCCACATTCACATTACTATTACCACATCTAAGAAAACTGATACAAATTCGATAATATCATCCAACATACCCAGGCTACTTTCACATTTCTTCAGTTGTCTCCAAAGCATTCTTACCCAGTGGCATGCCAGAGCTGGCTTGTGCCGTGAGAAGGTGTGCATCCCTTCCTCCTCCAAGTTCAGTGAAATCACAGTAGCTTGGCATTGGTCAGGGTGGGACTATTCATACCATGGAAACTGGCAATTGTGGTAAGTCTGGGGTCCTCCCTACCCCATGGCTAGTTTATTGGCACACGACTCTTTTTCTGAGCTATAACTGATACACAGAAAACCCCTGTGTATATTTAATGAATGTAATTTGATGAGTTTGGAGTTTGGATGCATTCCATACACTTGTGAAGCCATTACCGCAATCAAGATAATAAACATACCCATCACCTTCAGTAAGTTTCCTCATGCCCTTTTGTTTGTTTTTGGTAAGAATACTTGAGGTGAGATCTACCCTTTTAACAAATCTTTATGTGCACAATATGTATTTTAACTATATGTACTGTGTTGGACAGCAGATTGCCAGAACTTAATCATCTTGAGTAACTGAAACTATATTTATTTATTTATCTATTTGTGTTACATAAATTAACCCATTTATGATAGGCTAGCAATGTTTCAAACGGTGGCGCTTCCACTGGTCTTTCAACTCCTTCAGTCTTCTGATGGCAGACTTCGCTGTGACGGCAGAAGTGGTGTTGTAGGTCCAGGCGCCACCAGCGACGGTTTTCGTGCAGGAGCCACAATGCCAGATCCCCACAGCTCGTCTTTTCGTCTTGGTTTTGCCACAGAAGGAGCAAGTGTACTTGGCGTGCTGGCTTATCTCAATCTTCTTCACCATGTTCCTGAGAGAGGCACCATAACGGGTCCCGTATTTGCCCACGATTCCGACCTTCTTGGTGCGTTTAGCCATGTTGCCGCAAACTAGGTCTGAGCCCAGAGAGGACAAAACTTTATTTATTTTTAAAGATTATATATTTATTTGAGAGATAGAGAGAGAATGAGCAGGGGAGAGGCAGAGGGACAGGACACTGGGATCATGACCTGGGCCGAAAGCAGACGCTTAAACAACTGAGGCACCCAGGTGCCCTGAACTGAAACTTCATATAAGTTGAACAACTCTCTATTTCCTTCTGCCCCCAGTCAGCAACCACCACTCTACTCTCTTCATCTTTGAGTTTAACTATTTTAGAGAAGACTAGTACAGACTGTCTTTTTTTTTTTTTTTTTTTCCAAGTAGGCTCCACGTCCAGCATGGGGCCCAAAGCAGGGCTTGAACTCATGATTCTGAGATCAAGATCTGAGCTGAGATAAAGAGTTGGACACTTAACCCACTAAGCCACCCAGGCTTTGTCTTTTTGTGACTGGCTTATGTCACTGAGCATGATGTCGTCTCCAGGTGCATCATCAGTGGTTGTCATGTATCGCAGGACTGTTTTTGTTTCTGTTTCTGTTTCTCTTTTCAGTGCTGAATGATACTCCATTGTATTGTATAATGTATTGTGTAGCATGTTTTCTTCATCTCCTTATCTGTCAAATCCTGATTTCAGGGCCACTGGGTGGATCCATGCCGGATCCCCGGGTAGCTCTACTTTGAATTTTTTGAGGAACCTCCATACCACTTTCTCTAGCAGCTGCCCCATGTTACATTTCTACCAACAGTGTACAAGTGGTCTAATTTCTCCACATTCTCAGCGTTTCTTGCTATTTTTATTGTGTTTTTTATAATAGCCATCCTGACAGTGATATTTCACTATGGTCTTGATTTGCATTTCCCCGAAGATCAGTGATGTTGAGCACCTTTTTATATGACTGTTGGCCATTTGCGTGTCTTTTTAAGAGAAATGTCTGTTCAAGAACTTTGCCCATTTTAAAATCAGGTTCTTTTTTGGTTGTTGTTTTTGTTTTTGGCTATTAAGTTGTAGAAGTCTCTTACATATTTTGGATATTAGATATTAACCCCTTATTGGATGTATGGTTTTCAAATATTTTTCCCATTCTATAGGCTGTCTTTTCATTCTGTTAATTGTTTTGTTTGCTGCGAAGAAGGTTTTTAGTTTGATGAAGTCCCACCTGTCTGTTTTGGATTTTGCTGTCTGTGCCCTTGGTGTTATATCTAAGAGATCATTGCCAAGACCACTGTCAAGAGGTTTTTTCCCCTAGTTTATCTTTTAGGAGTGTTATATTTTTGGTCTTATGTTTAAGTCTTTAACCCATTTTAAGTTGATTTTGTATGTGTGTGGTGTGATATAAGGTTCTGATTTCATTCCTTTGCAACTGGATATCCAATTTTCCCAGCATCATTTATCGAAGAGACTGCCCTTTCCCCATTGTGTGTTCTTGGAAGACTTGCTGAAGATTAATTTCTGGGCTCACAATTCGGTTCTGTTGGTCTACGTCTGTCTTTCTTTCTTTCTCTTTTTCCTTCCTTTTTTTTTTTTTTTTTTAAGATTTTGTTTATTTATTTGACAGAGAGAGAGGTCACAAGTAGGCAGAGAGGCAGGCAGGGGGTGGGAGGAAGCAGGCTCCCTGCCGAGCAGAGAGCCCGATGCGGGGCTCGATCCCAGGACCCTGAGATCATGACCTGAGCCGAAGGCAGAGGTTTAACCCACTGAGCCACCCAGGCGCCCCAGTCTACGTCTTTCTTAATGCCAGTGCTATTTGTTTTAATCACTGTGGTTTTGTGTATTAGTTCTAGCAGGGTTTTTGTTTTGCTTTTTGGAGTTTTTAGGGCTTTCTATCTGTAAGATCATGTCATTTGCGAACAGATAATTTTACTTCTTCCTTTCCAGTTTGGGTGCTTTTTATTTCTTTTTGTTGCCTAATTGCTCTGGCTAGGACTTCTAGTACTGTTGAATGTAAGGGGCAAGAGGGAACATCCTTGCCCTGTTCCTGTTCTTAAAGAAAAAGTTTTCAGTTTTTCACCATTGAGTATGATATCAGCTATAGGCTTGTCATCTATGACCTTCATTATGTTACGACAAATAGCTTTTGTACCTACTTTGCTGAGAGTTTTAATCATGAAAGTGTGTTGAATTTTGTCAAATGCTTTTTCTGCATCTATTGAGATGATTATATGACTTTTATCTTTCATTTCGTTATGTGGTGGATCACATTAATTGATTTGTATATTTTGAACCACACACCCCTCTTTATAGTTAATCTTTAACTAAAGTTAAACTTTAGTTAATCTTTAACTAAAGTTAAACTTTAACTACTTTAATCTTTCCTGATTAAGTAGCCAATCCAAATTTACAAATTGCATTTAGCTGCAAAGTCTCTTTAGTTTGGCCTATTCTGTCACAGTCTTCCAGCCTCCAAGGGCCCAATTTAGGATGGGTCCTTATTATCTAGTTTGCTGCTGCTGGAACTGTTCTTCTGAAATAGCCTTTTAATTAGCTTCCTTACTTTCATTTGTTCCCCTATAATCTGCTTTCCAGAATGATCTTTTAAAATCATGAATTAGATCATGCTGCTCTGATATGTAAAAGCATTGGCTAAAGGGAATGTGTGGTCAGGGATGGTTTTTCAGAAAACAGGAATATTATGCCGTATAATGGTGGAGAATGGTCCAGGAGAAAGGGAATGGTCAACAACTTGGGAGAGTAATTGGACAAATTGTAGGAGAGAGGTTCTTGGGTAAGTGTGAAGGGTTGGAATCCAGAACGCTAGCAGGAATTGCCCTGCAGAGCATAGGTAGTCACCCTTAGTAATAGGAAAGGACATAGGAGCACAGCCCCAGGTGGACTGGGAAGTGTGGTGGTGGGAACCTGGTGATGTTCTCTGCTCATTGTCACTATTTCTCATCTGAGAGTGAGCTGAGAAGGAAGTAGCGGAGGACGTGGGAAGAGGCGATGATACAAAACGGTCTCACCTAGGAGATCAGACTGGGGAGGGACGGGATTAGGGCAGTCTAGCAGGATTTGGGGGCAGTAGTTTTGCCATGAATCGGAGAGTGATCAGTTAGAGGGCTGAGTGTTTTTCCTCTGCTCAAAGTCATGTGCTCAGGAGGAGGTTTGAAGTAGGCAGAGAGCTGGCTTTTGACCAGAGCCGGAGTTCTGCCATGCAACTATGAATGGACAAGAGGGGGCCATGAGTTCAGCGCCCATGCAAGTGTGATATAACCGAATCACGAAGTCTAAGCTGGCTAATAAGGGAAATGAGAAACTGAGGGGAGGTGCGAAGTAGAAGATGGCCGAGGGTTTGGGTTGGAAGTCCCAGCGGTTAGAAGAGAATGTTTGAATGTTGAATGAGAAGAACTTAGCTGGAGGACAATGGCACAGTTGGTGGAGAAAGGAATGTTTGTGAATCAGCCTGTGGAGAGCTGCTCTTGCCGAGAACGACAAGGTCAAGACTGCACTGGCTAATACAATAGCCACTAGACATATGGAGCTATTTAAGTTGAGGTTTAAATTAGTTAACATTAAATAAAATTAAAAATGCGTTTCTCCATTGGCACTAGCCACATTTCAAGTGCTTAGTAGCCACACGAGGCTGGTGGCTGTCTCGTCGGACAGTAAAGATGAAACATTTCTGTGGTGGTGGGAAGTTCTCTTGGACATCATTGGTCTAGAGGGTGAACATAGTGGTGAGTGGTTGAGACGGGTAGAGGGTAAGATCATTAGAGGTAACTGGGTTAAGGAACTGAGAGGACATGATGGGGAAGGATTGTGTACTTGATTGTGAAATCACTGAGAATTATGAGAAAAATAATGGTGAAAGGAGAGACGTTGGTCAGAGATCCATTCATTCCTCCATTCCTCCCTGTAGCTCCGAGCCTGGGAAGGCTGTCCGCCCCCTGCTCCAGGTGTGGGTCTTTAGTCAAAGGGGAATCCCATCCCCCTGGGAAATGATTGCCTCTGATGCATTTCAGGCCGTGAGGATTTGAGACACAAGGAGATTCACTGGAGACTTTTGGATATTTTTGGTCTTGTCCGTGATCTCGGATAGAACACCAAAGTCACAGACAACAAAAACAAAAACAGACAAGTGGGATTTCATCAAACTAAAAGCCACGAAGTGGAATTCAAGCCTGGCAGGCTGGCTCCGGGGCCCGGGCTTTCACAGACAGTTGCAGCAGATCCCTGCTCTGCAGGAGAGACACACTGACAGGACGGGTGGATTGAGGACTGTAAGATGACAGAGGGGGAGGAGAGGTCAAAGGATCACGGTGAGCTCTTTTGTGTTTCAGAGCGAAACTGTGGATGAATGGAATTGTTATTCCCTGAGAGAGGTGCTCAAAGAGAATTTTAACTGCAAATATAGGGCAGCTCAAGTTCTCTCTCTTCTTGAGGGAGATTTGGTCATTTGTGTCTATTTGATCAGGTCGAGTTCATTGGCATAAAGTTGTTCATAATATTCTCTTAAAATCCTCATAAAGTCTCCACAGGTGAAGGGCTCCGTCCTTCAAGATGGCCTCGGCTCTCACTTCAGCCCGGATTGTCATCTGTGCTTCCGAGGGCCGGTTACAGATGGAGACTCCAATGACCCCTCTTGGGTTTGATTAATTTGCTAGAGTGGGTCACAGAACTTGGAGAAACACTTTATTGGCTGGAGAACCAGGTTATTATGAAAGGATATAACCCAGGAAAAACGAGGCGGAAGACACGCATAGGGCAAGATCCATGGGAACGGGGGGGAAGAGCCTCTATGTCTTCTCTAGGGGCATGAGTCTCCCCAAACTTCTACGTGTTCACCAATCTGGAAGCTCTCTGAACCCCTTGCTTTCGGGTTTTCAGGGAAATTTCATCTTGTGGAGCCCGGCTCAATGAACTAGTGGCGGTGGTTGATTTTCTGTGGGGCGGATCTGATTTGGGTTGTTATTCTGCCTGTTAGAGCACCCCATTTTGTTGTAGAGTGCATTCTAGGGCAATAAACACTCCCAGGCAGGATCATCCCTTTATTTTTATTAAGATAATTTTTTTCAATATAGTGATTCAATGATGATTATATATATATATTGCAAAATGCTTAGCATAGGCATAGTTACATCTGTCAGCATACAAAGTTATTATAATATTATTGACTCTATTCCCCACCCTGTACTTTTTGTCCCCATGACCTACTTATTTCGTAGCCAGAATTCTGTACCTCTTAATCCCTTTCTCCTATTTTGCCCATTTTTCCGCCCCTCCCCCTCTGGCAACCACTAGTTCCCTGTATTTATGAGTCTATTTCTGGATTTTGTTTCTTTGTTGTTATTTTGCTTATTTGTTATTTTGTTTTTTAGGTTCTAGGTATAAGTGAAATCATATGGTCTTTGTCTTTCTCTACGGTCCCTACATTCCTTTAGACACGTTCCAGGGAATTTATTGAACCCTCAATTCTTTGATGGCTTTTAGGAGTGGACACCTCGTCCCCTTCTCTCTTTCCCCGCATCTTTCCCCCAACTTGGAAAAAAAGCATTAAAGACCACTTGAAACATTGAATTTCTGGGTTGTTTTCTTTCTTTTTATGTCTGAGGCTGGTACCATAACAGGATCATGTTAGTACAACCAAATCTTTTGTGAAGTAGGGGGCTTAGTTGAGGCCTATGGAAATGGTTTATATGAGAGAGAGATAGGAATGCTCAAAGTGCTGTCTTAAACAGCTCTCTCGTAAGGGGGACCTGGAACTTCCCAGCAGCCTTCAAATGCGCAGAAATCATGATTGCTTATCTTCCTCTAGCGCTGGAAGCGGGAGCAGAAGGAGAAGCCCAGCAAGACCAGTGGCAGCCAGGGAAGGACGGGCCATGGCCGTCACCACTTCAGTAAGGTTCACAGCTATGATGAAGAGAATGACGTGGCAATGGAAGGACCAGAGCCCTATAAATCTACTAGGTGCATCTGACAAACCACCTGGGTAATCTTTTTTTTTTTTTTTTTTTTTACAGGAAAATTAGGAAAACGGCCAGAAGCAAAGCCAGAAGGCTTAAGAGTTTAAGTAAGCTTGCAAAGGGAGATGGGCATTCTTGTACGATTCGAGTTTTGGTGACTTTGAATGTTCGATCCCACTGGGTCAAGATGGCATTTCTGGCTCCTTTCCATTTCCCTGGGCCAGTCAGGCGGAACTGGTACGGTGTGCATGGGCCAAAGAAGATGGTCAAAGCCAGACGTGGGTCCGTCAGGAGCAGAGAGAATAGGTTGGGTTTTGCATTGATACTGGTCAGGAGTTCATCTATGTATGTGATATAATCTGATTGTAAAGCTTTGCAGTAACACAAGCCAAACCTTTAGGAAAGGAAAATTGGGGATAAAGAAAACAAAAAGGTACAACAATGATAATCCAGAATAAGTTAAAAGTGCTAAAAGTAAACAGCGATACCAGAAAATTTGAAATGGTTTGTGTGTTCTTCCCTCCAAGACCATAGCTGTCTAATGGTCTCATTATATATATATATATTTAAAAACTAGATGAGCTCCTTGACAAGACACTGTATATGCATGGTGCTCCAACTGCTCATTAAGGCAGTTGGTATTCTTTAGTAATTTCTAGAAAAAAAAGTTTTTACATAACTTCGCTATTCCTAAATTTTTCTAAAACTCAATTATTGTTAGATTTGTAAAATGGAAAAGTCCACAAAAATCAATAGGGTGGAATTTCCTGTAATGCTGGTCTAGTCCCTAAATCACTGATTGACCTATGACAAGAAGCCTTTCCACTGTGCAGTTCTAATTAATTATCTGTGATATAGCAGAATTCTATAATGGTGATTGATTTATACTCCAGGTTGAGGGTGAAAGAGAGACATCTAAAATGTTTTTATTATTTGGGGATTTAGTGCTTTGTCCAGGATAGATCAGCATGAAGTTTGCAAACATGTATAAATTAGAGAAGTGATAACAATTCTTAAATGCAATCATTTTAAAACTTTTTTTTTTGGTTATGTTATGTTAGTCACCATAGAGTATGTCATTAGTTTTCGATGTTGTACCAGCCAGACAGCAGAGCGTAAAGAGGAAGCCTCTTCTCCAGGGAACAGAGTCAATAAGCTTATTCTGGCAAAAGGCCAGATGTTAAGTGCATTAGGTTTTGAGGGCCGTATTATGGTCTCTGTCTCAACTACTCAGCTCTGCTATTGTAACTCAAAAGCAACCATGAGTGTGGCTATGTTCTCATAAAAGTTTATGGCCACTGTGATTTAGATTTCCTATAATTTTCACATATCACAAAATATTCTTCTTTCTTTCCATCCATCTAAAAATGTAAAAGAGGGGCACCTGGGTCGCTCTGTCAGTTAAGGGCCTGCCTTCAGCTCAGGTCATGGTCCCAGGGTCCCGGGATCGAGTCCTGCATCGGGCTCCCTGCTCAGTGAGGAGTCTGCTTCTCCCTCCTCCTCTGCCTCTCTCCCTGTTCATTCTTTCTCTCTCTCTTCAATAAATAAATAAAATCTTTCAAAAAATATTAAGAAAAAAATCATAAAAGAAAAATTAAGGTGATTGGCCGATTTGGCCTGCAGGCCGTAGTTAGCAGAGTCCTACTCTAGAGTGGCTGTCTGAATAAATAATAGAACTGGATAAAGATTTGTTGAATGAATGAATGAGCAGACTCTTCTGGTGTCAGAGTGATGAACATAGCTCTGTCTGATTATGAATAAGGCAGGGAATCACGTATCCGAGAGATGAGACTGAATTATATTTGGTTTAGAATCCAGACTCCACCACTGGGTGTCATATGAAACAATGAATCTTGGAACACTACATCAAAAACCAATGACATACTGTATGGTGACTAACGTAACATAACAAGAACAACAACAACAAAAAGAATCCAGACTCCAGGTGGCATTAGGTAACCATCATCTGAAGTGACAATTTGGGGATACTTAAACTTCTCAGTTCCCTTCCTGCCCTCTCACCTTAAACAGGCTAGCCTAGATTTTTTCCCCACTGAGTCTAAGTTTCCTTTAACTCATCTCTGTCTGCCATTGTTTTTACCCCCTTGAGTGATGATTCAAAAAAGATGCATACATGGTTAACTTAGTTAACTTACCCATTGTGTTTGTTTTCTTTTCTTTCATTAACTTCCTCTATCATGACATTTTGCGGTGGTAGCTTATTTATGCCTGTGAAACGTATGAACAAAAAAGGCAATTTAACTTTAGGTCTGCTTGCCTAGTGGGTAAAGATGCTTTACCACTGCTCATGTTTCACTCTTAGTACCCAGAATCTGTTATTCTGGCAAAAAAATGGTAGCAGCCTACACGGATTGGAGGTATGGCCCTGGTAATAATGTTACCAGCCGAGAAGTTGTATCTTCTGGGTCATCTTCCTAGTTAACTGATAAAACAAAACCTCACAACTGAGTTCTGCCACTCCACTGACTGAAACTTTCCATTCGAATTGAACCTGTTGATTCTGCAAAAATAACAGGTAGATACAACTTGTATTTTTTGACCCCTGATTTATCTTTTGTGCTACTAATGGCTCAAATTCGTTATGATGGTGTAATTCCATGAAGAATAGAATGGATCCTGCTTTTAAAGACTGTGTTGTTTTGAGGAGTGGGAGGTGGTCTCAAAATTTCCAATATCCCAAATAACATGGCAAACCAAAACCATATGTGCCCTGTGGTTTCTCGTGCACATACCTTTCAGGACTCGGACGACCCATCGCGCTTGCGTTTCTCCTGTGGGTATCATGGAGCCCAAGGGTTTGATGAGGCCAATGACAGCCAGAGTTGGCTGTGGCAGGTGCGCAGGGAAAATGTACTTGTACAGCGATGCCTGGCCGTTTTCAACTTTGACAATGGTCTCATCCAGGAAGGGGAAAGAAAAGGTGTAGCCCGTGGCAAAGACGATGATATCAATAGGCTCTTCCTTGCGGGTGTTGTTGAATACGACAGAGTTTTCCTTCACCTCCTTTATGCTTGGCTTGATGAGCACTTTCCCAGTGATGATCCGGCCTGGAAGCTCGTCATTTAGCACAGGCTCTCTCAGCTGCGTCCTAAATGGAAACGTGGGCAGGGACGAGATCTGCCAAGGGCCAGTGTGGCCAGCCCTCCCTCTCCCTTCCCTTCCTTTCTTCCTTCTGGGACTCTCCCCTTGGCCAGGCAGGAGGTGCCAGCCATGGGAAAAGCCCCTTCTGTGGGAAGGACTCATGAATGTCCAACAAGGATGAAATGTGTTGACCATTTACTAGTGTTCGGGAGCCTATGGAGAAGGGTGTCAGAGCTTTCCCTGGCTCCCGTTGCCCTTGCTGACTTTCAGATCTCAGTTATCAGTGTCTTTAGAGATAACCCAGGGCTGACGGACTCCAGGGGAAGCTGGGGACTTCTACATCTGCTGGAACTGCGGGGAGCTCTCTCCTCCTAGGAAAGCAAGCATGTGTTTAAAAGGAACAAGGGCAGAATGATCTTTTTCTGCCTATGCCTTTGGGCTCACTAAGCAAATACTTTGTGAGATGATTTTAAATAAGCTGAGCCATTTTGAGGTTATGGTGAAGGCACAGAAAGAGACAGTGGGATAAAATGGAAAGAGCACTGGAATAGGAAGGAGGAAGGGTGGCTTCTTATCCTAAGTTTATACTTAACAGAACTTGAGGAAGTCAATTTGTTCCCAATTGGGTTTTATTCATCTGTAAAATAGGGATACTGACTCTTGCCATCCTTAGTTCATTGGGTAGGATTAAGAGCATATGAAAAAATGGGAGTTGGGGTTGGTCTCAAAATTTCCAATATCCCAAACAACACGGCAAGCTAAATAACATGGCAAACATGAAATAGTATATATGTAAGAAATTTGGAAATGATAAATGATTAAATCCAAGAGTGAAGGGATGATAGTTCCTTAGGCTCATTTCACATCTTTTAAGGCTTATGGTTTATAGTCCCTCAGCTGCCATCCAGGTTAAACAAAGCTTATGGTAGACAAAGTTCTGGTGCCAAGAGTCAAAACCCCCAAGGGGCTTCAAAGTAGGACATGGAAGAGGGTAGGTAGGAAATACGGAAGGAAAAGATGGTGACAGTAGAGGCAAGAGGAGAGCGGGGTGAGAGGAAGATATGTGAGAGAAGGATGAAGGATGAAGAGAGCCAGAGGAAACAAGTGTGTGTACGCACACAAGGGAGCTGTGTGCCATCAGTGGTGTCTTGGGTGTCCCGTGATCCATGCTGGCCCAGAGTGAAGTTGGGAGGATCTCCAGGCTAAGGTGCCATATCCTGGTGATGGAATGTCATTGTACAAACTAATGAACGAGAAAGTAGAGCCTTCAGTTCTTGCTAATGAGATAAGTCGTAGGTGGTAACTCAGTTATAGACTGAATTTAGGACATACTGAGATCAAGGTCATCTTGACAAGGGCAAGAAGGCATTGCTGTTGGAGAGATGGCAAGGGGCAACTAGAGCATTTAATTTTTCCCACACAGTGAAACAAGGCAAGCATGTTGCTTATGTCAAAGTAGTCATAGACAAGTCGCTCTCTTTTGATCGCTGTAGCTGAGGCTTACATAACTTGCCTAGCTCACAGAGCTCGCTTATTACTAAACGAGCTTGGGCAAGTAGTTGAACTTTGTGAAGCCTCAGTTTACCCAGGATAAACAGGAGACTATAATAATACTTTAAAGGGTTATTGACAAGATGACATTTCTAGTTTCGCTTACCAAGAACTCAAGAACAGTTAGGTCTCACGAAGTACATTTGTATGATGTCTTCTTTCATGTTCAGCCACATGGTTGTGTAATTGCCTGGTTTGGACATGCCAGTGGAAGGATCAAGTTTCCTTCTGCCCAGCAGCCCTCAGCAGATACACTATATTTACCTGTCTTCTGGTATTAAGCCGTAATTTGCGTGATTGAACCAGCTGTTCATCTTTCTTGCCATTAACCAAGTCACAATTGGAGTTGGGAGAGAATTTCTGAGCATGTTCTGAAATCGAGTCATGAACACCATGTCCCACGGGTACCCTGAGTCAAAGACTCTGCTCATCACCCAGGCCCCTCCCGTGGTGCTGAGGAATACCTAGAAACAATCAAAGAAACCACTCAGTCTGAGCCAGGGAACAGGGTTGGCTTTGCCAGAAATTCAGGAAGTTTCACGATTAGAATGGCACCAGAAATACCACCCTCAAAATACATCCTCAACCACATATTTCTGGCTCCTCCAGCTCCCATCTTCAAGCTATTCTTTTGCGATCATGGTTTGAGCATCTAGAGTATTAAAATGCCTTAGAACATTTAACGAACTTACTATCTGCTAACCACCACAGTGAGTGAGATACTGTGACAAGCGAGGGGGAGCTGAAAGTTTCATGTGAAAAAACAACGAGCAGGTGGTTACAATTTTGTAGGCATGCCAACAATTGAAAATTGTCTACAGAGAGTCTCAATAGAAACCATTGTTGGAATTGACAGAGTTCAGTAACCCAATTAGTTTTGGCGGATTCTCTCTTTTTTTTTCTTTACAGAGTCGCTATTTGAGCTTACCAGCTGACTGAATTTGAAATTTCCGATCATTACAGAAATAGGAATAATAATATGCTGCCTACATGTGGTGGTCATAGTGGGTGAGACTGTGTTCTTTTTTATTTCAGGACCTCCTTTTTCTTCTTTTAGGATAACTCCTCCAAACTGTTAGTCTCCCCAAATCCATCAATCAATCAGGTCCTTTTTTGAAAGTCCCCAAAAGGAATATTATAGTCACACACTCCCAGTCCTTTTTCTTCATGGCTATTGTCACTCTTGCAATCAGTGATCTAATTATCTATACTTATTTCGTTGGCATCTGTGTCCCCCACGGCCCTGTGCTCCACGATGGCAGAAATCTTGTTTCTATTGTGTTCTTCAGTGATTCCCAGTGGCTGGCACAACATTTGGCACATCAGAAGCCAACAACTCATCTTTATTTGTTGTTCCCACCTGCCAACTGAGGAATGTTCATTACAATTATTACATAAATTCGTAGTAGGGAGAGATCACGTGTTGGGGTGAGATAGCTGGGCATGTTCTTGTGGGTTGTGAAAAAAGGAGAAAAGGCACTGCAGGAGGAGGGGGGTCGGGTACGAGGAAAGGGGAAAAGAGACGCAGAATTGGAAAGGGTGCAGAGTAGTGGGGGATAAAGCTGAAATTGCAGATTTGAACCGAATTAAGGAGAACCCTATAATGCAAGGCTAGTTCACCTGCAATTTCTTATTAGCATTTTCTTTTGTGTTGCTTATTTTGTTTTATCCGTTCCATTCCATTCCATTTTAGTAGGAGCTTCCTGGACATTTTGGCAGGAGCACAGAGCCGGCAGAGCTTTCCTAGCTTCCGTGGTTTGGCAAAGTGATCAAAAAGTGGCCTGCGGGGACGCCTGGGTGGCTCAGTTGGTTGGACAACTGCCTTCGTCTCAGGTCATGATCCCAGAGTCCCGGGATCGAGTCCCGCATCGGGCTCCCAGCTCCACGGGGAGTCTGCTTCTCCCTCTGACCCTCTCCTCGCTCATGCTCTCTCTCACTGCCTCTCTCTCAAATAAATAAATTAAAAAAAAAAAAAAAAGTGGCCTGCGCTCTCTCAGGTCTGCCTCCTCTGCTTCTCTTTCCCACTTTTTTGTTTTTTACTTGAGTATAATTGACATTCCTTTTTAAGCTAGTTATTAGAAGTTTTTAAACATGAGAGTGTCATAATGAGAGCTGGCTTTTCAGAGGATTTGTTTGTGGGTGTTAGGGTGTCTGTATGGATTGCTGCATGTGGGAAGGAGAGTGGGCATGCAGGGATATGGGTAGAATTAGGAACAGGTGCTTTGGGTCAGAGGGACTTGAACTTGAAGGCTGGCTCAGCCATCTGCTAGTGGTACAACGTCAGGCAGCCTCCTTAGCTTCTGTAAGCCTCAATTTCTTCACCTACAGTCAAGTGTACTGACAGGACACACTCCCATGGCTGCTTTTTTTTTTTTTTTTTTTTTTAAGATTTTTAATTTATTTATTTGACAGACAGAGATCACAAGTAGGCAGAGAAGCAGGCAGAGAGAGAGGAGGAAGCAGGCTCCCCGCTGAGCAGAGAGCCCGATGCGGGGCTCAATCCCAGGACCCTGGGATCATGACCTGAGCCGAAGGCAGAGGCTTTAACCCACTGAGCCACGCAGGCGCCCCCCCCCCATGGCTGCTTTTGATGACTGGTTGAGGTCATACTGTAAGGCATTTAGTGAAGTGCTTGGCACAGAGGAAGCCCCAATAAATATGAATCATTTCTACAATTATTATTAGGAGGATTATTGTATGGACTCATTGTACGGACCTTATCGTACAGACCTGTTGAGGGTAGTGGAGGTTAACAAAGAAAGGAGGGAAAAAGCGAATGGGAAATCTTCAAAGGAAGAAGAACAGGATTTGCTCACCGATGGGACCAGGTAAGACCCAGATGTCTCCTATAGCTCTTGTTGGATGACTGGGAAAATGACAAAAATAGGAAGTCAGAGAAGTTGGTCCTAGAGGAAAAGTGACACTTGGAATTTGCAGTAAAGAATTTATAAACACATAAGAAAAAATGGTTTAAAAATCTGTTCTTTTGGGGCACCTGGGTGGCTCAGTGGATTAAAGCCTCTGGCTTCGGCTCAGGTCATGGTTCCAGGGTCCTGGGATCGAGCCCTGCATCGGGCTCCCTGCTCAGTGGGGAGCCTGTCCTCCTCTCTCTTTCTCTGCCTGCCTCTCTGCCTACTTGTAATCTGTCTGTCAAACAAATAAATAAATTTTTTAAAAAATCTGTTTTTTGGGGATGCCTGGGTGGTTCAGTCAGTTCAGCATCTGCCTTTAGCTCAGGTCATGATCCTGGTGTCCTGAGATTGAGTCCCGCAGGGGGGGGGGGGGCTCCCTCTCAGCAGGGAGTCTGCTTCTGCCTCTGCCTGCTGCTTTCCCTGCTCGTGCTCCCCGCCTTTCTCTGATAAATAAATAAATAAAATCTTAAAAAAAAAAAAGAAAAAAAATCTGTTTTTTAAAAATGCGTGTGTGCTTTAGGCATATTTATTTCTTTCATCATTTTTCACGTTTGCCCGAGGCACGCATCTTAAGATAAAATTCTTCATTAAGTCACGTGAAGAAAGGTACCTTTTTTGCCAGGTGGCTAGCCTCCACAGCAATGTCTGTGCCCGAATTCCCCATTCCGATCACAAGGACTCTCTTGTCCTTAAATATATCTGGATGTTTATACTGTCGGCTATGAAAGTACTGGCCTTTAAAGGTGTTTATACCTATAGAAAAAGAAAGTCAAATAAATAATTGTATAGGATCAGTGAATGAAACATAGATGTTCCATTAGTATCTTCTTGATGGATTATTTTGGTTATTTTTATTATTTATTTATTTTAAAAAATATCTTATTTATTTATTTGACAGAGAGCGACACAGTGAGAGAGGGAACACAAACAGGGGGAGTGGGGAGGGAGAAGCAAGCTCTCTCCACTGAGCAAGGAGCCTGATGCTGGGCTCGATTCCAGGATCCTGAGCCAAAGGCAGTCGCTTAACCAACTGAGCCACCCAGGCGCCCCTAAAGTGTGGCTCTTATTTGAAAAGGTCCCTGTGAGTTGGGGAGGTTCACAGATAGTTTACCTCGGCGACTGACTGGGACTCAGGCTGAGTGTGCTGAGTCAGCAAGAGCTCTTAGGAAAAGGGATTGTGTTCGTTATAACGGGGTCAGATCTACTGTTCTAACCAGAAAGGGTATCTCAGGCAGCTGAGGCCAAATTTCTTACTGAAACATTGAATGTGAACGGATAGTTTTGGAAAATACTCTCAAGGTTGCATTAACACAATCAATCAAAAGTAATACATTCTGTACAAAGAACCTATTTTTTCCAGAAAAAGTGATAAGACATCAGGGGATAAATATGGATGCTTGTGGCAAGTAGCCTCATTAAGATCTGGTCACTCTTTAACTCACCTTGAATCGTTAGAAATCCGATATGAGTCTCAGTTAAAACTCACCATAATCCAGAGCCTTTAGAATTTAACGGTGATGCAACCGAATTCAAATATTAACTCAGACAGGACCCATTATGGACCTGGGAATGGCTGAGGAGGGAGAGCTAGACAAGTTTGAGGAGAATCATAGAATTATTATCCTTATTATTTTCCATAATATCCATAGATAATAATTCTACCCCGGGATGTTAAATTATCTTAGATTCTCTCCAGAACAGGCTCCTTTGGATCACAAATGAGCAAAAATGAGACCCTGTGGTCTCCTATCAGACTAATATTTTTCCCTCTTTTGTCACAGGAAGGCAGCATAAGCATTTTATTAGGTGAATGTGTTTGTGTTAGTAAACACACTAGAATGTATATATCTGAATGAATTAAAAGTGGTTATCTTGGGAAGTTGTACATTTATTCTATGATACCTGTTATTTTTACTAAGACTTTTTGGAACATCTTTGGAATTTCCTCCAGATCAATGTGCCTCCAGACACAAATTTTTGAAAGTCTTCAATGAATCTGAATTTTCGTAACAGTTAACAATGACCCTAGGGTGTATGTACTGTGTACTAAGCAAGCCTGTTGTGAGGCAGAGAGGAAGTTGGTGAGATCTGGAGGACTCCTTTTCAAATCTAAAGTCACAGAACTTTAGAGCTCAAAGGCTCCTTAACGATGAACTCGCCAGGGATTTCAAACGACCAGTTGGTAGTGGCTGGTGAGATTTGTATTGAGAGGGCACCTGGGTGCGCAGTTGGTTAAGCGTCTGCCTTTGGCTCAGTTCATGATCCCAGGGTCCTGGGATTGAATCCTGCACTGGGCTCCCTGCTCAGTGAGGAGTCTGCTTCTCCCTCTGCCTGCATCTCCTCCCGCGCCCCCAGTCGTATGCTCTCTCTCTCTCTCTCAAATAAGTAAATAAAATCTTAAAAAAAAAAAAAAATAGACCAGTTTTGGAAGGTCTGCCAGTCCCGTAGAGCTCTGTTTGCTTGATCTGTGAGGTATGCTGTTGGGTGAGGTGGTCCAGGCCTCTAACTCAGCTTTGGCTGTCTGGTGCCATTGAGGCTAACCATCTGTGTAAGCATCCCATGTCTTAGAAGACTTTCTGAGTGTTGCCCATCACTTACAGAGAGACACTGAACCCCAGTGAGGCACAAAACTGCTGGCTAGTTATTTATTCTCTTTTTTGGGCACATATTGGTTGTTTAGAGCAAATGAAAGCCAAAAGCCGGCCAGAAAGTGCTGGTTAGGAAAAAATCCTTATTACTTCACAACTTTAACTGTTTAAGGGAGGAAGTATAGAAATGTGTTCCCAGATGAAGCCAGTATCAGGATGGCTCCCAAGAGACAAATTAGGGTCAGTTTCAGGAAATGCTGTACCTGGAAAAGAGTCCAGTGGCAAATACGGGTTAGTAAGGAAGCCAGTGCAGACCATGACAGCATCGAAGATGGCAGACTGCTGCTTTCCTTCATGCTGAGTGACCACCTCCCATTGGCCAGTGACAATAAAATCTGGGCATTTTGTTACTTTGCAGACTTTAGTCTGAAAAAAGAATCATAGTCATAATTAATTGTCGTCAGGTTTCTGGTAAGGGCTTGCTGGCCACAGTTGGCATTTGAAATGTTCTAGAGCACAGAATAACCATAATTGATAAGCATAAATTTAGAAATTGAATCGAGTTATCAGATTAACCATAATTTTCTGGATGAAAGTATTCTAAGCTTAGAGTTGTGATGGGGTATTTAAGAGAAGTGATGAGATCCAAAAAGTTTGAATGATTTTGCTCAAATTCTCACAGTAAATGATAGAACCAAGAACTATGGTCTTCTTTCTGTTATGTATATCTCTCCTAGAGCTGTGCTTTAATAGAGATGTGGGTAATATAAATTGAAAGCATAAATTTGGACCTTATGAAAGGCCCTATAGAATATGTTGCTGAAGTTTTCCGAGATCCAGAGAACGATTGGAAAATGCTAACTTTATGGCCTGAATGTTCTGGAGGAGTCCAGATGTCAGTCTGTTTTTTTGTTTTACTCGAGTATATATATATATGTTTATGGATGCGGAGTTCTGATTCAGAAAATATGTAAAATAAATGTACAAGTCAAATTTAAGAGAATAAGTACTCCACTGACCAAGAGACTTTGCTGCCTTTCTTTTTTCTATTTTCAGAGGAGACAGGCATCTCAGGTCTTTCCTAACGGGGTCACTGTTTGGTTTATAATATTTGAAGCACTTGTTGGACTCCAACATTTGTATTAGGAACTCTTCCTTTTTAAAATTTAAGTTTTCAGTTAATTAAAAATTAACTGATTTCAAAATAGAGTTTACTTTTGTCTTAAAAATAAGAACTGTTTGTAATTAAATATTTGGAATGCACAGAGAGGAAAGAAATCTCTTATGTGTATATCCTCTTAAAACTTTGGTGAACATCTAGCTTTAATCATTTCTTTTCCAATTATTTTAAAATAGACTTGGGGCAGCATGTAGTAAAGGAAATTCTTCAGATTCAGGAACTCTGATGCATTAAAAAATATTTCTGAGGCTCATATCCATTCACTATGGTAGTGTTTCATTTATACTGTATCCCTTGCAAAACAAGGAAGTGGAGTAAAATACTCTTTGGAAAACTGGAATACTTTCATTTTACCCGATTTGATTGAAATATAGTTGGCATACAACGTTGTGTAAGTTTAAAGTATATGATGTGATGATCTGATAAATGTATAGTACGTATAATGTATAAATGTATAGTGTATAAACTGCAAAATAATTGCAACAAACAGTAAGTCTATTTCACACCCATCACTTTGCATAGTTATAATTCTTTTTCTTGTGAAAGGAACATTTAAGATTTACTCTCCTAGCAACTTTCAAATATATAATACCATGAACTACATTCAGCGTGCTGTACATTATATCCCCAGAACTGATTTATCTCATAACTGGAGTCTGTACCTTTTGACCATCTTGGCCCATGTCGCCCAGCCCCCACTCTTCACCTCTGCTCTGTTTCTATGAGTTTGGTGACTTTTTCTTTTTTTTTTTTTAATTTTTTTGGTATTTCTCTGACATTTCACTTAGTATAATACCCTAAAGGTCCATCCATGTTGTTGCAAAAGGCAGGATTTCCTTCTTTTATGACTAAACAACATTCCAGTGTGTGTGTATGTGTGGGGGACATTTTCTTTAACCATGTACCCATCGATGGACACTAGGGTTGTTTCCATGTCTTGACTATTATAAATAATACTGCAGTGAGCATGGGGTTGCAGGCATCTCTTCAAGGTACTGGTTATGTGTTGGTCAGTACCTTTAAGGTTGTGAATACGAATCTTATTTACTACTAGTTTTGGTCATTCATGTTGCTTTCAATTCCCTAGAAATTCCTTACCATCCCCATCTGTAGCAGGGAGAGGGGGAGATAGGAGAAGGAAAACACATGGATTGTCCCGTTTCTTGGGGAGGAAAAGAATGGGGAAAAAAGAGAGTATATTAATTTGCCTCTGTCCTGTCTTCTTCCTGTTTCTGTCCTTGGAAATGGGAAGGCAGGTGGATAAGGCCTATGAAAAGCACCATATTCAAAGATTTTTCTATTCCCAAGGATATCTAGAGAAGATTTCCTTCAAATAGTGAGGTTCTTTTGTGTATGGGCCATTACACATGGTTTTTTTTTTTTTTTTTTCCTATAAAGGGATACTCAAGATGAGAGGACCTATGGACTGGTAGAAGTTATCTATGTCCCTATGTGCTTTTGTCCCAAGCAGAGAATGTGGTTTGATATTTTCAGGTCCCTTTGGGTTCTCGGATGAAATTATTACAAACTAAAAATGTATACGTGTGAATTCTTACAGAAAGTACCCACCTCCACTCTCCGATTTACTTAGGGTGGGTGTGAGTACAAGGGGAGGAATCCAGCCCCGTGTCCTCAATCTTGCCAGTTCACGATCTCATCTACAGAGCCAAGGGCGAGGCAATTGAGACAAACAGGAAACAGGTAGGCAAAACTTTCTGACTACTGACTGATGTTTTGTGTCTTACCTTGAACTGAATGCATTCCAGAAGGTTGAACCGGTTTGCATACATTTTGAGGTATTCCAGGAATTGAGAATTTGGCACATAGTTTGGATAATCTTCTGGGAATGGAAAGTCTGAGTAACAAGACATCTCCTTGCAGCTGTTGGAAACCACAGACTTATAGAGGCTGGCTCTGCCTTCTTCAACATGTTCCTGCACAAACAGTGTACACACATGAGTGTGTATGGATTTGTGCATGTGTGCACACACACGTGAAATGGATGTTAATTTTTAGACATTTTAAACATTGACAGAGATTAAAGTTACCCTTTCTAATGGGATTTGTTGTCCTGCCCTTGAGGTAGGGTGAACACGAACACTGAATTTTATGATGAGAGTTGTAATTTCATTTGTTACATGTTAACAAACCCAGGATGAACTCACCTGTCCAGATTCACACGGCATTACTGCAAAATACCAGAAAATAGGGAAATAGACCAGAGCCAGGAAGTTGTGTCTGCATGATGGACAATTGGTAGGTAGTTTGGTTTCCATGGGCATTATTGAAAGGACTATGCAGAAGAGGGTTCAGATCATGAAGGATTTTGCATCTAAAGTTAAGGAATTTGGATTTTATTGGAAGGTGATGGCAGTCTTCTGAATTTTTAGTGAGGAAGTGATTCTTGTTATATTTTGAAAAGATAATTCCTGTTCTACAAAAGATGAATGACAGAAGTCTGGAAAGGAAGGAAGGAGGGCGGTGAAGAGCCTAAACCAGAACCACTCGAGCCATGGCTGAAGTCAGCCTAATAAGCAGAGGCGGTGGTGTTGAAACAGAGAAGTGGAAACTGAGGCAGCAGAAAGACAGAAGGCACAGGATGGGGGAGCTGTTTGGATTCAGGTCTTAGGAGAAGCAGCAGGTCAGAGTTGTCCAGACTGGGTAACTGCGTAGGTGGCGAAAGACTCATTTCCCTCCCCCAGTTTCGACCTGAATAAATGGCAAATATCAGGATCTTAGGCAACTCCCACCAGGTTGAATAATAAGCAGTTTTGGTACATGCGGTCGTTAATATACATGGCTTCTGTCTTTGGGATGTATTATGAAGGGTATTCTGAGTTTAATGAGGAGGCAGTCCTCAGTATTTTAATATTATTTACCATTTTGGTTACATACAGTTGTTTTTTTCCTAAGGCAAACATAAACTTCACACGGGGAGGAGGGCTCACTTTGTTCTCTCAAAGGATGTGAATCTAGATCTGCATGAAAAGTGTGGTGATTACAGTGATTACAGATTACAATAAAATTGTAAACACATCGTTGTGTTTTTTTTTTTTTTTTACATCGTTGTGGTTTTGGTTAATGTTGCCAATCTCGTCAGCTCATCAGTAATGAGTTCACTGTATCTTGCGTGTCTGGGGCTCCCCCTCTGACAGTCTCTTTGTCCAGAATAAATCTAGAAAACTGGAATCTAAAGGCTTCTGGGCAGGGCGACTGTTTAAATCCTGCCTGTTTATTCTGCCGGAAGATCTAAAGCAGTGTGACTCAAAGACGTAGTTGGCCGAGCAAGACAGAGCTGACTTGTTCATTAGCACTCTGTGACAAGAGAAGTACAGAAATTGAGAGTAAGCATCTGGAAACTTCCACCGCGATAATTCGCCGTTGTTCAGTATCCAAGCATGTGGACTCCTATGTGTTGAATGAGACTGGGATCAGTCTCAGTTTTATCTGATCCCTGTGAGGAGGGCTGTGATGGTCGAGTTGTGTCCTAGTCATGGGCAGTGGGACTATATTAGTGATGTTTTAAGGTTAGTTTGAAAACTGTTATCCAAAAATCCATACAACTTGTCATTTTCTTTCATCGGAGGATAACTGATATTGAACCGTCTGGGTGGCTCAGCCAGTTGAGTGTCTGACTTGGGCTCAGGTCATGATCTCAGGTCCCGGGATCCAGCCCGAGAGTGGGCTCGCTGCTCAACAGGGGCTCTGCTTGTCCCCCTCCCTCTGCCCGTTTCCCATGTGTGCACTCTCTCTCTCTCTTTCAAATAAGTAAAATCTTAAAAAGAGAAAGATAACTCATGTTTAGTTATAACCTTAGAGAATAAACTGGCCACTGACAAAAGGTTGAGGATAATTTTTGAAAATATAGCTCTACTTGCTTCGTTTTGGATGGCAGTTACAAGGAGGTCCTGGGGGGACCTGGGGCGCTCGGTCAGTTAAGCGGCTGACTCTTGATTTCAGCTCAGGTCATGATCTCAGGGTCGTGGGACTGAGCCCCGTGTCGGGGTCTGGGCTCAGTGTGGAGGCTGCTTGAGATTCTCTCTGCCTCTGCCCCTCCCCCAGCCCGTGCCCTCTCTCTCTCTCTCCAAAAAAAAAAAAAAAAGTCCTGAACGTCCTGAGATTGCTTTAAAGTTTCTTCTTCGTTTCCAAACAATGTAACTTTGTGAACTGTGTTTCTCTCCTTATGTGTGCTCTTAGTTAAAACTTAGAAACAGTTTAGATACACAGTATCCCTTGAGAAGAGCATGGTTTTGCATCCAGCCCAGATTAGATACAATAACAAGCAAGAAGCTAGTTTAATGGTCACATTAAAAACTTTAAATATTGGAGGGTATGTGCTATGGTGAGTGCTGTGAAATGTGTAAGCCTGATGATTCACAGACCTGTACCCCTGGGGCTAATAATATATTATACATTAATAAAAATAATTAAAAAAAACTTTAACTGTTAATATGTCCAACGCATAGTGAGGGTGTGCCTCCGGGTGTTTCATACGGAGATTACTCCACACACAATGTTTTATTTGGCTAAAAGCTGCAAGTGTAATAGTGACTTTCTATATTAATTGCGTACGTATACGCTTCCAAAGAAAAATGGGTCCACCTTTTGGAATTTTTAAAAATTTGTACATTTAATGGCATTTGCTGAATTTTATTTCATGTCTTTTGACTCTATCCGACTTTTGAATTTATATTTTGACCTTTTTCTTCATTTCATTTTCACTGTTTTCATAGTTCCTTTTTACTTTTCTTACAAATGTAATTGTATATACTTGATTGGAAATTAAACAACAAAAGATGAACTTGATTCTTCTCCACAGTTTGAGAAGCACAGCTCTCTAGTTAGTGCTCCTTAACCTTCTTAAGAATCACCTGGGGAATCTTATTAACATGTAGATGCTGATTTAATAGGTCTGTGTGAGCCTGAGGGGTTTTTTTTCCTTAAGATTTATTTATTAGAGAGAGAGCGCGCAAGAGCGAGAGCACAAGTGTACTGGTGAGAGCAGGAGGAGGGAGGTACAGAGTGGGAGGAGGAGGGAGAGGGAGAAGCAGACTCCGTGCTGAGCACGGACCCC
Source organism: Martes martes (assembly GCF_963455335.1). Classification (NCBI taxonomy): domain Eukaryota; kingdom Metazoa; phylum Chordata; class Mammalia; order Carnivora; family Mustelidae; genus Martes; species Martes martes. The sequence goes on from NC_137903.1 coordinate 66,050,935, forward strand.
TCGCTCTGAGATCTTTACTTGAGCTGAAACCAGAAGTTGGATGTTCAACCGGGACGGAGCCACCCAGGTGTCTCAAGCCTGAGATTCTGTATTTCTTAGTATATATATATTAATATTTTATATTTTAAAAATAATTTTTATGATTAACATATAATGTATTATTTGTTTCAGGGGTACAGGTTTGTGATTCTTCAGGCTTACACAATTCACAGCACTGAGATTCTGTATTTCTAACAAATTCCCCTGCAGGTGCTGTTGGGCGGGGGGCCATACTCTGAGTAACAAGGCTTTAGAACAGTCCTACCAACAGGAATGTGGTGGAACATACACACTTTAAAATTTTCTGGTAGTCATATTTAAAAATTAAATTTAAATTTAAAAATTAAAAAAAGAACCAGGTGAAATTAATTTTAACCGTATACTGTGTTTAATTCACTCTATCTAAATTTTATACTTTCAACATGTAATCACTATAAAAATTTACTAATGAAGTACATTTTATTCTTTTATGCAGAGCAAGTTTTTCGAATACCAGTGTATATATTGTACTTCTCAATTCAAATGTTAAATGTGAGTTGAAAAAGGGTACTCATATACCCAAATTGCTAATGAATATACTTTAAAGCGCTCCAGTAACTGAACTGAGGATTGGTTTTAAAATTAAAATTAACTGGGGTGCCTGGGTGGCTCAGTTGTTAAGCGTCTGCCTTTGGCTCAGGTCATGATCCCAGGGTCCTGGGCTCAAGCCCCGAATCAATCAATCGGGCTGCCTGCTCGGCAGGAGGCCTGCTTTTCCTTCTCCCATTCCCTCTGCTTGTGTTCCCTCTCTCGCTGTGTTTCTCTCTGTCAAATAAATAAAATCTTTAAAAAATTTAAATTAAAATCAAATGAAATAAAAAATTCAATTTTTAGCCATGTCAACCAATTACATAGTTCCATGTGGCCAGTGGCTGCCTTAGTGAATAGCAGAGCTTTAAACTTGAAGCTGGGTATTAGAAATACATTTCGTGGTTGGTTTAATTTAGTTAAAAGTGACGTTCCTTCTGGGTTATAGGAAGAAAGGGAATAGAAACAGCTGTAAAAGGGCGCCTGGATGCCTCAGTCATTAAGCCTCTGCCTTCGGCTCAGGTCATGATCCCAGAGTCCTGGGATCGAGCCCCACATCTGGCTCCTTGCAAATCTGCTTCTGCCTCTCCCACTGCCCCTGCTTGTGTTCCCTCTCTCTTTCTCTCTGTCTCTCTCTGTGTCAAATAAATAAATAAAATCTTTTGAAAAAGAGAAAGAAACAGCTGTAAAATGGAGAAGCAAGAGGAAGCAGGAGGGGAAGAACCTATAGTCTATAGGAGAAACAACAGCCGTGAACATTCTGGGCCAGTTAGGCCACAGCTCCCTTACTGTTCTCTGGCATCTGGGAGCATGACATAGTGACTCATGCTCGGTTAATACCGTCGGTGTCTAGTTAACGATAATAAAAGTCTAAATTTGGAATATAGACTATTTAAGAGGAGTAGAGATGTGCATAATACATATTGTAAAGATTTCCATAAAAATGGGTCAAAAACTTTCAAGTATGTTGTAATAGCATGTTTAAATAGCAAAGAGTAGTGGGGCTTGTGGGGTTGGATAAGCCAGTAAACATGTATTTATGGGAACTTTAAACAGATGAACAAAGAAACATAAATAGAAAGGGAAAAAAAAAAAACAAAAACCCACAACCCAATAACAACTCTGTTTTGTAAAACTCTGGGAGATGTAAAGGCAAGAGGAAGGAAAACCTTCCAGGCAAAACTAAAGCCTGTCTTGGAATAATGTATCACAGATGTTAGCTGAGGAAGAACCATAGTGCAGAGTGGAAACTTGGCCCTGGGGCTGGAGTCCAAGACCACCTCTTTGCTCTCGTCTCTCTTTCTTCCCACCCATTCTTCCTCCTGGAAAAATACATGATCTGGAGTGTTCAGTTTATATACAGAGGGTATGGGTCTGGGCCCCTTCTGAACGGTTTGCAGCTCCTGGGCCCTCGCCTCCTGTGTGTGCCTGTGGCCCCAGTGATTCCCAGGCCTTGCTGGGATCTCTGACTGCATCGTCCCTGTGTGGGTCTGCCAATTGCCCCGGTACTCCAAGGATGCAAACACATGCCTCCCGAATTGATGGGGCCGCTGGGGGAAGACAAAGTGGGAGGGGAGGAGGGATGGTCTGTGGGCAGAGGGCAAAGGCTAAGAGCACGAACAGAGGGGTTCTGGCTGCCTGGTCCATTTTGTCCTGCAGTATACTGGGAAGGTCGCCATCATTCACCAGGACACCTGGCGGGATTCCATGAACAGTCTAGAATTTGCCTGCCCTCATCCTTGAGCCAGACTCTGGAAATGCCTGTAGTTCTGGAGAGCACAGAGCCCAGACTCAGACTGGCTGGGTTCATCTTCAAGCTCTCCATTTGTAGTTGGGTAACCTTGGGGATTTTCTTAATCCCTCTGTGTCTCAGTTTCCTCAGGTACAAATAGGAACAGTAATATCCCGTAGGAGAAACTGAAACGGTAGCTGTGATGTGTTTTCAGCAGTGTCTGGTAGACTCTCAGAAAATCTTAATGGTCTTCCACGATTATTACGGAGATTCACTCTCTGAAGCTTTGGGTCCTTCAGAGAGGATTCTAGGCAATGGGAGGAAAGCTTTGTCAGGTCAGAGGTCTCCTATTCCTCATTTTAAAAAGTATTAATTTATTAACTAACTAATTAATTAATTGTTTTTGTTTTTTTTTTTTGAGAGAGAGAAAGAGAGCACGAATGGGGGGAGGGGCAGAGGCGGAGACAGAAAGAATCTCAAGCTGGCCCCACGCGCAGCTCAGAGCCTGATGTGGAGCTCGATCTCAGCACCTGACCTGAGCTGAGATCAAGAGTCAGCGCTTAACCAACTTCGACATCCAGGTGCCTGTCCCCGTCCTCATTTACCGATAAATGTAAAATGATAATAGAAGTCACTCCTAAATAGAGACATTCTCTCCATACAAGACGTTCCCACCTCTTCTTCTCCAAGAACAATTTCCCCTCCCTTGAGCAGCCAGAATCCATTTTCTTTGTCTCCTTCTCCCCCCAGTGAGAGGCAGAGAGAGTCTCGCTGGAGGACAGTGCCCAGTTCTCGGATCTACAGCCCATGCGAGCTGTGGATACTCAGAGGTGATGTGAGGAACCCCCAAGAGGATGGGGGCCTCTCAGGTGTACCCCCCTTGAAACATAATAGCAGTTCAATAAGTGTTTCTTGAATATATGAATGAAAGGAAGCCTTCCAAGACAATTGAGGTCTTAGAAATAGCCTTTTAAAGAAAGACTGGAAGAATTAGGTTTACTAAGCGAAAGAAGAATTAACTGAGACACCTCTTCAGTGATTTAAGGGGTGAAGTTTACACACCCTCGTTACCCTCCTCGAATGCAAAAATATGTGGTACGTAAGGCACACAGCTGGGGCTCAATACATGTTTGTTGAATAAATGAAAGGAAGCATGTGCAGAGGAAAAGACCTTGATGCGCATCAAGGAGGAACGTCATTCCAAGGAGGGTGAGCAGGTCCTAGACTATGTTTCAGGGTTGTGAAGGAGATGCTGAATGTGGCATATAAAATTCCCTCTAGGTGACCTCAGTGTGGTTCTACAGGAAAATCATCCCCTAAGATCCCTTCCTATACTGAGATTCTCTAAGAGTATTATTAATTTTGAGTGATGGGGCAATTCCTCACATTTTATTTCTTCAATATTACTTTATAATTGAGGTAATCAGCGTGTGGTGACATTAAGGTTACTCCTCAAGAGCCTAAGAAAGTCGGTTGTAAACTAGACTTTCCGTACATACCTCCAGCCCCCACCTGAGTTAGTGGACAGAAGTTGGGTCTTTACCAACATACCCCTTTTCCTTTTAAAGATTGCCACCCCCTCCCACCCCCACGAATGATGGCTTTTTTTTTTTTTTTTTTGGCATTGCAGCCTTTGTCTGTTTCCTCTTTGCTTCAGGCCATGGCAGCTGCAGACAGAGCTGAACTGAGTGAGGTTTATAATCTCTGTAATCTTTGGTGTGCCTTCCTGTTTGGAAACAGAAGTGGTCTCCATATGTGTTTTCTTGGATTTCTGCAGATCGCTTGTCCGGTTTTGCATGATGGCCCCTCCTGCCCAGAACAGGCACTGTGGACCCGCCCGTGAGCTTTCTGGTGAGTACAGCCCTTGCTAGAGCAGACACTTGAATCTGTGGTTTTGAGCTGGCCACCTGCTTTGAGTACAGAGATAATGCTAACCGAGCCTCTGTGTGTGTGTGTGTGTGTGTGTGCGCACGCATGCACGCGTGCTAAGGTAGGAGGAGGAGGATAGGATGTCTCTAGAAAGTGTAGGATGCATCCCTCTCTTTTTTGTGTCCCCCAAGGTGCTTGTGCATGGGCATTTGACCTCCCTGAGGCGGGCACAGCTGGATCTGGACCACGTTCCTCTTGCTTCTTAGATCAGTGATTTTACATGTTAATAATTGCATGTCCATGACCTGTTGCAGGTGCATTTTTGTCCAGTATCCCCAGGTTGCTGGACTCCCTTTTGCTTTGACTGTTCAGCCAAATAAGTCTGCTAATTACCCTGCTAACTGGGAAGTTTCATCTTGCGAGCCAAATCCCAACTCTGGCAGGTTAGTCCTATTTGTCTGGAGTATGGGTTAAGAGGGGTTCTGAGGCTCCTCAGGGCAGGTGTATCATGCTGGGAGAGCAGCGTCTTCAGTGGGCACCGGAGGGGAGGGCGACAGCATGGGTGTTCGGTTTCTGCTGTCCCAGTGGAATGTATGTACTTTGAAACATGGGAACAGATGTGCTCTCTCACCCAGTGCCCTTGGGGAGGTTTCTGAGTATTGATGGTCACATTTGGTGGTTAGACACATTTCAAAATACACAGATCTTTCTGTGAGCCATGCTGGCCTATGCTGGGACAACCGTACCTATCTAGTTAGTTAGTCGCTTCCTGGAGCTTTGCTCACTGAGTTAGAAACTATTTTACTCGGTTGCAAATTCCAGCGTGTCTTTCTCTTAGCCCCTGTGGGCTCTGAGGCCTGGGTGTCCGCCACCTCGCTCCTCTTCCCTATTCCTGCCGCTTTCTTGTCCGCACGTGTAGGGCTCATGGGAAGTGTTCTTGCTCTCTTGAGAAGGAGGGCAAGGAGGGGTTGGGAGCTCTGATGTAAAAGCTTCCCTGGGCAGCCGTGGAACTCAGGGTTTCAGTGGCCCCAGCAGCGCCCCCGTGACCCCCTTCAGGCCAGGCCGGCGAAGCCTGGGCTTTGTCGTCCCCTCTTCTCCCGCCCATTCTCGTCTCCCGGTTGGACTGTAGCCCGACCGAGGGGAGGCTGCTTTCTTCTGCGCAGGGAACAAAAAAGGCTCCAAACTCACATTCTTCACTTGGATTGTTCTTGGCCGAGATTGGGATTGCCTGGATTTAGGATGAGGTTAGAACTCATCCTGCGCGAGCCCTGTGTTGTTTCACCTCGGACGGGGCAGGACGGGGAACAGAAGCGGCTACGGCAGCTCAGCCCCAGATGGAGGCCCACATTCCTGCACTGCTGGGTTCCTGCCTTTGCCTCGGACCCTGTGGTGCCTGGCCTTGCTTCAGACCCCCTGGGTCTGCTCCTGCTCCCTTGTTCTGGGCTTGCTTGGCCTGTCCCAGCCACTCCATTCTCTGCCACCCTTTGGGGCCACCTCTCTTGCTCTGGGCCCCACACAAAGTTTGTCAGGTGGCTTGTGCCCGCCCCATCCCCAGCTCAGGCTGTGCGCAGCTCCTTTCTCTTATCAATGTCTTTAGCCCTCCTGGCTCCCTGGTCCACGGATGCTAGTAACCCCTTCCTCCCGGGGGGCAGGCAGCGTTGTGAGAGAAATTCAACCTCTTTTCCCACCCGTGGAGCCTTTTCCAGTAGACACTTCGCAGAGCCGCAGGGACCCCTACTTACAGTGAATCTCCACAGCCCCCCGAGGTCGTCGCTCCTCTCGAAGCAGGTGGGCTCCAGTCCTTCCTCCAGGCAGCACTTGATGGAGGCCAGGCCGCTGACCCCGGCTCCCACGATCGCAACTCGCTTGGCCATGGTCCCCTGTGTGGGGGAAGCACAGCTTGGCTGTTCAGTCCCAAGTGAAAGCCCCGCCCCGACCTTGGCTGCTGCAGCCAAATTTGCTCCCCTCAGCCCGCCGGAGCTGTTCCCGGCGTGCATGTGGGGACCCCCGGAGCTGTTCCCCGCGTGCATGTGGGGACCCCCGGAGCTGTTCCCCGCGTGCATGTGGGGACCCCCGGAGCTGTTCCCCGCGTGCATGTGGGGACTGCAGGCCACTGCTTTGACCCTGCGCTGGGTGCGCTCCGGAGCTGCCGTGGAGTCGAGGGCCGGAAAGGATCACCTTGTCAAACACCTTTTTAAAATAAACATGAAAGCAGAGCTCAGGTTGGTGTGGTGACAAGACACAGGGCCCCACGGCCGTGGTGGAGAGGAGCTGGGACTAGGAGCCAAGCCCCAGTGGCCACGGCAGGTGTTGCTCCAGCAAATGCTTCCCTGGGGTGAGAGCCAGCCCTGGCGTACCCCGGGGCCCCAGCCCTGCTGCCACCTTCCTCTCGCCTGCAGCTGGTGGACAGCCACCCACGGAAGAGAGGCCACGGCCAGCGAGGCGGTGTGCGGACACTCTTCCCTCCTCTCCCCGTCAGATATGGATCCACCCCAGGGAACGTGGCCCTGTCCCTCCTGGCCCAGGTGGCACATCTTCTGTCCCCAGGACATGACAGAATTCTGAGAGGCAACATGGTGCGTTGGTTAAGCAACCAGGCTCTGGCAGGTTGCCCGGGTTCAAGCCCAGCTCCCCCAGCTCTGCCATGTGATCTTGGGCAAGTTAGTTAACCCCTCCGCGGACCATAAAAATGGACAAAACGGTGGTAGTTCCCTTGTGGTGTTTGGTGAGAATCGAGCGCGTGGACACACGTCAGTTGGCGTAGAGCCATTCCTGGCGCACCGCAGGTGCCCAGTAACGGTGAGCTGTTGTGTGGCTGCTATGAAAACATTTTCAAAAACCAATGTCCTCTGCTGCCTCTGGCACTGGTGGGCCTCTGCGCTTTTAATTCCCATACATTTTGGTCAGTACACGCACGTGTAGCACTTAACCACGTGGTTTTAGATGTTGCCCTAGTGTGTTTTGGGGACAGTTTTATCTCCTCAAGTGAGTGAGTGTTGAAAGCACGTGGGTCACCCAGTAGATGCTATTTTCTTGTTCTGCAGATGAGCTCTTGCCGCGGAACTGGAGATACAGTTTTGCTTTTTAGGACTGGGAACCTGAGCGAGGTAGCTGAACTCTTGGGAGGCCACCTGCTTGCTCTGTGCTAGGTCCCTGTGGCCAGGGAAGCTCCAGGAACGTAATACAACAAGTGCTCGAGAAATAGCTCTTGAACGAAAGGGTAAGGCCCATTTCTTCCAGGTGTTAAATAAAAGGGTTGCAGGGCTGGTTGCTTCCCAGTAGCAACTCGCTCTGAACGCCTGGGGAAGAGCCGGTAGATTCCCTATAGGGGAAGTCATGCTCTAGGTCCTGATGCACACCCTAGAAATCACCACCTTATACAGTTGTCCCCTCCTGGGGTCCAAGAGAAGTAAAGTGACCCCCACATTTAGAGAGGCAGCTGATGTAATGGAGTGAACGTAGGTGTTGGGACCAAACACATCTGTTTCAAATCCCGAGCAAGAACCAGTGTGCTGTGTTTCATTGACTAGGGTGTTGTAGCTTTAGGGACATACTCGGAATGAAAGCACCAAGCTGATTCTGTAGGAAGAAAGACACCCGTAACATTGTATGTCAATGACACTTCGGGAATTAATTTAGAGAGAGGGAAAGGAAAGAGGAGGAGAAATGCATCCATTCCAACAGTTAGCTGAGTCAGAAGGAGGGCCAGCCAGGGACCTGGCTCCCTGTGAACTAACCGTGGAGGCCTTGGGCAAGCAAGTCAACTGTCCTGGGTTCACTCTGCAGAAGAGGCTAATGTGGGAGCTCTTACTCCAGGGGCCTGACGCAGTTCTGTAAACATTTACCCATAAACATTTGAAGGATCATTGCAAACAGAAGGATTAGATTTAAGGCCAGTGGTGCGACTGAAGACATTAGATGAAGGCAAATTTTAGCTTAATATAAGTACTTTCTAGTATCTCAGGCTCTGATATTTGTTCAGACAGAGAATGTAGGATGATTTTTGGGGGAAGTATTCTAAGTAGGAGATTAGGTAGAGTGGAATCAAATGCTGTATAGGGTTCTTTCAACTCCGATTCTATGATTCATTCTGATTAGTTCAGCCATCAGACACTCAGTGAGGGGCTTCTGTGATCCTAAGTCAGGCAAGGTATTGGAGCTGCAAAAGATGAACGAGGTGTGATGCTTTCTTTAGAGTCGTTATCACTCTTGCGGAGAAGTCAGACGGACAGATAAATTGTTACAATATTCTGTGTCCCGTGCTAAGACAGAGATGTGTATTATGTACATATTGCAATAAAAGCACGAAGGGAAGAGGCTTATATTGTGAGTTTGGGATGGTGGGAAAGCAATACTGAGGAATTCTAATTGCTTCAGGGTTTTAAGCTTGAAAAAAACACCAGTGGGGAGAAGATGAGGATACGAGCTCCAAGGACAGCAGTAGGAATAGGGGCTAGAGATGGTCGATAGAGGCATCTGTCACCACTCAGGTCCACAACGAGCTTGCCATCCTCTTGATACCTACACGAGGTAGCACGTTCCCCACAAGAGAAGACTACGATGGTGTCGGTTCACTACATCATGTCCATTACTCTCTCTGTTTAAGGCTATACGTTTCCCCAAAACAGGACATTTTCTTTGACTCATCTCCTATTTCCCCCTTTTCATATTTTCTATAGTAGTACACTTGGACTGTACTCATAGTTTCATAAATTCTTGACAATGAGTTGATTCCCTGGTGGGTAAATGAATGAATTCATCACCGTGTACGCTTTGCAATGAAAAAAAAAAAGAATTGAGCAAATATTTACTGGGAGCTAATATCGTGGGTCAGAGCTTCCTTTCTCCAAAGGACTTTCTAGCAAATGCAGAATAAATAGATATCCTCTCTCTGGCCATCACTGTAACTCAGCGTGGACCAGAGGCAACCAGCCTTCTCCGAGCATGTATCTCCTCACGGGACTGCCAGGAGCTGGAAGTCAGACCTGGGTGTGAAGTTCAGTGCTGGTCAATTACCAGCATATAAGTTTAGGCAACTAATCTGTTTCAGTATCTCAGTTTCCTTTTCTCTACAGCGAAGCTAGAGGTAGAACCTGTTCTAAGAATGTGTCTGCTAATGTATTAACAGTACTTAGCTGAGCATGTAGGACATGGATGTTACTATGTTATTTTTACAGCTCTAGGAGATTTCTCCTTAAACTGACACTTTCGTAGATATCTACCCTGACAATTTGGGGTTTATTGACAGAGACAAAGTTGCAGAATATTTGGAATCAGAGCTGTTAGCGTAAAATAGAAATGTGAATCTGAAGGTTGTCTTCCAGTAAGAGAAGGAAATGAGTAAGGAAATAGAGAAAGAGAAAAAGAAAAAGAAGAGCACAAAATGGGCTTCAGGTCACCTTCTTCCTTCCTTCCTTCCTTTCTTTTTCTTTCTTTCTTTCTTAAGATTTTATTTATTTTTTCATGAGAGACAGAGAGAGAAATAGGCAGAGGGAGAAGCAGGCTCCCAGCTGAGCAGGGAGCCGGATGTGGGGCTCGATCCCAGGACCCTGGGATCATGACCTAAGCTGAAGGCAGAGGCTTAACCAGCTGAGCCACCCAGGCACCCATCACCTTCTCCTTTCTTGCAGTGTTAGTCTGATTCACATCTGCTTGCTGTCTTCCCAAGGTGTCAGTGGAGTTGTTCCCATGTTTGTGAAGGCAGACTTGCAAGACTATGTGAACACAGCAGTGCACAAGGTAGTCGCTGCCTTTCTGTGTTGGGAACAAGGAGGGCTTCCCACCTCTTGGTCGAGTATGGGTGATTACGTGAAACCGAAGCGTGATCAAAAAAATTTAAGTAGGGGCGTCTGCGTGGCTCAGTGGGTTAACCATGTGCCTTCGGCTCAGCTCATGATCGTGGGGTCCTGGGACTGAGCCCCACATGGGGCTCCCTGCTCAGCGGGGAGTCTGCTTCTCCCTCTCCCTCTAACCCCCCACTTGTGCTCTCTCTCTTTCTATCAAATAAATAAATAGCATCTTTAAAAAAATTAAAAAAATTGCCATCTTTTATTCCAGACAGAGTGATCAATGACACTGTAGGCAGTTTTACTAGGGTGGAAAGGATACTAAGGCCACTGATTACTGGGGGGGCTGTTTCACATGCTAATGCGAAAATAACATTTAAAACGTTGTTGCTCCTTATGTGAATATTTGGTAAAAATTGGGCCATTCCTTTGTTGGAGGGTTCTAAAGAAACATTATTTTAATGAAGAAAGCCCCCTCAAAGTTGGCTGTATATAAAATAAATAAGCATGGGGCGCCTGGGTGGCTCAGTGGGTTAAGCGTCTGCCTTTGGCTCAGGTCATGATCTCAGGGTCCTAGGATCGAGCCCCACATCGGGCTTCTCTGCTCAGCAGGGAGCCTGCTTCCTCCTCTCTCTCTGCCTGCCTCTTCTGCCTACTTGTGATCTCTGTCTGTCAAATAAATAATATCTTAAAAGAAATAAAATAAATAAGCAATCAAAATTAAGAAAATATAACTAAATTGACAAGGTAGGTCTAGTCACTGGTGGAAAGTGAATTTATTTTTTACGAAGTAAGTTCAACAAGTAAATAACAAGTAAAATAACCTAAGCAACAAGAAATTGCTAAGTGAGTTGGGAATCACTGCCTGTGCATCAAAGTTCCCTATTTTTAACCACGGGGGTTAGAAACTTGTTTTCTTCCTGGGCATTATCTATACTGCTTCCTCTACTTCAAAAAAGTGAAATGCAAATATGTGAGGTACCAAGGTCAGATGGAGTGTCCAGTTGGGTTTCCTAGGACAATGTGGGGGTCAGCCTATGAGGCTAGGCCTGCCATTCCTCAAATGGTGTGCAGAGGTTCTCCAAATTATTTTAAAATAGCAAGAAAAGCACATTTTCAAAAAAAGATTTATTTATCTGAGAGAGACAGAGCACAAGCAGGGGGAGAGGCGGAAGCAGAGGGAGAGGGAGAAGCAGACTCCCCACTGAGCTGGGAGCCAGAGGTGAGACTCCATCCCAGGACTTGGAGATCATGACCTGAGCCGAAGGCAGACATTTAACCATCTGAGCCACCCAGGTGCCCCAAAGCACATGTCTTTTGAGTGAGGAGCAAAAGCAGAGGTAGTTGATAGTTGAAATGTGTACTGAATTCAGCCGGGAGTGGGGTTAACACAAGAGATCTGACAATAGATATTCAAGAAGCTTTGTCATGGTGCATAGGTTGGAGAATTTTTTTTTAAATTTAAAGATTTTTATTTTATTTATTTTACAGACAGAGATCACAAGTAGGCAGAAAGGCAGGCAGAGAGAGAGGAAGGGAAGCAGGCTCCTTGCTGAGCAGAGAGCCCGATGCGGGGGTCGATCCCAGGACCCTGGGATCATGAACTGAGCAGAAGCCACAGGCTTTAACCCACTAACCCAGGTGCCCCAGAGTGGAGCATTTTTAACCACAAGAAGAAGGACAGCACACCGATATAAATTAGATTCTAAAGGCGGGTTACCTCTCTCTCCCAACTTTGCCAAAGACAAACCCCCAAAGCCATGTCTGACACCATGTTAGGAGGGATTATATCAATGGAAGCACTTAGGAAAAATTACGGATTTTTCTTCGTATTAGGAATCCAAGTTTTCCCTTTTGATTCACCGCTTACTAATCTGCCAGCAGTGTACTTACCAATGTGTGCAGAAGACTTGATGATATCTGGCTGTACGGTCCCTTCGCAAATACTCCGGCTTCTAACACTCTCTGTACTTGGGAGCAGGGAATAGCTTTATAGTTCCTCCCGGGTCACAGACTGAGCGGGGGCCTTTCTGCCCGGGTGATTCTGTCCTGAAGCACAATAACAAAACAGGAAGAGTCCGGGCCCCACCTCCCTGACTCAAAGGAATCGGAGATTGTATCTGGTCACTTACTTTATGTGCTTAGAATTCTGACAGCTGCCATCACAAGTTGGACTCGGAGCTAGTAGAAATTGAAGTGGATGAGCGGCAGCCAGCGTTGGCCTGGGAGTCCCCAGCACACCAGATGTGCTGGGTCTAAGAGATAAGGAATGTTATGCAGAATTTGGGACCTAAGGTTAGTCATCGTTTACATTTTAACCTTATTAATGGTAATTGTGAAATGCTAAGAGAAATGTTGCCTGGTGGGTGATGATGTGGAGAACAAAGGTAGAAGAAATGTAAGAAAATTAAATTTCCTTGCAACTTATAGCCCACTGACAAGTGTTTGAGACAGGCAGAGTGACCTTCCTCCAGGAACTCTACTGCTTCACCTTAATATTTGCTGGAGGCAAAAGGCACCTTAGCTTGACATTAGAACGGATCCTGTAAGTCTTCTTTAACGTATAAAAAAATCCCTCTGGGGGCACCTGGGTGGCTCAGTCTGTTAAATGTCCTAACTGTCAATCTCAGTTTAGGTCATGAGTTCAAGCCCCACATTGGGCTCTGCACTGGGTATGGAGTCTACTAAAAAAAAAAAAAAAAAAAAAAAAAAAAAAAAAATCCCTTTGGAAACTTCCTTTCTTTCTACTCCCCCAGATATATGTTAGCAATCATCCTCTTTCTGCCCATGGGTTCTGTCCCCATGCTGTAATAAAACCACACTCTGAACAGATGTTGGAAGAATTCTTTCTTGACTGTTCACTCCTGGACTCCAACATTTCCCATCGCATGACATGACCTTCAGACCCACACATCCCCCTGAAAAATAGGAATGAGCTCAAGGAGCCACAGCAGCATCTTCGTTGTTCGTTCAACGCGAGAAAATACAGTAAGACAATCATGTCAGCAGCTGCTACATCGATGAAGACTCACTTTTAGAGGGTTTCGTCCATTTCACATTTAGAGAGAATTGTTGTTTTTAAACTGTACATCACCCACATTGTCCAATTCATCTTTAAAAACCTTTTTTTTAAGTGCCGATGATTGCCCAGACATTTAGGAAATGTAACAAATACGTGGGCAGATCATGACCTTCGGTGTCACAAGTCCTGGGCTGCCGTATTGTCTTTAGCAGTTGTTATTGGAGAAATCTTGGGAAAATTATATAACTTTTTGAAGTTTCAGTTTCCTCAATTAAAATAAATATGGTAATACCCAACTCAGACAGCTGTGGTGGGGATTAGAGGAGAGAAGCCATGCAGAGTCTTGTACATGCACACCATGAGCGGCTGTGATGGTGGCAACGATGACATCGTTGCTGGGCCAGATGAGGTGTCTTGATCATTGAATCATAATATTGGAATGACTTCCACAGGCACAGAGAGGGAACTCCGGGATAGATTGGTCAGACTGAAGCAGGGGGAAGGTTCTGGAAGAATAAACATCTTTTTCCTGATTTCATTATAGTGTAACCCTTAAGCTCTGTATCCAGACGGCCTTGTGGACTTCTGAGTCTGTGGCTTGTCATGAGGCGTACCCTTTACCTTATTTCTGGCTAATTAAAGACGGCCTGGGGACAGCATTGTTCGTTGTGCGGAGTTCAGATGCCTTCCTGCAGCTATGAAGATGATGATATTTGGTTTGTTTCAAAGCTTACTTTTTACCCAGAAAGTAAGCCTTCAAAAGTATTATTAGTTTAAGCAGGTTTTTAAAAAACCAAAATATCTATTACATTGAGTCGGGGACCCCATGAGAGCGGGACCACAATCAGTGTCTGGAACCTCAGTACTCAGGCACTGACCTTGATATGTACATGCATTTTTGGTACACATTTCGTAGGTCACGGAGCCTGACCAGGAAGTTTCTCCCGTCAGTAGAAACAAAGGACTTAAAATACTGGTTGAGCCTAAACACGATTATTTATCAGATTGTCTCATTTTCCATAATTAGCAAGAGACTTGTAATAATTATTTCAGTGGTACCTTTTTCTGCCATTTTTAGCGCTGACTGTAAATCAGCTGTCCTTGAGGTCGTGGGATGGGGAAAGCTATCCAGGCCCCTTTTTGAAGTGGACCTAAACCCTCGAAAGTCAGATCGGTAGACAGTAATGGTTTTTAGGAATTATTTTGGACTTTCTGCCTTCCAGGAGCATGGTAGGATTGAACTTCTTGTCTGTGAGTGTTTGGCTGGGAACATGGTCCGTGAACTGTGAGCGAAGGTAATCTGCGTCCTTTCTGGGCTCAGAGCGGTTAATGGACAGAATGAGATCCCAGAGAATTTTGTTTGTCCTCATTGTGTCACAGCTACTTTCAGCAGGGCTGCTCCATTAGCCCAGATGCCTGAGTGACTCTGGTGAGCAGAGCCTGGCCCCCAGTGGATCTATAACATGAGAAAGAAAGAATCTTTGTCTTATTGCAAGATTTTGAGATTTGGGGATTGGTGGTTAGTGTGCCATACCTCGCTTCTACCGATGGATGCACCAGAGGGATCTTTCTGGCTCCTTTATTGTATTTCTAAATCATCTTCTGAAGTCTCCCCTCTCTTCCTTCCCCCACCCTGCTCTGATGCAGAGCTAGAGCTAGAGAATCTGAGAGGGGAAAGTGAAAATTTATTTAGTTTTAGTCCCAGTTGAAATTAGACCTACCCAGTGCAATTTTTTTCTTTCTCTAAAAAACAAAGTGAAAACAACCACAAGTCCCTACCTATCACCCCCCACCTGCTAAAAAAAAGTATTAAGAGGCTCCCTACCTAGACAAGGCTTCTCCACAGGTGTCTTTTCCAGTGGTGATAGACTGATTGATTGATTAATGTTCTTTTTTTTTTTTTTGAGAAAGGGCAGAAATTCATGTTTGTTTCAATTTAAGGGCTAGTCACTTACAAATTTTGACTAAAACCAATTTTCCTTATTTCAGAAGTATACTTTTAAGGAAGCAATAGTAGATTTTTTTTAAAAAAAAGATTTTATTTATTTATTTGATAGAGAGAGAGATCACAAGTAATCGGAGAAGCAGGCAGAAAGAGAGAGGAGGAAGCAGGTTCCCTGCTGAGCAGAGAGCCCTATGTGGGGCTTGATCCCATGACCTGAGCTGAAGGCAGAGGCTTTAACCCACTGAGCCACCCAGGCACCCCAGTAGTAGATTTTTTTAGTTAATGACTTTGTTTTATGAAAAATTATAGTGATTTTATCAATAGTATATTGGTAACATTTTTGTGGAATATTTAAAAACACACAAAAAAGTTTAAACTATATAAAACATATTTAATCATATTAGTAAGATTAAAATAATATATATTGATGGGAGATGGAATTATAGTTGGACTACGAGCCTACAAGCTACTTTTTTTTAAAATTTTTATTTGAATTCAGTTGACATATAGTGTATTTTGAGTTTCGGAGGTAGAGGTCAGTG
This sequence comes from Martes martes, assembly GCF_963455335.1. Taxonomy (NCBI): domain Eukaryota; kingdom Metazoa; phylum Chordata; class Mammalia; order Carnivora; family Mustelidae; genus Martes; species Martes martes. The sequence continues at coordinate 66,066,437 of NC_137903.1, forward strand.
ATTCATCGGTCTTATATAAAACCCGGGGCTCATTACATCATGTGACCTCCTTATTAACCATCACCCAGTTACCCCATCCCTTCATCCTACACCCTCCAGCAACCCTCAGTTTGTTTCCTATGATAAAGAGTCTCTTAAGGTTCATCTCCCTCTCTGATTTCATCTTGTTTCATTTTTTTCTCTTCTCCTATGATCCTCTGTTTTGTTTCTTAAATTACACATATGAGCGAAATCATATGATAATTGTCTTTCTCTGATTGACTTACTTCACTTAGCATAATACCCTCTAGTTCCATCTATGCCCTTGCAAATGGCAAGATTTCATTTCTTTTGATGGCTGCATAGTATTCCATTGTGTATATATACCACATCTTCTTTATCCATTCATCTGTTGATGGACATCTAGGTTCTTTCCATAGTTTGGCTGTTGTGGACATCGCTGCTACAAACATTCAGGTACACGTGCCCCTTCGGATCACTACATTTGTATCTTTAGGGTAAATACCCAGTAGTGCGATTGCTGGGTCTTAGGGTAGCTCTATTTTCAACTTTTTGAGGAAACTCCATGCTGTTTTCCAGAATGGCTGCATCAGCTTGCATTCCTACCAACAGTGTAGGAGGGATCCCCTTTCCCCACATCCTCGCCAACACCTGTCGTTTCCTGAGTGGCTAATTTTAATTTTCTTTGATGACTTGAGAACGCCCCAGTGGCTCTGCTGTATCTTCCTTGGACGGCACAGCAGTCAAGGACATTTCCGCCCCAACCTTGTTTTGTGTCTCCCTCACTCAGAGGCAGACTTGCCTTGTTCTCTGATGACTCTTCCAGCCTTTTCCTGCACGTTCCCTATTTTCTTCTCACACAGGCATTTTCCTTAATAAAGTTTTCCATGTTCAATCTCATTTTGGCATCTGTCCTGGGTTACAAGAATCTAATCTCAGGAGATTTTTTTTTTCCTTTTAAGCCTCACTGATCCATCATCTGGTCATAAGGCAGACGGGACGAGAACGTGAGTTACGTTCTGTGTAAACGCATTCTGCCTCCAGGAAATGGCCAACAGCTCTGCACTGGGGGCTGCGCGCCAGCAGCAGCATCTTCCAGGGTGAAGGACCGGTTACAAGGGAAATTCTTCCTTTGCCATCCTTACTGTAATATGAACACTGGGTTCTTTCTCTGTTAAGCTTTTGAAATCTTCATTATTAGAAATTTTGTTACGTGTCACAGTCCAAGAGTTTTGTTTTTTGAAATATCTTAATTTTTCTGGAAAGAGCAGATGGGACATATTTGACTTTTGATAAGAAAAACGGAGCAGCTATCACAGAGAGAGGGGTGGTTAAAAGGACGGGTTAGTAAAGGGAACATCACAGGGAGAGACTTGGGGGGAGGGTGAGAGATGGTTAACATCCTTTGCAGGAGAACATCGTGAACGGCAGAAGCACCGGGGCTGAACTGAAGGGGAATTTGGCCCCGAGGAGGGGGAAAGACTGATCTCTGAAAGCAGCTGTTTTGGAGACACCACAAACCGATGGGTTTTAAATTGAATGTGCGCAGGAATGTTCTAGGGAACTTGGCAAGACTGGGCATTCTAGCAGACTCTCATTCAGCAGGTCTGAGTTATTACTGCATTTGTATTTAAAAATCTGCACTTCTATAAGCTCCCTGAGATGTTTTGATGCAGTTAGTCTGTGGGTCATAGTTTGGAACAGCAAACTATCTTAGGTGGTTTGTCCGGGAGAGTTTCCTGTTTCAGGGTGTATAGAGGCAGAAGAATAAATCCGGGTGAGTCCTCCTTAGTCAGCCTCAGGCCCTGGAAATGAACTCTTTATTTTATGTTATTTTTTAAAACATAACAGAATATTTGGAAAGATTTCAAGAGATCAAACTCTTTCTAAAATTTTCAAGGTTATACATTTACTAATAATTTTCTTGTAATGGAGCTCTTTCCCCCCCACTGATTCAGTGTCAGCCCAACATGTGTTTCCCAGTCTAGTCCACTGTAGAAGTAGGATAATGACCAGCGGTACTTCCCTGGTAGGGGTAATGATGAAGGAGGCAAGTTAAGGAAAATAATTAGGACAATGCTTTGGATATTACAAAGCAGGGATTGGCGGACCTTCTCCACAAAGGGCCAGCTAGTAAATATTTTAGGCTTTGTGAGTCGTACTGTTTCTGTTGCAACCACTCAGCTCTGCCATTACAGGTTGCAGGCAGCCAGGGACCGGGGATGTATATTGCGGCTGTGTTCCAAGAAAACGTTATTTATGGAAATGGGTAGTGCACTGCCTTTAACCCACAGGCAACAGTTCACCTGGTCTTGCCATACAGGCTTGATATATTCTACTATTAATAATAATAATATAATGGCTTGCAAATAATCTTTAATAATTAGCAAATCAGGTTTTTAATCAAGAAGTATATACATTACCTGTGATTTTTTTCCAAGGGAAATTGTTCCTGGGAACAATGTTTCATTGTTCCCGGGAACAATGAAAAAAAATGTGTTGCATTTAAATGCTGGTGTCGTTTCGATGGAATTTGAAGAAATAAAGCTTCCACTGACAAGAGATTGCCCTTCTATTGCTGTGGGCACTTCAGGGACAAATCCAGGCCAAAGTGAAGAGCAGCGTCCACACAGACTTTGGAAGAGTAAGACGAGAAATTTGCCCAAATCTTTAATCTCTGACCTTTTCCCTCTTCAAAAGGCCTTGGTCAGGGCTTAGGGCAGAGCTTATCTCCTAAAGCACAGTTCACCGAGAGAATGGCTGTGGTGGGTTGCTAAACCAGATGTTTATTCTGTTGCTCAAGGTCTATTGACATGGAATTGCTTGTATCTGTTTTAGATTTCAGTTCCAAGAAAATGCGTCTCCTAACAAAACTGGTACGCTTCCTTTCATCGGATGACAAGATTGCATATTGTTTTACCTTTTGCCTTGTTTACCTACAAGGTTAGAGGTAAATAAAAGGCTCAATCATTGTAACACTTTTCATCTACGTGGGACATATACTTCTTCCCCAATGCTTGTTTTTTCAAATGAAAAAATGAGAAATTTTTCAAATTTTTTCATTTCATGAAGATGAAATGAAAAATCATTTCAATTTTTCTTTTTTTAAACCTTAAATCTGCTTCCTTTATTTTTTTTTATAATTTTTTAGAAACATATAATGTATTATTAGCCCCAGGGGTACAGGTCTGTGAATCGCCAACTTTATGCACTTCACAGCACTCACCATAGCACATACCCTCCCCAATGTCCATAACTCAGTTTTTCAAATGAAAAAAAGTTTGCAAAATTTTCAAATTTCAAAATACTACCTTAAATATTCTTGTATAGGTGTCTTTCATTGTAAATGCCTTCACATGCTTCTTAAATCTGGCTGGACTATAAACCAAATATTATGAAAAAAATTAATTGATCATATTTGCAAGAAGAGTGCTGTTATCTATGTTAAGTTCCTCCAGAAGCAACATATATATGATTATAAATAAAATAAACTGTTAATAAGTAGTTAATCAGCAATAGGGGTTTTGTAAATAAGTATATTCTGGGGAAAGGTTATGATCCGCAGTCCCAGAATCAAGCAAAACTGGGTTCCAGTCCTGGCTCCACGATAAGACCCCAACTGCTCTGAGTCTCGGTTCATCATCTGTAAAATGGGTAGAACAGCTGGATACACATCACAGAACTATTGTGAGATTTAAAGAACGCTAGTACACGCGGTGTACCCTGAGCACAATGTCTGGTCTGCTAAGTACTGAATGTGTCTGTAATGGTTACCGCAGCTTTATTTTTATTTTTACAACGGTGCCTCTGTCAAAATATAAGAAATGTGCCTACTGGCTTTGCTTTCTTTCTTTTTTCCTTTTCTTGCCGTGTTCCAAGATTCATTGTCTGCGTACAACACCCAGGGCTCCATGCAACACGTGCCCTCCTTAATACCCTTAAAACCCTTAATATCCTTAATGTCTGATCATCGCTGTCGCTTTCTGACTCTAGCCTCTCCTCTTCGCCTCCAGGATTTTTGAGCGCTTCCCTGCTGAGCAAATGGAGCCTGACCTGACACCTGCGAACTTTGTTACCAGGTACAGTCTGGGTAAGAGACTATCAGGAACATTCGTGCAGGAGTTTAAATATTTACCCACCATTGAAATTTTCCAATGTTTTCAACCACGGGGCTTGCTTTTCCTTCTGCGTAGTCCTATTTTTTCCACACAAGCCCCTTCTTTGGGGCCTGGCAGCACTATTTATCCAGTGCCATTTAATTGTCCTTTTGGAGAGTCTGATGAACTTGAGGGAGGGGTGGAGTAGCAAAGACATTTTATGACACCATTTTGGTGTTCTCCATGGACCGAATTCTGCTAATTCTTTACAACCACCGCTCTCTGTCCTCTCAACTCTGAAATACGGAATCCATTAGATTTCCCATTTTTTTCTTTTAGTCTTTTTTTTTTTTTTTTAATAGGAACTGGCTGACAGTAAAGTCAAAAGCTTTATGCTGACAGGTTAGAACCGCTGAAGCTGAAAACAAAGGCCACGACAATAGCAAGAAGCCCCAGGGTTTTCAACAGGAATGAAACCGGGAAATCCGGAGAAGCTTTTACTGCCCGGGTCTTCAAAGGCTTCAGTATCCGTCGTTTCTGGGTGAGGATGGCATTCTTGGCTCCCTGCCACGGCCTGGGCCCAGTGAGGCGGTACTGGTAGGAGTTGCAGGGTCCAAAATAGAGCTTCACAGCCAGTTTGGGGTCCTTCAGCAGGAGAGACAGGATGTCTGGCTTCGCACCTATCTCTAAGGCGAGCTCGTCCAAGTAGTCGATGTAATTGGTCTGCAGCGTCTGGCTCTGGCTCTTTCCAAACCTTAATGAAAAAAGTAAAAAATGGCAGATTCACAAAATGTTCTAAGTCCCAGAAGAACAGGAGGTGTTTGACAGCGTGTGGAAGAATGACGGGCTGAGTGAGTAAAGGAGGTTTGAATGACTCTCTGGTGGAAGGTTCGAACTTATCCCGTCTGAAGGCCTGTCTCAGACTGAGAGTAGGCTGTAAAATCAAGAGCTGGTCATGGAAGTCTGAGGAATGGGACAAGGTTTATAACCATGATTACTATTTGATATTTAGTAAGCGGCTTCAGTTCTCCCGGCAATACACATTAGTCAGGATGGCTGCAAAGATTCGTGCGCTAACACGTATGAAAGCCTTGCTCAGTGTCTTGTACAGAGGAGACACTTAATATTTGCATGTTAAATTATTAAAGTAGTTGACGCTCTGGCTGGCATAAAACAGGTACTCAATAGATGTTAGATTAATTAGAATTTGACCATGAGACAACCTGTATGTGTGATGTCAGGCCCCTGAGTCTACTCTCCAAGGGTGCTTGGTCACTGGTGGACCCCATTTTACCGTATCATAGAGCATACATCTACTTTGGCTTCTCACCGACTCCTTCTGATTTACTTTGATAGGACATCCCCCAGCTAACTTTTCAGGGACACACATGGCCACCGTTACTACTGCTGCTCTCATCCCATTTCCTCTCTCACCACAGAATCTAACATGGACATCATACAAAACTGAAATAAAACAAGTCCAGGAAAAATGTCCCGATTTGGTAAAATTTCTATCTTTATGTAGTTGGTCCTTCTTTTTTATTTTTTTAAGATTTTATTTGTTTATTTGAAAGAGAAGATGAGAGAGAGCAGGAGTACGGGGAGGGGTAGAGGAAGAGGGAGAAGCAGACTCCCCACTGAGCAGGGAGCCCGAGGTGGGGATCATGACCTGAACCAAAGGCCGATGCTTAACTGACTAAGCCACCCAGGCGCCCCATGGAATTGGTTCTTAAACTAGTATGTATAAGAATCACCTGGGGAGAGGTGCCTGGGTGGCTCAGTGGGTTAGGGCCTCTGCCTTCGGCTCAGGTCATGATCTCAGGGTCCTGGGATTGAGCCCTGCACCGAGGTCTCTGCTCAGCGGGGAACCTGCTTCCCCCTCTCTCCCTGCCTGCCTCTCTGCCTGCTTGTGATCTCTCTGTCAAATAAATAAATAAATAAATCTTAAAAAAAAAAAAAAGAATCACCTGGGGAGAACATAAAAATACAAATTTCCAGATTCATCCTGAGGTTCCAATTCAGTTGGTCTGGGTTGTGACCCAGGAATTTGCATTTTTAAGAAACAGGTAGGTGGTTCTTGTGGGTAGTTAGGTCACCCTGAGAAACATTGCTTTATGTAAGGAATTAAAAAAAAATTCTTACAGATCGATTCTTTTTTCATTCCTCTGGATAATGTCCGCCATCATAGTCCTCTCTGAGGGCAAGGTACACAAACCTAGAAATGAAAGGCTGGTTTGAGTGGTGGGTTTGATTCAGTATCATTGCTTTTTCTAGTAGTTGGTTCCTACCATTAAGCTTGGCCATTTACGCATCTTATGCCAATCAAGGCAACTTGGTGTTGCTGAGCTCCAGGGTGGGATGAGTTCTGTGTGGTCTGCCCTTAAGGGGAGCCCAGGTTACAGTGAGACCTCTGAGGTGGAGTGTGTAAGGGAAGAGGCTGGAGAAGGAAGGTGAGCCTGAAGAGCCAGAAATCATGCCAGGTGGGTTGAGCTCTATTTTGAAGGTGATGGGAAGCCGTGGAAGGGTTTTCTGTAGGTGGTGACAAGATCAGATTTTCCTTTTAGAAAGATCCTTCTAGCTGGTGAATTTTGGGAAATGGGTTCTAGGAAAGTGAGTCTAAAGGTAGCAAGACCAGTTGAGAGGCTGTTGAAGTAAACCTGGTGGGAGAAAAGTCAAGCAGTGGGGGCAGAGAAGGTAGATTGATGCAGGAGTTATCACTGTGTGCTTGTGTTTCCATCCCTGTCCATGGGTGTTCTCAGACATGGTGAAATGGTCAGTTTCCCCTGGATGTAGATAGTCATCAGACATACCAGAGTCAATGAGTCCAAAACCGAGCTTCACTGAAGCTCTCCTGGTCAGACTTGTATCTTCCTCCACATGTCCTCTCTTTGTTCCTGGCTCTGCTCTCCACCCCGTTCCCATGGCCAAGATCTGCAAGTCATCTGTGATTCCACTCTCTCTCGCTCTCTGATTTTCTACATTCAGCCGATCATCATGTCCTGTGGATTTTATCCCCGTTTCTCACATTTCTATCATCTTCTCCACTTTGTCTTTCTGCCAGGCTCAGCTACATCATATTTCAGCAGAGACTTGTAGTGGCCTTCTCACGGTCTCAAAGACCCCATTCTTTTCTCATTTCAAACCTGTCTTCCACACCAGTGGTGAAATAATCTATTGAAAATGTAAGTCTGGTAATGTTTATTCCTTGCTTATAACCTTTCATTGGGTTCTTTGGCTGAAGAGCTTTCTAAAATGGAGATTTTAGGTCCTCAGGTCAGACTTAATCAGGGTCCCTAAGGATCCAGATGATTTTTATGTATGGCCAGATTTGGAAAGAACTGATCTACATTTTATATCGTAAGCCTTTTAGCATATGTTACAAGGCTTCTGTGTCCTGGTCCTTCTCCTGAAAGATTATTCTTTAAAAATCTCTCATCCCTCTCTGCCTCGCATGTTATGTTCTGGGAACGTCAAATAGCTTGTAATTCTCCATATCCATCACGCCTCTATGCTTTGGCTCAAGAGATTCTCTCTTCTGCACCTGAGAAACTCGGTCATCTAGCAAGTTTTTCTTGGCCACATGCCCTCATTTATCCCAACATGCTGCATAGCACCCTTTTCCTTCTTTCTTTGCCCTCCATGCATCCCTCTACCAAAGCATTTATCTTGGTATGTGGAAATGATCTGTTCGTATTGCTCTCTGTCCCACCAGGCTCCAGCACAAGGCTAGGTATTCAATGAGTTTTGGTTGAGCTCAACTGAACCCTGGGGTCAGGGAGATAATGGCCTCCTGAGGAATGCAAAGTGCTATGCAGATTTTTAGACCAGCCCTTTCAATAACCTTATAACTTTGTAAGGATCCGTGAGGTTGAGCTTCTTAACATATTGAGAGTTAATTTGGAGTTAATGTAGAGGCCCTGGGTCTCTAGATTTGCACATATTCAGAGGAGATTATAAACATCGTATAGGTGAAGTCAGGAGTCAGAGATCCTTTCCTTCTCAACTATTCTTTCATGATTCCAGGAAAGGATAATATGTACTTAGCTTTATGAAAATTGAAATTCTCTGAATTTTCTAATACTTTAAAGGGATGATTACAGTTCTTTATTATTATTTTTACTATTATTAGTGTTATTATTTTATCTCTATATTTGTTATTTTACAAATTCTCCACTAACTTTTTAGGACATTAATCTCACGAGAGTTGCCTAAGTTTGGCCAACTTCTTCCTGGCAGCCTCCTTATCTAAACCTGTTATTGAGCAAACTCCATCAGAGATAAAACCCTCAGCCCCTCACTTTCCCACTTGTATACCTTTGAAAACCCTGGTTGCCCAACGAGCTTGAAGTTCGACAGTTGGGAAAATGGAACCTAGGGGTTGGATGAGACCAATGCATGCCAGAGTTGACTTCTCCAGGTGAGGAGGGAACATGTATTTATACAGTGAGACCATCTTATCCTCTACTTTCACAAGTGAATCTTCAAGGAATGGAAAAGAGAAAGTATATCCTGTCGCAAAGACAATGACATCAATCTTGTCCTCCACTGTTCCATCTTCAAAGATGGCAGAAGTTTCCGTGAGCTCTTTCACTGTCGGTTTCACCTTGATGGCTCCGTAGAGTATACGACTTGGAAGATCATCATTTAGTACAGGTTCTTTCATAAGATATCTGAAACATGAAGAAGAAAACACGAAGAAGAAGGAACATTTAATGATGTTGGGTGAGTCTTGAAACTTTCTTGATATTTTATGGGGTTGGCTCTTCAAATAAAGAGATTTCTCAACTATCCATAAAACTTTCTGACTTGACTAGTTGATCTACCTCAAACCTTACTATCTGACTTGATTCTCATGTTACAAATCTCTCCCCTCGATAAAGAAGAGAAAACACGTAGGTCGTGTGGGTAAAAGACATTTCAAAAAAGGAGGCATCCCCAAGGGCTTAAACAAAATACCAGTGGCTATGGTCATTCCAGTCATTGTTACCCCATCGACGTTTCCACTATTGTTTTAATTATCTTGCTGTTCTACTTAATCTCCATCTGATTATAAGTAAGAAAGGAAAATTTTGTTAAATCCCCATCAGTTTTGAAACTTTTATTAAGGGATCAGCATAAAAACCAGTGTATGAAATTAAGTTTGGGATATTTTTTGATCCTAAATATCCATGGAGTCTCTGCATGTGATAGCATGTGTGATAGAGCAAAGTCTGGTTGTATTTCTGGAATTCCCCTTTTCATAGATTTGAGAACCTTTTTTTAAAAAAATAAGACAATACGGGGCACCTGGGTGGCTAAGTGGTTAAAGCCTCTGCCTTCGGCTCAGGTCATGATCCTGAGGTCCTGGGACTGAGCCCCCCATCGGGCTCTCTGCTCAGCAGGGAGACTGTTTTCTCCCTCTCTCTGCCTGCCTCTCTGCCTACTTGTGGTCTCTGTCTGTCAAATAAATTAAAAAAATCTTAAAAAAAAGAATAAGACAATACATGCTACATGTATCAGATCTCAGAACTGAGCAGTCACATGGCATTTGTTGAAAGATTCCAAAGTTCTTCTGTTTTTGTATTTTTTTTTAAGGGAAGGAGCCTGTTATCGACTAAAGAAAAATAAACATTCATACTGTTTGCTTGTGTTTATAAGATCAGTGATATATAACTTTGAGCTCAGTAGAGTTTTACTTCTTGGCAAAGAGATAGTGAGTATGTTCTCAAAAGCTGCTCATGGGAAGAGCCCTTATGGTGTACAGAATTAGCGAAGCATGAGGTATCACATGGAGAATTTGGGACACATTTCCCACCACACCCCTCTAAAAGGAAGGCTTCAATCTCTTCAAGCAGCCTTTGCCAATGTTGGACAGCTTTGGGAACTAGGAAATTCTTCCCGTGATCCTAGTTCTGCTTTCTAGAGCAGCTCATAATATTTTTTTCTTTTTTAAATTTATTTTTTTATTCATGTATAATTAACATATAGTGTTATATTAGTATCAGATGTACAATATAATGATTCAAGAGTTCTATACATTTCTCAGTGCTCATCAAGATAAATGTACTCTTAATTCCTTTTGTCGACTACCTCCACCCCCCCCCCCCATCTCCTCTCTGGCAACTACCAGTTTGTTCTCTGTATTCAATAGTCTGTTTTTTTGTTTGTTTGTTTCTTTTGTGTCTTAAGTTCCACACACAAGTCAAATCGTATGGCATATTTCTTTCTCTGACTGACTTATTTCACCTAACCTTATACCCTCCGGGTCCATCCATGTTGTTGTAAGTGGCAAAGTTTCATTCTTTTTATGGCTGAGTAATCTAATTAAAAATGGGCAGAAGAAGGGCGCCTGGGTGGCTCAGTGGGTTAAAGCCTCTGCCTTCAGCTCAGGTCATGATCCCAGAGTCCTGGGCTCGAGCCCCACATGGGGCTCTCTGCTCTGCGGGGAGCCTGCTTCCCTTCTTCTCTTTCTGCCTGCCTCTCTGCCTACTTGTGATCTCTCTCTGTCAAACAAATAAATAAAATCTTTATTTAAAAAAAAATGAGCAGAAGACCTGAATAGATGTTTTTCCAAAGAAGACTTATAGATCGCCAACAAACACATGAAAAGATGCTTAGCATCACTCATCATCAGAGAAGACAAATTAAAACCACAATGAGATGTCAGTTCATATGTCAGAATGGCTAAAATAAAAAACACAAGAAATAACAATTATAGATGTGGATGTGGTGAAAAAGAAACCCTAAATGCACTGTTGGTGGGAATGCAAATTGGTGTAGCCACTGTGGGAAACAGTGGAGGTTACTCAAAAGGTTAAAAATAGAATTATATGGAAAAAAAAAAAAAACCTTAAAAAAAAGAAAAAGGTGTGCCTGGGTGACTCAGTGGGTTAAAGCCTCTCACGGTCTTGGGATCAAGCCCCGAGTCGGGCTCTCTGCTCAGCCTGCCTCTCTGCCTACTTGTGATCTCAATCTCTCTGCCAAATAAATAAATAAATAAATAAATTTTAAAAATCGTTAAAAATCTTTAAAAAAAAACTTAAAAAAAAAAGAATTATATGACCCATTAGTTCTACTATTGGGTATTTACCCAAAGAAAATGAAAACACTAATTTGAAAAGACATGTGCGTTCCCATGTTCATTGCAGCATTATTTACAATAGCCAAAGTATGGAAGCAACCTAACTGTCCGTTGATAGATGAATGGATACAAAAGATGGGGTGTATATACACAATGGCATATTACTCAGCCATAAAAATTTTCTAATATTTCTACTTCAACTTCTTAAGTATTTACTTTTTAAAAGGTATACAGAACAAATTTGGAATTTAAATTCCAGGATGTCGATGATACTCATAAGTTGTGATTTGATAAGTTGTGATTTAAGTTGTGATTTGAAATACCACATCAGCAACTGGGCTCTTTTATAAAGAGGCACCTCTGACAACCTTGCTTACCAATGAGTATACCATAAAAAAGCAAAATAGCTCTACTTGTTTTGAGGCTCAAGGCCATAATTTTCATGGTTGAACCACTGATTCATCTGCTGTTCCATCATCCATTTTCGAATCATTTGTGGCAGGACATTTCGGAGCATGGACCTAAACCGGGTGTGGAACACCATGTCCCAGGGGTAGCCATCTTCAGAGATCCGACCCATGACCCAGGAACCGTGTCTGGTGCTGATGAATACCTGGTAAGCAAAAAGAAATGCTGCTTAAATCAGGGCATTGTCCCTTTTGGAAAGGATCTACTGTGTAGACAATATATCACATGTACGGCTCAGAGAAGTAAAACGCTTGCTCTGGGTTAGCATGGCTGATTAGTGGCAGGACTAGGAGGTAAACCTTGGCTTCCCGACTTCAAGATTTTTTATGATACCACACTGTAGTAACCAACCAACCAACCAACCAACCAATTAACGAGTAATGGAACCTTGGTTATGTGGCGGAGATATTCCAATATGCCCTTGTTCCTTTCTCTCCTCCATGGTCCAAGATGAATAGAGAACATCATACCTGAGCTGCCTTCTTACACAGCTCAACGGCAATGTCTGAGGCTGAGTTTCCTAGTCCAATCACCAGGATCCGTTTCCCTTCAAGTCTCCCTGGGTGCTTGTATTGGTGGCTATGGAAATACTGGCCTTTGAACCTCTCAATACCTTCACGGGGAAGAAGAGAGAAGTCCATGAGTTATGTCAATTTCAATAAAAGTTCACTGTCAGATTTTCTTTTCTGGAGTCAATCATTTGCTTGGCCTCCTCACCCCTTAGGGAGGTTACTGTGGCAAGGTCAGCTGACAGACGGAAAGCATATGGAACCCGTATGCATATGGAACAGGACTGAAAGAGTTGGTTTCAGGGGCTGCAGCGTACATATTTATTAGAGAATAAACAAACAGTTTTGATAAATCGAGTCGAGTCAGATGCTGGCTTCTGACTACCTATTATCTCATTTCGGACTGTACAGTAATACTTTAATATCACATAGCACATGTATTCTTTTAAATGTTTTTGAACATATTATGAAATGCTATTATGGTACTTGCTTAATAATTAGAATAGTATTTATCATCCTCATTTTGCAAAAGCAAACAAAAACTAAAATAAACTAAAAACCAGGCACATAGAAAGTGAAGGATGTTTCCACATTGCAGGATAAGTTGGTAACTTACTGGATAAGCCATTTTGAAGACAAGCCTGTCTGTAGATTTCCCAGAAAAATATGACTTTGTTAAATATTTATCTTTTTTTTTTTTAAGATTTTATTTATTTATTTGACAGAGAGGGAGATCACAAGTAGGCAGAGAGGCAGGCAGAGGGAGAGGGAGAAGCAGGCTCCCCGCTGAGCAGAGAGCCCGATATGGGGCTCGATCCTAGGACCCTGAGATCATGACCTGAGCCGAAGGCAGAGTCTTAACCCACTGAGCCACCCAGGCGCCCCAAATATTTATTTTTTATGGTGGGTTTATTTTTTCTTTTTTTAAAGATTTTACTTATTTGACACAGAGAGATCACAAGTAGGCAGAGAGGCAAGCAGAGAGAGAGAGAGAGGAGGAAGCAGGCTCCCTGCCGAGCAAAGAGCCCGATGCGGGACTCAATCCCAGGACCCTGAGATCATGACCTGAGCTGAAGGCAGAGGCTTAACCCACTGAGCCACCCAGGCGCCCCTATGGTGGGTTTCTTGAAAGAACCTTTGGATCATTAGTTCTCATAGTGGGGTCCTTTGACCAGCATTATTAGCTGGAACCTGGGAACTTGTTGGTGGGTTTCTTGAAAGAACCTTTGGATCATTAGTTCTCATAGTGGGGTCCTTTGACCAGCATTATTAGCTGGAACCTGGGAACTTGTTGGAAATGCAAATTCTCAGCTTCACGATGCCATATCTACTGAGTTGGAAATGCCCGAGGTGGAGCCTCCCAAGTTGTTTTTAAAAGCCCTTCAGGTGATTCTTCTTTGAGAATCAGTGCTTTCGGGTAGAAGAGCTCACACCCGGCTGCATACCTTTTTTAAAAGGGCTATTTATCTGAGAGAGAGCACAAGTGGGTGTGGAACTTGGGGGAAGGGCCGAGGGAGAGGGAGCGGGTTTCTCAGTTAAGCTCTGCACTAAGCAGAGCTTAGTGGAGCCCCAGCGGGGAGCTGGGGGTGGGGAGGGAGGTGGTTCAGTCTCATGACCTGAGCTGAAACCAGGAGTCAGAGGCTTAACCAACTGTCTTCAACCCTTGCTTGGCTGCATATTAAAATCACTCGAGTAACTCTTAACTGATTTAGGCCTACACTATACTAATTGAACATTGGAAGTCAATAAGGATGTTAGAGGGTCCGCAGATGGTTTGAATGTGAGACCTGGACTGTGAACCACTGTATTAGCTATTTTCCTGAGGCTCTGCAGGGGAAGTACCCTTTCTGAGGGAAGGGCCTGGGAGGTACCGGGACAGATGGCTGCAGGGTTCCCTTGTCTGTACTCTTCCCCATCACTCTCTGTGCACCCATCACTGTCCTGTAGGAGTACTTATTTCCAGGGAACCTCCTCAATAACCCGTCTGAAGGCATAGCTCTGAGGAAAATTCTCCAAGGACATGGAAAAGTCACAGTGTTTGGCAGGATAGATAAAGGCCGAGGTAGGTAGGTACATGGTGATAAGGGCCTCTCCAATAGAGAACTGATTTGGGTGACAGTGCTCTGAAATTCTGGGGAAGATTCAGTGACTTTGGAGAAAGTTACTGAAGTCCCTGTGTCATGAAGAGTGAAAGATGGTATGTGGAGACTTTTGTCCTTCTAGCTCTATCCAGATCTTAATATTATGCCCTGTTGCAGTAACTAATTCTGCCTGTCAGTCCAACCTCCATATAAAATTCCTGGACACTGTAGGGTTGCAAAATTTCTCACCTCAGAATGTGTCTCCTTGGCATGTGGATAATGTTAGGCTAACAATTTTTAAGAAACAGAAGGCTTAGAAAAACCTCTGACTTTCCCCTCTGACTGCCTAAAAACATTTAGATAGAGGACCTGCTCCAGGAAGGGGGCTGTCACCCTGGATAACTACAGTATAATAGGAACTGGGTGAGGTAGACAGGGAGGAACATGGCAGTCTGTCTGTTGAAATTCCTCTCTGTGTCCCACTGTTTCTGAGTGGTTCAGCAGACATTAGTTCACCAAACACTTATCCTTTTTCATCTCCCTGTGAATCGTCATCTTTCCCTTTGGGGTCCCCAGGCCCGACGTCCTTCTCTTTAGCTCCGAATGGCGCGTGAACAGCAACTGCCCGACTGCCTGTGGGCCTCATGTTCTTGTGGACTCTCTACGTGCATGGTTGCATTTTATTTTTTCCTACTAATCTGTTTCATGTCATTTCATTTTTCCTATTAATCTGTTTCATGTTAACTCTTAGACTGAGCCCAAAGAATATTGAAAGGTAAGAGAACATCTCTCCTCCCCAGCAACCCCCACTCTGAAAAGCTGGGAGTCCTCGCGGGCCTCACCTGGCAACGATTCCAGCGGCATGTGAGGGAGGATGTGATGGCCGCTGCAAACCATAACTGCGTCAAAGACAGCGCTTTGCTTCTTGCCGTGGCACTCGGTGACAACCTCCCATTGGCCCGAGGATGAGAAATCCAGGTGTTTTTTCACACTGAGGACCATTGTCTTGAACGAACACAGAGAAGCCATCATTGAACATCACTCTGGCGTAACAGGGGCCTCACTGAGTATCCTGGGAGTGGGAATGCTGGAGCGCACGGTGTGACTCCACGCACGTTCCATCGAATCCTGTTCAAGCCACTTATGACAAAGACTGCCGAGTGCCCCTTCTCACTCTTCTTTGGCAGGGAGCTACCAAGGCTATGGTACTTTGTACAAGACTCAGCCGTGGGAACCAGTCCGTTAAGGACTGAATAAGAACGAGAGAGAGAGAGAGAGAGAGAGAGAGAAGAAACACAAAGACTGGGCAAGATATAGAACACACGCCCGTCATTCAAATGATCACATGGTCAGTGTTTATTAAGCATCTTTTATGTGTCTGCCTCTGCGAAGACTGTGTGTTAGAGAAGATATTTCAGGCAAAGCATTTTGCATCATGCCTGGCACACTGTCAGCATCCTGTGAGTGGTAGTTGTTCACATTATTATTTTTTAAACAGAGTACATCATGTTAGCAATGTAGTTCATGATCTCATTTGGATGAAATAATTTATGCTCATTAATTTTTTTAATGTAGCTCACACTGTCTGGAAGTCTAGGAATTTTTTAAAAGTATCCATAAAGGTGGGGTGCCTGGGTGGCTCAGTGGGTTAAGCCACTGCCTTCGGCTCAGGTCATGATCTCAGGGTCCTGGGATCGAGCCCCATATCGGGCTCTCTGCTCAGCAGGGAGCCTGCTTCCCTCTCTCCCTCTCTCTCTGCCTGCCTCTCTGTCTACTGTGATCTCTCTCTGTCAAATAAATAAATAAAATCTTAAAAAAAAAAGTATCCATAAAGGTGTTACATCTTTTTTAAAAAATTTAATTTAATTTTTTCAGTGTTCCAAGATTCATTGTTTATGCACCACACCCAGTGCTCTATGCAATACGTGCCCTCCTTAATACATGTTTGTTTGTTTTTTTTTAAAGAATTTATTTGTTTACTTGACAGGGAGAGATCACAAGTAGGCAGAGAGAAGGGCAGAGAGAGAGAGAGGAGGAAGCAGGCTCCCCGCTGAGCAGAGAGCCCCATGCGGGACTTGATCCCAGGACCCTGAGATCATGACCCGAGCCGAAGGCAGAAGCTTAACCCACTGAGCCACCCAGGTGCCCCTTAATACATCTTTGATGTGTAACAAACAATGTCAAGTGGAAGTAAAGTTTTTCTCACTGCTAGAATAATGGCATGCTTCTCTTGGTTATAAGTATTTGAGTCCCATGTACATGCTTTTCAAATTTTCAGATATTTAAAAAATGCTGTGTTGGCAATTTTTGAAGCTGTTTCAATTGAAAAAAAAATACGTGGAGATTATTAGCATAAAGCTTGCAAAGGACTATAAAATGTCCAGGCATTTTTGGCTGAGATTAAAGATTTCAGATTTGCAGTTTAGGGTAACAGATTAGTTCAAGTACTGTGAATTATTGCTATTCAAAATGTGGTTTGAGAACCAACACCTTCAGTATTCACTCAGGAATTTATTAGAAATTCAACAGAGCCTTTTACAGTCTAACATCTTGTGGCTTATACCAACTCAGAGACCAATAATGGAAATGAGTGTCCCCAGCCCCTCTCTAAGTTCCAGGAAACACAACAGCAGTAATATAGTAATATAATAAATAAGAAAAATAGCTCTCTTGCAACTTTAACCTGATCTTTCAACGAGCAGATAATAAAAAGTACATACCATAAGAGGGCAATATATCTGTTAAATAAATTAATAGTCATGTGGACAAAGACCTATAAAAGCTTCCGGCATAAAAAAAATCTGTTATTCGTAGGATGGCTCCACCAGGAAATGAGTAATAGTTTTCTAATGTAGTATATTAGATACATTTTAATGGCATTTACAAATATAGATTTCCACCACAATCAGCTATTATAAATTAATATAATACAAACCTGGGACAAAACTGAAATTACTGAGGAAATGAGAAGTGTCACAAAAAAATTAGTTCACTGATAGACCTAAATGTGAGACAGGAATCCATCAAAATCCTAGAGGAGAACACAGGCAGAGGCAAGGGAAACAAAAGCAAAAATGAACTATTAGGACTTCATCAGGATAAAAAGCTTTTGTACAACAAAGGAAACAATCAACAAAACTAAAAGGCAACCAATAGAATGAGAGAAGATACTTGCAAATGACAATCAGATAAAGAGCTAGTATCTAACATCTATAAAAAAAACTTATGAAACTCAACAGCAAAAACCAAAAACCCCAGTCAAGAAATGACTTGCACAGACATTTCTCCAAGAAGAAAGGCAAATGGCTAACAGACACATGAAAAATGCTCAACATCACTCAGCATCAGGTAAATAAAAATCAAAACTACAGTGATCAGAATGGCTGACAGGGGTCAGAATGGCTAAAATTAACAACTCAGGAAACAATAGCTGTTGGCGAGGATGTGGAGAAAGGGGAACCCTCCTCCACCATTGGTGGGAATGCAAGCTGGTGCAGCCACTCTGGAAAACAGCATGGAGGTTTCTCAAAAAGTTGAAAATAGAGCTACCCTACAACCCACAATTGCACTACTGGGTATTTACCTAAAGGATACAAACATAGTGATCCGAAGGGGCACATGTATCCCAATGTTTATAACAGCAATGTCCACAATAGCCAAACTATGGGAAGAGCCCAGATGTCCATCAACAGACGAATGGATAAAGAAGACGCGGTTATGTATTTATAACGGAATATAGTCAGCCATCAAAAAGAATGCAATCTTGCTATTTACAGTGGTGTGGATGGAACTAGAGAGTATTATGCTAAGTGAAATTAATCAGTCAGAGAAAGACAATTATCATATGATTTCATTCATATGTGGAATTTAAGAAACAGAACAGATGAACATCGAGGAAGGGAAGGAAAAATAAAATAAGATAAAAACAGAGAGGGAGGCAAACCATAAGAGACTCTTAACCATAGGGAACGACTGAGGGTTGCTGGAGGGGAGGTGGGTAGAGGCATGGGGTAAGTGGGTGATGGGCATTAAGGAGGACACATGGTGTAATGAGCACTGGGTGTTATATGCAACTGATGAATGACTAATTTCTGTCCCTGAACTAAATTGAATTTAGATTAAAAAAAAGAAAATAAAAAAATTAGCTCACTAACAGTTATTTATTCAGAGATATAATATACTTTTATTTACTAAGCATAGTTACTAGTGTTTGAAGTGTAGGTTATTGATAAAAATTCAGCACGTTTAGTGAGATATTGTTTTCTTCTTGTTGATTCTTTGTTTTTGAGGGAGCAGAGGAAAGCTAGTATGCAAAATGATCCAGCCGTCCTTATGTTGCTAGAGAATGCACCATGCCACTCCCCCGAATACCAAAAATAGTTTCTACAGGCTTATGAAATGAATGGGGAACTGTGAGCTCATTTAGTATATTTCTTTTTCTTAGAAATTCCATTTCTAAAGAGAAGATCAGAAAATGAAATAGTAGTTTGATTTTTCCTTCTGTTCTTTCAAGGGAAACGAGGCTAGGAGCCCGTAGTGGTTACAGATATTAGCTTAACTGCAGTTGCATTTTCAATATTATCATTAGTCAAGCCCTTAGTATTAACAGGTGATTTTCCTCTTCTGCTAAAGTGTGTGTCATCTATAATATCACTACCTTTTAGGTCTTCTATTCTGCTCTTCCAGCAAAAAGTTGGATTGGAATACTTTGTTTTCTTCACAATTTCTTTCATTACCAGAGTAACTTCTTTGTTTACATGTGAGCTGAACCCATGTAGAGAAACCCATTCCCCCCAAAATACAATACCTGGAACTGAATATATTTTAGAAGATCAAACTTTCTTGCAAAAATCCTGAAGTATTCCAGGAGCTTAGAATGGTGCAGGAAGTTTGGAAAGTCTTCAGGCATTGGAAAGTCACTGAAACAGGACATTTCTTTGCTTGTGTTGGTGATGACAGATTGATAGATACTTGCTCGGCCGTCTTCAACATTTTCCTGAAGAATCAAATAAAAAGAGTGATAATCATGTTGCATTTAAAATAATCCCTTGGTGTTTCACTTCTTCCAAACCTAACTCTTGGGAGATGTGATCCTCTTTCATTGTCGTAGCATGATGGCCATGTCTGGGTGATGGGGTTTAGTATATGTGCTCCGTCATCCCAGGTGATAGGGCCTAGTTGGGGCCCTCCACTGTTGCTCACTGGCGATATTATTACCGCTGGTGGGACTGAGAGTAGGGACGATCCTTCTTTTGGCACATTGCAGGATATTAATATCCCTGGTCTCTATGTACTTAATGCCAGCCATTGGAGCAATGAGGCCCATTCTGAAAATTCCCCTGGGGAGGCTACATCCACCTTCCTTTAGGAACCAATAAACTCCGGGATACTGGTCAGAAAACCTAAGGGAGAATTTAAATTAAAATGAATACTTCTGGGGGCAGGTAGTTTTCACATGTTAACTTGAATGTACCATCTTCATTTTATGCTTTATGCAAATCAACTTTCCTCAAGTGATAAAAGTGAATAGCATTAGTACCAATCAAATCTTTAACTTGAATGTAAATGTTGGCGAGTATGCTTTGGTAAAATCGGAGGTAGCTCATAGTATGGTTGAGTTTATAATTTCCTCTAAGCACTGTGCATACAGATAATATGCTTTATGTTTAATTATATAAGAGCCAAATATGGTGATTCAATGTCTCTGAAATCAGCAGGTTCTCAAAGAGGCTTGCATAAATAACGCCACGCCGTCCTCAATAAATGCTTCTGGGCAATTTGAGGCTAGTGTTTGAATATTAAAATGCCATGATTTGTTCATCCAGAGTTCAGGGTTGTTGTATCCTTTTGTATGAGAGGGAAACCACTTCATATTTTAATGCAAACTCCCTTAGCATTCAAACACTTACACACAGTTCACACCACACCAGAAAACTCTCATCACCTAGGAAGCTGGCTGACCCTAATCTCAAAGACTTAAAGACTAAACTGTGGAATCTCACCTCTTTTATCAGCAAAGCTTTTTATGTGCATTGGGCCTCGCTGTGTCCTAAGTTCAGGATTATTAGTACCAAGATGAGTTACCAAAGCTAAAACAATGTTTGTGTTCAGATTATGTCGTTTAAAAGCAGTGTGTAGAGTACTTGCTAAATCAGTCTTTGTTTATAAGGTTCTCCTGAAATCTTAGCAACGGTATTATCTGAGCCTTGATTCCGACTGGTAAAGTTAAATGCATTTTTCTTGTTCATGTTCAAAAAGGCATTTGGCTCCTGGCCTATGGTAGGCGTGAATGAATGAATGGATGAATGAATGAACGAGAAAGAGAGAGAGAAGGAATGTGTAAGAGAGGAACTGCAAATTGCATAATACTAGAGTCCTACTGATATGTAAACTATTTCTGGATGTTTCCACATGGTGGAACACAATGTCCTTGGTAAGACTGTGTCGAACTTTCCTATCCAACCAAAGTCTCAAACTTGGAAATATAGTTGACCCTCAAACAACATGGGTTTGAGCTGCGTGGGTCCACTTACACTTGGGTGTTTGACAGTACAGTACTTAGGATTTTCTAATAATGTTTCTTTTCTTTAGCTTGCTGTAGTGTAAGAATACAGTATATAATACACATAACATACAAGGGGTATGTTAATCAACTATTGATGTTATCAGTAGGGCTTCTGGTCATCAGTGGGCTATTAGTAGTTATGTTCTGGGGGAGACAAAAGTTCTATGTAGATTTTCAGCTGTGGCCCCAACTCCCATGATGTTCAAGGATCAACTATATTTCATGAGGCAAAGAAATACCAATTTTTTTCTCAAGACCAGATAACTTTATAAGTAGTACAGAGTAGAGTTAAACTTGAGAGTCCTGGAGTCTGATGGGGTTGATATCCTGATTCTACCACCTTTAATGGCTTTATAGCCATGGGCAAGTCACTTAAGTCAATTTCCTCAGTTTCTCTGTAAAATGAGGTTCACTAATAATTATGACATTGAACAATTGTTATCAGGCTGAGATTAGATAAAGTGCTTAGCACAAAGCCTGACTTTAAATAAGAGCCCAACACATGTTTGCCTCTGTTGCTACAATTATAGGTCATGAGGGTTAATCTTACTAAACCAGTCACAGATTTGAAATAGCTACACTAAGATTGTTGCACTATAGCCAACATGATAGTTTTTCCAAGCACCAATAAAATGGCTTTGAACTGTGATTGGTTCCTCTGTCAGGTCAATTTTAAGGGCACTTGGAGTGATGGGAACTGGTTCTGATGTCCGAGCTCTATAGTAATTTCAGAGTCTGGGTAAGACTCCCCTCTGGGAGTTGTACTGGTGTCATTTGTCAATAATTGATGATGACATCACAATTTTTTCCCCTGAAGATCATGTAATAATCTTTATTATGGTCAATTGGCATATAGCTGTTAAAAAAATGCTTTATTTCTGTATGTACTTCTTCCTATGTTGGCCGAAGCAAATGTCTATGTGTTTAGATAAATCTGGGTAAAACTGGGGTTTGGTGAGATTTTACAAAGGGAGAATGATTCTTATTAATAAACAAATACATATCAATCATCTCTCCTGCCCAGACCCTGAGCTTGGAGTTAGGGACAAGAATAAAGACAGGACACACAGTTTCTATCTTTAGGGAGCTTATTACTACATTAAATGAAAATGCATTTGGACTTTTAGGATGGAAAGATGGAGACAGAATGAGGTGACAAGCCCAAAACAGGAAGACACAGCTTTCAAAACAGATAAATGTAACTCATATACATAATTAAAAATATAAGCAGGGCCAGGGTGTTTGGATGGCTCAGTATCTGACTCTTTTTTTTTTTTCTTTTCTTCTTTTTTTTTTTTAAGTGCCTGACTCTTGATTTCAGCTCAGGTCTCGATCTCAGGGTCTTGAGTTCAAGCCCTGCATTGGGCTCCACACCCAGCGTGGAGCTGATTAAAAAAAAAAAAAAGCTGATTAAAAAAAATATATATATATATTACCCCAAAATGATATTTAAGCACAAATACTGATAGTATGAATTTCCTAGTGGACAGAATATATTACACTTTATCTGTTTAAAATAAATGATCACATGATAAATATTCTCTTAATTTGGAATTTTCTGAATGTCAGAAGACTATATAGCAAAATCAAATTACCTTGGTCAGCAGTGATTTAGAATTTACGACCTTTTGATCAAAGGTTGGACTGCAGTTTACCTTTGACTCTGTAAAAATAAGAAGGTTGTAAAGGCTAATCTAAGTTTAAGGAAGATTATAAGGGTAATATTTAATCTGCTAGAGGGAGCAAGCTTATATAGTGAAAATAGATTAATTTATTACAAATGTGAATTACAAAAACTTACAAATTCGTCATTTTCATTGTGAAGCATTGTTATATTGACCTCTACCAATCAATATTTTGTTCCCATGCTGGGGACTCTAAGCAGTTGGAAATAACACAGTTGTATTTCTCTACAAATATTCTGTCATTCCAAATTTTCACTCTTTCAGGTGGACCTTAAATCTATCTGCTCCATTGCTTGAAATGAGTAAGACTGAAACTATTTTTATGTTGTCGTGCTACCGTTTGGGACAAAAGCTGTGGCTCCCAAATGCCATTCAGTGCACTAGTTGTCTTATAAGGATTCAGGGGATCTTTGAAAAAATATAAAATCCAAGTAGGTCTGGTTTGGGCCCGGCCATCTGTATTTTAGAAGGGCTCCACTACTGATTCTTAGGCACTGAACACGGGAACCATCATGTTTATTAGACCGTCACTGTGTTCTGCTCTCTCTCCACTAGGCTGGTGTCTCTCTAGATCTCTGGCTTTGATCACCCATGGTGACCCCCAGTTAAACTCCCTGACCCCAGTATTGCCCACTTTCTGTACCGCCTTCAGGGTAAAGTGTATACTCCTTGGCATGGGACACACGTTTCTCGTGAAGAGACCCTGGCTGTCTTCTCTAGCCTCATCAGTCACCACCCATCGTCCTGTGTCCTTTAGTCTAGCTATATGGTGTGATTTTATCTTCTCTAAGCATGTCAGCTTTCTCAAGATTCTGTATTTTTGCATATGCCACTCTCTCTGCCTAGAACACTTTCTCCTTATTCTCATGCCTGATCCCTGCTTCTTGTCAAGACAAATGAAAGCATCACACCCTGTAGGCAGCTTGCCCTATTCTGTGTTGCGTGAGTTTCCGTGCTGCCCATAACACTTGTAAAACTGCTCTCCGATACGGATTCTTGTTTTTTGTTTTAAGATTTTATTTATTTATTTGACAGACAGAGATCACAAGTAGGCAGAGAGGCAGGCAGAGAGAGAGGAGGAAGCAGGCTCCCCGCTGAGCAGAGAGCCCAATGTGGGGCTCGATCCCAGGACCCTGAGATCATGACCTGAGCCGAAGGCAGAGGCTTTAACCCACTGAGCCACCCAGGTGCCCCCGATACGGATTCTTTTGAGTACCTCTACTCCTGCCGGGACATCTGAAGACTGCAGTGACTGCTGCGCATTTTCAGGACTATGAAACTTAGTGACGGAAAGCCTCACTAAAATGCAGGTGGGAGGTTTTGGCCCCAACACTTCTGGTCAGTTGCAGACCCAGCAGAAAGCTATGGGCTTGACCTCACACACGGATGCTACTCTACTCTTCCATCCGGAGGAAGAGACGCTCTCCTCATCCCCTTGGGCAACAGCTCAGCCAATGAGAAGCCACCATACCTCGAACTCCTGGTTTACTTCAAAGGACTTTCTGTTCAGAACAGTCTTCCCAACTTAACCCTTTTCTTCTTAAAAAATAAAAAATCCATTTACTTTGTTCCCTGGACTTGCCTATGGTTTTGCCACAGCCAGATTGCAATTCTCTTTTATTCCTCAGCAAACCCATTTTTTGCTGGAAAAATAACTGGCAATTTTTATTTTTAAGGTAAACAGAACCTAGTATATGCTGGGGATATCGTACAAAATCATTTAATATGTTGAAAGAATGAAAGAACATGTAATGTTAACCAGAAGCATTTTTTTTGTCACTGCAGATAGGACTTAATGATACTAAAATGGACATTTAGTAGCATAGTGGGAATAAGTAAATGTTTTGGTAGTAGGATGCTATAAACTCTTTTCTGTTCTATTACACACAAACATTACTTTAAAAAAATACATGGCAAGTTAACTAGTGTATATCTTAAGCTACTGGTGAACAGGCTTAATTAAGGACCATGCCTAGTATTTGATATTTCATTGCTTGGAGAGTTACAAATATCTAACATGTTAAATTTGGTTCCATTAAATGGGCAGCAAGGTACAAAAACTTAAGTTATACCGTACGCTGAATTTGCTGTGTTAGATTCTGGGGATAAATTTACCTGGGGGAAATGCCTGAAAGTAAAACAAGGGAAAGGCATTAATTTCTTTGGGAGATCAAATGGCTGTTTGTTCCCAAACCGTGAAGAAGAGCAGAGTTTGACACCCTGGAATATGTCCGTTTGACATGGGGATTATTTTAAACTGGTTATTTTTAAGAAACAGCAGACAGAGGGGAAACTCTGAAAACCAAGCAGAAGTTACCCTTCTGTAAGAGATACTTCCATGTAGAAGGGAAATCTCTGCTCATAAGGGTGTCTCCCTCGAGGTACCAGGGTGAAGGGCATGAGTCAATCTCTAGGAACTCTTCCCCTCCCCTCCCAGGGGTCAATAGCCTTTATTGTTGTAGAGAAGTGTTAGGTTCACAGAAAAATCAAGCAGAGCATACAGAGCCCCAATGTGTCCCTCACCTCCATACACGCACAGCCCCCCACACCAATATCATGTCACACCTCATGGTACATTTCCCAAAATTGGTGAACCTATCCTGACCCAACCTTATCACTCGGGGTCAGTAATGTGCTGACCTCGCTTTACATGACCGACCTCATCTGATTTAGAAATCAGTAATTTACCGATTTACTGACTTCACCTGAGATCTCACTCAGGTTGTACATCTGATGGGTTTTGACAGATACCTGATGACAGGTACCCAGCGCCACAGTCTCATACACTATAGTGCTGCCAGCCTACAGGTCCCCTGCACTCTGCATTTCATCTTTCTTTCCTCCCCCACCCATGAAAACCACTGATTTTTATTGTCTCATAATTGTGTCCTCGCAGGATGTCCTGTGGTGGGGATCCTACCCTACGCAGCTCTTCAGGTTGGCTTGTCTTATTTAGATCTACGGAAGGTTCTCCCTTACCTTTTCAAAGCCTAGAGCTCTTCTCTAAGAGATCCATTCCCTAGTGTTTTAGAACTATATTCCCTTGTCTGAAGGTACCACAGTTTCTTTATCCATTGACCAACTGAAGGAAATCTTGATTGCATCTGAATTTGGGCAACTGGGAATGAAAGTGCCATGAACAAAAACATGCAGATGCCATGTGGACTTGTCTTCAGTTCTTAACCTGAATACCAAAAAATGCAATTGCCGGATCATTGGTAACAATGCTGACTTTTATAAGAAACTGCTGAACTGTTTTCCAAAGTAGCTGTAGCATCCTGCGTCCCACAGGCAGTGAGGGAGACCTCCCGTTGCTCCACATCCCCAAGAGCATTTGCTGTCGACAGCAATTTCCTTTTTTTTTTTTTTTTTTTTAAGTAAAAGAAGAAGTGGATTGGAGAAAGAGATGAAGAAAGTAGCTTGGAACACTGAAAAAATAAAATTAAATAAAAAAAATAAAATATTTTAGTTGGTAGATAGAAAAAAAAAAGGCTGCTTGATGGTCATCACCCGGAAGAATTCAATTGAGTCAGAAACCGAGATGCAAGCAGAGAATTTCACGGTCATCCACCTCTGTTCCGTCTGACATGTCACCACCACGTCCGGCCTTCCTTGACTGAAAGCACCACTCTGTTACTTTTTAGTTCACACACCCATATGCCTGAGCTAGACCTACTGGCTTCCCAACTGAACAAGACAGAGCGAGTTTCTCACTTTCTGCAGGTGAGCTGACTCCGCTGTTAAATAGGAAACCCGATGCCTTGTAGACGCGCAGCAGTGGCTGAGGATGATGCATTACGTTTCACATTCTCTGGCCACAGCTAGCAAGCAAAGGTTAGTGCTATTCGTTTTATTGCCACTGTTATTATTATTATTATTATTTTTATGCTGAGTGAAATAAGTCAAGCAGAGAAAGTCAGTTATCATTGGTTTCACTTACTTGTGGAGCATAAGGAATAACACGGAGGGCATTAGGAGAAGGAAAGCAAAAGTGAATTGGGGTAAATTGGAGGGGGAGACGAACCATGAGAGACTGTGGACTCTGAGAAACAAACTGAGGGTTTTGGAGGGGAGGGGGATGGGGGGATGTGTGAGCCTGGTGGTGGGAGTTAAGGAGGGCATGGATTGTGTGGAGCACTGGGTATGGTGCATAAATGATGAATCTTGGAATACAGAAAAAAAAACGAAGTACACAATAAAAAAAATAACAAAAATGCTGTACCTTAAAAAAAAATCTCTAGAAACTCTTATCAAAGAGAAGGCAATGCCTTAAATCAGCACAACAACCTTCCCCTTACTTACTGCTTTTCCTGGTCACCTGCTGTAACTGACTCCCCACCCTTCACATCTTCTCTTGTTTTTAGCAGAAGATGGTATTTAAGGTGATGGCCACTTCCAGGAGTTGCTCAGTTTTCCTGGGTCTCTTCCAGGTACAGAAGAGACATACATGTTATTAAATGTTTGTTCCTTTTCTTCCTGTTACTCTTATTATGATTATTGGACCGGACAAAGAACCTAGATGGGCAGAAGGGAAAACTTTTCTGCTCCTACACTGGTCCTGGTCCTGGTCCTGTATAATGTTAAACTTTAAGTGAACAGAATGTGCTGTTAAAATGAACGAGCTGTTTGAGGGACATGTGGGTGACTCAGTCAGTTAAGTGTCTGCCTTCAGCTCAGATCATGATCCCATGGTCCGGGGATCGAGTCCTGCATCAGGCTCCTTGCTTAGCGGGGAGCCTGCTTCTCCCTCTGCCCGCTGCTTGCCCTGCTTGTGTGCTCTCTCTCTCTCCATCAGATACGTAAATTAATAAAAACTTTTTTTTGTTAAAGAACAAAGTGAAACAAAAGAGAGACTGTGAGCCATGGGAAAGATAGACAGGAGCGCACGTACAGGTCAGTGCGGAGATGGTAGCATGTGGAGAGTTCCATTTGGTGATACCCCACGTGTCTGTTTCACATTTTTATCTTCCTATTTTCAACATTTAAGTAAATAACTTTGATGCACACAAATCCAGGTGATCAAATTTGTGTGTATCCAAAGCATAGAATTGAAAGAATTGAAATGGACAGAATTGAAATTTCAAATAAACGTTTCTTTATAAAATTTTTTTTAAAGGATTAATTAATTTATTTGACAGAGATTACAAGTAGGCAGAGGCAAGCAGAGAGGGAGGGAAGCAGGCTCCCTGCTGAACAGAGAGCCTGATGTGGGGCTTGATCCCGGGACCCTGAGACAATGACCTGAGGTGAAGGCAGAGGCTTAACCCACTGAACCACCCAGGCGCCCCCAAATAAACGTTTCTTGACCAGGGATAAAACCAACGAAATACTGTTTAACATTCACAAATGTGATTTCCTATAAACTGGATTAAAAATTCAGTTTCATGGGGCCCCTGGGTGGCTCAGTTGTTAAGCATCTGCCTTCGGCTCAGGTCATGGTCCCAGGATCCTGGGATTGAGGCCCGTGTTGGGCTCCCTGCTCGGTGGGGAGCCTGCTTCTCCCTCTCCCACTCTCCCTGCTTTTGTTCCCTCTCTCGCTGTGTCTATCTCTGTCAAATAATAAAATCTTTAAAAAAAATCAGTTTCATAAGAATAGAGTAATAGTGACCTGCATCATCAATGGCTCAAATAAAAAAGATCGAGAACTTTTTTTTTAAGATTTTATTTGTCAGAGAGAGAGAGAGCACAAGCAGAGGGAGCAGCAGGCAGAGGAAGAAGCAGGCTCTCCGCTGATCAAGGAGCCCCATGCGGCACTCGATCTCAGGACCCTGGGATCACGATCCAAGCTGAAGGCAGACACTTAATCAACTGAGCCACCCAGGCGTCCCAAGATCTAGAACTTTTGATTGTTCCCAAACTCAGTATAAATGATTGGAGTTACATGAGACAAAGCATAGGGAGAACTTATGTATGTTTAATATCAATCTTGTGGCTACTTCTAGGACCTATCAACTACCATTTATTATGAGTCACTATGAGTAAGCCACTTACCCTTGGCTTTCTTACATTTAAGTTGAAATTAATAATAAATAATGTAAGAGAATATTGTGAGTATAAAATGAGATAGTTCATGTGAAAATAATATAAGCGATAGCTTTAATTTGTAAGTGCAGAAAAAGCTAATGCAACATTAAATTTGTTTTAGTAAAGGCAGACCATCCAGGCCAAGTGAAGCATAAGTCACAGAGGGCAACTGTTAGAGCAACTGATCATAAATTCTTTGAGGGCAGTGATTGTGTCCAATTCATTTCCCATTGTCTGAAGCAATGCCAAACACCTCTTTCGTTCTGAAAAATATATATATTATAAAAATAAATTGGTTTGGAATATTGGATCTTGTGGGAGTCACATTTTAAGAGAGAAAGTAAAATTTCAGGTTGAATCTAGAGGAAAGAAACCAAGATGGAGAGCTATTTAGAGACTATTATATGAAGAGTAATTAAAATAATTGAATATATGTAGCTGGAAAAAGATATATTTATATCCAAATGTAAAAAACAATGTATATTGGTAATTTTCCTGTGAACACAGGTATCAGGAACAATGAAAGAGGCAGAGAAGGTTAGTGGCTAAAGGAAGGTCACGTTTTCCTCTCTTAACACCTCAGTAAGATGATTAACTACGCAGGCTCAGGAATCTTATAGACCTTCATTTTTGTGCTTTTTCCACAGCTGTGTTCCTCTGGACAAGTTGTTCATTCCAAATCTCAGCTTCCTCTCCATAGGTCCATGAGGATAATCATTATACATACTGAAACCTGAAAGGTTCCGGACAGCTCCCCTGCCCCCCCGCCCCCAAACATGCCACTTGGACATGTGGATTATTTTGATCTGAAAGCACTTGAGACCCTATGGGCTCAAGAGAAATTTTGTACTCCCTTAACCACACAGAAGAATCTAAATTGGTATTTCCCAGAGTAAGTGTTATTAACAGAGATAAATTTTATCCGAGTGACCCATCTGAACCGTAGGACAAGTATCTTATTGCCAAGCATCTACTGTTCTTATGGTCCTGTGAAGTGTATTTCTTTCCTCCAAAGTCCCAGAACCACGCCCCCTTCTCTTTAGTTCAGAATGACATCCATTCCTCATTTTGCTTGTCTTTGGAATTTACATGTTAACGTGAGTTCTCTGTGTGTGTAATGCCTATCAAATGTGATTTTCTCCTGCTAATTTGTCTTATGTCAATTTGACCCTTAGTCCAGCTGGAAGGACTTTTGAGGGGGCTGGAATTCTTGCTGCCCAACGCTACTTTTTAGGGGTATTGTGAAAGAGAATTGGGGATGCATGGCAAGTACTTTTTCATTGCTGGAAAAATGCTAAAAATATGTTAATTACCCACTCTACCCATGTTCCAAAACTGCCACAAGGGGCCGCTGGAGAACCTTTTGGAAGAATTCAGCAGTCTGAGTTGGGCATGGGGCAAGTCTCCTTAAATTTTGTTTTAACTGACATCAGCACTAAATATGTTAAGTGACCTTAGAAGGATTGTGTGTAAATATAGAATATTTACTTATTTTCAGCTGATTCTGGATGGTAGAGGAGTGAAGAGGCAAAGTTTCCCCAGGGGACTGGGCATGGTGGCTCCCAGCATCCTTTTTCGTTCCTTCTCCCTTTGGCAACCCAGGCTGCTGGTAATCAAGACCTTCACATGGCTCCCCTGGCCGCCTATGCAATCTTGCATCCTGTATGTTTCACACTGCCGGGAGATTATTTGTCTTGTTTGAGCTGAGAAAATTGTTTGTTTTTTAAATTAGATTGGGGAGGTTTGAAATGTGATATTGTTAGAGGTTTCAGGAAATTATATACTTAAGCCTTTTATATCTAATAAAATTTAATTAATTCACATTGTAATCTAACTTTCCTTTTCTAACCCATAGGAAGGTATCTTTAATTCTGAAACACTAGACACTGGGAACTGGGAATAGGATAGGAGGAAAAATATTTTGGGGCAGAAAGAAATCTTCCTGGAATTCATCAAGTCATATATTTGACAGATCATTCAAAATAACTCTCACCTGTTCTGTTGCCAAATTGATGATAGTGAAGAAAGGGACATTTGGCTTTTTGATATTAAGTCCCAAATCAGGTACTAAAACAGTGACAGATTTATTATTAAATATTAATTTGTTATAACTTCACATTTCTTCCTTAGGTTAAAAAAATCTACCTGGGTGGAAAAAATGCCAATGGAATCTGTATGTGAACTTAGAGTGAACAACAATAAAAAATACATCTTCGGTTAAGACAGGAATAACCACCTTACCATATTACCCTCTCGGGAAAAGCTAGAATGTTTCTAATGAGCAGTTGTTAGTGAGCGAGGAATGTGATTCAAGCTGTTTTTCCAGTTTCCTCTCTGCAAGCTCTGTGTCCTATATAAGGACCAACATCTCCGTCCCTAGCTCTGATTGTGTTTGCATAGTTGAATGAATAGATTTTTTTTATTCAGTATTTGTGCAATTTGTTTGCCAAACTTGTCTCATCATAGGATTCATTTGGGTCTCCTGTTGAAAATAGGTTCCTCTCCTCAAAAGATTTTGATTCAATAAGTCTGGTCTGGTGTTAAGTATCTTTATTTATTTAATTAATCTATTTGGTGTTAAGTATCTTTAAAAAACTCGATGGGTGTGTATTATAGTCATATACATTTGCGAAGCGTAAGGTTAAAAAATCTGTTTTGGCATAAAATTCAGTTCAGACTGGCAAAAAGCACATGTGCTAGATGTCATGCCTTCCCCCTAACTGGTTGGCTTCTAGGCAGAGCCCTTTGGATGGTCTTTGCTGATACCAGAGTCTGCTTTTAGCATATTCAAACCTTTTGCTGCTGCTTTTGCTTCTTCTTCTTCTTCTTCTTTTAAGATTTTATTTACTTATGACAGAGATAGCGAGAGAGGGAACACAAGCACAGGGGAGCTGGAGAGGGAGAAGCAGACTCCCCGCCGAGCAGGGAGCCCGATGTGGGATTCGATCCCAGAATGCTGGGATCATGATCTGAGCCAAAGCAGACGCTTAACGACTGAGCCATCCAGGGGCCCCTAAACCTTTTGCTTCGGTCTAGAGTGTCTCACCTGTTCGATCCCTCACTTAGATGTACCTGATATACACTCCTAAAGTTATTGCTCTGGAGTGCTCAGCTGGAACTTTTCTTTAAACTTTTTGAGCAAAAATGCAAGTTGGGCATGGTTGTAAGGAGAGGGTTAGCTGTTTAGAAGTCATAGACACCGTAATTTGAATGCCATTTCTCCTAAGCTGTGTAAACACGATCAAGTTACTTAACTTCCCTCAGTTTCTGTTTGCTTAGTCTATAAAATATAAATGTAGTTATTGTAACTAACATTTATTGCACTCTAAGTTTTTTAATGACTTATCTCCCTTAATCTTCAAAATAGCACTGTGAAATAATTACACTGTTCTATTACTATCCTAGTTACACTTAGAAAACTGACACAGGCTTGTAAATAAGTTTGCCCAAGATCTCACACTTAGGAGGTGGCAGGCTAGTCCTTAAACTCAAAAGACTGTAGGAAAGAAAAACTCTGATTCTATACAGCTGTCTATCTATATATCTTTCTAATTTTTATGTAAAATTGGATGAATGGACAGCATTATCAATTTTTAGGTTTGGCTAATAGAATGAATTGAATGAATATATTTAATAATATCTTTTTATTTTACTTTATTTTTCTTAACGATTTATTTATTTATCTGAGAGAGAGAGAGAGCGCACAAGCACGAGGGGCAGAAGGAGTGGGAAGCTCAGGCAGACCCCACGCTACATGTGGAGCCCGACAACGAGGCTCATCTCACGACCCTGAGATCAAAACCTGAGCTAAAACAGAGTTGAATGCTTAACTGACTATGCCCCCAAGGCACCCTGGTAATATCTTTAAAGAGTTTCCTGGCAGTCAACCTAGAGTGTCATCAATAAAGCTAAGCAAACAATGTTTGTTTGTCAGATAAAGATAGTCAGTAGTAATAAGAGCACACTCTCTGAAAAAGCATCTGCTCAGTGATTGGAATACAATGGCATCTTGAAAAGAATCCTTGTCACTTCTGTTTCATGGAATGTTCTCCAATATTAGTATGTGGCTTTGAGAATCACAAGAATGTGGGCTGCAAGACACTTGCAGGTTCTATAAGGAAAGGTCCTTGGCATGCCTGGCTGGGTTAGGGTGGTAATTAATGATCTGGGAGAGATGACAGCCCATTTCTGTAGTTCCCGTGTGGCTGGATGAAATAAGTCTGATCAAAGTTGCTTAGGAAATCCCCCAATAAGGCCTATCTGTAAGCACAGTCTGTTCAGGAAACAGGAAGATTTTACTTACTTTGAACCTCCACAGCCCTCCAATATCTTCAGTCCGCTCAAAGCAAGTGGGCTCCAGTCCCTCGTCCACACAGCACTTCAGAGAGACCAGGCCACTGACCCCAGCTCCAATCACGGCCACCTTCTTCGCCATGGTCTTCTGTTAAGGAGTGGATCAATTAATATTGCTTCGCTGGGACAAGAGGTTAAGAAAGCCCTCATGGTGTGGTCAGTAATTAGCTTGAAACTGTAGCAGTAAGTATAATAAGTAGCACTAACTTAATAAATCACCTCACTAGTCAGGTCACAATTCGCTGCAGACTTTGTTTATGATGTCTTGGTTTAGCATTTAAAACCAACCCATTTAATAATGCCAAACTGTTTAATAACAGCCGTAGGAGCCAAATCTCATTACAGTCTTTGGAGTGCTGAGCTTTTCCTTACCTTCCTTTTGCCTTTTGGTGCTGTCCCTTCTACAGGATAGTTTTCTCTGTTGGGTGTGGGCTTGGAAGCAGTCAGAGTGCTTTAAATGTTGGGGGAGGCCCTGATAAATGGGAGGAGCTTCCTGCTCCTTCAGCGTTTTGCAAACTGAAACTCCCCAGCCTTCCTTAGGAGTTCTGAAATTAAGCAAGAGGCTTATGTTCTGAGGTCCAGGGTAATGATCTTTACAGTGACACCGTCATACACTTACACATATCATATGCATAGTATAAAAAACCTTTTTATAATGGAGGTGACCAATGTTCATCAACCAAGCTGCAAATATGAATAAATATACAAAGAAGTTAAAATTATCCCTAACCCCACCATACAGAGATAATTATAACCAACATGGATATTTTGGTATATCTTTCCAGACATTTGTCTGTCTACACATATACACACCTGAACAAAAATGGAATGACACTCTGTTATTCTCAATTTGATTTTTCACTTTCTAGTATATCAGTATCTTTATATCTATAGCAACACTTGAAAGGTTTGTGAATTCTATTTAGTTGATGGGTTAGTTATCTATCTAACAAATATTCATTTCTATGAGTTAGGCACCATTTTTGGCATATGATTGTACACAGATGAGTGAAACAGATTATGTTCCTGGTCTCCTGGAATTTACATTCTTGCTCTGGCCTGGCTGTCTTAGACTTGACAACATCTGGATCCGTGCATACTACCGTCAATGTTCCTAGATTGCTTACCCTGCCCAGACCTATATCTCATCGTGATGTTTCTGCTTGTGTGTGTACTGGTTGAGATGAACCTCTGGGACTGCCAAGATCTTCCTGTCCATTGACCTCTTTTTGACTTGATATAGAAATGACTTATTCTTCATAATTAAAACTTCTTTTTATTTTGGATAACTTCCTTTTGCTTATAATCTCAGTTATTAACGCTAACATAATTAAGAAGCCTAAATCAAACTGTGATCACCAAGACAGCATGGTACTGGCATAAAAACAGACACATAGACCAGTGGAACAGATTAGAAAGCCCAGATATGGACCCTCAACTCTATGGTCAAGTAATCTTTGACAAAGCAGGAAAAAATATACAGTGGAAAAAAGACAGTCTCTTCAATAAATGGTGCTGGGAAAATTGGACAGCTCTATGTAGAAGAATGAAACTCGACCATTCTCTTACACCGTACACAAAGATAAACTCAAAATGGATAAAAGACCTCAACGTGAGACAGGAATCCATCGGAATCCTAGAGGAGAACATAGGCAGTAACCTCTTTGATATCAGCCACAGCAACTTCTTTCAAGATATGTCTCCAAAGGCAAAGGAAACAAAAGCGAAAATGAACTTTTGGGACTTCATCAAGATCAAAAGCTTCTGCACAGCCAAGGAAACAGTCAACAAAACAAAGAGGCAACCCACGGAATGGGAGAAGATATTTGCAAATGACAGTACAGACAAAAGGTTGATATCCAGGATCTATAAAGAACTCAAACTCAACACACACAAAACTGATAATCATATCAAAAACTGGGCAGAAGATATGAACAGACACTTCTCCAATGAAGACATACAAATGGCTATCAGACACATGAAAAAATGTTCATCATCACTAGCCATTAGGGAGATTCAAATTAAAACCACATTGAGATACCACCTTCCACCAGTTAGAATGGCCAAAATTAGCAAGACAGGAAACAACGTGTGTTGGAGAGGATGTGGAGAAAGGAGAACCCTCTTACACTGTTGGTGGGGATGCAAGTTGGTGCAGCCACTTTGGAGAACAGTGTGGAGATTCCTCAAGAAATTAAAAATAGAGCTTCCCTATGACCCTGCAATTGCACTACTGGGTATTTACCCCAAAGATAGAGATGTAGTGAAAAGAAGGGCCATCTGCACCCCAATGTTTATAGCAGCAATGACCGCAGTTGCCAAACTGTGGAAAGAACCAAGATGCCCTTCAATGGACGAAAGGATAAGGAAGATGTGGTCCATCTACACTATGGAGTATTATGCCTCCATCAGAAAGGATGAATACCCAACTTTTGTAGCAACATGGACAGGACTGGAAGAGATTATGCTGAGTGAAATAAGTCAAGCAGAGAGAGTCAAGTATCATATGGTTTATTTGTGGAGCATAACAAATAACATGGAGGACATGGGGAGATGGAGAGGAGAAGGGAGTTGAGGGAAATTGGAAGGGGAGGTGAATCATGAGAGACTATGGACAGTGAAAAACAACCTGAGGGTTTCGAAGGGGCGGGGGGTGGGAGGTTGGGGGAACCAGGTGGTGGGTATTGAGGAGGGCACGTATTACATGGACCACTGGGTGTGGTGCAAAAACAATGCACACTGTTATGCTGAAAAGAAATTAAAAAAAAAAAAAAGAAGCCTAAATCAAGGAGATGGAAAACCTTTGTGTACCTTGGATATTGTCTAAACGGTGAGATAAAGGATTTTTTTCTTCAACAAGACCAGTAGATCTAAGAACTCTGAGATTTTTTAAAACATAAATCCATTCAACAAATATTTATCGAACATGTCTTAGGTATCAAACATTTTCTAAAAGCTACAGACACAGAAATGAACAGAAGAAAGAATACTCCCTACCCTCATGGAGCTTGCCTTCTAGTGAAGGGAGTCAGGTAAGCAGTTAATAAAACAGAATAAACAAGTAGAGTAGCTGGTGATAAGGGGCCAGGAGGAAAATAAAGCAGAAAAGTGAGGTCTGAGATGTAGGAGTGGAGGATAGTTTGATAATTTTTTAAAAAAGATTTTCTTTTTTGACAGAGAGAGAGATCACAAGTAGGCAGAGAGGCAGGCAGAGGGGAGGGGGAAGCAGGCTCCCAGCTGAGCAGAGAGCCTGATGTGGGGCTCAATCCCAGGACCCTAAGATCATGATCTGAGCCAAAGGCAGAGGCTTTAACCCTCTGAGCCACACAGGCGCCCCTAGTTTGATAGTTTTAAATAGGGTATTCAGGAAACATTATTTTTCTGAAATTTCCCCAATTGAATTGGATCCTGATAAAAGTCTTTCTCTGTCAAATAGAGCAACTCCATGACAAGAGTAAAAGACACAACAAAGATGATCAATGACCACAGAATTAAGGAGCTTTAAAAGAAAGAAAGAAAGATCCGTTACCCCACCCATCTACATTACCTCACCCATCTACATGGTTTGGGCCCTGCAGTCACTTCCCTGAGCCATTCCTGGAAGAGTCCAAGATCCCTCAATTATGGCTACTCTCATAAGAACAATGTATATATCAACTGTCATATCTCTTCCTCCTTTAATTTTAACTTTCTATTATTTATTTCAACAGAAAACTTCTTTTTAAGACCATGTCTCTTAAACAACACAGTAAGCCACCTAGACTAAACAGACATGTACAAAACACTCCATCCAATGAAAAGAGCATAAGTGCTCTTCCCAAGTGTACATGGGACATTCTCCAGAATAGAGTATATGTTAGGCACACATTAAGTCTCAACAGATTTAAGAAGATAAATGTGATACAAAATATCTTCTCTAACCACAATGGGATGAATTTAGAAATAAATAACATAAATAAAACTGGAAAATTCACAAAATTATGGAAATCAACACACTTTAAACAACCAATGGCCCAAAGAAGAAACCACAAGAGAAATTAGAAAATACTTAGAGATAAATGAAAATAAAACAACATACCAGAACTTATGGGACACGGCAAAAGTGGTGCTAAGGGGGGAATTTATAGCTATAGATGCTTACATTTAAAAATGAGAAAGATCTCAACTCAACAACCTAACTTTATAACTTAAGGAAGTAGAAAAGAGAAGAACAATCTAAACCCAAAGCCAGCAGAAGGAAGGAAATAATAAAGATTAGAGTAGAGATTGGGCGCCTGGGTGGCTCAGTGGGTTAAAGCCTCTGCCTTCAGCTCAGGTCATGATCCCAGGGTCCTGGGATCGAGCCCCACATCGGGCTCTCTGCTCAGCGGGGAGCCTGCTTCCCCCCTCTCTCTGCCTGCCTCTCTGCCTACTTGTGATTTCTGTCTGTTAAATAAGTAAATAAGATCTTTAAAAATAAAAAAAATTAAAAAAAAAGATTAGAGCAGAGATAAATGAAATATATATGAAATAAGAGAATAAAAACAGCAAAGAAAATCAATGAAACCAAAAGTTGGTTCTTTGAGAAGACCAACAAAATTGACAAATATTTAGCTAAATAGACTAAGAAAGAAAAAGAAAGACAAGCAGAGAGAATACTCAAATTACTAAAATCAGAAATGAAATGAGGGGTTACTATATATTCTACAGAAATAAGAAAAATTGTAAGATAGTGGTATGAACAATTGTGTGGGGAAAAAATTGGATAACCTAGATGAAATGGACACATTCCTAGAAA
The DNA here is from genome assembly GCF_963455335.1 of Martes martes. Taxonomy (NCBI): domain Eukaryota; kingdom Metazoa; phylum Chordata; class Mammalia; order Carnivora; family Mustelidae; genus Martes; species Martes martes. The sequence continues at coordinate 66,104,056 of NC_137903.1, forward strand.
CAAAAAAGCTACCAAGCCTAAATCACAAGGAAATAGACAAATGGACATCAGAAAAGAAAAAGAAAAGCCTAGGACTTGACAGCTTCACTGGTGAATTCTACCAAACATTTAAAGAACTAATCCAATCCTTCTCCAACTTTCTTAAAAAATTGAAGAGGTGGGAACACTTCATAACTTATTCTGTGAGGTCAGAATTACCCCAAATACCAAAGCCAAAGACACTACAAAAAAAGAAAACTACAGATCAGTATCCTTTATGAACATTGATGCAAAAATCCTCAATAAAATACTAGCAGATAATTCAGAAGCATATTAAAAGGATTATACTCAATGATTAAGTGAGATTTATTCCCAAAATGCAAGTATGGTATAGCATGTTCAAATTGATCAGTGTAACAGACCACATCAAAAAACAAAGGAGAGAAAACACATGATTGTCTCAGTTGATGCAGAAAAAATATTTGACAAAATTCAACACCCTTTCATGACAAAAACTCTCAAACAGATAGGAGTAAAAGGAAACTATCACCACATGTCAAAACCGTGTATGAAAATCCTATGGCAAACATAATACTCAACTGTGGAAGATTGAAAGTTTTCCCTCTAAGATCAGGAACAAGGCAAGGATGCCTGTTTTCACCACTTCTCTATAACATAGTACTGGAAGTTCTAACCATGGCAATTACTTAAGAAAAGGGAATAAAAGGCATATGAATAGTTAAGAAGTAGAATTATTTCTATTTGTAGATGATATGATCTTACATATAAAAAAAAAAGTCCTAAGAAGTCCACAAAGAAACTGTTAGAATTGATAAATGAATTCAGCAAATTGTAGGATAAAAAGTCAACACACATAAATCAGTTGCTTTTCTGTATACAAACAGTGAGCCAAGGAAATGACAAAAGGAATGACAAAAGCAATTTCATTTATAATAGCATCAAAAAGAATAAAAAACTTATAAATCAACCAAGGAGATGAAAAACTTGTACAATGGAAATTATAAAACACTGCTAAAAGAAATTAAAGAGGACATAAATAAATGAAAACACATCCCATGTTCATGGATTGGGAGGGATTATATTGTTAAATTCCAGTATTACCAAAGCAATATGGAGATTCATTGCCATTCCTATCAAAATCCCAATAAACATTTTTTGGAGAAATAGAAAAACTCACACTAAAATTTGTATGGAATCTTCAAGGGACCCTGAATAGTCAAACAATCTTGAAAAAGAATAAAACTGGAGGACTGAAGTGTCCTGATTTATAAACCTACTACACAGCTATAGTAATCAAAACAGCATGGTATTGGAATCACTAACTCATTAAAAAAAACAAAAAAGGAAAAAACTAAGATAGTTACCAGCAGACCCACACTGAAGGAAAATCAAAGATCTCTGGCCAAATGAAATGATCCCAGATGGAAGCATAGAAATATTGAAGAATGAATAGGTAAATATGTGTGTAAGAATATTGACGGCATGAAGCAACAACCAAAATGTCTAATGAGGTACATGCCAAAAGCACTAAAAAAGGTATTAGGGTAGTAAATAAATTCAAAGTGTTATATAGAACTTTCATTGACTTTAAGAAGCCAAAGATGCATAATGTGGTCCCTAAGGAAACTCCTAACAGAATAGTAAAAGACAACAAACGAGTTAATGGAAAAGGAAGGATATATTTCATTAATTCAAGAGTAAGCATAAGAGGAGAAAAGGAAAAGTAGAACAGGTGAGGCAGATCGAATATAAATGGAAAAATGGTGGACTGAGAGGTTAAATGAAAGTGATAAAGTATTCCAACTAAAGACAAAAATTGTCAGACTAAATTTTTCAAACAGAAGAGCTGGGGACTCAGAAAAAGGACATTTGAGGAAATGGCAAAAATTTATTTGGGAATTAAGACTAGGAAGAATACTGGGTTATGGTAGACTATGAGAATAAACATACTCTTCTAAAGACTTTGAAGTTTGTTCTGTCAGTTAGAATTAATCCTGGAGCAAATACTGCTGGTCCCAGTCTCTGTGCTAGAAGGTCATGGGTAGAAACATGAAAAACTAGCTCAACTGTTACATAAATTCTCATCTAATTAATTACCTTGATCAGTGTCCCACAATTTCCTCCCACATCTGCCACAATGGAGTTTAGGACTTGCAGTTTGGTGCAGCGATTAAAAGTGGACTTAGGTGGCTTGGATTCAAAGCCCTCCTTCTTTTAATTCTTCTGTAATTCTTTAACTTCCTGGTTGACCCATTAATTCTTTAGCAGGATGCTCTGAAAATATGCAGGGAATGATCCCAATCTTTTGGTACCAGTTCAGACCTGATTTGTGACCCAGGATGTGATCTATTCTGGATAATGTTTCACGTGCACTAGAGAAAAATGTATATTCTGTTGCTTTGGGATGGAATGTTCTGAATAGATCTGTGATGTCCATCTGGTCCAGTGTGTCATTTAAAGCCTTTATTTCCTTGTTGATCTTTTGCTTAGATGATCTGTCCATTTCAGTGAGGGGAGTGTTAAAGTCCCCTGCTATTATTGTATTACTGTCGATGTATTTCTTTGATTTTGTTATTAATTGGTTTATATAATTGGCTGCTCCCATGTTAGGGACATAGATATTTAAAATTGTTAGATCTTCTTGTTAATCAGATGCTTTAGGTATGATATAGTGTCTTTCCTTGCCTCTTATTATAGTCTTTGGCTTAAAATCTAATTTGTCTGATATAAGGATTGCCACCCCAGCTTTCTTTTGATGTCCATTAGCATGGTAAATGGATTTACACCCCCTCACTTTAAATCTGGAAGCATCTTTGGGTCTAAAATGAGTCTCTTGGAGACAGCATATCAATGGGTCTTATTTTTTTTATCCATTCTGATACCCTCTGTCTTTTGATTGGGGCATTTAGTCCATTTACATTCAGGGTAATTATTGAAAGATATGAATTTAGTGCCATTGTATTGTCTGTAAGGTGACTGTTACTCTATATTGTCTCTGTTCATTTCTGGTCTGTTACTTTTAGGCTCTCTCTTTGCTTAGAGGACATTTTCAATGTTTCCTCTAGGGCTGGTTTGGTGTTGGCAAATTCTTTTAGTTTTTGTTTGTCCTGAAAGCTTTCTATCTCTCCTTATATTTTCAATGACAGCCTAGTTGGATACAGTATTTTTCTTGTTTAGTGCTCTGACTATATCATGCCAGTCCTTTCTGGCCTACCAGGTCTCTGTGGATAGGTCTGCTGCCAATCTAATATTTCTTCTGTTGTAGGTTACAGACATCTTGTTCTGAGCTGCTTTCAGTGTTTTCTTTTTGTCTCTGAGACTTGTAACTTTTACTTTTAGATGATGGGATGCTGACCTGTTTTCATTGATTTTGAGGGGGGTTCTCTGTGTCTCCTGGATTTGGATGCCTGTTTCCTTCCCCAAATTAGGGAAATTCTCTGCTATAATGTGGTCCAATATATCTTCTTCCCTTCTCTCTCTTTCTTCTTCTTCTGGGACCCCAATTATTCTAATATTGTTTCGTCTTATGGTATCACTTATCTCTTGAATTCTCCTCTTGTGACCCAGTAGTTGTTTGTCTCTTTTTTCGTCATCTTTATTCTCCATCATTTGGTCTTCTATATCACTAATTCTCTTTTCTGCCTCATTTATCCTAGCAGTAAGAGCCTCCATTTTTTATTGCACCTCATTAATAGCTTTTTTGATTCCAACTTGGATAGATTTTAGTTCTTTTATTTTTCCAGAAAGGGATTTTATTTCTCCAGAAAGGGATTCTCTAGTATCTTCTGTGCTTTTTCAAGCCCAGCAAGCATCTTGATAATCATCATTCTGAACTCTAGTTTGGATATCTTACTACTGTCCATATTGATTAGGTCCCTAGTTGTCGGTACTGCCTCTTGTTCTTTTATTTGACGTGAGTTTTTCCACCTTGTCATTTTATCCAGATAAGACTAGATGAATGAGAGAACAAAATACTAAAATGGTAGCAACAACCCTAGAAAAATATACACTAACCAAATCAGAAGAGACTCAAAACTGGGGGGAGATGACAGGAGGAAAAAAGATATATGTGTGTGTGTGTGTGTGTGTGTGTGTACACATACATACACTGGTGAATAGAACAGAGCCACATACATGATTATGGTCTTTTAGAAGAAACTGCCTCCCAAAATTTTAAAGAAAGAAAAACTTATATATATGCAAAAATAAGGGTAAACATGATGAAGAGATAGAATATGACTATAAAGATGAAAATTAAAAGAAGATTCTAAAAAAGGAACTGATACGGTAAGAAGTTGGTTGAAAAAAGAAAAAAACAAAGGAGAGAATGTGATCAAGCAGGAGACTAGAACAAAGCCATACGCTCAGGGTATATTCTGATTTGTTAGAAGAAACTGTATCCCAAAATTTAAAAAAAGGAAAACTTATATGTATACAAAAAATAAGGTTAAATACAATGAAGGGATAGAATATAACAATGAAAGTTAAAAAAGATTTTTAAAAAGGTATTGATAAGATAAAATAGTTCAAAAAGGTTAAAATAGGAAAGAGGAAAAATTAAAAAATAAGAATAAATAAAATTAAAAAATTTAACTTTGAAAGACTAAAGAATCATGGGGAAAAAAGCCATGAATTCTATGTGCTGCTTTCCCGTAGCTCATTGATCAGTGAACTTGGTCTTGGGTGGACGTTCTTGCTGATCTTCTGGGGGAGGGGCCTGTTGTGTGATTCTTAAACATCTTTGCCTGAGGCGGAACCGCACCGCCCTTGCCAGGGGCCGGGCTAAGCAATCTGCTTGGGTTCACGCTTGGAGCTTTTGTTCCCTGAGCGCTTTCCGTACCGCTTTGGAGGACGGGAATGAAGATGGCGGCTGCCCAGTCTCCGGCCAGAGAAGCTGAGAGCTCTGCCCGGCTCCTCAGTGCACCCTCAGAGAAAAGCCATCAGTCCCTCCCGTCTCTCTGGTCTCCGGCCGCCCTCCGAGCTCCCCCAGCCTGTGACTGAGAGTTTCTGTCTCTGTCGCGCAGCCCCGTGTGGAGTCTCCAAACCCAGCGATTCCTGCAGTGTGCTCCTGTGGCACTCCCCCCATATGAGGAAGGGGGGGAGTCTCCCTGCAGCTGCCACTTGTGGGATCCCTGCTTGAAGAGTAGTGGCCCGACTGTGCCTGGAGTCACAGTTTATGAAACCCTGAGCTGAGAACTCACTGCTCGCCTCCACCTCTCCCCCCGGCTTACCTGCTCCGATACCCGGGAGCTCTGCCACACTCAGACACCCCCGGTCTTTCTGTGACCCTGAGGGACCTGAGACCACACTGGCCTGGCGAGGGCTCCACCCCCTCCTTGGCCTCTGGAGCGACGTCCTTCCGTGGAGCAGATTTCTAAAAGTACTGATTTTAGGCCCCGCTGCTCTCACCTGCCGGTAAGTGGCTGACGGAGGCTTCCTCCCCTCATCACCTTGGACTCACTCCTCTGCACGTCTGACCTTCCAGAAAGTGGTCGGTTTTCTGTTCCTACAATTGCTGCTGTTCTTCTCTTCGATCTCCCGCTGGGTTAGTAGGTGTTCAGGATGGTTTGGTCACTCTCTAGCGGAACTCCTGGGACCAGATGACACTGAGGTCTCCTGCTCCTCCGCCATCTTGCTGCTCCATCTCCAGAATGAACATTTGAACAAATGTAGGACAAGACCCTTCTTGCAGAACATGGTTCAGAAGTGGTGGGAGGCTCTGGCCAGACAAATTCTTCTCCATTTGCTGACTGGTACACGAGGTGCCACTTTTGGGTCTTTATCCATTTCCTTTAGGTGATGCTTTCATACTACTTTCCCTCCTATGGCATAAGCACAGGACTTCACATTCTAGTTGCTAAATCCTGACAAAATCCAGATACCCGGGGATAGGGATGCCGGGTAAAATACAGATTCTGCACAGGCTACACTTACTCTAAAACATTATTTATCGTTTATCTGAATTTTGAAATTAACTGGTTGTCCTATATATCTGCTAAGTCTGGCAACTCTGTCTGGGGAGGGTCATTATCCATTTAGAACTGAGTGTAAGGGTGTCTGGGTGGCTCGGTTGGTTAAGTGTCTGCCTTTAGCTCAGGTCATGATCCCTGGGTCCTGGGATCAAGCCCTGCACTGGGCTCCCAGCTCAGCCTGCTTCTCCCTCTCCCTCTGCCCCTCCCCACCTCTTGTGCACTCTCTCTCAAATAAATAAATAAATAAATAAATAAATCTGTAAAATTGAGTGCCAATTAATTTGTTAGATTTGTTTTCTTGGAAGCAGGTTTTCTATAGGAAGGGGTAAGTCAGTCTATGGGCGTCTATGGAAAAAGGAGTCTGGATGATGGCCTTCAGAGAAAGTCATTATGGAGAAAGGATAAATAACAAAAAAGCAGGAGTTATCCAAGCAGATAGTAGTGGATGGAGGTGTGTGTGAGGTGAAGGATATCTGTGACAAAGGGAACCGCATGGGCCAAAGCAGAGAGTGAGAATCCTAGTGGTATGAGTTTAGGAAAGAGGACCAGGCTGACATCATGAGTAGAAGGAGGGAAGCAGGGAGAAGTAAGAATGAAAGAGATGAAGGCCAGTTAATGGAGGTCCTTGAATGCCCTTGAGCTTGAACATTGTCCAAAGGGTGACAGGAAGATTTTGAAGGGTTTTGAAGATGGGCTTGCCATGCCACACTTGCAGCAGTGTGGATGGTAGTCGGGGGTGGCCTGGCATTAACTTCCCTATGTTTGCTTTGCTAGTAGGATTGATATGGAATCTGCCTGCTTCATTCACTTATTTATGAGTCTAGTCCCTGAAGGCATCCAGGCTGGGATGTTTAAGGACTTCTGTAATGCATTAAGGTAGGTTTGTAATATGAGTCAGTCCCTTAATAGGTGCTCATCAGATGCTTAGCAGTGTGGGTTCGCGAAGGCCCCGTGATGAATCAATGCTTCATATGCCTGAAGATGACTTTTTTTTTCCCCTTGCAGGGAGAAGTGACTAACGAACAGACATGGAGTCTCTGGTTATACTTCTTTTGTATAAGGTAAGAAAAGAAAGTGAAGTTAAACCTTATTAACTGTAAGTAGACGACCATGGAACGAGCTTGTGACGTAAGATGTAAACTTCAAATTGCACAGGAATTTCAGTTGTCACTTCCTGTGGCTTTAAAAAACTTCCCCTTCGTATTCATTTTGCCTCCAGCTATTTTTTACTAAAAGCCACTTTAGAATACTGCATCCAGCTACATCTTTGTTGGTTACAGAGACTTTGTATTACCAGGTCGTGGTTTTATCTCTTTAAAGAAATCAGTAGACACAGCCCAGGGTGTTATACCCAAGGGGCTGCCTTTGGTCCCGATAGTAGCCTGGGAACTTGGTCTCTTCATTCCATATCTTTTTTTTTTTTTTAAGATTTTTAAAAAATTCCATATCTTTTACTCAAAGCCCAGATACTTGCTAAGTCTTCAGAGAGAACATCTTTCTTCCACTGGTGGGTCCTGCTTTCTTTCCCAGGCTCATTCCTTGTCTTTCCCCCTCCAACTCTCCCTGAAGTCATGAAGAATTTCCACCGTTTCTTCAGATGTGTCCTGCTTCTTTGTATCTCTCTCCTGAACTCTTCAGGGGGGTCTCTCAGTAAGGACAGCCCCTTTAATTCTCTCCTGGGACATGAAGAATATAGTCCACATCAAATGACACTTCCTCAGAGAAACCTTTTTAAAAATGCCCCGGAAAAGTCTTTCTCCCCATACACGACCCCCTTCACATCTCTTTCCTATAACCTCGATCGTATCTTACTGTGGATCATGTATGTACACGTATATGCACAGCCCTCTCTCTCGATACACACATGTCACATACGGAGTAGTAGTACTCTTCAGAAATATGACTAGATGCACCGTGCCTGCTATGCACATATGTATGCATGCATATGCTTATTGTACACATGCATGTATACGTATGTATTTATGTATACTTACATGCATTACATGCATATGAAGTGAACAATGCATTTAGTCCTATTTGTGAGGAGTATCTGCATTTATGAAGACTGTTTCATGGGCGGTGACATAGCTATGTCCTTTTCGTTCTTGATGCCCCCGTGTGCTGTTTAGCTATCCACCACCATTTTGATCGCATTGGGTTATGTATAGCTTTTGGATAGTACAAATGAACGTACTGTGAATATTATATACCAGTTTTTGTATAGATATATATTTTTATTTTTTCTGGGTTAATAAATACATATCTTGTGTGAGATATATTATTTGCAGATGTTTTCTCCCCATCTGTAATCTGCCTTTTGTTCTTTTAACATTGTCTTTTCAACAGTGGAATTTCTTAATTTTGATAAACCCTAGTTTATAAATTTTTTTTTCATGGATTGTGCATTTGATATAACTAAGACATCTTTCCCTAATTGAAAGACTTTTTTTTAATGTTCTCTTCTAGAAGTTTTATACTTTTAATATTTACATTTAGTTCTATGACCCATTTTGAGTTAATTTTTGTATATGGTACAAAGTATTAATTGAATTCTCTTCATATCACATAAATATCCAGTTGCTTTAGTATCATTTGTTGAAAAGACTGTCATATCTCCACTGAGTTCCCTTAGATAGTGAATGAATTGCTTAAAAAACACATACTGCCAAAACTCTCTCAAGAAGAAACACATAACCTGAGTAGTCCTGTATCTACTAAAGAACTCGTTAGACATCTGCCTTCGGCTCAGGTCATGATCCTGGGATCCTGGGATCGAGCCCTGCATTGGGCTCCCTGCTAGGCAGGGAGCCTGCTTCCCCTCTCTTCTGCTTCTTCCTCTCCCTCTTCTGCCCCCTGCTTGTGTCCTCTCACTAAAACAAACGAACAAAAACACTTGAATTTATAGTTTAAAAACTTTTCCACAAAGAACTTCAGACCAGGATGGTTTCACTGGTGAATTCTATGAAACATTTAGGAAAATAATAATGCCAATTATAGATAAACTTTTCCAGAAAATTTAAGAGGACAGAATACTCTCTGACTTATTCTGTGGGACCACTCTTACACTGATAACAAGGCCAAACCAAAATATTACAAAAAATAAAATACAGATCAATATTTATTATAAACATACATGCAAAAATCCTTAACAAATGTTAACAAATGTAATCCTACAGTGTGTAAAATGGGCAATATACCACGAACAAGTGGCATTTATTTTAGCAATGCAAGATTGGGTTAAGAGTCCATGTAATTCACCATATTTTAACCAAAACCATACGATCATCTCAATAGATGCAAAAAAAAGTATCTGACAAAAGCCATCCTCCATTCCTGATCAGAACTGTTAGCTAACTAGGAATAGAAGAAAACTTCCTCAACTTAATAAAGGGTATTTATGAAATATCTATAGTTAACATCACTCTTACTGGTAAAAGACTCAATGCTTTATTCCTAAGATCAGGAAAAAGGCAAGGATGTCTGATCTCACCACTTCTATTCAACATTATATTGGAGTTTCAAAGAAATAAGGCTAGCAAAAGAGATAAAAGACATCCAAATTGAAACTGGAGAAGTAAAGCTATCTTATTTTTAGGCAAATTGATTATTTATGTAGAAAGTATTATGGAATCTATAAAAAAAGTTACTAGAACAACGATTGCATTTCTAAATATAAGCTGTAAACAGTGTTTAACTACCATTTTTAATAACATCCAAAAATATCACGTAGTTAGGATAAATCTGACATATGATGGGTAAGAACTATACACAGAAAACTACAAACACTGCTGAGAGCAATTAAAGAAGATCTAAGTAAATGAAGAGATACACTATGTCATGGGTTGGAAGATTCATTACGGTTGTGATGTCATTTCTGATTGAATTCATGATAAAATTGAAATCATGATTCATGATAAAACACCCTTAAATCATTTACTGAAGTTTGTTCATCTTTCACATCTGTGCTCACTCCCCTTCACCTTCCTTCTTCCTTATCTCAAGCATCTCCGAACTTGCTAATGCATCATGTGAAATCCCTTTCTAGAGTATAGATTCTCATCAGAAAGGGAGAGGCTGAGTATCTTCCATTTTATTGAGACTTTCAGTTAAATGGGCCAGAATTCATTTTTATAGCTGCAGGAAGGGAAGAAGTAGCTATGATATTTTATGTATGCACATGTGTATGTATCTGGAATTAAACTACGTAGATATCTGTGATTAAACTCTAGGCTAACCTCTGAGACGTAAAGGGCTTTCTCATTAATAAAATGTAAGCCACACAGCCAGCAAAAGCACCGGGAACGAAAGCATTTTGAGCAAATTGTGAAAGTGTTGGGGTCTCTGAGCTTCGCTGACAGCTCTTGTCCTGGTTGGCTTTACTGTCCGGTCCCACTGGGTCAGGATGGCATTTCTGGCCCCATCCCACTTCCCTGGTCCCATCAGTCGAAACTGGTATGGGCTACAAGGACCAAAGAACACCTCCAGGGCCAGCTGGGGATCAGTCAGGAAGAGCCACGGTATGTTGGGCTTGGCCCCGATGAAGGAGCCCAGCTCGTCCATGTACGTGATGTAATCTGTCTGCAAAGTCTGGCTCTGGCCGAACCTGAGGAAAGAAAATGACACATAGGAATGAGTGTCACAGCTGGAAACCAGGCACTGATTTCTTCTTTTCTACCTTAGAAAAGTAGCATTTTAGTCAGCGCCTCCCAAATGATCCCACCCCTATTTCTCCGCAGCGTTGAGTTTACCATTCTTTGGCTATAAATGAGTTGATTTTTTTTTCTTTTCCTTCCTAATCTCTATCTAAGTTTGATGTTATTTTGGTCTTCTGCCCCAGGCCTGGAGGGAACTGCCCTTCGTGTGTCCAGATGACTGATTAACTTAACTCACCCTTTAACACGTGGTTATTCTTTATATAACATCGCTTAGATCCGATGTTCGATTTTGGGGGCATGGCCTCATTTACTTTTACGAGCCCTGAAGAACAGGCTACCATTTAAGAAGTGAGGTGGACTTTGGGGCCTCTCCTCTTCCTCCTCCATATTCCTACTGGCCACGATACAAAGGGTGGTGAGTGGAGTGGGCTGTGTGAATTGCTGGCACATGGGAGTGCCCACGTCACAGAGCTGTCCTGTGAACTGCATGAGATACGGGGAGGTTTTGTGGAGTCGGAAGTTTCCAGGTCTTCTCTGCTCTAGACCCTTCCCTGGCAACTATTTGGCAGCTCTCAGTGAATGAGATGTCAGAGCTTGAAAGGGCCGAGAAACTTCTTATACAGTCACCTATTCTTCTGAATGGGATTCATGATCTAATTATTCTTTCAACAGATTTTAATACATAATTTGAAAAGGATTTACTTCTATAGAAGTAATTAACATAAAAAATACATTTAAGTATCTGATGTCTAGCCACGTAAATGACTTTCTACAAATCCCATTTATGGTGTACTTAAGAACCCATGTTTGGATGAATCAGAAATGAATATTCTTTTAGAAGAAAATAGCAGGGCAGGTGAACTCAGTTTTGTTCTTCGTTTGGCTTTCTTATTACAGTGCTCAGTTCCCAGCTAGTTAACTTGCTGGCGGACATGTGGCTGGTGGAAAGGACTTCTTGGAGACATGTGAGCTGGATAATTCTTTGTTTAGGTGGCCTGTCTTCTGCAAGGTAGGATGTTTAGCAGTATCCTAGTTTCTACACATTAGAAGCCAATAGTATGTCCTCATACTTGCGACAACTAAAAATGTCTCTGGACTTTGCCAAATGTCCCCTGGGGATCAAAATCACCCTCATTTGGGAAACTACCCTAGAGCGTAATGTGCTCTATACACTCGTGTGACGCGTAATGAATATTATTTTCCTATCAAATGTTGCTTGATCATAGCAAGTGTTCAAAAAGTGTGAACTTTGACTAGTAGAAATATTAGAAAATAATAAATGTTTTCCTACATATAAAGGAAAAACTTAGGGTTTGTTTCATTAGTAAGTACAATCTCACCACTTGAGTTTTTTCCCCATTTTCTCATCAATGTCATCCATCATTTCACTTGTAGTTGGCAAGGTACATGATTCTAGAAAAGAAACAAAGAAAGAAATATTGAAAAAGATGAAAAAATCAGAACAGTATAATGACACATGATGAATTTTTCTTGGTATTTATGAATTATGTCCCTAAGTGATTTTGTATCAAGAGGAGCTGCCTTGGGTATCTTTAGTAAAATAAGAACTTACAGAAATAAAGTCTTGAGAAGGCAATGAACCCCCTCTGTGAATGGCAAAGCTCGCCTGCAGTGAGATAGTGACAGCAGAGAAGTTTGTGGCTCCAAATCACCCAGTCTCATCTATCTGTGACGTCGTGTGAGGCCTAATTCTTAGCATGCCTGAGATACACCCCATGCATGTAATAGCTTAACAGTTTCTTTGTATTTCTTATTTGCATCCTCTTACCAAAAATTCTTCCAAGAAATAATCTGGTAAAATAGTTCACTCTAAGGTACATGGCAATGGAAACAGATCCATGGAAGGAGGCTTGGGTTTTCCATCACCCTGCAGCCAGAGGGGATCTTAAGGGTCCTCAGAAAACTGTTAGTGTTTTGCTACAGTTTCTCAGTGGAGGGGGCATCTGATGGCTGAGTGTAGCCCTTTTGCCCTTATAACAGTGGCAGAAAGCTATTGTGACATTCGCGGTGCAGAACACTTCCTAGTCATGGGCAGCATCCTACCAAGCCTGCCCGACCTTGCGGTCAGATGTTTGCTAAAATTCTTGTCTGCATTGTTCAATGTTGTGTCCCAAGTGCCAAGACAGAGTGTGGCACTTAGTAGTGCTCAGTAAGTATGCGATGAATGAATAAATGATGTATTTTGCTTCATGTAAATTTCTTGGTTTTATGAACTGTAGCCAACTTTTTTGGTAAAATTCCATGTGCTTGGCATGGTTGTGCCTTTAAGAGAAAAACATAGTGGAAGTATTTCACAGAAAGCACCCTTATAAATGATTTCATGACAGGGGTTTTAAAATAATGATTCTTTATGGTACACTTGACATCGCTTACTAATCCATGACATTTTCAGAAAACATAGAGTCTATGATTGTAACATTTTCTTCATTACCTATGGTCTAAGTTTTTATGGACAATATGTTAGGGGAAGTGTATCTAGATTGGCCCAGTCTTTTTTTTGAACCCTTGAATAAAAAGGCACTTTAAGTAATAAGGATGATCAGTATGATTGCTGTAAATTAAATCAATATATTTGAGACATTGCCTTTCTTCATGTAATCCTCATATTCTTGATTTCCTCACCAAAGCACACTTGTGGCCACTGGAGACCGTGGGGTCTAGAGTGGAGGGAGCAGGAGAGGGTGGTCAACAGAGCAGGCGCGGCCCGACATCGCTATTCTGACAGTTTGGCCCTGGGAAGGTCTCTAGCATTGCCCACAACATCCTCAGGGCCCCTCTCCCCTTCACAGTGTATCTTGACATTGCTGTTCCCTACCACTGTCTTTCTCTTGCTTAAAGCTTTGCAAAGTACGTGGCGCCTGGGGGGCTCAGTGGGTTGGGCCTCTGCCTTCAGGTCAGGTCATGATCTCAGGGTCCTGGGACCAAGCCCCGTGTTGGGCTCTCTGCCCAGCAGGGAGCCTGCTTCCCCCCCCTCTGCCTGCCTCTCTGCCTATTTGTGATCTCTCTCTCTGTCAAATAAATAAATAAAATCTTAAAAAAAAAAATCTTTGCAAAGTCCCTCCAATTTCCCTATGAGAAGTCTAAGCTCTGTAACACAGCTCTTAAGGCCCTCCATATTCTAGTCCCTTTCTCTGTTTCTTGCCACTCCCTGCCTCTGTTTTATCTGTCCTTACAGAACACCTTAAGACTTCCCCTATTGTAACATTCCCCTGGCTCTCTTTTAGACTGTGTAAGATCAAGGAGTGTGTCTAGTTCCCTTTATATTCCTAGCATCTAGCACAGTCCTTGGCATATAGTAGGTGCTCAATAAATGTTCACTGACTAAATGGATAAAAGACAGAATGGTCCACCTACTTGCAAACACTTTAGCAGCCCAGCGAGCCTGCAGGTCAGCTGTGGGGATGGCAGCCCCAAGGGACTGGACAAGGCCAATCACAGCCAAGGTTGGCTTCTCCATTTTTGGGGGGAAGATGCCTTTAAACAAAGTGACCTCATTGTTTCTGCTTTTGATGATAGAGTCATCAAGGAAGGGGTAGGCGTAATCATAGCCTGTTGCGAAGATGATGTAGTCGATGGCCTCAAACATGGTCCCATCCTCAAACACAGCCGAGGTCTCCGTAAACTCCTTCACGCTGGGCTTGATGGATACAGTACCACACAGGATTCGGGATGGGAGCTCGTCATTGAACACAGGCTCTTTCCTCAGGGGACTGTTCAGAAACAAGAGACAAAGGCTCTTGGTGTAACATACCTTGATTCCAGGAAATATCTGCAATAGTTCAGAGCACTAGAACCAAAGCTGAGCAGTGAAACGTTAGCATGGGGACCACTGAGCTCTTTTTTTGTGGCAGGTTTTCTTCTATTGCCTGCCACAGTCCTTAAGAAATTCTGTCTGAGGAGCACTTGGGTGGCTCAGTCAGTTAAGTCTCTGCCTTCCGCTCAGGTCATGATCCTGAGGTCATGGGATCGAGCCCTTCATCAGGCTCCCTGCTCAGTGGGGAGTCTGCTTCTCCCCTGCCCCTCTCCCTGCTCATGCTCTCTCTCACTCTCTGTCAAATAAATAAAATCTTAAAAAAAGAAAGAGAATTTCTGTCTGAGCTGCCTCTTCTGGCTCTTCGAAGCTTGAAGATTTCCTTATGAGCACTTACAAGATTTGGTGATTCACCAAACAGATGAGAATAAAACTAATTCCTAGACATAATCAGTGGTTCCGAATGCAGAATTTGGAACCAGATGGCCCAGGTTTATAATCTACCTCTGTCTCTCACGAGTGGCTACTTCTCTGTATTTGTTTCCTTGTGTGTAAAATGCAGTAGTGATGGAATCTACCTCATTCTGTTGTTGTGAGAGTTAAATGAACATTCCCTGTAAAGCACTTAAAACAGTGCCCGCCACTTGCAAGCACCACTATTATAAATGAACTATTATTATAAATGAGGTCTTCTGTGAGAAAATCCAATTTGCTTGGCGAGCTGCTTTATTGTCATATTTGGTTTCCTTTACTTTGGTTGCCAAAATTCTAGGATTCAGGAATTTTGAAATTTACTCCAAATATCTCAAACAGTCAGAAAGTTTATAAATCATAGAATCTGTCTATGTATTTCCACACCATTTTCTATGTCTATAATTCTGCAACCTCTTCTTTTGCTTTATCAGGTGCCAAAAAGCAGGACACAGTAAAGCCTGTTTTTCTCCCCTTGTCCTCTACCCAAGGGAGGAGTGAGAAGGTGTCATCAATACCTCAGGGTAACTGGAACGTTTTCTAAGATGAAGCCTCATTCTCGGAATGAATGGATTTCCAAATCTACATTTCAGTTGTCTAAAGGGCAAAGCCAGAATATGATTTGCAGTTACTCTTACAAGACAAAAGGTCTTTTTTCCCCGCCAAGATTTTATTTATTTATTTGACAGAGAGAGAGAGATAGCGAGAGAGGGAACACAAGCAGGGGGAGTGGGAGAAGGAGAAGGAGACTTTGCACTGGGCAGGGAGCCTGATGTGGGGCTCGATCCCAGGACCCTGGGATACATGACCTGAGCTGAAATCAAGAGTCAGATACTCTACCGACTGAGCCACCAGGTGCCCCGAGAATGCCTTTCTAATTAGTAGGTGTTGGTCACTGGCTCTAAGTATATAAACAAATATTAATTTTACAGTGTATATCAGTTTTGCGAATTGTCAGTGTTTTACATGTTTCATGGGTCCTGACTGTCCCGCTAAAATCCTAGACTCTGTGGTTGAGGAGGAATGCGCTTTAATTGTGAGATTTTCTGCTTTCTGAGACATGTTGATTAACACTACCTGGTTCGTTGCTCTTTAGATGCATACTGGAAAATTTGAGATTAATAAGAACCAATATTTGTAAAGCTTGATAGTTCACGAAATGCCTTAATTTTTTTTTTTTACTCTTCCTGCATACCACAGTAGTCTTGATGAGTAGATATTATTATTGCTATCTCCATCACCCGGAGCATGGATAAGGTATTCCTCAAAAGACAATTCATGAATTGGCTCAGCCCTCAAGATTCTGTGCTATAGCTTGTAGCTACCATCACTGATTCTTGCCTGCCAGAGGCATCCGGCTGCCCGCTCCGTTGCCATTTTGTATTTTCCCATATACCTTTCACCACTAGAGGCATTTCCATAAGATTTTCACCCCATGCATGACCTCTGAGGATACTGTGTCACTTATGCAGTCCTCACTTTAATCCGAATGACCTTTGTGAGATGACTTAAGTTAGACCTAGAGAGAAAAATTTCAACTGAAACTAGTGCCCCACTCTTTTGGGATGATAAAATAGGAGTTACTTGTAGTACCCATTTAAAGGCATCAGGCCGTAGTTCTCATGCTTAAACCATGTGTTCATCTTCTTGACATATAACCAGTCAGATACAAATGAAGGAAGGGCATTCCGGAGGAAGGTTGCAAAGCGGGTCACGTACACCATGTCCCAAGGATAGCCATCATCCCAAACCCGGCTCATGACCCAAGAACCACTTCTGCTGCTGATAATGACCTGGTGGGGAAGGCAACATGGATTTCAGTACCGCTCTGTAAGAAGGAAGCAGATATGACACAACAGACACGTTCTGTGGGCCTCTCCATACATTTCCCCAATATCTAGGCAGAAACATTTTTAGAGAGTTGGGTTAAGATGAAAAGTCCATGACTGAAACTAGGTAGAAACAGAACTACTCTGCCCCTATATCCCAGAGGGCTGGTGCACAGTAGTTGAAATAATGAGAGCCTGTCATCTTGGAACAAGAGGGCTGTGTCTTCAATTGTGACTGGCCTAATCTTCACAGAGTCAGAGACATCAATGGTAGGGGACCAGCGAGTCCAGAGCCTCAGTGGTGGTGGATGGTGGTAGTTGATGGATTGGGTGGGAGAAATATAGCTTAATGTCTACCTGAAGTTAGGCTGAGGAGATACCAAAGAGTTAATTCAGTTTTCTGTCTGAAGTCTCCTCTCTCCCTCCTTCTTACACACCCACTCCATGACCTCTGCTCAGGACCCAAACCACGAGGCAGCTGTCTCAGCTCTGAGACAAGCCCAGCTGCTCGTCTGTTAATGATGCTTTTGTGACAACCCAGGGGAATCGAACTTCAAAAAATTCCTTAAGTTTTATTTATACTCATTTAAGAATTTGTTTATTGAGCATGTGTTTCCTTAAAAATAGGTTAAGTTCTTCAAGGTCTATTAGTCATGGAGGATTTAGCTTAGAGTCCTCTGGGAAGCCTTCCTTGACTTCATCCCGGCTGAGCTAGCTTCTTTTTTTATGGTGCTGCTGTTGCCACACCTGATGTCACTGAGGTTTTATCATGTTTCATGCCTGTCCTCTCATCTCCACCCACTGACTGCCCCCGGAAGTCGAGAAGTACTCTGACTTATTTCTGTGCTTATTTCTAGACTGACATGATTCTGGCCTATAACCTGTGCCCAGTGTTTCCCGAGTCCTGGCTGTTGAGTTTTTGGATAAATGACAGCAAGAACCAGATCTTACCTGTCTTTCAGAGCTTTGGAATGATAAGCACAATCAATGCCTTTTGTGTGGTAGGAGATAAGACAGGCCGTGAAATATATAAGGGTGGGTCTCAACTAGCAACGGTTTGCTTGGAGGCGATCAGAACCCAAAATTAAAAAAAAAATGCACTCTTATCCATATATACAGGCAGGCAGCGGGCACGCTTGCCTCTGGGTCGGGCGGAATGTATTTCCTTGCTTGCACGGGCCACGCCACCTTGCTTCCCAGGGAGGAGGTCTCAAGTCCTCCCTGACTCAATGGGCACATTCCCCGGGTGGAGCCCTTGTCTCAGGACATGGCAAACCGGAGCCTCAGGGCCCCAGCATTGACTTAAGAGGGCCGCGCACCCCAGGCTCGTTTCTCAAAGTGCACCTGCGCAGCCAGACGACTGAGCTCTACGGCAATGTCAGATCCGGAGTTCCCCAGGCCGATCACCAGGACCCTCTTCCCCTTGAAGGCTTCTGGGTCCTTGTAGTCCCTGCTGTGGAGGTAGTGGCCTTGAAACCGGTGGAGGCCTGAGGGGAACGTGAGGAGTGCTTTGAGTTGATTTTCAGAAGAAATGATGAAGACTCAGTTTTCATTTTTTAAAAAATTCCTATTATCAGTCTTCATTTTTAAAAAAATCTTCCTAGTTAAAGTGCATTTATCCTTTCAGTGGCTTTTGACACTACATCCCCAACTAAGTACTTACAGTGCCCTAAAAAACCTACAGGATGGGAACTTGTATTTTGACAGTAGTAATAGCTAATGTTTGTTGAGTACTCACGGTGAGCCAGGCCCTCTGCTAAAAGATTTACAGTCTAACATCTGATCTGGATGACATCTCTGAGTGGCAGATACCAGTGTCTCTATTTTTAAAAGACAGGAAATCAACACAGTGAAATTAAGTGACTAGTCTAAGGTCCTCTAAATATACTGCCTCTTAACCTTCATGCCTTCAATCCTCCATTCTTCCTGAATCTTACTCTTTTAATTATTTGGCCTATGAACAGCATGCCTGCAGATGGGAAGTCTAATATTTTATGGTGGACATGTGTTTCTGCTGCAAGGGAAAAAAGAGGGAAGGAGAGAGATCTGTTGCTTGTGTATCGCATTTATTTGATGCTTGGCACTTTTGTACAGTAGTGGAGTACGGTGCTACACACACACACACACACACACACACACACACACACACACTGAAATTTCTTAAGTGAATTTACAAAATGTGTCTATAGATGACTTTTAAAAACCCTTCCTCTAAACAAATACGTCCTCTACAGGTCTTCATCTGATCTCTGACTAGCAGGTCCTTGATTCTTTTAGCATAAGGGTTCAAGAGGCCAATTCTTACTATATTTCACATATCATCAGACTCCCAAATTTTGTTTTGAAATCTTTGGAAACTTAGGAATAATTATTATGTACCATCTATGGAAAAGATCTAGCTCAACCCTCGACATTTGTGTATAAATCCCCAGTCTATTGTATATTTTCCCAACTTACCAGGAAAAGAATCAGTTGGTAGATTGGGGTACACATGATGTCCTGAACAAACCATTACAGCATCAAAAACAGCAGATTCCCGTTTCCCATCCTTTTCCGAAACAACTTCCCATTGTCCGGTGACCAAGAAGTTGGGACATTTCTTTATGCTAGAAACCAGGGTCTTAAAGAAAACCAGAAAGAAATTCCTTCTATTTACAATTCTGTGGGTTTTAATTTTTTCACCGTGTTTCTGTAGAGGAAATAACTGCCATGAGCTCCCTGATCATTGAGAAATATATGGGAAAACATTAAAATAAGGAGTCATAGTGATTCTTCAAATCTCCCAAGGAAAATTACTCAGTGGGGCATATTTACTTTTTTAACGTCTAGTTAGTAGGTATGGGGTAGATTACACTGAACATTCTTGTGAAAGATGCCATGTTATTTGCTTACTACCACCTTCAACTGGCATTCCTGGCTTCTTTCTCTCTGACCTGATGTTCTATCAATTCCATAAATATGGGAATATCTCGGGGTTACCAATCCTTATTTCTCCTTTGCAGTGCACAGATACCCTCCCTTGGAAATATTAGCCACTTCCATAGTATGACTATTATGTAAATAAATATAAAATTATGTTAAGTATAATAAAACAATAAATAAATAAAAATAAACAAAACATAATAATAAATAATAAATAAATAAAACAGTTCATAGCTCTTGTAAGATGTGGAAAAGAAAGCCCTTGGTGACAGTAAATACAATCCCAGTTCATAATTTTTTGGTTATTTTTCTCACTACGTAGGTATGTTTGCATTTAACAGTACTGAATGGAGATTGGGAATTCTAAACAAATGCGAAGTATTATTGTTATTTACGGAACCCAGTCTTCTCTGCTATGACTGCTAAGTCTCCTGATCTGAAGAACTAAGTGGGCGAAGGATGAGAGCAAGGACTACGTTAGTCATTAATTTAAAATTTCACTCTCGGGCGCCTGGGTGGTTCGGCGGGTTAAGCCTCTGTCTTCGGCTCAGGTCATGATCCCAGGGTCCTGGGATCGAGCCCCGCATCGGGCTCTCTGCTCCACAGGGAGCCTGCTTCCTCCTCTCTCTCTCTGCCTGCCTCTCTGCCTACTTGTGATCTCTGTCTGTCAAATAAATAAAATCTTAAAAAAAATAAAAAATAAAAAAAATAAAATAAAATTTCACTCTCCTCATCATGGTAGAACTTCCAAAGAATGCCACAGCTTCTTGAACCACACCTCATTGGCATTGAACTCAAGAAGTCTAAGTATGGACTAGAGAATTTGGGATTGTTTCTAAAACGTGACAGTGTGACGGTGGAGTGTGCACTTTGACGGTGTAAGCACATCTAGTATTTTCTGTTGCGTTCTCAAAGCTGTCAGAGACCAGCGGAGAACATGTTCAGGGGAAAAAAACAAGACAAGTACTTTAAAATCCAAACCAACATTGGATTGGCGAGCTATCTTAATATTTGGCTCTGATTTCTAGAGCAGAATATTATATCCTTGCTTCCCCCCAACGGATAAACATACTGAGACAACAGCACCAGTTAGAAGGCCCTTACCTCAAACTGTATATATCTTAAAAGGTTCTTCTTTTGAGCAAATGTCCTTATGTATTCCTGGAGCTTGCTGTGGTGCATATAGTTGGGGAAGTCATCAGGATACGGGAAGTCTGGGAAGCACATCATCTCTTTGGAAGAGTTGGTGAATACAGACTGGTAAATGCTGGCTCTGCCTTCTTCGGCTTGGTCCTAGGAAGAAGGATAAAGCTCAAAAAGGGAGCCAAGAATGGCATTCTCAGTGAATATTCAATTTTAGTTCAACTGAAACCTTTTTAATATGTAAAAAAAAAAAAGACATTAAAACAATTCATAGCTCTTGTAAGATGTGGAAAAGAAAGCCCTTAGCATCGCACATGGCACAGAGCGGGGACCTACACCTTACTTCTCTTACTCGAATTACCCCCGCGTTAGCTCTGTTTGTGGTCTCGTAGAGTTTTCTTTCTTTTTCCAGTCACAGCACCTGGTTCTGATCTCTTGCTCGTGTTCAAGCAACAATGACGATAACAACACAACTAAGTGGTTCACAGGAGGTGGTAGTTTGGAATCTCTTTGCTTGGCTGTACAGCATTCAGTGAACAATTGACCAGCAACAGAACCTTCTCTTGAAGTGGAGGCTTTGTTTATTTGGCCTAGTCAGAATCGGCGGAAGGGCCCCTTAGAGCACAGATTCCCGGCCCCACCCGTAGAATTTCTGATTCAGTGTGTCTGGCTTGGGGCCTGAGAATCTGCATTTCCCACAGTTCCAGGCGATGCTCATGCTTTGAGAGCCACTGCTCTGTTAGGAATGAACTCTGTGCTTGAGGAGTCCCTGAACCACCGGTTAGCGGTCCCCGCCCCTCACCAGACAGGCGGGAGACGGATGCCTCAGAACTTGTATTAAATCTCGCCAGTGCATCGTGAAGCCACATCACTGAAAAGTGGCTTTCTTTTTGAGAAGTCGTTGAAGGTGAAATGGAAAAACAAACATCTCCTCTCTGTTTTAAGGAGGATAAAAGTTCACACAACGTGCTGCCTTGAAAAGTACTTTAACAAGCTGGCTGCCTCTGCTTCCTCGGAAACTAAAGAAATGACAGGTTCCTGCCGGATCCAAGATCTCCATCTCCCTCCAGCCCCACACTGACCTCAAGAAGACACGGACAAAAAGTGCCAGAAAGGCCTGACAGGCTTATGTCTGGGGTGGGGCTGCTTGTGGCCTCCGTTTGAAGATAAAACCTCTTCTAGTCACGGTGGTTGCGTTTCTCATAAATAGCCAGGCTCAGAGATTCTGACTTTCGTAAGCCTCGCTTTGAAATTTCTGCTACGGTCAGAAAAAGGGTGACGGCTCGTGCCAGGTGGATTTTGAGGTTTGAGTCTTTCCCATTCACGCACAGCCATACTTTTTGTTGGTGGTTGTGGAAGGAGACGCGGGAGGGAGGTTTCTCAGGTGTGGATTGAAGGGGGGGAGGCCTGAGCTTCAGGCCGTGGACTGGTTAACAAAAACGTAAGACTGCTGGGAAACGGAGTAAGACCTTGGATCGTTTCCATCATGAATGAATCTCAGCTCTTTTGCCTCTTGACCCCAGCCAATCATAACAGGAGGAGGAAGAGTATGTACCCTGCAGCTCCTTGGAATTTTCCCTGAAGGACTGTTCCACACACAAAGGAAAACAGATGTATTACCTAACGAGAGCCGATTGCTTCAGAGGGCTCGTGTTTTCAGTTTCAGCGTGTGGCAGGGTTTGAGCGGGGAGGGAGGAAGGGAGACTCTGCCTCTGGCTGAGAGAGCTGCCCTAGACCCAGAGAACCAAGCAGCCGCGGTCGCACTATCATGGCCTGTCCTGGGTTATGACTGTGTCCATGTCTCTCGTCTCCCCCACTGGAACGTGGGCAACCGGGGGGCGAGGTCAGAGGCTAAGGCAAGGATGTCGTGCGTGCATGTCAACAGTCTGCTCTGATCTTCCAGATAACATCTCTGCTCGTCAATCCCACTTCTCCGCGTCCAAATAGACCCTCAAGGACCAGCTCAAAAGTAGCCCCCTCCGTCATGCCTTTCCTTGTCTCTTTCTTACCAACCAGGAGTCATCCTGTCTCTACCTCTACCGAGCTCTGATCGTCTTTACTGCCCTCATCGCATATTCACTGATATTATAGTTAGTCTAGGACTTGTTTTCTCTGATTTTAAAATGCTGGCTGCCTGTTGTACCTCTTAATCTGCAGCTTTTCCTAACACTGTGGCCTATGCACAGTGCACTCCCCAAATACTTGCTGAGTGACTAAATGAATGGGTGAGTGGAACAAACCTCCGCCCAGCTCTGGCTCCACTGTTTTCCCCTTTTGTACTGCGGCAGCGTGGAAGTCTTCTGAGGACACGAGACCTTCATCTTGGAGTATATGAAACTTAAAACATGCTCCCATTCAGCCTGCTAGTGTTTAAACCTCGTTTATTTTCCATTTTGCGGAAAAAGCACACGGTGAAAAGTTCAGAATTATTAGGTTTCTTTCTTTCTTCCGAAAGAAAGTTCTGCCTAGCAGGACTTGCAAGATAAAAGCTTACATAACACATATTTGTAAAGATCTCTTTCTGAGTGGATTGTATGCGCCAAGCAACCTTTCTTAGACAAGAAGAACGGTGCGGGGTGTGGAGGGACTAAAGTTTAGGGTATTTTTATGTGTTTACATGCCCACGGGGCTGTGGAGTAGAATTCTGCTTATAACCAGTGACCTTATGGGAAAGAGCTATCCCATCTTGCAGATAACCCAGAGTCTGACTTGGCATTGTACCGATCTGTCGTCTGTTGCTTCCTTAAGTAAACTTGGTGATCTTGGCACTGGTAACTTACAGATCCCTGGATGCACCACGTCCACTGCCTCCTTCGTGCCTTTCATGCTGGTCGCCCTTACCTAGAAACCTCTCCCACCTGGTCCTGCACACTGTTGATGACTGTCTGTGGGGTGCCATTCACAGACAGCAGTGGGACTGTCACTCTCTGGAGTTGTGACACGTAATAGTCCTCTACTTTTGTTGTCTGAGAACATCCTTTGAGTCTCAGCTAGGTGCTCTCCTTGCAGGAAGTTTTCCTTGACCTGCTAACATTTTAGTAGCAAACCCCAACCCTCTTCTAAATCTCTAGGCACTTGTTTATTAAATTGATGGTCACCAAGGGCTATCTCGTTGTTGCTCAGTTTCATAACCTCTTATTTGAAACTCTTAGGGCTAGATATATTTTGGAATTTGTAGAGTTTCGGATTTTTCTCCATAACACTTCTAGTGAGATCTGGGACAGCACCCTGTAGTCAATGGCAAGAAAATTTCTGTAGTGAAACACAGAGTGGCACAAATGAAGATTATAACTAGCCTAATGTCAAGTTCAACTCATGTTTTCTGACCATTCAACTTCAGGAAAGATTTTGCCATCAAACAAATTTTTGCCCATTTTCTATCAAAGGACCTGTATTATGGCTTACTTCATATTCTTCATCTCAGTACTTGGCACAAAACTGCCAAAAGAGATGTTCAAGCAGCATTTAATGGTTGCTGATGAGATCATAGAGAACCATTTCATGATTTAGGCTAAGCTGGCCACATCTCCCTGAACAAATATAAATAAAGAAAATCACATCCTTAAAAAATAATAGCTCTTGATTACTTCCTAATGGAAATGATCTTATATCTCATATGACACATCCAGGATTATAAGACCTCTCACTTAAAAAAAAAACACCTCTTTTTTAAAAAAGATTTTATTTGTTTATCTGACAGAGAGAGAGAGAACACAAGTAGGCAGAGAGGCCAGCAGAGAGAGAGTGAGAAGCAGGCTCCCCACTGAGCAGAGAGCCCAATGCGGGGCTCGATCCCAGGACCCTGAGAACATGACCTAAGCTGAAGGCAGAGGTTTAACCCACTGAGCCACCCAGGCGCGCCTTAAAAAAAACCTCTTGAGATGAAAACAAATACGTCCTAAGTTAGCACTGATATATTCTATTAGAGTAATGTATTGTTGTAGTTTGGGAAAGCACTGAGACAAAGACAGAGTTTGGTTACAAGGAGAATGGTGTGGATATGATGTCTTCATGTCAAATATGTATCATCTACATCCAATCACAATGACTGGAAAATTCAGGACAGAAAGGATGGAAGTTTCCCTGCCCTGGCTTTCAAAGTTTAAAAAATTGTTTTTATAGGGGAGCCTGGGTGGCTCAGTGGGTTAGAGCCTCTGCCTTCGGCTCGGGTCATGATCCCAGGGTCCTGGGATCGGGCCCCGCGTCGGGCTCTGTGTTCAGCAGGGAGCTGCTTCCTCCTCTCTCTCTCTGCCTACCTCTGCCTGCTTGTGGTCTCTGTCTGTCAAATAAATAAAAATTAAAAAAAAAAAGGCACAGCTGACTGTTGAGTGAGAATGAGTTTTTAAAAAAAAAGTTTTTAAAATGAATATTTTCTGATTATATCATTTGTCCAATAATGAGACTGAATGGCAAAGGCAATCATCTTTCTCTCTGGTTTTGGAGTTTGCAAACTATTCAGTAGCCACACACACAACATGCACAATCATTTATCATAACTTGCAATATCTTTGCAATAGACACAAGTGAATTATAACATCACATCCCATTACAGTTGGAAGGCATATTAGAGGATACCTAATCTCCCACCTTGACATTTGACAAATGAGCATTTGAGGTCCAGAAAGAACAGAAATGACTTGCCTGAAATTAATCTTCCCAGAAAACCTAAGGTTGAGACTATAACTCAGAACTTCTGACTTTGGTCTAATTTTTTCTCTTCCTTTGCTTCCTTTCCTTTCCTTTCCCCCGCCCACCATGTTCCTAGGTTTTCTGAGCAGTAGTGAACAGGGATAGAATCCATTCCGTTACATGGGGGGAGGCAGTGGTACATTTTTGTTTTTGTTATAAATTGCTGACATTAGCGCCCTTTACAGCCTTGAGATCTGGGCTCTGCAGAGAGCAGGTAACAATGCAGGTAACAATGTTTCATGAGCTAGTATGAAGTGGTTTTAAGTGATTGGACAGTGGCATGATGGGAGAGAGAAAATTTTACTTTCCAGATCTGGAGCTTATTTGACCTACCACCCAAGTCCGAATAGAACTGATCAGATTTGACTTACGGAGTGACACATCTCCCTTCTGTTGGTATCCCAGTGATGTCCCACTCACCGAGAATTTCCACAGGCCTCCAACATCATTGCTTCTCTCAAAGCAGGTGGGCTCCAGCCCCTCTTCCAGGCAGCACCGGATGGAGGCTAAGCCACTGACACCAGCTCCGACGATGGCCACTCTCTTCCCCATGGTTGCCAGGAAGGAGGGCCTGGAGAGAGCTTCTTTAGAGGAGTGTCCCTGAACACTTGGGATTTTTCAGTAGGAAGAACCAGCCAAGGTTTGTGCGTCAGGATCCTCACCTTAACACAAGAAAACATAAATGCATGTTAACAAGCTATGCTCATCATTTTTACCACTTTTGCTAAAGTAAGATAATAAATCTGGCTGTTTCTCCTGCTTACTCAAGGCGCTCAAAATAGCAGAGTCATTGAATGTTGGAGCAGGAAGGCCCTTGAAGTTCGTCAGTCTAATGCTCTCCATTACAAATGTAGCAATAGTCACTCCACGAATGTTAGTAATTACTTCTTCGACATCTTACAGCTAATAAGTAAAGAAGTTGGAACCAGAACTCAAGCCTTCTGTATGAAATCCACTGTTCCAAATCACCCCTACTCACTTTGAATGCTTGGCTGTAAGGGGTCTTAGTCTTAATGAACTGCCTTCCTTTCCCCCAGAGAACCAGCAGTTCTTTAAATGTAGAAGAAGATGGTGTTTAACAATGTCTTTTGATGTAAAAATTGAGGAAGGGGGAGGAGTTATTAGTCTTAAAGTAAAAATTCCCTTTTCCTTGTATATTTCATGGCATAGAGCCCTGGTAAACCTGGAAGAGAAGGACTGAGTGCGGTAGGGATAGCAGACCAGGGGAGGTGATGGGGAGCAGAGGAAGAAAGGGACAGGGGAGGGCAAGAATGAGGTCCCTGGTTCTGGTTCCAAAAAATAAAAGTAACTGATCCTGTTCACCAAAGCTGTAAGGTGAAACCTCTGGGAGATTAAAGGAACAATGGCTCTTTTATTAATTTTTGCTTTGGAACTACAGAGTATATAAACAAAGGCTGTGCACCTGGACTGTTTGTTAGGCTAATTTTGAAAAGAACCCTCAATTTTCTGAAAACGTAGGAGGGCATGATGTGAGGAGCTGAGTTAACACTTGGAGATGTTGAGTTTGTAAAACTAGTGAACTCAGAGGACAGAACCGTAAAGCCGCTGAGTCTTGTCTCTGGGTCCCTGCCACTGCTTCCCACCTTTCCTTCTGCCCTCCCGCCCTCCCTCCCTTCTTCTGAGTACTTACCACGTTATGTGTTATAGTAGTCTCTTGGGGATTCAAAGACGAAAAGTCCCAGTGCTGTCCATCCAGGAGCAGATGGTGTAATGGCGAGAGATGATTGATGTCGCAATGGAAGTTTGATTTAGTGAGTGCCAGCCCTCAGGTGGGAGCGTGAATCCTCCTAAGAGAAGACTAAGAGAGGCTTCAAGAGGAAGTGAGAAGAGCACTGAGTTTTGAAGGAAGAATAGAGGTCTGCCAGGTAGTCAAGGAGCAAGGAACACATGACAGGCAGAGAGAAAACTATGTGCAAACTCACAGAAAAGTACGAGAACTTGACAGACCGAGCTACAGTGAGTTCTGTGTTGCTGAAGCCATGGGTAATGGGGATAGCAGAAGGTAAATGGGACATGCAGAGCCCAGCTTCTGAAGGATATTGAAGTGCCGCCCTCAGTGGGTTGGATACCATCTTCTAGGTTATCGTGTTCCATTCAAGAATTCTGAGCAAGGAAGTGACAAGATCAGAAAAGATCAGATCCATATGGAAGTGAGGCAGAACAGACGTCTAGCTATACAGCTAGATTCATACGGATAGTGGTTAGAATCGGGGGTACCAGGAGGTAACTTCAATAGTCTAGAACAGAGACGCTGGGGGTCTAGAGTAGAGCAGTGTCAGGAGAATGGAGAATAGAGAGGCATAAGAGAGATTTAAGAAATAGATGTTTGGGAACCTGTTGATGGATTATAGACTTGATGCCTCAAAGAAGGTCCTTCCAACTTTGAAATTTTATGTTGTGATTTATATGCAAATCACTCTTGATTTAGTGCAGACAGCAGTAACCATTCCATTTCACAAAGAATGGGACTTAGTACAGGAATTAGGTCCATGCAACAGATGGAAGGACTCCAGGAGCGAAAACCAGGGTGCACCTGCCACAAGCCTTGTAAGATCACGCCTCTGGAGCTACCGTCCGATGGAGACAGGAACTGCTGTTGCCACCACCGACACCTGCAGGGAGTGGGATGTAGAGTTCGGCTGATGTAAACACACCTGTTGGAAAATGATGATAGATCAACACAGTCACAGAAACTGAGCCTCTGCTTCCCCTTGCCTTCCAAGCCCAGGTATCTATCTCACTGGAAAAACCCAAATTGCATCCAAACCCTAACTGCAAGGAAGTCTTAGGAATATAGTTTTTAGCCTTCTGGTCCTTGTGCTGGAGGAGGGAACCCAAAGGGGGTGGGAACAATGTGCCAAGTGTCACTAGACACTGTCTAGACCAGTGGTTTATGTGGTGTTAAGTAGAAGCCATTCCTGTATTCTTAGACGACCCAACGTTCTCTGTTCTTCTCCAGTAGTGACACAGTAAGTCCTCAGCGATTTATTCTCTTGGTTGTGTATTTTGTGGTAATTCT
Organism: Martes martes; assembly: GCF_963455335.1. Lineage (NCBI taxonomy): Eukaryota > Metazoa > Chordata > Mammalia > Carnivora > Mustelidae > Martes > Martes martes. The sequence continues at coordinate 66,132,549 of NC_137903.1, forward strand.
TACTGGCCTTCAGATCTCTCCTCTGTAAAATGCACAAACTTAACTACATAATTACTGAAGTCCTTTCAACATTCCATGACTCTCTTAATTCACTGAGTAAGCCTCAGTAAACCTTTTCAAAAGTAGAAATAAAAGCCAGCGATGACACAAATGCATTGAAATTGCTCGAGAGGATTTCTTGTTTGACATCCAGTTGTCAAGAAGTGGACTTAGTTTACTGCCGAGAGCGTTTGTTAAATGGGATGTTGCAGCTAATAGAACCGAGAATGTAAGAGTCAAGAACGTGGAACATGAGAGAGAATCTTTGGAGTAGGCGTCTTTGGGAAGAGCTGTTGGTGTGTCATGTGTCGTTTTCCATCAAAGAAGTGGAATCAAAAGACGTGCTTCTTGAGACAAACATGTCGTGGGGCTCAATCCCACCACCTGGAGAGCAGTTTGGGGGCTCCGTGGAATTTTGGTCTACCTCATCTTGCCTGGGAAATCGAGAGGACAGGATTTGGGTTGGCTAACTGTGATAGGGCATTACGTTTATGTTTCCTTTGGCCAGAACCCCAGAGTTTATTGAGACAAAGCGTATATAAGGGTTTCCTGGGGGGCCCGAGGTGATTCGCCAAAAGAGAGCTAATATGAGGCCATATTAGGTCCTGTCTATTAGGGCTACAGAAGTGTCTGCCAGGATAGGGTCCATTCTTCTGGGTCAAGAGAGCTACTGGGGAGAGGTCACCATTGTTTGGGGCCCCTGATGTATAAGCCAAGACATCCATACAAGTAAGAACTAGTTATAAACATCTGCCTGCCCAGAGACCCGGAAGCCGCAATATGATAATACCAATGAAACTAGATCTCCAGCCACCCCACCCTGCCCCCTGCTCAGCGTTTTTTTTTAACCTCTCTGTCCCTTCCCTCCTACTCCCTTCCTGGCCTTCCCGGGAGCTTCAGAAACCTCTCCCGTTGGCATCATGGGGAGGAAGAGTGGAAGCATAAAGTGGTTAAAAAAAAAAAAAAAAAGCTTCAGGTCCCCTTCCAGGACCTTATGCTCCCTTGGCCTCAGACCCAGGTGGAGGTACTAGAGAAAAGATTAGAACTTTAAATGAGGTCCAAGATTTTGATCTTCACATGGGAGACCGGATCTTCCATTTTCTGAATTAAGAGTGTAGTTGTGACCTAACAAGACTGCAGAAATGTCTATTACCTGAAAGTGATCAGGAAAGGCATGAGCTCGGGGGTCCTTCCCTCTAAGTTCCCACAGCCTGGCAGCACCTTTAGGGACAGAAGTGGGAATACTTCAGGTACTTAATCAGATGCATGATAATGTCCCCAGAGTTATGTGATAGATTAAAGGGAGCAAGACAGAAACAACCGGAGAACATTTTTCAAAGTGCCCTGGAGCTGCCTCTTCAGCTGTGACCCTGGGCATGATGGAGGACCAGGAGATAGAAATGGGTTCAGACCAGGGAGAAGGTATTCCCAGGGCTCCTCCTCCTCCTTGCGAGCAGGGAGTCTGTCTCCTGGTTGGTCCCAGCTCTCTATGTCCTCAGAGTACCCTCCTGTTTTTTGTAGCTCGGAGGTGACAGCAGCCTGAGGTTCACACTAGACTTTCCAAGAACTGGATGAAGATCAGATTGAGATCAAGGAACATTTGTAGACTACCAACAACTATTTAGAAAGTGTTATCCTTCCATTCGTTATCTCCTGACACCCTTGTGAGATAATCATGACCATGATTCTCAATTGACTAATGAAGAACGGAGCTGTTCAAGTTAATTAAACCAGCAAAAGTTTATGTCTTCATGGTGTGTCTCCTCTAATAGCTTATAAAACGAGCGTCATGAGAACACCGACTTTGGAAAGCATGGAGAAGACACTCCTCCAGAGGGTTGTCCCACTCCCACAAATATTAACGGGGCCCGTAGAGTGTGTCAGGCGCTGGTTGAGGCGTTGGGATGCCACACGAAGAGGGCAGGGCACCGGCCCCGAGGAGTGCATCGTCTCCGGCGGACTCCAGGATACAGCAGGTAAAATGCTCCCCACCGTGCTGATGGGGGGGTGTTGGGGTTTGCCGCTGTGAGAACCACGGTTCTTCGTGCTGACTGTTCCCTCCTCTGTACCAGGCAGCGAGCTAAGCATTTCAGACTCATTACTTCATTTGCTTCTGTAAGGACCTGGGGAGTCAGCTGTACTGCTCTCTCGATGCTACACAGAACACCCGAGACTCAGGTTCAGCCGCACAGGGCCACGCAGCTAACGGGTGCTGGGACTGTGACGCTTTGCAGGCTCCTCTCGAGGGGAGCAGAAGTCGGGGAAGGTGTGAACGTGCCCGGAGCATTTGTTAGGTCGGGCCCCGCGGCAGGACGTAAGGACGGGAGCAGGCCGCACACGTCGCGGCTGGTACCGTTCTGACCGTGACCCGCACAGCGGCAGAGGCTTATGAAAGGGTCTGTCAGACTCAGAAGGGCAACGCGTTTACCCTGCGGGAAGGGGCTGGAGAAAGGTTTGCATCAGGGTTTGTCTTGAAGCATGAGAACAAAAAGTGGAGAAAGAGAGGAAAGGCCCGTCAGCCCCAGGGACCACGGGAGCGACGCACACGCCCGTGAGAGCGCACAGGGAGGCTGAGCACGCACCTGGGAGAGCGCGAGGGGTGCGTGACGGGCGGTGGGTGGGGGGGAGCGTGTGAGTCGGAGGTTTTCCTCCCCTCCGAACCTTCCAAGCCTTCTCCCCAGGTGATGATGTCTCTTTGCAAGGGATCTGAAAAACAGGCTAGTGGTGAATGACTGAGAAAGGGTTGATAAGCGTCTCAGCAAAGGGGAATTTGGCTTTTAAGAGACATCAGTGTCTTAAACCAAAGGAATGTATTTCTAACGGTGGAACTTTGACCATGGGAGCAAGGTCAGGTGGGTAGAGAGTGTGTTTTCCATAAGCAGAGTGGCCAAGCATCCTGGTTTACTGGGCACCGTCTTGGAACGGCTGTGCTGGCATCTTCATCACTAGTGCCCTCTTTCCCTCGCAGAAGTGGTCGGGCTTACTTGAGAAGGGATCTGGTCCCCTTACTTATTATAGGAGATGCTCTTACCCTAGTTCGGATTGCGTCCCCGAAGCCCATTCAGCCTCTACAAATATGGCTGGCTCTCTTTCTGGTGGCTCCCGTCTTAGATCAGGGTCTGTTTTCTGGAACCTACGTACGGTGTAAGTGCAGAATAGTCTTCTGTAAGACTCAATTTTACTTATTGAGCTGTTCTTCTTCTTTTTTTTTTTTTTTTAAGATTTTATTTATTTGACAGACAGAGATCACAAGTAGGCAGAGAGGCAGGCAGAGAGAAAGAGGGGGAAGCAGGCTCCTTGCTGAGCAGAGAGCCCGATGCAGGGCTCTATCCCAGGATCCTGACCCCAGCCGAAGGTAGAGGCTTAACCCATTGAGCCACGCAGGTGCCCCTGAGCTGTTCTACTTTAAAAGACAAGTCTACCAAGATGAACCATTTTCTTACACAATGCAAACATACTTTTCCCTAATTGTTTCCCCAAGGCTGTGACTCAGAGCAAATGTTTCCAATTAGGCTTGTTTCCCAGTGTGTTTAGGGTTTGACACTCATGTGGGTGGTGATGTTGTGAGTAGCTTTTCCCAAAATTCTAGTTTCCACCAGACTCTTTCTTTTCTGACCTCCCAATCTTTTTCTAGTCAGTTTTATAGCATTCTAAACATTTTGTTTACTGTAAGAAGTATACTTTTAAAAAAAATTAGTGCATAATTGAAGTGTAACATTATATTGGTTTCAGGTATATGCTATGGTGTAATATTTTTATATATTGCAAAATGATCACCGCAATAAACCTAGTTAACATCTATCAGTTTCAAAAATTTTTTGTTATAATGAGAATTTGAAACATTTACTCTCAGCGACTTTCACATCTATGATACAGTATTATTAGCTAAAGTCACCATGCTGTGTATTACGTACTTATAGCTTATTTTTTTTTTTATCCCTGGAAATTTGTACCTTTTGACCCCTTCATCCATTTTCCCTTCTCCTTATTCCTCACCTCCAGCAACTGCCAATCTGTTCTCTGTGTCTATGAGCTTGGGGGTTTTTTGGTAATTGTTTTTGTTCTTTAAGGTTCCACATGTAAATGAGATCATGGTATTGGTCTTTCTCTCTATAACTTATTTCACTTAGCATCATGCCCTCATGTTTGAGCCATATTGTCACAAGTGGCAAAATTTCATTCTTTTTTATAGCTGAATAGTATTTGATTGTATTTATAGATACCACATTTTCTTTATCCACTCGTTCGTCAGGGGACCTTAGATTGTTTCCATATCTTGGCTATTGTAAATAATGCTGCAGTGAACATGGGGGTGTGTATCTTTTCAAATTACTGTGTTGTTTTCCTTGGGCAAATACCCGGAAGGGCAATTGCTAGATCATGGGGCAGTTCTGTTTCTACTTTTTTGAAGCATCTCCATACTGTTTTCCAGAGTGGCCACACCAACTTAAATGCCCGCCAGCAATGGCCAGGGGCGCCCTTTTCTCTACATCTTTACCAATATTTATCATTTGCCTTTTTCATAAGCCATTCTGATAGGAGGGAGGTAAGTCTTACCCTGGTTTTGATTTGCGTTTCCTTGATGATTGGTGATGCTGAGCAGCTTTCCAGTAACTGCGGGTCATTTGTATGTTTTCTTTCTAAATTATTCTTTAACTGTGCCCTGTTTCAACCATTGGGTGGTGAGCTTCTTTACCTCAGAGCCCACACATCTTCCTATTCTTCTACCTAGGGCACTGCTAAGCCCATAGCTTGTGTTCAATAAGTATATCTTTAGAACCACGAGAGACTATGGACTCCGAAAAACAACCTGAGGGTTTTGAAGGGGCGGGAGGTGGGAGGTTGAGGGAACCAGGTGGTGGGTATTAGGGAGGGCACGGATTGCATGGAGCACTGGGTGTGGTGCAAAAACAGTGAATACTGTCACACTGAAAAGAAATAAAAAATTAAAAAAAAAAAAAGAAAACATTAGCCCTAAAAAAAAAAAAAGTATATTTTTATTAAATGGCCGATTAGCTACTTGGGGATTCTAGTGTGCTTTGGAAATACAGAGTTCTGCCTCCTTAAGGGGCTGTAAAGAATTTAAGAGGGTTGTAAAATCTGCTCCTCCCTTCAAGGTGATTAAGTTTGTTACAAGATGATGGGACAACAGCAGCTACCTGGTCAGGCTCTTGGACCTTTTATGGACTTTGGCTCCCCAGTTTTCAAATTCCATAAGTAGTCTGTGGTTTGGATACCAAACTGAGCAGGAGTGGTTCGCACAGGGGCCTATTACTTGGCTTAGCTGGGCAACAGACTGGGGTTTTGGAGGGGATGAAAGAATTTACTTTGGACCTCCTGGTAAAGTGTGGGAAGCCTGGTGCTCGCCAGACAAGATGATTATTGCAGAACGTGTGAGGATCTGGGGATATTTTCCGTATCATGTAATATCTTGTAATTCTCATTATTGCATTTTGCTAGATTTAAGGGAGTTTTTGAGCATCTGCAACTGTTGCAGAGATCTTGATTTCTTATGATTTCTGGATCTCTGGCTTCATTCTGTCACATCTCCAGGACTGTTCTTTACCACAGACATACTCCTGTACGTGCTTGCCTGGGCCCATGCCTCACTGGTTCTGCCTTATCCCAGGGACAGAAGGAGGGAGACAGGGAAAAAGATTTAGACTTTCTTTTCCTGAAGCTTTCGCCAATACCAGATCTGATGGTGCATCACCTTGCAGTGACCCCTCTCGTTGGCCGGGAGGATGCCCTGGGCCATGGGAGGAAGGCTAAAGGGACAGAAGGGCAGGATCCCTTTTCCTCTGTCCAGTGACTGCTTCCTTTTCTTGACACCGCCCTGCTCACCAGTGAACATAAGCTCACCTTGATCCTTGTTGTGGAGATCTTTCGCTGTAGTGGTACGTTTCTTTGTCTTTTTCAGCAATTGGGACTTCAAATAGTATCGGGCAAATTAATCTTCCTAATCCACCTGTCATGTCGAGCCTCTCTTTTGGCGGTGACAGCCTCACCCCCCTGGCATTCACACTGTTCTCATCATTTCTCTGCACATACCCTGCCTGCCAGGATGTCTAACACCTGAATGCCCATCACCCATACCACATTCCTTCTCCTCTTCCTGATGCTGGGGGTGGGGGCCCCTCCACTTTCATTTTGTCCATACAAAATGTATACAAGTCTTATCTGTGTAAGACTTGTATGGTCTTATCAAGACCCAGAACAAACTTTACTGTCCCCAAGAAGGCTTCCTAAGCTCTGCCCTCGCTGCTACTGAGCTCCCGGAGATCCGACACCGTGTCCCCCACTATTCAATGTCGCAGACTTCCAGGGATTGTCTGCTAATGGTCTCATGAATGTTAATGACTTGTGTAGAGAGATTTCACATTTCCTATCATGTATACTTTTAATTTTATCTTCATCAGCACCTAGTGGAGAGCTGGGTATTCACCGGGAGCTCCGTAAATAAATGTGGATTTAACCTGATGACCCCTTTCTAAATGTTTCCTTATTCAGGACACAGAACAGTGATTAACTTTATCTGCCTGGGTACTATCTGTACCACAGGATTTGGAACAGACGTCATGTCTTTCCACAGGAATGCTTGGGCCCATTCTTCCTTTGTTTTGCATATAATACACTGTGTTTTCCTTCTCAGGCATGTCCATGCCAATTTTTTTTTTTTTTTTTTTGTCATTAGAATTGGTTGCAAAACACATTCTCTACATCTGTTGTGTTATGTGAAACTAGTTTTGGGTTATGAATCCACTTAAATCCATGGGATTTTGGCATACGTTTCCTCCTGACATGGCCGAGGGGGCCGTGGGGAAGGGGGTGAGTTAGATGCTGAGCAGGTTCTTGAGTTGGAGATTAGGTCAGTCACTCCACAAAGATGACTTACTGCTTAACCAAAGGCATCCCCATAGCTGAAAACCCCTGGCGTCAACCAAGCCTGGTTTCCCCAGGCTGCCATTCAGTTCAGTTAAATTCACTCACTAACTCATTTAGTCATTCATTAAAATATATATGCCTACTACGTGCCAAGTCCAGTTGTGGGCACCAGGGATTCAGTGTGAATAACTTGATAATGAGCTATTGAGGAGTCCCAGGAGACGTGGGGACAAAGGGGGCACTACGGTTCCGGCATCCATGGGTCATCTCTCATGGATGTGTCTGTGCAGAGAAGAGTGGCGGTGGAGGGGAGAGATTGAGACAAGTGCCTGCATTACTCTGGTGGGGTTGTTGGGGTTGGTCGCCATCAACATTGCGTATTTCCTGTGTTGCTAAAGCTGGAGGACCGGACCAGATCACTTTCTTTGCCCTTTATTCTTTCTTTCCAGTCTTTCTTTTATTCTTTAAAAGAATATTACATATAGGGGTATCTGGGTGGCTCAGTGGGTTAAGCCTCTGCCTTTGGCTCAGGTCATGGTCTCATGGTCCTGGGATCAAGCCCTGCATCGGACTCTCTGCTCAGCGGGGAGCCTGCTTCCCTTCCTCTCCCTCTGCCTGCCTCTCTGCCTACTTGTGATCTCTCTCTCTCTGTCAAATAAATAAATAAAATCTTAAAAAAAAGAATATTACATACAATATATAATGATAATACTAGAAGTATAATAACATGAAATGTGAGATGAAATATTTTAATTATTATATTCTTTATTTTCTATTATTCTATGATATTTAAACAATTAATTTGTGTATATATATATATTTTAAAAGATTTTATTTATTTATTTGACACAGAGAGAGAGATCTCAAGCAGGCAGAGAAGCAGGTTGAGATAGAGGGGGAAGCAGGCTCCCTGCCGAGCAGAGAGCCTGACGTGGGGCTCGATCCCAGGACCCTGAGATCATGACCTGAGCCGAAGGCAGAGGCTTAACCCAATGAACCACTCAGGTGCCCCTTGTATATTTTTTTTATTGATTGTTTTCCTCCAATAGAATGTAACCTTTGTAATAGTAGGGACCATTTCTGTCTGATTCACTGGTAGATCCCTAGGGCCTGCGATAGACTCTAGCATGTAATAAACATTTAATAATTGCGATGAATTCTATCCTAAATATTATCATTTTTACTGAGACTTTTGGACTGGAAAACAGAATAATGGTTTTGGAGCTGGAAGCATTAGCACCGAAATGCTATTTGCAGCAGATCAGCAGTCTGAGAACGAAGCAGATTATGTTGCCTCCTGTATTATGTTTATTGTTCTGCAGGAAGAAGACAGACTGAGAAGAGGTCAGGGGGATAACATGAAACTCTGTACAGGAAGAGTGTTATCTGAGGATGCAGGGGACACACACTTAGATAGGAGTTTGCCATTATCTTGTCGGAAAATTTTCAAGAAGTTATTATTTTCTTATTTGAAAGCTCTGGGTCTTAACTTGATAGTTTAGTGCCTCCCTTTAATTTATATACATTTGGTAAAGGAGGATTAATATTTTCCAGTTACGCCTTCCCCTAGAGGCTCCTGTTTGCCTATTTTCCATCTGTTGATTTTGCTGCCGCTCTTTGAGCCGATCCTTGAGCCAGCCCACCGCCCGGGGGGGAAGCGCACACTGGCCAGCTGCAGGGTCTGGGATGAGTCTTGCCTTAGTAATACTGGTATCCTACAGAAGCTCTTCACTGGTCTCCTCCCCAAGCCTTTTGAGAAGTCCTGCTGCACTGGGCCCTCCACAGCCACGAGAAAGTGCAGATTTCCAACCGGCGGCATAACTGTCCAAGGACCCAAGCTGCTCACTGCACACTGCCTTTAAACTGAGGCCATGCATGCTCGTTTGCGCTGGTCCCAGCTGACCACTGAGGGCGGCAGGGACACTGAACACGTCTATTCCTTATAGACACAGGACTCGCCTGATACCCAACTTTGGATCTGCAGTTCTCCCAGGACCTGGCCTCGACACACCTTTCTTAGACTGCTCAGCGGTCTAGGACTCTTCGGCCAGCTGTCCTCCCCCCTGCTTTGTGCAGACCCACCTCCCTACCTGACAGCTCTTCCTGTCTCCCTGCTGTCTCCCTGTTACCTTTCACAGCTTTCTCCTAATAAAATCCTGGCTTGGTTAGTCCTGTCTTGGCATATCCTTCTGGAAGAACCCTGAACGAACACACCCATTCTCTATGACTGGACTTTTATCCTCTTTGTCTTTGAAGTCAGAACTGAACTTCTGTTCTGATCCTTAGGGCACTCGATTGGGGCTCTGATATTGTCTGGTTCTTGGCAATATTCTCTCCTCTGCGGTCAGGTGCGGAATCTTTCTAAGATGCCATTTGCTTCTGGTGGGACTCTTAACTAAATGGATGGGCCATCTGGAGTCACCGTGTTCTTCCAGAACTGTCTGCAAGAATTCGACTATTGCTACTACCTAGAGACGCACCATCTTGTCATTGTTATTGCTAAGACCAAAAAATCAACTTGTGCTCCTCATGGATATCAACGAGGAGCTGATCTAAGTTGCAAACTGGAATTTTAAAAAAATCACTGGCCACCTTTCTGTGGTGTTAGTCCTGGGACCAGCTGGTTAGGTACATAAGCCTGTGGCCTGCACGATTTGGGGGATTTGTTCCCTTTACACCAGCCTATAGCTGATGTCCTAGCTTCCCCTGTATCAAGAGTTAGAGGACCAGTGACCCAAAAGAGAGATTGACATATACTCTCCCTAGGAGAGGTTATGTTTTCAGAAATCTTTATTAAGAGTGAATTCAGGGGCGCCTGGGTGGCTCAGTGGGTTCAGCCTCTGCCTTCAGCTCAGGTCATGATCTCAGGGTCCTGGGATCGAGCCCCCCATCGGGCTCCCTGCTCAGCAGGGAGCCTGCTTCCCCCCTCTCTCTGCCTGCCTCTCTGCCTACTTGTGAGCTCTGTCTGTCAAATAAATAAATAAATAAATCTTACCAAAAAAAGTGAATTACAGATCATTTATTGGGATTGATGTGAAAGCAGAAGAAAGATGAAAGCAGTGGATATTTGAGTGACACAGAACATATTCTAAGCGGCACAAAAGCCAAAGGACAAGCCAGTAACTTCAAAGTATATGTGCTGCCGAGGCGAGCACCCAGTAACTTCAAAGCAAAGCCTCGTTATCGCCATGGTTTTTTCAACGTCAGGGAGTACCTTAGGCTTTCGATATACCTGTGTCACGGACTCAACCAGAATTGAAATCTCTGTTTGTTAGACACCCACCCAGTTACACAACATGCAGGAGGCTATGGATTTCTACATCGGTTATAGTATTACAGCGTAATCCTTTTGGCAATCAGAAATGGGCAATTATCCTGACCAGCTTATGTTTCCAACTTAGCGAGCTCTTTATCTTCAGGGCTTCAACCAAACTTAAACGGATAACTGAGTGTGAGAAGCTGTGAATACAGAGAGACAAAAGTCTACAGGAAAGTGTTTGAGCACTGTAGGCACCACCTAAAGATTAAAAATCATAGTCAGAACTTCCTTTGTTAAAGAGCATTATCTTTTTTACAATAAGATTTTTAAATTTTATTTGAGAGTGACAGTGAGCAAGAGAGAGTATAAGCCAAGGAGTCCGACGCGGGGCTCGATCCCAGGACCCTGAGATCATGACCTGAGCTGAAGGCAGAGGCTTAATAGACTGAGCCACCCACGCGCCCCTAAATAGCGTTATGTTAACCCAAGGAAACTGTCAAGAGAGAGAGATGGTTTCTAGATTGTAGGTGCTTCCCTCCGGTGCTTTGTCGTGAGGGTTAGCCCGCACCCTGCCTGGGGACTGGACGTACCACTCCTTCCCGTGTATTTCCTCTTCTGTGATGTGGGCAGGGGCACGTCCTGGCCGGCTTACACGCTCTCCTTCAAAAACGGACAAGGTCGACTTAAAGGTGCTTGGAGAACACAAATGTTCTCTGCTAAAGACGGTGAGAATAGTGAACCCGGTTAATCTTGTGCCTCTGGACTTCAGGCAGCAGCTGATTTGCCGCATGACTTAGTAACACGGGTTTCCTTTCATTAGTTGACTTTCAACCCCCAAATAGTATCAAAATGAGTAATGTCTTCAGGTGGTGTAATTGTAAGAAAAGGGATTGTTTCAAGAAGATAAACTTCTTCTAAGTATTCCCAATTACTTTTATAAATGTGAATGAATCAAGTACAGTGCAAATTTGTCTTTACCCTGGTCTATCATTCTACGTGTTTTAAACCTTCTTTCAAGAATTGTAGATTGGCTATTTGAAGGTGTTTAAAAAACATCTAAGATTTGTTGATTTAATATTAATTATTGACATAATTTGTTATGACAGGTCGATTTGGATGCTAGTCTCCTTGATGGAAGGCAACCATAATACTTAGGAGCAACAAAAGTAAATTTGTTTTGTGTTACCCAAATGCCAATAGAAGTATCATTTTACATAATGAATATATGACAATTTGAGGGCTAGTAATGAACAATATTATTTATTTTACTGAGTAAAAATGACTTTAAAAGGAACATATTAAATAATTTTATTTAAATGAATATGTATTAAGAATGTATATTAATGTGTGTAGTCAATATACATGCAGATTTATTGATTACTTTAATAAATATTCTCTAACTGTTCACTATATGTGAGGCACATTGAAGGCACTGAGGATACTGTGGAGAATAGAACAGGCAGTATTTATGTTTAGATCCCAGTTGTGAATGAGAAAAGGGATGATAGATAATTACGCTAAGCAAAACAAGTCACTAAGAGAAAGACAGTTATCATATGGTCTCACTCATATGTGGAATTTAAGAAACAAAACAAAGGATCATAGGGAAAAATAAAACCAGGTGACATTAGAGAAGGAGACAAACTATAAGAGACTCAATTATAGGAAACAAACAGGGTTGCTGGAGGGGAGGGGGTGAGGGGTTGAGGGGAGGGGGTGATGGGCCTTGAGGAGGGCACACGATGCGATGATTACTGGGTATTATATATGACTAATGAATCACTGAGCTCTATCTCTGAAATTAATAATATATGTTAATTGAATACAAATTTTAAAAAAGAGAATAAACAAGTAAAAATATGCATAAGATAATTTCAGAAATAAAAGTGCCAAGAAGGACATCAAATAGGATGATTTGAAAGAGGGTTGTGATGATGTGAACTGGGTGGCCAGGGAAGACATCTCATTTTGGGGTGGTCCTATGGGAATTGAAATCGGAATATAAGAAAGTGCTAGCTACGCAGGAATCTGGGGATACAGCATTTCAGGCAGAGAGAGAGAACAAATGCTCTCAAACGGGAATGAGTGTAGTGTGAAAGAAGGCTTACGGGAACACAGAAAAGGAGGAGAAAGGTATCAGATGGGGTTGAAGGTAGAGTGGGATCTTGTAGGTCACGGTGGGACTTCGGTTTCGTACTACTTGCAATGGTTAACCACTATAAGGGTCGAAGCGTGGCAGTGACAAGATCCCGTTCGCGCTTGAGAAAGATACTCCTGCGGGTGCCCAGGAAGTGGAAGGTGCAGGAACGGAAGCAGAGACATGACGTAGGAGGCTCCTGGAACCACGGGGGAGACTGAATGGTGCCTGGACCACTGGCCGTGGAGGTAGAGGGAAGCGGAAACATTCGCTGACGCTGTGCATAGGCAGGTGGTGAGGGGTCAGGGGCTGAACTGTGTCTTCTCCAGTTTCCTGTGTTGAAGTTCTAACGCACATACCTCAGAATGTGACTGTATTTGGAAATCAGGTCTTTAAAGAGATGTTTAAGTTCAAATGAGGTCTTAGAGTAGACCCAATCCGATAGGACTGGTGTCCTCATAAGGAGAGGGAATGTGAACACAGCCATACGCAGAGGAAGGACCATGTGAAGACACAGGGAGGAAAAAGTTGTCATCAACAAGAAAACAACGCTGCTGACACCTGCATCTTGGGCCTGTAGGCTCCAGAATTGTGAGAAAATGCATTTCTTTTGTTTAAGCCACTCGGGCTTGGTGTCCTGTTACGGCAGCTCCAGCAAACTAATGCATGAGGCAAAGAAGGAAGTCAAGGGCTATGCCTGTGGTGTCCAGCTTGAGAAGCTGTACAGTGAGAAGTCTCACTACCAGGATGAGGAAAACTTCAGAGAAGGTACTGAGAGTCTCTTACTGATTCCCAGTCACTTCTGGAAGCCAATGCAAAGGGCTGACTTTATGGGGCTGGTAGCATTTATCAATGCCAGTAAATCGGACTTTCTAATCATTTTGTATACACACAAGAAAAACTTACAAGACACTTGCTATCAGAAGGGGGCATTGCACTGAATTGTGCTGAGGATCACTGACCTCTAGCATCTTGAGCCAGGAGGCCGCTTGACCCAAACTCCTATTCGTAAAGGCCTTGCATGTATACTTTGGGTGTTGTCTCCAAACAAGATGACAGGCACAGGCCCGGATTCACAATGACGGAATTGGAAGAACTTATCTATCCCCAAACCTTGAACTTGCAGCTGTATCTTTAGGATAAAGATAAAGATATTATGAATCTTTATTCTTATAATAAAACTTACAGTAATTATCTTATGATGACCCATGTCAAAGGATTGTATGGGGATTGATAATGCTTTAATACTTCATTAAACTCTAAAATGATAGCAGGTACTAGCAATTTCTAAAAGTCTTTGGTAACTGAGAGTACAGAGGCTGGATGTGTATGAGTGTTTCTGCTTATCGAAAGCAAAGTTAGATTTTTCAGTTTTCTGTTACATTCCGGACTGTAACTGCCTGAACACAGGAACTATTTCTAACTCGGCTTTTCTGTCCTAGCTTCTAGCATGGTGGCTTAGCCAGAGTAGGCTGTCAGTCAGGGACTGGGGAATGGATCTTAGATGCCGGCAAAGAGACCTAATTAATATTTAATATTGTTAATATTTTCTAGGGCTGGGCCCTGTGTTAGGTGATAAACACTCCAACCAGTCTTCACAGAATTTATTATTTAATATTAATATTTCCTATTTCATAAGAACGAAACACTGTCAGTCTTGTTCTTGCAGCTCTTGCTGACAACAAGAGCCTCCTGCCACTTGAGTTTATTTTAATGGGGTGTCACATCTCTGACTATACGGTCTTCCGGTCACCGCATGGTAATGCACGGGCCTGCAGAATCGGAGTTTTTGAAGACAAATAACAGAATAGCTAAAAATAAACAACAGTTTATCACTCCGAAGTGTAAGCAGCCTGAAAAGGAGTAAATTTAAATATAAACTTGTTAACTCTGTTCTTACCTCCCAGGCTGTAAATTCTGTGAAGACGAGTTACGTGTTGATCACCTAAGACGAGGCCCAGCCCACAAAATGCTTCATAAATGCGTGTTGCATGAATGACGTCGAAAAAGTTACTCTCATATTTTTTGAAGGACAAACCTTTGTTGGTCACCAGAGGCTTCTTTCTTTCCTTGACAGGCCGCAGTAGTAATAAAATGGTCACTTGGAAGGCAGAATGCCGTATCTTCAAAGTGTGGGGGACTCAGGGGGCACTTAATTCCTTGTTAGAAGCACTTGTGATCCCTCCAGTATTTTGTTATTAAGCACAATAGAATAGGAAAAATTAATCGAAAATGAATTATGTATTTTAAAAATACTCAAGGAAAAGATCCTGACCAAAGGACTTTATATATTTTTTATTCAAATAGACAAAGATTGATTTTATAGATAAAAATGTTTATAGTACACATAGTTTTGCAAGACTTTCACTTGGAATAACAAAATAACCCACGTGTGAAAGGCCAGCATTAGATGTTCCCCTTTCAACCAATTGTCTTGAGAGCAGATAGTTTTCTACTAAATCTTCTGGCTTTAAGATAGCACGAGGCTCTCCCACTCATGTTGTACGTCTGCTCCAGCCCTCTCGTGGCCTCTGCCACCAACGTAAGCTCTTGTGAGTGGGCTTTGCTACCCCACTTTAATCTCTGTCATTTGGCTCTAGGAATCCCTCCCTTTCCTAGGGTCTGACTCCTGCTCCCCCCTCCAGCCCCAGCCCAGGGGAGATTTGACCACTGTATTAATCATGTCTCTTTATTCAGTATTTTTGATGCTTTGTCATCTTGGAGTCCCACTAGCTGTGGTGGGACTGCCCTTCCCAGAGCTAGCTAATCTGTACAGATAGCAAAAAACTCACCTGTCCCAAGGAATGTGGCTTTCATAAGCACAGCCACCAACCCAGAGCTCACACCCCATCCCTCCTCTGCTGGCTCTCACACTCCAGGTACCAGACAACTAGGCACGACCCCATACACCCCAGAGCCCGCTGAAATTATTCAAACCAGTCGGTCCTAAACCTGCTTACACTGCCCCCCCTGTTCCTTCTCACAGAACCTCCCTGCCAAAAGAAAAACCAAAAACCAAAACCAAAGACAAAAACAAACAAGCCACAACCAACAAAGGCTCTTGCCCATGTTTTCTCTTCCCTCGGCCTCCTGTCTGACCCTGGGGGCTCCCTGTGGGGTGGGCATGCCTCCTGCTCTTGGGGTCTGTGAGTAGTAACAACCCGTCTTTTCAATGGCAATCATGTCCTGCTCTGTTGGCCTCACCATACCCGAATAATAATAAAAGCTACACTTTAAAGGAGCCACCCAGAGCAAAACAGTCTCTTATCACCTTACACTTAATGCCTTGTGTCTGGAACATTTGATTGAGGCAGAATAATGCCTGTTTTCAACAAGAATAGCTAATATTTATTGGCTGCTTATGAGTTGCCAGATACCACTCCAAGCACTGCGGAAACAGCTATGGGCAGTGTTTCTGTTCTCACAGAGCTTACTTCTAGAGAGGGGAGAGATCACTCACAAACACATGGCGACTATGTCAGATGCCATGGGAAAAAATGCAGGACAGGAGGTGGAGAGCGACGAAGAATTGTATTTTTGTATAGAATTGACATTTGAGTGGTGCCTGGAATGAACATTGGGGTTGGATCTCATGTAACATTGAGCTTGGTTGGGTAATTGCATGTAGGAGAATATGCTCACTTTTTTTTTTTAATAAAGATTTTATTTATTTATTTGTCAGAGAGAGAGAGAGAGAGAGAGCGAGCGCGCGCATAAGTAGGGGGAGCGGGCAGGCAGAGGCAGAAGCAGGATCCCCACTGAGCAAGGAGCCCAATGTGGGACTTGATTCCCAGGACCCTGGGATCATGACCTGAGCCAAAAGCAGACACTTAACTGACTGAGCCACCCAAGCATCCCAATATGCTCACTTCTTGAAAGACCATTTAGGGTAGATCCAAGAGTCCTTTAAAGAGAATATTACTCCTCCAGTCATTCCTACTGAAGGAGAAAGCAACAGAAAGAACAAAAGGGAGGAAGGAAGACAAAGAAGTTAGAGAAGGAGAAAGGGAGAAAGAAGTAAGAATAATAATTAGAAAAAAGAGGAAGATAAAGAGGAAGGGGAAAGGAACAGAGGAATGAGAAGATACGTAGATATATACATTGAAGTTTGGCTTAGTATTTGGCTGAGAACAACTGCTTGGTGTCAGGAGCTTGAAACCTCTAGAAGGGCTGAAGAGCCAAAAGCCTGCTTCAAATCCCTGCTTCCCATCCTGGAAAATGGTGCAGTCAACAACCCTGTGATCATGCAGGTTAGCTTTGAGTCTAATCAGTGTAACTGTGTCTGCTGCAAAAAGACAATTAATTTTTATTTGGTTATAGCTTTAATATCTGACTATGCACTTTAAAGTTCTGGTAAGAATTTTGAGATGACACTGGGAGTGAGAAGATCTTTTGTGCTTCATGTATTCAAATTGTATGTCCGTTAAGGTATACATATACATTTAATTCTGTTAGTAAAATATATAAAAACAAATGATTGAAAATCATTACTTTTATGTGTAGAAGTAATCTAAACATTGGCAGTAGTTTGATTTAGCATGGAAATAGATTGATGTGAATAGGATCATTAAGAGAATGTGTTGGCTACATTAGTTTAGGAAGAATATCCTTTATGAGTCAATTAGTGTTTACAAAAACTTAAATAATCACATGAGGAAAAATAACAGAAATTGGATCGTATCAGTTTTATCTGCAGTTTATTTTCCGTGCTAGTATGGATAACATCAAGCAAAATAAACTCTGTGGGCTGTCATTAATTTTTCATTATCTGATTCCATCTAGCACATGGAGTTCAAGGAAAGTTTTGTTTCACTTGGGAACATTCAGGAATGTTTCACATCTTGTGAGAAGACCTTAAGAGCAGAATGTTACTTTGTTATCTTAAACAATTAGGGAAAGGGAAATATTTAAGATTGTGTACAACAACATCCATGATAGATCTTAGCTCCAAAGAAAAAAATGTAAAGAGAATTTAAAAAAAAGGAGAAGTAAAAGTAAAAAGAAAAATGTGGTCTTTTGTTCCTTTCCCATATATGTATTTTGCTGCTCCCTGGGCTTCAGAAGTGAAGGTATCATAAGAAATAGGGGACATAACCACGTGTGGAGCCCTCTGGTGACTGATGACGAGGACAGATTATTTTATCTGCTCTATAATGGCAAACTTTAAAAATGTTAAACTATCAGAAGTTTAACTATACAATGTGATAATACTTTCAAAAATCAAACTTTAGATGTATGCTGCTACCCCAGAAGTTCATGTAATAAAGGCAGCATTCAGTTTTGGTAATGCTTTTGGTTAAATTTTTTTTTTTTTTGAGACATTTCATTCATCTAGAAGGTATATTTTGTGTTCTACTCATTGTTGTTGACATTATTTTGCTGCTAGATGTTGGAAAGCTTGTGTCCTTACTGAGAATATAGCTATGATAAGTTCACTCTTGTTAACTTTCATTATCGACCAGGTCTCTGTGCTCTGCTCTTTGGCCAGGGATCAGGACTCATTGCCTGGAGGATTTGGTGTAGAACAAAAATAGAATTAATAGCCAAATTCTCTACTTGATCCTCCTGAAAATGGTTTGCAGGGGTGGCCGGAGAATGTCATGACTATTCTGCTGAATTTGCTCTTTGTTTAGATTTAAAGTATGTATTTCAAACCTTGATTGAAGGAGAAAAGAAATCATGTCAAAACGTTTCAGGAGACAATTGAGATTAGAGGTGAAGAGCGTAATTGTGACGATGAGATGTTAGTGGAATCTAAAGAGAAATGATTAGGGCTGTCTTTAGATCATCGCATGATTCTTAAAGAGGCTTATTTAAAAGCCTGGATATAGTACAGATTTACTGACTAATGTCTGTTGAATAAGAAAGTAGGAGGTGTGAAACTCTTAATTTTTAAATAGCAAAGTTCCTTCCTGGGTGTTGTCAGTAACTTTCAGAAGCCTGGGACGAATGATAATTAGATCAATGCAAAGAAAACAGCAATGAACAGAGCAGGGAGAATGAGGAGCCTGGCCCAACGGCAGAGCAAGCAAGGCTTCTGAGGGGTCCCGACAGCCCTCGTCTTCATGGGCTTCAGGGTCCTGTCCCACTGGGTCAGGATGGCATTTCTGGCTCCTGGCCACTTGCCTGGGCCCACCAGCCTGAACTGGTATGGGCTGCAAGGACCGAAGAACACCTCCACAGCCAATTTGGGATCTGTGAGGAACAGCCATGGGATGCTGGGCTTTGCCCCAATGAAGGAGGCAAGTTCATCCATATACGTAATATAATCTGTCTGTACCGTCTCGCTGGTGCCAAACCTAGAGGTGGGAAGAGGAAATAACACTGTGGATTCCGAAGCTCTGTGTACAAGTCTTATAGGAACAAGAACAGTGAAAATGCCTCACAGCTTTTTATCAGAGGGAATCAACGTCAGTCCCTTGTGTTGGTAAGGGGACCTCGCTTATTTATTCTGCATGTTGTAGCCTTTTCCAAGAGACCTGCGTGCCGATCTCATTTGGACATTCCCCAATACCATGCAGCAGCTGAGAAAGGCCTTTCCATCCCCGTTCACCAGTGGAAATGATCTCTTACTCATGAAGCTCGTTCATGGCCGCTGAGATAGTTAGTGACAGAGGTAGGACTAGAGCTCTGTTCTCCTGACTGTTCTCATTTGCTGAGTCCTGTTCCTTAGAGCCATCTGGTTGGCGGCAACCTCTGTATCTTTTCTTTTTTTTTTAAATTTTTTTTTAAAATTTCTTTTCAGCGTAACAGTATTCATTGTTTTTGCACCACACCCAGTGCTCCATGCAATACGTGCCCTCCCCAATACCCACCACCTGGCTCCCCCAACCTCCCACCCCCCGCCCCTTCAAAACCCTCAGGTTGTTTTTCAGAGTCCATAGTCTCTCGTGGTTCACCTCCTTCCAATTTCCCTCAACTCCCTTCTCCTCTCCATCTCCCCATGTCCTCCATGTTATTTGTTATGCTCCACAAATAAGTGAAACCATATGATAATTGACTCTCTCTGCTTGACTTATTTCACTCAGCATAATCTCTTCCCGTCCCGTCCATGGGCAACCTCTGTATCTTACATGATTTATGGGCTGGAAAATAGAAGTCCACGTTCGTGCACTCCCAAACTCCGCTGATTTCTAATCCTTTCTAGGTCTTCTTTCTGTCATATATTGTAGGAGCCATGGAGGGATGAAACGGGACTGAGTACTGTGTCAGAGGCAAAGGAAATCCTCCATAAATACTTGTTGAATGGATGAATTTGCTCTTAGCCGTCACCTTAAAGACCTCACTCTGGATCATTTAAGACTAAGAGAGTTACAAGTATTCATGGATTCTGATTTTTCTATGGAGACCCTAGACCTTTTTCACAACAGGTGCTCTTACCATTTGAGCTTTTTCCCTCTTTTTTTATCAATATCATTCATCATGTCTGTTACAGAAGGCAAAGTACAAGTTCCTAAAAAAAGGTGGGGGAGAGAGGGGAAAGGCATGATAATTGTTAAATAAGTCTGGCATAAGATCAGCCTGCCATTTTTCCTTTTTAATAAGGATTTATGTATCACATTAGTATTTCCATTTTTTCAGGTCATTGCCTAGCAAAGTAAAATCTTGAGCAAATCAACAGGTGGTCATTTTGAGAGAAACATGTAAGTCATTTCCAGTTTTCTCAGAACTGAAACGTGACATAATTAAAAATCAGGAACCAAATAGCTCTGTATCTTTGTATCTTTGCTCTTAAACCAGTTAGCAAATGTTTAAAATCAGTTTTGAGGATTATGTTCTAGTCTCTCAGCTGTATTTTAAAAATGTTATCTAATAGTTTATAGCCAAAGTTATATCAGCATCTTTATTTTAGATTTAAGGAAAAAAACTTCATAGGAAATTACCCCGCTTTGTCAGAAAAAGGAATTTCCAACCCATAAGTTGTAGAATCTATTCAAGTCCCACTGTTTCTCTGAAGAGCCAACAGTTTCTGGGTGAGACTGAAGACAGGAGCTGTGCACAGGACACGGAGGACTCGGGGGAGCCCCAAGACACCGTATCCAGGTTGGGACTGCCCACATGGCAGGCTTATTCTGAAATAGGTTTACAGACTTCTCTGAAACCCACGCCAAAACATGCTTTTGTGCCCAGAGGTACTTGAAATTTAGGGTGGTTTCTTTGGCAATTTTGGGATCACCTCGAAGAAGACTAGAAATCCCAGATCTGGTGGCTCAAGACCTACAATGATTGCCTGACTCCCCGTTCCTGCAGTCCTTTCAGGCTGGGTCACTTGAACAGCCTTTGTAGGTAGGCATGGCCTTGTTCCAACCTTGGACCTTGTCCTGTCCCTGGGCAGAAAGACAGATCAAGAAGGAGGTGATTATGCTCACTAGCCCACCAGCTCCTACCATTGGGTTGCCTGTATCTGGCCCCTCTGTTCTGGCGTTTAGATTCCCCCAAATTGGATTATTTGCCTGATCACTCATTTTCTCTAAGGCTGAGTCTTTGCTTTGAATATCAATTCTCTATTGATTTGGTCTCTGCCTTGTCTCCTTTCTTCAGAGCCCAAGTTACAATGATCCCAGCAGAGTAGGTGTCTGACCCTCTAATGTCAGTCTCCCTGAGCCTGAACCCTAAGCTCACTTTCTTCTGAGTGGAGTTTCATGCCACCACCTTCCTGCCTGTTGCTGCATGGTGCAACACATCTCTGGCGTGGAGGAAAGAGTGAAGGAGATTTAAAGGGATCTGATATATGCTACTGGCATGATGTTGATGACAGCCTGCTGATGAAACAGGTCTCATACACAAAGTGGCAGTTTCCAACTTCCTGTATGAAAGAACATTTAAATCCCAGCAAGTCAGATAGGACTGGAAGCCCTACATATGGTTTCAAAGGGAGTAGACCTGCTAAGCTCCCTTTTCCAGAAGTTTTAAACCTCTAGGACCAAACAAACTTTGCACATTAAACTTTGACACCTTTTTTTGTTCTACAACCATGGACTTTTGTCTTCTGATCTGAATCTTCAGGTAACTGCATTCGAACCTTAATATGAATTAAGGTTTGAGCCTTGTAACTTCTGTTGGAGAATGCTGCCCATTTTCCTTTCCTGACCTCAACGGAGTTTGCTGTTGTTGTTATTATTACTGTTTTCTTTTTTTAAATTAAATTTAGTTTTTTTTCAGTGTTCCAAAATTCATTGTTTATGCACCACAACCAGTGCTCCATGCAATACGTGCCCTTCTTAATACCCACCACCAGGCTCACCCAACCCTCCACCCTTCTCCCCTCCCAAACACTCAGTTTGTTTCTCAGAGTCTGCAGTCTGTCATAGTTCGTCTCCCCCTCCGATACCCCCCAACTCCCTTCTCCTCTCCAGCTCCCAATGTCTTCCGTGTTATTCCTTATGTTCCACAAGTAAGTGAATCCTTATGATGATTGACTCTACTTGACTTATTTCACTATTTTCGTAATACAGACTCTCAGTATTCCTCTACCTTAGAGACTGATGATCTGCTACTCCTAGTACTTTCTGCTTCTAATGATCCACTGCTCGTTCTTATCTGACACACGACAGGGAAGAAGATAGAGCAGAAACGACACTGACTTCCCAGCAATCATAACTTTTTCCATGACTGTGAATATTTGAAGTTGGCTGGATATTGGCTTGGAAACATCTTCTCTTATTAACTTTTCAAACAAGGTCATTCTACTGAGTTTTGAAATAATAATTTTATAGAATTGTCATACATTTAAGACCAGAAGCTCTAGTGTTCTCAAGGTTAATAAGAGTTTACAGCTCTAAGGAGTTATGAATTACAAAATACTTCTTGAATAATATCTTGTACTATTGCATATGATAATCCAATGTGATATATTTTTAAATGCTTATAAAAGATAGTACTAAAAGTACAGAATTATACGTTCAAAACTCGATAGGACCTGGGATGTTCCCATTGTTATTACTGTTTCCACAAAGACTCAAAGGCATTCTTATTGGCATCCCTCTTCCCCATCAATGACCTTCTTAGTCTACTTACCTTTTATTACTTGTACTGCCCAGCGGGCTTGCAGGTCAGCTGTGGGAATGGTAGCCCCAAGGGACTGGACAAAACCAATCACTGCCATGGTTGGCTTCTCCAATTTAGGAGGGAAAATGCCTTTAAACAAGGTGACCTCATTGTTTTTGCTCTTAATGATGGACTCATCAAGGAAGGGGTAGTCATAACTATAGCCTGTTGCAAAAATGACACAGTCGATGGCCTCAAACACCGTGCCGTCCTCAAAAATGGCTGAAGTCTCAGTGAATTCTCTCACGTTCGGCTTAATGGACACCGTGCCGCACAGAATGCAAGCTGGGAGTTGATCATTAAACACAGGTTCTTTCCTCAGGGTTCTGTATGGAAAACAGAGACAACTGCTGGAACAGTAATATTTCCTCTTTGTTTTATTGCTCCGTAAGAATTAGTAATCCACTAATTGGGGAGAAGAAAACTACCCAAGCTTTTTTCCTTGTGCCATGGAGTCTTACCAACGTGGCTGAAAAACAAAACTGAAGCAAGGCAGTATTGTGAAGTAAGACAAGCTGCCTTTTGCTGATCCTTTTTCTACGTCCCATGATCTTTCTCTCCCCTTCCACAGACCTCCAAATCCCAGAATCAGCACCCACGCCCTCTCCCCTGTTAAAGATGTATCAGGAAAGATCCTAAGTCTGGGTATTTAGCTGGGCATTTGGATTTTTTTTCTTCAATTCTTATTAACTGTGAACCTCATTCGAATTAAAGTTTCTTAATTTCTCTTGCCTCATCTTTCTCATCTGGAGTGACAGTAACTGTCATGCCCATCTCGGGTCATTGGGAAACAAAAAAAAAAACAAAGATCTGGCCTGAGCTCTCTGGTGGGGTGGGGTGTGAGCCCCTTGCAGACAAAGACACAAGTCAGGTGAGGGAAGGAGTGCCAGGGATTTATACAGGCCAGAAGAAGGAGGGGGCCAATTCAAATCTTTGGTTGGTGCAAGTCTGAAAAGGAGAACTTTCGATTATTTTTTGTCAGCATTATCTAGTGAGTGTCAATAAATCTGAACTTTGGGGTGAAAGTGAGTAACACTGAAGAAAAAGACTTTGCTCTTATGTTACTATGAGAGCTGTGAGAGAGAGCCACAGGGAGAGTCCACCTGGGACAAAACCGACTCAAACAATGGGATGGGTTGGAATCCTGGTTGGAAAAAGGCTGGATTCAACTGTGAGAATTACCTGCCATTTACCTCAAACCTACCGCCATCAGGCTTTTGGCCCCACTGCCACCTCGAAACGGCTCTTGTTAAGGCCACCAGGATGGTCAAACTGCCGGATCGCATGATCCACCGTCGCTTCTCATTTTACGCAGCTTACCCGCGGTGTTTCCCAGTTGAAGGTTTCCTCCTTCTTGAAACACTGTCTTCATTTTGCTTTCAGGTCATCACTCCTGGCTCGCGCGATTCCCTTCCTAGCCACCTGCTATTCCGTCTTCGTGTCTCCTGCTGACTTCTCCTTCTCTGCCTGACCTCTGTACGAGGACACGCCCCAGGACTTCAGCCCGCAGACCTTTCGTCTTCTTCACCTACATTCATTCTTTAAGAGATGTCATCTGGTTTCATTGCTTAAAGTACTGTCTCTACTCCGGTGAATCCACATTTTTAAACTATGGTTTCACTCTCCCTTCTGTCTTGTGTATCCCTGGGCTGCTCAACATTCTTTGATAATGATGACTAGTTGGCGTTCCAACTTTGATACACTTAAGACTAAATTTCACTCCCCCTGTGGTCTTCCACATCCCAGTAACTGTCAACTCCATCCTGGCATCCTCGCTCAGATCAAAAGTCTGGAAGGTATCTCTGACTTCTTTCTTGTTCTCACATCTGTTATCCAATCTAACAGGAAGTCCTACTTGGGTTTACCTTTAAGATATATCCCAAATCTGACCACCGCTGAGCACTTGCTCCTAACAAGCCTAGTCCAAGCCACCAACTGCTGTCATCTGGGTTTTTGACAATAGCCTGGTACCTAGTCTTTTCACTTCCTTCCTTGACCTACCCCTATCCACTGAGTGATGACCACAGTGCCAGAGTGATTTCTTCGGATTAACTTGGATCTTGTCCCTGCCTTGCTCAGATGCCTGTTCTGCCTTCCCATTGCATTGAGAGTGGAAGCCAGAGCCCTTACGGTGGCTTCCCAGGCCCAGTGCCACCTGCCCATCTTGATGTCTTTTTGTTTCATCTCCTGCTGCCCTCGCCATCCCCTTTTCCTCGGAGAGAGGAGGCCATTGAACATTCCAGTCATGGCCCTGAAGAGGCAGCGAACGAACCGTTTCCTCTGGGATACTTTCCCCCGGACATCCTCCTGGCTCATTCCTTCGGCTCCTTCAGGAATTTGCCTAAAAGTCTCCTTCTCAGGAAGGTGCTAGCAGCACCCCCCGCCCCCCAATTACATCTGCCTGTTTTGTTCTTTCTCCAGAGAACACATCAGTATGCGATCTCCTGCCACTTGTCTCTTGTCTGTTTCCCACTACTAGAAGGTAAGCTCACAAAGACAAGGATTTTCTGTGTTTTGTTCACAGCTGTATTCACAGGGCTTAACGTAGAACTTGACACATAATAATGCTTAAATATTTGTTGAGTAAGTTAACTTTGATGTAAACAGTTTATAATTTGGATTTTTCAGCGCACATCAAAGTAATTTCTTATGTGTCTGAGGGATATTCTAGGGGGATATTATAGGAACGAGTGAGGAGGAAGCTGAAGATGTAGGTGTTGTTGCACATTTCATTTAAGGGCGGGTGAGGAGAGTGTAGCAGGAAAAGTCCTGCTTTGCTGAACTGAACTTTGCCATGAAGTGAGAGGCAGTAAACAAGGTGGTTAAGAGTGAGGGGCTCTGGAGTCAGCAGATCTGGGTTCATCTTGAATATTGCTTCTGCCTTCTGGCTATGGGACTTTGGTAAATTTATTCAGTACATTGAACCTCAGTTTTCTCATCTTTAAAATGGGGATTATAATAGAGGCCTCCTCATAGTTGTTCTGAGGATAAGATGATGCATGTCAGAGCCTTGCGGAGTCACACTAAGTGCTTAAAACATAACTATTATGTTAAGCATATTTGCTTAAGGGACTAATTCCTGACTCATTATATAACTTCCCAGCTGTGCAAATCTGGTAACAAGGATTGTGAAACAAGAAATCACGCTGCATTTTTGCAGTTCTTCATCCCCTGAAATGTGAGACGTGGTTATTTCACTAATATTATTTTGATTGGTTTGGGAGTTTCAACACACATTGTGCGGTGTTGACACTGAAATGAAAGTTGGCAGGCATGTCATATTTAACTCTGTGTTACCCGTTTAAAGGCATCAAGCCGTAGTTCTCGTGCTTGAATCTCGCATTCATCTGCTTCATGTACCACCAGTCAGAGATGGCTGTCGGCAAGTTGTTCTTGAGGAAGGTTTCAAACCGAGTGATAAACACCATGTCCCATGGATAGCCGTCATCCCAGACCCGGCTCATCACCCAGGAGCCACTTCTGGAACTGATGATGACCTTAAAAAAAAAAACAACCAGCAATTTAACCATTAAGTGGTGACCATTTGTGGTGGCTACTGCGGTATGTCCCTCAGATCTGACTTTTGGAACGGAGTTATCACACCAGCTACTGGGAGTGTTGCCAGAAGGCCGCCCTCAGCCATTAGCCCTCTTCGAGAGTAGCTTTGGTTGAAAAGGGAAGGCCTTCCCCAAAGTCTTGTTCTCTTTCTGGATTCCCTGTCTTCAGGGTCGGTTTGACGCAGGGATATGAAAGCCAAGCTCTCCCTCCAACCTGGGACAATTCAGAAGGACAGCTTCGGAGTAGGGTAGAGGGAAACTTCCTTCCCTTGCCTCAGAGGTACTCATCCCGAAAGCACTCCCAAATAAACTTACTACACTCCAGTCCACATCTTTGGACCAAGCACCCTGTCATCTTCTCTGCTGGAGGTGACCAATAGCTGAATTTTCACCGCATTTCCTCTAGTGCATATGTGATGATCATTGTTTACAATCAAGCAGTTATGACCCCCCCAAAATGGCATTTTGACTTAAAATCCCTATCCCCATTCCAAGAGAATGCAAGAAATTTGGCATCAGAGAACTATAGGCTCAAATCCTGGCTCTGCTACTTACTAATTATGTGGTTTGGGGAAAATTCCTTGAACTTCTCTAATATTCGGTTCCCTTATTGGTAAAATGGAGATAAGAATTACCCGCCACACCAACTCTGTGTGAAATTTTTTTTTTTAAGATTTTATTTCTTTATTTGACAGACAGAGAGGTAGGCAGAGAGAGGGGGAAGCAGGCTCCCTGCTGAGCAGACAGCCCGATGTGGGGCTTGATCCCAGGACCCTGAGATCATGACCTGAGCTGAAAGGAGTGGCTTAACCCACTGAGCCACCTAAGCACCCAACTCTGTGTGAAATTTAACGCAGTGTGCTTACCATGCGGTAGGACCACCACCACCTGACGGGGAGAATGTGTTCCTTTCCTCCCCTTCTGTCATGTAATCCCTAACGGTATAGGTTTCAGGGATTTTTTAAAAAAGAATTTTTATATATAATGCTATTTCAAAGTATGTATGTATGTATGTATTATGCTTAGTTGTAAAGGAAGCCAAAAAAGGAGAGACCGGGGAATCAAACTGCTGAGAGCCTCTGAAATTGGCCTTTCTTTCTGCTAATTTATCATATATACAACTAATGGATGAATCTCTGAAAACTATGGCCTCGTGATATCTTTCCTTAACTCAAGAAGCTGAGGTGATTTACCATCATTTATAAAGAAATTCAAATTCTTTAGCCAGTCATCAATCCCTTAAAAAATACGACAGAACCTGACTCCAGTCTTCCTTTCCTCTCTCAGTTCCTATAGCTACTCTGTTCTTTGGAATCGGGTCCGACGTTCAGTCCTCTAACACTTCGTTAATTTCTGCCGTGACTTTCAAGAAGACAATGGACATGTCTAGTCCTCAGTTATCTTTTCTGTAAAATGGGCATAATAAAACCCAGTGTACTTTCTTTCCACAATCGAAGGAGCGCATTTATACCCGAGCACTGGAGTACCATATGCGTTACACAAACTTATTGTTGTATATCTCCATTCCAGTAAGTTGAACCACGACAGTGAACTATGCTGTTCTCACTCCTGTCTCCACACTGTCGTGTACGCCATTCTCCCTTTTAAGAACACTCTTTGCCACCTTTTCAACCATATGATTCATAAATACCCTTCAGGGCCTGGTTCAGGTCTACCCCCTTTGTGAGGCCTGCAGTTCCGGAATCAGAGCCTTGCGTTCCTGGAGCATCACCTGTGCATCCCTTGTTCCAGGGGCGGCTCTTGTACTGTTGGTAGACTTTCTGCTTAACTCTTGAGGTTATGTTTAATTTACATCCTACCAATGTATTATTTTCCCAAGTAGATTTTAAGTTCCTTGATGAGAGGGGCCATAGAGTTGACTTCTTTGTGTCTCTACACTGTCTCCTACAGTGCTTTGAACAGCAGGCAGGAATATATTGTTATGCCATTTGTCCCGTCCTGATCTCCTCGCTTCACCGATGG
This sequence comes from Martes martes, assembly GCF_963455335.1. NCBI lineage: Eukaryota > Metazoa > Chordata > Mammalia > Carnivora > Mustelidae > Martes > Martes martes. Next base: position 66,160,456 of record NC_137903.1, read on the forward strand.
TATTACCGTCATTTAAAATGGACCTGTGTCGCAGATGCCCAGTGTGATGTCAGTAGGCATAGCCTCTAGAGATAGAATTCCTATCTATGGGCTTCTGGGCAGTGAGTCCTAAAGAATCTTCCCACTAGTAGGTGCCGTTTTTCGAACTCCTTCCCATCCCCCATGTGGGCCCTGTACTCTTCTCCGTTTCCTCTACAACCTCTCCTTACACCATTCTTTTCCAGACCCGATGTATTGCAGCGAAGGGGTCTTGTCTCCGTTTCTTGAGACTCTAAGCAGCTTCTCCCTGCTTCAAGACCTTCCTGGGGTCCTCTTCTGACACTGACCCCTTTTCTCAACTTTTTGCTCTGAGCTTAAATGCCATCAGCTGGAAAGAGCCTTCCCTCTTCCTTGTCTGAGGCCCTTATCGTCCGCTCTTACAGCACACTTTTCCTTGTTTTTTACTAGCACTTTTCACAATTTTCACATTATTTGTGCGTTTACTTATTTAATATCCGTATGTTACACTAGACTCTGAGTTCAGGGCTGGCATCACGTCTGTTTAAGTCTCCGCTTTCTCTCCAGCACTCAAGCCAGTGTGGCACACAGTAGGCTCTCGGCAAGTAACTATGGGACGACCGTATGCATGCATGAATGAATGTAGAACTCTATCTTGCTGACATGATATGTAAATGCTTTGACTCCTTACCAAGCTCAAAAAGTAGGTTCGTTTTTATCTGCTTTATTTATCTTTATGAGAAAACGGACAAAGGGATTGACGTATTAAACTCAAGAGTGTCAGAGTCATAATCTTAACCCTAAATCCACACTAGTTTCAGAGGAATTGCTGACACGTTAGATACCAAATGTCCTGAAGAAGATTGTTGAATGACATCGCTCCTTGGTGATATTCTGCCTTTGTCATACCAAACCATTTAAAACCTCACTTGGGGTGTCTGGGTGGCTCAGTCAGCTGGACTCTTGATTTTGGCTCAGGTCATGATCTCAGGGTTGTGGGCTCCAGCCCCATGTGGGGCTCCCTACTCAGCAGGAATTCTGCTTGACATTCTCTCCCTCTCCCTCTGCCTCTATCCCTGCTTGCACACACATTCACTCTTAAATAGATAACTACATCTAAACAAAAAACACAAAAACAAACCAAAGCCTCACCTGTTATGGAGGGAACCTGAGATGTATGAAACACTGCTTAGTCTTCCCGTCAAGAACCCTGCACACCACTACCCCCTCCCTAGTTTCTCATCACACCTTTCAAATGGTAGCAGTCTCGGTTCCTTCAAAGATGGCTCCTGACTACCTGAGAAATGGTACCTGTTCAGCTGTGTGACTGAGTTCCGTGGCAATATCGCAGCCTGAATTCCCCAGGCCCATCACCAGGATTCGCTTCCCCTTGAATATTCCTGGCTCCTTATAATCCCGGCTGTGGAAGCATTTGCCTTTAAAAAGTTTTAGTCCTGAGTGAAAAGTGGGAAACATAGGAATCATCTGGTTTCCATTAAACAAAAACAAAAACAAAAACAGAAACAAACAGCTGCTGTAAAAGACTTGTGGGTGAACACAGTCAAAATGATATGGAACTTTAACAGTCCGGGCATATTCCATGTAATAACAGAAGCATGCTTTAATTCAATCTGTACTTTTGAATACATAAAAAAGATACTGGGAAGATATTCCCTTATGCCAGATGTGTAGATGGCAGACTAAATTTCAGCCTTACCTGGAAAGGACTCTTTTGGTAGGTTGGGGTACACATGATGTCCAGAACAAATCAACACAGCATCAAAGACAGCTGATTCTTTTTTACCATCTCTTTCAGTGGTAACATCCCATTGGCCAGTGACTGAGAAATCAGGACGTTTATTTATACCAGATACAAGGGTCTGAAGGAAATACAGAAAGATTGCCTTTTCCATGCTAGCAGATACATTTGACACTAACTTGATGAAATAGTATGGAAAAAGTCCTCAACAGTGGCTTAGGAAAAATCATCCATTATTAACATACATATTATGGGGGAACCTGGGTGGCTTAGTCAGTTAAGCCCCTGCCTTCAGCTCAGGTCAGAATCCTGGAGTCCCAGGATTGAACCCCGCCTCGGGCTCCCTGCTCAGCCAGGAGTCTGCTTCTCCCTCTGCCCCTTACCCTGCTCACGCTCTCTCTCTCTCTCTTTCTCTTTCTCTAGCTCTCTCTCTAACATTAAAAAAATAAAAAAAATACATATTACAAATTCAAAATTAAAAAATCAAAACATCGAATGGTAAATATATTTTTTGTGATTTTGATTATTTGAGAGAGAGAGAGAGAGAGCGAGCATGAGTGGGGGGTGGTAGAGAGAGAAGCAGGCTCCCTGCTGAGTGGAGAGCTGGCCAGGGGGCTCAATCCCAGGACCTTGGGATCATGACCTGAGCTGAAGGCAGATGCTTAACTGACTGAGCCACCTAGGTGCCCAGGTAAATATATATTTTTATCCTCACATGGCTTCTGGGGCATAGCCAGTATGTTTTGTACTGAGTGACTCCCCTCTTTGAGATATGACTGTGAATTCAATCATAGCTTAAAAGTGGCATGTACCACATGTACTAAGTAATCTGGAGGCCAGTCATTTTTGTAGTAACGATTACTACTTCCTAACATATCTCTTTAGCTATTTTATTTTTTAATATTATTGTCTTAAATGAAAGATATCATCTATATTCAGAGAATGAGTTGTCAAATTAGTGTGCATGAGAATTACCAGGAAAGCTTATTAAAGTACAGATCCCCAGGCCACAGTCCCAGATGTTCTGAACCTGTAGATCTGGCATAGGATATGAAAATTTGAATTTCTAATGCACTCCCAGGAGATGTTGATGGTATTTGGCCCATATACTGAGTTTCACTGGATTAGATTATCAATAAATATTTATTCATAGCTGAACAGCTGCCTGTTGGTTGGTATGTTCTTTCATCAAAAATATTTTTTCAGCTCTTCTGATTGTATTGGGAAGAGGACCTCTATTTGGTACAGATCATTCTTATAAACTTTATTATATATAGTATTTCATACTGATTAAACACAGTGTGAAATGTACATAGTATGCAGATCTGTATAATGCCTGTTACTTATGAAATATAATAAAATAAGCACTTATGAATCCATAAAATCTTACATATCATTCATTTAGAATAAGCCTGGGATTATGCATTTATTTATATTATGGTAAATGGTTCCTTTTTGGATTATAGTTTCTGTTTTTTTGCTGCTGGCTTACAGAAGTGCAATTGATTTTTATATCTTGATCTTGTATACTACCAATTTCCCTGACATTTTTACGTTAATTATTATTATTATTATTTTAAATTTTATTTTATTTTTTCAGTGTTCCAAGATTCATTGTTTATGCACCACACCCAGTGCTCCATGCAATACTTGCCCTCCTTAATATCCACCACCAGGCTCACCCAAACCCCCACATTTTCCCTTCCAAAACCATCAGTTTGTTTCTCAGAGACCACAGTCTCTCATGGTTCATCTCCCCTTCCTATTCCCCCCTTCACTTTTCCTTTCCTTCTCCACATGTCCTCCATGTTTCCTTGTGCTCCACAAGTGAAACCATGATAATTGACTCTCTCTGCCTGACTTATTTCACTCAGCATAATCTCCTCCAGTCCCAACCATGTCAATACAAAAGTTGGGTATTCATCTTTTCTGATGGAGGCATAGTACTCCATTGTATATATGGACCACATCTTCTTTATCCATTCGTCTGCTGAAGACTTTGAGATCCAGTACTTTATGCTTACAGCACATCTCAGTTTTTGGCTAGTGGCTACCGCATTGAGCAGTGCAGATTTAAGATAATATGTTTCTATGAATCAAGAAAATTCCCTTCTAATCTTAGTCTGGTGAGAGTTTACTTTCTTTTTTCTTTTCTTTGCTTTTCTTTTGTCTTTCTTTTAGGTAATTTATTTTGTTAATTTCTTTCATTAAATGTTAAATGGATGTTAAATTTTATCTAATGCCTTTTCAGAAGTTAGTAAATGTATTGTTTTCTTCCTTTGACAGGGTTTTGCACTAAATTACATATTTATATTTCATGATATTAAAATATTCTGTATTCTTAGCCCAAACTCAACTCGATGAAGATGGTTAATTTTTTAAAATATTTTGTTGGATCCATTTTTGAAGTTTTTTCCAGTGATATTCATGAGGGAACTATGTCTGAATTTTCTTATTTCCTATTGTTTTTGTTTGCTTTTGATGTCAAGGTTACAATATCATAGAATAAGTTTGGAGTCCTACTTTGTTTTTTAGTCTCTGGGGTTTATAAAATATCGAAATAATTTGTTTGTTGCACATTTGGAATTACCTGTGGAAACTTTTCTTAATGGGAAAAATTTTAGTTTCTGATTCAAAATAACTCTAAGTTACTAAAGGACTATTCAGACTTTCTAGTTCTTTCTGTGTGAGTTTTGGCAAGTTTAAAAAAAAAAGATTTTAAATTTAACCAATTTAAACCTTATTTGGCAAGCACTTTTATAGTATTCCTGTTACATTTTTTATTTCATCCACATCAGTTTTATCCATTTTTTTCATTTATTTATTTGCATCTTTGTTCCTTTTTCCTCAAACTGTCAGCTTTTTATCTAATTTTTCCTTTTCAAAGGATGAACTCTTTAATCTTCTTAATATGCTTTTCTATTTCATTAATTTCTTTTTATTATCTTATTCATTCTATGTTCTTTTGGGTTTATTCTGCCTTTATTTTTCTAATTTCTTTATCTTGTTTTTGAAACTTTCTTATTTTCTAAATAAGTATTTAACCTTATAATCTTCATGAAAGTTTTGGTCTTTATGCTTCCCACAAGTACTGATATGTAGACTTTATCATTCAGATGTAAATATAAAGATTTCCATTGCAGTTTCTTCTTTGAGCCATAAGTTGTTCAGAAAAAAAGAGTTTTGAATTTATAAATTCATGGCTATTTTACATTTATTTATTTCTTGTTGATTTCTAAGTTAATGACTTTTTTTCTAAGAACTGTATGTGGCATTTTGTAAATTTCCAATGTATTCTCTAAATCTAGGGAGAGGCCACAATATTAAAAATATTGACAATAAGGAAGAAATACTGAAAGGAACAAATAAGAATCTGCTAATAAATATAGAATTCCTCACAATTATGCCTCAAACTAATCTTTTGATAGCATCTTACCTTAAATTGTATGTATCTCAGGAGCTTCTTTTCTTTGGAAAATGCAGTGATATATTCCTGGAGCTTGCTGTTGTGCATAAAGTTGGGGAAGTCATCAGGATATGGGAAGTCTGGGAAACACATCATCTCTTTGGAAGAGTTGGTAAAGACAGACTGGTAAATGCTAGCTCTGCCTTCCTCTGGATGGTCCTGTAAATGTATAGTTTCAAATGGAAGAGAGTTTGTAAATGGGTAAACTTACTATGGTCAGTGCCAGTTCCAAATAATTATCACTCACCTTTACCCATCTTAAATTCAGTAAGGTGAGGAATAAATTAACTTTACTTAAACAATTTGATGCTAATCAAAGAACCTTAGAATATGGAAGAATATATCTTTCTTAACATTTTTTCTAAGGGAAACAAATTTTGAATTTCTTTATGTCTTTTTAGGAATATATAACTAGAATTGAAGAAAAAATTCTGATATATGTTATGATATGGATTAACTTTGAGGACATTATGCTAAGTGAAATGAGCCAGTCACAAAAGGATAAATACTGTATGATTCCACTTATATGAGATATCCAGAGTTATCAAATTCACAGAGACTGAAAGAATGGTGGTTGCCTGGGGTTAGGAAGAAGGGGAGTTATTGTCTAATTGGCAGAGTTTTAGTTTGGGAAGATTGTAAAATGTTCTGAACATGGAAGATGGTATGATTGTACAACAATGTGTGTAAGCTTAATGCCACAGAATTATACACTTTAAAATGGTTAAATGATAAATATTTATTGTGGTATTCTCACCACGGTAAAAAAAATCTTCTTTAGCACATCATGAGGTAGTTCTGGTGAATTAGAACATAATATTTTCTTACATACGTAGGCCAGAGAGGACTTAAGGTACATTTATAATAGTGTTTTTCAAATGTTTTTGGCCACAACCTATAGTTAGTAATATATTTTATATTGCAACACAGTACATGCACACACACACACACAAGAGAAGTTTTATGAATAAATCATATCTAACTATTTGAGTTGTATTCTGATATGTTCTATATCCTTCCCATTTAAAAATGCAGATTGATTCATTAATTTATTTCATAACACCCTAATAGGTCATAATTTCTAGTTTGAAAAGCAATTATTTAAAAGAAATGGAAGGGTGAAGTTTGGAGGACTGGGTGGGAGAAAGGGGAATAGAGGCAGGAAAGAGGGTGGTCGTAAATCGCCTAGGTCTTAAAGTTTATTTTTTGGGCTGAAATGTCAACATTAACATACCTCCTATAAAACACTGAGGGCAGAGGGGCTTCTGTTTTCACATTTGAGATTTTGGTAAGATATCACTTATCTTAAACACTCGCCCTGGACCAACCTTGATAGGGGGAAGTTGCCACGGAGGAGTCAAGGAGCAGTGATTAGGAAGAGGCTGGATCTTAGCTTAGCTCTCTCGAACACATTCGTTTGAGCAAAACAAGGAGCTCCCACTTGCTCCCAATAGAAATACAGAAACTTTAAAAAAAATTTTTATTTTTTATTAATATAATGTTTTATTAGCCCCATAGAAACACAGTAATTATCTGAGACTTGTGGAAGGTAGTCTACCAGAGAGTTGCCATGGAGGGGGCCAAGTGGCATTTTAGGAGAGAGATGTAGAGTGGCCTACTTGGTTCAGGAACCTAATGGGAAAACTGGGTCTTGGGGAGGCTCATCAGGTGTGCTCATAGGAGGCAAGTAGGGTTTAATCAGCAAGGTCATTCGGCCTCCAAGCTAAGAGAGGACAGTCTCCAAGTTCACCAACTATTGTCTTCAATTTAAGATTCCTAAAGGACAAGCATGAATGATAACAAATACAACAGGGACACCAAGAGACTAGAGGGGCCAGAGAACAGTCCCAGAATCTGTGTTTGAATTTGAGAAACTTTGGCTTTCCTCCACCCCAAGGTCACATAAGTCCTTTTTCTCCATAAGTTCAGATATAATCTTGGAAAAATTCAGGGGTTGAGAGGATCTGATAGACTGAGTTTTTATCCAAAAGATACTTGGAGATTAAGCTGTGCCAATTGGGGGTACTTCTTTTGTCTTGGAATGCTTTTATGCTCCTCCCTATGTAATTTTGGATATTTATCTGTTGTCCTATTTGTGCTAGACACGAAAGAATGACCTGAGCATTAGTAGTCTAGTATGTATTTATGGATAAAAAGCATTGCAAAAGATCAAAAACTCACAAGGAGATGATGAGAGCAGATGAGAGAAGAATTCCCCCGTTTGTAGCCAGCAAGGAAGCAGAGACCTCAGCCTGACATCAGCGAGACAGTGAGTTTAGCCACCACCCTGTGTGAACTTGGAAGCGGGTTCCCCTCCAGCGCCTGTTGCTAAGAGCCCAGCCCAGCCACGCCACACCTTGGTTTTGGCCTCGTGAGGCCTTAGCTGAGGAGCTGAACTATGCTGTGCTTCTTGACCTACAGATCTGAGAGTAACAAATGGGTGTTGTTATGAGTCGATTGGTTTGCAGTCATGTGTTATGCAGCCTTCGAAAACTAATACAAGGGCAGAGGTGAGGTACTGGAGCAAGCCAAGGTTGGGGAAAATTCTGTAATATTCCACCAAGGGAGGTAAAGTAGGAACGATGCTAATCTTTGAGACAGGCTTGAGGTCGTTTTGCAACTGTGGCTGCTCCAGGATATCAGTCTAGATTGACCTGCAGATGTTCTTCGGCCCCCAAAGTCCTGATTGCTGAGGACGGAGCTGCAGCATGATTAAATACATCATTTGTGACTTGCTCTTTTTCTTTTTTTAAACAATGATGGACATCTTACTGTTCCTACTCAGTGTTACATAGTGCATCTCAGAGCCCATATTTATAGACTGATCCTTCTAAGTTGATCAGGTAGAAAGTTCATTAGGGAATGGCTATAGAGTCAATAATTGCATTTTAAAATATAATTGTTTTGGAGGGGGGGGTCAACAAAGAACGAAACCCTGCTTGTTTATGGAAGTAGATTTATTCTTTTCTGGTTACAAAAGTAATCCAAGCTTCTGATTAAACATGACCAATTATATAGATGTATTTAAGTCTTCTTTCACCCAAGTCTTTATTAAAACGACTGTAAAAGTATCAGAGGTATGAAGCCACAAGGGAAAAAAAAAAGAAAAAAAAGTAAGAACAAACAAAACCCAGCAAGAACATCTTAGAAGATTGAACATAGATGAATGACGACTGGCGTAACAGACCAAAGAAAGCCCAAAGCTAAGCCTCGGTCTAATCAAATGAGAATCCAGATCCAATAATGATATCGTAAGACCTACAAGGTCTGAAGTCTTTTTTTTCCACATGTATAACTTCTCAGAGAACTACTGGAGGATGTAGTCTGAATGTAATCTACTAAAAGGAGAGACTAAATGAAATAATAATACAACAACGGTTCCAAAAAACAGGGTTATCCCTGCAGCAGTGATGCAGCCCTTACTAGAGAAGGAAGACAAGCAGAAGAACTATCTTTAAGAGACAATTAAAAGAAGAATTAAGCAGGTGGACCAGCCAGTGTGTTTAAACTTATTGAGAAGAGAACCATACTTCGAGGGAGAGCTTGGGGGATGAATTACAGATAGTATTTGTTAGGTTAGACAAAGCATAACAAGGCAGTTACTAACTCCAGTGCAAGTAGAAGTTGTTCAAGGAAGAAAACGTAATCAGAATCCGCTGAGTGACTCCACAGTGACCGGTGTTTACACGATGCTAACAATATAGACATGAAAGCTTGTTTAAACAAAAAAGATCATAAAACCATATGAAGAAGGAGATGAAAGATTCTGTAAATGGCTGTGACTTTTGTTCCATGTAGTTTATGGGATTGCTGTTGCACATAACACATTCTATAGGTGCAGAGAAAGTTACAAGAAATGAGGAAATGGGCCAAAAATGAAAATAATGAAACAGAGAATTTAAATTTAGTTTAAAAAGGCCAGTTATTACTTTGAGTAAGGGGTAATACAGTGTTGCATGATTTTCTGATTTTTCAACAGAAGACAGATCTCTAGATTTTTATGTAAAATATCATGATTTTAAAATGTTAAATTAAAATCTAAAAAACTGCATGGATAAAATAAAATAGATTAACTGCAGTACAAAAAGAGCCAGTTTGCTAACTCTAAAATATATAAAAACAATTTATTTTTGTCTAGTAATTTTGTGATTTGTGGCTTTTGGTGAGGTTAGAAAGCTTGGCGAGACCACACATTAAGAAACAAATTGATCCTAAGGGTGGAATAAAATCAGGGGAGGTGAACAAAGGGTTGTTCTCCCAGAAAAAAGAGGATTATTCATGAAACTTTGGGCCCAAATCTGGACAATTTATTGATGTATTGTTCGGGGATCTCCTGGGAAAGAAAGACATTTCCCTTTGACCCGTGGCCTAGTCTTATAGTACTTTATTTTCTCAGTGATCAAAACAGGTGAGGGAAATACATCATTCTGGCTTTCAATCAGTGTTACAGATGAGAACTAGAAGGGCACAGGGAGGCGTGACAGCAAACAGCCACAGCGGTGAATGATCCGCACCTTTATTTTTTCACACTTAAGAAATTTTTGGATACCTCTCAAAGGGGGAAAAATGCTGAGAGAATGTAAAGTGTTGACTTTAGAAACCAAAGGTAATGAAAATTCAAAATTAATAGGATTTTATAGTATAATCCTATAATGTGAATTCCAGGCATACAGCGTAGGCGCCTAGTGGTGTTTGAGAAACACAGGAAGTTATGCCACCACCTGCAGTGTGGACCCTCTCCCAGAGGTAATTAGGAAACTCTGAGTAACCAGTGTATTAGTTTCCTGTGTACTGTAATAAGTTAACACAAAATTAATGGCTTAAAACATCAGGAATCTATTTTCTGAGAATTCCAGAGGCCAGTAGTCAGAAATCAGTGTCACTGGGCTGAAATCAAGGTGTTTCACTGGGCTGTGTTCATTCCAGAGAGTCTAGGGGAAAATTCGTTCCCTGTCCCTTTCAGCTTCTGGTGGATGCCAGCATTCCTTGGCCTTTTCAGTGCCCAGAGGCCACTTGCATTCCTTGGCTAATGGCCTCTTCCTCCTTCTTGAAGACGGAGGTCAGAACAGTCAGAGCATAGCATCTTCAAATCTCTCTTTCTGCTGAAGTGATCACATTATCTTTTCCCCTTCTATCTCTGGGTGTCAAGTCTCCCTCTGCTTCCCTCTTATAAGCATATATGCTATGACATTTTTAGCACACTATATAATATAGAATGATTTCACCATCTCAAGATTCTTAACTTAATCATATCTTAGTTTTCCTTATTAGGAACATTTGTGAGTTCCAGGGATTAGGGCCTGGTACCTATGGGGGGGACCATTGTTTAATTGTTCAGCCTACCACAGGCCACTGGCCCCTAAAGATTCACATCTATCCCACATGCAAAATACATTCACCCCATAGCTTCACCCCCAAATCTCAATCCATTGCAGCATCAGATCAAGTCCTGAATCTCATCTATATATCATCAGCTCAAAAGTCCCAAATTGTATCACCTAAATTATCCAAATCAGGTATGAATGAGACTCCGGGTATGATCTGTCTGGGCCAAAATGCCTCTCTGTCTGTGGACCCGTGAACTAGCACACAAATTCTCCTCTACTAAAGGACAGCAAAGACACAGGTGTTGGGTGCCAGTTATAGACACTCCCATGCCAAAAGGGAGAGAATGGAAGGAAGAAAGGAGTTAACAGTCCCAATTCTGAAATCTAGTAGGGTAAACATTATTAGGTTTCAAGGCTTAGGAATAATCTTCTGTGTCTCAAGGCTCCAGCCTCAGGGCCTCAGTTCCACCTTCTGGGGTAGTCTAGATCTTTTTTTTTTTTTTTTTTTTTTTTTTAAAAGAGAAGCCTATGTTTGCAGCTGAGGACATCATCAATCTATGATGCCAGGTTCAAATGTCAAAGTCTTTCCTGAGCAGCAGGATATGTAGCTGCTCTCAAGAGCTGTATCGGCAATGCCTACCGCCAACAACGTTCTGCAAAGTGAGTCTGAATACGGGTACTGGCCAAGATTCCTGTGGAAATCCTGCTAGTTCAATAGGCAACTCACTAGAATGGCACCCGGCAGTTGACCGAGGAGTTAAACATTCAGGCTGGAGGGACAGACCAGCTTGAATCAGGATCTTGTCTTTGTCACTTACCAGCCGTTTACTTTTTTTTTTTTCTATTTAAGGCTTCAGATTCATTTATCAAAACTCATACCTGCCTTATAGGATTGTTGTAAAGATTTAATTCAATGGGAAAAAGTGTTAGGCATACAGAAAGTGTTCACTGTAATAGCCCTAAGAATCAACAGAGTGCTAATCTGATGCTCTGTCAGCACATTTCAGCAACACGGTCGAGGCTCTACAACATCACGCAAGATGTTGAGCTTTTTCAAGAATTCTTTACAGTCCAGAAAAATAGCCAATTTCTCATGTCTTTCTAATATTTAAAGAGTTGTCACAGATACTGTCTCCTTAAATTCAATCTTATTGAGGTATAAAACATAATACTAATTTCGCACTTGAGGAGGAAATGGTAGCTTAAAAAGGGTAATTGTTCCTCTTAAATTTGCATATATGAATGGCCTATCAGAAGAAGAAGAAGAAGACATATGGGTTAGGCTTAGCCATGCAGTGTTCCTAAGGTGGGAGACAATGAGGGAGCTGGGGCACAGGCAAGGCCCTCACACCTGCCAATGTGGTTGTCAGGCAACAGAGGAAGTGATTTAATGGTTGCGTAAAGGCCTGTCTGCTGACAGAGTCATTATTATGAATGCACAGAGACTAAAGGACATTGAAGAACTTCAAATCCGTGTATCTTCTTCTTGGTTCCTCCTTTGACAGTATCATTAATTATATGGTTGTTGTAAGGCCAAACAGCACCTGAAACCTTAAAACCTGTGGTCTGAATCATTAAGTGGACCTTTGGTTAACCTCAACCAAAGAATGAGAACAACTCTGTTTTTTAAATGAGTAACTCATGTAGTTACATTACATAAACCTAACCAATATTTGCCCTTGGACTTCATTCCCAGAAGTGGCTCAATTGTTAATGGTTTACCAGCAGTGAATTCGTACACAGAACCTACAAAGCTAGCTCACTATCTCCTTTACTTCTGAAGTGAGCAAGCAACTTCCTTTCCAACCTGCTCCTGTGTTTTGTAGATTCTAACCTAAGAGGGGCTATAACCGCGTGGAATCTGATTGGAGGCCTGTGCTTCCGCGATGTGTTCTCACATACTTCACACCTCACTTCCTGGTCTGCTGCACTGATGTCTCACTCACCGAGAATTTCCACAGGCCCCCGACATCTTCACTCCTCTCAAAGCAGGTGGGCTCCAGCCCCTCTTCCAGGCAGCACCGGATGGAGGCTAAGCCACTGACACCAGCTCCGACGATGGCCACTCTCTTCCCCATGGTTGCCTGTGCAAAGGCCCAAAGAACATTACTAGCAACAGTATTGCCAAAAACAACTTCTCCTCCTTCTTCTTCTTCTTCTTTTTTTTTGTATCATTCTTTGGCTTACTTAGAAACTTTGGGGGCACCTGGGTGGCTCAGTTGGCTAAGTGTCCCCCTCATGATTTTGGTTAAGGTCATGATCTCATGGGTTGTGGGATCGAGCTCTGTGCTCAGCAGGGAGTCTGTTTGAGATTCTCTCTCTCTCTCCCTCTTCCTTTGCCCCTCCCCCCACTGGAGCTCTTCCTCTCTCTCTCAAATAAATAAATAAATCTTTAAAAACCTTTATTTTTGCACTAGGAAAGCAATATTAAAAAATAGATCAGAACTCTTTTTACTAATCTAACTACATTTTGCTTTTTCTCTCTGATTTCTAAAGAGAATGGTTTTTTGTTTTTGTTTTTTTTTTTTCCAAAAAAAGCAGCACTTTGCTTTTAGTCAACTCCTCCAAATTAAGAGACTGATGGTCCGGCATATGTGTTTATCTTTTTTGCTTTTGGCCTTTTCTCATTGATTTTCTACCAGAGAGAGTGAATATGAGCAAGAAAAGGAGATTCACAACTAAAACACATATGCACACAATACCCACAGACACATATGTGTATATGAATGAAGAAACAAATATGCATGTGTATGTGCTCACACACATTTATTTCTTCTTTCTCTTTGACATAAGACTCAATGAGGAACGAGGTCAGGGCATGTCACCCCATTCCTCCCTACGATGTTCTTCATCTTCTCCATTAAAAAGAAAAGTCTGGTCTCTTTTTTTTTTTTTTAAATATTTATTTATTTATTTGGCAGACAGAGATCACAAGTAGGGAGAGAGGTAGGCAGAGAGAGAGAAGAGGAAGCAGGCTCACCGATGAGCAGAAAGCCTGATGCGGGGCTCGATCCCAGGACCCTGGGATCATGACCTGAGCCGAAGGCAGAGGCTTAACCCACTGAGCCACCCAGGTGCCCCAAAAGTCCGGTCTCTTATCTAAAAACTTCTTTCCACTAGCTGCCACTTCCACCTCCATTCTCTTTTTTAAAAATTAGATTTCCTAATCTTTTCCTGTTTCTAACACTATCTTTAGGCCTTACTATTACTTCTCTCTATTTTTTTTCTTTTTAGGCAAAACCACATAAATATGTAGTGAAATAGGCTTGGATGACAAGAACTTGTCCCTTACTTCTCAGGGAAAAAAAGATCTACCTGAATTATATGTCATTCTCATTCTGACCACATTTGGTATGAACTATAGATTCCCTTCCCATCCCCCCTCCTCCCTCTCAACCCATTATAATATCGTCCTTTTCCCATTTTCTACCTTTTTCTTTATCTTCCCTTCTGTATGTTTAAGTCCTGTCCAAGTCGTTTGGGCAGTTGGGAAGGAAAATGTTTTCCCTGGGCCAGCACTTCATAGAAATTATTGGAAAATGGGAGGAACTGCTTTTATCTGTTTTTTATATTTTTTTATTTTGGGGGAGGAACTCCTTTAAAGGAGAACTCACTTCCTGGTCTTCTCACAAGTGAGCCCACACCACCAGCTCCCCAGATAGGCTGGGCTCTGCCCAGTCTCCTGGCTACCCAGTGCCTGCTTTCCCTTTAGTCAAGGTAAACATGATCACTGCTTACACTTCTAGGTACTTGGCCTGGAGTCAGGCAGTTTTTCCCAGATGACTTGGTTTTCTGCTGTGTTATTTTGAAGTTAACCCTGTTTTACTCAGTCCTAATTATTTGAGGGCTATCTCCTAGTAGCCCCCCTAATACTATAGAAATCTACCTGCTTAATTGACATATCCCGGCAGTAAAAATGGGTTCTCTATGTTCCTTCCTCCTGTTCTCTCTTTTGACTTTTGTGGTCAAAGGCCTGGATTTCGCAAATTTGTATTTCTTTGGTTTGGGGGGACAGTGTGCCATCATGGAAAAGATCAAGTTTAATAAATTGACCCATTAGTACCAGGTAAAATTATGTTGGTGATAAGATTAATCAAGCTGCACCTAACTCCCACTCCTGAAATACAGTGAAATTTCTAAAAATTCATTCCCTATCAAGCATATTCTTCTATCACTTAAATTATGATACCTCAATTATTCTACCCATTAATCCCTTCATTAAGCAGGTGATGCTTAGCATAAACTGGCATATATTTCATTTTGGAGGAACTGCTTTTTTATGTCTTTTGGAGATGTTAGTGCTCATCTGTAAAGTAAATGCAGTTAAGTGAACAGACAAGACGTCAGATCTCCATGCTGTTAGATGTTTGGCTTGAGCAAGTCATTTAGCCTCTCCAATTCTTGGTTCCTTCGTTAATGAAATAGGGATACTACACTACAACCATTTGTCTTGCTCAGTTATTGCAAGGATTATGGGATATGTATATGTATATGTATATGTGTATATATATATATATGTGTATATATATACATACACACACACACATGCATACACACCCACACAAGGCATGTAGAGGCAGCAATTCCCAAATGGTAAATGTGCGGTATAGGTAAGATTTTTTTCTTTTAATCACAGGGATCACTAAATTTTCTAGGGCTTCAATTCAGACCACATGATTTTTTAAAATTATTTTTATTAACATATAATGCATTATTTGCCCCAGGGGAACAGGTCTGTGAATCATCACAGATGACATGATTTTATATGCTCTCATTTTTCATAGAGCTCTTTTTCATTTTAATGCTAATCCAGAGGATCTCTTCCTCAGGAACATTCCTGTAGCCTTGTTCATCTAAGGAGGGGCAGGACACACACACCCAATTCCATCTTAGCCTCTACTGTAGTTTTCTCCCTCTAGCAGGTGAAAAAGGCCACTCTTCCCCTCTCTGACCTTTTCAGGAGTATATTTCCTCTGTGGCGGACACATAGACTGACCCTGGTCCCTCTCCTGGGCATCTCAGCCTAGCTTTTACTTGCTGTAGCTTTCTGCAAAGCTCTTTTTCATCTTCAGAATCTCAACTGCCAGGGCACCTGGGTGGCTCAGTGGGTTAAAGCCTCTGCCTTCGGCACAGGTCATGATCCCAGGGTCCTGGGATCGAGCCCCACGTCGGGCTCTCTGCTCAGCGGGGAGCCTACTTACTCCTCTCTCTCTGCCTGCCTCTCTGCCTATGTCTGAATAAATAAATAATAAATGAAAATCTTTAAAAAACAATTAAAAAAAAAGAATCTCAACTGCTCAGGCTTGATTGGGGCAGTGGCCACTCCCTGCTTCATTGCCCCCTCTTTTCCAAACCTTCTATGCAGTTTCCTTCCTGTTCTCTGGATGGGGGCCAGTTAGAGAGGACGTTTGGTAGAGCGGTTTAGCTCAGACAGTATGGCACTTCTCCGAGGCAGATCGCGTGTGTCCCAAGCTTACTCTTAATTCCTGGCCACACTCCCCATGCACGATCTTTGACGGCTGTTCTAGACCCTGCAGCTTCGGGTTTCCAGGCAGAAGTTTGACTGTGAGTGCTTCAGTGAACAGGCCCGACAACTGAGACTTCCTGAAGGAATATTTGAGTTAAACACTGAGACTGGACCAACTCCGTGTCTTTTCTCTATTCCTTGACTGGTTCAGTCCCCATAACTGCATAGAAGAGGTACCTGTACAAGCCTGTAAAGACATCATCATTTTGCACGTGCCCAGGGAGATTTGGTGCCTGGTGCCTCCTTTCCTCTCGGAGAAGGCTAGAGTTGGGGGTTGACAAACTTTTTCTGCAAAGGGCCAGGCAGCAGATATTTCAGGTTTCACTCTGCCGCTGTAGCCGAAAACCCTTGTAGACAGTATGTAAATTGATGGGTGAGGATGTGTTCTAATGAAACTTATTGATAGACCCTGAAATTTGAGTTTCATATAATTTTCATATGTTATGAAATATTCATCTTCTTTTGATTTTTTTCCCCAAACCATTTGAAACTGTGAAAACCATTATTGGCTTGCAAGACATGCAGAAACAAACGGGACCAGATTTGGCCACAGGTTTACCCCTGCTTTGGAGAAATGACATTGTTTGGAGTGTTGCGGGACTCCTGTGAGGCGATCTTAATGAAAAGCTTATCAGCTGTTAGTTCATCTGCTTAATCGTCTGCTCACACACCTAAATCATAAGCCACAGTGAGGTGCATCAGTGAATGATGTAAAATCAAAGTTTAAAAGTCCAACAGAGTAGAGACAAATCCAAGTCAAACAAGTCCTTAACTAGCAGGTCCCACAGCTCAATAAACTTCCTTCAAGAAAGCTTCACAAGAGATCATTGATTTCTGACACTGGGTATTCTTATTTAAACATGTGTGAATGAGGAGCGCCTGGGGGGCTCAGTCGGTTAAGCACCTGCTTTTGGCTCAGGTCATGCCCTTGGGGTCCTGGAACTGAGCCCTGTGTCAGGCTCCCTGCTCAGCAGAGAGTCTGCTTCTCACTCTGCTCCTCCCTCCACTCGTGCTAGCTCGGTGGCTCTCAGATAAATATATAAAATCTTTAAAAATGTGTGAATTGATAGAAGAGCAAAGGAAACTTTATGAGTCAGGGTGTTGCTGAAGAACAAATGTAGACTTTTTTTTTCTTAAATAGATAAATGTTTGACACTTTGTCTACTCAAAAAAGCACATCTCACAGAGGGTAAGTTATCTGAATCACCTTGAGGAGGAAACCAAGGTGACACATGTCTCGCACCTGGCCTAAATGGGCTTGCTGTCACAAGAGGTCAGAACTAAAGAAGAGTATCCTACCTGATATGTCAAGAAGTGAAGAGAATCGAGTCAAACTCTTTCAAAATAAAAAAGATGAATATAACAAAGCCAAGATGAGCTACCAATCCAAAAGGCAGGAAGGGAGTCCCAACGGGAGAAAAATCAAGAATTTGGAGCTCGCTGTAAATGAAACAGAAACAGAAAATGAGCCAAGAGAGAAGTTATTGGGAATTAATACTACTGAGTAAAATGTCTACATATTGCTTTTATTGGTTAATTGGTGTGTGGTACTTAGTGTACTGTTCTGGTTAAACTATGCCAGCTGTAATACCAGTGTTGCAAGTGTCATTAACCTTTGAACAATGCGGGGTCAGTGGCTCTGACCCCTGTGCAGCTGAAGATCTGTGATTAATTTTTAACTCCCCAACATAATATGACTCATATTATTCCTACATATCTAAAGGCTCTTTTCCCCCTGAATAATATACAGCAATATGTGAAATTATTCCAAACCCATAAATAAGATTATATCCTTCTGTGTGGCTGAAGAGTCAGGATAGATGTTGATATAAAACTGGGTCACTCAGGATCAAAGGAAATGATACTTGGGATCTGTTCATAATATGGTCATACCAGCTGCTAGTACTGGGGATGTCAGTAATAATATTACATTGATAATTAGAACATGTCCAACAGTGGTGTTTGGTGTTGAGACACAGTTGGTGGTTTTAGATTGATAATGGTAGTAGCAAGACAGATTGTACCTAACATCCATGAGGAACCTGCTAAATGTGAAGAAAAGATAGTGAAATATACACAGGGACTAATTACTGGCTAAGGGCAGACATACTGTTGATTCTGTGCCAGTACCTCTTTAATTATCGATGAGGCAAGTAGACCAAAGAATAATGGTAGACGAAGTAAAAGTTTATATTGTTTGTTTGAAGAAATGCTGTATCAGAGTCTGTGGTTATTAATGGTACTAATCAATTGCTGAAGCCCTTGATTCTAACGGATATTACTGTTGGAAAAATTATTATGAACAAGGGAACAGTAGCAATTATGTTATAAATTTTATCATTTCTTTTTTAAAAAAAGATTTTACCTATTTATTTGAGTAAATTTTATCGTTTCTTAATAAAACTCCAGGTTGACCTAATTCAACATGAGTAAGAAAAGTTAAGGAGGTTCCTCCCATTCTGGTTCAAGCACGGAACTGTAACCATCATGTGCCAATGTCTTCAAGGTTTGTTAATAGCAGGTGGTTTATGGAAACAGTTGAAGTGGCTGAGTAAGCATTAGACTAAATCTGAAGACGGAGGTTGAATCCTGTTTTTACCAAGCCCTGTGGTGAGTAACAGATTGAGCTGCAAATTCAAAAAAGGAGATTTGGTTTTGTCACGCTTGCCCCATCTTTCTCCTCTAAACCTTGGAAAAGACCAAAGACAGTTGACTGGAGGATTTAGAGAGGATTTAGCTTAATTCAAGTGTTTGATTTGCATTTAGTTGATGTAAGATAGCCCACAATCTGTATTTCAGGACCACAGAGCTTTAAAGGTGTTTCACCTATGTTAACCCAAATTCCTAGTCCGGCACTGATGATCTTGGTGTTAGGGGAAGGACTGATGTTGATTCAATGTTGAATGGACGTAAAAAAAATTACTTGGCTTATGTTTGCAAATTGTAATTTTATTTCTGTTATTTGATGACAGAAAGGGTAGTGAGGTAGAATAATAATTGTGTGTAGAACTATAGATTAAGTAGGGCTGGGGTAGTTTTAATGTTGGTATAATACTGCTGCTAGTTTTGGAAAATTATTCATTTGGGTAGAAAAAACAACAACAAACCAGTGAGTGTTGGGAGATTTCCTAGGGATAATATAATCAGAAAAACCGTAGTAGTAATTATAGATATTCTATCTCATGATTTCACGTGTATGGAAGTTTTGTGGTGGATGGCTGTAAGTAAATAGTACACATGTAGTAAATGTTAATAGAATGTAAACGAATAGGTTTAGAGCTGTGATGCTTGGTCTCTAAATCATGGCCAGTTGATGAATAGGCTAGAATTTTTATGGCTGTGCTTGGTTAAGCCCTCCTCATTCCCCTAACTATAATTGATACTGTAGCAAGAATTAATATGTTTAGATTAATTGATGGTGAAACGATGTAATACTGATGGTGAAATTTGATACAAAACTGATATGTAAGTTTTTGTCATGCTGATAGAATTGATCATTAATAGATTATCTGGTGTAACTTCTGGTACTCAAAGGTAGAATGGGGAAAATTCAGGTTTTTTAATAAAGGTGACTACAATAATAAAGGGCGCTGTTGGATTGAAAACTTCAGTAGTTGTTCATTGACCATAATAGCTATGATGATAGCTATTATGAAAAGTACAGATGGGGTGGAGAAATATTTAATGGATACTTTAATGGGTCATGGGTTACAATTTTTAATTAGAATGGGAATATGGTTTATTATGTTTATCTTGAAACCAATTCAGATTATTAATTAGTGTGAGCTTAACATAATGATTATCATGCTTGTAATAATGGTAAATGACATAATAATAAAGATCAGAGGATTTATTAGTATGGAAAGAATATAAACCACGGGGTATTGGTCTAATAGTTTATTTAGCTGACTTTAACATGGTGTGATAAGATATTACGGAGATTTTAAATTTTGAGGATTGAGTTTAATCCAATAATTCTAGAAACAAGAGGGTTTAAACCTCTATTATTTATTCTATCAAAGTAATTCTTTTATCAGATATATTTTTAAAGTTTGTGGCAGGATACTTGCTTTAGTAATGGGAATTGATACATATTATATGCATAATGCTAACATTAGTGATAAATTTTTTTCATAATAGATATGTAAAATGGTCATATCAGCATTGTGGTTATGATGCTTAGATTCAAAAAAATAGAAGAAGGGTTGTTTATTTATTTATTTATTTTTGTGGGGGGATAAATTTTTATTTATTTTTTAAATTTCTTTTCAGTGTTCCAGAATTCATTGTTTATGCACCACACCCAGTGCTCTCTGCTCTTTCCACAGTTTGGCTATTGTGGACATTGCGGCTATGAACATTGGGGTACAGATGTTGATGGCTGATTTTAAGCTAAGTGTGGATTTGTAAATATTTACCCACTAAGGAAGGTTATTTCCTATCTCTCAAGAGCTGTACCTTTTTAGATTAACATCAAAATTTATGTAGGACTTATTACCTTTTTAGTTAATTTTAAAGCTGAACTGAAAATCTCTCTGGAGAGTCAACTATCCTTAGCTCATCAGATTTTCACCTGTACTTATTGACCATCTCACTATTTTGCCAAATAGATGAATTTGTTACTTAATGTTTCTGAAAGTAACTCATCTGGTTTTGGGGTATTTGACTTCAGTTTCCTTCATGAAATTGTTCTAGTTAATTCGTTATGCAAAAGGTAAAAGGATAAACTTTGTTCTTTAATACTTTAAATACTTACTTCATCATTCTCTTCCAGTATTTTCTCCATAGTGCCCATTAGGATTTCTACTCCCTATATTTGTCTTTGTAAATACATATCTTATTTCATTTAAATATAATTGTTAGGTGCAGTTAAGTTTTGATTGGCTTTAGTTCCAAGTGGTCATTTTAGGGGCACCTGGGTGGCTCAGTGGGTTGGGTGTCTGACTCTTGGTTTTGGTTCTGGTCATGGTCTCAGGATTGTGAGATCAAGCCCTGCCTCAGGCTCACACTCAGTGCAAGTCTGCTTCATATTCTCTCTCTTTCCCTCCCCCCTGGAACCCTCCCTTTGCTTGCCGTCTCACTCTCTCTCTCTCAAATAAATAAAATCTTAAAAAGTGGTCAGTTAAAGATGAAGTCTTGGGAGTATAAACAAGGTGCTTTATTCACACTATGGTTTGTCCAAGCACACTTGTCTCCTCTCACGTGTTAGATAATTATAAATTGTCTTAAATATGAAATTGATATTTGAGGAGGGTGACAGTGTGTCCATGCCTCATGGGCTAAGGAGATGAAGCTCACTGTTCCCAAATTACTACTAGCTCCTCCTTTGTCTTCAGTTTCGTAAAGGTTTTTGCACAATATTTAATGTTCTTAAAGTAGAATAAGTGGCCCATTTCTTCCCACCTCATAAGCTATACCTTGACCTAATATTTTTTAAAGATTTTATTTATTTATTTGACAGACAGAGATCACAAGTAGGCAGAGAGGCAGGCAGAGTGAGAGGGGAAGCAGGCTCCCCACTGAGCAGAGAGCCCGATGTGGGGCTTGATCCCAGGACCCTGAGATCATGACCTGAGCCGAAGGCAGAGGCTTTAACCCACTGAGCCACCCACGTGCTCCCCCTTGACCTAATATTTTTATGCTAATATTTATGCCTACTGTAATTCTGTTTGGGGGTTTGCTAAAGCTGGTGGTAGATAGTCTGGATTAGCAAGAGGTGGTGAGGCTTATCTGGATTTATCAATCCCAGAACATGTTACCAAGTCCTTTGAGTTTTGAGCTATTGCTAGTAGTATTCTGGAGAAAAAGTGGTTATATTAGTTATTTCGGTGTAGGGTTGAACATGGTGGGGTATCTAATTCCAGGCTGGATCTTAGCTACGGTGTAACCAGAAATGTTAGAGTCACTTTTGTAGGTTGTTTTGGTTTTAGTTGCAGCTTCTCAGAGTTTAATTAAAATTTAACTTTATTATGAAGTTATCTTAAACATGCTTTACACCAAAATTTTATTAATTTGGGTTAACTGCATCACTGGAGTGGCTGGTACACAATTTATCAGCTCTAAAAATAAATTAGTGTAACTTAGTCTCATTTCCATTTAGAGCCATTTTTATCACTGCTGTCTCCTGTGGGGGTGTGGTTAAGCAAGGCGTAATGACGTACTTCTTACGAGCTTGAGACCTGCTCCTGTATCTTTACTGGTCTAGAAGGCATCTTCACTGGGATGCATATACTTGCATGTGTAATTTAATACAAAATTAATAGAAAGAGTGGGACCAAGCCTATGAGTTTATGGAGTTTTATAAGCTCCTCTAGACATTTTCAGTGCCTTGCTTTAATTATTAAGCTACACTAACTAAATCAGATCTAGAGAAATTCCTTTCCATAAAAATCTTGAAATATTAAGTGCTATGCCAGTTTTGAAAGGGGTGAAATTAAACTTAATAAAAAAATTAAAAAGGATTTCTAGCTCATGAAGCCTAATATTTAGAAAAAATTAGTGCTTTTAAATTTTATTTAATTAAGAGTTGGGCTACAATATGTTTTGGTTGAAACTATAATGGTAGAAAATATATCAATTATGGAATAGTTAGGATTATTTAGGTCTTGTATGTGTTACAGAGTCTTATTTTGGGGGTTTGGCAAGATAAACGTATATTATACCCGACTAAAAGTCTATTGGGAGATGAGGAGGTTTGCTAAGCTAATTTCTTTTGCAGATAATATGTGTACAGATTTATAATGAAGGTTTTATATATCCTATGAGCCTTGACCAATTAATACTTTATGGTTATAATGTTGGTAAATAATATTCATTTTAAGATCAGCTACAAGTCACCTACGTTAGGAACTTTGATGGCCATAGCTGAGTCACAGTATCCCCCCAAATTAAAAAATACCATATGTGTGGTACCACACTCATGTGTGAGCATGAGCTGATCAGTCATTAGTCCATTGGGACATCTTATTTGAGGGAATGGATGGACAATTTTAGGTTGGATGGTCCTGAAGTAAGAATCAGATGCCAGGTATAGTTTCCCATTAACCGTTCCCCCACCCCATACACACATATTATGGGGCCAAAGAGGAAACAAGTGTATAACCTGTAGGTTGCTAGTTTCTCAAAGCTTGGTGATTAAGGAAAGATAATGGCTATGATAAACAGAGTGACAAGGATTAATTTGATTAACTTGTGCTATGGATAATCAGTAATGTGATGTCCTATGTGATATTAATGATGATATGTGGTATAGACTATTCATGTGGTCTGGGGTTTTACATATGCTACACCATCATATGTATTAAGTAAGTTGAAGAGTTTAATGTACATGCTTATGTGAATGGGGAAAATAGTTTAATGCACAATTGTATATAGTATTATGTATAATTAAACTAGTATTCACTAATAAAATAGTATGTTGTAGATCATAAAATACATGATGTACATAGTGGGTTAATTTTTAATTTTGTCCCTCAATATTAAGTTAGCATATGACAATAATGATTCTTGTTTTCATATAACAATGTAAGGAACAGTTTAAGTAGAATTTCAGCCCTGGGTGCTGATGGGGGAGCTGAGGGCTCCTTCCTTGATGGTCCTAGGGAGAAATTTGTCTCCATTTCTGGTTTGGAAGAGTAATAAATACACCACAAGGACCCATAATTTAAGAAGGTTACATTCAGTTAAACTTGTAAGTGGTATGATCACCAGGATAAGAAGAAAATATAGGTCAATTCTAGTTGGCCAATAATAATAAAGGCATGCTCAACTGATTGATCCCCAATTCATGCTAGTTTTAAAAGTCCTGCTACTAGAATCCAAAATAAGCAGTGGCTTAGAGGTCATAATGTTATGCTTTTTTGTTTTGACGTATGAAGTCTTGAGTAGTAGCTAAGAGTAAGGTGAAACAGATTGGAGCTAAAACATCTTGTTTGGTGAGAGCGGGTAGGATTGTGTAAGCATATCAGATTGGGTTAAGTTATTCTACACATATTTCCTACTGAGTGAGTTTTGCACATTGCTTCTTGGGTGATGACCCTAGAGGGCACTGCTGAATAATACAGTGGCTTATATCTTCACGTGTTAAAGTCTTCTAAAGTGGCGCTGTGGAGAGAGTGCAGACTGGCGTGGCTGGCTTGCCCACAGCTGGAACTTGCTGCAGGTCAGCAGGGGTAGTGAGAGCGGTGTCCACTCTGCTAGACTTGCAGATCAAATCTACATCTGCCATTTGGTAAAAATGATGCATATCTTGTCCCATCAGTCTCTCTAACTCTTCTTAGGAGACAAGCATGATCTGCTCTGGATTTTGAAGACATTTTGGGTTTGGTTTTGTCTTCTAATTGACTTACAAGAGATGGGATGGATAACTCTTGTGACACTATGTTGTTCTGTCTGGCAATTCTTAATGGCTGGAGGGTTTGTATGAAATGACAGCGGCCCTTGAAAATGTGGACCAGATCCCCGGTGTTCCTGCAGAACACAACAAAGGTGAGGTCCCTTCAGTGTGCACATTCTGAAGCTAACGTCTCAAGAGGAACACCTTGTACAGGCACTGCTAAGTTAGTCTGAGACAGTCCATTGCATTTCCTGCTACAAACTTAAGAAGTATTCTATATTTTAAGTTTCATATCCAAAGGAGTGTTGTGTTCATTTCCAAAGATGTATTTTTCGTGGGTCTTCTATCTGTGGTATGTATCTGTGGGTCCTGGATCAGTGATTTAAAATTATATAAATCATTTCCTTTTGTGGATTTGTCATTTGTTAACTTAAATCGTGACGATAATGATGATGATAACGTGCTCCCAGTTTTCTTATTAAAGAAAAAAGATATATACTGTTTGATGTAGCAATTTTATTCCTGGGTATCAATCTTACAGAAATAAAAATACAAGCGTGTTTCTATATATTGCATAAAGAAGTTTACTTCTGTGTTGTTCGAAGTGTCAAAAAACTTGAGGATGGCGTGGATGTTCTTTGTCAGAGAGTTGGACAAATTATTCCATCCCTTTCATGAGATGTTTTGCAGGTACCAAAAAGTGTGAATTACAGCTGTAACAGGTGGCTTAGAAAAATACCCCATAAAGTATTAGAAAGAAAAAAAAAAGCATGGCATAGATAAGTGACCACGATATGATCCTAACTTCAAAGATAAACAATGATTTTTTAAAATTCTGCATCTGCGTGGACATAACATATATATCATCACTCAAGTAATCTCTAATAGACTGCGGTTAGGGAGAAAAATATGAGTGGACATACATCAAGTTGGTATACACTTTATCTGGTGAAGTAATCATGTGAATGGATGAGAGAACTAGGACAAGATCAATCACTCAATCAAAAACATTTAGAAAGTAAAACTAAAGTGAAAATACTCTGATGAGAAAAAAAATAAAATGATATGTTCTAGAACTTAGGAAAAAGATTGTCCATTTCATCTTGGAGCTAGAAAACAGGTGAAAATTGCAACAGGAGTGTGAAACAAAGTTTGGCTGTGAATCACTGTGATTTTGACCCTTGGATGAACTGATGAGAAACATTGACTTCAAAGTTAGAGTGAGCCATAGGCTCTGAGTTATCCGTCTCTCCACCCGGTGCTCCTTTACAAAAGGGCAAGGTCACTGTTCTGCTGTTTCAGGAAAGGACTGTGATTCAGGGAACGAAGTGAGGAAGAGCTTATTTTACACAAGTTACAAACAAGTTAAGTCAGCAGGAAAATGGCAGCACTTACCAGAACCTTCCTTCTGGGAGACTTAGGGAATAAGCAAGGTCACTTTTATGGCTCATTTGAGGGAGATCCCTTGTCTTAGGGGCTTTGATAGATTTTTTGGGGGAGGGGGGATTAGAGAGCCTTTTGGCCCTATTCAATTTCCCAGATCCTATCAGCTGGAATGGCATTGGTGCATAGGGCCAGAAAAGATTTCCTGGGCTACTTTGGGATCCATGAGGAACCAGGATAGTAGTTTGGGGTTCACACTAGAAAAACTGGCCTTTTTGTTCATACGGTCCACGTACTATACCTGAGAGCAACGTGTCAGCCAGAAACACAGCTCAAGGCAAATCGGAAGCAAAGCAAGAGCCTCATTAGGTGATGCTAGCTTGATATTCATGTCTGCGTTTTGAAATGATAATGTTTTTTTTTAAATTTTTTATTTCTTTTCAGTGTAACATTATTCATTGTTTTTGTACCACACCCAGTGCTCCACGCAATACATTCCCTCCCCAATACCCACCACCTGGTTCCCCCAACCTCCCACCCCCCCGCCCCTTCGAAACTCTCAGGTTGTTTTTCAGAGTTGTAGTCTCTCATGGTTCACCTCCCCTTCCAATTCCCCCAACTCCCTTCTCCTCTCCATCTCCCCTTGTCCTCCGTGTTATTCCTTATGCTCCACAAGTAAGTGAAACCATATGATAATTGACTCTCTCTGCTTGACTTATTTCACTCAACATAATCTCTTCCAGTCCTGTCCATGTTGCTACAAAAGTTGGGTATTCGTCCTTTCTGATGGAGGCATAATACTCCATAGTGTAGATGGACCACATCTTCCTTATCCATTCATCCGTTGAAGGGCATCTTGGTTCTTTCCACAGTTTGGCAACTGCGGTCATTGCTGCTATGAACATTGGGGTACAGATGGCCCCTCTTTTCACTACATCTGTATCTTTGGGGTAGATACCCAGTAGTGCAATTGCAGGGTCATAGGGAAGCTCTATTTTTAATTTCTTGAGGAATCTCCACACTGTTCTTCAAAGTGGCTGCACCAACTTGCATTCCCACCAACAGTGTAAGAGGGTTCCCCTTTCTCCACATCCTCTCCAACACACGTTGTTTCCTGACTTGCTAATTTTGGCCATTCTAACTGGTGTAAGGTGGTATCTCAATGTGGTTTTTTTTTTTTTTTTTTTTTTTAAATATTTTATTTATTTATTTGTCAGAGAGAGAGAGAGAGCGAGGAGCGATAGAGCAAGCACAGGCAGACAGAGTGGCAGGCAGAGGCAGAGGGAGAAGCAGGCTCCCCGCTGAGCAAGGAGCCCGATGTGGGACTCGATCCCAGGACGCTGGGATCATGACCTGAGCCGAAGGCAGCCGCTTAACCAACTGAGCCACCCAGGCGCCCCTCTCAATGTGGTTTTGATTTGAATCTCCCTGATGGCTAGTGATGATGAACATTTTTTCATGTGTCTTCTAGCCATTTGTATGTCCTCATTGGAGAAGTGTCTGTTCATATCTTCTGCCCATTTTTTAATATGATTGTCTGTTTTGTGTGTGTTGAGTTTGAGGAGTTCTTTATATATCCTGGAAATGATAATGTTTAAAATGTATTTTCCACTTAGCATCATAGTTTTAGAACTAGAAAGGACTTTAGGGATTCAAATTCTGAATGGTCTCACTGGCAGTTTGAGCAGGGTAATTCTTCAATGTGTGGGACTAGCCTAGTGATTCCTGTGGATTTAGCTCCCCTGGTACCTGGTCAGTAAGAACCAGTGATGCCTCACTGGTATTAGGAAAACAGAAAACTGTCCCCGTATGTCTCAAGATGTCCCTGTGTGGAAGTACCCCATTGTGGTTTGCTGAGAACCACTTACAGATCAACCCACTTATTTTATTTTTGGGCAAAAAAAAATTGTGAAGAATATTAACAGATTTATTCAAATTGTAGTTGACTAATTCAACAGAAGTATTTCATAATTGTTACGATGTGTCAGGCACTGAGTTAGTTGCTAAAGATACAAAGATTTATAAGACACAGAGTACAGAGCCTAGCAGAGGAGACAGACACATAGAAGGTAACTTCACTATTATACACACACACACACACACACACTCATTCACACACTACCCAGTGTGTTGAGTTGTATGACATTAAATAAGCAAAACAGCAAATAGATAAGGTTCATGGAGCTGGTGGGAACTTATGACCAAGGAGAATGCACATGATGCCTTTCACTTGTAGCTTCAGCTCCATTCGTCCACATTCTTCAGTCGTTAATCTAGTAAATGAATGCCTATTGGTGCCAGGTGATGTTCTGAGCATTAAAGATACATTCCCTCATGCAGCTTATATTCAAGTGGTCTTTGTTGCTACTTTCCCAGTTGTACTCCTCAATGACTGCTAACACTGGTCTGTCTCTAAAATTTAGGATACCATCTGTGAGCATTAAAATGAATACCTTCCATTTCACCATCCCTTCCAAACCCAGAATATCATCAAGGGAAGACCCAACACTTACTGGCCGAGGAGTAACACAGAAGACCCTTAGACGTTATCATTTAAAAACAACAACAAAAAAAAACTTTGAAGTTGCTTGAGAAAGCTTAAAGTTTATGAAAATGTTACATGTAATGATGGAATGTTGTAGTGATGATGACAGATCACTCTGTAGTGATGGTTATCTACAGATCAATCGAGTGGGTTTGAAGATTATCACGCATTTGTTTTTATGAAACTTTGTATGTTTGTGAACTAGTTTTGCTGGCGTGACTTCTGAAGGTGTTAGAAGAGATTCAAAGGTTCTTTGATCTTTGCATCAGAGAACAAGAAGTACCCTGTTTAAGCACAGGGGTTGACATTTTCTGGTGGGATAAGAGTCTGTGGGAATACAATCATGGGTTAATAAGTTCTAGCAGAAAACGGCTTTCTGTCTTGTGGAAAACAGGACATGCTTCACTTATCTAATACAGGCTCAACCAAACTTGTGGGATTTTTGCCTGCTTTTGCCTTGCCTCTAGAAAACTTACATCCAGAAATAGTAAAGCTTGCCCTCTGAATTGCTTATGATCAATTGCCTTGTTTGCTTTAAGAACCTTGTAACCTCCTGCTCTGCACTTAGTCCTCCGCACTGCGTGACGTATGTTACTTTATTACCTAAAGTCTTTTCATTAATAACCAGGAGAGTCAAGGAGCTCCCTCTCACCTCTCTCGAGTGATCTGTGGTGTCAAGTCATTATTTCTGCCGCTGTGGGTTTTTCTGGTTGAAGCCCACAAGATAGTGGTCAAAGCCCACAAAAGTCAAAGTTGTGATATGATGGCTTATGATGATGATGATGATGATATTCAGTTAGCCAACATATAGTACATCATTAGGTTTTGATGTAGTGTTCAACGATCCATTAGTTGTGTGTAACACCCAGTGCTCATCGTAATGCGTGCCTTCCTTAAATGCTATATCATGGCTATTTTATAGTAAAATGATTTTTTTTCTTTTCATTCCAAGGGGTTCCTTAGGCTCAAAGAAGCACCCACTTATTTTGACATCTTAACTCTCACTGTACTGATTATCCATTGTCAAAAGAAAATTCAGAGAGATTTACCTGATATGAATATTTCATTGAGTGAGAAACAAAGTAGTCTTGAACAGGGAGACTTCAAACCCAAAAGTGGTATGAAACTCAGAGGCGTTATATTATGGGGGTGATTTATAAAGTGAAAATGAGGAAGTTGTTTAACCCTTACAACGATGATAGTGATAGTGATTATTACAATAGAAGTTGCCAGATGGCAGGGGATTGGTTAAAAATGATTATCTTATATCATTTTAGGAAGAGGATACATTTCATTTATGATTTTTAGAGACATTTATGAGGAAGAATCCAAATTAAATTGCGTTTACATCTATGAACTAAGCTAGATTAAGTTTTGCTTAAGTGGCTTAGCTCTTTGTCTGCTCTGGGGATCTTCAAGCCTGATCTCCATCTTATTTTATTTTGACACTGTCATGCTTTAGTTACCATTATCATTGTAATTGCATAATGATATTTCATTTCCAAAAACAGAGGAAAGATTTTTTTCAGGGTGTAGGAGCCATGTTTTCTATTCTTTCTTGGATTTTTCTTGACACAATTCCTAGCACAATGCCCAGTGCAAACACATATTCTTACCAGATTATTTACTGAGTGGTCTGAAGTTTTAGAAATAGGACCCAATTTTAGAATCAGAAACCTAGTACAGCAGAAGAGGCTGTAAATAAAGATGGTATCTTTAGCAGTCTTCCTTGCAGCCCATATAAAGTCATGAAACTTGGACAAATGTTGTTGTACTTGTTCTCATTGTCCTTCACCTTCTTGATAATATCAACCGTTGTGACATCCTTGCTAAGGGGTTTGACCAGACCTAGGCGGGGCGGGGGGAGGGGAATGTCCAGTAAGAGAAATATTTTCTTTGGAGACTTCATTGGAGACTTTATTTCTGGGAAATAAATCCATCTTTACAATAAAAAGCAAGCATTTATACATTTTTGATTTACAGTAAGAAATATGTGTTCGGTCTTCATCCCCATTCCTGGCACAGGGTTCCTAAAACCCTTGAAATTTGTTAAGTGATGAGAATGGTAAAGGTATCTTTCGTTATGTCAAGGAAGCGGCTTTGGTTCTCCCAGGTCCCCTAAGAGTGGCGGGGAGTTGCAAGACGAGCCAGCCATGGTGCTGAAGAGGGTTGGAACTTTCAGTCTTATCCTTCCGCCTCTTTGGAGGGGAGAGGGGCTGGGCGTTCCTATCAAAAGCCGATGACTTAATGAATTCATGACTCCATCAGAGCCCAAAAGGACCGGGTTGGGGAGTTTCCGGGTTGGTGAAAAGTGGATATTTGTGAAGAGGGGCATGGAAGCCCCACACCCTTTCCCCCTACCTTGCCCTATGCATCCCTTCCATCTGGCTGTTCAATTTAGAAAATAAATTGAACCTAAGGAGGGAGTCATAGGAACCTCCAAGCTATAGCTAGTCGGTCACAGAGTCTTGTCACTGGCATCTGAAGCGGGTAAGGCAACAGCCTTGCTGGACTGAACTCTTAACCCGTAGAATCTGATGCAATCTCTGGGTAGACGGTGTCAGAACTGAATCGTAGGACTCCCAGCTGGTGTCCGGAGAATTGCTTGATGGCGTAGGGGGATGTGGGAATTGGTCTCAGAGCCATAATATTAATAAGAACGAGATGAATGAATAAACATTAGACAACATTTATGCACAGTCTTCATAATGAAAGTCAAAGTTACCAAACGGCAAACTGATTAGTCTTTTCAGTGGCGTGTCAAACCAATGAATTATCCAAAGACTGAGAGACAAGCTGAAAGTCTAGATAGAAATCCACCTAGCACCAAGGTTCAACTTCTTTAGTCCTCAGGGCCAGGAATAAGACTAAGAGATGCCTGTGAGTAATATGATGTTGTTCAGGACGTGGGCAGAAAAGAAAATGACGACCGAGAGGAAAAAACCGACGAAGAGTGATTTCGACTCCGACAGACCTGGTTTGAAACTCAGCTCCAGCGGGTATTAGCTGCATGAACTTGAGAAAGTTATTTGATTTCTAAATCCTTTTTTCAGGCAGAAAAACAGGGATGTAGACTGCTGCAGAAGGTGGCCGCAGGGAGAAATTAGCTGATGTACTTGGAACAGCAGCATACGTTACTCGGCAGAGAGTACTTTTGGAACCGTACTCATTTAGCACTAAAGCATGATCATTCGGAAAGAAAGCACAGCTGGTAGGGAAAATATGGGCACAAAAAGTATGCTCTTCTGTTTAAGAGACGCTTCCTTAGGTTAAGACGGTGCATGTTGTAACTCTTGGTAGAAGTAAGCAAGTAGCTTGAGAAATCAAGTGGTGAATCACTGAAAGTGGCTTTTATTTAATTGCTTAAACCGAAGCCAAACCTAATCTGTTTTTTCCTGACACATGCATTTGAGCATTAAAGATTCTTAAATATCAGTGAACACCAAGGGTAACTTGAAAGGATCACGAACCAACATAGAACAGTTTCCCAGGACCAGGCGTCATCCTACGCCTGCTGGGTCAGAAATGAAGGGCGAAGTCCACGAATTAATCACTTTCTCTGTAACACCTCACCTCACCCACTAGCTCTGGAAGGAAAGAAAGCAAAAACCTTCCCCAGGCATGAGAACTGCCGAGTTAAAGGACTGGCAAAGTCCAGCATATAAACTTGCCCAGACCACGCTAGATTGGGTACCCTTGGTTACACAAGCTCCGGGTTCTGGCTGCTTTGGTCAGCTCCTTAGTAGGGAGCAGGACACATTCGTATAAACACCCTGCTTCATGTCTTTTCGGGTAGTGCTACTTCTATCTGTGCTTGACTTAGCTACAGGGAAGGCCATCTGGTTCTTACTCCGGAGTGTGGGGTTGAGATACTCTTAAATTCTAATGTGACTTGCATAAAGTCTAGAATAAAAAAATTGCCTGTGAGCTGTGAGTTTCTCTTTCGTGGGATGGGGCTATTAATTGTAGCAACTCGATAGAATTATGTTATAGTAGTAAATTCCTACATTACATGACTATCTTCTATTCTAATCAAGATTCGGAAGCCTCGAAGAGACAGAACTCGGGGAAACAGCATGAGTTCTATAATGTTGCCATCGAGAAAGCTTCAGCTGTGGAACCCCCCAGGACCGAGCCTGGCGCAAACAGATGCTTAGAAGTACTATTGCTTTCTCTCTTTCCCTCCTCATGGCAACGTTTCCTGTTCCGCCCTGCTCGTTATTCTGCACTGTTACTATTACCGCTTGCATTATTATTTAATTTCCTGTTTGTCTTGTCTTTCCAATTACCCTTTAAACTCTTCAAAGGGAGGGAATACATGTTACACTCTGGTGACATCCCCGTGCCTAGCATAGGACCTTGAAACAAAAAGTAGTCAATAAAAGTGTCATTTGATGTAGGAGAAAAACACCATTAAAAGGGATAGAGAGGAGTGACGGGAGTTTGCAGTGAGCAAAGTGAAGTGTGTCAGATGTAGAGGAGAGTTCACGTTATCGGTGTTTAATCTCTTCCAACAGTTGGGCTGTGGCTTCTGCAAAGTCCTATCTTCACCTTTCAAACTTCTTTTTTTTCTCTGTCATTCATCAAACTTCTTTTGTCTAATCGTTTAATTTGGATGCATATTTGAAAAACTTTAAATAATGGAAATAATCTTAAAAGATACAGTCCTAGACAAACCATAAGAGACTCTTATCTCACAAAACAAACAGGGTTGCCGGGCGAGGAAGGTAGGGAGAGGGGGGTGGGGTTGTGGACATTGGGGAGCGTATGTGCTATGGTGAGTGCTGTGAAGTGTGTAAACCTGGCGATTCACTGACCTGTACCCCTGGGGCTAATACTACATTGTATGTTTATTAAAAAATATAAAAAAAAAATACAGTCCTTTAGGCTGGCTCTCCAGGGAGAGGTCAGGAGAGTTTTAGAGAGGCCTTGGTGGGAAAGGGGTGGTGGTTAAGCAGGTAGAGGCAGAGATTTATTGGCACCAAAAGTCATGCTTCCTCATGGGTTGCATGTCCACTCAGCATGTTAAATCTCTACCCTTGGCATGATTTTTAGTGTTATAATGAGGGAGAAGTGGGTGAAAGTTCAGTGCTGGGGTCCATCTTGGTGCAGACTGGTTTGGTCTGGTCTTTGCCAGTCTTTGTAGTCAAGTCCCTTTTTTGGATAAACATTCTGCCTCTGCATTCCTGCAACATATGCTGCTCAATGGGCATAGAGTTTTAGCTGTCAAAGAACGCTGGGTTTGGTGGTTAGGGTCAAAGGAACCTGAATCCAGCCCCGTTCTGTTTCAGCTGGATTTCAAAATCAGGAACTGGACCTCGAATTCTATAGAAGAGTTCAGACAGATGAAATTTGGGATGTCTTGGAGGTAGTTAGTGGGAATGAGAAGCCCAAACTGAGGGCATGAGGGTGTAGAAATGGGATTATGAGTAGTAAAATAACCGTTTATAGCTGCAAATGTATAACTGAACATGAGACATTCTGGGCGAGATGAAGCTTTACCTGCATTGGCTGGATCTGGTACTTAAACGGTGTTGAGTATGAATTAAAAATTGAGTGATACCTGATGAACTGTAGAAATTGGTTAAACCTGTCCGGAAGCCTGAGTCACCTGAACTAACACATGCTAAATGTGCTTTGCCTACAAACCACCTTAGTAAAGGATCATTGTGGATCCACCTGAATTATGTTTCAAGTGGTGTAGCTAACTTTGGGAGAAGGAAGCAAAGCAGTGAGGTCACCTGAGTTTTGGAGGCTCAAACCAAGAGATTAGGCAGCACTGATAAGGAAACCGAGGCACAGTCGTGGCCAGGAGGCTGTGCTCTTGAGTTCTCCAGCCCATCACACTTCTCCTCACCCTTGGAAACTCTGGTAGCCCTGTGTGCTTGCAACTCTGTAATTGGCATGATGGCTCCCAGAGGTTGAAGGAGGCCACTAATGGCCGTGTTGGTTTTTCCACTGTGGAGGGGAGATCGACATATTTGTAGAGGGAGATCTGATTGTCGCTGTGGATTTTGAGGATGGCTTCCTCAGGGAAGAGTAAACAGAAGGACTAACCAGCAGCAAAGATGACACTGTCAGTGTTTTCCTCCTTGGTGCCATCTTCAAAGGGCACTACTGTTTCTGTGAATGACTTCAGATTTGACCTTGTAAAAACATGACCTGAGAGAACGATGTTGGGATGATCACTACTACTATGGGAAATTGCTGGGCAAATTGTTTGTTGAAATTAAAGAGGTGACTAGGATTCTAGGACGTGTTGGCTCTTCATTCAAGTTTAAATTGTGCCTTATTCATCTAGCCTTTAGGTACAAATATTTCACCATGCTGCTTAGAAAATGTGTTCTCTTTCCTAAAAAGATGAAGCCATGACTTCACAAAAGGGCAGCCATTTGGGCATTTTTTTCTGGAAGTAGTATGTGTGAGTTGTATAGACGAAGCTGCCTCTGCTCTCGTGTCAGGTTACAGGCACTCGTGGTGGTTGATGGCATTGTGGTGATGGTGGGGCAGCCACCAGGAATGAAAGTATGAGGAGGCAGGAGAGTCTGCACCTTTAGCAAAGCCCAGAAAGTTAAGTGAGAGATGAAGTCCCAGGGGCATTTGGGTAAGGAGCTGAGCCTGCTGGGGTTCAGCTCCTTAAACTCTCTCTTTCAGAGTCAGCCTGGTTGTAGGAAGGTCACCTTCTCCTCCTCCATGCAAAAGAATGGGCTAAATGCCAAGACTTGCTACTTTGTTGCTATTAATGAAACTGACATAATTTCACTGTAAAAAGAAGAGTCCCTTGTCAAGTATATTACCATTTATTTTCTTACTATTTATAAATTCTTTACTTGTCTTCCCTTAAATTGAATATATGTCTGTAGGCCAAAGTGCTCGTGGACGTGGGGAAATCTCTCGTGACTATGACTGTTAGGCATGTAATTAGGATAATGTTTTGTAATGGGGAAATCACAAGAGGGCATCATCTCCTAAAATGACCTTAATACAGATTTCTAATCTGCAGCCCTCTGGCTCTGTCCTTGGTATCACTCTGCTGCAGGAAGTAATAAAATATCAGATGGTTTGTGTTGATTTCTGGGAAACAAGTGCTGGGGAAAGTGAAAACATCAGATAAGTATACAATAAATCTTGGTTGGCACTATTTCTACTTTCTGACCTTCCTTGGTCCTCAGATCTTTGGTCCTAACCCGTTTCTGGCTGTACTACATAGACAAAGGCAGAATGGCTGCAGGTACTTAATACACTTCTGTTCCCCAGAGTTGCACTAGAAGGCTAAGGATGTGAAAGTAAAAACATCTCTCTGACTCGTCACTGATAACTGTCTAGATAACAACAAAAGGTGATAGACCTTTTCTAGATATTCTATTGGGGGTCTTTATCAGTTAGCAACCTCGTAAGCAAAGACATCAGCATGATGAAAAGTAAGAATTACAATACCCAACTTTTGTATCAACATGGACGGGACTGGAGGAGATTATGCTGAGTGAGATACGTCAAGCAGAGAGAGTCAATCATCGTATGGTTTCACTTGTGGAGCATAAGGAATAACACGGAGGACATGGGGAGGAGAGGAGAAGGCAGTTGGGGGAAATTGGAAGGGGGAGACGAACCATGAGAGACTGTGGACTCTGAGAAACACAGTGAGGGTTTTGGAGGGGAGAGGGGTCGGGGGACGGGTGAGCCTGGTTGTGGGTATTAAGGAGGGCACGTATTGCATGGAGCACTGGGTGTGGTGCGTAAACCATGAATTCTGGAACACTGAAAAGGAATTAAAAAAATAATCTCAGCAAACATACAAAAAATTACAATAAAGTTCAAACTGGAGAAATATTCATTTAGTAGACTTGACTCTCCCCACTAGCTATATACCTGACCATGAGCAAGTCATTTAGAGTGTCTAGACATCAGAGTCCTCATTCGTTTCGGTGTAGCTCACCCTGTCGTTGTAACGGGAGGGATTCCGCGGACGGCCTCTGGACATGGAGAAGCACAGGGACGGGGCCGTGGAATTGACCTGAGGAGTCTCTACATGGAGTTCTGGGATCTTTCTATGACCGGGTGTGGAAGAACCATCAGAGACATTACTTCTGGGTGTTTTAAATGCTCTCTTTATAGGAATGTGGCCTTGAGCGTGAACTTGAACATAAAACAGCTTGGGTCCGTATTGAAGGAAAATGAGTCGAGGGAAAGAAGCTTGGGAATGAAGAAAGTCAGTAAAAACGTGAACATGTGAGAGATACTGAAGTCAACCTTAGAAAATACCGCCAGGTTTTTCATGTTAGCGATACGTGGATGTGCAGTCATGCGGAGTGAATGCTTGGAAATGAATCTTTTTTCTCGGTTGAGAAGGTAAATTTGTGCTGTGAAAAATAGGAGTGAGTCATAAAATACCACACGCACGATCCAAACCTCCTCCCAGCTGGCAGCGAAGCTTTCCTGACTCTCTCCTCGGCTTCAAATGTGACGGCCGAGTTCAGTTCTCTCATTCCGACAGCTCGAAGCTGACGGCGGTGCGAGAGAGAAAAGTGATTCCTCTGCGATCGCCTCACGAAACTGCCCACAAGGAGCCAACAAACAGAAGCAGGAAAGATTTTTCATGAGTTTAAGAAGAAGCAAAGCGTTGGGAAAAAGCCGAAAAGGAGGGCGAGGCCCGATGGGATGTGCCAGGGACTCCTGGAATCCTCACCCAAATCCTACACGGTTGATACCTGGTGGCAAAGGCTTCCACCTTGGCCCTAAAGAACAGCTCGAGGGCCGCGCCCAGCCCGTGTCTGCTTCACATGCACACGCACCACCGCTGCTCAACCCCCGGGGGTAGGTTTTAGTTTTCAAGCTTGACCCATAACTTTCCTGAGATCTTATGATATCCTCTCAAGAAAGAAGGAAATGACATATTTTTTAATTTGTCCCTGATGATTTTATTTTTTAAATTTTGGTATTACGTTTTCTATTGTAATCCTGCCGTAGCGAACATTCCGTGTTTTATTAGCTTCAGGCATACGATATACAGTGTAGAAACCTACATAATTTTAATAGTGCTGGATAGGATACGGTTTTATCTTAAAGCTCCTAAAACAACATAAATAAATGTAAAACTTTGTATTAAAACATGAACACAAATTTTGTTTTTATTTTTATGGTTGGCTACAGGTTAGAAATAACCATCTTGACACACCTTTTTCCTTTTCTCCTGTCGCTTCTGCTACCTCCTCCCTCTGAGAGAAACAGAGCACAGGAGATTTGGAATCAAATAGATTCCAAATAAAATAGATTGGGGGTGAGAAAGGGACTAGGAGCAAATGTTTATGGATCTGGGACATGGCGTTGAGCAGTTTCTTGGATGATGGCATCTATTTTTTTCTGTGACATAGGGAGCAAAGTCATCTGTTGAGAACGAGTGGGCGAGTGGTGTAGGGAGAAACTTTGGGAAAGTGGTAGAGGCAGGAACTATCTGCTTGGCTTGCCTGGGGCCCCAGGAGATGAGTCGGCTTTAAGGAGCGCGCATGTCTACTAGACGGTGACTTGTTCATCTGCGGTAGCGCCTTTTGGGTACTTGTGTGATTCTTCTCCAGGAGCAATGTCCATCTAGGATTTAGGATCGAGAAGGGACACACAACTGAAACTGTGCCCCACAGGGTTAATGAGGTTAATCACCAGCAAGACCCTCCCTGATTCCTCCCTTCTTCACAGAAATGTTAACCTTATATTTTGGTGCAAACAACAGGGAAAGCTCCAGTGGCTAGACCGGTTTGGGCTTGACCAGAGACTCACACCTGCGCAGACGGATTATGGAGTGTGTGCAGATGAAAGTAATCCCATCATAATGTTAAAATCTCTGCCTAAAGAGGAGCACACACCGCCTTGTTAATGACACCACATGCGATGCACGTCTGGGCACGCTTCCCAAGTACGCATGCATGACTTTATACCCACCTTTACATGGGATGACAGAACTCCCCTTTCCGAATATTTATCCTAACCTAAAATAAAAGAAACCCACTCCCCCACAGTTGGACAGTCACAGCTTTGGAAGTTATTACCCATGATTCCTTATTTGCATCTGATAAAGTTTCCTTCGGCTGACAATCGCACACACCTGGTGCTGTCTCTATCTGTGCTTCACCAAGGAGCAAGTTCACATTCGTTCAGTTACGTAACAGGTGAATTGAGCTAACATTTGTGTTTTCTTAGAAGGTCCACCAGAAGAAGGGGGGTGGTATTGTGTCTTTTGTTAGGAAGGTTGCTGAAGTGGACGACAAGAGTCCTAGGCTGTGCAGAGAAGGAAATGAACATGTGAGGGGACGGGCTCGAGGGTCTGAATGTCCCAATAAAGTGGAGACCTGGTGCGGTAGGAATGAAGGTTATGGGATGAATCGTGTTCCCCCAAATTCCTTTGTTAAAATCCTACGCCCAGTACCTCAGAATGTGACTGTATTTGGAGACGGTTTCTTTAAGGAAGTAATAAAGCCTAAATGAGGTCATGGCTCTGGTCCCGTAGGACTGGCGTCCTTCTAAGGAGAGGAGCGATGGCACAGACACATAGAAGAAGGACCATGTGACGACAGAAAGAGCAGTTGTGGAAGTTAACTTTAGATCTCAGCTTGCCTGGGATACGTGAGGCCCAGAGAGCCGGTAAAACATGACTTCTTGGTGTGTCGGTAAGAGTTTCTGGTTAGTATTGAATCAGTAAAGTGAGTAAAGATTCCCCTCACCAAGGAGGCCATCCACCATCCAACCCATCGAGGGCCTGAATAGAACAAAAACATGGAGGAAGGGGAAATCTGCTCTCTTTTTCAGCTGGAATGTCCAACTCTTGCCCTCAAACATTGGAGCTTCTGGTTCTCAGTGCTGGTTCTCCAGCTTGCAGACAGCAAATTGTGGGACTTCTTGGCCTCCATAATTATAAGAGCCAATTCCTATAACAAATCTCCTGTATCTACAGATACCCTAGTGGTTCTGCTCTGGAGAACATGACTAGGCCAGCCGAGAGCGGTCTCGGGAGAAATCAGACCCGCCTCATCTTCATCTGGGACTTCCCAGCCTCCACAACGGTAAGGAAATAATTTCTGTTGTTGAAGACACCCAGTCTGTGGTCCTTTGTTACGGCAACCCTAAGAAAGTCTGGAGAAGTTCAGGGTCCTAGAAATATAAGAGGTGGGGGTCCCGAAGCAGGATTGCTTGAATTTAAGGTACGAGTGGCGGAGTAATTCCTGGTGATGAGAGGGCCCAGGGTGCAACCGTGGGACTGAGGGGGGTGAGGGGATGAAGGTCATGAGATAAAGGAAAGCAAAGCACATGATATGAAGGAACTGACTGACGACCAATTTCACGATGTAGTAAGAAACTGAAATTTAACATGTTGAAGGCAGTTGAGGGATCCGTTTACAATATGCTTCCTAAATGTCCTTTATAAAAAATGATCAT
This sequence comes from Martes martes, assembly GCF_963455335.1. NCBI lineage: Eukaryota > Metazoa > Chordata > Mammalia > Carnivora > Mustelidae > Martes > Martes martes. Next base: position 66,200,219 of record NC_137903.1, read on the forward strand.
GAAATAATAAATGTAAAAGTGGTTTTTTATTTCAAACCATAAAATAAAATCTCTGAAGCCTGGTTTGCATGAATATAGGTCTGTTAAAAAACAAATGTTCTCTGAAGCATGATCTGATGTCTGCCCTACAAAATGCTATTATCCCATGACTTTCCCTCCCCTATAAATTCAGTTTCATATGGCAGTGAAATTCTGTGGGTGGAGAGTTCACAGGCAGAGAATCTGGCACGCAACGTGGTGTGTTTGTGGAACTGGTAAGTGACTTGGCAAAGGGAGAGCTGTCCAACTCCTCCTCCCAGTGGGGTACTTGCCAGATTGTCTGGACCTCCTAAGGTAAACAGCTTTAGCAATAACAGGATATTACCAATCCGTGTGGGAGAAGCCTCCCATCTGGAACTTTCCTAGTCCCCCATGTCACTGTCTTTCTCAAAGCAAATAGGCTCAAGTCGTTCATCCAAGCCACTCCAAGAAGAGCAGCTCTGTTAGCCATGATCTCCAGAGACAGGGAAAGAGCCCTGTTGCGATGCATCCAGCACCGAGATGGCCTTTTCTGGTTGCACCGTTAGACATGGGCAGAGTAGGAGAGGCTGCACGGAAGAGCTCGCTCTCACCCACGTTTCTCCCCCCACCTACTTTATGGTTCCCCACCAGAACTTCCCATCACTTCCTTCCTTCCTTCTTTCTTTCCTTCCTCTCTTGCTCCCTCTCTTTTCCCTTCCCTCCCTCTCTCCCTCTCTTTTCCTTCCTTCCTTCCTCTCTTTTCTTTTTTCTGTTCTCTTCTTCTCTTTTCTTCTTCCTGTCTATTCCCTTACCTTCTGCTAGACATAAGCTTCATAAAGGCAAAGATCCTCTTGGATTTATTTGCTGCTGCATCCCCAGCACTTAGAACAGTGCCCGACGCCCAGCAAGACACTCCATAGCACGTGAGCTGAAAACCCCGGTAAAATGTGTCCTCTTTGCCCTCCCTGTGCCAAAGAGTCCAGTTTTTACTCATTCACCAGGAAGTTGATTTGGGTTTTTTAATTTCATTAGGGCCCAAGGAAGAGTTAGACCATGTGAGACTTTTTGAGGTTTTTAGAGGACTAATAGTTATTAGGCTGTGCTGGCCCTGAAGCCACGAATCTACTGGGAACTGTTTTCATTTATGTGGCAATACGTGTCCTGCCGTTCTCTGTGCACACGTCAGAGCTACAGGGAGAAATTACAAGTGTCTATGGCAGTGGGCAGGTCACTTCACCCTGAGTCTTGCTTTCCTCCAGGGCACACCCATGATAACAATACCTACATCCCAGCCGGGTGCTGCCCATCTGAAGAGGTGTACGTGCCAGTGCCTGGTACCCCGCCAGGGAGCACTATTGCCACCTAAACACCACTAGACCACAGCTAGGGGACCGTTTCCCGTGGATCACAAGCCGTGGCAGAATACCCATGATGACCTCTCCGGGGCCTCTGTGTCTCCCTCCCGCAATGTGGTGACTCTTAGAAGAGTTTTCCTTCATCTCCCCCCACCCCCCGTAGAGCATGGCTGGGTTTGAAGAATTTTTCTCCGTTGCCCGGAAGCAGGTGTCCGGGTTCCAGAAAGACTCTAGGATGTCTTACGGAACAGGCAGAGAAGGAGGGTTATTTTCGCAGAGACGTGGTACCATCTTGGTGGCTGCTTGTTCTTCCTCAGTTCATTTATGTTCGTCTTCCTCCACCAGACGGGGGGGACCATCGAATCCAGGCTGTGCTCCCAGTTTCTAGAGCAGTGCCTCGTGCTAGCAGAGATGTACTGGATTGGATAAAAATAAAATGAGTGAGGAAACGAAGATAAGCAGCCTTTTCCAACTGTATATAGTTCCCTAGTTCTAAGTTCATGTTCCGTATGTGCCTTTAACGCTTGTAAGAGTAGAGATTATGGTGTCCTCTTAACGGGCCCACATACAACATTTTCATTTAGAAGAGACACGGTGCTTTTGTTTTCTCCCAGAATCCTAGGAACCAGTCGCCCGTGTTGGGTAGCGGACCGCTGCCACACGCTGGAAGAACGCGACGAGCTTGACAGTCACAGCAGCGAACGAATGGCGTTTCCTATGTGCACTGTCCTGATGTGTTTTGTTCTGACACTAGTTAGCTCATTCAGAATGCCTAAAACAGCACCGTAAGGGATGTACTGTGATCATGTCCGTGGCACAGATGAAGAAATCCAAGCACTAAAAACCATCACCCACGGTCATCCAGCAGTTAGTGCAGCTGGGATCTGAGCCCGAGCCAGCAGCCTCCAGAGTCTTGTTGCTTAATTACTGCTCTACAAAGCCCCTTCGAATCAATGAATTCACAGTAAATGTGACCAATGATAATAACTATGTAGTGGGACAATATTTTTGATATTACTAAAGATTTCGTTGTCCTTAGTGTCTCCTGAACTTTATGATCCTTTCCCTCCAAAGCTTAGCAATGTGGTATCCTCAGGGGGGAAAGAACTCAGAATACATAAGAATTGCACTGTCAGCTCTGGGCAGAAACAAAAGATCTGGAAGAATACCACTGCAGGTGGACCCGTCTCCTTGTGGGGGGAGAAAGAACTGGGAAGTGTGGTTCCGGCCACGCTTCCCATAAATTCTCTCGATGGGAGAGAGGGACGAATGCACTCCAGGGATCCACAGGTGTGGGGAAGAAAGGATCTAAGCCTCCTGCCCATCCTTACAGATGCAAGGAAGCACCAAGAGGCCGATAGGACCCCAGAGCTTCCCTGGTCCAGCAGGAAGTGGGGACAGTGGAATATAAAAGGCCAAGTGCCTTAGGCGCCCCATCTAATGTCCCATAGTTGGTGTTCAGAAGAAGGAACAGGTTTTCTCCTACGTCAGGGAGGCCCTGAGTGGCTGAGACAGCTGAGTGTCATGAGGTCTTGAGATGGGAATGAATAGGGCCCAGGGATGACCTAATAGTTGACTGACGGGACCCCTGACAGACGTGAGGTCGTGTCAGCCAATGTCATTGTGGGGAGGCTGAGCAAAGGCCAGCTACACCCACTTTCTTGTCCCCAGAGCACCCGCTGTCTTGGAGCTACCTGAGCCCTTTGGCATCCTGTCTGCAGGACGGACCGGGGACAACCACCTGAATGGACTGAGGAGGTTTCTGTCACTGGGCAGAAAAGGGGCTTGTGACAAAGATTAAGTTATTGTAGAAAAATACAGTTAATATAGAGTAACTAAATGTGTTGCATAGTAGAATTTGTGCTTGTGAATAATCTTCTGTACAGTAGGTAACATTTAGTGTTTAATGTATGCCAAGAACGATGCCAAGTACTTCACATCAGTTCCTCAGGCTTTAATCTCCTTGGAGTTGAAATAAAATAACAGAAATTTGGGACTAATCTTTATCATCTTGTCCCTCTTCTCCTTTATATCTGCTCCCTTAATGACCCACTAGGGCTCAGGCTCCTTTTTGTCTTTTTGCTTCTCATGGTGGTTACACATGATGGCTCTTTTCTTCGCAATAGAGTGACCACATTCCAGCAGGCAGAGAGGACATCGTCTCCCTCCAACCATTGAGTATACAGCAGTGGAGAAGGAACAGGTAAACGTAGTAAGAAACTACCATTCAGAGAAAGGAGGGATGGGAAATGTGGTGGTCACCGGCCCGTCGCTATCGTCAGATTCTGCTTGGTGGACATGGGGAGGACTCTGGGTCCGAGCACAGGGGTGAGCTCGTTGGTTAGGCAATCTGGAAACTCCCAATTTGACTCTGCTTTCTGGGAGAATCTCTCTTGTCCATTGTCCTCTGTGGACCTGGATCTTTCCTCTTCAAGGCGAGGATTATGATGGATACATCATAATCTAGGAGTTTGCCCAGCTCTCGAAGTCCGCTTCTTTTGGGGGGAGTTTGAGTGCCCTGAGATGACTCCAGCACTTGAAAGCTTTTACAGGCCAGGCTTGGGGCTCCTTTGACCAATTTCCAATTTCTTCTATTCAAATTTGCGGGTCTGCTTTCTGTTTGCTTCCAGTCATTTCCACACATAAGAAACAACAGCCAAAGATCTTGTGAGGACATGCTTTTTACATGTGAAAATTCTGATCTTTTTCCTACAGCCTTCGGTGCTATCTTTTTAGATGGCTCCTGCTGTGAGAAAATTTGAGAAATTGCAAATTCCATCTGCAACAGAAGCTTTCTGCTTTTACGTGATAGTAGCACTGGTTTTATTCTGCTTGTAGGGCCTTCTGTTTGGAGCACAGCAGCAGTCAGCTTTCTTAACTCTGCAAGGCTACAAACTGTGGGGCTGTGGCAGATGGCATTCTCCCCAAATGGGTGCAGTGTTACCTGCAATCCTCCGTGCTCTTCCTACAACCTTACCGTGACACCTCTCCTCATGAATGATGGGTTCCAAGCTCCTTCCCCAAACATCTGGGTTGCTATGGCTACAGCAGAAGTGGCATTTTGTGACTTCCAAGGATAGGTCATAAAAAAGGGATTCAGCTTCCTTCTGTGCTCATAGGAGCCTCACTCCCAGAGCTGTGAAAAAGCCCGGGTCGCATAGAGAAGCCGGGGGTCGCTGTTCTGGACAATAGACCCAGCTGAGGTTCTAGTAATGGCTCCCATCAGCCCCCACTTATAAGAATGCTTATTTCAAATGAAATAACAATGAAAATGGTCACTTTCACATAATACTGGAAGTAAACAGAGATGTGGCATGTTGGATGATAAATACTAGTCTAGAAGATGATTAAATAAAATTGTTTTAATTACGGGTTGATGAATTAAAGACATCAATCGTTGCGATCAGCTGGAACCAGTGAAGAACGAACCTTCCAGGACTATCATTTACTCTGAGAAACACTGAAGTTTTTTCTTTGCCCATACAGCCAGAGTTTTATTAAGATAACAAGTAATTTTTCAAATGTTTGAGAACTCTCTCTTGGCATACTTTTTGAAAGACAGTTGCTGACTTATTAAAGGGAATCTAATATTCAAAATGGTAAATGGATATTTGGCAACACCTAAGATTTCAAGGAAACACCAAATGTGTATACTGAGGGTATAACACAAAGATAAGGAAGTATGAAAATTGTTCATAAGAAAGTTTGTTTTAAAGACCTTATGTCTCAAGTGATTTATTATTTGCTTTATAAGAAGCTATTTTATGTGAGCATTTGTCTGCATGTCTGAATTCCATGTGAGATGCTATGTTAGTGAACATAATTAGGATACACTTTGGGAATACGCAAACTTGGAAATCCAATGGTTTAACATTAGAAATGCATTATTTTGCTCACATGATGTGGGTTGGACACCTTGTTTGGGAAGTTTTCCTCCAAATAGTGACTCAAGGATCCAAGGACCTTTCATGTTATGTCGCCATCATTTTTAACAAGTGACCTTTGATTCAGGAAAGGAAGAGCAAGCGTATCTAGTGCCTGAACATGTAGGCACAGAAATGACACTCATCACTGTCACTCGTATTTGACTGGCACTTGCCAACTTAACTACGAAGGAGCCTGGGAAATCTCTTCCTATGTGCTAGAGAGCATAAAGGAATTGGTAAGGATCGAGTCACTCTGATACAAATTCCATTATTAAAGTAATTATATAATAAAATTCAAGTCCTCGAAATAAGTCAATCAGAGAAAGATAATTATCATATGATCTCTCTGATATGAGGAATTTGAGAGCAGGGCGGGGGGTTTGGGAGGTAGGGAGGGGAAAAATGAAGCAAGATAGAATTGGGAGGGAGCCAAACCATAAGAGACTCTTAATCTCAGGAAACAAACTGAGGGTTGTTGGGGGATTGGGAGATAGGAATAGGGTGGCTCGATGATGGACATAGGGGAGGGTATGCGCTATGGCGAATGGTGTGAAGTGTATAAGCCTGACGATTCATGGACCTGCACCCCTGAGGCAAATAATATATTGTATGTTAATAAAAAATAAATAATAAAATGACAAAAAATTCAAGCTCCTATACAATTGTCCATTTTTAGCACTATACAAACAAACCAACCAACCAACCACTGGACCAGAATACAGCTCTAGTCTTGTCAGTCCAGTGCAAGACCCGTGCCACGGTATATTGGATCAGACTGTGGGAATCCATTCCTGACAAAGGAGCAGCCGTGCTACCCAGAGGTCACAGCGTAGGAGCCAAGAGCAGTGATGGGATGAAACTACTGTTTTCCTCAGCAGAGGGGTTTCTTCTGGTGGATGGAACACTTGGGTTAGGTTATTTATTCTCCTCCAGAAAGGGCCCCTTAAACTCACTTATTTGAAGACACAATTGAAGGAGAGTACTTTGTTATGATAGTCTTTAAAGTACAGCACGGACACTTTAATAGGGGTGTTTTTATGGCAAAGATAAAGATTTGAAAGTATAATTTCAGGTTGTGGGAATTGGGTGTTTGGAGCAAGGCCTCGTTAATTAGAGCAAAGACTCAGTCACTGCAGTAAAGAGGTTTGTAAATGCGAAAAGTAAAATAGTGGTTATTTCTGTGTGATGTAAAAGTCTGGGATGGGTGGGTTCTGCTCTGAGAAGCCGTCCAGATCCCCAGGCTGGTGGGGGCTCTGCTGTCCTCACTGCCTGCGAGCGAGGCTGAAGCGGAGTCCCACCGCCACATTTAGCCAGCGGGAAGGGAGACAGCAGAGGACTAGGGTATGGGACTTCCTCTTGACCAAGTGATGAAAAAGTTGGGCGCTTTGCTCTGTTCATCTTCCGCTGGTGAGAACTTCGCCCACCTCTAGTCTTAAAGGTCTATGGTTGAGAAGCCGTGTGCCCGCGCAGGGCCTTTCTCTACCCCACAGGGCCGTCCTTGGCCTTGAGATCACTTCCCAAGACTTTCCTCACATACTTCAGCACTACACAGGCCCATACTCAGATTATACTTTGTTTCCCGTCTTTGAAAGAGAAAGAAGGTATCTTAGTTGCCATGATAGGCAGAGTTTGAATAGGGAAGCCATTTCCTGCAGTGTGTCCACAACCATAGAAAGTAGATTTTCTTTTGGGCTTTGTACCTTCGCTTGAGTTCTGGTTTCATTTACCAAATACATTCACTGATTGGTCTGCAGGCCTCATAAGGACACGCTGAGGCCCTGATGGCAGCTGCTTGCTGCCGAGGCTCAGTGCACCTGAGGTCACGTAGCAGGAGGGAGAGTTGGGAGGTTCTTCCTGGGCCGTGACATCACAGGCGAGATGGGAATCATGGACACTGTGGCGGAGGCTAAAAGCGTCGCTCTGTCTGCAGATCATGGTTCAGAGAGGGTAGTGGGCTTGGTCAGGGTGTTGGGTCAGTGTTCCTGCTGCTCAGGGACAGTGAGCCTGTTTTCTAGCATGCTTTAAAAAAAACAACTTAGATAACATTCACACAACTAAAGTTATTTAAAAGTGTACAATTCAGTGGTGTTTAGTACTTTCATAATTTTGTGCAACCACCACCTCTGGTTCTAGAACATTTTCATAACTCCAAGAGGATACGCTATATCCATTAAGCAGTTAATCCCCATTTCTTCCTGTTCCCTGACCCTGGACACCACGAGTCTGCATTTTGTTTCTGTATATTTATCTGTCCCGATATTTCATATAAATGGAATCATGTAATATGTGGTCTTTTGTGTCTGGCTTCTTTCACTTAACATAATATTGTTACAAGATTTCTTTTCGTTTAGTGCCCACAGTCTTCAGTCACACCGCTTTGAGGAATAAAGAGGTAGACCCGTGGGGAGTGGTGGGCAGCAAAGCCAAGTTTATTGAGTGATAGTACAAAGCTCCCGAAGACGGAGGGGACCCAAGAGGGTTGCCACCGGAGTTTTCTAGGTCTAGAAACTTTTATGGGCTTATTGGTGGGCTGTTTTAATCTGATTAACCCTCCGTGAGGGTTTCCTTAACCTCCATTAAGGGTGGTTTCCATTAAGGGGGAAGGAGCTTGTCCCTGCCTGCCTTTCTTCCCAACTATCTTGCATTAATATTTTTAAGATTCAACCATGTCATAACATGTATTGTACTCCATTGCTTTTTATGGCTGGATAATATTCCATTGTATGGATAAACCGTATTTTGTTTATTCATTTATCTGTTGATGGGCATTTGGTTTGTTTTTCCCTTTATTTTCACTTTCGACAGACACACTGTCACGCAATTCGGTTACCGTTGACTTCTTCACCCGCATACCAGATACTTTTGCGTTTAAGGGTCTCGTGGACAGTATGTCACAGCGCAAGAGGCGGCGGCCAGAGAACCTCCAGCCACGTTCTGGGAGGCGCCAGCTCTGGGGAGTCCCGCAGAGCCGTGTGTGAATCCTGCGCTGCCTGGTACTGTCTCTCTGACCTTAGTCAGATCTTAGACGCTGTCTTCACGTGCAAGCTTGGGTTAATAAAGTTTGCCTTAAATTGTTATCATGAGGATTGTAGGAGTTAGAATTTATATGAAGGCACTTGTCCACGGGCCAGCACGCTTTGTACTTGTCAGTTCCCCTTCCGATGCGTAAAGGCTTTGACTGCATTTCAGGGAAGACCGGCTGCCCGACAGAAGATGTGTTGGGGTCACCTGCTGTGCCTTCTTGACCCCAAATGGCAACTGCAGGCCGTAGGTCCCAGCCCAGGGGCATCCGGCCAAAGGCAGTTGCTGCTGTCAAGTGAGCTAAAGCTTCCATTTGCATTTCAGGGTGGCTTTGGCTACTCACAAATCCCTCTTCCTTTGGCAGAACCCTCTGCTCGGGCCCGACAGCCGTCTCATTGCTTGAGTCTGTGATCAGTCTTTCATGGAAACGGCACAGAAATGACTAATGAGTTCATAATGAATTCAAATGAATTAAAAAATGAATGAAAACGATTCCTTTCCTCAAGGGATCTTATCTAGTGGACGGAACATTTGAATGCAGCAGTAAAAATCTGCTGTCATACTGTGCCCCTTCCTGGCGCCCGGCAGGACGCCTCCGCCCGTCTCAGGAGGCCGAGGCAGGGCGCCAGGAGGCGGCGGTGAAACGGCTGAGCCCCCAGCTGAGGCGGGCATTAGCGAAGTAGAAGCATCATGCGGGTGAAGCAGGCTGAAATCACTCGACTTGGATTCTGGGCCTCACCTTTTACATCTGTGAAGTTGGGTAACATTAAAGTTGTAATAATAAAAACACTATGTTAGAAATTCCTCGGGGCGGTACTTTGAAATCTCTGAAGGCTTGTGATCAATGTGGGCTGTTGATGCTATTATAAGGGGAAAGGGGAAGAGGAGGGTTGTAAGGGCAGGAACCATAATAAAAATAGTAATATCCAGGAATGATTAACTATTAATCATTGTAATGATTAATCTATTAACTAACCTATGATAGTAAGTATAGAGCACATAAGTAGACTAGACAGTCTACTTAAGTAGTAAGTTAAGTAGTAAGTTAAGTAGTAAGTAAGTTAAGTAGTAACTTAACTTAAGTAGTCTACTAAGTAGACCTAGACTGTCTAGTCCACTTAAGTGGTCTAAATTTACTATCTTAGGGCAAGTTAAATTAATGTCTTCAAATGTTAAGAGTTGGGTACGGTTGTTATCCCGTTTTATAAAGGAGGAAACTAAGACACAAAGTTGTCAGCGATCCTGCCTGCACCCACGTGGCTAGCGGGTGGTGGAGTCCAGGCCGCCTCATTCTAGAGTCCTTGCTCCTGGTCACTGTGTTGGGACAACTGCAAGCAGTTCCTTAGGACGGCAGCGCACATAACAAGAGGAGGCTGGGACAGATGGGGTTGGAGAGGTAAGCGTGCCCCGGAGAGGGAAGGTTGGCCAAGCTCAGCAGTTAGAATTTTATGCTGAGAACAACCAGGACTCACTGAAGACTTACCAGGAGAACCATATGCCTGGGTTTTCCCTGGGGGATCCTGTAGGCAGAGCGAGACTTCTGGGGACGAACTCCGAATCAGTGGGATGTCAGCTGAGGGCTCAGAGTCCGGGGAAGGAGCTCTGCTGCGGAAGGCCGCCCAGCTGTTGACTGTCTCAGTCCCCACAGCTTGAATATCCAGGGGTGGGGGAACGTGCCTGGAGAGAACATCTCTCCCAGCTCAGAGGCTTTTGCGAACAACCTACAAACTCAGGAATCCAAATCAGGGGAAATAACTGGCCTTTACTGATGTGGCCTTTACTGACCCCGTGATTTGTTTATACACAATATTTTATGAGCTGTTCCTATATAATCATACCATTAAAGCCTCATAGTAATCCTGAGCTTGCTTGGAGAATATTAACCCCTTTCACAGAAAGACAACCTGAGATGAAGTGAATTATTTAAGACTTCGAGCTAGTAAGCACAGAAGACAGGGCTCAACCTCATGTCTCCTCAATTCAGGCCTACGTTCTTCCACTGTTATCCCAAGAGGGAGACATTGTGGTAGTGGTTCACGTTGATTGCTGAAGGGCTTTAGGACCACTATGACACTTCCTTGCTGGGACCACGGTGACACATTCTTTGTTTGTTTGTTTGTTTGTTTCTTTACAGCGTATCAGTATTCATTGTTTTTGCACCACACCCGGTGCTCCATGCAATCCGTTCCCTCCGTGATACCCACTACCTGGTTCCCCCATCCTCCCACCCCCCGCCCCTTCAAAACCCTCAGGTTGTTTTTCAGAGTCCACAGTCTCTCATGGTTCACCTCCCCTTCCAATTTCCCTCAACTCCCTTCTCCTCTCCATCTCCCCTTGTCCTCCATGTTATTTGTTATGCTCCACAAATAAGTGAAACCATGTGATACTTGACTCTCTCTGCTTGACTTATTTCACTCAGCACAATCTCTTCCAGTCCTGTCCATGTTGCTACAAAAGTTGGGAATTCATCCTTTCTGATGGAGGCATAATACTCCATAGTGTATATGGGCCACATCTTCCTTATCCATTCGTCTGTTGAAGGGCATCTTGGTTCTTTCCACTGTTTGGCAACCGTGGCCATTGCTGCTATATTTACTACAAAGCTGTGATCACCAAGACAGCATGGTACTGGCATAAAAGCAGACACATAGACCAGTGGAACAGAGTAGAGAGCCCAGATATGGACCCTCAACTCTATGGTCAAATAATCTTCGACAAAACAGGAAAAAATATACAGTGGAAAAAAGACAGTCTCTTCAATAAATGGTGCTGGGAAAACTGGACAGCTCTATGTAGAAGAATGAAACTCGACCATTCTCTTACACCGTACACAAAGATAAACTCGAAATGGATAAAAGATCTCAACGTGAGACAGGAATCCATCAGAATCCTCAAGGAGAACATAGGCAGTAACCTCTTCGATATCAGCCACAGCAACTTCTTTCAAGATACGTCTCCAAAGGCAAAGGAAACAGAAGTGAAAATGAACTTTAGGGACTTCATCAAGATCAAAAGCTTCTGCACAACAAAGGAAACAGTCAACAAAACTAAGAGGCAACGCGGTGACACATTCTTCACCAAATGCGCCTTCCTGTTTACCCACCTGACTACTGTAAGGTGTTGCTGCCTCAAGACCATGCACACGATTAACTACTCATTAACTTGGCATCAATGTCTATTTAGAAATTACAAAGAAAGCAAAATATACCAGAAAGTAAACCAACTAATGTAAGTATAGTAAATTTTCTATTTTTACTTTGTCAGATGTTTAGAATCCTGACCATGATGGTCTAAACAGTAACTCTATTTAGAATTCAGATACTTTTCCTTTTTGCAGGGAAATAGACTTTTCCCCTGCTGCTCACCCTACTGTGGAAGGAAGGACTGGAAATATCTTATTAGAATCATGTATCTGGAAATGTTTAATTTATATCCTTATTCCCCAGTATAGTGCCTTGCGTGCACTAGACCCTGAATAATGTTTATAAATGACTGGTTCCTGTCTGATTGGTTCCTACTGTGTAATAAATACTAAACTTTGTGAAGTTTTTCTCCATACGTCAGACACAGTGCTGCATACCGAGAGACAGAAATGTCTAAACCCAATCTCCAGGACAAAATGATGCATTGATTTACAGTACTGTCTTCCTTCTAGATCCACCTGGGTTCTTAAAAAACACGAATGCCCAGGCTTTTGGCACAAAGATTCATATGTAAATGGTCTAGATTGAAGTCTGCTTGTTGTTATTTAAAACAAAACAAAACAAAACAAAACAAAACAAAAAGCAAAACCAAACAGTCCAAGTAATTCCAGCGTATAACTAGAGTTTATACTCAGTGGGAAAAATAGATCCATAAAAGGCGCATACAATGGCGTAGTGATTAAGAGAGCCGGGTCTGGATTCCTTGAGGTCAAATGTACTACCTGCCTCTCCTTAAGTTGGTGATGATGTACCCAACCTCTGTGAGGCTCAGATTCCCTATGGATACAATGGAAGCAGTAGTAATAGCCAACTATTAAGATATTTGGGAGAAAAAATTTGGATGGTGCAAACCAAGCGCTTTGTATAGTGTCTGGCATATAGTAGCTGCTCAGTTTTATCAATTATTATTATTACTCTGTTTAAGGACAGTAAGCAGAGTGTGCTACGGGAACACATTGAGAGACAGAAAAGCTGTCTCAGGAAGAGGACGCTTTCTTCCCTGACCAGGTGCCACCATCATTTTGTTGTACAAAATAGAGGTCAGTTGTCATTTCTGGAATAGTGACCTCACTGGGAACTACTTGCATCCCCTCCAGCTGCACAGATATCAAAGCTAATAGAGTGTGTGGTGGCGCCCCATTTGCATGATGGGGCAAAAATTCTCTTTCCCAGAATTATTGTGAAGATGAAATAAAATAATTGTAAGAAAGTGCCCATCACATAGCAGGTGTGCAACAAAGAGGGAAGAGGAGATGGGAGGGAGAGGGTGGAGAGAGAACCAGGTGGTGATGAAGGAGGTTACACTGTAGGTTGAGTGAGGGCGAGGGTAACCTAACACACTTTGAAGAAAATGTCTAATATAGAAGTATCAGAGAATATCACATCTTTTACAGTAATCTCAAACCTCAAACTTTGTATAAGGTCCATTACACTCTTTGCTAAATCTGCTTGTTTGTTTTTTGGAGTAGGGAGAGTTATAGTTTGGTTTGGTTTGCTTTGTTTTATAGAAATTCAGGTCTGTGGGGCACCTGGGTGGCTCAGTGGGTTCGGCTCAGGTCATGGTCTCAGGGTCCTGGGATCGAGCCCCGCATCGGGCTCTCTGCTCAGCGGGGAGCCTGCTTCCTCCTCTCTCTCTGCCTGCCTCTCTGACCACTTGTGATCTCTGTCTGTCAAATAAATAAATAAAATCTTTTAAAAAAAAGTTCATTAAAAAAAAAAAAGAAATCCAGGTGTATTCATTTCCTTTTTCTGCTCTGTCAAATTTAGCACAAATTTAGTGGCTTAAAACAACATCAACTTATGTTACAGTTTTGCAGTTCAGATGTCAAAAATGAGTTTCACTGGCCAAGATCAAGGTGTTGGTCAGATCACGCTCCCTCTTGAGGCTCCAGAAGGGAATCTATTTCCTTGCCTTTTTCTGGCTTCTAGAGTTGCTTTCCTTGGCTCCTGTTCCCTACCTCCATCTTCAAAGCAAACGTCTTGCATCTCCAAAAATCTCTTTCCTCTCTGATCTAACTTCCCTTGCAAAGACCTTATAATTACATTTGGTGTCTCAGATAATCCAGCATAATCTCTCCATCTCAAGATCCTTTAAATAACCACATATATAAAATTCCTTTTGCCATGTAAGGTAACATACTCACAGATTCTGGGAATCAGGAATTGGATCTCTTTGGTAAGGTTACTAGTTAGCCTATCACACGAGGCATCTTGCAAGTTTAGAAGGTGGGCAAGGAAAATTTTTTTTAACATTATTTTAATCTGATTTTACAAACATTCCTTGCTTTTTCAGATGCAACAGCACAAACTATTAGAGTTGTAGAGTGACTCAACTTTGAGATGTTAGTAGGCTTATGATTAAAATAATATATATTATATTATATGCATAATATAATATATAATATATATATTTTATATTAACATATAATGTATTATTTGTTTCAGGAGTATAGGTAGAATCGTCAGGCTTACACAATTCAGAGCACTCACCATAGCACAGATTCTCCCCAGTGTCCGTCCCCCAGCCACCCCATCCCTATTCCCCACCTCCCAGCAACCCTCAGTTTGTTTCCTGAGAAACAAACTTTTGTCTCCCTCCCTATCCCATCTTGTTTCATTTTTTCCTTCCCTACTGCCCACAAACTCCCAAGCTTCCTCTTAAATTCCTCATATCAGAGAGATCATATGATAATTATCTTTCTGTGATTAACTTATTTCACTTAGCATTACACCCTCCAGTTCCATGCATGTCATTGCAAATGGCAGAATTTCATTTTTTGATGGCTGCATAGTATCCCACCCTATATATACACCACATCTTCTTTATCCATTCATCTGTTGATGGACATCTAGGTTCTTTCCATACTTTGGCTATTGTGGACATTGCTGCTATGAACATTCGGGTGCACGTGCCCCTTTGGATCACTCTATTTGTATCTTTAGGGTAAATAGTAGTGCAATTGCTGGGTTGTAGGGTAGTTCTATTTTTAACTTTTTGAGGAACCTCCGTACTGTTTTCCAGAGTGGCTGCACCAGCTCGCATTCCCACCAACAGTGTAGGAGGGTTCCCCTTTCTCCGCATCATCGTCAACACCTGTCGTTTCCTGACTTCTTAATTTTAGCCATTCTGACTGGTGTGAGGTGGTATCTCACTCTGGTTTTTACTTTTATTTCCCTGATGCTGAGGGATGCTGAGCACTTTTTCATGTGTCTGTTGGCCATCTGGATGTCTTCCTTGCAGAAATGTCTGTTCATGTCTTCTGGTGGGCAAAGAAATTTGCCCTGATTTTGAAAAGTGAGGTCTCTGGAACATCTGGGTACTATGAAGCAATATGAATTAAAGAGTAAATTAAAATTATCCATTCTTTCATTATTGTCAATATTAAGTAACACTCATTAACATCTGAAATCTTTTACTGAAGCATGAGTGAAACATGTCCTGTTAGCATCTCGTTCATCTGGCATGTGTCCTTTGAGCATCCATTCTGAGCCAGAGTACTTAACTGAGTGTAAAACATATTTGCCTTCAAGAAGCTTCCATTTTGTGGGGCAGAGAGAGAGAGAAAGAAATTAGTGATTTCACTATAGGCGGGGAAATGTAATGAAAGCTACACGGAACGCTAAGACAAAACATAGGAGCAACATGAACCTACTTGTTCAAAGGGGTCTGGAAAATGCATCTCAGAAGTATTGGTCAGGGTTCAAGTAGAGAGGCAGAATCAGGGATTTGACCGCAAGGAGTTGGAGGTTAAGTAGTCTCAGCAAGGCCGTTGTCTTCACATTGATGCTGGAGCTTGATGTTTGCAGGGCACGCAGTTGGGAAGGGAAGGGGCATGTAGAGTGGGAGTGGGAGAGGACGGGGGAAAACCCACAGTCTTGGAAGTATGTTACTCTCCTATGGCCTCTGCCATTGATGGTGTTGATGATGTGCATGGCTCACAGGAGAAGCTGGTGTCCTTTGTGAACAGAATTACATCAGAGGAGCTGAAGGAGGACCCAAGGCTGAGGCAGTGGCTGCTGCCCCACACCAGAGAAATGAAAACATCCATGCACTGCAAGGGGACATACTACAAAGACACAACTCCTGAATCATCTGGGCTTTCAGCTAACTACAAGTCATTTCCTGTAACAGGAGGGTCTGATGTTAGGCGGGGAGGACAGGGTGGGAGGGAGATACAGTGAGGGAAGTGAAAGATGAACCCAAGCCACAGGTCAAGCGAGATCACTGGGGACTTTCTGATGGGTCAGGACAGTGTTCGACTGCACCCTGAGGGCATTGGGCCACTACTAACGAGAGTGGGTTATCCAATTTTCATTTTGAAAGTTTAAAGTGATTAGCACAGCATCATCTTCCCCTCAGGACTCAGCTCTCCCCATTCTTTCCTTGCCCACCTGTGTCCATGACAAAGTCTCCAGCTTCCCCCCAGGACTCTTCTTGCCTCAGAAATAACATCTCCCTACTTCCCTTCCTCTCTCCGTGCAAGTCCCATTTCTTCCTTTTTCAGTACTGCTCTAGGCAGCATCTGTCCCAGAAGGATGGAAATAGGCCCACTGGTGTGTCACTAGACCATGACCTTCCTGAGAACAGGAACCTTGTTTATATAATCCAGATGTCCCCACTGCCTAGCATAGTGCCTGGTACTTAGAAGGTGTTCAATAGAAGCTTATCGATTAAATAAAAATCCAAGAGTTTCTCATCACTTTGTTTATATGATTTTTCAGCTGTATTAATCGATCACTGTTAAACATAGGAAGGCAATGGATTTCGATATTTGCATAGAGAATTAAGTGACAGGAAAGGCTTCTAGCATCCTTCAGGAAAGCATGTGTGTATAGATTCGTTATCAAGAGGAAAAGGAAAATCATTTCTCTTCTGAGATGTGCTCTGAGCCACAGACCAACATCTCATTCTTTCCTGAACTGTTTCCTAATTCTCATCCATACGGGCTTCCTTGTCATTCTTGGTGTCCTTAATCCTCCCGGGACTGCTGGCCGGGTTGTTGGGCCACTTATAATGATAAAGAGGCTTCAGTTTTCTTGCGTAGATCGAGTTAAACACTCTTCGGAAGATTTGTTTAAGGTTGGAGGAGGTCAGTCTATGGGCTATTTCCTTAAAAACTGTGTAGGTTATCTCTGCCAACTCCCTGGTCACAGGGTCTTCATCGCGAAGCCTCTGGTCAATGGCTGTAAGAGAAGAAGGGCCTTTTAGTGCAAGTCGTGTCTCTCATGGCCGAGAAGCTCTAGCCACGGACAGAACCACCACCTTCCACAGAGTCTCTCCTTTCCTTCTCCGACCCCCCGATTTTCATTATTTTGACTAGAAGCATCCAGGAAGCTCTACCTGCTTATCCCCACCGGACCTCAGTAAAGAAAAATACGAACACTCACTAAGTAGTTACAGAGCGCCTATTACGTGCTGAGCTTTCTAAGTAGCAAAAACACATATTCATGAAGAGGTTCAGTAGTGCTCATAGTGATGACAAAGTTGGAATCAGCCTCCATGTTCTTCAACAGAGAACCGCGTAAAAATCGGGCATATCATAAAATGAAATAGCTCACACACAGTAACATGAGGCTGTCAACCCACGGTCCTTGGCACGAATATGTGAAGTGGAAGAGTTATACGGCCACGAAGGGAGTTTAAAAAATCAACGTGTAATGACTTACATTCTTTAAAAACGTCTGAGATAACATAGAATGCCAAAATGCTAATTTCATTCTATCCAGATACCAGGCTTGTAGGAGCTCTTTTCTCCCTAACAAAAAAGAAATTCAGAGGGAAAAGCAAGGGCAGAGGTGGCGAGGAGAGGGGAGGAGAGAAGGAAGAACACGACCCTGAGGGACACGTAGGCAGAGCCGTCGTGCTTCACGTCGCTAGGCGGTCAGTAAGTAGATGCTGAATAAACGGGCGGACGGGTGAGCGAGCGGGGGGAAGAGGGAGGAAGATAATGTCGTGTCAGCGCGGGCTCCTCGGTTGTATCAAACGTGCCCCCCGGGGGAGGGATGTCAAATCGCGGCAGGCTGTGGGGTGCGGGCAAGGCATATGGGAAATCTCTGTACTTTCCTCTCAGTTTTGCTGTAAATCTCAAACTTCTCTGGAAAATAACCTCTCTGACACACATCAGAAAAGGGAAGGCAGGCAGGCTGCCACCCTGTTTTCTACCTCACCTGTCTGTACATCTGATCCTGGGGAGGAAATACAGGCCAAGAGGGAGACGCATTGGGTGCATGTGTGCACCGCTACGCTCTGAAACGTAAAGTCTTGGAGGGAAGGGACTTTGCCTCGTTCACTGCTGTGTGCCCTGCAGCCGCAATAGTGCCGTCACATGGTAGATGCTGCAAAATATTTGTTGGATAGATGAATGAGCGAATAAACCTTCAACTCTGTAGTTCCTGGGGGTGAGGGGATGTTAGGTCTCAAATAATGAGAGGGATGGATAGATTTAAGTACCCCCCCCCCCCACACACACACTCAGAAAGGAAGGGAAGAGAAGGAAACGGAAGAGAAAGGAAGGGAAGCAGGGACGGGGAAAGGAAGAGACGCCCTCCAGCCTCGTCCTTCCAAGGACTCCCCCTCACCACTCTCCTCCCGTCTCCGGCAAAATAGCTGGAAGAACACACCTATGGACTCGATCACTAATAGTGAATTCACTTAGACGTATACGTACAGGTTCCATAGTAACTTCAACACTTACCCTCAAGCATGACTTCGATTTCATCTCTGAGCAGTAAGTGGCCACCTACCTTTGCTAGGTACCCTGTGCGCAAAGCAAAATTAAAGTTACCCCAAAATATAGGATGCAAATTCATTCTCTGATCTGGCTGCTTTCACAGCTTTCTTCAAAGCAAAACATCTCTAGATTATCTTTGAAACATCCTTTAGAGCTTTCAAATAATTACTACACAATGAAACTCTTTATTGAGATATATTTACGTGGAGAAATGTACACAAATCATAATTGCACAGCTTGGTGAACGACTGCAAAGTGAACACTTCTAGCTACCACTTAGACCTTAAATAGAGCAAGTACCAGCATTCCAGAAACCTTCCTCATGCCCTTCCCAATCTCCTCTCCCACCCTTTTAAAATATTCTTTTGCTCAACTTGAGCATTATTGTGACACCCATCCAGGCTCCTTATTGTAGCGATCGTTCATTTATAGTTTATTTATTTATCCATTTCTCATTTATTTACATAACAGCTCTCATGCCTGCTTTCACCCTACAACTGCAGAGCTGAGTACTTTTGACAGAGACCAGACAAATCCATAGCTTAAAGTATTTACTATCTGGTCCTTTACAGAAAGAGTTTGCTGAACCCTGTTATAGGATATTCTGTCTTATGAATGCAGCATTTTTAAAAAACCTGTTCTACTGATCCTGGACAGTGTGTTGTTTTTAATTCAATTCAATTCAATTCAATATTATGAATGATGATGTTATTATGGGCATTCTTGTATGAATTTTGGTGTGTGTTTGTATGCACTAATGTTTGGTTTGTAGCTACCAGATGACTTACTGGCTAATGGATATGTTTATCTTCATCTTTAATCATTACCGCCAAACAATTTCCAAAGCGGTTGTACCAATTTTCACTCCCACCAGTAACTATGAACCTTTCCGTTGTTTTATAGCCTCTCTGCCACTTGACATGGTTAGTCTTTTTCCTTTCAGTTATTCTCACGGATTTGGTAGTAGCATCACCCTGATTTTCTTTGCTTTTTTTGGTGATGATTAATAAGTTTTATATAGCATTTTTTGGCCACTTGGCTATTTCATTTATAAAATATCTGTAAGTATCTTGCCTGTTTTTTATATTGAGTTATCTTTTACTGATGTATTTGTAGGCATTTTTTATTTGGGATACTAATGTTTTTTAATGTCACATGACTTACAAATATCTCCTGCTACTTCAGGACTAAACTTTCCCATTTGTATTTTTTATTTTAATAAACAGAAATCTCTAATTTTAATATAGTCCACTTCACCATCTTTTTATTTATGGTTAGTGAATTTTGGAGTCCTGATAGGAAATATTTGCTGTC
Source organism: Martes martes (assembly GCF_963455335.1). Classification (NCBI taxonomy): domain Eukaryota; kingdom Metazoa; phylum Chordata; class Mammalia; order Carnivora; family Mustelidae; genus Martes; species Martes martes. The sequence continues at coordinate 66,219,769 of NC_137903.1, forward strand.
TCAAGATCACACTGATATTCTACTATACGTATTTCTAGAAGCTTTATTGTTTTAACTTCTACCCTTTGGGATTGTAGACCAAACTGCAATTATAATGCATAAAGTAGGAGTCAGTATATTTTTTATGTGTGCGTGATTAACCCAGCACCATTAAAAGAAAAAAAAACACAAGTCGTTTCCCCACTGCTGTGCAAAGTCATTTACAACATAAATCGTGTGGGGGTCAGTGTCTTGACTTCATTCTGTCAGTGCTACTGCCACACTACCTTCATGTATGACACGTCCTGATACCCTTCCAGTAGTAGAAGTTCTTCAGCTTTGTGGTTCTTTAAATTATCTTGGCTTACTCTCTAGCCATTTAAATTTTCATGTAAAGTTAGGAATCAGCTTGTCTCATTTCACACATGCGTTCGCGCACGCACACACACACCCCGTGAAATTTTGTTTGAGATTGCATTGAATCTACAGATCAGTTTGGGGAGAGCTGACATTGCCATAATATGGAATCCTTTAATCCACGAACATGATTCGTCACTCTAAAGTTTCTAAAAACTTTCTCAATATTTTCCAGTTTTCTGTGTATCAGTCTTATACATCTTTCTTTTGTTTTGAGCTATCTGACGATTTTTTTTTTTTTTTTGGTGCTGTTGTATTAGGCATTTTCAAAAATTTTGTTTCCTGGAGCTCCTGGGTGGCTCAGTTGGTTAAGTGTCTGCCTTTGGCTCAGGTCATGATCTCAGGGTCCTGGGTCGAATCCCACATCTGGCTCCCTGCTCAGCGGGGAGCCTGCTTCCCTCCCACTCTCCCTCTGTGCTCTCCCCCTCTATCTCTCTCAAATAAATAAACGAAATCTTTTAAAAAATGTGGTTTCTTGGTCATTTATTGCTGGGATATAGAAGTCCAATTGATCTTTGTATTTTGATGCTATAGCTAGGAAACTTGCTAAATTTCATATTATTCAAATAGTTTTTTTCTGAATTCTTTCCAATGTTCTAAATATTTTTTCTTTTTTTCTAAATATTTTAAAATTTTTTTTTTTTTTAAAGATTTATTTATTTATTTATTTGTCAGAGAGAGAGAGGAGCAAGAGTGAGCACAAGCAGACAGAGTGGCAGGCAGAGGGAGAAGCAGGCTCCCTGCCGAGCAAGGAGCCCGATGTGGGACTCGATCCCAGGACGCTGGGATCATGACCCGAGCCGAAGGCAGCTGCTCAACCAACTGAGCCATCTACAAATTTTAAAAGTGTTATTTTCTTTTGTCTAAATGTATATATTTTATTTTATTTTATTATCTTATTTTAGTTCCGAGAAAGCCGGGGGGGGGGGTATTTACTAGAGTTCCTCCTCATGGTCAGTCTATTGCAAGTTTTGTTCTTTCAGTTCAGTGGAACCTAAAATTTCTGCACTTTTTTTCAGCTTCCCAACCACCACTTTTGCATTTAGAATTGGCAAAACCTAAAAAGGGAAATAATCCCCAGATATCAGGTGTACTTCTTTTGGTATTCTATATTATACTATACTATACTTCTGTTTTGAATCACTGCCTTTATAAAAGCTCTTAAATGTTTTCAGATAGGTTTTTAAAGCCTTTTTGAAACTGTTCTTGTTATCCTCATTTTACAAATGATACAACCAAAGCCTACAGAGGTTGAGTGACTTGGTAGAGGTCACATGGCTAACGGGCATTCGTTCTGAGATGTGAATGCAAGCTGATCTAACCCGCACCAAGATTTCATATTGTCTCTACTTCAGTCAAAACAGTGATCACAAAAATCAGAACCATTGATCATTTTCAAAACCCATCTACAGATCCTACAGCTCAAGCTACTCTTCTTGGCATGGGGGGAGCATGGGCTTAAACCTTTAAAGAGTGTTGTGGGGTATCCTTATATGTCAAGTTTTTCCCCTCTGCTTAATTTTGTAATCCAATGCAATTCCTTTTAGAATGAGATAGAGAAAACAAATGGATGAATGAAAGTTTCCCACGCTAGAAAGTACTAATTTCGCCCAATGTCAAATGGCTTCTTTCCTTTAGTTCCCTTACTAACACCGCTGTGTTTTAGCTGGACATATGGCCACCCAGCAGACGTTGAGATTTCCATGACTTCTTTGGACTTTGGCAACATGTGTGTGTTCTGGGCTAGTGATCATTTAGCAGAGGTAATATTAACTGTTTCAGGAATTGGGTGTGACCTCTTGACATGTTTTTCCTTTCCAGTTGACTGGCGTGTAGAAGTGGTTGCAGGTGCTGGAGCAAACATCTTGGACTTGATGTAGGAAACTGTGACGAGGACACTAGAGCAATAGAAGAGCTGGTGCCAATGTCCTGGCACTTGGCCTGCTATGTGAGAGAGAAAAAACTACTACCTTGTTTCTGCCACAGCTGTATTTGGGTCTTTCTTACACTGCAGGGACGTATTTCATAAATGCAACATAACCACCAAAGGAACAAAACAGGTGGCAAAGTTAGGCAGCAACACCTGAACACTGAATGGCTCTCCTGACACGGCAGTTGTGAAAGTCACAAATGAACGATCAGGCAGAATTTGAAAATTTGACAAACATGGCGGATTAACCAAAATGCCAACAAGGCCCACATGAGTGTGACCTCAGCTGTGTGGAAGATGGCAGTGGGTGGTGGTGGGGAGAGTGGTAGACAGGAAGTCCAAGCTCCAGCCATGAGTGTGGCGACTGTTAACTCCACTCAGTTTGCTACCATGAAGAAATGCAGGTTCAGGGCCTCCTTATCTTTCCTTCCCACTGGCCCCCAAATAATTGGACATCCAGAGAGACTCATGTGAAGTCTCAAATTTTACATGTCTGGGCTATGACATATTGCTGGCTGTCAGTTGATATCATTGTCTTCTTCTTGCCCATTAAAATGCCTCCATCAGAAAGGACGAATACCCAAATTTTGTAGCAACATGGACGGGACTGGAAGAGATTATGCTGAGTGAAATAAGTCAAGCAGAGAGAGTCAATTATCACATGGTTTCACTTATTTGTGGAGCATAACAAATAACATGGAGGACATAGGGAGATGGAGAGGAGAAGGGAGTTGAGGGAAATTGGAAGGGGAGGTGAACCATGAGAGACTATGGACTCTGAAAAACAATCTGAGGGTTCTGAAGGGGCAGGGGTTGGGAAGTTGGGGGAGCCAGGTGGTGGGTATTAGGGAGGGCACGGATTGCATGGAGCACTGGGTGTGGTGCATAAACAATGAATTCTGTTACGCTGGGGGCGCCTGGGTGGCTCAGTGGGTTAAAGCCTCTGCCTTCAGCTCGGGTCATGATCCCAGGGTCCTGGGATCGAGCCCCGCATCGGCCTCTCTGCTCAGCAGGGAGCCTGCTTCCTCCTCTCTCTCTCTGCCTACTTGTGATCTCTGTCTGTCAAATAGATAAATAAAAATCTTTAAAAAAAAAAAAAAGAATTCTGTTACGCTGAAGAAATTAAAAAACAACAACCAAAACAAAACATAATTCCAAGCATTTCTTGCAACTAATGATTGGTCACTGGGGGTATAAGAGACACCATTGGTTGAGACTTTGTAGAAAGCTTTGTAAGATGGGGCTGACCCAGAAACAAAAAGCTGATTTTTGCCCTTTACTTTTTTGTTTCTTCCTCGGTATAAGTAACGCTGTTGAAAGGCTGAAGGTAATCAGAAAACACAGATGGGGAGAGATGCCACATGCTAAGGACGGGTAGCATTATAAAGCCAATGATGCAATGAATATCTAGGTACACACGTCATTTCTCAGATGCAAGCGTGTCGAGAATAAATCCTCCTGAGAGGAGGCAGAGTCAAGAGTACACAGCTCCCGTTTTGATGGACGCTACCAAACTGCTCTTCTTACAGGTGGTGGCTATTTACATTCTCACCAATAAGGTGAAGAGATTACCTACATCTGGCCACCTCACGGTGACCATTGAGTGTAAAACTTTTTGGTCTTTGTCATTGTGTTGGATGGAAACATTTCATTTCAATTTGCATCACTTTTTGGATGAAGTTATGCAAATTTCATGTTAATGAGCCAAATAATTTTTTTCATGTTCAGTGTCCATTTTTCTAATGGGTTATCTTTTCTTACGGATTTGTATAGAACCTTCGGACAGGAAGAACTCACCCTTCATTTTTGGTGTCATAAGTGTTTCATCTCAATTTGGTTTTTCACTCTGTTTATAGTGGTCCCTGCAGAAATATTTACACTTTTCATAGATTATCAATCTTTTCTTTATGATTCCTAGATTTTGACTTTTACCTCAGAAAGATCTTACCCAATCCCTGATTATAAAGCAAATTCTTCCATACTAATTTTTGCTTATCATTATTATGGTTTTATTTTCAGCATTTGAGCCTTTGACTATCTGAAATTTATTTAAAGTAGGAAGTAAGATAGGAATTAAAAAAAATAGGAATTTTTAAAAATTCCAGATGGCTCACCAGGTGTCCCCGAACTATTTAAGGAATATTCTATATTTTCATCACTGTTAAAGCCATGATTCACCTTAAAATAGTGCATGTTTTGATGGTTATTTCTGGCTGGTATTGTTTATCTATTTATTCCATGTGACTTTAAGTTCTGTAGCTGTATTAATACCTGATAGAGCTAGTCTTTGTCTTTGTCTCTGTCTCTCTCTCTCTCTCTCTCTTTTTTTTTTTTGGTCAGAATTTCCTGGATATTCTTGTATGATAAATTCTATGTTAATTTTAGAATCAATATGTCACTTTTGAGAAAAGAAAGCCCTACTGATATTTTATTTTATTATTTTTCATTTTCTTTATTTATATTTAAGATTTTACTTATTTGAGAGAAAGAGAGAGAGAGAATGCACATGAGCAAGGGGAGGGGCAGATGGAGAGGGAGAAGCAGACCCCCCTGAGCTGGGAGCCCAATTAGGGGCTCTATTCTAGGACCTTGAGATCATTGCCTGAGCGGAAGGCCCACACTTAACAGACTGTGCCACCCAGATAATACCCTAATGATATTTAAAATTGGCATTTCATTCCATGCCTATATTCCATGCACATTTAAAAAAAAACCATTTTATTTATTTTCCAGAGAGACCATTAGAGTACAGGCAGGGGGAACAGCAGGCAGAGGGAGAAGCAGGCTCCCCACGGAGCAAGGAGCTGGATGTGGGACACGATCCCCGGACCCTGGGATCATGACCTGAGCTGAAGGCAGCTGCTTAACCAACGGAGCCACCCAGGCATCCCTTCCATGCACATTTTAAATTTTGATTTTTTGGCCAAAATATGGTTTATACCTTTCTATTCATTCAAATCTTCTTTGCATCTTTCAGTTATATTTGCAAGGTTTTTTTAGTAGAAATATCGTATATATTGCAGGGTTTTTTCTGGATCTCCCTTCCTTCAGTTCGTCCAAGCTTCTTCCTTTCCTTCCTCCCTTGTTCCTCCCCTTCCCCCCAGGACGCTTTCTTTCTTGCCTTCTTGCCTCTTCCCGCTCTTGCCCTCCTTCCCCCTCTTCCTTCCTTCCTTCTTCCTCCCTCCCCCCCCCCCTTTTCTTTTTCCTTAGGATTTTGTGGCACTGGTCTTTGGTACTTTAGGGTTGAATACTGAAGTGGAGAAATCTAATGACAGATCTACTTATTTTGTAATTTGTAGATGACTTTCCCCCCCTAAATGCTCAAGAATACTTTAACTGTGAAGTTTCATAACTTTATTAGGAAATGTCTTAATGTTGTATTCTGTATAAAATGTTTCTTGAAAAATTATTTACCACCTCAGCTTATTAATCAAGTCTTTTTTTCTTAAATTGTATCTTTGAATTCCTTTTTCTGCTCTAAAAATTTTTCTTCTTCAGGGATATCATTTATGCATAGTTCCATTTCTTTTTTTTAAATTTATAGTCAAGTTAGTTAACATATAGTGTAGTATTGCTTTCAAGAGTAGAATTGATTGATCCGTCACCTACAGAGGGATCCTACAGAGCATCCTGTACTCAATCAAGTGATCTCCTTCAAGTCTACTGCCCGTTTAGCCCCTTCCCCAACCCACCACCCCTCCAGCAACCCTCAGGTTGTTTCCTATATTTAAGAGTCTCTTATGATTTGCCTGTTTTTATCTGTTCTACTTTTCCTTCTCTTCCCCTATATTCACCTGTTTTGTTTCTTTAATTCCACATATGGGTGGAATTTTATTTTAATACAAAGATCATAATCATATGATATGTCTTTCTCTGACTGACTTATTTTGTTTAGTTCTACCCACACTGTTGCAAATGGCAAGATTTCATTCTTTTTGGTCACTAATATTCCATGGTTTGTGTGTGTGTGTGTGTGTGTGTGTGTGTGTGTGTGTGTCTCACATCTTTTTTATCCATTCATCAATGGGTGGACATTTGGTCTCTTTCCATAATTCGACTATTGTTGATAGTGCTGCTATAAACATTGGGGTGCACGTGCCCCTTCAAATCAGCATTTTTGGATCCTTTGGATAAATACCTAGTAGTGCAATTGCTGGCCCATAGGGTAGCTCTGTTCTTAACTTTTTGAGGAAACTCTGTATTGTTTTTCAGAGTAGCTACACCAGTTTGCCTTCCCACCAACTGTGCAGAAGTGTTCCCCTTTCTCCACACCCTATTTTTTCCTTGAGTCATTAATTTTAGCCATTCTGACGGGTATGAGGTTGTATCTCATTGTGGCTTTGATTTTAGTTATCCCAGGATGAGTGATGTCTTTTATTTATCTTCCATATCTCTCATTGTCCCTTAGTTTTTCAAGCTGTTTCTTGCTGGTTTTCATTCCTTTTGCTAGAATTTTTCAGCCCTGTACCCCTTGTCTTTTACTGTGTTATCAACAATATGTATTTTCTCTTCTGCTGGTTGTAGTGTACTTTTTAATAATGGTTATATATTTTTTTCTTATGCTTCCCTGCATACTTTGAAAACTTATTTTTCCTGAGCTCCCATTTTCCCATCCTATATTTCCTATGTGTTTGTATCTATACCTTAGATCTTTATATAAAAAAGTTTTGGATTCACAGAAATACATATCCTCATTTTTATCTGGTCCGTAGAAACATTTTCTAGGGGTGCCTGGGTGGCTCAGTGGGTTAAGCCTCTGCCTTCAGCTCAGGTCACGATCTCAGGGTCCCGGGATCGAGCCCCACATCAGACTCTGTGCTCAGTGGGGAGCCTGCCCCCCCCCACCCCCGCCTGCCTCTCTGCCTACTTGTGATCTCTCTTCTCTCTGTCAAATAAATATATAAAATCTTAAAAAAAAAAAAAGAAACATTTTCTAAGCTTTGTTTTTCTTTTTTCCTCTATTTTCACCCTGGAAATACCTCTGTAGAAAGATAATGCTTTTTTAATTCCTTATTTTTGGATCTTGCAATATTACATACAGACTATATACAGAATATATAATACAGTGTTTGTGGAAAGTTCCAGGGTAGAATTCAGGATAGCAGAATTCTTTCTGGATTGACATACAGCTCTGATGATGCAGGGCTTTCTGTATGTCGTGTCCCCGCACTCCTCTGAGATCAACAAAGGTCAGGAGCTCTAGTGACGACCACAGTTCAGTTGGTCTTCTACCCTGACTGACTGACAGGGTCTCCTCCACCAGGACAACACGACCGTTTTTCCTCAGTCCTTGGTGGTCCTGCTATTCCGTGATGCCAACTAGGGCTGAGGAAAGATCCCGCGGTCAAACTGGGAGCTCACTTCCTGTCATTCCGACTAAACGTTTGCTAATTTTGATCTTTACAGTGATAATTTAATGGGAAAAAAAGCACTTTTTGGTCAGGTTTGTCCAAGATCAAAAACCTTAGGTATCTTCTGTTGGAATCTTCCTTCATATCCCCTCCCCCCCACAACATTAAAAAAAAAAAACTTTGCTGGATTTGGTAGCATTTCCTCATTTGTTGTAGTTTGTGGTTAGAGAGGTCTATGTTTTATTAAAGATGGTATTTGTATTTTTTATATTATTCTTATTCTTTGGGTAGTGACTGTTAAGCAGTGAAGGGGAATGGTTAGCAGTGGTTTGCCACCATCCTAAATTTGAAATTCATCCTGTTGGGTACACTTTGTATGAGAATTTAATCACACAGCAAAACTCACTGCATTAGAAAGTAGAACTCTATTCTCATCATGTGCATTAACTTCGATTCATAGATATCACCATGGCAGTTTTGTCCATCATAAACAAAGAAAATTTATATTTTTTTAAGAAATACTTGCAGCTGCTACCCTATTCTGTACCTTATAAGGAACATTAGATAATGAGAATCGGATTTTCTTTACCTATTAAAATAACCGACGCTCTCCTCAGATATACTCGGGAGCTTCGCAGGAATCCTAAGGTATCAGATATCAAATATGTAATGTAGTTCTCATGAGATGTAAGCTGAGAATAAAATGAAGAAAAAATACTCAGTCATTGGAAAAAGCACATTTGCTCCCTCTGGAGAGGCTTCCAGAAAGAAGAGCTTGGTTGCTTCTATCAAGTCAGGGCCAGTTTAAAACTAGGGGTAGGAATCTCTTCACTCTCTTGTTTGTTGGTGTTACTCAGGTTATTACGTGACTTTCATCACTCGGGGTCGCCTTTGAAGCCAACTTTGTAACTTTGTAGCTCTCACGGCCACTTACGAGGTTGCTGCAGACGCTGAGCACCACCACCTCGAAGCTGTAAAACTCGTCCTTGAGCAAATGCCACGTTGGCCAGTTTAATTCCGAGACGCAGATCGATAACGTATACTTACATGCCTGCGGAGCAGAAAAGGGCCACTGAGGGTTTGCTCATCTGCGGTTACACAAAACACCGCGGTTCTCTGCGAAGCTAAGAAAAACAAGATTGTAGGACTTACTTGAACGACTCTAATTTCTGTGTCTTCCAAAAACAGGATCAGAGGCACCAAACCTCCAAGAATCACATCATTCAGCATCCATGTGTACTCACTCATGTCCCTGAGTAATTCGCCGAAGTGCTGAATGGCCATGCTCCGGATGCCTCCGTTACTCTAGAATATGCGCACAGAGAAAGGCCTCGTTTGAGGCTATCGCTAGGGTTCTTTTCTTTAAGCAGTGGGAGATATGTATCTCCCATATATATATTTTTATATATTTATTTATATACTATGTATAATATATACATATATTTATTTATATACAAATATAATACATATTAAATATAAATATATATTTATATATCATATATATAAACATATATGTTTAAATATATTTACATGTACATATACTATATGTGTATATATACCATATAGATATGTGTTCATACATACATATATAATTATCATTATCATTTTTTAAATTTTTTAAAAGATTTTTATTTATTTGACAGACAGAGATCACAAGTAGGCAGAGAGGCAGGCAGAGAGAGACAGGGAAGCAGGCTCCCTGCCGAGCAGGGAAGCAGGCTCCCTGCCGAGCAGGGAGCCCGGGACCCTGGGATCATGATCTGAGCTGAAGGCAGAGGCTTTAACCCACTGAGCCACCCAGGTGCCCCTTAAATTTTTTTTAAGGTCATTTATTTATTTGTCAGAGAGAGAGCACAAGTGGAGGAGGGGTAAAGGGAGAATCAGGGTCCCCGCTAAGCAGGGAGCCCAATGCGGGACTCAATCCCAGGACCCGGGATCATGACCTGAGTTGAAGGCAGACGCTTAACCGACTGAGCCACCCAGGCATCCCTATGGCTTATTTTTAGAAAAGATTTACCAGGGTCTAAGTAGTCAACTCTTTTTGATTGTAAAATAAAGATTTGCTTACCAAAATTCAAAATGCATTAGAAAAATTTCCTGTGAAAAGTGGTTCTTAAATTTAGGAAGACAGTATTTAATAATGTCCTAAAAAGATAAACTGGAATAATCTGTATAACCTGGAAATAATTTCTATAAATGTACTTAAAGTAAAGTAACCTGGTGTATTTGAATGCTGTAGACCTTTGCAGATTGCCAAGGAATACCAATGGGAGATCTTTGCACACTGGCATGGAACCAGGTTTCTAAGGGCTTGCTTATGCCAGATAGGAAGGTTATGGGATTATAAAAAGCTAGAAAAGAAAAACTGCAAGTTAGAGAAGAGGTTAATTTTTTAAAAATATAATATCACTTTCCAGTTTTTAGAAATGTTCATGATTTCATTTTTTTTTTTTTAACTTTCTCTTCTCCGGAACATACCAGATATATTCCCAACAAAAGACAAATGGCTAATACACCTTCTTATGTTCCTTCCCTGAGGTAGTAAGTGTGGATCAAAGCAAAAACCTAAAGCAACGGTCATCGAAACATGCCCTAAGGGCGGGAAAGCTGGTGTAAATGAGCAAAGCAGGTGGCATTGAAGGAAAGCAGGGAGACGAAGGAGGCTGAGACAAAAGAAAGCTCTGGGCCTCTCTCGAGAGGGCATCAGCCTCCTGCGGACTGTTGCCAAGGAGGCCGGTGGGCTCCGGTGTTCTCAAATCTTCTGAAACTTCATGAAAAATTCAGATTTCTGTGAGAAATCTCCCAGTTTAAAAATATCGGACTTACACTGTTTGAGAGTCAAGCTTAACACACCGCAAGGTGCATTCATCTGAGGGTTACCTGTTTGTACCCTTGGTCTACAGGAAGTCGTGCGCTAACCATTGAAAGCCCAGCTAGACTAGTGCAAAGAGCTTTGAAGTGCCCCACACCTGCCGAAATTCCAGTTTTGTCCCCCAAAGATGAGTAAGCTTGAGCAAGTTATTTTTTTCTTTTCTTTTTAATTCTTTTCTCATTTGTATTTTTAATCAAATCATTGCTGTTCATTTTTTTCTTCACTCTTTCTTATAAGCACCATATTTTAATATTTATCCATAAAAGGTCAATTTTTTGGGTAACAGCGTCAAGAACATTGATGTTCATTCCTCCAAACAACCAAATTTGAAGTCTACCAAAGCAAAAATAAAAAAGCAAACCTCCCCCACAAAAAATAACAAAAATCACACTCGAGGGGCTCAGTACATTTAGCAGCCTTCCCTGTGCTGTCTAATCATTCTTCAGATGACTTTCAAAGAAAAAAAACCCAAAACAAAATCACACCCCCCCAGGTCATCGACATATACACTTTCTACTTGCTTTTTTAAAAATGAAAAATAATAATTAAAGAAAAGAAAATGGAAGGAATTCACAGTCAATTGCCTGACTCAGACTGATCTCGAGTATGGCGTGGGAAGGTCAGGAAGACTATTTGCAAATATGTCTTCATAAGCCGCACTCTAGAGCGGTGTGAGTCAGGCAGTTAGGGGATACTGGTCTTCAAGGTTTAGCTTTCGTCCAAACTGTAAAAGACCCACAAGTCCAAGTATGAAGGGACACGGAGGAACTCCTTTGAGAATTCCACAGGACAATACAGGTGCCCATGCTGTTCTTCATAGAGCGACAGGGCTTCCCTCAAACTGACACAGTTACCCTGTGTAAAATATTTCCCATCCTGTTTCAGTACTTTTACTGAGAGGTCAAGAATCAGTCTGAGGAACTCCCCTGTGGAATCTTCTTCTGGAGACATGGGATTGGAACAGCTGTCCGATCGTTAATCCTGTGGTCAGACTCTCTCCCTTCTTGGGTTTACCTCTTCAGCGCTGGTGTGGTCTCCTAGAACCTGAGAGCAGCCTCCTCTAAGATTGTGTAAGACGCCCCCACGTGTTTCTCGCATGTATTTCTTACATCCGTCCATTTGGCCAATCTCTTACCAGAGTGACTGTCTTTGGTTCCAGGTTGACTATTTCAAGTAATATGGCCCATCTCCGGCCCCAGAATCGGGGTGTCTTTGCCACTTTCATCTTTCCCACTGCACATGATGGCCCGGAGTAAACAGCCCCACTAAGGATAAGAATATTCCCGAACTGCTTCTATTGTAGAATTTTAATGCTTTGATGAAGTGAATCTCATCATATACCACTATATCTATGTCTTCCTCAACCAGACGACCGTCGGCGGTGGGCCAGTACCTATCAACGGCCCTTCCCCGAACTATGGGTGGTCATCGCTTCACCTGCCCAGTACTGTCCTGACTTAATTCTTTCCTTCTTTCCTCTATTTTGTTCAAAAGACTTGTGATAACTCTGAAGACCCAACAACACCAGTCCATGTGGGTAAATTCTCAAATTAGCAAAGTTGCCATTTTTGTTTATGCAGGTCGCTAAAGAATTGTGGTCTTGACAAGTGTTCACCAACTCTGTCATCTCTCCCTCCGGGAACATGGGCTGGGGCCTTTTAGAATGTTCTCACCATCAGCTTTGCTGTGGAGCTTGGAGTTCAGGTGCTGTGTGGAGCTGCTGCCCCAGGGAGGCAAGGCCTTGTGTCGTGCCTGGGGGAAGTGGCCATGGGAGCCTGGGGGCTGCGTGCCTATCATTGTTTTTCTTTAAATATGGAGAAACACAGTATCATAGCTTCCCTGATATCCTAATATTTTTCAAACATTCAACCTCCAAGGAATGACTTAAGTTAAATTGATATTTGTTAATTTTCTCTTCTCTCTGATTTTGCTTCTTTTCATTTGGTGTGGTATGATTGTTTATTTAGTTTAGTTTAGTTTAATTTTCCCTCCAAGTGATTTCACTTTGAAATATTTTTTCACATGGACATTCCAACTACTTATTTAGCTGTGTGAACTTGGCCAAATATTCGCTTCTCTTTGCTTCATTTTCCTTGTATGTACACTGGATAATAGTAATAGTTGTTTAGAGAATTATATGAGTTAGTACATGTAGAACCCTTAGAATAGTGACTGGTACTTAGTAAATGCTCGATAAACCCAGCCATTATTATTATCATTATGTTATTTTGAAAATAATACTTGTCATTAAATGACTTCTTTCTTTTTTTAATTTTTTTTTAAGATTTTATTTATTTATTTGACAGACAGAGATCACAAGTAGATAGAGGCAGGCAGAGAGAGAGAGAAGGAAGGGACGCAGGCTCCCTGCTGAGCAGAGAGCCCGATGTGGGGCTCGATCCCAGGACCCTGGGATCATGACCTGAGCTGAAGGCAGTGGCTTTAACCCACTGAGCCACCCAGGTGCCCCAAATGATTTCTTTCTATAGCTTATTAATACTATGCTTTCTTCAATGAAATCTGAATAATTAAGACCTTAGAAATTTTTGGAAAATAATTTTCTATGAAATAATTCTCCAATTCACAAACGACTCATTACAGAAGTCTTTAAAAATAAATATTCCCTATGGCATACCAAAGTGTCTTTGCTTATTAAAATATGTTACTGTCATCCAACTTTTCTGGAATACATTTACCATACAAAACAAGAGTTTTCAAAATGCATAACTTCTTGATGAAAGACCTTTTATTTATTTTTTTAAATATTTTATTTATTTGTCAGAGAGAGAGAGTGAGCACAAGCAGGGTGAGAGGCAGGCAGAGGAGAAGCACGCTCCCTTCTGAGCAAGGAGCCTGAAATGAGACTGGGTAACAAAACCCTGGGATCATGACCTGAGCTGAAGGCAGATGCTTAACCCACTGAGCCATCCAGGCATCCTGATGAAATACCCTTTAATTAGTGTTTTCTATGATAATAACAAACACACTGGGGGCATTAACATGTCATCTCTAATGCCCATAATGCACCTGCTACTCTCTCTGTTTTACAGGTGGGGAGACCAGAGCATAAGGAACTGAATAACCGCTTAAGATTTCCCAGCTGGGAGGAGCCAGACTAGGGATTTGAACCCAGGGAGTCCAGAGCTAGGCTTAGCCAAGATATAGCCCCTAAGCTACATACATTTCCTCTTTCCTCCAAAGACAGAGGATGCTCTTTGATTCTCCTTTCTTATGGACAAATTTTCCAGGTTCTCATAGAGTAGTTATATATATGTATATAGGTATATAACTATATATATATAGACAGTACTTATTTGACTAATATTGTCATCTCTGGAGAAGAGATGGTAGTTGTGCACAAAATGACTATCTTCTGTTGATTTATTCTGAAATGTAATAGCATTGCCTCAGCTGGGGCTTCCGCTTAACTATAAAACTTAATGATTTCACATATCTAACTGTGTAACTCACGTGATCCATCAGAGGACAGTAGCTGGAAGCAATTCTAGTACACAGAGAGGAGTAGGTCACCTTGTCCAGTCTGACCAGAAGTCTTCGAAGGGTGATTAAGGCCCGAATTATAACAGTTTTGTCTTTTGAAAAGAAGGCATCCAAGACGGACACTAACAAGCTGCAGACGTTTTCTATCTGTGTGTAAGAGAGGAAATGGTTGGATTTTGGAACTAGAAGGAGACGTGACGCAGCATTCGGCACACACACGTCTGGGTCTGGGCCGCGTGCGGTCGTGGGCTGGGCTTGCCTCCCGAGATGCAGTTGTCCAATTGTCAAAACTTCTGTAAGCGGATCGTTCAAACGGACTCTCAACTCTAGAGAACGAACCGGTGGTTGCCGGAGGGGAAGGGGGTTAAGAGTCGCTGACGATGAACACCGAGGAATGTCCAGAATCGCTGCATCAGCGCGCGGGCCGCCGGACACGAGTGGAACACTGCATGTTAACTACACTGAGGTTACAATTAAAAATTCACTATTAAAAAATGAGTTTTGGAAAACTAGGAAGAAATAAAGCCAAGGTAATAAATACTCAAAACCCACGACTTCCTATTTCTTTTGCTTCTCTGGACTCTTACGTGCCCTTGAGGCTCCTGACAGGTAATATATCTGTCTGGTGGGAACATTAAATAATGACGCGCTACCAGGCATCTCTCCCCAGTTCTGTGTTTAATGATGTCCCTTTGATAGCTTGAAATAGCCACGGTGAGGGTACCCCAGAGCAACAGGTGGTGTTTCCGGAGAGCCGGCGGCGAAGCATTCGCCAGCACAGCATGAGCACGGTGACCTCTAAACCAGGTGCTGGTGACCCGTGTGGGCACGAGAGCCCCTGAGCTGCTGAGCCGGGTCATGAGACTCAGTGGCTGATCCAAGACAGCAGAACAGAAAGCAAGGAAAAGGGCAAAAAGGAGACACCAAGGGAGAGAAGCAAAGACCGGAAAGAGAAGCAGCGAAAGAAATAAAGAAATACGATTTGCAAAATAACAGCCAGAGGCCTGGTGTTTGGCTGGAAGGCTCTTTACCAAGAGATGGTACGCGACCTCAGCCCAGCTCACGCTCCACTGTTTCTCTCTTAGTCTCCTAGACAGCCTGGACCCGGAATCTTCCTTGCAGTCATTAAAAACGTTGGGAAGAGTGCTAGACAAGGCAATACATAACTCTGATACTAAAAGAATGTACACTGACTGCTGTGACTTACTGAAAGCGAACCGATTATGGCTCATTTCATTCTAAATGCAAAATGGGTGCCCAACGGACAGCCTTTGAGCTTTCAGAGACAATGCTGAATAGGTAAACACAGGTTGATTATTAAACTTATTAAATCAACAGTGATTTACAGAATCAGCATAACCCCATTATGCAAGGTGCTCTGGGATGGGTGGAACAGGTGGTGAGGCTCAAGGAGGCACTTGTGATAGGGCCGCACTGGGTGTGTTGCGTGTAAGTGTTGAATCACTCCGCGGTGCACCTGAAGCTGATCACACTGTTTGCTCGCTGGAATTTAAATAAAAACTTTAAAAAAAGAATTTATAAGAGCATCACAAAACGTGCTTAGATTGGATCTTCCGGGAAGGCAAGAAGTAGTCACGTGACTCGGTAGGAAAGCGTGTAAGGCCGTGGCTCTCAAGTTTAAGTTATTAGGACCCCCTGGAGTCTTGGCCCCACCTGCATGACCTCTGAGGCCCCAGCTCGGCGGGGGGGCCACGACAATTTCGATTTATACCAGTTTCTGGGAGGGGCTGATCCTGCCGGTTCTAGCAGCACAGACAGAGAACCCCCCCCCCGGTATAGAGTCCCGTGTAAGCGAGGGCTCAGGGTGGACGTGGCCCTGAGAGGAACGCACCTGCCAGGTCCGAACAGTCGGGAGAATTGGACCCGAGTCGAGAAGCAGACAAAAGTGAACGTGTACGGGGCAGGAGGAGTGTGCGGAGCGGAAGGACAGGAGTCAGTGTGGCGGCGGGTGTGTAGGCCGGAGGGGCCATGAACTTCCGTGTGTGTGTGGCTTAGACTCCAGGAGGTTGTGTAGGACGACGTTGGTCCGTCCCAAGGGCCGTGAATGATCTTCCGGGAAAAGCAGAAGCAGGGTGGTGAAGCTCCTGAGCCTGCTTACCACACTGCTCCCGTTCGACCCAGGCTCCGGAATCGTCTCAGGCCGCAGAAACGGAGACGCGGCCGCGCGTGCTCAGGAAGGGTCCCGAGCAGCGGGGGGCCCTAGACCGCCACGGCGGCGGCGCGCCCGGACCGCCCTCACGTGCCTCATTGACAACGGGCGCCATGCGGGCGATCTTCTGAAGGCTCAGCTTGCTAACCACGGGATGGGCGTCCTTGACCCAGTTTCTGAAGAGAACCAAGAATTCTTCCGGGAAGGGGTCCTTGAAGAAATTATTCAGGAGCTGAAAGAAAACAGTCGGTACCTTCATAAGCAGAGTAAAGGCTAATTCGTGTTTTCTGCGTCAGTGATAAAAATGGAGACATTCTCAGTAAAACTGGAGCACACGTTTCCCTAAAACTCCAGATACTTACACATATCCCCACGCGTATTTCTGTGTTCCTAGTTTCTGTGTTCTCTGGAAGCAGAAGGAAGCAGTCATAACAGGAAACACGTGCATATGTACTTTGTACGCATCTACCGTTGACCCTTGAACAACACAGGCTTGAACTGTGGGTCCCCTTAGATACGGATTTTTTACAGCACGATGTTGTGACTGTATTCCTCCTCTTCATGATTTTTTAAAACAACATTGTCTTTTCTCTAGCTTCCTTTATTGTAAGAATACGGTACGTAATACATACAGCATACAGAATATGTGTCGATTGACTGTTTATGTTATTAGTAGTTAGGTTTTCGGGGAGTCAAAAGTTGTATGTGGATTTTGGGTGATACGGGGTTCAGCGTCCCAACTTCCATGTTGTTAAGGGTTAAATATATGCATTAAATTTTTTTTCTCTCCATTGCTGGAAACTTGGTGACTCAATTTAAATTACCTCCCTGTCCCAGATTATAGTTAGGTAGGTGAGTTCCTTGACGGTGAATGTTAAATGTACTAGGAGGCTGTGCCTACTATGGGCCAGACATTATGCTCGTAAGTGAGAACACAGTAGTGGGCAAAACAGTCTCCATCCATGACCTTGTGGGGCTTATAGACTAGCAAGAGAGACTCATACTGTACAATAATTTTATACTACACTATTCTGATGAAAACAGAGTTGCTAATTGTGATCAGTACTAGGAAGAAAAGCTATAAGGTACCACGAAAACATCTAAAGCAGAACTGAATTTAGACTGTGAAGTTGTAGACTGAGTTAGAATGAAAAGATATTTAGATTTGGACTTGAAAGCAGAGTTGGCATTATCTAGATAAATTGTTTAGAGAAGATCTCCCCAAGGAGGGTAAGCCATGTGCAAAGGCCCTGTGGTAGCCGAGCAGGGTGTGTTTGAACACTAGGAGGAAGGCTAGAGTTACAGGATGGGAAGGGATGAGAAGGTTGGAGGGTAGTGAGGCTGAAGGACGGGCAGGGCAGGAGACTCAGGATGCGGAGGCTAGGTTATGGAGTTTTAGTCTTAAACAGCTAATACCCATTATTAGCTCATGTGATTACCATGAGGTTTTATGCATCTAGTAACTAGCAGCCAAAATATACATATTTTTAAATATCTTAGAAACACAAATGACAGTTTAGGAAAAAAATGTCAGGAATTTAAAATATTATTAAGACAGGTCAAGTACACAGAATAATAGAGAACAAGAGAGCCAACAGTGAGAGGGAAGGGCAGATCATATATTCTTCTCAATTTCCAAACAACTTTCACAAAAATTAATTATCAGATCCAAAAAATCAATAACTTCCCACATCATTTAAAAAGCACCTTAAAAAAAATCATGGTGTCTATAATAAAAGAAGAAACCAAGAAGAAAGTTTAAGTGGAAAAAAAAGCCTATAAGCACTTGAAAACTTAAGAGAACTCTCCTCTATTTTGTGGATCAAAATTAAAAACCAGAGAGAAAATCAAACATACAATAAAGATTACTGCAAAAACAATAAAACAACAAAAATAAAACGTTTCCCTGTGGTTGGAAGGAAAGGCCTAACTTCACTTTGCTTAAAAAAATGTTAAAAATGAATGAATTATTTATTTCCTGAAATTATGAGACATGAAATATCACAAGAAATGAGATTGAGCTAAAGAAAATTAGTGTAAGAAGATAATAAAGGTAGAAGCAGAGGTTATGGAATTGGGAAACAGAAAAACAGTGGAATTAGTCAATCTAATGCCTATGCTAGAAAAAAAAGCATTCAAATAAACCAATGTGACCAATATAATATAAAAAGTAAACATAAAATGAGAAGTGAGAAAAAGGGTGTGAAATAGATTAAAACCTTCACAGGATATTGGATACTCTCTGTGTCAATGGCACAAGGATGTTTGGGGGCAGCTTTTCTATATTACAGGTTTTGTCCCAGTCATGAGGCAAAGAAAATTAGATAATTGAAATCGATTAGGAACAATGGAAGACTGATGGTTATCGATGTGTTATTTCCAAATGTTATCAAGGTTAGCTCTTTCTGAGTGATCACACACCAAAACATAAAGGCATATTTTCTATTTACAACTAGTAACTAATCTGTGGGTGATAATTTGGTACTATGTGAATATTCTCCAACAATCTTTCACTTAAAAGTTTTAAAATTCATTGGTAATTTTCTTCTTTATTTAGTTATCACACTGGGACTTGCAAAGTGGTAATTTTCCACATCTAGCGTTCCCTCTACATTTACTGGCTGGCATCCGTCTCTCTGTCTCTCTCTTCTAGCATTCCAGGTTTGAGTCCCACCAAGGACTCAAGCATTTAAATTTTTTCCCCAACATATTAAAATTATTTGCAGTTACTCCTTCTTCTGATGCTAAATTTGGCCAGTAGGAGCCCTTTCATGTTGACTTTTGTGTCCTTTTGACATGATGTATCTATCTTTGAACACTTCTTTGCTTGTAGAAAAACTAGATGTCCTAGGCTTATCTTATATTTTTCTTGCACCTGAAATCAACCATTTCTTCAAGGAGACAAGGTTCCTTTTAGTGAGTAATGATATTTGGTAACTATTAGAAATGTGTACTAGAATGTACACATTGTTATTGGAATACCATGTCTTCTTGGCCTTTACTTGAAACTAAGAGTTATTCTTTTTTTTTTTTTTTTTAAAGTCATGGGTTTAGACAATGTTGATATATTCAATTCAAATCTAACATAACAGAGTTTATGTTAACTTTTAATGGTTTTATGTTTGCCTCATCTTTTTCTTACCTGGAAAAACTTTGTGCCAATAGTGTTAGAATATTTATTTGCTTATTTGCTTTCTGCTGTGTGAATGCATACCATAGTCTTAAAATTATATCATCACCTTACAATATTCATAAAACTTCTAAGTAAAAGTCAATATTTTTTATAGATTTTTTTTGTCCTTAGGATATATTTCACTAAAGATGTGTATAGTCACAGCACTATGTTTACAAGTTACTTGATATCCTTTGCAAATTGTGTGTGTGTGTGTGTGTGTGTGTGTGTGTGTGTATTTGAGGGAGAAAGAGACAGAGAATCATACAATTCACTGGGAAAAAATACTAAGATCATAGTAGGTAAACAGGCAAAGGAGAGATCAGATTATTCACAAAATGGAACTTTAAAGGCCAAGGCAAAAACACATGATTCATGAAAATATTCTGACCAGAGATAACAATACGTTATTTTTATTTTTCACACATCAGGATCATATACCTAGAGAATCCAAGAGAATTAACCAAAATATTATTATATATAATAAAGTAGCTGAATTTAAGATAATACAGTTTAACTAATTTTCCTGAATATCCAGCAATAATGAGCTTGAAAATTGAATGAAAAAGCCATATCTGTGAAAACAGTATGGAGGTTCCTCAAAAAATTAAAAATAAAAATACCCGATGACCCAGTAATTCCACTACTGGGCATTTACCCAGAGAAAACAAAAACACGAATTCATTTTTTAAATTTAAACTCAATTATTTAACATACAATGTATTATTAGTTTCAGCGGTAGAGGTCAGTGATTCATTAGTCTTATATAATACCCACTGCTCATGACATCACATGTCCTCCTTAATGCCCATCACCCTGTTCCCCCATCTCCCTTCCCCCTCCCTTCCAGTAACCCTCAGTTTGTCTCCTGAGATTAAGAGTCTTATGGCTTGTCACCCTCTCTGATTTTGTCTTTTTTAATTTTTTCCTCTCTTCCCGTATGATCCTCTGTTTTGTTTCTAAAATTCCACATATGAGTGAGATCATGTAAGAGTCTCTGTCTGATTCACTTATTTCACTCAGCATAATACCCTCTAGTTCCATCCACGTCGTTGCAAATGGCAAGATTTCATTTCTTTTGATGGCTGCATAGTATTCCATTGTATTTATGTACCCCATTTTCTTTATTCAGTCCTCTGTCGATGGACATCTGCGCTCCCTCCATAGCCGGGCTATTGTGGACATTGCTGCTATAAACATTGGGGTGCAGGTGCCCCTTGGGATCACTACATTTGTATCTTTAGGGTAAATCCTTAGTAGTGCAATTGCTGGGTCAGAGGGTAACTCTAGTTTCAACTTTTTGAGGATCCTCCATACTATTTTCCAGGGTGGCTGCACCAGCTCGCATTCCCACCAACAATCCATGCAGCCCTGTCTATAGCAGCATTATTTACAAGAACCGAGTTAAGGAAGCAGCCCAAGTGCCCATGCAGAGATGAAAAAGGTAAACAAGATGTGATATGTGTAAACAGTGGAATGTTACTCAGCCATAAAAAGATGAGATCTTGCCATTTGCAACAACATGGATGGACTTAGAGGGTCTAAGGCTGAGTGAAATAAGTCAGACAGAGGAAGACAAATACCGTATTTCCACTCATATGTGAAATCTAAAAAAAAAAAAAAAGAAAAAGAAATGAGTAAACAAACAAAAAGCAGAATCAGATTCCTAAATGCAGAAAACAAACTGATGGTTGTCAGAAAGAAGAGGGGTAGAGGGTTGGGCAAAATGGATAAAGGAGAGTGAGTGCTACAGACTTCCAGTTACGGAATGAGTAAGTCATGAAAATAAAGGCACAGCGGTGGGAATACAGTCAAGGATATTGTAAGAGTGTTGCATGGTGACAGATGGCGGCTACCCTCGTAAGCACAGTGTAATGTAGAGAGTTGTCGAATCAATATGCTGTACACCTAAAACTACTATAATATTATGCGACAGCTATCTCAAGATACAAAACAAACACAAAAATCTATATCCCAAATCACATTTAATAAACATAAATTCAAGAACCAAAAAAGGCCACACTTGCACTAACAATTTAAAATAATATAAGCTACTTAATAATTCCAAAATTAATATGTAAGATTTATATGGATATGACAAAATATTGAATTAAAAAAAGAAGGAAAATTACAAAAATACCAGATATTCCCAAGAAGCTCATAGCTTTAGTTTAACTGCAATCATAGTTTCAGTGAAGGTTTTTTTTTCTTTTAAACCTGGCAAATTTATTTTAACATGTGACTTGAAGGATAAATACATAGGAAAAACTAAAGACATTTTGAAGGGAGTTGATGGAAAGTTGCTTTGCAAGACATTAAAATTTAATTGCAAACTTCCCTTATTCCAGTGTGGTCCTTGCACAGCAATGAGAAAATGAATGGACCCTAACAGTGTCACCCAGGGCATACCCTAATGTGGGTGTGTGTCTGTTGTATGTCTATGAAATTAATGATGGAATTCATAAAGGTAGTGGCACCAGTAAGGAGTGAATTTAAGGCTTATTAATTACATGATGCTGTGATAGGAAGTTAATTATTTAGTGAAAACTTTAGTTTTAGTGAAAGACTATGGTGTACCTCGTGGTACACCATATAAACTTCATGGGAAACAACACTGCATGTAAAAATTTATATAAAAATGTATAAATGTGAACAAATTATACATGAATATTTATCAACTCTTTGGCCACAGTAGATTTTTTAGTGCTTAATTTTTATGAAAGAAATCATATTCCATAAGCAAAAATAAAAGGCAAACAACCAGTTGGGTAGTGATTCTCCATCGGCGTTATAATCAAATGCATAACACATTTAATATCCTTCACGAAATTCTGTGGGTGTGTGTGAGAGAGAGAGACAGAGAATCAGAGAATTTATTGAGAAAAACACTAAGACTGTCATAAGCAAAAGGGCACAGAAGAGATCGGCTTGTTCAGATTACGGAAATTTAATTTATGAAGTTATATTTTTGAAATGTTCAACCTCTCCAAAATTTTAAAAATCAAGGACAAATCAAATCCCCCACAAGACATCACCTTTACGTCTCAACTTGGAAAGCTCATCAAGAGTGGCGAGAGCACAGTGGGGTGAGCGGACCATGCGGGGAGCGCTGGTTGACCCTGCTTGCTGGAAATCAGTCTGGCCACAAAAATCCTTACCCTTGAGAATGTTTATACTCCTTAGTTCTTCTTTCAGATTTATGGAATCTACTAGAAGGAAGTAATCTAAAATCCTGAAAGGAAGAAGACTTAGGCACGAATATGTAAACTCTCATTACTTATGTCAGTAGAAAATTAGAAATAATATATAAATAAACGGTATGTTAAATATTGCCGGCTAACGAGACTAAGCTAAGGTAAAACACGCAGATCGTGTGCTCAGAACAACTAAAGGCCAAGTGACGTCACGGTGAGGCCCCTCGTCATTGCTAGGTTCTTAGAAGGACAGGTTTACCACTCTCCAAAAGGAGTAAGCACCACATTCATGATGAGAGCGGCCATTAGGGCTCATTAAACATCATCTGTCACATTAATAATGCTCATATAAATCTCATGTTGTTTGTAAATTTCTTTTGAATATGTCATTTTGTGGGAGCAATCATGTATGTCATATTTAGGTCTATTTAATGTCTGAACATACTTAAAAGAGTGATAAAATGAAAATAATGAGTCACATAATAAAAATAATGAGAGATTCAAGTGGATTAAAGCAAATTTGGCAGCATTAGTGATTTTCTAGTGCAATGTTCAGTTAAACGGATTATGTATCTTTCTGGAAACTTTAGAAGTAGGTAGTGTCGTGTATGGGTATGTCTTTTAGGTTTATTACCTGTTTTGCTGACTATGATGCTTGAAATTATGTCAAATTTTTGAGGCTATTTGGCATGACACCTTTGGTTAGTACTTTATTATGTGTTACCTCTATGGAAAAATTAATAGTTGACTCAGAGAATTTCAACTTATAGAACTTTCTACATGCCTTTTCTAAGCAAAAGGACTTTCTCAATTTGCTCAACTCTAGTATAGCATTACAATATATGGTGCAATATTAATATAAATATTAATATATTGTATATTTTCATTTTACTTAGTTATTTGGACCATTTCTTTTTCTTCCCCCTAGATAGTCTGAAGTATCATTCAGATCTCAGGTATTATCTACTATCTTTAAGTAAACTTTGAGCGTACCTTAAATATTCCTTGGTCTACTGTATTTTTAATTAAAAACATTTTTTATTATGTTCAATTAGCCAGCATATAGCACTTCACTAGTTTTTGACGTAGTTTAACAAGCCTGCAGAGGTGTGAGAACCGGTACTACAGTAACAGTTAGTGTTTGTGCAAATCCACATTTCCTAGGACATGACAAAAGTTATCTGTCATTGCCTTAACTCTGGGTAAGAATTAATATCCAGAGAGGGAGATAAAAAGATTGGAGGGTTGACTTAAGTTTGGATAAGGAATGAGAACCTGGCTGTTCGCAGTCATCTAATGAAACTTACTTCAGTGAGGAATATTACTGTGATGATACTGTCTTCTGACCTTCTAGGCTCTTCCACCGAGAGCTTGTAGAGATAATGCAAGGTCTCTGGAAACTGTGGAAAGTTGTATTCACTGAGAGTTCTGTCATGGAGAGTAAGGCATCGAGTTAGCAAAGAAGAGGAGAGCCTTCCTGCATCAACCACGGCTAATGGTAGGAAAGAGAGAATCATTATTCTCATATTTTATACCTCCCCGATGAAAAAGAAAGATACTTTCTAATACTTCCTAATCCAAGGTGAACTGGACCCCATCCTGAATTCTACACACTGCAGGGAATTGCAGACAGCTGGATCGCGGACAGTGTCTCCTTCGTTAACGTCCCTCCTCTTTCCCGTCTTCCCCCGCTGAGCCCCACAGCGGAGGGTCCTGCAACACGACAGGCTCCTGCCTGACCGAAAGGACAAAGTAGACAGTGCAAAATAAATATCTGGGCAATCCAGGATGGCTGAATAGGTCATCGTCAAGGTTTTAGAGCAAGTCTTGCCTTTGAGTGATGTAATGAAGAAGAGAGTTTGGGACTACCCTGTTTAACTCGGGAGAAGCGGTGGGTCCTGATTCACAAAAGCCCTTCTGGGCAGTGGCCAGGCTCACAGTTGTCCTGACACGCCGGCCTGGACCAGATGTGGCAGGACCATGAAAGCTGATGTGACGGGTTTTACTGTAGGACTCTAGGGTGGCACTTTAAACCAGTGCTTCTCGATCTTTAAGAAATATACAAAGTACCCAGCGATCCTGCTAACGTGCAGATTTTGATTCAGTGGGACTGGAGTGGGCCATGAGATTCTTCTATTTTAAACTTCTAGGGGGTGCTGTTGCTGCTGGTCTGAGGACCACACTTTAAGGAAGAAGATCCAAAGATACTAAGGACATTGTGACACTGAACTAGTGGCCACATGTGTTCCTGGAATCTGTGTGTAAATAAAATGCCACTTGAAACACATGAAGGACCCAAAGACCATATAGACTTTACTTTCTGGGCTGGTTCCAACTTTAAATGGTCTATTATCTTGTCAAGTCTTGATTCTTTTTAAAAAAGATTTTATTTATTTATTTGACAGAGAGAGAGCACAAGTAGGCAGAGAGGCAGGCAGAGGGAGAGGGAGAAGCAGGCTCTCCACTGAGCAGAGAGCCCTATGCGGGGCTCGATCCCAGGACTCTGGGATCATGACCTGAGCCGAAGGCAGACGCTAAACTGACCGAGCCACCCAGGCGCCCCCAAGTCTTGATTCTTGATCAGAATATCTGATTCCTGTAATCAGAAACTTGCTATTCAGTAAGGAGCTAACTAGGGGGAAAAAACCCACAACCTTTTCTATCACAAGAAAAGTAAAAAGTTCTCCTTCATTGTACTTTCCAAATTTGTTCCACTCATTGAGAACAGATTTTTACTGAACCCCTTTAAAGTGGGAGCACATCTGTGACTGTCTGATGTCTACAAAGCTGGGATCCGCTAACAGCAGAGGAAGAGAAAAGGCACCTTTTCCTCTAGTTCTCCATAGCTGAAAGGGGAACCTATTCTTTGGAGAGAGGACGACGGGATGTCTGTATCATCAAGTGGGAGGACCGGGAAAGAGAAAACTGTGCCAATAAGTAATAAGCCCCTAAAGTAGGGGAATAAGTAGAAATCGGGGCAATTCAGATCGTTAGGGGGAGAGGGCAGTTGGAGTGGGTGCTGACTGGGCTCACACACGGCTCAGCCGAAGAGAGCTGGAGAAGGGGGTCGAGACCCAGCCCCTGGCCGCGCGCCTTTCTTACTTGGCGACGAGGTAGACCCCGTGATGGTGGAAGAGCGCGTGGCCGAAGCGGCTCCAGCAGCTCTTCCTCTTCAGGGCAAGGTCCACCTGCTGCAGCCCGGAGCAAGTCAGCAGCACCCTCAGGGCGTCCTGGGCGTAGCTGAGGCCGCAAAGAAGAGAGTCACCACTCGGCAGGGGCCTTCATGTGCCCGAGCGCATGTGCCCCGCCTTGGCATTGCGTCCCGGGCAGGCTGCGGGCTTTGGGAAGGGGCATGCGTGCAAGGAAAACAGCTGTCCCTGCCCGTCCTCGTCCCTGAGCGACAGCACGTGGGGCTCGGGGCTCAGCGGAAGCGGTGGCGCGTACAGTCGTGGGGCGGGGGTTACTAGCGCAGCGGCTCCTGAACCAAAGGTGCTGAACGACGTGATAATTTGCGCAAAGCGCCCGCTCCTTTGCTCCTTCGGATGCTTTGCGCGAATAGGCACGTTCTCCTGTGCGTGGGACCATGGGGTGCGCCTGCTCGAGAGCCAGAGAGGGGCTTAAATATCTTAATGGGGCGGGCCGTGCCCTGGAGTCTGTCCGGTTTCCAAGTGCGCCCCTGAGGGCGGGTACCAGGCGGTGCGGCCGGGTGTCCCCCGAGGGCGGCAGAGCCAACGGGGTGTCTCGGGGGAAAGGGAAGCGCGGGTCTCGCTGCTGCGGACAGGGCTGTGCGCCGTCTAAGGCCACACGTCCCGTCGCCAGCCGCCACGCGACTCCCCAGCTCACGGAGCCCTCGACGCGCGTTATTTCACTCTCGCACGGCCAGTGCCTCTGAGAAACCCGAGCCCGCGGCAGAGCGAGCACCGTCCGGCTCTGCGTCTGGTGCTTCCGCGGCTGCCCCCGCCCTCGGGGCCGCCCGCGCCCGCAGCGACACGGGCTCCGCGGCCGCGGCTCTTCGTGCGCGCAGCACGCGCGGGGCCCCCGCTAACCCCTCGGACTCGGGGATTCTAAAGGCAGCGACCTTGAGGGGAAAGCAAACTAGTAAGT
The DNA here is from genome assembly GCF_963455335.1 of Martes martes. NCBI lineage: Eukaryota > Metazoa > Chordata > Mammalia > Carnivora > Mustelidae > Martes > Martes martes. Next base: position 66,246,459 of record NC_137903.1, read on the forward strand.
GAGACACTGCCGGGTAAGGAGCTCCCGTGAACCCGAGGGGCCAGAGCGTGGACCGCTGGACGCGTCCCTCCTACTGCGTCGGGAATAACCGACGCGAGCTCACAATGTCCTGTCCGCGGGCATCGGCCGCAGGTCCCTGCTGTAGAAGAGCTGAAGCACGAGGGCCATCAGCAGCTGGGGGAAAACCTGGGCCACCGCCTTCTTGTAGGAGCCGACGGGCAGCAGCGTGCACAGCGCCTGGGACGCCTAAAGGGAGGACAGAGAGGTCGAGGGTGGAGCCTCCGCCTGCGCACCGGCCGCGCGGTGAGGGGCGGGAGGGGGCCCGGCCGCCCCTGCCCCCCCGTGAGGAAGCCCGCGCGCGCGTGTGCGCTCACTCCGTCCCGGCCGCCGCGCCCGGGGCGGACCAGGAACGGTGCCCAGTGTTCCGGGAGCCCCCGAAGCCCGTCAACCAGCGCTTGGCCGCCAAAGCGGCGGGAAGCAAGGCGGTTCCCACGCACGACCACCTCCCCGTGCCCCCTTCATCTGCGGCCACGAAGAAGGGTCCGACCAGTCACCCAGGTCCTCCCCGTGCCCGCACAACCCAGGCAGTGAGGCACTGCCGAGGCGGCAGGCCGGGCCGCGAGCCGTCATTGGGCCAACCACCCCCGCGAGGGCCGGCCGCCACGTCCAGGAACCAGCTGCCCCTCGCGTCCGCGGAGCACCGCCCGTGGCACTCCCGCGGTGTCTCTGTAGGACTGGACCGTACTCCGCGAGGGCCCATTTTACTCCTCGGGAGATGTAAAATGCTGGGCACAGACGACATTAGGCCTTCGTATGCCTGTAAAGGTCCGCGCGGTCTAGCGGGCGGCGGCTCGGACACCATCTCCGAACTTCCCCTTTGCTCCCTTCTCTCCTTTTGGTTTCTCTGCAGTCGCCGATGTGCCAGGCAAGTTCTCATCGCTGTGGAGCATTTGTCCTTCTCTCTGTCTAGAAGTCTCCGGCCTGGATATTTGCAGGGATCACGCCTTCATTCTCTGACGGGGTGTTGCCTCCCCAGAGCAGCCTCCCCTGACCGACTTTCCGAAGCCCACCCTGTCACTTTCTTTGCCCCACATCACTTGATGTCTCTTCTCAGCTAAATATCATCTGACACATGACACACTTTTTTGTTCATGTATTTTTTTTTACCAGAATGTAAGCTTCCCGGTCAGGATGTGGCATATAGTAGGCACTCAATAAGTGCCTGTTCGATGAATGAATGAATGAATGAATGAAAAAGCAGGACAGTGTCCAGAAGTAGGAGGGAGCCTGTGGGCAGACCGGGATTTTCATGGTCAGAGAAATACCAGGACAAAGCAGCGCTCCCGGCATCACTTACCGCTACAGGCATCATATTAGTAGTATCAAGAGAGAACCGCCTTCTTTCCTTGAGGCCATCCTGCATTTCTCCAGGCTTCCCTTTCAGTATCAACAAGATTGTCTTCAGCACGTGAGGGGCCACGCTCGACTCAGAACCTGCCGCGTGCCACATCAGGATCAAAGTGCTGCAAACACAGCCCCACCCCCGCCCCCACCACAGTGAGAATCAGGCTGTTCATTTCCTACGTAATACTGTGTCACGAATCAGGAAAAGTCTTGGGTATACATGTTTTATAGCAAAGAAATTGCAGACAAGTCGAAACCAAATTGATATGCTCATTTCCAAATGATCCCATTAATCTCTTGTCCTTGAAAACACAGGAAGGATTTCAGTGAGATATTAACAGAAAACACTCTGCAAGTTCACTTCCTAGGACATCTAAATGTCTATCCAGGTCAATGCCAAGAACTGATAAGCTTTCTCCATTCCATACTCTGTTTCCCCCACCTTGTGATCTTGTTTATCCAGGAATAATGGAATATTTAAAAACTGGAATAAAAATATATTAATATAAATAAATATATCAACTTAAAAAAACAAATAAATAGAAATACTAAGCAAAAAAACTAACTATATAAATTTAAAAATTAGAAAAGGGAATTTATATTTTATTTTATTTTTTTAAATTTTATTTATTTGACAGAGATCACAAGTAGGCAGAGAGGCAGGCAGAGAGGGAGAAGGAGGCTCCCCACTGAGTAGAGAGCCCAATGCGGGGGCCCGATCCCAGGACCCTGGGATCATGACCTGAGCCGAAGGCAGAGGCTTCAACCCACTGAGCCACCCAGGTGCCCCAGAAAAGGAAATTTAAATTGAGCTCAGAGGAGTGGGCCCTTTTGTGAAATGTCACACATTTAATTGGCGACACAGATGTCAATCACTAGAACCCTGGCTTCTCAACTCCCAGTCCCCTAGGTCCTTTCTACATACCTGGCCATTCAAGATTACTTTTTATTATTGCTTATCTTAAAAACTGCTACACACCTCTCTGTATTTAGGTTCCTAATAGGGAGGCCTGGTCCTACAGAGCACAGACATACCAGCTTTTTAGAACCCATTATTCCACTGGTCCTGCCTTCTGGGCTCAGCTTTAGAACTTTGCTTAGAACCACATGGACATCCAGTCTCACATTCCCTTACCTCTAGATCGTACCTTCCAGGTGACCAGACATTCTCTCTTTTTCTCTGATTTAGCTCAGCTCCAAATCCTAGTCCTTTCTACCTCAATCCTCACCTACTAGTGCACAAGATCTGCTGGTGACCACTTTAATTAAAGTCACCTAACTCTAATTATGCTTTCTCTCTGTACCTCCTCATTTCTTATTGTTCATATGGAGTCACTGGCAACTTTTATCAATGTTGGGCTATTCCTGCTCAACAAAATGTTTGAAGGCTGGTAATATATTGCATACAGTGGCTTCTTACTTCCTGAATGAGAAGACACTGAGTCTTATGAAGATTTTTAATTTCCAGGCGTCTTCTCAGTAGTAAAATACTTTGTACTTATGAGCCTCCCAAATAAATATAAGCTTTCAGTTAGCGGGGGAAAAAGCCAGTCGTATAATTGGTTTAGCATTTTGTGGACGTTGATGCCCTTTCATGGATGTTAACTCATCTAACCCATATAATTGCTGTATAGATAAAGAATTTTTCTCATCTCACAGATGAATTGAGGATCAAGGAGTTTAGAAACTTGTGTGGCTGGGAAGGAATTCAGACGCATTTGTTTCGGAAGCCTGAATCCTTTCCATAATGTAACTTCCTGCCTTGTGTATGGTTAGTAGTAAGGAAGTATTACTTTCCTTCTCAAGGTACAGATGATAGGAATGGGGTGATGTCAGTTACTACTCTCTTCTGCTGTGAGTGAGGCTCATACTGTCCCACTGGCCCACACTGGTATCCTTTTCTCCTTAATATTTTCTGTGATCCTCAATCACAAATTTCAGATAAATAGCTAAGGAACAGCTACTTTTAATGTTTCATTATTTCGTTGGTGGGTGGAAGTACCTTACATCTGTTCTTCATAAATGAAGGGGAAAAGCACTATAAATGTAATCACTTCTGGGGAAAAACCCATCATCACTGTGTGGAGAGGTTGGTTCCTATGGGTTAGGCAGCAGAACACAATTTAAAGCCTCAGATAAACAACCGTGACAACGATCATTTGTTGATGGTGTTTACCGTGGGTAGGTATTGTATGAGAATAGAAATAAAGTGCATGCAGCCAAGAATACTATATCCAGCTAGGCTATCATTGAAAATAGAAGGAGAGATAAAAAGCTTCCAGGACAAACAAAAACTGAAAGAATTTGCAAACACCACACCAGCTCTGCAGGAGATAGTGAAAGGGGTCCTCTAAGCAAAGAGAGACTCTAAAAGTAGTAGATCAGAAAGGAACAGAGACAATATACAGTAACAGTCACCTTAATGGCAATACAATGGCACTAAATTCATATTTCTCAATAGTTACCCTGAATGTTAATGGGCTAAATGCCCCAATCAAAAGACACAGGGTATCAGATTGGATAAAAAAACAAAACCCATCAATATGCTGCCTATAAGAAACTCATTTTAGACTCGAAGACACCTCCAGATTTAAAGTGAAGGGGTGGAAAACAATGTACCATGCTAATGGACATCAGAAGAAAGCTGGGGTGGCAATCCTTAGATCAACTGGATTTTAAGCCAAAGACTATAATAAGAGATGAGGAAGGACACTATATCATACTCAAAGGGTCTGTCCAACAAGAAGACCTAACAATTTTAAATATCTATGCCCCTAACATGGGAGCAGCCAACTAAATAAACCAATTAATAACAAAATCAAAGAAACACATCGACACTAATACAATAATAGTAGGGGACTTTAACACTCCCCTCACTGAAATGGACAGATCATCCAAGCAAAAGATCAACAAGGAAATAAAGGCCTTAAATGACACACTGGACCAGATGGACATCACAGATATATTCAGGACATTCCATCCCAAATCAACAGAATACACATTCTTCTCTAGTGCACATGGAACATTCTCCAGAATAGACCCACGTCCTGGGTCATAAATCAGGTCTCAACTGGTATCAAAAGATTGGCATTATTCCCTGCATATTTGCAGACCACAATGCTCTGAAGCTAGAACTCAATCACAAGAGGAAAGTTGGAAAGAAACCAAATACATGGAGACTAAACAGCATCCTTCTAAAAAATGAATGGGTCAACCAGGAAATTAAAGAAGAATTGAAAAAATTCATGGAAACAAATGATAATGAAAACACAATGGTTCAAAATCTGTGGGACACAGCAAAGGCAGTCCTGAGAGGAAAATATATAGCAGTACAAGCCTTCCTCAAGAAACAAGAAAGGTCTTAAGTACACAACCTAACCCTACACCTAAAGGAGCTGGAGAAAGAACAAAAAGAAAGCCTAAACCCAGCAGGAGAAGAGAAATCATAAAGATCAGAGCAAAAATCAATGAACTAGAAACTAAAAAAAAACAATAGAACAAATCAACGAAACTAGGAACTGGTTCTTTGAAAGAATTAATAAGATTGATAAACCCGTGGCCAGACTTATCAAAAAGAAAAGAGAAAGGACCCAAATAAATAAAATCATGAATGAAAGAGGAGAGATCACAACCAACACCAAAGAAATACAAACAATTATAAGAACATACTATGAGCAACTCTACACCAACAAATTTGACAATCTGGAAGAAATGGATACATTTCTAGAAACATATAAGCTACCACAACTGAATCAGGAAGAAATAGAAAACTTGAACAGACCCATAACCAGTAAGGAGATTGAAACAGTCATCAAAAATCTCCAAACAAACAAAAGCCCAGGGCCAGATGGCTTCCCAAGGGAATTCTACCAAACATTTAAAGAAGAATTAATTCCTATTCTCCTGAAACTGTTTCAAAAAATAGAAATGGAAGGAAAACTTCCAAACTCATTTTATGAGGCCAGCATCACCTTGATCCCAAAACTAAACAAGGATCCCACCAAAAAAGAGAATTACAGACCCATATCCTTGATGAACACAGATGCGAAAATTCTCACCAAAATACTAGCCAGGGGCGCCTGGGTGGCTCAGTGGGTTAAAGCCACTGCCTTCGGCTCGGGTCATGATCCCAGGGTCCTGGGATCGAGCCCCGCATCGGGCTCTCTGCTCAGTGGGGAGCCTGCTTCCTCCTCCCTCTCTCTCTGCCTGCCTCTCTGCCTACTTGTGATCTCTGTCTGTTAAATAAATAAATAAAATCTTAAAAAACAAAAAAACAAAAAACCAAAATACTAGCCAATAGGATCCAACAGTACATTAAAAGGATTATTCACCACGACCAAGTGGGATTTATTCCAGGACTGCAAGTTTGGTTCAACATCCGCAAATCAATCAATGTGATACAATACATTAATAAAAGAAAGAACAAGAACCACATGATATTCTCAATAGATGCTGAAAAAGCATTTGACAAAGTGTAGCATTCCTTCCTGATTAAAACTCTTCAAAGTGTAGGGATAGAGGGCACATACCTCAATATTATCAAAGCCATCTATGAAAAACCCACCGCAAATATCATTCTCAATGGAGAAAAACTGAAAGCTTTTTCGCTAAGGTCAGGAACACGGCAGGGATGTCCATTATCACCACTGCTATTCAACATAGTACTAGAAGTCCTAGCCTCAGCAATCAGACAACAAAAAGAAATTAAAGGCATCCAAATCGGGAAAGAAGAAGTCAAATTATCACTCTTTGCAGATGATATGATACTATACATGGAAAACCCAAAAGCCTCCACTCCAAAACTGATAGAACTTGTACAGGAATTCAGTAAAGTGTCAGGATATAAAGTCATTGCACAGAAATCAGTTGCATTTCTTTATACCAACAACAAGACAGAAGAAAGAGAAATTAAGGAGTCAATCCCATTTACAATTGCACCCAAAACCATAAGATACCTAGGAATAAACCTAACCAAAGAGGCAAAGAATCTACACTCAGGAAACTATAAAGTACTCATGAAAGAAATTGAGGAAGACACAAAGAAATGGGAAAACGTTCCATGCTCATGGATTGGAAGAACAAATATTGTGAAAATGTCTATTCTACCTAAAGCAATCTACACATTTAATGCAATCCCTACCAAACTCCCATCCATTTTTTTCAAAGAAATAGAACAAATAATCTTAAAATTTATATGGAACCAGAAAAGACCTCAAATAGTCAAAGGAATATTGAAAAAGAAAGGCAAAGTTGGTGGCATCACAATTCCAGACTTCAAGCTCTATTACAAAGCTGTCATCATCAAGACAGCACAAAAACAGACACATAGATCAATGGAACAGAATAGAGAGCCCAGAAATAGACCCTCAACTCTATGGTCAACTAATCTTCGACAAAGCAGGAAAGAATATCCAATGGAAAAAAGACAGCCTCTTCAACAAATGGTGCTGGGAAAATTGGACAGCCACATGCAGAAAAATGAAATTGGACCACTTCCTTACACCACACATGAAAATAGACTCAAAATGGATGAAGGACCTCAATGTGAGACAGGAATCCATCAAAATCCTTGAGGAGAACACAGGCAGCAACCTCTTTGACCTCAACCGCAGCAACTTCTTCCTAGGAACATCACCAAAGGCAACAGAAGCAAGGGCAAAAATGAACTACTGGGATTTCATCAAGATCAAAAGATTTTGCACAGCAAAGGAAACAGTTAACAAAACCAAAAGACAACTGACAGAATGGGAGAAGATATTTGCAAACGACATATCAGATAAAGGGCTAGTATCCAAAATCTATAAAGAGCTTAGCAAACTCAACACCCAAAGAACAAATAATCCAATCAAGAAATGGGCAGAGGACATGAACAGACATTTCTGCAAAGAAGACATCCAGATGGCCAACAGACACATGAAAAAATGCTCCACATCACTCGGCATCAGGGAAATACAAATCAAAACCACAATGAGATACCACCTCATACCAATCAGAATGGCTAAAATTAACAAGTCAGGAAATGACAGATGCTGGCAAGGATGTGGAGAAAGGGGAACCCTCCTACACTGCTGGTGGGAATGCAAGCTGGTGCAACCACTCTGGAAAACAGTGTGGAGGTTCCTCAAAAAACTGAAAATAGAGCTACCCTATGACCCAGTGATTGCACTGCTGGGTATATATCCTAAAGATACAAACATGGTGCTCTGAAGGGGCATGTGCACCCAAATGTTTATGGCAGCAATGTCCACAATAGCCAAACTGTGGAAAGAACCTAGATGTCCATCAACAGATGAATGGATAAAGAAGAGGTGGTATATATATACAATGGAATACTATGCAGCCATCAAAAGAAATGAAATCTTGCCTTTTGCGACGACGTGGATGGAACTAGAGGGTATCATGCTTAGCGAAGTAAGTCAGTCGGAGAAAGACAACTATCATATGATCTCCCTGATATGAGGAAGTGGAGATGCAACATGGGGGGTTTGGGGGGTAGGAAAAGAAAAAATGAAAGAAGATGGGATCGGGAGGGAGACAAACCATAAAAGACTCAATCTCAAAAAAACAGAGTGAGGGTTGCTGGGGGGAGGGGGGACGGAAGAGGGTGGTGGGGATATGGACATTGGGGAGGGTATGTGCTATGATGAGTGCTGTGAAATGTGGAAACCTGGCGAGTCTCAGACCTGTACCCCTGGGGATAAAAACACATTATATGTTTATTTAAAAATTTAAAAATAAAAAAAAGAAAGAAAGCGCATGATCCTTTTTAAATTTTATGGTCATTCTAGGTGATGCAAATCAGATATTCTTTTTCAGAAAAAAAGAAGCCAGGCCTGACTTGCCAGCTCTGTTGGATTCTGGAGGCTATGAACAAACCCCTGTAGAAGAGGTGGGGGAGACTTACTCGTCTGCCGGGACTGGGTAATCCATAAGTTGGAAGACAACCTTCTTCGGTGAGGTGCGTGTTAACAAGGTGACGACCCGCAACATTGTGTGCTTCATAACGTGAGAAGGATTCTCACGCAATTGCTTGTAGATGGTGTCCACAATCTTAGACACCTGGAAAAGCAATTTAATAGGTCAACAAGAGCCTCTTTTTCCATGGCCACCTCTAAAGTGAGGCATTTCTTGGATGTAAGAATTCAGTCCTTCTCAGAATGACCAAGACAGCAATTAATGCACAAATAAGCACTAGAAGGAAGCATATTTATGTGTGTGACTACATAATGTAAAACATTTATTGGGATGAGAAATAAGCCTATGCATTTATTGATAGTGGGAAAATACCCCCCCTTTTTTTTAAGTTTATTTGGGGGAAGGTAGACTTCCTTATTTAAGAACATAAGCTCAGTATAGAAAACATGTATAAAAAACAACATGGAAGTTCCTCAAAAAGTTGAAAATAGAGCCCTATGACCCAGCAATCACACTACTGGGTATTTACTCTAAAGATATAAATGTAGTGATCCGAAGGGACACGTGCACCCCAATGTTTATAGCAGCAATGTCCACAATAGCTAAACTATGGAAAGAACCTAGATGCCCATCAACAGATCAATGGATAAAGAAGATGTGGTATATATATACAATGGAATACTGTGCAGCCATCCAAAGAAATGAAATCTTGCCATTTGCAATGATGTCGGTGGAACTAGAGGGTATTACGCTGAGCGAAATAAGTCAATCAGAGAAAGACAATTATCATATGATCTCTCTGATATGAGGAATTTGAGAGGCAGGGCGGGGGTTTGGGGGTAGGAAAGGAAAAAATGAAACAAGATGGGCTAGCGAGGGAGACAAACCATAAGAGACTCTTAAGCTCACAAAACAAACTGAGGGTTGCCAGGGGGAGGAGAGTATGGAGAGGGTGGTTGGGTTATGGACACTGGGGAGGGTATGTGCTATGGTGAGTGCTGTGAAGTGTGTAAACCTGGCGATTCACAGACCTGTACCCTTGGGGCAAATAATAGATTATATGTTAACAAAAATAATTTAAAAAACCCCCAAAACAAAAACAAACAAACAGAAAAAGAAAACATGTATATTTCAAGTCCTTTAAGGAGGAAGTCAAAATAATGGAACAGAATAACAACGGAACTGTATACTTCAGAAAACCTTTCTGACAATTAAAGAAGACTTGAATTTACATAGGGAATGGATGAACTATGTGTTCAAAGAATGGCCCAGAATGGTAAATACTGAGTCACATAATGCTGCAAATTCTATTCATAGGCCCTACGTCCGTTTTATTTTTTCCCCTTTCTATTAATTCTTGAAGAAGGAGATTACGAGATAGACCTGAAATTTGTCTCAAATTAATGGCTGTTTATTCAACATCAGATTTCACCCAACAAGATAACTTCGCTTTTTGTTTTGAACATATTCCTTAGCGATCAGAAGCTGAAATGTTGGTCGACGTAATTTACCTCTCACTGCAGTTGTCTCATACACAGTCAGTTATCCGTGCAGAACCCCCTGCTCCAAGCAATAAGTAGAAAATAAATGAATGAATAAACAAAGGGTTAAAAGTGCAGGACATTCTTCACGCTGCGTATGCTCCAAGGGGAACATGAAATGGGGGACACTAAACACTGCTCTTCTCCATAGACCTTTGAACGATGAGTTTAGAGCTCTTCCTTCTCACTCCCTTCTCCTTGCAGCATGACCCAGAACAAGCCAGCTATGTTACCGTGCACTCAGGAAGGCCATCATGATCCTCTTTAATTCTTAAGATTTGCCGTGTTAGATTTGCTTAGAGATTGTAAGCCCACATACTAAATGTGCAATTTAGGGATTTTTCAGGGCTAATTTTAACTGTGCACAATTTTCCATTATAACTGATTTTATTTTATTTTTAAAGTATTTTATTTGGTTCCTTTTACATAGAGAGCGCATAGGAGCAGGAGGAGGAGCCACGGGGGAGGGAGCGGGAAAACCTCACGCTGTCTTCACACCGAGTGAGGAGCTCTGCGCGGGGCCGGCTCTGCCAAGCCCCGCATCGTGACCTGAGCCAAAATGTAGTCCTGTGTGAGCTATGAAATGTGAGTTGCATTATTTTCTTGAGCTAAATGCTGTTATATTTACATCTATCACTGGCATCGCACAATACAAAGATGGTAAAAAATTTGATTTTCCTTTTTTTTTTTTTAACTTAGAAAGACATTAAATAGAAAATAGAAATGCCATGACACATTGAGAGAGAAAGAGACTGTGGAGGAGAGGCAAGAAACTCTTCAGATGTTTGTATATCTAAAGACACTTTTCCCCTCTGTTTTGAACAGGAAGCCCCACATTCATCGCACTTGGCCCCACAAATTGTGCAGCCGGCCCTACAGCGAGCTGAGGGTCCTTGAAAACGTTTCCTAGTGGCTACACAGAGGATTTCAAGTATATATGTGCCATTTTACTGGTTTTAATGTGTTCTTAAAAAAAACTGATGCAGATTTTGACAAGATGTTATGATTGGGTATGAATGGTAGGTAAACACTCTTGAGATTATTTTCTAAACTATTCCGCGGGCTTGAAGTACTTCACACACACACAAAGGCCTCATCGGATTAATAACACAATGAACGATAGCAAGAAACACACAGGAAAAGAAGTTTAGGCATATAAGAGAGGCAACAAGAGCACTTTAGAGAAGAAAACCCGTGTCTCTCTACTCACGTCGAGGATCTTACCATGGTGACCTTATGTGCGTGATATTCCAAGGTCAGCTTCAGCATGGTTGATGCCCTGAATGCGATTATGTTATTAGGTGAAGAGAGTCTCATGAGGAGGCTCCACACAAAGTCAGTCAGCAAGGACGGCAGCAGGGTGAATCCTACACTCTGAAACCAAAAAGGAGAGCCATGACCTCACGCCTTACCTACCCTAACGTGAGAAAGACAACTGAATTCAATCCTCCCGGAGGAAGCTCCCAGGCCAGGTAGGGCCACGTGGTTTTTGTAGGCCGTAGGCATTTTTGCTGTTGTGGCCCTCTTCCACCATTCAAAAATGTTAAAAATTGAATTTTACAACCGTATTGCTATTGAGATGACTATAATTCAAGTGGGATTACATTTTTTTTTTCTTCTGATTTTTAAAGTGGCTAAAACACTTTTATCTAGATAAGTCAACTCTGGGGCCAGGCCAGGAAAAAATGAAAAACCATGGCATTACAATTAGGAGGAACTGTAAAATATTGATTTTACACCAATTTAGCTGTTCAGATATTAGAAATTATTGTGGGATTCTTTAGTTTTGGAAATTAGTTTGCTGAGATCTGATACCATCATGATTAGCAGACGCAGGAGGGGACGAAGTAAAAAAGGCAGGATGATTCAAGGGGTGGACTTTCCTCTTTTTTTTTTTTTTAAAGATTTTATTTATTTATTTGACAGAGATCACAGGTAGGCAGAGAGGCAGGCAGAGAGAGGGGAGGAAGCAGGTTTCCTGCTGAGCAGAGAGCCCGATGCAGGGCTCAATCCCAGGACCCTGGGATCATGACCTAAGCTGAAGGCAGCAGCTTAACCCACTGAGCCCCCCAGGTGCCCGTGGACTTTCCTCTTTTACAGAGAAGGATCAAGAAACAGGGATAGAGAAAAAAGGCTCATATGTCAATGACTGAGGTACAAGAACTACAATTCAAACAATCCTTTTTTTTTTTTTTTTAAGTCAGAGTAATATCCATGGACCATAAAATAGCAAAATTACGTGATTACACATGGATCTCTCAGTTAAGAAAGATGGACGAATCACATTTTCTCCTTTCATATACACAAATATATGTATATATATTGCGTATTATATTATCAACACACACACACACACACACACACACACACACACATCATTTTCCCAAATTCAGAAGGTGCCCAGTCTAGCCAGTGAAAGCTTATCTGCACCCTCTTAAAAGGAAGGAGCTTAGCTCTTTTTGGTCAGTAGGGCAAACTTGAGGTTTGAGTAAAAACGGGGGACCCCCAGTCTCCCTCCTACTGGACAGAGGGGTGGTTCCTTGGAATGCTATGGAACAAAGCTAAAGGACGGTCACTAAGCTTGGTGAGATGGACTGACTGTCGCAAATAGTTTGCCCTTCTTTAAGAAAGCCAGATTTCATTATATGATTTGTTGAATTAAAAAAAAAAACCAAAACATTGAAATGGGGGAACATTCTCTTTTACCTCTTTATTTGTTTATTCAATGAAATTATTTTAGTGTCTATTTAAGAGTTGTAGAAGCAGCGATTTCTAGTGAAAATAAGAACTCCTGCTAGAAGTTTCTGTCACGTGAAGGTCCAGGTATGACAGTAGACATCAAATGACAGGGACTCCCTATAAAATGTGATCTACACGTAACTCTTTAGAAATATACCAATCCCATAGGACCAGCTGGATTCTTTAGAAATCACTTATATCTCCCCAATTTCTTACTCTTTTTTTAAACATTTCATTGATTTATTTATTTGAGAGAGTGAGTGAGAGAGAGAAAGAGAGAGAGAAAGCATGAGCAGGGGCAGGGGGAGAGGGTGAGGGAGAAGCAGACTCCCTGCTGAGCAGGGACGTGGGGCTCGATCCCAGGATCCTGGGGTCATGACCTGAGCCAAAGGCAGATGCTTAACTGACTGAGCCAGCAGGTGCCCCTTGTTTCTTACTCTGATACCATGTTATTACATATTCTTGATGCTACTCGTTGTAATGGCTGCGTGATATTCTATTAGCTTGATATTCCATAATTTATCATCTATTTCTCTGACACAAAATTTGTTAAAAAAAAAACAAAAAACCAAACATCTGTGAAGAACCTCTCCTCACAAATAGCTCTATCATTTTTAGTTTTTTTCCTTTGTGGCTCCTTCAGAAGACAGTGTCCTCTCTTATAACGGGTCACTCTATAAAAGAATGGCTTCTTAATCTGTAAACTGCTTTTTTAAAAAAATTGATCCTCCCTTTTCATGGTGTCTTGTTTAGAGCCGAAAACCTTGGCTGAAAACCTGGGTGCGTATCGTCCTGCTCTCCCCCTTTGGACTTTGTCTTTGGCCGTAGTCTTCTTGATCCCCTTGTTACAACCTCAGATTCTCTCAATCCAGCTGTTCTGATCTGCCGCTGAACGCCCCCGCCTCGGGGTTTTCCAGCTACTGCTCTCGCACACAGGGCCACACTGGCCTGCTTTGGTGTCACAAGTGGGACCCAAAGATGAGGTCATGAGTGCAAGGATCCGGGGCACCCTCCCCACAAACCCAGGATTTCCGGATCCGAAGAACCTTACACTCAGAAAAGACAAAACACAGCCTGAAATGGGTAGTAGCTAGGAAGGGGATCTGAGGAGGCGCCAGTCCTCCACTCCCAGCTCCATCGTGGTGCTCGGGATCCCAGGTCCAGGGTTCTGGAGTGGAGGATACAAGAATGTAGAAGAATTTTCGAGTAAACCTATAGAGATGCTTGGTTTCTTCACGCAAATGGACCATTCCATAGTCAACCAGTCTCATGATCTTTGAGGTGAACTGAATAAGAATAATGCTTGATTTTGGAAACACGTACCATCGTGCAAACACGTATTTAAGATATCTACGCAGTATTTTTGACCATATTAAGTAAGATGTATCGCTCCCACAGCTCCTCAGCCTCCCACAGTTCTGTTTCTTTCAGGCGTGGGAGGAGAAGTCACTGCTTTCTGTACCCAGTTTTAGGAGGAGCTGTAAGACCCCCCCCACCCCGTCAAGAGACGAACTCCCCTGAAGGACTTCCCCAGTAGCTTTGCTGAGCTGTTGGCTTGATGTGTGTGGCTAGAAGCCCATCTAGGGACAGCCTAGGCTACTGGCCAACCCAGGCGGCAGGGCAGGGTGACCTGTCAAGCGGATGGATAAGCCCACGGACTTTGAAGGAAGGGAGGGAGTACACGGAACCTCATGGTTTTTCCCCAGGGTTGGGTCGAGGCAAAACTATCTACTGGGCACTGAAGTTTATCACTTCAACTTAGAAATTTTTTTAACACTTTTTTTTTTTTTAAAACAAAATCTAAAGCAGGTTGTTTTGATGTTTGTTGAGTGAAACAAAACTATCGCAAAGCCTGTTAACTGGTGACTCCATTCAGTTTGCTAAATAACCAGAAGTTCCCCCTCTTTAGTGTATATTTAATGACCAAACAAAAAGAACTGTGAAACTAGAAAACACTTCTCTCATTTGCATTCTGTAAGGATTACATAAAATAATATCAATTGCCGTATTCAGGAATAACAGGCATCATTCTTATCCATAGAGATGAAAATTGGGAAAAAAAAGTTTGGGCTTCACCAAACTTTATAAAAACATGGAAAACATTAATTAAAAATATAAACTGTTGAAATAAGTTGCCACTAAAAGTAATAATACACATGAAATAAGTGTCATAGGATCAAGTGAAGGGGGGGGCAAGTTACCTGGGTAATTTTAGTTTTGTCCCGTTGCAAGACCTTAGGTAGGAATTCCATATCAGAGGGAGTAGTCAGGAGGCAGTGATCGCCAGACTTCTCACACATGGTGGATCTTTTTCTTTCGGTATCCGCTGCATTAAGGAAAAGAGTTTAAGGTTTTTACGTGATCATTCGTTCCTTCTACGACATTGCTATTTCCAGTTTCTCCTTCCTTCCCAATTCTGGAGATCTAAAGTATTCTGAACATTTAACTCCCTGCTAATACTTTCATCCCATCAAATGTTAGGACAGCACTGATCCAGGGTCCATAAACGTTCACACAAGGTCTCTGTGAAATACACATGCAGGACACAGACGATTTTAATCGGTTGCGCACATATTGAATACATTTAGGCCATCAAATGCATCACCCAGTGCACTGGAGAAACTGTGGCTAAGCTGGGGTGTTTATTGGTGGGAGAGTGGACTTGGGGTGTTTTGCGAGGAGCCTAGGAAGTTGCAGCATAGCAAAGCCAGAAGCTCTCAGTGAAGACCTCGGGCGCCGATGCTTTCAGTCCCGGAGAAGGGGAGTCTCAGTGATTTCACTGGTTTGCTAACAGCTCTGTAGCGATTTCACTGACCTACAGTTTATTTAAAATGTACAATTTTAAGTTTTTTTTTTTAATTTTTTTATTTTAATAAACATATAATGTATTTTTATCCCCAGGGGTACAGGTCTGTGAATCGTCTGGTTTACACATTTCACAGCACTCATCATAGCACATACCCTCCCCAATGTCCATTTCCCCACCACCCTCTCCCGTCCCCCTTCCCCCCCGCAACCCTCAGTCTGTTTCTTGAGATTGAGTCTTTTATGGTTTGTCTCCCTCCCAATCCCATCTTTTCATTTTTTCTTTTCCTACCTCCCCCCAAACCCCCCCACCTTGCATCTCCCCTTCCTCATATCAAAGAGATCATATGATAGTTATATTTCTCCGATTGACTTATTTCGCTAAGCATGATACCCTCTAGTTCCATCCACGTCGTCGCAAATGGCAAGATTTCATGTCTTTTGATGGCTGCATAGTATTCCATTGTGTATATATACCACATCTTCTTTATCCATTCATCTGTTGATGGACATCTAGGCGCTTTCCACAGTTTGGCTATTGTGGACATTGCTGCTATAAACATTCGGGTGCACGTGCCCCTTCGGAGCACCACGTTTGTATCTTTAGGATATATACCCAGGAGTGCAATTGCTGGGTCGTAGGGTAGCTCTATTTTCAGTTTTTTGAGGAACCTCCACACTGTTTTCCAGAGTGGTTGCACCAGCTTGCATTCCCACCAGCAGTGTAGGAGGGTTCCCCTCTCTCCGCATCCTCGCCAGCATCTGTCATTTCTTGACTTGTTAATTTTAGCCATTCTGACTGGTGTGAGGTGGTATCTCATTGTGGTTTTGATTTGTATTTCCCTGATGCCGAGTGATGTGGAGCATTTTTTCATGTGTCTGTTGGCCATCTGGATGTCTTCCTTGCAGAAATATCTGTTCATGTCCTCTGCCCATTTCTTGACTGGATTATTTGTTCTTTGGGTATTGAGTTTGATAAGCTCTTTATAGATTTTGGATACGAGCCCTTTATCTGATATGTCGTTTGCAAATATCTTCTCCCATTCTGTCAGTTGTCTTTTGGTTTTGTTAACTGTTTCCTTTGCTGTGCAAAATCTTTTGATCTTGATGAAATCCCAATAGTTCATTTTTGCCCTTGCTTCTGTTGCCTTTGGCGATGTTCCTAGGAAGAAGTTGCTGCGGTGGAGGTCAAAGAGGTTGCTGCCTGCATTCTCCTCAAGGATTTTGATAGATTCCTTTCGCACATTGAGGTCCTTCATCCACTTTGAGTCTATTTTCGTGTGTGGTGTAAGGAAATAGTCCAATTTCATTTTTCTGCATGTGGCTGTCCAATTTTCCCAGCACCATTTGTTGAAGAGGCTGTCTTTTTTCCATTGGATATTCTTTCCTGCTTTGTCGAAGATTAGTTGACCATAGAGTTGAGGGTCTATTTCTGGGCTCTCTATTCTGTTCCATTGGTCTATATGTCTGTTTTTGTGCCAGTACCATACTGTCTTGATGATGACAGCTTTGTAATAGAGCTTGAAGTCTGGAATTGTGATACCACCGACTTTGGCTTTCTTTTTCAATATCAATTTTAAGTTTTTAATATATGTATATACCAGTGAAAATATTACTGCAGTAAAAAATAAATAAATACAAAGTTTTTAAAAAAGCCCACAACCTTATTCATTCCCTCCAGCACACCTGCTGCCTGTGTCCACCCCGATCCAAAGGCAACCACAGATCTGCTTTCTGTTATCGGCTGTCAAGTTCGTGTTTTCTGTCTTCTAATTTTATAAAAATGGATTCACAGAGCATGTACTCTTCCACGATTTGGCATTTTTCACTCAGCAAGAGTATTTTGTGATTCATTCAAGTTGTCTGGATCAAGACTTCTTTCCTCTTTTATGATGACCTCCACTCCGTTGTAGGTGCGTACCATCGTCTGCTAATCCGTTTGCCGACTGGTAGACATCTGGGTTGTTTCCAGTTTTTGGCTTTTCCAGATAAAGGTGCTGTCAACATTTGTGTACAAGTCTTGGTGTGGATATCTGCTTTCACTCCTCTTAGGTAAGGCCTAAGTGATGGAGTGACTGGATCGTTTGGTCTGTGTGTGTTATCTTTTTTGGATACTGCCAAATTGTTTTCCAGAATTGTTGTACCATTTCACACTCCCTGTAGCAATGTGTGAGAGTTTCGGCGGCTTCACATCTTTAATAACATATGGTACGGTCAGCGTGTCAATTTGAGACATCCTAATGGGTATGGAGTGGGATTTCATTGCAGTTTTTAAGTTACATGTCTTTTATGACCAAATGTTGAACATCTTTCGGTGTGTGTCCTTGCCATCTGTGGTTCTTTGGTGAAATGATTCAAATAATTCAAATTCAAATTTACTATATTTTAATTTGTTTCTGTTTTCTTACTGAGTTTGAGTGTGCAGTTTTAAATTCTGGCTACAGGCCTTTTCTCAGATATGTAACTTGCAAATATCTTCTCCCAGTGTACGGCTTATCTCTTAACAGTGTCTTTCGAAGATTAGAACAGATTAATTTTTCATTTTTCAAATTTATAGGTCATGCTTTTGGTGTTGTATTTAAGAAGTCCTTGGGGCACCTCGGTGGCTCACTCAGTTAAGCATCTGGCTCTTGACTTTGGCTCCGGTCATGATTTCAGAGTCCTGAGATCGAGCCCTGCGATGGGTTAGGTTCTCTCTTTCCCTCTCCTTTTCGCCCTCCCCACTGCCCTCTCCTCTGTCCCCGTCGCAAAGGAAAAAAAAAAAAGGAAAAAGAAAAAGAAAATCTTTGCCTAATTCAAGGTACAAGAACTTCTTTTAGTTTCACAGTTTCAGGTTTTACATTTAGTCTTATGGGTCCATTTTGAATCAACTTCTGCATTATGTAAAAGATACAGATCAAAGTTCTTTTCTTTTGCGTGTATATAACCAATTTTTTCAACCCTATTTACTGATGTTTTCTCTTTCTTCACTTAACTGCCTTTGAACTTGTATCAAAAAGCATTTGACCATACATATGTGCATCTACTTATAAATTTCTGCTCCTGTTTTCTTGAGGAACACTGGTCTGTAGTTTTGCTTTGTTTTTGTTTTTCTTACAATGTCTTTATGTGCTTTTGGTATCAGAATTTTGCTGTCCTCACTGAATGAGCTGGCAAGCATTCAGTCTTTCTCACATTTTGGTAAGAATTTGAATAGGATTGATACAGTTTCTTCCTTTAACTGTTTGCTAGATCATTTCATTTTGGAGTTTTCTTTATAGGTATTATATTTTCACTTTGCTCAAAACACTTTCGATTTCCATTTTTATTTCTTTTTCTGAATAATGGGTTATTTAGAAGTGGATGACCTGGTTTCCAAATATTTTGAATTTTGAATTTTCCAGATTCCTTTCTGTTTTTTATTTCTAATTTAATTCCATTTTGGTCAGAGAATATATTTTGCATTAATTAAAGACATTTTGCTTTCTTAAGACTTGATTTATGGCTTGAATACAGTCTATTCTGGCAAATTTTGTTTTTTGTTTTTCCTTGAGAACGTTCCTTGAGAACGTTCATTTTTCCATTAATGGTGGAGTGTGCTATAAATGTCAATCAGGTCAAGTTGGTTCAAGTCTATATCCTTAACACTTTTCTGTGTCATTATGAATTATTGAGAGCGGGGTACTGAATTCTCTGATTGTAATTCTAGATCCATTCCAGTTCTATCCATTTTTGTTTACTGTATTTTGATTTTTAATTTTTATATATTTTTTGTTTTTAGGGACATATGTATTTAGGATTGTTATGTCTTATTACTTAATTGACAACTTTATCATTATGAAATTACCCTCTTTCTCCCTGGATGTGTTCTTTGCTCTGAATTTTATATATATATACACACACACACATATGTATGTCTTTTATGTATAAATTTTATGTAAAAATGTGTATTTTTATATATTTTTTTGATATTGACTCAGCCACTCTAGTTTCCTTTTGACTAATGTTACTATGTTATATCATTTTCCAACTTTTAACTTTTATTGTCTTTGTGGCTCTGCATTCAAAGTGGATGTCTCATAGGCAGCATGTAGCTGAGCCTTGTTTTAGCCCAGTCTGAGAATCTCTGCCTTTCCATTGGAGGTATTCAGAATATTTACAATTACTCCAGATGGCGTTAAGTCTTCACTATTTGTTTCCTATTTTTCCTGTCTGTTCTTCTATTTTTTTCTTCTTTGTCTTGTCTTATCTCCTCCTCCTCCTCCTTCTTCTTCCTTGAAAGAGAGAGAAAAAGCTGGGAGTGGGGGATGGGGGAGCAGCAGAGAGAGAGGGAGAGAATCGTAAGCAGATTTGGCGCTCAGCATGGAGCCCAACATGGGGCTGGATCTCATGACCCTGAGATCATGACCTGAGCTGAAGTCAAAGGTTGGTCACTCAACCAACGGAGCCACCCAGGCACCCCTTTTTTGTCTTCTTTTAAAGTACTTAAACATTACATCCCCAATTTGGTTTATTATACGTAACTCTTTGCTACATCATCTACGAGGCTGCTTTAAGGTTTATATTATCTATCTTTAGCTTTTCACAATTTACCTTTAAGGGATATTTCATGACTCTGTGCAAGAACCTTGAACTGTGGTCACATTTCCTCTCTCAATCCTCTGAACTATTCTCATATATTTAGCTTTGACATTGTGATTATGTTTTGCCTTCAAAAGGTGATCGTTGTTTTAAAAGATTTAAATAACGAGAAGGGAATTTTAGTATTTAATTACATAGTTGTGCCCCGTTATTCTTAATCCCTTTATGTAGATCCAGATTCTCCCCTGGATTTTTTTTTTCCTGAAGGATTTCCTGTAGTATTTCTTATAGTCTGCTGGTGATGAATTCTAACCGCTCTTGAATATCTAAACATGTCTTTATTTCACTTTTGTTTTTAAAAGAATTTTTGCTGACTGAAGAATTCCAGATTGCCTTTTTTTTTTCTTTCAGTACCTTGGGAGGCTGCACAACTGTCTATGGCTTTTATTGTTTTGGGTGAGAAATCTGCTGTCGTCTTTACCTTTGCTCCTCTGAATGAAATGTCTTTTTTCCTCTGGCTCTCTTTTAAATTATATTGTTGATCTCTGCTGGAGTGTCCTTCCTCTCAGACATTGCAGTTTTCATCTCCAGAGGCTTAGGTGAAGTCTTTCAGAAATCCTTCTGTATCCCTGCTTCACACACTCACCTTTTTCTCTGACTCCCTCAATGAGTGGAATATATTACAATAATTGTTTTAATGTCCCTGTCTACTAATTCTATCATCTGGGTCAGTTTTGATGAATTTTTCTCCTCATTATGGGTTTTAGTCTGCTTCTTTGCATACCTAGTAATTTCTACTGGATGTCAGACACCGTGAGTGTTAACTTGGTGAGTGCTGGAATCTTTGTATTCTTGGGCTTCATTCTGATGAACATTTAAAGTATTTGGAGATCATTTGATCTTTTTCGATCTTGTTTTTAAGCTTTGTTCAGTGGCACTAAAACAATTTAGTCTAGAGATAATTTTTTTTCTTCTAATGAAACAAATGCTTTGAGTACTCTCATTGCTTATAAATTAGGAAGTTTTAAATTCTGGCTTATAGTCACAGGCACGATTCCCAGCCTTTGGGAGTTCACTGGATTTTTTTTCTCTAATCTTTCTCCCCCGGCCTCAGGTAGTCCTTACGGGTTCTGATCCCTCCACACCTGAATGGTTAAAGTGGACCCTGGCAGGTCTCTGGAGTTCTCTCTTTGGGTCCTCCTCCTGCTACTCAGGTCCCAGACCTGTAAACAGGTACTCAGACCTGCAAACTCTAGCTGCCTTGATTCCTAATTCTGTCTCTCCAAAGTGGTGAGACGACTGGGTTAGAGCCTAAAAACTCCCTTTAGGCGGTAAGCTCGGGTGATTGTAATCCCACCTCATTTATTCATTTGTTCCCATCTCTCAGCAATCACTGTCCTTTGTTATCTGATGTTCAATGCCTTAAGAACAATTATATACATTTATATAGTTAATAATCATGTATTATGGGAGGATAAATCTTTTATCCGTTTAAGTTATTTGGAAATAGTTTGATACTTTCAGGACTTGCTTTTATGCTTTGTGAGGCTGCCCACAGCAACACTGACTTTAGTGTTGGGCTAATTTTTCCCAACCACCGAAGCGAGAATCTGAATATTCTATCTGATGCCCCATCAGAGGGGAAAAGTATGCCTCCTTTTAAAAAGTCCCATTGGTAATCTTTCTTCTTCCCTTCCTCCCCACAGCATTCCCGTCCCCACCATTAACACACAACACTAATCAAAGTATAGTACTTTATAGATCTTGAAGAACCAAATATTACTAGCATATTTTGCTAATTCTAAAAAAGATTACAAAATATGTTTCAGAAAGTGAGACTACAGGTCTTGGGAAGGATTTAGAAATCTACAGAGCCTTCTTGGGATCCTTAAGTGGAAAAATTAGGGACAAATCCTTAGTATCCATTAGAAGAGACGGTGTGAACCGTTCTTACCATTCTGACACTTTGCAATGCAGAGGAGGTGGTACAGTCCTGAGGATGCCTGTTGTGTGATTACGGGATCACTGTGGCAACACAGAAGAGACAATTCTGCTGCCAGGACACCCAGACATGGGGCATCAACACTTGCCTAGTGGAAAAACAGAGGAGGAAAAAAATGCATTTGCTGTGCACAGTTAACATGGAATGTCTGTATCTGATCCTCTAATATATATGTATCAGACTAGGATCAGATGATGAACTTCAGAATTTACAAAACCTATATTCAAATCTGTTCCTGAGCCTCAATTTCCTCATCTGTAAACTGCGGACAACAAATGCTATCTTGTAGTAGTTACTGGGGGGACTAGTAATGACAAAAAGAAAGTTCCAAGCCAGTTGCTCCGGGGAAATCATCTTCCCTGTGCGCTGCTCTGCCTCTTGCCCTTGCCCTCCCCTGCGGCTCCCTCCCCGCCGCAGCATTCGGGATGTGTGTCTCTCCCAAGCTGTGTCTTCACACTTCCTACAGCTTCCATTTGGACTCACCTCTACCTTTACTTGTGGAGTTTGTTTTGCCGGGCTTCAGGTCGATTTCTGGGGTGTTCAGGATAATTTGAAAATTATCTACTTGTATCCTTGAGACAACGTGAGCCTAGGGTCCTCCCACTCCACGGCTATCACCCGCCTTACATCCCACCCGTCTTTCAAATGCTGATGTGCCGAAGGAACAAACCGGGGGAAAATCTTTCTGTCCATGATACACCATGACACGTTTAGCTCACATTTCCTTGTCTGTTTGAAAACTGAACAGTTTAATGGAAGGGACGAACATGACAGCACAGAGGTCAGATAAGGAGAATTACTGCGTTAAAAAGTATTTTTGATAGAAAATCAAAATCAAAATCCAAATCCTGACGACAACTGGCAGTCAGGCTTGTTCAATAGGATGAGGGCCCCTGAGACTCTAGAAGACATTGGCTAGGGTAGTTTATGGGGGAAGAAAAGTCTTCCCACTGAACGGATGGCACCTGAGAACAGAACGGATCGTTACACATAATCAGAGAAGGGCAAACAAGTCCTCACTGATGATGTTCCGTGGGTCAGACGTGGAGGTACACAGAGGAGGCCTGTGGGAAGCTCAGCTTTTAATTTAGTAATACATCCAGCTGTTTTGGTTCGTGTATTTGTCCTCTCTCCTCCATTCATTTCACGGACTTAACCATCTTTAGAGGACGTCACCGTAAACAGAAAGTTAGGTTTTATGCCTCGGTGGATGACCGGGCTGGGGCGAGGGGAGCCTCGCTGTCCCGGAGAACGCTGGTGTGCCTCCACCTGCTGGCGCTCGGGCACATTGCAGAGCAAAGTGGGACGTCACCCTACGTGGCTTCTCGAAGGAATCTGTTCTAGGTAGGAACCGTCAACTCAGGAGAGCCTTCTGCCCCAGAAATGGAATTGCATATTTATCTTTTCACAGTTGAGGGGTGGGCTGTGTGTAGGGGGGAATGAACTCTATGAACATAATCAAAGTTGAGAAGAGGAGATAGAAGATGACAAAACTCCAAAATGTCTTACCTGTTACCTGAGTGGAACTCACTAGAATGAACGAACGAACGAATGAATATATGTACACTGAATGAAAATGCGGAAGCAGGTAGAAGCATGCGAGTAGGTCTTGCTCAGACTGTCCCCATCAAATTCTTGCTGAGTGCCTGAAACATTCGGGGCCTGTGCAGCAAGGAGGCCGGAGATGTGAACTACACTCAACATCAAGCCTTGCTGAAGAACTTGGTGTGATTCGCCTTTCAAACATGGGAAGGGACACCAGCCATTTTAGAGAACCGGAGAGCCTGAAGACTGAGACAAACCACTTCATCTCTCTTTTGAAATAATCAACAGGATGCAAAGAACATCACGGTTTACTTTTCCTCGTGTAAGCAAACTGTGTAACATCCCAAAGCTGATGTTAAACAAAATAGTAAAAATTCAGTTATGTTCTAAGGGTTATGTAGGCTTTTTGTCTCAATAGGTCTGGAAGCAATTTGTATAAGTAGTAGAAAATGGCTACACGAAGATGGTATCATAAATGTATGTTTCTGATCCCCTTTATTCTGAACTCCTAAAATATTTCAAACAATCAGAGGAGCAATTAGAAGTGCACTTTTAAAAGTCACAGTTGAGGGGCGCCTGGGTGGCTCAGTGGGTTAGAGCCTCTGCCTTCGGCTCAGGGCATGATCCCGGGGTCCTGGGATCGAGCCCTGCATCGGGCTCTCTGCTCAGCGGGGAGCCTGCTTCCTCCTCTCTCTCTGCCTGCCTCTTGGCCTACTTGTGATCTCTGTCTGTCAAATAAATAAATAAAATCTTAAAAAAAAAAAAAAGTCACAGTTGAGGACGAGCTATGGTGAGTGCTGTGACGTGTGTAAGCCTGACGATTCGCAGACCTGTACCCCTGGGGCAAATAATACATTATATGTTAATAAAAATAATTAATAAAAAAATCACAGTTAAGGATGAGTTGCAAAACAGAGGTTGGGTACACAGTATCTGTAAGAGTGAGAAATGTTTATAGATAGTAAGGTCTCTTAGAAGGAAGGCAATGATGGTATTAAAAATAGAGAAAACTTCAGCAAATACCGGCAATTATGAGATGCCTATTTGTTCTCCATTTGAAAGGCAACAATTAGAAAGTCCAGCGACTTGCCCGTGTCGTGGAGGTGTAGGGAAACAATCAGTGTAACATCCGCAGGAGTCCGAACCAGGTCATTGTGTAGTGCTGAAACAATAACATTCCTACTCTGTGATCTGTCATCTTTCTCAGTATTTCTAAGTACGCATGTACTTGAACAAAGGTGACCATTTGTATACTGTTGAACTAAAAAAACCCCCTAAATATACCTGAATGTGCATCTATAAGTAGATTACAATATATTAAAACGATGGATAGATGCTTGGGCTGAAAGAATGCGACAACTCCACACGTATTCCCATGGAGATCCCTGAGGAACGTACTGTTAGTGAAAAATCGAATTGCAGAACCAGGTATAAATATAATGTGGTTTTAATAAAGAAGCACTAAGTAAAAATCCGTGTATCTCAGAGCGTGCGTGCGTGTGCGGGTGTGCGCACGGGAGGCTGTCAGCGGGGCCCCTGTCACGGCAGCACGCGGGGGAGGGGAGTGAAGACTTCTGCCCCATCGCTGGCGTGCTCTGCGATGACACGACTCAGGAATTACTTGCATAAATTTCAAATAAATGCCTAATAGTTTAAAAATATTTTAGGAAAAGGAGAAATAAGGAGGAAAGAGGGATGGAAGGATTTATAAGGTTGCACGTAACACTGGTCGCGATCCACAGAGAATGCGGGGAGTCAGCGAAAAGTCTGGCACACTCATTCTGTGCGTAGAAAGCATAAAGGGTCTTCGCAACTGGTTGAGAAACTCTGCTCTGACGGACCTGAATCATGGAGTATATTGACTCTTTTCTTCATGTCCCACCCTGCCAGCACGGTCATACCAAGCAGGCGCTTGGGAGTTTTCAAGGCCCAAGGCTCGGAAAGTGAGGCTATGGCAATGCGGCCTCAAAGCACGTGGCGTGACGGCGCTCTGTGACTTACGTATCCCCTGACTCTCCGGGATGCAAAGCTTAGCACCCTGCTGATGATCACCATAGCCCTCTCCTGCAGGTAGGAGCTATCTTCGTTCATCCACACAGCCATGTCCTGTGGAAAACACAGTCATCACCCTAGAGCCTGGGGTTTCCACGTCTACAAGTTCCCTCCATTAGTCTCCAACTTCACCAAGTCGAGGGCCCCCACAGACCCTGATTATTTCATATCTAACCTACATTGATCTCAAAATGATGACAAGCTAGGAGTACACTAGTTCATCTCCTGTCATAACTACACTTGGGTTGTATGTTATTTAATTTTATGCAATGAATATTTACTCATGATGTGCCTTGTAAGTCACTTTGTCAGTCATCACGGAAAGTTTATCAAGAGGCTGTCGTGGGATTGTTAGCAGCTTCTCCTGCTTTTCTTTCAAAGTGCATATCCGCTCTCTCTGTCTCTCTCATCACAGGATCTGATTTTTAGTTTTAAAAAAGAATTGAAATGTCATCTGATCCTGAAATGTCATCTCACTCCAGAATTTCCTCTGCAGACTCAACACCCAGATATTTTCTGGCTCATAGTTGCAGAGAATATTCCTGGAGACAGCTCGGTTAGAAAGTTCTTGCTAATTTTGATTCAACTCCATCTAGCTGTAACTCTGTTTGTTCTAAGCCTTCAGATGCGGCGACATATTTACAAGCTTGGGAAGGGAAGAAACGGCATATGCCTCACATACCAACCACCACTAATGGATTTCATTCTTTCTTTCTTTTTCTTTTTCTTTTTTTTTTAAAGATTTTTATTTATTTATTTGACAGACAGAGATCACAAGTAGGCAGAGAGGCAGGCGGGGGTGGGGGGTGGGGAGCAGGCTCCCGGCTGAGCAGAGAGCCCAATGCGGGGCTCGATCCCAGGACCCTGAGATCATGACCTGAGCTGAAGGCAGAGGCTTAACCCACTGAGCCACCCAGATTTCTCAAGGCACTCTGTTTGAATGCACAGTATTTGTGCTAAATCTCCTTTCACTTGCTCCCATTGTAGAAAACTGTTCTGAAGTCCATTTCCTAGGGCAGAAGAGTCTCTAAATCCCAGGGAGGGTCAGCCTGTGCCTTTCCCAAGAGCGGGTTTTTAGCTCTTTTTGAGAATCAAGTGAGTTTCTAGACATGGAAGGTATGAGGACAACATAGTCAAGGGACAGGTTTCCAAGTTAGAGAGCCCCCCCCACTTCATTAGCGTGGCATATATTATTGCTTCCATTTCCTTATCAGCAAAATGGGGGAGAATCATAGTAGCTTCCTTGGAGGGTTATTTTAAGGATTAAATGAGATAACCTATATGTGAAATATTCAGCTTAGTTAACCTGATGTAGAGTAAATGCTCACAACAGTAGTTTATTGGTTGAAAGAGCATGCATGGGGAGGTGATTGTAATAATGGGATAATAATAAGGACTTTAAAGAGTTGTGAGGTTAAATTTTTAAAAATGCACAGAAAATACTCAAGTTGGGCACAAATTAACTCCGTGTATTTTATTTTCCCTCGCACTCCTTCTTGTCTTCCCAGATGCCAATTCTGCTTCTTTACTTGAATGTATTTTATGATTCGCCTAAACTCGTAATGCTCCTAGTAGAATAAGTCAACCTGGTTTCCCAGTATTTCCAGACAGGTGCCACCGATGGCATCAGATTAGAAGCCGTTGAGGATCGTAAGACACCCTGAGCGGCCTCCTGTCTCTGCCTGGGACGGTAAAGACACCGTGAGGTCCGGATGTAAGTGGGGGTTCGGACCGTTGTTGGGCTTTGCTCTGTCACCACGGTGTCCGTGAAGCCAGGATGCTTCAGCTCCAGCGGTGCTGGGGAGGAAGCAAGCGCACGGAGACCATCACGGCACGGCCGCGTGGACCCGCCGGTAGTCCAAGCCGATCGCCCTCTCTTTTCTGCTAAACCACACTGTATCACTCTTACATTGCCACAGAACATTTGGCTTCTTAAGTGTTTTGTTGCTGCCATCTTCCCAAAATTGAATTCTTAAAATTATGTCTCTTTAATTGAAATAAAGGGAAGCGATTTCACTTTGGGGATAATTAGACGGCTTGGGGGGAAAAGAAAAAAAAAAATCAGCCACCAAACACTTGAAGGAGACTTAAGTATAGGAAAAGGGAAATACTAAGTGAAATATAATGACCTCTTTAGATTTAAGACAAGAAAACAAAATTGCTCATTTTCCCTTTACCTTTAAGATTTGCAGTTTGTAGAGATCTTTAGACACTAAGATCAGAAGAGTGTCCTCAAATAAGTTTAAAGTGTTTTGATATAAATTCTGAAAAACAAAAAAAGTGACACAAGCAGCCGGCCAGGTAAAATTAGACATAACTTTGTTCAGTGTCTATGGCTTCATGCCCCGGGGTCCCGCGTTCTCCCCATAAACTGAAGGTAAGAGAGGAGAGAGACGGCCAGAGAGACGAGAGCTCTCAGGACCACGTGCCATGCACCACCCTCCACCTTCCAGGGCGGGTGCGCCGTGTAGCTGTGCTGGGGAAACTGAGACCAGAGATGTCGCTCCCCTCACTGCAGGGCTGGTCCTCCCTCCGCCTCTCCCTGCTCTTACTTCCCTTCTTGGAGCTTTTGTCCATAAACTCTTGTCCTTGCTAAAATAATTAACCAAAAATCTCTTCATTCATCTGTTCCTGTAACTCCTATACAACCATCAAATCCCATGAGTTGTAGAATTCACAAGGAGTCCAGGGGGTACGGATGAAAGCTGGAAGACACTGTGGTTAATCTATGGTATCGATAAAAGGTGAAGGACATAGGAAGGATTGTGACCTGCGGAGGGGCGCTCTGCGGGACTGCTGTGCTACGCGGTGACGGCTCCTAACAATTTAGGGAAGCAAACGCTCACCTGCAAGTCCTCTTTGTCATCTTCCCTGTTTCCCATTTCCTTCACTTCCTCAAGACTTGGTATAGAAAATACCATTTTAAAGGAGGACTTTATTATCTTCAGTTGGGTTTCAAACTGCAGTAGGGGATCTACATAGCTGGTAAGAAAGAGGTGTAATTATTAAAAAGAGGAGAGAACAAATGTAATCTAAGTTTAGAGGCTTTTTCTGGTGTAAGGGAGAATGTACTAGAAAATGAGGCCCAGCTCTTGGCTTTATTTAACATGTGGGTTTTACATATTCTCATAAAAATGACAATGGTGCTTTAAATGTAAAGGAATGAGTTTCTTTTTAAAAATCATCTGTAATCAGTTATTTAGAAACCAGAATATATTTCTCCATAGACACAATAACGTAAAGAGTGGTTACAATTCCAGGCAAACCCGCAAAGCCATGCTGAGCTTTAGCTGAAATATATTACTGCCACATTTTCTCTAAGCTGTGATACTACGCTTCTTACATTTTAATGTTTCTGAAATTATTGGGATGCAGCCTCTAATTCTTGGCAGAAGAAACCTGCTGTCAGCAGTTGGAAAGACAAGTTATGACACAGTTGTTATCCCTTAGATATGTGTGATGTGGATAACAATCCTTCCTGATTTTTTTTTTGAGGTGAAAATATTATTTTTTTTTTTGGAAAAGATAGTGATATAGATGGTAAGGTAGGAAATTTTATATTGGACTCAGAATATCTTTTTTTCTACTGGACGGGAAAATCAAAGTGTCTAATCCCACTGTTTGAAATGGAATTTCTTAGACTATGTTAGATAATTTTCAAATCTTGGGAAGATTAATTTGACTTATTCATAGCTTGAATGAATTATTAGACTCTGAACAGCTTCCAGTAGAATTTTCAGGGGAAGATATTTAACTTTTAGGACTAAATAACTTGGCTTAGGAAAATGCAAAATTAAGATTTTGATGAAATAGTAAATAGTTTCTTTCAATGTACTTTGAAATCATACCACTAGTTCTAAAAATGCTAAAATGTTCCAAATCATGACTAAAGATAAGAAAAGTAGCATGATCCTCTAAGCCTGTGCATAACTGCTAATGGGCAACAGATCTTCAAATTTTAAATATGAGGAAGGTTGAGTGTGAGACATTGATGATGCTAAAGAAAAAAGACACATGCAAATCTATGCATCAACATGGACAACTGCCGTTAAGGATACATTTTTTTTTGATGCACTTGTAATTAGCTTTCAAAAGAATAGTTATTAAATTACTAATGTGTTTTACAGTAAGTGACATCTTAGAATTAAGAATTTCAGTGTAAATGTTTTTTTTATATTCCAGGGTGCACAACCAGGTGATAGAGAAAGGAACTTGGGAAAGAAGAATAAGCATTCCTCACTCAATTACTGTATGATCAGTAAGCAAAAGGCAACACATACTTTTGCAAGTATAATTTTAAGAATCACAATTGAATAGAACAAAGCAGATGCCTCCTAATAAAAGCATGGGGAAATTATATTAAACAGATCACAAAGAAATCAGGAGGGACATTTTAATATGATAAAATGTTTAGTTCAAATAAAAGAATATTGAGAGATAAATATACGATCATTTGAAATAATAAAAGGGATAGTTAATAACATAGAAAAAATTAAATTATTAAAAATAACTATTAAAAGTAAAAGGTATTGAATTATTTAAAATACAAGAGAAAATAGAAATTGTTAAAGAAAATTATTAAAAATACAAGGAAAAACAAACACAGTCATAGAATATTAAGCATTCAATTATCAGCATATGGTAGGTAAAAATTAAAAATTCTGCAAAAGAGATCTTTACTAAAATTAATAAGGACGTATAGATAAATTATATTAAATGAGATAACAAGGATTGTCTTTCTCAATAATCATGGTGTGCTGACAAATATTTATCATATTTGTAAATATATGTTTTATTCTCAGATCACAATGAGAAATCCATTTTAAAAATGAGAAAATTCAAAGTACTTAAAAATACTTGAACACTTTTAGAATTTTTCTCATTTAAAATAAGGGGCATCTGGGTAGCTCAGTTGGCTAAGCATCCCACTTTTGGTTTTGGCTCAGGTCATGGTCTTGTGGTTGTGGGATTGAGCCCTGGGTTGGGCTTGGTTCTCAGTGCAGAATCTGCTTCAGATTCTCTCTCCTTCCCTCTCACTCACTTTCTCTCTCAAATAAATAAATAAAATCTTTTTAAAAAATAAAAAAATAAAATGAGAGAAAAATGACAAACTAAACATGTAACCAGATTTTAAAGCTACTAAAAATATAATCAAAGAAATAAAGGGCATAAACAAAATGAGTAAGTATAAAATGAGGAAAGGGGAATAATAAATATAATGATCCTTGCTGGCAAATTTAATAGATATTTAAAAAAGAAAAAAGAGGAAGCAGAAACTCAATATCAAGAAAGCCTACAGAAGTAAAAAAAAAAAAAAGGAGTAAGCTATGGTATGGGTTTAATAGAAACAAATAAGACTGATTTATATTATTAAATTATACAGGCATATGTGAGGATATAGCTTGTGTGAAAATTTATGTACCAAATAATATTTGGCCAAAGTACAAACAGCAAAATCTATAATACATTTTTTAAAAATTAAAGGAAAATTATTACCTGGGGATTTTTAATACATTTAGGTAGACCAAAAATAAAAAAATAAGTTAAACTTACTTGTGGAGCATAAGGAATAACACAGAGGACATGGGGAGATGGAGAGGAGAAGGCAGTTGGGGGAAATTGGAAGGGGGAGACGAACCATGAGAGACTGTGGACTCTGAGAAACAAACTGAGGGTTTTGGAGGGGATGGTGGTTGAGGGTGGGGTAAGCCTGGTGGTGGGTATTGTGGAGGGTACGTATTGCATGGACCACTGGGTGTGGTGCATAAACAATGAATCTGGGAACACTAAAAAAATAAAATAAAATAAAATTACAAAAAAAATTTATGAAACAGAGGGTTCTAATCCAGGGTCTGCCTTTTCATGAACCCTGTAAAATACCAAGTTTTGTTTCTATGTGTCTGTGTGTATTTTGGGGGGTGGGTAGTCCAAAAGTTTCATCAGTTTCCCAAAGGAGAATTAAAATAAGTTAAGAAGCACTGATACTGAGGACTTTATCACCAGACACTAGGTATCTTACTTGCCCTGCATGCATTATATCAGTACATCTTCAAGGCAATACTAAGAGGTCAGTACTATCATGATGCTCAACTTTTGGACAAGGAATTTGAGGCACCGGGAAGTTAAGTAACTTCATTAAAGTCACAAAATCTGGAACTGATATGAGAAACTTGGTCTGTTTGTCATAATAGTCTTTCTTTAATTTTATAAAATTTCTTATAGATTTCATTTGTCATACATTGGCCAAGTACTATCTAGTACCTAAAGTATTATTTTAGTACATAAGGTCTTCATGTGCACCTACTATCTGTCTTTGTGTAGTACTATTTTGTGAATTCTAGTTAATTCACCTAGGCAAGATATACACACAGACCTCAACACAAAATAGTAAATGAGCTTATCAGTTCAGAAGAACAACCAATGAATGGTAATCAGGGATCTGGTTATAACTGGTTATTGAAAGCATTTATAATAAAAGACAATCTCAAAAATATTAACTAATTCCAGAAAGGCTGGGAAGCTGATAGAAGAGGAGGACCCAAGCTCACACTGTCCACCAGATGCGACTAGATAATGCCCACATCAGTGTAAGTAATCCAGAAAAGGACTCAAGGAATGGCAGAACAAACTCTACAACTAAAGGTAAAGAGGCCATATATAAGAGGATAGAAAGTGCAGAGACATAGTGGGGAGCTAAACAGACCATGGGCCATCTGTGGGCGGGACAGAGCTTGCAGGCACAGAGAGAGGAGTGAAAAGGACCCTAACACTGGAAGCCCCTACAGGGAAGACATTTGGCTTTGAAAACTAGAGACGCCAGATTTCATGAGTTCTGACTACCAGTGGGACTTAAAGCCTGGAATTTAAAAAATCAGCAGGCTTGGTTCTGGGACAGCCTAGAGGGCAACGGAAAGCAGAGTCGCTGCTCTTAAAGGGATAGCAGATGAACAGCCCATGGAGATCCGGCATAAAAGCAGCTGTTTGAAAAATGCTTGGGGCTTCCGGGATGGAGTGTTATTTACTAATCTCAGATCAAGTCCTGGAGGGACAGAAGTCACTGGGGGACTCCTGCAGGAACAGAGGAACTGGCAGGATCCCTGAGGGACTTTTCCAGGAACTGAGGAGCTATCGGGGACCATTCCCCTCCCCTGCTCTTCAGCATAAACACGCAGCTGCTTGCAGGAACCAGCACTGCACAGGTATTCACTACCCGACTTGCTTACACCACGGGATCTCCAGGCCCCCATCTTCAGTGCCCTTTCCAGTTGAGCTTGCCTCGGTCCTGGTGCTGTTTGTCCCTTCCCCTAGAAGATGGGCACAAACCTTGCCAACACTCTATCTCCTGGCCCACTTTGTGGGACCTCAGTCTCCCTGGGTGGCAGCAACCCCATGGAAGACTAATGCACAACTTGCTAAAACTGGGAGCCCCCCCCCCAGTCAGCCCATCCCACTGGCAGTGACACATCCACTCCAGTCGCTCTTGGCCTACTCACACAGGGGCTGAAAGCCTGACAATGTGCAAGCAGTGCCAGCAATGGCCAGCACTGCTCCAAGGTGACTCTGGCCTGTGCCAAGAGGACATACCAGTCAGAAGGTAGCTGCAGCAGGTGTCTGCAGCAGTTGGGCAGACACTAGTTCTGATTGCAGACCCCACCCACCAATAAGAATTTCTCAGGGGGCAACACAGGGAAAGGGCCCTGCAGTTTGGTGCTATGTCATCTCTGGCAAATGCCTAGTTTCACTCAACTTAAGCCCAAGGTGGCCCTCGACTGGTCCACTAACACCACCAGGATAAGCCACTGCCCACAGAGAAATAGAGTCACTGCAGATGGCTGGACTGAAGGGGAAAGTGAAAGACACAACAGCAGGGCACATGCAACACACACAGGAGACACCCATGAAGTGTCAGTTTCTGGTGAGCCAGAGACATTGCATGCAGGGCACTACAGACCCTCTTCTTCATAAGGCCGTTACTTTCTAGAGCAGGAGACAGAGCTGAGTTTTCTAACAGAAACAGACCCAGAGAGTTAGACAAAATTAGGAGACAAAGGAATATGTCCCAAATGAAAGAAAAGGACAAAACCACAGCAAGAGACCTAAGCAAAATGGACATAAGTAATATGTCAGGTAGAGGATTTAAAGTAATGACCATAAAGATATTCACTGAACTTGAGAAAAGAGTGGCGGACATCAGTGTGACCCTATAACAAAGAGATATAAAAGGGCAAATCAAAGACGCAGAACACAATAAATGAAATTCAAAATATACTAGCTGGAGTAAGTAGCAAGTAAGAGGAAGCCGAGGAACAAAGAAGCAACCTGGAGGACAGAATAATAGAAAGGAATCAAGTTGAGCAGGTTAAGAGAAAAAAAGTCTATGTGGAATGAGAACAGACTCAGGGAACTCAGCAACTCCATCAAGCATAATAGCATTCTCCTTATAGGGACCCCAAAAGAAGAGGAGAGAGAAAAGGGAGCAGAAAATTTACTTGAAGAAATAGTAGCTGATAAGTTCCCTAATCCAGGGAAGAAAACAAAGATCCATATCCAAGAGGCACAGAGATTCCCCAACAAAATCATCCCAAGGAGGTCCGCACAAGACACACAATAATTAAAATGGCAACACATAGTGATAAAGAGAGAATTTTAGAAGCGAGAGAAAAAGTGACAGTTATATATGAGTGAAACCCCATACGTTATCCAGAAGATTTTTAGCAGAAACTTTGAAGGCCAGGAAAGAGTAGCATGATATATTCAAAGTGCTGAAAGGGGGAAAAAAAAAAAATCTGCAACCATGAATACTCTCTCCAGCAAAGCTATAATTCAGAAGAGAAGGAGCAATAAAGAGTTTCCCAGACAAACAAAAACTAAAGAAGTTCATGACCATTAAACCAGCCTTACAGGAAATGTTAAAGGAGACTGTATGATTATAAAGGGAAGACCATAAGTAAGAGTAAGAAAAGTAGGAAGGACAAAAGTAATAAAAATAAGTCTACCCATAAAAAAATCAGCCAAGGGACCCACAAAATAAAAGGAGGTAACGTATTACATCATAAACCAAACATGTGGAGGGGAGAGGAGTAAAGAAAGGGCTCAAGTGTAAGGTGTATGCAGAAATGTAATATACAAATCTAATGGTAACCACAATCAAAAACCAGTAATATATATGCGAAAAGTAAAGAGTAAGAATCCAAGTATGTCACTAAAGAAAGCCAGCAAACTGTGAGAGGAGAGCAAGAGAAGAAAGGATCAAAGAGGAGCTATAAAACAACCACAAACCAAGTAACAAAATGGCAATAAATACATACCCGTTTACTTGGAATGTAAATGGACTAAATGCCCCAAACAAAAGATATACGGTGACAGACTGAATTTAAAAACAAGACCCTTCTATATGCTGCCTACAAGACTCATTTCACACCTAAAGACATGTGCAGATTGAAAGCAAGGGGATAGAGAAACATTTATCATGCAGATAGATGATAAAGGGAAGCCAAGATAGCCATACTAATGGCTTTTCTCTTTGAAGAAAATAGAATTTATGACAAAACTGTAACAAAAGACCAAGAAAGACACCATCTAATAATAACATGGACAATTGAACAAGAAGATATAACAATTGTATATATTTATACACCCAGCATTGGAGCACCCAAATACATGAAACAGTTAATAACAAACATAAAGGAACTAATAGATAGTAATACAATAATAGTAGGGGACTTTAAAACCTCACTTATGTCAATGGATAGATAATCCAGACAGAAAATCAACAAGGAAACAGCGATTTTGAATGGCACAAGGGATGAGATAAAATTAACAGATATATTCAGAACACTCCATCCTAAAATAGCAGAATACACATTGTTTTTTGTTTTTATTTTTAGAGAGAGAAACAGAGTGGATGCAAGTGGCAGGGGGGTGAGGGGGAGAGGGAGAGAGATAATCCCAAGCTGGCTCTATGCTCAGTGCAGAGCCTGAGTTGGGGCTCAATCTCATGACCCTGAGATCATGACCTGAACTGAAATCAGGAGTTGGTTGCTTAACCAACTGAGGCACCCAGGCACCCCAGAAAACACATTCTTTTTAAGGGCACATGAAACATTCTTCAGAATAGATCACATAATAGGCCATGAAACAAGTCTGAACAAATTAAAAAAGATCAAAGTCACACCATGCATTTTCTCTGACCATCACACACGAAATTAGAAATCAACCACCAGAAAATACCTGGAAAGAGCACCAAAACATGGAGGTTAAATAACATGCTACTAAACAATGAATGGGTCAACCAGGAAATCAAAGAAGAGATTAAAAAATTACATGGAGAAAAATGAAAATGAAAACACAATGGTTCAAATAATTGGATGAAGCAAAAGGGAAGTATATAACAAAACAAGCCTACCTCAAGAAGCGAGAAAGATCTCAACCTAACCTACACCTCAAGGAGCTAGGAAAAAAACAATAGACAAAACCTAAAACCAGCAGAAGGAAGAAAATAATAAAAATTAGAGCAGAAATAAATGAAATAGAAACGAAAACCACAATAGAACAGATCAATGAAGCTAGGTTCTTGGGAAAAATCAATAAAATTGATAAACCTCTTGCTAGACATCTCAAGAAAAAAAGAGAAAGTACTCAAATAAATAAAATAAAAGATGAGAGAGGAGAAATAACAATGAACACCATGGAGATAGAAATAATTATAATAGAATATTATGAAAAATTATATTCCAAATTGGACAACCTGGAAGAAATGGATAAATTCCTAGAAACACAAAAACTACCAAAACAGAAACAGAAAGAAATAGAAAACTTGAACAGACTGATAAGCAGCAATGAAAATGAATCAGCGATCAAAAAATTCCCAACAAACCAGAGGCCAGGACCAGGTGGCCTCACAGGTGAATTCTACCAAACATTTAAAGAATAGTTAATGCCTATTCTCAAGCTTTTAAAAAAGTAGAAGAGGAAGGAAAATTTCCGAATTCATTTTATGAGACTAACATTACCCTGATATAAAACTGGATAAAAATACCACAAAAAAGAGAACTACAGACCAACAACTCTGATGAACATAGATGCAAAAGCAGCATTTTTCACAGAAGTGGAACAAAGGATACTAACATTTGTATAAAATCACAAGACCCTGAATAGCCAATGGTCTTGAAAAAGAAAAACAAAACTGGAAGTATCGCAATTCTGGACTGTAAAGCTGTAGTAATCAAAACATTATGGTACTGGCACAAAAAGAGACAACATGGATCAATAGAACAGAATAGAAAACCCAGAAATAAACCTACAATTACATGTCAATTAATTTTTAACAAAGGAGGCAAGAATATGCAATGGGAAAAAGACAATTTCTTCAACAAATGCTGTTGGGAGAAGCCTGGATAGCTACATACAAAAGAATGAACCCGGACCACTTTTTTACACCATACAAAATAATAAACTCAAGATGGATTAAGAATCTAAATGTGAGACCTGAAACCACAAAAATCCTAGAAGAGAACACAAACCATAATTTCTGACTTTCGCCATAACAACATGTTTCTAGATATGTCTCCTGAGGCAAGGGAAACAAAAGCAAAATTAAACTACTGGGACTTCATAAAAATAAAATACTGCACAGCAAAGGAAACAACCAACAAAACTAGAAGACAACCTATGGAATGGGAGAAGATATTTGCAAATGACATGTCCAATAAAGGGTTAGTATCCAAAATATATAAAGAATTTATGAAACTTAACATCCCCCTCAAAGTGAATTAAAAAAATGGGCAGAAGAGATGAATAGACATGTCTCCAAAGAAGACATCCAGATGGCCAACAGACACATGAGAATATGCTCAACGTCACTCATCATCAGGGAAATACAAATTAAAACTATAATGAGATATCACCTCCCACTTGTCAGAATGGCTAAAATCAATAAGAAACAACCAATTTTGGCAAGGATGTGGAAAAAAAGGAACCCTTTCACACTGTTGGTGGGAGTACGAACTGATGCATCCACTGTGGAAAACAGTATAGAGGTCCTTCAGAAAGTTAACAGTAGAACTACCCTACAGTCCAGGAATTGGGCTACTGGGTATTTACCCAAAGAATATGAAAGCACTAATTCAAAGGGATATGTGCACCCCTATGTTTATAACGGTATTATTTACAATAGCCAAATTATGGAAACAGTCCAAGTGTCCATTGATAAATGAATGCATAAAGAAGAAATGGTGTATATATACAATGGAATATTATTCAGCCATAGAAAGAATGAAATCTTTACATTTGCAATAACATAAATTGATCTAGGGAGTATAACGCTAAGCAAAATAAGCCAGTCAGAAACAGACAAATGCCATATGATTTCACTCATCTGTGGAATTTAAGAAACAAAACAAACATACAAAGGGAAATCAAAAGAGACAAATGAGAAGACAGACTCTTAACTACAGAGTCTGGTTAAAGATAGTTCCCAGAGAGGAGGTGAGTGGGGGGATGGGTGAAATGGATGACGAGGATTTGGAGAGGGGTGTGGGGGGTAGGGTGAGCCTAGTGGTGGGTATTAAGGAGGGCACGTGTTGCATGGGGCACTGGGTGTGGTGCACAATGAATTTTGGAACAATGAAAAAAAATTAAATTAAATTAAAAAGAAAGAGAACACTTCTCTTGATGAGCACTGAGTAATATATGGGACAGCTGAATCACTCACATGATTGTACACCCGAAACTGTATATTAACTACACTGGAATTAAAATAATAAAAAAAACTAACAAATTTCATTTATGAGTATGAAGTTTAAATTTTTAGAATAATAATTTTAAAATAATAAAATAACATTATAACACCAATTATGATTTATCATCAGAATGTAAGGATAGACCAATAGCCTAAAAACTACTAATTAACACATACCTATAATAGATTAAATTAAAAATCATGCTTTAATCAATATTGAAAAAGTATTTAATAAATATCAACATCATTTTTTAAGGAGAATGAATAGTTTGAATAATTTCTTGAAAGGTTTTATTTAAACCAACATTTTGCTAATTGAGAAGTCGTGTATGAGTTTTTATTAAAAACAGGAACAACATAAGGGTTCAATTTCCTATTTTAAAATATTGTGTTAGAATTTGTTGTTTTTCAAATAAGACATGGTCTAATAAAAATAGTTCAGTGAGCTCAAACACAGGATAAATATATCCCCCCCAAAATCCCATATGTATCCCAACATATCAGAAATTGCTGTCCAAACAATAAAATGGGGGTAGGAGGGAGCCAAAATACAATATAAATAAGAAATCAGTCTAGTAATGTGCAGAATCTATGTTAAAAATGCCTCAAACTTTGAAGGGAGAACACAAAACAACTTGAATAATTAGAAAGATAGATTTATAAATAGGAACATCATTTATAAATGTCAATTATTCTCAAATTATTTTACAAACTCTGAAAGCGCAATTAAAATTTCAGGACATTTTCATCAGAAGTTGATAAAACACATTTACCTTCCTCTTAGAAAAATAAATTGGAGAGATTATCAAAAGTTATGATGCAGGAAGTGATCAAGAAAATAAGGAAGATCTAGTTCAATCAGATAATAAAATCTATTATAAAACAGCACTAAGTCAAAACAGTTTAGTGGTGGCACCACAATAAAATTCTAAATAATGGGAGAGAATGTAAATTCTAGAGAATATCTAATATGGGAATAGAAAATACCTGTATTAAATACTCTTGTCTCCCCTCCCTGGCCAAATGTGGCACTAATCTATTGAGAATATTTCATGTTGGATCAGAATGTGTTCTTAGAATGCCTTTTTTTAAATTAAAATTTTTTTGAGATGTTTGTAGTTTTACATGATGTTGTAAGAAATAATAAAGAGAAACATCTAATATACTTCCCACAGTTTTCCCCAGTGGTGACATTCTCCAACGATTATAGTAGAGTATCACCACCGGGATATTGATAGTGATTCCTCCCAGCCATCTTGTTCAGATCTCCCCAGTTTTATTTGTGCTCGTGTGTGTGTGTGTGTGTGTGTGTGCGTGTGTGTGTGTGTGTGTGTGTGTGTGTGTATTTAGTTCTATACAATTCGATCACAGGTGTACATTCCTGTATCGACCACTGCCATCAAAATCCTCAAGAACAGCTTGGAACCCTTAAGCACGTAAGTATTCCCTTATACAGACAAATGTAAAAAAGCATTCAGAGTTTAAACAAGCCTTTGGGAATGAAGCACTTTAAATCAGTGTTATCTGTATTGGGATCAACAAACAGTTTCTGTGACGGTCCTCATGACAAGTGTACGAGGCTTTGCCGGCCAAATGGCCTCTGTCTGCTCAGGTCTGCCATCACAATGCAAAAGCAGTCACAGACAATGCATGAATAAATACATAAATGTGGCTGTACTCCAACAAAACTTTGTTTACCAACCTTGGAATTTGAATTTCACATAGCATTTGCATGTTGTGAAATATCCTCCTTCTTTTAATCCTCCCCCAACTATTTAAAAATGAGGGGCTCAGTGGGTTAAAAATGAGGGTGGCTCAGTGGGTTAAAACCTCTGCCTTTGGCTCAGGTCATGATCCCAGGGTCCTGGGATCGAGCCCCGCATCGGGCTCTCTGCTCCATGAAGAGCCTGCTTTCTCCTCTCTCTCTGCCTGCCTCTCTGCCTACTTGTGATCTCTGTCTGTCAAATAAATAAATAAAATCTTTAAAAAAAGGGGGGGGGGTGCCTGGGTGGCTCAGTCTGTTAAGCGTCCGGTCTTGATTTTGGTTTCAGGTCATGATCTCAAGGTCGTGAGACAGAGCCCCATAGAGCTCTGCACTGAGCTTGGAGCCTGCTTAGGATTCTCTCTCCCTCTCTATCTTCCCCTCTTCTCCCCACTCTCACTCCCTCTCTGCCAAAAAAAATGTAAAAAACATTCTTCTCTCTCAGAATGTACAAAACCAGGAGACTACAAAAACAGATTTAGCCCATAGGCCAAGTTTGTTGACTTCTGGTTTGCATAATGGAATTGTGAAGATAATTTAAATTCACTCATAACATCAAAAATATCTGTTATAGCCTAGAGGGTAACAAAAATCAACTAACAGAAAACTAGGAGAAAGTGAACGTAATAGTAAAGTGTGATATAGAATTAATTTTATACGAGATGTCATACAAAAAAGTGAAAGAAAAAAATAGCAATGACACTAAAATCAATTCTGAGAAGACAAAAAAGAATAAAAAATTTTAACCCCATAGAAATGTCATGAGACACTTACTAAGTATATGCCAAAACGAAAATCCTCATGAAGCTGCAAAGACTACAAAAAAATTCCCACATGAGAAAATTCATAAATATATAAACATACAGAAAATATTAGGTCTTGCTTTTTTTTTTTGAAAGGAATACAAATTAAAATAATAATGAGGTGCAATTTGGGGCCTATTAAATTAGTAAAGTAGAAAAATGTATGTAAGAATCTATGTCTTCTGGTGACTAGGCTTTGAAGAAACGTTATTAGTGAGATTTTTCTGGACAGCAAACTGACTCCTTACTAAAAGCTCTAAGTAGGTTTTCAATCCCATCTGCAATAGTTTGGGATCTTGGGAAACAGATGCCAAAACGGGATTAGAGGTGCATGAGATTTCGGAGAGAAAGAGAGAAGGAAGGAAGGAGGGTTAGAAAGTGTATAGACCGTAGCAAGTTCTAAGAAGGGTTCAGCCGGGTTGATGGGTTTCCTAGATTCAAAGTCACCCACTGGAGTTGACTGTCCCACCAGGCTGCCTGGACGGTCAGGGAGCAGCTAGGGCTCTCTACCAATTAGGATTCCCAGCAGCAGGCCATTTTTGTGGTTGCCTGTCATCTAAATCGGTAACCTCACCCTTGGAATGCTATTTCAAAAAAATATTTCAGAGGAGAGACGATCTTTTATGTACAAAGATGATTATCATACTATTGGCAAAATAAAATATAATTTAAAAATTTCAAAATTGGGAAATCTTATACTGCCATTAAAACAAAAATATGAGCATGTAGGGAAAAAACTTAAGACATAATGCCAAAGGGAAAAATATTACAGAAAATCTGATTAGCCTACGATAATTAGACTACCCGCTGATCCGCACAGTACTGAAGAAGTGAGGAAGAACGTGAGAAAGAAAGAAATAGTAGCTGCTGAGTTGGGATGGTGGTATTTGGAGCTGTTTTCTGTTTTTCACAACTGTGATTTTTCTCTGTTGCATTTTGAAGATGTCCAGTCAGTGAAATGGGCGAGTGTTAGAGCTTACCGTACCTGGAGTTCATTGCAAGGATCATGGCTTGGTCACCTAACACGCCTGAGTACGCATCCCATAGGCAGGCAGCTATATTCTCCTGGAAGTATCAGGGAAAAGGGAAGAATCAGTGTTAGCAGGCCTGTGAGGCATCACATGGAGTTCTCTCCTTCCCAGAGACTGGGCTGGAGCACGAGTCCTAGAGTTTGCAGCGTTGAAAACAAACTAATTTAAATCCATGATAGCATCTTGGCCTGAACGGCGGCCTTTTACCGCCAACCACTGCGTTTCTATAATGGACACTTCCAGACAAAACTTTGTCAGCCATGTTCATTACCAGGAGCTCCTCTGCCCACCACTGTCACTGTTAAGTGCAACCCACTCAGTGGGGAGTCTCTTGATAGAAAATAACCACAGGAGGGTTTAAGTCAGGCCTGACCGAAGAACGTCTCACGCCATAGAAGGAGAACCACGTGGAGGTCAGTGCATAGCTCTTTAAACTTACCAGTGACAATCAGTGAGGTTCCATTAAGACGTCCCGATTCTTTATTGAAGACACTGGAGAAAACCTAGGAGAAGAGCTTCTCTTCCCTTGCGTGCATCCTTGTGTCGTTTACACAAGCCTCTGTTGCAACGTCACTTCCTTGCCTCAGACCCAGTAGTACTGTTTGTGGAAAGTCTCAGTCTATATTTCTGAAATAACTCAAAGTTCCTTTTTAGGTCCTGCCGTATAATAATGCTATTTCTAAGGGCACGTATGCCTTCTAACGCATGTGTAATTGCCCACCACTGATTACCTATCACCCTAACGAAAGCCCTTTTCTGTCTGTTCAGTGCTCCTCCCTGACTTCAGCATGGAATGCCCTTTGGGACCTATGTCCTGTCTTTTGTGGGGTGCGAGAGCTATTCTCATGGATAGGGCTACATGCCTGTCTGTTCAGTCCATATTGTGGACTGCATGTTTGTGCTCCCTCCAAAACTGTATGTTGAAGCCCTAACCCCCAGTGCGATGGTATTTGGAGATGGGCCTCTGGGAGATAACGAGGTTGAGATGAGGTGACGAGAGTAGAGCCCCAAGATGGAGCTCATGCCCTTCTGAGACAGATGCAAGAGAGCTCGCCTTCTCTCTCTTTCTGCCACATGAGGATGCGAGGAGAAGACGGATGACCATCTGAAAACCAGGAAGAGCAACCTCGCCCAGACACTGAATCTTGGCCTGATCTGTGCTCTTATCTGGCCTTCTTAGCTTCTAGAAGTGTGAGAAATTTCCATTGTTTAAGCCACCCGGTCCCCTGAACTGACTAGGACAGTAAGAGAAACTTTCTGTTTGGGATCTGACCTAAAAACTGGCATGTCCCCAGTAGACACAAGTACGCTGTCATGACCATCCCTGGTAAGAGCACACAGAACATTTCCTAACACCTCCCCCTCTGGGCTGGGCTCAGATAGTGGTGCAAGAGTTATTTTTCTTTCTCTAAAATATTTTTTTAAAGAAGATTTATTTGTTTATTTGAGAGAGAGAGTGCCTGAGCAGGGGGAGGGGCAGAGGGAGAGGGAGAGAGAGAGAATCTCAAGCAGACTCCCTACTGAGCACAGAGCCCCACACAGGGCTCAGTCTCATGACCCCAAGATCACTACTTGGGCTGAACACTCAACTGACTGAGCCACCCAAGTGCCCCATTCTCTACAATATTTGTATCCATATCCACCATTGATTCCTAACAACAGCAAACATGACCCTACTCAATCTTAAAAGAATAATTCTTTGCTATGTTGCTTATTACCATATCGCATGTTATCATTACTTAGAGAACTCATAAAACCTTTTATATATGCCTCTAGAGGATGAATAGGTCTGTATTCAAGACCAGCCACTAAAAACCAAACCAAACCAGGGCTTCCATGATTGTGATGTACCGCCAGGATTGAGCAGCACTTTTTTTTTTTTTAAGATTTTATTTATTTATTTGCAGACGGAGATGACAAGTAGGCAGAGAGGCAGGCAGAGAGAGGGGGGAGAGGGAAGCAGGCCCCCTGGTGAGAAGAGAGCCTGATGCGGGGCTTGATCCCAGGACCCTGGGATCATGACCTGAGCTGAAAGGCAGCGGCTTTAACCCACTGAGCCACCAAGGCACCCCAAGAAGCACTTTTCAAGCGAACTATTTCCTCTTAATCCTGGAGCTTGCTTCTCCATCACAAATTGCCAGCTAGTTGATCTGTAACAACATGGACCTTGGCTTCCCATCCGTTAGCTAGCTTCTCTTTTTCTCATGGAGCCAAATTTGTGACTACGACTCCCATCACCAGGTTATCATTCTTCTCATATTACTTCGGCATCACATTTTTGTTGAATAACTGATTGACAGCATGTCCCCTTCTGGTGGTGGACATGCTTTTGCCTGCACCATAGGTACCGCCAATGTTAACGTAATGCCAGAAGCCAGTGCACATGTCGGCAAGTGACAAGGATTGTCTAACATCGATCAACTGGTTCTGTAGTGATGTCAATCTAGTACGTTAAAGGACTTGTCCGGGAATTTCACCTGCTTTCCCCAGTTAGGTTTTTTCTTATTGTTCAGGCTCTGTAACATGCTCAACAGTGTTCCCAGAAATTTTCAGTACCTCCTCTGGGGAATTATGATTATCACTCTGGCTTTGATGTCTATTATATGGATAAATTCTCTTTCTTCTCATTTTCAATTACTCCTTAATCACCACGGCTCTCCATTGGAAACCCACAGTAAATGATGAGATGGTCACAATCCTGGAAACCTGTACTTTGTAATATATTTCATAATACTAGGTTCTAGGACCAGGCTGGTGCACCTTAAGCTTCCATATTTATTATTTTGGCTTTCTTCTTTTAACTGACCATCTGCTTTTTATATATATCTTATATCATTGACATTTTTGTTCATTATCTGTTGTCATTCTTG
Source organism: Martes martes (assembly GCF_963455335.1). Classification (NCBI taxonomy): domain Eukaryota; kingdom Metazoa; phylum Chordata; class Mammalia; order Carnivora; family Mustelidae; genus Martes; species Martes martes. The sequence goes on from NC_137903.1 coordinate 66,291,227, forward strand.
GCCAGAGAAATTGGAGTCATGCCAATTGGACAAGTTCCCTAACCTCAGATGTCTCAAATCACATACATTATGTGTTTCTGATGCCACCTAAGCCTGGGGGGAAATGGTATTACCATAATAATCATGATTCTGAGGGAATTTGAACTCCCCTGTAGTAATTCTCAAACAATCCCAGGAATGCTCAAAGGGAGCCATGAACATGGTCCTCTCCAGTATGATGTGAATTCGCACCTTTTCCTTCATCTCTAGCTCAGAAGAATCCTCTCTTCTTTGACAATAGCAAAATACCAAAATTCAGGGAGATATAGAATCTGAATTGAGGTCATGAATATCTAATGCCTTTACGTCTTTGGCTTCCTATCTGTGCTGGTGCCTTACGGAAGGTGTTTCGCTGATGTTCTCAGATCCCTCCAACCGTGGCAAGGCCAGATACTGAGAGATCTGAAGGCTACACCCAGGATTAGTCCCTCCCTGACTCCCAAAGCCAGTTAAATTATTTTCCCCTACTACAGAAGCCACCAGAACCAGCATAACCACACTGTACGCTCTCAGTATTGTGGTTCTTTTAGTTTTCACTTGTTTATGACTTACACTCCTAGGAAGATTGGTAAGAGAAATCCTTGAAAGAGAGTTTACTGGGCTCAATATAGAACTGACTCAATCTTTCTACATGGGTCATTTTCTTTAAACTAGTTTTGTGCCTCAACTGTCTTTTCTTAGGAAGCTTTTTTCCAGGAAAAAGAAAGGGGCCTACAACACCAATTCTCCAGACATTTTAGGATCTTATGATAAACATGGGTCTAGGCTCAAGATGGGACCCCAAATACACACTTCCCTCATCAGAAAGTCTTTGCCATCCTTATAAATCTTCCTTCCCAGCCAAGAATTTTGTTATGGAAAGATGGGGGACTAAATAGCTCTTTAATATCTGTCCAAGGCTGAATTCCCAGGACACAGACATTTTCAATTAACCATCAGATTTCTTTTTCTTTTTAGTGTTTATTACATTAAGCAATGGGGCTAGGAGGAAAACAGATAGTTTTGGCTTTACTCTTATGGGAAAGCAAACTTAAAACAAATAACAGAAACTGTGGTGTTTTAAAAGAGGAATTATAGGAATTACTAAGGGAAGCTACCTAGTAAAGGACATCCAGGAAATTTTACCTTTAAAAGTTTTAATTTCAACCTAGAGATTATTGTGGTGGAGGGAATGGAGAAAGAGTGTTTGGAACAGTGGAACAGTACGTGCTAAGGACTTGAGTGGAAAAAGGGTTTGATGCATTGGAGAAACGGTTCTCAGCCCTGGCTGAGAAAACCCAGATGCCTAGAACTCACTCCATGCAAGTGAATCAAAATCTCTGAAGGTATGGCCCTAGCAATAGTACTTTCTTTTTAAGCTCCACATGTAATTCTAATATAAGCCAGAACTGGAACCATTGCATTAGAGAACATGTAAGAAGGGCAAAGAGAGAAAGGAGAGTCATAAGTAATGGGGCCAGAGAGGTTAAATCAGGACAAGTCCCTTTGTGAAACCTAAAGATGTACTACTCATCTCTAAGAACAATGGGGAATTATTTAATCAAAGGGGGGTCAAGATCACAGTGCTGCTTTGTAGACTTCTTTGAACAAGGCAACGCTTTAGATTTGAAGCATGAAAGCCGTTGGAGATTTGGATGGGGAGAGTTCAGGACAGGGTTGCTGCAGATTCCCCAATTAGTGGGTTCACTATGCTGATGCATGAAGTTCGGGTTTCACATGGATCTGGGTTCCTCATCGATCTTCAGACACAAATGCATCTATACACAAATGAACAAAGAAGAAGGCGCTACTAGCCAAATGTTACTTTTCCTTCCTGTAAGACCAGAGTCAACACATGGGACTTTCAAAAAAGCAAGATTGTGTTATTGTGGCAAAGCCACTTGATTTCCATCCAAAACCATGTGTACTTGGTACCGTGTCTGCCTTTTGATGGATTCTGGTTTAAAATATTAATACGCATTATAGAGACCTTGACATGGCATGGCTAGAGACTTCACACCTTTCTTTTTATCATTTTTCTCAGGTGGACTTTTGCCTCCTGTGCTTTCTTGGATTCCTCTACCCCAAATGGAGCAGTGAGCATTTCTGATGAATTGCCTTGTTGATGGCCACTAGGGTAACTCTCTTGAGGTAACTCAAAAGTTACAGCATGACTGTAAAAGCAGGGGACCTCTATAGACAGAGAGACCCAAATTTCCATGACTTTCAAAATGGGGAGGATTTCCACTTTCTTTGCCTGGGGCCAGCAAAAAGAGAAACTTCATTTTTAAGCTCAAGTATACACAGATATCATAACCAGTTAATGTTTCCAATATCAATCCCCAGTAGTATCTACTTGGTACTGGTTAGTCAAAGGGTTTTTTCAGGTCCAAGTCTCAATGTGGTTTCATTCAGGCATTCTAAGACTTGCTGGTAGTGGCCTGTTATGGAGCCCTATGTTCACACATATCTGTTTCAATATCTGATAGAATTCTGCTGATAAAACTTACTGCTTTCATTCCTTCTCATCTCTTTAAACCATCAGAACTTTAATAGTGTTCTTAGTATGTAATATAAAAAAAGAAACTGAGTAAGACAGATCATGAAAACCATCGTGTTCCCATCAACTCCAACTGTTCAAGAGGGTGAGGATCTCTAATTATTCTCATTTTCGAAAGGCTCCTTGTGACTCCTTTCTGTAACACATTCCTAGTTTATGCCTCAGTTAGACTCCTGAGTTGGGTCGTTAAGGATTATCATAATAATATAAATATTATTCACAAGTTTCCTATGAAATTCATTGAAGCAGAAAATTTCAACTCCAAATAATTTATAAAATTTAGCCAGCTGGTAATTGCAGACACTTTCTTTATGTCCACAATTTAGAAAGGGTATGGAACTGGCACTTATTTTGGAACAATTTCAAGTCAGCTTTCCCCAGTCTATCAATGACTTTAATTTGCCATCTCTTATGCCTTTTTTAATCCACTTTGATTATGCTAATGGTATCTGTGAACACTAATACTTCCAGGTAGATCATCTTACCAAACTGCTTCTGTACTCAGTATGTAAAGTTTCCTCTTTAAACTAGTAAATCTTCAATGGACAGAAATAGTGTTATTATCCTCATCAGTCAACATTATCTGGTCAAGTTGGAAGTGGTAATACTGACTTAGCAAACCTAACCCATGAGAGCCACAAATATTCCAACAAGTAGTCCAGTGCCACCTGAAAAGATAGTATGTGTTGGTTCAGTGATTATATTAATATTTACATTAATTAATATTAACAATTTTTGAACTTCCAGATTTCTTTTTACTGTTACTAGGGACAGGCATTTAAAAATAGCAGTTGGAATGAGGCACAAACCTACGTTTTAATTATATGAACACCCAAGGCATTAATCTCTTCTCAAACAGTCCTAGAGCATTATTGAAATTGTCTCATCCCATATATGGAATGGAATATTATGCCTCCATCAGAAAGGATGAATAACCAACTTCTGCATCAACATGAATGGGACTGGAAGAGATTATGCTGAGTGAAATAAGTCAAGCAGAGAGAGTTAATCATCATATGGTTTCAACTTACTTATGGAGAATAAGGAATAACATGGAGAACATTGGGAGAAGGAGAGGAGAAGTGAGTTGGGGGAAATTGGAGGGGGAGATGAACCAAGAAAGACTGTGGACTCTGAGGAACAAACTGAGGGTTTTGGAGGGGAGAGGGCGGGGGGGTTGGGTGAGCCTGGTGGTGGGTATTAAGGAGGGCATGGATTGCATGGAGCACTGGGCGTGGTGCATAAACAATGAATCCTGGAACACTGAAAAAATAAATTTTAAAAAGGGAACACCACAAATATGCAAAGAAAAAAAAAAGAAATTTTCTCATCAGTTAACATTTTGATGTGTCAATTCACTAATACACACACCTCAATCCTTTCATACGGAGAAAAACTTTGTTTTGTCCTGAGTTGATTCTTCAGTATGTTTTCATGTGTAACAGATAGTTACAAAAATAGAGTCCAAAAATCTAAAGCCATGGGATCTTGGGATGTCTTAAAATGTTACAAACCAGTATCTCACTAATAGAAGTCCCACAGAGAAAGGATGCAGAAAACATAAGAAAGACATTGTTCAATCAATAATGCATGATAATTCTTTGGAGATAAGTGGCTGGAGTTTTTAGATTGAAACTTGACTCTGTGTCTGTATATTTGAATAAAAAATACAACTAGACAGATATTTATCATATAACCACCACACAAGGAAATTTCTTTAGGTTCCCAGGGATAGAAATTGTGCAGGTGACATTGTTTTGCAACAATGCGATGGGATTATGTGTTAAAAATAAGAGTGGGACAATGGATAGTCACAAATTTGTGTATTTACCTCATGCCTACACAAAAATAAATCAAAATGGATGATCTAAATGTAAGAGACAAAACTATAAAACCTTTAGAAGAAAAGATAGGATAAAATTTTTGTCATATTTTGTTTCAACAGTTTTCTTAGATATGTCTGCAGAGCACAGTGAGAAAATTTGCAAATTATAGATCGACACGCAATAACAATATGGCCTATAATATATCCCTAAAAAAATGATCAAGAAATGTACAAGGTCTACATGAAGAAAAAAACTTCACTGAAGATTCAAGTAAGTGGAAAGAAAAATACATGTGCCAGATGCCAAGACAATGATTTAAAGAAGTGACTTCTCTATAAATTAATATATAAATTTAGTGTAATTCTAATTAAAATGCCAAAGAAATTCTGGGAGAAATTTGAGTATATTCCAAAGTTCATCTTTGCTGTAAAATTTGCTGGTATATTTTTGAGAAAGAGAAATAACGGGATAGATTTGTCTAATTAGATTCAGAGAGATTTCATTTTATATATTTGAGCTATCTATAGTCGTTCAAAAGTGTGATGGCTCCTTTACTGCTGATGTGCTGTGAAGACATTGCGTATCCCCGTGGAAGCCACAAGATTCTGCTGCGGCGGTTGCTGCCATTTGTCAAAGGCACTCGTGTCGCCGCTAGTGCAGGCTGATGGCGTCCCATGGCCGCTGATGGCCATTATCCAGAGAACGGGGGTCATGCAAAAGTTGGTCTGGCCTTATAACAAGGGCCACAGGCAACCTCATTCATTCTCACCATTTCCAGCTGCTTGTCGGCTTTTCTCTCTGACAGCAGCGCCATCACCCTAGGACTCAGCAGCTGCCTCACTGAGAACCTCTCCTTCCCTCTTCCACCAGCCCCTCGTTCTTGAATCGCCACCTTGATAATCTTCACTTGAGATGTGCTCTTTTCTTGCAGGCTCTTTCGCTCTGTTGGTTCTGCCTCAATGGGAGTGGTCCTGACATCCTTGAATCCTAGCAGGAACTCAATTTAGGTTCACACCCTGACATCTGCATCAAACAAGTTTATGTTTTATATCCCAAGAGCCATCTGACCATCTTTCTCTCTCTTTTTTACTACATTCGACTATTTTCAACCCAAGTCTATGTCATTCTCTTGACTATAATTTGATTTCTGGACTTGATCTTTCCCAGAGCTGAGAGAAGTAGAAACCCAGCTTCTGGAAAACAAGTTAAAACCTGAAATTTGCAGTGTGGTTTTAACCTTCTTAGGACCATGTTCTTAAATCTGCAGGCTCAGCAGCTGCCTAATTTCTATTGTGGTTCCAGGGACAAATCTGTGGGTCTATTATACTAATGAAATGTCACAAATTAACTCCTCAGGCTTGCTAAATTTTCTGTACACTTCATATTTTCAATAAAACTCTTCTTCATCCTGTTGGCAATGATCGTGTTTGGACTATTCTATTTCTTTGATAGTGTGTCTATCCTAGTGGACCAAAATTTCGCATGGTCATCCCTCACTGAGGGGAAACCTCCACTTTGTAATCCCTAGTAGCAAAAGAAAAAAAAAGCTTCAAATTTACATAGGAAGACATCTTGCTCTACACTAATTTATTAATTAGGGTCTCTTCTCCCCACAAGGAAATAAAGGGGATTGTAGGTGGCTTAGAGATAAAGAAAAAAAAAATCCAATGATATAAAAATAAATAAAAGCTAAGAGAAGATAAAGGAAAAATTAGTATAAAGTTGAGGCTGAGAGAGAGAGATAGTTAAGAGCCCCTTTAAAAGGGCAAGAGATAGATTGTACGCTTAAGGACAAATACATTGTTTGACCAAATGATGAAACTTAGATTACCTATACAAGTGTCTCTTTGAATAAATTTTAAAGCATGACATCCCATTTATTTAAGGATTTTTAAAAGTAATATATGCACATGTACAGTATAGATGGGTAAACAGTGGGCAAAATCTCCAAGTTTTGCCCCAGCTCCCTTACCCTAGTTCCCAGCCCCAGAATTGTTGCTGGTTTCCTGGGCATCATTCCAGTGATGGAATATGCAGACAATTTACCTCCGGGTATTTTCCCCAAAACATATATTTCCAGTGTAATCATGTGAAAAACACCAGATAAATGCAAATTGGAGGATATTTTACAAAATATCTGACCAGTACTCTTCAAAACTGTCAAGGTCATGATCAGGGAAAGATAGTGCAACAGTTATAGATTAGGGGAAGCTAGGAGACCTGATGGCCGAATGCACTGTGGGATCCTACCTTGGATTCTGGAACAGGAAAAAAGGGTGAAATCCAAATAAAGTCTATAGTTTAGTGAATACAATCGTACTACTACTAATTTCTGAGTTTTGACAAATGTGCCATGGTTCTATTTTTCCTGTGAGTGCTATCACTCTCTATCCTTCTCTTCTCTGCCAACCCTCTACCCTTGATTCCCTCCTAGAAAGTGGTCTCCCTTACTGGCATCTAAATCTGATTCAATGAATTTTCCCTTCTCTTTTGGTTATTTGAAAAGCATTACAATATTATTAATACTGAATCCTGTTTATTTAAAATCTTCAACTTGATAATTTATTCAAAGGTCCTCCTTGATCCCCAAGGCAGGAAAGATTCTTGGTTGTAGGGGAGACACAGTATAGCTTGGTACTTAGACTGGCCACCAGGGAACCCAACTCCACAAGTTCATAACCTACCTTTGCCACTTGGTAGCTATATGACCACGGGCAGTTCACTTCCTGCCCTCAGTTTCTTGAATCGCCAAGTGGTGATAACAGTAGTACTTACCAAGGAAAGGCTGTTGTAAGGATTAAGTGAGTTATTTACTTAAAACGCTCAGAGCATGCCAAAAATGTTAAAAACACTATGTAAGTGTTAGTCTCGCTATAATTGGAGTGGGGAAGGGGTTCCCTCTCTCATAGCTCCCTTCATCTTCTGACTCAGATTGGTAAGAAGGGTTTCCACAGTGATGATGGAAAGGATATGAGGCTGTTAAAGCAGATTGGTTAGGAGATGGGGGGCGGGGCACGGGGATGGTGAGTCAAAACTTTCACCATTTCAATCAATGTTGAAGGTCATTTCCAGGGGTACATGAGGGTGAGCAGGAACATGATTCTACAAGGAAGAAAAAACTAAAAACAGTTTTCAACTAAGCTGCCTCTTTTCCTTGCCTCAAGCACAGGTATTTTAAACTCTAATTATGATATCCCTATAATAGACACAGTGAACAAGTTATTTTTTTTTTAACCCAAGAGATTTCAGTTACAATCACATCTTACAGAATATCACTTACCATGTGATGCCATTTCACATTGGACTGCAGAATCTGGAGACTGGTTGCTAGTCAGAGAGAAGAAGGAGACTAGTTAAAAGGGAATCAACTTGATCTCTTGTCACCTTAGTGGGGCAAATTTCCAAATTTTAAGTTCGTATGACCTTGACGGCAAAGGCCAAGAAGGACGATATATGCACACACACACGCACACACATGCACAATAAGACTTCAGATTAAATTCATGATGCATGTTACTGAACAACCCTTAACAAAAAGATTAGAGAACAGAACACAGAACCATGTTAAGAGAATAACGAAGTTTAACCAAGTAGTATTTATTCTAAACATACAGGGATGGTTCAGTAAAACAGAACCTATTACACAATTATTAACATTAGTGGCTTTAAAAAGAAGAAGATTTGCAGGATAATTTTTGTGGAGGTAAAAAAATCTGATAAAATTTTATGTCTACTCTTTTTTTTTTTTCCCTTGAGAGAGAGAGGGAGAGAGATAATCTTAAGTGAGCTCATGCCTAGTGTGGAGCCCAAAGCGGGACTTGATCTCAAAACACTGAAATCATGACCTGAGCTGAAATCAAGAGTTGAACACTTATCCAAATGAACCACCCAGGCATCTCAAGTCTATTTTTGATAACAATTCTTAGTAGAGTAAATACGCGGTTAATTTTTTTTAAAAGATTTTTATTTATTTATTTGACAGACAGAGATCACAAGTAGGCAGAGAGGCAGGCAGAGAGAGGAAGAAGCAGGCTCCCTGCCGAGCAGAGAGCCCGACGCGGGGCTCGATCCCAGGACCCTGGGATCATGACCTGAGCTGAAGGCAGAGGCTTTAACCCACTGAGCCACCCAGGTGCCCCGTGATTAATTTCTTAATGTGATATATAAACACAAAAGCTAGAACCAATGTAATAAGGAAATGAATAGAAGCATTCTCACTGAAGTCAAGAATGAAACAAAGATTTCTGCCACTATCTGGCACTTCTGGTTATAGCATCCAGTATTTTTAGAAAATAGAAATAATATACTAAACTTGTAAGGGAAAAAATTATATTATTTTTGAATTATTTACTTCATGGGAAAGAATGTGAGTGCCTTTTAAATTTCTCTGTTATCAGAATGATTATATTGGGGTTATTAGTTACTATGGTGTCTGGTAAAATCCTTTTATATTAACTTTAGGACCCGGGATGCTTTTGTTTGTTTGAGGAAGAGAGCCCTTTGATAATCACTTGTATTTCTTCAATTTTAATTGCCCTGTCTAGATTTTCTAGGTCTTCTGAAGTTCTTTAAAAATTTTTTTGAATAGTTTTAGATTTATAGAAAATTTGCAAAACTAGTACAGAGATCTCATGTACCCTTCACACAACTTCCCCTAATGTTAACATCTTACATGACCTGGCATATTTGTCAAAACTAAGAAATATTAGTACAATAATATTCACTGAATTACAGACTTTATTTGGATCTCACCCATTTCTTGTGTTCCAGGATCCAATCCAGGATCTCACACTGCATTCAGCCATCAGGTCTCCTAGTTTCCCCTAATCTCTAAGTGTTTCACCATCTTCCCTTCTTCATGACCTTGACAGTTTTTCAAAGAGTACTGGTCAGGCATTTTGTAGACTATCCCTTGATTTGCATTTATCTGGTGTTTTCCCCACGATAAGACTGGGAATATAGGTTTTTGGAAAGAATGTAATAGAAGTGAAGTGTCCTTTTATTAGTCTCATTATTGCCTCTTATCAAACTCAGAAATTCAGCTTTGTCTTTATGTATGCCTTCTTTCCTACTGCCTTCCTTGAATTCATTTTTTATTTATTTTTTTCTAAATTCCTGTTCTGGATATTTGATTAAATGTTTTCATTCTTTCTGGTAGTTTAAATATTTAAGTTTATGGATCTCTTTTTTTTATTAACATATAATGTATTATTTGTTTCAAGGATATAGGTCTGTGATTTATCACTCTTATACAATTCATAGCACTCACCATAGCACATACCCTCCCCAGTGTCCATCACCCAGCCACACCATCCCTCCGCTCCAGCAACCCTCAGTTTGTTTCTTGAGATTAAGAGTCTCTTATGGGTTGTGTCCATCTCTGGTTTCATCTTGTTTCATTTTTCCCTCACTTCCCCTATGATCCTCTGTCTTGTTTGTCAAATTCCTCAAATCAGTGAGATCATACGATAATTGTCTTTCTCTGATTGACTTATTTCGTTTAGTGTAATACCATCTACTTCCATCCACTTCATCACAAATAGCAAGATTTCATTTTTTGATGGCTCCATTATATTCCATTGTTTTATATATATATATACATAGAGAGAGAGAGAGAGAGAGAAGATGTGAGAATATATATATATATATTCTCACATCTTCTCTATCCATTCATCTGTTGATGGACATCTGGGCTCTTTCCATAGTATGGTTATTATGGACGTTGCTGCTATAAACATTGAGGTGCATGTGCCCCTTCAGATCACTATATTTTTATCTTTAGGGTAAATACCCAGTAGTGAGATTTCAGGGTTGTAGGGTAGCTCTATTTTGAACTTTTTGAGGAACCTCCATGCTGTTTTCCAGAGTGGCTGCATCAGCTTGCATTCCAGCCAACAGTGTAGGAGGGTTCCCCTTTCTCCACATCCTCTCCAACACCTGTTGTTTCCTGATTTGTTAATTTTAGCCATTCTGACTGGTGTGAGGTGGTATCTCATTGTGGTTTTGATTTGTATTTCCCTGTTGCCAAGTGATGTTGAGCACTTTTTCATGTGTCTGTTGGCCATTTGGATGTCTTCTTTGCAGAAATGTTTGTTCATGTCTTCTGCCCATTTCTCAATTGGATTATTTATTCTTTGGGTGTTGAGTTTGATAAGTTCTTTATAGAGTTTGGATACCAGCCCTTTATCTGATATGTCATTTGCAAATATCTTCTCCCAGTCTTTCGGTTGTCTTTTGGTTTTGTGGACTGTTTTATTTGCTGTGCAAAAGCTTTTGAACTTTTGATGAAGTCCCAAAAGTTCATTTTTGCCCTTGCTTCCATTGCCTTTGGGGATGTTTCTAGGAAGAAGTTGCTGCAGCTGAGGTCGAAGAGGTTGCTGCCTGCATTCTCCTCAAGGATTTTGATGGATTCCTTTCTCACATTGAGGTCTTTCATCCATTTTGAGTCTATTTTTGTGTTTAAGGAGATGGTCCAGTTTCATTCTTCTGCATGTGGTTGTCCAGTTTTCCCAACGCCATTTGTTTAAGAGACTGTCTTTTTTCCATTGGACATTGTTTCCTGTTTTGTTGACGATTAGTTGACCATAGAGTCGAGGGTCCATTTCTGGGCTCTCTATTCTGTTCCCCTGATCTATGTGTCTGTTTTTGTGCCAGTACCATACTGTCTTGATCACTACAACTTTGTAATAGAGCTTGAAGTCTGGAATTGTGATGCCACCAGCTTTGGTTTTCTTTTTCAACATTCTTCTGGCTATTTGGGATCTTTTCTGGTTGCATACAAATTTTAGAATTGTTCCATTTCTTTGAAAAAAGTTGATGTATTTTTATAGGGATTGAATTAAACGTGTAGATTGCTCTAGGTAGAATAGACATTTTCATAATATTTGTTCTTCCAGTCCATGAGCATGGAACATTTTTCCATTTCTTTGTGTCTTCCTTAGTGAGTATTCTATAGTTTTTTGAGTACAGATTCTTTGCCTCTTTGGTTAGATTTATTCCTAGGAATTTTATGGGTTTGGCTGCTCCCATGTTAGGGGCATAGATATTTAAAATTGTTAGATCTTCTTGTTGGACAGACCCTTTAAGTATATAAGTATATATAAGGTATAGTGTCCTTCCTTGTCTCTTATTATAGTCTTTTTTAAAAAAGATTTTTATTTATTTATTTGAGAGAGAGAGACCACAAGTAGGCAGGGATGCAGGCAGAGAGAGAGAGGGGGAAGCAGGCTCCCCACGGAGCAGAGAGCCCAATGTGGGGCTCAATCCCAGGACCCTGGGACCATGACCCGAGCTGAAGGCAGAGGCTTAACCCACTGAGCCATCCAGGTGCCCCTTATTGTAGCCTTTGGCTTAAAATCTAATTTGTCTGATATAAGCCATCTCACCTTTCTTTTGACATCCATTAACATGGTAAATTGTTTTCCACTCCCTCACTTTAAATCTGGAGGTGTCTTTGGGTTTAACATGAGTTTATTACAGATAGCATATCGATGGGTCTTGGTTTTTTTAAAAAATATTTTATCTATCTATTTGACAGAGATCACAAGTAGGCAGAGAGGCAGGCAGAGAGAGAGAGGAGGACCCTGGGATCATGACTCGAGCCAAAGGCAGAGGCTTTGACCCACTGAACCACCCAGGCCCCCTGGTCTTGGTTTTTTTAATCCATTCTGATACCCTGTGTCTTTTGATTGGGGGCATTTAGCCCATTTACATTCAGGCTAACTATTGAAAGATAGAATTTAGTGTCATTGTCTTGCCTGTAAGGTGACTGTTATTGTATATTGTCTTTGTTCCTTTCTGGTCTGTTATTTTTAGGCTCTCTCCTTGCTTAGAGGACCTCCTTCAATATTTCCTGCAGGGCTGGTTTGGTGTTTGCAAACTCTTTTAGTTTTTGTTGGTCCTGGAAGCTTTTCTTTTTTTTTTTTAAAGATTTTATTTATTTATTTGACAGAGAGAGATCACAAGTAGACAGAGAGGCAGGCAGAGAGAGAGAGAGGGAAGCAGGCTCCCCGCCGAGCAGAAAGCCCAATGCAGGACTCGATCCCAGGACCCTGAGATCATGACCTGAGCCAAAGGCAGCGGCTTAACCCACTGAGACACCCAGGCCCCCAGTCCTGAAAGCTTTTCATCTCTCCTTCTATTTTCAATGACAGCCTAGCTGGATATAGTATTCTTGGCTGTATATTTTTCTCATTTCGTGCTCTGAATATATCATGCCAGTCCTTTCTGGCCTGCCAGGTCTCTGTGGCTAGGTCTATTGCCAGTCTAATATTTCTACCATTTTATGTTACAGATCTCTTGTCCCAAACTGCTTTCAGGATTTTCTCTTTGTCTGTGAGACTTGGAAGTTTTCCTGTTAGATGATGGGGTGTTGACCAATTTTTATTGATTTTGTAGGGGGTTCTTTGTGCCTCCTGGATTTTGATGCTTTTTCCCTTCACCAAATTAGGGAAATTCTCTGCTATAGTTTGCTCCCATATTCCTTCTGCCCCCCTTCTCCCCCCTTCTTCTTCTAGGATCCCAATTATTCTAATATTGTTTCATCTTATGGTATCACTTATCTCTCGAATTCTCCCCTCGCAGTCTGTCGTTATTTATCTCTCTTTTTCTCAGCTTCTTTATTCTCCATCATTTGGTCTTCTATATCACTAATTCTCTCTTCTGCCTCATTTATCCTAGCAGTAAGAGCCTCCATTTTTTATTGCACCTCATTGATAGCTTTTTTTTTTTATTTCAACTTCGTTAGATTTTAGTTCTTTTATTTCTCTAGAAAGATATTCTCTAGTATCTTGTATGCTTTTTTTCAGGCCCAGCTAGTATCTTAATAATCATCATTCTGAGCTCTAGTTCCAACATCTTACTAATGTCCCTATTGATTACGTCCCTAGCCATCGATACCACCTCTTGTTCTTTTTTTATTTTTTTGAGGTGAGTTTTTCCTCTTTATTATTTTGTCCAGAGAAGAATAGATGATTAAGAGAACAAAATGCTAAAAGGGTAACAACAATCCCAGAAAAATATACACTAAACAAAGGAGAAGAGACCCAAAACCAGGGGGAAAAGAAAGGAAAAAAAAAATATATATATATATCTATGATCAGGCTAGTGAATAGAACAGAGCCACACACTTGATTTTGGGTGTATTTTGGTCTGTTAGAATATACTGCCTTCCAAAACTTTAAAGAAAGGAAAACTTATAGATATGAAGAAATCAGGGTAAATATGATGAAGGATAGACTATGATTGTAAAGATGTAAATTTAAAAAGATTCTAAAAAAGGAATTGATGAGGATTTGGTTGAAAAAAAAGAAAGAAAAAAATTTTTTAAAAAAAGGAGAGAATGTGATCAGGCAGGAGACTAGAACAAAGCCATACACTAGGTTTAGTATATATTTTGGGATGTAAAAAGAAACTGTATCCCAAAATTTTAAAGGAAGAAAAACTTATATGTATACAAAAAATAAGGTTAAATACAATGAAGGGATAGAATATGACTACAAAAATGAAAATTAAAAATGATTTTTAAAAACGTATTGATAAGATAAAATAGTTTAAAAAGGTTAAAATAGGGAAGAGGAAAAATTAAAAAAATAGAAAAAGAAAAAATAATGAAAATTTAAAAAATTAAACTTTGAAAGACTAAAGAATCATGGGGGAAAAGCCATGAATTCTATGTGCTGTTTTCCCCTAGCATTGGTATTTTGCAGTTCTCTTTGATCAGTAGACTTGGTCTGGCTGGACGTTCTTGCTGATCTTCTGCAGGAGGGTCCTGTTGCCCTGATTCTCAATTGTCTTTGCCCGAGGCACAACCGCACCGCCCTTGCCAGGGGCCCGGCTAAGCAATCTGCTTGGGTTCGCGCTTGGAGCTTTTGTTCCCTGAGCGCTTTCCGTACCGCTTTGGAGGACGGGAATGAAGATGGCGCCGCCCAGACTCCCGCCGGAGGAGCGGAGAGCTCCAGCGGATCCTCAGTGCAAAGCTGTCAGTCCGTCCCATCTCCCTCGTCTCTGGCCGCGCTCGGAGCTCCCCCGGCCTGTGACGGAGCGTTTCTGTCTCTGGTGCACCGCCCTGTTCCGAGTCTCCAAACCCAGCGGATTCCTGCCGGGCGCAGCCACGCTGCTCCTCCTGGAGAAGGAAGGAAGGGGGGGGGGCTCCCCGATCCGCCCCTTGTTGACTGCGCCACCGACCACGGTTTATGGCAACTCTGAGCTGAGAGCTCGAATTCCTCGGTTCCGTCCCCGCCCCCGGCTTCCCCGCTCGGACACCCGGGAGCTCTGCCGCACTCGGACACCCCGGTCCTTCCGTGACCCTGAGGGACCTGAGACCACACGGTCCCCGCGAGGGCTCCACCCCCCCACCCCCATCCTCTGGAGCCACGTCCCGCCACGGAGCGACCTCTAAACGTTGGGATTTCGGCCCCGCTGCTCTCTCCCCTGCCGGTAAGTGGACGGCGGAGGCTTCCCCTCCCCCCACCCCGTCTGTCTTCCCGTATGTATACCGCGTCAGCTTCACTTCTCCGCACGTCCTACCTTCCAGAAAGTGGTCGTTTTTCTGTTCCTGGAATTGCTGCTGTTGAGCTCGTAGGCGTCCAGAGTGGTTTGGTAGCTCTCTAGCTGAACTCCGGACTGACCAGGAGCACGTCGCCTGCTCCTCCCCCATCTTGCTCCTCCCCCCAAGGTTATGGGTTTTTTCCTGTGCACCGTTTTGGCTGCATTTGCACGCTCTAGATCCTGTGATGTTGTATTACCAGTATTCTGTAATTTCAGTATTAATTTTGTCTTTGACCCAAGAATTGTTTAAAATAGAGTAGTTTAGATGGCACATGGTAGGTTGTTTTTTGGTTTGTTTCATAAGTTCATTCTTACTTTGTAATGTTTTGCTTTGTGATCAGAGAGTATTTTTGCTATTTCTACGTTTTGGAACTGATACAGAAATTTCTAACCTGACACAGTTATCTTTTGTGGCTAGACCCTTTTGTGGGCATTAGAGAAAAGAGAGATTCTCTGTTTTTATGGTTCAAGATTGATATACGATCTTTCTCACCCAACACACACACACATACACACTTACCTTTGTCTTTGCTATGTCTTAAATTCTTACTTGCTTTCTGGTTCTTTGATGTCATGCTGACAAAGGTGAATTAAAGTCTTCTACTACTAATACTGCAAAAGAATGTTTTATATTAGTACATAAGCCAGTAACTTTCTTATAGTTTGTTTTACTTTACCATTTTGATGCTACTATGTTACATGGAATACACACTGTATTAATTTTCCGTTGCTGTGTAACAAATTACTACAAGCTTAATGGCTTAAAAAACCACCCATTTATTTTCTGACGGTTTCGGTAGGTCAGAGGATTAGGCTCTGGGTAGGATCTCTCGTGGCTGGAATCGATCTGTTGGCAGGGAATGGTATCTCATTTGAGACTTAGGATCCTCTCCAAGCCTTTGGGTTGGCAGAAATCAGTTCCTTGAGACTGTGAAACAGGGCCGCTCTTGCTGGCTGTGTCTGAGTGCATCTTTCAGCTCCTAGAAGCCATCCCCTGACACATGGGCAGCGCCTTCTTACGCTCCAACATTTGGCTTCCATCTCCCACCTTTAGACCTAGACTTGTGTCAGGCCCGCTTGGGTGATACACATTTTATTAACTCAAAGTCAGTTGCCTAATAACTTTCATTAAAACTGTAAAATCCCTTTTACCATGTTATGGAACATAGTAATATCCCATCACAGCCAGAGCCACAGCCCATATCCTCCCTTATCTTTACAGCTTCAAGGGGAGGGAGTTACTCAAGGCACAGATACGGATAGACAAGAATACTGGGGCACGTACAATTCTTCCTGTGTAGATTTTTGTAATTATTTTATCTTCATTATGGTTTGTAAATTTTTTCATTATGTACTGCTTTAAAAAATCACATTTAATGCTTTAAAGTTTATTTTGAAGGTGGAATTCAAGGCTATCTGGATTAAGATCTCAACTCCTAAATTGTTTTTGTGATTGCATGTTTACACGTTCCTGGAATGCTTTTGTCCCATCTTTTTATTTACAAACTTTTTGAGAAATTTTATTTTATAAATGTCCCAATATTTAGCATATTTGGGGGTATTATTTGTAATTCATCCGATTCTTTTTTCTTGTAGGTAAGTTTTGATTTATTTACATAACATATATGGATTTTACTTTTGTTGTTTTGTTTAAGAAGACTTTTTGTAATGTATTTATTTTTCAAAACTTTAGAGTGAATCTGTTGATTCCCAACTGTGACCAAAGATGAAATTTTTGAAATCAAAGATGAGTTTTTATTTCCTCCCCTCTGTCATTCCCCATATAATTTTAATTGATTACTTGATGAAACTTTATGCCTTTCTGTTTGTATTATAGTTGACCCTTGAACAATATGGGTTTGAACTGTGTGGGCCCACTTACACATGAATTTTTTTCAGTGAATATCATAGAGTACTATTAGTGTATTTTCTCTTCCTTACGTTGTTCTTAATAATGTTTTCTTTTCTCTAGCTTACTTTATTGTAAGAATATAAAATGTAATACAAATAATACACAAAATGTATGTCAATTGACTGAGTCAGTAAGGCTTCCACTCGACAGTAGGCTATTAGAAGTTAGGTTTGGGGGACTCAATAGTTATATGTGGGTTTTTGACCACACAGAGGTTGGTATCCCTAACCACTGTGTTGTCAAGGGTTTACTGTACTCGATTACTTATTAACCCCTAAGCTTTAATACTGATGAAATCAATGTCCTGATATTACCTTCCCTGTTATTTTCTAGTTTTTATGTGTTAATTTTATCATTTCTATATTTTCAAAGTTTATAATATTTCCATTCAGTTCTGAAATAATAATCATAATAATCTTCACTTTCCTTTATGTCTTAGTTCTATATTGAGCTAAATTCACTGTATACTGCCATGCCTTGTCCATTCATATCTAATTGGGTTAAAGTTCATTTTCTGTTAGTCTATTGAAGAAGGGAATCACATTCCTTAAGTTCTTTCATGTTAAAAAAAAGTTTGTTACATTCACTCCAAATTAAACTCGGGCTGGACATAGCATTCCCAGGCCACAATGTTTTCCTCAAGGATTTTGGAAGCACAGCTCCATTGTCATCTAGTGTTGCTATGGAAAGATGAAGGTGAGCTGAGTTTTTTCTTCTCTTGAATAGGTTAATGGAACATTTTTCCTTTTCCTGGATTTCCAATTCTTTGTCTTTGAAAATCAGTAAATTTACTGGGATATAACTCACCATTGATTATCTTGAGTTAATTTTTCTGGGGACATAATCTGCTTTTCAATCTGTATAATCATGGAAAGTTTTATTAAAATTTTTATTGAAATATTTTATTCTCTTCTGTCATTTTGGTTCTCTTCCTTGGTGATCCCAATTGTCTCATATTCGATCTCTTTTAGAAAGTTTTTCTAGTTGACGTGATCTTGTCCTTAATGCTCCTTATCATGTTTTAAGCAATGTTTATTTTCTTTGTACTATTTCTGAAAGGCCCTTTCATTTTGTAGAATATTTTTTCCCATCCACTCTTTTCTCCTAAATTCTTATATCTCTATTTTGAGATCATATTATCTAGATAAAATTGTTTCACTAAATTATAAAGTCTTTTTCATCTGTTCTGTGAAAATAGTTTTTAAAATTATATAATTGTAATTTGTTTTTATATTACCTTTCTGTTCTTTTTTCTTGTGGAATCTGTGTTTACATCGTCTATTGATTCCTCTTTAATTATTACTCAGTATTGAACGAGGTGAGCTGTCCTCAGAATGAATGTTTGCTGGCCTTTCACGTGGAGGAATTCCCTTCCTGACCTAGAATCGTGTGTGTGAGCTGCTCTTTTAGAAGCCTTATTCTTCTCCATTATTTGATCCTGGTGACTTTGAAGCTACAGGATTTTTCCCATCCATCCTGACCCATCTGCAACGATGGCTTATCTCTGTGACTCATCCAGCCAAGCCAGCTGATCCTGGGTTCAAAACTAGAACCAAAGAGTATTCGTTCCCAGGGAGGTATTTCTGGATCCAAATATGTGAACAAAAGCTTCATTCCAGAGATGATGTATGTGCTCGCAATTTAGTTCTTTTTTCATTAATGGAGTATTTTCAAATGTTTCAAACACTTCATATTTTACTAAGTGGATACTGCTAGCCTACCCTACCAAAGGCTTTGCTTTAGCAAAAATTTGTTCTTTAAAATTCTCACAGGATTAAATGCATACATGAATAAATTTTAGGACAGATCCAGAATTGTCACCTTGATACAAATTTTGTTATTCTGTTTCTGTGTGTGTAGGGTTTATTTTTAATAAGTAAATTGTGATTAGCAATTTTTTTTTATGTCAAAACTATTTATCCCCATGGGCTTTTTACTACCTGATGGATTTGTTTCCTGACCCCTTGAAATCCAGCTTCATTGAAGAAAATGAAGTGTTTTCTGGAGGAGAGTTTAATTTTAGACTTTGAGTGCTTGGGGTGGGACCAAACTTTGGTGAGTGTCAACTGATAGGTGGTTTAAATGGTCATGAGGTAACGTAGGTGCTCAAATGCCTGCAAAGCAGGAGAAAATGTGGGCAGATGGTGGAAAAGATGATAGACATGAAATTGGGAAGTCAGTTAACAAAGATGAAGTCTTCCAATTGGCAAATTTGGTAAGAACTTTAGAAGACGGTGTATGGTGAAGTAAAGTCTAATATGCCCACAATTCTTTCTTTTAACAACAAAAACTAAGAACAGGAGTCATGTTAGAAAGAAGACAGGCTTTAGGGGCCTGGGTGGCTCAGTTGGTTAGGCAACTGCCTTCAGCTTAGGTCATAGTTCTAGAGTCCTGGGATCCAGTCCCGCATCAGGCTCTCTGCTCGGTGTGGAGTCTACTCCCTCTGACCCTCCCCCCCTCATGCTCTTTCTCTGTCTCCCAAATGAATAAATAAAATCTTTTAAAAATATATATTTAAGAAAAGAAAGAAAGAAGACAAGCTTTGACTGCCTAGAGGATTAGTAGGAGAAAAAGTACTTACTTGTGTGTAACTTCTGTAATTGTCAGTAAGGCACAGTAGTGAAGAGGAACTCAAGTGTTTTATCTCTTAGTCAAAGGTAAAATACTCTAGCGACTGAAGGAATCTTTTGAGATGTTGTCATTTGTCATGGTAACCATATAATTCAGAGGTTCCATTCTGGAATGGATGTGGTTCCTGCCTAGAAAGTACTGACATACCCAAGTGGCTATTAATGCTCACCTGTCCCTTGAAGAGGGAAGCTTCTGGTTCATTCATTACCAGCACTAAAAGGTAGTTTTGCAAACCACCAGCCCAATAGAAGGTGGGCAGTGAGTATGAATAAAAATTCACAGAAAGGGAAAACTGATCAATAAATATTAAGAGATGCTTAAGCTGTCTTGAAGTCCTCAAAGTGCAAACCAATGAAATACCATTTCACAAGAAACAAATAAAAATAAAATGTAAGATATAATTCATATTCCATAAAATTCATTTTTTAAAAGTGTGCAATTCAGTAGTTTTAAACTGTGTTTTAAATAGAGTCAAGCAACCATCCAAACTATCTAATTTTAGAATATTTTCATCACTCCCAAGTGAAACCCTGTGCCCATTAACAATTATTCATTGTCTCCTTCCTCCAGCATCTGCCAATCACCAAACTATTTTTTGTCTCCATGGATTTGCCCATTCTGGACACTTCATGTAAATGGAATTACATAGCATATAGCCTTTTGTGGCTGCCTTCACTCACTCAGCACAGTGATTTCAAAATACATCCATGTTGTAGCACGTGTCAGCGCCGCCTTCCTTTGTGTGGCTACTATCCCATGGCATGGATCAGCCACACTTTGCTTATCCATTTACCGGTTACTGTACACTTGGGTTCTTTTGTCCTTTGTGGCTCTGATGACTAACACTGTTATGAACATTTATGTACAAGGTTTTGGGTGACCATGTTTTTATTTCTTTTCTCTTCTGAGAAGAAGAGTTGCTGGTTCATATGGTAACTTTATTTTTAATGTTTTGAAGAACTACAAATTGCTTTCCAAGATGGCTTCACCATTTTAGAATCTCATCAGCAATGTCTGAGGGCTCCAGTTTCCCCATATGCTTGCGAACAATTGATATTGTCATTTTTATTACTATTATTATAGCCTTCCCAGTGGGTGTGAAGTGGTATCTCGTTGGAATTTTGATTCATATCTCCCTAACAACAGATGATGGTTGGCATGTTTTTTTTTTCTACTAATTAGCCATTTGTGTGTCTTCTTTGGAGATAAGTCTACTTATGACCTCTGCTTATTTTAAAATTGAGTTACTTATCTTTTTATTGTTGAGTTGTAAGTGCTTTTTCATGTATTCTGGGTACTAGGCACTTACCAGATATATGATTTGCAAATATTTTCTCCCATTCTGTGAATTCTTTTTTCTTTAAAAGGTTTGATTTATTTATTTGACAGAGACAGACACAGCGAGAGAGGGAACACAACCCGGGGGAGTGGGAGAGGCTTCCAGCTGAGCAGGGAGCCTGATGCAGGGTTAGGTCCTGGGACTCAGGGATCATGACCTGAGCTGAAGGCAGATGCTGCTTAATGACTGAGCCACCCAGGCACCCCATTCTGTGAATTCTGGATAGTATCCATTGAACCATGACAGTTTCTAATTTTGATAAATTCCAGTTTATCTATTTTCTCTTGTTGATTGTGTTTTTGATGTCTCATCTCAGAAAAACTTGCTTAAACCAACTTCAATAAGTTTAAACCTATGTTTTCTTCTAAGAGTTTTATGATTTAGGTCTTATATTTAGGTTCTTTATGAGTTTTGAGTTAATTTTAGTAAGCTCCTAAAATAGGAGCTTAACTTCATTCTTTTGTATATCTATTTATTGCTACCATTTCTTAAAAAGACCATTTTTCCCCTATTGAATGGTCTTGACATTGTTATTGAAAATAAGTTGACTAAAATGGTAAGGGGTCATTTCTGGATACAGTTCTATCCCACTGATCTATATGTCTATCCTATGTCAGTATTACATTATCTTGATTACCGTAGCTTTTTATTTAATTTTATTATCAATTAATTAATTTATTTAAAGATTTTATTTATTTATTTGCCAGAAGGAGACACAGTGAGAGAGGGAACACAAGCAGGGGGTCGTGGGAGAGGGAGAAGCAGCCTTCCTGAGGAGCAGGGAGCCCGATGTAGGGCTCGATCCCGGGACCCTGGGGTCATGACCTGAGCCAAAGGCAGATGCTTAACCCACTAAGCCACCCAGGTGCCCCAACTGTGGCTTTTTAGTAAGCTTTAAAGTCACTCACTGTGAGTCCTCCAACTTTGACCTCTTTTTTCAAGATTGTCTTGAGCATTCTGGGTCCCTTCCATTTCTGTATGTGTTTCAGGATCAACTTGTCAGTTCCTACAGTGAATACAGTGGGCATTTTGGTAAGGATTCCCTCAAGTTGGGGAATGTTGCCATCTTAATGATATTACATTCTGATACATGAACAGGGGATGTCTTTCCATTTATTTATCTCCCATTGTTTTGTGGCTTTCAGTCTACAAGTCTTGTATTTCTCCCATTAAATTCACACCTAGACGTTTATTCTTTTTAATGTGATTCTGAAATTGACTTGTCTTCGTTTTATTTTTGGATTGTTCACTGCTAATGTGTAAAAATATAAGTGATTTTTATATACAAGATCTTTTTTATCTGCAAGTGAGAATAGTTTTGCTTCTTTCTTTCCACTTTGAATGCTTTTCTTTTCTTGCCTAATTATCTTGGTGAGAAGCTCCTATACTATGTTGACCTTGCAGATGTGGATGGAAGTAGTGAAGGATTTCAATCTTTTACCACTAAATATGGTATCAGCTGTGGGTTTTCCTAGATTCTTTTTATTAGGTCGAGTAAGTTCCCTTTTATTCTTAGTTTGTTCAGTGTTTTTAACATGAATGAAATGGTGTTAAGTTTTGTCAAGTTTTTTTGTGTTGATTGAGTTGCTCATAAGGTTATTGTTTTTTATTATATTAACATGGCATTTTGCCTTGATTTTTGGATGACAAATCAATATTGTCTTTACAAAATAAGTTCTGCTTGATCGTGGAATATAATCCTTTTTATATGCTGCTAGATTCTACTAGCTACTGCTAGATTGCTACTATTTTGTTGAAGAATTTTTACATCTCTATTCATAAAAGTTATTGATCTATAGTTTTCTTGAGATGTCTTTGCTTGGTTTCGGTGTCAAAGTAATGCTGGGCTCATAGAATGAATTGGGCAATGTTCAGTCCTTTTTTTTTTTTTTTTTTTTTTTTTGAGAAGGGTTTATAAAGAATTGATGCTGATTTATCTTTAAATACTTGGTAGAGTTCACCAGTAAAGCCATCAGGTCCTGAGGGGTTTTTTTGGTAGGAGGGTTTTGATTACTAATTTAGTTTCTTTTAAAATTCTATTCAATTATTTTCTACTTTTTGAGAAGTTTTGATAATATGTGTCTCTCTAGAAATCTGTCTCTTTCATCTATGTTATTTAATTTGTTGTCACACAACTGTTCAGCATATGCCCTTATAATCCTTTCAATTTCTGTAAGGTTAGTAGTAATGTCCTCTCACCATTTATTTTAGTCATCTGAGTTTCTTCCTTTTGTCTTGGGCAATATAGCAAAAGGTTTATCAATTGATAATCAATTATCAATTTATCATTTGCTATCTTTTCAAATAACAAAGTTTTGGTTTCAATTAGTTTCTCTTCCCCCCACCAACTCTTTTTCATTCATGTTCAGCCTAAGCTTTATTGTTTTTTTCTTTCTGCTAGTTTTGGATTAGTTTGCTTTTTTCTTACTCTGATGTTTTTGTTTTTGTTTTTTTAAGATTTTTCTTATTTGACACAGATCACAAGTAGGCAGAGAGGCAGGCAGAGAGAGAGAGTGGAAGGGAAGCAGGCTCCCTGCTGAGCAGAGAGCCCGATGCGGAGCTCAATCCCAGGACCCTGAGATCATGACCTGAGCCGAAGGCAGAGGCTTTAACCCACTGAGCCACCCAGGTGCCCCTTTCTTACTCTGGTTTTTAAGGTACAAAGTTAAGTTGTTGATTTGATATCCCTTTGCTTTCTTAACATAGGTATTTACTCATATAAATATAGCCATTCACACTGAAGGAGCTTGAGTCAAGTAAAGACAAGCCCTGTGAATGGTAATTTTTAGGGGGATAACAAACAAGGCAAAGAGTGGTGGCTCCTTGGAGGATTTGGGGAAAGCTATAAACCTATTCTGCCATTGCTAGTGAGTCTAGGTTGCTGATTTCATAGCTACTGTGGTTTTGAGGTTGATTTTTTAGCCTTTTTTTTTTTTTAAATAAACACTCCTTAGATGATTGCAAGCCTTTGACAGTTCCCCAAATTCTGGAAAAAAAATTGATTTTGACAATTTTGCCTGTGTTCTTGTTGCTTTTATGGAGGAACAGAGTTTTAGAAGTCCTTCGTCCACCCTTATAAAAGTACTTGCACTGCCTTATTTTCAATAGGAAAAAAAGTTGGAAAAGATTTCTTGCAGTAAAGAGAATAGACAAATAAATTGTGATCTCTTCATACAATGGCATTCAGCAGTTAAAATAATGTAACTAAGATTATGTATCCATACATGAATAGTTATAAAAAACAAAGTGAAGAATGATACTTACAGTAAAATAATATTTATATAATTAAAACACACACTGTATAATATTTTTGATGGGTGCATATATTGAGAGCAAATTGTTTCTACAAAACATTGGCTGGGAGGATAAATGCCATATGCATGATAATGATGGGGAACAGGATTGGAATGAAGAAAAAAAATAAGACCAACTTTTTCCATAATATTTTCTTTATTTTATTAAAGAAGATGGGGACATGTGAGGGTACGCTATATTATTTTTTGTGCTTTTTTTCTATGTAAAAGTTAGGAAGAAAGAAAAAGTCATAAAGGATTGAATTCTTCTGTTGTCCGGGAATTCATTAAACTCTAATTTTTTGTAATCTATGGGTTTAGAGAAAACCAAAGACAACAGTAAGATAAATAACTGTTGAACCACAATTGTGTCTGTAATAAAATGACTTTGAAATGGCTTTCAAATCTGGAATGCCAAATTCTGTTTTTCATTTTGCTTTTAAATAATTACAAGTTCAAGCCAGACAGAAAAATGTGAATCGTTGGATTTCTTTCTTTCTAAAAATCTCCATAGCCTGTCTCTGCTGCAGCCGGGGAGGAGAAACTTTTGGCGATGCTTCTCTTCCCCACGTAGTGTTAATCTGTAACCCCTTCATAGCTTCCAAAGGTAGGAAAGGGAGCGGCTTGACAATTACAGCCTCTTGCAAGAACA
The DNA here is from genome assembly GCF_963455335.1 of Martes martes. NCBI lineage: Eukaryota > Metazoa > Chordata > Mammalia > Carnivora > Mustelidae > Martes > Martes martes. Next base: position 66,316,006 of record NC_137903.1, read on the forward strand.
CAGCGTCTCTCTTCCAGAGATTTCTGACATTGGATCCAGGATGGGGGAGCACAGATATCGCCTGTTTTACAAGTAGGAAGTGGAGGAATCTGAATCTCCGTGATACAGAGACGTTTTTCTTACATGATTATTTGATGAGGCTAAAGGTGAAAGACCAACCACCAGCCTATCTCCTCAGGCCTGGGAATTCAGAAAGTGGACATGTTCTCATTACACTATGGAACCACCAGGTGTCACCAAAGATAAAATTTGTAGCCACGAGCGACTACAGCCGCACCAGCAAGAGGCTAGTGAGACTCACCGTGTTAGTGGAGAAAACAAATGATACTTTTAGGTGAGAAAATGGAAAGAGGACGCTCTCCAGCCCAGTACACCCAAATGGTTTTAGACCCTCTCTTTCATATCTGTGTGTGGACTCATTTGGGTTGGTGTAACCTTTTAGCAGAAAAATAACTCCACGGGCTCACAACTCAACAATTATGTTATATGATGACTGTTAATAAAATGAGGTTAAAATTCCAAGCTTCAAGTGCTGGAGTTCCTCCTGGGAATTGTGTCTAAAATTTCAACAGCAGCCCCCAAGTGGTATGAGGCAGATCCATCAAATTCTCTTTAGACAAGAGACATGAGATAAAGATTTTTCTTTCTCAAATCCACTTCTACTGTTTGCTTTGATTTTTTCCCCTCCTACGTCTTTATTCTGAAAACCATAACTGGCAAGCGGTACGAATTCAATGCATATTTGTGGAAGGAATAGTAGGAATCGAGGGAAGAAAACCGTTTATTTAGTGCCTCTCTAAGCCCTGGTCTCTGCAACTTTCTTATATTCCAATCTTACATAATATTCCTGAAAAATCCCGTGAGGTAGTTATTGTAACTGTTGCTTTGTACAAGCAATACTCATGGGATATAATCGCAGATGATCTTCTCTTTTATTCTCATTGTGCCTCCAAACACTATTCAGAAGGAAAGCTCTTTCTCTGCTTTTGAATAAAATCCCCAGGTGCACTGTGACATTTCTGATCTCTTATATAATCTCTTTGCTATCACGGCTTAGTAGTTAAAACTGCCCGATTTCATGTAATAACTTATTTCAATCATAATCACAGCTTTCTTCTCCCCCAAACTAGGGCTGGTGTTGGTCTCGCCACCTCCCAAGAGATAGTACGGTGTGCTTCTTCTCTTTCTCATTGAACTCCTCCGTGACCCCCGTAATGTGAGTTGGGCAGGGTGGGGAAACAGGAGAGCCGAGGAGGGCAGTCAAGTTTCTCTCCTTGAGAAGTGCTTTGAAGGTATTCAGAGGCTCCTCCTAGAAACAGCTGACCGCACTTCCCAAGATGTAAGCTGAGCATTTTCTTCGGGTTGGCCATTCTCCCTCAGTTTTTTTATAGACTTGATATCCTTTAACATACTTTAAATATTTCTTTTATAAACTTTTCTTTCCTTTAGTGTATTAAATGCTATAGCATTTTCTCCTGTAATAATAGAACTTCCAAATTTCAGCTAAGCACATGGCTGCTTGGAATGAGGACTGCATTTCCCAGCCTCCTTTGTCATGGTCCATGTACAGATTCTTGGAGCCATCTGTAAATTAAGAGACTCTCTTTGCCTTTTTTTCCTGATTCCTACTGTCGGCATGATAATTGCAGACTGGACACTGAGGTGGAAGCCCTGTGCCGAGTGAGGGCTTTGATGGTCACGGAACTGGCTTAGCAGCCTTGCTCAATGTACCCCGGGACTGTATTCATAAACACATATTCTAATCTTGTAAACACATAATCTAATCTAATCTCTAAACACATAATCTGATCTGTTCTAAGTTTTTGTCATATGCACACAAACAAAATCCTAACTGAGAAAAATATACAGTGAAGTGAGAATTATTTTGAGGAAAGCTTTTGCTAATAAATAAAGTCACCAGTTGAACAATGAAAGTGTTTTCCTAATTTGCAGATAAAAGGTAGAGAAAATTTCCCTAGTTTTAAAATTATTCTTTCATAAACCTCACTTAAATCTTTGGTGTCATTATTGATTATCTGTTTGACAAAATAAATGAATAAATAACAGACATTATTACTGGAAGACATTTAAAACAACCAATCCTACTTAGACATATGGCTTATTTTTCCAAAGTAACACTTTCGTGTTTGTAATTTTACATTACACATTTGTTGTAACATGGATTTCTTAGAAAATTGTTCATAGATCTTATGGTAAAAATGCATTTTGACACTATTTCATGGTGAGTCTCAAGAGAACAGCCGAGGAACACGAGAACCACCACTTTTTGGGTTGAATGGCGGACATCTGAAGGAGCAGGAGGGCAGAGGGGAAGGTGGGGGAGAGGGAGAAGAGACATTGGTTTCCTATTAATGAAAACTTTAGAAAGTCTTACCCATCCTATGTTTATAAACTTTCCCAAAGAAACTTCCTTGTTTTCTCCCTCCATGTCCCCCCCTTTTTTCCTCTTTATTTTCCTTTTATTTAATTATTTATTTACTTTTTCCGGGGGGTCATGTTTCAAAATAGAAAGGACATGGTTTGGATGAGCAGGGAGTAGTCTGATTCTTTTATTCCCTAACATTTAATTATAGGAATGGCAAATATATGAAGCTAAAAATAATGCCTAGTGGAAAACCATACCTAATGGAAAATCAACAGGAACGCAGCCCATTGGCACCGTTCATGGCATGAACATTATAGTTAAGTCCCGTTGTATTTGTTATTTTATTTAGTTATTTCAGACTTTTCATTTAATTAATAGGAAAATTTCTTTAAGACTATAACAGATAATTATGCAAGTTTTGGTAGAGCAAAACAAACAAGCAAAGAAAACCTTTCCACCTTTACACTGAAGAAAATTCCCCAAACAATAGGCCTTAATTTGAAGGAGGGGGCTAGTGATATAGCATTTTCATTTAGACATGGTGATTCTTAGGACAGATTATTGAATTCAGAATGAAATTCTTGTACTGGGAGATGGGGAATAAAGGGCGAAGTCCTTAATACTTATAACACAGCTTATTGCATCCCATTATATAGCAAAGTTTGAGAAGTGTTGTGAAGGAACTCAGGATTCCATGCAAGTCTTTAAATATGAAAAATCAATAATATTCTTGGGACCAGGTGTTTATTTTTAAAAGACTCTTTGTAAAATGTAGGGCACAGAACACTGTATAATATTTTTTTTGGCCTTTTATATTACCAAATTTCAGAAGTAGATAGAAAACATAGAAACTCATTTACATTCAATAAAAACAAACAAAGGATGACCTCAAAAACAGGATCTACTTAAACACCTGGAGCCGTTCTTGTTTCCCTGAGCATTAAAGGAGTGAAAACACCGAAGAATACTTTGATGGGATTATAAGTATAAAAACATAGAGACTAAAGATTCATCAATGAAAAAAAGGAAACATTATTACTCTCATAGTCCCCTTTTACTATGGGAAGACAGACAATAAACAAGTAAATAAATACAAAATGTAACGTGCCATATAGTTATAAGTGTTACAAGTTAAAACAAAGTTAAAGGAGGGGCAGAGATTTGACACATAAGAGGAGTGAGTGTAATTTGCAAAATACTATGGGTAGCAGATGTTTCGGTGAGAAAGTGATGTTCAGGCAACGACCATGGGCAATGAGAGCATGAGAGCAGAAGCCGTGCATCTACCTGGCCAAGGGGCATGCCAGGAGAGGAAACAGCAAGTGTAAATGCTCTAAGGCCTGATCATGCTTGCACTTCCCAAAGACCATCAGGGAGACCACTGCAGCAGGATGTAAGTGAGATGTGGTCAAGCACTAGAAGAGGTAATAGGGCGATGTCATTAGGCTGGTAGAGAGATCTCACCATCCCTGTGCATGAGAGGAGAAGCCACCGGGAGCTTTGGGCAGAGGGAGGACACAGTCTGAAGTTAACCTAATGCAAAAGCACGGCGGGTGGTTGTAATAATTTAGGCAAGAGGTGGTGGTGCTGGGCCAGAGTGGAAGCAGCGTGTGTCGGAACATAGGCTTCTGTAGTAGCTGATGGATTCGGTGTGGAGGGGTGAGAGAAAGTCAGGAGCAAACAGAAGGACGTACGTGCCGTTCTGTAAAATAGGGAAGCCTGAGGTGGAGGGAGAAGGAAAGGAGACCAATTCTTATACAGTGATTAAAGCAGATGTTCTCGTAAGATGCTGAGCAGATAGGCGGGTCTGAGAAATTAGTTTTATGATCAGGATGCATCACAAGTCCCTGGAGACGGTATGGATTAGACCACAAACAGTACAGGCAGAGCTGGTTATTCGAGGGAGAAAGGTTAGAACTTAAACCCACACAGGAGAGCAAAAGAAATATAAGTTAGATTAAAGAGATAAATGTCTAAAAACATAAGAGCAGAAAATATGAGCAAATTTCTGACCTCTGAATAGAAAAAAGATCTGAGTGTAAAAATGGTGGGAAAAATCAACAGGGAAAATATTGATAGATTTGGCACCTATGGATTTGATATATCAGAAACATAAAATATGAATAACACACTTGGAGGAAATGTACCATAGATATGACAAGCATGGGTCGATAGTCTTATCCCTTGACAGATCAGATCCAGTATAAAAAAAGCCAAAGGTCATGAAGATACAATTTATTGAAAAAGAGAAGGCCAAGAAAGTTATTCTGAGTGCTCAAACTGACCAATAATCAAAATGCTGAAAATTACACCAAGTGCTCTCCCTCCCTTCTTTTTTTTGCTTATCAAGACGTGTGTTCCCAGCAGCACTGCAGGGGCCTACAGAATGGGGCTGCGGTCATAAGCTGTCACGCAGTGCTGGGGGAACATGTTTGGACCTTCCTGTCACTAAAATAGGTGACATAAATCTAGACCCTTGGAAGAGTTCTTTCCTTGTGACACCACAATCGCACTTACAAAGATCTAAAAGAGAGACTCATTCAAAACCTTCTCTACAAAGGTCTTCCTCCTAGTGTTATTTATATAGTGAAACATAGGAATAATGTAAGTATCAACAGAAGAAAAATGGTTACCTTGATTGTGAGGCACACCTAAAATCAAAGAATACTGTGCAGCTATTGGAATTTTGTTTTGGAGAATTCTTAAAGATGGGGAAACTCTAAAAATGTAATTTTTAGTAAATAAAATCAGAATACAAAACTATGTACGTCGTGAATCTAATTACATAAACATTAGAGGAATAATATGTAAGACAAAAATAGTTCCCCATATAAAAATTAATGGGCACTTAGTATACATAATTTGGAACATATAAAAATGGAAGACTAGACAACGGAAGTTATCCACAACCCAGATATGGAAGGGAGGCCATCTTAGACCCTCAGGCACCAGTCAAGCCAGCTCCAACCTGGAAAACCTCCCAGGCCACCCACAGGGTTGACAAATAATCAATATTGAAAAATAATAAATCTTTGCTCTTTTGAGCTAGTACAGCTGATGTGGTTTGTTACCTCACAAAAGCTAATCGATAGGCTTAGTTACTCAAGCTCAGAGAACAACTGTTCTTTTTTCCATTATAATGGTATCTGAGAAAGGAAGGATCTCATTCTCAGTAAGAAGATGGTGGACGTGAACCAGCAGGCAAAGGGCACACCTTGTGCTCCCTTATCTCAAGAGGAGCAAACTTTATCAGGGATGGAAGCTTCTTCTGGTTGGCTTTGGGTGGTAACAATCTCATACCCGCCCTCCCCAGAGCTTCAGTGTGTCCCCAGAGCGGCTTGCCTCCTGTTGCTTCATCAGCGGCCCTTGTAAAGCTCCAGGTGCCCCTCTAGTCTGTGTAGTGGGAAGAGGGACTGGATCCTGGCTAACTGAATTTATAAAGTTCTATTTCAGGGTAGAAGAAAGCAACTGACAACCAAACACTTTTCGTCAGGTGCCTACAAAGGAAAGGCAGAAAATTTAAATGGCATTTGCGTGCTGGAAAAACGGGTTGTCATTTCTTGGCAACACATTCCAGTGCTTTCTTAAGGACCTTGGGTGGAAATTTTTTCCCTCCCTTCATTTTTCAGCCCATTTATACTTCCAGGGAAATCTAATCCCTATATTTCTGATTCATTTACACTTAACTCACTGTAGCGTTTTCCAAGACTATTTCCAGTGGGCCTTTAAAACATGATTCCATTTACCAGGAGAATGAGCTCCCAGTCCTGCCATCCCAGATAGCACACACACACAGAGGAAAAATCACTGGAACGCAGCTTCACGGGGGAAATAGTCTCAGCTAGATAATTTGCTTTGTTGGTCCCCATGCTCAGTAGAACTCAACAAAGGAAACCAGAATGTCCTGGTGGCCCTAAGGAACTAGGAATTAGTTTGGTGGGGAGAGACAACTAGAACCATCTGGAAATGATGGTGGACTCCAGGCCTGTGAGGGTGCACACATCACCTCGTCTGACTGAGTAGTCTGTCAGAAACAACTAAAACTGTAGCCGGGGCATCGGGGTTCAAGAGTCTGCGGCTGCTGGAGTCCCAAACAGACCAAGTTTGGCCATTTGCTGCTGACAAAATCCAAAGGGAGAGAGAAGAGTGATGGTGAAATGAGAAAGGAATTTATCTCAGTGAGGTCAGCAGTGAGAAGACAGCAGACTAGTGGCTCAAAGACTCTCCAACGTGCTGAAAATACTTCTGGGTTTATATAAGGAAAATGTAGGGCAAAGGTGGACACGTGTAGGCAGGCCAGGAAAAGTCACATCTGTCAGTGTCTTGGAGCTGGTCACAGGCAGGGTCTTGCTGGCTCAGGGGTCGTTTTGGTTCCCATCCCATCTGGGGATGCTTTGCCCTCAGGGTCTCCCACCTGAGCCAAGAGACAGAGCTGGAAAGAAGAAAGTAGAAAGGATGAGGTCAAATGAGAGGCAGCCGAAGGCTTTTTTCACAATAACTCACCAGGAGCAGCATTTGCAGCCAGGAGTTGGCTTCTGCTCTCCAGGATGGGATTAAGTAATCTCTTGAATGGCAGTGAACACACTCGATCTGATGAACACTTGCAGAGAAGGGCTCTCAGCTGTCTCAGAGAAGTGTTGTCCGACCTCCTTTCCTAAATCAGTCCAACCACCTGGACCCTGTCCCAATGTCCTCTTGAGAGAAGCTGATTCATCAAGTACCCACTCTCTTTGATAGTCTTTCTCAATGATTGCCTTCCAGTCAGCATTGTAAGCATGCACGACTCTCCATTTAAAGCTCCTTCCTTAGCTCTCTGTCTACTTAGTCTACCTTCTCCATTGGAACTAGGATTCTAGGAAAAGGAACTCATACTACCCACACTTTGATTCTCAACTGCTTCGCAACCTGTCTTTCACCTCTACACACATAACATTTTTCTTGCTAAGCTTGGCCCAAGATCTTCATAACTGGTATGTCTAGTGGAATGGGCCTGTTGTGTAGACAAGCCAAGGTGAGTTGGCTCCTTGGTGGGTCAGAAACTGCACTGGACCGAGTTGTCACACAAAGAAAACGTATTTGTAGCAAATAAGATCACAGGGAATGGCTTCCAAAGCTGTCACTCTCTGAGAGAGAGTGAATGAGCTCCTTTTGTCTAGGGTTAGGATGAATATCTAGAGAGAGGAGCCTTGTCGTCCTGTGTAGAGGCAGGCATGAGGTCACACATGTGCCTTAAGGAAACATGGCTATACATACATTGCATGGTATGTAAATGAGGCTGAGCCTCCTCCTCGGGTAGAGATCTAGTATTATCATGAAGTAAAGGTAATTGTAGGTCATGCCAGAGGTCACTCCATGGTCGATCTGCACAGCCATGAGTCAGGTTTAGCTCCATTGACCTGGGTGGTCTGTGCCTGTGGGAGGTCTTCTCAGGACAGCTGCCATCACCTGGCCGGGGGGAGGGGGTGGTCTCAGGTTTTATTTGTCTGAGTTAAGAAGAAAGCCAGAAAGAAGAGCTTTTGGGAAAATGCAAGACAAGGGTTAATGAGTTTAAGCAGGTGGGCAGTAAAGGCCAGATCTTGGGGTCTAGCTGGTGACAGTTGCACTACACATCACTCTTGATGTCTCTGTTGCATTGAACATAAAAGAAGTGTTTCCCTATATTGATGTATCCCCAACAAGGAAGCTCAGTTGAGCTTCTGTGTCCAGAATTTTATTGGGGCTTCATTACCTAGGCAGGCTAATTGCATCATTGACCACATGATTGAACTAGATCTCCAGCCCCTCTTCTGTTCCTGCAACCCTCTAGGGAGGTAGTTGGTCTTCCTGGTATGGCCAGAAACTATCTAGGGGCCCACCATGAGTCATGTTGTTAGCATAAACTCAGATTAGTTCCCAGGGGTCCATCAGGAATAACAAAGACACTCTTATCAGTAAGGAAATTCCAAATGTTTGGAGGATCCCTCCCAGGCACCAGCCGCAAATACCAGCCAGATTCCGTTTTTAGGTAACACTCAGCTAAAACCTCTGTAGCCACAGTGGAATTCTTTGGGGAAGGGGTGGTTTAGAGATGGGCACCGGGGTTTTCCAATGCATATTAAGTGTTCATTAAAAAAAAAAAAATCTGATGCATGAGAGATTTATAAAAACAAATTGAATACAACAATAATAGGTATAGAATAATCATATGACAGTTTAATATGTAGGCATTAAAATTATGCTAAAGAAGTTTTAAAGACATAAGAAAAATACTGTGATAATATTAACCTTTTCATAGGGAGAAAGAGTAAGCAAGGAGGATGAAAACACAGTGAAAACATTAGCATTGACTGTAGTTGGGAAGGAGTGGAAAATGGTGAAGGTGTCCTGACTGTCCAGTAGACTCGGGTCCAGGGGCTGGCCCCCAGGGGCAGGAGGCTCTCAAGTCCACACTGGTTGTGAGAGTAAAGTGGTAAAGCTTTGTGTCATCTGCTATGACAGATGACACATGAGATAGGAAAGAAAGTTGCAGCTAGCCTTCTGGAAGGCAATAATGAGGAAAAGAACATAAAACTGTTTCATGCTTTTATTTCTCCTGAGTTCAGACTATTTGGTTTAACGAGAGGAAGGAAAGAGGGAGTGGGGTTTACAGTGGTTACCATTTTTGTAGTGATTCTTATTTCCTTATGCCAACTTTTATTAGTAAATTAGTAAACAGAGTTTTTTTTTTACAGTGAATGTGTATTTTTCTCTAAAAAAAAATCCCATAAGTTACAAAGTGGTAACATGGCATTAAGGATGTTTTATTATTGTCTCCCCCCCCCTTTTTATTGCCTTTTTCCCCCTAGAAAAAAAGCAAAACATTTTCTACATGTTCTACAAGGAAAAGGCTTTAGTTTTACACTTAGAAAAGACATCCAGTAAACAGTTCGAAAAAATAGGAAGTGATTACCTGCCCGCCAAAGGTTCATCTGAGAATTCTTCTCAAAACCAAGTTTTCTTGATGAATATTTAATGCCTCAATGTGCAAAAATGTACTTTTCAGGTGACCCACACACCTATGGTGTCAAACTAGTTGCATTTGTACCTAAATTGGCTTTATCCATTACATTACTTTGGGGGAAATTTCCTCCCAGTTATGAGGTTAGTAATGAAGTTGTTATCCAAAATCTGGAGGCACAGATTATACATTTCTTTGAAATGCTAAAGTGGAACTCTAAAACAAAAGGGAAAAAAAGGAATTATTCTTGTATATGATATGAGAACTTAGAGTATTTCCTAAATTTGTCCAGTAAAGTATTGTCAAATCAAGATTATTCCCATGGTAGAAAGGAAGTAATAATAGGGATATTCCAAATGTATTTTTCACATTTCCGATGTAAAATGCTTTTATTGTATTTAATGTAATTTCTTATTTTGTATTAGATTTTTATTCCTTTCATTTCTTCATTTAGCACTGAGCTGTAGGATCAGGTTTGCAGCCTGCCCTGAAGATACTGTCCTCTGTCTTCCTTGTAAGGTTACTTTTCATAGGAATTAAGCTCTTTTTTAAGATCCTTATCCTTCTTGTCTCTCCTGTAGTCTCTCTTTATTACATTTTTATTTCAGGTTCTAGTCTGTCAGAATTAATATCCGTAGGGCGGCAGTTTTTGGTGTCATCAACAGGTGATTTGTAGGTCTCTGAGACCCTATCGATGAAGTTCTAGAACCTAGGTGAGGTTCGGTGGGCTGAGGTCCGGAGCTGATGACCAAGAAAGAATTCTTGAGACATCTTTGGTGCAAAATGGTGGTTTATTAAAGCATGGGGACAGGACCCGTGGGCAGGAAGAGCTGCTGCCCCTGGTTGTGGGGGGTGGCAGGTTCTGTACCCTGCGGCTGGGGGAAGGTGAGGGAAAGGGAGGTTTCAGTGGAGCTTTCATATGCTAAAGAGGGCCACCAAGGTGCGGGGACACCGCAGGCTTGATCAGTGTTGTCTTTTGGCAAGCCATTAACATCAAGACAGTTGGGAGATTCCTGTCTTGCAGGATTGTGATCTCTGCAAGTTAACTATTTGTTTCTAGTTTATGGCAGTCAGGGGTGCCTGAGGAATGTCACACATATGACCGAGGGGAGCTGGTGGAGAGGGTGCGCAAGGTGCCAGCTTTTGCTTTGTCCTCAGCCAGCCTCCTGCTCCCTCATCACTATCAGGGAATCTATGTGGTCAAAACTACTTTCATAATAATGAACTTACAGTGTAAAAGCTCTGGTGGGTAAAACTGCTGGTTCTTTAGCATAAGTGGTGCAGACCACATGGTTCCGGCAGGCACCGCATTCACCAGCACACACTCAAAGTAACAAAGAAACAAAACAGGCAAAGCTAACACATGTCCTTTAACATTCTGGGTAACAAAAGGGAAAGCACACAAAAGCACTTCGGCTAGATAATGAAATAAGACAAATTCTTACTTTTAAGGAAAAGCACACAGGATTATTTGAGTTGAGAGATGAACTCTCCACTTTATTCATGAAATTTTCGTCGTTGTTTTACTTGAAGGAAGGAGTGACACACTACTGTTAAACAATAAAATTCCACTGAGTAAATCTGGAGATCAAATTGGCTTATTCAAGGATTCATGAATTGGGCAGCGTCCCATCCAGCAAGCAGAAAGGAGCTCCAAAGAGCCACGGAAAAGGACAAGTTTTTAAAGGCAGAGGAGGGGTCAGACAAGGAAGTCATAAATGAAAAAAAAAAAGGATAATTTTGGGTCAGGTCACCTTTTGGGAGGAGACAAAGGGTCTATAAGATGGATTATTTAACTAGTGCTGATCGGGGAATTCCAGACGGACTAGTTAAATTTGTATTCCTGGGGTGGGGGTACGGGGGACGGAAACCGCAGTTAAGTTAGACATTACGTTTTAGTTTGGTGACGTTGGCTAAGCACAAGTGACTCCATTTTGGTTCTGCTGTTTCTTTTTTAAGACTGGTTATTCAGACTCAGGTATTTGGCAGATATTTTCCTCAAGAAGAAATGAAGTAAGTTTGTCACTGCAGCGAAAACAAGTATTTGTTGCCAATGATAAAATTAAAGGTTTCAAAAGAAAATTGGAATCTTGGAAAATTTTGCCTACCACCATGACTTTGACAGCTTCCCAATACATAAAAGCTTTTCTGATGAAATTGCTGGTGATATTAATAAATGTGATGTTGTGTCAATATTTGGAAGATCTGAATAACTCAGTAAACCAATTATGTTTCAAATTACCAGTGTATGATGTTACAAAATCAGGCATGAGTGAAAGAGCTCCTTCCAATAAAAGAAGACAAACGGATTTTAATGTCATCGCGTATGAAGAGTTTGTTGGCATGATTTCAGCTTCCACATCGCCAGTGACCTTTAAGAAATCACAGTTTATTAAATTTTAGTATAGTAGCAAAGAATAGCTACAAATATGGGAAAAGGCACATGGAAAGACATGGTGTTAAGGGGACGACAGGTAAGTTCAATAATTACTAGAACAGTGCTTACTTTTGTAAGCATATTTCCTATGGAGAAATGTTTTAAAGACAGTAAACTACTTTGTCGGAAGTACTGCTTAGTTTAGGAAGTGTTTCCCTGTGTGCAAATGGTCTCTGAGAGCAGTCACTGGTTCATAGTTTTCTTTCCCATCAATAATTTACGTGGTGAGGAGTCATACAAAAGGTTGATTGACCTTCCTCAAGGCCCATTTTGATTAACAGTACATTTTAAAGACAGTATTTTGAATAATAACTTCAATTTTTAATTTTCTTGTGAACGTTTCTTCAATTCAGCCTCTGAAATTTCCCAAGAAGAACTGACCTATTAAGAGATGAGTTTAAAATGTCTTTGAAGTACATTTTAGCTCCCAAGTGTCTCACAGATTAAGGCTCTGTTCTTGGCAATGCAAGAAACTTACACCCTTCTTGAAAAGTGTTTTTGGGAAAGAATATGCTTACTTTGGATGTTCCCTGTGAACAGTTAGGACACTCTCAAATAAAACAAATGTTTCCTTTATTTCAAGGCCATTGAATAATATTTTCAGCTGCCTCCAAACAGATTTCAGAAATGACCCATGCTACTGTCACTATTGAGTTCCTGGCGTGACCATTCTGAGGGGTCTCACTGGCCACAATGATTATAGACACTAGCGTGTAGGGTTTGACCTACAAAATCCTTTGGAAACTTGACCCTGCAAAACAGAGATGAGTGATAGGGAATAATTCAGTTTCTTACCAACCAGGGAGTGATGCTCTGGTGTCTGCTTTACCCTCCTCACGCCCTGCCACGCGGGTTCCTTCCTGTTTCTCAACATTTAGGGAAATCCCAGAATAAAATAGCTTGCAGCTCTAGTCATAACGAGATTCAGGGGTGAGTGGACTTTCCTTACAGATGCAGTGTTGGGATATAAGAAGTATGTAACTTTTCTTGCTGGGATCTTCAGATCTGGGTTCTGTGGGCTGTTTAAATGCCAGCTGGGTGATTTTTCGACACGTTAGTTGACCTCCCTGGGCCCTAGGTTTCTTCTCTATAAAAGAAAGGATAAAGTAGATACCAGTTACACAGTTCTGTGATTTTATGAAAACTGTCCTATCTTTGGTTCTTGGAGTCCACAGAAAAGAGCTGGCAAGAATTTCCACACACGCCTACTTTCCCCACCTTTGTAGACCTAAGCCCAATTTGCTTTTGCTGTGCTCACATCTGCTCTCAAAATCATACTCATTTCAAGACTTTAGGAAGCTACTACCAAATAATTAGAGTTGGCACGTTTTCCCACTGAACTTCAGTCATGCTGGTTAGCATGACTTCTCTTTAAATAGTTAACCCGTATTAGCATACTGTGTGTCCGTCACAGCTCTACGTGCTTTACAGGTACTAATTCATCGAATCTTGGCAACTTTGTTAGGCACGTACCATTGTTGTCCCCATTGAATGGAGGAAGAAACTGAGGAACAAGAAATTGTTTTTTTTTTCTAGTATTCACTGTGGTCCCTCAGCTGATAAGTAGTAGAATGCCGCAGTCTCAACCATAATCCTACGTTGTTTTCAAAATTCATTTCTGCCTGTTTTCTCCCTCATTTTACACTGTTTATTATGAAAGTAGCAAGAGCATTATACTCTCTCTATATGTATCACCCAACTTCAGTGGGTGTCAGATGTGACCAGACGTGTTTGACCTGACCCGTTACCTTCTCTGGCTAGATTACTTTGAATCCCATGTATTATTTCCTTCCTTGAATGGGTATCTGTAAAAGAGTCCCACCGAGACCATTTCATACTTAAATTAACTAACAAATAATTCCTTAATATGATCAAGTATTTGGTCAGTGTTCAAACTGTCTTGATTGCCTGATAACTGCTTAGAATGTGTTGTTTTACAGTTTGTTCACATCACAACCGAAGTGTTTACACTTGCATTTGATTGATACCTCTCTCTCCTATTTTTTAAGATTTTATTTATTTATTTATTTATTTATTTGAGGGAGCAAGACAGAGCAGAGAGAGAGAGCACAGACGGTGGAGAGGGAAAGAAGAAGAAACAGATTCCCCACTGAGCAGGGAGTCCCATGTGGGGCTCAATCCCAGGACCTTGAGATCCTGATCTGAGCTGAAGGCAGACACTTAACCAACTGAGTCACGCAGGCGTCCCAAAAGATACACCTTTTAAATCTCTTTCAAACCAGAGGATTCTCCTCCCTCTTCCCCCCACCCCTTGTCATATACCTGTGGAGGAAACTGGTCTGTTTATTCTGTAGAATTCCCTATAGTCTGGATTTCTTTATTGCTTATTTGCTTCTTGGATTCTGTGGTGTCACTAACATGTGCCTCTAACCCCTCACAGTTCCTGTGAACTGGAAATTTGATCTAGAGGTTTGTTAAGAAGTAGATTTGATTTTTGGTAAGAATACTTCACAGATGTACTATGAATGTTTCAGGCATCACACCAGTAGCTACAACATGCCTGGCTAGTTTCCTTTTTGTGATGTTAAGATCTGGTTCTGGTGTTGTCAGCCCACGTCATCCCATTAAAATCTTCCCCATTAGCTTTTCATCTAATGATTTTAGTATCCACTGATGACCGTTGATTACATCCACTATCTCATTAAGTTTTGCAAAATAGTGATTTCTAATTCTGTCATTCCTTCTGCATTTGTGAGCTGGAATCCTGATACGAGGAAGAATCTCCCTTTGTGAACTATTAGTTCAAAGTAGAGTTCACACATCTTTCCGCCTATCTTTATGTGGTTGACAAATGTGTCTCGCCTTTGGTTTCTAAAGCAACGTACAAATTAAATTAGTTATAGTAAGATGCATATGTTGGAATTTTGGAAAAGACAATAAAATAAAAAGAATGCAACCATTGGTGTGCCAGTCTTTTGACAACTCATTAACTATTATAACACATGAAAGATGGTTAGCTTAGTTTTCGTATTAAATTTTTATCTTAACATTTTATTCTAATTTGGACTGGCTTATTCATTTAATCATGTGTATGTTCAAGAAGTGTGAGACGTCACTGTGTGGAGACACTCTGCCAGTCATTGGCTCCACAACACCAAACAAAGTAAGTCTCCATTCTCTCTGGGATCCTAGTCCAGTGGGAAAGAGAAAAATTAATAATGACACAAGTGTGATACGCTGTATGAATGCCGTGAAAGTGCACGGCAAAGAAGTCTTACAGGTGGAGGGGCTCGTCAAGGAGCCGGTTGTAGTCTTTGTTTCTTTAGAATCTCCATTTCTAAATCCTGAAACGTCAAGCCAGCCAACGTTAATGCTCTAGTGTTCCTGGAAATCACAAAGTGACCCACCAGATGCACTGTAGTAATCTCACTGAAACTTCCTGGAGAATGTTGCTTCTCCTTGTCTTTACGATTATTATATTCCCACAGAGTGGCTAGTGGTTAGCAAAATGTTACATGGTCTCAACGGAAGCAGCGATGAGGGTACTCAGGTGTGGAAGGAGATGTGATTCAACCACAGTGACTGGCGCGTGTCCTTGCAGCATTCTGGGCAGGGGGCTCAGAAGCACTTACACGACCCTGGTTCTCCACACTGAAGTTCATTGGCTTCCAAATTAAAGTTGTGAACTTAGAAGTTCTGGAATGAGGAATGTATGAAACCTTTCTTATTGACACTGGAAATTCCATTATGCCAATTTTATAACCGCCAAATACTTGCTCCGGTGATGTATTTCCACAACATACTCAACATTTATATGGCCAGAACCTGTTTGTGTAGGGCCGAGATTAGCATTTTCATTTTTGAGGACCTGATATTAGGATTTTGAAAAGAAGACTAAGCTAACTCTATCATCAGTCACAGAGATCTTTATCATTCCACATTTGGGGATTTCCTTCTTCTTTGGTGAAAGAAATCAATGATTTGTTAAGAATCAAGAACAACAAAATGAAGCAAAACAGACAAAATCATCCATCCACGAGGGAACTAAGAAACGTCTTCCACAGTCGTACGGAAACAAAAAATCATATTAGGAAACTATTTGCCTTATTCTCAGCGATGGAAGAATTTCTTCTTCCTTACTTCAAACGCACAGGGCTGCTGATGTGGGAACGGACAGGGCACTGACTTCAGTGAGAAATCCTCTCGGTATATCCCGGAGTTCAGGGCTCAGTAGGAGCGTCAGGAACCAGCTGAGTCAACAAAGGCTCTCATTCCTAACAATCTGTGAGGTTTGTTTTGTTTGTTTGTTTGTTTTTCTAGGTTAGTAAACTAAAAGAGAAAGCAAAGAAGCACGTGATAGTGATAAAAGGATACTTCCTGCCGATACTTCCTTCCGTATGCTGTGGACCCTGGGCACCTCTTGGAGCACTGGGCGCACTCTCTCTTGTAGTCTTCACGTTACTTTTATAAGACGGATTCTATATTTTACAGATGAAAAAATGAAGCACATCTCTTATTTATGGTCAGACAGTCAGCGGTAGGATCAGGCTTTGAAGTCAAGCAGGTTTTTGTTTTTTTTCTTTTTTTGAAATTTTTTTTGGTCAGGCCAAAAACATTTTGCAAAGATGAGAAATATCTTAATTTCTTCAAAGGTTCTTGGCCCTTTCACTGTTTTTAATTTAATTTTTTAATTCACATATAATGTAGTCCTGGTTTCGGGGCGCAGGTCTGTGACTCATCAGTCTTACACAGTTCCCAGCGCTCGCCACAGCACACAGGGTTCTGACGACTGTGCGACACTGCGTTCGGGAGGAATCGACGGACCCGTGAGTCAGGCTCTCTTTACGGATCGAGGGGGGAACACGTGGGCTGACAAAATGTGTAAATAATATCCCTGAAATAATCATTATAACAAACAAATCTTCATACCAGGAGGTTTGATTCCTTCAAATTCTGAGGACTGAATTTCAAATGGATAAAAAGTTAATGGTTTTGTGAACTGAATGCGCAATAAAAAGCCTGCAGAAATCTCTGCTTTCATTTATACCACCGCAAAGAAAAAGAAAATCCGTGAAGGCTAGTCCTAGTACACGGATGCCCAGAGGAAGAAAGGGGGGGGGGTCAAAGAGTAGAAGGGGGAGAATTCAGTTTCTCCTGAAGAGTCAAGGTGGAACTGCTTGGTCTGGTTTGTCTGAGGCGCGCAGGGCAGGAGTCCTCAGACGTGGGAAGTAAAATCCCTGAATTTATTTTGTTCCCCAGGGGCTTTCCCTGTATTTTAGGGACACACAGAAATCGCTGAAGGATCAAGTGAGGATCAAGTGAGCGTTGTGAGAATGTTTGGCTCCTCAGCAGGGAGGCCCCGTGGCTTCACAGGGACTGAGGAGAGAAAAGCCGGGAGCTTCCCCAAGACTGAGATCCAGAGGTTAAAAGGTATATACTCTCCAAAAAAGTCGAGTATATTTGCATGGAAAAAGAAGAAAAAAGAATGCTAATTCACTTTCTAGAGTCAAGGCAACCTTTCACAGAGAACTTCCATGCCTTTGGGGTCTCCTGGGGGCTGTAGCTTTCTCTGTACATGTGTACCTTCGAGGGTGACCTGCCTACCATGGGGGCCAGTGGCCACATGTGACTATTTAAATTTAACTTAATAAAATGAAGCAAAATAAAAAATCTGATTCCTCAGTTGCCCTAGCCACATTTTTCAAGTTCTCAGCAGCCACACGTTGCTAGTGGCTACCAAATTAGATAGCTTGGCTCTAGAGTATTTTCATGATTACAGGGAGTTCTATTGAACAGTACTGCTGAGAGGAATGAACAGAAAATAATGATTATGTTGGAAGAGTAGATGTTCACAGAATGCATAATAAACGAGCTAGTCAACTGCCACCACCAATGCTGACACCTGCCCAAGAGAGCCTTTACTTTTTTACCCACACCACCAGATAAAATTGTCTTTCTGGGGTTTGCTGCTGCCCACCTCTCGGACGACATCTAGAGCAGTTCCCATGACTTTTGTGGTCACTCTCAAATGTGATCTTTTATGCATGAAACTTTTTAGTAATTATTTTGTCTCATTTTATTTAATAATCAAAACTCTTCACGACCAAGAGATCCTTTAATGAGTTCCCTAAAGAGTTCCTCGGCTGGCGCGTGCTTCTCCCCATCCTCTTCCCCTAGTTATCAGTCCCTGTCAGATTGCCTTCTTTGGAGATGATTCTAGGCTGATCCTTGGGAAAAAATTCATTGCTGTATTTCCAGGACACATAACAATGCCTGGCACTAGTACTCAATATATCCTTGTAGTTAAATATAGTCACTAGTTTTGTCAGTAAATGATGTTTAATTTTATACTCAAGTACTCATCAGGAGTGGAAAAATAAAATGTAGGCATTTAGGAAGAAATGGCATCAATGAACTAAATTACAGTATGATTTTTTTCACTATAAATCTTTTTAAAAATGAAAGTATAATTTATATCAAGTAAAATGCACAGATTTTAAGAGCTGAAGAGTTTCCTCAAATGGATACACCCACATAGCCCGTATTTTTTTCCAAGATCTAGAACATTTTCATCAGGCCAGAATATCTTTCCTGACTCTTCCTAGTTAATCCCTGTCAACCACCGTTTTTCCCACTCCTGAGAACCACAGATTTGCTTTAACTATTATAGAACAGTTTAATAAAAATCAAACACTATTAAATGAGATGAAATACTACAGATTCTTTCGTGTCTGGCTTCTTTAACCCAGCATAGTGTTTTTGAGGCTTGGCCGAATTGTGTGTAGTGTTACACTCCGTGGATGGATCACATTTTGTTCATTCGTCTGTTAATGGACATTTGGGACATTTTTCAGTTTTTTAGCTATTAGGAGTAAAGTCACTTTGAACATTCACTTTTTAAAATATATGTTTCCATTTCGCTTGGGTAAGTACCAAAATGTGGGACTGATGGGTCCTAGATAGGTACTTGCCTAACTTTATGAAAGACTGTCAGAATGTTTCCAAAGTGGTTTTACCATATAATATTCCTACCAGTAGTGCATTAGAGGTTTGATTATTCCATGTCTTAATCAACAATTGGTGTTACCAGTCTTTAAATTTTAAACCTTCCAGTGAGTGTCAATTGGTATCTCATTGTGATTTTAATTTGCTTTTGCCCCCATGACTAATATAGAGTACTTTACACTCTTTCATGAGCAAGCTGGCTGTTTGTATATTTTCCTTGTAAAATGTTAACTCAAGTATTATGTTCTTTAACAAAATGTATATATATAATTTAATAATTACATTGAATATTATTATATAAAACATATTAAAAATTAGTATTTAAAAGTAGAATATACATATATATACACACACACACGTGTGTGTGTGTGTGTGTGTGTATATATATCTTCTCCCAGTCTGTGGCTTGTCTTCAGATTGTCTTAACAGAATCTTTCAAAATGTTTAATTTTGATGAACTTGATTTAACTTTTTTTTTTATGATTAGTGTTTACTTGGTCATGTCTGGGAAATTATTGCCTACAACAACATCATAAAGATATCTTTTCCCTACAAATTATATCTGCCTAACTTTTATATATATTTGTATGTACATACATATATATATATATATTTTATATATTTATGTATACTAGAGCTCACACAGGGGGAGAAAACATTCAAGGTTCAACATAAAGAGTGGAAAGACCTTATAGAACTATCTCAGAATCCACTAAAGATCCAATAAATGCTAAGTCTACTTGGTTAATGTTCTGTTCTCCCCACCATGATGGAGAGTTGAAACTCTCCTAATTCACTCATCTACCAGGCTATCTTTAAAGTTTTATTTTCCTTTCAAGATATCATCCAGTAATGACCTTAAACAGATACCACCTCTTGGGGGTTGAGAAGTCCTTACTCAGATTCTGGAACATCCTGTCCCTGTGCACATACCTGTGTCAACTCTCACTACATTAACTGAAAGAAGTGCTTCTTAATCGGAAGGTCATACCCGTGCTAGGATTATGACATAGGCAAATGTAGTTCAGAGAAGTATGAATCTGAATTTTGGAAATTAAGGAAAAACCAGAATTAGAAAGAAATATTTAATAAGAAGAATCACTAGATTGGGAGACGTGTCCCAGAGAGAGTTGTGAGAGCATCATCATAATTTAAGATTAACCTAGTTCATAGAAGTCTTAGAATACACATCATAAGGAGCAATTCTTTGGCCAGAGCAATAGAGAAGATAACTTAATGCTTTTTCTCAGTTTTGGAAAATACTGCATTACCACAGTTTAAAAAAAAATAATAAAGTAAGGGAAAAAAAAATTCGAGTTTTTTGCCTTGCCAAGAAAAACAGGAAGACACTTACGCCGTCACTCAAAACTGAAGAATACAGTGAGCTGTGGTTGAAATCCATCATCCGCCTTTGACGTCCAGTTTTTACCAGCCATATCTGTCTGTCTTCTTTATCTCTTTGAAGTATTTGGAAAGGAACTTATTTGGAACCACTTTGGACCGGTGCTGGTCTTCAGGTTCCTGCCTGCCTCCCCCGGTGCGTGGTTAGGAATTGGATCAGCACACAAAGGAGTTCCAGGTTGGGCTGGGCTTTCTGGCTTTACTCAATTAGGGAGGCTGTGGCTCATCAGTGAGGGACAAAGTAGGGGGTGAACAGGGGGAGGCATCGTTGTCATGGTCGGCAGTGTAAGCGATCATTCTCTGCCATTCGTGTCTCCCTGCGACCGAGCGTGTGACACACTGGCAGGCAGGTCAAGGCAGTTTCATAGCCTAGGGAAGTTTTGGAACTGGTCTTTAGCTGAAGTGTCTCTTATTTTGAGTTGCAGAGTCATGATAATGGAATGGATCATAAGAACAGAGTAGAAGAAATAGACTGCAATTGGTAGGGCTGCGAAGCCTGCTCAAATTGGTTGTCAAAACAAAGAGGGATCTAAAGCAAGTAGTAGCAGCTGGGCCGCCAAGCCCGAAGATCAAAGGTCCACAGATGAGCGCTAGAAACCTTGGTCAAGTGAGGGAGTGCGGAAGTGGGAGGGCGCTGTGACAAATACTGGCAACAGAGGAGCATTATTTAGGCCTGGAGTTTTACTTTCTCGCGCTAGTGTGAGAGCGGAGCTAGATTAGAACAAGCAGTGGTATGCGGTTAAATTGAGCTGATGGGACCTGGACGGATTAATACAAACCGATATCCTGGAAGGAAATTAATAGAAGTTATATTGCACTCTTCAACTTCCCTTTATTTATTGTTCAAAAGATTTTATTTATTTATTTGACACAGAGAGAGAGAGAGATCACAAGTAGGCAGAGAGGCAGGCAGAGAGAGAGGGAAGCAGGTTCCCCACCGAGCAGAGAGCCCCACTCGGGCCTTGATCCCAGAACTCTGGGATCACGACCGGGGCCGAAGGCAGAGGCTTTAACCCACTCAGCCACCCAGGCGCCCCTCAACTTCCCTTTAGAAACAGATAAATATATATATATATATGTACCAAAATACAATATAAAAATTTTAACATCCATTCCAAGCCTAAGTGCTTATGAATAATTTAGACAGAGCACTGTTATCTGAATTTAATAGTTGCCTGTGTATATAAAATATTGCATGTATATTATGTTATATAATATATATTTATATATGTTATCTGTGCCCCTGCTCCTCTGTGGCATCTTAACCTGGTATAATGCTATATGTGCTTTACAACAGAAAATAACTTTGTAAAAATATGAGCCCGGAGATGGGATGAGGCAAAAGAATGAGATGAAAAAAGAAGTTGCAGAATGAGTTGAACAGATTATGCACTAATAACAACATTAAAGGATTCATAATGAATTAGAAAGGACAAGGAAATGAATAGGCATGATTAAAAACTGGATTAGTGGCATGGGACAGATGTTGAAATAATCACAGACAAAAGATTTGAGCAATTAGGGGAAGACGATAATTATGAAAGACAATGTCATCTAGCAACGAGGGCAGTTGGAACCCCTGAGATAAAGACCTCCACTCAAGATACACCATAATACCAAAAATTTTCCTGAGATGAAGAGCAAATTGAATTTACAGCTTGAGAGGGGACTTTGCATATTAAGAAATAGTGATAGAAAATCAGTGCTATCGAGAATCCTGGCTATATTACTTTTAAATTACTGAACTAAAAAAAAAAAAACAAAAAAACCTAAAACCTTTTAAAAAGGAATTGCTTTAGATAGTTCAGCAGAAAAAGTGAGTCACCAAAGGAGGAAAAGATTTCCAGAATATAATGACGCATATCTACAACTTTCTGTAGGAACAAATGTCAGACCCTAGAATATTTAACCCAGCCAGTTGCCATTCAGGAAATAGGGGAAAAGGCAGACACCTCATATATGAAAAAAGCAAAGGACTATAGAGCTCAGGGAAGAATTCTTGGCTAAAACATTCAATAATAAAACCCAGACAATTAAATGAATTTTAAAGAAATTAAGAACAACAGATTGGAAGAGTGGTCAAATTAAAGAAAAACAAATACTGGCGGGTATTGAATCCATTTAAAAATAGGGGGAAAAAAAGAGTTATAGAAATTATGGTTGCAAAACACAATACAGGTATTATAACCCTTAAACAAATAAAACTAAGTAACAAAACTAGGAAGGTGAGGATACTAGAGGGAATGTAGCAATACCAATTGCTTCAATCTTGGTGGCAGAGAGGAAAACCAGTCTGATCCTGGGAATGTAGCTTTAAGAAAAAGTGACACCAATTTAATTTTCTTCACATATTCCTATTAAAGTTAGAGGGATTTGTAAAATCAATAAGTAATACAGGAGGAATGTTTGTCACATGTTTAGCAATTTATTATTTTTTTGTAAAATTAAATGTTGGGTATTTTATTCAGAATGCCGTAAAGAGTATGATCCTATTCTTACAAAATTAATTCCATCTATCTATCCTCCTGGCCATTAGTCTCTACCACTCTAGTAAAGTTTTATTTTCTATTCTTTTCTAGAGTTAATTCTATTACTTGCTTTCATGTAAACATCACATAAAGTATCTCTTAACAAATTACAAAATTCAGTATTTTCATCATTATTTAGTTGTAAATATATTTCTATTTCCTTTATGCTTTCTCTTTTAAACCATGAGTTGTTTTTTTTTTTAAGTTTTTAAAAAATCTCTTAGAGAGGGGATACTCTAGTTATCTTTTTGTTAATTAATTTTTCATTTAAAGTTACGCTATGTGGCTAATTGTTTATACCTTTTATGCTTTTGAAAACAATATATATTTTCTTTCATTCTTTTTTTTTTAAGATTTTATTTATTTATTTATTTGTCAGAGAGAGAAAGAGAGAGTGCAAGTGCACAAGCAGGCAGAGAGGCAGTCAGAGGCTGAGAGAGAAGCAGGCTTCCCGCCGAGCAAGGAGCCTGATGCGGGACTCGATCCTGGGACCCTGGGATCATGACCTGAGCTGAAGGCAGCAGCTTAATCGACTGAGTCACCCAGGTGTCCCTCTATATTCTAACTAAAGGGAGAAAAGTAATTTCTATGGGTAGGAAAATAGAACTACAGATATTAGATCAAGCATGGTAATGTTTGATTCAAATCTTCTGTATCATGCTTATTTTTTGTTTGCTCTGATGGTGGACACGCTTATTTTAGATTTTTGCTTATGTATTAGAAACTCCACTTCTTGGTGCGTACATGTTTGTGATTGTAATTTCTTCTTGGTTGACTTCTCCCTGTACTGTTATGTTGTATTACACTTTATTTATATTAACTGTCTTGCTCTAAATTCTATATTATCTGATATTAGCATTATAAAATAAGCTTTTTTTTTTCTGTTTAGGTTTAGATGGTAAATCTTTTTTTAGTAACTGCATTTTTAGCCTGCATGGTTTTATTTCAGTTGTATGTCTTATACGTAGTTGATAACTGGATTTTATTCTTTATTTTATCCAAGCTGCTCATCCCTATCTTTTAGCAAGTGCTCTCATTGTGGTTACATTTTTTTTAATCATTAAAATGTGGATTTATTCTTTGTCTTATTCTGTGTTTTTCTGCTTACCACCATTTCTTTGCTCCATTTTTTCTTTTTTCTATAGGATTAATGATGTTCAGTGTATTTCCTTTTTATTTTCTTCTCTCATATCTCAAATATTTCTATTCCTTTAGTGCTTACCCCAAACTTTCTGTTGTTTTACTGTGTGTAATTAGCTTTAAATGTCTTAATGACATATGAGGTTATTCATTATTTGATCCTTCTTTTGAATAATAGGATACAGCACTCAATGAACCTACAAAAATTGTCCTTTTTTTTACAGTTGCTGAATAATTATTGACATGTTTTTTTCATTTTCATACCTACTGGTATTATATTCTACTCCTTCCTTACAAGCACCCTCTTCTTCTAGGCTTCCCCTAATATTTGCAGGGCCTTGAATAAGAACATAAATGAAGGTTCACAGATCCTATGCCTAAATATTTAATAGTTATAAATAAAGCCCAGGGGCACCTGTGTGACTCAGTGGGTTAAAGCCTCTGTCTTTGGCTCAGGTCATGACCTCAGGGTCCTGGGATCATGCCCTGTATCGGGCTCTCTGCTCAGCAGGAAGCCTGCTTCTCTCTCTCTCTCTCTTTCTCTGCCTGCCTCTCTGCCTACTTGTGATCTCTGTCTGTCAAATAAATAAATAAAATCTTTAAAATAAATAAATAAAGCCCACAAATTATTAAGTGAATGATATTCTAAACCCTTTTGACAAATATGCCTTCATAATAACCTTGAAGTCTAAGCTCAAATCAGATTTCTTGGATTTCTTGGACTTCAAGCCAGAAAATCATGGCTTGGGAGCTTGGGCCCCTGGCCTGTGTTTTGCAGCTTGCAAACATTCTGCTCCCTTTCTGGTTCCATCCCACATCATTAAAAGCCTTATGGACATGTTTATAGTTCTCCCTTTCATACACCCAAGTTCCATCCACACCCTTGCAAACAGTCACCTTTGGGCCATCTCTTGGGTCACAGGGATGTAACCAGGGGTGGAAACTCCCACTCTTGGAACAACAACTAGGGAAAAGGACCCATAAAGAATGTATAAGTAGGCACAGGGGTGATTTGGCAAGAAATTCAGGGGTTCTGGGAATTGAGACCAAGGTCTAGATGGTGGGCACATCCCCTTAGCCCTATAGATTCTGCATCATGGTAGAGGCACAGAAAAAAACAGGAGAAGAGGAAAGAGCGAGAGATAGCATGCACTTCAGGAGAGTTACCTGCTTTTTCAAGTGAAAATGTCATGAAGCACATCCTTTGATAATTTTTTCAGTGAGAAACTGCATAGTAAACTGTGTTTTCCCTTTTCCTCTCAAGTAATAGTTTAGCTAAGTAAAAAAATTTAGATTTAATTTTTTCCCTTAGCAATTTGAATGTATTATGCTACTGTCTTCTGCTATCTATTGCTTGAATTAAAAATCTGCTCTTAATTTCATTGCCATTTCTTTGTGGGTAATCTGCAATTTCCCTGCATGCCTCAGTTTGAATGGCAGTCATGGAATGTTAGTCCTGCTTGTTTATGGACAGCAGCTTTATTGATCCATGGACTTATAATGCCAGGAACAATCTTAGAAGTCATTTGTAGAGGAGAGAAATTGCATTTCTCTTTGGCTTCTTCTCCATCCCCTGCTTTTGCACTGGCTTATTTGGCGAGGCAAGTTCACCCACATTTTGGACCCTATGTTCCTTTGCACTTGGGTGGCTGAGGCAGGCTGACTGTTCTTATTCATGAGGCTAATTCTTTAGGTGAATTCAGAGTATGCTCTACCAAACATGCTAGATGAGAGCAGGGAGAGAAGGGCCCAGTCCTCCCTCAAAGCCCAAGATGCTCTAGTATGAATTGGCCAAGGAGCCCTCCACCTGAAGTGCAGGTGTGTCATTCCTTATTTGACTATTTGGCCTTGTTCCAATACCTCCTTCAACAGAGAACCCTGAGGTAGTGTAGGGTGGGATTTGGACACTCAAAACTTCCCACTGAAATGTTCAACAGCACCAAATTCATCTTCTTTTTTTTTTTTTAAGATTTTATTTATTTATTCGACACAGAGAGAGATCAGAAGTAGGCAGAGAGCAGGCAGAGAGAGAGGGGGAAGCAGGCTCCCTGCTAAGCAGAGAGCCCAATGCAGGGCTCGATCCCAGGACCCTGAGATCATGACCTGAGCCGAAGGCAGAGGCTTAACCCACTGAGCCACCCAGGTGCCCCACCAAATTCATCTTCTTAATTTGATAGAATAGATGCTACAGATGAAGCCCAGAAAGGCAGAAAGACTTACCCAAGCCATAAAGTTCTTCACTGACATAGCAGAAAATAGAACTTAGATCTGATGTTTAGCTCAGGAATATTTCCAGGATCCTTTATTAGTCTTTAGCGTCTCCATTTTTTCGAATCTGCTTCCTTCATGGAATGGAGCATTCTGTACCACATTCTCTACTATCAAAATCCTTAAGACAACTGCATGAATATGGAGCAGAGATTTTGGAGTCAGGAAGAGCTGCTGGGTTTGAATTCTGCTTCTATCATTAACAAGTTCTGGAATCTAAAAGTGTTAATCTCTTTGAGCCTCAATTTTTTCATCTGTAAAACAGGTACAAGGACAACTCATTTCAAAGGGCCTTATAAAGGTCATGATGAAGCTCCTAGCACTGTGTTCAGCACAAAGTAAGAAATTAAATTAATGATGGTTACTTATTTAAAGAGTTTATTTGAGGTGGTGGGGGAGAAGCAGAAGGAGAGGGACAAGCAGACTCCTAACTGAGTGTGGAGCCTGAAGTGGGGCTCGATCTCATGACCCTAAGGTCATGACCTGAGATCAAATCAAGAGCCAGAGGCTTAACTGACAAAGCCACCCAGGTGCCCCCAAATGATTGTTATTTTTTTCGTTGTTTTTGTTATTAGTTTTTTTATTTGAATACATTGACTTTTGCACCACCCTGTCATTCCTGTTTTCTTCAAGGGAGCTCTTACCTTCATCCCAGTTTTGTGTATGGATGTGTTTGATGACTTTATGGAACATTCTCTGGGTAGAGATACAGCTTACTTGCTGCTAGGGTAGAATTTCATACACTGTGCAGGAAGACTGAGAAGTGGTGATTGATATTTTTAAATGATAAATGAACAGTTGACAAATAGATCATAGCCATTTGAGGCTGAATTAGTGCTTGGAGTTTGTTCATAACTCATTAGCTCCCAACCCAGCTTATGAATCATAGCCCCTGAATGCCAGCCTCAAGGACATGGAGATGAGCTTCTCCTTGACCACATAATGTCAGAAGGCACTCGTTAGTGTGAACATGTTAAGACATTCAGCTACTGTATAATTAGTGTGTCTTGGTTCTCTTTCCGGATGTTCCGCCATTTCCCCCAAACCTCCCGTGTTGTGTCACCCTGTGTGGCCTCTCACTGGAGATTCCCATGGGAATTCCTGACTGATTTCTGAAAGTTGGGGATGGGACTAAATTATGAAATTTTAAGGGATTTCTTTTTACACTTCCATGTAAATCATCAGAGAAAGAGAACATGGGCTAGATGGGCGACTTTCTTTAACTCAAGCCTGTCAAATCCATCCAGCCTGACAGTGTAACATTTCAGCTCCAAAGAGGGAAAATATATTAGTTACCCATGTGATTCTTGGGAAGCAAGGACAATATCCACTTCTTGAATGAAGCTCATGAGATCCAAAACTACGCATGCTCTAGCTTCAGCAAACCAAAGTTGAAGGATATAGTTGTGAGGAGGTCCAGTTAGGGTACAACTCCAGAAACTTCAAGGGAGAAATGGGAATAGGGACCATTGTTTCCCAAATGATGACAATGTGGTTTCAGATTTTAAATACATGACCATGAAGTCCCTGAGCTTTGGTGTGTTAGAAGCAAGTCTTCCAGAGGGACAGAGCACAACAGACAGCAGAGAACATGTAAGAATATTGACTTCCAAATAAGACAGACTCGTGATTTCATGTTGACATTTACTATTAACTGATCAACATCAGTAAGTTACTTTCCATATGTAAGTTTCAGTGCCCCATCTGAACATTGGGGATACTTGGTATCTATTTCATGGGGTGTTTGTTTGTTTGTTTTGAGGATTAGAGGAGCTCATGAATGTAAAACATTCATCGCAGTGAATGGAACTTATTAAAGTTTCAATAAATGCCAGCTTTCTTAAGCGGTGGCCAAGTCATGTATGCTTGCTGAGCTAAATTAATCAAGTATTTATTAAACACCAACCCTGACCCCAGATACTTTGCATCAGACACTATCTAAGCACAGAGAAGATCTTGTTACGCAATCCGCAAGATGTAGATGTTGACGTGTCATGTCTTTTGACCATTTTATCTCCAAGACACTATAACAGAGACACTTTGTATGTCTTCTATTAATGTATCCCCGTAATATAGGAGAACAAATACATTGAACAAATACTCACCGAGGTTTATTTGTACCAGGTTGTTTTGACCTGTGTCTAGAAAATTTCCCTGAAGAACACAGACAATTCAGAAATAACTCTCCACTAGGTGCCGTGATGCCACTTGGAAGCTACACCACAGATGCTATGTTTTTCAAGGTCCCCAAACCTAACAACTTCTCTGAGAGTGACACATGAATGTGTGGTCTAAGAGAATATTAGGCTCATCTGGGTAGATGGGTTCCATACCGATGTAGCTCGGGATTCTGGTCTCCAGCCCAATAAGCCACTTCATTGGGCCCCACCCTAGAAGGCAGCTTGGGGCCAAGCATGGGTCCTGGGTGGTTAAGAGAACTTGCTCTGGCCAGTAGGTGTGGGCCTGCTCTTTCTAGATCTGTCCTCCTTGGGGACCCAGTGCCTCCTTCATCAAGAAAGCTGCCAGCATTCACAATCGGAACATACACAGGCCAGCAGGTTCTGATTAATCCAAATGGGAACTATTCAAACAGTCACAAAAAGAGATCTTTTCCCCTGAAGGAATTTACATGTGAAGAGAGACTAAGATGGGAAATAAACATTTCTATAATGATTAAAGTTAATTGGCTTGAAAGGATGCCTCTGAAAGCAACGCTTTCTGGTTTTAGTTCCAATCTATTTCGGGACAAGCCTGTTTTTCATAAGATTGGTAACTGCAAACAGATACTGCCCTTTCATTGGAAACAGATGGTACAGGACATAATTAAAGAAGTATGTACTGGCATCTCAAATAACTGCTTTCAATTACAGCATTTCAAGAGTATTAAGGGGAAATATTTTAAACAAGACCACTGCAAAAATAGATTTTGTCATTAACTTTGAAATAATATTTGACTTAAGGCTGAAATTTCCATGTGCCAGGTCTGGATCTCACAAGCTGATGCTGATTGGTGCAAGAGAAATTGAATCATTATGGTCCTATCGTTCAGGGAGAAAAAAAATCTTCTCTTTCTCTCTCTCTCTCTCTTTTTAACACAGAGAAAAACTGTATTTTTCCTCTGGTAAGCCCTGCATTTTATTTTGCACTTGAATCTCAGTTCTATTTCACAACCTTGAGGGAGTTTCATAGTGAAACCATTTCCATGTGAAGCCCAAGATTGTCTGTTACTAATGTCTCTGTGTGTCTGTAGGTGGTGGATACAGGCCTGCCCCCCACCATGAAGCAGGTTTCTGTGCCCTGTAGCCCATGTCGTTAAGTATACGCTGTACATGTTCATGCTGAGATCTATACATAAAACCCCCAAATTAGATAATGGGCAAGTCGACCGATTGCCTGGGCTGGTACATTTGTGATCTGAAGTTTCCTCGTTGTAATTTTTCTCCTTAGGTAATTCTCATGGAGATCATAATAATTATAAGATAGTTGGATAACACTGAGAAGTTACAAAATGCTTCCCTTGTGCTGTGTGCCGTATTGGAATGCTGTTTATTTCTCTCAGTAAGTATTTATTGAGCATCTAATGCGTGACAGGCACTGTACAGAGAGATAAATGATAAACCAAGGCAAGGGCTTGCTTGCCCTCCTGGTGCTTCTGATCAGATGGTGGAGACACACGAGTAAACAAGCACAATACGGGATGGGAAATTCTGTGGTGAAGGGTAGTCAGGATGGCACAGGAACACTGAACAGGGGTACTTTGCCCAAACAGCGGCTTCTCCTCTACTACTGTAAACTTCTTTGTCTGGTTGCCTTACTCTACTGTTTCTAAAACCAAGTATCCCCCACTTTCCAGAAGATTGAAATATGTCACTTCGCTTTGACAGAAGACCTTATACTTGTACCTGTCTTTGTTAACCAAGAGAAATTGGAAGAGGATTTTCGCTTTCACAAAACAAGATGAAACGTGAAAATAGCATGTAGTTTGTACTTGCCAGCGGGCGCCGTGAGCAGTGACGGCGATGCCGCCGGTCCCTTCCCTGGAATGACACGCGGCGTCTGAGCACCCAGCTCGCTGCTGTGTCTTGGGAGGATCTGTGCTTTATCTCA
The DNA here is from genome assembly GCF_963455335.1 of Martes martes. NCBI lineage: Eukaryota > Metazoa > Chordata > Mammalia > Carnivora > Mustelidae > Martes > Martes martes. The sequence continues at coordinate 66,346,215 of NC_137903.1, forward strand.
ATCTGTGCTCAATTTGTGCCTCCATTAGCAAGACATGCCCTGAGGTGTCAGAAAAGCCTGAGAGAGGTTGTTTTTTGAGTCTGGGGAAGCTCAGAAGTTTTTCCATGTAAATTAATGGTAATCACGTTTTCATTTTACCTCATTTTGGATTATGAAAATATTTCGTAGGAACAACCCACTTTCAGGTAGCAGGGGAAACCCGTGTATCACCTTAGTGGCTCAAACACGTATCTTTTTAATAGGCTAATGGCTCCTAATGCCAGTCACAGCAACTGGACAGATGTGTAATTTATTGATCCCTGATGGGCATTAATTGATCAATGAACACAGCAAGCACTTACTTTTGATTATGTGTACACATACTTGTGTCCACATATGGGGAGAGACAGAGACACAGAGCACATGCATGAGCCACCCCACTCCTGACCCACCAAATTGGGCTTTAAGCTCTGTCTAGCCATGGTGAGGGTTAGGTGTAAGCTCTCCCTGCTGTCACTCACTTGCCTTGCACTAATGGTCTGTGTTCCTGATACGGCTGGGCGAAGGCTTGTGGTGAATAACAAGTAAAAAAGCAAAATATTAACCAGTCCATACAGCTCTTTTCTCGTCATACAGGTAATGGGTGGGATATTACAATTGGGTTTTTGGACTATTTAAATACTTTTGGGGTAATTAAGCTTTAAAGAGCTTAGTAATAATCCTTCCAGGTTATACTTGATTTTCAAATTCTCCATGAAGATATTCAGATTAATCCTACCCAATAAAATTAGATTTTCCTTATTTTGAATACTCTTTGTAGTGTGTGTGTGAGTAAGTGTGTGCGTGGGTGAGCATACACGAGCGAGAAAGGATGATTGTGTGTCCTGTTACCTTGATTATCCCTTACAGGGAGTGAACTCAGGCAGTACCATGAATGTTAATGCTGCTTGTTCTTGAAAACAAGAATTCTGGACTCTGGCTAAGGAAGAGGTGAAGGGGATTTAGGACCTTGAATGATGATGAAAAGTGAAGGAAGAAAAATCTTTCTAATAAGGAAACTTCAAATTCTTCAGGTGAAAGCACTTTCTGGAGGGCTGGGGATGCTTCAGACTAGTAGACGGACCCCCGTTCTCTGGCTTCTCTTCATCCACACCCTTGCCACAGCTCATGGTGGAGGGTGTGTAAAACCTGCTTCTTAGATTTCGGGCTTGGCCATATGACTTGCCTTGACAGTGTGGATGGGAGTGACAGGGCCAGTTCCCTGCGCAGGTTTTGAGAGGCCCCACAGGCTCCCTCTTGCCCCCTTCTGCCTCTGCTCGCTCAAGGGAAACATGGCTTGGCCAGTTCCCAATGCCAGGACGATGAAGAGCCATGGGGAGCAGAGCCGTCCCAGCCAGCCCAGAGAAACAGTCACCCAGGGAGCCACGGCTGAGCCCTGCCTCCCCCAAGCTCAGCCAGCCCGCAGACTGTGAAAATAAATGAGTTTGGGGGCATTTATTAATCAGAAATACTGTGTCAAAGCTAATACAATTCATACATTGTGGAAGAAACGTTGGCGTCTGGAGGGAGGAGGAGAGTGGAGCTGGAGACGGGCTTCCTCCCGGCTCTTCCCCTGGTCCTCCCCAATCTCTGGGGTGGCGGCTATGCAGGCAAACGTTTGGCCTGCCGGTGGTTGGCTGACTTTCTTCACTTGGTAAAATTCATTTCCTGCTTGCTTGACCAGAAAGTCTGCTTCAAAATTTAGAGCAAGTTCGCACAGTTTGAGGAGTGGGAGGCTATGATTGCTGGTTCATAAATCTCCAAAATCCAATAATAACCAAACTAAATGTAGTTTGGCATCAGATTAATTTAGGATTGTCCGTGCTTCTTATATAAAATAGCATGTAAGCCCCTTGACTATGGAGGATAATTCTGATCTTTTTTTTTTTTTTTTTTTGGCCTGCTTCTATGCTATGTGAATACAAGGATTCATTCATTCATTCATTCATTCGTTCATTTATATATAAACTCTTTTGCTAAAGGCAATTCTCCGGTGATGTGGTCCTTATTGTCAGCAAGGCAGGGGGTCATGCCATCCAAAATCCCACTTTTGTATGTGCTTTACGATCTTTTCTGTTGAAAACTGCCTTAGGTGAGTTTCTCCAGTGAAATGGTCTCTTTGTAACAGGGGTCACTGGCAATTTCAGAAGCAGCTCTGGAGTTAGGATGTACTTTAAGGATAGTGATACAGGGGCGCCTGGGTGGCTCAGTGGGTTAAGCCTCTGCCTTCGGCTCAGGTCATGATCTCAGGGTCCTGGGATCGAGCCCCACATCGGGCTCTCTGCTCAGCAGGGAGCCAGCTTCTCTCTCTCTCTCTCTCTCTCTGCCTGCCTCTCTGCCTACTTGTGATCTTTGTCTGTCAAATAAATAAATAAAATCTTAAAAAAAAAAAGGATAGTGATACAGGAATTTATTTATTTATTTAGTAATACAGGAATTTAAATTCTACTAAAGGACTAAATATTAAATATTAAATAAATTCCTGGGTTGCGAGGTCTGTGTGGCAGAATCTGGATACCCCACTGAATGTTCAAGTTGCCCCTCTCTTCTCCAGCCATTCCCAGTGTCACTTAGTAGCTTGTGAATTCCTTCTTGCACAACTTTCTCCCTCTCAAAACTGGATTTAAATCACGTGATTTCCAAAGACCTATGCTGAGACTTGGAGAGACGTAATCTTTTTTATCCAATACTTTATTAAGAAATCCAGTCAGAGCCTGAAGGCTGATTGCCTCAGTAAGCACACACTGGAAATACATGACTGATTGGTGTCAATCAATAATTTAAATCTATCTCCTCGGTCAATGTCATTGGTTCCATCCGTCCTTTCACCTTGATCTCAGAAAAATCCATTTCTGCCGTGCAGGATTATAAGCTTGAGGTGGTGACCAGATACCCAAGTGGAAAAATCCAGTCATACCACTTGGACTTTGCTGAAGATAGACATATAGAAAAAATAGCCATAATCGTTATCATAACAGCTAGGATAGTTACCAAATTTAGGGTCAACAGGCAAGCTGTGCTCTACTTTTATGATCTCATTTAAACCTCACAGCAGTCCTATGAAGTGGCAACTGTTACCAACCCCAGAGATGTTCAACCCCTTGCAGTTAAAAAGTAGTTGATGGGGATTTGCAGACTTGTCTATCAGACTTCTCACTCACTTCTTTTCACCACTTTGCTGCTTTGTTCATTTTCATTACTTTGTTAAAAGCATGGCTTGGCTTATTCTCAAAAGACTAGGACATTTTCTTCTACTTGTCCTTTCTACAAGGAAAGTGTTGTCTTAATCTTTACACCAAGTAAAGTGTTCTACCAAGGATCTACCAGCTTCTGAAGGTAGCAGTGAGCGACCCCAGCGCTTTTCTCATTTCACTCTCTCTTTCAATTCAGTTCAAGGGTCACCACACTCACGTTTCAAGAAAGACGGGTTTATGCAAGAAATTTTAAAAAGTCTAATTTGTTGCTGAGAACTTCACAAGGCAATAGACATAAAAACTGTTGTGGCCTTACCCCAATGAGGTCCTACTGAGTTTTACCATAAACGTTAATTTAAAAAATATATCTCACATTTTTCACATGCTATTTTTTTCCTTTCTGAAAATCATAAAGCATTCCTAAGAGACTACCTGGGGCTAGAGAGAGTAAATCACTGTTTTAGTCATCCTGAAGGTTTGAAGAAAGTCTGCTTGAAGAGTTTTCATGTGGCAAGCTGTCTAGGTCCTACTAACGGGATAAGTCATACAAAGTTAAAAAAAGAAAAGAAAAAGAAACTTTTTCAAGACTATGAGAAAAGCATTACTTTATGCTATTTAGAGAAGCTTGGGAGTTTTTTTTTCCCCTTTGGTAAATGCCACAAAAGAGGCATTTCTCATGAAAAGTTAACTGAGAGACAGGCTGTAACATGGTGAGAGCTGGCCTCTGGGAATAGTTATGGGGGAGAGCATGGAGCCAGGACCAGTAATTATGAGACACCAAGGAAAAAAAGCAGAGGTTGCACAGACGTAAAATATTCCGAAAGCAATCATGGAAGTGGAATGAGAGGAAGAAAGAGAGTAAATGCTTTAAATAAAAGTAGTTCTCACCATACAAAAACCAACAGTGTTCACATCTGGTGTAGGAGAAAATGTATTAGACTCAGACATATCCTGGAAAATATACTGAAAACTTGGATATATATTTAAAACTATGCTGGATCCAGAGAACTGGAATTTGAATCTTAGACTTACACTTACTGCATGAGTGACCTTGAGGAATTTACTACAGCTCCAAATCTATTATTTGCAAAATGGAAGTCATGACACAACATATATGGAAGGACCTAGCATACATACCTAGTGAGTGTTCGAAATGTATTTGTTGAATTTAAATCATATAGCCAGTTCAACACTAGAGGCAAGAAGGCGTGTTCTGGCCAACGGATCTTGCAACATAACGCTCAGACCTCAGACTTCTCAAAATCAATCACTTGGTAAACATCAGGTCAGGATGATAAGAGTTCTGCCAAGCTGAAAACACATGGTTTGGAGTCACTGAGTGCCTAAGCCAGCACCACTTAGGGAGGCACTCAGTGTGGAAGAGAACGGGAGCCAAGTGGTAGGAGGGGAGGATAGAAAAGGAAAGCCTGTCGGACACTACATCTGTCAGTCAAGTTCAGGTGGCAGATGAATGTGGCCAAGTCTTCCTATAAAAAGGACATAAGCTTTGGGGTCAGACTTGCTTTCAAATCTTGACTTTGCTTGTGTGACTTGAGTATAGCCTTTTCTAAGCCTCCGCTTCTTTACCCATAAAATGGGAACAAAAAACGACTTACACTACCCCACAATTTGAAGGTTATGGATGATTTATGACATACGCCTTGCGGTTAGCAGACATACGATGCATGGTAGTCATTGCTACTTAGAAGGCCACAGCTCCTTCGAGCAGAAACTGAACCTCACAAGTCTTTGTATTCTTCATTGTGTTGAACACAATGCCCGTCATATATGAGGTATAATAAATCTTCATTAAATGGATAAATAACAACAAAAAGCTTGTTCAGTGCTCTTGCCTTTTGCACTAATTGCCATCAGATGGAGCTTTTGCCTCATTTGAGAGTTTTTCCCCTAAAAAAGACCAACTGAGCACCACCTTTGACTTCAGAGCATATCTTCAAGACAGAAGAACTACAATAGACATAAATTGGCTTGGGGGGGTGGGGAGCGCCTGCCTATTAATGGCATATTCAGATCCCACCTAAACGTTGGTCATACCTTTGGTTTTGGACTCAATCCTATATTCATTTCCCAGCGCCATCATGTCTGACAAGTCACTTTGGGAAAGTTAGTTACCTCTTTGAACTTAATTTCCTCATTCATAAATAATGACCTTAACGGTTGATGTGAAGATTGAATGAGACAGCATATGTATAGTGCCAGACATATAATAGGCAGGGCAAGATTTGAAACTCAGTGTATGACACCAAAGCTCAAAGTGCTTATATTACATTTGATTTCCAAAGGATTTCAAGCTCCTTGAAGAAAGGAGCCATATCTTATTCAGAACCACTTTGCATATACTGTGGTGCCTAGCATAAGGCAGGGCAAAGAGTAGACATGTAATCAATACTTGTGAGGCTGAATTGTTTCCAACTGTTATCCATTCTCTAAGTGAATCAAGAACACTTCTCCTCGAAAATGTGCCTTTGGGCACAAGGAACCATAATTGATTCACAAAAACAAGAATACCAAAGAAACTTTCATTCCCTTCTTAATATTATTAGACTGGTTGTTTGAAACAAAACACACGTAGACCTTCTATTTTTTTCATTTCAATAAGGCTTTCGGCAAGTTCAACACTTAAGATGTTTTTAGATGCAAGTAACAGAAAACCCAAAATCTAACCGGGTACAGGAGTAACTGCGCTGTTTGGCTTGCGAGCTTGGGCCACGCGTCGGAACTGGCTCATCCAGTTCAATAGCATGATCAAGGGTCCAACTTCTTTTTGTCTCTTTTCTGATAACAGCGTTGGCTTCATCATGAATGTAAGTTGCTCACTAGTAGAAAATAGGCTACATGTTACTTCGCTCATTTCTGGAAAGAAACAAATGAAAGAAAGTATGCCACTCCCAAGCACAGAACATAATTTTCCCCTTCATAACATTCCCATTCCTTCAGTAGTAATTGTCTTCAGGGGAATGCTCTGCACTGATAGGCTTAGATGAGTGATCCTGGCAAAGGATATGAGATTATGGGGTCAGTTCCTGAAACGTTTTTTTTTTTCTACATGGGGAGGGAGTCAAGTGGGGAAGTGAGTGGTGGAGATTCAGTCCCTATGCCCCCCCAAGGATTATCATGGTCATGGAAAAGATGTGGACGTTTTCTCTAGATGATATAGTTGGGTTGACTAGAGCTGGTTAAATAGTTCCATGGTTAACACGGCAAAAAGAGAAGTGACAGATCACATGTATCAGGTATCTTCCATTCTTTTGCCCTGCCAGCCCAAATTGGGTTAGCTGCTCCTCTACCTTGCTTTTCTACAAAACTATTCATCATTTCACATAAATACTGCATATTTGTTATATGTTTATATAATTAACTTTCAACCCACCCATGAGGCTGTTGAAAGCAGGAGCTGTACCTTACCCATCTTTCTAGCCTCAACACATAACACAGACTCTGACATAGAAAGAGGTCTGTTTTCAAATACTTGTTAATGAGCAAACAATGGGTAGAAACTTCAGGAAGGGAGATTTCCAGTCCTCATATGGATGAAGAGAAAACTTCGTAACTATGAGCGTATTACATAAATGACTAACAGTCATCAATAACTTAACTATAAAGAAGATGGTGTTGGAGTAAGATACATTTAAGGTCCCTTTGATCCTGGAATTCAGTGATTTTCCAAGTTTACTGATGGTGATCACAATGTACACCCCAAGATGGTGGCCCAGATGGTTCCCATAGAGAAGTCAGGACAGTCTGGGTGGCGGGAAGGTGCTGTAGTCAGTTGCTTGGCTTGTAAGCTTGGAAGCTTCTCTCCAGGCCCATCACCTCTACAAAGGGAGCACGTTCCATTCTCCGTGTCAGCTCTGATGACCGGTCCTTGTCGACTGGGATCTGCTGTGCACTTGGCATTCTCTGCCTGCTTGTAGGCCAGATTCCAAGACAGTAAAGAAACCCAACTGAAAGCAGCTCATGAGCCAATACAGTACCAGGGATGGGGAAGGGATTTCTTAATAGCTCGAGCCATCTTTGGCTCAAACGGTCTTTAAGGACGAGAATAAACAAATGCAGAAGTCAACATGGCCGGCATTTGGTGTCCACCTCGTGCTGGGTGCTGGGCAGGCCCTCCAGTTAGGGGGTGATGACTGCATGGGAGACAGGGCTCTGGCCTACAGTAAAGCTTAGAGTTCAGTTGGATATTGGCAAAGGGCACACATGTACACACACAAAGACACAGAGTACTGGAGAAATACACAAAACAACCACCAGGACAGCAAAGGGATAGTCAAACAATGAAGCATTCAGGAATGTTGTACACACAGCATAGCCTTCTGCTCACACTCCTAGCCTGCCCTAACTGCTCACCCTTAACATAGTGGTATATGTGTGGGGTGTGTGTGTGTGTGTGTGTGTGCGCGCACGCATTCTCTCACAAATTTACAGGGTTTTCCCTAGAATACTACTTATTTATATATGTAAATAGAAAAAGATCCAGAAGGATATATGCAAAATTGTTAACTGTGGTTTTCTCTGGGTGAGGAAGAGGGCTGGGGCTTTTATTCTATCCACTCTTCTGTGTTGTTATTTTAAGCAACCAAAGAAGTGTTTAAATAATTTAGCCAGATTTCTAAAGGAGAAAATACAATTTCTACACCTTGTGCAGTTACCAACGAAAAGTACCTATTCTTTTAATCTGACTCTTGGCACTAGTCCTCATCCTTGGGGACATGGCAAGAAATGGAAGTATTCAGTCTTGATCCTAAACTTTTTTTTTTTTCCCAGAGGGGAATAAAGACAGAAAAATGAGAAAGAGGAGTCTTGATTTTCTACTGGAGCCCTGCAGAGCTTCATAATGAAAAGAACCCATGTCAGGCGATGACGAGCACTCCCAGCTACCGAAGGGGTCCTTCTCAGAGGGCTTCCGGGAGGAAAGGAGTCTTGTGGAGAGAAAGCAGAACTGGCTGGAAAGGAGGGAACGCGCGTCGGCGCTTCAGCTCTGCTAAAACCCGGATCTTTGAACGTGCAGGAGTCATGGCATCTCTCCTGGTTTCAGATTCTCACCTTTTAGGATAGGTAATTCTAGAATATTTGAAAACTGAAAATTATTGGAGACTCTAAACTCTTTAACCTTGCCAAGTAAAGCCAATGAAAAGGAAAACACAAACAAACAAACGGCCAAACCAAAAGCTGTCATGGACCCGTATCACCGCTTCATACATGAAAGGACGCCTTAGTGCTGAAAATATCAGACACAACTTAAATTTTAAAAAATTAACTGTATGTAAAAACGCTCAATCTGCCCTTGTTTGCGCCTCTGCCTTGTGGGAAAGAACAATTTTTTCCACGGAAGGCATTTGGGAACCTCGGCAGCAAGCCCTCTTAATTTCTCCTTGAGGCGATCATGCTGGCAGGCTCTGACCTTGAACCTGACCCCAGACACACGCTGAGTGGCCAATTTCAGGGGCTGAAAAGGCAGAGTCGAAGCCACACGGCAGAGCACCGAGCACCGGAGTTCAGCCCGGAGGAGATAATCGTTCTCCAGCAACTGCTCCGTGCCAGGTACGCATCTGGGTGACGGAACGGAATTCCACGGAGAAGCGAACACACACAGGAGCTGTCTCCATGCAACTTGGTATGTTCCATTAGGGGAACCAGATTGTTAACAAAGACACAGAAAATGTGGAGTATATCGCAGAGTCTTAGACACAATAGGAAAAAAATAAAGCATAGCAACTTTGATAGGTAGTCACTCAAGTGTGAAAAGTGATCAGAAAAGGTCTGAGCAGAATCTAGAAGGAACAGAGGGAGTGAGCCATGTAGACATTCAAGCAATAACACTTCGGCCCCGGCTAGGAACAACAAATGCCCTCAGGCAAGGTGTGTGCTTGATAAGTTGAGGAACAGCTATTTACAGAGTTAAAGACAGGGGGGATGCAGAAGTCAGAGGCAGGAAACACTCAGGACCTTAGGAACTCTGGGAAGGACTGACTTGATCTGAGTGTGTCGTGAGCTTTCGGAAGGCAGCGTGCAGAGAAGTGACACAGTCGGACTCATGTTTTAATAAAATTGCTCTGCTACTGTATAAACTCTTTGTAGAGAAGGTGGGAGCAGGGAATCCAGCTGATGTAACTTCCAATCTGGGGAATGAAGGAGAATTTAACAGGAAGAAGGAGCTACTGGAAACATAATGCCGTGTGGTGACTGCTGACGGTTTCAGGGCTGGGGAAGTAGGGAAGCAATGGCTTATTCAGTGGGTTGAACTCTGGAAATACATATCTGTGTGTATTTATGCATATGTATTTACTATATCTCTCTATATGTTTATATATCTATAGATATTTGCTTACTTTTTATACTACACATGAAACATTTCTTTATAGCTACTGAATAAATTCTTTTCCTCTAGTTTCACCCTAACTTTAGATTCCTTAAGATTTTCCTTCTTATCTTTACTTTCATTAGCCAATTATTTCATATATTCCATGGAAACCCCATGTTTTAGTCAAGGTGGACCAGGCTATGCTGCAGTAACAAACCTCGAAATCTTGATGACGTAACATCATGAAAATGTACGTCTAACGTGAATTAGCAGGTGGACTCTAATAATTTTGGTTACCAAGAGACTGGACCAATAAAAGCTGGAAGAATAAGAAGTGGAAACAAATCAAACAGTCCTAATGATCCCCACAGTCTGGTTCTCTTTCTGATTGGATCCCAGATTTTCCTTGCTTTTACCTTTCCAATTTGACCTTCTTTGTATAAGTGTTCCCTGTTTATCTTTTCTTTTTTTTTTAAGATCTTATTTATTTATTTGACAGAGATCACAAGCAGGCAGAGAGGCAGGCAGAGAGAGAGGGGGAAGCAGGCTCTCCACTGAGCAGAGAGCCTGATGTGGGGCTCGATCCCAGGACCCTAGGATCATGACCTGAGCCGAAGGCAGAGGCTTTAACCTACTGAGCCACCCAGGCGCCCCTTCCCTGTTTATCTTAATTGAAAATTTTATGACCTATAAATTTCCAAATTACTCATGCCACTCAGATGATGTTGCACATTGACTTATATTATACTTATTTTTGTACAGACACGCAAGTGGCGTCTGTTGTTCTAAGTGCACACCTATCTTTTCCTTTACCTAAGTTGGTCTTCATGGCCAGAAAATCAATCTAAAGGGGGCCTGGGGAAAATTGCTTGCCCAAAGATAAGAAAACAGAGATGCCTGCTTCTTTTAGACTGCTTCTGTTCTTTGATAATGCAAACTTTACTTCCCATCTGTCATGCCCTCTTGGGTTTTCGATACATGTGGCAATGGCAGCAAGCATTTCCAGATTTTCTCTGCTGCCCAAAGCCCAAAGTTAACTTTGGTATGTGCTTTCTAGCAAGGGAAAAGCAATAGCGTCAAGTGCTTTCATCATTAGGCTAATGCATTGGTGAGTGGCAAGGTGCCATCTTGAGCAGTAGGGATGGGCTTCCCACTCTGAAGACACTCTAAAACCGTCCCAAAGAAAGACATTGTTTTGATTTCCCAGATCAGGGCCTGGGATCCACGTGTCATCTCACTCTCAGAATATCAGACTCTGAGTTTTCTTTCTTGACCTTTCAGAGATTTCTGACTTTGTAGCAATGGCAAGGAGAGGACAGTGCAACGCTAGTTCTCCCAGATGGAACTATCTTTTCGGACATGTTAAGCAATTATCTGATTTACTAAAAGTAATGTCTCCTCTTTTTTTTTTTTTTTAAAGATTTTATTTATTTATTTGACAGACAGAGATCACAAGTAGGCAGAGAGGCAGGCAGAGAGAGAGAGAGGAGGAATCAGGCTCCCCGCTGAGCAGAGACCCTGATGCAGGGCTCGATCCCAGAACCCTGAGATCATGACCTGAGCCTAAGGCAGAGGCTTTAACCCACTGAGCCACCCAGGCGCCCCGTAATGTCTCCTCTTAATTAAGTGGCTGGCGTTAGAGATTGTTTTTTTTCCCAGCAGCCCCTTACAAGGAGAGTGAACCCACTGGGTGTGAAGGAGCCACAGAACAAATGCCAGATAAACAAAAATCCTCGGAAGGATTTCGATGAGGGGGTGGGGTGTCAGGTTTTCAAACAGAGACTCACATGTCAGCGGTGAGTGGAAGCAACGTCTCGTTTGTTTGACTAAACAGGATGATTCCTGCAATGGGGCTGTTTCTCGTCTTCCTTCGTCATGCAGCGGCCCAACAGTCCGCATTGCCTAGAGGAGACATAAATAAACACTGTCCTGTGAGCAACCGAAAATTCTATCAGGCTTGCTTTTCCCATCCAACAGGTGGCATTGTTGTCTCATAAACGGCTTCGGTACCAGCGGAGCCACTAAGCAACCACCATCTGTTTTTGTTGTCGCTGCTGTTGTTTAAAAACCCCACGTATTGTTCATGGAATTGGGCAGAAGTGAACAGCACACAAACGCTTTTCCAAAGAACTTTATTTTTGAGAAGACAAATATGGCTGATGAGTCCTTTCTATTACAGAGCGTTAGCAGATGATAAGAAATACTCAGTTTTCCCCCTTTGGATTCCTCTGGGTGGACTGAGAAGGAATCTTGTGTTTTCTTTTCATTTCTGTCAGTGGCCAATTAAACCATAACTCACACTACTTAAATTTACACATTAATTCCCTAAATCACTTATGTATTGAAACAGTGGCATTTACAGAATGTGGGTTTCATGCTTATTATACAAAGCTGGAAGAGGAGGAAGCTACAAAAGAAAAACAAGACCCTATCACTATTGTCCAAGACTTTTTGCAATCGAATTAGTAAGATAAGATATATAGAAATCCCCTTAGTAGTAATCTGGACAAGATGCTCTTATGCTGGGTACTAATAGTTAAAAGTATTTTAATAACTAATTAACTAATACTAGTTAAAAGTAACATTTGGTGAGAATTTACTGTCTGCTAGACACTGTTCGAAGCATTTGATCTTCATAGCAATCCTATGGTGTAGGTACTATTATTATCCACATTTGATCAATAAGGAGACAGACGGGGTAGTGGTTAGTAGCCGGGCTATGGCAGACAGAGTGACCACTTCTGAGAACAGCAGATACTGAGTATATACCAGATACCAGGTAAGAATTTTTGCCCTTTGCATCCATGATGTTGTTTTCATGCTAACAATTTGAAGTAAGTATTAAGCATTATCTTTTTTTTTTTAAGATTTTTTTTTTTTTTATTTGAGACAGTGAAAGAACAAGCAGTGGTGAGGGGCAGAGAGAGAGAGAGAGAGAGAGGGAGGGAGGGAGAAGCAGATTCCCCACTGAGCAAGAAGCTGGATGCCTGCCGGGCTTGATCCCAGTACCCCGAGATCATGACCTGAGCCAAAGGTAGACACTTAACCGACGGAGCCACCCAGGCGCCCCTAAACATTGTCTTTATGTTACTTTTATTTCCTATGGGAGTTTAATTATCTCTCTTAGCAAAATATAAGTGTGCTCATCTCTAGACTCCTTGAAAACAAGCATAAAGATTTATGCAAACATGAATTTATTAATTTAGCTTCAGACATGAATAAATGCCAGAATCTCAGTAATTTACTAATACCATGGCGTGTGCCTCCTTTCCTATAAGGTACATCAATTACTTTTTATTCATCATCCTAGTAGAAATTAGAAATATGTATTTATAACTCTTTATTGCTCCCTTGTCATTAAAAAACTTCAGCTCTGGGAAGAGTGGCCAACTGACTGATTAGGATTACTGAAATTTCATCTATTTTGATTCACTAATATGCCACAAAGCCTTTAAAAGAGGGAAATTGTATGCACACACACAATTTGATACATACATCAAAAATAGTTCTTTTTCTGTCCTTCCAGAAACAAACAAAAAAACCCTACATAAATTCCAATAATCTACATAAGCTTTCTCTCAGTCCAAAAATAAAATATTTCCAGAGAATGAGGAGTGAGGGTTGAGGGGAAACAGCAAAAAATGAGGGAGATAAATTAGGCACAGCTTGATTTCTAGTCATGGTATAGAGGTCGGTGAGAATATGTAAATATAATAATCTTATTTAGAAAATTACCAAACCACTCTGACAGCTCATTTTATGAACTTGCAAGTATTTTTTTCTTTGTTGAAGAATGGGATATTTTGGCTAATCTAATAATCTGGTTTATGCTTGCCACGGATATTTATTAACTCAGTACAGCTGAGTTTCAGGGTTCCTAATTAGACATCTGGACACTTTACATGCAGGCTGAAAAGATTTTATTTTTAAAGAGAAGTGACTAAGTGTTATAAATACACATTTTAAATTTTTATTAAAATATCAGCAGGAATATTACTGGTATCCCCTATTGCAAATTAGAACTGTAATAAATTGCTAGAATTCTGTAGTTTATTTGTCTGAAATTATATTAATACTTAAATGTTTGCTTAATCACAGTTCAAAGAATGAGACTTTTTCTTGTGATTCCCATGCTTATTTTCAAGGATTGAGAGATGATACCTTTGTATTTATTCTTTAAAAAGAAAAAAAAAAGAAACTAAATGAGATTAAAACTTTGACACAATTTTTGACTCAGGGGAAAATCCATGGCTCCCTACACTGCTTAAGTTCTGTTTTTGCATGTTTGTTAAACATCTCCATACTTTAGTTACTTTATTTTCCCATCAGAGAGAACTAGGTATTAGGGTACAAAACATAGAAAATGTTGCTTTGGCGGTTTTCGACTTCCTCTGTTCTCTGGAAAAACGCTAAAGTCAGATCAAATTTTATTTCCTATCACTAGGAATATCCTCCAGTAGTTTCTAGGTACTTCCTAAGACAAATTATGTATTCATGAGGAAATGCGTATGTAGGGGCGCCTGGGTGGCTCAGTGGGTTAAGCCTCTGCCTTCAGCTCAGATCGTGATCTCAGGGTTCTCCGATCGAGCCCTGCATCGAGCCCCACATCGGGCTCTCTGCTCGGCAGGGAGCTTGCTTACCCCCCTCTCTCTGTCTGCCTCTCTGCCTACTTGTTATCTTTCTCTGTCAAATAAATAAGTAAAATCTTTAAAAAAAAAAAAGGAGGCATTTCTGAGTATGCATCTCAACAAGGGTTTTCATTAAAATTAGAAAGAAGGTTGGTACCCTAACGTGGCAAGGTGTGGGGAACTCCAACATTTTCTTGGTTGGGAAGAGATGCTGTTTACAGACCTTCTGGAATGCACTTGAGTGATGTGCAGCTCTTAAGGAAACATTTGTACAAGGATGTATATAGAAGGATACTCAACACAATGCTTTTTATAACAACTAAAAATTCAAAATAACCCAGTGCTTATCAATAGGGGATGGTTTAAATAAATTATACCAGTTTCTACAACAGAATACTGTAGAACAATTCAAGAGGAAGAAATTTACTAACATAGAGAATGTTCATGGCGTATACTGTTGAGTAATGAAAAGTAGAGTGCAAACGTTGATGCCTTTATAGAAAGAAACATGAATTTACATACGTGTGCATGTATGAATAGAAATAACCAAGAAGGCTACATACTTATATTCTAACCATAGTTTTCTTTAGATAGGATTATAGACTATTTTATTTTCTTATTTATTGTGCTTTCTGAATATATATATACACATATCCTGAAGGTAATAGGCAGGCGCTGATTATCTAGCTCTCCAACTAACAGCTTTAACTTCCAATTCAATAAATATTTTTGAGGAACTGTATGTGCTCTGTACCCTCGATCCCTCATCTCCTCACCGATAGGCCTCCCTCTTGCTCCCATCCCTTCCCCTCCCCCCTCCTCCCCTTCTGTCTCTCTCTTCCTCTTCCTCCCGCATTGCCTTTGACTTCTTCCCCTTGCTTGTTTTATACCCACTGATCCTGGCTCTCTTGGAAGAGAAACATGCAGCTTTCTCCCCCATGAATCCACCCTTCAAGAGGTCAGTCTACACTCAAGCTTCCGTCTCCTTTCTACTCTCCCTTTCAATGCCAGTCGCTCTCCAAACTTCTTCTGCCTGGATTTTGCCCTTACCTCCCAAAGTTTCTCCCAGAGCTCTTATCAGTTTGTAACTCTGCGTTAATCAATACAATCTTTTGATTACTGTCTCTTCTTGTCTACATTGAAAGCCACATGAAAACAGTACCTCCTCCTGTTTTGATCACGGTTCCATCCCTAGTACCTGTCACATAACATTTATTTAATTTATATTTAAGTAAACAGTCCTAAGAGAGAAGTACTGGTACTACCCCTATTTTCCACGACGCAGCTGAAGACCGGTAGTATTACAAGTATAAACTACAAATTTGAGTTGTGTTATGGAAGACGCTGTTTGGGTGGATAACATGAGTTAGATTTCCCAGGTTTGCTCATTGTCAGACGGCAGCAAGATAGACTTTGGAGAAAGGGAAACGGGAGGTACGGTTTGATGGAGTACCGTGCGGTAAGAAAGGGGCAAACACACTTCCGGCCGCAGTCCGCAGGAGATGACAACCACGGAAGACAAAGTGTCCCTTCTACATAACCTGGTGTGGTGGACAGTACATGGTCTTCAGGCTCAGGGAGGCCCAGGGTTGCACCCCAGTATTTACCTCTTAGGAGGTCAGCGATCTTGAGAAAGTGACCGAACTCTTCCGAGCTTCCTTATTGTAAGTAGAAGCAATGGATCTTTCCCGAGCTTCCTGTAAAAATGAAATTACGTGGCAGCACAAACCCAGCCGTTCCATTCTGACGTACTTATACAAGAGAAATCAAAATACATGTCCAAAAAGCCCCTTTTATATAAAGTTTATAGCAGTTTTACGAATAATTGCTAAACACTAGAAGCCGCCTTCTTGTCTGTTAATAAAAAAAAAGAAAAACCACACTGGGCTGTATTCATCCAATGGACTACGTTTCAACAATAGAAAGGAACGAAGTACACAATGTGGCTAATGTCATCAACATGTTGTGAGCTTGAAAAGCGCACGAAAAGAACAAATGCTGTGTGATTCTATTTACTTGAAGTTCTATATTATGCAAAACCATTTTTGTGTGAACTAAAGGTCAGTATGTAAATGATGGAGATATATGTATATATATATATATATATATATCTTAAACTCAGCAAATGTTCACTTAAGATTTTTTCATTTCATTGGTATGTAAATTCTCCCACAGAAGAAAATAAAACTATAAGCACATACTGAACTATTGATGTGCACGCTGGTATAGTGAGGGGTACAGTGTGCTTAGAAGCAGTAACTTTAGAACTACCCAGAACTAGGTGCAGCTTACTTAGTTGATTGCATTTTTTTAAAGGGAGATTGATGGAAGTATGAATGGCTAAATAGACACGTAATAGAACAACCGTGGTGAAAAGCTCGTGGTAGAATCCAGTGTTGGGTATATGGGTGGTCGTGGTAAAATACTTTGAACTTCTCTATATATCTGAACACTTTCATAATAGAATGTTGGGGGAAAAAAGCAAATGAGAGCAGCTGGATACAGGAATCCTTCACTGACTAAACTGAAGTCCTCCCTGTTGTGTCTTTCTCCCTGTTCATTCTCCCATGAAAGCCACAGAAAATAACCAATCTTCAGGGCACCTGGGTGGCTCAGTGGGTTAAGCCTCTGCCTTCGGCTCAGGTCATGGTCTAGGGGTCCTGGGATCGAGTCCCACATCGGGCTCTCTGCACAGCAGGGAGCCTGCTTCCCCCCACACCTCTGCCTGCCTCTCTGCCTGCTTGTGATCTCTGTCTCTCTCTGTGTCAAATAAATAAATAAAATATTAAAAAAAAAAAAAAAAGGAAGCACCAATCCTCGACCCTTAGAACCAGTCCGTGCCACCGTGCACTCCTCTCTCTCGGGGCCTCTTTGTCTTTGTGCTCCCCTTTTACCTCGGTGTTGTCCTCCTCCTCCTCCCTAACTAGAGGTGCTGCTCTTTCCCTCTGTGATCTCTCCCTTGACAATTCCATTCAGCCTCTGGGCCTCCGCAGAACATGACTCCAACAACAAGCAGATCTATTTCCAGCGCCGTCTTCGTTCAAGAACAAGACTTGAACCTTCTGAACTGTCTTCCGGTCACCTCATTTCGGGTTTCCCTGGACTCTCCTGCTCGGACCTCATCATGTTCCACTTCAGTCACAACACGGTCACCCTCCGCGTCACCCCGGCCCCCTCGTGCCACTCAGGCTGCCCCGCTGGTGGGCAGGCAAACCTCCGAAGCCTCTCAGGTGCCCATCCCCGATTCCAGCCTACTTTGGTACTGTTACTTTCCCATAACGAGTCTGCTGAGACAGCCTCCCAACTGGCCTCTGCGTCCTCCCTCTGGTTTTCTCTCTCCTGACATTTCTCTTTTTAAGAAAGCCTGAGTACAATACTGTAACCCTTCAGCTCAGACATTTCTAACGGTTTCTTGTTACTTCAAAGTCAAGTTCAAGCTCTTTGGCCGGGCTTTCCAGGTTGCAGGTGGCCTCAACTAGGTATTGTAGCTCCATTTCCCAGGACTTCCATAGTCTCTCAATCCAGCTTCCCGCAATATGAAATGTTTTTTTCCCCGATCCCATTCCAAGACTCCTTCTCTCCCATTTAGACCTGACTGAATGTCTCACGAAGTGCTCCCTGACGTTTCCCAATGGGAAGAAGGTCCTTCGCCTCTGGACACGTGCACTGCTTCATTCGATGTTCTCAGAGCAAGCTGGGCCTTTTATCTCCAATGTTGTTACTAGCCATGTGTTAACCCATGGTTCTTAGTCAGCGCTGGCTCCTCGAAAAGAGTACCTTTGGTTCTCCTCTGTCTCCCCTACAGCACTGTGCAGAGAGTTTTGCACATGGTGGAAACTAAACAAACAGTTGTTTATCTAACTTATGAAAACTGTATGGGAGAGAAAGTATGGTAAATAGAAACATGGATATTTAGAAACAGGTCATCTTTAGCATTTCTTTTTTTTTCTATTTTATTTTATTTTATTTTATTTTATTTTATTTTATTTTATTTTCAGTGTTCCAATATTCATTGTTTATGCACCACACCCGGTGCTCCATGCAATATGTGCCCTCATTAATACCCACCACCAGGCTCACCCGACCCCCCACCTCCCTCCCCTCCAAAACCCTCAGTTTGTTCCTCAGAGTCCACAGTCTTTTCATGGTTCATCTCCCCCTCCAATTTCCCCCAACTCCCTTCTCCTCTCCATCTCCCCATGTCCTTCATGTTATTCCTTATGCTCCACAAGTAAGTGAAACCATATGATATTGACTCTCTCTGCTTGACTAATTTCACTCAGCATCATCTCCTCCAGTCCCAACCATGTTGATATAAAACTTGGGTATTCATCCTTGCTGATGGAGGCATAATACTCCATTGTATATATGGACCATATCTTCTTTATCCATTCGTCCATTGAAGGGCATCTTGGCTCTTTCCACAGTTTGGCAGCCATGGCCATTGCTGCTATGAACACTGGGGCACAGATGGCCCTTCTTTTCTTTACATCTGTATCTTTGGAGTAAATACCCAGTCATGCAATTGCAGGGTCATAGGGTAGCTCTATTTTTAATTTCTTAAGGGATCTCCATACTGTTTCCCAAAGTGACTGCACCAACAGTGGAAGAGGGTTCCCCTTTCTTCACATCCTCTCCAACACTTGTTGTTTCCTGTCCTGTTAATTTTGGCCATTCTAACTGGTGTAAGGTGGTATCTCAATGTGGTTTTGATTTGAATCTCCCTGACTGCTAATGATGATGAACATTTTTTCATGTGTCTGTTAGCCATTTGTATGTCTTCTTTGGAGAAGTGTTTGTTCATTTCTTCTGCCCATTTTTTGACATGATTATCTGTTTTGTGTGTGTTGAGTTTGAGGAGTTCTATGTAGATCTTAGATATCAGGCCTTTGTAGTGTCATTTGTAAATACCTTCTCCCATTCCATGGGTTGCCTCTTTGTTTTGTTGACTGTTTCCTTTGCTGTGCAGAAGCTTTTGATCTTGATGAAGTCTCAAAAATTACTATAGAATTTTTTTCATTTGTAAGTTATTGCTCAACCACTTTTTTTGTTTGTTGCAATTCTCACACCCATCACGTTTTAAAACCATTGGTGACAGATTATTTTTTTGCATGGATCCTAGAGTACAGTGGTCTCTCTCAGAGGCCAGATGAAAACATAACATCAAGAAACAGGCATCACTATATCGGTGATATGTTTGATAGGTATTTTCACTGGTTCTCCCCAAACACTTGGTGCTTAGTAGAAAGTTGAGTGTCATTTGAGAGTTTTAGCCAGAATAGTGCTTTTTTAATCCAAACCACGTTAGGAAACTGGCATAAGCTTATGTTCTCTTGTTACATTCTCTTTTAATCTGAAATTCATAAATAGGTTCATATTACAAAGACAGTCTAGTATAAATCTGCTACTCACGAATGCAAATAATAATTACCAGTTCAATAGGGCCAGGTTTAAGGGGAAATTTGGCATGTATTGCAAACAAAGTATTAGAGACATTTAGAGCTAAACGTGATCGTGGGGTATTTTAAACCAACATTTTCATGTTAGAAAATGGAAATCTAAAGAATGTAAGTCATTGGCTAAGGTTAATTAAAGGGTTGATGGGGGAGGGGCTCATGATCCCCATCAAGCACTCCTCACTTCTCTATACCATGTATTTCAAGAGAATTTGAAGTAAAAGAGTTGCCTAGAAGTGATTTTTCTCCATCTTTCTTTTAACTACATCATCATCGTCTTCTTCATCACCATTGCCATTGCCATCATCATTGCATCTTACAATGTGCCAAGCACTGGGATACATAATTTAGAAATACTATCACCTCGTGAGGTTGTATGAAACTGTAAGGAGTCTCTTACCACCATCTTCTGAGATATCATTAATACCATTTCGTAGATGAGGCAACTAAGCTCACAGCTCACAGCACAGGGAACAAGTAACTCAACAAACATTGCCTCAAAGAATTCACAATTGAATGCAGGAGAAAGTCATTGGAAAGGTAATTCTACCTCTCCCTCATAGTTTGATCAGGTAGTTTCTAGTGTGCCTTTGTTCACCACAATCAGAGTCTGATTACAGTTTTACAGTTACAATGGTGTCATGTGGGAAAGGACAGAAAAGGGAGAGGTCTTTCTTTCTACCATTCATGTTTCTTCTTATTATTATTTCTCATTCCAGGGGTGCCATATGTACTCTTCATACCAATTTCCCTTGTATCTTAGAGCTATTTGCAACAGAGATTTATTCCTTCTTTCTTGGTATTTATTATTCTGTCCTTAGCATATATAAGCTGTAACCTGTCACAACTTGGCAATTACAGGAAACATGTTTGTCATGAAAGCCAGGAGTTACTGGGGTGGAGTGATGGATGGCATAATGGTGCTGCTTTCAAAAGAGAATTGGAGGGGGCAAAAAGTCATCAGTGTTCTGGGGGCATCAGTATCAGGCTGAGTATCTGGTAGCTGGAGGGCAATTTGTTTCTTTTATGCTGACTCAATTTTCAGGAATACCATTTCAACCTTCCCTTTTCTTCCCTTTTCTTGATGCTGAAGTGAACAAGTGTCGATGCCTTGTCGACAGAGATCTGGATTGGCTGCTTTCATTTATTCCTACATGGACACAAACTCAATTGGCATGAGATTCCATTCTGTGTAGACTGTTGCCATCACAAATGACACTTGTAACAGGTTTCAAAATCTGTCCCGTGACTTTTTAATCATTTGAAACAAAACCTGTTTTCTCAGCACTACTATTCTGGCCCTGGCACTCTCTCCTCTTTTATTCTTTCTTAACCAGCAGTAGGAAGGGCAGGGGCAGTCTCGATGGTGGCACGTCTGGTCACTGTGTTAACTACTCATTTATTAGGTGCCTGAGTTGGACACATTACTTGGTTCTTCAAAATCTCCATTTCTCTTGTAAAATAGGTGTAAAAATAGTGTCCACCTCATGGGTAAGGATTAAATTAGATGATATAGTGCTGTGCACCATTCATGTCACATAGTCAGTGCTTCATAAATATTAGCAAATGTTATCATTATTCAGTTGTAATACCACCCCCCAATAGACAGCTGGAACTGGACGCAGGAGACAGAGCAGAAGAAAAGCCTAGGCGTAGACTGGAAGCAGAGCAAGCCAAGGACGACAGTGGGCAACAGACTGGTCTCTCTCCACATTTCTTGAAAATCCTGGTGCTGAAATGTCTACAGATCTTAAGTTTATGAATAAAGCTTTACTTCTCCATAATTTACATCCAGAATGTAGGCACTGGCAGAGAAAAAGAAAGTCATCTTTTTATTTGCTTTTCTACTACAGACAAATGAGAACCGGGGTGCGGAGAGACGGGTGGACACCTCCATACGTGCACCAAGACCACTCTTTATAAACAGTGTCTTTAGAAAGGGCTAGCATTTCTCCTCTCCTTCAGGCTAGGAAAGGACCCTTCCCAGCCTGCCCTGTGAGCAGAGAAGATTGGAAGTGAGTTTGACCTTCAAAAGGGACGGGGATAACTACCTCAGGTCTGTAAAACCCTCAGATTTCTTGACTAGCTCTGTGTTTGAAAGTAGGTGGGAGGGTGGAGATGGAAAGAAGACGACCGCTCACACTGCCCATCCTGCCGCCCATCACTGTGTCCCCAAAGATCCCGAAACCTACATTTTACCCAGCCTGCTAGGCATGAGCACTGATTCATTGACTAATGTGTTCAACAATATCAGTTGATTATGGTTTATGTGCAAAACGCTTAGGATATGGTAATGAACAAAACAGAGAAGAGTCTCCACCTAAGAAACATGGTAGGTAAGATCAGAGATTTAATGTGGGTGTGGGGTGTGTGGTGCGGGGAGCAGGAAGACTGGACATATAGGTCATTGCATGGACTTTGGACCTTACATTGGATGATATGGGAAAGCGTTGGAAGGTTTTTGAACACAGGACTGCCATCATCTGACTCACATTTAACAGGATAATTCTGACTACTGTGAGAACTTAGCCTAAGGAGACACAAGGGCAGAAGCAAGGAGAGGGGTTATGAGGTTACTGAAATCATCTTAACAGGCCATGATGAAACCTGGTGCCAGGGTTGGCAGCTGAGGGGCATAAATGACATTTGAAGCCTGGAGAAAGGATGAGCTCGCTTGCGGAGAGAGTTCAGCCAATGACTGAAGGCTGGGCGCTCCAGCATTTAGAGGACGGGAAGATGAGGATGACACAGAGAAGGACACCTGTGAAGGCGGACGCAAGTGCAGATGCCCGCTGAGGCTGCTGCTAAATCAGAAAGATCAGAGCTGAGACATAATCCTTGGGGTCAGCAGCTGGAGGTCGTTTGAACCTCGATGAAGTGGTTTTAGCATAGTGGCAGGAGGAGAAAAAACAGAGTGTGGACAGGTATTTGGGAGACCAGGAAGGAGAATGGAGTAGAGAAATAAAACATGCCTACTGCACAGCATTAAGGATCCACTTGAGTTGGTGGCCGTGACTTTAAAGATGACAAGTCGGTGGTTTGTGTCTTTCTCCAGTCAGATGTAGCCGCATGGATGCTGGTGAAAAGGAGGCAGACGGCTGGATGTAACTATGGGGTGGTTTTATCAAGCAAGCGCAGTGAAGTAAGAGGCAAGGATGAGACTGGAGAGCGTCTGGAAGGGACTCATTATAACAACTGAGCATAGAATTTAAGCTGAGTACGAAAGATGGAGAGGAGTGAGCGTAGGCAGACGCTCACGGGATCAATAAGCTGAAGGCAGTGACGTTAAAGGACGGTCGCCTCGGGTGCTGCTACGAAAGAATGGGACCTTCGCGTGGGTCAGAGCCTGGGGGTGTTTGCGAGGGAGACGAGAGAGGATTGCAGTTACTGATGACGAGGTCTACAGTGTGACACGACAGGCCGGCGTGGCTGTAGCAGCTCAGCATTTGTGCTAAAGATGAAAATTTCTATTAAAAGTTTATGAGCCAGGTACAGTACCCTCGAAATTGTCCTTGGCCCTCTTAATACTCGGGTTTAATTGTCTTGTTTCCATTGTCCCCATTCCAGCTGAATGATCGATGTTAGCCTAAGAGGATAATTATCAGACTTTCTGAGATCCACTTTTAAGGTATAGGGCACATAGGAAAATTTTGGGGGTGCTCTACCTGGCAGCCACTTTAATAGGGCCTCATTCAAACTATGTAGTACACGTACTATGCATCCAGTAAATAGCAGTTATGAGTACTGTGCTGTTCTTGAACAGTATTACTCATGGACGTACACAGCCTTCCCTAAACTAATGCAAAACCATCAAAATCAGAATTTTGGCTCTTCTCTGCTTGTGAATTTCCATAATTTTACATCGTAGAACCAATTAGATAAAAATCCCAGTGATTTTTTTCTTAAGCAACGAATGGCAGAATTACGAGTTACGTAGAATGTCAGAATGTAAGTGAAGTGGTATGGCTTCAATGATTAGCTCCCAGGTCAACCTGCTTGGAAGTAAGCTAGGTCAGACAGTTTGGGCAATTGCTGCATTTAAGTGCACTTAGGTATATAGGAATGGGTAACAAAAACTAAAATCAGTGAGCACAGGCTTCCCAGGCACAGAGTAAGATGCCCAGGCAGAGAGAACAGACCTGGCTCCCAGGGCAGCTCCTGGACCCATCTCCAGGAATCCAACCCTGGCCACCTGCCCATGCACCGGGGCCACTGCCCTGGGAAGGTCTGACAAGGATCTGGAAGGGATTATTGCCTTTTATAGCTGCAAGGAAATTGGACTCTGCAGAGCAATTACAGTGTGTCAGACTGTAGAACCATTAAAAATTTCAGATGTTGGGATTTGGTTCAGAGGGGAACAGTGTGGCTGGCATCAGGTAAAACAGAGGTAGGGACTTATGGATAGTAAAGAAGGCACTTCCGGAAACCAAGCCTAGGCTCTGACTATCTCCTGGGGGGTGGAGCTCGGGCTTCCTTTCTCTTGTCCTGTGTTTGGGGTTCAAGCACTGTGCCAGGAAAAGCCAAGGCTGGGAGGATGGCAGCCTGTTGATTTGGGGAGAAGGAAAGTGAAACAGGAAACTCCCCTGCCTACCATGGGCTCAGCACCTCGTGCCCATTGTTCCGTGCAGTCGCCCCAACAATCCCATGCAAGTGGTATTAATATTATGCCTGTTCCATAGCTGAAGAGACTGAGGTTCAAAAACACAAGTAACTTGCCCGAGATGACCCGGCCATTTCAGTGGCGAGCACAGCTCTGACCTGTCTGACTGAGCAGTCCGCCTGACGGCACAGTTCCTGTCTGTCACAAGATTACTTTGACTCCCCACCGTGACCACCTGCTAAGAGCGTGTAATGGGCCAAGCAGTGTATCAGGCCTACCCAACACAGTCTCCTCAGTTCACAGAGAAGGAATAGAGTTCAAAGAGATAGCACGCCTAAGCTCACACAACTGGCACACCCAGGGGTCAGCACTAGAGCACCCTGTTTGAGTCCTCACGTTCTTGGGGTGACAGTCAGGCAGGAGGAAAGAGCCTGTCCCCTGGCCTTCTTTATAGTTAACACATCCTGGCCACATTTGTCCCTCAAATAACTCCTGCAGGCATGTATAATACTATTTCCATTTTTTTTTTCACATAAAAAAACAAGTTCAGAAAGGCTAAGTGGCTTTCCCTGTAATACTGAACTAGTAAGACATGAAGAAGGGCCACGTCTTTGGTCTTTGGACTATAAATTGAATTTACCCATTCATTCAACATTGGTTGAACTCTTCCCATGTGTCAGACTTTGTATTAAGAACTGGGACATGAGGCACAGTGCTGGCTCTCAAGGAGCTCGCAGTCTAATGGGGCATGCAGCCAAAAAAACCCCAGACAATGTCAGTGGGAAGTAATCAGCACTTATTCTTGGTTAACACGGTCCCAGCATTCTGATGGGAAAGTGAACTGAAGTCTTACTTGGCAGAACTATTAAGGCACCGACAGTGGGAACTCCTTGTTACTCTCCAGCCTTTTTTGACTGCAGGAATTTTGTGTACGTGCGAAGAGTAAACTGTAGCCAAGTTCCCACTGAAGCAAAGGGGGAATTAATTACTGGATGGATAGATAATTCTTTTCAGGGTTTCATTACCCCAAATGCCTTTACATGTTCATGATCAAGGCGCCATGCTTCTCCACTTCTAGCCTCTCAGAAAAGACTGTGAGGCTAGAGAAGGAAGCTTGTCTTCTTGATGGGATAAGAAAAGAAATAATTTGGGATTGTGAAAGAATGGTAAAGAGGGGAAGAACACAGCCCTGCATGGGCTCTAATAACAAAAGAAAAGGCTCTGATGAGAAAAAAACAAAGTCATATTTCCATAAAAATTCCTTTTGGAAGACAGCCACACACACCAGGTCAACTCCAGTCTTGGAGGCCAGCCTCCGTGACTATTTTGGGATTTCCAAGAGGGAGGAAGCACACTGAGGAAGAGGAAGCCAAGAGTTTCATCAGCAAAGACTTCATCTTGACTTGTTTTGCAGGGGAAACGAAGGTGGGGAGGCCCTGTGCGCTCCCGCAGGGATCTGTCAAATATTCAAAAATATTAATTTTGGAACAACAGTGCCTATGATTTTGAAAACAAGATAACTAAGCCAGAGATATAGTTGATTGGATTGGCAAAAAGTCTCTCTGAGCCCCCTGAGGACGCCCATTCCAAGTCTCCACAGGCCTTCGATAGAAAATCAAAAGGACACAATGTAGAGCCAGATGAACTACAGCCTCGGGGAACCTCCAAATACCTAACACAAACCATAATTTAGCATGTTGAGGGATCCCAGAATTTTTATAATTACAAAGGAAATCAAAGCTTTATCTGACTATCTACAAACTTTTTTTTTTTGCTACAAGTCCAGGGACTATGTTCTCACCCTTGCAGCTGGCCTTTCCAGAATTAGGGATGACTCCACGTTACAATATCCCTAGCCGGTATGTGCACTCAGATACCCCTTTTCCCTATTGCAATGGCAGGTTTACTCCTACTGCCCAGGATACCCTCAGAACCACCAGCACTAGGCCTCGCCTGCTTTCCTGTGTCGGCACAGTTCAAAGCTTACCTGTACAACTCAGGAACTTCACAAAAACTGTCTTCATCCTACTGCATTTCTCTTAAAAACAGGGAAGTGATGGCTGAGAAGAAACTCGGTGTTCCTTTGGCCAATTTCTACATTCTTTCTGTGCCGTATATTTCAAATGGTATATGAGAATTTCCTATGAGAAAAAGTTCATTTTATCTTCTCTCTAAATATCTCACTACTACTTAATTAATTGGCAATGAACTCTATTTTTAGTTCTCATGGAATTGGGTTTCTATAAGCAATGAAAGGCATCCAGTCAAAAATCCCAGGGTAGGATTTCAGAATTTTAGGACAGGAAGGGAGACACTCAGTCACCAAGCTCAAATTGCTTAGTGTTCGAGTAAAGAAAGTGAGGTCCAGATGGATTGGGAGCTTTGTCAAAGGTCTCACAGATGGTTGTACCAGTTGTGGGGCCAGAACTTTGGCCTCCTGGGGAAGTGTATCTGCCATTGTACCACACCACCTTGCCTTTCTGTGGGCTGAGGCCACGGTGCCTTGTATAATTCAGGTCCTCTGAACCATGAGTGGTTTTCTGGGGCCCAGGGAAATCATCAAGGCCAAAGCAGGAATGTGTTCCCCTCTTCCCTGATTGTGCACTTACCTCCCAGCTCTTACACTACAAAGACCCAAGCCTCTGTGTTCTTTGCTCTATGTGGATGTCTCAGAATGGGGCCAATCCATGAGTCTAGCCTTATGCTTAAGTAGCAGACCAAGAATGTGTCAAGTTCAATACTCATTAAGCTTAAGAATTTTTAATTGTTTTGGAAAATTTTATGCTTTTATAGTTGCAATTATTCAGAATGCCCACACATTCAGAATTAGAATGCCCTCGAATTCAGCAAAGGCAACAAGAACAAAAGAGATTTTTATTAAATACCCAGCTCATAGCAATAAATTCAGACTTAGAGACATTGTTAGAAATAAATAATTTCCCAAGTGAAAAAAGGAGGGAGAGAGCTGGCAGCAGGCAAAGGCTGGTTTCTATATTAGACACCCATAACGCAGGATAGTGAATGCCAGTGTTCACGTGAAGCTTTGGTGCAGCCGCAAGCTATTAGGTGACACAAACTTACTGCTGTGGAAAAATCCTGGGTGCAAGTCTGCATTGGCATAAGGAGACACCAAGGTGTCCCTGGCTTTGTGTTTTGCAATATTCTTGGGTAAGGGCTTAGCAACACCTCTTTGAGGGTAGAATAGGGGAATGTGATTCCAACTCACAGCGAGCTATCTGTTAGATTCCTAAGTACGGTAACAATCCCCCACTTGTTCAGGGAGATACCCAGAAGCTATGATGCTCTATGTAAAGAAAGTATCACGGAACATGGATCTATTTCATTCTATTAAATACACATGAACATTTTCTACTAGCGGGAAAGATGTCGCTGTTATATGTAAAGCGACGTGCAGTTATAGCCCCGGTACACTATGCTCGGACAAGCAAGGTGTTCTGCTCAGCACCTCTGGTTGTTGACAAGTTCTTTCTGTTTTTCCAAGTGAGCAAAAACTCAAGGCAAGTAAAACAAGAACACATTCTATTCACTCTCTTACTTTCCCAGTGAAATATGAGAACAGAGCCACTGCTTTAGGAGATGAACACTTTTGCCCAATACTCCGCTGAGACCCAGTTTGAGAGCTACTATTTTAGAAGAAAATATTCTCCCTGAAGGGCCCTGATTCTCCTTTCTGCTCCTTCATTATCCATCCTTCACTTCAGGCACAGAACACCCTAAGGCTCTCTCTACCACCCCATTTTAAAAAAAAAATGATGATTTTTATTCAATAAATTCCTTTGTGATGAGATATAAATTATCATTAGGGCACAGTGTTTTGTTTTGTTCTGTTTTCATCACATCCAAGGAGATTTACTTTCGTTTAAATAAGAACACATCGTCTTAAGTCAAAGGAGTGAAGCGGTCATTGTGGGCATCAGTGAACAAGGTAAGGAGCTCGGATGGCAGCCAGTGTGGACGGGAAGGGAGAGACACGGCCACAGAGGCGAAGGCAACACTGGACATGCCAGCAAGAGGCGGCGAGCGCAGAAGGACGCAAAGCTACGTAAGGAGAAGAAGCTGTAGGAAAAGTTATTCCGTGTGCGGGTGGCCTAAAGCGCGCGCTCCCGCGTTCGGACGAGGTGCCGATTCACGAAGGTTTGTCCAAGTTTAGGTATCGGCGGAGCTTCACGTTTTCCACCTGGAACTGGAGTCGCACCGCCTGCTTCTCCATGTTCAGACACTTCTGCTTGGGCCGGTTATTCTTTGGATTAGTATGATTTTTTTAACTTGTCATTTTGAACTTATTTTAGATTCATGAAAGATTTGCCAAATAGTACAAGAATTTTGGTGTACCCTTGACACAGTTTTCCCAAATGTTACATTTATATAACCACAGTACAATTCTCAAAACAAGGACAAAAAAACCCAGCAACAACAGCCACAAAAACGACCCTGAAACAGTGCTACTCCCGGAGCCGCAGAGGAAGTTTATTCAGATTTCACCCGCTAACGTCCCGTTTTCCGTCCAGGATCCGTGTAGTTGTCACGTCTCCTTAGCCTCATCCAGTCTGGGACTGTTCCTCAGTCTTTCTTTGTATTTCATGACCTTGAACATTTCAATGAGTTCTTCCATTTGGTTTCTCTGATGCTTTCCTATGATTAAGTCAGGATGCTCATTTTTAAAAAAATTTAATTTAATTTTTTTCCAGTGTTCCAAAATTCACTGTTTATGCACCACACCCAGGGCTCCATGCGATCTGTGCCCTCCTTAATAACCACCACCAGGCTTACCCAACCCCCCACCCCCTCCAAAACCCTCAGATTGTTCCTCAGAGTCCACAGTCTCTCATGGTTCATGTCCCCCTCCAACCTCCCCCAGCTCCCTTCTCCTCTCCATCTCCCCATGTCCTCCCTGTTATTCCTTATGCTCCACAAGTAAGTGAAACCGTATGATATTGACTCTCTCTGCTTGACTTATTTCACTCAGCATCATCTCTTCCAGTCCCAACCATGTTGATACAAAAGTTGGGTATTCATCCTTTCTGATGGAGGCATCATACTCCATAGTGTGTATGGACCATATCTTCTTTACAGGATGGTCATTTTTGGCAAGGACTCCACAAAAAGGATTTTGCCTCCTTCTCAGTGCATCATATCAGGAGATAGATTGTGCTAGGAGTGCCTGGGTGGCTCAGTCAGTTAAGCGGCTGACTTCAGCTCAGGTCATGATCTCCAGGTCCTGGGATCGAGCCCCACATTGGGCTCCCTGCTCTGCAAGGAACCTGCTTCTCCCTCTCCCTCTGTCCGTTGCTCCCCTACTTGTGCTCTCTCTGTCAAATAAATAAATAAAATCTTTTAAAAAAAAGGAGATAGGTTATGCTGAAATGTCTTACTGCTGCTGATGCCAATTTTGATGTCATGATTAAGGTGGTGACTTCAAAGTTTCTGTACTAACTCAGTGTTTTTCTCTTCTAAATTAATAAGTCTTTTGTGGGGAGATACTTTGAGAAAATACAAATCTCCTGTGTCTCATTGTCCTTTTGTCTTCAGATTTTAATATTCAGGATCATTTTTGCCTGCAGCAGTTATTACTATAGTGCTTGACGCATGGTGATTTCTGTACCTGCTTCCTTGCTTTCTCTTTTTCTCTCTTTCTTTCTCTGCTTCCCTCCCCTCTCTCTCCTTCCATCCTTCTGTTCCCTCCTTCCCTCCTCTTCTTTCTTTCCTTCCTTCCTTCTTCCTTTCTGTTTAAATTGTCTCTATTTAGCTTTTGGAGTTCTTTCAGATTGGCTCCTATAACTTTTCAACATACGTCCGTCATGTTTGAGTAGTTCCTTAATTCCTGGTACCACCGAATATTCCAGGCTGTTTCTATATTTTCCTTGCCCCAGCCCTGGAATTATCCATTTTTCCAAGGAGCTCTGGTTCCTTTTATTTTTTTTTAAAGATTTTATTTATTTATTTGACAGACAGAGATCACAAGAGGCAGAGAGGCAGGCAGAGAGAGGGGGGAAGCAGGCTTCCCGCTGAGCAGAGAGCCCGATGCGCTCGATCCCAGGCCCCTGGGATCATGACCTGAGCCTAAGGCAGAGGCTTTAACCCACTGAGCCAGCCAGGCGCCCCTCTGGTTCCTTTTGTTTGACGGTAGTACTTAAAAACAAAAACCTAGTGCTAGTAGTGCTCACTCTCCTGCCATCGCTTCTAGAGAGAGCAGAGAACTAGGAAATACGTGTCTGCACATATGTGTACACATATGTATACACGTGCATGTCTGCTACTTCTCTCCATCCCCCTATTAATAATCTATGACCTGTAAAAGGCCCTGAGCTCGCACCGACACCTCTGATTCTAATTCAACACCACAGGCTTCTTTATCTAGACCTCTCTTTGTTTTCTCTTCTTCTCTTTGCCTGACAGGGATAAGTCTGGCTCTCATTATCTGCAGTGTAGTTTTCTACTTGCTCAATCCTAGAAAACACAAAAGATAGTTTCAAAACTCCTGATGCACACTCCTGTGCAAAACAAGTTTATTAACTAGAGTAATGTGTGCTACATTTGGGGGGAGATTGAACTCTTATAGTGCATAGTCAGATACCGTCTTCCAAAGTCGCTTAGGCTTGTTGTCTTCTTCAATGTGCTCTGATTATTTGGTTATTCATTTTTATGTAGTTCTGTTCATTGGCTGGTATCTGTGTTATGTTTTGAGTTTACCTCCCACACCTCAGTTCATTTAGTTACTTACTTATTTGTGGGGTATATGAAATTGTTCATGGTTCTAACATCTGAATTAAACAAAATGATATGCCCAGAGAAGTTTGGCTGATGGTTTGCAATTAATATTATGTGTCAGTTATTTACTGGCGTGCGTGTCTCACTGGATATTGTTCCAGCCCCAGATGAATGGTCGATATTTGGCTTCTCTATCATCAACTCAGGTAGTTTGTAGAAGGGACTCTAGATGTAGATAAAGTTACAGATATATAAAGAAGATATATCCAAGGGTTTAGACAAGTACATATTTGTGTATTAATGGAAATCATTTTCTACTTCAAAATGCTTTTTACTCAATAGTCTACACTCAAAACCAATATTTCCACAACACTCCAGACTGAGCTGAAGTCATTAGAAAGCTCTGTTAGCACCAGGATAAGCAGAGGGCGCTGAGGGGGGCTGAGAGAACATTCCCCAAACTCCTCATGACCACAACCCATGTGCCTGTGGAAACCAGGACACATGCGGAGCCATAGTGACTAGCCGAATGGTCTTTCTTCTTGTAGACTGTCTGTCCTGTAGGGAGCTCTGGGCTGTGTTGAGTACTCACCCCCCTTTGCAGTCTTTGCAACGCTGCATGCAGGGCAGCTTTTTCCTTTTTTTCTTCTTCTGTCCCTAAGGTTCCAAGTTCAAATGTGCAGAAATCGATTGCACTTCTATACACGAATAATGAAGCAGCAGAAAGAGAAATGAAGAAAACCATCCCATTTACAATTGCACCAAAAATCGTAAGATACCTAGGGATAAACCTAACTAAAGAGGTAGAAGAACTATACTCTGAAATCTAGAAAACACTGATGAAAGAAATGGGAGAGGACACAAAGAAACGGAAAGGCATTCCGTGCTCAGGGATGGGAAGAACAAATATTGTTAAAATGTCTATGCTACACATTCTACAATCTACACATTCAGTGCAAAACCTACCAAAATGCCAACAGCATTTTTCACAGAGCTAGAACAAACCATCTTAAAATTTGTACACACAAAAGACCCAGAATTTCCCAATGTTTCAAACTCCTGTTCTCCACTGAAGAGTGTCTGATCCACATTCGCTGCCACAAATTCTGAGAAAGACATAAACACAGGATCACAACTCCAGACGTGGGCTGTCTTCTTGATAAATTGCTCTTTGTGTTCTTCCCTTTCCCTCCAAACTCCTGCCAACAATTTTCCCCCAAATAGCCAACGCGATTGGTTCAAAGCAAACATAAACCATTAGTGAATAGCAAATCCTCCCCAAATCCCTCCTGATCCCAGACAACACGAGTCAGTAAGGAAGTAGGATCTTTACTGGAGGAGATAGGATGGGGAAGGCTCTGCTCAGAGAGTTAAACTGTGCCAAACTAGTTGGGTCATAGTCTCACAGATGCACACGAAATCTTGGTGGGGGGTGTGTGTGTGTGCGCGTGCACGTGCACACCCCAGACTCTCACATTATATTTACTCTTATATGGATATATAATTCATTTACTTTTACATGACTATAACAGAAGATATAGAAATCACGGTAAAACTGGAAGAGTGATGAACTTCAGGTAATTATTTTTCCACAGGAGTTATTAATGATTCAACATATCCCTAATATGGAGGCACTGTGTTCTGAGAAGCATTAGTCAGTTGGAATAGAACACTGGAAAAACGTACTATTTAATGCCAGACAGAATGTAATGATTCTCCAGTATGGTATGTGAGAAAAATAATTCACCCGAGGTGTTTGCTAATTATGTTATTTTTACAAAATTTTAGCCATTTGGATCCTATTATTTGACTTCAATGTCAGAGTTCTGTGTTTAAATCAAGTCTCTAATTTCTACCAGTCCTGTATCATGGCGTCTCCATTGCTGAGGTCTTGGCTGGCTAGATTTTTGTCCCCAAGTATGTTTCAAGATGCTCTAACAGGAGTTACCTTCTCTGAGTTCCTGTAGGTGTGAAAACCTGTGTCTCTTGCATTTATACCTAGAACATCTTTGACTCGCAGTGAAATTCTTCAGGTTCATTTTTGCTACCTGCGGGTTTTACAGACATAACTCCACTGTCTCCTGGTATGGACTGCTGTAATGTCAGGGCTGAACCCGTGTAATTTCTTCCCCCTTTTAAGTGACTTTAATGTCTGTTTTGCTCCTGGCCTGGATGTTTTGACATTCTTTCCTTCTCCTTCAAGTTCAGTAACTTCACTAAGATGTTTTTCCAAGTTCATGCCTTTGTCTCTTTCTCCTAAGACACAGTTTGACCTCCATGTCCAACACAATTGCTCCCATCCTACATCCTTTCTGACCATCGGCCTTTTACAGTCTTTCCTGCAGTCACTAACTCGTTAAGATGTAATCTGGCAGAATCTTGCCTCAATGCCCCAAATCCATCCTTTTTAGCCTCGGACGTAGGGCTTGGGTTTCCCCTGGGGACTCTCTAGGTACCTGTACACAACCAGTGAGTGGGGTTAACAGTCCATGGAGGTGACCTTGACCAGAAGAGTATGGTGCCCAAGTGCTGTGCTCTTCCACGTGAGTGCACATCTCTTTCAATGGCCCTGAGAGCCCCATAGCAGTGCCCGATGCGAGAAAACCCACACAGGCTTGCTTTCCTTCCTCCTCTGTTCTTCCCCAGTCCTCTCCTGCTGGTTGGGACGATTTCCCAGATAGCTGCCTGCATACGGACCTAGCCTCAGCTTCTGCTTTCTGGGAGAAAATTTATTCCTAAGAATTTATCACAGATCTGCAACCCCTTTTTTTTTTTTTTTTTTTTTTTTTTTAGATCTGCAACTCTTTGTTCATTCATTTTCCCTCTGGTTTTCTCCTCTATAGATATGTTCTTATTTCACTTTCCCCTCCCACTGAATTTATTGTAATCTCCTCAAGCCTGCCCCAGATTTTGAAACAAATTTTCATAGTCCAAAATAACCTAAATCTTTGAAATGATATTATTTTTCTTTTTTACTTCTTTTCAGAATACTGCCAGTCTACTTTTTACTCCTTTTGATAGGTTATTCTCTCTTCTTTGAATTCTTGTTTCTCCCATTTGTTACCTTTTTTTTTCTTTTTTTAACTTTCAAAGGATCACAGTGTATGTAAGGGGAATTAATTTTATGATGTATGTACTTCATGTGCTTTTCTTTAGGTTCCTTTCTTTTTAAAAAAAAATAAAATCATTGCTTTCTCTATGCCTTGTTCCCATGCTACTTTCTTTCTACATAAATGTCATTTTCAATGAGTCCACAATTTGCTGGAGAAGAGTGGGGAGGAGGGGAGTGTGAACATGAGCTGTCATCTGTATTTTGAGGTCTATGTTACTTCTCTCTCCTTGAGTGACCATCTCAGTTCAGGTTCAAAATGCTGTTGGATTATGTAGTTTCTGGGGATGTCATTTATACCATTCCCTGAATTATTGCATTCTCATGTTCTCATGGGTTCTATCTCTCTTCATCTATTCACCTTTTTTTTTTTTTTTAAACCTTTAGCAGCCTCTCTCAGTCAGGAGACTAGATTGTAGATGGTAGCTATGCTCCCGTGTTATTTTGTGGTATTTAACTGGGCATTTAAAGAGACAATCCTTGATTTCCCAAGGACCAGTACCAACCCCTAGAGTTCCTTGCCCTAATTAAAAAATTTGAGAGGGTTTTCAGGTTCCCAAATTGTGGTCCTTAACCAATAACACCAGCATTACCTATGAACCTGTTAGAAGTGCAAATTCTCAAGTGTCACCTGTTGAGTAAGAAACCCTGGGGGCGGGACTCAAGTCGTCTGTACCTTAAGAAACTCTCTGATGGGTTCTGATGCATACTAAAGTTCTGAGAACCACTCTTTAGAAGAATCTCTTCCTCAAAACAAGGTGGTGGACATTTGTCTTAATTCTCAGCATCTTCCCTTATTTTGGTCCAATTTAACAGCATTTGGGGCTTAGAATTATAACTTAGTGTTCTGGATTTTTTTTTTCTTTTGCCATAAGAAGATGGAGGGTATTTTTCTCTAATTGCTTTTAGTGTGACTCAAGGGTGAAGGCAGAAATTAAAAAAAAATACACTTAAACTCACACTTTTAAACTGGAATTCTAAGTCAATGATCTGAAAGACAAGTTGCATGAAAAAGTATGGGGCCTGGACTTAGAAGCTCGAGGCCCCTCTCTGGTCCCACTTCTGCATCTGATTAGTTTGTGACCTCAGACAAGCCACTTGACCTCCTTGGGCTCCTTTGGGCATGTAAACTCCAAGCCTTTGAGCAACAAAAGTGCTCCTTGTGTTTTTTTCTTAGCTCAAGTTTAAGTGCCTCCAGCGATAAGGTTTCTGTCTTCTCCTGTGACATGTCATTAGTGGGGAGAGCTCTCTGCCATAGCTTTGAAGCCTTGGGCTAATTCTAATCTTAATTCAGACAAGTTCATATTCAGAGATAGTGATCCTTTCCTCTAACTCAGGGCAATGTATTCAAATTTCAACTCTTTATCAAAACTGTGGGTCTGCTTTCCATTTGCCCATAGCTCTACTGTTTTAGGGGTAGAAAGTTCAGGAGGAGAACCAGGTGACTCCTGCTAGCAAATCGTGAGACTGGTCCAAGTCATCATAAAGTCTACGTGCTATTTCTGACTTTTTCTGTGCCTTACTGCATTTTAAATTGAGATCATCACACACCTTCTTCTTGGCTGGATGATGGTTAGAAATTTACCATAGCTCTTGGCTAGTCTGTGGCCAAAAGCAGGAACACCCACAAACAAAAAGACACCCCACCCAGTCATTGCAGTCCTGCGCCTCACATCCCAACAGATTCATTTACTCTTCACTGTGTTGGTCACTAGTTACGTGTCTAGGAAAACACCCCTTGAGGCATGTCTTGTCTATTGATCAATCCACAGCTGGTTGTTACCAGTTTGTTGGGAGAGGGGTCCGAGGAGAGGAAGTATTTAGAAACTTGTACAGCAGTTAGACAAGGCCATGGCATCTGGGCAGGTGGTCCAAGGAGTAGTTTACCTGAGCAGGGTATACCCACTGGGAGTGGGATTAAACTCAGGAAGTAAGCTGTAGGTGTCCTGAATTATCTTATCTGGTTGGCCAAGACTGGTTACCTAACTTTTCAGGGCCCAGTGCAAAATTAAAATGTGGGTCCCTTGTTCAAAAATTAAGACTTTCAAGATGGCAGCAGCAGAGCATTAAAGCAAGCGAGGGGTCCTTCTCTAAGTACTGGGCTTTGTGCCAATGGGCAGGTCATGCATCCCTAAAGCCAGCCTGCCTGCTTTGTAGGATTTTGTTATAACTTGTAATATTTTAAGGTTAAATTGTCATCTATAAACCAAAAGTGTGTATATAACTGAGAAAATGTAAGCATATTTTCTTGTAATTTACTGTTTTTGTTCTCGATTTAAATTTTAATTTAACTCAATTGAATTTGAATTGAAGCCTCTTTTTCAATTTATGGTTTAGCATTATTTAGATAAATTGGGATTGTAAGAAATGTCTTACTAACTTTTAAAAATATTTTATTTATTTATGACAGAGAGAGATAGCGAGAGAGGGAACAGCAGGCAGAGGCAGAAGCATGCTTCTAGCTGAGCAGGGAGCCCGATATGGGGCTCGATGTGGGGCTCAATATGGAGCTCTATCCCAGGACTCTGGGATCATGACCTGAGCTGAAGGCAGGTGCTTAACGACTGAGCCACCCAGGCACCCCTAATTTTTAACCCTTATTTTCAGACTGTAAAAGTTTCCCTGGACTATTTGTCAAGAAAAGACACACCTCTTCTGAAGGTGTCAGTGGTAGTAAAGTAAATGACAATGGAAATAATTTACAAGTTCAAAATCCAAGGAATTTGTATTAGTCTGATTTAGAACTCTTAAACTCCTCACATATTGGATTCTATTTTGTACTCATAATGGAGGGTGAAGTGTGTTGTTGCAGAGAGATATTGGCCGATAAAGCAATAAAACCATCAAAGCATAAGTACCATTAATATATAAAACACGAAGAAGTGAGTTAAAATCAAACAAGTATTTTTACAAGACAAATTGTATTAAATGAGCTCTTCCAAGTCACCATTCTTTGGAATGTTCTGTTACATTTAAATGTTGAAAGAGCATCGACTACCTCAAGATTTTATTTCATTTTGGTGTGATTATAAATCCATCTTATCAAAAACTGGAGCTCTCTCAAAAACTTCTCAGCATAAACTGAGATTTCCAGGGTATGATTACAGAATTTCAAAATTAAATCTTAGAAGCCATTTGAGCTGTAGTCATTGAAATTTTTTGGTACCATTCTTGCTTTTGGAGGGATGTCTTCCAGCTCATAAGAACTGTTTCCAATAGAGGCGCCTGGGTGGCTCAGTGGGTTGAGCCTCTGCCTTCAGCTCAGGTCATGGTCTCAGGGTCCTGGGATCAAGCCCCACATCGGGCTCTCTGCTCAGCGGGGAGCCTGCTTCCCTCTCCCTCTCTGCCTGCTTCTCCGCCTACTTGTGATCTCTCTCTATCAAATGGATGAATAAAATCTTAAAAAAAAAGAACTGTTTCCAATAACAATTGTGATGGTTAACATCACTTACTAGTTGCAAGAGATTATATGTAGAGGTTTCATTATTTTTTCTTCTGTGAGTAAAATCATGGGATGTGCAAAATGACAGTTTTATTTTTTTCTCTCTCCAATCTTTTTGTGTTTTATTTCATCTTCTTTACTTACTCTATTGGGGATGGGACTGCTAGTAAAATCTTGACGGAAGAGGCAGTAGTGAACATGCTGGTCTTGTTCTTGATCTCAAGGGGAAAGCTTTTACTATTTCACTACTCAGTATGATAATCACTTTAGGTTTCTTTCTAAACAAAGCTTTATTCCTTAAAGACAAAGGAAATTTCCTTCCGTTCTTAGTTTGTGCTTAATCCTGTTTAACGAATTGGAAGTTTCAATGAAACACCTGCAGTGTTTGCAAAGCTCCTTCTCCTCGGGGAGCTCTTGGATGC
Organism: Martes martes; assembly: GCF_963455335.1. Classification (NCBI taxonomy): domain Eukaryota; kingdom Metazoa; phylum Chordata; class Mammalia; order Carnivora; family Mustelidae; genus Martes; species Martes martes. The sequence continues at coordinate 66,384,138 of NC_137903.1, forward strand.
AGCTTTGGTCTCCTCAGTCCCTGAAATGACCACCACCTCCCAACATCCCAGCAACCCCACTCCAACGTGTGTACCCAGGAGAGACCAGAACTTACAATCGTACAGAAACCTCTATTCACAAGTTTTAAAAACTAGAAATAAACACCCTCAACTCATGAATGGATCAACAGGAATGGAACATCCACACAATGAGTTACACCTCAATTTTAAAAAAACAAAAACAAAAACCACAGACCACTGATATAATAACATGGATAAATGTCAAATGCATTTTCCTAAGTGAACAAAGCTGGTCTCAAATGGCTATGTACCCATGATTTTATTGATAAGATATTCTGGAGAAACGAAGATTTATAAGACAGGATCAGTATTTGCCAGAGTGACTCTGCCTCTATCCATCGAAAAGAAATTTGCAGCTGCAAATTGGCAACAGTCAGCCACCACTTGGATGTGCTGTCTTATGGTAACCTGGGGCTTCTACAGTAAACAGGGCATAACGCTGTCTCTTACTGGGGGATACCCCAGCCAACCCGCCCTGCCCCACCCTGGTGAGGCACTCAAGTTCCCTCTAGATATGCCTACAGAGGGAATAGGCACCAGTGGGTAGGTAAGGTGCCAGCAAACCCCTGCCATGTTTCCACAAGAGCCCTCTCAGGTGACCCTGCCTCTCCAGGTTCATGTCCTGTTACAGAACCCTGGTTGCCATGAACCATGCCCAAGGTACACACTCGTATGAGCCGCTCCCCAGGCCTTGCACAGCTACGTACCTACAGGCCTATCGACCCAGGACATGGCCCCAACCACCTGCACACCCTCCCATGTAGAGGGAGGCCCCCCCACACCCACTGATCTGTCTGAGGCAGCATCTAAAAATTGGCAACAGTCTGTTCGCATTTGGATTTGTAGCCTCCTAGGGACCCAGGGGCAACTTCTCCAACAACCAGGGCACCCAGGTGTATCTTACTCGGAAGATATCTTGACCAGCCCTGGTCTGCCCACCTTTGCAAGGCAGTGGAGTTCAGGCCAGATCTACCTTCAGGGGAAACAGGGCCGCTGAATAAATAAAGACTTGGGAAAATGCAGATGTCTTGATCCAGAATTGTTTGGTTTGAAAGACAAAAAATTATCTGGAAGTGGATGGTGGTGATGGTTGTATAACATTGGGAATGTGTTTAATGCTACTGAACTGCACACTGAAAAACGGTTAAAATGGTAAATTTTCTTTTGTGTGCATTATTGGAATACTAAATGTAGAACATGTACAACTGAATAATGATAATGGTAAAACATAAAATTTGTGGGACACGGGTAAAGAAATACATTTTTACTTTGAAGACATTTGTTAGGGGGCAGGCACATTTAAATTTTTTTTTATTTTTAATTTTTTTTATTGTGTTATGTGTCACCAGACAGTACCTCATTAGTTTTTGATGTGGTGTTTCAAGAACATTTTTTAAAATAAAAGTCAGGCATTTAACTTAAGAAGTTTGTAACAGACCAAGAGCAAACCCCCAAAATAAGAAAAAAGCACATAACCAGTAAAAGTACAGTAACATACACCTGAATCTAAGAAACCAATAAAAATAATCAGTAAGATAGAGGAATCTCCTAAAATTAATCAGGAGAAAAGATACAAATAAACATATATGGGATTAAAAATGAAAAGATACATAGAAAAAAACAGAGATTGTAAAGTATTTTCAATACCTAATGTCTGTAAGTTTAAAAAACTAAATAAATCGATATATTCCAATGTATTTATAAAATGTCGTATTGGCACAAGAAGAACAGAAGACCAGAGCAGATCAGTATAATTTAGAAAAAAATGCATTTTAAAGGTGATCAAGACTTCTCTTTTTAAAAAATGTAAGCTTATATGGTTTTACAGGTAACTTCTACCATACTTTCAAGAAATTAGATCTTATTTTATTCAAGTTATCCCCTAAATAGAACAAAAAATATGATACTGACTATGTCATTTTTTGAAGCTATTTAAATCTTTATTCCTAAACTAGAAAAAGACAGTACAAGAAGATTATGGCCCACTTAGCTTAAGAACATGGATTGCAAAAATCCTCAAAACAATGCTAACTAATCAAATCTAATAATAAATGTATTTTAAAAATAATAAATATGATCAAGAAAGTATTTCTCCTGTAATAGGACAGTTTTTCATTAAAATACCCTATCATTGAAATCATAAGAAATCTTTGATTATTTCAAAGCAGAAAATTGTTATATAAAGTTGAACATATACATGTGTGATTTTAAAAATTAGCAAATTGGAACTATAAGAAAGCTTTCTTAAACAGTTATTATAGGAATGTAGAAATTTACAACAAATAGTCTAATTCCTTTAAGGCTTGGAACATGACAAGCTATTCATTTGGAATTATTATTTAATGTAGAAGTGGAGATGGGATGCATTCAGGAGGAAATGACATATGGACTGGAAAGAAAAAATAAAAATAAAAAATCATCATTATTTGTAGCTGATATGATTGTCAGTAGAACAATCAAAGCTCTATCAGCGAGAGAATTCAACAAGGTATCAGATGAAAGGTAAATTTACAAAAATCAGTAGCATTTATTTATAGCAACAATAACCAACTAGGAAAAACTATATAGAATAAGATGACATTCACAATATCAAGAAAAGTAGATATAATGTCTAGGAAATAACAAAAAATGAACAGATAAGAAAGTAAAAACAAATAAAAAGTAAAAACAAATTAAAAAATGAGAAAGATAATCTGAATAAGTGGACAGAAATTCCATGCATTTGGATGTTATAAAGATGTCAGTTCTCCCCCAAATTAATTTCTTGATTAAATGTAATCTCAATGAAGAGGCCAACTTTATTTTTATGTATTTTATATTTAAATATTTGTGGAGGACTAAAAGTCTGTGAATGGCCATGTAAACGTGAAAATTTAAGAATAAAATGGTAGGATTGATCTATAACATGTTATGGCACACTACAAAGCTTGAATAATTTTAAAATATAATATTGGTGTAAAACAAAACAATAGACTGATAGAACAGGTTAGAGAGCTCAGACAAAGCCGTTGTACTCAGCAAATTAATAAACAATAAACGTGGCTTCACAACAGAATTGGGAGAGGGAAGATAAATTCTTTGACAGATATTAGGAGGTTGGCTCAAAACATGGAGAAGGATAAAACTCATTCCTAAAATAAAACTCATATCACAGGCAAAAGTAAACTATCCTTTAAATTAAAAAATTTTTTTAAATATTTTATTTGTTTATTTGACAGAGAGAGAGAGCAGGAGAGCACAAGCAGGGGCAGCGGCAGAGGGAGAGGGAGAAGCAGGCCCCTGACTGAGCAGGGAGCCCGATACGGGGCTCAATCAAGGACCCTGGGATCATGACCTGAGCCAAAGGCAGAGGCTCAACCAACTGAGCCACCCAGGAGCCCCCAAATTTAAAATTTTAAACATGAATATTAAATCTATGTGGTCAGTGAAGAAAAGGTGGGTGAATATTTTGGGATCGAATGTCCTTAAGCCAAACTTTAAAAGCATGTAAGGCAAAATAAGTTTATACAATGCATACACACACACACACACACACACACACATAATTATATCAAAATTAAGGTTTTCCATTATGTGAAAGACCCCTAGATAAAGCTGATAGATGAATGACATCATATTTCTGTTGTCAAAATACCATGAAATAATTATTTGGAATTTTTTAGAAACTCTTAATAATTAACTAAGAGATAAAAAAACAAAGCCCTAAGGGCTAATAAGCTCACGATAAGTGCACTTACTCTCTGAGTGATCAGAGAAATATAGGCTAAAATAATGTTATTATTTTACATGTATTAGACTGGTCCAAAAACAGGGAGAGGTGGAGGGCTGAGAGGCCAAGTTCCACTTTTAACATTTATCCTGAACATCACACAGCCTGAGCCATTCAAGTGCAAAGTCAGCCTCTTTGTACTCCGATGACTCACGTGGGCGTGTAGACCCCCCGCTTCTTGGGTGGAGGGGCCGCGTGTCTTCGCGCTACTCTTGGTTTTCTAAGTACGTGAGCCCCGAATGTCCTTTATAATTTAACCCGGTTTCTGTTATTGCAGGCAAAATCTTCTAACCCACCCAGTGACTTTGGCAGGATCAGTTCCACAGGAGTGTTTGGGGGAAGTGCCAGACTGACGTGGTCTGAGAACTGAGTGGGAAGTGTAAGGCAGAAGTTGGTGAGAGAGAAACTCTTTCAAAAAGCGTAACCGTGGGTTCCGTGGTGTGGAGGTTCGCCATCTGCCTTACGAAAAGCGTCACCGTGAAAGGGCCCGGACAGGGCAGCAGACAGGGGACGGAGATTGCAGAACTAGATTCGTTTAGTTAAATGGGGGAGGACTCGCGTTATTGGACTCCTAATGAGAAGGGGCCGTAAAAAAGAAGAGGCTGTAAAGGGAACAAGGCAGGAAAGTTTTCAACGAGAGAGGGGCAGAGGGGGAGCGGCTCATTTTGAGTAGAAGGAAGACGTCTCTGGTGCTGACACCAGCGAGGGGAGCGCGGAAGCACAGGGCTGGGGAAGTCCTATTGGATCATCCACAGAGAAAGCAGCGGAGCACATGGGTTACACACACAAGGAAATTCTCAGAAACTACGAAAATTCTCAGAAACTACGAAACTACCCAAACACTCACTTCATTTACATAACTCGGGGCTGTAATTAGCTCACTGAGGTCACATCTATGGCACAAAATGAGTCCTTTATCCTGTCCACTTTGTGCAAGATGCCAGGAGACAGGTTGGGAGAAGGTGTGTGAGAGAGGCATCCGACTAGTCCTCCCGGAGGCGTCCGACTAGTCCTCCCGGAGGCGTCCGACTAGTCCTCCCGGAATGAAAAGCTGCCAAGGTCAAAGGCGCACGGCCCCCCTCCCAAGTCTGGGCTGCTTCTCCTTGGGCACCTGTGTTGTCCGTCCGAGGCCCTTCCGAGATGAAGTTCGGAGCAGGAGAGTGGCTACTGCTTACCAGAGCAATGTGAGAACGGGCCCTTTAAAGGCCACTTTAGCATGGTCTTCCGCTGGACCCGTGTCTGAACTTTAATAATCGAGTGTTTGGAAATCGTTAAGTAGCTGCCTTGACTTGTTTAACCCGATGGCCGCAGACGTTTCGTCAAGCTGACATAGGATTTATGTCTCAGTAACACAATAACAGTGAGTGAGCACCGTGTTTCCAGAACGATTCATGCCTGATCTGCAATTAGAGAATGATTTACGCCCGAGCGAGGGGGAGAGTAATGAGAGACTCCGCTAAGACACCCTGCATCCTGGCAGCTGGACGGCTTTCTGCTGGGGGCGGACAGGGGACGGCCATGCTCACTCCCTGATGTTTCTCCTTGATAGCTGTATCCTTAGAAAAAAATGAGAAGTCTGTCCTTGTGAAACGTTTCCAGTCACTCTGGTTCCCATTAAACTCCAAGTCAGTCTTGGACAAGACAGGGATGAACGCCATCGCAGGAACTCAACGCCAGCCAAGATCCCTCCGTTTTCCCATCCCTAATTTGGCCTTCCGGAAGGGACAGTCCAGGGGCCCCACTGTGTGGCCAGGAGCCGACTGCCTCAGTGTGAAAGTCACAAGACACATGTCTCAAGCCCGTGCTGATACCCACAAGCTGTCGGCCACTGAGTCCCCGGGATGCCGTAGAGGCCACAGTCAGTAGTTTGGTGGCTCCCCAGTGACAGCAGCGCCGAGGAGGAAGCCCCCAGTGGCTCAGAGCACGAGCTCGGAGTCAGCAAGCGCCGACCTGCACCCTGACTGCGCCATTATCTGGCTTGGAAACCTGGGGCCCCAGTTGCCTCACCTACAAATTGGGACAATAATACCCAATTCAGGGGATTGTTCTGAGAAAATGTGACCCCGAGAATAGCCCAGATGTCAGTAGTGGAATCACCGAGAGAGAAGAAGAGAACAAGCTTCGCTTGGAGAAGCACCAGGGCACCCTGGAGTAGCAAGCGGAGGACGGGCCTGCGGCGGCGGGGCCTGCGGCGGCGGGGCCTGGCGCGAACTCCAGCGCCTCCTGCTCGAACAGAGCAGGTGGGTGAGCCCGTGGCTGTTGTGAGAAATACGCAAGAAATCATTGATCAAAACACCTAACACTTGGCAGGTACCGAACAGGTGTGCGTTTTCTCCCTTCTTTCCAGGCAAGCAGAAAGACTTCGATGAGCTCCGGCCTCGACCGCGGAAGCGAGAGCTCACGAGGCTGGTGTCCGTTTTGCAGGGAGGCGAGCCTTGCACGTGCTCGTGCCCTGGGTACAGGTTTGCTTGGACAACTTCCCGCTTCCAGCATTCTTCCTCCAGCCGGGCACACCCGCCTCCGGCATCCACACGGACTTGCCTTCCTCCCGTTGTCCCAGATACAGAGCAGTGCTTAGTTGTGAACTAGTAGTGGCCGAAAGGGTCATGAAAATAAGGGTTCCAGAATGTTATTCCAAAGCCTCAAGGAGGAAAGGAAAGCCTTAAAGACTTAGGGGGCACTGCAGTGATACGGATGACGTTTTAGAAAGACTTCGTGTGCTGGTCCCTGTGGCTTGTCCATCTCTCCCACGGTGCAGCCCAGCCGGGCGGCCTAGGGCTCTGTGTCCTCCAGCCCCGCCGTGATTTGCTCAGCCTGCTACCGCCGCTCTGCTCCCCTCTCATGTGGCCCCTAGCCCTGGCCCCTTGCTCACAGATGCTGTCCTTCACTATACTTGTCACTCAGCCGTCCGGCGATGACAAGCCCGTGTTGTCTTGGCTCTTTGTCACCCTCCTGTCCACGCACTCGTTACCGTGAACACACACGCCCACACCGCTCCACGTTGCTCCTAACGCGAAGCTCTCACTGGGCTTTCTATTCCTAGTTGAAGAGAAACCTGCTCACGCTGAATTTAAATGTGATGCAGGTATTTGCTTCCTAAGCAATAAGGGAATCGGAAGGGAAAACACACATGGTTTGCAAAAATGCCCGAGTTGCCCATTTTTTAACCAAAATATTTCATTTCCTTTGTATCTGAGGGAAAGTCAATAAAATTATAATTTAATTATTTCAAGGACAGTTTTTAAAGGTGAGAGAAATGGATTAGCGCGTAGACCCAGAGTTGCCGTATCTCCTTCATTCCGCTCTGCAAGTACTCACCGCACGCAGGGGACGGAGCTGGGGAATGTTCCGGACGTGGTTCGGACCTGGCTTCTGCCCTCTGAGAGAGCACACCCTTCCCACGTGGACTGCGAGAATCTCCCCAGGTTGATTTAAATTACCTGGCCAGTGTGTCCATTTCCCTCCACTGGACAGCGAGCAGGAAAGTGGCTCAATTAACTTCTGTCCTCTGTTGACACAAAATCCACTTCAATGCAGAATTCAACCTGAATCAATATCCCTAGAGGAAAAACAATGCTCAGGACCAAGGGCGTTATCGAAACGCAGAGACTTTTTTTGCCGGAGAGATTTAGATGGGGTTCAGAGACTCTTAAAGCCTGTAAGCAAACCTCTTAAAAGTTCTTCATCAGTCGTGGGTTCTTCTCCAAATCCCTCCCATCTCCCCCATCGGTTCTCGGATCTGAGAAGCTGTTTCAGGAGGGGTCCGTGGTGCCTGAAACCCAGCCAGGCTGCCCTCTCCGGGCCGAGAGCCCACGTGTGGGCCCTCATCAAAGGAATGGACGGCTCTTCTTTGCACACAGGCGTTCTCCACTTTGCCTACCGTGCCTCCTGCCCATCTCACTTGAATAGGGACCTTCTCCTGCTTCCCACAGAAGTTCTGCTGAGTTAGAGACCCTGGTGCTTCTCTGCCCTCTCTGTTCTTGTCTGTCAAACCGAATCTCACGTACAATAAAACATTTACAAGTAAGAAACAAGTATCAGTCGATACCAAAAGAATATCTGTGACAGCGAATGCAAAGTAGTCCTATAAATAGAAAGTAGTATGATTTTTTAAATGCCCTTGTCTAATGCCTGTAGGAATTATGTGTCTTGGCAAAATGTGCTGCAACGTCAACATAATTCCTACTAAATTTCCACTTTATCATATGTACAATTTTTTTCACAGCAAAATCTGTAGGAATATTTATTATACATCTCTGTTTAACTATCAACAAAGTGTAATTCAGAGCAGTAGGAAAATGGGGAGTTTGCTCTCCATTAGTGAAAGTCTGAATTATAACATAGCTTTAGAGAAATACATTGTGCTACTTCCAAGTACTCAATAACTTCCAATTAAGAAAACAAAGCGTTGCCAAGTGGAGGAACTTCAGCAGTCTCTTTTAGCAACTGCACAAAAGTTTTAAAAGATTGTAATTAACATACAGATTTCTGTACTGCAAATAAATCGTTCCAGGACTTGGACATTTCCTCTCTCGCGAGTAAATTAAGCATCTCTCTTTGTATTTTTCTCGAGAGTTATATTCATTTAGTAAATTATCGGTTAACAGGTTAAAAGGACCTTTCATCTTCAGTTCTCTAAAAGTAATCATTTTCTTAAATCCTGAAGTCTCAAATAATCAGGGGTCATTCTACTTTTCTTCCCCAATGACCTCGTAGCATTACCATCCCTCCTGATACACCCTCCTGCCCAACACCCCACTCCCAAAGCCACACACACCCCCAGACACGATTTTTCCTTCTAGGAAGGCCCCAGGAAAGGAGAATCTCACAGTGCCACCATCCAATGTGGTCGGGGCTCATGAACAAAATAGGTTAACTTCAGTTACCTGGAAATACCTACATCCTGCCAAGACTGCAATCATTCTATCACTTATAAATTCTAAATTTAAATTAAAGCAAATCCCTTTCTTGACTTCAATTCTTCTCTTTTGGTGAAGTTTGCATTCTTGGTTTAAAGAAAAGAAAGGCTTACTTTTTTTTTTTTTTTAAGGGGTTCAAGGCTTCTTGGACATGGAATGGTTTTTGCAAAGTACCATTTTGTCGAGTGTAAAAGAATAAGAAACAGCTGGGTTACATTTCCTTTGAAATGCACATTTAGTTAAAAATTAAAGACAAAAAAATAAAAAGCACGGGAGAAAAACACTTTCTGGTTTTGCCAAGACCCAAACCATTTAAGAAAAAGAAGGGATAAGAGAGAAGAGAAAAGAGTAGTTCGAAATGTTTTGCCAAACCAGTTCCCCTTTCTGTGGTCCTAAAGTTCATTAAGCCTGAAATAAAATCGCACAAGATGCAAAATTAGTTTGAACTGGTTCTGGAAACACTTACGAGTCTGTTAGGCATGAAGGGATTCAATAAATATTTCTCCTTTCTTTTCTCTACTATCCCAAGAATAGTTGCAGTCATTTTTTTTTCCTTACTGGGTTCTGAGTTTTGCCAAACTCTCCCGATAGAGAGAAGGTTCCTAAACAGAGGGATTGAATTTAAGTAGAAAACTACATTCTAGTGGCTCAAGTTCCTGGAAACATGTTTGTACTACAAATAGTAAATAAATAATAAAAGTGATTCCAGGGAATGAAAAGTTGCTAGCTCCCTGCCAACTTGCTTTCATCACACAATAGGAAAACAAAAAGTCAATCTTGCCCTAGAATTATAGGTAAAATGGGCCCATATGTGGTCATGTTGACTTCAATTCAATTTAACAAACACCATTCAACACCCACCATGTTCACATACATCAAGGACTAGGTGCTATATGAGGATTTAAATAAATAAATAAGCAATGACCTCAGAAATGGATAGAAGGGAGAGAAGGGAAAAGCTAAATTTTTTAAAAAAAAATTTTTTAAAGTATAGAATAGAACCGGAAAACAGTTCCCATATTGCAACATCAAAATTGATTTATTCAGTTCCAGAATTCTCAAGATGCAAAATTTCATGAAATTATCTTTTTTTCTAAAGTAGTTTACAATATCAGGCACAGAAATGTGTATTAAGAATTTACATTAAAGGCATCATAGGACCATTCCATTATTTCAGAAACACTTGTTTAAAAAGGGTTTCAGAATGGCTAAATGTGGAGTGATTCATTGTGCTTATCTGAAAGTCTCCCTTTAGAATTCGTGCTTATTTGAAAGTCTCCCTTTAGAGTTTACAGAATAAGTTAACTGGCAAGAAAAATGTTTTTAGAATTTAATACATTTATTAGGAAGAGATTTAACTGTCTCATACCAGTGCTGGCAAAATTGAGAAAAGTTAATCTTCTGTACTTGCAAGTTTTTGTCTTGTTGGATTTCCTTCTACCCCCAACACAAACTCAATAGACCCAAGTTTCTCACTACTGTTCAATGCTGCCTGCATTTTTCTATGAAAAGTAATCCAATATGTAACTGTTTTATGTCTTCTGAAAGTCTTTGTACTTCTTAAAAAGATACCTGAAAGAGGATTTTAATAACCCATAAAGGCTGTTTCCCATCAGATTTGTAAGTAACCAAGTAAGATAGGAGGTGGGAGGAGAAGGTTCCGGGGCTAGGAGGAGACATGATGCTAGGCCAGCGTCGGGACGAAGAGAGGTGGCTCATCGTGACTCAGGCAGGGGAGGTAAGCATTACTGTGGTCTTCAGTGAAGATTCAGGTACGTGGTTGGCACCATGGACCCCCCATGACAGTGCAGCTCTCTGTCGGAAAATAGGACCCGGCCGCTGGGCATCCTGGCAGTAGATGATGCTCAGATGCTGTAGTCCAGGCTGACCCGCAGGTAGTAGTCAAGGTGCTTGGGTACCCAGGCACAGTCCCTGACCCAGGTGCTGCAGGACCCCCATTGTCTGGAGGAGGGAAAGACAAGAGCTGAAGGGAGGACCTGGTTTCTAGGAAGGGGGCCCAGAACAGAAGCTCTGGTGTGATCTGGGACAGCTGGTAATTTTCCTGGAGTGGCTGCGAGCGAGGGTGTGTGTGATGGGTCAGGTGCCAGCACCGTCTCACGCTCAGAAACGAGAACCTCAGGGTCTCAAAGCCCCATTGTCAGTACAAGGTCACTGCTGGAAGGAGCCAGGCATCTACAAATGTGGAAACTCCTTGGGCCAGCCCCAGAGCTGACTGAGTCCAGTTAGTTCAAGAACAGAACATGCGGGTGGGGACGGGCCCAGGAGAAGGCAAACACACGGAAGATGGGTCCAGAGATGGCCAGAATGGATTTCCTTAGTTTGGGAGAAATAGACCCAGAACAAGGAAAGGGGACTTTCTCTGCACACTCAGAGGATGCGCAGTCTAGTTTCTTACTAGTTAGACCGTCTCAGGAACACACCGACTTTGTGGTATGATATGCCTTTTCCTCCCTCAGCAAGTCTGCTCACCAGCTCTCAAAGGGCAGGGATAACCCCAGCTTCTCTTTGAAGTATTTAATAGAGTGGGATTTACAGCTTTCCTAATCGCAAATGCTTTAACATAGCAGCAGACCTCCAAAAAATTCTAGCAGGATAATTTCATTTTTGCAAAAAGCTTATGAAACTTGACGATAACGCCATAGGAATAAGAAATTCTGGGTAAACTGAGCATATTAAGATTTTGAGATGGGATATCATGTCTCTCAGTATATTAGTACTTTCTTAAAACCCCAGAAAGATGGAGGCTGGACCAGGTAATCCTGTAGGGCAAGAAATGGCCAACTTGACCTTGCCTTGCCCAGCCCCCGCTTTGTCTTGCAGACGACTCCATCCTCCTGGGACCCACTCTCCTGGATTCGTGGTCTGCCCCTCCAGCCACACTCCTGTCTTTCCTTCCTGCTTGGTCCTCCCGGTAGTGCCCTGCCTCCCAGCCTCGAGCCGCGGCCCAGTAGCATCCAGCCAGCACGCGGACTGCATCTGGAGTTTTCTGAATCTGGCATCTTTCTCAGTTCTCGACTGAATCTAAGTAACTCCGACAGGACCTAGCAGAGCTTGGCACTTAGAAAGCTGCTTAAAAACACTAAAGGAATTTAATTTAGCTCTTATATTTATTAATAGCAAATACAATTAGGATTTCCCAAATTATCCTAGATGTAAAATATTGGAAAAAGTTCCGATCTGGAGCTGGGTTCAGAATGCTTGGAGCCACGGGGACAAGGCGAGGCGAGCATTTATGCGACATGTGTCCTGGGCCCAGGCAGGCTACGGTGGGGTCAGTAAAGCCTCCCGTGCCCTATCGTATGGGTCGTTGTGAGGATCCACTTCCTGCAAATGTCATTCCGTCATAGCACAAATCTAAATGGCATCTGGAAAGGGCATTTATGTGGGACTGCCTATGCCCCATGGGGCTGGATAAGTGAGCTCCTCTGTACTTGAGTCTATTTGACAAAGAATACAAACAGTCTGGGACTTTCGAGAAAACCCTCTGGGCTTCTCTAAAATGTCACTCCTGGCCACGAGCCACTCTCACTGCAGACCAGTATATGAAAAACTGAATGGCAAATTCTTCTCTTTATAAAAGTTATAACTCTTTATAACTAGGCCCCTGCATGAAAGTATATCATTTTTGCTGCTCCTGGTAATTCACACAAAAGTTTCCAAAAAGGATTTGGAAACTCGTGTGCCTGTCTTCCCTCCTGATTCTTCCCCTCTGCTTCCTGCCACATGCGTAGGCTGCCCTCAGCGGGGCTGTGTCTCTCTGAGCACCCGACACAGAGAGCAACACGTGCCCTGACACAGGTTTACCAACACAACACAGAAAGATCAGACCAGAAAAACCTCCTCTTCAGATGTTACCTAAATGTTTGGCGAATTTTTCAAAGAACCAGAGGGAGCCATGGTTCTTCGGGACTGATTTCCCTCAAATACTTGGTGATTTGACAGGCTGGTCCAGGTCTCCAGTGGACACTAAGAATCTTCATGGGCCCTCTGCCACCCTCTCACGCACCCCTAAGTAACAGATTGTCAAAATGCAACTATTTCAGTCTTAATTTTACCTATGACCCTCCCAAAACAGACTCCAACTTCTCCCACACCCCAAAGTAAGTTTATCCATACAGGGATTGCCAAGAGGATGCCTAATTGCAGGCCTTGATACCTTGACCTGTTACTCACTGGAAAGCATAACATATTTGAAGTTCAAGTGTCCAGGGAGTGTACAATCAGAAGGGTTTCGAAAAGAGTAACTGCTAGGGCACCAGGGTTTGTGTTCTCACCTTGTCCCCAACTAGAGAATCCTGGGGAAGGGGGCCGTTGGGAGAGTTTGACGTGCATCCCCCGGTGCACAGGACACATAATGGCATCTCGATTCCATCCAAGAAACCCAAAAGGCGAGAGATTGAAGCTGACCAGCTGGTCGGCCAGCAGAGGAGAGCCATCAGACATCTTGGTGACCTGCAGTCCCGGGGGTGACAGTGGGATGGTGCATTATTCCCATGGGTCACGAGAAAGAGAGAGGGGGGGATGTCACTACAGTACCAGTCGCTGCAGTACCCGTCGCTGCAGTACCAGTCGCTGCAGTACCAGTCAAGTAAACTTCTTGGCCCCTTTTCAGGGAACTAGATCATGGCGGACAACAAATGCTTCAGCCCCTCTGCGGCAGGCGCTGGAAGCAGACGCAGCCACAGAGTGGGGACCAGGCTGAACGGCATAGTTGGCTACAGACCAGCGCTGCTACGATGGATTCCAGGGGGTCCCAGAGTCCCCTTTCAGTGGTCTGCTGCACTCAGACATTTTAGGGGGGCACACTAGTTTGAGAATTTAATCCAAGCTTCAACACTTCATCTTGCAGAGAATTTTAAATGAGATTTAAGGGTGTTTCCAGACCTCTTGAAGGCTGCTCAGGGACCACTGTTGACTTTCCTCTGCCACGTGTCCTACCAGGTGAAGGACCCTGATTTAACCCAGCCAACCCCATGTAGCCAGCACCGTTCATCAGCTGGTTCCTGGCCTTGTGTGTGTCATTCACAGCCTCCCTCAGAACCGCTGGTCTGGGAATGCCAATCTCATGCGCGCTCTTCCCAGGCTGGATCCCTTCTTCCTGATATCTGACCTGGAATCCCATTTAATTCTATAGCTCCCCTGGTTCAAACTTAATAACCCCCCACCCACCACAGTCTAGTCCAGATTCTGGAAATGTCCTGCTTCCCATCCAACATGCAAGCATCTTTGCCTGAGAACACCTCTTTGAAAATCTTTCTAAATCATGCTTAGCTTAAGGATTGGATCTAGGTTAAAGTAAAAAAAAAAAAAAAAAAAAAAAAAATGCCTGTGGGCCAAGTAACCCTTAAACTCTTGCCTTTCATTTGCATTTCTTTGTTTCAGAGAATTTGTTGAAGAGAGTTTGAGAATAGCATCAAGAGAAGAAACCCTCCTAAGGGAGGAAAAGGGAGTTTGAGGGTGGAGAGTAAAATTACTAATTTTTCCTGTTCCTCATTTTTGCTTGGGACCCACAGTAAGCTGGATGCCTAAAACTTAGTACAGAAAAGGCTTTTCAGACAGAAAACACTTGGGTTATGGCTGAGAGTGTTTTGGGTGGTGTGGCATTCTGCCATGCCTTTGGCATCAACTACCGCTAACCGAAAATTGTGTGTGTCCAGTGTTGATGTGTGCCCGATGAGCAAGAGACTTAAACCACCACCTCTACCCCGAGCACGGCCCCACTTAAGACGTGGAACGGATGAAGTACTCTCCCAAGGCTGCAGTTCTCAGTGGGTCGGTAATACACTTGGGTCAGCAAGCTGAGCCAACCAGACAGCCTGACTTTTTCTTACCCAATAGAAACTTGAATTTTTAGAATGTGTTCACATCTCATCATTTAGGGATTTATGCCTGCAAGCCCACTATCATTAAAGAGTTACATGCATACATTCCCCTTTCCATTGTAGGGATTACAGACCCCTAATGATAGTAAATTATTCTCTCCTGCGCCATATACTACGATTTCTCTGTGGAATTTTCTAGGCTGTTTTGTAAGGCACTACAGCCCTAATGAAGTGTGATTTATACTACACACTGATTTTCTGCTTTGTTTTTAAAGTTTCTCCTTGTTCCATCTTTTTTGATTTATCATACATTTAGCAGACCTAAGTATGAAAGCCATTTTTCTGTCACTCTTCAAACTTTAAATGAACAAGACTTTTTATGAAGTGTAATTTTCAATAACAACGAAATATTAGAAGCCCCTCTTGGAATTCCTTGTTCCATTCCTGCCTGTGGTTTTTTTTTTTCTTTTTTCTGTTTTTCTTTTCTTTTCTCCCTGGTTTCCCACCAGTGCTGTCTTAGACTGCCATAGCCTCTGATATGTGGAATGAGGGGGCCAGTGGGGTGTCAGAAGAATTTCCTCTTACTTGATTATCAGACACCATAGACATGAACACAAGAGGCTGTGCATACAATTTACAAACTAAATTTGGGGTTTTGAAAAGCTTGAAGATACACAAAGAGATATAGGGTTAGTTTTCTGGAAGATGGCACTTTTCCTTTGATGTTGGTCTCCTTGACACTTGCATCCTCTCAATAATTTCAACTCAAGAGTTGAAATTAAAGATGCACTAAAAACAATCAGTAATAGATTAGAGCAGGAGGAAGAATTGATCAGTGAGCTGGAAGATAGATTACTGGAAAGCAACCAAGCAGAACAGCAAAAAGAAAAAAAATAATAACAAAAAATGGAAATAGGTTAAGGGAACTCAGTAACATCATCAAACATAATATCATTCACATTATAGGGATTCCAGGAGGATAAGAGAGAGAAAGGGGAGCAGAAAACTTACTTGAAGAAACAATAGCTAAAGACTTCCATAATCTAAGGAAAGGAAACAGACATCCAGATCCAGGAGGCACAGAGAGCTCTCCATAAAATCAACCCAAGGAGGTCCACACCAAGACACATAATAACTAAAATGACAAAAGTAGTGATGAAGAGAGAATTTTAAAAGCAATAGAAAAGGGGTGCCTGGATGGCTCAGTCAGTTAAGCATCTGCCTTTGGATCAAGTTGTGATCCGAAGGTCCTGGGATGGAGCCCTGTGTTGGGCTCTCTGCTCGGTGGGGAGCCTGTTTCTCCCCTCCCTCTGCAACTTCTCCTGCTCATGCTTGATCTCTCTCTCTCTCTCTCTCGCTCTCTCTGTGTCAAATAAATAAATAAAATCTTTTTTAAAAGGCAAAAGAAAACAGTTACATGCAAGGGAAACCCCGTATCAGCTGATCTTTTCAGCAGGAATTTTGCAGGCCAGAAGTGAATGCCATGATATATTGAAAGGGCTATAAGGAAAAACCTACAACTAAGTGTAATCTAGCCAGCACTGCTATCATTCAGAATAGAAGGAGAAATAAAGAGTTTTCCAGACAAATAAAAGTTAAGGGAGATCACCACTAAGCCAGATTAACAGGAAACATTAAGGGGGATTTTTGGGGTAGAAAGAAAAGGTCATAATCAGGAGTAAGAAAATTATGAAAATCATGTTTATATTCATAGGTAAATACAAACATAATAAAAGTAATAGATTAATCACCTATAAAACCAGGATAAAAACATTAAAATCAAATGCATCTATAAAAACCAGTTAGGGAGTGTCTGGGCAGCTCAGTCGGTTGAGAGGCCTTCTTGATTTTGGCTCAGGTCATGATCTTGAGCCCCATATCAGGCTCTGCACTCAGTGGGGAGTCTGCTTGAGGATTCTCTCTCCCTCTCCTGTTGCCCCTCCCCCTACTTGTGCATGCATGCACTCTCTCTTTCTCTAAAATAAATAAATATATCTTTTAAAAAAATCAGGCAAGGGAGTCACAAAATAAAAGGATGTAAAGTATAACATCATACAAATAAATTGGGGGGAAGGGAGAAAAAATTTGGTGCTTCCAGAATGGGCGTCACTGAATGGATAAAAAAAAGACCCATCTATATCATGCCTGCAAGAGACTCATTTCAAACCTAAAGAAACATGCAGATTGAAATAGGACAGAAAAACAATTATCATGCAAATAGAAGTGAAAAGAAAGCTAGGGTAGCAATACTTATATTGGACAAAATAGACTTTAGGGGCATCTGGGTGGCTCAGTGGGTTAAGCCTCTGCCTTCGGCTCAGGTCATGATCTCGGCGTCCTGGGATCGAGTCCCGCAACGGGCTCTCTGCATGGCAGGGTGCCTGCTTCCTCCTCTCTCTCTGCCTGCCTCTCTGCCTACTTGTGATCTCTGTCTGTCAAATAAATAAATAAAATCTTTAAAAAAAAAAATAGACTTTACCACAAAGTCTGTAACAGGAGGCAAAGAAGGATACAGCATAATGATAAAGGGAACACTCCAACAAGAAGTTATAACAATTGTGAATATTTATACATTAAACATGGGAGCACCTAAATACATAAAGGAACTATTTATAGACATAGAGGAAGAAATTTACAGTACCATAATAATAGTAGGGGACTATAACACCCCATTTACAACAATGAATAGATCCTTCAAATAGAAAATCAAACAAGGAAACAGTCACTTTAAATGACACATCGGACCACATAGATCTAACAGACATTTTTAGAACATTCCAACCAAAAACAGCACAACACACCTTCTTTTCAAGTGCACATGGAACTTTCTCCAGGATAGATCACATATTAGGCCACAAAACAAGTCTTAACAAGTTCAGAAAGATTGAAATAATATACATGCATCTTTTCCAGCCACAATGGTGTGAAACTAGAAATAAAAAAAAATGTGGCAAGAACACAAATATCTAGAGGCTAAATAACATGCTACTACAAACAATGAATGGATCAACCAAGAAGTCAAAGAGGAAGTAAAAAAATATATGGAGAAAAATCAAAATAAAAACACATATATCCAAAAATCTTTGAGATGCAGCAAGAGCTGTTCTAAGAGGAAAGATTATGGCAATGCAGGCCTACCTCAGAAGAAAGAAAATCTCAAGTAAACAACTCAACCTTACACCTAACGGAGCCAGAAAAAGAAAAACGAACCTCAAACGAGTAGAAGGAAGGAAATAATGAAGATCAGAGCAGAAATAAGCAGAATAGAGAGAGACTTAAACACACACACACACACACACACACAAAAACCAATATAACAGATCAATGAAACCAAGAAGTTTTGTTTTTTTTTTTAAAGATCAACAACAACAACAAAAACAGAGAGAGTGAGAGAGGAGAGGACTCAAATAACCAAAATCAGAAATGAAAGAGGAGAAATAATTGATGCCACAGAAATACAAAGAATTAAAAGAGAATATTATGAAAAATTACATGTGAACAAATTGGACAATCTACAAGAAATGGATAAGTTCTTAGAAACATATAACTTCCCAAAATGAATCAGAAAATTTGAACAGACCAATTACTAGCAAAGAAATGGCATCAGTAATCAAAAAATTCCCAAACAAAAGTCAAGGAACAGATGGCTTCACTAGTGAATTCTACCAAATATTTAAAGAAGAGTTAATTGCCTATTATTTGAAACTTCCTCTTCAGGTAGAAGAGGAAGGAAAACTTCCATTTTTTTTTCTATGAGGCCAGCATTACCTTAATGCCAAAACCAAATAAAGATAATACAAAAGAGAAAAGTATAGGCCAAAAGCTCTGATGAGCAGAAATGCAGAAATCCTCAAAAAAATATTATCAAACTGAATCCAACAATACATTTTAAAAAAATCATTCCAACCAAATGGGATTGATTCCAGTGATGCAAGTGTGGTTCTATATTTGCAAATTAATCAACTTGATACATCATATTAACAAGGGAAAAGATAAAAAACATATGATCATCTCAAGAGACATAGTAAAAGCATTTGACAAAGTACAACATCCATTTATGATAAAAACTCTCAACAAAGTAGGTAGAGAGGGAACACACATACCTCAAAGGCCATGTATGAAAAACGCACAGCTAGCATCATTCTCAATGGTTAAAAACTGAGAGCTTTCCTCTAAAAACAGGAAAAGACAAGGATGTCCACTCTCATCACTTCTGTTCAACATGGTACTGGAACTCCTAGCCATAGCAATCAGACAAGAAAAAGGAATAAAAGGCATCCAGATTGGTAAGGAAGAAGTAAAATTTCCAGTACTTCTAGATGACATGATATTATATATAGAAAATCCTTAAGAATCCACCAAAAAACTACTAAAACTAAAAAAGAAGTTCACTAGAGTCGGAAATCTGTCGTAATGGAAAAAAGATATCTCTACCACAAATGATATTAGAAAAACTGGGCAGCTACATGCAAAAGAATAAAATTGGCTCACTTTTGTACATCATACGTAAAAATAAACTGAAAATGGATTAAAGACCTAAATGTGAGACCTGAAACCATAAAATTCGGGAAGAAAGCATAGGCAGTGATTCTTTGACATCAGCTGTAGAAACATTTTTCTAGATTTGTCTTCTCTGACAAGAGAAACAAAAGCAAAATTAAACTATTGAAGCTATACCAAAATAAAGTTTCTGCACAAAGAAGGAAATCATCATCAACAATGAAAATGCAATCTACTGAATGGGAGATATATTTGTAAATGACATATTCAATGAGGAGTTAATATGCAAAATATGTAGAGAACTTATACAGCTCAACACTAATAATAATAATAATATTAATCCAATTAAAAAATGGGCAGAGACCAGAATAGATATTTCTCAAAAAAAGACATCCAGATGGCCAACAGACACATGAAAAGATGCTCAATATCACTCATCATTAAGGAAATGCAAATTAAAACCACAATGCCTGTCAGAACGTCTAAAATAAAAAACAGAAGAAACAACAAGTGTTGGTGAGGATGTGGAGAAAAAGGAATCCTTGGGCACTGTTGGTGGCAATGCAAATTGATGCTACTGGGGAACAACACAGTATGGATTTTCCTCAAAAAATTAAAAAGAGAATTGCCATGTGATCTAGTAATTCCATTCCTGGGTATTTACCTTCTCCCTCCAATGAAAACACTAATTTGAGAAGGTCTATGCACTGCGAAGTTTATGGCAGCGTTATTTACAAGAGCCAAGATACGGAAGCAACCCAAGTGTCCACGGAAAGATGGATGGATAAAGAAGATGTGGTACGTATATACAATGAACTGTTACTCAGCCATAAAAAGGAATGAAATCCTGCCATTTGCAACAACATGGTTGGATCTAGAGGGCATAATGGTAATTGCAGTAAGTTAGAGAAAGAGAAGTATTATATGATTTTAGTCATTTGTGGAATTTAAGAAACAAAACGAATGAAGCATCCAATTAAAAAAGAGACAAGCAAATAAAAGTCTTAACTGTAGAGAATAAATTGGTGGTTGCCAGAGGGGAAGTAGGTTGGAAAATGGGTGAAATAGGTAAAGGGAATTAAGAGTACACTTACCTCGATGTGCGCTGAGAGAAGTTCAGGATTGTTGAATCATGGTATTGTGCACCTGAAGCAAGTATGACGCTGTATATGAATTATACTTGGAGCACATCCCGCTCCTCTTTGTAAACAAAAGCGGTCACGTCTTCATGGGATGCTCGAAACTGCTCCGGTGACATCACTGACACGTAGGGCAGAGTAGAGAGATGGAAACCCCAGTCCTCGATTCATCACTGCGCTGCCGAATAGCCGCCTCCAGGTCCCCCCTGCATTAGACGACTTAGCCTTAGGATTTAAGGGTCTTCGGGTCAGGATTCTGTTCTTTGCAGCAGAAGTCCGCTCACTGCCAGTGTTTCACAGACCCACGTAAAAGTCTCGGCTTTCTCTGCGCACAAACTTGGGCATGTGATCTCAACTCAGTTGCCTTTTCTGTATAATGGAGCCAGTGATTTTACCCAACAACTGACTGATAGGAGGACTCAAAAACACACAAAGAATAATGTTTCCTAGGATAGGCTGAGTAAATGATAGTTAAAATGATTTTAGCAGTCCCCCTAATTCACAGGCAGAAAACGCAGATTACCTCTTGAGTGATACAGACACAGCTCACCGTCGGAGGGTTTGAATAAAAACCTCACTGATGTGTGATTTTTAAATTCCACTACTCTGGGCAGCTAGCTGGTTGTTCTCGTGCCTCTCCGTTCTCTGTGTTTCTGTCCCTGAAGCTGTGGGCCCGCCCAGAGGCTGGACACCCCGGTACATACACTCACACATCAAAGGAAATACAAAGGGGCCTCGTGTTCGTGCGACCCAGGGAGGAATCTGTCGTTTTGCAGGAAAATGTGAGGCCTAAAGCGCTTTTTTAATTCTGGCGGTTGAGGGGGTAGAGGAACTGGATCTCTTAATTTCCTTCTAGAACAACTCTTTTTGACACAGTCCCCCAAAGTCTGTTCCTTTGCCCCCTCTAAGTTCTTCCTGCAAATAGCCCTATTGTTTCTATTATGATCTACGAATCAGGATCGTCTGCGTTATTAGATATTGGTTCCCTGCTTTTTCCTATTCCAAATTTTATATAAAATTGTCTTGTTTTCTTAACTTTCATTAGGATCCTTTCCTAGATTTTAGTACTTGTGTTTATGTTTCCTTTTTTCCCTTGCTTTGCCTTACACTTGAACTTTTCCTTCATTCTTTAATTGTAACTACAATTCTCAGCCTCTTTTTCCTTTTTGTGCTTACTCTGTTTCATCTCAGTTTCCCGGAAGTCTGCACAGAAGTCCCCCAAACCAGAAACCTGAACCTTTCCTTTTGCATTTACACTGGCAAGTTGGCGCAGAATCCAGGTGCAGGCAGGCGCAACAGCTAAAGCCAGCCCTGACAGTTCTTAGACTTAAAGTGCATCTCTTGCTTCGGATTGCAGAGTATGTCAACATGGCTTCGAGAAGAAACCCTATGGGGGATTAGTGGAACTCGGTTTATTTATTTATTTATTTATTTATTATTTATTATTTATTTACTTATTTAGATTGCCCAGCCACAGAACCTCCTCCCTGTGCTGGGGAATCTGGCAGTATAGGTTTGGGGTGTAATGCCCCCAAAGGCCAGATACCTGGTTTCCCTGAGCTCCAGCCACTAGGGGACAGCCAAGTCTACAGCATAAAATACAGCTTTATGAAGATGCCAGGACAGTTTAGAACCTGCTTTGGTGGCCATGATCCAGAGTTCAGTGTCCCCAACTGGGGGCCATGGCAGCACACTAACCAGACCAGACTGGGGCCATGGTAGAACTCTTCTGGACATTCAACTTTGCTTCTCAGACCTTGCTTTCTAGCCAACCTGTAACTGTAACTGTAAGGAACTGTAAGGGACTCCTCCAATCATTTATTTTTGCTTAAGTCAGCCAATCTCTCTTTCTGTTGTTTGCAACTAAAAAACTCAGCATGGCACATTTTGCTTCTTTTATTTCATTATCCTATGGAAAAGGCAGGGGCTTTAGGAGAGAGGGGCATGAGGACAAATTCTTGGGCAATTGAGTTAACATGTCTGAGACTCAGTCTTTGCAAAAGAAACAAAAGGAAAATAATAGCAAACTCAGAGATTCATTGAAAGAATCAAATGGAACTTTATATGCAAAACTCCTGGCTTTTTTTTTTTTTTAATTCAAACTTGGTTCTGACCTCCTGCAACATACAGTTTAGTTGGCAAACTGTGGCATGCACACATATTGGTAATAGGTAACCTTCATGTTGATGCATGATAGTATCTCCTGCATCATTCTAAATAAATACATTGCCGCATTTATTAGCTCATTTAACCTATGTAACAACTCTGCAAAGTAGGTATTATTACTCATATTTTGTAGGTGAGGAAATGGAAGTTTCTAGAGAGAATAGTAAGTAGCGAAATATAATGCAGTTGGAATCCAAATCCAGAACAAACCCAGGGACTCTCACCCCAAAGCCTGCAATCCTAACTGGCTCTCTGCTTTCTGCGGGTATCGTACAACTGCCAAAAGATAGATGCAGACAACACATTCTGCTGAGTGCACAGGACAGGAGAGCTCCGTGTTTCGGAGAAGCAAGGGAAGGCTTTTTAAGAGAAAGAGGCCACATTTCTATGATATCAGATTACAACGGTACCAGAATCCCAGAGTATTTGGATATATTGTTGTCACAAGAATTTTATTCTGTCAATTCCTTCCCATCTTTCTTAGCCTGTCTAACTGCTATTTTTTCTGAAAACTCAACCAAGCATTATTCCCCGCAGGAAACCTTCTCTGACTTTCATTGACTGGGTCAGGCCCCTCTTTTCTGTGCACTATAATTTACACATTCCTATGCATGTCCTATAAATATTGGCTCCTTTGTCTGCCTACAGTCACTGGTCTGTGGATCCTGTGAATGCTGGAGCCATGTCTGTCTTATTAATCACTCTATTCACAACATCTTACACCGTACCCGGCACACAGTAAGTTGTCAATCAGTGTTTATTGAATGAATGTGGAATGAACATCCCCAGCAGAGAAAACCACAGAGAGACAAATCTGGCTAAGGACAATGTTTGGGGTAAAAATATTTTGCAACTTGACCAACGTCAAAGTATCCTGGCTCCATCCAGAACTTGACTGCAAAAATATAGATAATTGAGATGATTAAATTAGAAGAGAGGCCAAAGCAAACTGTTGGTGTTGTACAAAGAGATATGAAAATGAAATTATATGAGTATTTTAATCTATTTAATCTGAAAGGAAAAAGAACACTACCACCCCACTTTCCTGTGATCACGACCAGTCATTTCGAATGGATAGTGGCAATTATAAACTTGGTTCAGGGGTGTGAGTGAGGACATGTACAGGTATGATTAAGTGTTTATATATTATTCAATGAAATTTTGTGATTAATCATTTTGTAGACAATCAGAATTTCATGTGCACTGGGACTTGTTGCTAAGCTATCCTTCTGAAAGTCTCACACTAACAGAAATTATATTGGCTCTTGTTTCGACATAACGTTTTGATTACTCAGGCTCCAGCAAGTCTGGGATTTGTCCTCTATCTGCATGCTTTTTGAGGAAAAAGTCTTTTGGTCATGACAGACCAATATATGCACCTGAAACATTTTTTGAAAAATCTAAGTGTTAGAATATGTGCCAAGAAGAAGGATACAGGAAGAGTTATAGGAGTCAAGACATGGCAGGGCAGAATGAGCCAGAATTATTAAGGAATTCCTTGTGGGGAGGAGGATGAGGATCATGACTGCCTTTGGGGGACAGTTTCAGCGAGACAGAGAATATGCTGGATATTATGGAGTAGGTACAAGAAATCAGCATGGATCACTTTTTTTTTTTTTTAATAGTATGCAAGAACAAGGAGAAGGAGAGTATTTGGTGACAGAGAGAGCCTGGGAGGGTACTGGCCCTAACAATTTTTTTTATTATTAACATACAGTAAAACTGACTTTTTTCATGGGTAGTTCTGCAGAAATTCAGGTAACCACCTGATCATAGTCAAGACACAGAACTGTTCCTTCATTCTAAGTAAGTCTTCGTGACGCCTCGTTGCAAGCATTCCCTCTCCCCATCCCTAACCCTGGCAACCACGATCTGTTGGTCATCGTAGGTTTGCCTTTTCATAAATATTATAGTCACAGAATCATACACTATGCCACATTTTGAGACTCGGTTCTTTCAGTTAGCATGATGTCTTTGAAAGTCATCCAGCTAATGTCTCTAGCTCATTCCTTTTCATTGCTGGGTAGGGTTCCACTGTGTGGATATACCTTGGTTTGTTTACCCATTGAGTTGTTAAGGGACAATTAGTTGTTTCTAGCTCTTTGGTGATTGGGAATGCAGCTGTTACAAACATTCATGCCTAGGTTTTTGTGTGAACACAGGTTTTCATTTCTCTAAAGTAAATTCCTTGAAGTGAATTTGTTAGGTCCTATGTTAAGTATATGTTTAACTTTAGAACAGCTCCTATGCTGTGTTGAAGAGTGGCTGTGCCGTTTTGCATTACCAGCAGCGAGGTCTGAGACTTCTGATGTTCGGCATCTTTCCCAGCTCTACGGTGTGATCTCATCCTAGTTCTAACTCACATCAGTTCAGTGGTTAAGGACCTGGAGCATTCTTTCGTGTGCTTGTTTGACGTCAACATGTTCTCTTTGACGAAATGTCCAAGTCGTTTACTCATTTTTAAGTTGGGTTTGTGTTTTGACTGTTGAGTTTTGAGGGTGCTTTATATATTCTGGGTAAAGGACTTTTGTCAAATGGGTCATTTGCAAGTGCTTTCTTCTAGCCTGAAGTTTGTCTTTTCATTCTCTGAAAGTGTTTTTGGCAGGGCAAATACTTTAAAATTTTTTGAAGCCCATTTTATCCATTTGTTTTCTTTAAGGCATCGGCATTTGGTGTAATGTCTAAGAATTCTTTACCTAATCCCACGTCACAAAGGTTTTCTTCTACTTGTCCTCTGAATGTTTTTAAATTTTACTTTTTACATTTAGGTCTATGAACCAGCTCAAATTCATTTTTGCAAAAATTGTGAGGCTGAAATTCAAGTTCATTATTTTTTGTATATGGATGTTCAGTTGTACCATTTATTGGAAAGACTCTCTCTTCCTCCATTGAGTTGCCATTACGTCTGAGTCTAAGAGCCCAAGACTCAGGAAAGAGTGTCAGGATGTGAGGGCACGAGAAAATGGATGGCTCAGTTCAAGCAGAGTGAGAACAAGTTCGCCCTTCTTTTTCCTTCTTGTTTTACTTGGGCCCTGAAGGGACTGGATGACACCCACCCCACCCACATGGAGGAGGGCCATCCACTCCACTCACTTCACCAGTTTCAAATGCTAATCTCTTCTGGAAACCCAGGCACAACTACAAATATTTTCGCCAGCTATCTGGGCACACCTTAGCCCAGTCAATTGGCACAGAAAATTAACCAGTTATACTGTGGGGTGTTTTTTTTCCTGGTGCCACCAGCACTTCCTAGGCTTTTGACATGATTTCCTAAAAACCCCAAGTTTCCAAACTTCTAAGACGGTTTTTGGCAAAACAAGGGAGATGCTTTTCTTGTGTTTTGCTCTGTCAGAGGAATCCCAAGCAACTTTTTCTTGTCCCGTAAAGTTCTATAAAGAGTTTAGTAAACAGCTCCTCTGTTTTTATGGCCCACTTAGTTTTTGGTCTAAAGTTCAGTGGAGACTAAGATGGGACACATTTCTACTGATGAACACCAAACGTTATTTAGAATCTTTCTTCCTTTATAATAATTAAGTTTTTATTATTTGGTCAGATTTATTACCCCTGGATCCTTCTTCCCTGCAGATGTTTTCTTCCTGAAGGATCCTCTTTTTCTCTGCAAAAGGACATAGGTTGGACCCATCCCACCATATTCCTAGACATGCCAGAAGATTCCAAATTACCCTTGCAGGCGGGTTTCTAGTCAATCCCTCCCGTGTGTTTGCCAGTCAGTTTGGACTTCAAGCTGAGATATCCCTCTGCCCAGTACAATTTCATATACCATAATGACTGAAACATCTCTGGGAGGAAATTATTAATACTGTCAACTCTATAGGCAAGAAGGCTAAGCCTTCAACTCATTAAGTAATTTGCCAAAGGGATTCCTAGATTTAGAATTGAAACACAGATTTTGTGTATTACTCCTTCCATCAATCTACGACAGAGGTTTAGAAATCATCCCTGGTGATCATTTTCCAGCCTGTCTGCAATGCTAGGGCATTCTACCAATCATTCAAGCTCCCTGTTATATGTTGATAGGCAGTAAACATAGAGCAGGTTGAGAATACTTGTCCGGACCACCCGTGAAATTTTACCTGGCAAAGAAATTAAAGCTAGAGACATTGTAGCCATGAAGAACCCTATTTGAATTCTCCCTTTTCCACTTACTTAGGGTACATTTCTTAAACTTGTTAAGCCTCATTTTCCTACATACAAAATAGGGATAATAAGAACTACCCCACAGAATTGTTAAAGAGGAGAAAGGAGTCACCATGTCAAGTCTTCAGTCCTGTCCCCAAAATGTAATGCTTCCTCAAGAAATGGCAACTGTTATAGATTAATTCATTATTATTATAATTATTATATTTTGAACATAATAGGTAATATAAGGTATATATTTGAACATATAAGATAAATTATATTCACTATATCATCTTTTTAATAAGCAAGAACACCTTACCATGGGCACTAAGTGTCCACAGTTCACATGGTCTCCAACTTGTGCAATTAAACCAATTTTGAAAATGGCACTCAGGATAGCACAAAATTGGACCACATTATAGGGTTCAGGAAATGAGACATAAGGAAGAAAGTTTCCTCAAAGAAATGAATTAAAATCTGGTTAGGATTTATGCTATTCAGAGTGTACTGGAAATGGTAGAGGATCAAATTGCAGCCATCTTTATTACAAAGAAATACATAGAGCAAAAGTTAATTTAAGATACATTTTCATTTCAAGGGATTATTTTTAAAGTTTCACTACCAGCATTCTCACTTTGTTTGCTGCTGGCTGGTTAAAAAAAAAAAAATCCTAAAACAAAACAAAAATTAAGCCCACCAGCCTTGCCCCTTAGACTCAGAGGCTTATTCTCGTTTGGTAAATGCTACAAATGGTTTTCCCCAAGGCACGTTTTCTTTTTTCTTTTCTATTTTCTGGAAAGAAAACAACAGATTAAGAAACAGAATATCACTTTTCCCGATAGTCACATTTGGAGACTATAATCATTATAAGAAGATAATGTTGAAAAATCAACCTGAAAAGCATTTATCAGGTGCATTATTATATATTGAGCAATATGATGAAATTAGATAAATATAAAATACAGAATTGGTGCTCTAGTTAAGAAGAACCGAAACACATAAAGCGACAATAAGAAAAGCAGGTTCATAATTAAGCACTGAAGGTGACTCCTAAAAGTAACACAGAACAACTCTGTCAGATCTCCATAAAGCTAACGTGAAGAGACAGAACAGTTCCCTGACCAAGTAAAACAAAACACATAAATCCAAAGGGACCATCTGTCCTATCAGGGAAGTCTGAGAGGGAGTAACTGGTTGCATCACTTACAGATGAGGCAACAAAACCAAAGAGATAACACATCCGTTTGCAGTTATGACATTTTATCATGTTCGTTTCTGTATCCCCAGTGCAAAGTGCGATGCTTGACTGTGTGTAGGTGTTTGTTCCAGATGCTGTAGAAGGCTCCGAGGATATAGTGTTGGACATGAGAGGGAAGTCCCAAACTTTCATGGAACTTACATAAATAAAGGCTCCATGGGATAATGATGAAAGCTACAAAGGGCCAAGTTATTATGAAAAACTCAGGGGAGGAGGATTATCAGGGTTCATCTCTCAGGAGGTGACAGAAATAGTTTATAAAGGGGCAAGAGTGGAATGTGAGATATCCCTAAGAATAGTTTTAGACCATTTAATAAAAATGTTATTTTTCACTTAAAGCCATAGTCTCACTCTCTAGCAGGCGAGGGCAGGGGTGCCGAGGGACCCCTTGATAAGCCAGGGGTGCCAATCTGACCTTGAAAATATGACCTATCATTCATTGCCTTGTCACAATTTACTCCAGTCCGAGAGATCAGAGGATCACATCACTCCCCAGTTTACATCAAAGATGCCACGTGTTGTGTCCAATCCCCCTCCATAAGATGTTAAGTTCTCTACTATCTAGTTTTATATTTCATTCATTGTTTTACAAACTCTGAACTTTCTCTCCCAGGGCAATGTGTACATCAGCAAATAAGAAATACTTGTTGACTTACACCAACACAATCTATTTAAAACTTGTTTATTCATCTTTACCTTTTGAGCTGATCTCTTTCTCCCTATCACAGTTTAAGAAAAAAAGCCTTCAATTTCCCTACTTCCCCAAAACACTTGCCCTCTTTTAAAAAAAAAAAATTTAAGAGAATAGTTGATACATAGTGTTATATTACTTTCAATTGTACGACATAGTGATTCACCATTTCTGAACGTGGTGCTAGGCTCACCACAACAGCAGCTACCATCTGTCACCATGCAGTGCTATGACAATACCCCTGACTATATTCTCTCGCTGTGCCTTGGTTCCCATGCCTTATTCATCCTAGACCTGGCAGCTTGTACCTCTCATGCCTCTTCACCCACCGTGCTCATCCCTCCACTCCTTTCCCTCTGGCATTTGCCATCTTGGTACGGGCAGTCTTCACTCCGGATATTGTTGCAAACTTGGGCCATTTTCCACCTGATTTGCATGGCTAAAAAGAACCATATGAGAAAATGTGAGATTTGTAAAGATCCTGAATAGTTAGGCCTGAACAACACAGAAAAGGAATTAAAGTTCTGTCTTCCTAAAGGAAGATCCCAAGAAAAGGTAAGAAAAACATCATGCCAAACAAGGAATACTGGTGACCTAAGGTTCTTACACACAAGGAATCAAGAATAAAGTCAAAGATGTTTCAGATACAACAGTGAATGCAAAATCTGAGTGACTCTGAAGACTTGAGTTTGAACTTAGGACCAAGGTTTGTTTTGTGATTACTCCAGGAAAAAGTAAATTCAAGAAATGTTCAGAAATACGTCCACTGTCACTAAGAAGCAGATCTAAAAATAAGACACTGAAAGAGACATCCAATAGCCCATGAAATTCAGAGATCCGGGTGCCAAATGAAAGTGACAACCAAATGTCACCCAAAAGCACAAGCAAAAGCATCAGACCTCCAAATAAGTCATTTTTTGCTTTATGGATGCTTTCTATATTCACCCATTCCTGGCTCAGGCTTCTGCAGAGGACCTTCCCATGTGAGATGGAGAAAAACCTACTCCCCACTCTTTACAGATGTGGCCTCAGTCAGGGAGGATGCTATGCTTACTTCCTCCTGAATTCAATGCCCAAGGGTTCATGTGAAAATCAGCCCCACAGTAAACCCTGATTTCATGGTCCTATGCCCGCTGTGAGATGGTGTGTTAGACACCACACTCCTGTCCCCTTATAAGATGTGTTTCCCTCAGCTGGGATTTGGCTCACCCTTTTCCATTTCTCTACTCTAGGAGCAGTTTATCTCTTAAATAAAACAAATAACACTGTCAGAAAGTTTATCCTAATAATTAGCTTGAATTTATTGCTCTAAAGGCATTAAATCTTCCTCTTTCATAGGCATTTAGAACTTAGAAACATTCATGCATCATTACCCACATCCCTTCTGAATTATGGTTTCACCAGGCACAGTCAAACCTCTCACTGTTTCTTCAGCCCTGCTTGCCATCCTTCAGAGCCCTCCTGCTTTCCTACACATTCTCCATCGATTACCAACGTCTCTGTTGCGTCCGGGTGCCTGATGCGTAAACCTCTCCGATGCAGTGCTTCGTTGGCAGGTCCCTACTTCTTCCCCAAAACTGAGAAATGTCTTTACTGATGTATCAAGTGTTGACTTATTTTCTTTCTGATGGAATCCATAGATACTTTCCATAACCCAAATTTCTTGTTGGATAAAGGGAAGTCAGCTATACTGTAAAGCTTGAGAGAATGAACTTCTGAAAGCCTTCTACCTTTTTTTCCATTTTTATTTGTCATTTATTCAATGAGGTTCACATCTGTTTGTGTCTGTAGCTTTGAAATATTCCTAACACTCTTTCTTGAGCAACGCAATGGATGCCCTTTGGTTCTTTAATCTAACTTCAGGCAGTGTCAGTTGACATGGCCAAGTTGAGCTTCGTCTTCAAGGCTAAGCCATACTGATTGGGACGGACACTTGATAGCTTATCAACTCACCAGTCTTCTTGAGATCCCACCAACTCTGACTCTTGCCACTTAAAACATATCTCTAATTGCTCAGAGCTCATCCAACTGATTGGCAGCACTCCCCACTGTGACATTATCCTTTAGTTTTGCTTTGCTTGGCAGAATCTCTCACATTATTTACACCATATAATCACTAATTTAAAAATTACAGTCCGAGATGACACACAAGAATTCGAACGCTGTAGAAGCGACTACAGTCGTTAGCTTAGATCTGTAGTTTGTTTCTCTTGGAATTCATTTTGTCCTAAATATTCTGACCAAAAACTTAAAAACAAAGAAAAACATACTCTGTGGTCTTCTTGCTTACCAACAGATAAATGTTCATTTTAAAAGTGTAAGTTGAATAATAGCTACCAAGCCAGCAGTGGAATGCAATCTAAACATTCAAGGAAAATAAAATCTGAGTTCGACCAGCTTGTTATTTGAGACTGTGAGAACCGAGACTGCGCCAAATGTGAGATTCTGACTAACCCTTACCGCATACCTGATATCAGAACAAGTCACTCAGAAAGAGTCTAGCCGACACCATGACTTTCTCTAAACATTTCCTCTAAGCGTCCTTGAGTGGAAGTTTAAATTTCACATCTTCAGGCTAAAATGAAATTCCTTAAGTCTTTCCTTGCATGACTTGTTTTGAAACACAATAAGCTTTCTCCTGATTGACCAAAATTATTATGCCCGTGTGCAGTTTCCAAGATTTAAATTGGGAATAAATCTTAGCAGGATAAAATGTCTGGCACTGTTTCTTTGCTGGGTATAAAGAAGTGTGGGTGGGAAAGCTCTTAGGAGAGTGTAAAGGGAATTCACATGTTGGACACTGACCGCTCCACCGCCTTCTGAATACCTCCATCATCACTAACTTCTGATCACTAAAACTTGAGCAATTCCCGAGCATTCCTGACCCCCAGCTAGCGGGGACACTTCATTGCCTTCATGCTTTAAGAGGTTGTTTGTTTTGTTTTTTCCCATTCCGAGATATTTCCTATATTTTCTTCTAAGTTATTTTTTCTAATGGTTTCTTTGAAAAAACATTAACTTTTAAATGCATCTAGCATTTGTTTTGCTGGATGATGTGAGGTGAGAATCTAATTTGTTTTTTCTCTAAACAGTCCATTTCAACACCACCTACCTCTAAATGAATAGTATTTTTATTCTACAGGTACAGAGGTTAAAAAAATCAATAATTGGGTAATAGATTTCCAAATGACCTCCTAACATACATCAGTCAAAGCCCTTACTAATAAAATAATCCAAACAACTACATATTGATGCAAAAATGGTTGAAGAAACAGCTATGTAAGCCCCTCACAAAGTATGGAGTGTTAACGTCACTGTGAAATAGTTTTAAGAACAGGAAAGTGCTTTCTATCCTCCTCTCCATTAAATAAATATGCTTCTCATCCCCTCCTCATGCATCTCCAACCTTGAACCTTCCCCCTTCTGCTTCCCATAAGCTAAAACTCTCCTCAGACCTCTGTTTTCACATACTAGAGCATTGTTTCCCATTAAAATTCTCCGAGAAGAACATTTGTGTCATGTTGTTCTGACCCTTCCGTGATGGAAGGGAAGGAGGTGGCTTTGGAGTTGGACAAACCCAGTTTCCAATGTTGGCTTAATTACGTAGCTGTTGGTGGCTTTGGACAAATTGCATGGCCACTCTGGACCTCACTTTCCATATCTGTCCAGTGGGGAATCTCTGAGACATAAGAATATTAGCTCTAATGTAAATGCACCACTTTCTAGTAGAGAGCCACGGTTGTTGTTGTGTGAGTTTGCTTTGTCTACAGGCTGCAGAGCCTTGAGACAGGTCTACGGAACAGCACAAACACATGTTGCTCGGAGACCCTAGCCTTGAGGTGGGTGCAGTTTGGGGCTGTTCATCTTCGGAGAGAGGATGAATGTATTTTCACTGTGGAATAGTCACAGAATGTTGGCCAAAGCACTACGGACAGTTCATGTATAGAAATGAGGATGTAGAAATGACAGATGCTGGCGAGGATGCGGAGAGAGGGGAACCCTCCTACACTGCTGGTGGGAATGCAAGCTGGTGCAACCACTGTGGAAAACAGTGTGGAGGTTCCTCAAAAAACTGAAAATAGAGCTACCCTACGACCCAGCAATTGCACTCCTGGGTATATATCCTAAAGATACAAACGTGGTGCTCCGAAGGGGCACGTGCACCCGAATGTTTATAGCAGCAATGTCCACAATAGCCAAACTGTGGAAAGCGCCTAGATGTCCATCAACAGATGAATGGATAAAGAAGATGTGGTATATATACACAATGGAATACTATGCAGCCATCAAAAGACATGAAATCTTGCCATTTGCGACGACGTGGATGGAACTAGAGGGTATCATGCTTAGAGAAGTAAGTCAATCGGAGAAAGACAACTATCATATGATCTCTTTGATTTGAGGAAGTGGAGATGCAAGGTGGGGGGGTTGGGGGGAGGTAGGAAAAGAAAAAATGAAAAGATGGGATTGGGAGGGAGACAAACCATAAAAGACTCAATCTCAAGAAACAGACTGAGGGTTGCTGGGGGGAGGGGGGACGGGAGAGGGTGGTGGGGAAATGGACATTGGGGAGGGTATGGGCTGTGATGAGTGCTGTGAAATGTGTCAACCTGGCGATTCACAGACCTGTACCCCTGGGGATAAAAATACATTATATGTTTATTAAAATAAAAAAATTAAAAAAAAAGAAATGAGGATGTAGGTAACTGCATAGCCAAAGGCATGGGGTATATATTTGTATATATATTTGTTTTTATTTTTGTTTTGTACAGTAAGTCCATCCGTTTGCTGACAGTACTCTTCCACAGTTTGAAGGGACCCTGTGAAAAATGCTCTGTCCTCCTCTAGCTGGAAGGTAAGCCATGAGTCTAAATCAGGCTATTTTATTTTATTAATTCCAGTGTGGTCCACATACAGTGTTATATTAATAAATCAGGCTATTTGTTTCTAAATTTTCTAGAGTCTAATCTTAAGCACACTGACAAAGGCTGAAAACTGAGTCTTAAGCGTGGAGGGGCGGGTGCTCGGAGAGCCGGCCTCTTTCCCTGTTATGCGGACGGTGTCTGGAGCCACCCCGGTTTCTGGTCTTCCTAAGCCTGCTCCTGCAGCTTTCCCTTGGATTCACGGACTGTCCTGTATCCTCCCAATGAGTTCAAGTCCGCCAGAGTCCATTTCTCTCACTGGCAAAGAAGAGCTTGGACGAACAGAATCCGGACTTGGTAAGAGGGGAAGCCGACGCTTCAGAAGCGCGGGAGCTCGCAGGAGGTTTTCATCGCCCGTGTGTGTTACTTCCAGGATATGATCCTAGACACTTTAAGTTTAGAATTAGCTCCCTTCTGCCGCTGGCTCTTGCCACACATGCCACTGTGGGTCTCTTGAGATCTGGGCTTCAGGAAGGTCCCCGTAGGCTTCGGGCCGGGCACGGTGCCGGGTTAGGAAAACAACTATAACAAACAAGGACGCATCTCTTAGAAAACTCTCTCTGGGTGTAGCACGTGTTTTCATACCTACACACCATCTCCCATGCCTTTTGAGCTTAAGAAATTTATGTCTGATTTTTAGCCACAGTGGGTCCTTTCCTGCTGCTGGAGCCTGAGGGGAGAAGTCATAAAGCCGAGCGCACGTACCAGGAGCTGCATCTGCCAACTCCCCTCTCACACCTGTCCGTGAAAAAAGCCTGCGCTTTCACGAACCGATTTCTGCACCTCCCAGCTGAGCTAACCCATTCTCTTGTCCCAGCTCATCGACTCCTTCAGTGATTACCGAGCACCTGCTCGACGCGCCCGCCAGCTGCCATCCGCAGGTTCGCTGCGCTCCCCTTCCCTGCCGCGCCTCTCTGATGCGCGCTTTGCTGAAGTTCGGGGCTCTCCTGTCTTAAAAACACAAACAAATCCCTCAACCTGAGGCTCTCCTCCAGCGAGGGGCCTTTCTCTTTCTTTCCCTTCACAGTATTGTTCAAATTTGGGTTCTCACTGTGTGCGGAACTGATTCAAACCCACCTGATTCAAACCAAAAACTGATGTGGTTTGTGATCGGGCTGCAGTTTCACTTTTCTCTTGTGTGAATTAGAGCCATTCCAGCTCCACTTGTCACATCATTTCTCCTTGTGTACCTCGTCAGGCCACCTCTATCGTACGTCAAAACTTCATACACTGGTGTGTGAGCTAATCCG
Source organism: Martes martes (assembly GCF_963455335.1). Lineage (NCBI taxonomy): Eukaryota > Metazoa > Chordata > Mammalia > Carnivora > Mustelidae > Martes > Martes martes. The sequence continues at coordinate 66,418,795 of NC_137903.1, forward strand.
TGCCGTCAATGAGCCCATCCCTACCCCGTGTCTTTCGAAAATAGCTTCCTAATCTTCCTGTTTAGAGCCACAGATCTCCTGTTTTCCCTTTTCAGAAATGAATTAGCTATTCTTTGCCTTTTGCTGCTCTGCATAAATTTAAAAATCGACCTGACAAAAAGTCCTGTTGGGACTAATTTTGTTCCTTGCGAATACGGAGTCTACTCATCTATAATTGCTACACAGTTATTTTGTGGGGACTATTCTATCACTGTTGATCACGAATTGATCACTCATTCCTTGGGACAATTTTCTAGGTAGCAAACTGTGGAGTAGATTACGTTCTCTTCCCCACCAAACATCGTGTCATAATTTTTTTTTAAACATACAGAGTAGTTGGAAAGAATACTACGTTCCAGGTATCAAACATCTGGATGGAACAGCTATCAACATTTTGCCATTTCTAAGATGCAGACATTGTGACACTCCTAAAAATTAAGGCATCCCTATATCTTTTAGAAATAAAAGATTTTTTTATAACCACAATACTATTATTGCCAGAGATAAAATTAACCATAAACCTCTAATATAACATAGTGTCAGTCCGTATTTAAATGTCCCCCAGTTGTCCACAAAGTATCTTAATTAGCTGGTTTTCTTATGAAAAAAAAATCCACTTAAAGTTTACCCATCGTATTTGGTTGTGTATCTCTTTAGTCTCTCTCAAGAACGTCTCAATACTTTTTTTTTTAAAACAACATCAAATTTTGAAAAGACTGGGGCAGTTGTCTTGGAGAACTGCTCTAGCCTGAATTTGCCGGACTGATTGCTTCCATCTGGCTGTCAATTAGCGAGCTTCTTTTATCCCCTGTATTGCTGTAAACTGGAAGTCTGGTTTAAAGGAATAATTAGCCTCAGGTCAAACATGTTCAATAAGGGTACTTTATAGGGAATGCTATTCACTTCGTATTAAGTTACATCAGGTGGCATATAAAATCAAATTGTCTTACTCTTGGAGATGTCAAATTTGAGCACTTAAGAGGGCGAGAGTCAGATCTTTCCGTTATAAAGTCATGTATGTTTTCATCCTTGCAATTAGAAAGTTAAACGTGAGGAGGTCGTTTGGCTTCCTGTGAATAGATCCTTTTTTTTTTTTTCAGCTTTATTGAGGTACAATTAACAAATGAAATTGTAAGGCACTCGAAGTACACAGCGTGATGATTTGGTTTACATATACACTGTGAAAGGGTTTCCACCAGCAAGTCACTGACACATCCCTTACTTCACATATTTATGTGTGTGTGTGTGTGTGAGTGAAAACACAAGTCCTACTCTTAGCAAGTTTCAGTTAAACAACACAGTATTCTCAACGCTAGTCACCGTGTTATACATTATTAGATCCTCAGACCTGATTCATCTTAAAATTCAGTTTGTTACCCCATAACTGTGCTCTCCCTGTGTCTCCCACCCTGGCCCCTAGCAACAACCCTTCTACTCTCTGTTTCTATGAGTTCCACTTTGTTTTTTGAGATCCCACATATCATTGATACCAAACAGTACTTGTCTGTATCTGTCTGGCTTATTTCACTAAGCATAATACCACCCAGTTTCATCCATGTTGCCGCAAATGGCAGGGTTTCATTTTCTAAAGACTGAAAGTCATCCCGTTGTGTATGCACACGCCACATTTTCTTTATCCATTCACCTGTTGACGGATACTTGAGTGGTTTCTGTACCTTGACTGTTACAAATGATGCTGCAGTAAATCCCAGAGCACAGGTGTCTCCTCCAGATAGTGATGTCGTTTCCTTTGGCGGTGTCCCCTGAAGTGGGATTGCGGGATCACATCGTAGCTCTGTCTTTCCTTTCCTGAGAAACCTCCACACTGGTTTCTTTTTTTTTTTTTAAGATTTTATTTTTATTTATTTGACAGACAGAGATCACAAGTAGGCAGAGAGGCAGGCAGAGAGAGAGGGGGAAGCAGGCTCCCTGCTGAGCAGAGAGCCCGATGGATGCAGGGCTCGATCCCAGGACTCTGGAGTCATGACCTGAGCCGAAGGCAGAGGCTTTAACCCACGGAGCCACCCAGGCGCCCCCTCCACACTGCTTTCCGCAGTGGCTGCACCAATTTAACTCCCCCCAGAGCGCACGAGGCTTCCGTTTGTCCAGGTCCTCGCCGGCGCTGGTTATCTCTTGTCTTTTGGTAACAGACATCCTAACAGGAATGACGTGGAATCTCACCGCAATGTTGACTTGCTTGTCCCTGGTGGTTACTGATGTTCAGGACCTTTTCACGTACCTGTTGGCCATTTGTGTATCTTCTTTAGGAAAATGTCTACCCAGGTCTTTGGTCCATTTTTAATTTGGGCTATTTGTGGGTTTTTGTTTTGTTTTGTTTTGCTGTGAAGTTGTAGGAGTTCTGAATATTTTGGATATTAACCCCTTATTGGATATGTGGTTTGCAAAGATTTTCTTCCATTTTATAGGTTGCCTTTTCATTTTGTTGATAATTTCTTTTCCTGTGCAGAAAATTTTAAATTTGATGTAGTATAACTTGTTTTTTTGGCTTTTGTTTCCTTAACTTTTGGTGTCAAATTCAAAAACTCATTTCCAAGATGAATTTTAAGGAGATTATTTCTGCTGTTTATTTCTGCGTGTTTTATGGTTTCAGGTCTTCATATTCAAGTCTTTAATCCATTTTGATTTTTGTGTATGGTGTAAGATAGGGATTTCGTTTCTTTTTCTTTTCATTTCTTTTCCTTTTTTTTTTTTTTTTGCACGTGGCTCTTCAGTCTTCCCAACATCATTTGTTGAAGACACTATCCTTTCTCTTGTATATTCTTTTTTTCTTTTTTCTTTTATTTATTCATTTGAGAGAGAGAGAATGAGAGAGAGAGCATGAGAGGGGAGAAGGTCAGAGGGAGAAGCAGACTCCCCATGGAGCTGGGAGCCCGATGTGGGACTCCATTCCAGGACTCCGGGATCATGGCCTGAGCTGAAGGCAGTCGCTCAACCAACTGAGCCACCCAGGAGCCCTCTTGTATATTCTCGGCTGAAGACACTATCCTTTCTCTTGTATATTCTTGGCTCCTTTGTCAAAAATTAGTTGCAAAAGATATACACCAATATATACATAATATATTGACCATATGTTAGCTGACCATTAGTTGACCATGAATTTATTTCTGTTCCATTGATCTATGTGTCTGTTTTTATGCCAATACCAAATTATATTATCTTTCATTCTATTAATGGAGTTTATGACATTTACTGATTTGTTAATGGTGAACCATCCTTGCGTCCCTAGAATAAATCCCACTTGATCATGGCGTATGATCCTTTCAATGTACTATTGAGTTCAGTTCACTAATATTTTGTTGAGGATATTTACATTTATGTTCAAGGGGGATATTGGCTTATAATTTTCTTTTTTAAAATTAACATATAATGTATTTTTGGCTTCATATCTTGAAAGTATCCTTGTCTGGTTTTGTTTTCACGGTAATGATAAACTCATAAAATGACTTTGGAAGTGTTCCTTCTTCTTCTTTTTTTTTTTTTTTTTGGAAGAATTTGAGAAAGACTGATACTGATTCTTCTTTAAATGTTTAGTAGAATTCACCAGGAAGCCATCTGGTCCTGGACTTTTCTTTGCTGGGAGGTTTTGCATTCTTCATTCAATTTCCTTAAAAGTAATTTGTCTATTCAGGTTTTCTATTTCTTCATGATACAGTCTTTGTAGGTTGTATGTTTCCAGGAATTCATCCATTTCTTCCAGGTTGTCTATGTGCTGGTGTGTAATTGTGCATAGTCGTCTCTTATGACCCTTTCTGTTTGTGTGGTGTCACTTGTCTCCTCTTTTGTTTCTAATTTTATTGATTTGCATCTTCTTTCTTAGTCTAGCTGACAGCTTGTCAATTCTGTTGAGCTTTTTAAAAACTAACTCAGCATCATTGGTCTCTTCTATTGTCTTTTTTTTTTTTTAAGATTTTATTTACTTATTTGACAGAGATTACAAGTAGGCAAGAGAGACAGGCAGGGAGCAAGAGGAGGAAGCAGGCTCCCCGCGGAGCAGAGAGCCTGATGTGGGGCTCAATCCCAGGACCCCAGGATCATGACCTGAGCCGAAAGCAGAGGCTTTAACCCACTGAGCCACCCAGGTGCCCCTTCTATTGTCTTTTTAGTTTCTATTTCATTGGTTTTTTCTACTCTGACCTTTGTTATTTCCTTCTTTCTACTAAATTTGACCTTATTTTTCTCTTGTTATAATTTTTCGCTTAAAGTCTATTTTGTCTGACATAAGGATATCTGATGTAAATATAGCTACCCCTGCTTTCTTTCTTTCTTTTTTTTAAAAAGATTTTATTTATTTATTTATTTATTTATTTATTTATTTATTTGACAGACAGAGCTCAGAAGTAGGCAGAGAGGCAGGCGGGGGCGGCGGGTGGGGGGAGGCGGAAGCAGGCTCCCTGCTGAGCAGAGAGCCCCATGCGGGGCTCAATTCCAGGACCCTGAGATCATGACCTGAGCTGAAGGCAGAGGCTTTAACCCACTGAGCCACCCAGGTGCCCCCTCTGCTTTCTTTTTATTTTTATTTACATGGAATATCTTTTTCCGTCCCTTCATTTTCAGTCTATATGTTTTCTTAAAGCTGAAGTGAGCCTTTTGTGGGCGGCATCGAGTTGGGTCTTTATCTTTTTCCTTTTCCTTTTCTTTTCTTTCTTTTTTTTTTTTAAATACATTCAGGCACTCTGGGTCTCTGGATTGGAGATTTTGGTTCATTCACAATTAAATTAACTATTGATAAATATGGATTTACTCTTGCCATTTTCTTATTTTCTCGCTGTTTTATAATTCCTTGTTCCTTTCTTCTCTCTTGCTTTCTTCTTCAGTGATCTGATGATTTTCTGTAGTGTATGCTTGAACGCCTCTCTCTTTTGTATGTCTACTCTATGTTTTCTGCTTTGTGGTTATAAGTCTTACATAAAACGTATTTATTACAGCCTATTTTAAGTTGATAATAACTTTAAATGTATAGAAAAGCACTACAGTTTTACAGCACTCCCAACATTTTATGAGTTTTTTTTTAATGTTATTTATTTATTCGTCAGAGAGAGAGCACAAGCAGGGGGGAGCGGTAGGCAGTGGGAGAAGCAGGCTTTCTGCTGAGCAAGGAGCCCAATGTACGGATTTGATCCCAGGACCCTGAGATTTTTTTTTTTTTTTTTTACATAAAATGTGATTTAATGTAGGGTGTCTGTAGAGCTCAAAGCAGAATTTAGTGAAGCAGCATAACATATGGAAAGAACATGCCTTTGGAGTCAGGTAGACATCCCTACAAATTCTTGCTCAACCACTTACACCTGTGTCTTTGGTGGTCTGTGAATCTTTTTGAGCCTCAGTTCTCTGTAAAATGAAGATGGGAATACCCATTTGCAAGGCTGATAACTTGAACCTGATTGGAATAATGAGTGTGAGGGTCTTTAAGCCATGCTGAGAGCCCATGGCAGATGTGTTTCTCAAGCACCGGGACTGTTACTCCCATCCTTGTTCATGAGCACAGGCAACAGAGAGCCTGAGCCGAAGGCAGGGGTCCAACCGGCTGAGCAACCCAGGCATCCCAACATTTTATGTTTTGATGTCAGTTTACATTGTTTTACACTGTGTACCCATTATTGTAGATGTAATTATTTTTTTTTAATTTTTTTAAAGGTTTTATTTATTTATTTGACAGACAAGAGATCACAAGGAGGCAGAGAGGCAGGCACAGAGAGAGGAAGGGAAGCAGGCTCCCTGCCGCGCAGAGAGCCCGATGCGGGGCTCGATCCCAGGACTCTGGGATCATGACCTCAGCTGAAGGCAGAGGCTCTAACCCACTGAGCCACCCAGGTGCCCCAGATGTAATTATTTTTAATAATTAATACTAGAGTTTAATAATACCAGAGCTATAAATTATTTACCCATCTACAATATTGGAGTGTTTTGAATTTAACTATATATTTATTTTTACCAGTGAGTTTTCTGCTTTTGATGTTTTTATATTGCTAATTAGTGTCCTTTTGTTTCAGCTTGAAAAACTCTCCTTAATGTCTCTTGTAAGGTCAGTCTGGTAGTGATGTTTCTCTTCAGGTTATCTACAGAATGCTTTATCATAATCTCCTTCAATTATGAACCACTTTGCCAAGTAGTTGACAGTTTTTTTCTTTCGTCATTTTGAAAATATCACCCTACTCTTCTGGCTGGCAAAGCTTCTGCTGAAAAATCTGCTGAATGTATTAAGGGTTCCCTTGTCTGTAACATGTTGCTTTTCTCTGGCTATTTTTAAGATTCTCTCCTTGTCTTTAACTCTTGACAATAATCACAATGTGTCTTACTGTGAATCTCTTGAATTAATTTTATGTAGTATTCTTTGGGCTTCCTAGATCTGGGTGTTTATTTTTTTCCCCTCAAGTTATAGAAGTTTTCAGATACTCTCCAGTTCTTGAAACTTTTCCTTTTATATTCTTTGACACAGCATTTCTGGTTTTGCTTTTGTCTTCTTGCCTACGTCTTGGTGTTGTGAACAATCTTTCTTCCATCTACTCTAGAGAGTTCTTTTCTAAATCCAGATTCTTTCTTACTCTAAACATATTCTCTTCCTTTAATAGCTTCACTTTTCATCTCTATGACAATGATTCTCAAATAGTTTCCTAAACCAAGATCTTTTACTCATAGCTCACATTATGTACCTAACTGCCTATTTGAACATTTCCTTTTTGTGTTCCAAAGACACCTTAAACTCATGAATCCCAACTTAAATTCATTAATTCATTACTTTCTAAGTTTTCCTCCTTTGCAATCCTACTCATCCTCTTGAGCACAGCTATCTATGATTTATTACCCACCATGCAAATAGCCAAGCCCCAAACTTGGTGCTCCTTCCTGCTTCTCTCCCTTCTCTACTCCTCAGAGTCCTGATGATTCCTCCTCTACGCATCTGCCAACTCAGTCCACTTACTACAATTCCTGTTGCCATCACCTTAGTTCAAGTCCTTACCATCTCTCACCTGGATTATAGCACAACCTTCTATCTTCCCTACTATAATTTTCTCCTTCCAGTGTATTACTCATACTGTAGTCCAAGTAACTAAACTAAATTACATCCTTGTAATCCAAGTAACTAACTAAGTCACATCCTTCACTGCTTAAAATTTTAATGACTCAATATGTTCTCAGTATAAGGTCTACACTCCTTAACATGGCTTACAAAGTCAATAATTTAGCCCCTTCCTCATTCAGTATTTTATCTCACTACTCTTTCATGGTATACTCTACATTCTAGTAATACCAAAATTTGTTCAATTTTTTTTAAAGATTTTATTTTGTATTTATTTATTTGACAGACAGAGATCACAAGTAGGCGGAGAGGCAGGCAGAGAGAGAGGGGGAAGCAGGCTCCCTGCCAAGCGGAGAGCCGGATGCGGGGCTTGATCCCAGGACTCTGAGATCATGTCCTGAGCCGAGGGCAGAGGCTTAACCCACTGAGCCACTCAGGCACCCCAATTTGTTCAATTTTTAAAAAAATATTTTATTTATTTATAAATAAAATAAAGAGAAGGAACACAAGCAGGGGGAGTGGGAGAGGGAGAAGCAGGCTTCCTGCCGAGCAGGGAGGCCAATGTGGGGCGTGATTCCAGGACGGTGGGATCATGACCAGAGCCAAAGGCAGACACTTAACGACTGAGCCATCCAGGCACCCTGAAATTTGTGCAATTTTTATAAACAATTCTGGGACTTTGTTCATAGTTCCTGCCGTCTTCTCTCATAGGTCATTCCTTCCCATGACGTTTTAGGACTCATCTTAGATCTTCCATCATCTCTGAAGGCCTTCCTGATCCACTACTGCCTCGAAAATAATTGGGGGTACTTCCCTCTGATTCCATACACCTGGTTCTTATCCTTCCCATAGAGCTTTTCATACTGTACTTATAATAGGATTACTGGTTTATATCTTCTATTAGATGATGAGTTTTTTTGAGAGAGAAGACATCTTCACAACTTATCACTACCACTTGCACAGAACCCGGCATATGACATTCAGTGAGTAACTGCTGAACAAGTGGGTAGTTACACGCAGACGCCTACAAACGAGTGACTCACATTCAAATGTTTACCCCCAAGTTGTTAAGCTCTCTACCGGGGCTTCCCTTCATTTATTAAAAAATATATGAACATTCTTTTCAGGTGGGTCTGACCTGTAAAACAATGTAAATAAAAGTCAGAGGTAACTTCGTTATCTTAGCCCAAAAGATTTTCGAGTCCCTTGAAGTAGCAGGGACATATTCTTTCCAAATGAAAGTGGAACTTTGTTAAGTTCTACTTTGTAGATGATAATAATAGGTCATAATTACTGAACACTCACCCTGTGTCAGTGTTCTTACTAATTTACATGTGGTAAATTATTGAATCCTCACAACAACCCACTAAAATTGCTACTATCCCATTTTATAGATGATAATTTGAGGCATAGTTAGATTTAATAACTTCCCCAAAGTTACACAGTTAACAAGCAGAGCTGGGATTTGAAAGCTTTTGTATACGAATTCTCTTGCTACCCTTTGATTCATCTTCCAGTCAGGGCTATGATAACATATGCAAATGTGGATCTATTCCCTCTAGAGTCTTCACAACCAGCTCAGAATTAATTTCATCCTTTGAAACCAAAGCACAAGTGCTAATACTTATTACTATTATAAGATAGAGTAATGCCTCCACATGTGCACACTCTTTTCCATAAATTTGAGCACGCATGTATATAGCACTGAATTTCCTTTCTAAATCTCAGGACTGACCATGTCATTTGCAGGAACCAGTGCAAAATGAAAATGCAGGACTCCTTGTCTAAAAATTACTAAGAACTTTAAGGTGTCGACAGCAGAGCATTAAACCATGGGGCTTTTCTAAGTACAAGGGCCTTTGGACTGAGCGGGAAACTCACCCATGCAGCCAGCCCTGCTCACTCCCTTTTCTAAGAGGCGATGGAAACTAATCTCTTACCTACACTTGACAGTCAGCAACAATACCGCTTAGCTTTTCTGTATATAAGACTAAAAATTCAGGGCACCTGGGTGGCTCAGTGGGTTAAAGCCTCTGCCTTGGGCTCAGGTCATGATCTCAGGGTCCTGGGATCGAGCCCTGCATCGGGCTCTCTGCTCAGTGGGGAGCCTGCTTCCCTTCCTCTCTCTCTGCCTACCTCTCTGCCTACTTGTGATCTCTGTCTGTCAAATAAATAAAATCTTTTTTAAAAAAAAGAGACTAAAAGTTCTATCCTCCACTTTAAAACAACACCTGTAAGTTGTTTAAAATATCGAGGGCGCCTGGCTGGCTCAGTTGGTAGAGCACGTGACTCGATCTTGGGGTCCGGCCCTTGTTGGGTGCAGAGATTACTAAAAAAAACCCCAAAACTTTAAAATAGTAATCCTCACTACCATTTCCACGTTGTAGAACTTTTGTAATCAAATTGGGACTCTGGTACATATAAAGTATTGCTGCATCTTACCCACAAAACACCTTCACAACTCTGTGTGATAGAAATAAGGGCTCCTATTTTGCGGATGAATAGAGAGACGGAGAGAGATTAAGCAATTTCTGTAAGATCACTTATGAATAAATTTTAGGAGCTACTAGTTAAGCCCAGGGCCACCTACCTCCAAAGCCTGCAGTTTTTCCATTATACCATGCTGCCTTTCTTGTGGCAATGGAAAAAACCACAAAGTCATTGGCCTAAAGAGTTGGATTATAAGACGTTTAGTTTTTGCCCTAAGCAAATAAAACCATACTCTTGCTTTCTCTGTATGTCTCCCCTGTTTATCCCGGATCCTTCAATCACAGGCGTGTGCGAACAAGACAATATGTGATCTTTAAAAAGAACAAGGCTATCTTCTGAGATTTGGTGAGGTCCCTACTGGCAGCGCTGTCACGGTCACTCTCAAATGTCAGGGGCAGATGTGGCCTATTAGGAGTTACAAGGCCAGCTGTTGTTTTAGATCATTAGACTTTTGAAACCAACTGGGAAAAATCTCCTTCTGCCAAGAGGCAACTCTCCAGGCTCTGCAACAAATATCAATTCCAATTTGGTTGAAGTTGTGCAGGGTTGTTGTTTTTTTTCTTCTTTCCAGTTTTCATGGTTCCAGAAGTGATTCTCTACACATTGGTTGGAGCCTAACCTGAAGCATGTCATATTTTCCATCTAGATTGAAGAAGATGTGCATTTATTCATGCCTTCTGAAGCAGAGCTGGGACACACATTTTCCATGGAGATCGAAGATATGCTTTTATTTACGCCCCCTAAGCCAGAGCTGAGGCATAATGCTTGTTGGGACTTTGAGCTCACAACAGTGCATAATTTGCAGAACCAATCACCTTGCCTGAGACAATGGAAAAAAGGATTATAATTTGTTTTTCTCTCTTGTGAACAGTTACATTGTCCAGTCGAGGTTATTAGCCATCCAGAAATTTGCAAGTGGTTCTCCTTGGCAAAATTTGATTTTGGGTTTGACAGCAATGCTGATGATTTCATAGCATTTTAGAATCATGAAGTGTTAACATTGGAAAGGACTTTGGAGATCACATAATCCAAATACCTCATTTTACAGAGGAGGACATTGATGTTCAGAGATGTTTCAAGGTGGCAAGAGTCATAAAGCTAGCATATGAGCTAGTCCTGGAAATCAGAGCTTCTGATCCCAGTTTAGTTCTCTTTCCATTACTCTACGGCTGCCTCCTTTTACTTAGTTGACATGTCAGACTTCATTTGCTCTCACTCTGCCAGCAGTTTCCAATTCAGGAGGGAAGCGCTTTGAAGTAGGGACATGGAAACAAATCAAGTTTTATTGAGCATATACTTATTGGGTTTAAAAATATACTTAACACAGCATTCAGCATGGTGCTTTGTACATAAATAGCTTTCAATCATTCTTCTATCCACTTATTCAGTCAACAGATATATATTGAGCACAAGTAATGGATGCATATGAAGATGGAATCCATTGTTCATTTCTACTAAGATAAGTAAGAGCTGATTCCTGCCCTAAAGGAGCTTACAGTCCAATGGAACATACATGTATGTATGTTAATCATGTATACAATTAAACAGTTATTAAGTGTTTATATATTTATAATTAATTATATATTATTTATATGTAGCCATGATTATATATTATAATTAATTATAATAAATTATTATTTATATAATTATAATAAATTATAATTATATAGTAATATATAATATATATTAATTATAATAAATTATTTTATTGTTTTATATTTATTATTATAATTAATTATAATAAATAAAATTATAATTGTATATATTTATATATAAACAATTACTAATTGTTTAATTAATAATTACAAGCAAAAATATATTCAAGGACAAAGGCATAATAAAAGCACTACAGAAAGATGAACTTTTACAAAAAGCCTTACTGAGTAGGTATCATATGGAATGAAATAATGTTATCAATAGAATCCAATGTGAGGAATAACACTATAGGTTATAGAGAAAGGAGCATGGACAAAGGCACAGACGAGTGGAAGGACATGTGATATTCTGAAATCACAGAAGGGGATAGGAGCAAGATAGGGAGGTAGAAAGGCAAAATGACATCAGCTCTTGGTGGTTCCTGGATAACAGACCCAGGAATGTAGATATTACCAGGTGAACAATGAGGGAACTAAGATGATCCTATTTCTATGTTTGGGGACAGTGTGTATGTTGTACTGGAAAACCAAGAGGAGAGAGATAATTATTAAATAATTACAAATTTATCTCCACCCGGTGTAAATTAGGTAATCTCACTGATCGTGTTTGATGATGCCACTTTCTCGTTTAGGATCCTATACTGTTAAACCTTTAAAATCTAAAATCTTCAGCTCTTCACCGGATTCCTATCCCACACCGTGAACAAAAACAAATGCAATATAATCTTTATGTTTGTGCACTGGTGCATTATTTACAAGAATCTTTCTAATACATTGTTCCATTCGATCTTCAAAATTGTAGACAGGAAGAGTTTAATATCTTCATTTTATAGATGATAATAAAGGCTCAGAAAGACTAAGGTGAACTTATTGAGGGCCTATTATGCATGTTATTCCAACCCTCCCCTTCTCTAAGTTCACAAATCTGGTAAATGGAAGTGACCTCCAAGGTCCTTGACTTCTCTTCTCCAATGACATTTTCCTCCCTGACCTCAGCCACATCCTCCCATGGTCATTCTCTGACTTTGTCACTACAAATAAGTGCAACATCTCCATATTTTTTTCATTCTTATCCTATTTTTCCACTCACTCTCATTGTCAGTCCAGCCTCAGTCATCTTTCAACCTCACTACAATGAATAATCCTACCCTTTTCTCACTGGATGTCATTCCTTCGATGTCTCTTCCCTTCCAATACATAGCATAAATTTATAGCTAATCATTAGAATCTCCCCATTATACACATTCTTAATAACCTTGCCTTCTCACTGTGTCAAAGCCACACCCCATAAGCCAAATTATGGGCTAGTCCATTTACTGCATTACTGTTGTAGATGACTATCTAGCACACCTTCTCTTCTCTCCTCAGATGTCCAACACCTCGTCCCTAATCCCCATTCGCAGCTGATGACCTTGTGTCCTGCTTTACTGAGAAAACCGAAACAAATAGAAGTTTTAGACTCCCATGATCCCATCAGATTACCTATCAGCATATGCAGGCACATACTCTTCCTTCCTCCCGTTACTAAACATAAACTCTCTCCTTGCTCCCACGTAAGCCAAGCTACCTACGTGCACAGAACAGATTCCATCCCCTCTCACCTGCCTAAGGACATTAAGAAGTTCTCCCCTCTTCCACAATATCAAATTCTCCCTCTGTACAGGACAATTCCAATCAGCATACATATACCTCCTTGTTTCTTCCATCTGAAGACCAAAAAGAAAGATACTGCTTCATCTTTCAACACCGGCACCATTCCTTTGCTTCCCTCTGCAGCACAGTCTTGTCTATACTTGGTGCTTCTGATTTCTCTCAGGTCTGAAACTCATTTTAATTACCTCCTCCCTATTGAAAACAAGGTCACTAATGGCTTCCCCATGGCTAAGCTCAGTGGTCAATTCTCAGGCTTCATCTTCCTTACACCATCGACAATATTTGACACTGTTGATCACTTCTCTTTGATATATTTTCTTTATCCATCTTTCAAAACATCAACTTTCCTGTATTTTCTCCTGTATTGCTCCTTTCAACTTCTTTTTGTTGGTTTCTCCTGGTCTCCCTTACTCAGTGTTGCAGAGCTCCAGAGTTCAGTCCTTCGTTTCTTTTTCTTTAACTACACTCATTTATTTTGTGGTGATCTCACCCAGCCGCATGACTTCAAATATAATCTGTAGGCCAGTGACTCCCATATTTATATCTTCAGCCCAGAATTCTCCCCCAGACTGCAGGTTTGTGTGTCTACTCACTTCAGTAACATGGGCAGAGGGGGACATCCTGTATGAATTTTACTCCTCAAAAAGCTGAGCTTCATAAATGTACAGAAAAAAAGAACAAGTTAATGAACAAGGTTGGCGAAATTCCTATCTGAAAGAATCAAAGCAATGGGAGTAGAAGAACAAGAGCGAGAGGGAAAGTAAACTCTTCTCAGAGCATCACAGAGCTGGCAGGAACCTAGAGGTTGAGCAGTCCTCATTCAAGAATGAGAATGCTGAAGTCCAGGGGGCAGGACAATTTAATCCAGTTCAAAAATAGCCCTGACATGGCAAGCATCAGGATGGAAACTTGGACATCCTGCTCTATCCAGTGCCCTTTTGATCATATCTCCTTCATCTTTCTGTAGAAAGTAGAGCTGCTCTTCCAAATAAAATTGGCCACTGTGAGAAGACACAATAAAAATCTGAATAATTTGACTCAAGGGCGAAGGAGATGACTACTGAGAATAATAAACTATTTTTAACAGATTATTTTCAAAATCCGATGATAACAAAAACTAAGTTTAGAAGTGGTTAAGTATCGATGCTTCAGCGGTCCACTTTAATTAGCACGTGTTGCTAATGTGTATTGCTAATATATAAACACAGTCTATAAATACATAAATGACATATTTTAAATATGTAACTATGTTTTTTATTGTAACCAAATACTGTTTTCTCTCTTAAATTCCAAAATATTTCCACAAGCTACCACCCACCTTTCCAATCTCGCCGACAGGCATTGATTTCTGTGTACCCATAGTAAGTACGAAGAAGTACCAGTATCCCTTTCTCCGAGCGTGCCTGGCATAGGTGCTCATTTCCCAGGCTGTGATCCAGCCCCACGCATGCATTTCATAGCCATCAGAGCCGTGTGGAGGACGGGTGGGTCCCCCAAGACTCAGCATTAAGCAGCTTTCCAGACCGCAAGATACTCCTCTCTTCTCAGTGACCGGCTAATCTCTAACCTTAGGGATTCCATTCTAGCTGGGTGACAAACAGCCGTGACAGCTGCAGAATAAAAGTAGAAGAGGGTAAAAACTCTCTTTCAGAGGGCCTTACCTTGGGGTCAGGTCTCTTGAGTTAAACTATAATAAGCTACGAAAGTTTCTCTTCAATTAATTTTCTATTTAGTAAATCAGAAAATGCTTTCTTTTTCTTAAACATGCCAATGCCCCATAAAAAGTCACACTTATGCTACATCCTAGGTTTCCAAAAAACTTTTAGACTGGCTCTTTGGGCACCCATTTGCCTGCTTCTAAATCATCTCGCAAGATCTTTCTTCACCAGTAGGCAACAGTGTATCCTAGAGCAGGATCTCTTTCTAATTAATCTTGTGTTCCTGATAATAGTAATAGGAACAATAATTCTTTTTAACATTTTTATTTTAATTCCAGTATAGTTAACAGTGTTACATTAGTTTCAGGTATACAATATAGTGATTCAACACTTCCATTCAGCACCCAGGGATCATCATGATAAGGGAGCTTAATCCCCTTCACCTATTTCACCCATCCCCCACCCACTTCCCCTCTGGTAACCATCAGTTTGTTCTCTATAGTTAAGAGTCTGTTTTTTGGTTTGACTCTTTTTTTCTCTGTTCATTGGTTTTGCTTCTTAAATTGCACCTTTGAGTGATATCATACAATATTTGTGTTCACTGATGGACTTATTTCACTTAGCATTATAACACCCCCCCCATCCATCCATGTTGTTGCAATGGTAAGATTTTATTCTTTTTTATGAGTAATATTCCCGTGTGTGTGTCTCTGTGTGTGTGTATACACACACCATATCTTTAGCCATTCATCTATTGATGGACACTTCCATTCAGTAGGTTGCCTTTGATTTTGTTGATTATTTCCTTATTTTTTATTTTGATGTAGTCCTAAAAGTTTATTTTTCCTTTTATTTCCCTTGCCTCAGGAGACATATCTAGAAAAATGTTGCTATGGCTGATGTCAGAGAAATTACTGCCTTTGCTTTATTCTAGGTTTTTATGGTTTCAGGTCTCACATTTAGACCTTTAATCCATTTTGAGTTTACTTTAGTGTATAGTGTAAGAAAATGGTCCAGTTTCATTCTTTTGTATGTAGCTGTCCAGTTTTCACAACACCATTTGTTAAAGAGGCTGTCTTTCTCTCATTGCATATTCTTGCCCCCTTTGCTAAAGATTAATTGACCATGTAATTATAGGTTTATTTCTGGGCTCTCTGTTCTGGTCTATTGATCTATACATCTATCTTGTGCCAGTGCCATACTGTTTTGATTTATTATAGCTTTGAAGTATATCCTGATATCTAGAAATGTGATTCCTCCAGCTTTGTTCGTTCTTTCTTTCTTTCTTTCTTTCTTTCTTTTTAAGATGCATTTATTTATTTTAGAGAGAAAGCATGCATGAACCAAGGGGAGGAGTACAGGGAGAGGGAGACAGATGGAGAGAAGCATGGAGTCTGAGGTGGGCTACTGAGATCATGACCTGAGCCAAAATCAAGAGTCAGATGTTCGACTGACTGAACGACACAGGTGCCCCTCCAGCTTTGTTCTTCTTTCAAGATTGCTTTGGCTTCTGAGGGTCTTTTGTGGTTCTATCACATGTTAACGTTTTTGTTCTAGTTCTGTGGAGAAAGTTGTTGGTGATTTGATAGGGAATTGCATTAAATCTGTAAATTCTTTGGGTAGTATGAACATTTTAACAATATTGATTCTTCCAATCCATGAGCATGGTATATCTTTCCATTTATCTGTGTTGTCTTCAGTTTCTTTCATTCATTTTTGTATTTTTCTTTTCATTTTTCATTTTTCTTTTCATTCAGTTTTGTATTTTTCAGAGTACAGGTCTTTCATCTCCTTGGTTAAGTTTACTCTTAGGTATTTTATTCTTTTGGGTGGAATTGGAAGTGGGATTGTTTTCTTCATTTCTCTTTCTGCAGCTTCATTATTGTTTTATAGAAATGCAATGGATTTTTGTGTTTTGATTTTGTATCTTTCAACCTTAATGAATAATTTATCAGTCCTAGTAGTCTTTTGGTGGAGTCTTGAGAGTTTTCTATATATAATATCATCTGCAAACAGTGAAAGTTTTACTTTTTCCTTACCAATCTGGATGCATTTTATTACTTTTTGTTGTCTGATAGCTGTGGATAGGATTTTCAGAACTATGATGAATAAAAGTGTTCAGAATGTACATCTTGGTCTTGTTCTTGGCCTTAGGGGAAAAGCTCTCTCAGTTTTTCCCTGTGGGGTATGATGTTCGCTGTGGGTTTTTCATAAATGACCTTTATTATGTTGAGGTACGTTCCCTTTAAACCTACTTTGTTGAGGGCTTTTATCATGAATGGATATTGCACTTTGCCAAATGCTTTTTCTGCATCTATTGAGATGATCATATGGTTCTTATTGTTTTTCTTATAGATGTCATGTATCATGCTGATTGATTTGCAAATATTTAACCACCCTTGTATCCACTGGAATGAATCCCACTTGATCATAGTGAATGATTTTTTAATGTATTGATAGATTTGGTTTGCTAATATTTTGTTGAGGATTTTTGTATCTCTGTTCATCAGAGATATTGGCCTATAGTTCTCTTTTTATTAATCATTATCACTAAACTTTATCCAGTATTGTTCAGGACAATGCTGGCTTCACAGAATGAGTTTGGAAGCTTTCCCTCCTCTTCTATTTTTTTGGAATAGTTTGAGTAGAATAGGTATTAACTTCTTTAAATGTTTGATAGAATTCACCTGTGAAGCTGTCTGGTCCTGGACTTTTGTTTGTTGGGACTTTTTTGATTTTTTGATTCATTTTCATTGCTGGTAATTGGTGTGTTCAAATTTTCTATTTTTGAAGTTTTTGAAGTTTGAATTTTATATATTTTTGAAGTTTATGTATTTCTAGGAATTTATCCATTTCTTGTAAGTTGTCTAATTTGTTGATATATACTTTTTCATAATATTCTCTTATAATCCTTTATATTTCTGTAGTGTGAGTTATTCTCTTTCATTTCTGATTTTGTTCATTTGAGTACACTCTGTGTCTGGCTCTTTTAGGTATAAGGTTTGGTTTTTTTGTTTGTTTGTTTTGGGTTTTTTTTTTTTTGAGATTTTTCTTATTTCCTGAGGTAGGCATTTATTGCTCTAAATTCCCCTCCTACACCAGATTTTGCTTCATCCCAAAGATTTTGGACCATTGTGTCTTCATTTTCATTTGTCTTCATGTATGCTTTGATTTCATCTTTGATTTCTTGGTTGATTCATTAATTGTCTTGTACCATATTATTTAACTTCCATGTATTTTTGTTCTTTCCAGACTTTCTTTCCAGACTATTCTTGTGAATAATTACTAATTATTGTGAATAATTTTCTCATGAATAATTCTTAATATGAGTAAATACTTTACCATTTTCAAAGAATGTTCATATACCCCTATTTCACTGTATTTTCACAAGTTGGAAAAGTATATATGTATTAGAAATTTGGGTCTAAAGACCCAAATTTGATATCTTAGTGGATTCATTTGATATCTTAAAACAAATAAGCTGTGACTCTGGATCTAGAACATAAAATCTTTATTCCTACCAAGGTTAAAAAATAATATAATAATAAGATTTTGAAAGTCCGTGAAAGCTGGTGATTACAGAGTCATTGGAGATATTCAGGAGTATAGTTTCTGTAGTGTAGTGAGTAATAAAGCGGTTTTGAAGTTCGTAGTATGTCTTCACAGTAAAGAGATGGAAGAAGAAAGTTAATTTGAGAATTTTGATAGTAAAATGGAGAAAGGTAAAAGATCAGTTTGGTGGAGTTGCAGGTCAAGAGAACGTTTTTAAGTCATGAATCAATGAGCATATTTGCATGTGTAGTAAGAGGAAAGAGCAAAAACACAGGTTAGAAGAGTTATGTAGGCCCAGTATAAGGAGATTCTTCCTGAAGAGGTGTGGAGAGTGGGGCGCCTGGGTGGCTCAGTGGGTTAAGCCTCTACCTTTGGCTGGGGTCATAAGCCCAGGGTCCTGGGATCAAGCCCCGTCGGGCTCTCTGCTCAGCGGGGAGACTGTTTCCCTCTCTCTCTCTGCCTGCCTCTCTGCCTACTTGTGATCTCTGTCTGTCAAATAAATAAATAAATAAATAATCTTTTTAAAAAAAAAGGTGTTGAGAGAGAAGAGCGAAAGACAGGACAAAAAGGGTATAAAAAGAAGGAATTTTATCCTATTAGCTCTCTTTAAATTGCATTTTTGAAAACAGCCTGCAGTCACAGATTTCAAACTGAAAAGTGCATGCAGATGTTCTGCAGACATACCTTCTCTTCATTCAACAACTGTGGATTAAGTACCTGCTTATAGTAGGCCACACTGTTCGCCCTTGACCTTAACTTCCTGGCAATGATACTCTGAAGTACTTATTTTGATCCCCACTTTTCTGGTTGGGAAACTGAGTCTAATACCTACGTGATTTTCCTAAGGTCGTCCCGCTAAACCCGGGAAAAGGCAGCTGGCTCACAGATCTTTCCAGCACATTAGCCTGTCCCTCAGAGGATGTACCACCCACTGGGCCAGCAAGACAGGTAAAGTGGGCAATTACCAGACACACTGGGGGCTGCGAGGCCCCCATCCACCTGGGGACCATCGGAGAAGGTCTGGTAAAATATAACAGTTTAAAATATTTCTTTGCAACATTTAAGAAGCTGTTTCAAATCTTCAGCACAGTTTCTATTTTGAACGGCACTTGTTTTTGTGAAATTCTCCCAATGCCTCGGAGAAAGGTACTGTGGGATGGAAACTGGTTTTAGACACTTTGCCCTCTTGTGCAGTTCTTTCTGGAGCCACCGTGTGGTATCGTTGTGCAATTGAAAGAGCCGCGTCTTTCAGCGCCCCGGGCCTTCCTCTGACCAGTTCTCAACTAAGAAGAATCTTTTCTGCATCTTACCTGTCCGTTCTCTTCTAGGTGCTTATATCTTTCCCCTGACATAGGGCTTTATAAGCGTCTGTGTTGGCAGATTTCTCCGGAAGGTGAGGAAACCAGCTAGCCCAATACGTGCATTCAGAAAAAATCAGTAGGGCCCGTGTACCCATGTCACTGCTTCAAAGAAGAGCCATCCTGTGTTTGCTGGCCGGCCGCGTTCATCGCCGCGCCACACGGGGGAGCGGCGCTTGGCCTGCTCCATCGGAGCGACCCCACGGCCGGCGCGTGGGACAGCCCCACTCGGGTGCACCGGCTTAAGCTGGTGCTTTGATGCTCTGCAGCTTTTCCATCATGAAAGCCACATAAAAGCCCATGAAAAATTAGGTCTCATGTTAAAAAACCCCCTAAGGGAGAGCTATCGCTGGGGGAGGACAGGGCAGACGGCTGGAATCTGGAAGGAGCGCGCTGCACTGAGCTTCGGAATCTGCATCGGAAGTCCTGGAATCTCCTCGGAAACCTATGGAAAAGGTTGAGTCTCTAACTTCCCATCTGTGCTTAAAAGATTATCCTGTTTTCTTTTTTTAAAAATATACTATAGATTTTTTTTATTAACATATAAAGCATTATTGGTTTCGGGGTGCAGGTCTGTGAATCATCAGTCTCACACACTTCACAGCACTCACCATAGCACATACCTTCCCCAGTGTCCATCCCCCAGCCGCCCCACCCCTCCCCACCCCCAGCATCCCTCAGTCTGTGTCCGGAGATTAAGGGTATCCTGTTTTCTACCCTCACGATCACCCTTCGGCTCTTACTGACTACATTATTCTGTTGTCGCGTTTGGACTCCTAGAGCACAATGGCTCAGACACCATCTCGGACTGTTTCAGAAGAGAACCAACACCCTAAGTCACATGGAGAGGTGTACCCAAGGCAGATGACAGCACAACCCTACTGCTTTTGTATTCCTGAAGAGTTTTCGAAGTGTTGTTCCTCAGGCATTATCTCGTTCATTCTCACAGCAACTCTGTAACGGGCATTGGAGGTCGGTGATTTTCTTCCAATCGCCAGTGACACGGGCAAGCGGGACCTGGGGCGGCTGGTTCTCCGTGTGCCGTGTTTCCACTCGATCCCAGCGAGCCCTGCCGGGCAGCAGACGCTAACAAACAAGCACGCTCAGTGAACGGAGTTTGGGATAAAAGGCAAGGAAAAGGCAGGCAATTGGGGAAACAGAGACTTCCATGAAGTGAGGGAAATTTCAATAATCAAAATGCAGTATATGCTTTCAGCTCCCATTTGGCAGAATTCTCGTAAAATAGCTTGGTAGGCGGCAGGAAAGTTGATTCCATGGCTTAAAAAAATCTCATCAGCTAATGTTTGTCATGATGTCTTTCATTTGAAAATGTGTTTTGCACATGTGGGTGCCTAATAAATGCTTCTTGCTAATGACAATGAGGACTGATGGACTGGAATCACCTTTGGCACTGAACTTGTCAGCTTTCGCAAGGGCAGCGTGTGATGAGGAGGGCTGCATCCCATTACCAGCCGGCTGAGCGCTTGAGTCTGCAATAGTGACTTGGAGAACACAGTGTGGTGGGGGTACAAGGACGGAAAACACAAGGCCGTGCACACCCGATGCCAGTCATTCCGATGAAAACTGAAAAATTCAGTCAATCATCTAAGGACTCATCCACGTGGCACCAAACATTTGAAAGACTGAGTGTTTGCAGTTTTCAGCAGGTTGGTGCCACACAGACTCACACAGACTCGTAGAGACCAGCGATGCCCCAAGATAAACTCTTGGGTAACATGGCACACTTGGGCCCACAGGAGCATCTCATTCATTCATTCCCTCAGTAAATACCTTTCTAAGAAGGAGAACTATGTGTCACCAGTCACTGTTTTTGTACAAGGGACCAAGCATATAAAAGCACTTCCAGTCCAACAGGGGAAGACAGTAATTAGAATGTGAGGTAATAAAATCTGTCCCAGAGACATAAACAAAATGCCAAGGGGAAGCAAAGCGGAAATGAGCTACCTCTGCCTGAAAGTTTGCAACGCTTCAAAGATGAGACGGCATTTGAACGAGGTCTTGTCATACCTCAACAGAGCAGACATAGGTGCTCCACGTGAGAAAGAAAGGCAGAATGATGTATATAAAGACAAAGAGATACTTAAAAATGCTTTTTAGGGAAAAGGACCCCTCAGGATGAACATGAGGTACATCGGCTGTACCTTCTCGAGGTCCTGTGCATCCGAGGACCAGGCTGCAGTCCGCCTCCAGCTATACACCGGCCCTGAACCAAGGGGTGCGTGGGCAAGAGGACATGCTCACCCGCAGCCCACGCTCACCCCCTCCCCGCCACCCTACCTTTGTCTTTCACAGACCATGGTCTGCTTTCTTAGGATCCAAAATCCCCTGTCCAAATGGCCCCCCAACCTAGTGGAGAGCTTGCAAGTTCCTTTCCCCAAAATCTGCCCTTCCAAAGGCAAAGCATGCCACCACGGCAAGCACCTCTACGCGGAGATGAGGCCGGGGGGCAGCTGCTGGGGAGCGCGTGGACAGGCGTGCGGACGAGCGTGGATGCGCACTCGAGTCCGCACCGCACGGCTGAGGTCACTCGCGCTGCGGCAGGGCTGGACGCAGTAACAGAAGGGGCGCGGGCTGCAGCTGGGGCTGGGAGCCAGCTCTCCCCACCCCACCCCACTTCAGAGTGGGGCTCTCAAGGGTCCAGGAAATGTAATTTGGAAGCCAACCAGCAGATCGTTATGAAGGTCGGATACCAGCGTAGTGCATTATTTCACAGACCGTGACCTTGCCTGATAACTTTTGAACATCTAAATGCACGCGGTGTGAGCCTCCACGGATGCCCTTGACCTGGGCTTTATAAATTTTAGAGACAAGTCTGTATTTGGGGAAACTGGTCGGAGAAGAAACCGGAAAGAAAGGCTGAGTCTAGGCTGTGAAGGGTTTTATATGAGAGGGTTGACACAGACACTTCTAAAAATAGATTTGTGCGATGTCGAATGGCTCAGACGTTTCCCTTTCACGTCTTCTCCATGATGACCTCCTCAGAGATGGCTTTCTTTTCCAAAATACCATTGTAATTATCCACAACATAGAGTTTAGCTCTTAATCATAGGTTATCAAATTGTTTACTAATTTCATCTTGACCCCCCTGCCTGACTATAAGCTCTAATGCAAGATAATAAATATCTAGCATCTTTAAAAATTTTTTTATTATGTTATGTTAGCCACCGTGCAGTACATCATTCGTTTTGGATGTAGTGTTCCGTGATTCTTTTTTTAGGTATAACACCCGCGCTCCACGCGATACGTGCCCTCCTTAGTCCCCACTACCAGCCTCACCCATCCCCCCACCCCTCCCTTCCAAAAACCCCCGTTTGTAGCATTTCGTTTTTGTCATCCAGGGATGTCTTGCATATTTTAAGGGTGGTGGTTTTTCTAGTAACTAATTAGTGATTCATTGCAAAAATTTGTTGATGAAAAGCGAATTTCAGGGTCACAGCTGAGCCATGCTCTGACGCCAACCCTTTCATATTCCTCTGTCCCTTTGGAACCGGCTCTATGATTTGCAGTTCCTGGTGCAAAACAAAAATGTGAGGCTTCTTGTTTAAAAATTAAGAATTCCAAGAAGGTGAGAGCAGAGCATTAAGTCAAGCATGGGCCCTTCTGAGTATGGCCTGTGTGTCAGCCCAGAGGGGTTCCCTTCACTCGTTGAAGATAAGTGCTTTCCTCCAGGTTTCGTTCGTAAACTGGGCGAATTAGTCTTTATGACTCTTTCCCAAAGTGTGGCTCAGTGGTACACAAGCTGATTTTATTTTATTTTGTTTTTAAAGATTTTATTGATTTATTTGACAGATCACAAGTAGGCAGAGAGGCAGGCAGAGAGAGAGGAGGAAGCAGGCTCCCCGCTGACCAGAGAGCCTGATGTGGGGCTCGATCCCAGGACTCTGAGATCATGACCTGAGCCAAAGTCAGAGGCTTAACCACTGAGTCACCCAGGCGCCCCAGACAAGCTGATTTTAGACCCCGAGCAGATGGACACTTGTGTGGTGCTTATGTACCCGCGTGTTATGATGCATGTAATAGTTATGCAAGTACGCTTTAGGGAAATACAATTTGCACATCAATCAATAACTTCATGTTTATTATTGTTTGGGACAAGGCTAAGTTTAAAAATGGATCGAATTAAAGAAAAATATTAAGTAAATAAGAAGAGGAATGGTATGCAGATGTTATAGAAAGCATAAAATGGTGTTCACGTGACAGAAGTTTGGAAGCAGTGGAAACGCTGGATGGTTACATCGTCCTAACGCCCCTACTATTTGGATAGCATCCTTGGGCCACATCTGACCTTTGATTTTCTGTTTTGGCTGATCCCTTTTTTGTGCTTTCCTGCTCATCTGGTACAAGATTTTCCAGTAGTGAAAAGGAAAGTCTGCCGAACCTGGAGCCTGGGTGGGGGCAGTCTTCAGGAATCACCAGGATCTCACAGTCCATCAACAGCCACTCACCACCACACCCTTTCCTGACCCTGTTTCACAGAGGGAGAAGATTCCTTACTAGGGCCAGAGAACTTGGAGCTAGACACAAAGCTGCTTCTACCAATTTCCAGTCAGCTTTCCACCCATTTTTGCCCTTCCCAGCTTTATGCATGTGCACGCAAAATTTTAGCAAAGATCACTAGGGACAATTGCCTAAATTTACACCCTTTATTTATCTTAAGTTCTTTTAAAAGCACAAAGTGGAATTCCTAATTTTATATGATCTTCTCGACATTCCAGTAAAGTATTAGTTTATCTCTATTGCCAAGTGGCCTGCCCTGGGACTGCCTGCAGGGCAAGTTTCTGCAGGAAGGCTTATATCCAACTTTTCCAGTTCCCAAATTCATAACATTTTCACCATTCTTTGCTAGGGCATTGAACACCAGAGCCCCAGGATTCCATTCTAGGTGCGATTTCTTCCTAAATTTGAACACCAGAGCCCCAGGATTCCATTCTAGATGCGACTTCTTCCTAAATTTATCCACGGCCAGTGGTCTACCTTCCCAACAGGTATTAATCTTAGGGATTTGGGAACAAGAAATCAGAATTCCTGGGAATTCTGATAGTCATAAGTTATTCTTAAAATCCTTCCAACATTCTTTACACTCTTTACTCATCGGGATCTCTAAAAAGTGTTTGTTTAATAAATGTATTCATTATTGATTATTAATTTATCAATGTTTATGGTTAATAAACAAGAGATATTAAGTTTGGTGGTACCAGAAAGAGCCATAGTCTATAGCAAATAGTCAAACAGTAGCAAACACCAGAAAACACTATTGAGAATTATTTAAGTAATGTGACATTTAGCTCTTCTAACAAGGACAGCAGCAGTACACAGAATCGTATGTCAGAATTACCAACAGAAGGACCGATTTCACCATTTCGCCTCCCAGCTTGTTGTTTCTGGAAACACTATTTGTAGAATTTGCATAAAATATTCCATATGATTGAACTTCCTGTATTTGTACTGTTTCCGGGAGTGAGTCTCTGTTGGCAGCACACGGGGCCGCAAACACACTGGTCCCGTGCAGGGGACACAAACAAGGCTGATCAGATGGTGATCCCTCCTGTGCGCTCCTGTCCTCGTACAGAGGAGGCTGCCCTTACACCGCCCCCGACAACAGGTCCCCATTTCCTGAGATTTCTTTGACTCAGCAACTTCTCTGCGTGGCTTACTAAGTTTAATTCTCTCAGGAGATAATACTTTTCTTTCCATTTTCCCGACCTCTCGGCCGATTTTCTTTG
This sequence comes from Martes martes, assembly GCF_963455335.1. Taxonomy (NCBI): domain Eukaryota; kingdom Metazoa; phylum Chordata; class Mammalia; order Carnivora; family Mustelidae; genus Martes; species Martes martes. Next base: position 66,443,983 of record NC_137903.1, read on the forward strand.
GGATGCATTTAGAAAAGACTATAACGGTAAACAACACACTGGGAGAACTTTGGGTGGAAATTTTAGTGGCGCACTACCTGCGACGGGCAGGGATCCAGGGTCGCAAGCGTCCGGGTGGAGCTCTTAGTCCAATTATTTGTGTTCCAAGAAAGAGAAGGGCAACAATTAAGCAAGGTTTCTAAAAGCACTTCCTGTTTTTAAATAAGGAACCCGTTAAGCCTCATATTAGATAATGAGGGTTCTACACGGACTTAAAATCCACTGTCTTCCCAGGAAGAGCTATTATTTAGGAGTTAATTGCTGGTTGCTTGTTCAGTCTTTCTGGGGCCGTCAGGTTATTGCTGAGTGGGGGCCTCATAAACAAGAAGCTTCCTAGCCTGTCCTCTCCAGACCAAATGGACATGTGTTTCCCATTTCAACATTTCATTGCCCCAACTGAAAACAAATCAGCTGTGTCTTTGGGATCTGAAGGGGAGAAGGTTGGGATTTATTCCTGGACAAGCCTGAGGAAAACATTACCCTAATGGATGAAATATGTTTGTACTAAAGACTTCTTAGAAGTGTTGAACGGATCTTTCCCAACTTGATCTCCTTTTCCTTGAAAAGAAAGAAGATGCAGTCAAGTCCGTCAGGATCATCCTAGCGCTTTGTCCTTAAAGGAGGAGTAATGGGTAAAACTTGCCTTGGTTTAGGTCAGACTCAGGAGTACTGACTGTCTTTAGAGACAATTCACACACCTTTGACAATGCGGTCTAGAAGTCAGATTCTCTCTTGGCCACGCACAGCAATAGAAACCCACTTCCTGTTTTCTGAAGCCAAATTCCTCCTTTGGTTCAGTCTTTCCCAAGAAGGCTCTTCCTGATTTCTCAATACTCAATGTGGTCAGCAAGAAAATTGGTTCTGGAAAAAATATTTGACTTTCTGTTGAGAAAATAATGGTCTTCTTAAGACTGCAAGCCCACTGTGGAGGAATTTTGGCTTATTTTATGTTTTGCACCCTGATGGAGCACAGGAAATCGGAAAATAGATTATTTTCCTTGGAAAACCTGGAGCATGTTTGCTTTAGCAATTGGACAATTTTTAGAGTTCAAACTGGCCAGCACGATGTGGGGGCCACGCTCAAAATGGTGTGTCAGGGTCTAAAGCAAAATTAGGGAAATTCATCAACACTGATGGCTTTGTCCTGAAATCCATGTGATAGGGCTGCCCAGTCAGCAAAATATGTTGGTTTCTTTTTCTTTTCTGAGTTGCATTTTGCCATAAAAGGCTTGGAAACTCAAAGAAACTTGAGAGCTGGCATGTCCCCCTGGTGTACCCAGCTAGCTACCAGAAGCTGGCACCTTGCTTATTTTGGGGCCATGCCACTCAGGCGGTGAAAATACATCAGAGTCATATAAAAACGACATTTAAAAATTCTCCTCATGTAGCTATCTGACTCAAACTTAGAACGAAATGTAGAAATCACTTACAACAATAAACATCACTCAGATTGGTGAGCCTCCATCTGGAGACAGGATAAGAGAACATTTCCTGTTTTGGGCTTGCTCCTAGAACCAACTGTCTCTTAGCAGAGAAAATTTTAGCAGAATCAGTAAGAATCAGTTGGTGGTTTTACCTAAAGTGTCTCCTGGCTTTCCTGGACCTATGCTTCTGGAATACCCCTGATGTCTATGACTTTCATACATGGTCCATGATATTTCCCCATCATATTTCTTTGGTTAATGATATTGTTTAATGTAATCAATTTCTGATAAAAAGGTAGTCTATATAATGAGTTCTTTGCTATTTAAAAATTATATAATCAGTATTCATAAAGATCAAGCTTGGTAGCTGTCTTGTTCAACTCTTCTGTAAGCTTTCTAGTTTTTAATCTTCTTTATCATTTACCAAGAGAAGTATGTTAAAATTTCCAATTGTGATTGTAGATTTTTACATTTCTTTTTATAGTTCTGTCATTTTATATACTATAAATTTTAAGGCTACATCATTACACGTTGCTAAGTGTTATTTAAAATTGTGATGGCTTCGTGTTGAATTGTTCTTTTTATCGTTATGTGATAGCCCTTCTTATCCCTAATGGTGCTCTTTGCCTTAACATCTATGTTATCTCTTATTAATATGGAAAAGCCAAGTTTCTTTGGTCTAATACTCATCTGATTTATATTCTCTTCAAAATATCCTTGTGTTTTATGCATCTCCTGTCAACAGCGTGTATTTGTAGGAAATGCAATCCCATCTCAACACTAGCCATTGATTTGATGTTGGGGTGAGATGGGAAAGAGGCACATTGCCTCCTGAGAGGGTAGGGCCCGAGGTAGGTTCCCAGTGACAGAGACAGCAGGTCATATGGGAAACAGCCCAGACTTCAGTTTTTTGAGTCTTGGAGAGGGACATTCCACAGTCATTTCTAGGCCTCCGGGGTGACTGCCTTTTCCCTTGCTGACTCAAAAACAGTAAGTTCCAAACAGACTCTTTGAAACTCGCTTGGAGTCAGGAAGGGAGAGGTTGGGAATCAGGAGGAATAGGGAGTGCCATCCAGGCTGAGGAGAGTCTCTAGCAGACTGTCAGCAAACACCTCCTCCCTGAGGAGAAGGAGCATCGCACAGTCAGGAGACAGGAAGGAGGAGGAACTGAAGTAAAACACAGTCTTCCCTCAACAACGAGCTCTGTGCCCTGCTGCTTTGTGGCTGAGCTCCCTGTGTAACCGAAGAGGAGAGAGGAATTCGTGGGAGCTCCACAGTCATTGTTCTGTCGGATTTCCACTGGGGTGGGAGAAAGGGCTTCTAAACTTTTGAGGGCCATTTTTGTATTCAAGGCAAACACAAAAACAGACAAACAAAAAACTCCAAAGAACAAAAACAAAAAACCACACACCAAAAAAAAAGTCAATTTTTAAAAAGTTCTTATTTAAATTTCAGTTAGTTAACACACAATGCAATACTCATTTCAGGTGTACATAATGACTCACCACTTCCTTATGTCGCCCTGGGCTCATCACAGCAAGTGCACGCTCAGTCCCTGCCAACCACCCAACACAACCCCGAACTCCCCTTCCTTCTGCTAACCATCGGTTCGTCCTTTATGATTAAGAGTCTGTCTGTTGGTTTGCCTCTCTCTCGCCTTTTGTTCATCCTTTGTGCATTTGCTTTGTTTCTTAAATTCCAATATTAGTGAAATCATATAGTATTTGTCTTTCTCTGATGGATTTATTTTGCTTAACATAATACTCTCTAGCTCTCTTCGTGTCATTGCAAATGTCAAGATTTCATTCTTTTTTATGGCTGGGTAACACTCCATTACATATATATACACACACACAACAGAATACTAAATTACATATGTATAAGTATATATGTGTGTGTGTGTGTGTGTGTGTGTATACGTATATATAAATATATATATACGTAAATATATATATATATACATATATATTTATATATATATAAATACCACATCTTCTTCATCCATTCATCAATTGATGGACACTTGGGCTGTTTCCATAATTTGGCTGTTGCAGATAATGTTGCTATAACCATCAGGGTACACGTATCCCTTTGAATTAGTACTTTTGTATTTGACTAAATACCCAGCAGTACAAATGCTGGGTCGTAGGGTAGCTCTATTTTTAACTTTCTGTGGAACCTCCACACTGTTTTTCCCAGTGGCTGCACCAGTTTGCATTCCCGTCAACAACGTGAGAGGGTTTCCCTTTCTCCGAATCCCTGCCAAAATCCGTTGTTCTTGTGTTGTTGATTTTAGCCATTCCGACAGGTGTGGGATGATCAGTGATGTTGAGCATCTTTTCATGTATCTTTTGGTCATGTGTATGTCTTTGGAGAAATATCTATTCATGTCTTCTGCCCATTTTTTAATTGGATTATTGTTTCTCGGGTGTTGAGTTGTGTACTTTTTAAAAAATATTTTGGATACTAGCCCTTTATCAGACACGTCATTTGCAAACATTTTCTCCCATTCTGTAGGTTGTCTTTCAGCTTTATTGATTGTTCCCTTTGTTGTGTAGAAGTTTTTATTTTGGGGACGCCTGGGTGGCTCAGTTGGTTAAGCAGCTGCCTTCGGCTCAGGTCATGATCCCAGCGTCCTGGGATCGAGTCCCACATCGGGCTCCTTGCTCGGCGGGGAGCCTGCTTCTCCCTCTGCCTCTGCCTACCACACTGTCTGCCTGTGTTTGCTCACTCTCTCTCTCTAACAAATAAATAAGTTAAAAAAAAAAAAGAAGTTTTTATTTTGATGAAGTCCCATAGTTTATTTTTGCTTTTGTTTCTCTTGCCTCAGGAGACGTATCTAGAAAGAAGTTGTTACATTATTGCCTGTAAGGACCCCTCAATTTTTTTAAAAGGATTTTCTTTCTTTCTTTATTTGACAGAGCGAGCGAGCTCCTACCCAAGCAGGCAGAGTGGCGGGCAGAAGGAGGGGGCGTCGCAGGCTCCCCGCCGAGCAGAGAGCCCCATGCAGGGCTCAGTCCCAGGACCCTGAGATCACGACCTGAGTCCAAGGCAGCCGCTTAACCGACTGAGCCACCCAGGCGCCCCCAGATACCTCAACTGTAAGAGAAAAGAGAATCTAGGCAAAGGGAAAACCGTCTTGTGTGTGCTTCCGGGAAGAGCAGGCGGTCCCACACGTTCTAAACTACATGTTCCTTCTTTTCCTTTCTGCGCTTTCCCTCCTCCGTTTCTCTCTGCCACACTTGCCTCATCCTTGAATTTCTTCGGCTTTGGTGCCACACAGAGAGCCTGGGCCACCTGATGACATCCCGGGGCTCTCTCCCCTGTACCTGAGTTGTCCCCTGATCGTGCAGAAAGACAAGGAAGTCCACAACGTGATTGAAGTAGGCTGTCAGTGCTTTGTGTATGTGATTCTTTAATCCCGCCCCCAACCTGTGAGGCAGGTCCTCACTTTACAAAGAAGAAAAATACACATGGGGCAGGAGCAACTTCCCGAGATCACATGGCAGATTAGTAACTAAGCAGGGACCAGAAACAAGGCCCGCGCTGTCTCACTGCGTTATGTTACCCCCTTCGGTTCTCCTCTGCAGAGATCTTGTCCATGTGCTGTTCTGCCGCGGGACTCTCAGACTTCACACACTCACACACACACACACACACACACACACCCCTCTTCTTCCCTCTTTTCCCCCATTCCTTGTCTTAAAACTATGTCCTATTCTTTCAAGATCATGCAGGAATGATAAAAACTGGCTAATGAAAACTTCAGGGCATGGGTCACCTCATACAGCCCAGAGCATGGGAGACTCCTGGAAACGCATACTCTGAAGGTACAAATTTAGGTCCAGTAGTAAACCGAGGGAGATATTTTTGGTAGAAATCTTTCAGAGACATCAACACTTCCATACCTCGAAGCTTGATTAGGTGAGTTAAGTTATATGCAGGATTTTTTTTTCTTTAGTCCTCTAAGAAAATATACTATGACATCTTTGCTCTCTACTTGGCTACAACAAAACCTGGGATTATACAAACACACCCACCTCAATCTCCCATCTCCCCCCACAGAGGCGGTAAGATAGACATACGTGTTCTTTTCTTCCCACATTTAACAAGTTTTGAAATATAATATTCACAGAAAAGTAGAGAGATCAATATCATGAACATGTTGTACTTACCACACAGCTTTCGTCAAACTTTAATACTTGTCCTCTTTGTTTCTCATTTTTTTTAAAGATTTTATTTATTTATTTGACAGACAGAGATCACAAGTAGGCAGAGAGGCAGGCAGAGAGGGAGGGGGAAGCAGGCTCCCCGCTGAGCAGAGAGCCCGATGTGGGGCTCCATCCCAGGACCCTGAGATCATGACCCGAGCCGAAGGCAGAGACTTTAGCCCACTGAGCCACCCAGGCACCCCTGTTTCTCATATTTTTTTTAAGAAATAAGATATTTCAGATATGTTTGGAGCACTCAGGGTGCCCTTTCCAATCCATTCCCTTGTCTCCTTACTCAGAAGTTGCTTTTCCTGAAGTTATTATTCTGAAATTGCTTTTCATTCCTACGCATCTTTTTATATTTTTACCACATACATTCATGTTTACAAACAATATATATTTTAGAGTGCATTTTTAAACTTCGTAAAATAGTGTCACACAGTCTTCTGTAACTTACTTTTCCCCCTCAAAGCTATGTTTCTGAGAGCTGTCCGAGTGGACATGTGTAGCCATGGTTCACTCACTCATTTTTTATTTCTGAGTAGTTTTCCATTATACGAATATGTCACAGCTTATTTATTCTTCCATTGATGGACATTTCGTTTATTTCCGAAATTTCGTTTTTACAAACCATTCCGCAGTGAACGTTTTTGTTCCTGTGCTCGTGTGTGAGTTTCTCTAGCTGTCCAGTTTTGCCGGCCTTAATTTACCTATTCTTGACTGAGTGACACTAAGCAAATAAATATATGACTCTAAGAAATAGTTTTCAGATGCCTTCAGTTTGTAGAAGACCTGGCTATCTTCCTTTCAGGAACGGTGCTATTTTATAACTAGAATAACATTTTGGAAGTTATTTTCCAGGAAGCCCACAGTGTTAGGCATTAATTTACTGAAAATGTTTTTTAGTGTATTAATTTATTATTACATTTAATTACTTTATTAGGAGTAATCCAAAAGGCACAAGATCCATTATATGGATAACCATATAACGTCCAGTGTGGGAGAATTAGAATATGTGGTCAGGGAGAGCTATAAGGCTATGAGATACAAGAAACATCTTGAAATGCAGGTAGCATAGAAAAAAGGAAGGATAGAGGGTAGGGAGGGAGGAGGGGGGGAACAAATAGGGAAAGAGAGGAGAAAGTGGAAGGAGGTGTACCAGTCAGGTGGGTGCAGTTAGAAATAGGCCCTGTTGTGTAATGGTTAAACATAGCAGAACTTCATTTCTCTGTCATCTAACACTCCAAGATGCTTCCTGGCCAGCAAGCGTTGTACCTTTGCTTCCTGCAGTCACTTTCCAGGGTCCGAGGCTGACTGCTGCCTTACCATTTTTAAAATACAGCCTCCAGAGTTGAAATGGCCTGGGGACTGAGCGCTGCAGTAGTGCCCGGAACTAGAGATGGGGACAAGAGGAATCGTGTCGGTGCCTAAGTAGTACCTGAAACAGGCAGGCGCCCTGCTTTGGGTGCTCAGTACCTCTCAACCCACAGGACACGATGTCCGGGTCATGGGTGTCCACGAAACAAATCAGGACGATAGAGTCCTCCCCCAGGATTTTCGTAACAGGAGCTTGTTTCTCTGATCTTTTTTTCCCAAGTGAAGTGGATGGAGGGCTGCGTCTGTCGGTAGCTGCTTTCCCTGCTACGTGGAGAAAACTCGCACGCAGAGGTGAGAGGCAGACAGAGTTCTGGGGATGTCAATTCTCAGGTCTGTTGCCTGGGGTTTTCAGAGCTACCCTAGTTCCTAGAGCTCCTCCTTTCATTCTTTGACTTACCCCCCATCCACGTAACAAATCCCCTGATTAAACCATCACCGCCTAATTTGAGTTGGGTTTCTGCCACTTGCAACCGAAATGTACCCGACATATAGAAACTGATGGGTAAAAGCGGAGCATTGTTTGTTACAGGCCCTGAAATCGAGAACCAGGTGACCTGAGGTACTCGGTAGACCAGGGAGGATCTTTACCCAATGCCAGGCCTCCAAGCCTCCCAAGGGTCAGACAATAGCAAACTCTGCAGAATGTAAGACTTCCCTCTTTTCTAGCGGAGTCAGAAGGTTTGAGACACAGTGGGAATTACAGGGGCTTAAAAGGAGCTGGAGAAATGACTGGGAGTCTTCGTTCTCGGCCCCTTCCCAAACCTCCCTGCTGTCCCATCCCCCCGCAAGCCTGATGCGAAGTGTCAGGACCCTGTTGACTGTAAAGCCCTTTATACTGAGATGATACTGAGTAGAGGAGGCAAGTGAACTTTTTTCAAAACTCTTCTCAGCCTGTCCCATGGGAGAAGTAAACTGAGGCCTTAGGGGTAAGCAGAGCTCTGAGTCCTGTTCAGAGAGGAAAAAAAAAAAAATAGTGGGGCCAAGATGGATCTACATTCAAGAATTACGTCTCAACAAGATTTCTGGTATCGGTTTCTGTTTAATGGGCTATCCAGAAAGTGAACCAAAAGGTAACCAGGCCAGATCTGAAAAGAGGTGTGTGGTGCTCCTCCACCGGGCGCCGTCCGGGCAAGAGTACGAATGAAAATCCACGTTTATATCCAGACATTTCTGTTATCAGTCAAGCTAACAAACTATTCAACAAATTATGTCCGACACGCTTCCCTTAATGAATATTCTTCCATATTGACCTGGAAACTCAGGCTGACATGTAGAATTCTCAAACTATTTGGAATTCCTTCCCAGAATATGGCACTATATTGGGGATGGTCTATACCCAACCTGTGCCCTGCTCACTTCCCCTTCCACGTCAGCCCATCCTGCACCCCAAGTAGACTTCCATCTACAAGGGTGGCAATGGCATTGTGTCCACCGAGCTCCGTCTACACACCCTGAACCCCCAAACAGCAGTCGCGGGAAGAGAGGCCCATGGGGCCCTGAAGGTGGGCTCCAGATTGCCGGGACAGGGAGCACCAGTCAGAAGCGCCGAAGCATGGTCTACAGTGAGGACGGCAGGTTCCAGGTCCGCACCTCCAGCTGGCGCTGCAGACTCGTTGCCCAGAGGACGGACACCGTCGGAAGGGCCCGGGCGGGCTCTGGGGCAGGGCATATGGACCTTGGCTTGTCCAGGGGTGCGACCTCATTCCAGCCTCTGGGACCCCAGGAGCAGCTCGGCTCCGGCAGTCATACTTTGGGTCCAGTGGACACCCCCGTGGGTTTTAAACACAGCCCTTGTGATTTGAACCAGTTGCCACCTGCAGCTCAAAGAATCCTTATTCATAGTCTTTCGATGCCAAAGGGTTTCGAGCAAGTAGTCTATGAGCCACCACTTCCACTTCCATTTTTTAAGGAACTCATTCTTTTTTTCTTTTTTTAAGATTTTTATTTAGTTTGACAGACAGAGATCACAGGTAGGCAGAGAGGCAGGCAGAGAGAGAGGAAGGGAAGCGGGCTCACCGCTGAGCAGAGAGCCCGATGCGGGACTCGATCCCAGGACTCTGGGATCCTGACCCGAGGTGAAGGCAGAGGCTTTAACCCACGGAGCCACCCGGGCGCCCTAAGGAACTCATTCTTACCATGACTGGTCAAAATGTGTCTTCTTCCCCCAGCACCGCAGTAAACATACACAAGAAAGTCATGCGTCCAGTGGCCTTTCCTCCCCCCTCAGGGAAGCTGGTCTGCTCCCCAGCATCTGGCCACACTCAACACTCTCTTCTCTTTGGAGACTCCTCTTGCCTTAACTCTGGGGCAGCCAACAAGCCGGTCTTCCTCCTGCTTCTCGAACAGCTCCTTGCAAATGGCCTTCAGCCGCTGTCTCCTCGCTACATGTTCTGCAGAGATGGACCTTCCTCCCTGGGCTGAAACTACAGGTGACCCTCTGAACCACATGGCGTTGGGCCACCATCCCTGGTGCGGTCAAAAGTCCACGTGAAACTTTCCACTCCCCTAAAACTTAACGACTAGTCCCTGCTCTTGACCAGAATCCTTACCAAGGGCATAAAAAGTCTTCCCACACAAATTCTGTGCATGTATTAGATGCCGATCTTTATAATAAAGTAAGCTAGACAGAAGAAAATGTTATGACGAAAATCATAAAGGGCCACCTGGGTGGCTCAGTTGGTTAAGGATCGGCTTTGGCTCAGGTCACGATCTCAGGGTCCTGGGACTGAACCCTGCATTGGGCTCCCTGCTAGTGGGGAGTCTGCGTCTCCTTCTCCCTCTGTCCCTTAACCCCCCTCCTTGTGCTCTCTCTTTATCAAATAAATGAAGTCTTTTAAAGAAAGCAAATCATAAGGAAGAGAAAATATACCTACAGTACTGTGCTGTAAAAAATCCACATTGGTGTGAACCTGGGCAGTTCAAAAGTGTGTTGTTCAAGGGTCCACTACACTTCCAGTGGAAGCACAAGGATGCTCTCTCTTCTCGAAGAACTCACTCATTCTTGTACCTCAAGGTATCACCTCCTTAAAGATGAATCCCAAAGTTCTATCCCCATCTTTGACCTTGGTTTCAAGCCAAGTTTTCATATCTTAACTTACATTTTGTTGTTTTCAAATTCAGTTAACGTCCTTAAAACTGCAGCTACTGCCTTCCTTCACAGGGTCTCCCGTTTCGGTTGGTTTTTGTCAGTTTCGTCTGTGATCCCTTCTCCGAGTTGCCACTTTTCCCTTTATTATTATCTTAGACTCTATTCTCTTTTTCCTGCCATAAAGTCTTGTTGCTTCTTTCCTTGCAAGATGTTCCCTATTCAACCTTTGCTTTTTGTCCCCCTTCTAACTGTTCTGCTTCTAGTTCCTGTTCTGTTCTGGCTTATCTTCATTCTTTTACCACAGCAATCCTGCCGTAGTAGTATTTTTTGCATGACTTTTTTTTTCCTACTTAATAACTTTTAGTGGATTTCTATGGCTTGAGCAAAATTCCAAACTCCTCTGTCCCGACACACTACACTCTGCAAGATGAAGGCTCAGTTTCGATCTCGTGTTGTCCTCCACGTGGATTCAAGACAAGCCCTCCATTCCCTCTGGGCCCGTATTGTCATGGTCCCCGAACACAGATTCCTCCTTCCTGTGTCCCCACGTTCATCCGTTTTCTGTTCTCTGACTTGAAGACAGCACCTCCTGTCTTCCCAGTCCTAGATGATTAAACGAGCCCCAGTTCTTCCGTGAAACCCTCTCTCACTTCAGCTCAGCGTTTCTTTCTTCCTTCTGGACTCCCGTCGACCCTATTCATTTGACACATTCACTTATTGTCTTGACTGTTGCATACGTGGGTTCATCATGGACTTCCCTTTTAAATCGGATCTTAATCTATATGAAAACAGAACATATGCCTCCCAGTTTGGTTTTCTATCCCCATCCCCCAAACCACACACCCAGTGCTAAACACAGTAGGTGCTTAAGTTTTACTCTGTTACTTCTTTATTCCAAAATAAATGTGTGTGCTAGTTTGTCTGTTTTGTCATATAGAGCTGGTATTGTGGATTCTAAAGAAATGGGTAAAAATTAACTAAATTCTCATAAAAGTGTCCCTTTACGCATTATGCCAATAAATATCCCCTCTCCCTTCCACCATTGTCCTTGCTTTTGAGGAATAGACTATTTGCATTTTTTTAAAAGATTTTATTTATTTATTTGACAGAGATCACAAGTAGTCAGAGAAGCAGGCAGAGAGAGAGAGAGGAGGAAGCAGGTTCCCTGCTGAGCAGAGAGCCTGATGTGGGGCTCGATCCCAGGACCCTGGGATCATGACCTGAGCCGAAGGTAGAGGCTTTAACCCACTGAGCCACCCAGGCGCCCCTAGACTATTTGCATTTTTAAGAAATACTGTCACACTCCAATAAAAGTTCTGTTCACAAATCCCTCTTATCTTCACTCTTCCCTGCAAGCACCCTTAGGTCCTAGCAGATTTATTTTTGAAGTTCAAAGAGAAAAGAATCAGCAGACTCAAATGTATATAACAAAAGACCGCATAGTAGTATCCTTCTTCTTTTTATTGAAAAGGAATCATTTCTATTCTAGCGCAAACAATGTATATTTTACATCATAAAGCAAGATATAATTTACATATTACATTTATTATGAGCTCTTATACCCTAAGTGTCATTCCCTTTTTTATTCAGTCACCTCTTCTGGTTTGACTTAACCTGCCAAGTGTCCTACAGATCAGCATCTTGTTTGGGAAGGGACTGGGGACACAGACAGATAGTTTGCATGTTTTCATCTGTATCTGGGTATAATGATGGTGCGGAACAGGGAGGATGCCTTGGAACTTTGTTGGCCTGAGGCCCTCTGTTGAGACCTGGCTTGGAAGCCAAAAGGCTACTCCTCTAAATCGTATATCAAACTGCTACTTAAAAAAAAAAAATCAATAATAAATGAACAATACTGAGTGCTTGTCTCATGTGTATACTTCTTGATCAGGTGCTTAGATAATAAATGTTTGTGGTGTCGAGTCACTAGCAATGAAAGTTCCTATGGCTGACCAGCCCTGGCTACTCTCTGATTTCCCAGGCATGGCTTCCCGGGCATTGGTGGCAAAACTGCCCAGTTTCACGTAGCATTTGGGTTTGGGTTTTGGGTTCAGGCTTTTCTGTTCTCTACTGAAAACGGATGTCAGGACGAAAGCTTCAGATGACTTTGTGTCACATGACCTTCTTTTCCTTTCCTCCCTCTTCAGAAATTCCCCTTTCCTAGCAACATCTTGTCTTGTAAGAGTTCTCTCCCCTGCACTATAGCCCAAAGTCCAAACTCCAAATGTTCACCAGTTTCTTGGCTTGCACTCATTTCACAAAGAACGTTTTCGTCTGCTAGTCTACACTGTTCCTTCGAATCTTGATAATCCGCAGCAGCTAGTGGGACCAAAGAATTCGTCGAGGGAATCCTTAGGAAGCAAGTAATATGTGGTGTTCAGCCAGCCCACATGAAACATCAGTAAGAAATATTTTAATCATACACTAAAAGAAGAGGGGATCAGTGGATGGAAGCAAAATGCACAAGATGGGCTTTCTTCTTCTTACTAAGAGAAGCATAGATTCAACATTTAAAATGCATTTTCAGATTGGTGGCTGTTTGGCTGAAAAAGTTCCACCATTGGTTCAACTTGCTAGGCCGAGGGGGGAACAAGTGTGCGCTGAAAGTGCATCGTCAACTCAGCAGTCCAAGCCTGTCACTCAGAGTTGGCGTGTTTGGCCAAAACCAATCTAAAGCATTTTAATTAATGATAACTAAAGTTATTAGAACCAACCTGGTCAGGATAAAAATATGTCTGTTCTGTATATCTTAAATTACTCTTTGGTCAAGTGATGTGATTTTTGAGAGGTCTGTAAATATAAACCTATTTCTCATTTCCAAATACAAAGCTATGGGTATTTACAGCAAGGTAGCATTTCCTTGCTAGAAAACAAGGCTTCCAGGTACCATATCCTTCCATTAACATTGTATACTTTTGTAGTCCCTTTCCTCCCATGGCTACCAAGTGCTGCACAAGCAGAGAACACAGGAAAGAATGAAGGAGCAAATGAATAGAGCCTCACAACACCCCTGTGAGGTAGGTAAGTATTGTTAAACCCATTTTACAAAAAGGTAAACTGAGGCACAGCATGGTGGTGTGGTTTGGTCTTGTCCACCCGACAAGTTACAAAAGCACAGCTGGAGACAAAAAGAAACAAAGACAGGTCAGTCCTGGCTCGCAGCCCTAGGCACTAAACTTTATTTCAAAATATTAGTAAAAGAATAGCCCACAGTCGCCTTTTAAATTTTTGGAATTTAGACAAGACATTAAGGATTCCATTCAAACATGTGCCTTTCAGATTCCTGTTGAGTGGAGAAGGGGCAGATGACAACATGGCTTTCCCTCCTCTAAATGTAATCCCCGTGACATATCAAGATATACTCCACCAGAGCTGATTCCAAACTCAAGAACATTTTTATAGCCTCGAATAGACTCTTATTCAAAGCTCAAATGTGAAAATGAGACCTGTTCTGAAACAGATGCCCTGTGAAGTGCTGTGTGGCCTTGATGAGAATTTTGTGTCAAGAAAGAAAGGAAATGAGATCCCCCAAAACATCTCATCACTGTAGAGATTAAGGACAGTGGTGATGGTGTGAGATTTGCTTTTGGTAGTGTTCGAGAAACTGCAAACTCAAGCTTGCAAGAATATTTTAGATATATATATATACATAAAATATATAAATATATACAGTATATATATAAGTGTGCATCTGACTATCCTTAAGGCACTAAAGAGATGTAGGCCATGCCTTTCACAACTCAGTCTTTGTTTTCCTAAAGAAATCTCTCTCCTTCTCTCGAGTGTCAAGCCCGTGACAACAAAATCATTCAAAAACAACAAATACCTTTGACTTACGATGGCTGATTGCCTGGATGGGGGTGAGGGGTGGTGGTGATGGCGATATTGTCATCTACAGCTTAGAGCTTAAATCTCTAGCTGATAAGGAGAGCTTCGATCTACAGCTTAGAGCTCAGAATTAGCCAGACACAAGCCAGTGACCAGATGTTGTACATAATTGCTTTCTGAACAGTAGCTGATGGAAAGACCTTACCCGTGACCGACAGACATGGAGACCACAAGACAGGAAATCGTGTCTGGCACAGATTTTTCAGAGAGACTTTGGCTTCTCAGAAGCTCCTAGAGCTTTTATACAGAGAACTGGGAAGGAGGATAGGGGCAAGGCACTGAGGTTCAAACAGGTCACTGAGGAGATGCTAGACAATGACTCTGAATGTATATGTGGTTTCTTTGGCTGCTGTCGTTTTTTTGTTTTGTTTTGTTTTGTTTTGAAACCCATATGGCCATGGGGGTGGGAGGGCTGAACCTAACTGAAGAAGCTTGGAGTATATTAAAGCAAAGCACACGAGGAGAAGGAAAAACAAAATCCACACACGCAGAAGCACGGGGTGGTGGTGGTACCCCGGAGGGAGGAGAAACATTGGTGAACTAATTTTCATTTTGCTCCTCTCCTGCTTTTCTCTGCCATGGTCCCAATGTTTGAGTTCAGGTTTTGTTTGTTTGTTTGTTTGTTTTATTTTTTCCCCAGCAGATGAAGAAATGACAGAGCAGGATAGGTGTCTTATGGTGTTTGATTTCTTCGTAGGCCTGTTTAATGGTTTTTTTCTCCTCAGTTGACTGTTGGCACCTGGTTCCTCTGTAAACTATATTCCTTGGCCTTCAGTCTCAGGTTGGCAATGCTGTTGGCCATGTGGATGCCCTGAGCAGGGCTAGTGTTGGCACATGTGGCAGAGTAAGTAGCCATGGCGCTGTAGGGACAAAGGAGAGAGCAGGAAGAATAACAGGCGTTAGTTTCACGAAGCCGCAGGTCGGTGCCCCCGGAGGACACGAGTCTCCGCACGGGGCGGGCGCGGCCGGGCGGGCTGGACGGGTGACCTCTGAGGTCCCTTTGGGCCCCGGACCTGCATGGGTCTAGGGCACTCGGAAAGGCCGGCAGCGTCCGGAAGGGCAGGGGAAGCGCAGGGGAGAGCGGGACAGGGACAGGGACAGGGCGCGGAGAGGGATCCGCCGCGTGGGACACGGTGAGGCCCAACGGACGTCTGGGCCGAGAGGGGGCAGCTGCGTCTGCGGAAAAGCGGGGCGTTCGGGCCTCCGGCCGAGCAGCCGGAGCGGTGTGGGGGGTCCCCGCGTCCGTCCCAGCGCG
The DNA here is from genome assembly GCF_963455335.1 of Martes martes. Lineage (NCBI taxonomy): Eukaryota > Metazoa > Chordata > Mammalia > Carnivora > Mustelidae > Martes > Martes martes. The sequence continues at coordinate 66,459,265 of NC_137903.1, forward strand.
CGGGAGCGGGAGCGGGAGCGGGACACGCGGCGTCCGGAAGGGGGGCCCCGCCCTCGCCACTCGAAGGAGCCGACTCCGCGCCCCCCACGCTGCGGGCCCGGGGCGGGGGGCCCGGGGCGGGGGTGGGGGGGCGCCCGGGAGCTGCTTGCGGAGCAGCAGAGCCCCCCTGCCTGGCGCCGCGCCCGGGCACCGCGGGGTCGCCGCTTCCTGTCCCACCGGCCTTGACTTTGCAGCTTCTTCTCAAGAGCACTAGTAGCCCGGGATGCCTTGGGGAGCTGTTCGGGTCCCCCGGGCGGACGAGCCAAGGCTCCGTCGGGTTCAGGATGCCCGGCCTCAGAGGGAACTGTCTCTCTTTTCCTTATTCCCGAGAAAAACCTGAAGTTGTTTTCATTGTCAGAGATGGTCATTGAGACCTAGAAAAGCAGCTGGACAGAAATGGGCATTTGGTGGTTTTCCGTTCATGGAAATCATGAATTTCTTTTAAAGGAAAAAGTAAGGGTCTCAGACTTGGAAGCAAATTATTCTTTACTGTCTGCTAAACAGTTAAAAGGGAGCTCATTCTAGTTAAATGACAATGTTTCTAGTTATTTCTAAGATTAGCAAAATCCCTTTCAACGGAGGCCTGGAATGAGATAGACTGTAAGTGGGCCTCCGGGAGCGCCACTGCGGACTGCCCTCCGGGGCAGTCCACCAGCCACACGGGAGGTGGTGGTTCTGGGGATGGAGTGACAGACCAGAAAGAGAGAGAAGTAAAGCTGCTCTCCAAATAGACAGCCTGTGTCGTGCGTCCCTGTTTGGGAGACCATACAGTTGAGACTGACGGTCAAGACTCACAATAGCCTGTTTCAGCTCACTTACTAGCAATTAACCCAGGAAAATTCAGTTAATGAAGTATAATTAGTCCCAGATCACTAGGTCTCTCCAGAAACACACATCCTTAATTTAAAATTCTTATAGCATTGGCGTGTGTGTGTGTGTGTGTGTGTGTGTGTCTTAAGGTAGAAAAAGGAAGACTCAGTAGTGTTCCAAAAGAATCCTACGTTCTTCCATTTCATTTTTACCTGCTTCACTCTTACCCATATCTGGGAAGAAGCTCTCAACAGTCTATGCAAAGTTAGGTTCTCCTAGAGCGCCCTGTAATTTCGCTTTTAGCACTTACTTCAATGCCTCACCTATAAGCTCATAGATCAGACACCACATCTGACCCCATTCACCACTATATTGTCAGGTGAGGGTATACCTAACATCGTATCTGGCACATATCGACACTCAAGATATTTAATGAATAGATAACTGAGAGATATCTATTATGATTAAATGGATTCCTGCTCAATGTTAATGATCTCGGTCTCCTGCTGTGAGTAATGATTTTTCTAAAATGTTTTACCAGGGGTACCTGCGGGGCTCAGTGGGTTAAAGCCTCTGCCTTCGGCTTAGGTCATGATCCCAGGGTCCTTGGATGGAGCCCCATGTCAGGGTCCCTGCTCAGCAGGGGGCCCGCTTCTCCCTCTCCCTCTGCCCCTCTGCCCACTTGAGCTCCCACTCTCTCTCACTCATGCTTTCTCTCAAAAAAATATATAAAATCTTTTTAAAAAATTTACCAATATTCTTTTATCATTAGGAAGTAGTCCTTCCTGTTACATTTGCTCTCTTGATAGAATGAGCAAAATCAAAGGGACGGGACAAAAGCCAGGGCCGATGACTGCATACTCTTGATCCATCAAAAATATCTTTAAAAATGAACAAATATTAGTATAGATTAGTATAGATCTAACGACAGCCTATCACTTGCCCACTGTCTACCAACAGGGCAGAAAAAGAGTCCCCAGTTAAGATAGGTTTCAATTAGGAGTGAGGTAAATGATCAGAAACCCTGTTAAAATAGGACAAGTTTTTTTGTTAGTTTCTTTGTTTTGTTTTATTTTGTTTTTAATAATACACCAAAAATTTTCATTTATTTTTGAAACCCATATAGTATTCTTATTTAATTTCTATATGAATTACTTGCTTCCATTCAAGGCACTACTAGAAATGTATGCAAACCCATAAATCCTACATTCAAAAAATTGCTAGTATATACTGAAACCCAAGGTTTCAAGGAAATCAAAGATGTCAGTTGTTAGGAAAAGAGACCACTGGGTTTGGGAAATGCTCCTAAGTTACAGATCATGAAATGAACCCAGTCTGCCTTTCTTAACCAGGTTTTTGCGAGATAATTAAATCCTGAAGAGGGTCCATAGTACCATTTAAAATGCATAAGAGAGGAGCTGAAATGGTACGTTATCTATGTTATTGGTTAAACAGAATAAAATTGAACGGCTCCTGGAAACAGAAGGCTAAAATTTTATGAGAGAGCATAAAGAAAAAATTTTCTGACGGTAAATTGTGGATGGTCATGGAGTATCACTCTTTCAAGTACTTGACCTAATTCTCTTGGGTTCTATTTTCCTTTGAGACTCTAGGCAAGCAAAGTCCTATTTAATAGAGATTTTTCTTTTTTTTTTTTTAAGATTTTTATTTATTTATTTGACACACAGAGAGATCACAAGTAGGCTGAGAGGCAGGCAGAGAAAGAGGGGGAAGCAGGCTCCCCACTGAGCAGAGAGCCCAGTGCGGGGCTCCATCCCAGGACCCCGAGATCAGGACCTGAGCCGAAGGCAGAGGCTTTAACCCACTGAGCCACCCAGGTGCCCCGATTTTCTCCTTTTTTGATGGTCAAAGATCTAGTCCATTTTCCATAGTAGACAAAGGGGACTGGAACCTTGGGGGATTGTTTTTGTTTACTGAAGACATCATCACTGTTTTCTAGAAACGTCTACTATAGCTGTGACTTCAATATTATCTATTTTACAGACAATTTTTATATAGCTGCTTCGTAGTTGACTAATTTCATCTGATATTCTGGTCTGAAGACTTCATATGGTAACACATCTCTTGGAAATACTGAGATTCCCTCTCTAATGCGGCCAGAAAATAATCCATTTTCCATCTCAAAACCAAATCAATGCGAATTAGAGTTATATATTGCACAGGAAATTGGATTTTCACTGGGACACTTTCCCCTAAATGGAAGCCTGAGTTTCTAGAGTCGAGAAAGTACCCTCGTCCAATTGTACTGTGGTGCTGTTGTAAGGGTATCACTGCATTCATGTCACTGTGCAATGCTTTGTAGGTAGCCCTCAAGTTAGTGGGGCATGAAGATTAAAACAGCAGCTGCTCTCAATGAATGAGTTTTTCAATTTCCTAGGAGCATAACAAATGATAATATTTGCCCTTGATAAATGTTTAGGAAAGTTATAAATTTTCAAAAATGGATCCAACTTAGTCTAGCACATTGCACAGCTCTAAGTAGGACACAAGAGCAGAGCCCGTCTTACTTCAGAGACGATTAAGCAGGGTTTGGAATAGCACCTGCGCTAAAGACTTACAAGTCTGTGCTCCGTCTGGTAGTTGGACATGGTTCTAGTTCCTCGGCTTGCACTGAAAGAGCCATGGAGGCATGGAGCGGGCAGTCCGTTGACACACCAGTGACAAGCAAGACGTGAGACAGGTCAGAGAAGACAGAATTAATGAGTGGGTACTCTAGAGCCGCTTAGTCATGCTTTAAAAAAAGCATGAAAAGTAAGTTGGAGAGGACCCACTTCCCAAAGTGACAACAGATGCGAGAGAGCCTTGGCTGGCTGCCAGCTCGAAAGACTGTTGTGACCACCTCTTTCCCACGCCACCAAAACTTATAAAGGTCTATGTTAGGCAGAGGGAGAGGATCTTGAAACGTTTTCTCCCAAGACGAAACCAAAGAGGGTTAATTAGCTATTTTCGACCAGTTTTATAGGACCGTTCAAAATGTGAAACAAGCACTCATTCCTACACAAGAGGACACATGCCGGGATCAGAATGTGAGACAGAGACTAAGGGATCCATATCGATGACGCACATGATAACGTCAAGAGCTTAGCAGCACCGACAGATCTGGCCCGCTGGTCCTGCCTTCTAAGAGCCACCTGCCCCTCTAACAGGACATGGATATGAGCTGAGCACAGGGACTGGGTTTATAGGATTTGGCGAAAGCATCTTTTCTCTCGAGTTTTGAAGAATGTCGGTTCTTTGTGTCTGTGACCGAGAAACTGCTTTGCCAAGTGAAGTGCACTGCAGAAGCGGAGAGGAGACAGAAGTGCTCGGGTCCCATCTGTGGGTTCAGCCGCTCTGCGCCGGGGCGTGTGCGGAGCCGACACATTTAAGCAAGCCTGAAATCTTTCCATCTCCTTGTTTGGAGATTCATAGCAGATGGAGATCAGCCACAGACGGCAGAATGCTCACCACGGCGGGGTTCGGTTCCATGTGCACTGGGGACAAATCATTTTTGATCATTTCAACCTACCCCGAAAGGTTGTCGGGAGGAGGAGCGTGTTCAGATCACTGCCAAACACCAAGGAAGCATGGAAAATTCTATATCCGGTATGACTCTAAACCAGGAGACTTACGGGCACCTGCCCCTCTGCTTTTCAAAACGCCCCCACAAATCACCAAACACTTTGAGGGGCACTTGGGGGAAAACAGCGCCTGCCTCCGTTTTCAGCGCAACTTCGTTTTCTCTTTGGCCCTCTCGGACAGATGATGACAAGCTGTTGAAAATTTCCCCCCGAGACAGATCTGTCGGCCCGAGAAGCCTGGGTGTCATCCCGAGACCCTAAGGTTCACCAGCTTGGGGTTCTTCCAAAGGCGGTGGGGCGCGAGGCCGCTGCGACGCCCTGATGCTGGCGGTCGGAGGCCAGGCTCTGGCTGGGGCTCTTGCAGTGCGAGAACCAGGTGTACCCGCTTTATCTAAGCCAATGCCATGCCCGCTCTCCTGTGGACGCTTACTTTTAAAGAGAGACCCCGTAAATCCTTCTGGAGGTGATCCTTTGTGATTTAAATAAGCATTTCTGAAATTCAGAAGTTGATTTTTGACGTTAGCCTTCGGCGTGCACTGTTCGCTCACGATCCTTCGGCCGTATCTAACTTCCCCTCCTAGGAACGTTTTACACACGGGGCCTGCATCTCTCTCTCATCTCGAGGACTTTGTGTCTCGTTCACATGCGCGTCCGCTACTGGGACTCACACGCCCTGGGAGGTGTGGAGAAGGGAGACGCTGCTCGCTCGGCCTTAGATGCAAGGCTGCGTGAGAGCCTGACGACCCGACAGCCTGGGGAGCGGCCGGAGCCAGGACAAGAACACGGTTCTTCCGACCCCTGCCCCGCATCCTATAGTCCCCTACTCCTAGGGTCGTAGCCTCAGCACCATGGGGAAGCAGGTTAGAGACGCAGCCGAGTCCTACCGCAACCCGATCCCAGGCGACTCACGTGCTCAGTAATCTCGGAGGAGCCCTGCCCTCGGCTATGCGACTCCCCTTAACTTCATGGACACATATGCCTGCGGCTCTGCTTCCCCATCGTATCCCCACTTGAGGACTTCCCTGGGGGCATTGCTAAAAACTGCAAGACCCGCTTTCTCGAACACACTTCGTTCCCGCTTAAACCCTACCCCCAGCAGCCACCCTCGTCCCCCTCTGACAAGTTACCTTTTCAGTGTCTTCCGTTAGAATCCGTTATGAAGCCCCTCGTGTAAACAACATCTTGGGAGGGACGAGGATCTATTTTTGAAAGCGTGAAAGGGAGAAATGAGCCAAATGCGTTCAGTGGATGTCAGGCAGCACCGTGACCACGATCAAATAGGGGAGGAGGAGAAGGACGGGGAGGGGAGCCGTGGTCAGGGACAGCTGGCCGCCCTCTCGCCTGTCACTAGTTTTCTTTGGAGCCCAGTCCTCCCTCTGGAACTGGCACTGATGATGCAGGCCATTCTCCAGCTCCCATAGGAAAGGATGTCTCTGGGGAGAAGCTTCTCGACTACCTCATCTAGAATAACAGGTCAAAGTCTAGGATTTGGTTGGTCGCTGCTCCCCAGGGGGTGAAGCCACCACGAGATTTGTTGGACTTAATACCTCCGGTGCCATGTGCGCTCTCCTTTGCCCACGGAAAACAGTTCTGATCTAAGTGGGCGCATGTGCCAAAAACCAGCTTCCCCCCACAGGCGATGGGTAGATGAAGCAGACACCTGCCGGGACAGCAATGTCTGTGTCGGAGAACGCTTTGCTCCTCCTGGTGGTTCAGTTGCCCGCCTGACGTCATCACCCGTAACATGCTCAAGGGAACGGACGGGGCCATGTCGTGCTATAAATAGGGGGAACCATATGTCCCCCGGTGACGCCTGTTGTTCTGGTGTCATTATTAATAGCACTCCCCTTTCACTTTCCAGAGTGTCCCAGCTTGGACGATAAATTATACAGCCACCACGCTGGATATAAAAGACACCCAGAAAAAACTGTGTTGGCTCTCTCCCATCCCATGATTCTGACCACATGCAAACGACTGCTCTGAATCTTGGTTCCCTCCCCTCCTCTTCCAGGGGAGAGCTGTGGAAACCAGCGAGCCGTCCTTTCTGGCAAAACTGCTCACTCTGCCTGGGTCGCATGACCAAGCCACATCAGTCCTTCCAAGGGGACGCTCACACACCCCAGAAGGCGGCTCTCAGTTGCACGCATGCAACCCTGATCTGAGATAGACACTGAATCAGAGGGCATGTTTACAGTTTCCCGGTCTTACTCTTTTTACTACATTCAGTGTAATGGAAGCCTTAATCCGAATGAGAACATGGTGATGTGGCCTAGTATGCTGGACAGACACGGGCACCGCGAGCACTGGTCTCATTCTGCTGGCTGAAGGCTTACGCTCGGGCAAGTGTTCAGTTTCTTCTTTGGAACCAGAGCAAGGACGGAGCTAGCACACAGGAGCGTTCCAAGGATTCACCAAAAGAAATGCCTTTTAATGAATGTCACATGTGAGATAACTAACTTGACATAAATGTACCAACAGAAATAGCCAGTTAATTTTTTTATAACACAAAAGGTCTCTCATTTCCTTTGCTTTTCAACACTTGTTTCTTTTATGTTTCCTAAACAAGACACATTTCCTACCAAGCTTCAAATTGTGAAACCATAACGTACTTTGGTCCTAAACAGAGCAGAAAAATCTCCGAGTAACAGAATAGCTTTGCCACTTTTAGAAATTAACCAAAATATAAACACTTCAGTCAACATTGGGTCAAAAACATTGATATTGATTAAATTAGTGTTTTAAACCATCATTCTTCTACTTCTATCTGGAGATTAATTTATTCTTCATACAGAATATGAACAATCAGATTCTATGCGATTTTTAATTATTTTTTTTTACAAACTCTGTATCTAAGAGAAAAAATTATATAAAAGTATACCATGAAATGAGTCAAAAGCACTAGCTTATATGATTTTTAAATGAAAACAGCAGAATACAAGATATGTACACTAAGGCTACACTATATAAAATACTGAACTCTAATTGCAAAAATAAACTAGTTATAGTTATATCAAGATGGTGGCATTATGAATGTTTCTTTAAAAATGTATCTAGTATTTCTACATGAATCTTTTAAAATAAAATAGAACATTTCCAAAAAAGGCACACACAGACTGCATGTTAATAATTTCAGCATGATGCCCATACACCAAACATGTATGATGCAGGCACTGGGGCTTGAGCCTCCACTTAGGGGCAGGCAGTCTGATCCAGTACTAATTCAGGGAGGATCGCAGCCCCACCCACGCAGTGCAGTGCCCTCAGACTCTCTCTCAGGCTGGTAAGGACTACATGGCAGCCATCTGGATGGCTTAGAGCTGGTGTGAAAAGTTCCTAACTGGGACCCAGGCAGGAAAAGGAGCGAGACTTCCCGGTCAGGACCAAATTCAAACCAGAGACCTCGAAACATTAAGTTTTGAACCACATCCATCCCCCAAGCCATTGAATGAGTCTGTGAGCTAGCAATATTTATCAGAGAAACAAAGCAGTCTTCTACTTATTTAAAATACTAAAAGATACGTGATTTCACAATGGTCTTCAAAATGTGTTTTTAGTAAGTTTTCCGATGGGAAAGGAGTCTAAATTTTAAATCGGACATAGAGATAGGACAAATCTTTTGAAATCAGCCAGGGTTACTATATCTGAGAGCTGGAGAAATTTCCAGTTTCCCAGGTATGGGGTCTCTAAGTGCTAAAACCAACATAATTCAGGCTAATTGCACAATGGGGGATTAAAAAAAGATCCAAATACAATTGTGGCATTTCTTTCAAGGAATTGATTTGGAACAGAAAGAACATTGAGGTGAGGCCTTACGCTTTGATTAAAACCATCAGTTTTGAAAAGTATTTACATTTCACGAATGTGGCTTTTCACGTTAGGAGCTGAACTTTAGCTGGGGGATAATCTCCTATAATTAGTTTAAGACCTCTCTTTAAAGCGTTGATTAACCTTCACAATAAAAAGGCAAATAAAAACATAATAAATGAATTTGTGACTACTTCTCCCCTGCAGCTGGCCAGAGAGAACACGCAGCCTTGACCCTGTGTGTAAGAGTACTCAGGGTTAGGTTCAAAGAAAGGCACTTAAGAACAGTAACGATGCTTAGGTTCAACTTCCCTTGGGCTAAATTAATCTGTGTTATGTGAACAGCATAATAAATGGAGGTGAAAAGTCTCTCCAAGAAATTGAAATAGTACTCTGTTACTTGCTTCTTGAAAAATTTTCACCTTTTTAATAGAAAAGTTTAGTGTGAATCACACATTGTTTTTATCTTTTAAAAACCCCACACGGACAAACTGGCCCCCAAAGCACTCCAGAGAAGTGAGAATTCGCAATAGAACAGGAAGGTATTTTGGATCATCAGCCATCCCCACCTGCTAACAAGGGACTGCGGCCAGGAGCGTGGTCAGAATGGTTGTGGATGTCCCTTCCTTCCCTCTCTGTCCCTGTCTCTCTGTGTCTCTCTCGTTCCTTCCTCCCTTCCTTTTCATTTCCTTCCTTCTTGTCTTTTAATTCAACATCAGTTTTACCATAACGTTCACCTTTGAGCCTACACTTGGAGCCTTACGAGTTAAATTTCTCCTTCAGCGTCATGAAACACATCTATCTTAAATTTGGAAGTGGAGTCAAGTTTTGTTCCTGAACGGTCGCAAGAGGGACTCTGGGCATAGCTTAATGACCTTTTCTTTTAGGTTCTTCCCCATCTTTGAGACCTTTGCGAGAGTTCCCGAGTCCAAGAGGAGAGCGCTGACGGCCCGTCCCTCTCTCTTCTGCCCCACACCCCGCTCCTGGGGCAACTAGGAATCGCCCGTGACCATCTGGGGGTGTCAGCAAGTTGAACGTCTCTGGAGAGGTTAACCCAGTAAGAAATGTCAGCCAGCCACGCCGGCAGCTCTGAACGTGACCGACCGCTGAGGAACGTGTGGGAGCGGAGCGAGGGAGGGCGGGCCCGCCATTCACCTGTACGGGGAGGCCGTCCCCCAGGAGAGATAGTCGGTGGGTCGCGGAGCAGGACGGGGCACGACGGGCTGCTCCACCGCAGTCACGTCCCCTGAGTAGGATTTGAGGAGGGAAGCGTTCTTGTTGGCCAGCATGGCTCTCTCGTTCCTGCGGAATTTGGCTCTTCGGTTCTGAAACCACACCTGGAAGAGTGTCGGGAGGAGAGCAGGGCACAGGGGGCAGAGGGGAACAAAGAAGAAGAGGTTACACGGATCGCGCCAACGTCCTGGCCCAGGTTACCCTATAACGCCTCCCCCAGGAAGAGACGGGTCAGGCACAGCCTTCTGCCCAGAGCGGTACGAAGATGCCACGGTCCTTCCCTGGCGGGCCGCGTGAGCTCACTGCCCTAGTATCCGGGACGGTCACGGCAGGACCCTGCGGGGCCTCCGTCCCCACCCCCCGGAGAGGAGATCCGAGACCAACCCACAAGGCAGCAGAATGTGGTCTATGACCCTTGCTGCTTTGTAATCAAGGAAGAGAGAAAAACCTCATTAGACTTCTGCCAGGGAGACTGGCTTTTCTAGAAGTCTTTTTCAAAATTCTCCAAAATGTGAAAATATCATCTGCTTTTGAAATGCTTATTGGACATTTAAAGAAAGTTTTCTGCTTCCAGACCCACTGGTACCTGCGGCAAGAATCTACGAAGCACGTGGTTTACTGGGGCCACGCGAAGGGCACCGGGGAAGGGGCAGGAAGTTACAGCGAGAGGACCCGCCCCCGCTCATGGCACACCTCTCATTGATCGAGGGCTGCCAGGGCTAGAAACTTCCGGAAGCACACTGTGTTCGCTCCTTCTACTTGTCGTGCTCATTCCATATACTGGGTTTTATTTTTTCTATTTCAGAGCCGAGGAAACAGGTTCGACGAGAGAAATTTGTTGGCGTTCACTCGGATCGGAAGCGGCTGCGTTCCTGGGCTCGAGGACATCGGGCTCATGACCACGCCAGACCTCCGGAGAGCCACGGAAACGTATGCAGTCGTTCACTCATTCGAGAAAGCTAATTTGTGGGGTTCCTGCCGTGTTCCAGAGTCTCTGCTAGTTGCCGGGAGTAGGGAGATGAGGCTTATTTTCTGCTCATACGCAGCTCGCAGTCAAGAAGACAGGCACGTACATTTGACGAACCGCAAAACACATCTTTTAGGTACAATTAACGGGAAACGCAGGACGAGGCCTGGGAAAAAGCCATCCCGTGGTGTGGAGCGGGACAGCCGCACGGCTCCTGGGAGCAGTGTCGGTGTAAACCACCACACGGCTAGTGCCCCGTGGGTCGTGCGGGCGGAAGGGCCGGGCAGAAGTCGGAGGAGGGGACTCGGGCTCGCTTTCTGGCTCCGCGCGCGCCCGGCTCTCCCGGTGCTCACGTGTCCTTGGCAGGACCGTTACCTCGATCGTCTTAAATGCAAACGGAACCTGCTTTCTATCATCCACTGGCTCTCCGTCGCTCACCGAAGAGAGTCCAAACTTCTTACCATAGGACAGAGTCTGCTCGGGAATGAGCTCTTGGTCCGTCAGCCCAGCCACATGCTGCCTCACCTGGGCCTCCCGCGTGGACCCTCCGTCATACCAGCTCCTGCCCTGCGCTCGGGACTCCCGGATGTGTGTGGTTGTTCCCTCCTCTGTGTAGTCAACCAAAGGCTCCCTCTGCCTGTGGCAGTCTCCCCCTCCGTCCAGGCACCCAACGACTTGCTTTTCAAGATCTGACTTTAATATCACCTTCTTGTGAAGAATCGTAGTGGAAAGAACATGACTTTAAAGTCTAATGGATCCAAATACCAGCCCCACTGCTTTAAAATGCTGTCATCAGCGCCTCTGATCCTGCGCCTCCACCGCACAGAGACACTAATACTCACGGGGCTGTCATGAGAGTTGGCACAGAATGGGCACTCCATTTAAGTGTATTTTTACCCCTTTTCCCTGGGCAGGTTTGATCGTCCCTTCCTCTGGTCTATCACGAATTCTCGTGTATTCCTTGAGCACAGGAATCATCTCATACGTCAGAACAGGGGGGCGTGCCCATGTATCTTCTCTGGCTCCCACCGACAACACCCTGGAGGAGAGGGCCAGTGTCTTACTCATCCCCAACAAAGTGAAACACTTCCAAGAGTATAATAGGTGCTTGATAGATGTTCGAGGGGGAGAAAAAGAAGAGGAAAAAGAAAGAGGGAAAAAAGTGAATTTTTGCAAAAGTGATAAGATACGGCTTCCATCCGAGAGGATTTACAGACTCGTGGGGAAGTTGGCCCACATACGAGTCAACGTAACGGTGTCATGTTGTGACGAATGCCGCAAAGGAGGCCAAGGTCAGAAGGGAGCGGTGCGGACTGGGGAAAGGGGACTTTCCGGAGGAGGAATAACGTGGTGGAGGGAGAACCCTGTCCGCTCACATCCGAAATGTCCACAGCCCCCAGGGGGATCAGAACAGAGTGGGGTGAGGAAGGAGGAAGAGAAAATAGTTTCAACGTCTAAGAAAGCATTTGTTTGTCGCTGTCGGGGGGCAAGACCGGCGCACAAACTGCTCCCCCACGTTGAAGAAAGGAAGACGCCGAGCACGGCCCAGCCGGGTGCCCCTCTGTGCCCGTCAAAGTGGCGCTTCAAGGAGCTGCGGGTCTAAAATGACTCACTACACCGCGGCAGGCCAAGGCCGGGGGCACAGAGATGCGGGGCGGGGGGTGGTGGTGGTGAAGGGACAGGAAGGGATTAAGCGTGCAAACCCAGAGTGCATTGGGAGCGCTGCGGTCGGCAGCGTGGGGCAGAGGACGTGGGAAGGCAAACCTCGGGGCCCTGCTTGGGACGGCAGAATGGAGACGACACAACTGAGTCTCGTCCCTGCAGATCCCGTGGGTCCCTCTCACCCCAGCAGGGAGGGACCGCCCGGCAGTGCTGAGGGCCTCACCCCCACGAGGGCAGGGGTCTAGACAATCGTCCCTTCTGTCGCTGACCTCCTGTCCCCTCCCAGGGAGGCCCTTCAAGGTGAGGTTCCCGCTTCCCTACGGGGCGGCTCTGGCCAACTTTCTCCTCGGGCTGAAGGGACCTCCAGGGCCCTCGCCATCGACTCAAGGGTCCCTCAAGGTATAGGGCGCCTCGTGGCACAGACACAGCCGCCACCTCCCCGCTCTGGGGGTCTCGGCCCAGTCCTGTCGGTCGAGAGAACGGTCACGCGCGGAAATGAATCCCTCGAGCCCAGACTGAGCACAAACACAGCAACGACCATTTCGTGGGGCGGACGGGACGCGTGGGTCCGATCCGCGCCCGCCCTCGTCAGCCGGCAGCGCCGCCCGCTCCCGGGGGGCCCCGAGGTCGTCACCCGCGGCAGCGAGAGCGACGCAGCCGGAGCCGGAGCGCTCGGCCGCGAGACGCCGCCTCGTTCCGCGTCTCCGCTGGGGCTTGACAGCGTGAACGGTGCGTCCGCTTTCAGGTCCCAGCCGAGCCGCTCGCGGGCCGTGCGACGCCGGGGGAAGCCCTCGAGCCTCTCTGGGCCTCAGTTTCCACATCTGCAAGGGGAGGGGCGCCGGCCGCCCCCCGAACCGGCCTGACGAGTCAACAGCCGAGGTCACGCGAAGGGCTTAGAACCGCCCGTGGCACAGAGGGTTCCCGAAGGGCCCGGAGGAGGCGACGGTCGTCGTCACTCCGAATCCCGGTCGCGTCATGTCACGACGGCCGCAGCGCGGCTGTCCCCGCGCGAACGTCGGAAGGACCTGCCCCCGCGCTGTGCCGCGCCCGCCCTTCGCCCTTCGCCGACACGCGGGGTCACCCCTGAGCAGGCTCCGGGGCGGCTCCGGAGGCGCCCGCGTCCGCGCCCCGCAGCGCGCACCCCGCGTCCGCGCCCGTCCCCCGCCGGCTGGACACTCCCGAAGGCAGCAGGAGGCGATGCGACGAGGGGGCAGAGCCGCCACCTCTGCGGCCGCCTCAACCGAAGCGGGGGGGGGGGGGGGGCAAACGCTCGGAAAGCGACGCCTGCCGCGGGGGCTGCGGGCCGCCGCGGCGCGGGGCGAGCTCCGAAGCGGGGCACGGTCCGTCCACCCAAGGGCTTGCGGCCGATTTGTAAAAATACCGCGCGGGGACGCCCGGGGGGCTCGGCCGGCCAAGCGCCTGCCTTCGGCTCGGGCCAGGCCGCGGCCGCGGGGCTCGGGTCCCGCATGGGGCTCCGCTTCCCCCGCGCCGGCCGCGCCCCGCGTGTGCTCGCTGGCGCACGAGTCCGCGAATCCGGCCTTAAACGGATGCATGAAAACGCTGCGCCGGCCGGGAAGCGGGTCCGAGGCGGCCCTCGGGCGGCCCCTCGGGAACGGCGGCAGCGGCCCCGCGGTACCTGCACTCTGGCCTCCGTGAGGTTCACGCGGCGCGCCAGGTCCTCCCGCACGAAGGCGTCGGGGTAGTGCGTGCGCTCGAACACGCGCTCCAGCGCCTGCAGCTGGCTGCTGTTGAACGTGGTGCGGTTGCGCCGCTGCTTCCGCTTCTTCTTCTCCTCCGAGTTCAGCGGGTCACCTGGGGCGGAAGAAACCGAGGCTGAGGCGCGGAGGTCACGTCGGGGTCCCCGGCCGCCCCCTCCCGCGCGTCCGCCGGGAGAGACCGTCTCCCGCGCTCCCTTCCCTCCCGCACTGTTGGAGCCCAGCGTCCCTCCCGCCGTGCGGACGCGGCGGGCCCCGGGGCCTTGAGTTCAGGCGCCGCGGAGCCCGGCGGTCCCGACGTCTGGGCCGCCTGCAAAGCCGGGACCAGCCCGAACCGACGGGGAGACCGCGCGCTCCTGGACGCCGGCTCTGCCCGACGCGGCGGGGGACACGTCCTGCCACCGCGGCCGGGGACACGTCCTGCCACCGCGGCCGGGGACACGTCCTGCCACCCACGCCCTTCGGGCTTCTGCGGAGATGCCGAGAAGAGAACGTTGCCGGGGGCCTTAGTCGTCTTACGGTCTTTCCTACAGTTTCCCACCCAGGAAATCAGCGACTCTCTGGTTCCTTCTCGTCAACCCACATAAACACGAGCGCAGAGGGGCGCCTGGGGGGCTCAGCGGGTTAAGCCTCTGCCTTCGGCTCGGGTCATGGTCCCCGGGTCCTGGGATCGAGCCCCGCGTCGGGCTCTCTGCTCAGCGGGGAACCTGCTTCCCCCGCCCCCCGCCTGCCTCTCTGCCTGCTTGTGATCTCTCTCTCTCTCTCTCTCTCTCTCTCTGTCAAATAAATAAAATCTTAAAAACAAAACAAAGCACTAATGCAGAGTGAGTGAAACTGGTGAGGAGGATTCCCGTCTCCCCGCGCGTTCTCCAGCGGACACCGAGTCATTCCTAACTCATGCGCTCGAGGCTCCGTGCTCTGCTAAGAGCAGCGGCCGAAGCCTCGGCCCCGATCAGGGCGGCGCCCCCACCGCGGCCCCCCGAGCCAGCACGGGCCTGGGGCTCGCCCGGTGAGAACCCCGCACGGGGACCGGACCGCAAGATCCCTGAAACAGCCTCACCCAGGACCTTTGGGGACGCGTGACCCCAAGTTTTCACCTGTTCTCCTGTCGGTTCCCCCAAAGACACCTTGGCAAGCGGCTCACCCCGCCCGCGCATGGGGTGAGAGGGTGGCGGGTTGGGCCCCAACGCCGGAGCGGCACCGACAGGAATGATGGATGCGGGAAGCTGAGCCAACACCAGCGGCACCGCCGCCACCAGCGAGCCGACCCGGGGGGCCGGGCCACCTGCCCAGGCCACGCCGCACCCAGAGATGCCCAGCGCAGGGGTGCGGGCCCCGAGACACGGGCTCGGCCAGAGGAGCTGGACTCACACTCCTGCGGCCCTCCCCGCGGACTCTCAGCCCCGCCGGAGACAGACGGACGAGAGCGGGGACAGACGGAGAGAAGAGCTCGGCCCGGCTCCGCACGGTGGAGAGAGGAGTTCTCGGGCCTTTTCCCAGCACTCGACGTCTCCTGATCCTCCGGCCAGAGACACACAACACACTCAAGAAAGCGCCCGCTCAGTCGCTGAAGCGTTGGCTCCTGTTCTCAGCTCAGGTCTTGATCTCAGGGACATGAGTTCAAGCCCTGCACTGGGCTCCCGGCCGGAGCCTACTTACAAAATAAATAAGTAAAAGCAACTAGCATGAATCCGGATCCTCAAGAGAAGTGATACCTACCTGAGCTGTAATATTCTTCTTGTCACAACCTGAGGGCATGATCTACATTTGGGTGTGGATTCGAAGTGTAGCTTATATCCAGGAGCCCCCGGCCCGGATCCCTCAGCACCTGACAACGGAGGCCTCCAAGTGGTTTTGCTCAGAGACCCCTTCTCCCCGAGGGCTGAGCGGAGATCGCACGTTTCCTCAGGATGTTTCAAGCACCCGGAGAGAGTAGGTGCTGTTGAACGTGAAATGTCCTTTTCTTTTGGGGTTTCTGCTGAAAAACCCGTATAATCCCAATTCCATTCCCCCGGCTAAGGAGGACTGACACTTACTCTTTCTGTTTTAGGGTCGTGTTCACAGTCGACCACCTCCCTGGCTTTGTTCCCTTTGTGGTATCTCCACCAGGAGCCTTGCATCGAAGAAGCTGCTGTGACACTTTCGATAAGAATGTCATTTCCGCAGCATCCTGACACGGGAGCCAGTTGAACTAGCGTGATTTTGGGGACCGATCGAGGCCTGGAACATTCCAGCCCACAGCCTGATTGTACCACTGTTCACCCATCAGCAGAACCAGCCACAGTCACATCCACACTAGAACCAAAGCCTGGGGTCAGACAGCGCTCAGCAGGGGCCTTACCTCTGTGTTCTCCTGCGTATTTAAATATTTGGACACTTTCCTATGGTTTCCATTCTCTTTCCCCAATCTTTCTGTCTATGGCTTTATTTGTCTTGTACTTCAGTCTCTCTAGGTCATCCGGGCCTTTCTGACGGCAGCACAATGTGCATTTCGTGCTCCTCTCTAACGGCTCTGGAAAAACCTGCCCAGGACTGAGACCGATCAGACAGACCCTGGACGATTACGTTTATTCACATCAAGGAAACCCCTTATTAAGCCAATCCTACAATTTGTTTGTTTCCCTCAAAGAGAAGTCTTTCTCTGATAGAGCCACAAATTCTAAATTCTTTATGCTGTTTTATGAGCCTTTTCTTTTTGCGCTGCCAAATCGTGATCAAGAACAAGAATGTTTTATGTTTTGTTCTTAGTCCTACAACCTGCTACATAATCTCTTGGTAGTTCTTCGAAACCTTCCGCCGTTCGCTCACATTCCACCGACTGTCCACCAGAAACCACCAGCTCCCCTGACGTGGGAGGAAGGGAAATGGAGAATTATAGTTTATGACACAGAATAAATAGCTATGATGACCTGAAACGAGGCCAGCGAAAGTTTCCCAGTGAATGTTCTTTGTTGTTTTTAACAAATGAAAACACCAGTCCGGATCGTGTTGAAGGTGAGAAAAGACACACAAATAACAGGGGTCGGAGGAGCCTGGACCTGGCAAACGTCCTCCCCAGCGCCTGCGGAGCGGAGCGAGACAATGCGTCGGCCCCAGGGGCAGCTCGAGCGGCAGCCGGTGGGCTCGGCTGTCTCTGCTCACCGGCCACAGGCTGTTTTCCCCCAAGAACACAGAAGACGGGACCCAGCCCAGTCCCCCGGGCGGCCCGGGAGGAGAGCTGCAGGCCGCAGAGCTTTCCCACGGCGGGGCCTTCGCAGCGCCTGGGATTCTGGAGGCCTTCGCAGATTCTGGACGCGGGCTGAGGGAGGGGGAGAGGGTCGTCTTTCCTGTGAAACCAGTCACGGTGCCGGTCGGTTTTAACACGCGCTGCCCGAGGACACGGTGTCCAGCTGGACGTCGGGGGCGTCTCAGGCTTCGGGGTTCTGGAGCGCGCGGGACGCAGCGAGCTGCGGGGCAACCTCGGAGGGCGCGGGTGCGACTGTATCAAAGTCCTAGTATTTCTGACGCGAGGTGTTTGTGGGTTTTATGAATGATTATGTATTTTTACGTGTGTTGTGGATGATTGAGTAAACTGCCAATATACAGTTACGGCCGCGATTTCTAATTAAAAAAGAAAAGCCAACTGGCCCTGTGAGCAGGTGTACTTTCACTTGGAATCATGAGTCATAAAACACTGGCACCACCGGAAGCCCGAGAAGTTGTCCGAAGGCTCGAGGAAGGAGGTGAGGACCCCGCAAGTCACCACACCGGTGTGCCTGAGCCGGAGCTGGACGCCTGCCCCGCCAAGGCCGCTCGGGCCTCACGTGCAGACCGCGGTGGCGCGCGGCAAGCATCAGAGGCACAGAGGAAACCATGACCCTGGGGAAAGGTGATAGGAAACGCAGTCTTTTCCACATGAATTCTACAAAGAGGGTCTAAGATAGAGGGTCCCTTTGTATCACGCCTTGTCATTCCTACCAGAAGAGTCACTGAGAACTGTCAACTCTCATCTGGAAGAGAGACTTTGATCCAGACGTTCTCGAAGTTTCGGTTTCCATGGCCTCCGCTCCTCTCCGCTGCATCAGTTAAACATGAGCAGGTTTTTACGAAGTAGCAAACCCCATTTTTCATCTTCTCTCTACATCCTTAGTAGCCCTTCACTCGTTCATTTTAGGACACAGTTCAAAATCTCTGTTTTCTATGATGCGTCCCAGTGTGACCTCCTCTAAGACTCTGCCGATAATTTTCATCCATACTGATCTCTCCATTCTCTTAATCCCTACATATATTTTAGTGTGTAATCAAATACTTAAAAAAATGATGGTTCAGTTCTATCAGAGTCAATGTTATGTCACCTCTGTGCCCTCCTATATTCCTGTGGAAATGACTGAGGGTCTCTTGATAAATGACGAGACAATAAAATCTTGAAACAGTCGTGGTAGTGTTGTGGCATAAATGCAGTCCCAGAAACTTAGAGCTTCGGTGATTCATCTGAAGTTTTGAAGGCTGAATAATTTCTGAATTCCCAATTATTCTTTTTAACAGTCCCTAGCAAATAACTAGGTTAACGGTATCTTTTGTTTCTGGATAACTTTACCCGTGGAGGACAGAACCTTTACCATGTCTTCTTCAGACAGGGTAGTAGAGATGGGAGGAGCTGTGTGGTTCTGATTCCTTTGTAAATGAGGAAATTAGTCCTTCACTTTTATTCTGTAGTAGAAAAGAGGCTCCAAGACAAAGGAAGGGTTCAAACAAGGAGAAACACTGGTGAGAAGAGATGTTAAAAGGAACGGCCCCTGTGATGGATGCGGATAAGAACACATGGGCGGGTCGCTTCAGGAAAGCAAGCCCGAGTCCTCGAGTCCTCGGTGGGAGGCCCTGGGAGTTCAAATACAAGTTAAAGGGAACAATAGCTCTGTGCGTCCCCGGGGCTGGAATCACAGGGGACCCCACATCTGGCTGCCAAAGCTGCCCTGAAGGCTGGGTGGGGAAGACGTCGTGAGGAGGGCCGTCCTCCAACGACGACGATGGGGGACCAGGTAGCCCAGGGCGACCCCAGCTCTGACGGCTTCGCACTTGCCAGGCGGGCTTCCCTTAACTCCCAAAGACCCCGACCCTCTTCTGCTCAGCATCTGGTGGAAGAAGCCTTGGAAATTCCCAATAGGTCAGCCAAGTGTAATTTAAAGGTACAGCAAAAACATATTTTAGGAATAAACTCTGAAGAAAAATGTGTTTCGTATGCCTGAGTCACATCAATTTGGAAAGAAATCTGATGCAAGAAGATAAAACGCCAGCTTCAGTAGCAGAGACCGACCACCACATCAAAGCCCGGCTTCTTCCTTTTGGTTGAAAACAGGGCAGGCGAGCGGATCTACAGAGCAGCCCGCGGATCATTTTATGGGCATTGAAGAATGTTTTCAAAGGAACTTACATTGCACAACAACTACTTACTTTAATGGGATTTGTGTGGTTCGGGCCCTGCAACCTTCGGAAAATTGAAGGGAAGTGTAATTGCAAAAGCCACTAAAAACTGCTTAGCTTTTCTTGCAAGGCCTATGAAAAGCAGCAAGATACAGCTGCGGCGTTCGTTTGCGTTTCTTTGGTTACACTAAGCTCCAGTTGCAATTAGGACTGTGTCCTTCTAATATGTGCCCGATCAATGGCACAGGGGTCATTTAACTGGGATGACTGTTGCAGTGTAGACCAAGCCTAGCGCATCACGATGACCAAAGCCAAGTTTAACGGCGCACCCACGCCTCGTCAACAGCACAGCCGAGCTCCTCCACCACCGAGTCCCGGCGACTCTCAAGACCGACCGGGTCTCTGCCGACGCGGAGGCCCGGCTGTGGGGCAGCACTGGTCCCATTGCAGCTGCCGGACCTTGAACTTCGCGCCATGGTCCTTGACCTGCAAATGTCTTTCTTTACGGTCAACTTGGCAAATAACGTTATTTATTTTTAGTCAAGTGTCAGTCCTAAGCCTCAGAAGATAGCATGAAAACACCTCAAATGTAATTTGGGGGACATACATCCTTTGGAGAACAAAATGCTCTTAAAAGTGTACAATGTTACTTGTAATAGTTTTGCCCCCAAAGCTGAGTCAGTAGCTGTGTGTAAAGCTACCGTGGTTTCGTGAGGAGACAGCTCAGAGTTCAGCTCTCTCCGCACGGCGGACGCTCCTTCGGAAGACAGAGGCCTGCAGGGCCCGAGGTGTCCTCCTGGGACCTGCGCTCTCCAGGCCAGAGCCTTTCCCAGAGAGCCGCAACTCGGGATCACCTCACCTACTTTAACTCTCTTAGGACGTTTTTCCTGAAAGGATTCCTGATCGGAACCCCGAGGAGAGCTGATATAAAGCCTCCCCGGGCAGCCCCGTGCTGGAACCCCGGCTCTCTCCTGGGACTCGATGCATCATTTCCCCCACGCTGGGACCTGCCATGTGACTCTGACTCTACTTTTGACTGTAACCTCGGAGTGCGACATGTATGTTTGCATTCAGTGCTCAGTAAACACAAACGGAGGATCAGATGTAAAATACTCATGTACTGGAATTATTACTACAGGACTTTAATTACCCAACAAATATGGTCCCTTGGATGAAAAATAAAATAAAATCCTGGCTTCAGATATGTAACCTACTCCCAGTTTCTCTACAGATGAATTACTTATTTACCTACTTTCAATTCATTTCTAGACGTCAAAAAACAAAACAAACAAAAAAACTGGAAAATGAGAATCTTTCCATCAGCGCCGACTGAACTGCCATTGGGAAGGGGGCACGGCGGGGGGAAGAATGGAAGGAGAACCGCCTTGGGAACCGAGACGGCCTGTGCTCTCCCTCCCATAGGCCCAGCTACTTACTGACTGCGTGGCCTCGGATAAGCCGCCTTCCTTCTCTGAGCCTCAGTTTACAACACAGTAAAACGGAGGTAAGACGACCTGCTTTCCCGGGTCATCGGACAGTGCGGTGCACACGCGGCCGGCACGCGGTCTGGCACACGGTCTGGCACGCGGTCTGGCACGCGGGATTGGCATTGGGAAGGGCGGGCTTCACGGCGACCGCCGGCACTGTCACGGTTTCTCCTCAGAGACAGACTGACTGCTCAAAGCCACTGCTGGTGTTTCTTTTTTGCCTTCTGTTCACTGTTTGTTGGTATTTAATCGGGAAGATTTCTATCACAGCCAAACTGCAGAGAAAGTGAGAAACGCACCCACATGTGTGACGCGGCTTCGTTGGTTTGATTTTGGCTTCTGGACCACGGAGTGAGATCTACGGAGCTTGACAAATGAACAAAAGCTTTAAGAGTCGAGATCTGAGACGTGGTGGTTGATCCGAAATTGCAGCACAGAAGTCACGCACAGACGTTTGTCCGAAAAGCCCCACTCGGGACATTCTTTCCGCTGGTCGACTCCCGGCTTTCTAACGAGACAATGTTCCTTTCTCAATTCAGATTTTGGGGAGACGTTCAGAAAGCAGACTCTACACTCAAAGACAGGTAAGCCACGGGCACTTTTAACAAGCAGTCTCACTAGAAATGAATTAGAAAGGAAAAAAAAAAAAAAAAAAAAGACAGGAAACAGGAGGAAAGCCAAGGGCTAAAACCAGGCCATGAAAATTCAGTGATTTCCCAGCCTGTGCGCCTTGGGTCGACTAATTTGGTTGCCACATGTCTAAAAACACAAATCTTGGGTCATATTACTCAATATTTAGTCAGTGATTTTTTTCCCCCTAAATATCTGAGCCCTTTGGTAAATGCCAATGGGATAAGAAGAAAATCAAGAAAGGCAAAGTTCTGGGAAAAGAGTGAGTTCTGACTGAGATTTTAAGAGCTTTCTAAACTTGCCATATTCCAGGTGTGTGGTCCCTACGAAAGCCCTGGTATTCGAGCAGGATTACCGAGCTCCAGATGAACCGTAAGGCCCTGCCTTCTGCTGATGGCCGTGCTCCTTTGTAGTGAGACTGTTGTCACTTTGTAAGAGACACAACATCAATCTTGACATTAGCCGCAGAAATTGGTATCTTCATGGGAGGTAACCACTCTGAGTCGTATTATTTAATGATTCATTTTTTGGGGGGAGAGGGGTAATAAATTTTAATGTCCTAAAGAAAAATCTGGGGGAAAAACAGGTTTAAAAAAGCACAGCTGAAAGCAGAGAGCAGCGGAGACACGCGCAGTTCATGTCGAGGCCTTGGAAGAACAGCAGTGACGGGACCAGACTCTTCACCGGAGAAAGGACAAGTGAGAGGCTATCGTGGGGCCTTTAAAAACCCGAGAAGAGAGACATGACTTCACTTCCTTGACTTTTTCATCTCAAGTTGTTTTTCTCTTCTTTCTTTTCTTTTTTTTTTTTTCATCTCAAGTTTTAACTGTAGGACAAGCAGCCTACAGCACAGAAAGCCACAGGGAACAGGGAATTCACTTCTCACTGCAACAAGAGATGGAACCAGGGTGATTTTGTGCTGACACCAGACAGAGTCAAGGACGGGCCCGAAGAGAACCGCAGCCCCTCGCAGCTGTCCTTCCGGTCGTTGACTTCGGACCGCTGTGGAGCCCGGACTACGCTAACGCGGTCAACAGAAGAGCTTTGCTGTTTCTCGATGATGTTTAAGTGGAAGGAAATTAAATTCTGTCTCTCTCTTTATTCAGGTTCATGTATTTATTTCAGTGAGAGACAGCACGTCCCCGAGTGGGGGCCGAGGGAGAGGAAGAGAGAGAATAAGAGAGAGAATTCCCAGCAGACTCCCCACTGAGCGTGAAGCCCGATGCTGTGCTCAGTTCCGGGACCCGGAGATCAAGGCTTGAGCCAAAGCTGAGAGTCGGACGCTTAACCGACTGGGCCACCCAGAAACCCCTAAAATTCTCTTTTAGGAATAAGAAGAGCCAAATGTAAATAGCGATTTAAGCTCAGTATTTTGTGGAGGAAGAGGCCACGCCGTAACATCTCTGCATTTCAATCTTGTCTGTAAAACGGGTTGTAAAATATGAGATAGAAACAACACATGTTTTTAAAATTGTCACAATCAGGCATACACACGTCTTCTATTTTGTTTTAAATTCTCTTGTGGAACAATGTAGAAAGGGCTTTGGGGGGGCAATCAGGAGGCTCAGATTCTAACCCAGCAGGATTACTGGTCAAATCTGTGACGTTGGTCCTCAGCGTCCTTACGCAAAATCACAAGTTTGGACCCGGTGACTAAGATCTCCTCCAGATTCAGCGCTGTGGGTTTGTAGGATTGTTTTGTATTTTCCGTAAATGGCCCAACAGAAAACTTTCAATCATAGCTTATTTAAGGCAGTGGCCGAATCTTGTCCTTTTGTGGTTATTGTTGTGTTTTTGGTTTTGCTTTGTCTCGTTTTGTCTTCGTTTGAGAACACCTTTGGCTGGGTGACAGAGTGGATGAGGGCTATTGTCACCCACGCCTGGGAAAAGCCCAGGTGACTGGCCTGTTCCTCCACACCCAGAGGCCCCTACAGAGATCAGTCTCCAAGCCGGAATCAACATGACTCTATTGTAAAAGAACTAAGTTCACCTATAAGCACAGTGGAGAGAAAGAGGAAACCGGAAGGTTTCTAAGAGACTTGAAATTAGCAGACAGAAATGAGAATGACCATTTCTCTTCTTTCTCCTACCAGCCTTGACCTCCTGACCACAGGGGAGCTGACAGTGTCTGTATCAACCAGCTTAGGCTAATCCCCAAAGTGAGGTCACTAACGATGGTCACTTCAATCCTGAACTTTCACACCTGGTTCATGCATTTGAACACATATTTATTGAGCACGTGAAGCATGCTGGGCAGAGAGGCACTCGGAAAGATACGGAGAAATGATCTATGTGTAGTCCGCCTTCAAGAACTTTATAACTGGTGTGAGGAAAGAAGTCACAAGTACTTGAAAAGTGAAGTGACAGTAACAAAAAGATACCCCAGTAGGGGTGGTGGCCATCAGAGCCAGTAACGGGCCAGGGAGGAGGGCAGAGACAGCGGCATGGGAGGTAGGTCAGAAGACGGTCTGCCGAGGCTTCCTCTGTCCCGCTGAAGTCCAGCATCCCTCTCTCAGCCATGCTGTGACATGTCCCCCCATTCACCCCACTCTTGTGCTGCGGACCGTGGTGACCTTTTCTTTGTCTTTCCTTTCTGTTCTTCTTTGGCCTCGATCCCACTGACAACACATCCTGGGCCTTACAGAGCCATTGAGTCTTTATCTCGATGGTTCCTTGTCCTCCTCCAAGCCTCAGTCACCGGTCAGCAATCCCAGGGACCTCCTCTGATCACCAACCAGAAGCAACCTTCCCCTCACGGTCCTCCGTCCAGCATCTGAACCGCCTGCCTTCTAACAACGCTTCTGACCAAATGCAATTACGGCTGCTGACCGTCGCACTAGAATACGAGCTCCGTGATGAACCTTCTCTGACTTATTAACTGTATATCCCAGCATCCTGGCACACTGAGGCCCTTCTTTGGAATGACAGAATGGATATGTCAGTGGTGCCTGGTGAGATGCCTATCTGGGGGGGCCTCTGGGGGGCTCAGTCAGTTAAGCGTCTGCCTTCAGCTCCAATCATGATCTTGGGCTCCCTGCTTGTTGGGGAGTTGGCTTCTCCCTCTCCCTCGCCCCTCCCCTGCTCATGCTCTCTCTCTCTCTCTCAAATAAATAAATAAAATCTAAAAAAGAACAAAGAAAATGCCTATTTGACACACCCTGATCAACTCACATGCAGCCACCAAATCTGACAGCCCCTTCTGGGGTGAGTTTCTGGAAAGCCTTGGCACACAATTTTCCTGAAATGAAGGTTTACTGCATTGTTTATAAGACGTGTAAATTCCAGGAGCATGTGTTACCCAGGCTTTTCATGTACTTTCTCTGTGCAAGACTTTGCATCAGTAATTATCTCCCCAAATTAGAAGGTGAGCCTCGAAGGCAGGTGAGCAAAGCCTAGAGAACGGCGCCCTGTACTTCGTAGCAGCACCCAGCAAATGTTTGGCTTTGATAATGATGACACATGCGGAACTCCTGACCATTTTAGACATGTCGTGGCGCACTCATTTCTATGTGCCCAAAATTATGTTTAGCTTCAGGTTGTATTTTCTTGTAATTAGTCCTTTCTAGTCACTCTGTTTTCTGTTCCCTTTCACTGGCAAAGGAGCTTGGGCAAAAGCCGGGAGACTTCATTCTCCAGCATACAGCGACATGACTGCCGGCCAAGCACACCTAAACCTTAATTATATAGTGATTTCCCCTCCAAGGATGTGTGACTGTTTTAACTAGGAAGGAAGCTGATGCACTAAGGTCACATGAGGGGGAAAAAAAGAGGTTTTGGGCAAAACACTAAAAAATCCATGTGGAATAATCTTATTCTACTGAATCATGTCCCTGTTGTTGAATAGCCCTAAAGAACTCCTTGTCATTAGGTGATTCTGTCTGCCTGGAGTGGAAACCTATGAGTAATCTGTGTGTCACTGTGACTCATGTCATGGCCACCATTTCCAGCTCTCCATCATCTGAGAGTTGGCAGGAAGAAGTCATACCTCAACTCATAACAGGCAGAAGCCAGGATAGAGGAAAGACCTAATAACAAATATTAGTGATTAAAAGAAAAGATAACCAGAGGCGCCTGGGTGGTTCAGTTGGTTGAGCCTCTGACTCTTGATCTCAGCTCAGGTCTGATCTCAGGGTTGTGAGTTCAAGCCCCACACTGGGCTCCACACTAGGTTTGGAGTCTACTAAAAGAAAGGAGAAAGGAAGGGAGGGAGGGAGGGAGGGAAGATGGAGGAAGGAAGAAAGGAAGAAAAAGAAGGGAGGGAGTGAGGAAGGAAGAAGGAAGGAAGAGATACCCAGAAAAGCAGGATAACCAAGGGTAAGAACAATCCACTTAAATGATTCTTTGCCTCGGCATCTGTTTCCAATGTGCCTTCTGGGTCAATGCAGGCATCCTGCCCTCCGCCTCCTTGATCGAGTTATTTATTTATTTATTTATTTCAGATTTCTCCTAGTTTTAGATTTTTTTTCAAATTTGTAAATTACTTTCATTAAAGGACTTTGAGAGCAGTATGTTGAAGCAAGAGGAAGGACAAAAGGGGGCAGCCTGGTCTGTCATTCCATGGCAGAGCCATTTCCCAACCACTGATAGAACTTTCGTTGGCAGCTTTCTTCCCCTTCTCTACTCCTCTGTGTCTCCAATTCAAATAGCACAGAGTTTAATGACCTGATTACCTTACTCTGAAGCCAATACCTTTAAAACAAAGTATCTTAAGGATAAACTGGAAGATTCTATGAATTCAGGGGACCCTATAAGACATACCCTAATTAGGAGGGCCGGTGGGGGTAGAGATTTTGGAAAATCAGATTTTACAAACAAAATGTTTGCCATAAATTGGTTAAAGGAAAGTATATGTACGATAGTGGATTTAGGCAAAAGTGGGGACATCCTAAACTACATATTTACGATTTTTTATCTAGCCCAAGCGGGAGTTACTGACGAGGAAATCTGCTCCTTTTTTGCTCTCCAGACATGACATGACTGCAGACCATTGCTGGGCTCCTTCAATTTGCTCCTTTGGTTACTCCTATACTAAGGTTTTCTAGGGATAGTGATCATACCTCCTTTGACAGCAGCGGAAAACATCTTCCTTTATTACAGATCTGTTAGTCTGGGGCTGATTTATTATGATTCTGATTTTCCTTCCCTGACATTTTAGTTTTAGGACCAGTCCCAGCTCTTCCCAAGACCAACGGGCTCTGGCTTTGCTGGCCACCGTGGGTGCGTGGGGATCAGGTAACACTGCATGTTAACCTGACTGGAGGGAGCCCATTCTTCTAATGTCAAAGACTTTCTTTAATTTATCAGAGCCCCACAGCAGATTTGTATAATAGTGATTTTATACCCTTTCTCACATTTTCTATAATTCAATAGTTTTAAATTTTTTTCATGAATTTTATCATTAAGACAACTATATAACAGGGGTGGGGGAGGCACTCCAGTGGATTATAAGTCAAACAATGTGGGTTTCATCCTGTCTGTCCCTAAAAAGTCACATGATTTCCCCCACCCCCGACAAGTCCTGCCATCTTGAGAAGGTAGCTTTGCGGGGGGCGCCTGGGTGGCACATTTGGTGAAGGAGGCGACTCTTTGGTCTCAGCTCAGGTCATGATCTCAGGATCTCGAGATCAAGCCGTGAGGCAGGCTCTGCGCTCAGCACCGAGTCTGCTTGAGATTCTCTCTCCTCTCCCTCTGCCCCCCCCCCACTCATGCTCGCTCTCTCTCTCTCTCAAATAAATAAATAAATCTTTAAAAAAAGGTAACTTTGCCAAATGCGTTTCCATTTCTATTGCTGTCAAATGGGGCACTGAATTAGACTGTTTCAAATATCTCTTCCGGATTTTAATTTACAAATTCTTCAAATACTTGACCAATGGATAAATCTGTACACTTGCAGAGTAAATAACAATATACTTATTTATTACTTATCTCCATTTTTATAATCTATTAATTTGACACAGATTAACTACAGTTTATATAATTCTATGGCTACAGACTTCTATAGTCAAATGTGTAATGTTCTTGATGTTTTAAATAACATTACTGATGATTTTTGTGGATATCAGAGTCATTTCAACACTGTGTGGATGCTTATTTTCTTTTAAGTAGTTTTTAAAGAAAATGACCAGATTTGACAGTTATGCAAGCAATTGAGAAGGCAGCAAAGATGAAAAACAGTTTTGCAAAGTTCTGGAATTTTAAAACAATTTTACACTGAAAGATGGAGGACCTATTTCTCATAAAATGACAGTGTGCATGCGTGTGTACGTGGTATATGTGGGTGTCCATACTGGTGGACGTGTGACTCAGCTCAGAAAATCCTGGGTTGAACTGTAACAGTGCTATGAACATGAGAACGAGAAGCAGATCCAATGGCCCACAGGGAAAAGGACAAACCTGTGGCATTGTGAAAGGTCTGACCGGTTTGGGCTTTCCGGAGAGCCCAGTGAAACTGCTGAGACCTATCGTCATTGCCTAGTCTCATGCCAGCGATGTCTGGTAACTCACTCTGACATATCAGTTTCTAGGTTAGAAGCTCCCAGACAATGGCTCATGGGAGGTCAGTGCCAGCTGGAGTCAGCTGCAAGCAAAAAAACCCCCCAAAACTCCACAGTATCTTAAATAGATATTTCAGATGTTTAAGATTTAAATAAATGCAAGTTGGTGCAGCCACTTTGGAAAACAGTGCAGAGATTCCTCAGAAAGTTGAAAATAGAGCTACCCTATGACTCTGAAATTACACTACTGAGTATTTACCCCAAAATACAGACGTAGTGAACAGAAGAGCCACCTGTACCCCAATGTTCATAGCAGCAATGGCCACAGTTGCCAAACTGTGGAAAGAGCCAAGATGGCCTTCAACGGACGGATGGATAAGGAAGATGTGGTCCATATATACAATGGAGTATGATGCCTCCATCAGAAAGGATGAATACCCAACTTTTGTATCAACATGGACGGGACTGGAGGAGGTTATGCTGAGTGAAATAAGTCAAGCAGAGAGAGTCAATTATTATATGGTTTCACTTATTTGTGGAGCATAAGGAATAACATGGAGGACATGGGGAGATGGAGAGGAGAAGTGAGTTGGGGGAAATCGGAGGGGGAGACGAACCATGAGAGACTGTGGATTCTGAGAAACAAACTGAGGGTTTTGGAGGGGAGAGGGGCAGGGGGAGGATGAGCCTGGCGGTGGGTATCAAGGAGGGCACGGATTGCATGGAGTACTGGGTGTGGTGCATAAACAATGAATTTTGGAACACACACACACAAATAAAATAAAAAATAAAAAAATTTTTTTAAAAAGCCATGAAATACACTAAAAAATTTTTTTAAAATAAAACAAGGCAGAGTGTATACTGCTCCAAGTGAAGTCAACTGCCACATCGTGCTGGTTGGTACAAGTACTTTATCAAAGGAGTCACACATTGCTGCATAATGCAGACACGGAGGAGGAAATGTGCCCCCCCCTCCCAAAAAAGAGTGAGAGGGCATTAAAAGTAAATTCCTAGGGATACTCTTCCATTAAACTCTGAGAGCTTTCAAAGTGACAGCAGCTCACTCGGACCCAAGTAACCTGTGAGCCTTTAGAACCATTTGCAGTATCTGTTTCAAAGTCCAGACCAAGCTACGAGGTAAGTTTTATTGGTCCCTCTAGAAAGCAGTTTCATGACAAGGCTGGAAAGTAATGTTACAAAGGTCCAGGAACAACAGAGTCTAGACCTAGTCATTAGATTCCAAGTCGGTGCCTCTTCCAAGAGCAGAACATCCAGAAAAACAATATATTATCCAGACCGAGTGATCAGTCCAACATTTAGGGTTAAGAAAAGTTCAGTATATAGTCTACTGGACAGGGTGAAGATCTGTTGATGCAAATCTGTTTAATTTTATTTGTTTCAACAAAGACTGTCACAAAGGTGAGTTTTGCCAAGATCAACCCTTGTGGGAGCTTAAAACAAAAGACAGGAAGGTGTACGTCACTGGCTTTCTGAAGTCTGTCCTGCCTCTCAGGGTTCCTTGAAGAACACAGTACAGCCAAGAAGGCATATTTGCATACATATGGTGCTGTGCAATGACCACAGTGACCAATGACCAATGAATCAATTACATCTCGTGCACCCTACATAACCTTTGGAGACGACGGATATTTGGAGTGTGTTCCCGTGGTCTCAAGTCAAAAGTTAACCACAGCCTAGAGATTGTTGAACCTCAGGAAAATAACTAGAAATCTATGTTCCCCACTCTATTTTCAGTGTAGTTGGAGAGAACAGAATTCCGTTGGAGAGAACAGAATTCCATTAGAGAGAGACAATGTAACTGTGTTCATAACATTTGAGCTGAAAGTTTGCATTTCTACGGGGCCTTTCTTCCAAAGATCATAAAACACCTCACATACACTGTCACCTATATTTCAAATCTCTTTTTGGTATAAGAAAAGAGCACAATATAGTTGTATCAAAAAACATTAATAATTTAATAGTGGCTAGCAAAACTAAGCAAAGTAACCTTTAATTTCATATATAGGGGAAACCAACTTCTAGTAATATTCAGAATAAAGAATGATCAGTAGGTGTGTACACTATCTTTAACCTTTAATTAAAATTTTAATTTTGGGTGCCTGGGTGGCACAAGCACTTGGGTGTCTGACTCTCGGTTTTGGCTCAGGTCGTGATCTCAGGGTTGTGGGAACCAGCCCCATGTTGGGCTCCACATTCAGCACGGCATCTGCTTGAGGCTCTCTCTCCCTCTGTCCCTCACACTCATGTTCTCTCTCTCTCGCTCTCTCTCTCACCCTCTCTCTTTCAAATAAATAATTAAATCTTTAAAAATTTTTTTAAATTTTATCTTACTTTTCTCAGCTTCTCCGGACCAAATTAGTCTCTTTTCTTAACCCTAATTGCACAAAGTGCTTGATTTATACAATTAGCACATTGTTATGCACTGTCTTCTTGTATTTGTTTTCTACGTGTTTGTCTCAAGAGCTACTAAACGGAGACCCTGGTGTGTACTGGAAATGGCAGTAAGAAGGCAGAGCTCCGGGAGCCAGTCCTGGCTCTGTCACTCATCATCTCTCAGCAAACTCCCTCATCCTTCCCAAGCTCCAGGGTTTTTTGTTTTGTTTTGTTTCATTTTACTTAACCGTGGAAGAAAATCAAAGTCCCAAATGTCAGAAAGGAATGTAAGTGAGGTTCAAATAAGATGACTTTTCTAAAAATACTAGGCATATAAGTAAGGCATTATCATTGCAAACATTGAAGGCAGTGACATTTTATAACCCTTTACATACTTTCTAGGATCTAATGTTGGATAAATATGGCTTCCCAAGTAGGTGCTTAAGAAACATTCCTTGATTAACAATTACTGAGTACTTGCTGTTTGCCAGGTTAAGTGCATTGTGTGGAATATTTCATATTGCATTCCCCAGGAGGTCATGTAATTATTAGCCCCATGCTGCAGATGAAAAGGCTGAGGCAGAGAGATGGTGGCAGCCTGACAAACGGCACAGAGCTGGCTCCTTGACTCCTGCCAGTTCGGCCACAGAACCCAACTCGGAAACGCTTGGCTCCACTCGCCTCTCATACAACCAGAGGTCCTGAAAGGATGCAGTGGTTAAGAAATCTGCTTCCTAAACTATTAAAAAGTGGAAGAACTTCTAAGAAGTGGGTAGGAATTTGTGAGAATGTGTTGGGTACAGTTTTAACCCAGAAATTAAAATAGCTAAAGACACCAACTTCTCGCTATGATTGGGTTGCAATCATACGGTTTTTATAAGAGGTGTTTCGTTCAGAGAAACACTTCCAAGCATTTGATTTGGCAACAAATTGAAAATTGCAGTTACAGCCTGCAAGCTATCTCTACTCTTCCCCCGATCATCTAGTTACAGACCCCTCCCCGAATCGTGGGAGCACGAATCCGATTATGCACGAGGCCAGTGGGAACAAGATGATTGCAGAGATCTAGTACCCATCCATTACGCACGGCGTCATACATCATCGAGCTGCCACAACCTCAGCCTTCTGGAATCCCCAAGTTGTCTGAAACATTCTACGTTTCCCATTTATGGAAGAACCATATTATACTGTCTTTGCCTTAAGTGCTGTCGAAATAAAATTTAAAATTGGAGTGTTTACCCTTCCGAGGGTGTTCCTGTGATAGAACGCTGGAAACACGAGAAAACAATTCATAATTTGGAATCTTCTGATGTAAACCTGGGCAAGCACCTCAATCTAAGGACATGGTTAAGAAATTAGGGAATTAAGTTGGGCAATGCTCTCTTTAGTCCGTTTGTGATGAGCATTACATTTGTTAGCAGAAATGTGGGTCTGCTTTTCCCTCACACACACCTCATGCGCATGCCAACTCCATGGGGCGGGGGGAGTCTGACAAATGTGTAATTCTTGAGCGAAGCAAGCAGAGCATTTGGTCTGAGTAGAGTCGGAGCGATCAGATGGCCACAAATTAAAATGAGTCCATGCGCAAGGCTTATTTGAGCTTTTAAGCCCTGGAACTGAAACGAAGTTGCAATGATGAATCAATTTCGATTTCCTACTGCTGTTTTCTTTCTGTTCAAGGTAGCACATGTTTACTGCCTGCCTGCTGGCTGGTGCGGACCAGAGGTCAGTGGCCTCCACCCCCCAAGGAGCTCATAGGTTAGTAAGAAAAACAGATAGATCAACAAGTAAGTTTTTTTTTTTTTAACAAACTAAGTAAAATAATGGCAGCATAGACTGTCAAGTTGTGGCACAAAGGAGGGAACCCACTGTATCTTCCCACATGCGAAAAGAGTCACAGAAAAAGAGGAAGCAATTGCAGAGTTTTGAAGGAAAAATACGCATTTTGATCAGGGGGTGCGGGGCCGGGGTGGGAGTGGGGGAAAGAGTCTGGAACGGACTGGGCAGAGCGATAAAAGCAGTATTACTCATCCCTAATAGTGGATTTTCACCTCATTCATTCCTCACCACGGTGCCGTGTGGGAGCACGTCATTGTCCTAATTTTAGAGGTTCACAGAAGCAGACGCCTCGGGAATGCAGGGCTGGTAAGTGATCGGATCTGGGCCCTCCTGGGTCGCCACAGCTGAGCATGGGGGACCTCTGAGGAGGCAAGAAAGACGAAGCCGTCGGGTCGGGGCAGCGGAGCCACGCGCCGGGGCCTCGCACGGTGGACCTTTGCGCTTCGTTTCTTGGTGCGAGGGAAGCGGTGGTGCTTTTTCAGCGGGGGAGTAGGGGATGAGGATCTTTGGGCTTTTCAGACTCATCCCGGGAACCGCTGGCGTTGGTTTGGGCTGGGCACGAGTCGAACGTCAGTGCTTGAGAGATTCGGAAGGTCAGCGCAGGAGATGTGGTCCTCCAAGGGCCGGCGCGTCGTCTCGGGTCGGCGCCTCCCCGTCTGCCCGGCCTGGGGCTCCTCCCCACGTTCCTGCTCGTCTTTCTTCCAACATGCGAAGCGTCTCCATATCTAATTACTAACGATGCAAAGTGCCGATTCAAGACATGAAGAAGTGAAACTCTTCCGTGCCCGGGGGCGCTCTGAAGGGCTCTCCAAGGAGTCCGGGTCCGGAGCCGAGAGTCCACGCACCCCCGAGGTTAGAAACACGCCGAACCCACCCACCCAGGGCCCCGGCCGGCCGGAAGCGCCTCCAACCGTCCACCTGGCACCTGCTGCTCGTCCCAGGCCCTCGAAGCCTCCCTCGAAGCCACCTGAGTCATTAAATTAAAAATGAGTATTTCCGACAACACGGTATCAGATAGGACAAAAACGGGCCTTGGGGTATTGTAACATTTCTAACTCCGCTGGTACCTTTACAGGGAGTCCCGCGTGTGTGGCCGCCCCGGAACCGCCTCTGCTGTAGCTGGACGCGAGCCGGTATTCCTCGCTGCGTTTCTGTGTCACTTCGCTTACTTCTAAGGGCAGATACTCCGATTCGAGTCCAGGCAAGACCGCCTCCGCCGGCGCCCCCCGCGGCCCTTCCCTCCGTCCTCTCGGCCGCGCTCCGAGCCCTCGGCGGTAGGTTGCGCCCGGCCTCGCGGTGGACAGAGTCGCGGGCCTCCTGGTCCCGCGACCGGCGCTCCCGGGGCGGCTCCCGCGGAGCCGGGAGGGGAGGCCCCGCGGGACACGCCGAGGCCCCGTCTCACGTCGAGGGGCCCAACACGCCCCTCTCTGAGTTTTGCGCAAGAATAAAAGTTAAAAGCGGAAACAATATACAAAACCGTATTAATGTGGGCCGGGGAAACAGAAACGCTTTTTCCTCGAGAAAAGCCCTTTCTGTGCGGGAACGGGCAGCCGGACGCGGGAGCCTCGGCCCCGCACAGGCCGCGCTCCGCCCGCGGCTAACGCTGCGCTGCACGACGCGCCGCAGACCCCGCCGCGGAGACAAGTCGCCCCCGCGCGGGGCGTGGGCAGCCGGCGTCGGTGCGACTAGAAATTGCGACGGTCAAAGCCCTGTTGGCCGCGAGCCGCCGCCTTCGCCGTCGAGGGCTGACGGAGGGCGCCGGGCGGCCGCGGGGGGCAGCGCGCTGGGCGGCCCGCGGGCCTCGGAGGGGGTGGGAAGTCGCGGGCGGAGCAGCCCCTTCTCCAGGGACCGCGCCCCCCGGCCCTCCCCCGCCTGGCCCCCGCGCGGCTCGCTCTCGCCCGGCCAGCACCTTCCCTGCGCCGCCGGCCGCGCACGCTCCCCAGAGGGCTGTGGTGGCGGCGGGGTCGGCGCGGAGGGAGCCTCGGCCGGCGCGAGCGGGCGCTGAGGCGGCCCCAGGCCTGCCCTGACGCGCTGTTGACGAACACGAAGTTCCCGGACGGGGGTTGGGAAGCTCAGGCGGTACTCGGGCGCCTCTCCTCTCCCCTCAGCTGCTCCCTTCAGGCTCAGTGGTCGGGAAAACAGCGGATTTTCGTAGGCAAAGGCCTCCGCTGTGGCGCCGAGACGCGCTCGCGACCCCCGGGGAGGCCTGTGTCGGCCGCGGGGAGGCCCGACCCCCGGGGAGGCCTGTGTCGGCCGCGGGGAGGCCCGACCCCCGGGGAGGCCTGTGTCGGCCGCGGGGAGGCCCGACCCCCGGGGAGGCCTGTGTCGGCCGCGGGGAGGCCCGACCCCCGGGGAGGCCTGTGTCGGCCGCGGGGAGGCCCGACCCCCGGGGAGGCCTGTGTCGGCCGCGGGGAGGCCCGACCCCCGGGGAGGCCTGTGTCGGCCGCGGGGAGGCCCGACCCCCGGGGAGGCCTGTGTCGGCCGCGGGGAGGCCCGACCCCCGGGGAGGCCTGTGTCGGCCGCGGGGAGGCCCGACCCCCGGGGAGGCCTGTGTCGGCCGCGGGGAGGCCCGACCCCCGGGGAGGCCTGTGTCGGCCGCGGGGAGGCCCGACCCCCGGGGAGGCCTGTGTCGGCCGCGGGGAGGCCCGACCCCCGGGGAGGCCTGTGTCGGCCGCGGGGAGGCTCGACCCCCGGGGAGGCCTGTGTAGGCCGCGGGGAGGCTCCCGCGCTCGCCGAGGCGCCAGCCCGGCCCTGAAGGACCGCGCCCCCGGGAACAGAGAAACGAAAGGATGCTTTGTCCTCCAGGCTTTCAAATTAAAAATATATATATATATACATTCTCAAGTGCTTATATAAGTGGCAAGAGATCTTTCCCTCCCTTTTCGGGATTTTATTCATTTGTTTAGAGAGAGAGTGGGAGTGGGGAAGGGGCACAGGGAGAAGGAGAGAGAGACTCTCAGGCAGACTCTGGGCCGAGCGTGGAGCCCGAAGGGGACGCAGTCCCAGCGCCCCGACATCAAGACTCGAGCCAAATTCGAGAGTCTGCTGCGTCCCCGACGAGCCACCCCGGAGCCCTTAAGTGGCAGGAGATCTTTCTTAAGAACAGTTGTGAACGTCCTTCTTTGGCTTTAACTTCCCGAAGTACGAGGGCATTACCAAGTCACCGCCACAGTGTCCTGAGTTCCCTTGCGGCCACTGAAATGAGTCTAGATGGTCCCGGAGTCTCTAGCAGAGGCTGACTTACTCTCTTGTCTCATGGGCTACACGGGTCTCCATAGGCAACCTCAGTATTTCATGAGAATGAAATAACATAACATAGGTAAACTACTTAGATAGTTGGGTACAGAGCGTCCAATAAATGATGTCGGCCATGTCCTAGAGATTTATCTAGAGATAAAATTTTGTGTATAAAGACTTTTAATGATATGAAAGAACACCTGTGATATGCATGTATGTATATATGTGTCCATATACATGAGTATGTTACACATATGTTATATTCTTAACTATATAAAATAATATTCAGAAAAAAAACCCCAAAACTGGAAGGAAATAAATCAAAATGTTAAGAGTGTTCACCTCTGAGTGATGCAATAATGGATATTTTCCCCTTACGGTCTTTTCTATAGCCTACTTTCATTATCTGTGATGAGCTTGCCTTACATTTACTATGAGAGACAAATAAACAGGAAAAAACAGATACAAAAATAGAAAAGTTACAGGCAAGGAAAAAAATCAAAATTAAATATTATACTTCAAAACTAAATATTATACCTATGAATGTATAAACTTGTTTATACCCAATATGATAACCCTTCATGGGAGACAACTGTTCCCATTTTATAATAAAGTAACTGAGGGTCTAAGAGATTCAGTGATTTGCCCTGTGTGTGTGTGTGTGTGTACACGCGCGTGAGCACTCACACACACCAGCATGTTCACGTTCCATATCTTTTCCAGTTAATGTGTGTGTAAGAAGTGGCTGTGTTCATATACGAAGCTCCTGATGTGTCCAGATTAGACCATGTTCTCCCACATGCGGTCTGCAGCATGCACAAAACCGATCACAGGCCTATCACTGGTGGGCAACCCCCTTTAAAAATCACGGGGGTTTGGATGGCTTTACTTAGCTCTATTAGGTTCAAAGAATGTGCCAGGCAGATTCTCAGTCCAAAAATAATCTCCTTTTATTGGTACTCTAAGTTAACTCATGGAGGAGGGGGCTGAGCTAAATTAAAGCTTTCATAAGGCGGAGGCGCAGGCATTTTTACTGAGTGGTAAACCTTTTCTCTCTGTGAGAACTTTACTGTTTCCTTCCTCTGGGAGAGGCTGTGCTTCGATGCAAAGAAAGTAGCTCAAAGCAGATCTTGGAGAATTCATTTTATTTGACAAAGACTCTTAGTTTAAGCCCCCTGGTGTGGGATGTTTAAAATTTTATAGGTTTTCCTAGCTTTTAAAGTAATTTGCATGTAAATAAAGATAGTAATCTCTAGCACAAATGGCAAAATGTGTTCTTTGCCCTTTTTGAACTGGAAAATTGGATTCCTAAGAGTCATTGGGGGAAGTATTTCTACTGACAAAGAATTTCAAAAGTCTCGACAAACCTTAACCACATCCCTTCTGGACTGCCAGCTGCCGCTCGTGTTCTCTCTCCATACGGAATACCGCGTTTCACTGCTCTCTGAGCACAGCACACTGGGGACAGGCAACCAAAGGCTTAAAATATGATATTGAGATTCAAGGTCGCCTCTTTTTCTCTCATACGGATGTGTCACTGCTGGTCATGGATAATGGTGCCCTTACCACGGCGCCCGCACTGTGGGACTAATGCCCACTGAGTTCCCAAATAGCCACAGAGCAGCATGCTAGGCTTGTCTGACTGCCATATGGCCCTGGGACTTCTCATGTGTCACTCTCTCCTCTGCTCCTGCCCACCTTGTAGCATGAATGAGTGACCGGTCCAGGTGTGAGGTGTTGATCTCTGTCTTTCCCACCGGGTTTTGGACGTGCACACCCTGCCGATGGGGCACACTAAATGGCCAAACCTTTCAGGCCGAAGTCTAGAGGACAGCATGTTTAGGTTTTATTTCCCCCACACTGCACATCTAGAAGGTCCCAGAAAAATCATCCGTCTAAGCCTGTGCTGGGTTCAACTGAGGTTTCAGCGACAGTCCCAGAGGACAGAGCGGAAAAGAGTGTATCCAGGAAAAGGAGCAAAAGGAGAAGATGCGGTCAGGATAGTCGGGGGTGGGGGTGGGGGGAACGCTGCAGGTTCACACCTCCGATGGGTTTCTAGTTCTATTTGTTTGTTTTATGGATTTCTTGTTGACCAGAGAAATGAGTTTGAGGTGATGTGCACTAACGGTTGGGAGCTGGTATGTCCAAGTGAAAAGAACTCAGGCACAACTGGCAGCTTCTGGTTCTGACCCAGAAGAAGAAAACGCTCTCCTCTACCCAGCTGTGGCTGAGACTCTCACACGTGTCCACATTCGCAGCAGGACAAAGAGTGACCTTTCCACCCACGGACACTCATTCCCTCCCCCAACCGTGTCTGGACAGACAGACGACACTAGCATCAAATACATTCCAGAAAAGTGCTGCTGAAAGAAGGGGGCGAGGACGGGGCCAAGTGACTGGACGCACAGGTGTGCGACACTGACCCAGCACGTCACCTCGAGGGCCGACAACCACGATGCTGCCCCGGGAAGCCACCGTGGAAGGCGGCGGGCGCCTGGCCCCAGTTCTGCAACGAGCGAGCTGATCCCGGGCGGCTCGCCCCGCTTTCCTCGTTCTGCAAAGACGAGGTTTGGAAGGAAACCCTCTCGGGCCCCTTCTCAGCTCTGCCAATCCAGCAGGCACACATAATGAACGTAGCCATTCCCCTGGCAGCTGTCTTGTAAGATCCAGGTCTCCAGAGACATGCGCGCGGGTGAGCGAGACCCTCCCCTGCAGGGCCCCGCGGGGCCAGCTCCGGCCGCGGCTGCTCAGGGCTCAGCCTCTCCCCCAGCGCAGCGGGTTCCGGGCTCTGCCAGTTTCCTAGTCTATTGCGTGACAAGCCTGAAGGACACATTAGAAGAGCTGATGCCTCTCGCTCCCTTCGAACTCCTACACCTGTTGTTACTCCAACAACAGCGACGAAACCCTCGGATGCTCCCCTACTTTAACTTTTATCTGTAGAAACCCTCGGAGCACAGCTGCTGTTCATTAGAGCCCCGGCCGGAGCCTTTGGTTACTACAGGAGAAGGAAAAAAGAGAATCAGTTGAGTTTTATTTATAATCTGCTTTCATTGTGAAATAGTAGAAGATCCTGAATCAATAAAAAGATGTGCTTGTTTCTGGAAGTATAAATATGCTTTCTTAAAACACTGGTAAACACTATGGGCACGTTTCCCAGATTTTAAGTGCGGTTCCAATTCCCTCATTTTCCCCATCAGTGCGCTCACACTTCTTAGCCCAGGTGACCAGCTTTTGAGAGAGAAAATGCAGTTACATAAAAAATATGCCTGTTACAGGACATATGTGTTATACGTGCACACGAGCATATACACACACAAGATTTTCATAGAAACTTGATGAAACTAATTCGCACCCTGCGAAGCGAACAGCTGTTCCTGAGATGCGGTTCTCTATCTGTGAAGATGTTCGAGCAGCCGGATTCTGCCCGCTGGGAATACCGGAGAGGGCACTCCGGATCCCAGAGTAGATTTGACTCAACAACTTATAAACTCTTTCAGTTTTGAATTCAAAGATTCTCCTAAGTCACTATATTTCCCTAAATTCATTTTTTACAAACAGATCCAGCCTTTCTCCCGAGTGTCATGCACTGACCTGCAGTATAACAAACCCAAGCGAGAAATGGAAACTTCGTGGTACTGAAATTTGGATGTTGGGCCCATAAATTCCCATTTATGGAATAAACTCCTTTGTGGTCGTACCCTTCCTCCCAGAAAACCGCAGAGTGCTTTAGAAAACTAACACTGCATTTGGGGGGCGCCTGGCTGGCTCAGTCAGTTAAGCGAGTCTGCTTCTCCCTCTGCCTGCCCCACCCCTGCTTGTGCTCGCTCTCTTGCTCGCTCGCTCTCTCTGACAAATAAATCAGTAAACTCTTAAAACAAACAAACAAACAAACAAACTGTATTTGCCTCATGGAATCTCCGAGTGGTAAATGATACTATTCCCACGTCTCGCAAGCAGGAAATACGAAAACTAGGAATCACATATTTGTAAATAAGACGGAATTATTGCTCCCAGCCATTTGACTTTGCAAGCAAAAGTGCCCCTGAGTTTCATACGATGTAGAAGCATTGCTTGGCTATTGTATCTCACCTTCAGTAAGATCAGATTTCTAGGAAAATGTATTTTCCTTGATCTACTGTCTTATCTTGAAATTTGGTCCAATTCAAGATCTGAGTTTCTCAACTTTTTAATTCAGTTTCCAAAAAATTATAAGTAACAAATGGACCTGTCAACCCTATTAGCCATTCTCCACCATACTCTCCATCTTATCGAACTTCTTATTCCTAAAAGTTTTCCCTTTAAGAGTCTGGCTGAGCCCGTTTTACCGAGCAATACAAATTTTCAAATTATTTACGATGTTAATTGTTGAGTTTAGTGGGTGTGGGGGATGGGGGTGTAGGGGATTGTAGCCCAGCAAGAAAGTCAACTGTTATTCTTCCCTGGGCCCTTCCGAAGTAAGGCAGAACTGCCATATCAAATATCCTGTTTCCTGAAAGCCTGCCTCTGAGATTGGTATGTGCAGGAAATTACATCATTCCAGAGTTCGGTCACACTGACCCTAAGTGCACCCATATTCCAGCGCTTGCCCTCTGACCCCACCTCCTTAATCACATTTGCATGCTGTCTCCACTCTTTATAGTAAAATTTAGAGCCTTTCTACAGCATATTCTATTTTGCAAGTCATTTATCAATGCTAATTCATCTCTTCTCACCTTCATTCCTCTGAGGCAGGGCCCTGTGATTAGTAATAATAACAAAACCATGGTATTTGGCTTTTCTGTAGCTTCTGTCTCCTGAGAACTCTGCATGTATTAACAACACACACATCGGTCTCCTGGAATGGCTCAGGTCACAGGAGGAACAGGGAAGAATGCTGTGACTAGCCAGAGTGGAATAAATTGAAGGCTGGGTTGGAACCGAATCAAGATGCCGGTGTTAATGTGCCCGACTATTTAGGAAAAGTTCCAGGATCACTTAATGATGAAAAGCAATACGGCTGTCAAAATTTGCCTGGAATATATATAGGATTAGGCCAGCTCCTAAAATTTCCCAAGTACCTCAGGGTCAAGGGCTTTCTGCAGAAGGTAAGCCTTCTTGATGACATAAAAATTTCAAAAGCCCCAGATGCAGAAAAATGTAAGAAAGTAGGGTGTGTGTGTGTGTGTGTGTGAGAGAGAGAGAGAGAGAGGAGGAGGAGGGAGGGAGTGGGAACTGGGGTTTCTTTCACTTATTTCCAAAGATTCTCTGTTGGATCCATTTCCATCTTCACTACTTGTTATGGCCTATCATTTCTTATCTTGAAAAAATGATTCTTCAACTAGGACAAATCTGACTATTAAATAATAAGAGAAAACTAATAGTCTGAAATAAAAAGTTTTAGTTTTTCATCAAATACATGTAGTACAACAGCTTAATAACAATGTAAGGTTATAATGCTTATTATAATACAAGGTTATAATCCACAATAATGCAAGGTTATCCTTTAATTTCATTCTAAAGAGTTAGCCACATTCTACTA
Organism: Martes martes; assembly: GCF_963455335.1. Taxonomy (NCBI): domain Eukaryota; kingdom Metazoa; phylum Chordata; class Mammalia; order Carnivora; family Mustelidae; genus Martes; species Martes martes. The sequence continues at coordinate 66,500,075 of NC_137903.1, forward strand.
TACAGTTCAGCAGTGAACCAAGGAAGGATGTTCCAATGCATTCACTAACCTTCACTTACTGAAACATTAAGACTCTTCTCTTGAGTTAAACCCTTCAAAATAATAATTTCATCGAAAGTGTTAAAACTATGGGAAAATAAGAAATTTGTTCTTAACCCATAGGATTAGTGTCAGTCATTGGAAGGACTTCCTGACCATGGACAATTGTTAATATAAACACATATTCCTTCCTGGAAATGCATAGAAATGTATTTCCTGGAGACGTGTTTCCTGAATAGATCCCACTCCAATTCTGAATTGCCAAGATGAAAATAACTACCGTTTCCTATAATCTGTTCCTCTCATAGTGTTCCTTTCCACTTGATTTTGTATATATTTGCTTATATATCTAATCTAGAGCCCAGATTCTAGACCCATAAACCAAGTCATAAGTTACCTGAAGAACAAAGAACTTAATACCCCTCAGAGTGCTTAACATAGTACCACATACACATTTTTGTACATTAGATATTCTTGAATAAATGTTGCAACATGGCAGGTTTGAGTGTTATAATAAGGCACTGTGCCTCCCCCCTCAACAGAACGTCCCACAGGCCCCTGAAACCTGCTGCTGGAACTCTGTGAACCACCCAGGGCACAAGGGTTAAAGTTTTCCCACTTTACATTAAACCCTTGGGACTATGCTCCTTTACTGTGTTTATTTTCAATACCATACTTGTCACTCACACAAGAACGGGCAGGGACAAGAGGGGGAGGGAAGAGGGAGGGAGAAGGAGGAAGGGGAAAGAAGAAAAGGAGGGGCGAGGCAGGACTCGAAGAAAGGAGAGGGAAAAAGAAAGGGAGAGAAGGAGGAAGGAAGGAGGCTGAGGAAAATAGAATGTAGCGTACCCGAAATAAAGACAAAAACATGCAAAAGGGGAAAAAAGGAGAGAGGCAAGACGAGAGGAAGGAAAGAAGGAAGGAAGGATGGATGGGAGGGAGGGAGGGAGGGAATTTCTTCTCGGTGAAGTCAGACTCCATCCGAGGGACCCGCTCAATAAAAACAAGCGGTTTCCCACTATCTGTGTGTCCGACCTGATCAAACCCGTCAGCAGTCGCCAAAAGACGCTTTTTTATTTCACACCAAGTTTGGCTGATAAACATTTTGACCCAATCTTTGCTTGCTGGCTGGCACCCAACCCACCTGCTTTATTTCACTATTCATTCAACAAACACTTTGAACAACAACTTTCCAGGTGGGGATCGGCTCTGAAGAAAGAGTGCTGACTAAAACTCATCTCTCACATGAAAGCTCACCCTACCTTCTCCACAGGCACCCACAACCCAGACTTGTGCTATGACCCACCCCCAAATGTTGTCAAGCAAACACCTTTTTATCACATTATCTTCACTAGCCTCCTTTTGTCTGCCTGGAAAAAGCTCGCTGCGGTCATGGCTTTTCCAGCGGCTGCCTCTGACCAGGTCGTGCATTCCTTTGTTCTGATGCCAACGGCACTACCCGTGTCAAGTCAACTTCCTATTCTCTCTCTAGACTCTGAGATTTTTTGAAATTTCCATCTGTTTTCTAAGTTTTATTTTATCTGTATTCTTCCTGGAATCATGCTTCTAAGACCTCTCTGGCCCCTAATCTAGGTAGCCCATGTATATCCATCCTGACCCAAAAAACATCTGCATATCTAGAGCTCAGTCGATATTATAATCGCTCTCATCACACAAATTCTCATATATGAGGGGTTGTGGGGAAGTCAAGTTTTGCCAAGCATGTGTTCTCTCCCATTTTCAAATTCAAAAATTAATCTCCTGATAGTAACTACTGTTTGTGCTTTGGAGTATGATTATTTTTTAAAAAGATTTTATTTATTTGAGAGAGAGAGAAGGATAGATAGCATGCTAGAGAGAGAGAGAGCATGAGCAGGGGGAGGGGCCAAGGGAGAGGGAGAAGCAGGCTCCTGGCTAAGCAGGGAGCCAGAGGTGGGTCTCGATCCTAGGGTCCTGGGATCATGACCTGAGCTAAAGGCAGATGCTTAACCAACTGAACCATCCAGGCGCCCCTTGAGTATGATTATGAATAAATGCTAAGACCCAACCAACTTTTCTCATACACACCACAGACACTCGAACTGTTCCTGATGGCCTAATGGACATTATAATAATCTCCTTCCCCTGATCTATTCTAAATGATGGACAGGTGTTCATCTTTCACTATCCAACTCAAAGTTCCTATCTTCCATGAAGTTCTTCCTTGGCCACTGGATGACAACTCGATTCTTTGCAACCCTTCTTTATCCTGCCCCAATCCTGACTCCACTTTAGAACCCAAAACATACTGATGATTTAGGATTCACACATCTGCTTCTTGTAAACTATGAGCTCATAGGGGTCAGGGACCAGACCCTACATTTCCAATATTTCTAGTGCTGTGCATGGAACATTGTAGATGTTCTGCAATTGAATGAATGGAAGGGTAGAGAGGAGGGAGCATCTTGTATATCATAAAACACTTAAAAAATATATGGCTAGCAGGAGCTAGAGACTTTCTGGTAGCTCCAGAATTTTCGAAGCAGAATATTTTCTAGAACCTCATGACGCAAGTGTTTCCTACAGATGATGAATGTCAACCTTGTCTTTTTCAGCCAAAAGGTAACCAAATCTTTAAAAAGTTCTCCCTTTTTTGATCTGTTTATCTGTCTGTCTCTCAAACACTTGCTGATCAATCTGCTGTCCAGAACTCCAACCACACGCTTGCCTCCCCTTTCATAGGACAAGATCCAATCTCCGAGCCCCAAGCTCCCCACACTTCGCCCCATATCGCCACCTGGTGTCCTAAAGCAAGCAAGATAAGTACCTAAGAAACGAAAATGGTTTTTTTAAGCTGCTGAGTATTAGGACCCTGGAACTAAATACTCAAAGTTAAACAAAACAAAACAAAACAGCAGCAACAACAAAAACCCCTACGTCCCTCTCGGCATAGACTTCTGGTCATAAACGTAAAGATTAAGTGCAAAAACCTCCCTCAAAGCACAGTCTTATTTCTACTCATATCTTCACCAAAAAATATAAATGCTCTCAATCTTTTCAGCATCATGGACCGCCTTCTTCCCATAGATTCCATGTTTTACAACTTTTTCTACCAAGTAAACTGTATTTTGTCATTTGCATTAAGTAAATTTAAAATTGTCTGTCCAAGGTACACTTCAGCCCGTGATGGTGGAGAATATCATCATTCAGTCCTGCATTCCTCTAGCTCTTTGAGGAGTCCCTACTATGTTCTAAGGACTGTACGGGGATCCACAGAGTCATTCTGAACTCAAATTGATGCAATCAAGAAAATCTTAGTTTTGTTGTTGTTGTTTGTAGAGAGTACAAACATATTTTGTTATTAGGTGCCTTGAAACACTGAAAATTAGTAAAGGTTTCCTTTACTGCCCCTAGGAAATTGACTATGAGACTGGGTATCAGTGGATTAGGAAACAACATTTCTGACGGATCCAGTACAACTGCAAATCAATAATTCATGTCTCAAATGTCTACTTTTAGCTCGGATTGTCTTTTATCTGGTTTTAACTCGGCAGTTGGTTGTTAAAGTACATTGATGATAATTTGGTTGTCATGGAACTGGGAACCAAAAGATGTATAGCTGAGGAATAATATAAATTTTACTTGAACTTGGGTCACCACAAAATCATCAAGTGAGTTTCATTTGTGAAATCGGCAATTACATAGTGAAGTATAGGAGGCAGAAAGCAGAGATCCCCGTCAACAGTTCTCAGAACAAAGAACGAAGTTTTCAAGACCCCAGAATAAAATGGGGGGGGGGTAGTAAGAACGCCATAGTGAGTTTCTTCTTAAGTTAAATGCACCCATTTGTTTTATTTTGAGATTATAATAATTTTGTTATGTTGGTGCTATGATGCCCCTTCTTTCCTAAAAGAATATACACAGAAAATAGTAGGAAGTTTATTTAATATCCTTATTTGGCTAAATAAATAAATAAGGGTACCCAGCTTTTTTAAAAGAAAACTTAACTGGGTAAATATATTTTTAAAGACGAGATAACCCTGAGCGTCAATCTGGGCTAAAAGTTGGAACCCTTGTAACATACCTGACTTTGTGTTCTAGTTAAGACCAAATTTAAAAATCAAACTGCTTTTTCAAACGAACTGGTTAAATAAAAGCAATTTTTAAGAAAAACAGAAAACAAACCAGACACCTTAATTTTGCCACAAGTATAGGCCATTTCCAGAGATATCTTTTAACGCTATGTAACATTACATACTCCTGACCCACATTGTACCTTGAGTGTTAGTCCTTTTCTCAAGTTATTTGATACTGCTTTCTGGGTTGAAAATTACTAGGGGGCTCTAGGTTTTACCTTCTAAGATCTCTTTTCCATAGGTAAAGTAATCCTAACAGGACGAAGTTTTAGAGAGGCGCGACCACCGACTTCGAAGTCACTCAGCAAACGCACAGAGGTATAGCCCAGGTGCTTTGACTTCAAGATGATACAGTAAACACCAAGTTGCTTCTCACTCAAAATGTTCTTGATGCTTAGCTTTAAGCAAAATCTATTTCTCTCTGACCTCTTCTCTTTCCCCCTTTCTCTCACCACGAAACTTTCTGGGTCGAGTCAACGTATTTGGTCACTTGCTCTCTGACCCCAGAGTCTCCGGAGACTATATATTCATTTTAAGAATGAGTCCCTTTAGTTACCTAAAGTGTCCTCAGACTAAATTGTTTCCAGATGTTTACGAATATTTCAAGGAAATATGCACACGGTTTTATGGCTGAGTGATAAAGGACTCCACAGTGTCTGCTCTTGTAGAGTAAGAACGCGACACTTATTCTAAAACAACTTCCATTTGGAATTTGCTACATACCAGGCACAGGGCTAGCCACGGTCAACACATTATGCTCACAATCCCAGAGCGGATCCTTGTTTCAGAGAAAAGAAAGCTGAGGCTCCAGAGAAACAGCACAGAACAAACAGGTGAGGGAAATGAGGGGCTCCACGGAACCTATGTTCTTGGCCCTGGGGGGTCCCGCCGCTTCCTTAGAGCAAAACTGTTAGACCAGAAAGGCCAGAAAGAATTCACCAAAGTCAGGGGGTACTGCTGAGCGTCCCAAGAAATTTCCTGTAAGACTCTGCAGAGGGAAGTGTGTAGACCCAGAGTCCCCGTGTCCAGTGGGGTTGTTCACCAACTATGACCTCACTGGACTGGAAATGCTCGTTGCCAGAAGTTTCTCATTATTTAAGGACCAGCTTCCGCATTGGGGGTTTGAAAGCTACTTGTTTAGTCCGAGTTGTAAAAACAAAAACAGAAACACAATCGCCAAATGGTCAAGGTGACCTTTTTTTACAAAGCCCTTAATATCATAGAAATCGTGCGTTCTGTTTTATTTTGTGCTACTCTTAAAACAGGCTGCTGTTAGTAGGAGAACTTAAATGAGTTGGGTTTGGGGTGGAGATGGGGAAGGGGCCAACCAATTCTTGATTATTCTAACTAATGGAAAGAAGCAAGGCATAACCGTTTACAAGGTACGTGATGAGCGCTCGTTCCACTCCCCAAAACGGAAGGTGGTGTAATAGCTCTTACTTATGCTTGGAAAATTACGTGGTCTCCTTGCTCTCATTTACCTAGGAGGTATACACTTCCAAGCAGTCTCACCTCGGTTGAGTTTCCAGACGACCTTGGAGTGTCAGAGCGTAGTCTCTCTGAGAATGAAGGAAGTCTAGAGTGTGTGCCTTAGAAACACCAACAGCAGATTTTGAAAAGAATCCGCCAAGTGGGAGATCCATATGCAGGCAATTAAGAGGTGACTCTGTTTGTTCTGGAAATGCCTCCCATGGAACTGAGTGAGCAAGCTGCAGCCGCCCCCTGTCCCCCACTATGCCAGATGCCATCTATTCACGCCACCTCTTCCTCCTGCTCTCATCAAACACCCACCCCCTAAGGCCAGAATGTGAATGAGTGTCAGAAACAGCTCACCTTGGCAAATCACATTTTCCTTAGTCCCACTCCCCACCGCACCACAGAACTCTCAGACTTTTGACCTTGCTGAAAACCATGGGATTATGTGAATGAGAAACTCTCTTCACTTCTCTTCCTTCCCCTTCTGCTTCCCTCCTCTCCAAGGCCACCATCGGTCCTTTTGAAGAAAAGCTGGGAAGCGAAACGCTGAGCTGCCCACCTCCCCCCTCTTAGGCGTCTGGTCCCCCAAGCCAGCCTGTTTTCCAAGCTGCCATTCTCCTCCACTGGGCAGACGATGTGTTTAAAAAAATCTCTGGGACACAAACAGCAACTTGTTTTTTGTACCCTTGACTAAAAATCTACCAGGTTCTTTTTTTTTTTTTAATGTAATGTTGTTTCAAATCATTTTTAAATGTGTTTAATGCTGGTGAAAGGTGCCAGATTGACAGTGTGGGGGCGGAGAGTCGGTATTTTTATCGACGACGGCGTGAAGCAATGTCAGCTTCTGGCAAGGAAACCGCAGAGGCCTCGCCCTGCTGCCTGGCGCGGCTCCTGCGGGGCCGAGCAGGTCCGCGTCCACCCCCCGCGCGTGCTCCGCCCCGCATCGATTCCAGGACACGGAGTCCCGTGCGAGCGGCCCCTCTCCCCGGGGCTGCGCCGGGGGTGAGACTCCCGCCTCCGAACCCCCGGCAGCGCATCGCTCACTTGCGGCTTCACCGGCCCGACCTGGGACCGCGCCGCCTTCCTCCCCGCTGCACCCCCAAGACCCCACGACAGCCGCAGAGCAGCAGCCGTTACCATTCGGCCGCAGACGCACGTCGCGGAGGCCACTGCACATCGGCAGAAGTAGAGGCAGACCCGAAATCGACATTTTTCCGGCTCCAAGTTCTTTATTCTTCATGTTCTGAAACAAGTATCTTTTAAACTTCCTGGTCTGAGGGAAAGTACTATAATCCCCATCCGATTCCCTCCAAACGTGGCCTGCAGGTCGCCGTCAGGAGCCCCCGGCGGGGGTCGGGCCGCGGAGGGCAGCTGGGCTGTTGCCCCCCCGGCTCGGCGGCTGGTGCAGACCTGAGCCGCCCTCTGACGGCGCCTCGCACGCCGCGGCGACTCGGCCCGGCCTCCCCAGGCGCAGGCCTGCCCCGCCGCGCTCCGTCCCGTGTCCCCGGTGGTCTCAGCCACAGCCGGGGACGCCGGCCTCGTGAGTCCGTTTTCTAGGCCTGGGGCGGGGGGGGGGGCAGCGCAAGCCCGGGAGAGAGAAGCCTAGTAACCCCCAACCAACCCCGTGGCGAAGCCAGCATTTCGGCCTCCGGAAGAGCACGGACGCGGCCCCCGTGGGAAGGGATTAGGGCACCGGCGGCCGCGGAGCTGCCGTGGGGGGGTCGGGCCGGTCGTCGCGCCCCGGGTCCGCCCCGCTGCGGGCCAGCTCCTCCGTCCAGACACGCAGCGGTTCTTCGCGGCCTGCGTCATCGGCCGCGCGGCGACACGTTTCCGCCGACGGCAACCGGTCCTCTGCCAAAGGACCGGCCACCGCGCGAGAAGCGCCGGCCCCGGGACGCTGCGGAAGGGGCGCCACGGGCGCTTCTCCGCTCTCCGGCGGCCGCGAGCCGGAAGACGCTCCGACGCCTCGGGGTTCGAGGCTTCTTTGACCAGCAGGACGGATCGGCTCGACCTGCCCCCGACGGTTTTCCGACGGGCGGCTCCGCGCAGGCGTGAAGCTCCTCCTCCGGGCCCGAGCGCCCCCCCGCGGCAGGCGCGAGGGCGAGAGCGCACCGACCCTCGGGACGCAGCACGTGCCCCCGCGAGCGGCGCGTGCAGCGAGGGGCCGGAAGGGGGCGGCGCTGCGGCCGAGACCGGAAGCCGGTTCTGCCCGACCCGGCCCAGGGCCCGAGGCACGGTCGGGTCCGAGGGAGAAGAGGAGGAGCGTTCGGGCTTGGGGACCGCAGGACGGGCCGGTCGAAACGACGTGAGGCGAGCCGCGTGTGAGCGAGCGCCGCACTCACCTCACCAGCGGGACGACGGGCCCTTCCGGCAGGAGCCCAGGCCCGAGGCTTCCCCAGCCTCCTCCGGGGCGCGGCACAGGGACCGTCTGTCAGCGCCGGGGCGGGCGGCGGGCGGGGGGCGGCGCGCTCCCACCGCAGCCTGGAGCGGGGGGGGGGGGTCAGGCCGCCGCGGGGAGAAGACACCGGAGGCAGCTCTGGCCGGCGGCGGCGTTCACGCGGGCGCGCGCAGGGGGAGCGGCTCTGACGCCGGAAACGAACCCTTTCTGGAGGCGTTTCGGCTGCCCGAGGCGCCCCGTCCCTGGATCGTAGCTGTTAGCGGCGCTGCCCTCCGACGTCTCGCTGAATCACAAAGAGGCCGCTTCTGCACAACTCCAAACGGGGCCCTTCCTTTCGGGGAAGATTACAGGCAGCACCTGAATTACAGGCTCTAACTTTTCAAATAACAAACTCGAGAAAAAATCGCTCCCACTTCACACCCGCTGCAGCCAGCCACTCCCTCTCGGCGCCTCGCCCGCGAGGCCGTCGGAAACCCCGTGATCCCTCACCAGGCCCCTTGCCGGAACCTCCCAACGCCATCCCCTTCCTCTTCCGGTCTGCGAACGTTCTCGACGGAGCCGGTCGTTCTCTTCACTGTAAGTCGGATCACAAGACCCCCCGCTTTCAGTCTCCCCCACGGCTGCCCGCTGCCATCCTTCTGGGGCTGGAAGCCCAGCTCTCCCTCTGTGATCGCCTGACCCCCGCGCGGCTCGCTGCCGCCACCCGCCAGCTCCCGTCACTTGCTGTCCTCCAGCCACACTGTCCTTCGTTGGTTCCTCACCCTTCCCAGGTTTGTTCACGCCTGCTGGCCTCCACACGTGTTCACTTCGCTGCCTGGTTTTACCTGGGAGGTAAAATGCTCCGGTGGTCTTTACTCTGATCTCCACATAGTTAGCATCTTCCTTTCCTCCCTATCCCTGCTCAAATAAGCCTGGTTCATTTCCTTTATAGGACTTACCATTACTTATAATTGCATTATTTACCTAGTTGTTTGTTTATTTGCTTGTCTATTGCCTTTCTTTCTCAGGAGAAAATAAGGTTGTGAGCAGAAGCAAGTGGTGTTTTTCACTGCCAAATCCCCGGCACCTAGAACAGTGATGGGCGCACAGCAAGTACTCAACACAAATTTGCTGAGTGTACGAGAAAGTGAGCGAGAGAAAGAAAGAGTAGAGTGGGAGTTTGTTCTGCAATCATTACAGTCTTAAACCTAGGCCTCCAACTTTGTTTCATCAGCAAATCCCAGAATATGGGGCCTTCCAGGGCCCAGCGCTCATTGCCTGTTTGCCCAGATGATGACAACTCAGTGCCTTATTTCCCACTCAGCTATCGATCTCCGTGTTTGTCCTCCTCGCTGGGAACTCTAGAGAAGAGGGATGAGTAGGATGACAGGCACCTGGACCGTAGTGGCCAGGGGTGGGTGTTGCAGAAGACCGCACAGAGACTAAATTCATCTTGTTCTCAATTTTGCCCAGCGGTGGTCCTACACCAAAAAGAGGCCCAGACACCCTCTTCCTCCTTACTGTTGAGCCACTAAGCCAGTTCCTTCCAGAAGCAACACTCTGGCTGCCTCCATGGTCACTATAGTCCGTCTGTCTCATACATGGACCAGCCTTTCAGAGGCTTCCAGGGAACCTAATTACCCCTTGTAACATTGCATCTGGAAAATGAATTTCCAGCCCCAAACAACCAAATCAGACTATCCGAATCTTTCGAATAAATTCCTATTCTTAACTTAAAAAACAAACAAACAAACAACTCATTCCCATAGAGGGAGGGAATTTAAGCAGAAATTTTGGGTCTTTTTCCCCCCCAATATTCTCATTGGTATTAGAACTGATGCAATTGAGAAGCTTTGTACTTTGAGGTAAATAAAGTAAGGAAGGTCCACATATACCTGATTTAATCTTCAACAGACTCGTCAAAAATACATTGCTGTTCTTCCTCTCATAAGACTATAGCTTAGAGGGCCTTGTGGCACGTTCAAGTTCAGAACCATAATCAAAATCAATTCTTCACCTTCAGAAAAGCTCTCTGGCTCACCTAGCTTCTTCTCTAACATTATCTTCCAACTCACTCTTTCATTCGAGTTCACTGAGCCCTGTAATTACCCTCCATTTTGCCGCTCACTGAACTATCCAGTGCCATCGAGGGATTTTCTTTGCAAAGATATCATTTCCGGACGGGGTATTTGCATTTTTTCATTTGCAATCCCAATACACAGTCCAGGACTACATTTCCTGGAGTTCTGTGTCTCACTGAATAAATGCTGCAGAAAAGCCATTCAGCGCAACTTCTCCTTCCAGCCTTCTATCCACTGGAAGGTAAATGAGAAAATTGTGGAATACGGAGTTCCAGAGGCATCGAGACAAGTGCTGGTTTCAACACTTTGAGAAACCGACTTTGAGGCTCCTCAGAGTCTCAAAGCCCTATCTGTGAATTCGAGGGTGACAATACCTACCACTCAACATTACTGTGAGAATTTAACATAACATACGTAGTATAAATCACCCAACACATGATCTGGTCATGTTGGGTGTCAATAAATCTTCATTTCTTTCCTTTAGAAAAGATGGAGGGAATTTTAATTTCCTTCCCTTTCTCCCTTCTCCCTCTGAAAGTCCCAAAGGCACTAGATAAGTGGGGTCATTTCTGAGCAGCCAAGGGCCAAACACAAAGAAATACTGGGACTAATCTCCATTCCCTAGGCTAACCTGGAAACTGTCTTTGTAATTTGATTGATTCATCTTATATCCTTATGGGATAATAGAAATAAAACCGCATTTTACAGTTACATTATCAAAGTCAGTATCACATTTGGGTTTGTCTTTCTATGGAAGCATTGTGCTTACTACTCAGAAAACTGCATTTAAGCCCAGAAGCCCAGCTGTCTTTGGTAACTGTTCCTCCAAAAGGAAAACTCATCGAGAAGGTGAGTCAGATGGGATAACTTTCAGGACAATCACGAGCAAGGCCAGCATCTACCAGCCTGAAATATGGGATGTTATGACACTTGGTGAATTACTTCTGACGTACTTAATTATGCAACAACAAGATTTGCAGGAGCATAACCACACAGTTCCCCTGGGTATGCTGCCAGTGCGCTCCACAAATGATTAAATATAAAATAAACAACAGCTAACTGTGAATTATGAAGTTGTAATTCCACCAAGGGGGTTCCAGTGATGTCATAAACCACGAGAGCAAAGTTCATGTCACCAAAGGATCCCAGATGGGCTCCGAGCCTGTTGCTCAGCAGTGGTCTCTGCTGCAGACACAGCTCCAGAGAAGACCTTCCCCTTGCTTTTTGACCCTTCTCGTCTCTGCAAGGGCCCTCCATTCTTGTTCTCTTCCTCTGAGCTTTCTAAAGTCTGCTGACCCTGCTTTTCCAAGTGATGTTTAATGAGTTAAATGGTCTGTCATTTAAGAGGCTATTTCTATCCTTCCGACCTCCCCCTGCACACACCCTTTGGACAACAATCTATGAATTGCATATACTTCATTAGGAAAAAAAAGCTTAATATTTAATAGAAAATCCATTTAGGACAAAAGCCTTGGAGCATACCTTAAAAGAAGATATTTCAGATGTAACTTGAGTATGTGCCAACCTAGTACCCCACTAAAGGGATAAATTTGTCTTTCAACATGGCAAAGCTGGAAAAGTTATGCTGAAATTTCAAATAAAACCTTCTCACAGGCAGTATCTGAAAAAGACAGTAAATGAAAACGTAGTGGCCCCACCCAAAAGCTACTGAATCAAAATTTTTGGAGTGGAGTCCAGGAATCCATGTTTGTACAGCCCCCCAGGTGATTCCGATGTGTGCTAATGTTTGGGAGCCACTGGTCTATAACTAACGGGACCCAAGGTGGAGTCTGGACTTGGCTTCCACTTGGTAATTCAGGACCTTATCCACCCAAGAGTTTCTGCAAGTCCTCGGGAGTGTCCCCGCATGACGATGAATAGTCCGTTCAGTCCTTCAGTCACCACGTGACATCCAGCCACCTTTTCCCTCTGTAGTATGAGTTGATGAAGTTATGCAGAACTTATAAACTCATGCTTCAGAGTTTTGTTTAGAAAATGCCGAGATCCATCCTATTCACTGAATGGTTTTTGATAAAATTCCATGTGCTGGCAAAAAAAAAAAAAACCAAAAAAACAAAAAAACTGGGCTTTTCCAACTGTGTATAAAATAAGTAAGCAGGGGCCCTGGGTGGCTCAGTCGTTAAGTGTCTGCCTTTGGCTCAGGTCATGATCCCAGGGTCCTGGGATCGAGCCCTGCATCAGGCTTCTTGCTTGGGGCAGGAAGCCTGTTCTCCCTCTCCCACTCCCCCTGCTTGTGTTCCCCCTCTCGCTGTGTCTCTCTCTGTCAAATAAATAAATAAATAAAATATTTTTTTAAAAAAGGTAAGCAAAATTGCACAAATAGAAAAACTGTGCTTTATCAACCATCAGACAGGAAGGAAAGACTTTGTTAAAAAACAAAAACAGAGAGAGAAAGAGAGAGAGATACAAAATACTGAACTGTAACTTCTAAACCTGGCATACTTTTCATCTGAAAACATACTTAAAACTTAAGTTAAACTGCAAACAATAGTACCTGTGTGATAGACTGCCCTCTCTTTGGTACACGTTTTCTCTTCCAGAATAAGAGCTAAGATAACAATCACCTAAAATTAGTCAGGCCCCCCTCCCGGCGCCCACCCCCACAGGGGCTCTCCCGCGAGGGGGTCCCCCCCGCGGGGGCGCGCGGGGGGGGGGGGGTGGTGGGCCGCCCCTCCCACGGCGCGACCGATCCCCCACCCCCCCACCCCCCCCACCCGTCCCCGGCGACGGGTCGCGCGTAAAAAAAAATTTAAAAAAATAAAGTAAAATTAGTCAGAGTTAGGATTTTTACAACTTTCAGTAATCTCCTTAAATGTCTTTTCCTCCCCCCACCCACCCACCTCGGGTGAAGCCCTTGAAACGTGGCAGCAGCGAGTGAACGTGCCACGCACTGCGCAGCCAGCAGCTGCTTATTAAGTCATTTACAGTAGGAGAGCACCGCCATGCTCTGAAGTATAAAGCCTCCTTCGGCCTGCCCTTCTCTTCAAAACTTCATGCACCTGCTGAAGAGAGAAAACCGACGCTTGTAAGGGGAGAGCTGAGTGACAGCGGGCCACACAGGCCGGTGGACGGCGGTCAAAAATACATCATTCGACGCCAATCGCTCTGAAAGAACGTGGTCTACGTCTACAGACCTGACAGCGTATGAAAATCATCTGGGGTCAAGATGCACGTTTTGGGGAGATTCTGATTTGCTGAGTATGGATGGGGTCCCGGAAGCTGCATTTCAAGACATTTCATTTCATTCTGATGAAGACAAACCAGGCATCACACTTGAAGATCTACCGGGTCCGACCGTAAGCTCGGTAGAGAAAGAATCCCATGACCTGGGATTTCTCTTTGTCTGTTGCCTCTAGATCGTTCGACATGAACGAGACACAGAGAAGGAGGAAACAAAGTCAACAAGGACCAAAGGAAGGTTTTCCTGCACGGGGCCAGGTGCCCTGCTCTCTAAAGGAGGACGGCGATCCAGCTCCCCACACCCCAGTCAGAGACTGTAACCCCGCAAAGCAGAGCCAGCATTTTAGCAAACACATTCGTCCTCCTCCGTGTGTCAGAACTGGTGCTGCGACAGGTCGGTTCCTCGTCTCCAGCTCACTACCGAGCGAGCTCAGAGCTCTGCCTCTCTTTGCAGAAAGCCCACGGCAACTGCCTCTCTGGCCCCGCGCAGAGCCACGTGACAGGCTCGTCCAGTCGCCTCACCCACGGTGACCCTTTTTCTCCGCATGTACCACAGCTGATGCGCACCTGTTACCAAAGGATGCCAAGGAGATTCAATCGTCAATTGCCTGGCAGCAAAAGAGAGTCTCGGATGCTTTATGATACAGAAATGGGGTCTGTATGTCTTCTAGGTTGACCAGATTTCAAAGCAACACATGAGGGAGCATGTCACGTATGCGACTGGGGAACAGAATGTTTATCTTCCTCTGCCGGTTAGGAAAGCCAGGTTGGCACAAGAACGGCAACTGTATGCACAATCACAGTGAACACGGCGAGTATTATTCGTGTCTAAAAAATTAACTAGACCCCACAGAAGTCTGAGGGGAGCGGCGAACGGTGCTGTCAGACACAACACCGCAGAGAAAACCCAGCACGGCGGGGCTCTGGGAGACACAGCGGCTGCGGGAGGGCGGGGATAAGAAGTCTCGACCCCCGAGGTCCGAAGCCTGTGTCGTATACTCTCCACTAAATTCAGTTTGGAGGAAGGCATTTGTCTTCTTCAGTCCCTGCACCGTCCGCGTCCGCAGTGAGGGATGAAGCCAGTGGAAACATGAAAGGCTGGTGCCGTCTCAGAGTTCTAGAAGATTCAGATGACCGGCTCACGCTAACGAGGAGAAGGGTGGCCTGAAGGAGGGGACCACGGGAGGGATCCTCTGAGCCAGACTGCCAACTCTGCCAGGCACTCATGGTGTGACTTAGATGCGCGTCACTAGAAATCATAAGGCATCACTTCCTGACTGTAGATCAAAAACATCTGTCTACTTAGTCACTTGGTAAGTGACAGGCTTAAAAGCCTGGCTTTTGGAGTATGGGAATATTCCTAGTTTTAATGACATTAACATGGCCTCCAACATTGACTGGAAAATCACACTGAATATACACCCGAGCCTGGAGTAAGTGACATTTGTCAGAGATGTTCTGAAGGTGGGAGCAGGACAAGAGCAGACATGTCCTTGCGCGCCTTCAGTGGGACAGAAGTAGGGTGCTCGACTCCTTGTCCACATTACCTCATTATTCCAAACAACAAACCCATGTAATAGCTATTAACGTGCCACGTTTTTAGGTAAGGAAATCAAGAACCAGAGAGTTATCTAAAGTCAACCAGTAAGTAAATTGTAGAATCATAACTTACCGCGGAATTCTTTAAATACAAAGTAAAATGCTTCAAAATCCCTGATGTCTTAAATCTAAATGAAAGATTCCTGCTTTTTGATGGCTGGGGATATATTTATTGAAACACATTCTTACCTTTCAATTTTTGCTTGATAACATAGTTTAGAAAAGTCTCCATTTGATTCCTATGGTGTAATAATAAATTGGCCCTTTATTCCTCAAGTATTTTTGCGAACGCAGTACCCTTTTGGCCTACTGTGTTCCCACGAGGAAGACAGGTTCAGCAGTTCCCTGCCCACTTAATAACAAAGACTAGGAGCCAAAGGAAATAAAAGAGATTGTGCAGCATGGTAGTGTGTTGTGAAGTGGTGTGCTGGTCTCCCTATTCCCAATTCAGCATTGCTTCACTAGACTATAACGCATCCACAAGCATTTGGTTGACAGCAACGATGATGGGATAAAACGAAAAAAATAAATAAAACAGGATCAGGAAGGAAATACTCGAGTCACTTAACAGTAGGTCCCTAAAACTCTCCAAGCCAGTTTTCTTCTCTGTAAAATGAAAATAGTTGCACTACCCCCACCTGTTTCTTCGAACTGGTTTTATAAAACACAATAGTGTTGGTAAATGTTCTTGGAGTTTGTGAAGCAGTTTCTTATTTTATGTCACTTTATTACTCATATTATTAATGTTATTAATTCTTTAAGACAAAGTAGGGCATTAATTTATATAAGTAATCAGGGAAAAGAATTAAATCCTCCAGCAGTCTGAGTACATATAGTAAGTCAGTTAAAATGATTGACTTTAAGGCCTACCCAGATACAGCTGCAATTTCCTGGCTATTCAAGGTAGCTCTGATTCTCCAAGCCAAAAAAAAACCAAAACAGAGCAGAAAAAAGATATTCTTGCCACCCTGAGGAAGGAGAATGTTGGGGTGAAGGGGGATAAGAAAGGCATAAATTTAAATAGCGCTCCAAATAGTGATCACACCCAGAAAAATCTCTTCTTCCCTGAAGGAAACTAAGAACAGACTCTTAACAGTCAAGTGTGCAGTGATATTACGTTCTGTTTCTCTTGTCAGGAGGGATTCAGCCTTTGAAATATGTGTAGCAAAACTGCAGATTTCAGTTTCATGATTAATGAACTAAATTACATTTTATTTCTTAAATGTGTTGAGGATTCATCCTGTGGTCTTTCCTCAAACTTGAGCAGGGCTGCTGAAGAGCACATCTGGTTACAGGCAAAGAACTCTCTGGGTGGTTCGCGTTCTTTCCTCCCTCAGAAATAGGCAGTGCAGGGAACTGCAGAAACTTTTATTGGACAAGTGTGGTTTTTTAATCTTTGAAAATCATGATTCTCTCTCTGTTCTCCCTTCCCCATGAGAGAAAGATTAATTTCTACGATATATGTAATTCATAATTTAAAGATTTTGTTCTACACAATTTTATATCACTAAATAATACTTCCCCTAAAGAAAATATTTGCATTCATCAGGCAAATATTTTAACATCAACTTGCTTGGGAATGATTTTTGAATACACTTCATAATAACAATTTATATTTTCTCTGCAATTATCACTTTAAATAAGGGTTGTGGCAATGTAGACTTTCATATACAAATAAATGCGTTGTATTTTTTAATTTTTAGAAGTGCTTCTCCTACCAAAATACTCTACTGTGTGCTATCACTAGTCTACCAGATCATCATTCTACAAGGTATAAATAAATGTCATTTTCCTCCTCCTTTTTTACAAAAGCATTGTATAAGTTTTATAACATTAAAAAAGAAAAAAAAAACTTATAAAATGAAAAGTCAAGATCCAGAGAGCTACGAAAACAGAAAATGTACACTCCCTTAAGACATCTTTCTCCTCAACGGTTTTATGGAGCAGTTCCTTACTAAACCATGTAAAAACTAATTTTTTGAGCAGTAGCTCTCCAACTGTGGTCCTGGAATGTTCTTTAAGTATTATGCAGGCTTTTCCAATTTCAAAAGGAGACATGTGCTCATGTCTAGGGAAGGTTCCCAGCTAGAACAAGCAGAAAAGAAAAAGAAGCTGTTTACTCTGAAGGTCTTTACTGCTGGGAGCGGGCCCACCGGAAGTCGGAACTCTGGGAAATAGGTGTGACGTCACAGCTCCCACAATCCTTGTGGAGCTGTTGTTTGTTATTTGTGTGTGTGTGTAATTTTCTGATGAGAGCAAGTGGGTTACATGTTTGTGTATTTTCTTAATTTGTGGTGAAACTCAATCTTTGAAAATGGGATGAAAATTCCTCTGTTAATTTAAGAAAAATCAGTAATGGAGAATGTTAATATAAAAATTGTATAAAAAATAAAAAGGAAATATTTTAACACCAAACTACAAACTGCGTCTATTTCGGGGTGGTGAAACATGGGTGATTTTACTTTCCAATTTAAACTTTTTAAATGTAAAATAATACATTTTCTAAAATGAGCATGTATTGCACTTCAGCATTATGCTTATATTTAAAAAAACTACTCACAGCTAGAAATTGCAAAAACAGTAGAACCACACTATTTAAAAAAGAAGACGACGACGACGACCTACTTAATTTGCTTACTGCAGCTTTCCTATATATAGTGGGACTATGCCTCTCCCCTTCCCCTCAAAATCTCTCATCTTAAGAAAATCCTCAAGGTATATTAACAACCACATCATACTTAGAAAATAATTAAGCAATACTTGTAAAAAGCACTGATTATTTCTACAGTAAAGCATCGAGGGAAGGGGTTTGCTTGGTCTAAAATGAAGCAGTCAAGAAACGTGTCACAAGGAGCAGAACCTTGAAAGGTGGCATGAGTGGGTTTGCAAAGAAGAGGTACAGAGCAAGGACATCTCCTAGGA
The DNA here is from genome assembly GCF_963455335.1 of Martes martes. Lineage (NCBI taxonomy): Eukaryota > Metazoa > Chordata > Mammalia > Carnivora > Mustelidae > Martes > Martes martes. Next base: position 66,517,885 of record NC_137903.1, read on the forward strand.
GAAGTCAGAGCAGCAGAAAGGGGACTAGAGGACATGGGCAAATGCTCTAGCCTAACTAGCATACTAGGAAAAGTAAGGGAACAGTTCTGGTCTCTGTGTGAATGGGCAGGTTGCTGGGACATCAATGGACATGTAGACTATGAAAGGTAATTAAAAAAAAAAAAAAACACCGAACAGGACAAATTTGGTCCTGATGCATAATAAAATAAAATGAAAACAGAGAGGGAGGTAAATCATGAGAGACTTTTAACTACAGGGAACAACTGAGGGTTGCCCAAGAGAAGGTGAGTGGGGAGGAGGAGGGGGTAACTGGCTGAAGGGCATTAGGGGGCACTTGATGAAATGAGCACTGGGGTGTTGTATGCAACTGATGATTCATTAAATTCTACCCCTGAAACTAATAATATAGTATATGATGATTAAATTTAAATTAAAAAAATTAAAAAAAATAAAAAGCAATTGTGAGTTCTAAAGGAGAGGGCTACGATTTTTTAAAAATGTGTTTGTAAAAGAATGTACTCACATGCCCTTTTTTCCTTCAGCAAATTTTCCTTGAGGATCTATTATATCCACCCTGTGTGCCACTTACAGATGGGGGGACAAGCAAGGACTCGGGGAGACCCCGTTAGTTAGGAGGCTGGTAGAGCCATGCAGGGAAGAGATCAGAGATTTTTAAGAGGAGACAGATTCAGGTGATTTTAGAAGGTAAACTTGTTGAGATTTGGACATGGACAGGACAGAGGCGGAAAGGAAGGAGTCGGGAAGAGTCTGAAATTTCTGAGTTTTGCATCCCCATGTTGTGGTAGAGAAAAACAGGCAAAGCTGTAAGAGGATCCGATTGGGCAAAGGGAGCTCGTTGGTGCCATGCTTTGTTGTTCTGGAGTCTGAAGCACTTCTGCCAAGTTCACATGGAAATGTTGAATTGGTGGCGCCACATGGACCTGCAGTCCCTGGGCGGGGGGGGGGGGGCGGGGGGCGCAGCCATAACCTGGGGGTCTTCGGTATGCAGGTGGTGAGTATTGTTGAAAAGGTGAGCCTGCAGGAGAGCTCCTAGGCAAATGGTATCAAGTCAGAAGGGGAGCAGAGAGGGCCCAGTGCTTAGGCTGGATTCGAAAGGGATGATTCTCCCACTGACGCATTCACTGAGCCAAGGCAACAGTTTAGCAGCCACCCCAGTGGTAGAGGACTGCTGTGATCCAGACCAGGATTTAGGGAAGTAGGCCTGGTGGGAAATGGAGAGAGAGTCACAGTGTACATAATCCCTGAGTGTCACCTCCCACTCTGGATGAATGGCTACATGTCAGTACTCAGGTGTAAAGGGTTAGACTCAATACCTATTTCCATCAAAACTTTCAACTTACATGTATTCATGAGTTACCTTAAAAAGTAGCAGTAACCAGCTCCCCAAACCTCTGCTTCCAAGAAGTCTCTAAGTGGGCTATTATAATTATCAGAGAGGAAAAATACTTGAAAATACTTGGTTTCATTGAGCTCAACAGCTCTCTCCTTTTCTGAGGATTTTAGAAAACACCATTTAGGAGGCTTCCATGGTCTCCAAGCACCAGCTTTCTTGGCAGCACACACCTCTGGGACAACCAGTTGGGCCACAGGGTGTGCAAAGAAGACAAGGATGGTTGACAAAGGCAGGAAGCTGGACCCCGATTCCCCCACCACCCACCAGGCCCAGGCCATATCTTCCAAGTCTGTTGCACACTAGCATGAATCTGTGTGCATAAATACAAAGGAAACTTGAGCAAATGGGGTTGTCTATATACATCCGAAGTGCTGGCTAGGACTTTCACTTTGCCCCGTAGTCAAGCTGATTCAACTTAGCATATCCTGGCTCAAATTTTGATTGAGTTGGGCTCCTTGGCTCTTAAGTTGTATATCTGAATCTTCTTTGAAAAGCTCTGGCCTCCCCATATACATTTAGAGTATTGGGAGAGCGCCCATCTGTTTTTATGCTTATTTATAACTACACCACCTTCCAGCACTGTGAGGTCCTCTTAATATAATGACATGACTGATGATGAGAAATTAAGTGAATGGGGTGAATGTTCCTCCTCTCAGACGAATGTCTGTGGGAATGCAATTTCCCTTGCAGCCCTGGCCTGGCCCTTCTGTTGCTCGTGAACACCCCAGCTTAGATTATCCTGGAAGGTCCGCATGACCCACCATCTCTGCTAAGACAAAGTGTTCCTTCTGCTCCTTCGTTGCTCCCACTGTTGCCTTGACTTGGTGACCTCCAGATTCAGGGTGTGGTAGGAGAGAGGTAGAAAATCCCAAGATTTACGGAAGGGGGTTAAGAATTTTCCTCCTATGTCCTGTGAATCACCTGAAACTCTTGCCCCAAAAGGGAGGATGGGTGGAAGCCAGGAGTTCCATCTGGGGACACACACACAAGATCAGGGGTAAGTACTGCCCTTCCTTTGAGGGAAAGAGGGTTCCTCCAACCGCAGGGCCCAATTCCAGGACGGCCAGTGTCCGCCCCCCGGGAAGAGGCGGTGTCCCCGCAGGGCCCCTCAAGGCCGGCTCCGGCTCTGCAGTCCGCTCCCCCTTCTTCAAGCCCCGGGTCCCCTGCTCACGAGGCTCGCCCACCTGCGCGGAAACGGACCCTCCCCTTCCCAGGCGCCATCCCTGGCACCCGCGGACCCGGCGTCGCCAGTCCCACGGGGAGCCCTGGGAGCGCCCCTCGCGGTCCGGCTCACCCGCAGTTGGAGCACCGCAGGCCGGGGCCGACCAGGGGTCGCCGGGCTCCTGCCGAGACGCGCGCGGCGCATGCGCGTACGCGGCCCCCGCGGGGTCCTCGCGGCACCGGCGCGCCCCGTCGTTGGCTGCTCGCGTGGGGGCCCTGCAGGGCGCCAGGCCCTGGGCTCTCTGCGGGCGCGGTCGGGGCGGCCCCGGCCCGGGGGAGGGGGGGGCGCCCCCTCTCGGCAGGAGGAGGCAGAGCGGGGGCGCGTGGGGCCCGGCTCGCCGCGCGCTGACCCTGCGGGCGCTGCGCTCCACGCGCTCCTCGGACGCGGGAAGACGCGGGAAGACGCGGGCCGCAGCGGGGAGGGAGCCGGCACTTCTGTCCCAGCCGGGATGCGGGATGCGGGATGCGGGATGCGGGATGCGGGATGCGGGGCACTGGCGTCTGCGCTGCCGTCCAGTCCAACGTCTCCTCCTCACTGGAGTTCGGGATTAACTCTCCGTCCTCCCTCCCGCCTCCACCCCGCAACGGCGAGGACCCACCAGCGCCTTCGGTCGGGCCGAGCGCGGTGCGCCCCGGCCCGGACGTTTCGGCACAGTCGCTCCTCGCGCGCCCGTGGGGGCCACTTCCAGCCGCGCGCAGACAGCTCCACGCACACAAGATGGGAACCAGCGGGCCGGCCCTTGTTCTCTCTAGTAACTCGAATCTTGGGGATCCACATTAGTACGCATTTTTCGAATCCATTCCTCATTTGAAGCCGAGTCTGGGGAAATCGACAGCGGCAAAAATCAGCCTCGGGAAAATCAGTTCTCGGGGATTCGAGCGCTCTCGTTCCGCGGCGCGGCAGAAGGGCTGGGCCATCCCTTCCGCGAGGACGAATCCTGCTCCTGACTTCGTTCCTGTATCTAGGAGCTTTACAGGAGCAGCAGAATCCGTAAGATTCTGATTGGCCTTGGACTCTCCTGAGAAGTCACTCGTGTGTGCGATGGATTTGTTCTGACAAGTTTTCTTTTACAAAATTTCCTCCACCAACCACTGTCTGTGCCTTTGTTCCCCCACCTTGCCCTGAAGTGACTATCACCCCTGTACTCGGCTTCCCAATATTTTTTCAAGAAAAGTGGTTCCAGGACAAGTGCCATGTAGTGATTTTAAGTGGAACCTAAAATCAATAGTTCACAGTTTTCTGTACAACTACTTCTGTAAGCCTCCCTCACTAAGTTAGACAAATGACCACGCCAAGAATCTTCTCATATTCGGACCACGGTAGAGACATCTTACTCAAAAACTTCTACAGGTGGAAAACAAACCCGCTAACCCCCAAACAACACTGACTGTCTCTCGTCAGATGTCTGGGCAATGTATCTCCGTATTTATTGATTTAATAAGAAAGGGCATTCAGAGAAAAGGAGATTGGCAGTTTGTCGAAACTGTTTTTCTATTTCAGTTAATTTTTAATTGAGTATTGTTAGTCTGCTCATCAAGCGATTTGAATGTACAAGAATCCAAATTCTTGTGGGTAAATATTAATGCTGTTGACATAGACATCCTCTTTGTATCCTTGAAAAGGGAGTTAAAGGACACCAAGCCTGGGGCGGGTGGTACTGGGCCCTGCATCAAATTACAACAGAATTCGAAGCCGAGCCTAATCAGATTACAATGGCGTGGACTCACAGGTAGTCCTGTAAATGTTTGCACACCCAGTGGACACAGGAAGTTAGCCCCTTACCCGAGTATTTCCTGTAGATGTCTAATCTCTCACTCAGAGGAATACTCCAAGAATCCTCTTGAATGACCTTACGAATTGGTTTGAATAGAGATGCTAAACACCCCATTTTTACTCTTTCTTCCGGGTAGAGTTCTTCCCCAAGAAACTCTCCCACCCCCTGCAAAGAAGAAGAAGAAGAGGAGGAGGAGGAGGAGGAGGAGGCAGCAGCATAAAGCAAGCCTCATCTCCTTCTCAATAAAGAGTACTCCCTGATTTTAAAAAAAAAAAGTACTTCCTATGGCTTCTTCTAACTCCATCTCTCAAAGAATAAAAAATAAACAGATTTTCTCAGAACCATTGAAAGCTGGCACCACAAGGAGCAGGAGACTCGCAGGGATGTCCGTGCACTCGTGGGCACGCACAGATTTGCAACACCCCAGTCCCTAAGTCCCCTGCCACTGCCCGCCACCGCCCCCCTTGAAGGAGCGGAATTCTCCTGGAGCTAGTGGCCTGCTTTGGGGGCAGTGGGCCCTGCTGAAGGAGGGAACAGGTAAGTAGGGTATTACAGGAGCGGGATTGTAAAAGAAACACATCTTTTAAAATAAAAATCAAATGGACCTCTAGATGAAAATCTACAGATACGCTTTAAAAGTGGGAAAGGATCTCTGCTGGGGGGAGCGCCTTTTAAAACTCGGATCAGAGTGGATCGGAGCCAGTCGGATAGGAAAGTATCTTTGGTTCTGAAGTTGCTGTGATTTTTTCCCCAGGGGAGGGGTGTGCGTGACATCTTGCTGGGTTGGAGATGATTTATTCACTCCTGCAGTAAAAACTAAAATGATGCCCCTGGGAGGAGGAAGGCTCTGCTGGGCTCCCTGTGATCCACGCCGGCCTGCCTGACGCCCCTATGTTCTGACCTAAGCATGTGGGGGACCATTAAAGCCGCTTTGCCAAAATGCAGGGCTGCGTGACACCTGAGGAGCGGCAGAGGCACTCCGGAGTCTTGGAAAGGGCTCCATGGGAGAAATGAACGGGGGAGGCAAGGGCTCACTGTTCTAGAGTTGGGTGATCTGGAGCCCTAGCGAGTACTGGCTGCCTGGGACCTCTGACTATACAGGCCCAGATCCCACTCCAGGCAGCCCTTCTACCTAAGGCGGGTGGGAGTCGCCAGACGGTCCATTTTTTCCAAAATATTAAGAGGAGGCCATCCAGTGCCCGGCCCCTGCCTGTGATATAAACAAGATTTACCTCTTCTTCTCTGAACTTGACATGTGACCGTGGGGACTCAGTGACCTACCTTGATCCTGGATTTCATTGCCTCCTGTAAAGAGAAAAACCTTCCAGGCTACCCTTAAAATGATATAGTTCATGGGCTCCCCTTTGAATCAAGATAACTGAGGCCCAAATTCAGAGTGCCAGCACCAATTCCGGGGCCCCGGGTGGTGCCGCAGAAATTACGGGCTCCCTGGGTGTTAGAAATGCTGAAACTCCAGGGAAACTGATATTCTGTTGTGTATTCCCACTAGGGAGCCCCCTAGAGATGTTCCCGCTCCCTGGGCTTACCTCTGGGGGGCAGGGTAGGGGAGAGCTGGTGGAGCTGGGCCCCAGGAGTGTGGTGGGAGGACTGTGGGCCGTGGATTCCTTCGCGCCACGTTTACACCTCTCCCTTTGTGACAAATGGATTTCCCGCGCCGCCGTTCTGCATTCGCATCCCGCCAGAGGCCGGGGGCCCAGCTGTGCCCCGGTGCACACTTAGCACTGGTTTGGGAGTGTGTGCGTGTGTGCACGCGTGTCTAATTGACTTTCCGTCTACCTTTTTATGACTACATGTGTTTCCAACAAAAGGTCTTATTAGGACAATCTGGTTTCACTAATTTAGAGGTTGGGAACGTGGAAAGCAGGAGCTTTTTTTTTTTTTTAAAGAGTTTGCAGAAGTTCAGATTAAGAAATGACAGCGGATGCACCGTCCTCTTAGGAGTAGGTCTGCCTATTTTTATGACCTGTTCCTCTTTCCTCTCCCAGGCTTCTCCTGTTCTACCCCCCTTCACACCCCATACTCCCCCATTAGCCACAGGATTCCTAACAGTTAAAGAACCATTTCTTTTAAACACTTAAGGCATCTGAACCCAGAAGTCTGAGACATTTACTGGGCTGGGAAAATCAGTAAAAGGGAAAAGGGATCGTTCTACAGAGAGGAAAGTGGAATGAGCATGAACCAAGGGGGAAACAGAATTGTGGTAAGGAGTGAGGGAGAGCAGACGGAAGCTTTCATTTGGATCATGCTAAGGTCATGCCAGGTGGTAACTGGAAAATTTGCAGTATGAGTGTAGATGGAATATGTTTCATTAATTTCGGCTGAAAAGAAAATTTAAGAAGACGTTTCCATAGAGCTGGAAGAGTAAACCATGTCTTTTATGTGTTTCCCATGTTTTCCGAAGGAGATTATGGTTTCCCCCTCTGGGATAGACTCCAGCAGGCCACAAGGGGCACCTGACTCTCGGTGTGGCTCTCTGCCCCTTTCCGGTTCAGAGCCCCACGTTAGTCCCGAAGACTGAAAACTCCTCTCCTCTCTGACTCACGGTCTGAGCCTCACTGTCCACTGCAGACTGGAGGCCGAGCAGGACACACCCATCCGTCCTCACTCCAGTAGCTCACAACAGACCCCTCGCGACACCTGATGGGGGGCCCAAGGGCTAAGGACAAGGCTCCTCCTGGACACCATGTGCCCCACTTCCCAGACCTTCCTCTCCTCATCTCAGAGATGAGTGAGGAGGTTGAGGAAACATCGCTTCTTTAAAGCAACAACCCTTTGTTAGAAGAGGCCCCCCGGCCATCTCAAGAAAGCAAGGCCTATCCGGTTTGCCAAGTGTCGGTCACTTTGTCCCCACTAGCTGGGTCTGCATTTCTGCTACCTCCTTCTGAACTGTCTGTCGACCATCCTTCCTTAACTATCCTTTTCCTGGCTGGTATCCTAACCTCAATTTCCCTTCCGGGCCCACTCCCCACTAGGCCTCCTTACTCCTTGAAACTCGGAGATGTGAGCGCTTAAGACTGCATCAGGCAGGTGCCCGGAGGTTTCATCCCCTTCCCTTAGAACCCATGGTCCCCAACTTCTCCCGCTGCCCTTTTCCTGTCCTCGCGCATACCGGCGGACGCCACGTGCGCGGCGCGACCTTAGCCACGCCAGGCCTGGGTCTCACGGGAGTCAACCCTAGGCCGCCTCCCCACCACGGCCACCTCCGCCACAGCTTCCAGGCTGCCCACCAGCCGGCCTCCAAGCCCAGGCTCCTTCCGTCCGCACTAGAAGGCCACCGTGAACCCGAGCTTCCTTCTCCGCGGCGTCTCCTCGGAGCCAAAGGGCAGGAACGGTAGGCATCCCGCGCGCACCCGGGCCGGCGCCCGCCGGGCTTGCTGTGGCCTCCGGGAGCCAGCTTTTCACACCCCCCGCTTGTTTTGGGGGTAAAGCAACAATGGCTGGTCCCTCCCGCCCCACCCTGGTCTTTTACGCAGTCGTTCCTTCTCGACCCTGTTCTCTGTTGTGGGTCCGGCCTCCAGTTCTCCCAACGGTGCTAAGTGTCGTGATTAATAAATAACCCTGGCGAAACCAGACCGGCAGAAAGTGCAGAAATCAGTGAAACTGGTTGATAGGCACTTGGAGATTCGGAACACTCTTCTCCCCCTGCTTCGCACATTTAAATCTTCCCTAGTAACTAAAGCGTTTAAAAACCATCACATTATTTCGCGGTGCATTTTCCCGGAGTTCAAAGTGTCTACGCAAACAATTAACTCATGCTGTGGATGGCGCGTGCTGCACGAACCACCCTCCTCTCCCCCACCCCCTCTCAGCACCAAAATCTCCAACAAGGAAGCTTCTGCGTCTGTTTTCAGCCATTATGCGGGACTTGGGAACACCAGGTCTTCATTCCTCAGAGCCGCCGCCTTTCTCTAGTGACAGGCCAGGCCAGGCCAGATTACCCCGTCCAAATTCCCCATCGCCCTCTGCCTCTGGGAATACCTACAGCCGATGGACTCCAGTTCGATTTTGGCTTTAAAAACAAAACAAAACAAAACCAAACCAAACCTGAGGGGATTGTAGGCCTGGACCTGGGGAAGTAGGCAAGGGGCAGGCGGCCTGGGGAGAGAGGGGACTCACTGAGGCACGCTGCCGGGCTCCCACAGCTTCGCCAGGGCCTTGCTTCCAGCTGGTTCTGGGTCCTGTTTCCTTCCCCTACTATTTCCTGAGAGTCTGATATTGGCAATTTTTTTTTTTTTGAATGATGGCATGCCTAGGGGAGCTCCTGTTCTCACAGGTTCCAAATGTGAAGACAAAATAACAGTCTACGAATAATGAAATGGAAAAGAATTTGCCTCATTTAAAAAACTTCCAGCCAAGCGCAGACTCCTGCAATCTCGAGGAGGAAATATCAAACCCCATGTCACCTGGGCTGATTCAGGTGACAGGTCTGTTACAGACTCCAGAACGTACGGACACACTTGCCGCCACCTTTTAAGGCAAGGTTAACAACGCCAGTCGAGATTTCCGCGGGGGGCACGGTATCAGTCCGGAAGGATGGGAAAGGGAGACTGTGTGGACTTTTTCGGGAGGACTTAGGGCCAACAGGGAGAGCTCGTCGAATGTGACACCAGGCTCGGCACTGGAGCCCGCGCTTTCCCTGCGCATCTCTCCTGTGCGGAGCGGGACAGGAGCCCGGGTTTCACCCCAAAGGACGCCCCCTTTGCTTTGCCCGAGTTTTCCCGGGGCACAGGCCTTTGATTCTGCCGGGGGTCTCAAACCCATGTGCGGGTGGAGCGCGGCGAGAGCAGAGGACGGAGAGCGGTCGGGGGCTGGGGCTGGGGGCTGGGGCTGGGCGCTCCAGCGCGGCCCCTCCCGCACGCCCCGGCCATCGGGGCCCCGAGCGCGCCGTGCCGCAGGAGCCGCGCAGGTCTCGGCGCTGTGCGCGGTGCCCTCCGCCTCTCCGCCCCGCCCGCCCCCGAACCCACACTCGCGACCTGGGAGAAGCCCTCCCGACCCAACTCGGCATCGTTAATCCGCTGCCCTCACAAACAGGGCGGGCTCCCCGACTTTCCACCCCTCCTTTCCTGCCAGTCCGGCTGCCCCGCACGCAGGAGAACCTGGCCGCGGTGCTCGCCCGGGGCTGAGGGCCAGCCCAGTCGGCTTCGGTGAGAGTCCTCAGCGGACAGAGTCCCTAAGCCCGACCTCAGGGCCTCGGGGCCTCCCTGTAGCGCCCGCCCCGGCTGCGCCCTCGGCAGATCCCCCTTTTCATCATCCTTTCCTCCCTGTCTGTGCCCGGCCCTCCCTCTGGCCACTGACACCACCTCTCTTCGCCCCCGCCTGTCTCTCCCTGGTCCGGGAGGGTTCCAGGCGCCCAGCCGGGACCCCGGTCCCCGGTCCCGGACACACACTCCCGCGGGCATGCGTCCCTCACTCACTGTCCTGCTGTGGGGTGTCGCTGCCGCTGGTGAGTCCCGGCGACTCCAGTAGGCTTCGGCCGGCCTCGCCCACGCTCTCGTCCGCCTGCGCCGCCACCATGTCCCCGGCTTCCTCCAGGTCTAGCAGGTGACTGACGGAGAAGTTCTTTTTCGCCTGCAGGGTGTCGAGGTTGCCGGGGCTGTCCAAGCGGCCGCCCAGCGCCGGTTGCCGCTCCAGAACGTGCCCGTAGCTGGAGGTCATGGTCTCCCCCTCCGATCCCACCCACCCCCCTCTTCCCGCTCGAATCAACACCAAACGCTGTGGGCGCGAGGGGGGAGAGGAGCCGAGTGGGGAAGAGAGAGGGGGGAGTGGAGAGAGAGCGAGAGCGAGAGCGAGAGCGAGAGAGAGAGAGAGAGAGAGAGAAGGAGGCTAAGGACAAAAAAAAAAAAAAAAATTGGAAAGAGGGCGGGGGACCCCCTTCTGCAGAGCGAGCGTTCTGCACCAACAGCCTTCGACAGCCTCGGTTGCTTTCCTGAGGCCAAGTCCGGCGCGGTCCAAGGAGATAATCCACACCAAAAAATAAAAGTAAAAAGTCACCCTATGTTCAAGTCAGGAGAAAAAAAAAAATTCCTTCCAGCTCTCCAAAAGCGTCCACACGCACACACTAAAAATAATAATAAGGGGGAGAAAGGAAAGGGGAGGCCAGCAGGGCGGGGGAGTTAGGCAAACAGAAGAAGAGAGAAGAAGGGCTGGGAGAGAAGAATCAAAGTGGTTTTTTTTTCAAGGTTAAAAAAGTTATTCCCAGGCAAGAGTTCAAGCACCAACAGAAGAAGGCTTGTTCCAGCTTTAAAACATCTTCAAGAAAACGTGTTCCCCCTCTCTGCACTCCTGTGGATTCTCAGGAGTGACTAAAGTTTCAGGAGGAGAGGGTGATGTCTTGCAGATGTATTGGAGAGCAGGATTCTCACTTTACTTTTCGTAAGAAGAAAAAAAAAGGGCTTCAAGAGTCCGAAGGAGGGTGGTGGTGGGTTTCCCCCCTTTCCCTTCTCGCTCGCTCTCCCCCTCTTCTCGCTGAGCTCCTTTTTCCTTCTCAGTTGGATCAAGAAGCTCTCTGGCACTTCAAAAGGCACAAACTGGCATGCAGAGGAGGCTTTGTAGGGAATACAAGAAAATTGGAGACCCCTGGGAGGGCAGATCTCGACTTAATAGGAGCCTGTAATTACGTGGCAAAGCCTTTGTGCGGTGCCTGACGTTTTACAGACCCCCTTTCTCCATCACAATCTCCTTCTTCCTCCTTTCCTTCGGACCAAAAAACAGTCTGATTAAGAAAACCCCCTTTGCCAACATCTGAGCCAGAGAGAAAGAGAGAGGGAGGGAGCTAGAGAGGGAGGAGGGAGCGAAAAGGGAGGGAAGAGAAAGCGAGAGAGCCCCTTTGGATTTTTAAAGTAAAGGTCTAATTATCATTCCCCTGCAATAGTATCACGGGGAGAAAAGACAAACTGAAACCCACAGTCACTTCAAACGGGCTGATTATTTTGCTTGGGCATTAACTCCTCCAGATTTGTTTAAGATCCTGTTGGAAAAACTCATTTGCATGTTTTGATAACAGCTGCGGGGAAACTTGTTGGAAAAAATCCACAACTATCTCAATCAAATTTTCTTCTCTCTCTGCCCTTTTTTTCTTTAGCGTTTCCTGTCGTTCTAACAGTTTTGGGGGGTGGGGGAGTGTCTGAGAGAGAACGAAGGAGAGAGCAAGCAAATTAAGGCTCCGTTTGGCTCCGTAGAGACAGCCTATTAAATAATGTAATAAAATAACAGCAGCGATAATAACGGGAGGCTCTCCCACGCCTCTTCCGCGAACCAAAGGCAGGTTAGGGGAGATCTGGAAGGTGCCAAATCGATTCGAGTCTCTCGCGCCGCGCGGAATCCCGGGGCCAGGGCAGTAGGAAATTTACATATTTATTTAGCTGGAGGAAAGAACTCTAGGAGCGGAGCATAATTGCTCCCTCCTCCTCCCACCCTGGCCAATTTCGTAACCTCTTCCGTGCGGCCAAGGTCGCTTCCCCAGGCGACAACGCTGAGCCGGGAGGGTCGCCTAGCCCAGATGCGCAGGAGTCAGGGGCATTCCTGGAGCGAGTGGCCAGGCTAGGGTCCTGAGCACAGGGTCCTACCCGGGTGCCTGGGCGGGCGGGGGAGGGGCCGTAGGAGGAAGGACAGGGAGGGACAGAGGAACTCCCAAGTCTAGGGATAATGCCCTGCCGCCCGTCCGCCGAGCCCTGACTTGACAAGGAACAGAGAGGTGCTGAGGGATTTTTTCATGACCTGTTGGAATTTGGTAACAGCTTTAATAGTCTCATTAGAAATGAGTTACTATATGACGAGTAAGTAAAATATTAAGTGCTTATTTGTGGCATTTTATGTTCTTCAAACACACACACATACTTTCCCGCTGGCTTGATTACTAGACTTCCCCCCCCCCCTTCTTTTCCCTTCTATAGCCGAGAGGCTCGACTGGAGAGAAAGAAGGGTCCGAGTGTGTGTAAATGGTTTCTGGGCTCCAAACGGCCATAGTGAGCCCAGAACTCCCAGCCCCGATCTGGGAAAAGAACATTTGATGCCATCAAAGGGCTGCAGATTGAAACCAGATGTGCTCGCCTCGGTTCTTTCCATGCATTTAATTAAGGAGCCGGGATGGAGGAGACTTTTTCATCATTAGTCCGCCCACTCCCCCCTCCTATTTCCATCCCCTCGCCCTCCCCCCTCCCCGCCCCCGCTCGCTCGCCCGCACCCCCGACCGGGAGCCCAAAGCCCCGCCAGCGCCGCGCGGTGCGCCGCGCCCGCCGCTCCGTCTCCCAAGCGGTCGGGGCTCGAAGCAGTAAACATCTGTGCGCGTCTGGGCCGGTGCGAGCCGAGCGGCCGGGCGAGCGGGATGCTGCGGCGAGGCGGACGCGCGCCCGGGTGGGCCCGCACCGAGGCGGGCGCCTTCCGCGGGGATCTCCCGCACCGCAGCGCCCGCGAGCCTCAGCTGAGCGGCACACGTGGCGGTGCCCCCCGCTCGCCCGAAGGGACGCGACCTAGTCGCACAGAGGTCTTCGCCCGGAGTCCCGCCGGACGAGCGGGGCTGAAAGGGCCGAGGGGCCCTCCCTTCCCTGCAGGCCGAGCGAGGCCCCGCCGGGTTTCCGCAGCCGGGTCGGCCTCCTCCCGGCTCCCGGAGACCGCTCCGACCTGCACCAGGCCCTGGCCTCTCCCGGCTTCTCTACCCTCGCGGACAGTCGAATTTAACGTTTCTTTTTGTCCCGACACTGACCGAACTGCCCTTTGTGTGACAAAGGTCTGGGGGAGAGACCAGGAGCTTCGCACAGCCCCGGGACGCGCCGCGCTTCGGCGGGAGACCCAGCCGTCTCCGCGCGCCGGGGAGCCCGCCTTCGGGAGGCAGCCGCCCGGTCCCTGCAGGGCCGTCGGTCAGTCGGGTTAGTGGCCGGGAGGCAGCGACGGCGAGGAGACATCAGAGATGGGCCCCCCTCGGAAACACAGTCGGAGGCCTCCGCCGACACTCGCCGTGTTCTCGGGAGGGACCAGGCACTCCCTTCACATCATCCACTTGTCATTCGTGTAATAATGTCAACCAGTCCCACCAATACTAACTACGACGCTGTTTCAACAAAAACATCAGACACATTTGCTTAACATTTGTCGACCGAATATGTATCTGTGTATAAGTTATATCAATTTTTCTAGGCACACTTCCCCCAAATCCTCAGCTGCTGGCACCGAGAATTCAAATACCTCTGGCGGCGGGGCTAGCTCAGCCGTGGCCGGCAGCTCTCCCACCAAGGCTCTCAAGGCCCAGCCTGGGGGTCCCCCTCCAGCAACTGGGGTGGCCTCTGCGGACCTTGGGGACGGAGGGGTGGGCAGAACGTCTTCCAAGCCCGGAAACTGGAATTCAGGGTCAGACTAACAAGGTGTCCAGGGAAAGGGAGACGCCAGTGTTGGGACAGGGTCTGGAGGCAAGCGGCAGGACCCCCTTTGGCCGACCCCCAGCTTCTTTTCTGGAACCCTGCGGAGGCGCGGGAGAGCGGAAGGAAGGCTCGGAAGGCTCGAGGGGCCCTTTAGCACTCCGGCGGGCAGGCACCCCATATGCCTCCGCTGCAGCGGCCAAGTCCCAGAGTCCCTCAGCCTCAGCCAAAATCACCGCGGGGAGTCCGGACAGCAGGGTGGGCTGGAGGAAAACTCTGGGAGGGTCCCCAAGAAAGCAAATAAATCCCCAAGGCAGAGGCCGGGCAGAATGGCTTTTTTGGTATCGCTTTTTTTAGACCTTTTTAGTTTTTTTCTTTTTTCTTTTTCTATTAACAGTTACTAGTGGGTTGGATCCACACCCTGATTATGTTTACACAACATTTGTAATTTGCTGAGATTCTGGTTGCTGGATTGTAATTGAAAGCTATGCGGATAACCCTACAGGGAGATTCAAGACAGACTGGAGAGCACCGGTCACCCAAGAAACGGTGAAAAGCACGGGTTTGCGGCTAGTTGGCCAGGCCAAGGCTCTCAGGGACCCTCAGAACCAGCGCCCGTGCCCTACTTTGGGCACACAGAGGTGGGCAGGAGAGGCCTTCTCAGAACGCCCAAGGTGGCCGCCTGGCCTCTCCTTGCTGTCCAGGCGCCAGGCCTTGCTCGCTAGAGGTGGGAGGGGGGAGGAATTGGCGGATCAAAGTACTTTGGGCTCAGGTGGCAGGAACCAGGAGGGCCAAGCACCTCTAGAATTCAAGGACTACCATCTGGCAGAAAGATGTCAGGAGAAGGGAAGCTGTCGCTCGGAGCATATGCCGGTCCCAGCAAGCAGGCAGCAGGTCCAGCCTGGGAACGTAGAAGGCCCCAGAGAACGCTGTGGCCTGTTTAGTTCCTTAATCACTACTTTGCTTTCCCCATGTGATTTCCTTTTGGGAAGAGTTGGAAGGAGAGCATTTCTAACTCAAAATCTCTGAACATGTGTAGATCTGTCCTTGGCTTTCACTTTGACTTCCATCCATCAATCAGTATTTATTAAAAATCTGAAGCTCTGGGTGACGTCAGTAACCAGAACCCTCTTCCTCATGACCCTTCCAGCATCTAAGAGTGCCTTTCCAACCCTTCTTTCGGCCCTACCCTTTTAAAAAATAACTCCTGTTTCTGGATTCTCCCACAAGTAAGTGGGAGCAAAGCTGGGACTAGCAAGGAAAATTGCCAAGAGATCAGAACAAGGTAGGAAGGAGGAAGGAGGTTTGGTTTCCAGCCATGTGCCCCTGGGTGGTCCTATTCATAGTTAGGTTTGGTATTGATTACTGTCCAGGGTTTCCTTGGCACGGGAAGCTGGCAGAACTGTGCCTCATCTGGCTAGCAGAATGTGCCCCCACCCTAAGAAGCTTCCCCTCTGAGGTGGAAACCAGGAGTTGCCCTCCCTGACATGTTAATAAGCTGACATGATAAGCACATGAGACAGGTCACAGGTTCCATGACACATAAGCAAGACAATACCACCCTCATGCAAATAATATGCTTTGGGGGTAGAAATGCTTTCCCGCTCATGGTTCACAATCCAATATATATTCATTAATGATGAAACAGGGTAAAAGAGAGAAGTGCAAGATAATTCCGCAGGTTGCCATATTGTAGTGTTTCTGAGAAGGAAGCTCTATGCCAGCCTTGAAAGAAACTCTCCTTTGCCCTTCCAGTTCTGGTTCTTGTAATCGTAAGTGGCATTGTAGGAACATTCCTCCCCTGCATGGGTGAATGCTCTCCACTGACTCCCACCGCCATCCAGTAGCCCTATTGAGTTATATTGAAATTTTGCAAGAATGAAATACAGTAGGACTAAAACACATTTCCAAGTAGTACACTGGTAACATGCCCATCCTGTTATAGGCCAGGAAGTCCAACATACTCAGTTGGGACTCAGCGCAGTTTCACAGGGGCTATCTGCTCCTCAAACCACGGACACTAACGTTGCACACACCACCGGGCCAGCTTTAGCTAAAGACATCTGTAATCTGTACATTGCCAAATTCAATGAATACTCTTAGACCTTATTTTGCTAAATATCTCAGCTGTTATCAACAGTACTGAACATTCTCTTTTTGAAATTTCTTCTCCTGGTGTCCTCGTTGCTCTGAAGACCTCCCGGTCTTCAGAGAATATTCCTTTTCTGCAGCTCACTTCTTCCATGTTGCTCCCTCCAGGGTTCTGCCTGTCATCTTCCCCGTCCTCTCCATGGAACAGGTTGTTACTGTGAGAGCTCATAGATTTTCATGGGTTAACTACCACTTGTTTGTCAATGAGTCTAGTGTCTAAAGTTTAAGCTTTGTTACTTACTGTCATGTTGGGCAAGGTGAGCAATTTAGTTACCTCTGTAAGCCTCAGTTGACTCCTCTTTCCCATAGGGCTAATCATGGCCCCTCCCAACATATATTTGTGAGAATTAAATGAGAATGTATGCAAGCCCTTTAACACAGGGCTTAGCATATAGTAAGTCCAGAAAGAAAAAAAAAAAGATAGCTCTGTTCTTGCTGACATTCATTCACTCATCAAGGAACCTTAAACTCAACATGTCTAACACCAAACTCACCTAATCTCTCCCTGCCCCTCCTCTTTCCCCAGCAGGAAACTTAGGAGTTACCCCAAGTTCCTCCCTCTCTGACCCCAACTCCAGCTTATCCAGGTTATCATTAAGGTCTGCCTACGTTACATAGCTGTCTGTCACTATATAGTCTATAAGTGATGGTTGATGGTCCTGAAGTTTAAGTAAGACCAGAGCAAACGAACAGGCGACGTGCACAGCTATGATATTATGGTGTGTTCCAATATATAAAACACAACAAGTAGTCAAGATGCCTTGCGAAGTGCCCTCAGAGGAAACACGAACGTGCGGGTCCTACGACTTCTTTCTCCCGAGGAACCCGAGGCTTTCTCAACCAGGAAAACTCAGACCTGCCGCAAATGGGCAAATGGCTGTTGGGAGGATTAAGAAGACAAAAGAAAGATGTCCTACCATAGTCCTTACTCAACAAACGCTGATTTCCTTCACCTGCTCTTTCCCTTAGGATCAGCTCACCCAGGCTAGGTTCCTCTGTACACCACAAAGAAATAGGAAGCTAAGTTCTTGCTGTCTTTCCGTTTTAGAAAAGTCCTTCAAGGGTAGGCAAATGCATGTGATGAAGACGCTTCAAACTGGGCATGGTTCCAGGGGAGCAGCCGCACACAGAGCCGCCAGGGAAACCATCGCTGACCCTTCCCTCCTGCCCCAGAACAGCTGAAGCCTGGTGGCTTCTTGCATCACACTCAGAATTAGAGGACCTGCCTGCTCGCTAGATTCTCGGCCCTTCGTGAGACGTTGGAGCCGAGGTCCCAGGCTGGCTTTCGGCCTCTGCAGGCTCCCCAGCTTTGGGGCCCTGGAGCACTATTTCTAAGCCAAGCAAAAGTGGGTGGGCTCTTAAAGGAGCGCTACAGAATGCTTTGGGCCTGGGTAAGTCTGGCTGACTTGAAACCCGTAAGGTCCTTCAGCTGACTTTAGTGCTTATTTATAGCCTACCCAGTGGGTGTGCCACTTCGGATCACCTCCTTCGGCTTGCTGCTCTCATAAATCTGGAGCCAAGTGCAGCCCAGTCTCCACCTGCTTTCTTCTCCAGAGCCCTTGCCAAACCTCTCCTTCCAAACAGGCTCGCCCTTCTCTTCTCCCGGTTCTCCCCTTTCCCTCTAAGACCAGCTTCACGTGAACAAACAGCCTGGTTGCGTCTCCTATGGGCCAGTTACACTTGCTAGGTATACGTATGTATTATTCTCCTTGTTTTCTATGTTTTATCATCTTAAACCCCCCCGGATTTGGCTCATCTTAAGTTCTGCTCCACAGCAAACAGGAGTAAGAAATTTCAGGGCCACATTTTTCTTGCTCACCCCAAAAGGTTGCTGTGAGATAACGTGTATATGAGGAACTTAGTATAAAAGGCATGACTGCAAATAAGACTAGTTCTTTTCTTGCTTTTTTATCATTACAGAAGAAGAGGGAAGAATTGATAGAAAGGGATTTACGCATTTAAAAAATTTTTAAAACCTGAAATAACGTATTATTTCAACACTTTGTGGCTCATGAACTATTAACTTCAACACTTTAAGTCACCATTCACCTTTTTATACAATACACACCTTTGCTTTTCATGAACTTGGTGTCCAGCTTCACATTTAAAATACCAGAACCAGCTTCATGCAATGGCAGTATCATAGCCAATGAGGTTTATCCGAGGCGTGATTATTGCTAATTAAAACACTGGAACCATCTTTCTCAACATGATTTTTTTTTTTTTTTAAACTTCCTTTTGCCACTCGCCTTTTAATCCTTCCTCTTTCTGGAATTTTTCCTTTGAGTATCTGCTGCTCCTTTAAGCTTGACGTCTGAATTATTTCCTTCAAAATTTGAAGAGTATGATTTATTGATCTCTCTAATTTATCAGGTGTCTCAGTTTCCCCATTAAAAATTATTATACAGGGGGGCGCCTGGGTGGCTCAGTGGGTTAAGCCTCTACCTTTGGCTGGGGTCATGAGTCCAGGGTCCTGGGATCAGGCCCCACATCGGGCTCTCTGCTCAGCAGGGAGCCTGCTCCTCCACCCCCGCCCCCCACCTACCTCTCTCTGCCTACTTGTGATCTCTCTGTCAAATAAATAAATAAAATCTTTAAAAAAATTATTATACAGGATCTCAAATATCCGGTTTTATGTTATTTTGTACCAAATGACCATTAATCTTTACCCTTACCAGACAGGCTATTATGTCCCACTTTGAGCCTAGCATGAGAGAAGAGTAGAGCTTTAGAGGCTCAGGGAGGTAGATTCCTTGGTTCTATGTCTTAAAAATTTCAAGTGAGTTACTTAGTCCTTCTGCTGAAAAAATGTAAGATAACATAGGTAAGGATCCATCAGAATGCCTGGCAAATAGTGAATACTCAATGATAGTTCATAAAGTGATAGTTTCCACTTTGGGCTATGATGCAGTAGCTTGCAGCAGACCAATGATGTTCCCACCGAGAGCAGCCCGAAAAATCTGAAATATTTAGATCCTCCTCACCCCAAATATCAGAGGGCTTGTAAGGCAACTGAGACTTAAATGATTATGTTCCAGAGAAGAATGCTTTTTGAGGCAAACCAAACTTTGTCCATTTCCCCTTTATCCTTGGGTTGCCTGCCACATTTTGGTGTAGAACAAGAACAAGAAGAAAGTACCTGCTAAGAAGCAGGGACTCCAGCAGAGCTTTATCAATGGAATGGCATTAAAGGAAGATAAGCTTGAGTTTGGGATTGCTGAGCTTTCATAAAGGAGGGAGGCTGAGACAAATGAGACCAATATCCACATGTTTGTCCCTCAAGGTATTTAAGTTGAACCAGGCAAAAGGCTAAGAGGCACAGCATAATGTGAATAAAAATTAAATCGGAGATTTTGGCAATCTGACAAGGGGCAGGAAGATAAAAATTGAAGTTCATGGCATATTGAGGAGAAGAAGCCACAATAAATACTTTAGGCTCTCTGTTAGGAGATCTAGAAAACTATAGCCTAAAGAATGCAAACAAATTGATGTAGACTGAAATGTACCAAAATTGAGTTCATTGCCCATTGAATTGAGCTGATTTGCCTCTCTGTTGCTTTCAAAGACAGGCTGAATTCTCCATTAAGGAATAAAATATCCAGAGTCACTATAATTTTCATATAAAATGTCTAACATTTCATTCTTTAAAAAAAGAGACATATTCAGAAACAAGACCAAGAGAAACAATACACAACATAAATAGGTGGCACAGATATCAGAGAAAGCAAACATGGACTTAAAAAACTAATAATTAACATAACCAAAGTAATGTATCATGAGAATTTCACCGATGGAATTTTAAAAATCAAATGGAATTTCTAGAACTGAAAAATACAACTGAACTTGAAAGTCCAATATATAAGTTTAAGTGGATATTTGACACAGTTTAAAAGAGAATTAGTGATCTGAAAAATAGACCAGAAGAAAATATCCAGGCTAACGCATGGAGGTTAATAAATGCTGGGGAGTAGAAAGTATTCTGGGAAGCTGGAGGAGTAGGAGGCACCAGAAATTATCTCCCCAGTAGACAATTACAGTGGCAGAATCTGTCTAATATATGGATGGTAAATTGAGGTTAATACTAAGCCCCATGGCAGGCAGTTGTGCACGTGTTCCTAGAGCAGCTAGAAACTTACTAGATCCAGAGTGGGCAAAAGAACCCTATCCTCCAACATCAGGGATCTGTGTTCTAATTACTTGTTGCTGCTTCTGATCACAGAGGTGCAGATGAACAGGAGGGTGACAATTACTGTCATACTCCCCCATTGTTGCAATCCCATCCCCTCAAGCTAAAATGATTTCTAGGGGTTTTAGTGGCCAGTGCCCTTCCTCCCCCTTCATTTTACTCTTTTTCCCCATTTGGGAGATAGACCTTAAAGATTACAAGATTCAGGGGCACCGGGGTGGCTCAGACAGTTAAATGCCTGACTCTTGATTTTGGCTTAGGTCATGATCTCACGGTCCTGAGATACAGCCCCACATCAGGCTCTATGCTGGGTGTGGAGCCTGCTTAAGATTCTCTCTCTCCCTCTCCCTTTGCCCTCCCTCCTTACCTCCCCCCACCCCCTACTTGTGCTCACTCTCTCTCTCTCTCTCTCTCAACAACAGTAAAATAAATAAAGATTAGGACATTCATGAGCAACTGTATATGTGTGGAAAATTAGAAAGTGACTGTTCACACCCAAGAAAAGGTGCAGGCTCGGGAAAGACCTGAGAAGATCTTAAGTTTGCACCTCAGGCGGATCCTTGGAACACAGACAGTCTGCAACAATAAAAAGCAATAAACAAAAACAATAATTGAAACCTTGGGAAAGGAGAAAAATCTGATTTCCAGGTTATCACATTATTAGATTAAAATGTTTTGCTTTCTTTCTTTCTTTTTTTTTTTTTTTAAGATTTTATTTATTTATTTGACAGAGATAGACACAGTGAAAGAGGGAACAGAAGCAGGGGGAGTGGGAGATGGAGAAGCAGGCTTTCCGCCGAGTAGGGAGCCCAATGTGGGGCTTGATCCCAGTACTCTGGAATCATGACCTGAGCCAAAGGCAGATGCTTAACAACTGAGCCATCCAGGCACCCCAAACATTTGGCTTTCAACAAAAAAATCACTAGGCATACAAAGAAACAGAAAAGTAAGGCTTATTAAAAGTAAAAAAATATAAATAAACAAAAAGTGTTCCTGGAAAAGATTTGACAGAAGATCTACTAGAAAAGGTATTAAAACCATCATTTTCATAAATACGTTCCAAGAACTATAGGAAAATGTAGAGAAAGTAAAAAAAATGTTGTGCGAACAGAATGACATTATCAACAAAGAGAAAGAAAACATAAAAAGGAGTCAAAAAGAAATTCTGGAGCTGAAAAGTACAGTAACTAAAATGATAAATTCACTAGAAGAATTCAAAGGCATATTTGAGCAGGCGGAGGAGAAAATCCACAAAGTTGAAGGTAGAATGGTGGAACTTATCAAATGTGAAGAACAGAGGGAAAAAAAAATTGAAGAAAAGTGACCTGTGGGCCACTATCAAGCAGGCCATTTACACGTTGTGAGAGTTCCAGGAGAAGAGAAAGAGAAAGGGACAGAGAGAATATCTGAAGAAATAATGGTTGAAAACTTCCCAAATTTGAGGAAAGGCATGAATATAAATATCTAAGAAGGTCAACATTCTCCAGATAAGACAAACTCAAAGAGACTCACAGTGGGACACATCATAATCAAACTTTCAAAAGCCGAAGATAAAACAATAATCTTGAAGCAGCACAAGAGAAGCAGCTAACCACATACCAGGGATCCTCAATACAAGTATTAGCAGATTTTTTTTTTTTTGTCAGAAATTTTGCAGGTGAGAAGACAATGGTTCAATATATTCAAAGTGCTCAACATGAGGGAAAAAACATCGTCAACCATGGATCCTATATCGAGCAAAACTATCCTTCAAAAGTGAGGGAGAAATTAAGACATTTCCAAATAAGTAAAATCTGACGGAGTTCATTTCAACTAGAACTGCCTTACAAGAAATACTCACAGGAATCCTACCAGGTGAAATGAAAGGAAACTAGACAGTAAATTGAAGCCATTTGCAGAAACAAGTATCTTTATAAAGTTAAATACAAAGGCAGTTATAAAAGTTAGTATTATTTTAACAGTGGCTTATAATTTCACTTTTCCTGTTCCACATTACTTAAGAGACTAATGTATTTTTTAAGGTTATTATCTAAAAGCTAGTGTCACTGCAACTTTGGCTTGTAACTCTACATGCTGCTTTATATATGATTTATAAGACTAATGCATTCAAAAGAATTATTATTTTAGCTTTTTGGGCACACAATGTAAATGATGTAATTTTGTAACATCCACCACCAGGAGAGGTAGTGACAGAGCTGTAAAGGACCAGAGTTTGTATTTCACTGAAGTTAAACTGGTATAAATTTAAATGACAGTGTTTGATCTTTAGGATGTCAAATGTGAACCCCATGGTCACCACAAAGAAAATAGCTAACGAATATAAACAAAAGGAAATGAGAAGTAAATTTAAATGTTTGACTATAAAAAAATGAAACACAAAAGCAGAGAGTAATGCAAGAAATGAGGGACAAAAAAGCTGTAGGGCCTATAGAAAAGAACAGCAAAATGACAGAAGTAAGTCCCTCCTTATCAATAAATGGATTAAACTCTCCAATCAAAAGACAGAGACTGGTGGAAAGGAAATGATGTGTGATCGAACCATATGCTGTCTGCAAGAGACTTACTTCAAGTCCAAATCAGAGACTGAAAGTGAAAGGATGGAAGAAGATATTTCATCAAATAGTAACCAAAAAAGAGCAAAAGTGGCTATAGGGATATTAGACAAAATAGGCTTTATATCAACATAGGTTAAAAGAGATGAATAAGAGCACTGTATATTAATAAAAGTTTCAACACAGCAAGAATATATAACAATTATAAACATTTATATACCTAATGACAGACCAACAAGATACAGGAAGCAACAACTGACAGAATTACGGGGAGAAGTAAACAGCTTTACAATAGCAGGAGATGTCAATGCTTAACTCTCGAGAGCAGATAGAAGTAGATAGAAGATAAAGAAACAGAGGTCTTGAATAACACCATAGAGCAACTCGGTGGAACGGGCCTCACAGAGCACTCTACTTGACGACAGGAGCACTCACGTCCCTCTCCAGTGCACACAGGGCAGTTTCCAGGGTAGACCATATGTTAGCCACAAATCAGGTCTCAGTAGATTGAAACGACAGATACCATCCAAATTTTCCCGACCACAACAAGATGAAATTAGCAATCAATAACAGAAGCGAAACTGGAAAGTTCACAAATTAAACAACAGACTTTCAAATAAACAATACTATTTGTAACAGACTTAAACTGCAAATAATCCAAATATTCAATATTATGAATATATAGCATGATGTTGATATATAACTGAATACTACCTGCTGCTACGTGAAATAATATAATCGAAGCTCACAGAGATAGTCTCGATAGGAAAATGTCAGACACAAAGAACGCATTTTGTTTGTTTCTCTTATGTTTAAAAAAGCCAGTTCCTTTCATATTCCACTTCTCAAGCTGAAGACATCTCACATTATATTTTTTACAGGAACTATAATTCAAGCAAGAAATCGGAGGCCTAGATCTTGCCATTTATCTATCGTTTGTCTTCAATAGAGAATTTCTGTAAGGATGAGTAGAGGCATGTAAGAAAAAAAAAAACCTTAAAACAGAATATTAGTTGGTTTAACAAGTATCAAATATCCTTACAAATTGCCTTCTGGTATGTAGCAGGATCTTAAATATACTTTTGTGTGTTCAATTAAGTGATATACTGAGTATATAGCACTGAAAACAGATGTCTAAAATATACAGGCCATGAAATTTCCTCCTAGCTATGCAGCCATTAACATTAACCTCAATCTCCTAACTTTGGAACTGCAGTAATAGCAATAATTGCTATCATTTGATGAGTATTTACTATATGCCAAATACTGTGTTCCATTTTATATATCCATTACTTCATTTAATCTTCACAATAATCCCAGAAAGTAGGTTTTGCTATCCCCTTTTGCCAATAAGGAAACCAAGGTTAAGTAATTTTCCCAGGGTAGGAGAGGGCACTCGGCCATGACTAGAACCTGGTTCTCTGACCACAATTAGGCACATGCCGCCAATGACCCTGACAGATGTCATGCTGGTGTGTATCAGTGATTTACAGAAATGCCAATGCAATAATCTCAACCTGTAAATATAAGTTTTTAAGACTTTTTTTTTAATTTGACAGAGAGAGATCACAAGTAGACAGAGAGGCAGGCAGAGAGAGAGGGAGGAGCAGGCTCCCTGCCGAGCAGAGAGCCTGATGCAGGGCTCCATCCCAGGACCCTGAGATCATGACTTGAGCCAAAGGCAGAGGCTTAACCCACTGAGCCACCCAGGTGCCCTAAATGTAAGTTTTAATACAAACTCAGCCTAAGAAGTCCCTGTTTACCTCCCCTTGGCCTCTACTTTACTCTCACTTGACCCTCTTGAGTATACTGTAGCAGCAATTAAAAAACTAGAAATACCAGGAGGAAGAAGAGGACATCAGTCCCTTTGTTTATCTCACCAAAGGGTCCATATCCCCAAATTGGGTTACCATTGAGTATTTTGGAGCCTCTCTTTGCTTTCTTCCCCTGGGAATGGAGTAAAGAGAAAAGTTATACAGTAGCATTCAGACTTACTGTTTTTCTTGGTAGAAAAATGGAAAAGAATTATTAAACATAGGGTTAAATAACCTATAAATCAAAGTATACTTGTACTTAGATTATTTTTTTTACCCAGCTCTTGTTTGAAAGGTTCCAATTTTTTTTTGTTTGTTTGTAATGAAGATTCCTTTGCCATATCACATTGACATAAGTATTATCAAAAGCATGTTCCTCAGTTGCTAGGAGTCAGACTCTTATTCTTAGACCATAGGAAAGACTTGTTATCATGACCTTGGACTGTGTTGGTGAAATGTGCCCTTTCTGAAGATAAGAGTCTCATTGAAAAATGAATCTATACTTCCACAGGTTGAAGAAGAATTTCAGCTACTGCACCCTGCTGTAGCAAGACAACTAATAAAAACCCTGAACCCATTACTCATGTATGAGAACAAAGAGAGCTTTATTGAAGATCAAATAAAAGTATAAATAGTGAGTCAGGCAGCACTTTAAGTGAAGATTCCAGAATTCTTTTTTGCTCAGATTGCTTTTAATGATATTTGAGATTAAAGGTTCAATAGAATTCAACACAGTGACCTTAAAAAACTTGATTTTCTATATTTGCAGATTCTAACTATTCACCTCAAAACTTCACTTCTCAACAAGATGTCTGCTTGATTTTATTTTTCATGCCTGTCTGTCTCAGTCTTAACCAGCAAAATATGTCCCTTTTTAAATCTCTCAGACCTTTCTGCATTGGAGAGTCATTCATTTACTTACTCAACTCAACATGTGTTGATTGCCTATTGACCCTGAGGATTAAAACAAGCAAGCAAGCAAGCAAGCAAGCAAACAAACAAACAAAAACAGGTTTGCTCATGGTATGCTCACTGTCTAAGAGGGGAGATAAACACTCTGAAATTTGGAAAATGATTTGGCAGAGTCAATGATTGAACATCATATTTTTCAAATAAAAGAAGTAATTTCTTTAAAGTAGTTTCTTTAATTTCTAAAATTGATCTAGTCCCAAGCCCTTCATCCAGCAGGACCAAGAAAAACTCAAATTCAGTATTTAATGGTGTCTCAGAGTTCTAGAGCCAAATAGTCTCTCCAAGATAATTCAGTCTCTTTGGGGATTCTGGTGCTCCCCTTTCCACTTGCTTTCCATCCCCCTGGCATTCCTCTAGGAGCATCTAAGCACATCAGGGAGGGGTTTCAAGCCTCCAAGATACTGGGGAGAGAGATTCTAAGATCCACAAATAGGATCCACAATCCATAGATAAGTCCTGTTTTGATTACTAGGTCTTCTGGTTGGGACCAATTTCTGGCCTCCCTTTTGCAGGTATTATTGATGAACATATACTTTCTTTCTCTTAGATGGTTAAATCAATATTCCCCTTGGTTCCCTAAGGCCCACTTGGACTCTATCCAGTATATCCCTCTCCGTTTCAGCCCCCTGGGTTCAGCTCCCCAGTGCCGGGATCCTTTTCATAAGTCTCCTCATCCCGTGCCACAGCAATACCATAAAAGTCCAATGGTTCAACTCAATTACTTTCTTTACCTCCTACCTCCCACACCGTGGGGCTTGTGAATTTCTGGATCTCTTCTATACATTAAAGGAGAGGAGGGAGTCTTCAGAGGGCTCACTCAGGCCTCCTAAGCAAACCAAGCCTTTCCATCTTTTTAAAAAATATTTATTTATTTATTTGAGAGAGAGAGAGAGAGAGAAAGGAAGGGGGGGAAGGGCAGAGGGAGAGGGAGAGAGAATCTCAAGCTGACTCCCCACTGAGTGTGGAGCCCATAATGGGGCTCAATCCCACGACCCTGAGATCATGACCTGAACCTAAATCAAGAGTCAGACACCCAACTGACTGAGCCATCCAGGTGCCCCTGTTTTTTCTTGTAGGATAAAATTCCGTGAGGTTATCTCTTTCTGGATTTCTAAATAGGAAATAGAGGGAGAAGTTCTTGGAGTTGGGGGATATCGTGGGGAGGCGCTCTATGGGAGAAGGCCTGAGAAATTGATTCTGACCACTTAATAAGCATAATTAAATTAGAATTACAAAGGAAAGTCATATTGACGTCTGACGAACATGGCAGGCTGAGCAGGCAAACCCAAACCAAGGAAAAGGAATGCCTGAGCCAGAAAGGAAGTCCTGGAGAAATCCCATGAAAAATAATTTGCACGGAGGAGGAGGAGCCAAGATGGCAGAGGACTGGCAGACTGAGATGACATCAGGTTGCAGGAGTTGAGCTAGATAGTTATCAAACCATTCCAAACACCTAACAATCCAACAGGAGATCGAAGAGAACAGCAGCAGTTCTAGAAACAGAAAATTGACCACTTTCTGAAAGGTAGGACATGTGGAGAAGTGAATCTGAAGTGATGGGAAGATAGACCACGGGGGAGGGGCCAACTCCTGGCAAGCGGTGGAGCAACAGAGCACAAAATTTGAACTTTTAGAACTCTGCTCCACTAAGGGATGTCGCTCCAGAGGCTAGCGGAGGTGGAGCCCTCACGGGGACAGTGTGGTCTCAGGTCCTGCAGGGTCACAGAAGGACCAGGGGTGTCTGAGTGTCCCAGAGCTGCCAGGTATCAGAGCGGGGAAGCCGGCTATAGAGACAGAGCTGAGGAGTGAGCTCTCAGCTTGGGACTACCTTAAACTGTGACCTGTGGTACAATCAGGTCACTGCTCTTTGAGCAGGGACCCCACAAGTGGCGGATCTGGGGAGACCCACCTTCATCCACTGGAAGAGCAGAGCAGTAGGAATCTGCTGGGTTTGGAGACTCCAAATGGGGCCGTGCACCAGAGAGAGAAACACTCGGTCACAGGCCAAGGGCGCTCAGAGCGCGGCCAGAGACCAGGGAGACGGGAGGGAATGGTGGCTTTTCTCCAAGGGCACACTGAGGAGCGGGGCCCCAAGCTCTCAGCTCCTCCGGGCCAGAGACTGGGCGGCCGCCATCTTAATTCCCGTCCTCCAAAGCGGTATGGAAAGCGCTCAGGGGACAAAAGCTCCGAGTGCGAACCCAAGTAGATTGCTTAGCCCGGCCCCTGGCAAGGGCGGTGTGGTTCCGCCTTGGGCAAAGACATTTGAGAATCAGGGCAATAGGCCCCTCCTGCAGAAGATCAGCAAGAACATCTAGCTAAGACCAAGCTCACTGATTAAGGAGAAGAGTGGAATTCCAGAGGAGGAGAAAGCAAAGCATGGAATTCATGGCTTTCTCCCCATGATTCTTTAGTCTTGCAAAGTTAATTAATTTTTTTTAATTTTAATTTCTTCCTATTCTAATTTTTTAAACTTTTCTCTTTCCTTAACTACTTTATCTTAACAATACCTTTCTAAAAAAAAAGTTGCACAGGGCTTTGTTCAAGTCCCAAGGCTGACCAAATTCTCTCCACTTTCTTTTTCTAACCAACTTATCAATTCCTTTTTTAGATTTTTAAAAAAATTTTCATCATTCCTTCATCGTGTTTATCGTGTTTATTCAAATATATATATATATATATATTTTTTTTTTTTCTTTCTTTAAAATTTTGGGACGTAGTTTCTTCTAAGAGACCAAAATACACTCAAAATCAAGTGGGTGGCTCTGTTCTATTCACCGGTATGTGTGTGTGTGTGTGTGTGTGTATATATATATATATATATATATATATATATATATGTAAAATTAAAATAAAATTTTTTCTTTAAAGTTCTTTTTACCCCTTCTGTTCTTCTACCCCCAATTTGGGGTCTCTTTTGATTTGGTTAGTGTACATTTTTCTGGGGTCTTTTCCACCCTTATAGTATTATATTCTCTTGTTCATATAGTCTTATCTGGATAAAATGACAAGATGGAAAAACTCACCACAAAAAAAAAAAAAGAACATGAGGGGCGCCTGGGTGGCTCAGTGGGTTAAAGCCTCCCAGGGTCCTGGGATCCAGCCCCACACAGGGCTCTCTGCACAGCAGGGTGCCTGCTTCCTCCTCTCTCACTGTGATCTCTGTCTGTCAAATAGATAAATTTTAAAAAGTCTTAAAAAAAAAAAAGAACAAGAGGCAGTACTGAAGGCTAGGGACCTAATCAATACGGACATTGGTAATATGTCATATCTAGAGTTCAGAATGACAATTCTCAAGGTGCTAGCTCAAAAAAGGCACGGAAGATATTAGAGAAACCCTGTCTGGAGAAATAAAAGCCCTTTCTGGAGAAATAAAAGAAATAAAATCTACCAAGCTGAAATGAAAAAAAAGCTATTAATGAGGTGCAATCAAAGATGGAGGCTCTTACTGCTAGGATAGAGGCAGAAGAGAGAATTAGTGATATAGAAGACCAAATGACAGAGAATAAAGAAGCTGAGCAAAAGAGAGAAAAACAACTACTGGACCGTAAGGGAGAATTCGAGAGATAAGTGACACCATAAGATGAAACAACATTAGAATAATTGGGATTCCAGAAGAAGAAAGAGAGAGGGGGGCAGAAGGTATATTGAAGAGAATTATTGGAGAGAATTTCCCTAATATGGCAAAGAGAACAAGTATCAAAATTCAGGAGGTGCATAGAACACCCCCCCCCTCAAAATCAATAAGAATAGGTCCACATCCCATCATCTAATAATAAAAATACAAGTCTCACAGACAAAGAGAAAATCCTGAAAGCAGCCTGGGACAAGAAGTCTGTAACATACAATGGTAAAAATATTAGATTGGCAGCAGACTTATCCACAGAGACCTGGCAGGCCAGAAAGAACTGGCATGATATATTCAGAGCACTAAATGAGAAAAACATGCAGCCAAGAATACTATATCCAGCTAGGCTGTCATTGAAAATAGAAGGAGAGATATAAAGCTTCCAGGGCAAACAAAAACTAAAAGAATTTGTAAACACCAAACCAGCCCTATAGAAAATATTGAAAGGGGTCCTCTAAGCAAAGAGAGAGAGGCTAAAAGTAGTAGACCAGAACGGAACAGAGACAATATACAGTAAGAGTCACCTTGCAGGTAATACAATGGCACTAAATTCTTATCTTTCAATAGCTACCCTGAATGTAAATGGGCTAAATGCCCCAATCAAAAGATACAGGGTATCAGAATGGATAAAAAACCAAAACCCATCAATAAGCTGTCTACAAGATACTCATTATAGATTGAAAGACACCTCCAGATTTAAAGTGAGGGCATGGCAACCCATTTACCATGCTAATGGACATCAAAAGAAAGCTGGGGTGGCAATCGTTATATCAGACAAATTAGATTTTAAGCCAAAGACTATAATAAGAGATGAGGAAAGACACTATATCATACCAAAAGGGTGTGTCCAACAAGAAGATCTAACAATTTTAAAAATCTATGTCCCTAACATGGGAGCAGCCAACTATATAAGCCAATTAATAACAAAATCAAAGAAACACATCAACAATAATACAATAATAGTAGGGGACTTTAACACCCCTCACTGAAATGGACAGATCATCCAAGGAAATGATCAACAAGGAAATAAAGGCCTTAAATGACACACTGGACCAGATGGACATCACAGATATATTCAGAACATTCCATCCCAAAGCAAATAATACACATTCTTCTCTAGTGCACATGGAACATTCTCCAGAATAGAATAGAATAGACCTACATCCTGGGTCACAAATCAGGTCTCAACAGATTGGGTATCAGGTATCAAAAGATTGGGTATCGGGTATCAAAAGATTGGGATCATTCCCTGCATATTTGCAGACCACAACGCTCTGAAGCTAGAACTCAATCACAAGAGGAAAGTTGGAAAGAACCCAAATACATGGAGGTTAAAGAGCATCCTACTAAAGAATGGATGGGTCAACCAGGAAATCAAAGGAGAACTGAAAAAATTCATGGAAACAAATGATAATGAAAACACAATGGTTCAAAATCTGTGGGACACAGCAAAGGCAGTCCTGAGAGGAAAATATCTAGTGATACAAGCCTTTCTCAAGAAACAAGAAAGGTCTCAAATACACAACATAACCCTACACCTAAAGAAGCTGGAGAAAACAGCAAAGAAAGCCTAAACCCAGCAGGAGAAGAGAAATCATAAAGATCAGAGCAGAAATCAATGAAAAAGAAACCAAAAAAATAATAGAACAAATCAACGAAGCTAGGAGCTGGTTCTTGGAAAAATTAATAAGATTGATAAACCCCTGGCCAGACTTATCAAAAGGAAAAGAGAATGCACCCAAATAAATAAAATCTTGAATGAAAGAGGAGAGATCACAACCAACACCAAAGAAATACAAACAATTATAAGGACATATTATGAGCAACTATACTCCAGCAAATTTGATAATCTGGAAGAAATGGATGCATTCCTAGAGATGTATAAACTACCAAAACTGAACCAGGAAGAAATAGAAAACCTGAACAGACCCATAACCAGTAAGGAGATTGAAGCAGTCATCAAAAATCTCACAACAAACAAGAGCCCAGGGCCAGACGGCTTCCCAGGGGAATTCTAACAAACGTTTAAATAAAAATTATTTCCCATTCTCCTGAAACTGTTCCAAGAAATAGAAATGGAAGGAAAACTTCCAAACTCATTTTATGAGGCCAGCATCACCTTGATCCCAAAACCAGACAAGGATCCCATCAAAAAAGAGAATTACAGACCAATATCCCTGATGAACACAGATGTGAAAATTCTCACCAAAATACTAGCCAATAGGATCCAACAGTACATTAAAAGGATTATTCACCATGACCAAGTGGGATTTATTCCAGGTCTGCAAGGTAGGTTCAACATCTGCAAATCAATCAATGTGATACAATATATTAATAAAAGAAAGAACAAGAACCATATGATACTCTCAATAGATTCTGAGAAAGCATTTGACAAAGTACAGCATCCTTTCTTGATCAAAACTCTTCAAAGTGTAGGGATAGAGGGTACATACCTCAATATCATCAAAGTCATCTATGAAAAAACCCACAGTGAATATCATTCTCAATGGAGAAAAACTGAGAGCTTTTCCCCTAAGGTCAGGAACACAGCAGGGATGTCCACCATCACCACTGCTATTCAGCTTAGTATTAGATGTCCTAGCCTCAGCAATCAGACAACAAAAAGAAATGAAAGGCATCCAAATCGGCAAAGAAGAAGTCAAACTATCACTCTTTGCAGATGATATGATACTTTATGTGGAAAACCCAAAAGACTCCACTCCAAAACTGCTAGAACTTGTACAGGAATTCAGTAAAGTGTCAGGATATAAAATCAATGCACAGAAATCAGATGCATTTCTATACACCAACAACAAGACAGAAAAAAGAGAAATTAAGGAGTCAATCCCATCTACAATTGCACCCAAAACTATAAGATACCTAGGAATAAACCTAACCAAAGAGGCTAAGAATCTGTACTCAGAAAACTACAAAGTACTCATGAAATAAATTGAGGAAGACACAAAGAAATGGAAAAATGTTCCATGCTCATGGATTGGAAGAACAAATATTGTGAAAATGTCTATGCTACCTAAAGCAAACTACATGTTTAATGCAATCCCTATCAAAATACCATCCATTTTTTTCAAAGAAATGGAACAAATAATCCTAAAATTTATAGGGAACCAGAAAAGACCCCCATTAGCCAGAGGAATGTTGAAAAAGAAAGCCAAAGTTGGTGGTATCGCAATTCCAGACTTCAAACTCTATTACAAAGCTGTCATCATCAAGTCAGTATGGTACTGGCACAAAAACAGACACACAGATCAATGGAAAAGAATAGAGAGCCCAGAAATAGACCCTCAACTTTATGGTCAACTAATCTTTGACAAAGCAGGAAAGACTGTCCAATGGAAAAAAGACAGTCTCTTCTACAAATGGTGTTGGGAAAGTTGGACAGCCACATGCAGAAAAATGAAACTGGACCATTTCCTTACATCACACTCCAAATGGATGAAAGACCTCAGTGTGAGACAGGAATCCATCAAAATCCTTGAGGAGAATGCAGGCAGCAACTTCTTCAACCTCAGCTGCAGCAACTTCTTCCTAGAACTATCGCCAAAGGCAAAGGGAAGGAAGGGCAAAAATGAACTATTGGGACTTCCTCACAATCAAAAGCTTTTGCACAGCAAAGGAAACAATCAACAAAACCAAAAGACAACTGACAGAATGGGAGAAGATATTTGCAAATGACTTATCAGATAAAGGGCTAGTATTCAAACTCTATAAAGAACTTATCAAACTCAACACCCAAAGAACGAATAATGCAATCAAGAAATGGGCAGAGGACATGAACAGACATTTCTGCAAAGAAGACATCCAGATGGCCAACAGACACATGAAAAAGTGTTCCAAATCACTCAGCATCAGGGAAATACAAATCAAAACCACAATGAGATACCACCTCACACCAGTCAGAATGGTAAAATTAACGAGTCAGGAAATGACAGATGCTGGCGAGGATGCGGAGAAAGGGGAACCCTCCTACACTGTTGATGGAAATGCAAGCTGGTGCAGTTACTCTGGAAGATAGCATGAAGGTTCCTGAAAAAGTTGAAAATAGAGCTACCCTATGACCCATCAATCGCACTACTGAGTATTTACCCTAAAGATACAAATGTAGGGATCCAAAGGGGCACATGTACCCGAATGTTTATAGCAGCAATGTCCACAATAGCCAAACTATGGAAAGAACCTAGATGTCCATTAACAGATGAATGGATAAAGAAGATGTGGTATATATACACAATGGAATACTATGTAGCCATCAGAAGAAATCTTGCCATTTGTGACAACGTGAATGGAACTAGAGGGTATTATGTTGAGCAAAATAAGTCAATCAGAGAAAGACAATTATTATACGATCTCCCTGATAATGAGGAATTTGAGAGGCAAAGTGGTGGTTTGGGGGGTAGGGAAGGAAAAAATGAAACAAGATGGCATCGGGAGGGAGACAAACCATAAGAGACTCAATCTCACAAAACAAACTGAGGATTGCCAAGGGGAGGGAGGTAGGGAGAGGGTGGTTGCATTATGGACATTGGGGAGGGTATGTGCCATGGTGAGTGCTGTGAAGTGTGTAAGCCTGATGATTCACAGACCTATAACCCTGAGGCTAATAATACATTATATGTTAATAAAAATAACAAAATAAAAAAAATAATTTGCACCAAGTTTTCCTCTAGAGACTTGATCTTCTCTTTGCTGTAAATTTTCTTAATTTCACTAGTTTGAATAAATGTGGGCTTTTTTAATGCACCTACTGAGGATTTGATATGTTCCTTTTCATGTGTTTTTTCAGTTTTGGAAAAATTTTATTATCTCTACCATTATCTTTCTCCCATTTTCTATGTGCCTTCTGCCTGGAATTTTTTTTCAAACATATATTGGAATTGGTGATTACATCCTTCATGTTCCTAACTTCTCTATCCTATATTGTATCTATCTCTCTGTATTGTGTTTTGAGTGACTTGATTTCCTCAGATCTGTTTTCTGCTTTATGAGTTCTTTCTTCAGCAGGATCTGGTCTGTCGTTCAACCTATCTACTGAGTTACTTCATGTCAATGACTACCTATGTTAACTAGTTCTTTCTTACTGTCTCCTGTTCTTGCCTAATGATTGCTATCACCTCTTCTATTTTTTTAAATACTCTGAACATATTTATTAATCTCCCTCAGATGGCTTTACTATCTTTCTTTATGGCAAAAAAAAATTTTCGGGGCACCTGGGTACCTGAGTGGGTTAAAGCCTCTGCTTTCAGCTCAAGTCATGATCCCAGGGTCCTGGGATCAAGCCCTGCATCGGGCTCTATGCTCAGCAGGGAGTCTGCTTCCCCTTCTCTTTCTCTCTGCCTGCCTCTCTGCCTACTTGTGATCTCTATCTGTCAAATAAATAAATAGACTCTTTTTAAAAAAAATTCCCATTTATGCACCCAATGGCTTCTGTAAAGTTGGCTTGCTCGTTTTTTAATATTTGTGATGTTATTATGAGTAAATACAAAAATAATCACTAAATTGATGTAATTAAAAATCAAGCTTAGCCAAGAATCTAGACAAAAATTATCCAAAAAATCAGAGTGTGGAGTTAAATCATTCTAAGGCTTTTGCACTGTTGGTAGGAAGATACTGATAATGATTAATTTTAAACTGCTAAATTAAGGTAAATTGAGTTTATATGTTACAAATCTGAGGTTAACCATTAAAAGAATGTAAATTTTTTTTTAAAGATTTTATTTACTTATTTGACAGACAGAGATCACAAGTAGGCAGAGAGGCAGGCAGAGAGAGAGGAGGAAGCAGGCTCCCTGTGGAGCAGAGAGCCCGATGTGGGGCTCGATCCCAGGACCCTGAGATCATGACCTGAGCTGAAGGCAGAGGCTTAACCCACTGAGCCACCCAGGTGCCCCAAAAGAATATAAATTGATGCATAATTCTGAAACCACAAAAGGAAAAAAAGAATTAAGAAAATTCAACAAAATCAATAGAAAGCAAAAAACAAAACAAAACAAAACCCAAGAAAATATAGAGAAGCATAGTAAATATAAAGCACAAAATCAAGTATATAGTACTCAAAATATTACAAACAGATTTAAATTAATTATTAAATGTCAGAATTGGTCAGACAATATTTAGAGGAAAACTCCAGGAATATACCAACAAAAGATACACTTAAAGTAAATTATACCAACAAGATAAATGAGTCCTGAGGATGTAATATAGCATGGTGACTATAGTTAAAATGATATTATATTTCACATCTGAAAGTTGCTGAAAGAGTAAATTTTTAAAAAATTGTAACTAAGTGTGGTGATAGATGCTAATGAAACTTAGTTTAATCATTTCACAGAATATACCTATATCAAATCATTATGTTGTATTCTAAAACTAATACAGTATTTTTGTGTCAATTATATCTCAGTTTAATAAAGAGTAAATTACAACTGAAGACTAAAAAATAAGAGTATGGAAATATTAATAAAGGAAGGGATTAAATAAAATCTGGTTTGTCACATGACAAAATACCAAACAGCAGCTATAAACAAATAATCTGTCCATATCAAGATGTATAAATATGACATTCTATCTACAGGTCCATTAACATAGCTTTTGAAAATTGAGTATAGAAGATGCAGAAGTATACATTAGTATGGTAGTATCATAAATATTTCCATAAGTGCTTTAAAAACATAAAATAATACTGTATATTGTTCATGAGTTTGTAGATTTGTAAGATTTAAAATTGTAGAGTTGACAGAGTCACATCAAGTTGATGATAATGGTTGCCTTTATGAAAGGAAGGAGAAAAAGTATCATGGAACAAGAAACAGATAACTTCAATTACATGTTTTACTTTTTGCCAAAAAATAAGGAAAAGTAAAAAAAATACACTAATTAATAAAATAGTAATAACAACAGGTGTATTATTATTAACAACACATCATATGGGCAAGATGTATGTATTATCAATAATATAATTTATTTAAGAAAAAAGAGAATAGAAGGAACTTATAATAATTGATAAGAATGTAAAAAAATGAGAATTTATCCTATAATTCTATGTAAATAACTATAAAGTAAATAAGCAATGTTTTAGGAAAATAAAAATAAAATATATCAACCCTAGAAAAGGCAGAAATATTTACTAGGTCAAAATTCATGGAATTAATAAAGAAATTTATAAAATATTGTCCCTTCAAAAGACACTGGAGCCAAGTAATTTTATGGATGCATGCATCCAAACATGCAGGGAACAAATAATTCTGGGTCATTTAAGTTATTCTAGAACATAGAGAAAGAGGGAATGTTTCTAATTTCTTTTTTATATCGAAAACTAACAAAACTCTGATACCAAAATTTTACAGAGAGAGCACAAAAACCAAAGGACTCATCAATTTCCTAAATAAAATATTAAAATATTTCTTAAAAGACTAAGTTATAATGACTAAGCAGGATTTGTTCTAAGAATGGAGTGGTTTGATATTAGGATATGTATTACCATTCTAATTCAAAAGAAAATCATCAGAAGAGATACTGAAGAGATATTTAATACAGTTCAGTATCTATTCTCAATAAAACTTTGAAAATAGGCTTAGAGAGTAACTGTTTAACATGGTAAGATGCGTAGCTTAAAATAATTGAACAATAGCATGCCTCATGATATAACTCTACAGAAATTCCCATCAAAGTGAGGAATAATGAGAAGAGCCTATGATCACAAAGATTGTGTAAGACTGTCCAGGAAATACCATCTAACACAATAAAATAAGAAAACTAGGGAATGGTTTAACAATATTGGTTTAACAATATTGGAAAGAGGAAGCAAATTTATCAAATGTTATAAAATGATATCATGGTCCACTTCAATAACCAGAGAAAATCAACAGAAAAAGAAAACCCTTAGAATCAATGAGTTCAACAATGTAGCCAGTTAGAAATTAAATATTAAAAGTTCCATAGTTTTCCTACATTCCAAATATAGTCAGGGACACACCTGCATGGTGCAGTCCATTAACTATCCAACTCTTGATTTCAGCTTAGGTCACGATCTTAAGAGTGGTGAGATCTACTCCTGCCCACCCCGGGGGGTATGGATTCGTGCTCAGTAGGGAGCCTGCTTGAGATTTTTCTCTCCCTCTGCTTCCACCCCCACTCATGCTCTTTCACTCCCTCTCTTTCTAAAATAAATAAATAAATATTAAAACAGACAAATATAGTCAGATATAATACACGATGTTAAATAAAACACCCTAATCATGATGGTAATAAAATGCCAAATATCTAAGGATAAAATGAAAAAGAAATGTATAGGGCTTACAAAAGGTAAACTATACTTTTGAAGGACATCAAAGGAGACTTGCTTTGAAGAGAACCATAACACAACCTCAGATGAAACCACCTCAATGTGGTAAAAATGTCAATTAGTCCTAAATTAATCAGTAAATTTTATGTACTCCCAACAGAAATTACTTTTTCCCCCCAATTTGCCAAAATTGCTTTAGAGTTAAGCCAAAACAAAGGTATAGGAAAAGTCCAATTTTCTAAAGGGTGTTCTGGCAAATTTTATTTTAAAAATCGTATGCTTTGATATAATAATTCAGCTTTTAGAAATAAATCCTGAAAACATAATTAGCAGGAGCACAACAATCTATACACAAGAATATCCATAATAGCATTTTTTATAATGCAAAAATGTGGAAAGAACCAAGTAATCAGATAATGACTAAATACATTATAAGTTTAATTAAAAACTATGCAGCTATTAAAATAATGAAGTCATTGGTGTATACTGGTTTGGGATGATGTTCATAATGCAGGAGTTTTTGTTGTTATTTTAAAATTTTAATTCCAGTACAGTTAACATACAGTGTAATATTAGTTTCAGGCATACAATATAGTGATTCAATAATTCCATATATCACTCCGTGCTCATCACAAGTGCACCTAACCCTAACCCTAGCCCCTGTTTTATTCATTCCCCCACCCACTTCCCCTCTGGCAGTCATCAGTTTGTTCTCTGTAGTTAAGAATCTGTTTCTCGGTCTGCTCATCTTTTTTTCCCCTTTGCCCTTTTGTTTTGTTTCTTAAATTTCACATATAAGTGCATTCATATGGTATTCGTCTTGCTCTGACTGACTTATTTCACTTAGCATCTTAGCATAATGCTCTAGTTCCATCCATGTCCTTGCAAACACACACACACACACACACACACACACACACACACACCCCGCATCTTCTTTATCCATTTACTTATCAATGGACACTGGATGGCTCTCATACTTTGGCTATTGTAAATGCTGCTGCTATAAACATAGGGATGCATGTCTTCCTTCCAAGTAGGGTTTTTGAACCTTTTGAGTAAAGACCCAGTAGTACAATCACTGGATTGTAGAGTAGATCTATTTTTAACTTTTTGAAGAACATCCATATTGTTTTCCATAGTGGCTCCACAACTTCACATTCCCACCAACAGTGCAAGTGGGTTCCTTTTTCTTCATATGCTTGCCAACATTTGTTTCTTGAGTCCGTTCTGACATGTGTGAGGTGATATCTCATTGTAGTTTTGATTTACATTTTCTTTTTTTTTTTTTAAGACTTTTATTTATTTGACAGAGATCACAAGTAGGCAGAGAGGCAGGCAGAGAGAGAGAGGAGGAAGCAGGCTCCCTGCTGAGCAGACATCCCGATATGGGGCTCTATCCCAGGACCTCGGGATCATGACCCGAGCCCAAGGCAGAGGCTTTAACCCACTGAGCCACCCAGGCACCCCTTGATTTACATTTTCTTGATGATGAATGATACTGAGCATCTTCATGTGTTTCCTGGCCATCTGGGTAACTTCTTTGGAGAAATGTTCATGTCTTCTGCCCATTTTTAAATTAGAATTTTTGGGGGTGTTGAGTTGAATAAGTTCTTTAAGTATTTTGGATACTAGTCCTTTATTGGATATGTCATTTGCAAATATCTTCTCCCATTCTGTAGGTTGCCTTTTAGTTTTGTTGACTGTTTGCTTTGTGTGAAGAAGCTTTTTATTTTGATGTAGTCCCCATAGTTTATTTTTGTTTTTATTTCTCTTGGCTCAGGAGACCTTTCTAGAAAAAGTTGCTATGGCCAATGTCAGAAATTACTGTCTGTTCTCGTCTAGGATTTTTATGGTTTCAGGTCTCACATTTAGGACTTTAATCCATTTTGAATTTATTTTTTGTGTATTCTTTGAGAAAGTAGTCCAGCATCCTTCTTTTGCATGTAGCTGTCCAGTTTTCCCAACACCATTTGTTGAAGGACTTTTTCCCATTGCATATTCTTTCCTCCTTTTTTGAAGATTAACTGGCCATAAAACTGTGGATTTCTTTCTGGGTTTTCTATTCTTTTCCATTGATCTATGTGTCTATTGTGCCAGTACCATACTGTTTTGATCACTATAGCCTTGTAATATAATTTGAAATCTGGAATTGTGGTACCTCCAGCTTTACTTTTCTTCTTCAAAATTGCTTTGCTTACTTGAGGTCTTTGTGGTTCCATACAGATTTTAGGATTTTTTGTTCTAGTTCTGTGAAAAATGTTCTTAGTATATCAATAAGGATTGCATTAAATGTGTAGATTGCTTTGGGTACTATAGACATTTTAATAATACTTGCTCTTCTAATGCAGAACTATGGAATGTCTTTCCATTTCTTTGTGCCATCTTCAGTTTCCTTCATCAGAGTACAAGTTTTTCACTTCTTTGGCTAGGTTTATTCCTAGGTATCTTATTATTTTGGTGCAATTGCAAATGGGATTGTTTCTTAATTTCTTTCTGCTGCTTCATTATTAGTGTATAGAAATGCAACAGATTTGTGCATATTGATTTTGTATCTTGTGACTTTACTGAATTCATTTATCAATTCTAAGAGTTTTTTGGTGTTGCCCTTAGGGTTTTCTGTATATAATATCCTGTCTTCTGCAAATAGTGAAAGTTTTGCTTCTTCCTTACCAATTTGGATGCTTTTATTTCTTTTTGTTGTCTGATTGTTGTGGTAGCACTTCCAGTACTATGTTTAACAAAAATGGACATCCTTGTCTTATTTCTGACCTTAGGGGAGATCTCTCAGTTTTTCCCAAGTATGATGTTCACTGTTGTTCTTTCCTATGAGGCCTTTATTATTTTGAGGTGTTGTCCTTCTAACCTACTTCATTGAGGGCTTTTGTCAAGAATGGTGTTGTATTTTGTCAAATGTCTTTTCTTCAGATGGTAAGATGATCATGTAGTTTGTATCCTTCCTCTAATTGATGTGATGTATTATGTTGATTGAATTGAAAATACTGAACCAACCTTGTATGCTGGCGAATGATGTTTTTAATGTATTGTTGGATTCTGTTTTCTAGTATTTATTGAGGATTTTCACATCTACGTTCATCAGCAATACTGACCTGTAGTTCGTTCTCTCTCTCTCTCTCTTAATGGTATCTTTATCTGGTTTTGGTGTCAGGGTGATACTTGACTCGTAAAATAAATGTGGAAGTTTTCCTTCTTCTAGTTTTGGAACAGTTTGAGTAGAATAGGTATTAAGTCTTTTTTACATGTTTGGTAGAATTCACCTGTGAAACCATCTGGTCTTGGATTTTTTGTTTGGGGGGAGTTTTTTGATTACTGATTCTATTTCATTGCTGGTATCTGATCTGTTCAAGTTTTCCATTTCTTCCTGCTTCAGTTTTGGTAGATTATAGGTTTCTAGGAATTTGTATCCATTTCTTCTAGGTTGTCCAATTTGTTGGTATATAATTTTTCATAATATTATCTTACAATACTTTGTATTTCTCTGGTATTGGTTCTTATTTCTCCTCTTTCATTGGTGATTTTGTCTATTTGAGTTCTCTCTCTCTGTCTTTTTATGAGTCTGGCTAGAGTTTTATCAATTTTGTGATCTCAAGAACCATCTCCTGGTTTCACTAATCTGTTGTATTGTGCTTTTTTAGTCTCTATATCATTTATTTCTGCTCTAATCTTTATTATTTCCTTCCCTCTGTTGGTTTGGGGTTTTGTTTGTTGTTCTTTTTCTAGCTTTCATATGTGTAAGGTTAGGTTATTTGAGATTTTTATTGCTTTCTGAGTTAAGCCTGTACTGCTATAAACTTCCCTCTTAGAACTGCTTTTGCTGTGTCTCAAAGGTTTTGAACCACTGTGTTCTCATTTTCATTTGTTCCCATGTACTTTTTTATTTCTTCTCTGATTTCCTGGTTCATCCATTCATTGTTTAGTATCATGTTATTTAAACTCCATATGTTTGTGGTCTTTCCAGATTTTTTTCTTGTGGATGACTTCTAATTTCATAGTGTTGTGGTCAGAAAGGATGCATGGTATGACTTTGATCTTTTTGAATTTGTTAAGGCTTGTTTTGTGTCCTAGTATGTGATCCAT
The DNA here is from genome assembly GCF_963455335.1 of Martes martes. Lineage (NCBI taxonomy): Eukaryota > Metazoa > Chordata > Mammalia > Carnivora > Mustelidae > Martes > Martes martes. The sequence continues at coordinate 66,559,363 of NC_137903.1, forward strand.
TCTGGAGAATGTTCCATGCGCACCTGAAAAGAATGTGTATCCTACTGTTTTAGGATGGAATGTTCTGAATATATCTGTTAAATCCATACAGTCCAGCATATGATTCAAAGCCAGTTTCCTTGTTGATTTTCTGTGTGAATGATCTGTGCATTGATGTAAGCCGGGTGTTAACGTCCTCTACTATTATTGTATTATTATTATTATTGATTAGTTCCTTTATATTTGTAACTATTTTATGTATTTGGGTGCTCCAATGCTAGGTGCATATATATTTACAATTATTACACCTTCTTGTTGGATTATCCCCTTCATTATTATGTAATGTCATTCTTTGTCTTTTTTTATGGCCTTTGTTTTAAAGTCTGTTTTGTTCAATGTGAAGTATTACTACTCCAGCTCTCTTTCGACATGCATTTGCATGATAGATGTTTCTCATCCCCTCACTTTCAATGTGTAGGTGTCTTTAGGTCTTTAGTAGGAGTCTCTTGTAGGCATCAAATAGATGGGTCTTGTTTTTTAATCCACGTCAGTCTATGTATTCTCATTGGAGCATTTCATTCATTTACATTCAAAGAAATTATTGATAGATATGTACTATTGCCATTTTGTTACTTGCTTTGTGTGGGTGTTTTTGTTTTTTTTTTTTTTATCAGTGTTTCTCTGATCCTTTCATTTCTTTCTCTTTCACGGTTTGCTGGTTTTCTTTAGTGGTATGCTTGGATTCCCTACTCTTTATTTTGTGCATATCTATTACTGTTTTTTGATTTGTGGTTGCTGTTGTGCTTTCTATTTCCAGGCCCACAGTAGTGATGTTACTTCCTCAGCTTCAAACTCACTCAGTTATGCAAAGACAGCTTCTGCTGCACAAATGAACATGAAAAAGCCATCACTGCAGGTGTAGAGATGCTTTTATAATGAATTACTGCCTCCTTACTGGGAAGCAGGAGAGACCTGCTGTGTTTGTCACTTTTTAGTTATTAGGCAATGTCTGCAGGCACTCAAGATTTCTATTCCATACTTGCCCTTTTCTGGAGCAGAAAGCAAGTGCTATAACAGCTGTGTGTGTGTTTGTTTTCTCTGGGGCAGACAGAGGCCAAAGAAACCACAAAACAGTCTAAATCACAGCTCTTCCTTCACTTACGTAAGGATTACAGAAGCAGGTGCACACGCCTTGTTTCTTCTGGGTGTTTAATAAGGCTTCTGAGCTTTCACACTAATAATTCATAAGAAGCCTATCATTACTGTCACATGTATGGGTTGAGTGCTGTCTTAGCTACACTATAAAATCACTTTAAAACACACATCTGATCGGTGTCTGAGCCCTATACATTTGATTCCTATCAGCAACATCATCTTTCCTCTCCTATTTGAGGATCCACAAAGTGAAGGGTCACAGCTACATGGTGTGGGTGGGGTCTATGTTGAAATAAAAGTTTCATCGTAAATGTTCTAAATTCCAAGGAGCCAAAGGGGCCAAACAGAAAATATTTTATGTTTAAGGGTATTTTCCACTCTACTCCATTCTACTCTAAATTATTCACAAAGGGGAAGAACAGACTGTTTCAGAAAGATCCACATTGTGACACATCTAAAGACTATGACTGGCTTTTTTCCCTGATCTTCAAATGCTCCAAACTTATATTTACTTTAAGGGTCATGTGGAATTCCTTGCCTATAGACTCATTACATTTTTAATTTTTATAGATATTGCCTGCCCAATTGTGAAACACTATGTTTCTCACATGGGTTCATGTAGATAATATGGCTGATGGGCGAATGATATCTTTAACAACTGTTGCTAATGTATATAATAGTGCATTATGTGTTTTGAAAGAGACTATTACTCGTATGTAGACATAAAGCAAAATGCTTTAGAAGCCCAAGGTGTGGCCATTCAGTTTACCCTCCTGGTAAGTGGGAATGTAAGGAATGTTGCTTTGCTGCTGTATCTCATGGAGTGGGAAGACATCATGCATTTGTTTTCCATGCTTAGAGGCAAAAAAAAAAAAAAAAAAAAATGTCATCAGAAGCAGCATCCTAAGGCCATGTCCGATAAGGACCAGTGTATTAGTTTGCTAGAGCTGCCACAATAAAATGCTACAAACTGGGTAGCTTCAACAACAGAAATTTGTCATCTCACTGTTCTGGAGGCTAAAGTCTGAAATGAAGGTGTCAGCAGAATTGATTCCTTCTGAGGTCTGTGAAGGAGGGATCTGTTCCAGGCTTTTCCTCGGCTTGTAGTTGTCATCTTCTCCCCTGTGTCTCTTAGGAGCTTCCTGCTGTAGGCTTGTCTCTATGTCCCAATTTCCCCTTTTCATATGGAAACTAGTCATAATCAACAGCCATTATTTTGACTTGATTACCTCTCTAAAGAATCTCTCTCCAAATAAGGTCACAGTCTAAAATACTGGGAAATAGGACTCCAGCATATGTTTGGGAGGGGGCAGCACAGAGATACAGTTCAACCCATAATAGTCAGGATGGTTTGAGGTTGGCTTACCAACAGATGAGAAATCCACGATCCAAAGGCAAGGGGAGATTTCAGATTTAAGATAACCAATTTGTGAGGGGGTTCAAGGAGTTCAGAATAATCAATAATCTGGAATAATTCCTAAACTGAAATGTCAAAGATTACAACAACTTTTTTTTTTTTAAAGATTTTACTTATTTATTTGACAGATAGAGATCACAAGTAGACAGAGAGGCAGGCAGAGAGAGAGGAGGAAGCAGGCTTCCTGCGGAGCAGAGAGCCCGATGTGGGGCTCGATCCCAAGATCATGACCTGAGCCGAAGGCAGAGGCTTTAACCCACTGAGCCACCCAGGTGCCCCTACAACAACTTTTTATGTGATACACATAGCAGCTGGAATGTCAGGGTCAAGAGCATTTGAAGGGGCAGAGAGAGACACTGGACAGGAGGAGGAAATACAATAGTAATGACATAAACAAGGCCATAGCATAATATGGTTGTTCAGTATTACTATGTTCTATCCTTCTGAGTTCCTTATTTGTTCTAATTTGTCTTGTTCTCTTGTTCTTTTCAAGTTCCTATAGTTTTATACTGAGTTCATTTAGGTTGGGTTTAATCCAAAGGGGATTTTGCAACAATAAAGTCTATTAGGCTGAAGGCTTCTGTGTTCCATATTTACTACTTCTCTGAAAATGGTGAATACTATTAAAAGAAAGTTAGAGAAACAATTTTCTGAAATCATTTGCTACATGTTAGATGTGTACCTTTTATTTTGTTTTTTAAAGATTTTCTTTATTCATTCACTTATTTATTTGTCAGAGAGAGACAGCACAAGCAGGGAGAGCAGCAGGCAGCGGAAGAAGAAGATTCCCTGCTGAGCAAGAAGCCCAATGTGGGACTTGGTCCCAGGACCCTAGGATCATGACCTGAGCCGAAGGCAGACATTTAATTGACTGAGTCACCCAGATGTCCCTGTACCTTTTATTTTAAAGAAGAGGAAAAAATTGGTTAATACCACAAAATATTATTCCAGGTATACATTTAAGGCACAGGTTTTTCGATCTAGTTACACCGTCATACACACTGAGTGACAACCAATAATACCAGAGTTAACATCATGTAAGGAGACCACATCCAGAGTTAGCCAACAAGTTCTTTATTGTCTTTGCTGGGGTAAGAACCAATGAAATCTGACCTAATTAAAACCTACCAATAGCTATTTTCATCTTCTAAGAATAGCACGCAGTAAGCCCCCTCAGTTTAGAATCTGGTGTCTCCAAAACTCCCCCAGGCTTCACTCAGAGTCTGCTTTCCAGAACCCATGTGTATGTATATCACTGACAAGCTGGTCCTAGCGTCAGCAAAGGATGGACTGACAGAATACTTTCCATTCTACTAAAGCATCAGGTTTTCCAATTAAAAAGACAAGTAAATTGGAAATTATAGTTGTTTTCCAGAGACCTGCATGTCTCAGTCTGCACTGTAGTCACCTTGTAGTCACCCTATGCCTATTCAAAAAAAAAAAAAAAAACATTTTAAAAATGCCACCCTTATAAGGACCACTCACTTCTTCCATACTTTTTTTCATAAAAGCCACACATTCCTTAGCTGCTTCATTATCTACCAGAAAAAGTCATCCCATGGCATTTGACTCACTGGAATGAAACTATTTTTAGCTTATTAAGGAAATACTGACTTTATAATCTCTGTTATGACATCACAGTGAATATAAGCACTGATGTTAACAGACAACTCTTGGGGCACTGGGGTGGCACAGTCTGCTTCTCCTTCCCCTTCTCCCTCTGCTTGTGCTCTCTCTCTCTGTCAAAACAACAAATAAAATCTTTGAAAAAATAAAAGACAATGCTCCTCTGACATGGCAGAACTGAAATGAAGCACGAAATTGCAGATGATATTGCGCTATTTATTATCCACCTCTCAGAAACAATGTCATCTTGCCACAGATGGACAAATAAGTACTCACTTTTATCTTAGGGGACAAACAATTAACCAACTGAAACAATCATGTATTTATAATTTTATGTATCACAAATTACACTTCCGGTTTCTGGTCCAACATGTAAGGAACTTAGAAATCATGACTGCCATCCTCATAACAAGAAGAAAGCTGAACAAACAAAAAAGTAAAAATTTTTTAGTTCCATCAGAAAACTGACATCACAGGGCAAACCACTGTCCATCAAATTGGAGAAACAGGTATATACAGAGAACCACAGCTTACCAGGAGCACAAAACCTCTGTGAGGACAAGTAGCAGAGTAAGAAAACTTAAGTTGTAATTGACATACTGCTGAAGACTTAGTGTTTAAGGACAAGTTTGAGAATTTAAAACTTCAAGGAGCCTGACTTTAGGGAATCCCCCATATTTCTGTGAGTTTTACCTCTGGGAGCCTCACCAGGTTCTCACAGTGAACATCCAGTAAAAATCTCCTGTGTTTTCAGGAGGGGGAGAGGAAAATGGACCATTCTGAAATTCACTCGGAATATTCTGTACTTCTTAACAAGGCTTGCCCTCAAAATAAACAATTTTAACAGAATGTAACTGACTGGGATTTTATCAGAGTCTAAAGGATCTGGGAGAAGGGAAATACCTAATCCCAGCCCACCATTATTTCCTGACTCGCCTAAGTGGAAGGAGGGTTTGACTGAGAAACCCATATGAAGGTCACAGCCCAAGGGCACTGGCTCACCAAAAGACTGACAGCTAATCACAGGATTACAAGACCCTTCTCCTCTCCCCACAACTTACTACCATACCAGTAGGTTCACGTATAATAACTAGAGAATACAACTGAAAGAAAGCATTCCTCACGCCTTATTTAAGGAGAAATCTCTAAGGAAAACCCAAAGTCATCAGGGAAGACAAACACAAGGACACAAGAGGAAATTTTACCTTTGGACAACTACAGATACAGCAAACACTAAACACGACCTAACTCCTAATAAGGTAAGTGTAAAACCTCACATAAAAGTCCTATTTACCTCATTTTACCCAGTTCATTTTACTCAGTACATCGTGTCTAGCTTTCAATAAAAAAAATTTGAGGCATACTGAAAGACAAAAAAACACAGTCTGAAGAGACAGAGCAAGCATCACAGAGTCAAATATGGCAAGGATGTTAGAATTATTAGACTGAAAATTCAAAACAACTATGATTACTATGTAAAGAGCTCTAATAGAAAAGGTTGACAACATGCAAGAAGAAGTGGGTGATAGAGGCAGGGAAATGAGGATTCTAGAACGAATCAAAAGAAAATACTAGAAGGCAAAAACACTGTACCAGGAATGAAGAATGTCTTTGATGGGTTCTTCATAGACTGGACACAACCAAAGAAAGAGTCAGTGAGATTGAAGAAACGTCCATAGAAACTTCTAAAACGGAAATGCAAAGAGAAAGAAGAGTGAACAATACAACAGAACCATGAGACAACTGCAAAAGGTACAATATATGATAATGGGGATATCAGAAGGGAAATGAAGACAGATAGGAACAGAAACATTTGAAGTGATAATGACCGAGAACTTCCTAAAATTAAAGGTAGACATCAAACTTAGTTACAGAAAGCTCAGAGAACACCAAGCAAGATAGAAACCAAAAATTTATATAAGGGCACATAATGCAAACTGTAGAAAATCATAGACAAAGAGAAAATCTTGAAAGAAAACAAAGGGAAAAAACCTCACCTTACAGAGGAGCAAGGGTAGGAACTACGTCAAACTTCTTTTTAGACATCATGCAAGCAAGAAGAAAGTGAAGTGAAAGTGGATATTTAATGTGTTGAAAGAAAAGATCCACGAATCTAGAATTATTTACCCCGTGAAATTATCCTTCAAAAAGGAAAGAGAAATAAAGATTTTCTGAGATAAACAAAAATTGAGAGAATTTGTTGCCAGGAGACCTGCGCCTTTCAAGAAGTATTAAAATAAATTCTTCAGGAAAATGGTGTAGGTCGGAAACTTGGATCTACATAAAGGAAGAGTGTTAGAGAAGGGATACACAGAGGTTAAACACATCGCAAACTATGGGATTCTTCAAAGGATGCACATATATACTTACTTACCTCACTAAATGTGCAGAACTGGAGTTGTCCCAGCAGAGAGTCATGAACAATAATAGCAGGTTTTTTCCTTTGTTTGAAATACTATTCCCTGTTAGTACTGTAGGTCATTCCTGGCAATTTATTTATTTGTTCAACAAATAATTATTGAACATATACTAAATGCCAGACCCTGGTACCAGGGAAAAGGAAAAAAGATCAAAAGAACTATTTCTGCCTGAAAGAAGTATATAATTTAATGAAGATAGACAAATGCTACTTAAAGTTTAACAACACAGTAAGGTAATAACTATAAGTGGCATATGCACAAAGTTAAGTGGTGGTTTCTGGGGAAGTGCTTGACTTTATGTAGAGTTGTCCAGCAAGGTTCTTGAGGGGACAAAGCATTAAAGCTGAGACTTTAATGGTAAGAGGAGCTTGTTTGCAAAGGGATGACAACAGTGTGTGCCGTTATAAAGATTGCACTAAGGTATAGAGACAGGAAAGTGGCTTGGTAGTACTAGAATTCACAATGAGGAGAAGAATGGGAAATGAGACTAGACCAGTGGGCAGTGGCAGATAAGAAAGGTCTTACATGCCTGCCAAAGGGGTTGTTTTATGTTGTTTTGTTTTTATTTTTCTACAGAAAATGCAAGTTCATTGAAGAATACCAAGTTATAATAACAAAAATACTGGATAACATTTATTAACTGTTACCATGTTCCCAGGCTCAGTTCTAAATGGTTTGCACCTACTAATTCATTTAAGCCCCATAACATCCCACCATAAGGCACAACATGGTTGAAGTACTTGCCCACGGCAATGTAGCTCAGTGGCAGAGCTGGCGAGGAGTGTGACATAGTAGCACTTAAGTTTAGAATTACCCCTCTGATAGCCATGCAGAAGCTGAAGGAGGTGGCAATGGTCATGGAGATGGGAAGGAAGGGCAGATATTCAGAAAATGGAATGGACAGAATTGATCATCAATTGGGTATGGTAGGATGAGGAGAAGAGGATGATTTAGAATACTCTGAGGTTCTTGGCTGGGGGAAATTGAAGGAGACGATAACTCCATTCTGAAAACAGGGAAAATTTGGAGGGAAACTGTTTTGAGAATACTTCATTCATTCAGTTGTTCAGTCAGTATTGACTGTCTACCCTGCATCAGGCAATCTGTTAAGTGCTGGTTAAAAATGCTGAGCAAATTAGACAAAGTTCTCATACACCTTACAGTCTGAAAGCAAATTCAATTTTTGGAAATGTTGAGGTACCTACAGATCGTCAATATAACATGTCCAGGAAGAAGCTTTGCACATATTTTTTTTTTCCTGCTGATTCTTTAAAAATTTTTTGTAGGGTTACCTTCTTTCTAGACCCCTAGTCAGGTCCAGAATTAAGTGCTGAACTAAGCCTCAGACTCCATTCACCTTCTCTATCGTCTAGGCAAGTCCACACACAGAGCCAGATGTTGGCTAGACCCTGGACTCTAGTCTCTGACCAGTAACCAAGCAGCAAGCCGACCTTGGGGAAAAGGAGATCCTATTCCTAGGAGAATAGACTCAGAATTGAATTATGCGTATGACTTAAAGAGAAATCTGAATTGGATGAAAAGTGAAGGCCATCAGCATAGAGGAGGTAGCTTAAGTCACTCATGAGAATGACATTGAGAAAAACAAAAGGCTGAGAATAGGCCATGGAGTAGACATTAGAGGCTTGGAACAGGAAGGGGCGTCCCATAGGAGACTTAGAAGACAAAGCCAGATAGGTAACAGAAAAACCTAAATACTGGTTCCCTTATTCTATATGTGGGGATTTTTGGTGTCAATGAACAATGAGTATCCATCATTATAACGGGGTCTTATGCCTAAATTATACACGCTTTAGTGTGCTTTTGGACTGCAGGGCATAGTCACGTTGGTCAACTTGAGGTGTTTTTCTGGGATGATTTGTTTAAATCAGAAATCTTAGAAGCAGACCTAGATCTTCTGGAGTTTTCGGGGGGGGGGCGGTTTGTTTGTTTTTTTACACTCCTGAAGTAGGATAATAGACAAAAAGTATTGAAAGCACTATTTCTTCTTTGGAAGGTTGATCTATTGTGGAGTTTTTATTTGTGATAAATCCACATGATCACCAACTTGGTTAGAAATCTTAATTTGAGATGTTATTTATCTGGTCTCTCCACTTTAAAAACTAGAATGTTGACCTCAAGATTTAATGTGACATTACTCTTATCCAAGTATCTTTTGACATCGAGGCACAGCACAGTGGATATGGCTTGTCTCTGCTCCATGGTATATGCGGCTTCAGCTGAATACACTCAGAATGACTGGGAATGACTTGAATGGCAAGGGACAGAATCATGGAGAGGCTTCTTACATGTCTGGTGACTCATCTGGGACAATTCAAAGGCTGGACGCAGTTGCGGCTATCAACTGAAACTCCTCTGTGCGACGATATGGCCTGGGTTTCCTCGCAGCATGGTAGTAGGACTTCTTGATGATTCAGGATCCCATGAGCAAGTGTTCCAGCAAGCAAGGTGGCAATTTCATGCTCTTTCATCACCTAACCTGAGAAGTCATGTGCATCACGAGTTCACCCAATCCAGGGGAGGGGACATAGACTCTTTATGGGAGAAGTACCAAAGACTTAACAGCCATGTTTTCAAAACTGCCACACTTACTAAAGGTGTAGTGAGAATAAAATAATAACAAAAATGATTAACTAACATCACCTAGCTATATATTATGGTGTAAGGATGATGTAGCGCTTCATTTAGAAAGACCGGTACTAGAATTACTCCCCAAAATTCAGAAGTAGTGCAAAGAACATCTGGATTCATTTATTCATTCCACAAATATTGAGAGTATGGTTGTAGAAAGACAAAGTCCTTGATCTCATGAAGTTTATATGGTGGTAGAAGGACAGGGAGCAACGGAACATAATAAAGAAGCAAAAGAATATATGAACGAGATGATTCAGGATAGTGACATATTTCTGAAGAAAACAAATCAGGCTGATAAATATTTAGCATTTGCTAAGAAGTTCAATGCTAGACCAAAGGATTTGGCTTACCACATTCATGAGGACATGGTACACAAGTTATAGAGGATTTCCTCATCTCTAGTGAGGAAAAGAACTGAGATAACAACATTTTTAGGGGGCACAGAATATAAAAACATCGAAGTTCAAATGTCAAATAAAAGATCAGATTTAGGTCCACACACTGTAAATGGAGCCAAGAGTCAAAAGCAAGTTGTAACGGGAACTGAACAAGAATGGAGTTGACAGAAAATCAAAGTGAAATTGCTACATTTCTTTTTGGTGCATTGGCCTGTCTTAAAGGCTAGAGGTGGGGCATGCCAATATGCAAATAGTATGTACAGAAAGAGGCATAGTTGAGGGAAGTTATTTGCAAGGCACATAACCGTCAAAGAATATATTAAGAACTCCTAGGGCGCCTGGGTGGCTCAGTGGGTTAAGCCTCTGCCTTCGGCTCAGGTCATGATCTCAGGGTCCTGGGATGGAGGCCCGTGTCGGGCTCTCTGCTCAGCAGGGAGCCTGCTTCCCTCTCTCTCTCTGCCTGCCTCTCTGCCTACTTGTGATCTCTGTTCAATAAATAAATAAAATCTTAAATAAATAAATAAATAAATGCCAGATCAAATGCCCCAGGACTGAAGGGCAGTTCATCCTTCCCCTGTCTGATTGCTAATGCCTCACAATAGTAACAGTAATTTTGGAAATTGTTTTCAATAAGATTTTATTCAAGTTACTACTACTAAAATCTGATTTCTTCTTCTTGGCGACATCACATCCATATCCAGCACTCATGTTTCTGAGTAAGCTCAAAGCTTTGGCTGGGGCAACCTGAGCACTGCTTTCTGCCAGGCACACTGGAATGTACCATTCACAATGGTTTCCAGATCTATCGGTTCCCTTCCTGTCTAGGACATTCCCAGACAGGCAATGGCATTGCCACATGACCTTTGCCAAGTCACCTCTTTCTGCTCTCCCGTAACATAAGGTTGTAATTATGATGATCTTCCTCATAGAAACATGATGAGAAGCTACTCATAACAAAGACTGTAAAAATTGTGAACATGACGAGAGACACAGATATTAAATGTATGAAAAAGTTCTTAACTGAATATGCATTTCCTCCCAGGCTCAATGTGTCCTTTAAATTTATTTGTAAGGGCAGCAGTAGCAAGAGTATCTCATGAGGCTCTTCTGATAATGCTATCCATTGAATATGTATTTTCACCCCCAGATATGGCCTCGATTTTTCAGATAAATGATCTTTGGGATCAGGTAAATGGGAGAACAATGAAAAGGTATCCTAAACCTTTTCATTGTTCTCCCATCAGCCACATGGTCTTTTTTCTTTCCCAAGAAAACTGAGGTCATTTAGTTGGTTTTAAATTGGCAATGTGATCTTGTTCAGTGCCAGACACATGACATGTTCTAGTAGCCGTCCGGACTCGGGTCTGGGATCATATTCCCTTCCATCCCCAATAGATGTTCCAAACACTTGTGAGCAGGCTGAGGGCAGAAGGCTTACAGAGGTGAGATCAGGCCAGGCTGGCATCCACGCTCTAGGATTAGGGACAGAAACATACTTCAAAGTGATGTGAGGGAGTGATTGACAATGCACCAGGGCTGCTCATGGTAGGTGGAAGGACAACGGGAGAAAAAGAAGCTGCCTTAGTACGTTTTTTCCAAGTTTCTGTTTATCTTCCATCTGTAGACTCTTGACGCTGCCTTCGTATTTGGATGTGGACATTGAAGTACTGCTGGCCAATGCCGGACTCACAGGAATATCCTGCTGTGCTTTTGATCTTCCCATATGACTGGATTTCCTGAATCATCACGTTACTGTGTGTGCACACACGTGCACACGTGAATCTTCTGGCACCTCTCCCAGAAGCGTTAGTCCTGGGACAAAGGGTCCATTGGTGCTTTCAGAACGTAATATTGATCACTTTGGCTTTCCTTGGCTCAGGTCCAGACACTCTGTCTTTCACTGTACAAGATGGCTGCCAGCCCCATCGGCCGGTCTCATTGTGACAGGGCTCGGCGGCGCTTCACGAAGAGCGGGGTAAGTTTTCAGAAGCCTTGAAAAAAGTTGTTTAAAAATGGAACTTTGTGTTTTGCCAGCTACGGGCAGTGCTTGGAATTTGTCTCTTGTCTTTTAACCCTTAGGGCCTGTGGTACATTCTATATTTAGTTACATTATACACAAAGTTCAGTTGAGTAAGAAAGTCAGGGAGACAAAATAAGTCACTGTGGTTTTACGTCATTTGCTGTGTCCTACCTGTCTTAGTCAAATCCATAATTTGCGCTTCAAACTTAATGACATTCAAAGGTCAAATTCACAAGGCTGAGGGGAAGAAATCACTACTTCAGTTTTCACAGTGTTCTGTTCATGTACAGGATTATAAAAATCATAAAGGTACATAATTCAGACAAAAACTGATGCCAGCACTTGCATCAAATGATGCAAACCATCAGTGAATACTAGAATGGAATAAAAAATGATGAAAATCAGAGTGAAATTGCTACATTTCTTTTTGGAGCATTGGCCTGTCTTAAAGGCTAGAGGTGGGGCATGCCAATATGCAAATAGTATGTACAGAAAGAGGCATGGTTGAGGGAAGTTATTTGCAAGGCACATAACTGTCAAAGAATATATTAAAGAATATATTAAAGAACACATACAAAGAATACAAATATACAAAGAATATATTAAAGAATATATTAAAGAATATATTAAGAACTCCTAGGGCGCCTGGGTGGCTCAGTGGGTTAAGCCTCTGCCTTCGGCTCAGGTCATGATCTCAGGGTCCTGGGATGGAGGCCCGTGTCGGGCTCTCTGCTCAGCAGGGAGCCTGCTTCCCTCTCTCTCTCTGTCTGCCTCTCTGCCTACTTGTGATCTCTGTTCAATAAATAAATAAAATCTTAAATAAATAAATAAATAAATAAATAAATGCCAGATCAAATGTCCCAGGATTGAAGGGCAGTTCATCCTTCCCCTGTCTGACTGCTAATGCCTCACAATATTAACAGTAATTTTGGAAATTGTTTCCAATAAGATTTTGTTCAAGTTACTACTACTAAAATCTGATTTCTTCTTCTTGGTGATACACCAAATGTATTGACTACCTTTTCCTGTCCTCTCATAAAAGACACACTTGACACCTGTGAAAGCATACCTGTGACATAAATGTGAATTTATGTCATGTATAAGCCTTTCCTGTTCTCCAGAGAAATCGTTTCTGTTTTTTATTTTTTTATTTATTTTTTTTTAAAGATTTTATTTATTTATTTGACAGAGAGAGAACGCACAAGCAGGGGGAGAGGCAGAGGGAGAGGAAGAACCAGGCTCCCCGCAAAGCAGGACAAGCCTGATATGGGACTCGATTCCAGGACTCCGGGATCACGACCAGAGCCGAAGGCAGTGGCTCAACCAACTGAGCCACCTAGGCGCCCCTCGTTTCTGTTTTTTAAAGAGGGCATAAGGAAGGAACACTCATAGTGGACTTTTAGATGTCATGGCCTTCATAAGAGGAATAGCTGAGAAAGTTTTCACTCCTGCCATAATTTTATGTCAATGATGAGACCCTGTCCCTCACTACTGTGGTGTGTTACGCTTTGTTAGGAGGTGTATCAGCTATTTTCATTAGTTTCTATTTTATTTGATTTCTGAGAGATGCCACAGAGCAGGTCTTTAATTCAGACCCAGAAAGAACTTAATCTGAATTCCAAACATTCCAGTTGTAATGGGAAGAACACATGCTTCCGAATCAGGTAGACACGGCTAAGCTTCCTCATTCTGTCACTTACCAGCTGTGTGATCTTGGGGAAAGTATTTAACCTCTTCAAACCTCCGGTTGCTCATGTATAGAATAAGGATAATAAAGTACTTAGTTAATGGACTTATTATGGGGCTACGTAAACGAGATCATGGATATGAAAGGGCTAACACAGAATTTGACACAGCAGATTCATTAATAATAAATTCCCTTCATTGTATATCCTTTAATGTCAGTAGTCTCTACACAGAGCACACTTTCAAATGATACTTTATGTGACCTAAAAACTCAGCTGTGATATTTTTAAAAAATTATTTTCTGTGCTTATGATATCACCTGTGTCAAATTTAAATTTGTGATGACAGCACAGCCGTGAACTCTTTGAGTGTCATAGCCTTTGGAAATAGGGCAATGTGACAGTCCTGGAGACAATTGCCATGTTTGGTCTTCTTTGGGTACACTCAGATTCTCAAATTCCCAGACAGAAAGGGCTGATTGAATCTCTTTCATTCACTCTGAATAGCACACCTCACATCCTTTCTTTGAAAGTAGATGGATTATAAACAAATGTGTAGTATTATTATACACTCTACATTCCTTATCATGTATAAGTGGACCCAATACTCTCTGAGGTTAAGAATAGCCTGTTTTGAAACTCATGTTTCAAACTCTGAGAGAGAAAATTAATAAACAAAGAAGTTTAAAATTAGAGAGTAAAATGAGATGGGTTCAAGGATAAGCCCAGAACAAATCTAGTAACTCAATAGAATGACACTTTTTTTTTTTCAGAATAATAACAGCAGTCTTGAAAGTCTAGACATTAATATTTTGACCTCTCTCCATGCTCTTAGGGAAAAATGGTGTTTTGTCACAAATGTTACTCAGCATGCATGGTTCTCTCTATTAATCCCATACATGTTGACATTGTCTAGGAACACCAAAGGCGGGTTGTAATTAGGAATAGGACTCGGGTTATTCCAGGCAGCACTGTGGTGAACAGACCACCAGAGTCCAATCAGGGATTAAGTAGGACTGCAATCCAAAACCTGATGTTTGGCCTTTCTCCCTCAAATTTTGAAATCGTGTTTGAGGGCTCATCTCAGACAATCTTTTTTTTTTTTTTTTTTCAGCATTATAACAGATTCCTCACAATGATTTCATTGTTTTTCTTTCCCTAGAGAAATATCTTATAGAAGTGTGTCAGATAGACAAAAATAACAATCTCTGGATCTGAGTTCATCCTCACAGTCTACCTTATTAGACAAGACTTCGCATTTAGGTGGTTGTTAGACTATGAAATCTTCAAATCCACATGGTTGGAACAAAACTTCTATCTTTCTCATTAGGCAGTATTCACTATCCAGCTAACTCTGTCACAGAAAAGATGAACAGTTGAGATTTCGAAAACATTTGGTCTTATAGACAATTCAAAAGTGTACGTTCTACTTACTTCCACTAAAAGCAATTTCAGGGGATTTTTTTCATGACACATGCCTCATCCCTCTTTCATTTTCAAATGCCACCATCAGTAGCTTTCTTTACGGTAGTACTGTTTGTATTCACAAAAGCCAGAGCAAAGTTCCATTAGTTCCTGACAGTGGCAACATGATTGTCTTTCTTCATCCCATAAATATACATTAAGTGTCCCGTGTACAACTTATGCTATACTTGGAGCCTTGGGGAATACAATACAAAGCTACACAGAGGACATGGCTCTGCCTGTAAGGCACTTGCCTAAAAAGAAGGCAAAATAGTTATCCTTCCTGAGCAGAACTTCAAAATTAGAGACGGCCAGCTATCATCCAGAGATCTACCATCTGCTCCAGAAATCCTAACCTAGGAGCCTATAGGCTTAAATTCAACCTAAAGACATAGTTGGTTTGTCTCACAAAGTATTTGTGAAAAAAAAATTAACAAATCATCAATATTTTGAAACAGGAAGATGATACATAAAGTTCTGGATTTATGATTTCTTTTTTTAAAAAATGATATGTTACCACACAGGACCTTCCTTCTTACTTGGCGACAACTGGATGGAGTGCCCAGTTTTTCACAGTCTCCATCACTCTGTTACTGGGTTCTACCAGTTGCCACAATTTCTGAAAAAAATAGTAGGAAGTTTCTAGGAAGGCGGTAACCTGAATGTGTTCTGTTTTCCCTTTTATTCCAACTTCAGCCTATTCTACTTTCAGTCTCCAGACCTCCTGAAGCTGGTGGATATACACTCATGTGCTAATGAACCCAAGTTTCATGGGACACCTAGAGGAGAAATCTCACATAGGGCTTTTTTTTCTGTCTGAGAGAGCCCGAGGATCCTAGAGGTAAAGACTGAGAAACTACGGATCTTGGAAAGTAACTAGTTCTAAGATCACATAAACCCTGGGAAGAAATTTGACGTTACTTCCATTGAACGTGTCTGGTCTTCTGGCCTTTAAGAGCCAAGGAGGAGCAAAGCAGACTGGTTGAACTCTCATGATTCCTGGGCTTAGAAGAGAGGGAGGAGAGCTAGGAGCAGGAGGGTTTCACATAGTCTCTCAATAGGAGTCAGCCTCTTGTTTGTAAAGGATGCTTTACCTTCTACAATTTAAGAGCCCACAGTCCACTTGACGTGTTCCAGTAACTACACAATGAATTCATAATGAAAAATAATCAGTTGAAGAGAGCTCAGCTGTTCACAAGAACATTATAGGTCATAATACACACATATATAATACTCCATACAGGTGTTGAAGAACAGAGGACAACTTACAAAGATTCAGGTAGCCCTCACACCTCCTGTGTGTAAAATTACAATTTCCAAACTAGGCAATTCAGTAAAATGAGTTGATGGAATGGCTGGTTACCACTGAGAGTCAAATTAGGCTTGGAATATCAAGTAAAGATAATATCTCAAAGCACAAAATAGAATCTCAAAAAGAGACTTGAAGGATAAAGCAGGAGCCTCACATGTGAATGACAGAAGTTCTGGAAGAAAAAGGCACAAAATTAGATGCAATAAAAGATTTCCCTCAAGTTCAAATAAAGGTCTAATCTGCAAATTAAAAAGACTGATGAGAAAAGGCATAAAACCAGTAGATTTTTTAAAAAAGAAAAATAATAATAATATGATTAACTTTTTTCACAAAACTGCTCAAGCTTTAAGAGATAAGTATAAATAAATAATGATCAGGTATTTAAAAAGAGAGATCATATATTCATAAAAGATAAAAAGAATTAAAAATGAGCTTTCCATACAACTTTTAACAAATTTTGAGAAGCCAAAGAAAGAGTAATTTCCTAGCAAAATAAAATTACTGAATAGGACGCAGGAAAACTGGAGTCAATCAATTACCACAGAAGAGACTGTCAAATGATTCAAGATTTTCCATTAAAACAGTACCAGGTGGGGCGTCTGGGTGGCTCAGTGGGTTAAAGCCTCTGCCTTTGGCTCAGGTCATGATCCTGGGGTCCTGGGATCAAGGCCCGCATCGGGCTCTCTGCTCAGCAGGGAGCCTGCTTCCCCCTCTCTGCCTGCTTCTCTGCCTACTTGTGGTCTCTGTCTGCCAAATAAATAAATAAAGTCTTAAAAAAAAAAATAAAAAAATAAAACAGTACCAGGAACAGCTGAATACCTAAATTTCATTTAACCATTTAAAAATAGATAATTCCAATGTTGGTTTTACTATCTCATTCTCCAACTTATTTTTCAAAGCCTACAAGGCTTTCATATTAAAATCTAATAATTAATATTACAAAAGAGGAATAATAAAGGCCAATCTCACCTATAGATATTGGTGCAAAAAATCCATACCAAAGATAAGCAAACAGAATCTTGTGATACATGAAAAGAATAAACAGTTATTTTTACAGGGACAGTTCATTGCAAGGATGAGGGGATATTTCATTAATTATCAAGATAATCCATCATTAGAAATCTGAAGGTAAAAACCCACATAATTGGGGCCCCTGGGTGGTTCAGTCAGTTAAGTGTCTGCCTTTGGCTCAGGTCATGATCCCAGGGTCCCGAGATAGAGCCCGGCATTGGGCCCCCTGCTCAGCAGGGAGTCTGCTTATCCCCCTGCCCCTCCCTCTGCTCATGCTCTCTTGCTTTCTCTCTCTCTCAAATAAATAAAATCTTTTAAAAAAACCCCACATAATTATATCACTAGATGTTCAAAAGCCATTTAATAAATACGGCAGTATTTCCCAATTTTGAAAAAGTATATTTATCCAAAACCGGCAGCTAAAGGTTATGGTAAATGACAAAACATTAGAGCAATTTCAATAAAATCAAGAACAAGACAGGGGTGGGTACAAACCTTGTTAAAATAGAACATTATTGTAGAGGTAGCTCAAGTGAGTAAATCAGAAGAAACTATTAAATATGTGTAGATAATTTTTTAAAGGAACACAACCTACACGAAAACATAAAATCAACTGAAAGAAAATAAAATTTTCACAAATAAAGTCTTTCCAATTTTTCAATGGAAAGATCTGATGTAATAAGAATGTCAATTTGCCAAAAATTATTAAAGTTAATATAATATCAGTTTTAACATTATAGAAGTTTTGGGGAAGTGGACAGAAAAACTTCAAAGTTTGCAAGGAAGCAAATATTTCGTAGAATAGCCAAACATGTTTTGACAAAGATGAAAAGTGAATAGGGACTTGCCTTACTATCAGAACATACTATTAAAACAGTTAAAATTGAATTAATATGGTTATAGGCATAGTAAGAAACAAATAAACCAGTAGAACAGAACAGAGAATCCCAGAAAATACATGATTTGATATATGAAAAGAGGAAAAATAACGGATTACTTCATTAAAAGTGCTGCACAAAAAGCTACAAAAAGTGCTGCACAAAAATACATGATTTGATATATGAAAAGAGGAAAAATAACGGATTACTTCATTAAAAGTGCTGCACAAAAAGCTACGCATCTGAAAAAAATGAAACTTTATATAAAAAATATGTCTATATGGATTAAAAACCTTAAATCTACAAAATATAATAAAATTGAGCAAGAAAATCTAGTACACGAGTATAATCCAGGGGCAGGAGAGACTTAGCAGCATAAAAATCATTTTGACAATACACAAATTAAACTTTTTGAATGACAAAATATTATCTATCATATTATATATTATAATATTAAGTATTTACAAATAAATATACCCAAACATTTATAGAATTTATTTGGGAAAAAACTCACAATTCAGAAGATCACCAGAAGTTTATTAACTACAAAAATAAGAAGTTCTTACTTACTGACAAAAATGAGACATGAATCCCAATAGGAAATGATATGAAGAATTAATCAAATTGCCAACCAACATATGAAGATATTCTTACTTTAACTTCTATTTCCCAGTTCTCTCTCTCTTTTTTTAAACATTTAATTTATTTATTTGACAGACAGAGATCACAAGTAGGCAGAGAGGCAGGCAGAGAGAGAGGAGGGGAAGCAGGCTCCCTGCTGAGTAGAGAGCCCGATGCGGGGCTCGATCGCAGGACCCTGAGATCATGACCTGAGCCGAAGGCAGAGGCTCAACCCACTGAGCAACCCAGGCACCCCTCACAGTTCTCTTTATTCCTCATCAAATTGACAAAATTAACAAGTGTCAAAACACGTATTGTTGTCAGGTTCATGGAGACAGGTGAAATGTGAATGCTTTCAGCCTTTACGGACAATAATCTGGCAAAATATTAAAATATACCAGACATGTACACTTTAACCCAGTAAATCCACTCCTGGATATCTATCCCATGGAGGGAAAAAAACATTAATTTTTAAAAATGGATTTTATATGATTGGATATATATTGAAACACAGTTGATACAAACAAAAATAAAATAATAAAGTAAATATACCTGAACAAATAAACAGTAAATTATGGTATAACTATGCATGGGATATAATGGAGGGAGTCATTAAAAAGAATGAATTAGGGGTTCCTGGGTGGCTTAGTTGACTAAGTGTCTGACTCTTGGCTCAGGTCATGATCTCAGGGTGGTGGGATCTAGTCCCGCATACAGGTCTGCATTCAGTGTGGAGTCTGTTTGAGAGTCTCTCTCTCCCTTCCTTTCCTTCTGCCCCTGCTCATGAGCTCTCTCTCTTTTTTTCTCTTTCTCAATAAATAAATACAATTTTTTTTAAAGAATGAATTAGAAATCTAGAAGTTAATTTGGAGAGATGTCCAGTAGGTGTTTCTGAATTTTTTTGATGTTTTGAAATATTTTTGAATAGAAGGAAAGATAAAGAAAAGTATATGATTTCATTTATAAAGCAAACAATGATAAGATGCTATATATATGGGTATTTATGAATATGTAATAGAAGGATGTGACCATAGGAGAAATGTGAACGATACCATACTAAGTTATTAGCACGTACGGCAGAGTTAGTTGATAATCGTGTCTCTGTTGTTTCTCCCAATTTCTCCCTTTTGTCCCTCAACATTTCCCAACAATCTTTGCAGTTAGGTTAGCACCATGTGATAAGTTCTGGCCAATGGGCTGTGAGTAAAAATGAGGCAGTAAAGAAATGATGTGCCTCCTGCATTTCTCTTACAAGTTTCAGAAGGCATACAGTTTGAAGGAGATTGCCAATCTACATTAAGTATTGTATGAGAAAATTAAACTTATTTCACTAAGCCTTTGAGATTTTGGCATTTCTCCTCTAGGGCAGCTATATTAATTATCCTAATACAGAGATTAATACTTTGAAATGAGGTATTGTTGAAATAAAAAATCTAAAATCTTTGCAGTAGTGTGAAGCAGGCAGTGAGAAAAATGGCATCAGGGTAAGGAAAGAGAAATGGATGTTATTCAGTGGGAAAGAAAGAGAAGAAATGAGGAAAGAAAAGAAAAGAAAAAAGAAAAAAGGAGAGAAGAGAAGAAGAGAAAAAAGAAAAAGAAGAAAGAAAGAAAAAAGAAAGAAAGAAAGAAAAAGAATAGAAAAGGTAAAATTATCCCTGTGATAACTTGGGCATTGGGCCAGACCACATGCATACCTGGAGATTAGAAAACAAAACAATTAGTAATGAATATTGCTATTGCTAATTGCTTTTGTCAAAAAGCAAGAAAGTGATGAACTCAGAAAAAGAATTGGCCAATTTAAGCAGAAATTAAAAGAATTATAGAGAGAAGAGAAATTTTAGATCATGCAGGGTTGGAAAACTGATTTTTTTTTTTAAATCAACCTCAAAGAGTATGAGATAGTAATGACAAAAAATTTAAAAGTAAAATGTCCCATAAAACCTCTCTGTTGGCAAAACTGATCACATTACAATTTTTCACCTTCAAGCCTAAAGCCTCCAGGTGGCTACTGTTAAGTGGAAAAAGAGAAGTATAGAGATAAGATAGCAAAGACATAAAGCAGATCTGAAAACTATGCCTAAAAAGATTTAGAGTATGGCTATTGGCACATAGAGTTGTACAAGTAGATGAGAAACCTACTAGATTTTTCACATGTTAAGCCTACCAAGATTTTAAGGAACTACATTGCCAAAGAAACTCGTAGCATTAGACCATGGTAATACTTTGGTCAAGATGTGGAGATTTCAACTTCCCATCAACATGGATTACCATCCCACACAAAATGACTATCTAAACAAAGAGAATATATGAAAGTTGCTTTTCAAGTCATCAGGCACGAGGCAATGAAGGAAAATTATTTTGAAAGATGGGAGACAAACAAGGTGAGTCCTACAATTGTCCCAGCTTATAGTCTAGACCAGATTTCCAGCCAGGGCACAAGTACAGTAATTCAGGTGGATAGTGTCAGTCTCCCTAAGCTGAGGGGGCAGAGGTGGGAGCCTGGGCTTAGAGTACGGCTAGATTTCACAGGCAGAGTACCAGATAAGTGAGAGCTGCACACAGAAAATTCTAGACATCTGGGGGTGCCTGGGTGGCTCGCTCGGTTGAGCGGCCATCTCTTAGTCTTGGCTCAGGTCATGATCTCAGGGTCATGAGACAGAGCTCTGCATCAGGCTCTGTGCTCAGCATAGAGTCTGCTTTAGATTCTCTCTCTGTCTCTCCCTGCTCTCTCTTGCTCTCTCTCTCTCTCTCTCTAATAAATAAATAAAATCTTTTTTTAAAAAAGAAAATTCTAGACATCTAGAGAGGGTTCTTCTCAAGTATGCAGCTAAATACCGCTAAGGACATGCATTTAATGAACTACCCAAGACTGAGGGGGAAAAAAAATATCTGAAAAGACCATTGAAAACAATATGACCAATCAGAATGGAAAGCCTCATAATGCATGGAGTTTTAATTATTCAGAAGGATTTTGTCTCAAGGTGAGGAAAAACCAGTCCCTGACTCAATGTTGCCATGTTCTATTCTAACAAAACTTAAAAGCAAGATCAAAAGACCAAACTATTTCCAAATAACCTAACAATGTCCCAGAATAAAGCTCAAGAATATTTATAGAAATAGACATGATCAAAGGAAATGAACAAAAAACTCCCAAGCCACTGACAATGTAAAATTCACAATGTCTGTAATCCAGTCAAAAATTTATCGAGCATGCAACTACTATGATTGATAATTTGGAAAAAAATTGATAAAGGCAAATCATAAATGACACAGATGATAGAAGTAATAGGCAAGGACATTAAAACAATTATAACTACATTATATATGTTCAAGAAGTTAAAGGAACAATTGAGTATGTGAAGTAGAGACATGGAAGATGTGAAAGAGAACCAAACTGAACTTATAAAAATGAAAACTATGATGTCAAAAAATGAAAAATACACTGGACAGGATTAAGAGCAGATTAGATGTCACATAGGAAAAGAGTAGTGAACCTTAAGGCAAAGCAATAGAAACTCTTCACAACTGATCACAGAGAGGAAAAAAGGGTACTGAGGAAAGAACAAACAGCTACAGGTTGCTTGAAGCAACACATAACCCTAGTGTACACATAACCCTAGTGTAGGAGGATTATGTGTTGGAGATGAGGGGAGGGACAGAAAGACATTCTGAAGAAATAATGTTGAGATAATGGTCACAATAATTTCAAATTTGATGAACACTATAAGTCCATAGGTTCAAGAGATCAAAGAACCCCAAACAGGAATAAAACTATGAAGATCATGGGGAGCCTGGGTGGCTCATTTGTTAGGCATCTGCCTTCAGCTCAGGTCATGATCCCAGGGTCCTGGGATCAAGCCCCGCATCGGGCTCCCTGCTCATTGGGGAAGCCTGCTTCTCCCTCTCCCAGGCTTCTCCCTCTCCCGGGCTTCTCCCTCTCCCGGGCTTCTCCCTCTCCCACTCCCCCTGCTTGTGTTCCCTCTCTCGCTGACTCTCTCTGTCAAATGAATAAATAAAATCTTAAAAAAAAAAAAAAACAACCTATGAAGATCATGACACCAAGGAACATCATAATAAAATTTTCTTAAAATAAAGAGAAAATTCTTCCAAGCAGTCAAAGGAAACACATTAGAAACAGAGGGACAAAGATAAGAATGATAGTATATTTTTAATCAGAAATAATAAAAGAAGGCTGACCACTGTTTTTTACCTATATGCCCCCCATTTTCCTGCTTCAACCTGAACCTCAAAGCCTATCTAGTATTTGGCATTTCTGGAACCCACTTTTCTGTCTTAACGCCTCTGTCTGAAGGCATGGGACAGATTTTTTTTTTTTTAAACTACTAAAGTCTCCACTGTTTAAAGAAAAACATTTCCTTAAAGAAGACGTGCTATATGCCATCAGCTAAAATATACAGAATTTTAAAGAAACGTATAGGGGCGCCTGGGTGTTTCAGTGGGTTAAGCCTCTGCCTTCAGCTCAGGTCATGATCTCAGGGTCCTGGGATTGAGCCCTGCATCAGGCTCTCTGCTCGGCGGGGAGCCTGCTTCCCCCCTCTCTCTGCCTAGTTGTCATCTCTGTTGAATAAATAAATAAAATCTTTTTAAAAAAATAAAAAGAAAAGAAATGTATATTCCACCAAGAAAAGAAGGGCTAAGAAACAGATTTATCAAGTGGAGAATAAGCAAGTTTCCTGAGGAAGTCTTCATGAAAGGACATAACCTTGAGTTGTGACTTAATATACACCCTGGACCTATCACATTGAGAAAAATAGGATAAGCCACCAGATGCACTTGAGGTCTTTGCTTTCTGTGTACTCTGTTTGGCACTTGGCAAAGTTAAGACATGCTGGTTAATGAATGAATTGGACCAGAAGGGCAGGGCAGAGGGTCTGACTGTCCGGGTTTACATTCCTGACTTTGTCCCTTACTAGCTTGGGAACTTGGGCCATTACATAACTTCTCTGAGCCTTAGTTTCCTCATCTACAAACCAGGAATAACCAAACGTACTTCGTATGGTTAAGTAAGAAGTGAAGAGTTTCCATCTGTAAATCACCTGCTCAGTAGATCAACAGCAGGGAAAGCGACATATCAAAGTCCTGGTCCCAGCGGAGCGCAGGCCGCATGTGCGGAAAGAAACGCTTGTTGAACGTCAGTAGTTGATCCGGTTTATCATCCATTATGAGGAATCTCTGAATGAATCAAGTTAGATCAAGACTGAAATAAATGGAGCAGAAGTCACCGGTCTGGTAAAGATACTGACAAGTCACCAGCTTCCACGAACGTTTTTGAGGGAATGCTTGACTTTTGCTTAGTGGCTACATGAAAAGAACACACAGGTACAAGGGGCCACCTGTCATCCACAGGGGAGTTGAATTCATGGTTATTTTGTATTATTTGTCTTAACAAAACGGAGAATAATGCAGCACATTTTCTAAGAGGTTAAAAAAACAGAGGCACAAAAGAAATGATTTCAAGAGTAACTCTCACAAATCACTTTTAACCACCTATTACCAATGAGAGAGTCATTAACCATCGCTTTGGGCCCCTGATATTACCTTTGTACGGGTTGTGGCTGGTATGAAAGTGACCACCGCAGTACGGAGAAAACCGCTCAGCAGCGTGGGAGCCTGTCCTTTGGACGTTAGGGACGTCAAGGGCTCTGAGCAGACTCTGAACCTGATCCAGCTTGAGTGTCACTGAAATGGGGACCTGCCTGGTGGGGAAACTGCGTCCTTCTCCTGTCTCATGGATCTCTGCTGTGCGTAGTTGGAGAGCTGCCAGGGCCACCCATGTGTCCAATATTCCTCCCGCCTGTGAGGCAACTGAGGGGCACCTTGCTTTCCTCATCTACAAACTGAAGACAGACTCCTCTCAGCAAGCTCCCAGACTATTCTTCTCTGGCTCAAGGATCAGAACCAACCCTGCCGATTTATTTTCAGACTTTGCAAATGGGAATGGAATTTAAAACATTTTTTTATTTCCAAATGCTAAATTGGATTTCCCACACACTCACACGTGTACATTTGGGTTAGCATCAGGGAACGTCCAAGGCTTGGTGGCTCCGGATTCCCATAAACCACCACTCTCCTTTCATGTGCCGACTTCCCTGACCTCGCCTACCGGCATCGCCATGTCTTATCTCTGCCACAGAGATGCCAGCCATGCGGGACTGTGAAGATTATAGATTTTGTTCTTCTTTACCTCCTGGCAGCCCAGAAAAACAAGCAGCTAACCTGAGCCCAACTGTAAGTTAATTCTTCCTAAGCCGTCTAAATACAATAATACATAGTTTTACCCAGACGCAGTAGGCACGTAAATATAAAAAGCTTTCTAGCCACTTCATGTTGCTTTCCAAAAGCTGAATAAATGTTTTCCTGGGATTCATCTTAGGAGGACGATGTTTTCAGACATGCCTTATGCCAATCCGTGTGACTTATGCCTTGCTTTTACCTTGGAAGTTCTTTCAGTGTTGTATGTCACCTTAGGAAAAGAACAAAACAGCAAAGGTTGTCATTTTCCCCTCTTGCCCTATGTTTCGACGGCACCCTGTCCCATCCATACTAGTAAGAAGCAGATTTCCTCCAGAGGCCTTGCAAGCGTCTGTCTTCTTTCTAAGTTGCTTGCCGTCCCTCTGCCGCGTGGTTCCCTGGTACTGGCCGTCTGTGTTCAAGCCTTGTCTGCCCTTCCTCGGTTCTCCGTGTGTGCTTGTTTGTATTTTCCCTGAGGTCGGGCTCGCTGTGGGGCTTTCCACAGAAGAGGCAGGAGTTTGGATAAGCCAGCAGTTTAAGCAGGTTTTATGACCAGCCAGTGTAATAAAATGCATTCAGGGGTCACCCAAGAAACTTTAATCAGCACCGGGGGTCACTGGATAGCACTTCTAGACAGGAGAGACAGAAATGAGGAACAGAGATTCGAAAGAGAGGAAGAAGAGTTGGGGGCGGGGGTTAGGGATCGAAGGTTCTCAAGTTATCAGAAATAACTTTTTAAAAAGTCAGTGTGTCTTGCAATCAGAAATGGCAAAAAGCGCCATAATTGCCCAGCGGAAATGAGAGATCTGTTGCAAATTTAGATGAGAATTTTACCCAAAGACTTAATTTTTTCCCCTTGTGCAGTTTTGCATGAAAGTTTAGCCTTATGATTGGTCTCGGGATGGATATCAGATATCTCACCCTGAAGGGAGAAACATTCCCACCAAATCCTTCTCCCCTGAAAGAAAAAAAAAATTCTGCATCCAATAATCAGAACCTGGGCAGACAAATTGGCACCACTTTTTTGGTTTCCAGCCTCCTTTTTATTTTGTGCTAGAAATAAGACTGCAGACTTGAGTCACAATTCACAAATATTTGGTAGTATTATATTGCAAGGAACTGGGGGGGGGGACCCAGAAGAAGGTAATTCTTAAAAGCTTTGCCTTCACTCATGCAAACAAACTTTATGCTTCTCAATAAATCTCCTGTTTTGTAAGTGGTCATTAAAATAACAGATCATTTGATTAAAATTCTGTTTTCTTTTCACAACGGTCATTTGGAGTTTTGGGGAACCTCCAAATGTGGTCTTGGCCATGATGTCATTAGCATTTTATTAATGCATTCAAAAGGTTAAAAGCTCTTACTTTTTATAGGGCTTTTAAAAGCAAACATTTGATTGTCTCTTGCATAAACTGACTCTGAACCCATTAAAATGTGACAACAACTTCAGAACTGACCCTGTTTAAGGGTAAGAAAATTGATCAAGGATTTGCCACATTTTTAATTGCTTTGAATGAAATGGAAACTGAACTGAGGCCAATATTTGGGAATGGAAAGAATTAAATCCAGTCCAACACCTTTCAATATAATAATGATATTTTTTAAATTAGGGTTTTTCCTTTTTAGAGTTCAATGATTCTTTATGGCACAAAAAATAGTTTATAGTTTGAAAGGTTTATTTTTTCCTCTAGTCCAGTCACAAAGCAGTTTGTCATTAAAAGTCAGATGGAAATTTTTTTTTTTTTTTTAAATATGTTTCAGGTGTCCTAGCCTAAAAAAAAAAATGCTCAGGGCGGCAATTGTAAATGTGCCTTTGTTGTTTATATAAGGATGGAAAAGCATGTGTAGCTGCACAGATTTGAAATGATGTTATCAAACTTTCAGGCTCTTATTTTTAAATTAGGCATTTTGGGGGATTATGTAATAAATCCACAGAAAAATAATAAATCCAGTGGTACTGGGGTCTAGGCAGCCATTGACTGCTACTTTCCATTTTGTCTCATTCTCATCACATATATTTTTAGGTTGGAAGGCCCCATTTCATTGAATATTTTGTATACAAAGAGAAAAACTCCTGCCCCCCCCCCCCAGCTTCTACTCTAAATGAAAATATACACCCTCCATTCTAATTTTTTCCTGTTCTTACATCATTGATCATGAAGAGTTTACAATCACCTTTGTTGTTTTATTTCTTTAGTTTTTAGTGACTGGTCACATTTCTAACTCTAGTACATTTTGGCTTTTTTCAGAGCACATTAGGCCTTTCTTTTTTTTATCCCTCACAAATGAATACTGAAAAACCATCTCCCTGAACCTTTCTTTTTTAATTGCTTCTGTGTTCTGAGGCATTGGGGGAGCTACCTAATGAGCAGGAGCCGATGGGCAGATAAGCCTGCATAACAAGCACTTAATTATACAAACAAGTCTTTCTGGAGAAAGTCTTCTGACAATTACCTCTTGAAATAAATATACCTTGGTGACTGTCAATAGTAATAAAACGGGCACAATCATTTCTTAAAGCTTTTATTGTTTGCCTGTAATTAGCATGTTGATGTGATTAAAGCTACATTTGACTTTTGATAAACCCCAGACTCCCATAGATAACATTTCCAGCAGTTCAAAGCTGCTTTCATTAGAAGCGATATTTATCTGATTTGTAACCAATCAATTGGAAATAAAACTTCCCTGTGGCATGCCGTTAAAACAGCCAGCAGCAGCCCTGGTTTCCGCAAACCCCTCTTCTCGTCCACGTCCTTGGGTGAGATGGATTCCATATGGTCGGTGCAGGAGCCCCGGCAGGGAACTGCGAAGGTGGAGAACGCAGCGCTGCGGAGACCCCGCCACACTCGCTGCCTTATTTCTGCGCGCGCTGCTGTTAGAAGGCGCGGCCACTGCTGTAACCAATTTGCCTGAAAAGTACACTTTTGTGTGGCAGTAGAAACGCCTGCAGAACTGGGGTTTGCAGGGGCGTATTTGCGATGTTTACTGTGCTTCCACATTTTTAAGTTGGTGTTTGATTCTTTTACCAGAACTTTTCAGTTCCGTTAACTTTATCCTCTTTGCCCTTCCCCAAAGTTCTTTCTCTAATTTCCATACAATCATTCTCATTTTATATATTTTTTTCTTCCTTTCTGATTTTTTTTTTTAATGTGTCTGTTTTCTCTGGCAGTATTTGCTTTGCAATAGTTTAAATTTCCTTGTTCAAAAAAATCACAAAGCTCCAACTTTTGAAATTTTGACAAATAGACAAAATAACGATTTTCAAAAGTTTAAATGACCTAGCAAATATGCTGAGGACATTCTAAATGTCCAAAAGCGCTTGAGGAGCACGGGGCTAAGAGCATCTTTTCATTGTCACTGAGGCGACACTGCGCCCCACACTGCAATTTCTGTGTCGGTTCACCTCTGCACAAATTTATTTATTCTTGTTCTCAAGTGGAAGAAAGAAGGAAAGAAAGGAGAGACAGAGAGAGAAGGAAGGAAGGAGAAAGAAAGAGGAAAGAAAGAAAGAAAGAAAGAAGCAAGCCCACTTTTAGAATCAGTATGCATTTATTCAGAGCATTTCTCCTCTCTTATCCTCCACACTCCCCAAACATTTTATATTTTTAGAAATGAAATAGAGAAAGGAAAGTATTTTCTACAATGGAACCAGTGTTGACATGCAAACCTTTATGGATTTCCAGCCATCGCTCATTAAAATCCGTCTTTAAATATATGGTAAACATGTGCATAAATGCTTTATATGCCATGCTTTTTAAGTAGGGTTTTAAAGTGAATGTACATAAACAAAATATTTCATTTCTGTTAAAATGAAAACATGAAATCTGTGTCTGGGAAGCCATTTATACTAATCTGGACATGTTCAAAGGTTTTCAATTTTTATTTAATTATATGGTTTCTCAGTGTCCAGGTCAAGTGTTTTCTCAAGCACTGTAATTTATAACTTTATAGGTAATCCTACACATTTCCAAACTTATTTAAGCACATGTATGTGTTTGCACAGATACGAGTGCATTATCTGGAAAATACTGATTCCTTCTAATCTTAAAATGACCTCAGTTATGACATTTAATATCTTGGAAATGAGTATCATTTCATGTATTTATCACCTAAAGGCAGTTGCATTTAAAAGTTGAGGAAATCGGAGGAGGAATTATTTCTGTAAAATGGACAACTGAGAAGATAGCAAGATTGGGTGTGACAAGTACGTCTTTACTGGTCTGGTGTTTATGAACAGGCCTACGGCCGGGAGAACTTCTGGAGAACTCCAATCTCAGGGAAAAGGTCAGTAGTACACTGTGTGCCTCTTGAAAGCAGCTTTTATCAAATAGTTTAAACATTTTCTTTTCATTTTTTTAAGAAAATATTTTAGAAATCATTAAAAATCCATTTTAAGTAAGTCAACTGTAAAGTAGGTCACTTAAAATGCATTCCCTCATTTTTCCATCTCCTAATTAATATACATTAAGGTAAGCTTGTTGGCAAATATTTTATGCTACTAAAACACAAAATACTTGTTCTCATCATCTTGATTTTGGATCCCTTAATTTAAGATTATAAATTGTGTTCTTTGGACAAAATTTTCATTTCTGCTAAAAATAGGTTAAGTATATTTTAGAAACTAAAGCTGGAAATTTTTTTTTGCACATAAATTATCTTATATTTCAGCAACCATACGACCACTAAAATAACAGACAAGTTCAGAGCATTCTGGACTTGAGCAGTGCTTTTAAAATATACTCTGCACATAACTGAAACCACAGTGACAATATTTCAAGTAATAGAAGGAAAAATGGTTTGCAGATTTCCAAAGGGAAATCATATACTTCTGCAAAGTTTTACCCTCATAGGAGTTGTCAGTCTTATGGATGAGTAAGAATAAGATAGTATC
Source organism: Martes martes (assembly GCF_963455335.1). Lineage (NCBI taxonomy): Eukaryota > Metazoa > Chordata > Mammalia > Carnivora > Mustelidae > Martes > Martes martes. The sequence goes on from NC_137903.1 coordinate 66,589,144, forward strand.
AATCAAATATCTCAAGATACAGAGGGAAATCTGTCTTAACTGGATTTTTTTCTAAATTGGTGCTTGAGTGTGTGTGTTCACATGTGTGTGTGTTTATGTGTTTGTGTATAATCCAGGCACACAGGTGACCATGGCACCATGATCGAGCTGTTTATTTTGTGTCTCTAAGATTTACTTCTCTTGAATTACCTATTTTGTATAATTTTTAAACCTTTTTTTTTCAGTGGAGAAAACATATACTTATCTGGACATTGATTATAACTACACAATGACAAATACCAGAAAGAAAACTTAAAAACCTGAATTGTTTTCCTTTATAATGCCGAAGAGCTGAGTGTCTGAAAATCATCAAGGCACTGAAGTAATGGTTTCAGTTTTTACCCAAGGGTTTGGCATCATGTAGACATGGCCACAGGCTCTGCTCCCTCTTGGCTGTGGGTTCTTATCATCTGTAGATACAGGATATTTCAAAAGCACTCAGCAGAGCAATTGCAGAAGTGATTGAAATGACAGTCCCCAGGCTACATACTTAAAGAGGGGAAGGTCTGACCACGCTTTCTTGCAGTTAGCCAAGTCAAATCATTCCAATTCACGTGTCTCATCTTATACGTCAGGTGATTTTCTCCCACATTAGTCTTTGCACTTGTGTGCGTTAATTCCTTTATTTTTGTTTCCTGAAATTAACATGATGATTTTTAAAATCCTATACACAGTGTGGATTTAAATTTTGTTCATAAATCCTATGCACATCATCAACGAATGGCTCTGTGTTTCTACGTCTTTGAGAAAAGCTCCTGATAGAGTAAAAGGAAAAGAATCTTATTTCAGATTTTATGTGAAGACAGAGTGAGCTTCATTCCTCACAGGTAAGTCTTTCAAAAATATAAAATGTCCATGAACTTGGGCAGGGCCTAAAGAGGAAAAATTACTCTGACTCTACTGTCCCATTAAACTACAGGGTTCATTCAAATTTAAGTAACTCAGTTTGTTAAAGGGATTGATTTGCCCTTCATTTATTTATTTATTTTGAGCATTCCTGATCTGAAGCACACTTATGAGTGTGTTTTGATGTTAAATGTCCTTTCCAGTCTGATCACATATAATGGAAACAGTAACACGAGCTAAATCCACTCCAGCTCCCCCAAGCAATCTGTAAATAAATTAAGGTAGTAACCTCTACTCTTTGGGTCCCAAAAAATTAGTTTTTAAAAGCAACTTGGAAGATTCTTCTGAAGGAAGTCTTCCGCATAAAATGGCGGCGTGGGGCAAGTCCGCTCACAGGGGGAGGTTCCGGGGGAGCTACAAACCTTCGCAGGGAAGTGGGTCACAAGCAACAGGCATTTGCACGTGTGAGCAGGTCACGGGGCCACGCGTCCAGCCTGCCTTTTACATGCTGCACAGAGGCCTGGCAGAGGAGGACGGAGCGCGCCCTAGAGCCACGCCCTGCCTTTGCTCTGGTCTTGGCCATTTTTGCAGAGTCACTGCAGAGCCCAGAAGAAAGAACACTAGAAAAGAACTTTGAAAATCCTAAAAAACTTTTTAAAAGAAAGCAAAGAAAAAGAGAGGGTGGGGGAGCAGAAAGAACAGGCCCGCTCAGCTCCAACGGAAGCTCTGCCAAGAGGCAATGAACTAAAAACAGACTGAACAGAGAGGAGAAATGAGGAAAGAATAAAATGGTTTGGAGTCAGGCTGACAAATGCACGAGAGAAAAATTCACATGGTTTTAGAGCAGTACTTGGCATCTATCTCAGAAGTGTGTGTGTGTGTGTGTGTGTGTGTGTGTGTGTGTGTGTGGAGTTTTTCATGTTTATTTCTGGAAGAATAGTCTGCAGTTTCTTTTTATTGAAAACGATGAGTTATTTTCCTTCTTTAGGAATAGTGCAGGGGCCTCCCTCACCTCCCCTCAAAACGTTTGCCTCCTCCGACTTAATACAGTTTCTGAAAACGTTTTCTTGTGCTGAATCACTAGATCGCTTCCTACTGTCTCTAACCGAATAGAGTACTAAAACCCAAATGCCTGGGCCTACTGACTTTCAACTAGTTTCCTAACACCCCCTTATGAGGAAATACAGGACCACTTGCTTGTTTCATAAGAAGGCAGGGTGTGGTGTGGGCCAGTTGTGATTCTGCATTACTTGGAAGAGTCGAAGCAGCCCGGGGCTGCGGTCTGCAAGCATTTGGCTTTATTAGATCTAATCCACTGATGGCTTGTGTGGTAATGAATGTCTGAAATGCTTGTCTATGATTAGAAATTTTTAATGCTGTCCTCATGGGCTCTGCTGTACTCTCCTGCTTGTAAAGGGAGGCTTAACACACTCAAGTCATCTGTGGAACGGGAACCGTGGGAGCTGGAGACACCCAGGGAGCAAACCTGCCATTGTGATGCTAATTTCCTTCTCACCTTTGACCAGAAGGGGTAATTATATATAATTTGCAGAAACAGTTCTTCTGGAATGAGAAAGCCTAAGGGAAACATGGAAATTTGTTTAAACTAAATTGAATACCTTTTAGATACAAATGCAGTTTGAACTGGATTATTCCTCTCTGTCCCATGATCAAAGTACTGGGGGATTCTGACCGCTCTGAAAGCCAGGTATCAGTGTGGACATTCTTGTGTGGACCCCTCTCTGCAAGGCTATGCAGACTAGACTTGATGTAGCAAAGACCCTCCAAACAGCTGCCAGGGGCTTTTGTTTTCTTCCATGACTGACATGTTCCAAAGGCACTGATAGTGACTAATCATAAATGACCGTCCGGAGCAGCAGCATTCAAGCAACCTTCTTCTGTGCTTCTCCCTTGCCCCTTCCCTTCCCCTATCCCCTCTACCAACCTTAGCCAAGTTGTGTCAGGACAGACACACCTGGAAAGTCAGTCTGCCGACGTGTGTAGATGACTCCCACTTCAGGTGGCCGCCATTGCTGCCCTGAGACCATTTGTATAAGGTGCACGTTCCCTGTGCCTCTAAGAGGAGTCTCTTGAAATATTTGCTCTGTCTTGTGTCTTAATTTCTAGCATTTTTTACATCAGAAGTGAGGTCTTCCAAGAGGTAACCCTTTCAGCAGTGCAGAAGAAGTCCAAGCAGATTGATGCGGACAACAGTCATGATTCCCAGGTTTAGCACTAACCCCCTTTCTGGTGTAGATGGTGGTAGCAGAGGTACATGGATTTTAACCACAGTCAAGCCAGAAGCCAGAATGTTGGTATTTTAGTATGAACTAAAACATTATTTCTATTGATTTCTACTATCGATTGAAAGTTTCAAATAAGTGAAAGTCAAATCTGGCCACTCCCATGTCTTGGAAACAGCATGAGTTTTCAAGTCAGACAGGTCTGGATTCACGTATTAGCCACACCACCTATGAACTGTACCGCCCTTGGCTTCTCCGATCTTCAATATCCTCACCCCTAAAATGAACACCACCTCATGCGATCTTTAAGATAAGATACAGAAAGTGCTTGGTATGTTAAAATAAAGGAAAAAGAGGAAAAAAACCTCAACACTCAATGGAAGTTAGTTATCTCTTCTCCCCTAAAAATAAGACAACAATTTTGAAGGGAACCATTTTGTTGCAAATCATTCTAAAGTCTAGCAATCATCTCAACTTAGTAACTGATGTCCATGGTAGACCACGATAGATCAGCATGATTACAGAAATTAAAGAAGACATGATGACCGATATCCTAAATGCCGTATCTGCTCCATAATCTGCCTTTGTACCAAATGTCGACAGTTTTCTTATGCTGAATAGTCATAATTCTATCTTTTTGAACATTGTGCTAAGAGCTGTATCTTTTTTTTTCATTTATTTCACAAAACAAGTTTACAAAGTAGTTACTTCTGTTTTACAAATGAGAGTACTGAAGCTCAAAATGGTAAAAATATTTGCCGCCACACGAAGAGTGGAGATGAGATTCAAACCCAGTTCTGTTTGGCTCTAAATCCTAAGTTCCTCTGCTGTGCACACCGCCTTATGCTGTCGGATGACGCGGTACGGAACCTCACCGTGGCATCAATGCAGATAATCATTCAGACTCTACTCAAATACTCCGATGACACGAAATTCGCTGTGCCATCTAGGCAACCCATTCCACTTTTGGATAGTCCTGTTTTCCTACGGTTCTTTACTTTGAATCTGATGATCGCTGCTGTGAAGCTGGGAGGGACACCTGAACAACTGTCTGAAAAGAAATGCGCTGTAACAGGGAGGACACTCGAGAAGAAGCTGTTGAATTCTCTGCGGGTCCCCTGGCTGTTATCCAGTTTCTAGAAATATGCCCCGAGGTCATTAAGTGTTATTTTTCATTTTCTGGAACATTTTCATGGCCAATATTTTAGAACTGTCCTTGCTACACTTGGCTACTAAGAACTCGAAATGTGGCTAGTCCGAACCAGGATGAAAATGCAGCATATACACCGGATTTCAAAGCCCTCGCACCAAAAAAACGGTAGTAATAAGTTTTAAAAATAACCAAGTTCTTTAACAATTGACCACATATTGAAATGATAATATCTTGGATATGAATAATACATTATTAAAATTTTCACCTGTTTTTTACTTTCTAAAATGTGCCTACTAGAAAATGTTCAATTACAGTATGTACAGATTTTCGTCAGCAGCTGACATCATATTTCTCCCGCACCACACTTCTGCACCCTCAAGCGGGGAATGTACCAGATGTTTGAAGTGTATCACAATCCACACCTTGCCCCCTGCAGTCCCAGAGAACAATAAAAGCAAAACCTTATTTTCCTTCCAACCTATGCTGCTTTAGTGCTTTGAGTTTAAGTTACTTTGTGCGCACAGAGACCGCTTGTATTTTGGCATGTGGCTATTGCTAAAACGACTCCCTTATTCACCCTTATTTATGGTTGACAGAATTTTTCTTTACACCAGAAATAGGACTCTGTGTGTTACAGGGGAATGCATGGTCTTTGCCCTTGACGTCGGAGTTAGCCATGGAAAAATTCAGGCACTTGTTCCCAGTTGTGTGGAGTGCGTGTAGATGCGTACGGAGGGGTGACAAACGCGGAGCTGTGCTAAACGGACTTCAGGGGGAAGGCTGCTCCCCTGAGCATCTGTAAGGATACCAAGGTCTCCTTACATCCTGAGGTCTGCGTCTAAATACAACAGCGCATTATCCAGCGTAACCAACCATGCTAAGGACGCAAGTCGCCTCTAACCGTTCCCTGAGAAATCAGATGGTGTTTCCAGCCACCCCACCTAGAAATAGTACGTTCAGGTCACAGAGAAGAGGCTACAGCTGATTTCCATCTTGGAGGAAGGAATTGTTCCCGTCAGGCTGCCTGCCTGCCTGCCTGGGATCGCAGCTGAGCCATATTTAGCCTCTAAAGCTAGATGTTTTAGTGCCTGGCTCTTTTTAACTGGCATATGTTAAGAGCTTTGAATTAACAGGTGCATAAAAACTGTCAAAAAACACTTAAATCTCAAGACAGACTGTCAGTTGTATTAAAAAATATGGTGTTACATAACCATGCACTCTCAACACGTCCAGCGTGTAACAGCTTGGAAAGTCCTTTCTCCCTGCTAGCGGCCCAGCGATGCTAATCCATCCCATGAAACAAAAGTCCATGGGCCCTTAACCTCGACGGAGGATGCAGGTTGTGCGTGTGCATGTGCTCGAACATGCGTGTGGACAGGGCAATGGGTCAGAAGCACAGTGGGAAAATTTTCCCTTGTGCAATGGAATGTTCTTTCGGTTTCCAAGACCCCCATTTGTAAACTAAGCTGATTGAAGGAAAAAAGAACTCTTAGAGTCCTGGAAGGCACACTGAAGTTGTTCTTTTTAAGGGAAATAAACAACTTACCATGTAATATGGTGAAATTTAAATTAAAATTAGCACAGGATGGCAGAGAGAGAGGAAAAATGTATTGCTTAAAGCTGGGTGAATGACAACAGTTTCACGTGAATGTATAAGACACTATGTGGTTAGAATAAGCAGAATCAAGTGTGATCCAGTTAAAGAGCACAAATAATGTTTGCAAGATATTAAGAGTTGCTTTACTGTGTTTTTAAAGACAATAGTTATATATCATTCACTCTAAAATTGGGATGAGAGAACCAAGCATTTCTGAATTACATACTTTATTGCACATACTGCATACTATAAAAGCATTTTAATTTAATCCAATTAAAAGTTAAGTATGACCTTGGCTGTGTTTTAGAGAGTGATGTCTTGGATCGAGCATTGGGTCCTCATCTACCAAATAGCTGGGTGACCATGGCCAAAGTCTGTTACTTTAGCCTTATTAATTTTTTAAAAACTGTGATGTGATTGGGGGGGGGATGGGAAAGAAAGACTCCTTAACATTCATTTTGATTCTAAAAAGAGGAAAAGCCTATGATTTATGAAATTCTACCTGGAACAGGGGTGTCACTTCCGAGTAGCCCGATGTAGAATACTAGAACCACTAGGTTGAAATGATGAGGCAGGTTTTTGTTTATCTTTTCGCTTCTTCTGTGTCCTAGCATCACACTTGTTTTTCTGGTTTGTTTGCTTCCGTTTTAATGTGCATTCCAGAAGGCCATCATAGGTCAGACTTCCCGGAACACGGACTCTGGGATGTAGACGTATATGCAAAAATTGATGGGAGTGTATATTTGAGGACAACAACAGCTAAGTGGGTCAAGGAAGCAGCACGGGGCATAGAAAGGTTGTGTTGTGATGCATCACAACATAGACTTCAGCTGGCTGAGGAATTCTGGCCCCCAGTTCTTCCCAACTGAGACAAGGGCGCCAGTCCTTAGTGTCCCCTCAACTGTCAGTCTGTGATTGTAGGCTGCCTCCTGGGAAGGGGGCACAAGCTTCGGCGAGGCCACTCTCATTAGCCGAGGCCAACTCCTGGAGAAATCATCACCAGCGAGCCATCAGTGGCTACCACTTCCCACAGTTGGGGGACTCAATGTCTCAGTCCTGAAGGGGGTCATCTGGCAGGGCACCACAGCACCCACTAGAGAGACAAATGTAGGATCTGCTTTCATGTTATTATTGGAGTTTTCTCTTATTAGATATATGATCTTAGACAAGATACTTAATTTTTGTCTTCTTAACCCATATTTTGCTCATTCCCAAACTGGGGATAATAACAACCAGGTAAAGTTATAATAAAGACTAAAGGAAATGATATTTATAAAGCAGCTAGCAGAGTGCCTGACACATAATGGGCTCTCTTCAAATGTGCGTTTTGCCTTCTGCTCTTACTAAGTGATAATCCTTTTTCATGGCTAGGGATAGTTTCAAGAAAGGAAGATCTAACACAGATTGCCCTTGAAGTTAGTCCACGGATGAAAATATTTTCCTGTTGTAAACTGCCTTCTTTTTTGAGGAGCGCTGATGTTTTGGATCTAGGTTGTACTTTCTGCCTTCGGAAGGATGTCACTCTTGTCAGAAAAAAAAACATACAGAAATGATGTAATTTGCACCCCCCCCCCCCCCCCAGCTATCAACCACCTCTTCTCCACAGTATCTCAGGTGCTAGCATCACTGGACAGTAACTGCTAATACGTGAGGGCCTGAGGTAGGATGCATCCTCCAGAAAGGCCTTTTCTGCCCTACGTGTACGTTAATTTGAGAGGCCATCACGAAGCACCCTGCCAGATTCCTCTGACATCAGTTTATTAAGATGCACAGGGTTTGGAAAGGATAGAGGCGAGGTAGACAGAAGCCCTTAGTTACTTTGCCAAATCTCATTTTAAATATGAAACCAAGCCAAAAACAGATAGTACATAGTTCCCAACACTGTTTTCCCATTGGAAGGTGTTAACATTATTGTTATTGTTTTATCCTTATTGATTGGCAACGACAAGTTAGTTTCTGTAATGGGTATGGAGAAGAAAGAATTTTTGCCAAAAGGAATTACATTCTAAGAAAGATCAAAGTGTGGGCGTTTCATCTGATACACATTTCCTCTCTGCTTGGATACCGGGCCTTATGGCCTGTTTTGAAATTCCGACGTGCATGTCAAATAGGCAGGGTCTGCTCCTCACTCCTGCTTCTCCCGGCCTCCCCTCCCTCTGCGCCCACAGAAGGAGGCTTCCTTGCGGCTTCTCCCTGCTCAGCATCAGCCAGTCGGACGTAGCTATCACAGGCCAGAGAAGGACATGCGATGTCATAAAAGCAAACCCTGTTGGTAATTATTTTGATTTCAGAAAAGCTGAAAAACAATTGTTATTTTGGAAGTTGAAGGGCCAAGTCCCGGAAGGAAATTCCTGAAAAGGGACCTGGCCCTGGCACTGACAATCTCTTCAGCTGGGAGATATTTTTATCTTTGAATATGGAACAGAAAGATCGTTTTCTCCAAACATCAGAATGAAACTGAATCTTTACCAACCCACCAGCAATTTATAATAGAATAGAAGAAAATTACTTGAGTTCTAACCATGGAGAAGTTAAAACCATATCAATAAAACAAACTAAAAAGGCCCAAACAAAAACCACTTTTCATTCCACTGCGGGAGCTAAACAATCCCATCCCTCAGGGTGTATTGGTTTTTATTTTAGTTTATTTACATTTAAGCATCCATTTTGCCTCTCTTTAAAGGAGTCCAAGGTGTCTTAGGGATGGAAGTTTAGTTTTTCTAGGTTATTTATACTAGCAGTTTTCATCGTGCCATCTTGATGATTATCTAACGCATCAGATAGATTTTTTTCAATCTTTAAAATATGTAAGAAGTCCCTGAGAAATATTATTCAATTAAAACTCTATTCATTTTCAGGCCTTTAGTTTTGCTAAAAAGAGACACCCAATGGCCTCATAACTGATTTACACCTGACACTTTGTCAAAATTTAATGGACTGCGTTTCTGTAGCGCAAACATCAAAGTAAACCAAATCTTGAACTGAACTACAGAGTTCCTGGGGGGGTTTGATGCTCACAAGACTATGGGAAAGAGCAGGATAGAGTGCGAGGGAGAGACCTGGAGGCGAACTGACACCTTCTAAGTGTCTCCCAAGATTACCTGGGAGCCCCTCGCTTACCAGACCCTCACCTCTTCCTTGCCTTGCATTGCCGCAACCCGCCAACTCAGCTGGCCCTGCTGGGGTGAGCAGTCCGCTGCCCTGTGAATGCCAAGTCCTCCCCCTCGGCTGCCTCTCCTGTGTCCAGACTTGGATAAAACAGGATACCGCAGGCTCACGACACAGCGGCGTTCCACGAGGCAAACTTCAACCAGTGAGAAAGGGAGATAGGTAGAGGCTGGCTAAGTGAATTTCCTCTTCTTCTTCATACCCATTGACTGCTCTGAGCCTCATTTCTTAACACAGTCTATCTGCAGAAGCTCCTACTGGATACGCCTGCTGTGCGACCAGCTACGACTCTTTACTGTTGTGAATTGAGTATCCAAAGCAGTGGCCAGTGCAGTAACACTTCCTCTTCCTTCCCATCCTCCCTTGCTTCATCCCCTCTCTATCTGACTTCCCAAGCAAAGGCTAACCAGCTAGTTAACACTTGCCTCGGGATCCAGCTGCTAGGGAGCTAAGACAAGAGCACAGCATGAAGTCTTCTGAGAAACTAGTCTTTTCAACAACCCCTGTGGACTATTGTCTGAAACTCAGAAAGAGGGCTTGCGAATAAGAAATCTCTCTGAGGAGCTGGGAATGCTAGCCCCCCCCGAAGATCCTGGTAGCAGAGGGTGGCGCGACACCCAGCTCTGAGAGCAAGGGGAAGAGGTCTCTCTACTTCCCCAGAGCAATGATTCTGCAGGACAGTGCGGGCACCACCGGGGACTAAGGGACCACCAGTAGGAGGAAACAGCCCAACGCTAGTGGCATGATGAAGATTCTTCATAGGAAGATCACCAAAGAGAAACAGAGAAGGAGAGAGTATGGTGGGTGGTACACGGTTGTTTGAGGGAACCTGTTCAGAAGAACTTGTGAAACCCCTCTTAGATGTTTTAGAACTCTTTGGGAATTTGGGAAAGGGGATAATTGAGGAGAGGGTTAAAGGTTCTTCCATACAAGTTGGACCAAATCCAACTTTTACAATGCAGCTGTTTGATTAAGATGACGAATGGCATTCTACATGAGCTAGCCACTGTGACATGTATGTGCTGTATACCCTTGCCATATTTGTGTAGGGCACAGAGTGACAACCATGAAGACTACTTACGAATGGGATGTATCACGATTGGCTCGACTTTATTACCTGTTTTCCTATATCCTAAGCCCGGTCAACAACCCACGAGATGTCCCATTTCTATTAGAAATGATCATGCAACACCAACACCAAACTTTCTTAAGCAGGACTTTCCAACTATATACTCAAAGCTAAATGCCTCTCAGACAATAGCTTAGGGGAAGGTGAGACAGAAAACTGCACACTTGAAAAAACGTGTTCTAGGGGAAGGGCTCCTTAGCAGAACCTCGCCACTTGTGAGAAAGGCTGCCTCCAGACACTCTCAAACGGTGCTTGAGAAATTGTTAGTAATTATGAAGCTCGAGAAGACAGTGACTTCAGGGAAGAGCAGACAACATGGCAGCTCAGTAATGAGGACAGAACAAACGACTTCTTCCCTTAAATCTCAAATGACCTACGTCATAATTTTTAAACCCAGCAACCACCGAGGGGCCCTCCCAGTGGACCAGCACTAAGTGTCTGCAGCCGCATCCATAGCCCCAACCCCGTCAAGACACACAAGAGTCCACACCAGCTGTGCTCCTCTAATTGCTATTTTGGAATCTTACGATTTTCTTTTCCTCCCAACTCTTTCTTTGAGTAGTTAGAGGGATCACTATTGTTTTAATTTAAAAATAAAAATAACGAATCAAAGAAATAAACTGTCGAAATACTACACACGGCACAAGATTTAAGGTTCAGAATCTATCTTGTTTTCAGTAGATCTATTACCACTGCTTTATTCTAGTATATATTCAACCGGGATAGGTTTGTACATACGTTGTTGTGTATACACAAAAGTAATAAATGGATATTGTTCATTGCTGTTCATTACTGTCTCTCCTCTCATACATCCCCTCACCCCCGTCACTATACCTTTTTGATTCAATCCAGGAATCAAATTTTGGTTGATTTTTCACTGATGGATTTATAGTATCATAGCACCTGACATATGGTAGATACTCAAGAAAGGTATGTTCAAGGAATGAAATTCATGAAAGGAGATCAGTGTAGTAGATTAAAGCTCTTGAAGGCATCTCCTATTCCGAAAAATCTAGACAGGTTTTACTCTTCCGCTGTGCACTCTGCTGTATGAAGCACATAATTTTGAGACCTAACATTTATTCCTTTTTATTCTTTTACCCTGAAGAGTATACTCCAGTTAATCGAACAAGTTAAGAGACCACAGGTATAACCATACAAATGGGAGCAATCGTGTAAGTTTTCAGAGAAAAAAATATACACAACTTTTGTGTGTGTGTAACAGGACATTCTCGTCCTCATCCTCAATGTGATTATCCCCAGCTTCGTCATCTACTGCAAGCTAACAAACAGCACAGAGGAGGCAAGGGTAGTGCCGAGAAGGAAGTCTCAGAAGATAGTAGGATGTACTTGGAAAAGAGCACTGTGTTAGGAATCAAGAGATCGAATCTTTGATAAATTCCTTAACCTCTTGATCCTCTACTTCTTCAGCTATAAAACTGAAGTAATAGGAATGGCAATGGCCTTGTCAACCTTAACTGGTCATGAGGAATATCCAGCGAGATTGGGACATGAGAACTCTGACGTCCTATATAGCTATAAAATGTTATTTTATTCTCATAGCACCTACTGAGGAGGTAATAGCGATGGCATGAGCTTAAATCCTGAGCCCGCTAACCAGAACTGTATGATCTCGGCTGGGTTATTTTTCTGAACCTCCATTCTTCATCTTAAAATGTGGCTAATCATCCTTATTAGAGGGAACATAATGATAAAAGACCATCATGTTGCTAGATGCAGCCCTTGAATACCTTGTTCATGTAAGTTTGATTTAAAATGTGATCATTTTAAACAAACAGACATTTGTAGAATATCTCCATTCAAGAGTTTGGCAAATTGAAGCCTGCCATTGATTTACTAAAGTACATGCAAAACTTTAATGCACTATAGAAAATGCCTAATGCAAACAAATTAACTCCTTGAAGATGAAACCATAACCTGTCTCCTAACTGGTGGTGAGGCCCTGGAGAACCCAAGAAATCGCAAGCACTTAGCAGCACCTTGGTCACTTGTTGCTTACAAACAGAATAACTGTTTTCCATCAGATCCTAGTAACTACGCAGAGCAATAGTGGATATGGACTAGTAAAAGAGCGTATGTCAACTGAAACAATGACTCACCCATGATAAGTGACAAATTTTACAAATGGCATAGGGTATCATAAGAACCAGCAATTTGAATCAAGTTTTAAAAATAGATAAAAGCCTGGAAACAGTGGCATATACAGTTTTGTGGGGTTTTTTGTTGTTGTTGTTGTTTTGTTTCCCAAGACTGCTGGATTTGGTGGGCAGAAAGTCTCAAGCCTACTTGACTGGTTTACAAAATTTGCAAAAGGGCAAAATTACCCTGGTATCTTTTTCTGTGTCATTTTTCCATCTCTGATGGGACTTGAAGAAAGGCATTTGCTAACGGAAATACAGCAGGGGCTCAAAGGTAAGACCACTTTTCATGAGATAGCGATAAAGAGGAACACAATCATGAAGAAATGTACTAAGGGCAAAACCCAAGGTGTAATAAGGAAACAACCCTCAAGGTTTCCCACGGATAAACAAGAGTGACCTGAAAAGACGGGTGACCACACTCTCCTGGACCAGAAGGTTTATAGGTCGAAGAGTAGGAGAAGGAGAAAGATGAGGCACACGCGTGTGGTCTCGGAGACCACCTGCCCCCGGCAGGAGAGTGGAGCTCTAGATGCCGGGCGACAGCTGACGCCGGCTCTGAGACACTGTGCTGAAATCCAGGACTTCATTCCTTGCTGCCTGATGAAAACCTCTCCAGCATCCACCGTCAGATTCTGTCTGACCCCAGCTTCCTTGCTAAGATCTATGTAGTCACCTGTGTCCAGTGCTCTGGGTTTGTGCCATTCTGGACTCCTCTAGTCTCTCTGGGGGCTGATTGTAACATTTTTATTTTTTTTAAATCCTCATTGCTTTCTACTTTTCTGGTTAGGAAAACATGTGAATAGAAGAGAATCAAGAATGGGCGGAGAGTGGTGAATCATGGCGTGTTGATCACAGGTGCCTTGTAGGACTGATACATGTTTGGCCGACGTAGAAAATGTTTTTACCAAAGCAATCTGGTCCTAACTCATCGAGCTGTGCAGCCTTTCGCCCTCGATCTGATGCAAACTACGGACATGAGGTAAGCTCCGAAGTGCACACACTGCCCAAGGCAAGGGTTTAAAGTGAGAGTCAAGTTCGTCGTCTTTTACAAAGTATACTTTCTCACCCCGTCACTTCTCCAGTTACCAAATCATTTCCAACCTGTCTGGACCTTCTGGGGCTCGTGCATAAATCAGGAGAAATGTGGTTGGAAATGGCTTCCTTTTCTTCAAAGCAACATGTACCCAACTCAATGGAGCATTAGAAATCCATAATGATGCATGTGGTTTCCATTATGCCAAGGGAAAGCCTGTCCCGACTGCTCCAAACTGTCTCTCTGTGCACAACATCAGAGTCCAAGTTGATTAAAAAAATTATGGAGAGGTCCCTGGGTTACAGTCAAGAAGGGATCTTCTAGGATCTCAGACCCAGTTTCTCATTCTGATAGAAGAGGCCGATGCACAGTGGTTTGGCATGGTCTCTGAAGAAGAGACTCTGTTATGAGATTTCTGGACTTTAAATACCACTATCCTTTTGGGATTTTAGAACTCCTCTGAGGTTGTTCCCAGCCTGAGCCAGAACGATCACGAGAGGCCTGGGAACAAACATAAAACACGCAGCCTCGAGGCAACAGCGGTATGTTCACAGCTTTTTTTTTCCTTCTTCTATTTTTCTTTTTTTTCTCTCCCTCTATCTTCTTTTCTTCCTCCATTCCTCCCCCGCCCCTTCCTTCCCTTACATCCTCCTTTCCTTCTTTAATAACTTTATTATTGGCAGTTAGGCTTTTATTTTTTAGTTTTATGGCATGAATCTCAGCACGCTGGGCTGGTGAAAAGGGTTAATAAATGTACATATTTGTCAGATGTCTTCTTCTAGCTCCCTTGTTTTTTCCTAAGATGACGATGATGGCGATTTTTTTTTACTCTGCTATTACATCCATCTGTGGGGAGCAGCTTTGAAGTTCAGAGACAAATGGGTTAACCACCATGACAAATGGATCTTCAGGTGCCATTGAGAGTTATCTAGTATACAGGAAGGCCAATGACTAGGAGGAAACACTCATCAAAGCTCCTCACAGTGAGTATACCAAAAGATATATGCATAGCCCCATCCTCCAAAAATTACAGATGGTGGAAACAAAACAGAAGAAAGTCAATGTTTACTACACACTGAATGTTCATAAGCATTAATTAAGCTTAATGCTTATGATAAATTAATTTAGCATTTGCTTAGCAATTAATTGAGTTAATAAGCATTAATTGACACCTACTCTGTGCTAGGAATCCTTCTAGGTGTCAAAGATAAAGCAGGGTACAAGAGACAAAACTCTGATTTGCTTTACAGAGTAAGGGATTAAGGGTTTTGGATACATGACTTTATTTGATATTACCAAGAACTCTGTAAGCTGGGTACGATGATTTCCAGTTTACACATGAGGAAATGAAACTTTAGAGAGGTTAAATTACTACAGTTTGTTAGGGACAGAGCCTCAATCTCCAACCAAGTCTGATTCCAGCTTCTCTATTTTCTATGATCCTCCATGGCCTTCAGGGACCAATGAAATCATGAGTGATCTCACAAGGCAAGGTAGCCTAGGCTGAGCCTCAGCTGAGAGGAATCCAGATGAGAGCAATCTGGCAAAGGCTTGTGCAGCCCATGAGAGTCTCATGGAGGCACCTAGTCTAAAGGACAGAAAGACAGAGCTTAGACAGGGAAGAAGGGGGAACAGTACAAGAAGGCTCAGAGGCACGTAGGGGCGTGGCCAATCAGGGACAAAGTGAAAGTGGCTTAAATGAAAAGACTCTTACAGGACAGAACTGGGAGCCAGAGCCAGAGCCAGAGCCAGGACACACCGAGGCATGCCAGAGTTGGTGCTGCATCTTAGGACACCGGGGCATGTGGAGGTTGGACCTAGACATCGTGAGAGTATGCATTCCCCCGCTCTACGATTGCTGAACACTGTTTCACCTTTGCAAAGTTACCATTCCCTTGTCCGTAAGAGAGAGGACATGGTTTTAGGTGACTTCAAGAATGACCCACTTATAGAAACACTGGAAAATCGCTGGACAGAAAGGCTAGCATATTATTACATTTCCACCCTGGATGTTATTTTTAAATACCCGCTCAGATTCTTCTTGGGGCCGGCTTCGTGTGCATACAACTGGATACATGAGCATTTAGCCAATAAAACTGGTTGAAGAATGTGAAAAATTTATCTACTCCATGAAGTCATTGTTTCATATTTGTCTGAAGCTCCCAGCGGGCTCTGAACACCAGATTTTTGTTCCCTCTGCTTTCCACATTGCTCTTTCCCATGAGGAGGTTCTTTTGATATCAGCATGGGGTATATGGAATTCTTTGGGGGTGAAAGGTGTTCTGTCTATTATAATAGCTTTTTATTTAACCAGTTCATTTCCATGGAAAAGCTGCTATTAGTGCAATAAACTTGGAAGGGGCGTACCAGGTTTGTGTTTTAATTCTCCTCGGCTGGGGCAGTGGTGCTGAGCAAGTTTGGTGAGCAGCTGCAATTGCTAAGGTCGCACTAACACTGAAAAAAGAAGGTCCTGACATCAACATACCCAAAGGTCTGAATAATTCTGGGCTGCCTCCAATTTTGAAATCCATTTCTCCGGGCTGTTCATTTCTTTTTTCTTTCTCCCACACCAGTTTCTGGCTTTTCCCCATTTCCTAATGAACTCAATTTTATGTGAATGTTTTAATTTTGCCTGCTATAATGCAAACAGTTCCTATGGTATAACCTTTAGGTCAATTCTATCAAGTATTATTTGCTCGGTCTGTTCAGGGGGGAAAAAATCACTTTCTTCTGCATAGACCTTGTGTAATTGCATGAATTCTCCGGTTTAGTTGGCTCTGCAAATCCATTCCAAGGTGCACTGACTGCAAGGATGGAGGGGAACTCATTATACATTCCCTGCTGAAATGGTGACCTGCAAATAATGATGGGGAAATCAAGCTTGATCGCTGTGCTTTCTCTTTAGTCTAATTTCTGCTGAACTTTGGACTATAACTTGTTTTTTGGCTGGAGAGCCCCAGGACATACTGGAGTCTGACCAAGGGGGTGCCGAGACCTGGATTTTCACACCATGAAGCTGGTAACAGTTTTGACTTCAATGCCTTGAAAAGTAGGTGATTTCAATTGCCCTGTTTCCTTTCGGGGGAAAATGCTTTCTTTGCACCTAAACAATCTTCCGTGCTTTTGACTGACAAGCATATTGTTATGATTATGACTGGACTTCTTGACTCCTGCAGGGATAGCATTTAAAACTGCCTGAGACTGGCACAAATCAAAATATTCATCAACTTAAACTATGTCAGCTAAAATGGAAAAGCCAAAATTGTAGTGTTTTATATCATGTCAGAAGTCCATGAACACAGT
Organism: Martes martes; assembly: GCF_963455335.1. Taxonomy (NCBI): domain Eukaryota; kingdom Metazoa; phylum Chordata; class Mammalia; order Carnivora; family Mustelidae; genus Martes; species Martes martes. The sequence continues at coordinate 66,605,817 of NC_137903.1, forward strand.
GCAAAACTGCTTAACTCTTTCTCTGCCTGAAGAAAATTGCAGCCCGTAATAGAAGTTATCTGGCTATATTTTCAAAAATTTACCTACCATATAAATGCCCTATTATTCTCTCTTGAAGTATCCATTGATTTGGGGGGGCTTTATTGATTTAATTAACTTTCCCTCGTTCCCATTCATTACTTCATTCGATCTTTCAAAGAATACATCTGAGTGCCTGTGATGCGCAGGGCACTCGGTTTGCCTTTGTGGGAAGGGGCAATTAAGTGCTTGCCCACAGGTTGCTGGTGGTCTCTTAGAAGAGACAGACACATCCATAAACAGCTATACAATAAGCAGTACGGTAAGAGCCACGCGGTAGGAGAACTGCCGACACGGGTTAATGAGGGTGAAATCATCTCCATGCAGGCCGTGGTAGACTAGAGATCTAAGGAGTTACTGCTCAACCTCCACTTTTTCAAGAATCTTCTTCTCCATTGGTGGTGCATAGTCCACAAGTCCTCCCCCAGGTACAGCCGCTGGGTCACTGACCGCACTGAGGCCAGTAGCCCTTCGACTGGAATTCAGGTAGCAGAGCGCGAGATTTTGGTCTCACCATAGCCGCAGGAGTTGAAATTTAGACCGCATCTACAGAGAGGCCAGGAAGTGTAGAGTGAACAAAACCAGCATGCAAGGACGAGCAGAAATCAGAGAAAGCACGGTCCTGCTAGGAATTGAGGTCTTTGGTGCCTTGGTAAAAGACGTGGTTACATTTCTGTCTCTGCCTCCCGTCCTCCCTACCCCCTCTCCCAGCACCTGCATTTCATTTGCAGAGAGATGGTAGGCAAGAATGAGTTGATTTTTATTACTCACATCCCAGAGAACCCTCTCTAAAGCAGAAGGCTTTGTAAGAAAGGAGAAGGATGGGTTTGTCTCCACTTAACAGAGAGTAAGAAAGAGAATAGAAATCCTAGTGTTGCAGGATCATATTTTGATGTATTAACAAATGTGTTTTTCCCTGTGATTTCCTGTTACCCTTGACCCTCCCCCATCCGGGCAGCTAGACCATGAGTCATTCCTTGCCTCAAGGGAGGGTTGTCACAGCAGAACCAGAGAACAAAAGAGACAAATTCTTGGCTTTTGAGTTTAAAAGGCTGAGCTTCAGGCTTCAGACAAAAAAGATTTGGAAGAATATTTGATCAATTTGAGCCAATTTTTTCCTGCCCACGTAAAATAAAAATTCCCCTGGCTGGAAGACAAGTTACTCTTCTAAGGCAGAGTAAGAGGGTTGGATGCTGGTGAATCTCCGAAAGCAGTTCTTACACTGTCTTCTCGCCGCCCCCCCACAACAGGCTGAACCCTAGCGTGAATGTGGGGTTTTCAGGTTCTAGGAAGAAGAAGACACGCGCCTTCTTTCCAGGTTAGAATCTAAAAGATGGCAAATGTCAGAGAGATGCCCCCTCCACCCAGCACTGTGCCAGAGAAGCTGTCGGGCACATCTAGAGCAAAAGGGGACTGGGTTTTTCAGAGTTTTCCATGGTCCCAGAGTGGTAAAGGAAGTAAGCCTACTATTTTCTGTGGCCCCCAGAGACATGTAGAAGGGGTCGAGAGAGAGCCAGCCCCGGAGGTCTAAGGGATGTTGAAGATGTAATCTGTAAGAGTTGAGTATGAGGAACCAGTGGTACCATATAGACCTTAGGGGATGTCAACCTGGACAGATAGCAGTCAAGAACCAAATCCTGAGGGGTACCTGGGTGGTTAAGCCCCTGACCCTTGGTTTCAGCTCAGGTCCTGATCTCCGGGTCGTGAGATCCAGGCCCAAGTTGGGCTCCGCACTCAGCACAGAGTCTGCTTGAGATTCCCTCTCTCTCCCTCTCCCCTTCCCAGTCACGCTCTCTCTCTAAAATAAAGAAATCTTTAAAAAAAAAAAAAAAGGGTTAAAAAAAAAAAAAAAAGACCGAGATGCTGAGACATGTCAGGGCAATTTGGAGAAAGTGTCTCAGTCTCCCTTCGGGTAGCAATTTGGGCTTGACCCACAATTCTCTGTGCTCTGCACTAACACTTCCCCCAATGGATGTTCTGATCGGATCATGCAGGCATCATTTAGATATGGCATATACCCCCTAGATGGGGCAGAGTTTCTGCTAATCACCCTAAGGGTGGCTGGCCTCCTTTATGGTCAGCTTGAATTTGGTTGTGCATACAAATACAAGAGCTCCTGATTCAATCTCCTGGGCCATATCAATTATCTACTGCTGCATAAAAAACTACCCCTCAAATTATTATCCTAAAATAACAATTTTATTTGTTACCGATTCTGTGGATAGAACAGCAAAAGAACTAACTGCCCATCTGATTCTAGTCCAACTTGCTGACATAGAATGGTAAGAAAATAAAATAATGAAGTCCCTGTTTTTCCTCAAAATCTCGTTTTTGAGGCATGATTTATATGGAGTGAAAGTCACCCTTTTGAGAAGCCTCGTTTTATGGAAGCCATACCTGAGTGAGAGCAGATGTAGATGAGACTTTGGACTTCAGACCTCAGACCTCAGATGCTGGAACAGGTTAATATTTTTGGAGCTGTGGGATGAAATTTGTTACAGCGGCATCCCACTGCTTGCTACCAAAATTGGTATTAGCTTGGGCTGCCATAACGAAATGCCGCAGGCTAGGTGGCCTCACACCACAGATGTATTTCTCATAGTTCCAGAGGCTGGACAATCAAGATCAAGTTTCCATCAGATTTGGTTTCTGGTGAGAGTTCTCTTCCTGGCTTGCAGATAGTTACCTTCTTACTGTGTCCTCATATGAAAGGCAGAATGAGAGAGAGAGAGAGAGAGAGCCAGAGACAGAGAGACAGAGCCTGTATAAGCTCTCTGTTGCCTCTTATGGGGACACTAATCCTATGGGATCAGGGTCTCACCCTTATGACCTCATTTAACCTTACTTATAAGTAAGCCCTATCTCCAAATAAAGTCACAATGGAGGTTAATGTTTCCACATACATATTTTAGGACACAATTCAGTCCACAGTAGAGGCACTGGGTCATATCTCCCTGACGTACACAAAATCAATAGAGGTTTTCATTACAAAATAACCGCAAACATGGCTTTGGAATGATGCGTGAGCTCCACTCAAAGTCAAAGAGAACCAACAAAGTTTTAAGAGAGTTAAATCGACAACATCACCACCACCAGTTTGAATGGAAAGAGACCAAGACCTTCCAAATGAAGAGAGGACTCTGGGCCCTCTAGTTTCTATGGACAGGAAGCAGGCTGATAAGTTTCTCAGTTGCAAACATGGGTCATTTCTTACGGAAAAGCAAAGGTATCTCCTGGTACAGAGCCGAGAATTGAAAACGCTGAACTGGGGAGCCATTCCCTGAGATGAGAACTAGGCCCTTCATTACACTCCCCAGAAGAGGGAGACGTGACAATGCACCCCAGGCTAGATTTCAGAATGCCCTCTCTCTGCCTCACGGCCCTCTTCTTTTTAAAAGGGAATGTCCACAGAAGCTATCCTGTTCTGTCTCACACTGCATGTTGAGGTGTGGGAACAGGTGACTTTTCGTTTTAGCTCACAGGTCTTTAAATGAAGAGGAGCCACACCGAAGGCAAGGAATTTCCTTCACATAATGGCTGGATCAGATGATGAGATCGTGGACTGCATGCCTGAAACCATAACGGGATGAGACTTTTTGGGAGGAGGTAGTACATTCTGTGCGGGAAACAAATGTGAATTATTGTAGCAAGTGGGGGCAGACTGTGGTAAATTGTCTGAGAAAATGACCACCACAAGTCCTCCCATTCCTAGATGACTGTTCCTTTGCAATGTGAGTCTCCTACTCCTCCCAATAAGATGCGAAGTCCACTTCCCCACCACTGGAATCTGGGCTGGTCTTATGACTTCCTTTGATCAGCAGAATGCAGCAGAAGTGATATATGGGACGGTAGAGCTTGTCTTGCCATCTTGAAACCCTGGGACCTCCATAGATAGAATTTCAAGCTAGCCCTCTTGCAGATAAGAGACTAACTGGAGAAAAAGGCCCAGGTGACAGGCCACCAACTGCCAGAATGTGAGTGGGGCTCTCCTAGACCATGCAGCCCCGGGGAAGCCACCAAATCCACTTGAGAGATCCCAGCAGTATCAGCAAACTGCCCAGCCTAGACCAAATTATTAATCCACAGAGTCACGAGCAAACAAGTAGTCGCTGTTTGAAGACAGGGGATGGTTTACTCTGCAGCCATGTATGTGGCTAGAATGGCAGAGGTGGTTTCACTTCTTCAACTACATGCTGCATTAGTAATAGGAAATCAGGGGAGGACAGCTCGCGGTCATTTTCCTCAAATGGAGATTAAAATGCCGTGGCCAATAAAGGCTCCCGGGACTCCCGTCCCAGTTCGTGGAGTGGAGTAAGGCCGCAGGATCCCCTCGAGCCCCCTACAGGCAGCTTATTCCACCCCCATTCTCACATCTGCTCTCTGATGCTTGAAATTCCTTTGGAGGGGGGCGGTTTAAGATTTCCACTACGCAAGCTAAAATACATTGCTTTAATACGTCATTGTATTAAATGGGGACACACGAGAAAAGTAACCTACTTAGTTTCCCCAAGACATAACTGTTGTCTAAGTCTATTTGGGCTACTGTAACAGAGTAGTACAGACTGCGCCACTTAGAAACAACAGAAATTGATTTCTCATAGTCTGGAGGCTAGAAAGTCCAAGATCAAGGTGCTGGCAGATTCGGTATCCAGTGAGACCCTGTTTCCTGGTTCACAGAGGATTGCCTTCTTGCTGTGTCCTCACCCAGTGGAAGGAGCAAGGGAACATTCTGGGGTCTCTTTTATAAGGGCACTAATCCCACTCATGGGGGCTCTACCCTCCTGACCTAATCACTTCCCCGAAGTCCCACCTCCTGACCCTATGGCATGGCAGTCAGGTTTCAGCGCATGAATTTTGGAGGGATGCAAACATTCCGTCTGTAGCACTGCCATCAGTTCTTTCCTTAAGAGTGGGTTTTGGGGGTGCCTGCGTGGCTCAGTGGGTTGAGCCGCTGCCTTCAGCTCAGGTCATGATCTCAGGGTCCTGGGATCGAGCCCCGAGTCGGGCTCTCTACTCAGCGGGGAGCCTGCTCCCCTCTCTCTCTCTCTCTGCCTGCCTCTCTGCCTACTTGTGATCTCTGTCAAATAAATAAATAAAATCTTTTAAAAAAAGAGAAAAAAAGTGGGTTTTGGGGGCGGGTGAGAGCACTGGTCGCCTGGACTATCTAAGTTAAAGTACTATTTGGCCAGGATTCTGTCCAGGGTACAACCTTAGCCTGTGCGATGGGAGACATGGAGAACCACAAAAATTCCTGTTCTCTGAGGTTGGTTCAGAAGAGTTTTAAAGATGTTCTGAAGTGATGAAGAAGAACCACAGAAACATGGAGAGGGATCTGGAAGTTAGACAACTGCCTCCGTTGGCTTTTCAAGGCAGCTGTCAGTCTGGAAAATTTTCATCCCACCATGCTTAGTGGGGATCTTGCTTCTCATCCGGGTGAAAGGCCTGCCTCCACCACAGTGTGGTTCAGCTGCCCACTGGCTCTGGAGTTCTCCCTGACTCCCACCAGCAGCTCAGCGCTTCAGGAAAGCTCAGACTAGAAGACCAGCGATGTTTCTGGACCTGTGTGATGGTGGGGCCATGTCTACTGGTAGTTTCTGAGGGAAATGCACGGCAGGTAAATGAGACAAAATATTGCAAATGACTTCGGGTGGTTGCTTCAGCCATTTTTCAGTTATAAAAGCCAGGTCTATGTTCCCGCAATGAAAATTCTACCAGACTGTAGTGCCATCTACATGGCTGGGCGCTTCCAAATCTGTATCTTCATGGCTTGGTTTTTGTTTGGTTGAGAAGATAAGCAGATGGACATGTCTGCAGGGTTAGAAGATGAGTGAAGGCTCTGGTGTCAACCCAGAGCTTCTGGGTGTAGGATGCAACCGACGGCCAGGCACACTGTACGCGTGGGGTATTACTGCCCAACGACTGGAATAACAGCTCGTGAAATGGCTGCAAACTCCGATTATCCATTTCCGTCTCCTTCTCCCTCCAACAGTGTGATGCTATACATCGCAGGGCTATTACTTCACTCATCACATGAACCTTTGGCCTAGTGACTTATCCCTTGAGGCATGCTATAATCACTGAGAAATGCGTTCCCCGTCAGTCTTATTGCTTAATTATGGCTCTATTTTAGGCTCCTAGAGTCATTTGGCTTGGAACGACCTCTCTCCTATGTGATCTTGGAACACACATTCATGTTGAGTTATCCTTGAGTTCACACGGGTCTGTTCCATTTCCACCTTGCTCTGGCTTGGGCAGTAATTACTGCTCTTTGATTCGGCAACACCTGCAGGCACTGTAATGAGCTCTTATCTTTACGCTACTCTCCACATAGGACACCACCAACCCTCTTGTCAGAAAGGCATGTACTTCCTTTTTCTAATACTTGGGGTTTTTTTGCACTGATGAATCCCAGTGGCCCCCTCTTTTAAATCATGCAAAAACCTCCTCTTTTCCCAATACTTACTGTGGTGGTGACTATAATGTTTTTTGAACTCAGAATGTGTACATGTTGTGTACCAGAGGCTTTTTGTTGTTTTTAGTTGGGCGTGTGTTGCCCCTTATTGCCGAAGGCAAACTGAAAGATAGGGCAGGCCCTAGATACATTCATAGATTGTGGGGGGGGGGGGAGTGGACAGAATATTTAAAATTAGCAGTGTTCTAAAAATTTGGGACGTCTGGAGGATGCAACCATGTTGTTGTGTTCCAACTGGTCATCTTGCCTCCCATCAAGAAGACATGTTCTGTATCAGCCTTTGCGTGTACATCTTGGTCCTTCAGGTAGGTGATAAGCTTAAGGACAAAAGGGGCAGATCATATACCTCTCACATGGCTCTGTCCATGTATGTAGCTACATACAGTGGTTTAATCAACTGCATAAAGAGATAATGTTGCATTTTCAAGACAGCTGTTTGGGATTAGGAGCTTGCAAAAGTAGCTGACATTAAGGTAAAGGCAGATGGAGAATAGTGTCCTGCTTCGTCCCTCCAGAGAGTAGCTCAAGTCAGGCCTGGGGCAGATCTACATTGAGAGGGGGTATAATTACCCTGGTCCGGAGTCGCCCCAGGTCTTGTCTGGCAGACTGAGTTATATCTATCAGGGCCGTGTAAAATGCTGACTTGGCTCCTTAGAAATACAAAACCCAAAACATCATTTATAAAGGTCACTGGGAATGGCCTGGGTCAGAATAACTTGAGTCCGTTTTGTGCCAATGTTTCAGAAGAGGAAGTTGCTGAATACTTAGATAAAGCTCCTAGAGAGTACTGTGTTGCTAAATCCAAACAAAGAATGAGAGACGTTTACAGCTGAGTTTTTACTCTATAATTCAAACGCCGATCTAGCAATAATGTATGTTCTAGAAATTCCAATCAGAGATTTCTATCATCTGACTTGGAAACCAGCTGTGCTCTCAGTGAGTACAAAGATTTACCACCCGCAAGTGCTGTAATTCAGCAGAATTATGCAGAGGTGAAAAGCATGAAAAACTCTCACTGTATTTTAAATGCAATGAGAACGGTGCTTTAAGAAATTCTCCGAAACCTCTAAAAATGGTTCTATTTTAAGAAAGTAGTAGGAATCAAGGTATCAGAACTCTTAAATGCAGGAATACAAGTTTACCCTTCAGAGTATGGTTTTTTAAGACAATGAGTGGACATTACTGCCACTGGTTATCTTTCAAACAGAACAAGTGAGAGAACACAAAGTAGTTAACTCCTAAATTACACATCACGTTACTAAGAGCCCTGATAACCTTATGCTCCAACGATTTGAGAAGTAGAAGCAAGAGAAAAAAGGAGTTTAACAACGAAGAGGGACAGCTCTAGAAAGTGCTCCCATAAACTCAGGGCAGTAATTTTGAACCAATAAGTTCCTTCACAGAAAGTAACAATTATGTGTGGATTTATGCATCCTTAAATCAAAAGTCTTTCGAATATGTTTTAATATTTTTAAAAGATATCAGGGCTACCCTGGCAAAGCCAGTGCATATGGGCCTCATACCAGTAAGCTCCCCCTTCCTCATCTGCTCTTACTCCTCCCACACATGGAATACAGCTGCCTTGTGCAAAACTGATGCAATATAACTTTGTCACTTATATCATCACCTGAGCACTCGGATACCACCCTGGGAAAGCCAAGCAAAGCAAGTTTTTCAAAATAATGGTATCAGCGGACCATTTATAGACATATTTGAGAGCATTTCACAAGCACAAACACAATCCCTGAATGGGTTATAAAACAAAAATTTCAAGCGGAGGGATGCAGTGAACTTTACGGCCTGATACGTGTTTAAGAGATAGACCAAGCGTTTTAGTTTTTTTCGACCGGCGACGTTACTAGCACTTTACATTTACGCCGACACGCCCTCCGTGAAATCTCCGGCTCTCAAATCCCTCCTCCGTGAGGTAAGATGGCAAAATCACACGATCTCTGAGGTCACTTCTAATTCCTTTACTTCATGGTTCTCCTTTCTCCATCTACCTTATAAATACTCTGACTGAGAAGTAGATTGTAGACCCCTGTATGGAGCTGATCTTCGAACCGCATTCACTGATGAATTTTCCTTAACAGAGGCTCACACGAAAGCAGATGACTGCATCTACCACAGGGAGACACAGGCGCGTGACCACCACGGAGCGTGTAAGAACACGTACTAAAGTGCTTGAGGCTTTTTTAAAGAGTAAACAAAAGACCACATTATAGATGTATCAGACTCATTTATTATTTAGAAAAATAAGAGTATATTGGACAACGATGCTTTCAGTTTTTATGACTATCATTCATAAATAAAAAGACAACTATCTATATAAACGCCTCTGTTTAGATAAGTCAGTAATGGAAAGCTATAATTTTAACTCAAATTACATAATATAAAAATACACAACTCATCCACACTGCTAGGATACCCTCAAACAAACTCATTTAAAAATAGAATGTCCCCAACTTTTTCAGCATTACTATAAATACAATATTACATTTGTCCTTATTTTCTCTTATAACAGTTCTTTTTTCAAGACTTAAAATGTAGTATTTGTATTTTTTGGAATTTTTGATATATAGATCACGATTTAATTTGAATTCACAGATTCTGTGACAAACCAACAGTATTTACTTATACATTGACATACAGCACAACATGGTGGCCAAGTATTAATGACAATAATTAACAAACTATTAAAACATTAAGAAAATCATCATTTTAACAATTTAAATGTTTTATGATCATTTACATCCAACACATATTTACGAATAACTTTAGAAAGTGTATCAATTTTTTTGATAGGTTTCCTATATTATTTTCACCCTCGCTGTAGAAATGTTTTTGCTGTCTAGATTTAATCGATGTGCTGATTAAAGACATGTATTAACAGTAAAGTTACATGTATTAGTGTTATATTTGTGTGTGTGTATCAAGTAATCCAAACTTAGGGTGTGAATCAAAGCCATTTAGAAGGCAAATTGAAGACAAAAATAACATTACTTAAGCTGTCTTTTGTAAACTGCATCTCCCAAGTTGTGTTTTGCAGCTCTAGTTATGATCCAATAAACAATTCAACATGCTACTTTTGTTTTTTTTCTCCTTCTGCCTCTTTTTCACATGTTAATTTTGGTGTCTCTTTACTGACCACACAAAATAGGACTCTCATCATCAACACCTCTCCTAGGAGAAGTCAAATGAGTTCGATGAGGTGTTGAGTATTATTTTCCCTTTTACTTTTCCATATTTACCTGGTCCAATGACACTCTTAACCATGTAGTTTTTCTTCTGTCTTTTTAGGTCGTCTGTTTCCCCCCAGTTATCAGGGTACACCAAGGGAACTGTCCCTGGATCAAGGTGAACTGTGCGCCTCCATACAAAATTATCATCATGTGAGGGTTTAGAATGTCAAACATGTTCTACAAAAACTAACCAGGGATTCAAAAATTAACACCGTTTTAAAGACGCATTTATCCAAGCTCATGGCGTGATCTCCAGCAGAAGCGTGCGCTACTGAACCCTGTACTAGCCACATGAACAAACGCCGGCACTTCATGTGGTCAGAGCAGCTGAAATGGCCTTTACAGGAGTTTTAATTTCTTGATTTTGGCCTGGATTTTGAAGGGGAATGCTGCTGGGATTTTCACACTGTTCATTTATCTTCAGGGAAGTGGTGTGTTCTTGATGATTTTTGCTCTCTCCGGCAAATCCTAATGTCACACTCTCCCCAGAAGGCTGAAACGGCCTCTCCAAGTGAAGCACCTGTTTCCCTGCTCCGGTTTCTTGTTCCTGCAGCAACCTCTCCACCTCCACCTCGAGCTCCAGAGTCTCCTCGTCAGCTTGTACATCCAGCTGCTGCATCAACTCTTCCAACTTCTTAGCCTTGCGGAGCTCGTTCTGCTGTATGATTGTACAGAGGTGCTCAGTGAGGCGCTCTTTAGTCTCAGTCTTGCGCTGTAGCTCTAGCTTCGCCGCGACATACTCTGCTTCAGCCCTGTCATAGCGCTTCCTGTAGGGACAGGTACAAAGATCGGTCCGTTGGTTTTCCACTTAAGAAGATATTCAAAGGAGGGCCTAGAAACAATAATTAAACTCCAGAACTGGGAAAAAATCAAGAAATATAATGCAGATACGGATACCCATATTATATGCACACTTGTCCTACATGTCAGACAAACCAGGCTGGTGATGCTGAAACTTTTACAACATCCACATTTGGACCCTCCTAATGTAACGACATTCTTCCGCAATCATTTCCTCTTCCCGAAGCTGGGCTTGGATGAAAGCAGGCTGAGAGGTTAATTCAGTGGTGAGCTAGCTCTGGTCAGGGAGAGCCCTGATTTGTAGTGTTTCTCAACTTCCGTATTATAACTATCACCACCACGGCCAACTTCAGGCTGTTAATGTGACATCACTGATTGCAGAACTGGAAAGAGATACACAAAATCTGCTCTCATGAACCAATGTAACCTAGCTCCAGCACACAACTGGTCAGAATGTATGAGAGGCCAAACAAAATAAGAGAAGAAAATCTGTATCTCTTAACAGATAAGAAAAGGAAGAAGAATTTTGGTAGAGAAGGATATGGACAGTGGTTGCAAGGTGAATGTAAATGATACTAGGTGAGGCAAGAAGCAAGCATCAAGTAGAACAGAAACATTTCAGGATAGGTTTAGGATGGGCTTCTCAATGCTGGCACTACTGACCACTTGGACATAACATTCTCTGTTCTAGGGAGCAGTCCTGTACATTGCAGGACGCACAGCAGCATCAGGGGCTTTCTCCCACTCCGCTGGTAGCACCCAATATTTGTAATAACCAAAAAGGTCTCCAGATGCTACCAAAAATCTCCTCAGGGGCAAAAACTGCCCCCAGTTGAGAATCCCTGGGTTAAGTTGTTCCCTCTCCATTCTGCAACAATAGACTACTGTTAGACTTTGTTTAGGACATTTTTTCTATTTACATATATATATACACACACACATATATACACATATACATATACATACATACATATATATATATATATATATATATATTTTTTTTTTTTTTTTCATTCCAAAGATAGGTAACACCAATCTTAGAAGTAAGGTAATTCTACTGGGGAAGTCACCCTGTAATGTCTTTTTTCCTTTGTATTAGGTTGACACAAAAAGAAAAACTATCATATGTCAGTTCACTGTCTTTTACCTTTTCTTTTTCTTTTTTTTTTTGGCCAGGAAAAGAGACTGGCCCACATTTATCAACTAATTGTTTAGTTTAATAACCACTAACAGTTGTGAAAGTCATGGTGACTTACCTGTTATGACTGCCTACATCAACTCAATGTAGTAAGTACTTTCTGGCACTACAGTTACAGCAAAACAGAAACAGTTATATCTCCTAACATAAGATTCTCTGTCTTGAAAAAGAATATACTGAAAAAATGAAAGGCTTTGATTTTTAGAAAAGCTATGGTTCAAAACCTGTCTTTGCCATTTACTGTGTATGTACCTGTTTTGGTCAAGACCTTTTTTGAATGTAAAGAACAGATATCCAGTCAAACTAGCTCAGGTGAAAAGTGGGTTTTATTGTAGGATACAAGAGGCAATCTCACAAGCATGTCATCAGAATCAAAAACTATTCTCTTTAATGCTCAGAAACCACAGTTTCTCTCATTTTGGCTTTCCGATTGTACTCCCAGCCCAATATGGCCACCAGCTGTGGCTCTGCATCATATGCACTCCACTCAGTTTCTCAGTGCTCCAGTTCCGGTGGGGGGAGGCTCGGGGAGGGAGGGAACCAGGCTGGCTGAGCATGGCGCATCAGTTTGGACAGAGCTCCTGGCGTCCAGCCAGGCCACCGACTCCTATTTAGCCTCTGGATTGAATGTTCTGGAGTCGGTGGCCCATCCTTGTTTTAAGCAGGTGTGGCCCAAGGGTCAGCACCATGAGTATGAAACACACCTGGTTCCTAAGGAAGAGGCTGGAGAATATACGTGCAACGTCTGAAAATTCTAGTACAGCGATCCTTGGTAGTAAGTTCACCTGAGTTTCGGTTTATTTGTAAAATGGCAATGATATTATTACTTCATAGGAGCATTAAGATTATGCGGTGTAAACAGGGAAAGTGTCTCGCCCAGTCCCGGGCAGGCACTGAAGAAACAGAACTTCTTCAGAGCACCAGAATCCAAAAGTGTTATCACTAAACACGTAGTGTATCTCAAGCTAAAATTAGGCAAAGTTTCAGGACTTGGTGTTTATACTTGAAAACTGTTATTTACATAATGTTCATTTGCCATTTTTTTTTTTTTACCATCACGTAGTAACTCTAAGAATGAGAAAACTAGCTGTTTTTCAATTATCCTCTAGGATAAAAGAATTGTTCCAAAGGAGCCTTGTTGGATATGTGAATCCCTCATTTTCAAACTTTGTAACATGTCCTGTTTATGAATGTTGTTGCATCAAGCTTAAGAGCTCTGACAACATCTCCACGGGTATATGAATACTTTGCCCCATCCCCCAACTCAAACCTCCTTTCTGTGGTCTGGGGTCTCCCTCAGCCAGCCAGAGTCAGCTAGTAAAGATTTACTGACTGGGCTCATGAATGCTGAATTGAAATTAAAGTTGCAAATAGGTCCCTAGGTTTCCATTGATCTTTTACCCTGGATAAATCACTGAAGATTTTGCATTTTGTTTATTTATTTAAAGTTCTTCTGGCCAGAAACATGCATATATATTCATGTACAGAGTGATTTATGTTTGAAATGTTGATTAATTTCACAAACTGCACTGCGAGCCGGAGGGTCGGGTGGCTAATACCAAATCAGAGTATGATGACGTTTTGGAACAGAATAGTAAGAGCATTATACGTAATGCAGTAAAATAAATTGAACTGGAAATGTAATTACAGAATTGTGTTGTTATTTTAAAGGGACATCGAGTGATTTAATGAATGTTATTTAAAGGATTCTAGAATCTGTCCCTTGGTTTTGGTATCCTGATATTTTTTAAGAACTCAATCATTAACCCTCGGCATGCTGTTTGGTTCCATCAGTCCACTTTTAGTTTTCTCGTTTCTTTTCCAAACAGTTCTAACTATTTGTAAGGATCAACATATCAAGGTTCTTATACTAAGAAAGGATAGAATAAAACTACATTTTACAATTACTATATGGGCCCATTGGATCCTTTTATACATCTGAGATACACTGTAGGACTGTTGAGATAGGATATATTGTTCCTATATCTTAAAATATTTTGCCATTTTACCACCCTGGGAATTATTTCCTTATTACTCATCAATTATTCCCATTTATGCAGAAAAACATTAATAAAAAAACAGAGAATGACGGAATGACCTAAAGATGATGCCCCAGTGAAAATAAATAATCATTGTTTAGTTTCCTTATTGTTTTGTTCAAAGTATTACATCATCTTTCAAAAAGATCTAAAAAAAAAAAAAAAAGACTAGAAACACCGTATCTGTAATCTATTTGCAGTTTTCAGTAAACACACTTCAGAATTAGTATTTTTCATTTCCTGCCCACAGTGACAAAGTAGAGAAAGTTGACAGATGAAGACATTTCGCAGCTATTAGACAAATCAAAAGACAAATGTTGTGGTAGGTAAAAAACATGGCCACCCACAGATAGTCACTCCCTAATCCCCAGAATCTGTGAATCTTACCTTACAAGGTAAAAGATGTGATTAAGTTAAAGATTCTGAAAGGAGTTTATTCTGAATCATCAGTTGCACCCTAAATACAATCACATGTATCCTTTTAAGAAAGAGGCAGAGAAGTTTTGAGAGAGAAGAGGAGGAAGCAATGTGACTACAGAAGCACAGAACTTGGTGCAGCACAAGCCACGGAGGACCCGCAGCTCCCACGAACTGGGAGAGGCAAGGAAGGGATTCGGCCCTGAAGTCTCTGAAGAAGACCAACCCTGCCGACGCCCTGATTTCAAACTTCTGGCTTCCAGAAATGTAAGAGAATAAATTTCTGTTGTTTTAAATCACCCAGTTTGTGGTAACTTGTCACAGCAGCCTAGTATCAGCCTAGTATCGGAACCTAATATCAAGGCCGAAACAGCAGTCTAGGTTCTAGACGGTGAAACGATCCCAGACCGTGAAGTCTCAAGAGTACGAGACTTCAGAAAAACATGTCCTAGATGAACTTTCTCAAGCTGAGAGTCAATGAATGAAAAATACATTTCTGAGGATAAAAAGGAAACATTATTCTCTTGGAGTTAATAATTCCAACAGAAAGAACTCGATCACACAGTATTTTAAGTACTTGGACTGTCTTGTGTTGTGAAAGGATGTAATTGCATTCTTTCAGCTTTTCATGATGTTGGGAGTCAAACGTTACTTGACACAAAGAGGTCTGCTATGCTTACATTCTTACTAAAATTGTTAATAAAGCTGTTTTCCACAATCCCTATTATTTTTACTTCTATAAATTATACAGAAAACATTTATGTATATATGTGTGTATGTGTATGCACGTGTTTGTGTATATGTCAATGGGTGTGTCTATTAAACACAGATAGCAAACACCGATTATAGTATTTCCTGGTCCACGAAGGGTCAAAGAAATGTTCTACACACAGCCACTCTGTTTCACAAGCTGGTCTAATGCAGCATATGGCAGCCTGGTAATCACAGATGGGAACAGCAGCACTAATTCTCTCAATTTGCTTCACTCAAAGTGTTGGTCTCCTTAAAGGGATCTACTCTAACAATGCCCTACAGAAACCAATTTTAAAGCAAAGTCTGGACTATTCATTATCTAAGAACCTTTTGTGGACATTGCACTGTACTAAAAAAATATAATAACAGTTTTATTTAAAAAGAAAAAACACAAGATCTCCAATAGAAACTGGCTGCCCTGGGGATTAGCTACCAGTAGAAATCTAAACCACAATACGGTATCACCAACCTCTAATTTCTCAATAACCACAGATGTAAATTCAGAAAATGTCCTAATCACTGGTCCTAATCACAATTGTCTATGGCTTCTCTTTGATTTCTCTCAACACCTTAGCTTTTTAAAAACAGCCTCACACATACAATATGGATATTCACATACAACTATGTCAGTATCAGTACCACGAGAAATTGCCATCTTTGTTAAAAGACGTAAAATTTTATCTCAAATTTTTTACTATGTAAAAACTTACTAAAATTTCATTAAACACATTTATATATTACAGGATGTTTTCTTCTTTAACCAGTAATCCAACCTTCTTTGTGTTCTCTGAAGACTAAAACTGACATTTCTTATATTATGTTCAGGAAACAAACGTACCCTTCTCCAACCTCCTCTACCACAGAATTAAAATATAATGACATGGTTTTCTGTAAAGGTAACCATAATAATCTGAATTATTCATACAAAGGGCTACAAAGGCCTAAGAATGTTCCCCTGGTAAACTTAAGTTACAGAGAATAAAATACACTGAAAATCCAGAATTAGTTTTATCTTAATAAAATCTTGGTTACCTCCTTAGTGACCTTATTAATAGAAATCTCCAGTTATCAGCTACTGATGACATTAAGTTAAGCAGTTAATTAATAAAGGCAACCCATTAAGCCTAATAACATATGGTCAAACAACAATTACGAAAATCACAAGGACACCACAAACCTCTTTCTTAATAAACCCTGAGTTAAAAACCACAATCAAGCATTTCTGCTTTATTAAACTGTTCAATAAACATTCTGATGCTGTGGTTTACCCTGGACTAATGAGGCATTCTGATTGATTTCTAGTGTTACAGAGAGAGATGCAAAACTGAGTCATTAGCATGGCATTCCCTTGTGAAAAAAGACAATTCAGGATGATTAAAGCAATGCTGAAAGGACTAAAAACCCTGAAATTGGACCTAATTTTTTGCCCTTTTATCTGCTTGCAAAGTTCATGTAATCCTTTACATGTGTTAGTTCATTTAAAAAATTCTCCATGATGAATTTTTCACTAAAAAATGCCAATGATTGAAACCAAGAAAACACATGATAGCAAACTATTGTATCAGAATATAATCGAAAAGAAAAACAAAAAGAGGAAAATCTTCAAGTTTTCAAGACAGAGTGGTATTTTCTTTAAAATACTCATAGGCTTTTTTAAAAAAAAGCTAGATTTTCTTTCTTTGATGAAAACTGAAATGAGAATTTAGGCTAATCTCTAAGGACCATCTCAGATAACCAAAATTTCTTAATAGAAAGAGTAGAGTTGATGTTAGAACAACAGAATTTGGGGACAAGTCATTTAGACATTTAGAGTCCCAAACATTACACAGCTGATGGTTTAGCAAGAAAGACTAAAATGTAAATAAATAATGCAAGAAACGCTCTAACAGGAATATGAACTAGGGTGGGACAAATTTAAGGAAGACTTCAAGAAGAAGAGATGCTGCATTTAGTACAAAACAGGAATAGAGCACCTAACGGTATTGTTATGAGGCTTCAATGACAACATACCTGAGAGCTCCTGGCTCTGCTGGCAATAAACATTAATTTGCTCTGACTGCTGGGTCAGAGTTCTCTCAACTCACCGCGCACATGAATACTCGAGGCTGGCCTGATCGATCCGGTTTCTGAGGATTCCAATGTCAGCTGACACCATGTCATCTAGAGCCTGTAACTCCTTTTGAATCCGCTTTAGTTTCAAGGTCTCTGCTTGAGTTCTTTTAGATCTAGAAAAATGATAGAAAAATAAAAACACTTTAAAATCATGTATCTATACACAATATTAAGTGGAAAAAAAGCAACCTACTATATATATAATATGATTTTAATGTATAATTTTTAAAAATTAGAAAAAAAAAACCCAGCACAAATTGAAATAAAACAAATGCTGGCAACATTTTGGTTTATCTCTAAGACTGCATTTGTGCTGTTTTCCCTTATTATTCCAATACACAAAGGAAAATGTAAGATTTAAAAAAAAAAAAAAACAACGAATAGTTCACTTATAGGTCTATATTCATTCCATGAGGATGAGAATAAACATTGAAAGAATGCATCTGTATTCTCTTTACATGGAGCATCCAACAAAGCTTTCTAAATTTCTAGCCTTAAATTCTTGCTAAGCCCATTTTCATGTGTCTGACACTTAGTGGACAAAGAACCGATGCCTGTATTAAACACCATTTCTTTTTTTTTTTTTTTTTTTAAAGATTATTTGTTTATTTGATAGCCAGAGATCACAAGTAGGCAGAAAGGCAGGCAGAGAGAGGAAGGGAAGCAGGCTCCCCGCTGAGCAGAGAGCCCGATGCGGGGCTCGATCCCAGGACCCTGGGATCATGACCTGAGCTGAAGGCAGAGGCTTTAACCCACTGAGCCACCCAGGCGCCCCTAAACACCATCTCTTTATATTTTTTGGTTTTAACCCATTTCCTCCAAAGTTTTGTTACTTTAATTTTTGCTTTTTCGGCAATACTACAGTTCCTCAAAATTCCTTCTGGGGCTCAAAACCAAATACTCTTTTTTTCCCCTTTGTTTAAAAGCACATTCAACTTCAGTACCCTCACCACCCCCAAACACATGACACAATGAAGAAACAACAAATACAAAAGCCAACCTTCAATCTGATTTCACTTATTTCAAAGTTTCATGCCCATTCTCATAGAATAAAACTCCCCCCAAAAACCACCATATTGCCACTTATAACCTCCCGATTTCTACTCCATTATGCATCTTCACTTGTTTTCTGCTTACAAAAGTTAACAGTAAGTACTTCACTAGTGCGTTTATTAATAATCTAATCAGGTTATGTTTCCTTACATTTCTGCCTGTATCAATACTTTTTGTCTTCAACCAAATGCAAATAAAGAACAAGTGTTGAGCCTATAAATCTTTTTGTAAAATCCCCAGTGAACAGCCTCCCCAACCACTTCCAAACTGAAGACTAGTAACTGAAGTGATTTCTAAAATCACTTTTCACTTTCAATAATCATGTTGTTTTTTTTCTTGAAATGTAAGTTCAGTTAGTTGCATATTTCCTGTTTCATGAAAGATCAAGGGGGACCAGCTGAAGAAAAAAAAATCATTTTCAAATACGTATATCCCTGACAGATAAAATTCTGAATGACTCATATACCTACCTGCCCTTCTCTCTAGCCCTGTCCCTTCCCCTCCCCCAACATATACACCAGCTTCAATAACCAACAGTTTTGCCAGGTTTTTCTGAAGATCTGAAAAGAAAATGCCAACAATATCGCTTGCATTTCATTCTTACTATTCTCAACCATTATTTCACTGACTAAGTTCGGTTTCCTGAGGCCACAGCACATTGGAAATTACAAACTAAAAGGGCAGAAAGATTGGGTGAGAGAGGTGGAAAGTGGCTCAAATGGGAATGTTGCTGTTGGAGGCTAGCACAACGTAGTAAAGGAAAAACAAACTGACACTGGGAGGTGACAGAAAAATCGAAGTGCATATTAATAGGGCAGAGCGCTCACAATGCTGACCTTGAATCACTGATGAAAGGCTGTATCATGTATTAGCGAGGGCAGGTAAATTATTCAAGAAAAATGTCCACAGAAAACACAATTAAGATTTCTGGGAGTGGAAGTCACCTATGTGGAATAAACAATCTTACTCTTTTACATGTCGCATGACTAAAGCCTCCCCATGTCAAAATTAAAACCTGCATTTGTTGCTAATACACTTAACCTGATGGCTATTCACCATTTCCTTAGGATGTGTAGATGGTTAAAACAGAAAATACTGATGTTGATTCTGAAGTTCTAACTGCATCTGTATTCACAAATTCGGTATTATTTAGGCTTACGAAGTCCTCCTCAATAAATGAAGGCTGGAATTTCAGTATCATTTATAAAAGATAATTTGTTTAGCTTTAAAAGTAACACTGTAGAGGGGTGCCTGGCTGGCTCAGTCAGTAGAGTATGTGACTCTTGATCTCGGGGTTGTTGAGGTCAAGCCCCATACTGGGCATGGAACCTACTTTACAAAAAACAATCAAAAAGGAATGTTGTAGAGAAAATGTCAATTTATCAAAAGAGACAAGGGGAAACAAATAGAGAACACGACAGAACCGATTACAGGTTACTAATAACCTCTCCTAGTTCAGGTGCCTCACCTTTCTGCAATAGCTTTAGCCAAAAGAGCTTTCTTACGTTTATTTTTCTCTTCCATTAGCCGTTGTTCTTGCTGGAGAACTTCCCAACGAGACTTTTCTTGCCTAGGGAACAAAAAATTTAGAAAAATTAGTTTCTGAAACCCCATCCTACACCTTACCAGGCTTAGCCCCACTTTGTGTAAAATTTAATCAACCAGATTATGTATATTTTCTTTCAAAAACCCTCTTAAAAGGAACCCATCTGCAGCTCGTTATTTTGTGTTCTAATAGGAACCAAGATTATGATTTGAAGTCAAGAAGCCTTACATAAACTGGACCTTTGAAATCCATTATATGTATATAATCTAGGAAGCCACAAACTGGAAGCCAGAGTACTATGGCATTTCTTAGGAGAACAAAGAAAGTTGTATAGGTTAATTATGTATTATATGCAAAACGGAGAGCAAAATAAATTGGCATGTAGTTAATACCACGTTTTATCTTTTAGAGTTTCTATACTGAAAGTCTCTACCACTTAACACTCTCAGGATAATAAACAACATTGATTTCATTCTTTTTTTTTTTTTTTTTAATTTGCTTACTTCCAGCTCTCAAACATTTCTCTTTCTTTTTTTTTTTTTTTTAAAGATTTTTATTTATTCATTTGTCAGAGATAGTGAACACAGGCAGACAGAGAGGCAAGCAGAGGCAGAGGGAGAAGCAGGCTCCCCGCTGAGCAAGGAGCCCGATGCGGGACTCGATCCCAAGACCCCGGGATCATGACCCGAGCCGAAGGCAGCTGCCCAACCAACTGAGCCACCCAGGCGTCCCTCAAACATTTCTGAACAGAGTAAAACACCATGAGCTAGGGTGTGAATGCCGGGCCACCAAGAAACTTCAAAGATCTGAAAA
Source organism: Martes martes (assembly GCF_963455335.1). Classification (NCBI taxonomy): domain Eukaryota; kingdom Metazoa; phylum Chordata; class Mammalia; order Carnivora; family Mustelidae; genus Martes; species Martes martes. Next base: position 66,626,341 of record NC_137903.1, read on the forward strand.
TAGCCTTCCATCTGTTCAACCTGAGAGACTTAGATTCAAATTTCTCATAAATTCAACAACTTGATATCAACTCGAACAAGGTCACAATGAAGCTATTCATTCCTTTTATTGTCATTTCTTATGGCCATCGTATCAAAATTCTCTAGTCCCAGACCTGGTAACCAGGTCCATATTTACCACTTTTCTTCCCACTCCCAGCGCCTCCATCCTGCAGCTGGCACTGGTCACTCTCACTTTCACGATCGCAGGCATCTTCTCACCCAGTGCTGGAGTTCCAGCTCAGCCAGCGCCCTCCCCTGAATGCGCCGCCGTGCTGACACCTCCATTGTCTCTAACCTCTGTTTTGCTCAGAGTCTCTCTCCCCGGAGGCCTTCGGGATACACGACGGCATCAGGGAGCTCAACAGACAGGAAGCCTCAGCTTCCACATCCTTCTTCATCTCCCTCATTCTCTACTATTCTCTGCCCTCACTTCTGCCTCTTCCAGAGATGTGAGATGCCATCTCTGAGCATTCTGTAGGATAGACCTTTCCTTTCCCCTTCTTATAGGCTCAGAATTCCTTCTTTTCAACAACAGTCCCCCAAATTGCATGTCTTCTAGGAAAATTTTCCCAAGTACTTAAAAAAAATTCTTTTTCCTAACAACATTCAATCTAAATTGTCCAGCTCAATTTAAACCCACCCTCCCCTACTTGTCTCAGGTCTGTGCAGATAAGCTACATTTAAAGACATTTAAATGTATGCACTTGTTCAATGTTGTTTTCAGAATTCATGTGGCTTTGTATCTCTTGTAAAAATATCTCTGGGTTGTGAACTCATAGCACAGAATCTGGATCAGAGAAATCCTAAGATACTGTGAGACTCAGAAAATGGAAAACAGAAACAAATGCCACCCTGATAAACCAGGAGGAAATAAACATGAGTGGATATTAAAACACAAGCTATAGGATAAATATTTTGAGAATTCACAAGTGATAGAATGGCAATTTCCATAAAGAATGTCTCTAAACTAAATTCTGGAGGTAGTTTCTAATAAAAGCACATTAAACAAAGAATAAAAAAAAATCTAATGATGGAGCTGAATTGTTTTATTAGTCCTCTCCATTTCAACTTTCCTTTGACCATCCCTTCGTATCTCTTCACAAATGGATCCAGAAAGACCTATATGTGAACCCCAACTCTGCTACTTACTAGCTATGTATTTGCTTTGGGAATAAAATTATCTTTTATGAGTCCAAGATATCTATGCAGTGAAAATCATGAACAGGTACTGTAAGCTGCTGCAAAGACGAAGTGACGTAACATGTATGGCATGCCCAACACTGACGGGTTTACGATACATTTGCAGGTAGGATTCTTTAACAGGTTATGCATTATACTTCTAGGTTAGAACATAAAGGAGAAAATGTTAAAACTATTATTTCTTCAAAGCCTAACTGAGGAAAAAAAAGTAAAATGGAAAAAAGTCTCACAGATATATAGACTTACTAACAATTCCACTTTCTTTTTTTCCATTTTGCAATCTGGCTTTGGGGGCAGAACCTCGGCGTTTTTGTGACTATCATGGGAATTCTCAAGTCCCAGTTCCCTTGGTGGACTTTCAGTCCCCTGTGGTTTTCCATCACCAACAGGAGAGGCGAGGGTAAGAGGACCAGGAGGAACCTGGAGAGAAGAATGTGGTTCTGGACTATTAAAGCCTGGTTTTGGTGCAGAAAGCAGCTGCTCTGCAGGTCCGGAGCTGGATCCATCCTGAAGTCCAAGTTTTTGGCTTTGCTCTTGAAGAGCTTTTTCCCGCTGAAGTTGTTGTCGACTTTTCTTCACAGGGAGACGTCGCTGTGGTTCAAATGGATCTGTGTGAAAAAGAGAATGGAGAAAAATTCCCTTGTGTGAGCAGCAAATAGAATTTCTCTAAGAAAATAAAGGATTAACATTAAACTTTGATAATAATTCTACAGGGCTTCTTCCTTCTTCCCTACCACAAAAGCCCAGGGAAAAACAGCCATCTTCCTATAGCATTTTAACAGTACTCCAATCACACTGTTAATATTAAAAAAAAAAAAAAAAACTGTCCCAAATCAAAATTTACCTTAAAAGAAGTCCATTTGTCTGTTGAGTTAGGGCTCAGAATAAAAATGCAAGATTTCTTTTTCAACTTGAATTGAGAACTGCCTCAAGAATCAACTAATTTGACCAAACAAGGTAGACAAATGAATCCTTGATTGGTCTTAAATTTGATTTATGATTCTATCTGTTCTCCTGAACTAAAATGGTGGCTGCATTTACAGATAGGCTACACCTTTCTTAACTAACAGCAGATCTTAGGCCAATCTGATACACAGGTAGATGCTAATGCACGAAGTATAACTGAATGAAATCTCTTATTTCCAAGAATGCTAGTTAACCCTCAATTGTTAGCTTTCGTCTTCCAGAGCAGAGCAAGGTTGTGTTCCCCAAAGTCAGTTAGCCATTAACCAATATACGCAAGCTAATTTTTTTTAAAGATTTTATTTATTTATTTATTTGACAGACAGAGATCACAAGTAGGCAGAGAGGCAGGCAGAGAGAGAGGGAGAAGCAGGCTCCCCACTGAGCAGAGAGCCCAATGCGGGGGCCCGATCCCAGGACCCTGGGATCATGACCTGAGCCGAAGGCAGAGGCTTTAACCCACTAGAGCCACCCAGGTGTCCCTGCGCAAGCTAATTTTAATAGCAGCCTAAGCAAACCAATAAGGAAGATAAAACAACTGGGAGGAATTTTTTTTAAAAAAGCACCCCATTTAATACCCCATTATACTTTTTGGGTTATCCATGCCAGTGTTAACCTTATAAGACAGAGTATGGGAGAATTTACTCACAATCACACTGTATTTATTAATAAGATCTGTAAATGGTATTGTTTACAAAATGGGAAAAGAAACTGTGGTGAAGTCCCTGTGAATGAACTCAAATAGAGCTTTTAAAATTCTGTACATTGACTTCTGAAGCAACACAAGCCTAGTATTTAAATCTTCCAAAGGAGAATTAAAAGCTTTGGAGTCACAGCTCCCCTACTGCTTTTGTCCAGCTCAATAACCTTAAGCAAGTCAATTAATTATTCCACACCTCAGTTTCTTCATATGTCAAAGGGGGTGAAAATTTACCTGCTCTATTTAACTCATGGAGTTGATGTAAGGATTAAATGAGACAGGTAAAGAAAATATCTTTAAAAGATACATGTACCATCAAAAGTAAAATGTTTATTGTTCGCTTTTGCCAGAAATACAAAGTAGCCCCCTCTATTCTGGGACAGAAACTTATTCTTAACCACCGGTCTTTAGCCGCACCATCAGAAAATGCCACTGAGCCTGTTTACTTCCCAGTTACACTCACGAAGCTGAATTAATAGTCCTTACAAAATCCAGTACTGCAGCTTCCATTCCATTTTGCATTTTCACAGAACCTGCATATGAGATTAAAACTGCTACAATAATCAAGTAACAATAAATCAAACAATAAACTAGGCCACTTAAAAACAGAACATATGATATAAGAACACCTGGAACTAATAAGCCATTATAAAAGGTTGCAGAATGAAAGATTAATATACAAAAGTCAAATGCTTTCCTATGTACCAACAATGAACAAGTAGAATTTGAAATTAAAAACACAATGCCATTTGCACTAACACTAAAAAACATGTAATATTTAGAAATAAATCTAAGAAAGTAGAAGATCTATAAAGAAAACTACAAACTCTGGTAAGGAAATCAAAGAACTACATGGAGAGATATTCCATATTCATGAATAGAAGATTCAATACTGTCAAGATGTCAGTTCATCTCAACTTGATCTACAGATCCACTGCAATCCCAATCAAAATCCCAGCCAAGATAGTTTGTGCAAACTGACACAATGATTTTCCAGTTTAATGGAGGCAAAAGACTCAGAATACCGAGTATAATACTGAAGAACAAAACTGTAGGACTGGTATTACTTGACTTCAAAACCTACTATTAAGCTGCAATAATAAAGACAGTTGGTATTAGTGAAAGAATAGACAGACCAATGGAGCAGGACAGAGAGCAGAGGAACAGACAAAATGACTCATGAAATAGAAGAGAGAACCCAGGAAGAGGTTCCGACATGCATGGAGCACTGGTATATGACTGAGATGGCACGTGGACTCATTCAGTAAGTGGACTTGAGGAAAAAACTGCTGTAAGGAAAAGATAAAATCAGATCCATACCTCACACCATACAAAAACAAACAAAACATTCCCCAAATGGGTTAAGGGCTTCATGTCAAATCAGCACTTTAAAATTCTTATTAGAAGCACATTTCTTTATGCAGCGTTTTGAATCTGTTGTAGTTTACAATAAAAATGATTGTTAAAAATTGAAATAAGTATTAATATCTTATGGTAGGGTACTATTACCTCCTGGTAGGGTACTAAGTTCTTAAGACACAAAAATGTTGACAAATTTCACCATATTAAAATTAAATGCTTTGTTCATCAAAAGGTAAAAGTTAAAAGACAAGTTACAAGCTAGGAGGAGATATCCAGAGAAGATATTCATAATATACCCAGGAAAGATCTACTGTCAAGAACAAATAACTTACGAATATTTTCTTTAGACATTGACAGCATTGTAGCTGCACTTTTTTATTTCCAGTTTTTTAGTATGAAATAAGTCATACATCAAATACATGTATGTGTTATAGACACATATCCAACCTGGATGGATAATTAAAAACAGTAACATTTACAAATAAAATATGACTATAATAGACATAACTGCTATTTAATGACAGACGTTATCTTCTCTTTTGGAACACACAGATAATTGCATTTATTGGCCTCCAAATCATATTACTTGCTTTTGTTAAATGAAATGTAAGTATGACTGACACCTATCATTTACTGACAGAAGCACTGAGTTGCTAATGCTCAATTCTCAACCTTTTTCTCCTTATGCCATGGTGAACCCCTAAATGATAGCACCAAAACACAATGTGAAGTCATTATGTGGGAAAGAGTGACTTGCCTGACCATATCGGACATGAAGCTAGAGTGAAAAATAAACATTTATGATTTTAAACAGTTGATAAATTAGGGCTATTTGTTACTGTAGCATAACTTGTCTCAACTTGATTTCATTATTACCAATACTTTTGAAATTCCCGATGTATTTGCCCCTTCCAGATAATATTCCCTTGCCTCTCTAGTATCCTGCACTTTGATGTCCTATGTTCCCAAAGAACATACCTATGTTGCATGATTCTGATCTTCTACCAATGGTATCAGGTTGTTCTTCTGCGACTTGCTCTTTTCCTGCATTTTATTTATGAAATTTACACGTTAATGCTTCTGGGTATGCTTCATATATTCACATAGCTGTATAGCAGCCCACTGGATGGTTATAATACAATTTACTTATTCCCCCCCCCTTTTTTTAATGAACACTTGGTTTGTTCCCAGCTTTTTAATATTATAAGTAAGAATTCTAAGAACAGGGGCACCTGGGTGGCTCAGTCGGTTAAGTGTCTGCCTTCAGCTCAGGTTGTGATCCCAGGGTCCTGGGATTGAGCCCTGCATCAATCCTGCTCTGCGACGAGTCTGTTTCTCCTTCTCCCTCTGCCTGCCACTCCCCCTGCTTGTGTGCTCTCTCTCCCTAACTCAAATAAATAAATAAAATCTTAAAAAAAAGAATGTTAAGAACATTCTTCATCTTTCCTCATGTGCATATGGGTTTCTCTAGAGTGCTGGCACGCATATTTTTGCTAGCAACCAACTCCATCTTCATGGATTACTTAATTGTATTTTTAAGGTTGGAGAACTGGAAGGAGCCTTAAAAATTAAAAGTTCAGATCTTCCAGTTTTACAAATGAGAAATCAGAGGTAAAAAGATTTAGAGGTACAGCTAGGAGATCTATATGCCAATCACTGTGGCTACGGGTGTACAAAAATGTCAAGTAGGGTAGACATAGACTGGTGGTTGGTGTCTGTGCTCTAAGTCTCGCTACGGTACAACGGGCCTGGACATTAACATCCTTCCAGCCCTTCTCTATCTCAAACTGCAGAGATATTTACAAATGTACTTCTACAGAATGGATCTACTGTTATAATTTAGTCTATATTAAGGTTTCTTTCCCTTGGCAAACTCACCTCTGCCAACACATAACCTCTGAAATCTTTCCAAGCTCCATCAACCCCCAGCTAACTTTGTAGCAAGCTCTTGTAAGTTTTCTATTACCCATCACATTTTCGTTTGTCTCCTCACTAGACTACCGGCTCTTTGAAGGATGATGCCTGGTTCATCTTCGTAGGTGTAATACAGAAGCTGATACCTCTAACTTCACGTCAGACCAGAAGCACGGACGCTTGTACTCTGTACATTAAAGTATGTGAACCGATGTTCAAAACATAGAGCAGAAAGAATATGAGAACATCATAGGTAGGAGTCCGTTAACCACACACTGTAGTATACCTTTTATGATACAATTCTTTTTTTTTTAAAGGATTTTATTTATTTATTTGACAAAGAGTGATCACAAGTAGGCAGAGAGGCAGGCAGAGAGAGAGGAGGAAGCAGGCTCCCCGCTGAGCAGAGAACCCGATGCGGGGCTCGATCCCAGGACCCTGAGATCATGACCTGAGCCGAAGGCAGAGGCTTTAACCCACTGAGCCACCCAGGCGCCCCTATGATACAATTCTTGAAGACCTCTGGGCCAGTCAAAAGTTCCTCCACCTATATAATCTACCCTGGCCCTACGTTCCTACTTGACCACTTTTTCCATGTCAGCCTTAGGTTTTTACATCTGTGCTGACAACGCACAGACTTACCTGAGCAACACCCAATTTGATCACAAACTAACAAAACGCATGCCAGGGTTCATTTCATTTTCTCCCAAAGCAAAGTCTGTAAATTACGGTACTCAGAGTGATGGAGCGTGCACCACCAGGATCACCACAGTTTCATGAAACTTCAAGCACAAACAAAGCATAATTCATACCAAGAGCTTCTCACCAAATAACAGCAAAATTAGTTCCCCCATTAAAAAAAAAAACAAGCGAACAACAAGCACACGTTCCAGCGAGGGAAGCACAGCACTTCAGCTTACAGCGAAGTCAACAGGTACAATCTCACACGCAACCTCTCAAAAACCCTAGGTGTTCTCACTCTCGAGAGGCAGAACTACATGTCATCTGGCGACCAGAAGTGAACGCAAGACTCCAGATGGACTACGAAAAGCATCGTCTTTTCGCGTCTAGGCGGACCCCTGTGCTCCCTCCTGCCCAGCCACTGTCAACTCTGGTAAACTCATCACAGTCTGATGCGGTGCTCCTCCTCCTCCCCGCGACCCCAGCCCTCCAGCCCTGGTTCACGCAGCAGCCTTCCCACAGGCGACGGCTGGCTGTCGGCGCGCTTCCTCTCCCAAGTCCCAGTCCTTCCGCAGGGAAAAGTCACGTCCACATCCCTGAGCTGGAATCCCGAACTTCCCCTCCTAAAACAGGATCCCGGGTCCTGGGACTCGCCCCTCCCGCCCCGGCTCCCAACACACGCACCTCGGGAGCCGCTCACCCCCTCCTCCCATCACAGCGCCTTCCCCAAACACCAACACGTTACCCTCCTACCCACCCCTACCGCCTCAAAGCTGCAGCCCCGCCCCTTCCCCTCACTAAACCCGAAGGTGAAACCTCCGCCGGCACGTCCCGTTACCTTTAGCCTGCTTCAGTCGCCTCAGCTCCTCCTCAGAGAAGCCGGCCCAACCCCGCGCCATGCGCCCCGGCTGCCCGCGCCCCCAGAACGCCCAGACCTGGGAGCCCCGACTGCCAACGCGACGGCACAGGCACATCCGGGTTCTCTCCCGGCCGCGGCGGGCCGACCAATCAGCGCTCCGCGCTCTGGCGACGAGGCCCCCTCTCGCTTGTCGCAGGGCCCGGCTCCGTCCGAGTTGCCTCCGGCGCTGCCGGACAAACCGCCCGAGGAACTCGCGGCCGCGGAGACATTTCTGCCTTTGACCCGAGTCTGCTCTTTCTCGCCGTCTCCTGCCCTCGTCGCGTTAACAGCTTCACGCGGTAAGGGGAGAAATGGCGCTGCGATGAGGGTGGAGACAAACAGGCAATTCGGAAGGGGCTGCACGTCGGTGGCGGGAAAGCGCGGGCGCAGCCGCTTGCCGGGTCCTCAGGGAAGCGCCTGGGGCGGGGCCGTCCCCTCGCTGGGCGGGGCGGGGCGGGGCTTTCCGGGCGCGCGGAGGCCGTGCGAGGAAGCGTGTCGAGGGCCTGGGTGGAACAGTGGGAAGGGAGCCGACGAGTGTAGCGGGCCTTCCTGCGGGGCTGCGTGTCCCGAGTGACCCGACGGCCGGTCGTTTCCGCGTCCTGCGAACGGTTCTCGCGTTCCCGTAGCCTCTGCCCGGGGGGATGCCGCAGGCCCTCCCCCTGAACACGGTCTCGCATCGGCGTTTGGTTCAGAGACCGCGCGGGGCCGCATCGGCGCCGGCGTGCGGGGAGACGCTGCGCCCTTTTCTCCCGGGTCCTGCCTTCGTGGTCTGGTTCGGCCTCGAGCCCCGGCCGGCGCCTCCCCTCCCAGGTCGAGGCGGACGGGCGAAGACACGTGCAGGCACAGCGGGACGGCCCCGCCGCTCCGTCCTTCGTGTTCTCATCCGAGACGTCGCCGTAAAGAGAAAAAGAGAAAACCCCAGCGTTTTGGTCACCTTCCACTCGGCTCCCGTGGGCCAGTGTTCGCAGCAGCTGAGGCGAAGCCGAGTGGAAAGTACGGGCCGCAGCCCGGGGATGGCGCTGAGGGAGGGAGGTCCGCGCAGGGCCCGACGGAGCCGGCGGTCGCACGTCCGCGTGCGGCCTGCGGGCTTCGAGCTCCAGAGCGGCTTCTGCAGCGTCCGTGCTGCCCAGCCCTGCGGTCCAGGTGCGGACTCGTGTCCCCGCACCCGAATCCGGGTGCAGTTCGGACGAGCCGGCGGCGCGCGCTCCCCTCCGGGACGCGGACTCCGGCCCCGGGACGCGGACTCCGGCCCCGGGACGCGGACTCCGGCCCCGGGACGCGGACTCCGGCCCCGGGACGCGGACTCCGGCCCCGGGACGCGGACCCAGCGTTCTCGCAGGCGGAGCCGTCCGGCCGGTGATCGCTTCCAGTCCCCAACCGTGTGGCGAAAACGAAGCGCCCGCAGGCCCCGGGTTAAGTTTATACGAAAACTCTTTTTTAAGTTCTGGGTGAATTTCAAGAATTATCAATAATATTACTAGAGATGGACATTTCGGTGTTTTAAAGGGGTTTTCATCAGCCCCGAATGAGAACCCAAACGTGAGATGATGGTCAGACGACGCTGTAGGAGCTGACAGCTTCCAGGCTCTCCCTCCTGGTGACCGGCTTCCTCGGAGGACGCGCAACTTCGCTGGGAGCTTCGTTCGAAGACGTTCTTCGCTGTGTGGAGGTCCGCGGGGTCGCGGGTGGAGGGGCTCTGCAGGTTGGTTTTGCGGGGCGCTGGGACTTCCGGCGGCTTTAAGTCAGATTTAGAGTAGTTTTTTCAGCTTGTGACCTAGAATTGGGTCTCTCCCCCACCATAGTCAGGGCTCGGGTCCCAGTAAGCCGGGTTTGCTCTGGTCCCCTGTTACCACGTGGACCGTCCTCTCCAGGCCGGGAACTTGACTTCGGTGACCTTGTCTTCAGACGTGCACAGGGGTCCCAACCCCGCGCACTTGTATGCAGGTAGAGTCCCCCTTGGGTTCGCTTTTTACATCCCTTTCTGCTTGCTTTTACGTTCTAGGATATATTTTTTCTTCTTCTTTTTTTTCCCTGAAGATTTATTTATTGAGGGAGAGAGAGAGAGTGGAAGCAGGAGTAGGAGGATTGGAAGAGGGAGAGGGAGGGAGAGGGGCAGACTCCCCACCAGGGTGAAACCTGTTGCAGGGCTCTCCATCCTAGGACCCTGACAACGATCACGCCCTGAGCCAAATCAAGAGTTGGAGGTTCACCTGACTGAGCCACCTGGGCACCCCTGTATTTTCTTCTTCTTAAATAAATGCATGTTCTATGTTATTCAGCAGTTTTATGTGTTTATGGCAAAAGGGAATCATCTGTGATGACTTAGATCCTTATATTCCCTCTAGTGGATTCTCTACCAGAACTTGTAGAGATGATCTTTTAAAAAGTGAAAATCTAGTGTGTGTTGTCTGGTTAGAACTGTGAAGTGACTTCATGTCCTACTTCGAATGAAATACCGGTTCCTAGGGGAGCCTGTGTGATCTCACCCCTTCCTACTTCTCTTAAGTGATCATTAGGGTATCCTTCCCTTTACTCCACAGTCCCTACACTCCAGTCCAACTGCCTTTCTCTGGAAGTTTGGAACATGTCAGGCTCTCCGCCTACCGCCCTACACAGGGCTTTCCCAAATGCTGTCCTTTTTGGCCGCAATAATCTTTCCCTTTTCAGTCTGGTTATTTCTGCTTCAGGTTTTGACTTGAATATGCACTTAGACTTTCAACAACCCCCTTATCCAAATAGGACCCCTCCAACCCACCCCCATGTTGTGTTCTTTATTGCTTTAGCAGCACTAATTACAACTCAAGTAATTTGCATTGTTTGCTTCCTTGTTTACTTTCTCTTTCCCTCTATTAGGTAACAGCTCCATAAGATCAGGGGATGCATCTTTTCTTCAACCAGTGCATAACAGAATGTCTGATGCCTACTGAGCCTTCAAATACATGTTGAAAGACTAAACCTTTCCATGTACTGAAGTGAAACATTTCCACATTTCATGTATTCTCAAATTCCTTGTTAGTTTGAATTTCTGTGATGGTGAATAACATTAACCCCATTTAGTATTGCTAGTTGCAGCCATGGACTCATGGTTTAGTAAATAAAAAGCTAAAAATAGATTGAGAAGAGAAGAATCAAGATACTGTTTAATTTTTTTTTTTTTTACAAAGCCTTAAAATAGTATTTCAACAATATTCTGCAGTTTTCAGTATATGGATTTTGCACATCTGTCAGATTTATCCCCGAATAGTTAATAGCATGTCCTATTGTAAATAGCACTTTTAATTCAGTATTCAATTTTTTGGGAGTATCTGCTATATAGAAATAAAATTGATTTATGTTTGTTGTCACCCATGATAAATATACTTATTAGTTATAGCAGCATTTTTTAAGGTAGATTTCATTGGATTTTCTACATGGATGATCATGTCTGCAAATCACAATTTTACTTCTGTCTTTTGAATCTACGTGCCATTTATTTACTTTTCTTGCTTTATTGCCCTGGCCAAGACACACCAGCATAATGTTGACTAGAACTGCGATATTATACCCTATCTTGTTTCCCATTTTAGGGGAAAAGCATAAAAGTCTTTTACCATTAAATATAGTGTTGTTTTAGGGTTTTTTGGTAGATGCCTTTTATGCTGTTGAGATTCCTTTCTGGTCCCAGTTTGTTAAGAGCTTTTATCAGAATGGATAATGGATTTTCTTGCATGCTTTTTCTGGGTCTGTTGAGGTGATAACAGGATTTTTCTTTTTTAGATTATTAATATGGTGGGTTGCATTGATTGGTCAGTGTTACATCAATCTTGCATCCTGGGATCAACTTTATTTAGCCATAATATATTATGCTTTTTATGTATTCTTGGACTTGATTGGCTAAAATTTTGTTTAGAATTTTTGCATATGTTCATGAGGGATACTAGTGTGTAATTGTTTTGTGTGATGTCTGCCTTGTATTGGGATTAGGTTAATACTGATCTCACAAATTAGGAACATTTTTTCTTCTTTTCAATTTTCTGGAAGACTTACCTAGCTTTGATATTAATTCTTCCTTATATACCTGGTAGAATATACCAGTGAATCCATCTGGAGTTTTCTTTGTGGGAAACTTTTTGACCATCAAATTGTATTTCTTTGATAGATATAGGGCTGTTTAGATTATTTATTCTTGAGTGACTTTTCATGGTTTTTCTTTAAAGATACTTGTTTCATCTAAGTTGTTGACTGTATTGGCATAAAAATCAGAATTTTTTTTAGATTTTTATTTATTTTTTATTTGAGAGAGAGAATGAGGGAGAAAGAGAGCAGAAGCAGGGGGAGGGTCAGAGGGAGAAGCACACTCCCCACTGAGTAGGAAGCCCAATGCAGGACTTGATTCCAGGACTCCAGGATCATGACCTGAGCCAAAGGCAGACACTTAACCAACTGAGCCATCCAGGTGCCCCATTGCCTTTGCTGATTTTAATTTGTATCTGTTCACTGTAATAAACTGTAATTGTGAGTATAACAGCATTTCTGAGCTCTTTGAGTTTTTCTAGTGCTAATTATCAAAACTAAGGGTTGCATGGGGACCCCCAACGTCTATTATCCTTTAATGACTAGGTTTTGTACTGATAACACTTCTGTAATTCCTGATATTGGTAATTTGTATCTTGTCTCTGATCACTCTCCTTAGAGGTTTATCAATTCTGTTTTTCTTAAACAACCAGCTTTTGGTTTTACTGAATTTCTCAGTTTATTAGTTTTCTACATTTTTTATTTCTTCTCTAATCTTTACTATTTTATGCTGACTTTGGGTTTCATTTGCTCTTCTTTTCTAAAGTACAAATTGAGGTCCTTGATTTAAAACCTTTCTTCTTTTCTAAATAAATGTTCAGTGCTATAAATTTTCTCCTATAGATTGCTTTATCAGATTTCCATGAATTTTAATGTATTTTTTAAATTATTTTCCTTCAAGTTGTTTTTTAGTTTTTTTAAATTTCATCTTTTAGTTACTGATTATTTGAAATTGTGTTGTTCAGTTTTAAATATTTGGAGATTTCTAGAGACCTCTCATTTAATTTTAATACTGTTGTGATCAAAGAAGTAGTTTGTCTAATTTGAATACCTTTATAGTTAATGAGACTTGTTTTATGCCCCAGAATGTAGTCTCTCTTGGGAAGTGTTTTGTGTGCAAATAAAATGAGTGTGTATTTTACTATCATTAGATGGAATGTTCTGTTAGTACCAATCAAGTCAATTTTGGTTGACTGTGATTTTTAAGTCCCCCACATCATTACTGGTTTTCTATTTATTCAATTAAGAGAAGAGAATTGAAATTTGCTACTATAATTGTGTATTTGTCCATTTCTTTTTACACTTGTGTCAGTTTTGCTTTATGTGTCTTTTTTTTTTTTAAGATTTTGTTTATTCATTTGAGAGAGAGAGACAATGAGAGAGCACGAATGTGGGGAGAGGCAGAGGGTGAGAAAGAGGCAGATTCTCCACTGAGCTGGAAGCAGGACATGGGGCTCCATCCCAGGACCTGGAGATCATGACCTAAGCCACAGGCAGACACTTAACCATCTGAGCCACTCCGGTGCCCTGCTTTATCTGTCTTAAAGCTCTGTTATGAGGGTATAAACATTAAGATTGCATGCCTTGTTGACTATTGGATCTACTTATAATAACAAAATCTTCCCTTCTTTTGCTGATAATATTAGTCTGAAATCTTAGTCTGATACTAATATACTACTCTAACATTCTTTGACTAATATTAACTTGATACATCTTTTTCCTTTTCTTGTTTTTTTTTGTTTGTTTGGTTTACACTTTCAACCTATTTGTACCTTTCTTTCAGGCAGCACAGAGTTTGTCTTGCTTTTCTATCTAATCTAACAGTTTCTGCCTTTTAACTGGTGTGTTGATACCATTTATATTTAATGTGATTATTATGTTTAGGTCTTAAACCTCTGAGCTAAAATCTAAAATCAAAACAAAACATTCCAGTTTTTGCTCTCTTTTTGTCTCATATGTTGTTCCCTTTCCCTATCTTCTTTTGTATTCCTTTTTTAAAAGATTTTGTTCATTTCCATTGGTAACTTATTAGCTATGACTTTTTTTTTATTATTTTAGTGATCAGTTTGGCATCATAGTATACTTCTTTAACTTATTACAATTGACAGTCAGGTAATATAACACTTAATAGTATAAGAAACTCATAAATATATATTTTTACTTCTTCCCTCCTGGCCTTTATATTTTTATTTTTATACATTTTACTTATATGTGTTACAAACCTCACAATGTATTATTATTTTCATTGAAACAGTGATCTTTTTCATAGATATAAATAAATAAGAAAGTCATATATTTACTCATACAGGTAAAATTTCTGGTACTCTTTTGTCCTTTGTGCAGATCCATATTTCCATCGGGTATCATTTTCCTTTTGCCTAAATGAAAAAAGTCTTTATTTTGCTTTTGTTTCTGCAGGGTATTTTCCTGAGTATAAAATTCTAGTTTGACTTTTTTTTTTAATGCTTTACAGATGCTGCTCCATGTCTTCTAGCTTGTGTTCTTCATGACGAGAAATCTATTATCATTAACTTTGTTTCTTCATATAGAATTTTATTTTTTTATTCTGTCTGCCTGTCAGATTTGTACCTTACCATGTTCTTGAGCAATTTGAGTATGATGTTCCATAGTGTACTTTTCTTCATATGTCTTATGTTAAGGTTAAATGAGATTCTTGGGCCTGTAGACTCTTAGTTTTCATCAAATTTGAAAATTTTCTTGCCATTGTTTCTTCAAATATATTTTCCATCTTCCCCCATCTGGGGGATTCCATTACATGTCTGTTGACCACTTGACATTTTCCTATAGTTCACTGAAGCTCTTTCTGTATTTTAATATTTTTTGCTTCATTTTGTATAGCTTCTATTGCTTCTTCAAGTTCACTAATATCTTCTCGTCTAATGTCTAATTTCTACTAATTCCATCTGGTGTGTCTTTTTCATCACAAACATTATAGTTTTCATCTATAGATGTTCAGTGGGGGTCTTTTTTATATCTTTAATGTCTGTCCATACTCTTTGAACATGCAGAATATGATAGTGATGTCATTATTCATTATGATTAATGGCATTTCTGATGATTCTAACATCTGTATTAGTTCTGAGTCAGTTTCAGTTGATTAATTTTCCCAATTTTAATTCATATTTTTCTCCTTTTCATACCTGGTAATCTTTGATTTGATACACATGGTGAATTTTACCTTGTGAATTTATTTGGCTCGCTATTTTTGTTTTCCTATAAATATTTTTGAACTTTGTTCTGAGATGCAGTTCCTACTTGGAAATAGTCTTTTCTTTTTTGAGAATTATTTTTGAAAAAAGATTATTTATTTATTTGAGAGAGAGACAGAGCTAAAGAGAGCACACAAGCAGGGGGAGGGAGGGAATCTCAAGCAGACTTCATGCTGAGTGCAGAGCCTGACACAAAGCTCAATCTCATTACCCTGAGATCATGACCTGAGCCTAAATAAAGAGCTGGACACCTAACCCCCTGAGCTACCCAGGCACCCCTTTGAGAATAATTTTAAAATGTGGTAGACCTGACCAGAGAAATATTTAGTCAAGACTAATTACTTCCTACTACTGGGATAAGAATCTTCTGAGTACCAAATGTTCCATGAATTTTGAGGTTTTTCAGTCCAGTGACAATAGCCACTATTCCTGGTCCTATGTGAGTGCTGTGTACTGTACTCTCTGGTGCTTTTGGATAGTTCTTTCCCTGGTCTTCCATAGTTTGCTCACATGGCATTTGCTTCTCACTACTCTGCTGATCCCCATTGTTTGTTTTTTGGGATTTTTTTCTTTGTTTGTTTTTGTTTTTGCTTTTTTTTAACTCTCCCCTTACTGGTACTTTGTCTTGCACTTTCTAGCCCCTGCTCACACTCTGAAGTCCGTCTCTTCAACTTAGGGAGCCCTGAAAGCTTTGCATGGATCCTCCCCTTAACTCCCTTCTCTACTGCGGTCTGGGAACTCTCTCAAGGCAGTAAATTAGGGCAACCATTCAGGATTGCTTCATTTGTTTCCCATGTCTCAGGGATCACTGTC
Organism: Martes martes; assembly: GCF_963455335.1. Classification (NCBI taxonomy): domain Eukaryota; kingdom Metazoa; phylum Chordata; class Mammalia; order Carnivora; family Mustelidae; genus Martes; species Martes martes. Next base: position 66,642,196 of record NC_137903.1, read on the forward strand.
CTTCATTGCCTGATGTACTGTGTCTTGATAATCATTCCTTCATATTCTATTTCATATCCTATTTGTTTGTTTTTGGTAGTTTTAGGAGGGAGCATAAAACCAGTCTCTGTTGTTCCGTTTTGGTCAAAAGGGCAAGTCCCAGCACTGTTTTAAGTACTTTACGTATATTAACTGACTAAACCTTTCAACAACCTTGTGGAATAGTTTCAACTATTATTCCCATTTTGTGGATGAGCAAACTGAGGCATCGAGAGATTAAATTAGTTCCTATCTCCGCCTGCCTCTCTGCCTACTTGTGATTTGTCTGTCAAATAAATAAATAAAATCTTTAAAAAAAAAATTAGTTCCTAAACTTGCATAGCTTGTTATTAGTAGAGCTAGATTTCAAATTCAGGTGGTATGGACCCAGAATCTGTGATCTTAACTACACTGCCATTCTGATTTTACAGCATTCCTTAATTTACAAAGAACTGTGCCAAATATTTCATTAAATTCTTACGTAGGTCATACAAGTAGAATGTGAATGACTGACAGCCCTTTACCTCACACCCCCATGTTATTTGTATTTTCAAAGGAATATGATTATTCATCCAGAAGAATATTTACTAAGTTAAATACTGACAAAGGGAAATGAGAAATATTTCTGAAGTGTAACAAATTCTTTTTAGTCACTAACTCATCCAATTTCACTCTACCTTGGAATTTTCTGGCTTGGTTTCCCTAAGTTGGTCTTGATTTTTGCCAACTTCTCTTACTCCATTCTTTAAATTGTTACAAATGGCCTAAAAGTTTCCCTTATTTTCTAGGCTTTGTATCTATGCCATCAGGTACTAGGAAAGATGGTGGTTATTTGTATGTTAGAGTCTTTTAAAAATGAAGTCCTATACTTCGGCAATGGCTGTAGCAGCCTTTTTCTAGGTATGTCTCCTGAGGCAAGGGAAATAAAAACAAAAGTAAATGATTGAAACTACATCAAAATTAGAAAATTCTGTACAATGAGGGAAATAATGAGAAAAACTAAAAGGCAGCCTACTGAATGGGAGAAGATATTAGCAAATGACATATTTGATAAAGGGTTAGTATACAAAATATATAAACAACTGATATGACTCAATGCCCCCCCAAAACAAATAATCCCATTAAAAAAGTGGGCAGAAGATATGAACAGATATTTCTCCAAGGAAAACATCCAGATGGCCAACAGACACATGAAAAGATGCTCAACATCACACATCATCAGGGAAATGCAAATCAAAACTGCAGTGAGATCACCTCACACTTGTCAGAATGGCTAAAATCAAAACCACAAGAAACAAGTGTTGGCAATGACGTGTGGAGAAAAAGACACCCTCACGCACTGTTAGTGTGAATGCAAGCTGGTGTAGCCACTGTGGAAAACAGTATGAAATTCCTCACAAAGTTAAAAAATAGAACTACCATACAGTCCAATAATCACACTAGTGGGTATTTACCCTAAAAACACAAAAAGCACATTAATTTAGAGGGATACATGCACCCCTATGTTTTTGCCAGCATTTTTTACAATAGCCAAGTTACGGAAGCAGCCCAAGGGTCCATCAGTAGATGAATGGATAAAGGAAAGATGGTATATATATATATATACAAACAATGGAATATTCAGCCATAAAAGAGAATGAAATCTTGCCATTTTCAACAACATGAATAGAGTAGAGAATATAATGCTAAGTGAAATAAGTCATTCGGAGAAAGACAAATACCATATGATCTCACTCATATGTGGAATTTAAGAAACAAAACAAATGGGCAAAGATTAAAAAAGAGAGACAAACCAAGAAATAGACTCTTAACTATAGAGAACAAAATGATGGTTATCAGAGGGGAGGTAGGCGGGGGTCTGGAGGAAGCAGGTGATGGGGATTAAGAGTGTGCTTACCGTGATAAGCACTGAGTAATGTATAGAATCATTGAATCACTCTAGTATAATTGAAACTAGCATAACACTGTATGCTAACTATACAGGAATTAAAATTAAAAACTTAATAAAAAGTGAAGTGACATTAGTAATTTCACAGCTTGCATTTTCCTTTGGGAAGCATTCAGAGCTCTTTCTATCTGCTTTTGGATTCCAGTTTATTACTTTGTATTAGAATTTTTGTCTGTCTCCAAGTATATAACTATTAGGCAGTTAGGAGAGGTATGTGGGAAAGTATTTTTGTTTACAGCTACATGACAACTAGGGCAGTGCCGGAGGTGGTGGCTCAGTGTTGTTGAATAAAGAGTGACCGCGTGGATGGATCAGGGTATGCTGGCGACCAGCTGCAGGAACCAAAGGGACGCTGGGCAGAGCGACAACAGCGGCAGACGGCATACTCACCACGGAGTGAGTACCTAGCGCACAGGCAGTGGGTCTTGAGTACATGATGTTCTGGCTTTGGGATGTCTTTTCTACTTACATTTGAATACAGTTGTGTTTTGATTTCACAATTCATCATACTTAATCATACTGATTCTAAGATGATACTGGGAAACTGAGTTTCTCCTTCTTTTCCATAGGCCGTCTCTACTGGAATTTTAAATCTCAATGAAGAGGCAGTTCCTTTTAACTGCCCTAGTATTTCAAGCATTTTTTTAAAGTGAAAATGCATTAAAAGCATTGATGTGAATTGCTGTACAAAATAGCTCTGCTGTTTAAGAGTTTCCATCAGTCCTCAGTTTAATTACTACATTATTCTGCCAGCTTCCTCCAGAAATCATTGAGTGAATGAAGTCGTTTCATAGGATATTTACAAACATTGGACTTATAAAGGGGGTGTCTGTCAATTCCCCTTTGGCTTGGAAATGACCGAGGCCAAGCCAGCAGTACACAACTGCTATTTTGGGCTTAGCATATTTTCATAGTCACCAGCTCAGGAAGATGCTGGGAAGAAAACACAGGAAGGTAAAATGTTTGGCTTCTACACTCAGTCCTGGTTTTATAATCTGGACTATAAGTTTACTTGAAAAATGAGAGGCTAAAGGCTTTATTTGGTCGAAGACAGAGAGTGGTTGGATAGTGATTTGTGTGTGTGTGGTTGTTAGCATATGAATAGTCTGTAGGAAATGTGCAGTTTTGAGCATCAGTATTCAAAGCTTAAAGGTTGGCTTCTCAGTCATGGTAAAAATGAATTACCAAGGTCAGTCTGTGAATATTACCGATTTAATAGTCACAATAAAGTTTTTGTTTTGGATTAAATGATAAGATTTGAATGTGAAGGCATAATGTCAAACTAGAGATCAGACAAGAGGAAGATCAGGCTGGAAATTATTTTATTGAGGCAGCCTCTGGGAAATTCCAAGAGACAAGACCAATATAAATGAAGCTTGTGAAGAACTGAAGTAGAATGCCAGATCGCAGGTTCAGGTTTAACTGTGGCAGCCCCTACTCATGGAAAAAAAAATTGATACAGAAACTTCACATGGTCCTCAGAAGGAATTCCATCCGTGGCAATATTTACAGCGTGTTGATTTCAGAGCGGGTATTCATAGTGGGAAAGGCTGAGAGGTGGGAGGGCGGAAGTAAGACTGTCGGGTAAGGTGCTTATTTAGCCAGATAGTAGGTACAGTAAATGTCTTAAGAGGAATGCTAAGAGGTGAGATGGTTAAAGTTCATGCAATTATGAAGAGTATAGAAATAATGAGTCTAGATTTAGTTCTTATTTGGATATACATTTTAGCCACAGAGGAGGATGAATCTCTCTCTCTCAGAGGTGACCCCAGAGTAATTCAAAGTGCATTTTAGTCTGTCATATCATTAGCAATTTAAGTTCAACTGTCTCAATCCCAACTTATTAATTTGGCGAGAACACATTGGGCTGTTTTCCTCTGCTATGGCAGCAGCGAGTTTTGCAGGACACAGAGCCTGTACGGTTTTGTGGGGCTTCCTTAGGAAAAAAATAATAAATCCACACTTACCTGGATCCCTCGAGAAAGCAGAAGGCCTTCGAGTTTGACCTTTTGTAGCTTCCAGTCGATGCTTCTAGTTGACACATTTCAGTTCATTGATGTAGGATGAAAAGCTTCTGATAAGTGAAGAGCAGCTAGAAGGTCCGGGTGGCAGAAGGAGCCGTGGGTTCGACTTAAAAGCCGCCTTCTAGCCTAGGCTGCGGCGCACGGCCCGTTTCTCCCGCGCTGGGCGCAGCGGGGCAGACGACGCTGCAGAAGCAGCTGTGAGCACCGAGCCTCCGCGCTCCGGGAGTCCAGCATCCCAAGCCCGGTCGGAATTTAGGAAATTGTGTGCACCCCACTCGCCCCGCCTAGCGAGACACGGTAGACTTCGGTATGTAAATGGCTCTGAGAGATGCTGCTGTCCGAAACATGCGCGTCACACACACCCAGTGTGACTTCATTTATTCCAGTGTTGAGCTCTTTTCGTTTTCAGCGTGTGGAACGCGGAGCCCCCTCCCCTGCCGGACACGGGGGCCACGCTGCTACGCGGAACTCTCTCTCGGCCTCCTCGACGCTCCTCTGCGCTCTCAGGCTTTCCCCTGCGGCCACGTGGGGACTGTCACTCTCGAAGAAGTTCCGCGCCGCGTGCTGTGGACAGACGCGCACGCGGGGACCCGCGCAGCGGCTCCGACTACAGGCCGCCGCCGCCGAGCAGACGGCGCGGACGGGGCGCGGACGCGAGCTTCACTGGGAAGGGGGAACTCGCCCTCCGCAGCCCGGGCTCGTCTTCAGGGCCGCTGGGCCGACCGTCTGGAAGCGTCCCGCGGGCTCCTCGGCCGGGCTCCCTGCCGCCCCGCGCCGCCCCCCGTGGAGGTCGCGGCCGGACCGTGCGCACCGCGCGGCGGCCCGAGCAGCGCGCGCAGGGCCGAGCCGGAGGGAGATCCCGTCCTTCCGCGGGCGCTTCCCGGTGTGGGAGCCGGAGAAGAGGCCTTTCTGCCACCGGGGGCTGCAGATGCAGACTCTGTCAGAGCCACCGGAGATGCAGACTCTGTCAGAGCCACCGCACCCTCGCACGGGTAACGGCCACTTGCCCAGACATTGCCGAGTTCCTCGTAAATTGGTCCCCTCGGCCCCGTAACCCTTTCGGGAACTCTTCTCCGAACTTGCCCACATGTTCTACAGTCTGGGCACGAGGGGCTCCGGAGGGGACGCAGCGTCCAGGGGCAGCAACCCGCCGGGCACTTGGTGCGGCCCGAGGGAAAAGAGGAAGACGACGAGCGCCCGCGTCCCTCGGCTCTCGCAGACGCGCGGCTTCCCCCCGACGGGCGCGCAGGCCGGAGACCGCAAAGGGCCCTTCCCCGACGGAGGCGGGAGAGGAGCCCGGGCCCGGCCCGAAAAGCGAGCGCTGAGGGTGTGGGAAGTCGAGGAAATCCTTCACTTCCCGTACTGGACGGGAGAAACGACCTGTAGCCGGACTGACAACAAGAAAGCACCCGAGGGGGCGCCTGGGAGGCTCAGGGGGTTGGGCGACTGCCTTCGGCTCAGGTCGTGATCCCGGAGTCCTGGGATCGAGCCCCGCGTCGGGCTCCCTGCGCAGCGGGGAGTCTGCTTCCCCCTCTGACCTTCTCCCTCTCGTGCTCTCTCACTCTGTCTCTCTCTCTCTCTGAAATAAATAAAATCTTAAAAAAGAAAAGAAAAGAAAGAAAAAGAAAAAGAAATCATCTAAGGCCAAGGCTGAGGCTTCTTAGAGGGATATTTTGAGGCAAGGTTAAGGCCTAATCGGACAGTTACTGTTGTTCTAGTGTCTCTCAGTATCAACATCATATTTGTGTAAATACGATCATTAAAACAGTGTTCATTATTTTTGTTTTCTCATTTTTGGGTGGACCTCAGAGGAAATCTGATAAAATCTAGAAGTCACTTGAAGTTGAGCAACTTTCTCAGGATCAAACAAATGAGTAATTGAAAGAGTCAGAATTACACCCCAAGCACGGGCGGTTTCAAGCCCTGTACTTTTCACTTGCGGCTGAGCCAGCGGAACACAAACACTCCCACCTCCGTATCCTTTTTCTAACACTGGTGCAGGAAGTGAGATGTTAACACTTACTGACAAGTCTGTTGGCTTTTAAGTGTTGTTACTGTATCATTTGTGTCCATAGTTTTTTTTAATCTTATAGTCATTAGTTCACTTTTCTTGGATAACTTTCTCTTATACCAAAAAATGAAATTCCAAAGACTTAAGCATCTGGTACTATGGTAAAAGTAAGTTATGTCAAATTTTGTTGGGGTTCTGGGAGATCCTAACAAGGATACTGGTGAAACGTTGTTAAGGTTTAAGTGCAAAAGTCAATAATAAATTCCTGAAAAATATAGGGTACTCTTATTTCTTGATATCTGGGACATTTAAACAACTATTTAACAATCTGATTCTAAGGCTAATTAAACATATGTATAATGGACCACCCTAAGAAATACATAAATTACTCATGCAGGAAAGTACGTATCTCTGTGGCAAACTAATGTTTGGACCACATTTAAAATGCATAAATATTGCCATAAAACAAAACTGGGCAAGGAGAACCATACCAGAAGGAGTATAATATTTAATGGCAAATATGCATATTATTGTAGCAGTTTAAATATACTTTTTATAATCATGAATGCTTAAGATTTCAACTGAAATGCCATTATTTCTCACAACCCTGGAAGATTGCTTGCTATTAAGATTCTCAATTCACCATCTCTGATGGCGGGGAGGGGTAGTGGTTAAGCTCCCAATATTGGGTTGGGCTTGTGTTCTAAGCAAGCTTTACTGTACATTTCTCCCTGACCACTGCAGGGTGGTTGCTTCATTAAGGAGCCTCTAGTCAAGTGAGGGTTTTTAGGGGCTCGAATACTAACTACATTGAATACTACCAGAACTATCCTTTCCTTCTCGGGTCTAACAACCCTTTGCACCAGCCCTATCCAGCTTTGGAGGCTGGGTTCTGCAGATCTTTGAACACAGCTGGACTCTCAGGTAGTTTGGTCTTTGGGGGCTGATATACCTAAAATAACTTCGAATAGTTAAATCTGACCACGTGTGAAATGGCAGTTGCCTTTTAATTTTAATGGAATATTTTAGAGCGTTTTTATGGAAAAGCTCTTAAAGTTCGTTTTTTCACTACCTTAATGAAAGGGGAAAATGTGTTGCTGTTGCTGTTATTTTTTATAATAAATTTAAAGCAGTTCCTGCAAATCTTAACAAGTAGAATCAAATATTTAATGCTTTTGGCAAAACCCCTTTATAAAATTTCCAGAACAAAATAAAATATTCTGAATTTAAACTTCTTTGAATAAAACAGACTGGATTTCGAAGAGTACTTACATCATGTATCAACATTTCCAAGTTAATTTAGTATGTGGAACCAAACCACATCATTTCCACAATAGTTACTGTTGCATCTGAAAAGATTTGTGCTCAGATTTTTAACCCAGAATAGAAAGTTGTATTCATGACTATGATATTCCAGATAGAAATCTATTTGTTCTTTTTTATACCATATTTCTTTTATATATGCAAATCAGGATATCTTATACTTGCTTTTTACATTGTAAAAGCTACATCTTAAAAGATAATGAGGGTACTCTTAACTTTGGGACTTCGCAAAGGCTGGTTCTTTTGGACAAGAGGTAGTGATGAGCTGGTAATTTTTTACAAAAAGCTCTCCAGGAAAAAAAAAAAAAAAAAACAAGTCAACAACCACTTCCATTTGATGATTCCTAATAGTGTTAAGTGTGAAACACGGAGGTAAGAACAGGTGTGTAAATCACCTCTTGCCAGTCCACGCCAGCCTCCTGCAGCAAACCAGTGATGATGGGTTCCTTTATATTTGCCAAACATGCAGTATGGAAGCCGTCAGTTATAAAAGCCTTTGTTAATGGTAAAAATCGGTTTAACTGGGTAAGATGGACTAGTAAGTTGCTGTGGGCATAGACACCTGGGAAGGTTTCAGCAGGACTTAGTAATTTTTCAGATGGATCATTCTGAGAAAATGCCTACTAATAAACTATCCGTTATGTGGTCTGACGCAAGGAATGGAAATAGAAAAAGTCAAAGAAGTAGTTTTTTTATTTATGTCATCTGTTATTCATAAAGAATCCGACTGTTCTGTTCTGAATGAGCTTTGAGCTGGATCGTTCAAAACAATCATTTATTTGTATGATAGGATGCTAATATAATTCTGAGAAAGATGTCTTCCAGGGAAATATTTTATTAAAATGGTCGCAGCTAACATTTATTGTGGTAGCCTCTATTCTAAGAGATTCTCATGCATTATCTTACTGAAGCCTCACAACAACCTTTTTTATTCCCCCCACTCCCATTTTACAGGTGAGAAAACTGAACACAAACAATTGTAGTCACTTGCCTCACGGGTTTGTGCTCTTAGTAACACACTCTTACAAGTCACGTGTTGGTTTTGCTTTGTTTTGCTTGAAAGAAGCCTACTCGTTACTATAGTTAGCTGGTCACTTTGAATGTTTCAAGTTCTGCTTTTAGCTCATTCAATCTATGCACGGTTCTTTCCACATATGTGCTTAAGAGCTACAGTGAAGCTATCATTGATTTTCAGAAGAGTAGACAGTCTGAAAACCATCTTAAGGTTAGGACAGTTCTGGGCTAGGCAATCTTTGGATTACATTAATAAGATGGAGATTAAATAGTAATGAGTTAAACCGTATCCTTGTCTTTAGTTAATTGAAATCATCCATCAAACTATAAATGTATATTCTTTCTATCCCTGCCTGGGATGGATGGATATATATATATGTGTGTGTGTGGTTTGGTTCCACATACTAAATTAACTTGGAAATTATATATATATATATATACATGTATATATATATATATAAAATTCAACATATATACACACACATATATGTGAACATGGGCATACACACACATGTGCAAATATATATATGATCTTTTTTAAAGAAGTAAAGAAATCCAAATTGAGGGAACATAAGAATAGGAAAAATAAAATGGAGCCAAGAATGTTGACAGGACACGAAAACCACATTTCAAGGTCTTTACTTTCTAGAGCTGCATTACGATTTTGGGTCTGAAACTTTTTAGGGCCAAAGCAGGGGAGGGAAATAATATGGGGTGCTCATATTATTCCAATTGAAAATTATTTGTATACATTTATAATCACATAGTGATAACAACCTTACTGTTAACATCCAGAATTAATCCGCATCTAAGAATCTCCACCATCTCCCATAGCACACACATCCCTTAGAAGAATTTTTCAACACCACACCATCAACTTCCATTTTAAGATCTTTTGGAATCCTTTTCATTGATTGGGTGTATTTGTATACTCTCCTATCATTGTGTTTTTGATTCCTGATTCCTTAGGAATCAATTGCTAAAACGTTAACAATTGACTTAATTTTAGGGTCAATCATCAGTTATTATTTGAACTTAACTGCAGGCTTTACATGTGATTACAATTTTTTTCTTATATTATCTTCTTTCTTAAATTCAGTTTTTTAGTTTGTTATAGTACATTATTTTGTATTTTTTCAGAAAGGCTGTATGTGTTCAACTCAGACTTTGCATATGATTATTTGCCCTGGTTTACATTTTTAATTTTTTTTTAAATTTTCCTGGTTTTTAAAGGATGGTTTAATTTTTCATGTGAATTCTGATTGTCCCTGGTTAATTCAAAGTATTGTTCTGTTGTCTCATGGCATCTGTTGTTACAGGTGAGAGGTCCAATGCTGTTTTAATTTTCCTTTCCACTTGGTTATACTCTATTTCTTTCATAGTCTATTACAAGTTCCTACTTAATGTTGGAGATAACTCATTTTAATACAGTGTGTCTAGATGTTGCTGCCTGCCCTACTGAAGAGACTTTGTTCATCTGGCAGAAACTTTGTCTTGCTGTTCTTGTTTCTGCTACTTATTTGATTTTTTCCTTCTATTTTTTTTTTTTTACTTTAGCTTTCTTGAACACTTACTAGATGGACTTACTAGATGAATGGCAGAACTTTTAGATATACATATCGCATCTTTTCTCTCTTCCTTTTAATCTCTTTATTCTTGTCACTGAATTCTGATACTATCTTTTTTTTAAAGATTTTATTTATTTATTTATTTGACAGACAGAGATCACAAGTAGGCAGAGAGGCAGGCAGAAAGAGAGGAAGGGAAGCAGGCTCCCCGCTGAGCAGAGAGCCCGATGCGGGGCTCCATCCCAGGACCCTGGGATCATGACCTGAGCCAAAGGCAGAGGGTTTAATGCATTGAGCCACCCAGACGCCCCTCTGATACTATCTTTTGGCTTACCCCTCCAGCTTACTATTTTAATCTGAGGTCTCAGTCATTCTGCAGTTCAGCCGCATTTTAATAATCTTAATAATTTCCAAAAACTCTGCTTCTTTTTCATTGCATCCTGTTTCAAAGTATTTTTTTTTTAATTTGACATATTTTCCTTTTGGAACTATCTATAGTTACAAACTGTATTTTTCTGATGATTCTTTCTAATTCCTGCATTTTTTCTTCTTTAGGAATTAGCTCTTTTCTAGAATATTGCAGGTTTTTAAATTTTTTTATTTTATTTTATTTTTTCAGTGTTCCAAGATTCATGGTTTATGCACCACACCCAGTGCTCCATGCAATACGTGCCCTCCTTAATACCCACCACCAGGCTCACCCATCTCCCCACCCCCCTCCCCTCCAAAACCCTCAGTTTGTTCCTCAGAGTCCACAGTCACTCATGGTTCATCTCCCCCTCCAATTTCCCGCAATTCACTTTTCCTTTCCTTCTCCGCATGTCCTCCATGTTATTCCTTATGCTCCACAAGTGAGTGAAACCATATGATGATTGACCGTCTCTGCTTGACTTATTTCACTCAGCATCATCTCCTCCAGTCCCGTCTATGTTGAAACAAAAGTTGGGTATTCATCCTTTCTGATGGAGGCATCATACTCCATAGTGTATATGGACCACATCTTCTATATCCGTTCATCCGTTGAAGGGCATCTTGGTTCTTTCCGCAGTTTGGCAATCGTGGCCATGGCTGCTATGAACATTGGGGCACAGATGGCCCTTCTTTTTACCACATCTGCATCTTTGGGGTAAATACCCAGTAGTGCAATTGCAGGGTCACAGAGTAGCTCTATTTTTAATTTTTTGAGGAATCTCCACACAGCATTGCAGTCTTAAAACAAGTGGTTGGCCTTCTCATGCAGTTGATATTTGGTTTCCTGCTTATGCTTGCTGGTGAGTCTGCCATCGGAGGTTTTGAACTTGAGGACCACAGACCAATCCAGATAGAATTCAGGATGTTGTAACTTTGTCACTGATAGACACCACAGACATTTCCACATCACAGTAGTTTGTAAGTGTGAATTATAATCATCACTGTTTTGAAACTTTGTCCGTGTTCGGCCTGCTGCTAGATCTTATCATTTTATGTGTTAATAAAGAAGCAAGTACATTTTTATAATTTAAAAATATTTTGATACTTTCATTTCAATGTAATTGGTTTCCTTTATAATCGTATAAAATTTTAAAATATTATACATTTCAAAATATTATTCTGAGAAGGACTCCCTAGGCTTCGTCTGACAAAGAAGTCCATGTGCTATAAAGGAAGCTGAAACCCCCAAGCTAGGCTGATCACTGTCGCCTGCTGGAACACATTTCACCAGCCTGGGGAATGATACTTGTCCCCTGCTAATTAGCCCATGAGCCCTGACTCTGTTGGCTCTGCAAAGGACGGGTATGACATAGGCAGGCTTGGGGATAGGAGATACTTGTTTTCTTCTATGAGATCTCCTAACCCTTATGATAGCATAGCTAAGGGCACATACCTCTCCCACAGCCCATTCTACCCATCCTGGATGAGAACTCCCATTTTTATGGAAGACCAGTATTTGTGCTTTTTGCTTTGGGCAACAGCAAAGTGTCTCTGCGTGTGGAGCTGGGTTCAGCTGTTCTGTGCCCTTAATTATTTGTTCACTCACGTCCATTCCTCCTACCCCTGCTGTCTCTGACTCACAGGTTTAATCTAGGATTCTACTAGGTAAACTTAGATTTTCAGGAGAGTGTCTCCTTCATTTGTGTGGATTTAAGGGGTGTGTGTGTGTGTGTGTGTGTGTGTGTTATCTTTTGGAATTTGCACTCAGTCTGATTTCATCTGCCAGTTCATGGACACTGGTGATATCTTTCCTGGCACTTCAGGCTTACTGTGGATTTATTTTGACTTTTATGCTTTCTCTGATTTGGGGGAGGTAGAACAGATGAACAATTATACGTAGCTGCTTTTTTGAACCAAAAGTCTTGTCTTCTTTATGTTGGCCTAAGATAGGATTTAGAGTGTATAGCAATGGTCCTCAAACCTCAAACTGGCAGACCTCTTTTAAAGGAAAGCCAACGTTTTTGCAGGATCCTAGCTAGAATTTACCGACTTAGCTTTAGAAACAGTGTTGTACCTTGAATCTTCACTGGGTTTGCACTTCCTTTTTTTTAAAAAAAAAAACAAAAACAAAGAAAACCGAACATATTTGTAAATTGGGCAGTGATCATCCTATAGTTCCTTTTTATGACCCAGCATACCTCTCACCCAGAGGTTTTAGTGGTCTCTGTAGTTGAAATCATATTCTTTGCCGAAACACCTATATCAGATATTTGTAACTGTTCTTTGTCGGGCTGCTGACTAGAAACAAATGTAGCAAAATCTTATGTGTGCTTTTATCCTGATTACACTCTTGTTCTGCAGGTGTCTTCTGTGTTGGAGACTTACCAGTACAGGCCCAGGGCAAATCCCACTTGCGGGGACTGCCAACAATAAAATTCTGCATGCTAGGTTTTCCCACATCAGAAAAATCCAAGTGTTGAAACTGACATAAACATTTAGGGATATTTCTGGGGCACCTGGGTGGCTCAGTGGGTTAAAGCCGCTGCCTTCGGCTCAGGTCATGATCCCAGCATCCTGGGATCGAGCCCCACATCGGGCTCTCTGCTCAGCAGGGAGCCTGCTTCCTCCTCTCTCTCTGCCTGCCTCTCTGCCTACTTGTGATCTGTCTGTCAAATAAATAAATAAAATCTTTAAAAAAAAAAAAACATTTAGGGATATTTCAGTTTGCACCAAAATAATTTGTCATCACTCAAATTTAGAGATGGAAGTCATGGTTCCTGCCTATATTTTTAGCTTATTAAGTAAAGTTTTGCTTCTTAAACTTATTTAATTTCATTTTAGAATTAGCTCATAATGGAAATTCTTCATAATTTCAGTTTTTAAATCATATCAGAACTTTTTAAATAATGGAGAAGAATAATTTTGAGAAGATAGAGAATTGAAAAAAATCATCCCACCTCCCCCAGTTTTAAGTATAAAACTCAAAATCTCAAAAGATTAGTTCCATCTCAGGTTGGATCCCTAAATATGCAATACGATTGTGGGCAAGATAGGGCTGAGGTTATTGCTTGGTGCGGTGGGGAAATAAGCATCGCCTCACAGAGCTTTGGCCATGTCTAGAAAGGGCTGGGGGAAAGGTAAGGTCAGAATTTATTGAGGATTGTAAGTTTTGCTTAAATCTGATCTTTCAGTGTGGGGAATTGATTAGGATCGGGCAAGCAGTCCGGAATTGGTAGAAAGATCAAGGGGAAGGTTTTGAAGCAAAGGGTTCGAAGAATCCAGGGGCTGTACCTGTCAGTCGGTGGTTTCCACGGAAGAATTGGTGGGTGCTTGGGGAAATTCCTGTAGTGAACATTCATACCATTTCTTGGTTGGGTAGGACAGTCCTAGTAAAGTTTAAAAAGGTGCTCATGAAGACAGAGGAATAGAAAAATCACATGAATGTAGGCATTAAGATGTGATTTCCTTCCTCAGTGCCCAAGCTGATATGTGGGTAGATGATTTTACTTCTCAAGATTCTCAAGATTTATCTGGGTTGTACAACCCTGCGTTTGCTCCGCGGTCAGATCTTTTCGGGGTCCTCCTGATTCTCTACTCCTCAGTTTCACCTAAAGCAGGAATACCAATGGTGTACCTGGCACATTCTGAAGTCTTTGGATCATGGCATGAGACAGCGTGATTCTCCAAAGCTCGCATCCAAGAGACAGAAGACCCAAGGTTCAGTTCGTCCCCTCCCCAGCGTGGGCAGGGGCAGGACATGTGGGCCTCCAGCCTCGCACGGTGTGACTTTGTAAACAGCAAGAGAGCTTTAGCTACGGAGAAACGAGGGCCTAGCGGTGGATAACATATGAGCAGTTTGTTTCCAGAGTGACCAGTGAGATTATCAGGATGGGATTAAAAACAAAGTCTCTTTAAGGGCGGCTCTCAATGATCTCTTCTGTTCCACGGACTTCGTGGAGGCCCCAGCTACAGCCCAAAACAGCTGTCACAATGTCAGTGAGATGAGTGCGTCTCTCCCGTGACAAACACAGTCTTTTTATTCTTCTTCTCCCTCCAAATACCTATCGCCTTCCAACCTGTATATGTAAGATCCAAATGTCCATCTTACTATATTTTGCACTGAGACTCCTGTTAATGTACTGTTTTCTATCTTTAAGGTACTTCCAAAGGTGCATGATAGCCAAAGTTCCAGAGCACCCATCAGATTGTTTTGTGCCAAGGTACTGAATTGGGGGGAAAAAAAAAAGAGGCTGAGTAAGAGGAAAAAAAGATTTCAAAATCTTATTTCAGGGATGCTCAAAGGATCTCTCTGCTTTCAAAACTTTCAGAGCAAGATAGGGTCCTTTGTTTTTTGTAGCTTGGAGTAACTTTCCTGCCAACCGCCCATCTAACCTCTGTCACTAGAAAGCTATGTGCTGGCAAACCGGCCTCCGCAGTTCAAGGTTGGAGAACCCCAGCCAACGCCTGAGGGCGGGACAGAACCCAGGCGCCAAGCAGTGTCCTCGGGCTGCTAATTTGCTGGACACACAGAGCCCTGTTCTGTAACCTCCCCCTAGGTTGTGGGTGAGTGGAACCCATTAACATTTAAAAATATTTGCAGAAATCAGAGGGGGAATAAGGTATTTCTGGAGGGCCAGTACTCAGTGCACTTTCGTGCGTGCCAAAGTTTGCTGGCACGGCTCAGGCTGTGATAGAGAACATCTGGGCGACTGCTGCTGTAGCGTATAGTGGGGTGGAGGGCAGGGAACAAAGGGGGCTTGTGAGAGCGTGTTCGAGGGGGGAAATGCTCTGCGCAAAGGCGGCCTTACTTAATGCCTATCCCAGGCTCGGCTGGGGGAGGGGATTGAGGACAGGAATGGAAGGTTTTGCCCTTCTGTTGCCTCGGTGATGAATGCTGGAGACGGGAGCAGAACAGCACGAGGTAGCAGGGTGGCAGAGACTTTCGTTTCCGCTGCTGGACAGATCTGTGCCTGAGTACGAAGACGCGGCCGACAGCAATCGCCCCGTTAGCCTCTTCATGCTGTCCTTCTCTTGGAGCCAAGCTTCTCTTGGAGCTGGGGGCAAGGGAGCAGGAAGTAGATTGGAGAGGAGGGAGGATTGGTAGAACATTTCCAGTCCAGACAGATTTGTCATTGTTTCCCCCATTGCCAGTCCCATCCATATGGAAACAAGATAAAATGAGTCGCATATCATGAATAGGTATATTTCAAACACAAAAGTGCTTTTATTGACTGAAGGTTAAGGTCAGACTGTTGAAAATCTGTCATTCGTGAGTAGAATTTTGGATTGGATTCTGATTTATGCATGCCGCACCTTATGCAAGATAAAGCCATGTTTGGGCATTTATTAAGTCATGGAAGCCACGAGTTGCTGATGTACGATAGGAACCACTACAGTTCTTCACACGAGTGAATGAACCACTACCCTCTTCACCGGTCATATACTAGTTTATATGTAAGCTGGCCTGGGTGTTCCAGTAAGTGTGATGTATAGACTTCATTTTCAAAGTCTTCCCTCTCTGTATTCTTTGTTCTCCAGGTCATTCTTACCTTAGTGCTCAGCTCTGAAAAATGAGTCCCACATTTTTAATATTGTGAAGAGCTTTCTGTCCTGTGGATTCATCTCAGAACCCAGACATAAAACTTAAAAGTGCTACAGGTTTTGTGATGGCAGGGATGTCAATACTGTTGGCCTAAGGACGCCAAGTTTCTGGAATCTTCACACTCCATTCATTTAACAAATATTTATCAACTGTGTACTGCAGACTCTAGGGTTATGATGTTCAACAAGATAGCCCCTCCTTTCCAGCGCTGGGAGCCCCAAATGATATACTTGATACTTCAAATAGTGAATTCTGGCTTGCTTGAAAATAGGTAGGCAAACATTATTCAATTCCCCTAATTGCTCTGATGACTTTTATATTGACTTCTGCTATTTCAGATTGTTCACAACATTTTTAAACTTACACCGCTAAGATTGCCTGTTCTGCTGTCCAAAGACAGCTACTAAATTAGGGCTAGTCCATGACTTTGAATTTTAGGTGATCTGTTAACTATGATGTCTGTCTATCTGCCTATATTTAGCCTAAAACAGATCACCTAGTGTCTTAAGAGGTTTGACTTTGGCAAAAAATAGTTTAAAAACTATTGTTAGTCCTAAGTTTGTTGAGAATTTGAGTTTACTTCAATTATTTGTGTTAAGAATTATACTCTGCTACTCATGGCTTCACATTTCTAATTGCTTTTTAGTATTTTAAGATTTTCTTTTACCCCTAAGTTTTTCTAAGACGTTGCCCTTTCCCTCTCTTGCATTTTCCAAGCAATAGATCAGATCCATCAAATGCCAGGTTTATGGCCAGTTGCTCCAGGTGAAACCATTTTTCAAACAAAATCACTACAGAATACTTCAGATTCCTTCAGGTAGTCTCTCTCTGAAATATAATTATCATAAACTATAAACTCCCTTATCTCAGAAGTGATAGGCATCTTGTGTTGTAGAAATAGAATCTATAACTCGAGCTACAAAACCATGATCTTGACCAATTTTTAGTCTGACGAAAACACCAGAAAGATGCATATTAACACTAAATTTTGCCTCCATCCTTGCACGACTCTGTATCTGTTGGTAAGAAACTGTACGCCAGGTGAGTAGCTCCACTTCCGTTTGAGGTTAACTGACATTTGTATGTATTGGATTTTCAGATGTTAAATAGAACTTACATTCTTGAAATCAAGACATCTTAAGTATTGAGAAAATGGATTATCAGTCTTAGTCATATCAGGGGTATAGAAGTTGACACCAAAATCCTGAAAATACTGTCAAATGTATCCGGCACATGTTAACCGAGAGTGAACCTACATATGTGTGTTTGTTTCTCTGATCTCCAAATTGTTATGTCACTTTTGTGTTATATGGAGACTCAAACACCCCCAAATGATTCATTAGGTGCCAAAGAAAATGTAGACATCATCATTTTAAGCCCGAGAGTAATTTTTTTGAATTCATTATTCTGAAGCAAATAACTGAGTTTTGACTAGAACCTTCGGAGGGCCTACTGGGATTTTGTTTCCTTGACCAGACTAACTAAAGTGAGTCCTTTGGAATTAACCCTCCATTGAAGGGCAGTGCTAGTGGTATAGGTCCATGTCCTGATCTCTTCCTTCATCCGTATCCAGTCACCAACGGCCTCTAACATTTGGTGTCTATTTCCCTTTGTCCATCCAATTGGCTCATAGCGACCTATTTTAGCTGGCAAGACACTGAAGTGATGAACACGTCCAGTGGTCAGTCTTATGAAAGCAATGGCTTATCCACATTGCCCATGGTTCCACAGTGGGTTTTCAAAGAGGTCTTCTGAGTTTGATGTCAGGGACCCACTGCCCATGGAGAATCTCGGGCATTAAGGCCACGTTGCACAGTTGTTGGTTAGTCCAAAGCTGTCCACTGGGATAACACATGCGCATACAGCAGGAGAGTTTGGGGTTGCCCATCTGGACACGAGGGGGAGGATCGACCCAGCTGCGACAGATGATCCAAAAAGCTCTGTGTTTTTCGTCACTGATTTTATAACCCTATTTCATCCCATCTCTGGATGAGCTCAACTGTCTTGTCAGCACTTCATCTGCATAGTGGCCCTGCTCTGCTGCTTCGGCCAGTGAACATGGTCTTGAAGCAGCCTTCAGGCAGGAGATGTGACAATGTTTATTGAGCTGCTCAGGCGTTTCTGTTTCACAACTCCACAAACGACCTCACTGCTGTCTGAGATCTCAGCTTGCGCCTGTCCTTATTCTACCGCATTATCATTGCCCAGTCCCTGAGCAAGACCCGAAGTGTCATAACCCACGTAACAGTCACACCACAGCCCACTGTTGACACGATTCTGTCACCTCTAGCGTGCTTATTCCCTCTTTAATGGGAGCTCAGCAGTTGTTCTGTTCGTGTAAGCTCAAGTATCAGCTGGTAATTTTGGCAATATAAATATGCGCTCATTACCACAAACTGTCATTAATAACAAACTTCCCTGAAACATTCAGAAATTCAGCAGCACGTATGATATCAGAACTTGCCACGACTACGGTTGTTCAGTGCTACGCAAATCATCCTGAACTACTCACTATTGCCCAGAGAGAGATGACTTGTTTTTCTTTTGTGTAAAATATTATTCAACTCAAAAAAATCTAACCTTTATGAGGAGCCGCAGTGAAGAAATAGGGTTGAAAACATGCTGAACAGAAATCTCAGTGAGGCGAAGAGCGGCAGAGTGCGACCAGACTCTGACTATAAGCAACAATGCCCCTGCTCTGACAGAAGAAAATGTGTATCAGTGTTGTCTCATCTAAGCGAAAGGTCATTTTCAAAAGCAGTGTATGAAACTTCGTATAAAACTGACAACTGTAAAAGTAATATTTATTTTGCCATTTTCCTCTTTAAATGAGTGTAGGATTGGCAGTGGGTGAAGAAGTGAATCCCCACTCGGGGAGCTTGTTCCTCTGACTTAAGTTTATTCCTAAGAGACCAGACAGCAACAAAGCCCGACATAGTCATGCAATAAAATCTCTGGTGGAACCACTTGAGCTAGCAACCCAATGTTTATAATCTGATTTTTTGGGCTTCATTTACCACAGAGGAGATTAAAGGCTTCAATTCATCTCTTTCCTGTAGCATGCCTCACGGGGAGAGTACGTTGTCCCTCGTGATGTTTAAAGAGTTCTCCAGCTGCTGGGTTTCTAAAGGTGTTTCTCAACCTTTTTATAACCTCTGCCCCTCTTTGATAAAGAAAAATCTCATGTTTCTCTGGAAATTATTTTATGCCCTGCCTGTTAATGGGAAAGATGGAAATGGGTGAGGAGGGGGGAGGGATGGTGGTTCCATTTGCTTTCTGTTTTCTGAGTTTCTTCACCCGCCACAAAGATTATATCAAACTTTCTCCTGTAGCTTTTGAAAAATCTTTTTGTTTACTTCTTTTTAGATACGGAAAGATATAATATTGGACACGTTTTAACCAGTTTATGTAT
Organism: Martes martes; assembly: GCF_963455335.1. Classification (NCBI taxonomy): domain Eukaryota; kingdom Metazoa; phylum Chordata; class Mammalia; order Carnivora; family Mustelidae; genus Martes; species Martes martes. The sequence goes on from NC_137903.1 coordinate 66,661,527, forward strand.
GTTCCACACCTCAGTTCTATTACCCTTCTCTAGATATGCAAGACTCTAGCAACGTGCTCTGATAAATGGAAATAGTATTGTTTCTCAAAATGTTAAACTGAAACTAAAATTTTGAAGCACAGGATATGTTTTTAGCTCCTCTGAGGATAAAAATATGAATCTGGTTTATGTATACCTCAAAATTATAATCTATTTTTTTAGTTCTTTAACCAATGGTTTTAGTACAAGATAGACAACAACCAATTTCAGAGAACAATGAAAACACTATCGTGTCATTTTCCACTTATCCAGCCAAATGAAGGAATTCTTAGGGGACATATTCAAACTGTTAGTAATCACCAACAAGTAATATTCTGATGAGTATTGTGCTTTTAGCTCTTTTTGTCTTCGTTGGTAAATTTTTCAGTTGTCTGATGAGAATACATCTAGATATCTTTTACCCGTATCAAATCATCGCCTATTATTAGCAAAATCTACTTTTAGTCTAGTCCTGAATTTGATTTAAAAGATTACTAACAATCAGCCATTTTACTTAGAAAACTAGAAGATTTAAATGGAGCTTCTGTACTGGTCATGCTGTCTGACTTCCAATGATAGGACACTGCTCCTTTCCGTGTAGTCCACATAATCTTTTGTAAAATCTTTTGGTTACATCTGTGATCCCCTTAAGTAGCCACTTTCTCTCTCTCTCTCTCTCTCTCTCTCTCTCTCTCTTTTTTTTTTTTGCTATGAGCCAGAAACTGTTAGGCATTCATACCCCTGTGCTTCCCTAATCGCATAGCAGTCTATTAAGGTAGTCAGTGTTATCCCCGTTTTCCAGATGAAGAAACTGAGATTCAGAGAGATCAAGTAACTTTCACAAGGTCAACCAGTTAGTAAGCGATAGAGCCAGAATTCAAACCCAGATCTGTCTGAGTCCGAAGCCTGTGGCCTGCAGTGTGACTGCACATAGTGTTCCGGCGTGACACGTGACCCTTCTCCCAGCATTCTTTGGATCTTCACTGAATTACTTCTGGAGCCAGTTGCTTTATTTGACCTATCTTGTCTGAACTTTTGATAAATATCTCATACCACCTTGGACAATATGCCGGTCACTTGCCTACGTTCCCAGTCTTCTGGTTTCCTTTGAGGACCCTGAGGTAGACTATTGCTAAACAAGTCCCTGTTGGTATAGCTTGCTCAGACCAAATGCTATGGATGTCTTCTTTTATCCTGTAGAGTCATTTTTCCCCCCTTGTGGAACTTCTCCTTTGAATTAGGAGAATAGGAATAGGCTAAAGTTTTTTCTAAACTTGAAAATTCAAGAAGTTGTCAATGGACATTAAAATACTGCTTTCTGTCCTGGGTTAGCAGAGTTTCCCCAAGACTACATTTTGAGAAATCAGATTTCATGTGTGAGAGGCATTGATGTCACAAGATATGAGAATGGTGACCATGCCCTGAGAGCACTTTTCCATCTCTGCAAATTGAGAAATGTTCACAGGAATTTCGGAACCCAAGAAAGTATTGATGGCAGTGAAAGTTCTGTATATTAAAATATACTATTTGGAATTTCTTCAGTGAGGGCAACCAAATTTAAGGCCAACTTCATGTTTCTTAGATATCTTAATTCGTTGGCAACAATACCAGATCACTTGATAAAATTTGGCCCTGGAACTTTTTGATGATGAAGATAGCTATCATTGCTATCCTCTAGAGCTGAAAAGTAAAATTACATGTGGCAATCTGGACCTTTTTTTTTTTTTTTGCTCACAGTACTGGCATAAAGTTGAGTTTCACAAAATATACCCACTGAAATTCAACCATTTCTGAAATGAGAGAGGGTGTCATTTTCACGTACTGAGTGATGAATGTCCTCTGGAAAAGATGCGGACAGAATAAATAAATGTTAACATAAAGAATCTGATACCCTAGTTAGCAGCGAAGTTTAAGAAAATTTCCCAAAGAAGACATAAAGATGGCCAACGGACATATGAAAAGATGCTCAACATCACTGATTATCAGGGAAATGCAAATAAAAACTAGAGAGAGACCACCTCACACACGTCAGAATGGCTAAAATCAACAATAGGTGTTGAAGAGGACATAGAGAAAGGGAAACCCTTTTGTACTGTTGGTGGGAATGCAAAGTGGTATGGCCGCTCTGGAAAACCATACGGAGGTTCCTCAAAAAGTTAAAAACAGAGCCACCCCACCACCCAGCAATTACACTAGTAGGTATTTACCAGGATGTAAAAATACTAATTCAAAGGGAGGCATGCACCATGATGTTTACAGCTCCATTATCTATAAAAGCCAAATTATGGAAACAACCTAAGTGTCCGTCGACTGATAGATGGGTAAAGAAGATGCAAGATATTTATATTTCATATATCTCACCAAAAAATGAAATCTTGTCATTTACAACAACATGGATGGAGCTACAGAATATTATGCTAAGTGAAATAAGTCAGAGAAAGACAAATACCATGTGATTTAACTCATATGTGGAATTTAAGAAACAAGACAAACAAGCGAAGAGAAAGAAAAAGATTGAGAGAATCAAGAAACAGAGTCTTAACTATAGAGAGTAAACTCATGGTTCCCAGAGGGGAGGTTGGTGAGGGGATGAGTGAAGTAAGTGATGGGGGGTTAGGAGTGCCCTTGCAGTGATGAGCTCCAGGTGCTGTACCCGAGTTTTGAATCACTATATCGTACCTGAAACTAATATTACACTGAATGTTAACTAACTGGAATTTAAATAAAAACTTTTAAAAAGATATTTAAGAAAATACAGGGACAAATAGAAACAATAAATTTTTAAAGGCCAGCATTTTAGGAATTCAAATATCTGATCCACGTTCTTCCACTTTAAAACCAGGTAGTAAATGGAATGTCGGGTTGTATCAATGGAGTAATTCTATTTTTAGAAAGTTCAAATACTAAGCTTAAAATGAATTATAAGTTTAAAGTGAAATATTTAACGTAATTTTGCTCATAAATGCTAATGATATTTTTAAGTAGATGTCAATTATATGGAATTATTAAGTAACTGTCCGAGTGATTCTGTATAAATTTCTAAATTACATTTATCTTGTTTGTTAATATAGGAAAGGTTAGTTTCAAGAAGGATTTTCCCTATAGAAATTGGGAATAAAGGAATAAGAAAAATAAGTTTAATGCTAATTAGAAGTTATTTGTTCAGTTCTGACATTTGGAAATGTAATCAAAATTATTTTTTCCAACCAACTCTATATTTCTAAATTCTTCCTAGATCTAAGACTATGTTGCAGAGGGACATTGCTTTTTCCAAAGGGTATATTTATTATTTTGAAAATATAATACAGCCTCCTGGAAGAAGCCCTACTAGGTGGCTTCCCTGTTATACACAATCTTAAGTTATTTTGACTTTATTATAATGGAAGTATTTAGGTTCATTTCAATGTTATTTATGTATGTCAGGACCTGGGAAAGATACAAAGTTATTCCCATCCTTAAGCTCCCAGGAGACACCATCTGGTTGGAATTCTTCATTTTTGAATAGTGCTATTTGCCTTTTACAATGAATGCTACATGCTTCATATTCATTTTATTCTAATAATTCTATGTAACAGGGCAGATGAGAAAACTCAGCACAGAGAACCTGTAGAATCATTTTATTATATAATACTTAGTTGTTATGGGAATCAACCCTAGATCCAGAGTCTTCTGATCCAAACCAGAAGACAGAAATCTAAAGCAGGAGTTGGGAGGACGGAGTCTAGCCCTGGTTGTCCGGTTACCAGCTGTGCAGCCGTGGGTCAGTCACTACCTCCTTGGCTTTCCTGTACTGCGTGATAACTGGGTTGAGGTAGGTGACCTCTAATCCTCCTCCTAGCTCTGCACCTCCCAGGCGGTTTTCCCGAAGGAAAGTACCGTGACAACCCGGAACAAGGCCATGCTGTTTAGAGGCGTAGTTTCCTCCTCAACTCTCTTTTCCTGGGCTAATAGTCTCATGTCTTTCTGGGAATCCAGCTAGAACCGAGTTTTTCTGAAGATGTGCCATTTCTCCTTCCTTCCTAATGCACTTCCCTGTAGGTCCATGGTCCGGCATCTTCCTTAAGGACCCCCTGCTGTGCTCCCCACTCCTAGGCCTCTTTTCCAGAAGCGCGTCTGGCTTCTCGGAACACACGTAAAGCTCCCTCCGCGTTGGAAAACCCCGAGTTCTCTTCGGCGGTAGCGCTTGCTCTCCTAGGACTCGTTGTAAGGATTTAACATCGCTTCCACCTCATCTCCCACGACCTCATCAAGACCCTCCAGTTGGACCAGCCACGGGGCGTTGGGAATTTGAGGCATATCAGGTTTAAGACTAAGGAAATCAGGTTCACTCTCGAATCAAGACTTCTTTCCACACACGGCTCATACCATCTCCCACCATAATTTTTCAATATTTTTCTTAACCTGCTTCGTCGAATGTGCCGAAGGCCCGGACGGAGGCCGCCGTCAGCCTCCGCGCCACGGCCGGGCGACGGAACGGGTGTCCCCAGCCCAGCCTGGCCTCGCACCCCTCCCTGCGCGCCGGCTGCGGGACGGACTTGGCGCGGGCGGAAGGCGGTTAGAGTTTAACGACTGCGCCAAAGGCCGCAAGTGTACGGGGTGGCCAGGGGCGTTGCTCAGGAGCCGCCGGGGGTCTTCGAGGGTCGTCTCTCTCGCACCGCCTGTGGACGACGAAGCGGGAGCGCAGCTCGGCCGCTCGCCGTGTCCAGCACCTCGGGCAGGGCCGCGGGCTCCCAGCCGGCTCGTGCGGTGTCCGCGACGGCCACGCCGGACTCCTGGGTGCCCTGCGGCGTCGAGGGAAGGAGGCGGAGGCTGCGGCTGCCTGCAGGCCGGGCTCGGTCTGTGTTTCCTTTTCAGTGTGCCCCGAGCGTCCGGGAAGCCGTCCGCGTCCGTGTCCGCGAGAGGCGGGTTCCGTGCGTCCGCTTCGAGAAACAAACTGCGGAGCCCACGCCCCGGTTTCTGGTGTGACCTTGGGACGTGCCGGGGGTTCCTCGGCCGCCGCCTGCTGTGCCTGTCCTCCCGGCCCGACGTGGCGCCGACGCGCGTCCCCACGGGGGCGAGTCCTCCGCGTCGGCGGCGGCGGGTCCTGCGGGTCCTGCGGGTCCTGCGGGTCCTCCGCGGTCGCACGCCCGCCGCGCTGTCCCGGCGCTCCGAGGCGGTGCGGGTGGAGAGCGCCGGGACCACCCGCGCGAGCACGACCGCGGACGCGGGGCCGGGTGTGCGCGCGTGTGCAGCGCCGGTGCGCGCGGGTGGACGGGCTGCGGCCAAGGAAACCAGACGCGCTCGGGACCCCGCAGGTCGCGCGTCTCGGCCTGTCCGCGCGTCGGGCCCAGGAAGCCTTCCTGCCGCCCTGTTCTTCGACGCCTTCGTCCGGGAGACTTTTGCGGCTGCGTCAGGGGGACTCCGCCCCAAGGTGACCTTCACGGCCGGCCGGAAGCCCACGCTCCGGTGAAGCGCCCCGGACGTCTGCACGCTCCGGGCCAAACTGGTGGCCGGGCCGCGGGTGCCGCGCGTCTCGCCCGGTCGGGAGCCCTCGGCAGGCGCCGCGGACGGGCCTGTCCCTCGGCTCTGTGTGATGCGTCCGAAGGCACCGATTTTGTGTTCTACAGTAGAGGCCGCGTCGCAAGTCAGAAAGAATCTGACCCTCCAAGCCAGACCCGGGTTCGAGTCAACGTCCCTGCTCTGCTGTCCTTAATTAAGCACCCAAAGGTGAGCCTCGGCGATTTTACATGGAAATCGGGCGTCGGAAGGTGCAACTCCTAAGGCTTCTGAGGGCCGCCCACGGGCCCCGTGTACACTTCCTTTCTCTTGCCTGAAGCCTCGTGCCCCAGAGACACACGCAGGTTCCGTATCCTCGTGGCCTTCGCCCTACAAGACCCCGATGATCCAAAGTCTGACCCCTTCCTTTCTAAAGAAGTTGGTTCCTTCTCAACAACGGCAGCTTGATCAGGGCGTGGGACACCGCGGTGACGGCCGGGCTTCATCGCCTCAGATATTCACAGACACCAGAGTCAGGAAGTCAACCATTCAGGAAGCTATAAAAAGGATGTCATTTCTAGGTAGACTTATTGAATGAACGAGCTCGTTCACTTAACAAGTAATTCTGGCGTACTCACTATATGCCTGCCAATTGTGCCATCTAGGGGATGGCAAACATTTTTAAATTAAATTTAAAAAATACAACTAAATGAAGTTAAGTGTAGTGAAGAAGAGAAATAAAAGCTGAGATCCTGAGTTCCTTTCCAAATCTAAGCTACATGATTCAATGTCTAAATTTCCGGAAAAGTGGAAAATTATTCACCAAACTGGAAATGTGGAAGTGGAAATTTCAAGATCCTTTGTAGATTTGTTCAACCCTGCTTATTTAATCTTAGGTTCTGTTCCTTCCTGACTGGCCCATCTAGTCCGAGTGTCTTGGTGGTCCACTCAGCATCCCTGTGTCCATGTAGACGTGACTCCCTTTACCTGGAACTTTTTCATACCACTACTTAAAACGCTCTTAATCCTGCCTCGCACAATTTCACAATGAACTGGTGAGACGAAATGACCTTTAAGACTTCTCAGGTTTAAGATATTTTGATTTCTCTAACCCTGCTAATGAAGGAAGAGACTAGACTGTGCTCCCCACCTTTTTACTTCTGAATTGTATTTTCTGCGGTCGGTTGTCATGATGAACTCTTTTTAGCTTTTCTCGTATCAGAGCTCCCAACAGGAGAAGCTGGAGTGTAGGGCACGCATTACATGAACAGTGAAATGTTTTGAAAGGGCTTTGAAGTGTTGAATAGGAATATTGTATTAAGAACATTCCACCAAATGGAAGAAGCCTGGAGACTGGACAAGCTGTGGATGTGCAGATGGTATTACCAACCGTCAGTCAAGCAGAGAACACAGTCTGTGCGTACAGATCGATACGTCATGTCTTTACACATCGGGATGTACCAAGAGGTTGTCAGCAGTTGTTATCTCTGTGTGTACTGCTTCCAAGGAGAAGAGTCAAATTGCCCGTGTTACACGCCGAGGAGTGTCAGTTTTGTCTGTACCAGTATGAATGAATTTACTTACTATGTCTCCTGGGAGAGAGGATGCTTCCACAAATGCAAATTGCCATAAAATGGTAGGTTTGTTTGTGGATGAGCTGGGGGGCAGCGGAGGGGCAGAAAGGAAGACGCTCTAACTTCACCATTCTTTTACAAATCTCGTTTATCCTAAAATCAGACAATCTACAAACTGTAATAATCCAGCGTGCTCCATACCGCCCCGCAACACTTACATTTAGAATGTGGGCAAAGAGCTCTCCCCCAGTCGGCACGAATGTTAAAGAATAGCAGAGAGCCTTTTAGGTAGGTATGACCGTGAGTCAGCCAGCCATTTGAAATATTACAGAGAGGTGTTATTTCTCAGAGATAAGGAACAAAGAGGTCTTAATATCCGGCTCAGCTAGGGCAGGAAATTGCCTACTTCCTGAGCCAGAGTGGTAGAGGCCGTGGGATGGGAGCCAGATATTAGAGGGAGGAGGCAAGTACGCGCTGGAGGCCTCGGTATTTTAACGTCGGGCACATGGACTTTGTATCAGAATGTCAAGAACCCATTTTGCACAGAAAGATGCTTGGCAAAGAATTAACTACACTGAAGCATTTTTATAAATGTCATAGACAGACATTAATTTTTACAGGTGGATACTCGCTCTCAGATGTTTATGCTTTCACTCCTGAACCTCCAAGGTCCATGGTATGTGACAACGTTTTAATTTTAAAGTCTATCAATTATCCTGTTAATTCTAAATTCCAGTATAAAAGTGTAAAGTACCAGGCTGACCTTACATCCCTAGTCCTAATTACATACACGTGTTTTTATAGACCTTCTACCCAACCCCAACGACACTAACTAGTTTGCAAAGCACTTAACCCTTCCATCTTTCTTGTCCTCATTTGTAAATCCTGGGTGTTGAACTAGATGATCTCAAAGGTTTGGGTTCTCCAGAAAAGTGGCAAAAATCCCTCCAGTATAAGGCTCTATGGTGGAAAAGGGAAATCCTAGGATCCTAGATACTGAACTTGAACCTCTGCATGTCCAATTATTAATGTGTGACATTGGGAACATTCTTTAATCTCCTCAAGCTAGTTTCAACATTTGGAACTGGAATAAAACCTGAGTTTTATGGTTGTTATAAAATTAAATGACATGGGGCATTAAAATGTCTGGCAGACAGGTATTTAAGCTGTTCCTTTTCCCTCCCTTCTCTTCTTCCAGCATGATGTAGATTTAATAGATTTTACTAACATTTATTAGAGAAAAGCCCAGGTTCAGAGGGTAACGTTGAAAGAAAAGAAGCAAGAGATTAATTTTACGGGAGCATCTGAAGACGGGTTGAACCTTGACAAGGAAAAATAAGGATGAAGGACACCCCCACAGGGAAGAAGATAATCGAAAGTGTGGTGGTTGGGACAAAATGGTGTGTGTGGAGGACGGTACGAGTCTGGAACTGCTGAAATGTGGACTATAGTGGCCAGAGTTCAGATACATATATTTTATGTGTTCCTTCCAATCTATCAGTTAATTTTTACTTAAATGTTCATATAGCACACGCAATATCCTCTATCCCTTTTTTCCTTTACAAGCATATCTTGTGCTGGCAAACTGAACATAATAATAAAAAGTTATTTTTAATTAAAAAAATCTTGAAGATCATCCCCTATCTGTACATAAAACTCTTTTTTTACCTACTAGTTATCATATACGAGTGTATGTGTAATGCTGCCGTTGTATGAGGAGTTCTCTATGTGAAGTGTGTAGGTGGCTACCATATTCTGCTTTTCGAGACACACTTGCAGTGAGGAATCTCGTATATATATCCCTTTACTACATGTGTGAGTAAATCTCTAGGACAGAGTCCTAAATGGGGAATTGCCAGTTAAAGAGTATGTGTTTTTGTGATTTTGGTTATTATGGTCAAAATACCCTACAAACGGGTTTTATTGATTTCAGCACACGTAGCCTCTTTACAAGGTGTTTCCCTGAGCGCCAGTCAAAACACAAGTATCACACTTTCTGAATGTTGCCAATCTTTTAGACTAAAAAATTCTATTATAATGTGCTTTAAAGTGGCAATTCTTGATCATTTTGTCATGTATTTGAGAGTTGTCTATATTTCCTTTTCTGTGATCTGTCTGTTCACAGTCTACGCTCATTAGGCTAACAGATTGTTGGATTTTTCCTTATTAATTAGTAGGAATTCTTTATATATTAGAGAAATTAGAGTTTTATATCTTATGCAAACAATTTTTCTCAATTTTTTGTTTGACCCTGACTTTGATTATTGTGATTCTTGCTATTCAAAATATTAAGTAAATTTCATATAGTCAAATTTATCAATTTTACAAAATTGAGCTTCTGGATTTCGTTTGTCCTTAAACATTTCACACTTAAGGAAGTAAAATTTTTCTCAGGGTTTCTCCTACTACTTTCATGATTTTATTTCTTACACTCAAATTTTTGATGAATTTTAAATTTATTCTGGTGAGAGTTATGAATCCAAATTTGTATTTTTCGGGTGGCTATCCAGATTTCCATCACAAATTGTTATATAATTCATATTTTCAATGCCATTTTGAAATGTTTCTTGGATCTTGTACGTATTTGGATCTACTTCTGGATTTTCTTTTTTCTTTTATAGGCCTGCCTGCCTATTCATGTGCAAATAGCAAATTTTAAATTTTTATTAGATTTATAAAACCCGGTAGAAGTAGTTTCTTTCTCTCACTTTAATTTTTCAGAAAATTTCTGGCTATTTTTATTTGTTTATTTTTCTAGATGATCTTTGGAGTCAGCCTAGTCCTACACCTACCCTCTAGAACAAATGCATCAAATTTATGAATTAGCTTAGGTGACTTTGACTTTTTAAATATTTTTGGATATTCCTTTCCAAGCACATTCTTTATCTTTCTTTATGTGTAAGTGTGCATATGTGGATGTGTGTGTATGTATATGTATGTGAATGTGTGTCTGAGTGTGTTTTGTGATTCTCAAGAGAATTTTTAAACTTTCTTCACATTGATCCTATTTTTTTCTAGTTAAGCACGTTCCTAGGATTTGGGGCTGTTATTACTTTGCTAAGTGGGATCTTTTCTCCTATAGGTTTTCTAAGTGGGATTTGTTTGTATGTATAGGGACTGACATTGTACGTTAATTTTTTTACCCAGACACTTTACAGAGTTATACTTTTTTAAATTTATTCCCTTGTTTTTCCAATTATACAATCATATCATCTGCAAATGATGATAATTTTACTTTCTCTCCTTTTTACACCCTAGTTTATTTTTCTTATTTAATGGTGTTGGCTAATACCTCTAGGACAATGTGAAGTGGAAAGCAGTGGTAATAAACATTTATGTCTTATCTGTGACTTAAAAAAAATTTCCCTGGAACAGTTTAAATGTCATTGGAATTTTCAATTTTTTTAAATTAGCATATAATGTATTATTTGCCCCAGGGCTACAGGTCTGTGAATCGTCAAGCTTACATATTTCACAGCACTCACCATAGCACATGCCCTCCCCAATGTCCATCACCCAGACACCCCATCGCTCCCACCCCCCAGCAACCCTCAGTTTGTTTCCTGAGATTAAGAGTCTCTTATGGTTTGGCTCCCTCCTGACCCCATCTTGTTTTGGAATTTTCAATTTTTTTAAGATTTGGTAGACATATCCCATTAAGTCAGATAATGTCTGAGATATATGCTTCCTTGCATTAAAAAGTATAATTATCATTTTCATTTTATTAAGAGCTTTTAAGATCAAGAACACATAAACAGAGAACAACAGGAAGAAAATAGATCATGCAGAGTGACATGTTGTAGTAGAAGCAGTAAGAGCAGAAAACATGACATAAATGACAGAATTAAGACCAATCAAGACTGGTCTCCACAAATGTAAGTGGATAAATTATCTACCAGGAAAAAAAACCAAACACGTTTGGTCAAAACAAAAAGCCCAACTCTATGTTTTGTATGAGTTATGCTGAAAATAGGTGTCTTGGAAGAGCTCAAGTGAATAGTTAATTTTTTAAAAACCCCTCAGATCTCCTTTAAAGTGATACAGGTGTTACACGTAAACAATGAATCTCGGAACGCTACATCAAAAACTATGTTCTGTATGGTGACTAACATAATAAAAAATAATAATTAAAAGAAAGATGTTTAACCTGACCCATACAAGAGAAGTATACGAAATACTAAAATATCCCTTTTCGCCCACCAGATTGGCAAAAATCGTAAAGGTTAATAGCATGGCGTGTTGGTCAAGGTGAGTGAAACAGTTCCTCTTATACAAAATTAGTGAGCGTGTGTGTTACTAAACCTCCCTGGAGCCTGACGTGGTGATTGCTAGCAGGATTACAAGTGCATATAGGACTTTGTCTTCATGTCTCTAGTTGTAGAAATTTACCCTATGAGCACACTTAATGTGTGTATTTCTGAGGTTATCTGTTTCAGTATTGTTTATAATGGAAGAGTTTTTAACAGTCTACGTGTTTGATACTATGGCCCCAATGAAATACGTTATGCAGGTAAACACAATGTAATAATAGGAATCCCTTAAAAGGAGTAAGTTGTCGACACACCCTTATCTTTGAAGTACATTTTTAAGTTTAAAGAGCAAGAGTGGCGCATTATAACTTAGTGTTAAAATAGATGTGCAAATGCACGAGCACAGGCTCGGCTGAGCACGGGTATGCACGCGTGTGCCCGCACCTACAGAGGTTCTTTCTGTAAGGACCGCTAGGGGCTGTTCACAGCGATTGCTTCTGCGGAGGAGAACTGGTTGTCTGGATGGGGAAACAGAGGCAGAACACATAGCCAGTGTTCACAATGTATCCTTCTTTGCCTTTTCAATTTTGTGTCCTTTGCATTACTCCTTCAAAAAACATTTCTAAGAGTGAGGACAAAATAGGGTTATTTCAAACAGATCAAGTGTCCGAAATTTTACTTCCACCATACCTTTGCTGAAAGAAATGGTCAACGCTAAGGCCAGTCGATGTTAACAGTCAATGTTAACGCCTAATACACTATTTTTAGTTTTTAGTTTTCAATATCTCATTGAATGTAATCTTCACAAAAATTTGATGAAGTAGGTGCCATTAGGATCCCTCGATTACAGATGAGAATTGGAAATACCGAGAGATGAAATCATTCGCTCAAGGTCACGCAAATAGAAGAGTGGGAGCGCAGGCCTGCTTCTAGGCACGCCGGTGGCAGAGCCCGTGTTCCCCGTAGGCTGTGTTCCCCTGTTCTGCTGTGTCTTCTTGTAAAGAGTGGAATGCAAGAAGCAACTGTCAACATCAGTAAAACACGGTGATCCCCCCAAGTAAACATTTCATTACAGTCATGCTTGGTTTTTAGAACGTACATCTAAATCTAGAGGACACTGACTTCCTACTCTGGTGGGAGGAGTTTAGGTTTTTAGGAACACTAATCTCATTTTATTTGGGCACAAATACAAATGCTAGTTTTTCCTCCCCTTTTTAAAGCAAAATATATGCATTCAAGGAAAAATAAAAGGGACCGTGGGTAAAATAATAAAGTATATAGTGAAAATAAAGAGAAATGTGAGGTAGCTCATGGAAGCCAGGAAAGGAGGCAGCAGAGAAAAAGCTCATGATGAATAAAACAAGATAAATTAGCATAAGACTGACCATATCTATAATATATAATGCAAAAAGTAAATGAGTTCAAAAAGAAGAGGTTTTTAATGATATGCTATTTACAAAATAGAACCAAATGACTTAAGTCTGAAAATAAGAGATAGAAATACACCAGGCCAAGATTCACCAGTTCAGAGAGCACAACTGTGCTTGCATCAGACCAAACAAAATGTAAAGTGGCAGCTATTTCACATTTTCCAGACTTTACTTTGTTTAATAAATTTAATTTTTTTTTGTTTTTTGTTTTGTTTAATAAATTTAATTTTTTTTGTTTTTTTGTTTAATAAATTCTACTTTGTTTAATAAATTTACTTTGTTTAATAAATGATTGAATCCATCATCTATAAATTTATGTAAGGGTTCTTTAAACAACTTTTTACTGTTTAACCAGGGATGTGCATTTAGAGAGGAATTTTTCTCTTTTGACCTTTTATTTAAAAAAAAAACCTTTAAATATTGATAACAAGTTAATTTTCTCAAGTTAGGAGGGGATCCTGTATATTTTTAGTTATTTATTTTTTCGTAAGCTTAGGCCATTTTTTTGTTGTTGTTTTTGTCTTCCCCTTTTTGGATTAAAGAGAACCTTTGTCATTTTTAAAAGCTCATGTTCATACGGAAGTCTCCTCGCCCACTCAGCTCTCCCTGGTGCCTCTTCCCACTTTGTTTTTACTGAAAAAACATTCACCCAGGATATGTGGTACAATAGCATGGAGGTTTTTCCTTTCAGGGTTAAGACAATGTTTTCTGCACAATTTCTGTGTGGTCTTTTGGTGATTTCCAAAATCAAATGGCCCTTTATCTCAAGGAAATAGCCTTCAGTGACACCGAGGCTCTTCCTTTTGGCTGGTGACAACTTAAGTCTGTGGAGCTCCAGCGAAGGAGCAGTTAGGGAGTCCCAACTTATTTGAATAAGTATTCAGTTCCACATTTAAGTGTCTGTATTGAACTACGCATTGGGAGACTGAGAGATGATTAGGGTGTGACCATTGCCTCCGCAGCTCCTAAGCAAATCAAGGTTTGCTATCACTAAAGGGATTTAATTTGTAGGGGAAACAAAAAGGAAAGTGAGTGTTGCCTATGTTCAAATGAATCCTGGCCTTATTTCCAGAAACAGAGATGATCTCCCAGTGAGGGCCAATTCTTACCTTTTGTTTTTTGACTCTTGAAGGTTTTTTTTTTCTTTCTAATGTTATGTTAGTCATCATACAGTACATCATTAGTTTTTGATGTAGGGTTCCACGAGTCATTGTTTGTGTATTATGCCCAGTGCTCCACACAACCTGTGCCCTCCTTAATACCCATCACTGGGCTAAGCCATTCCCCCAACCCCTCCCCTCTAAAACCCTCAGTTTGTTTCCCAGAGTCCGTAGTCTCTCATGTTTGTCTCCCCCATTATTCCCCCCTTCATTTTTCCCTTCCTTCTCCTAATGCCTCCATGCTATTCCTTATGTTCCACATGTGAGTGAAACCATATGATAATTGACTTTCTCTGCTTGAGCTATCTCACTCAGCATAATCTCCTCCAGGCCTGTCCATGTTGATACAAAAGTTGGGTATTCATCCTTTCTGATGGCTGAATAATATTCCATTGTATATATGGACCATATCTTCTCTATCCATGTGTCCGTTGAAGGGCATCTCTGCTCTTTCCACAGTTTGGCTATTGTAGACATTGCTATTACAAACTTTGGGGTGCATGTGCTGCTTCTTTTCATTACATCTATATCTTTGGGGTAAAATCCCAGTAGTGCAATTCCTGGGTCATAGGGTAGCTCTGTTTTTAACTTTTTGAGGAACCTCCACACTGTTTTCCAAAGTGGCTATACCAGCTTGCATTCCTGCCAACAGTATAAGAGGGTTCCCCTTTCTCCACATCCTGTCCAATATTTACTGTCCTGTCTTGTTAATCTTTGCCATTCTAACTGGTGTAAGGTATTATCTCAATGTGGTTTTGATTTGAATTTCCCTGATGGCTAATGATGACGAACATTTTTTCATGTGTCTGTTAGCCATTTGTATGTCTTCTTTGGAGAAGTGTCTGTTCATGTCTGAATCACCAAGGAAATGTTGAAAAAGGCATCATATTGCCTGATTTCAAGCTATATTCCAAAGCTGTGATCACCAAGACAGCATGGTAGTGGCACAAAAACAGACACATAGATCAATGGAACAGAATAGAGAGCTCAGACATGGACCCCCAACTCTATGGTCAACAAATCTTCAACAAAGCAGGAAAAAAATATCCAATGGAAAAAAGACAGTCTCTTCAGTAAATGGTGCTGGGAAAATTGGACATCCACATGCAGAAGAATGAAACTGGACCATTCTTTTACACCATACACAAAGATAAATTCAAAATGGGTGAAAGACCACAATATGAGACAGGAATCCATCAAAATCCTAGAGGAGAACATAGACAGTGACCTCTTCGACATCGGCCACAGCAACTTCTTTCAAGACGTGTCTCCAGGGCAAGAGAAACAAAAACGAAAATGAGCTTTTCGGACTTCCTCAAGGTACAAAGCTTGTTCACAGCAAAGGAAACAGTCAAAACAAAGAATGGGAGAAGGTATTTTCAATGACACTACAAATAAAATGACACTACACATGACACTACAGATGAAGGGCTGATATGCAAAATCTATAAGGAACTTCTCAAACTCAACACCCAAAATACAAATAATCAAGTCAAAATATGGGCAGAAGACATGGACTCTTGAAGTTTAAGTGACCTAATGCCCAGAGGATTAAACCACGTTTCCAGCCCTCCTTTCCTGTCCTGTCCTTGTTTAATGAAAAGAAACCTACCACTGAATTGAGGGCCCAAACACCTTAAGCTGTAATTTTATTAATGTTTTCCAAATTAGTTCTCATGCAATCATGCTGAGGTTAACTATTGAGTTTCTTGTTTAAAGGAAAACATTAAATATACGACGGCAGAAAATGATTGCTAGGGTAAACTGAAATGAAAGTTCTGTGTAGGGGCTGTGAGTTTTTTCCTTCAAAATAAATTTTAAAAAAGCCTGTGGATATCTGCAAGGATGCAGAGAAAGGGGAATCCTCCTACACTGTTGGTGGGAATGCAAGCTGGTGCAGCCACTCTGGAAAACAGTATGGAGGTTCCTCAAAAAGTTGAAAATAGAGCTACCCTATGACCCAGCAATCGCACTACTGGGTATTTACCCTAAAGATACAGATGTGGTGATCCAAAGGGACACATGCATCCCGGTGTTTATAGCAGCAATGGCCACAACAGCTGAACTATGGAAAGAGCCCAGATGTCCATCGACAGATGAACAGATGAATGGATATATATATATATATATATATATATATATATATATATATATAATGGAATACTGTGCATCTATCAAGAAAATGAAACCTTGCCTTTTGGAATGATGTGGCTGGAACTAGAGGGTGTTATGCTAATGAAATAAGTCAATCAGAGAAAGTTATCATATGATCTCTCTGATATGAGGAATTTGAGAAACAAGACAGGGTCATAGAGGAAGGGAAGGAAAAATGAAGCAAGATGAAACCAGAGAAGGAGACAAACCATAAGAGACTCTTAATGTCAGGAAACAAACTGAGGGTTGCTGGAGGGGAGAAGGTCGGGAGGGATAGGTGGCTGGGTGATGGTCACTAGGGAGGGTACATGCTATGGTGAGCACTGCGAATTCTGTAAGAGTGATGAACCACAGACCAGTACCCCTGAAACCAATACTACATTATATATTAATAAAAAAAAATGCCACCTGCATAAAAATGGGAATTTGGATTTCGCCATTATCTTCTCTTACCTGATTTAATGCAAGAATGAGTAGCTACTGCATAGGGTTACAGCTGTTTGTGTTCACATTTAAGAACAATAATATATTGCTTGGAGGTAGACATTTTAGGAGAGGTAGAGGATGCAAGCTAGTAAGACCAGAGTAGCTGTAGATAACCGAGAATATGAACACAAAATTCCATTTAGAAAATACATGTAGGCATGGGTGCAGGGTAAAATATTCTTGATATTCTGAGTTAGTGTGGAGAATACCATCATTACTGGCCATTAACAATGATTAAACCATTTTACTATGTAAATTAGGTGAGACATTTTTTAAAGGTGTTATCACAACAGAGCTTCCCCAGAGCTGCACCACAGGATAAGCTTGTGCTACGAGCTGGTCGAGGTTGTGCCAGGAGATACTGATCTGCCCAGCTCAGCCCTTGAGGCTGCCAGGAGAGATACGGACTGGGCCCTTCCACTGGATCGAGGGCTCTGGCTGATGAATTCATTTGGGTTTGTTTGGGACTTTCCCTTGTCTTGGGAAATCCCTCAGTCCTAGGCAAACCAGAAGGTTGTCACCCTACATCAAGGCAGTCCCCGTGCAGCAGGGGCTCTGCAGGTGCAGGGTCTGTACAGGCAGGAAGAACGTCAGCTGCCTTCAGCTCCTTCAGCTCTGCCGGGAGGTACTGAGCATCGCGCGGCCAAGAACGTTCTCTTCCGCCTGATCATAGGGTTTCCTAATGCCGTGTTTTTAAAGACATTTGTCCATTTAAACTAAGTTGTTAAGTTATTGATGCAAAGTTGTTCTAATATTTCTCAATCTTTTAGTGCTTGTAATGACATATCCTATTTTATTTTGATGTTGGGCACTTCTGTCTCTCGCTCTGCCTGCCTCTCTCTTCCTAGTCTGTCCCGTCCCCGGCCAGCTCTACCGCCTACCTGTCGCTCTCCCTCCCTCCCTCCCTCTCCCTTTTTGCTTTTTAAGTCAAACTTGATAGTGATTATTCAGGTTTCTGTGTTCCTATGATGAATTGGCCTCTTTAATATGATGAAATACACCTCTTTATCTCTCTTAATTCTTCTCTACTTAAAGTCTACTTTGATATCAGTGTAGTCATATCAACTTCTTTTTTTTTTTTTTTGAAGATTTTATTTATTTGACAGATCACAAGTAGGCAGAGAGGCAGGCACAGAGAGAGGGGGAAGCAGGCTCCCTGCAGAGCAGAGAGCCCGGTGCAGGGCTCGATCCCAGGACCCTGTGACCATGACCTGAGCCGAAAGCAGAGGCTTTAACCCACTGAGCCACCCAGGCGCCCCATCAACTGCTTTTTGTTAATGTTTACTTGGTATGTCTTTTTTCTAGTCTTCGAAGCATTGTATATTTTTATATTGCTGGTGTTATTTCTTACTTAGCTGTAATTGTATTTTTTAAATCCAGTCTGAAAATCTTAATTGAAATATTTCATTCATATATATATTCATATATATTAAATATGTATATTCAATTTTTATATATGATGCAGTTACTGATAAAGCTGGGTTTTTGTCTGCCATTTTGCTATTGGTTTTCTATTTGCCCCTTCTTCTTCTTCTTCTTCTTTTTTTTTTTAATTATTCCTTCCCTGCCTTCCTTTATAAAAATCAATTTAAAAAATATTCTTTTTTTTATCTCCTCAGTTGGACTTTTGTTATGATTTTTAATGTCCTTGTTTTGGTGGTTACCCTAAAAATTACAAGACACAGAAGCTTAGTATGGTCCATCTTGGTATATTCAATGCTTTTAGAAGAAACAGAACATCTGAACAGACTGATTACCAGCAATGAACTTAAATCAGCAATCAAAAAACTCCCAATAAACAAAAAGTTCTAGACCAGATGGCTTTGCAGGAAAATCCTGCCAGATGTTTAAAGAAGAGTTAATAACTATTCTTCTCAAACTGTGCCAAAAAAAAAAAAGGAAAGAAAACTTCCATGTTCATTTTATGAGGCCAGTATTACCCCGATACCAAAGCTAAACAGACAAAAAAAGAGAACTATAGGCCAATATCTCTGATGAACATAGACGCAGAAATCCTCAACAAAATACTTAAAAAAACACTAAATTCAACAATACATTTAAAAAAAATCATTCACCAGGATCAAATGGGATTTATTCCCAGGATGCAAGGGTGGTTCAATGTTTGCTTATCAATCAACATGGTATATCACATCAATAAGAGAAAGGATAAAAACCACAGGATCATTACAACAGATGCAGAGGAAGCATTTGGCAAAGTACAGCACCCATTCATGATAAAAACCCTCAACAAAGTGGGTCTAGAGGGAACATACTTCAACATAATAAAGGCCTTATATGAAAAACCCACAGTGAACATCACAAACAAGGGGGAAAAACTGAGAGCTTCCCCCCCAAGGTCAGGAACAAGACAAGGATGTGCACTCTCACCACTTTTATTCAACGCATTACTGGAACTCCTAGCCACAGCAGATAAGAAAAGAAATAAAAGACATCCACATTGGTAAGGAAGAAGCACAACTTTAACAATTTGCAAATGACATGATACTATATATAGAAAACCCTAAAAATGCCACCAAAAAAACCAAACTAGAACTGATAAATGAATTCAGTAAAGTTTCAGGATATAAAATCAATGTACATACATCTGTCACATTTCTATACAGTAATGATGAAGCAGCAGAAAGGAAAAGAAAACAAGTCCATTTACAACTGCACCAAAAATAATAAAATACCTAGGAATATATTTAACCAAGGAGGTAAAAGACATGTACTCTGAAAAGTATAAAATACTGATGAAAGAAGTTGAAGACAACACAAAGAAATGGAAAGACATTCCATGCTCATGGGTTGGAAGAACAAGTATTGCTGAAATGTTTCCACTACCCGAAGCATCTACAGATTTAATACAATCCTTATCAAAATACCACCAGCATTTTTTCACAATAGACCAAACAATTTAAAATTTGTAAGAACCACAAAAGACCCTGAATAGCCAAAGCAATCTTAAACAAGAAAAATAAAACCGAAGGTCTCATAATTCCAAACTCCAAGTTCTATTACAAAGTTCTATTAATCAAAACAGTGTGCTACTGGCACAAAATAAACACACAGACCAATGGAACAGAACAGAAAATCTAGAAATAAACCTACAGTTACATAGCCAATAAATCGTTGACAAAGCAGGAAAGAATATCCACCGAGAAGAATCCTCTTCAACAAGTAGTGTTGGGAAAGAAAACTGGACAGGTACGTGCAAGAGAATGAAGTTAGACCATTTCCTTACACCACACACAAAAATAAACTCAAACTGGATTGAAGACCTAAATGTGAGCCCTGGAACCATAAAAATCCTAGAAGAAGGAACAGGCATTAATTTCTCTGACATTGGCGATAGCAATGTTTTTCTAGATATGTCCCCTGAGGCAAGGAAATAAGAGCCAAAAACAAAAACAAAACAAACAAACAAAAAAATTATTGGAACTACATCAAAATGTAAGGCTTCTGCACAGCAAAGGAAACGATCAGCAGAACTAAAAGGAAACCTGTGGAATGGGAGAAGATATCTGCAAATGGCACATCCGATAAGGGGTTAATATTAGGAAACTTTTCCATTGACCAACTGATGAATTCTCTGTCGGCTTTATTTTAGGTGGATGTGATCATTTTTTTGGTTTTCCTTCTTCCCTAAGCTTGATGTTGGGTGTTATTTCACAGATAGGCAGAGAACACGAATGAACAAATGAATGAGTGAATGAATGACACATGAAAGTACTGCCGAAAACATGCATGCTAACCAAAAGCAAAGGGGAGTTGGGCACCTGGGTGTCTCAGTCAGTTGAGTGTCTGCCTTAGGCTTGGGTCCTGATCCCGGGATACTGGGATCGAGTCCGGCATCAGGCTCCCTGCTCAGCAGGGAGTCTACTCCCTGTCTTCTCCCCTCTGCTCATGCTCATGTTCTGTCTCTCTCTCTCTCAAATAAATAAATAAAATCTTTAAAAAGAAAAAAGAACTCAGGAAATACACTAAAAAAACAAAAGCAAAGTGAAGTTACCAGGATCTTTACACTGCAAGAGATCTGTCTCTTTAAGATATTAATATTCTTGTCAACCCTACTTTTTTCGTTCACATTTTTTCTTGTAATGAGATTATAAATGTGTATCAGTGTTCATGTCTTATCACTTTTATTCTATATGATTCATCTGGTGGTGTGGCAGTTTTCAAGTTTAAATTGGAAAGTAGCTTCTTCTGGCATTGTACTTATAGTTGCAAATACCAAATTCAAAACATATGATTGGCAAAGTCACGTCAAATGCACATTTAACTCATAAAATTCAACCATACGGGCTGTGCCAACTTAAAATAAAGAACACTTAGAATCAGGTGGAAGGTTTCACCCACAATTTCCCTCAATGAGTGCAGGAGCCAGGCAGAGCATGAATGGGGAGATGTGAATCTGATCTTCCTTTAGATGTTTTTGGGGTGAGCATCCTACTTCCCTGACCTCGGAGCCTGACCCCCAACAGAGCACAATGCCATCATACAAACACATTCATAGTTTGCTAGATGTTCTTCTAAATCCTAAGTTAAACCCTCCAGTTACCCACTAGCATTTGCATGCCTTATCATTGACTATCACCAATACTTTGCTCATGGACTTGTGATGTAATCAGAGGCCCGTCTGTGACAACATGAAATGTATCCCACAGAGTTTATTAAATGCTCCCACTAGATACCACCTCTACCCTGGGGTATAGTACAAAGACCCCAAAGCACAAAAAAGTATGCAATAGGGGCTCCTGGGTGGCTCAGTGGGTTAAAGCCTCTGCCTTCAGCTCGGGTCATGATCCCGGGTTCCTGGGATCAAGCCCCGCATCGGGCTCTCTGCTCAGTGGGGAGCCTGCTTCCTCCTCTCTCTCTGCCTCTCTGCCTACTTATGATCTCTCTCTGTCAAATAAATAAATAAAATCTTTTTTAAAAAAGTACGCAATAGGTTTTTAAAAAGCAGGATATTTGTGGTAATTTACATCTCAAGTATATATTGAGGATAAGGGAGGTTGGAAAGGAAAGCTGTATTACAAAGTTAATTAAAAGGCTGTTCTAAGAATTTAGGACTTGAGTTTTTTGTTACAGAAAGCCATCACCTCTCAACTATCCGTGTGAGAAACTGTGACCCAGATAATCTTGGACTTTTGCACACATACCTGAAATGGGACTTAAGCTCAGATGTCCCAATTCAAATGGGAATGCTCTCCCAACTCTGCCAGACCGCCTTTCTCAACAGAATCCCAGCCACTACTTCCACTTACATTGAGGCTAGTCTTGTCATTTGCTCACGACAGCTCTGGTCATAATCTGCCCTCCTGCATCTTTTGGGGTAGCCCAACCCTGAGAGTGGTTCTGGACCTTCCCTTTATTTGGCGTTCCAAGATGGTGGCAAATCTAAAGAGTTGTCAAAAGCAGACAGGTGGAATGTAGAATTACTGGGCTGTGAAATTTCTGTGGAAAATTCAAAACACCCTGCACTTAACACAACGCCAGAGCTGATTAGTGCGGTTTATTGCTAAGCCCCAGGGGACACCTGCAGGCTTTTACCTTCAGCCTAGAACCCCTGGCCCGAGGGAAGGTGTAATGCCACGTTAGTTCCGCACTCTTTCTATTAGAGTTTACTCAAAGCTGCCGACACCAGATGTGTTACAAACGAACGTTAATTCTCCTCTAGCATCTGGATCACATGTACAATGAGGGGCAAGATTTATGCCCTGCTGAAGCAGTCCCCAGTTTTTAGCACAGAAGTGATTGAACTCCAGATGTTAACAAGATGCAGAGACCTTTTAGTATGATTAAAAACATGATTTCTTGTTTTGCTCATGACAAAAACCATTGGATTAACTTATTAGAAGTGGAGCTGCCGTCCTGCTCATTGGAAGCTGTGTCTACTTTAGCTATCGGAGCTTGTCGTCGAAGATTTTATGTAGAAAGAATGACTTACCAACTCCTAAAATCAACGACTTCAGGGACCCTCTTAAAATCAGGGGTTACAAGGGTAGAAATTTCCTGAGAACTGTGATTGAGATTTGGATGAGAATGAAAATCAACACAAGTGTTTGCATGAACTACTCAAATTAGGATCTTCTTCTTTTCAATGCCTGTATCATCAAGAAACATGAAACCACAACCTTAGAGCCCAAGGGCTAGAAAGTCCTTGGGAGGTCATCTGGTCTGCTCTTCCGTTCTTCAGCCCTTCCCTGCCTCTGCCTCACGAGGAAGAACAGAATGGTCTTCTAGAGTTGGACAACTGAGCCAAAAGATTCAGTTTTCAAAACACAGGTTTCGAAACTAGTGAACAATGAACTTGCTGAATTCAAATCTTCTATTTTCAGAGTACAGTATTTCCTCAATGTTACGATGCACTTTGCCCATATTTGACTATTTTTCATGGTTGGAATGCATCTCATATTCGGTGTGAATATTTAGTAAGTTTGCTTACTTGTTTTTGTGTCCACAGTTGCTGTTAAATTAATGGTGCCTATGACAGTCAAGGCATCTTAGAATTCAGAAAAATGGTAGTTGTTGATTTTATTAGACATCAGCCTTGAACTAATAAGCAACCAACTAGAATTTTTACTACCACCATAATCTAGGAATCTGTAAAATGTGTTATTATGAGAAAATCGTGAAAAGATTACTCCCTGTGAAGATACTCATTTTATGGTGTTCTCAGCCTTACCTAGTCAGGGAATGAATTGATTTTAATACAAAATTTAAAAATAGGAAATACAATCATGTCAAATTGTCTTCATTAATCATGGGTTTAGCTTAGTATTTTCAACACACTTTTCAAGGGTTTGTAGACTTACTTCTTGAATGGTTTATGAATTTTAAGACTTAAGTTATCATTCAGTTACTTTCAGTACCTTTGGTTATTTTTACAGTTCTAGTGTATGCTGTGATAAAATTCATTTTCTTCTTATATCTCTTGTGTGACACTGGAAAGTACAGTAACTATGCCTATAATGTGTATAAGTGAAAAATCATGTACTCTTCATCACGAGTAGTGGATCAATTTTTTTTCACATCCCAACTTAGTTTTTGTTTTTGTTTTATTATTATGTTAGTCACCATAGATTACATCATTAGTTTTTGATGTAATGCTCCATGATTCATTGTTTGCATGTAACACCCAGTGCCCCATACAATACATGCCCTCCTTAATACCTTCACCAGGCTTACCCATCCCCTCACCCCTCCCCTGTAAAACCCTCAGTTTGTTTCCCAGAATCCATAGTCTCTCAGGATTCATCACCCCCTCCAATTTCCCCCATTCATTTTTCCCTTCCTTCTCCCAATGTCCTCCACGTTATTCCTTATGTTCCACAAATAAGTGAAACCATATGATAATCGACTTTCTCTGCTTGACTTATTTCACTCAGCATGATCTCCTCCAGTCCCGTCCATGTTCATGCAAAAGTTGGGTATTCATCCTTTCTGATGGCTGAGTGATGTTCCATTGTATGCATGGACCACATCTTCTTTATCCATTCATCTGTTGAAGGGCATCTCGGCTCTTTCCACAGTTGGCTATTGTGGACATTGCTGCTGTGAACAATGAGGTGCATGTGCCCCTTCTTTTCACTACATCTATATCTTTGGGATAAATACCCAGTAGTGCAATTGCTGGATCATAGGGTAACTCTATTTTTAATTTTTTGAGGAAACTCCATGCTGTTTTCCAGAGTGGCTGTACCACCTTGCGTTCCCACCAAGAGTGTAAGAGGGTTCCCCTTTCTCCACAGCCTCTTTAACATTTGTTGTTTCTTGCCTTGTTAATTTTTGCCATTCTAACTGCTATAAGGTGGTATCTCAATGTGGTTTTGATTTGAATTTCCCTGATGGCTAATGATGACGAACATTTTTTCAAGTGTCTGTTAGCCATTTGTATGTCTTCTTTGGAGAAGTGTCTGTTAATGTCGTTCCATTTTTTGACTTGACTTTTGTGTGTGTGTGTGTGTGTGTGTGTGTGTGTGTGTGTGTGTGTTGAGTTTGAGAAATTCTTTATAGATCTTGGATATCAGCCCTTTGTCTTTAGTGTCATTTGCAAATATTTTCTCCCATTCTGTGTGTTGTCTCTGTTTTGTTGACTATTTCCCTTAATGTGCAGAAACTTTGTACCTTGATGAAGTCCTGAAAGTTCATTTTTGCTTTTGTTTCCCTTGTCTTTGAAGACTTGTCTTGAAAGAAGCTGCAGTGGCCCATGTCAAAGAGGTGACTGCCTATGTTCTCCTCTAGGATTTTGATGGATTCTTGTCTCACATTAAGGTCTTTCATCCATTTGAGTTTATCTTTGTGTATGGTGTAAGAGATGGTCAAGTTTAATTTTTCTGTATATAGATGTCCAATTTTCCATCACCATTTATTGAAGAGACTGTCCTCACCACTCATGAATCATTCTTTACAAC
Organism: Martes martes; assembly: GCF_963455335.1. Lineage (NCBI taxonomy): Eukaryota > Metazoa > Chordata > Mammalia > Carnivora > Mustelidae > Martes > Martes martes. The sequence continues at coordinate 66,686,491 of NC_137903.1, forward strand.
TTTATCTACGGTTAAGAACAAAGTAATCAGGAAGTACTTTTTAAAAATTTGCTGTTTGATTCTATTTCCCTTGTCAGAATTGTGGTATACCTCATCCCATTTCACATTTGACCCAAGATCCAATCATTGTACATTTAACTAAAGATTTTGTAGAGAATGTGAAGTAGGTGTTGAGTTTCCATCATAAATTTATTGCAAAAATTTTAAATACAACTCTTAGCTAACAAATATCTCCTGTAGACATTTTAATTCTTCTCCAGTAATTGTGTGCTTTGTTTTGGTTTGGTTTCTTCTTAAACTCAATAATAATCTTGTATTATTTTTCTTCAAATTTTTCAACAAATAGTTGAGGACCTACTGTGAGGCAGTCATTTGCCTACTGTGAACAGATACATTCCAGCTAATAGGGATATCATGGTGAACAAAACAAAATCCCTGCTCTCCCTACCCTTGTGGGGCTTACTTTCTGCCAAGGGGTGGAGGTGGTATGTATGACAGATATCAGTGATGGTAAGTGCCACGAAGAAAAAATGTATCAGTCTAAGGCTTAATACGACAGAAAGTGTGTGTGTGTGTGTGTGTGTGTGTCTACAGGAGCCGGAGAGATTGTTAAATTGCATCGGGAAGCTAAGGAAGACCTCGCTGGTAAAGAGACATTTAAGAGATAACTGAAGGAACAAGAAGAGGGAACCATGAGGACTTAGTGGAACAATTCATGTCCACCCTAGCTCCTACCACCAATGTTTGTAGATGAATTCTTATGGGACTGAGTGAAGCAAAGGGTCTACCAGCAACAGAACTGGCCTTCTATGGATATTTTGCAACTATCTTTGGTTACCTGTTCCTTGAGATCTCACCCTAATTCCTAAGAAGCCAATTAACCATAATGTGTCTCACAATAAATCACTACCTTGAAGTAAGAACCACAGGCCAGGTTTCTCAATGTGGCTAAGCTGCTTCTGCTGCTACTGCTGCTGCTTCTTCTTCTTCTTCTTCTTCTTTTCTTTTTCTTCTTCTACCTTTTCTTCCTAATCAAACTAGCTAAATGTTCATAATTTTCCTTGGTATTTTAAAGAAGTTGTTTTTAGGGTTTTAATTGTTCTCTGTTGATTTTCTCTCTTCTATTTTACTCTTTATTGTTTCCTTCTTCATATTTCTTTTATGCTTAATGGTATAATCTTTTTCTAGCTTCTTAAAATAAAAGCTTAGGGGCACCTGGGTGGCTCAGTGGGTTAAGCCTCTGCCTTTGGCTCAGGTCATGGTCTCAGGGTCCTGGGATCGAGCCCCGCATCGGGCTCTCTGCTCAGCAGGGAGACTGTTCCTCCTCTCTCTCTGCCTGTCTCTCTGCCTACTTGTGACCTCTGTCAAGTAAATACAAATTTTTTAAAAAAATGAAAGCTTAGATCACTGATGGCAGACATTCTTTTTTTTCCAATATAAGCATTATAACTGTAATTTATCTCTAGGCATTGTTTTCTTTGCATCCCACAAATTTTGACATAGTGTGTTCCTGTTCATACAGTTGAAATGTTGTTTTAATTGCTTCGTAATGTTCTTTTAAAATTCATTTCTTATTGTAAAGTATGTTGTTTAATTTTTAAATATATGATGATTTTCATATATCTTGTGGTGTTAATTAATTTTTAAATTTTCTTGAGGTCAGAGAATATATTCTGTATGACTTTAATCTGTTTAATTTTTCTAGACTTGTCTTATAGCCTCATGTTTGGTCAATCTTGATAAGTGTTCCATTTATACTTGAAAAAAAATGTTTATCCTGTCAAATAATTTTCAAGTTGTTTGATAGTGTTCAAACCTTCCAGACTGATTTTCTGTCAAATTGTTTATTGCTAGGAGAAATGTGTTTTTGCATCCAATTATAATTTTGGATTTTTCAATTTCTACTTTCATGTTCATGAATTTTTGTTTTTGAAGCTCTGTTATTGACTATATACACATTTAGGAATATGTCTTTTTGATGAACCTATCCCTTTATTATTATGAAATGGTCTCTAAATTTCTGCTAATATTTCTTATTCCAAAGTACACTTTGGTATTAATATAGCCACATCACCTTTCCTATGGTTAGTGTTTCCCTCATTTGTCTTTATCCATTCTTTTACCTTTAGTCTATTTCTGTCTTTATATTTTAAATGCATTTCTGGCAGGGGGAGGAGTGAAGATGGTGGAGGAGTACGGGACCCTAAGTTCATCTGGTCCCTGGAATTCAGCTATATATCATTCTGAACACCTGTGAAATCAGAGATCTGAGAAAAGAAATGCTGCAATTCTACAAGTAGAAAAGTGACCACTTTTTGGAAGATAGAAGGTTTGGAGATGTGAATCCAGGGTGATATATCAGAGGATATATCAGATGGAGGTCAAAGAGAATCCCACTAAAGAATGAATGGGTCAACCAGGAAATTAACAAAGAGTTTAAAAAATTCATGGAAACAAATTAAAATCAAAACACAATAGTTCAGAACCTTTGGGATGCAGCAAAGGAAGTCCTAAGGGGGAAGTATGTAGCAATACAGGCCTTCCTCAAGAAACAAGAAAAGTCTCAAATACACAACCTAACCTTACACCTAAAAGAGCAGGAGAAAGAACAGCAACAAATGCCTAAACCAGCAGGAGAAGAGAAACAATAAGGATTAGAGCAGAAATCAATGAAATAGAAATCAAAAGAACAGTAGAACAGATCCATGAAAGTAGGAGCTGGTTTTATGAAAGAATTAATAAAATTGATAAACCCCTAGGTAGACTTATCAAAAAGAAAAGAGAAATGACTCAAATAAATAATATCATAAATGAAAAAGGAGAGATCACAACCGACACTGAAGAAATACAGTTATAAGAGCATAATATGAGCAACTATATGCCAACAAATTAGACAATTTGGGAAAAAAATGGATGCATTCTTAGAAACATAAACTACCAAAACTGAAGCAGGAAGAAAGGGAAAACCTAAACAAACCCATAAGAAGCAGTTCTCCAAAGAAGACATACAAATGGCCAAGAGGCACATGAAAAAATATTCGACCTTACTTGATATCAGGGAAATACAAATCAAAACCACAATGAGATACCACATCACACGAGTCAGAATGGCTAAAATGAACAACTCAGGAAACAACAGATGCTGGTGAGGAAGCAGAGAAAGGGGAACCCTCCTACACCGTTGGTGGGAATGAAAACTGGTGCAACCACTCTGGAAATTAGTTTGGAGGTTCCTCAGAAAGTTAAAAATAGAGCTACCCTACAATCCAGCATTTGCACTACTGGGTATTTATGCAAAGGATACACATCTAGTGATTCAAAGGGGCACATGCACCTCAATGTTTACAGTAGCAATGTCAACAACAGCCAAACTGTGGAAGGAACCTAGATGTCCATCAACAGATGAATGGATAAAAAAGTTGTGAGATATCTATCTATCTATGTATCTAATATGTATATTATATGTACATAGAATGGATTATTACTCAGCCATCGAAAAGAATGAAAATCTTTCCATTTGCAATGAGATGGATGGAACTAGAGGGTATTACACTAAGCAAAATAAGTCAGTCCAAAAAAGACAAATATCTTATGATTTCACTCCTTGTAGAATTTAAGAAACAAAATTGATGAACATGGGGAAGAGAAGGAAAAATAAAATAAGACAAAAACAGAGAGGGAGAAAAACCATAAGAGACTCTCAGCCATAAGAAACAAACTGAGGGTTTTTGGAAGGGAGTTGGGGTGGTGTAACTGGGTGATGGGCATTAAGGAGGGCACGTGATGAAATGAGCACTGGGTGTTCTATGCAACTGATGAATCACTAAATTCTACCTCTGAAACGAATAATACACTATATGTTAATTAAATTTAATTTAAATTAAGATATTTTAAAAACACACTTCTCAGACTTTTGGGTGGTTCCATCAGTTAAGCATCTGACTCTTAATTTTAGCTTGGATCATGTTCTTAGGGTCCCATGGCACTCCATGCTGAGTGTGGAGTCTGCGTAAGGATTCTCTCTCTCCTTCTCCCTCTGCCACTCCCCGCTCATACTCTCTCTCAAAAATAAACAAGTAAATAAGTAAATAAATAAATAAATAAATAAGGCATTTTTTTAGATAGTATATAATTTTGCCTTGCTTTTTTCTCCAGTGTAATTCCTGCCTTTTAATCAAAATGGCCAGCTGTATCTCCTTATTTTCCTAAGTGATTACTCAAAGGTTTACAGTATACATCTTTAACTTCTTAAGGTTTGCCTTTAAATAATAGGATACTGCTTTGTGTGTAATATAACATCCTTACCACAGTACATATACTTTCATTTGCTGTGCCAATATTGTCATAGGTGCATTTCTATGTATGAGGTCCCAAATATGTTATCGTTTTAAATGGTTGATTTTTTAAAAACAAAATAAATGGCAAGTAAACGGAACCTGGTATATTTCCAGCTTTTAAATTTTTTTTTCTATAGATCCAAGTTTTTCTTTGGTATTCCTTGAGTCTGAAGTATGGCCTTTAGTTTTAGTTTAGTTTTGTTTTTTTAAGATTTTATTTATTTATTTGACAGAGACAGACACAGCGAGAGAGGGAACACAACAAGCAGGGGGAGTGAGAGAGGGAGAAACAGGCTTCCCGCTGAGCAGGGAGCCTGATATGGGGCTTGATCCCAGGACCCTGGGATCATGATCTGAGCGGAAGGCAGATGCTTAGTGGCTGAGCCCCCCAGGTGTCCCTAATATTTCTTTTAGTAGATATTTGCTAGTGACAACTTCTCTCAGTTTTTGTTTATATTTAAATGTTTCATTTACCCCATGCTTAAGAGTTATTTTTTCTAAATATCGAATTCTAAGTGAACATATTTTACATTCATCACTTTTCATGTACTGTCCTATTGTTTTCTTGCTTTTTTATTCTAGTGTGAAGTCATTAGTCATTCTTATATTCCCCTGTATGTAATGTGGCTTTTTCTCTGGCTGCTTGATAATGATGTACCTTCCTCTGGTTTTCTTTTGCTTCTTGAGTATATGGGTTTCTTCAATATATGGGTTATAGTTTTTATCAATTTTGGGAAATTTTATGCCTTTATGTCTTCAAACAGTTTTTCCACTGGGAATCTATTTATATATGTATGTTAACCACATGATGTCCTACAAGTCATTAAGTCTTGCCTTTTCTTAAGCCGTTTTTCTCTGTGTTCTAGAGTCTAGACAGTTTCTCTTAGGTTTTTAAGTTCATGGATCTTTTCTTATGGAATGTATAATCTGAGGTTATTCCTATCTGTTGAAATTCTAGAGATGAACTTCTCTAGAGTTCAGTTTGATTCATCACAGTTTCTACTTCTCTTGTTCCTATGTTTATGTTTTACTTTAAATTTATGATTATGTTTATAATAGCTGTTTTAATATCCTTGTCTGCTAATTCTACCATCCCTATTATTTCTGCATCCATTTCTATTGATTCATTCGTCTTTTGGTTATGGGTTATATTTCCAAGCTTCTTTAATGGAAGTCTAGAGTTGCCTTTCCTCTTTAGTTAGTCTAGTCCTACAACTAAGGTGTAGTCCTTCTTAAGTCTCTACTCCACGCTATGGGTGTTCAAAAAGATTTCTTTCCCTTCTGGATGACTGAAATTCAAATGTGGTCTCAAAAAGGTTTTCAGAAAGAAAGCTGAGGGATTGCAGAGCTCACTTTTCCCCCTCACTTCTTGTAGAGAGTGGAGCCCTGTGTCTGAAAAGGGTTGCTTTTTATATTTTTTGGTACTATGTCCAGCTTCCTAGTTGTTTATGACAGGAAGGCAAGTCAGGTACTAGTTATTCGATCATGTCCAGGAAAGTTTGATATTTATATCATTTAAAAATCTTTTTATAGTTTCTAAATTTCCTGCAATGAGTATGTATTACTCAGAAAATACACGTAATGTTATTGTATGAGTTTCTTACTGCTTCTGTAGCAAGTTGCCACTAATTTAATGGCTTTGAAAATGCAAATTTATTATTTTGCTGTTCTGTAGGTCAGAAGTTCATAATATCAAGATGTTGACACGGCTGCATTCCTTTTAGAGGCACTAGGAGATAATGTGTTTCTTTGCCTTTCCAGCTTTTAGAGGTTCTTGCATTCTTTGACTTATGGCTGCTTTCTCCATCTTCAAAATCAGAAGCATAATATCTTCAAAACTGCTTCTGACTCTGACTCTCCTGTACCCCTCTTTTACTAAAAAAGGACTATGTGATTATACGGGGACCACCTGGTATAATCCAGGATAATCTCCCCAGGTCAAGATTCTAAACTTTATCACCTCTGCAAAGTCCCTTTTACAATGTAAGGTCATATATTATAGGTTCCAAGGATTAGGACATAGACATCTTTGGGGGACCATTATTCTGCCCACCATGATTGTTAACGTATTGTCATTAGTTATAGGACAATAAATCATCATTCTTAGAATGTACTGTAACAAAATTTATTCTGTTGACATATTCCACATTCACCCTGAATGACATTAGGGCACTTGGGTTTTGGTAACATCTTAGCAAATTGTGCTATTCATTTTTCTAAGGCCATGTGAAGTGGATATGCTGCTTATGTCATAGTAGATGATGCCTTGTCTACAGGGTAGGTTTATTTACAGACAGTTGGGATTTGTCAAATATGGCCTTAAATTCTTTGGTTCCTCGCCTACCCCTGATTTCTTATGACATCTCTGAGCATAGCTGCCAGTATTAATTTCTAGAGCTATTACCACTCCCTGAGCACTGAACTTAAAATTCTATTTTTTGAAAGTTGCCAAAATATTCTCCTTTGATGTCCTAGGTCTATAAATGGTACCATGTTTTTCTAAATTTAATCTTAAAAACAGTGTCAGTCTTGCCTAGTTTTATCCTGATCTTTACTTTCTCCACCTAATCAATTGTCAGATTTTGTAGATTTTTTTTTTCAAAAAATCTCTCAGATCTCTCACATATTTTGCTTCATTTTCATTCCCACAACCATCACGGTATTCCATTTGTTATTATATATGAACTATCACAAGTGTTTTCTAGTGAGTCTCCTTGCTTATTTCCCCCCTCCAAACCACTTCTCCTAGATGACTCTTCCCAAAGACTCATTACTATGTGAAATTTTTTAGATACTCCCCAGTGTCCACGAGGTAAATTTCTAACCCTTCAGTATAATATAAAACCCCCCACACTTCCATTTTAATGATTTAAATCCTTCATGTCTGAGCTCAAATCCAACTTCCTTTTATTTTGCTTCCTTGATTACTCCAGCTTTCAGCAGCCTCTCATCAACATGAATGGATTTCTACAGCAGTCTCCTATGGTAATCTTTTAGTAATTTATCAAATCATGTCCTGATTTATCTTTATATAATTATATCCTTTAATGTTTTCCCTCTGAATTTTCCAACTGTAGAATCCATTTTTATAGGTCTTTCTATACTTGATAATAGCTAATACCTAGCAGTTAAAAAACACTTACTTGTGAGTAAAAAAAAAAGGGCTTTGGGGCTACATTTTTTCCAGGTTTTTTGTGGGGGGAGAGAATGTGGGAGGTTTTTAAAATACTTTAAAAAAGAACCACTTTTGGGGCGCCTGGGTGGCTCAGTGGGTTAAAGCCTCTGCCTTCGGCTCGGGTCGTGATCTCAGGGTCCTGGGATCGAGCCCCGCATCGGGCTCTCTGCTCAGCAGGGAGCCTGCTTCCTCCCTTCTCCCTCTGCCTGCCTCTCCGCCTACTTGTGATCTGTCTGTCAAATAAATAAATAAAATCTTAAAAAAAAAAACCACTTTTATTGTGTCCTTATAAGCATTCTGTAGGGTTAAATTAGGTATGTCCTTTGGAACAACTATGTGACTTCCATAAAGGAGTTAAATTACTGATGAACAGAGCAAGGTCTCATTCCTACTTCTGTGTTCTTTCTATTCTATTCTCCAGAATTTGACTCAATATTTCTTATTTTATTTTAAAAATTTTGGGGTCTCCATGCAACCACCTAGTAACCACACAGGCAGTGTTAATCATTTTTCTCTAAAACTGACCTCACTTTTTTCAGTTCTCTGTTGGCAGAATAATCTTCCTATGGCTCATGAATCAAATCTACTTTGTTTTTACAGCAGAACCAAAAAGACTCCTTACTTCTTTTACTACACTGTTTTGTATTCCCTGTTTTTCCATTTCAGTTCACTTTTGTACAACATAGAAAATGTGAGTATATTTGGATTGTTTTAAAATTGTCCCAGATATCTCTAGGGTTGACTCACTGTTAAACCTCATGGAAACCCTAGTTTGTTTGGCTGAACCCAGGGCTGGGATTTGGGGAATTTTGATAATTATGGCTCATTGTATGATCCCAAGCCAAGTATTTCATTTTTCTTTGCTTTTGTTGCTCTGTCAGCAAAAGGTAAAATCTATTGTGTGTAACCAGAAGGTAGATTGCAAAGTATAGTAAAAGTTGCATGCAGTTTGTGAGAATAAGATTATATATAAAAGCTAGATATAGCCACCCCAACGGCTGCAGGGGAATTAAGCTTTCAGGTCTTTCTCCCAGGGACACCAGCAATGAGTATATTTCTCAGGTCCCTTTCCACACTAAATCATATAACACATTGTTAAGTGATACATCTGAGATATTTGAATATCTCAATAGTATTAATGATGATGATAATGAAAGTGATGGCTACCATTTGTTGAGCCTTAGAATGTACCAGATTCTGGATCGAACTACAAAATCCCTGTGAGGTCTGTATGCTTATCTTCCTTTTTCAGAAAAACAAAAATAACAAAGGCCCAGTCAGGATAAATGACTTGCTTGAAGTCACAGAACTGGGGAGGGACAGACCATCTCTCTGACCCAAGCCCGCACTCACAACTAACACGCCGTATCATTTCCATAGGCCAAGGCATGGGGGGTACTCGGAGAGCCGTGAAGGGGGAGCTCCGTTTGTTCTTTGTGGCAGTTCGGCTCATTTTATAGTCACTACCTCGACTCGCTGTGCAAAGGGGATTTCAAGGGAAAGTAAGTTAGAAAAGAACTGTATGTTTGTAATTGCTTACAATTTGGTTTCAGTGTTTGGTTCTGTGCTGTCTTCGGGATTTATACTTTTGTTCCTTCCTTCCTTTACTCCTTTCCTCTCCTTTTTCCCCTCTTACCGCTCCCTCCCCGCCTCCCTCTGTTCCTTCCTTCCTTCATCCTTCCTTCCTTCCTTCTCTTTTTCTATCTCCCTTCCTCCCTTCATGTAATGGCTTTGGGCTTCAACTCGAATACAAGAAGGATTTATTTATTTGTATATTAAAGCTTTTGTTTATTTATTAGAGAGAAAGTGGGGAGCGGGGCAGAGGGATAGGGAGAATCGGGCTCTCCACTGAGCAGGGAGCTGGAGGCAGGGCGCCGTCCCAGGACTTCCACACTTACTGGCTGAGCCACCCAAGCGCCCCACAAGAAGGATTTATTAAATTGCTGTCTACTTCCAACGCTTGTCCTCCAGGTCTCCATTATATTGTGGTGACATTTGGGGAATGTTCAGGGCAAACTTTTAGCTTTCTTAGGATGTCATCTAATTTGAGATAATAATATTAATACTTTTTATTAATTGAGCAGTTTGTTACTAATATCAGAACTTTGCTCCAGGCAATCGTTCCCTAGTTTTATTGGTATCAATACAGAGTTTAAGGCATTTTAGAAATACAACAGGGCAACTTTCTTTATCCCTTGGTTGTCATGGCTGACAGATTTGTCACAGCTGCACGCAGGACAGACCATCACCCAGAAATGCCTGTCTCAGTAAGTACTTAAATATTCATCAGCCTCCTCCCTTGTTGAGGTGTTGAGGCTTTTGGCCCCTATTAGATCCTACAAATCCATTCATTCTTTCCACAGCTGAACATTGGGAACAGGAATGAAAAAAAAAAAAAAAAACAGTTAAAAAGCCTTAATTTGATGGAGCTTACCCAATACATATACTCTAGCCATGTTCAATGATCTTCACACACTCTTAGGATTGGGTAGAGTTTTTCTCTGGGCACAGAATCTGGGATTTGGTAAAAATCAGTCAGCTTGAGACTTTAGGTTAATTATACAAGTGTTTTTTTAGTTTGTTACTTCTTTGGACTTACTGGTCTAGGTGAATTTCTCCTAGGATAATTTTGGTTCACCTGCATTCTTTCACTTTGCCTTCTATTTATTTATTTTTTAAAATAACTTCGGCATCCCATCATTAATTCCTTCCACTTTCCATGCTTTAATTTTGTAAGAGTCCTTTTAGGTTTCATTTTATAGATGACAAAATTAAGACTCAAAGAAATTAAATAATGTCCTCAAGCCCACACAGCTAGTCAGTGGTAGGTCTGGGATTTTTATTCAGATATACCTGATTCCAGAAGTTGTATTACCAAACACAGTTTTATTCTTCCACCCTAAAAAATATCTTCCAAGCATTTGCCGTTAAGTATTTAATCGCATGGAACTCTGACTTCTCTGAGATAGTCCCTGCCTCTTGGCACAGTCCAAACTCCAGTGTGTAACATGTGAACGATAGAAGCCTGTATTATTCCTGGTACTATTTCCAGCTTATGATGGCTCTGATCCTTTGCAAAATTCAGTGTATCTGAAAGCATTTAGTTACAAAAGAGAAATCATCCATTTTTCCTTGGGAAATCTTTGGTCTTCTTTTCAACCCTTACTACTCTGCACCACTCCTCCAAATCAGGTAGCAGAAACCATGCTCTATAGATGTCCCCAAAACTTTTGAATGAAATTTTTGAATTTTTGAATTTTTGAACAAAAGCACTCCCTCTTTTGATAGCTACTTAGAACCTACATATTTTTCCAGTACTAGAGTTGAGGGTAGTGCAATTTGAAAGGGGCCCTATGGAAGCAGAATGGGTCCTCTTTGGAGACAGATAGATATATATATCATCAAAGCCCATGGGAACAGTCCATGGTTAGGAGCACGACACCCAAGCCCAATTACGGCCCCACAAAAACAGAGCGGGTAACAGTATGGTGTAGTGGAAAGAGCACTATGTGACATTCAGGCTATCTGTTTTTCTTTGGCCAAGTGATCCAGTTTTTCTGGGCCCGAGTTTCCTAATTTATGGAATTAGGCATATGACACTAGCAGTGATGAAACTTCGAATTACAAGGAAATGCTTTAAAAAAAAAAAAAAAAAAGATTACCGGTCCCCACTCAGAGATTCTGGTCTGGCAGGTCTAAGGTCAGACTGGAGACCTCCGTGTCTGAGCCAGTTGCCCGAGGGATCCCACGGCAGACAGTCTTTGGAAGGAGACTGTATGGGAACCGCCCGTCGTTTTCTGTGCTCCACTGTTTCAGCAAACTTTTTGTGACTCCACGAGACCTATTTCTTCCTCCTCCAACTTCCTCATCACAAGAAGGGCAATGCTAGCCTCCCAGCTGCAAGCCTCTGGCTCGGGATCCGTGCTGCAGCCAGCAGTGTCCTTGGAGCCTAGTTCAAAGCTGGAGGGGACGCGCTGCGGAGCCGGGAGCCGGGGGCGCAGGGGCGGCCCGAAGGCAGTGAAGTGTTGCCGCCAGAAAGAACTGACGCACGACCGGGAAACCGCAAGACTGGTGAAAGCCTTTCCAAGCCCGAGCCCTGTGATCCAAAGAGGCGCAGGAAACAGCTTTGCCAAGAGTCCTTTCTGCTGCCGGCTGGAACGCCGAGCTCCCGAGGCCCTCTGAGCCAACTCCCCGAGCAGATGCTGTCACCCAAGGAGCCATTACTAAAGCATTTTTTCCCTTTGCTCTGAGGCGGCCCCACGGGTGGGTGGGAATGAGTCGCTGTCTCTTGCTTCTTTCTTTTGGCAGAGGTGACCATCCGATTGCTCGCTCTGATTTTGCAGAAGCCATAGATTACTGGCTTTTTAGCCTTTGCCAACCGACCGTTGTTTGATGCCGAGAGCCTAAATACAAAAACTTATTCCTCAAACTGTTACCAATACCTACATCATCTGATCAGCAAGTATCAATAGCCTGGACTTCAGCGGGCGTGAACTTCCTTTATTTATTGCATCATAACCATTCCCCCTTCTCCTAGGTTAGCTGTGTGTGTGTGTGTGTGTGTGTGTGTGTGCATGTGCGTGTGCGAGTGTGCGTGCGTGTGTGTGTGTGAGAGAGAGAGAGAGAGAGAGCATTCCTTGTAACAATACACTTACCCAGGAATTACATTCAGACCCTTGTCAGAGACATAGAGCATGTCTAGATTCAAGGTTAGAATAATTCTGTTACTGTGAATTCTTTCTCTTTCCTTGGCCGATGTAACTGCCCGTGGCCATGTACTAAATCACATCATGGTGTAGCAGATCCACTTAATAGCTGAGGCCTGCAAAGTAACTGAACCATGTCCCGGAGCTAAATGGCAGAGAAATTGAACTGACCATGAGCACTTCAAACTGATGGCTTAGCAGTGGAGTATTTTTCCTGGAAACACAACAGAATAAATCTGAACTATTGATTCTGTCATGGGTACAGGCTCCCACGTAGAGGAAAATAAAGCAAGTGTGATGAATTTTTCATGTGCCCTTCGCGTGCTTTCTTGCTCTTTGCCTGGGATCGCGAGCCCACGCGTCCACTCTGTAAGCCCGTGCGGAATGATCAGTGACACTGCCCACGTGGTGCACAGTCTCCCATCTTCATCTACCCATTATCAAAGTGTCATCAGGTGTGAGGTGGCCCATAGCAGCTTCTTCGAGACGATGCCCTGGATCCTGGCTTAGGTTTCAGTCATTTTAGGAAACATGAAAAGTTCAGGAAGAGGAGGCCACACACTGTCTGCAAAACCATCAGGGTCAACATGCAGACAACGGGACTCACACGCTGAGCACTGACGATCAGGGATCTTCTAGGGTTCTCCCCCGGTTCTGTCACGTAGAACAGAAACTGCAAACACAGGATGCGGCCCTGCATGTCCCTTCTTCGGGGAAGCCCTGGCTTTGTGTACCGCTGACACCAAAAATTTGAGAATAAAACTCTCCTCCCGCCCCGCCTCCACTTTTGGCTCAGTGTATCCTACCCAAACACACTTCATAAGACTTCGCTATAGAAAGAATGTTTCAAAAATATAATATTTCCATCTGCTATTTCAATAATACATGCTCTGGGACCCTCTTTATGAACCATTTTCTTTTCTTTGCTCTCATTTAGACCTATAAACATTTGATTCGGAAGCCCCGCGGAGTAGGCAGCCAATCAGGTCCCCGAGCTGGGAACATTCCTAACCCTATAATTTTGTCTGCAGCAGACGCCTCCCGCGGTGGAACGAACTGCTGAGGGATTAGAGGGATGTCCTCTCCAGGCCTCTCCCTCCCAAGGTTGCTCTCAAGTGGAGAGAAGGAAGCAGTTTTAATTTTGATAAAATAAACTTTATTTTGTAACTTTATTATTTGTTTTTCTTTCTCTTTTCAACACTTCATAATAGACGGGCCTGGTAATTTGAAACGAGCCTCGCTGGCTGAGGCGCCCTAGGCCGCCCCGCACTCCTGCAGCTGTTCAACGGGACAGCCACACGGCATCTGCTCCTGTCACTCCAAAGTGCAGAACCCGAGTTTTTCCTCCCTCGTACGAACTGTACATACTGACTTTTATTACACACACGCACGTGGAGTTTTACCAACGGGCGGCAACAAAAGTTGCGTCAGCGCCGTCGTGCTACCCAGGTATGTGGAAAATGTCACACCTCCTGCAAAATGTTAAGTTACTTTTCTATTTGTTAGACTTTTCCCACCAGAGTGCTACTTCGGCACTGACTGAGTCATTTAAGATTACCACGTGAATTTCCCGGGGACTCCCTCTTTGATATAAACTCAAACACGTTTCTAGGAATAAAAGATCTTTAGGGATGAAATTTAATATATTTTGAATCAAGCTCAAAGAGATTTTTTTGCTCTGTGTGAAGAATAAAATAAAAACTCCTTTTGTAAATTTTATGACTGGATGATGGGTGGGGAAAAGTATTTTCCAGGATACAAATATTTTCCCGTTTCTTCGTTGTTTTTTTAATTTAAACTTAATTAGCCCACATATAGTACATCATTAGTTTTTGATGTAGTGTTCAATGAATTCCTGTTTCTTCTTAAATTAAAAAACGCACAAAGTTATAGATACACACATAAAATTAAGCCCAGTTATTAGCATGAAATAGTTAAATTTTTCTGGAGACAAGAGGGTAAAAACGTGGCACCACTTTAAAACGTCTACAACTTTAACCAAGAAGTTATGCCTTCAGAAGTCGATTCAGGAAATAATCAAGAAATCATGACACAAAGGTCTACATCCAAAGATGTTTATCACTGCATTGTCTGAAAGAGTGGACTATGTGAAGAGTTTACATTTAAAAGTTCGTTAGCAGTCTGAATAAGAAATCACATATATTTAACATTGCTTTAAAAAGATCTTTTCCTAGGTATTATTCCTAAGTATTAATTTGAAGGTTGTCATCGTTAAGTGTTAGTGAGTTAAGCACTCTCAAAAAGTATTCAGTTCAATGTAGATATGATAGACATTAGGATGATCGTCTTCAAAGGAACAGTCAACTTTCACTTCTAGCCAGGACGTAACAGTTTGTATCTGATCAACATGCCAACAAAAATGTGAATGGCAGATAAATTTTTAAAATTTCGATGGCACTGGGAAACCATAAGGCAGCTAGAACTTGAGGGTTGAAGACCTTAAAAATAATAGAAGAAAGAGATGGCCGTAGCATTTGGTGGTGTTTCCCCATTAAGATATTCCCCAATTTAGGAGCAGCTAAGAAATTAAGAAACTGCAGCTTTTGCAGATTTATGGGACTGAAGGGACAAAAATTAGATACTGAAGTCTGTGAAGGTGTTAAGGATCTGAAAAATAACCAGACTCTCAGTGGGGACCCGTAAAGGGCTACAAACCTGGAGGGAAAAACGAACAGAATCAGCCCTTGCAGAAACTAAAACTCTAAAGTCAGTTTAATCCCAGATTAGAATAAGGTGATCTGCTTAGGCTAATGGGCCACCAAAAGCAAAGTAAATGCTCTGTGCAGGGAGATAACACGAGTAAAAACTGTAAACTCTCTTTAAAATATTCTATACACAGTCATAGTGTTTCATAACATATTATCAGACATTCCAGTAGGCAAGACCAAATGAGCAAAAGTGCAGAGAAAAAAGACGGTCAAGGAAGAAAAGACCTACCGGAGAAATATTAGTGTTACCAGACATGGACTTTTAAATTGTTATGATTACTATTTTTGAGAAAATAGAGGAAAAGTTGAAAAATTTCAGCAGAGAACTAGAGTCTATAATTGAATCAAAATTTTAAAATAAATGCATTAACTGAGTTTAATTTTTTATTTTTTTAAATTATTTTTTATTATGTTATGGTAGTCACCATACAGTATGTCATTAGTTTTTGTTATAGTTTGTATATAATTTGCTATAGTTTGTATATATTTGTATATAATATATATATACACACATTATATACATATACATGTGTGTGTATGTGTGTGTGTGTGTGTGTGTGTGTGTGTGTGTATATTAGTTTTGTTTGTCCCAGGATTCATTGTTTACGTATAACACCCAGTGCTGCATACAAAATGTGCCCTCCTTCATAACTGAGTTTTAAAAATAAGTAGATGAATTTAAAAGCAGATTATACATAGCTTAAATAGAATAAGTAAATTGGAAGGTAAATGAGTAAAACACTCTGGGATAAACTATAAAAGGAGACAGGAAAATACAGAATATAAGGATCTTATAGCATCGTGAGAGAGTCCGACAACTGTGTACGTGTGGTCCCGGATAAGGAGAAAGACAGAAAGAGTGGAGTAGAAGCAATATTTGAAGAGATAATTGTTATTAATTTTCCCAAACTGCTGACAAACATCAAGCCATAGATTAAAGAAGTAGGATGAATTCCAGGTAGGAAAATACGAAGAAATTCACACCAGGGCAAATCATAAAAAAGCTACTGAAAGCCAAAAAGAAGAGAAATCTTAAAAGCAGCCAGATAAGAGATTTTGATTTCAAAGAAGAAAACAATTACAACTTTCAGTAAAGATTATGGAAGACAGTAGATAGTGGAAGTCATATTCAAATTGCTCAGACAAAAGAATTTCCTACCTCAAATTCTGTATCTGGTAAAATTATCTTTTAAAATTAAGGTAAAATAAAGACATTTCCAAGCCATGAAATACTGAGAGTCTTCATTACCAGCAGGGGCTCACTGAAAGTAATTCTAACGGGGGTTCTTCAGGCAGAAGAAAAATTATCCCATATGGAAGCATGGGAATGCAGGAAGACATAAATGAAGTTAAAATGGAATAAAGAGAAATGGAAAGATTAAAATAAATCTTAAAAATGTAATTATAGGGGCGCCTGGGTTGCTCAGTTGGGTAAGCCACTGCCTTCGGCTTAGGTCATGATCCTGGAGTCCTGGGATCGAGACCCACATCAGGCTCCCAGCTCCATGGGGAGTCTGCTTCTCCCCTTTCATGCTCGCTCTCATCTCTCTCTCTCTTTCTCCCCCCCCCATAAATAAATAAAATTTAAAAAAATATATATATATATATATAATTATAGTGTCTTATGGGATTAAGAGACACCTATCCATCAAACCATGTGACTTCAAAAGCACAAAGAATGGATAGAGGTTGAGTCCTAAAGTATTTGCATTTGTAGGAAATAGCAAAAGTATTCATTTGTACCAGACTTAACATGGCCTAATATCAGAGTAACCACTAAACATAATAGAAGCATAGATAACTAACAACAAAAAGAAAATAATAAAATGGTAGGTTTAAACTCAAATGTACCAGTAATTACACTGACTACAAATGGGCTAAATATTTAGAAGACTAAAATAATTAAATTTGTATTAAAAACACACACAACTCCACGCTGCTTATAAGAGACTTGCTTTAGGTATACAAAAGGTTGCAAGTAAAAAGGT
This sequence comes from Martes martes, assembly GCF_963455335.1. NCBI lineage: Eukaryota > Metazoa > Chordata > Mammalia > Carnivora > Mustelidae > Martes > Martes martes. Next base: position 66,703,426 of record NC_137903.1, read on the forward strand.
CCAAATATATATATCTCATGTAAGTTATTTTATACATGCCTTTGAAATTAATCTGTCTACTTGAAAGACTATAAGTAAAAATCATAGACAATGCTTTATGTGGTTTGTGGTGTAGTTAATACAAAAGAGAAATATTTAAATTCTAGTTAGTAGATACTAATTCAACATAAAGGCATTGGCCTTCCAACAAAAGATTGCAAAACAAATGAAAAAAATTTTTTTTTTACTTAAAATAAATGTATTTGTTATAGCTGCCGTAACAAAAGTAGTCTGTGGTGGTGATGGATCTGAGGTCTCTGCAAACACATTTGCATGAATTAATGTGCATAAGGAGACAGAGGAGATGTCAGAGCAAAAATTAAGGTTGGCGAAGGCGACCAGGAAATCAGCGCATCTGCCCTCCTCTCTGGTTTTTAGTTTTCTTGTAGAGAGACCAAAGCTATGGGATCTGTTTTCCAGGGAGATTTGAAGGGACTCTGGGCACAAGCACAACTTTTATGGCGCATTGTAACAAACTGTAACCCGGAATAAGAAAGAAGAATTCTCTCCGTCCCTCACATTCAGTGTAGTAGGCCCGACGCTCTGAGGCTCAAAATGTCCCTCAGTTTAGACTACTTTGCCTGACAGCGCAGGGCACTGGCAAGACAGGAAAGGACTGAATGCCTCGACAAGAAGGCTGTCAGGATGCACGGGCCTAATTGTTCCTCACACATCTAAAAGCCCTCGGGGGGGGGGGGGGCTTGCAGAGGTAACTGGGAAAGATTGTGAAGCTTAAGATACTCCAGAGAAGAAAGAGATGAATTCTTAAAAAATTGAGTTTTAAAATATTGGTTACTTAGTTTATAACTATGGTCATTGTGTTAGATAAGGAAATTGTAAGGTTCTTTGTTGTCTCCTTGACAATTTTTTTCACCATTGTATGATGGAGAAATGTGGCCTCATAATCTGGGATATTTATTTAAGGATATCCTTGGAAAACTTCTTGTATGTGTGTAAAAAGGATTTGCAGTGGATCCTGTGGCCCAGCCTCCACCTCCCCGTTTTCTCTTTTAGGTGGGGGCGACTTATTTTCCTAGCTGCTGAGAACGATGCTAGCTGAAAACATTGATCTGTCCGCTCTTTCTCGGCATTCCCTTACTCACGGTCACGCTCCTTTTCCAGGGCAGCCTTTGTCCAGTGAATGAAAGTTATAAAGGTCCCGCTCGAGCCTCAAGTTGGACAACACTGAAGGAACGGCCCCATTTCCGAGCGCTGCTGAGTTCAGGTGGGCCATTCGTTGTGCCAGCCCGGCGCTCGGACATCTCTGTCTGCCGTTGCGCTTCCTGTCCGGTCACAAGTACTGATGCCAAGAGCACTCCCTCACGTACTTCCTGCAACTAATGTCTAACTCAGACTCTGCTTTTGGGGGAAATTGTAACAGGTTTGTTCACTAACTTCCATCTTTCTTTATAGTTTTGCCGGATATCAAAAGGGACTTAGCTTTATTGAGGGAGGGCACTGTGGTTCGTTGTCATTGACCAATCTTCCAGACTGAGTGGCAAGAGATCCTAGGGTTTGCCAGGGGGCATTATAGAATGTTCACAAAACAGAGGAAAATATTTGTTACCTATGGTTTTATCTCATTCTTGCACTAATGAACTGCCTCTGTTTGTGTGTGTGTGTGTGTGTGTGTGTGTGTGTGTGTGTGTGTGTGTTTAAGATTTTTATTTCTTTATTTGACAGAGAGAGATCACAGGTAGGCAGAGAGGCAGGCAGAGAGAGAGAGGAGGAAGCAGGCTCCCTGCCGAGCAGAGAGCCCGATGCGGGGCTCGATCCAGGACCCTGAGACAATGACCTGAGCCGAAGGCAGAGGCTTTAACCCACTGAGCCACCCAGGCGCCCCTGTTTTTGTGTTTTTATCTCGAGAATTTGTCCAAATTTATATTAGCTACACATGTTTAGATAAAGGAAGAGACAACTATTTAAATTAGATAGAAAACGGGACTTATTATAGCATGTAAGACTGACTCAGAAAATCCAAGAAGAACAAAACAACTAAAATCCAGGAATGTGGAACGGAGGCTATTCTGGGAAAATTACTGATCTTGAGAGATGACAGATGTTCTTCTTGATTTAGAACTTCAGACGTTTTTGCCTTTAAGTATGTATGGTTCAATATAATCCCACTCTCCTCTTCCTTTTCTACCCAAGAAACTTGATTGTGGCAAAAATTGGAGCCTTCCTATGTGTTTTGTGAATTCTTAGTGAGGACTTACATTTGCTGGGCCTGAGGTCATATTGTGACACTAGTAACTTGAGCTGTAGAATCTTTGACCCTGGGCTTTGACCCTTTGTGAGAACCTGAGCTGCTTTCAGGTCAGGGAGAGACTCATAGCATGAAGGTTTTTTTGTTACTTTTGGGAAGCCCTGGAAGTCCTTGGATTTAAAGGCTCAGATGCAGTTTTGAACATATACCATAAATCTGGAGAATTCACTTATTATGAATTTAATCATTGAAAGTAAGAACTAGAGCTTAGAACAGGATCAAGAACGAGTGATGATGGTTAAAGTGAAAAATTCTGTCCATCAGGAGTTACCACTAAGAAAATGAAAAGATAGGGGCACAGGGGTGGCTCAGTGGGTTAAGCATCTACCCTCGGCTCAGGTCGTGATCTCAGGGTCCTGGGATTGAGCCCTGTAGTGGGCTCCCTGCTCAGAGGAGAGCCTGCTTCCCCCTCTTCTCTGCTCTTCACCCTCCCCCACCACCCATGCTCTCTCTATATCGCTCTCTCTCAAAAAAAAAAAAAAAAATCTTTAAAAAAAAGTGAAAAGACAAATCACAAAGAGGAAAACAATATTTGCAATACATGTATCTGTCAAAAGACTCATCCCCAGAATATGTAATGAATACCTGCAAATTAGGAAGATAGAAAACCCAATTAAATTATTAGGCAAATTATTGGGAAAAGATTTGAACAGACATGTTGGAAAGAGATTCAAATGGTCAATGAACATATCAAAAGGTGCTCAAAATTAATAGTCCTTCAGGGAAATCCAAATTAGAACCTCAGTATGAGCCTCCTACACAGCCACCAGAATGAAACTCATACAATGCTGGTATAACAAAGTTAGAAAACAGTTTGATACTATATATTAAAGATGGACACATGTATACTATGACCTGGCAATTCCGCTCTTAGATTTATACCACTAGAAGTTCATGTATGTGGTGCCCAAAAGACACGTACAAAACGTTTTAGTAGAACTATTCAAGCCAAAATTAAAAATAAGCCAACTATACACGAATAACAGAACGGAAAGTGAGTTTTGTTTTATATATGTCATGAAGTACTGAATTGCAATGACGGTAATCAAACTACAGTTACACGCACCAGCGTGGGCGAATCTCATTCAACATTATGCTGACTGAAAGAAGCAAGACACAGAAGAGTATATACTGAACAAGGATATAAATTTCAAAGACAGACCAAAAATACATGTGATAATGGGAAGATACAGTAACTGGAAAGAAACACAAGGGGTTTGATGGTTGTTTGGGATTGTGATGGGTTCTTATTTTTGACCTGGCTCACCATAACACAGGTCTGTTTATTTTAACAATATTCATTAAGTAATGATGATTCACGTATACTTCAATAAAGGGAGGGGGGAAATGAGTTTTGTTCACATTATGGGAAAAATAGATTTTTTCCAGTAAAGGAATGAGCAAGGAGTACAGGAATAACTCATTTGAGTTTGACTTCCTTAAAAGGAATTTTTTAATAATATGAAGGATATTCTATGGAATTATGGGATTTTTAAAAAAATCAAAGCCTAAGGATTACAACATTTTTCAGTCTATAATTAGTATTCAATCATGACTTCTGATTCTTGAAGCTGTTAGGCATGAATACTTTCCTTAAATGTGATATTCATCTTGACTAATGATGAAAAACTCAGCCATTTACATATGGCCCATTGTAGACTGTGATTTAGAGCAAGGGAGAGTCTCAAGGATGGAACACTGTCTGATAAATCAAGTAGTTATTTAACACTGTGTCTGCCTCATGATGCACAGACCCAGAGGGAAAAATGCAGGTGGTAGGTAGACATTAAACTTTCTCAGAAACTCACAAAGTGGAAAACTCTGAATAGAAACCTTGGGAACTCTGGTTTACTGTGAGAATGAAGGGAGCCAGAGGGATAAGTCTCTAGAAGGAGAACCCAGAGCGGGGAAGCTGAACTCAAAGTAATCCATTCCTAGGAGACCCATTCAGATAAGAGTAAGTCTACAGCATACCATTTACCCCACCTCCCTTTTTTTGCTTTGAATGTGTATGTAAAAACGAGGAAACTGTTTCAGTTAACAAAGTGCTGCTTATAGCATAATTAAAAACAAAATGATTTTGTTTGTGCTACAGGTTTCTTGTTATTTTTATTCCTTCATTTGCTAGTCAATTCTGCTTTTATTTTTTTATTTTTATGTTCAGTTAGCCACTATATAGTACATCCTTAGTTTCGGATGTAGCACTGCATGTTTCTATCTAAAGCCAAGAAGCAAGGTAGCCAGCACTGGAGGGGCCCTACACTGTAGCTTCGGCACTTTTCCAAAGCAAAGTGAGTCTCCAATGGAATGCAAGATAGATTCTCTTAACTGTTTCTGTCAGTGACTTTTGTATATTCCCAGAAACTAACATAGCTAAATGCTTATTTTTCAGATACAAATTACAATGATGCACCATAAATGTTTTAATCTCAACAATGGTCTTTAATGAATCTGGTGTGGATTTTATCTTGGCAAAAAGAAATTTTACAGATAGTAGAACTATGTTAATATTTTTGAAGCAATTCATACTTTCTCTTGAATTTTTGCCATCTTTTAATATGATGGCAGCAAAAAAAAAAATTCCTAAGGAGTAAAAAACAACTTTGTCCCCTGACTGTAGGGTTGAAAAGTGGGTATCTCGGGTCTACATCCACTCATTTCAGTGACTGGATCTATGGTGGGCACATGATCCAAGAAAGGCCAATCACGATCTTTTCCTAGGATTAATATATTTTCTGCAGTTTCCAAGGCAGGAGGATGTGAACCTAGGGCCACTAGCAGATATGTGGAGAGAATGTCCTCACGGAAAAACCAAGTAGAGGCAATGGTCATACAGAGACAGAAGGAATCTTGCGCCTTCGTATCTCTGGCTAAAATCCCAAGGCTCTGGTTCTTGGATGTCTTCTTTCAGGTCTACAAATTGCTCAAATACGCTCCAGAGTTTCCTGAATGCAGGGATTCTTTTTTTGCACAGGCCAGTTCGAGTTGGTTTCTGTCACCAGCAACCAAAAAAGTCCTAACGAGGGGCACCTGGGTGGCTCCGTGGGTTAATGCCTCTGCCTTCAGCTCAGGTCATGATCTTGGGGTCCTGGGATCTAACCCTGCATCAGGCTCTCTGCTCCGCGGGGAGCCTGCTTCCCTCCTCTCTCTGCCTGCCTCTCTGCCTCCTTGTGATCTCTGTCTGTTAAATAAATAAATAAGATCTTTAAAAATAAAAAAAAATTAAAAAAAAAAAAGTCCTAACGAATAAAAGGACAATATCAAGAGTAACAGGAGGGCAGGAACTGCCGACTGCTGTCTTGGAGCTGTTTACTTCCGTCTTGTCTAAATGTACTCTTGCCTTTGTATGGGCCCTTGGTGACTGGACATCAAATAGCTACTGTGCATGTAGTGATAATTTCCAAATCGTGCAGGTGCTCTTCTCCAAGGGCAGTGTTGCTCGAATTTCAGTGTGCTCTCAGGAGGGAAAGATCTGCTCCCCCAACCCTTCCCCACCAAGTACCTTTCTGCTGTCTGATAGTTTCTGTAGATTTAGGGGTTTCTCTGGATTAAATTTTTATTTACCAGTTTCATAGGGGTTTCTATGAATACAAAAGTAATACATTTTCTTTGTAAAATGTCCATAGTTTACTGAAAAGCATAGAATGAATCCCTTGTAATTCTATCATTCAGAGATAATAACTGGTAATATTTCAGTGTGTATTTCATTTTTCTCCTTTCATACTTTTTCTATCCACACACACATATGTGCCTATTACAAAAAATTGTGATTGTGGTGTAATAATGCAATTTTCATTTGATCATCTTTTAAATCGAAACTATCATTCTCATGAATAATCTCATCGAAATCTATTTTATGGATATTGCCCAATAACATAAACTTGTACCCATTTTTTTAACCTTTTGACCTCCTTCACTCATTTCTCCCACTCCCCACCCCCTACCTCTGACAACCACCAATCTGTTCTCTGTATCTATGAGCTTGTTTTTTGTTTGTTGTTTAGATTCCACATACGAAGGAGATCATACGGTATTTGTCTTTCTCTATTTCATTGAGCATAATTCTCTTGAGGTCCCTCCATGTTGTGACAAGTGGCAAGATTTCCTTTTTTTTAATGACAGAATAATATCCCATTGTATAAATCTACCACATCTTCTTTACCCATTCATTCATCAATGGACACTTAGGTGTTTCCGTATCTTAACTATTACAAACAATGTTATAATGAGCATGGGGGTGCATATCTCTTTCCAAATCAGTGTTTTTGTTTTCATTGGGTAAATACCCCAGATGGAATTGTCAGGTCATATGATAGTTCTATTTTTTAAATTTTTGAGGGGCGTTCATACCATTTCATAGTGGTTGTACCAATTTACATTCCCGTCAACAGTGAATTCTTAAAGATGTGCTGTGATATCTTGTTGTGGTTTTGGTGTGCGTTTCCCTGACAACTGGTGATGCTGAGTATCTTTTCACGTACCCGTTGACCGTCTCTGTGTCTTCTTTGGGAAAATGTCTATTTAGATTTGCTCCTTTTTTAATTGGATTTTTTCTTTCACTATTGAGTTGTATGAGTTCTTTATATATTTTGGATATTAGCTCCTTACTAGATATATGATTTGCAAGTGCCCCCCCCCCCGCCAATTTGGTAGTTTGCTTTTTCATTTGTTGATGGTTCCCCTGCTGTACCGTGCTTTTTAAATATCAAATGTGACAAGATATAAACATTATGATCTTGATTGCCACAAAGAAATTAATCACAACATCTAGTATATTCTAATGTTGTGTTAGGCAGGAGTCTGATGAATTTTAAAATGATTTCAGATCTCAAGTTACTTTTACTCAGAGGTTTCTTTTACAAAAAGAATATCATATATCAAATTTGTTATTAATTAAACTGACAATGGCTGTTACAAACCGAGTACTTTGGAAATCAAGGAAGGGACAACAGTCATGGGCTGGGAAACTGAAGGGACGTGGAGTTTGGGCAGAGTCCGGAGGAGCGGGAAGACTCGGCTTGTGCAGAAAGGGCAGGGGTTTCCGGGAGAAGAAACGGTGACAAAGCCCCAAAAAGAAAGAATGTAGGTCCGTGTGCCTGGAGTGGAAGCTTGATGAAGAAAACGTTAATCCTATACCATTAACCATTTGATCCTGTTCTGTCTTTTTACGGATCATCCTTTTCAGTTGTAATTTCTGAAGGGATTGGGATGTGGGAGTGAGAAGCGAGAGAGCTCTCCGTCCCATCTGGAGTTCTCCTTGACACGTGGTCCCTAAAAGCGTTTTGTATGCTCCTTTTCTCTGTGGCATCCGTGGGCTTCCCTTCTGATCATTCATCAAAGTAAGGGGCCATCTGCTCTGTGCTCCGTCTGCTCCGTGAATGAAAGGCAGGCATGTGTCGTGTGGCTCTGTTCCAGCTTCCCCTTCTTTCCATCTGCTGCGCCCCTTTGAACAGCCCATGGGGCATAGCTGACGTCTCACCTTACGACAAGGTGCATGACCCTTTTGCTTCCAGTCCTATTTTACTTTGAAAACTACCTGCACCTCATGCTGTTCAGGTGTTATTGTAGAAACCCTCACCATACACCAAGACACCAGTTGTTTACATTCCTTGGGCAGGAACATTTTACCAATGAAAGGTACTAAGACCTTTCATTAAAGGAAATTCCACATTTCAACCAATTCTTCTATTACATGAAGAATAACAACTTTCAATTTATGTATCCCGATCCCTTTGAAGTCCATTATTGACATTTTCTAACCAATATTCTGTATATCCTTGGGCTCCTCAACTCACAGGAGAAGGTTTAAAGCTAGAACAACCTTGAAACTACAGATTCTAAAATGAATGAAAATAGGCCTGGGAATGAAGTCACAGAACTAGAAAGAATATTGCAAAGGCCTTCCAAAAACTGTGTGCATGTGTGTGTATGTGTGTGTGTGTTTGAATATGTAATGACAAATGCTCTTTCCTTCCAAACTAGAGAACCAGAAAAAGACCTCTAGATGACTAGGAGGGAGAAATTTTTAGATTTTATATTTATATAGGAAATAAAAGCACTTTTGCAAGAATTTTTGTGTTTGAGGTAAGTGAAAGTGGGCAAGTATTTAACTTTTCTGATCACATTGCTGATCTGTAAATGGGTGATAATAAACACCTGCATGAAAGAATGTGAGAAAGGACTAAATATTGAGCTTAGTAGCTATGATGTAGTAAGCCCTCAAATAGTTATTATAATGCCTGGAATGTAGTAATTACCCCTTGTTTGAAAGAAGTGATACGTAGAAATCTTCTTGTCTTCCAGGCAAGAGTTGGTAAAATTTGGTGACTCTTATGCTCCTAGAAAGATGTACTTTCACCATAATTTCTGTAGTGATTATAGCTCTTTGCTTAGCCTGATATGAAAACTTTATGAAACATAAAAGCTAGACCACAGAAATAGTCTTAATCAACATCAAAGTGACCCTGGTAACATTCCTAAAGCCTTTATGAGCTGGAGTCATTCTTTTTCAGAATTTCAAACAAAAAGTAATTCTCTGAGAGAAATTAGAGAACACAAAGCAAAGGTTTAATTAAGGATCTACTTGGGACATAAGGAACAGCATGGAGGACATTAGAAGATGGAAGGGAAAAATGAAGGGGGTATATCGGAGGGGGAGACGAACCATGAGAGACTGTGCCTAGAAACAAACTGAGGGTTTTAGAGGGGAGGAGAAGTGGGGGGATGGATTGGCCCGGTGATGGGTATGAAGTAGGGCACGTATTGCATGGAGCACTGGGTGTTATATGCAAACGATGACACTTGGAACACTACATCAAACACTAATGACGTACTGTATAGTGACTAACATAACATAGTAAAAAAGATAAAATTGAAAAAAAAAAAGGATCTACTTGGGGCAGTGAAAAAGGCAGGTAAACAGATTTGAAAGAAATAGAGGACATTTATAATACCTTTATTGAGATAGTATTGATGTATAATAAATTGCATAATTTGATGGGCTTTGACATATGTATATGTGCATGAAATCATCAACATAATTAAGAAGTTGAATCGAGCATATCAACCGCTTACAACAGTGTCCTCTTGCCCTTTTGGTCCCTTCTCTCTGTCCTCCCTCTCTCCCTGGCAATCCAGTGGGGATTTTTTCCTATTACTACATGTTAGTTTAGATTTTCTAGAGTTTTCTACAAATAGAATTAAACTGTGCACATTCTTCTTATTTTCTGGCTTCTTTCATTCAGCATAATCATTTTGAGATTCATTATATTGTTGCATTTGTCAAGTTCATTCCTCTTTCTTTCTTTCTTTCTTCCTTTTTTTAAGATTTGAGAGAGCACAAGCAGAGAGAGCAGCAGGCAGAGGGAGAAGCAGACTCCCCGCTGAGCAAGGAGCCTGATGCGGGACTCGATCCTAGGACTCTGGGGTCATGACCTGAACCAAAAGTAGGCGCTTAACCAACCGACCGAACAACCCAGGCATCCCAATTCCTTTTCATTTCTGAGTAGTATTCCATCGTATGACTATAACATACATTGTTTGTCCATTCACCTGATAGGCATTTGGGTTGTTTCCTAATTTTGACTATTACAAAAAACCACGATGAATACTTGTGTACAAGTCTCTGTATGATTCATGCTCTCATTTCCACTTAGGAGTAGAATGGCTGGATAATGGTAGATACATGGTTAACTTCTTAACAAGTTTCCCAACTGTCTTCTGAAATGGTTCCACATTTTGCGCATCCACCAGTTGTTCCCAGCTCCGCCACACCCTCACCAATCCTTGGTACAGTCATTCTTTTTAGTTTTAGCCATTCTAATATGTGTGTAGTGATATGGTGTTAATTTGAATTCTCCTAATGACTAATGATGTTGAGCATCTTCTCATGTACTTATAAGCCATATGTTTATTTTGGTAAAGTATCTTGTTCAAATCTTTTGCTCATTTTTTATTGGGTTGGTTGGTTGTTTTCTTATTACTGAATGTTACATGTACTTCATGGGTCTAGATACAAGTTCTTCATGAGGTTTATGATTTGCAAATATTTTCTCCTGGTTGGTAGCTTGTCCTTGCATGTTTTTTAACAGTGTCTTTCAAAGACTAGAAGTATTTCATTCTAATGGTCTACAATTTGTCGACTTTTTGCCTGTTGGATGAATCATGATTTGGTGTCCTAAGAAACTTTTCCTTCAGAGACTTCTATGGTTTATGATTTACATTTAGGTCTAGGATTCCTTTGAAGTTTATGCAGATGGTAAGAGGTGTGGGTCACAGGCACGCTTGGCACTCGGGTATCCAGTTGCTCTAATAACACTTCTTGAATAGCATCCTCTGTCCACAGAATTGCCTTGTCATCTTCATAGAAAATCACTTGTCCATAAATATGTGGGTGCACTTCTGGATTTTATTCTTTTCCATTGATCTATTTTTCTATCATTTCACCAATATCATACTGTCATGATTAATCTAGCTATAAAGTGAGTCTTTGGTTTAAAGACTTTATTCTTTTCTTGCAAAGATGTATTATATGAGTATTTTATGCTCTTTGTAATTCCATTTGAATTCCACAGGCAACTTGACACCTAAAACAGTATATAGGATTCTGAATCTGTTGACTCCACAGACCAACTGGAGAAGAACTGACATCTTGACTGTATTGAATCTCTGGACCCACAAACACAACATATTTCTTCCATTTGTTTGGGTCTTCTTTCACTTCTCTCAGCAAAGTCTTGCAGTTCTTAGCATACGGGCTTTATAAATCTTTTGTCAGCTTTGTTCCTAAGTATTTCATATTTTCTTATGCCATTGTGAGTTATAGATCTTTTAAATTCTGAGTTTTTGTTTCTAGCACACAGAAATGAAATTGTCTTTTTTTTTTTTAAGGGGGGGTGGAGAGTCTGTGAGTGGTGGTGGGGGGGCCAGAGGGAGAGGGAGAGAGAGAATCTTAAGCAGGATCCATGCCCAACAGAGTCTGATGTGAGGCTCAGTCTCACAACCTGAGCCCAAATCAAGAGTTGGATGGTCAACCAACTGAGCCACCCAGGTGCCCCACTTTTTGATATTGGTTTGTATCCTATAATCTTGGTAAACTGACTTATTAGTTCTAGTAGCTTTCCATATATTTCATTGGATTGCCTACTTAGAGAATATATTATCTGTAAATATAGTTTTATTTCTTCCTTTCCTATATGAATCCCTTTTTACCTATTTTTCTTACCATATTCTACTGGGCAGAAGCTCCAGTGTAATGATGAATAGAAGTAGCAGAGCAGGCATTTATGTCCTATTCTTGAACTTAGGGGAAGACATTCAGTCTTTCATCACTAAGGATGATGTTAGCCATTGGGCTTTCATAGATGCCCCTCCTCAAATTGAGAGATTTCTCTTCTGTGGTTAGTTTACTGAGAGTTTTGATCAGGAGTGAACCTGATTTTGTCAAGTGCTTTTCCTACAGCTGAGATGATTGACTTTTCTGTAATTTAATATGAATTACATTGCTTGATTTTATATGTAAAACCAACTTTGCACTCATGACATAAACTCTATTTGTTAATAATATATTATCTATTTTGATATGGTTTCATTTACTTGGACATGTATTATTTCGAATTTTTGCATCTTTGTTCATAAGTGATATTAGCCTATCATTTCCTTTGTTTATAATATCTTTTTTTGATTTGGTATTCAAGAAATACTGGAATTGAGGGTATAGCTCAGGGGTAGAGCATTTGACTGCAGGAAAGACTGGAACCAAATAATAATTTATGAAGTATTCTTTCCTCTTCAACTTTCTGTAAGAGTTTGTGCAGAGTTGGTATTATTTCTTCCTTTAATGCTTGGTAGAATTCACCAGATCAGCAATTTAAATGAAATGGACCAATTCCTTGAAAGACACAAACTACCAAAGCTCATTCAAGGAGAAATCAATCATCTGATTAGCCCTAAATCTAATGAAGACATTGAATTTATAGTTAAAAATTTTCTGTAAAGATTATGACTGGAATCCATGGGTATAATTTTTTTCATATTTCTTATACTTGGAAATAATTGAGCTTCTTGGACCTTTGGGTTTACAGTTTTCATCATTTTTTTAAAAATAGCGATTGTTTCTTAAAGTACTTTTTCTGCCTCTTCCCACCCCTCTCTCCGATATAGCCCTATTAGGCTTATTATATATTGTAGCTGATGCTACTTTATTTATGCTTTTTTTTCTCTATGCACTTAATCTTGGACAGTTTCCATTACTTTATTTTTGAGTTTACTTATCTTTCCTCCCGCAAGATCCTATCTGCTGTTAATCACATCCAGTGTATTTTTCGTTTCAGACTCTTTTTGTTTTCATCACTAGAAGCTTGATTTGCTTTTTTAAAATTTCTTTTATGTTTCTATATAACTTTTGGAACATATGGAATGCAGTTACAATAACCATTTTTTTAAAGATTTTTATTTATTTATTTGACAGAGATCACAAGTAGGCAGAGAAGCAGGCAGAGAGAGAGGAGAAAGCAGGCTCCCCGCTGAGCAGAGAGCCCGATACCGGGCTCGATCCCAGGACCCTAGGATCATGACCTGAGCTGAAGGCAGAGGATTTAACCCACTGAGCCACCCAGGAGCCCCACAATAACCATTTTTATATCCTCTTTAGCTAATTCAAATATCTGTGTCAGTTCTGTGTCAATTTCAATAGATCGCCTCCTCTCCTCATAGTGGATTTTATTTTCCTGTTTCTTCACATGCCTGGTAATTTTTTTTTTTTTAACCAGGGGCCAGACATTTTGAATTTTATATTTTGGGGTACTGGATATTTTTGTTTCCATAATATTCTTGAGCTTTCTTTTGGGATGCAGTTAAATTACTTAGAAATAATTTGATGTTTTGGGGTACCCCTTTTAAGATTTGTTAGGTGGAGAACAGGGTGTTTGGCCTAGGACTAGTTATTCTTCACTACTGAAGCAAGTCTCTTCTAAGAACTCTTCCCAATTCATTGTGAATTATGAAGTTTCCTAGGGTTGATGAAAACAGATACTGTTCCTGGCCCTATGTGACTGATGGGTACTATTAACACTGAACTTTTCAGGGAGCTCTTTCCTTGGTTCAAATGGTTTTCTTCCATTCATGCATTGATCATTATTCCAATGAGTACTCAATTCCAAAGATCATTATTCCAATGTCAAAATTCCTTTGACATTAGTTGGAGTTCTCTCTCTGTGCAGCCCTGTGTTCTCTGGTTCACTGTCTGGTAACCATGAGCTACTTTGATCTCTCTGGATTTTCAGCTCTATATCCTCAACTCAGTGAGTCTCCTGGATTCCACCTGGATTTTCTGTCCATGTGCTATGGTCCGGCAACTTCCACAAAGTGGAAATCTGAGATAATTGTGGGGCTTACCTCATGCACTTTCTGTTTCTCAGGGATCATTGTCCTCTGTTGCCGCCTATTGAGAATCATTATTCCATATATTTAATCTGGCTATTTTGGTTGTTCCATAGGGGAAGGTAAATACTGTCCCTATTGTTCTACCTAGGTCAGAAGTGCAGATTTTGAGACAGGTGATATTTAAAAGCAATATAGCAGATGCTGAGGGGGTTTGAACCATTCATATCGACTCTACACCCTTTTCTATTCCAGTATATATGCTAGATTTGACATCATCTCTTGTTCAGACCTTTACTCCAGTGTTGAAAGATGGGCTCCATTCTTTAAGTACGTGTGCTGGTAAGTGGGTATTTAGACGGATAAGGATGTTTCACAGAATTACAAAATAAGACTCTTAAGGAAAGATGAGACCAAGCACAACTCTCTCACCTAGAAAACTGCTCAGAAGAGACTTAAGAGCACGTAGCTCTGTCTTGTGAGACCAAACACCCAAGCTGCTCTCCCCCTTCCTGCAGTGCAGATCAGAAAGGGGAAAACTGAGATAGAAAAGAATCTGATAAATGCAAAAGACATAGTGGAAACTGTGTGCTTAATATCTAAACCATCTCAGAGAAAAAGTGGATTCTTTTCAATCTGGCCTGAAATCAAGAGAATTTTTCCTATGAATGTCAGGAGAAGTTTGCTCAGCCAATAAATGGAAGATGTGACCAAGCTTCTATTTCTGCTTGTAGCAAGATAGAGACATAAGCAAACTCACACCTCCCAAATGTTTTTTTTTTTCCTGAAAAAAGGATTTCTTTCAACCCCAAAATATATATTCATACTTTCCCTGCATTTCAGGTGCATTTGGATGCAACCCTAATTCCTCTGATTTATGTTAGGTGAGCATCATAGTCCTGTTATGTTTATGTTTATATTCAGAATAAATAACATACAGTTTTGACAATTTAAGGCATACATTTAAGTTATTCAGATCCACGGTAACAAAGCACAATCATTTTTGTACTAAGATAATAGCATCCCAGAGCCTCCCCCTGCTTCCTTCCTTCTCTGCTACTGTCCCCAACTCATTCCACACATGGCGGACCATATGATATCTTTGTGTTTGTTTCTGGTTAGCAGTATAGGCATTTTTTTTAAAACTCACAAATACAGAGATAACTTTTAGAAAGACAAATAGCTAAAATGGTTGAAAGTAGTTCTTTGGAGTAAAAATCAGTGTGGAGATGATTTTTTTTTATAATATAATTTCTACAAAACTATTTGCCATTTTACATTAAAGACATCTTGCCATTTGCAATGACATGGATGGAACTAGAGGCTATTACGCTAAATGAACTAAGTCAATCAGAGAAAGACAATTATCATATGATCTCACTGATACGAGGAATTTGGGAAACAAGACAGAGGCTCATAGGGAAAGGAAGGAAAAAATGAAACAAGATGGGATCGGGAGGGAGACAAACCATAAGAGACTCTTAATCTCAGGAAACAAACTGAGGGTTGCTGGGGGTTAGGGAGTAGGGATAGGGTGTTTAGGTGATGGACATTGGGGAGGGTAGGTGCTATGGTGAGTGCTGTGACTTGTGTAAGACTGATGATTCACAGACCTGTACCCCTGAAACAAGTAATACATTTTATGTTAATTTAAAAAATTTTTTAAACTACTTGGCATTTTATACACATGTATGGGTTTTTGTTTGATAAAGTAACTTTTTTCTTGAGGCACACAGCTGGAAACGGTTCACCCCTGAGTAAGGTGTTCACTGCCATCCTGCCACCTCTATCTTAGGCTTGCGCTGGAATTCTTCTCAGTGCCTGTTTTTTTCAGGGTTTCCTTCAATTCCATAAGCCTCTAACTTTTTGCCACAAACTTCTTTGTAGTGATCAATTTCAGATTGGCTTGCAACCAAAGAACTCTGGCTGATACATCTACTGAGATGAACATCTCATCTCTCATTTGCATCTGCCCCTATTGCCTATACAACGTTGAAGGGCCTTGGCTGTCCTACAAGGGCCACCGTGACCAGGCCTCTCTCTGCCCTCGCATTTCTGTCACCCCTCTAATTTCTCGGGCTGCCCATCTGCTGACGGTTAGCTGGAAACCATATGGATTTGCCAGACTCTTCCTTTTTCCTGGAGTATATCCTCCTCCTCCTGTCATTTGCCAGTTGTTATTTACCTTCCGTGCTTGGCTTGAGCATCATCTCCTCCAAAAAACATCACTGAGTTCTTCAAGTGGCTCCTTTAGAACCTTCTCTATACCTTCCGTTATTATTCACGGTCAAAGATTGATACTCTCTTGTGTATCTGTCTTCTCTGGACTATAAATTTGTCAAGAGCGTATACACCTTTATTTTTGTTAATGCCTCACACATCACATAACATTCAAACTAATAAATATTTTATGAACTAAAGTGGATATTCCTAATCATAAAAGGGGTCAAATTATATGCCACATAATAGACTTCCTTCAGTATTTGAAAATCTGCAGATTACAGTTTTAAAACTTGTATCCAAGAAGTTGCTTTTAGAGATTAAGAATGGAAATGTAATTGCTGAAAAGTTGAGAAAACTATACCGTATATGACTATGGCTGTATATGACTATACTGTATAAATAGTATATTTATATAAATTATGTATAAAACTATATATACATTATAGAGAATAGTTCTATACTATAGTTACACATAGTTATACTATGTATACTATAGTATACATATACTATATGTAACTATAGTTATATATAGTATACATATACTACAGTGTAACTATAGTTATACTATAAAACTATGTAGTTGTATAGTATATATAACTATAATATATATAGTTATACTATATAGCTATAGTATAACTAGAGCATAACATAGTGTGTGTGTGTGTATATATATATAGTATAACTATAACATAGTATACTATACTATAGTATGCATAGTTTATACGATAATATACATACTATACTATAGTATACATACTATAGTATGTAGTATACATAGTGTATGTATAGTATAAAACTATATATACATTATAGAGAATATTTTATACTATACTGTATAAAACTATACTGTATATGTCGTTCTCTAATCGCTGTATAAAGTTTGATTGTGCTTCTTTTGGGGAGATCACCAAGTTCTCTTTGGTTGCGTTGCCATGACCAGATGACAGCATCAATATGATCTTTTTAAAGATGCTCATTAGATCATCCTCAAAGCCTTTCAGCATCTTCCCATTGCACTTAGACTAAAATCTAAATATCTAGGGCATCTGTCTCTGCCTGAATTTGTTTCCTATGGCAGCTGTAGCAAAGCCCCATAAACTGGGTGGGTTAAACAACAGAAATTTATTGCTGTACAGTTCTGGAGACTGGAAGTCCAAAATGAAAATGTCGGCAGGGTTGGTTCCTTCTGGCGGCTGTGAGGGAGAACATTCCATGCCTCTCCCCCAACCTCTGTGGTTGCTGGCAATCGCTGGCGTTCCTTGCCTTGCAGATGCACTACCCCAACCTCTGCCTTCCTCTTCACATGATGTTCTCTGTTTGTGTCTGTTTCCACATCCAAATTTCCCCTTTTTACAAGGACACGGTCATATTGGATTAGGGCCCACCACGATGATCTCATGCTAACTAATCATCTGCAAAAACCCTATTTCCAAATAAGTCACATTCCCAGGCACTGGGGGTTAGGACTTCAACATCATCTTGGGGAACACAATTCAACTCATAAGAGTGTCTGCTTTTGTCATATCATCTCCTGCCACTCTCCATCTTACTCTAGCCATACTGGCCTTCGTACTCGTCCTAGAACAAGTCAACAGCACCCTCTCCTCAGAGATTTTGTATTTCTTGTTGATGCTGAGAATGCCCTTCGCATAGGCACAGTCTTCTCATTTTGAGCTCAGATCAAGGTCAGAGACTCTGCTCCTGCACCCATATGCTATAGGCCTGTTTATTTCTGGATAGCCCTTACCATGGTCTGAACATCTTGTTCTTTTAGGTGTTTGTTTGACTCTCCTATCAAGAATGGACACTCCAAGAGCACAGAGATCCTGCCTTCCTTCTTCTTTTTTTTTTTTTTAAAGATTTTATTTATTTATTTGACAGAGAGAGAGAGATCACAAGTAGGCGGAGAGGCAGGCAGAGAGATAGGAGGAAGCAGGCTCCCTGCTGAGCAGAGAGCCCGATGCGGGGCTCGATCCCAGGACCCTGGGATCATGACCTGAGCCGAAGGCAGAGGCTTTAACCCACTGAGCCACCCAGGCGCCCCCTGCCTTCCTTCTTAATGATGTATCTCTAGTGCTTAATGCAGTGCCTGTTAGACAGCAGGGGTCAATGCAAATTACTGTATTATAATGAATTAGATTTACTGCAAAGCAAGGTATAAAGATAAACATCTAAAGTCACATCTCCAAACAGCATAAATAATTTACCAAAGAAACAGTGGAAATAGGTCTTTACTCAGAATAATATTTTTTTCAAATATGGAAACATCACTAGCATCTCTTCTCGCAAAATTCAAATGACCTCTGATCACATGTCCATTTTGTAACATAGCTTCACTGACCACTCTGTTTAAAATCACAACTCTCCACCCAAACAGATTTCCCATCTATCTCCTTCTAGGGTTCCACAATACTTTTCACCTTTGAAAGACTGTATAATACACTTACTGATGCTGCCTTTTTAAATTTTAACTGGGGATACTGCTTTATAAAAGTGCCCTCTTCCCTTCCAGTAGATAAATTTGTCTGTTTTGTTCACTGGGAGAGTCCAGGGATCTAGAACTGTGCCTCACCCATAGTGTGTGCTCAATGAATATTTACAAATGGTGGAAAAATAAAAAGTGCTTCCCTACTCTCAGTTCCTCATTTCTTTACACGAGCATTATGAAAGTAATGGAGCTTTCTTTGTAAAATTAAATGCCAAAGGAAGCTCCAGATTAGAGAAGAGAAAATAAGAATCGATAGGGTGTGCACACTACATGGTGTTTCTGTGCAGGCTCTACCTGTCCTAGCTTAACATTCTGGTGTGTAATGGTACTCACATATAAAACCATGGGGGTGAGTGAATGTTGCAGGGCTGTGTTAGTCCTGGGATCCAGGCTTCACTTCTTCCTCGACTAGAATTGGTATCTTTAGGCTGAGCGATTGGTACTCAGGGCATGGTCAGTAGCCAGGCCCCGTGCATTTCTTTTTCCTTACAGAATTTTTTTTTTTTTTTTAACCATACCAACATGAAAGGCCTCCCAACAATCCAGACCAACCTTTGTCTTAATGGAGTCTGAAGTTCACTCTTCTGTTTATGATGTGTAACAATGGAAGTGGGAGATATAAAGTTTGCAGCTATTATGTAATCAAAACCATTTGTGTTTTCCCAAAGGGGAAGGAGGAGGCAAGAAGGGGATGGGGAGGCAGGGAGGAGGAAGAAAAGGAAAAATCTCAGAATTGGAAGCCTAGAGCTCGTGTGGAGAGCAGGAAGTTGAAGCTCATCCAACTGTCACATAACAACAGAAGAAAAATGCTTTATGTATTCAATCATTATTAAGTGTTCTGCATGTCTGTTCCCCATGTTATTTGCCAGTATATATTGCTTTTCAAATGCTAGCATTTTAAGAGCAGGAGAAATATTTACTTTTAAGCTAAAAATTGATTTTTGAAGGCCATAAAAACAAAAATTCCATGTGGTAGAAGAGGAAAAAAAAAGTGATACCCTCACTTTAAAGCATTCTATATTGAAACCAAAAAGGGCTCTATTGCCTTTAACTTTGAAAGTCACTTTCTAAATGAAGGGCCACTCCAAGCTGAGCCACTAGTGTTCCCATTCCACAAGTATGTTTTAGGAATAAAGTGTTTAATGTCCAGTGATGGTGCTGAGGTAGACAGGACTTCGAAGGAAGGCGGTGATGCCCAGCAAGCCACCAGCACATGGCTCTCCTGGAGAGAGCAGGTACCTCCAAGCCAAACTGGAAAATGGAAAATGAGAAGAAGTAAAACCCTCTGTGGACACTTTCCTCTTTTAGCCTCTAGGAAGTAGTCTGAGCAGAAAAACTACAGTTCGAATCGGATCACTGAGTTTGTGAATCATGGCACCATGCAGGGTTAGAACTGGAGAATGTTGAAGGAAGTGGAGGCCCAACTAGTCTACGGATGAGAAGACCGGAGCACAAAGGAATGGTATGGCAGCCCAAGGTCATATATCTACGCATTGAAAATAAACACTAGTTGGGGAGGAGTCAAGATGGCAGAGAAGTAGCAGGCTGAGACGACATCGGGTAGCAGGAGATCAGCTAGATAGCTTATCTAACCATTGTGAACACCTACAAATCCAACGGGAAATCAAAGAGAAGAAGAGCAACAATTCTAGAAACAGAAAATCAATCACTTTCTAAAAGTGTAGGACCTGCGGAGAAGTGAATCCAAAGCGACGGGAAGATAGACCCCGGGGGGAGGGGCCGGCCCCCGGCAAGCGGCGGAGCGACGGAGCACAAAATCGGGACTTTTAAAAGTCGGCTCCACTGGGAAACATCGCTCCAGGAGCTAAACTGGGGGGAAACCCAGGCGGGGTCAGCATAACCCCAAGTCCCGCGGGGTCACGGAAGGACCAGGGTGTCTGAGGGCCGCGGAGCTCACAGGTATTAGAGCGGGGAAGCCGGCTACAGCGACAGAGCCGAGGAGTGAGCTCTAAGCCCGGGGTTACCTTGTGCCGGTCGCAGGCTGGGTGGGCTCGGAGCGCGGCCGGAGGCCACAGAGACAAAAGCGACCCGGCGCTTTTCTCCAGCTCCAACAATTGACTGCTTTCCTCGAGGCGCGACCGCAGGCCAGGGAGGCGGGACTGTTGGGCGCTTTGCTCTGAGAGCGCACTGAGGAGCGGAACCCCAAGCTCTCGGCTCCTCCGGGCCGGAGACTGGGCGGCCGCCATCTTCATTCCCGTCCTCCGGAACTCTACGGGAAGCGCTCAGGGAACAAAAGCTCCCGAAAGCGAACCCGAGCGGATGACTTAGCCCGGCCCCAGGCAAGGGCGGTGCAATTCCGCCTGCGGCAAAGACACTTGAGAATCACCACAACAGGCCCCTCCCCCAGAAGATCAACAAGAAACCATCCAAAACCAACTTCAGTCACCAAGAACAGCGGAATTCCACAGCAGGAGAAAGCAAATCCTACCTGGACAAAATGACAAGGCGGAAAAACTCACCTCAAAAAAAAGAACAAGAGGCCGTACCGAAGGCTGGAGACCTAATCAGTACGGACATTGGTAACATGACAGATCTAGAGTTCAGAATGACGATTCTCAAGGTTCTAGCCGGGCTCGAAAAAGGCATAGAAGATATTAGAGAAACCCTCTTCGGAGAGATAAAAGCCCTTTCTGGAGAAATAAAAGAACTAAAATCTAACCAAGTTGAAATCAAAAAAGCTATTCATGAGGTGCAATCAAAAGTGGAAGCTCTCACTGCCAGGATAAATGAGGCAGAGGAAAGAATTAGTGACATAGAAGACCAAATGACAGAGAATAAAGAAGCAGAGCAAAAGAGAAACAAACAAATACTGGACCACGAGGAGAGAATTCGAGAGATAAGCAACACCATAAGACGACACAACATTAGAATAATTGGGATTCCAGAAGAAGAAGAAAGAGAGAGGGGAGCAGAAGGTATATTGGAGACAATTATTGGAGAGAATTTCCCTAATGTGGCAAAGGGAACAAACATCAAAATCCAGGAAATGCTAAGAACGTCCCTCAAAATCAATAAAAATAGGTCCACACCTCGTCACCTGATAGTAAAATTTACAAGTCTTAGCGACAAAGAGAAAATCCTGAAAGCAGCCCGGGAAAAGAAGTCTGTAACATACAAGGGTAAAAACATTAGATTGGCAGCGGACCTATCCACAGAGACCTGGCAGGCCAGAAAGAACTGGCATGATATATTCAGAACACTAAACGAGAAAAACATGCAGCCAAGAATACTATATCCGGCTAGGCTATCATTGAAAATAGAAGGAGAGATAAAGAGCTTCCAGGACAAACAAAAGCTGAAAGAATTTGCAAACACCAAACCAGCTCTACAGGAAATATTGAAAGGGGTCCTCTAAGCAAAGAGAGACCCTAAAAGTAGTAGATCAGAAAGAAACAGAGACAATACACAGTAACAGTCACCTTACAGGCAATACAATGGCACTAAATTCATATCTCTCAATAGTTACCCTGAATGTTAATGGGCTAAATGCCCCAATCAAAAGACACAGGGTATCAGAATGGATAAAAAAACAAAACCCATCAATATGCTGCCTACAAGAAACGCATTTTAGACCCGAAGACACCTCCAGATTAAAAGTGAGGGGGTGGAAAACAATGTACCATGCTAATGGACATCAGAAGAAAGCTGGGGTGGCAATCCTTGTATCAGATCAATTAGATTTTAAGCCAAAGACTATAATAAGAGATGAGGAAGGACACTATATCATACTCAAAGGGTCTGTCCAACAAGAAGACCTAACAATCTTAAATATCTATGCCCCTAACCTGGGAGCAGCCAACTATATAAACCAATTAATAACAAAATCAAAGAAATACATCGACAGTAATACAATAATAGCAGGCGACTTTAACACTCCCCTCACTGAAATGGACAGATCATCTAAGCAAAAGATCAACAAGGAAATAAAGGCCTTAAATGACACACTGGACCAGATGGACATCACAGATATATTCAGAACATTCCACCCCAAAGCAACAGAATATACATTCTTCTCTAGTGCACATGGAACATTCTCCAGAATAGACCACATCCTGGGTCATAAATCAGGTCTCAATCAGTACCAAAAGATTGAGATCATTCCCTGCATATTTTCAGACCACAATGCTCTGAAGCTCGAACTCAATCACAAGAGGAAATTTGGAAAGAACGCAAATACATGGAGACTAAACAGCATCCTTCTAAAAAATGAATGGGTCAACCAGGAAATTAAAGAAGAATTGAAAAAATTCATGGAAACAAATGATAATGAAAACACAACAGTTCAAAATCTGTGGGACACAACAAAGGCAGTCCTGAGAGGAAAATATATAGCGGTGCAAGCCTTTCTCAAGAAACAAGAAAGGTCTCAAATACACAACCTAACCCTACACCTAAAGGAGCTGGAGAGAGAACAACAAAGAAAGCCTAAACCCAGCAGGAGAAGAGAAATCATAAAGATCAGAGCAGAAATCAATGAAATAGAAACTAAAAAAACAATAGAACAAATCAACAAAACTAGGAGCTGGTTCTTTGAAAGAATTAATAAGATTGATAAGCCCCTGGCCAGACTTATCAAAAAGAAAAGAGAAAGGACGCAAATAAATAAAATCATGAATGAAAGAGGAGAGATCACCACCAACACCAAAGAAATACAAACAATTATAAGAACATACTACGAGCAACTCTACGGCAACAAATTTGAGAATCTGGAAGAAATGGATACATTTCTAGAGATGTATAAACTACCACAACTGAACCAGGAAGAAATAGATAACCTGAACAGACCCATAACCAGTAAGGAGATTGAAACAGTCATCAAAAATCTCCAAACAAACAAAAGTCCATGACCAGACGGCTTCCCAGGGGAATTCTACCAAACATTTAAAGAAGAATTAATTCCTATTCTCCTGAAACTGTTCCAAAAAATAGAAATGGAAGGAAAACTTCCAAACTCATTCTATGAGGCCAGCATCACCTTGATCCCAAAACCAGACAAGGATCCCACCAAAAAAGAGAATTACAGACCCATATCCTTGATGAACACAGATGCGAAATTTCTCACCAAAATACTGGCCAATAGGATCCAACAATACCTTAAAAGGATTATTCACCACGACCAAGTGGGATTTATTCCAGGGCTGCAAGGTTGGTTCAACATCCGCAAATCCATCAATGTGATACAATACATCTATAAAAGAAAGAGTAAGAACCATATGATACTCTCAATAGATGCTGAAAAAGCGTTTGACAAAGTGCAGCATCCCTTCCTGATTAAAACTCTTCAAAGTGTAGGGATAGAAGGCACATACCTCAATATTATCAAAGCCATCTATGAAAAACCCACCGCAAATATCATTCTCAATGGAGAAAAACTGAAAGCTTTTCCGCTAAGGTCAGGAACACGGCAGGGATGTCCGTTATCACCACTGCTGTTCAACATAGTACTAGAAGTCCTAGCCTCAGCAATCAGACAACAAAAACAAATTAAAGGCATCCAAATTGGCAAAGAAGAAGTCAAACTATCACTCTTTGCAGATGATATGATACTGTATGTGGAAAACCCAAAAGGCTCCACTCCAAAACTGCTAGAACTTATACAGGAATTCAGTAAAGTGTCAGGATATAAAGTCAATGCACAGAAATCAGTCGAATTTCTTTACACTAACAACAAGACAGAAGAAAGAGAAATTGAGGAGTCAGTCCCATTTACAATCGCACCCAAAACCATAAGATACCTAGGAATAAATCTAACCAAAGAGGCAAAAAATCTATACTCAGAAAACTATAAAGTACTCATGAAAGAAATTGAGGAAGACACAAAGAAATGGAAAAATATTCCATGCTCATGGATTGGAAGAACAAATATTGTGAAAATGTCTATTCTACCTAAAGCAATCTACACATTTAATGCAATCCCTATCAAAATCCCATCCATTTTTCTTAAAGAAATAGAACAAATAATCCTAAAATCTATATGGAACCAGAAAAGACCTCGAATAGACAAAGGAATATTGAAAAAGAAAGCCAAAGTTGGTGGCATCACAATCCCAGACTTCAAGCTCTATTACAAAGCTGTCATCATCAAGACAGTATGGTACTGGCACAAAAACAGACATATAGACCAATGGAACAGAATAGAGAGCCCAGAAATAGACCCTCAACTCTATGGTCAATTAATCTTCGACAAGGCAGGAAAGAATATCCAATGGAAAAAAGACAGCCTCTTCAACAAATGGTGCTGGGAAAATTGGACAGCCACATGCAGAAAAATGAAATTGGACTATTTCCTTACACCACACACGAAAATAGACTCAAAATGGATGAAGGAACTCAATGTGCGAAAGGAATCTATCAAAATCCTTGAGGAGAATGCAGGCAGCAACCTCTTTGACCTCAACCGCAGCAACTTCTTCCTAGGAACATCGCCAAAGGCAACAGAAGCAAGGGCAAAAATGAACTATTGGGATTTCATCAAGATCAAAAGCTTTTGCACAGCAAAGGAAACAGTTAACAAAACCAAAAGACAACTGACAGAATGGGAGAAGATATTTGCAAACAACATATCAGATAAAGGGCTAGTATCCAAAATCTATAAAGAGCTTATCAAACTCAACACCCAAAGAACAAATAATCCAGTCAAGAAATGGGCAGAGGACATGAACAGACATGTCTGCAAAGAAGACATCCAGATGGCCAACAGACACATGAAAAAGTGTTCCACATCACTCGGCATCGGGGAAATACAAATCAAAACTCAATGAGATACCACCTCACACCAGTCAGAATGGCTAAAATTAACAAGTCAGGAAATAACAGATGCTGGCGAGGATGCGGAGAGAGGGGAACCCTCCTACACTGCTGGTGGGAATGCAAGCTGGTGCAACCACTCTGGAAAACAGTGTGGAGGTTCCTCAAAAAACTGAAAATAGAGCTTCCCTATGACCCAGTGATTGCACTCCTGGGTATATATCCTAAAGATACAAACGTGGTGCTCCGAAGGGGCATGTGCACCCGAATGTTTATAGCAGCAATGTCCACAATAGCCAAACTGTGGAAAGAGCCTAGATGTCCATCAACAGATGAATGGATAAAGAAGATGTGGTATATATACACAATGGAATACTATGCAGCCATCCAAAGACATGAAATCTTGCCATTTGCGACGACGTGGCTGGAACTAGAGGGTATCATGCTTAGCGAAATAAGTCAATCGGAGAAAGACAACTATCATATGATCTGTTTGATATGAGGAAGTGGAGATGCAAGGCGGGGGGGGTTGGGGGGAGGTAGGAAAAGAAAAAATGAAAAGATGGGATTGGGAGGGAGACAAACCATAAAAGACTCAATCTCAAGAAACAGACTGAGGGTTGCTGGGGGGAGGGGGGACGGGAGAGGGTGGTGGGGAAATGGACAGTGGGGAGGGTATGGGCTATGATGAGTGCTGTGAAATGTGTAAACCTGACGATTCACAGACCTGTACCCCTGGGGATAAAAACACATTATATGTTTATTAAAATAAAAAAATTTAAAAAAAAAAAGAAAATAAACACTAAAGGTAGGCATCCTGAGTGTGATTTCATCATTTTTCCCTCTTTGGTCATCTAGCAGGTGCACCACTGCTGTCCTTGAAGACCTCACAAGGGACTGTCTTCCTACTTCTGAAGGAAGAAGCTCACATAAGATGCCTTTGTCCGTCCATTTCATCCCTCTAAAGGCCCTCTTGAGAGCATGTTTTATGCACACCAGGTCTGCAGAAACATAAAGTTTGATCCTTTATGAATGGAAATGTTTGTGGTGGATTCTTAAAGAGCAGCAGAGTTCCTGTCAGCTTGACCACTGGAAGAGCTCTCAAATTCCCTGGAATGATGCCCATTTCTCCTGGAATTAGGGCTTGTTTACTTCACCCTTACCTGTTCACCCTTACCCGGACCACCTCTGGTCTAAAGCCAGCTGTCCTCTAGCGCTCTCGAGATATTTCTGTCTTGGCTCCACATCCAGCACTTTTTTGGCTTCAGATCAAAATTTCTCTCCAAGAAGCCTAAATAATCTTGACATGTTCACTGTCCCCTCTTTACCGCCCGTGGTCTCTGAATTGGCATGTTTTTATTTATCAAGTCCCTGTACATAGTGCGCAGCTAGGTTCCCCTGAGTCTGATGTCTTCCTTCCGTTAGTCCATTCTAAATTCTTGACACATTTTCCCCTTCTCCTACATTCCATATTTACTACATTTGGAATAAATAGATACAAAACTATATATGGCAATCAACATAATTCATTCCTATAGCACTTGAATATACACATTGTATGCATTTTAAAAAATAATAATATCAATGTCTGTATACCAGTAAGCTCAAGAAATAGGATATTGTCAACATGTTGAAGTCCTTGCAGGCTCCTTCTGATTGCATCTGCCTTTTTAATCCTTTCAAAATGTTTGTTATTCGATTGTTTTTCTTTATAAATTTTACCACTTATGGCTGTGCCCCAAGAAATGTTTAGTTTTGTTTTTATTGAAGTTTAGCAACATGGCATCATAGATGGATAGACAGATACACAGATAGATGGATGGATGGATGGATGGATGGATAGATAGATGATGGATAGCATCTGTGACTTGCTTTTCTGGCTTACTATTTTTTTGATTAATCCTTATCAGTACATGGTGCTTAAATAAGTTTCACTGTAAAGAATTCCACTATGTATCTCTGTCACCCTTCATTCATTCTTTATGGATAAACATTTGGATTGTTTCATTTATTTGCTATTACAAAAACTGCTGTTATGAACACGTTTATGCACATCTCCTCATTGATGTATTTAAAAATTTTCATAGGTTGTAAAATTAAGAGGAAAATTACTAGGTCATAGTCTAGGAGTAGTTTCAGTGTAACTAGATACTGTTATTTCCTAAAATTCTTGTACCAATTTATAGTCCTATTTGTTCCACTTGTTCACCAATATTTGGATTAGTACAACTTTTTGTTTGTTTTGTCACTTTGTGTGTGTGTGTGTGTGTGTGTATTTCATTTATGATTGTAGAACTATTCATTTCCCTAGTTATTAATGAAATTACAAACGTTTTCTAAAAAATTCTTATTCAGGTATAATTAACTAACAGTATTATGTGAGTTTCGTGTACAATATGATTCAGCAATTTGACACATTACTCAGAGCTCATCACAGTAACTGGGCTCTTAACCCCCTTCTCCTGTTTCACCAGTTTATTTTCTCTATTTAAAGAGTCGGGGGGTTTTGTCTCTTTTTTCCTTTGTTTATTTGTTTTGTTTCTTAAATTCCACATATAAGTGAAATCATAGGGTAATTGTCTTCCTCTGACTGGCTTATTTTACTTAGCATTATACTAACTCCATCCATCTTGTTGAAAATGGCAAGATTTCATTCTTTTTCGTGCTGAGTAATATTCCATTGAGTGTGTGTGAGTGTGTGCGCTCGCGTGCTTGTGTGCCTGCATGGGTACCACATTTTCTTTATCTGTTCATCAGACACTAGGGCTGCTTCCATACTTGGCTATTATTAATAATGCTGCAGTAAACATAGGGGTGGACATTTTTGAATTAGTGTTTCCATTTTCCATGGATAAATACCTAGTAGTGGAATGACTGGATCATATGGTAATTCTACTCTTAATTTTTTGAAGAACCTCCACACTGTTTCCTCCAGTGGCAGCACCAACTTACACTCCCACCAACAGTGTACGAGATTCCTTTTTCTCCACATCCTCACCAACACTTTTTATTTCTTGTGTTTTTTATTTTGATTGATGTCAGATGATATCTCATTGTGGTTGTGTTTTCTTAAATTATCATTTTTATTGTTTAATTTAAAAAATTTTAATCCCAGTATAGTTAACATACAGTGTTATATTGGTTTCAGGAGTACAATACAGTGGTTCAACAATTCTATCCATTACTCAGTGCTCATTGTGACAAAGGGACTCCTTAGTCCCCATCATCTATGTCACCCATCCCCCTACCCATCTCCCCTCTAATAATCAAAAGTTTGTTCTCTATGGTTAAGAGTCTGTTTCTTGGTTTGACTCTCTTTCTCTCTCTTTCTTTTTCATTTTTTCATGTATTTTGTTTCTTAAATTCTACATACGAGTGAAATCATAGGGTATTTGTTTTTCTTTGACTGACTTATTTCACTTAGCATCATGCCCTGTAGCTCCATCCATATTGTTGCAGATGGAAAATCGGCTGAATAATATTCCATCAAAGATAGATGGATAGATGGGTGGACAGATAGATAGGCATAGAGATATACAAATAGAGATATAGAGACGTAGATGATACAGATATAGATAGATAAGGATATCTATTAACCACTTCTTTATCTATTTATCTATTGATGGACACTTGGGAGGCTTCCATAATTTGGCCACTGTAATAATGTTGCTATAAACATAGGGGTACATATATCCCCTTGAATTAGTGTTTTGTATTTTGGGGGTAAATAACCAGCAGTGTGATTCCTGGATCATAGGGTGGCTCTATTTTTAACTTTTTCAGAAATTTCCATACTGTTTTCCACAGTGGTTGCCCCAGCTTGAATCCCCACCAACAGCGCACGAATGTTCCTTTTTCTCCACATCCTCGCTAAACCTGTTGATTCTTGTGTTTTTGACTTTAGCCATTCTGACAGTGGGAGGTAATATCTTATTGTGGTTTTAATTTGCATTCCCCTTGATAATGAGTGGTGTCGAGCATCTTTTCATGTGTCTGTTGGCCATGCATATGTCTTCTTTGGAAAAATGCCTGTTTATATCCTCTGCCCATTTTTAAATTGGATTATTTGGGGGTTTTTGTGTGTTGAGTTGTGTAAGTTCTTCATATATTTTGGATACTAACGCCTTATCAGAGACATCACTTGCAAATATCTTCTCCCATTCAGCTGGTGGTCTTTTTGTTTTGCTGACGGTTTCCTTCACTGTTCACAAGCTTTTTACTTTGCTGTAGTCCGAATAGTTTAATTTTACTTTAGTGTCCCTTGCCAAGGAAGATGTATCTAGAAAAATGTTTCTGCAGCCAATATCAAAGAAATTACTGCCTCTTTTCTTCTAAGGATTTTGTAGTTTCAGGTCTCACATTCAGGTTTTTCATCCATTTTGAGGTTTTGGTGTAAGAAAGTGTTCCACTTTCATTCTTTCATGTGTAGCTGTCCAGTTTTCCCAACACCATTTATTAAACAGACTGTTCTCTTCCCATTGTATGTTTTTGCCTTCTTTGTTGTAGCTTAACCGACCATATAATTGTGGCTTTATTTCTAGTCTCTCTGTTCTGCTCCATTGATCAACGTGTCCATTTTTGTGCCAGTGCCATTCTCTTTTTATTACTACAGTTGTTTTTATTACTGGCCCTCAAGCCCTCCAGATTGGGGACCCCTTGAAATATCTTATAGTATATCTTGAAATAGGGGCTTGTGATACCTCCAGTTTTGTTATTTTCAAGATTGTTTTGGCCATTTAGGGTCTTTTGTAGTTCCATACAAATTTTAGGATTATTTGTTCTAGCTCTGTGAAAAATGCTGTGGGTATTTTGTTAGGGGTTGCATTAAATCTGTAGATTGCTTTGGGTAGTACAGACATTTAAAAAATATTGATTCTCCTAATCCCTGAGCGCGGAGTGTCTTTCCATTTGTTTGTGTCACATTCAATTTCTTTCATCAGTGTTTTATAGTTTTCTGAATACAAGCCTTTCACCTCATTGGTTACATTTACTGCTAGGTATCTTACTCTTTTTGATACAAGTGTAAATGGAGTTGTCTTAATTTCTCTTTCTGTTAGTTCAATATATAGAAATGCAATAGGTTTATGTATATTAATTTTGTATCCCACAAATTTTCTGAATTCATTTATCAGATCTAGTAGTTTCTTAGTAGTCTTTAGGGTTCTGTCTATGTAGTTATCATGTCATGAGCAAGGAACGAAAGTTTTACTTCTTCCTTACCGGTTTGGATGTTTTTATTTCTTGTTGTGGTGTGACTGTTGTGTCTAGGACTCCAGCACCATGTTGAACAACACTGGTGAGTGTGGACTTCCTTGTCCTGTTCCTGTTCTTAGAGGAAAAGCTCTTAGTTGTTCACCATTGAGCATGATGTTTGCTGTGGGTTTTTCAGACGTGGCATTTATTATGTTGAATTATGTTCCCTATAAACATGCTTTGTTGAGAGCTTTTTTTAAAATAATGAATGGATGTTGTACTTTGTCAAATGCTTCTTTTGGGATTTATTGAAATGATCATATAATTTTAATAATTTTTTATTAATGTGATGGATCATGTTAATTGATTTATAAATACTGAACCACCCTTGTATCCCTGGAATAAATTCCATTTGATCACAGTGAATAATTTTTTAAAGGTATTCCATTTGCTAATATTTTTTTGAGGATTTTGTATCTATGAAATTGTGAGTATTTTAAAATAGACATACAGGTCATTTCTGTGTCCTCCTCTGATTTATGTATCATGTATTTTGAGTACTTTTAAAAATTGGGATTATCTGTCCTTTTAAATTTTATTTATAGGAGTTCTTGACATATTCTAGATTCCAAGATTTTTTCATAATTTTTTACTTTTACTTTTTTACTTTTTACTTTTTTAATTACTTTTTAATTTAATTTAATTAATTTACTTTTTTACTTTTTTAATTTTTTACTTTTTACTTTTCTAACAGCATTTTGATGACTTTAATTTTTTTTTAGATTTTATTTATTTGAGAGGGAGAGTGAGAGAGAGCACACAGGAGCAGGCAGACGCAAAGGGAGAGGAATAGAAAGAGGGAGAAGCAGACCACCCTGTGAGCAGGGAGCCCGATGCAAGGCTCCATCCCGGACCCTGGGATCATGACCTGAGCTGAAGGCAGAGGCTCAACCCACGGAGCCACCCAGGTGCTCCTGATGTTTTTCTATGATTTGCATTTCTTGTATTTTAAAAAATGCTTCCATAATCTGAGTTCATAAATATATTTTTTTCACAAAATTGTAAAAATCTTGCTCTTAATCTATATGGATTTTGTGTAAATGTGTGGTGTAAGATGGAATCAGATTTTAATTTTTTATATGAATAACTAAATACCAGTTTCCATTTACTGGTAACCATTTCCTGAAAAGACAAATATTCTTCATAAGTATTCTGCAGTAACAACTCTGTTATATGTTAGGTTTCTGTATTTGAATGAGTTTATTTTGGTCTCTCTACTCCATTCCACTGTGCTGTGTGTTTATCCCTGCACCAACATTATACTCACTCAATTATTAGAGCTTTTATATTAAGAATAAGATATTTGGTAGGATGAGTCCCTTCAACACAGTTTTTCAAGAATGTCTTAGCTACGACTTGCTTCAAAAAACGGGTTGGGCTTTTTTCCCCCTGTCTAAAAAAGTTTTGTGTAGGACTGAGATTATCTGTTTCTTTAATATTTGATTAATATTTAATATTAATATTAATATATAAATATTTATATAATAAATATTAATATTTAATATTTATTTGTAAAATGTCTTTACCTGCTGCTTTATTTTTAGGCAGATTTTAACCATTGATTCAATTTCTTTAATAGTAAAAGATTGGTTAGGATTTTTATTTCTTCTAAGTTACTTTTGTAAAATTGTATTTTTCTAATAATGCACACATCTTACCTAACTCCTCAAATTTACCATCATTTATCTTTCAATGATATTTACTTGTCTTTTTTGAGATGTTTCTCTACTTATGTCGCCTTTTCTGTTCTTAATATTATTTACTTGTGCCTTCTGTTTTCTTTTTCCCTGGCTCATCTTGCCAAACGTGGATGGATTTTATTGACTTTTAGAAAACAAATTTTTGACTTTTTAAACTGTGTGCATCCTTGCTATTTTCTTTAATGAATCGCTGTCCAATTCAATGGTACATTTCTTTCTGATATTGGCCCAAACCTTTAACAAAGAACTTCATATATGGGCACATCATTTTCTGGTTTATTTTACAGGGCTAAAGGGGCAGAGTGGCAAGGTTGGGGACTTTGACCACTCCCTCCTTGACTTTAGCAGGAATGGACTATTTGCCAGTTGAGTGGAAAGGTCTTGGATCTCAGAGAGTGGTATGTGGCATTATCCTTAACCTCAGAGAAGGAGTCTGAGGAGGACCAGGTACATCTGTGACAGCCCCCGTCCCGTTCACCGCGCACTTGGCATCAGGATTTCCCCACCTGCTCCTCCAAACTGCTTGCGGCGAATTTCCAAACATGCTATTCGTCACCTGCGTGAACGAGGTCCCCTTCCCGCTGATTAGTTACTTCGAGAGGGTGGGATTTGGTGAGGGAAGGCAAGGAAGACAGAGTTGCTGAGGATGAAATGGAGTCTTGACAAAACGGACCTTTTGAG
Source organism: Martes martes (assembly GCF_963455335.1). Classification (NCBI taxonomy): domain Eukaryota; kingdom Metazoa; phylum Chordata; class Mammalia; order Carnivora; family Mustelidae; genus Martes; species Martes martes. The sequence goes on from NC_137903.1 coordinate 66,736,223, forward strand.
TAGGAGTTAAAATGAGAGAACAGCAAGGGGGAGAGATATTGGCGACCCCTTACCTTTTACAGAACAGCCGACCGTTTCCGTTCTAGAGCGTCTTCACGAGCAAATCCTCATTTGCTCTTTGAGCAGCTCCAGTGCTGGTGGCTCGGCGGCGCAGGCTTTCTGGACAATGTTGAATGCGGAGCAAGTGTTCGGAGGTGTCTCCCGGGGCAAGGAAGTCGTTAGCTTGACTGAAGACAGCCTTTATAATGAAACAGCCGATAACAGATCTTTAAAACTTTGCACTGAATTCCTGTGATGCATACACAGTGTCTCGCATAGATTTCGAGATGAACCTGATCGAGAGGCACATCGCCTCCCTCAGCACGGCCTTTCTGAGAGTTGCTGCTTTTCTTTACATGGATTTGATTTCCTTTTCAGGACCCAAGATGGAATATACATCTTTAATTTATCTCATCACTCTGATGGGGCACGTTCCAGGATATGCGATTGAATTTGTTAAGGGAAGGCATAGCTCTATTTTGTAATCCATGAAAGCTGGTATTAAAGACAAAATAAATACACTTCAGGAAAGATAACATTTTTCACAACAGATGTGAGAGCAAAGAAACTGCTGACATGTTTATTAGCAATGGATAAACTGAATGTTTCAGTTTGGCCCAGCACCCAGAAAATGCAGATGTGTATCCAGATGCAAACCTCTAGAGTCTGCAAGAGAAAATTTGTATTAGACATTCTACGAGATTTCTGGCACTTCCTGCTTGACAAGAAGTGCCCCCTGAGAGCCACCTACCTCATGATATTTGCCAGGTTTTTTTCTTCCTTGCTATGGTAAAAGCCAAGAAGTGCAGCAGGGCACAGTATTTAAAAAAAAAAAAAAAGTAGAAATGGGAAGTTTACTGAACCATTTTTTAGCCTCCAAGTTAGAATTTAAAAAGTAGATCTGGCTTAGCATATAGGATTCCTGGGTCATCTTTCTTTACCTCAGGTTATTCTTACCAGTTGTCAGTAAACTGAACATTCTTTAGCTTGCACAAACATGTAAATGAAAAAGGTTTCAGTTTAATTCCTTGACTGTCTTTTCCTTGGTGGGAAAGTACTTTGACTAAAATCTTAGCAGATTTCAGCTTTTAAAGACTTTTTTACATATGGACAAATCTCAGTCAGAAAATCAGTCTCAACACAGGAATCCGTGCTTTTAATAATGTTTAGTTAGAATAAAAAATACATTAGCCAATGTCCAAAAAGTAAGAATTTCGAATTATTTCCACTCTGAGGCTATATAGCCATTGAGTCAAAAAAATTTTTAAGTAGGCTCCACACCCAGCATGGAGCCCAGTGCAGGGCTTGAACTCATGACCCTGAGATCAAGACCTGAGCTGAGATCAAGAGTAGGATGTTCAACCGACTGAGCCACACAGGTGCCCCAAAGTTTTGATTAATTTATCTTCCTATTTCATTAATAAGGTTTTTTTTTTAAATAACAATATTAATAGCTACTGTTTATTCAACCACATATGCCAAGTACTGTGCCAGTTGCTTTGTATAATAATAGTGACAATAGCTAACATTTTTGAGCACTTAGTGTTTTACATTTGAATTATCTAATTCTTCCAAGGATACTTTGAACCCAATCTCATTATTATGTGTCTTTTACAGATGACAAAACTAGGCTCAGAAAGTTTAATTGACTCTTAGTAAGATTTTTAAAAAAAATATTTTTGAATTTATTATTTTAGAGGTGGGGGAGGGGCAGAGGGAGAGGGAGAGAGAGAATCTCAAGCAGACTCCCTGGTAAGCTTGGAGCCCAAGGTGGGGGTCTAGCTCACAACCCTGAGATCACGACCTGAGCCAAAGTCAAGTCAGACACTCAACCTAATGAGCCACCCAGGCGCCCCTTAGTGAGATTTTTTAAAAGTAAATTTAGCGGGGGGGTGGGGGGGCGGGCGGGGACTGTTCTGAAATTTTTAAAATTGTTTTTGTGGTGTTGTGATTGTTTTATAAACTTGGTTAGAATGCAAAATGTCTTGAAGGTTGCAGTGACATTTGATCTACAAATCTATAAATTGAACAAAGCATATGCTTGTTTGCCCACCACTGGCCATTTTTATTTTCTCCTTAGTGCCAGGAAAATGTGGTCCTGTGGTCAGTTGCTCCAATATCTAACCTTATTAGAGGCAGCAGGACTCAGAAAACAAGTACCCAGGGCAGAACAGAAGTCTGAGGTCAGAACAGAAATCAGGACAGAAAAGCAGATGTTTAAAATGGTGAACTTACATCTGATCAAGCAATAGCCAAATAAAAATGTTATTCAGAATCTGAGAATGCAACCCCCAGGTTCCCTTCCAGTCTGGCTTTTGGCTCTCTTCATTTCATCCTCTTAAAACGCTGTCTGAAAACATCTGTGCTAAAAAGTCATCAACATGCTGAAATTTGAGGCATCATGTTGAATTACCGTCCATGTGTACATGTTTCTGGTACAATAGCAGTGCATGAATGTATTTTCAGGAACGTTTAGAAATAGAATATTTTGAGTATTTGTTTTTACAAGCCAAATGTAATATTTTAACAATTTTCATTGCAAATAAATAGTGATTGTGAAAATATGCATAGGTTTTTTTTTTTTTGAAATCTATTCGTCTTTGCACTTTTTTTTTTAAGATTTATTTATTTATTTATTTGACAGACAGAGATTACAAGTAGGCAGAGAGGCAGGCAGGGAGAGAGAGGAGGAAGCAGGCTCCCTGCTGAGCAGAGAGCCCGATGCGGGGCTCGATCCCAGGACCCTGGGATCATGACCTGAGCCGAAGGCAGAGGCTTTAACCCACTGAGCCACCCAGGCGCCCCCGTCTTTGCACTTTATTACAGCCACCCGAGAAAACTGGTTTAATTTTCTCATGCTCACACCCTATTTAAGACCCCTAACCATATTATCTTGCTTGGCCATTTACCTCATTCACATGCTTCTAAGTGGTCGTAACCATTGCTAACATACAAATCCACTGTTTCAAAGTACAGATTTACAGCCGTGAGTAGATACCAAAGAATGTTTTAGAGGCCGTTATGGCAACACAAAAGGCGTAGTCACAAAAAACGTCTGGACGGAGAAACAGCAACGTCATTGGAATAAATATGTTGTTTCCTAAGGCAACTGCTTTCTTGAAATGTAAAGTGAGAAGTATTTCCTGGAAAGACGCCAAATCCTCTACACTTAGAGCAGTTGTTCTCAACCTTCAGTGTGCATGGGATAATTTGGGAATCGTACTAAAACAAATTTGCAGATACCCTGGAATCCAATTCCCAGATAACCCAATGGATCTGCAGTGGGGCTCAAGGATCTAGAGGTTAACAAGCTGTCCTGAGAGATTCTCCTGCACTTGATCAGCAGCAAACTCATCTGGCCGCAGGACTACACAGCCACGCGCTACACACCCAGGAGCGTCACCTGGCTATGCCATGTTTTCTTTCCTTAAACCATCTTGACATAGCTTAATACCACGTTTGGGGCCTCACAGTTATTTTCAGTTTCAAGTCAAATATGATCCTTAAGCTTGTTCCTCTGACCTGAAGCTGGTAATTCTCACTGGATTATAAATGAAATCCCTCAGATTTCAGTGTTTGGGACTACAGGCTGATAGCTTTGTCTGTATCTGGATTTTTTTTAAATTAGCCCTTGGGAAGGAAGCATGGTTCCATGAGGACACCAAAGTCCCAGCTTTGTGGGCATTGCTGTTCTAGAGGGAAAGAAAAGGTGTGCATGTGAACAAATAAAATTTGATATAGCATGAGTCAAATAAATAGTTGAGTGTCATTTCTTAGAGTCATGTTCAACATACCATTCATGTCCTCTGAAATGTGAGTAAGTATTATAAGTAAAAAGGATTTCATGCCAGAAAGATCCCAGAAATCATGGACTAAACTTAGCTCTCCTTACTGTGGGACTTTTCAGAACCTTTAACATGTATTATCACTCTGCCCGAGAAGGCATAATACAGAGTTTTCTGATCTTAGTTGGTGCTGGCAATTTTCACAGATTGATTTATAGCATTTGTATGGATATTAGTATAATATGTATCACGGCCTAGAAAAGTGTGGCTCAGGCAAATACATAGGCATTTTAAGGAAGTGAGATCATTTCCAGTTAGGGTGACCAAGGAAGGACCCATGTAGATGCTGGCTTTTAAGTTATGCCCAGTGATTATTAGCAATCCTTCCTCAGCAGAGACAAAATATTCATGAAAAAAGGGGGCTGATAAATAGTTATCTTTCTTTTTTTTTTTAATTTATTTATTTGACACGGAGAGATCACGAGTAGGCAGAGCAGCAGGCAGAGAGAGAGAGAGGAGGAAGCAGACTCCCTGCCGAGCAGAGAGCCCGATGTGGGACTTGATTCCAGGACCCTGAGATCATGACCTGAGCCAAAGGCAGAGGCTTTAACCCACTGAGCCACCCAGGCGCCCAGTAGTTATCTTTCTTGATAAAAGATTCTGTCATCAAGGAAAAAGCTTTGAATTTGACAACTTGGAGATCTTTAACCATTGAGACAGCCGTGGCTGGAGAAATAGAAGGGGTAGAAGCCAGATTTCACAAGACCAAGAACAAAGAGTTAATGGAGGAAATAGACTCTTAGGTGAATATTAGTAAAAGAAGATGGCAACTTGGTGTGGATGGAAAAGTAGAATGAGGGAAATCTTTTTTTTTTTTTTTTTTAATGGGAGGAGACTTGAATGTCTTCTCTTAATGGGTGAATTTTTAGGAGTCTACTTAGAGGTTCTAAGTTCTTTGGGTCTGACTCAAGAAAATGAAAAGGTCATTCCTTCATGCAACCATTATCGGGTGCCTACTGTGGACCAGCTCTGCGGGTTCTGTGTATAAATAAAGGATCTAACCACAGATTTGGAAAAATGAAAGTCATACTTGTCTTTTCCTTTGCTCAAATTTTACTAGTGTATCAGATTCAACTCAATAACTCAAGTAAGACTAACAAGAAGGGATTTTGTGACCTTAATTCATTTTCATTATTAATGAGGTAACATTTATTTTTAAGAGAAGTCATTGACATGGGGAACCTGGGTGGCACATTTGGTTAAGCATCTGCCTTTGGCCCAGCTCATGATCCCAGGGTCCTGGGATGGAGTCCCGCATTGGGCTCCTTGCTCAGTGGGGAGCCTGCTTCTCCCTCTCCCTTTGCCTGCCTTTCTTTCTGCCTGCCACTCCCCCTGCTTGTGCGCGCGCTCTCTCTCTCTCTTTCAAATAAATAAATAAATAATCTTTTAAAAAGAGAGAGAGCGGGAGGAAAGATCATTGACATATTTCTCCATTTTTTTTACACTAAAAATGGGCAAAAATCTTTATGGGCCCTAATAGCTCACTTTTGAACTTATCTGCCACCAACAGATACCTGTCTACCATTGTGCCTAATGCCCCGCTCCCCACACTTTGCATGATTGCTGGTTGAAGGAAGTGATATAAGGTTAAAATACAGGAGGGAGCCGAGAAGGCAAGACATTTCTGAATAATAAGAGAGTGGGAGGAACTTGCTTTCCCATACATCCTGATTCATTACAAAGGCAGTAACTAAGACACTGTGCTTTTACATGTGGGCAAACAAAAAGACCAGTGAGACGGAACAATGAGACCCACTGGGAGACTGGCGCCTGGCATGTGATGAAGGTGGCATGAGAGACCGGTGGGGAAAGTCGATTTTCAATAAGTGATAGTAGGACAGTTAGATATCCACCTGGGAAATGAATGAAAGTGGATTCTTACATGAGGCCACACATAAAAATAACCGTCAGGTAGGGTTAAAGCCAAAATCTGAAAGTAAAAACTTTAAGCTTTTAAGAACATAAAAAATAACTCTTCTGGATGGAAAGGAATTTCCTAAGATAACCATAAAGTAAAAGATTGGTAAATTTGACTATGCTAAGTTAAATACTCCTGTTCATCAAAAAAACCATAGAAAGACTTAGAAGACGATATTCGGTGAGCTTTTAATACATACTTGCAACATGTATACTTGGCAAAGAAATTGCATTTAGAGTATATGAAGTTTTTACATATCAGTAAGAAAAAGACAACTTGAATAGAGAAAATGAAAGACTTCAGCATGCAGGGGCACCTGGCTGACTCAGTGGAGCGTGTGTCTTGATCTCAGGGTTGTGAGTTCAAGCCCCACACTGGGTATAGAGATTACTTAAAAATAAAAATCTAAAAATATCTAAAAATAAAATAAAAAAGATGTAATGCAATTCATAAAAGGGAAGTCTGATTAGGCAGTATACCTCATCTTACTAGTATCAGAGAAATACAAAACTAAAGTATAATGAGATACATTTATGCTCCACCAGATTTGAAAACAGAAATCTAGTTGATAAGCATATGAAGCCATGGGAACTCTCCTATGCTGCTGGTGGGGGAAGAAAAAACATGCATCTTTAGAACAGGCTGGCATTTTCTATTACATTTTAAGTATTTATACCTTATGCCCCAGAGCAGAGGTGTCCAACTTTCTGGTCTCAGGACTCCCTAATACTCTTAAAAAATATTAAGAGCCTTGTTTATGTGAGTTTTATCCTTACATATATAGTGCATTTGAAATTAAAACTAAGAAAAATGTAAAGTTTGTGTTACTTCATTTAAAATAACGGTGTTGTTAAAATAGTATTAAAACGAAACACTAGCTGAGAAACCATTTTAGCCAAAATAATTACTATTTCCCACAAGAAATCAGGGAGAAGAGTGACCTGTTTTACATTTGAGCCAAGCTCCTCAGTGTCTGACTTCCTAGCGGACAGCTGGGTTCGCCCACCTGCTTCGGCTCTGGGTTTGGCTCCGTATCACCAGTGATGGAGCCTCTGGAAAATTCCACCGCGCATTCGCCAGAGACTGAGAGCGAGATACACTGAGAATCTCACGATTCTCGTTTGGTCCTCACGGATCCCCGGAAGCATCTCGAGGATCTCTCTCTCTCTCTCTCTTCTTTTAAGATTTCTTATTTATTTATTTATTTGAGAATTTATTTGAGATTTATTTTTAAGATTTCTTATTTATTTATTTATTTGAGAATTTATTTGAGATTTATTTTTAAGATTTCTTATTTATTTATTTATTTATTTGAGAATGAGAGAGAGAACAAGGGAGGGGGCGGTCAGCGGGAGAAGCAGACGCCCCGCGGAGCAGGGAGCCCGAGCAGGGCCTGGGTCCCGGGCCTCCAGGGTCGTGACCTGAGCCGAGGGCGGCCGCTGGACCCCCGCAGCCGCCCAGGCGCCCCGCCGTCGCCACTTGCGCCGCGGAGAAGCTCCCGCGCCGGGATGCGGGGAAAGGCACGTTCGGCACCGCGTGTCCCCCCGCAGCTCGCAGGAACAGCTCGGACGTCCGTCCCCTCGGGCTGGAACGGATCAACCGACCGCGTCGGGTCCACACCGCCCGGTGCTGGGGCGCCGCGGCCGTGAAGGGACGGAGCCGCGCGGGGACGGCAACGAGGCGCGCATCCCGCTGGCGAAGCGAGTCCTGGCGGCGCGGGGAGCCGTCGCGGGGGGTTCCCCGCACCGAAAGGGGCCCTGGTGCTTGAGGACGGGCGCGGCGGGGGCGAAACCGCGGAGGAAGGCCGGGCGGGCCGCGTCGCAGCCGCAAGCCCGGAGCCCGCGGGGGTGGGGGGGGTGGGGGGGGTGGGGGGGGTGGGGGGGTGGGGGGGTGGGGGGGTGGGGGGGTGGGGTGGTGGGGGGGTGGGGGGGTGGGGGGGGTGGGGGGGGTGGGGGGGGTGGTGGGGGGGTGGGGGGGGTGGGGGGGTGGGGGGGTGGGGGGGGTGGGGGGGGTGGGGGGGTGGGGGGGGTGGGGGGGTGGGCCGGGGCGGTGCGGGGGGCGGTCGGGGTCGGGGGGGTCTCCCGGGGTGGCTGGGGGGACGGCGCGGGGTGGGGGTGGGGGTGGGGCGGCCGGGGCGGCGCGGGGGGCGGGGGGAGGCGGCCGGGGGGGCGCGGGGTCGGAGGGGGGCTCCCGGGGCGGCGGGGGGGGAGGGGCGGCGCTGGGGGGGGCTCCCGGGGCGCCGCCTCCCCCCCCCCGGCCGCGGTCGCGTGGGCGTTTGCTTCACGAGTCGTCGGTAATGATGTGGGTTTATTTCCTTCGTCTTATTAGATATTCTACAATTAAAAAAATAAACACATGCACAGAGGAGCGCGCGCGGGGCATTTCTCGAGACGTCACGCACCGGCACGCACCGTCGCTTCAGTTAACCGTTACCCTCGACCGTCCCGCGCGCCCGCATGTAGGAGCTTCGCGCCACGAAACGTTACTGTCCCTCGGGTCCTGGGGGTTTCCCGGGCTCGGCCGGGCAAGGGCCGAACTGTTTGAGGGAGCTGCTGCGGTCACCGGCGGGACCCTGCACGGGACGGCGGGGGCGGCGAGGGCTGGCGAGGCGCCTTTCTCTCCCCGGGGGCCTCCCTGGCCGACTGGACCGCTTGGCACTGGGGCTCAGGGCGCCAGCAGCCAGCGCGCGGGACTGATAGGCCCGATGGGCCCACAGGGATCAAGCGTCGGTCCGCGTCCTGCCTGCTGTGTCAGGGAGCCCAGGAGCCACACGGCTGGGGCCAATCCAAGGGCAAGAACACCGGCGGGGGAGGCGTGCGCCATGCGGGGCCACCGGCGTGAGTATCCCACGACTGTATACACCCGCAGTGTGCACTCACCTCTGTATGTATATGCACTACACACACCCACACAGATATACACATACATAAAATATATAAAGATATGTGTATAAAATATAATACAGAGAGAAGTCTCAATGGTCTGGGGGTGACCCCAATCGAAGGGAAGGCTATGGTTGGAGTCATTATAACGTCCCACCCAAATCGAAGAGTCTGGCACTTGGGATGTGAATCACAAGTTTCCTTGTTGCATAGTCACTGCCATCTCTATTCGCCTTAGTCCAAGTCAACTTGACTAAAGTAACCAGTAAACGAATTGGGTGTTGAAAAACAAGAGACAAAAAAATCGGTGCCAAAAATCTGTCATTCCGACTGCACACTGACATGGCTACGGTCATCTGCAAATAATTAGAAAGCGCATCACCAGCGATGCTGTACTGGTTTCCAGGGCCAGTTGGAAGTTAACAGCAACTTCGTTGGACTTAGATGGTAATGCCGTGACGACTTCCGCCAGCCAGGGAGATGCCCTAAGTACCCAGTAAGGAACTCATCCGTTTTGGCCCTGCTGTGACAGTGCACGGGTATGTCCTCTTGGGGGGGGGGGGCGTCCTGGAGCACATGGCTCCTGAGTGTCCCTTGGGTGAGATTTGGTGGAACACCACGGAGCAGGCTGGGAGGGATCCTTGAAAGACTCTGCCAACAAGCATGCTGATCAAATAGCTTTGGCAGTGTTTTTTAGTAATTTGGCTGAAAACCTGCCCTAGTGCAGCATTTCTTGTGAGCAATTATGTGGTAGTCCTTTTTTTATTGGGCCATAAGCTCTCAAGGGACAAGGACCCGATATTTGCTTTCTTTCTAATTCTCCCTAGAACCCTGAACTCATTAGTAAACGATACTCAGTAGGTACTTAGCACTGTTGTCGTGGCCTGGCAGACCCGATCTCAAATCCAGAGTCTCTCTGAGCCTGTTTAACCAAATAGTTTTGTAGTTTGAAAGAGATCTTGTTTTGAGTTTGAGGTAGAGCCCCAGCGACTCCTCCTTTATCCCAAATAGTCCTATGTCTATAACAGAAATTCTGCAGAGTAAATATATATTTACAAAGGATTCTACTCAGCTCTTGGCCTATCACAGACCCTCCTGTTTATGCTCCAAGTCCTGGAGAACTATTCGAAGGGGAGCAGCTCAGTCCATTGATGGGATGCTGATCTGCGCGGAGCCTGGATAAGAGGAAGCTCTCGTGCGTTTCCTGACAAGGTCTAGAATGCAAAGAATAAAATTCTAGAGCAGATTTTTCTTCTTTTTTTCCCCCCCTTTTCTTTCTGAAATGCATTGACTAAAATCTGTATCCGTATGTTTAAGGTATTCAAATGGGACTTTCCAATTTCTTTGTTTTTTTTTTTTCATCATTCCTTCCCATAAAGGGAGCCTCAATTAATGGCTTACATACAGACTTTTCATTTGAAAATCCTGTTTGAAATGTAATTAATGATCTACTAATAAACAATATTGGAACATCTACTTGTTGAGTGAATGTTGGATGATTACATCAGATAGATGGGCATTCATTTGTGCGTTGGCCATGGGCTAGATACCATTGTTCTCAATATCTGAGAAGGCTGCCTAGAACAGGACGATCTATCACTGTAAAGCTGCTCATTTCCTGGCACATGACAGCCTTAAAGAGTATCACATTTTCCTATCCCTTTCTCTCTCTCTTTCAATTTTTTAAATGGCATGGAGTGATGAAACTAAAAGCTTTTGCCCTTGGATTTACCCGCGTGTAGAAACATTTTCCGGAGATGTTTGTCTCCTCTATGCCATATGTTCCCCGCTACATCTTTCTGCCGAAGACTGAATTTTGCATCAAGTATGGATCTCCTACTAATGAGATTCATCTCTTATCTGCTACTTCCCTTCTTCATTCTAACCCAATTACACCTCTTTTAAAAAGTTTTAAAGGAGCCTCTAGAAGGAAACACGAGAGTAACTCCTGCGAGTAAAAGCAACCCCAAGTCCCGGACTATTTATCAATAATGATAGGATTTCTACTGTTCGTCCAGGAGGATTATCATGAGAACCACACCAGACTCCCCATTGCCTTAATGTGGGGCTTGGGGCTGGTTCTCTCGATGGTTATTTCTTTCCGTCATGTGGCCGCAGTTGGATGATACATGAAGCACCCTTGCCTACCAGCATGGCATCTGTGGTCGGTTAGGACAGGGAATGTTCTCCGCTCACACATTCTCAGAGGTGAGCTGCATGCTATTCACTTGGTGAGAAATCTGCAGAAAGATGTTTCCCAACCCTGTGTTCTTGCTTCAGGGCACCTGGCTGGCCTGAGGTCTGTGTGCAGATGCCTCCCTCCTCTCGGCACTGAGGCTCTTGCTGGACACAGGGAGATTGGATTCTACTTTCCCCAACATCAGAGCTACCCATCCTCAAAGTTCCTCCTAACCACTGTTACTTCAAGTTTTTAAAAGCTGCCTCTGACTTTTCTTACAAGTATATAATTGTTTGAGAGAAGTTTGTTTCCAAAAGTCTTTTGTTCAAGGCACATACTGCTTTTAGGAAAGTGCTTATTTCTTGGCCTAAGAAGTAAACCGTGTGAATGGAAAGATAAGTGACTTGGGCATGATAACTGAATGGCCAGCCATAATTAGCCTATATCTCTCAAAATTAGTATGTTTGTTAACTCTCTTTTTAATTCGGAGAAATGGCAACCTTCCATGTTCTCAAGTTCTAATGTAAAAAAAAAAAAAAAAAATCCCTTGGGGCACCTGGGTGGCTCAGTGGGTTAAAGCCTCTGCCTTCGGCTCAGGTCATGAGCTCAAGGTCCTGGGATCGAGCCCCGCATCGGGCTCTCTGCTCAGCAGGGAGCCTGCTTCCCCCTCTCTCTGCCTGCCTCTCTGCCTACTGGTGATCTCTCTCTCTCTGTCAAATAAATAAATAAATAAAATCTTTTAAAAAAAAATCCCAGTGTTTAAAGATGTTTTAAAAACTTAATCAGTAACAGGAAAAAAACCTCAGTCTACCTTAACCAATATGAAATCTTAATTAAATTGATTCCATTTTCCCACGATGCTCACTTCTCTCTAGACACCTCAATATTAACCAGTATTTTCCTCAACTAAGAACGTGTTCCTGTTTGAGGTAAAAACAGACCCGCAACATTCCTGTACAAGACTCTTACAAACATATGCATTTGCTCTTCCTCAGACAGGGTCAAGCATCACTTAACCCATCCCATAGTGGCTATGAGGGTGGATTTTCTCCAAGAAATTTTTCCCTCTTACACAGTGATCTTGTCAGGAGACTTTGAGCAACAGACAGTGATTTCTAAAACACATCTAAAGGCGCATGCTAAGCCAGGACATATCCTGTGTCTATCTTCTTTCAATTTTAGAGGCTTTTGAAAATACTCACTGATATAAAAAAGTTCCTTAACACAGATAGGAAGTGACATTGAGATTTTATGCTTTTTAAAAAAATTAAACGGTATTTGTCTTTCTTTAATTCAAAGGCAGGTGAGGGGAACAAAAAAAATTTCATGATAATCCAGGCCAAGGAACAGAGAAGAAGGAAACTGAACATTTTCCCATGTTTGTAAGTCAGTATTTCACCCGTGTTGATTTTTTAACAGAGAAGATTTTGATATGAGGATTAGTAGAGTGAAACAAATTCCTGTGCATGCTAGAGAGCAGAGAAATGTTTATGAATCCTTAAGATCAGAGAGAAGTGCCACCGGGGATGAGCCGTCATTTAGTTAGAAAGAGCAGGAGGCTAGGAATTGGACAGACCTGAATGCAAACCTAGCCTTCGCCAGCAGTTACCTGTGAAACTCTGGACAAATTATGTGGCTTCTCTGTTTTCACTTCCTCATTTGTAACATGTGCAGAGTCGTAGGAAATCTACATTGCTTTTAGAGTTTAATGAGATCACGCATAAAGCACTTAACATAGTACCTGGCACAGCTTAAAGCTGCTGTTAGAGTTTTTATTTTTCTCTTCTGGCAACAGCTTTTTGTGGCTGTTTCGACAGTTTAACCCCACATCTCTACCACGTTGCCAAAAGAGAATTTTCCGTCCCTGGCTCTCTAACCACACCCCGCTTTAATCATGAACCAGATTTCAACACTACCCCTGAAAGGTCACCACCCACTACAGATTTTCTCAGTGTAGTTTTAAATTTCACTGTACCCATACATGCTAAAAGCAACCTATCAGCCAAAGTGATACTTAGCACCTCTTAGGAACAGGTGGTATTGTTACAAAATGCCACTACAATCTAGAAAGGAAGATGTAATTGAGACATCATGACAATGAAGGCATTCACACCTTCGAGACAATACTTCATGTTCTGTCAAGGAAGGCAGTTTATACCCTACAAACCATCTCCCCAAGGGCCACAGACATCACAGCAACACCAGCGTCACCCAACACCTCCAGGTAAGCCCCGTCCATCTACCTATCTATCCATCCATCGGTCTCACAAAATAGTTCCAATAGTGGAACACTGTACATTTTTTTTTAATGTGCCCTCGAACTTAATTGAGGTTTTATATTATTTTTATTTCAGATTTCAGTTTTCCTTGTGAAACACACCACACCCAGTTCATAATGTAATTATCCTCGGAACATCGGGAACTTTAATTTTGGAATGGATCTTGACAATTCAGTCATTCTCCATCTGTATCAGCCCCTTCTTGTGCAATGATGGAAAACCTAACAAAATTCGGCTTAAGCCAAAAAACAAAACAAAAAAAAAAGTGGGGTGAGGGTGTGGTGGGAATTTTTTAGTTCTCCTAACCAAAAACTGTAGGGACAGAACCAGTTTCAGCTACAGCTGTATCCAGGGACTCGACAGATGCCAGTAGGCCTTCGCCGCTCTACATCTTTCAGTTTTACCTTTTTTTTTTTTTTTAAGATCTTATTTATTTGTCAGAGAGAGAGAGAGAAAGCAAGAGAGAGCTCAAATTGTGGAACTGATTAAATGATGCCATCATCCCTGTCCTGTACCAAACAAAAGGAAACCCTGTGAGGGCTAAAGATTTGAACCAATAATACAGGGCTTTAACAAGTGTATATCAGAGTAGAAAAAAATGACAACAGCCCTTCACTGTAGGTGGCTCAGTGGGTTAAAACCTCTGCCTTCGGCTCAGGTCATGATCCCTGGGTCCCGGGATCGAGCCCCGCATTGGGCTCTCTGCTCGGCACGGAGCCTGCTTCCCCCCTCTCTCTGCCTGCTTCTCTGACTACTTGTGATCTCTGTCTGTCAAATAAATAAATAAAATATTTAAAAAAAATAGTGGAAGAATTAATTCTGGCTGAGGATAATACAGAGTCCAGGTCAAACTATCTTAGGCAAATCTCTGTCTTCTGTGAGAGTCCCTACAGTCACAGGCAGCATTCCCAGGCACCTGCTGAGTGGTCACTCAGTGCCCGTTCCGTACCCTCTGAGCTTTTTCAATAAAAGGGAGTAGTGATGTTCCCAGTTATCCCATGTGCCCCTAGGTCTGGATAAGTTTGAACTTAAGAGAGAATAATCTTCATGGGTCTAATATGTCTCAATGATGTGAGTTGCCGTCTGTTTCTCTTGGCTTGTTTTTTAAACTCACATACTCATAAAACCCAAAAGAGTCTTCATTATCTCCTTGTTCATTTCCCCTTAACACAAGGCTGAAATTGATGGCTTCCATCAAGAAGTGGGTATTAGAGACGTTGGTGGGAGAGATGTCTGTTTCTTCAAGCCCTAGCCCTTGCCTAATACATAGTGCCAAGCTGGTGGTATGGGAGATGTTCTGAGATGGTCAAATAGGACTGAGTTCTTTCCAAATATTCTAGCAGATAGAAAGGTGTAATAGTTGCAGGGTAAGCACCCCCCAAAAGCTTTTTTTTTTTTTTAAATCAAAACTTCAGAGTCACAGAGAGAAAGCTCTCTGCTATTTTTGTTAAAAGTATAGAAGAATTTATCACAAAAACCCTTGGATCCTGAGCATGTATGTGTGTGCTATATGTGAGCTCACACACGCAGGCTCGCATGCTCACACATTAACTGGAGAAAGTAATTGCATTATGGGGGACTGGTTTGGGGAAGAAACAATCAAGTTGATTAAATTATGGGGTAAGATTAAAAGGCAGGATGACTAAATTTTAGGCTTGTAGCAAGGCCGTTGATTGAATAAAATTTGAGAAGCTGCATAACCTCGACTACTTCCTGACTATTAATTTGTACCTGCTTCTACATGAAATGTTGTCATCCTCTTCCTTTAAGATTTAACTCATATTAAGGTGAACATGGAGATATTCCTCAACGATCCCCGCCTTCAGGGGAATCAGCCACTGTTCCCTCTTCTGGAATGGTTATTTTTGCTCGCTCACACAGGAAGTATCCTCACAGTTAACATCCGCAGTGAGGGAAAAGACTTGGCTTCTTTATGGCAGAATTCTCTCTTGTCATTCACTAGAACATACATGGCCGGGAGTAAACCTGTTATGTGTTTAATAAATAAACGTCTGTGTTCTATATGAAAAGATGTCAGAACTCAGACACATCTCATTATTCACTTGTTCAATTCTTTACTGAGCAAATAGTATGTTCCTGGCACAATTCCAGTGATAGAGACAGAGCAGTGACCAGACAAAGAATCTTATCCTCATGGAGCTTATAGCCCAGGGTGGGAGACTAACAATAAAGAAACAAGAAAAATAAACTCTGTGGTGTGTTAGATAATGATAAATTTTAAGGAGAAACGTAGCAGTGGGAGAGGGGAGAGGGAGTGTTGAGAGAGGTCGGCTTGGATATTTTATAGTAAGTGACCATGGAAGAGTATAGTCATGTAGGTTCTGGCTTTGTACAGTCAAGTTCATAGAGTAAAGTTCATAGAGCATAGTCCTTATACTTGCTATTTAAGGAAAATTTAGAATACCTTAATGTATAATTAATGACTCCTTGGATAGGTACTTACATTGTTTAAGGTTCATGGGGTGAGGAGCAAGAGCTTATTAAATAAATCCTTGGCTTTTATAAAGATTGCAAATAGAATTTTTAAGCAATTTAAGTGAAAATAACCTTTCCAAACAATTTACAGCTGTGCTCTAAATATAAATATTTGGTATGTATAATTAAAATCATTTTCTGCATTCACTAAATAGGTCCCCTGAGTGCCACGTTAGCAAGCAACATATTGTGAGCGTAATCCAAACAGTTTAAGTATAGGAAAGTTATAAAACCTCACTTCTAAAATAAATTTAATTCAGATATTTCATTAATTCAAAGTTTTCCTACCAAGATCAATTAGTGTTATTTCCCTGAGTGTACTGAAGTGGGACAAAACACACGTTTCAGGAGGTATATTTTTTTGTGCGCTCCAAAGTCTAGCTAGCCAGAGTTTTGCGGCTATAAGAAGGTAAGGGAAAATTCGCAAATGAGGCTTTTGTTAGAAATCAAAATATTCACAGCCTCCTGCCCCCTGATGATGAGATTCGGGGCCTTATCTGTCGAAACAGGAGGAGTAAGTTAGTTTCCACCTTTGCCTCGACAAGACCGCGTTTCCGGTTCCTCCTGCCCCCGCCCGAGGCCGCGCCCGGCGGCCAAGCATCCGCGGCCCGGCCTCTGCCGGTCCGTGCGGGGAGCGCACAGCCGACCCTCGACGAACGAGGTTAGGTCAAAACTCCACCTGTAACTTCCGCCTCCCCCCAGGCCTGACTGCTCCGGGAGCCTCGCAAACAGCCGGTGAACCCCCGCCGTGGGTTGTCCCTGCCGCTCGCTGGATTCCGGCAACCAGACAGGCGGGCGGCGCTGCCGAGCCGGGGAGGAGGGGGACGCGCGCACGGCTGGGCCGCATCTGCCGGACACAGATCTGTGTGTGAGGCCTCACAGCTCAAGCCCACGTCGCTCAAGGGCCGGCGGCTGCGTCACTTGACAGCCCTTTCCTCTTCGTTTCCTTCCAGTTGGTCGGTTCTCCCCAGGTACCTGCGCCCCAAATTGCGCTGCAGCCCACTGCGCCCTTGGCCTCGTTTCCTGCGCTCTGGGACGCGCTCAGCCCCCGCTGTCTCTTAGGACAATCCGCGGGGCCTCATTTCCTGACTATCCGCTCATCTTTGAAGGACACCGAGGACGGACAGATCTGCTGGCTCCATTCCGGTCACCTGCGGCGGCTAGGAGGCCACCGAGCCCTCGAGGACACGTTAGGACAAGCGTTAGGTCCCCAGTGTTAGGTCCCCCAATAATGGGTCCGTGATTAAAGGAGCGAGACTGATACAAAGCAAAGGTCAAGCAAAGCTTTATTTCGCGCCAAGCATCAAGAATCAAACCAACCCGCCAGGCCGCCCCTTACGAAGAGGCGACCCCTCCCTGCCCAACCGACTAACTTTTAAAGGGCAAGGGCCATGCGGTTGGGCCTGGCCACACACAGGTGGCGAATGAGATTGTAACACACAGAGAAAGCTGCACAGTCATGCTAGGTCACACATAAGTGACCAACTGAATTACAGTTTATCCTATAGTAGACATTTGAAGTAGCCTATCACCTTGGTGAGAATTGGCGCCCAAAAGGCGGGGCCCACACTCCTTGGTAGCTAGGGAGACACTATGTGAGCTTTACTGATGGGATGTCTCCCCTGACCCGACTCATCCCTGCATTCGGGCTGTGATCTCTACCTGACCTTGTATTTGGGCTTTGTTACCTGGGACTGGTTTCCTGGACTTGCTTTTAAATAAGTTCCCCTGGTTGGGGGGAAGGGGCAGGGTCAGTTTAAGTTTTACTGCATAAACAACAAAATGGCTGTTCAACCGAGGTGGGGCCGCTCCGGCTAAAGAGGCCCTTACAACAGGGATCTGTCTTCAGTGCTGCGTTTTCTTCTTCAAAGGGAGATTTGAACAAGGGTTGCATGGAAAGCGAAAGACCTTTCCAGAGTGGAGAATATCGGTCTCTCTCCAGACTGAATGCAGGGCACAAAGAGAAACACAGGAATGTACATTGGTGCTTAGAGAAAATTTCAGACCTTCTAGCCCACAGTGGATTTGTTGATGCTTTTGCTTCACTTTCATAGGAATGGACCCAGTTCTTAGTTGTTCAAAAGTAAATTTCTAAGTGTGTGTCAGTTTTCCCAGAAATTTATTATTTTTTTCTTTCTCCCTTCTGTTGGACACGTTTTAACTTCAAGAGGGAACATTTACAACATTTTCTAAGAGACGACATGGAAAATGGTAGGAATTTACCAATAAAATGAAAATTTAGGATTATGGAAGGATTTGAATTACCAATGCTTTTATTGGATTTAATTAATACGACTTACTAAGTTAATGTTCTCTATCACTTTTTCACGTGTTTCTACTTTTTGTCTTCTTGTAGCCCAAATACACCTACTTCTGAAAAAGGAAGTTCCGGATATCTCGAGAATTCACTATGCTGGGAGCAGCCCAGCCTTCAGCCCAGTCTTGGACACAGGTAAAGCCTGAAATCTGAAATGAAATTCGAAGGCATATTTACAAGCACCGACTTCGCCTGCAGCATTCCCAGTTCAGCCATAGCCCTCCCTACTGTTTACCGGCCTCCTTCTGGAAAGCTGGACGGCTCTCGGAGGATCAGGATAAATCAAGTTACACTCTGCATGGAAGCTCTGGCAGCTACTCTCTGGGTTTTGTTTTTTTTTTTTTAAGATTTTATTTATTCATTTGACAGAGATCACAAGTAGGCAGAGAGGCAGGCAGAGAGAGAAAGGGAAGCAGGCTCCCTGCCGCGCAGAAAGCCTGATGCGGGGCTCGATTCCAGGACCTGAGAATGATGACCTGAGCCGAAGGCAGAGGCTTAACCCACTGAGCCACCCAGGTACCCCTACTCGCTGGTTTTATATGGAAGTTTTATTAAGTCTGTGCCAAATAGCTTCTCTTCATTGGATCAGCTAAAATGTAAGTTTTTTGCTCAAGTGACAATTTCGTATTAAAAGTGTATGTGTGTGTGTGTGTGTGTGTGTGTGTGTGTGTGTGTTCAAGGATTGAAAATTGTTCACACCAGATACTTGGTTTTCAGACTAACGCACATCAAAGGAAAAGCTTTCTTCCCAACTGGTTCTCATGTTTTCTTCTGATTTGTCATCAAAATGATTCAGAAAGCACGGCTACAGCGGTGCACAAACGAGGACATGGGATACTGGTGACTCAAATCGGGTCATATAAGCTGGGGTTTCTCTGCAGAGCCCAGAGAATGAGTGTCTACTTGGAAAAGTTCCCTCCTGTCAAGACATGTAGAAACACGTCCTGTGTAGAAACACAGGAAAGACTGATTATAAAAAAGAGAAACAGATTCATAAATATAGAAAAAACTGGTTGCCAAAGGGGAACGGGGTGGGCAAAATGGCGAAGGGAATAAGAGGAACAAACTTCCAGTTATAGAAGAAATAGGTCATAGGGATGAATAGTACAGCAGAAGGAATATAGTCAGTAATACTATAATACGCTATTGCGGTGACCTTTCCATGATAGATACATGATCGTAACTGTTGAATCATTATGTCGTTCACCTGAAACTAATTAAATTAATTAATTAATTAAACTAATTAGTTAATTTAACTAATAAATTAGTTGAATTAATATAACTAATTAACTAATTATGTCAACCACATATTACCTTATTAAAAGTAAAAATAAATAAAAATAAACTAAATGGAGATTGCATTTGTTTGAAGGCCCTTTGTAAAGTTGCTTTTAGCATTATGTTATGTGTCTGACAATTTCTAAGAGTGAAACCCACAAAGCCTCCCTCTTCTTCCCTTTATAAGAGTGGTACTAATGGGCCCTAGAGGAGTGTCTTCTAAATTTTAGTAAAAATCAAAACTTTTCCATTGACAATTAAGACATTTGGCTATGGCTATAAAAATTGAGAAAACCATGTGATTCTAAACTTTCCAATCGGGACTGAACACGTTTGTTTTTCAAAATTAGGTCTGATTAAAAATATTTCTAGTTGATGGAAATTTGAGTCATTTCCAGTTTGGGGCTATTATAAATAAATCTGCTATAAACATTTGAGTACAAGTTTTGGAGTAAACTTATGTTTTTATTTCTCTTGCATAAAAACAGAGTAGAATTCGTGAACTATCTGGCAATGTGCATGAGCCCGTCGCTCCGTATACATATCCTTGCCAACATCTGTTATGGTCAGTTGCTTATAAATTTTTGCCATACTCATGTGTGTGTACTGGTATCTTACTGTGGTTTTATTTGCATTACCCTAAAGACAAATGATCTTGAGCACCTTTTTATGTGCTCATTTATTATCTACATTTCTACTTTGGTGACATGACTGTTGAAATATTTTGCTTATATTTTTATATTGTTGATCTTTTCAACACTGAGATGTAAATGTGCTTTTGTATTTTGCATTTTGTACAGATTCTTTGTCAGATACATTTTTTGGCAATATTTTCTCCTAGTCTGTGGCTCGCCATTTCATTTTTTAAACACTGCTTTTAGTAAGCAAAGTTAATTTTGTTGGACTCCAATGTATCAATTATTTTTTATCATTTGCCGATTTTGGGGGGTCCAATCTAGGATATCTTTGTTTAGCTGAAGGTCACAAAATTTTGCTCCTATAAGTTTTTAGTTTTAGTACCTCTAGGTCAATTTTGAATTAATTTTCCTGTGTGGTGAAAGTAAGGGTCAAGTTTTGCCTTTTTAATGGCAAATATCTAATTGTTCTAGCACTATTTGTTGATAAAAAATATACATTATCCACAGAAATACCTTGGCACCATTACCATCTACTTCTGGATTCTCAATTCTCTCCCATTGATCCTTATGTCTGTCCTTTTACCAACACCATTTTATCTTGATTAATGGAGCTTTATAGGCTTAAAAACAGGGAGTGTAAGTCCTCCAACTTGATTTTTCTATTTTAGATCCTCTGAATTTCCATATACATTTTAGAATTAACTTTTCAATTTCTACCAAGAAAAAGCTATTTTGACTGGGTTTGCAATTGATTTTTTAGAACAATTTGCAAAAAACTGACATCTTAATATCAGTCTTCTGACCCATGAAAATGGTTTATCATCCATTTATTTAGGTCTTTTTAACTTTAGTTCTTAACTTTTTAACTTTTAATACTAAAGTTTCTGATAAGTCATGCAGATGTTTTGTTAAATTTATCCTTAAAAATTTCAGATATTTAATGTTATTGTAATGGTAATTTTAAATATCATTTTAAAATATCATTTAGACATTTATTGTATACAAAAACAAAATTGATTTTTGTGTATTGAATTTATATTCTACAACTTTGCTATGATAGAAGTATTGATTATTGAGCTGAGAACTTTCTTCATCTCTTTTTTTTAAAGATTTAATTATTTATTATTTTAGAGAGAGAGAGAGAGAGCAAGAGCATGGGGGGAGGGGCAGAGGGAGAAGGAGAGAATCTAAAGCAGATTCCCTGCTGAGCAAGGAGTCTGATGCAGGGCTCAATCTCATGACCCTGAGATCATGACCTGAGCCAAAATCAAGAGTCCAATGCTTTATCAACTGAGCCACCCAGGCACCCCAGAGACCTTCCTTCATTTCTAATGTAAGCCTTTATACTATAATTTTTTTCCTAAGCATTGCTTTCGTTGACTTCCACAAGATTATTTTGGCTTAACTGGCCCACATTAAGATGTATATACTTAAAGTGTCTGATTTGAAATGATTTTAACCATGAAGCACCATGAAACCATCCCTACAGTCAAGACAATGAACATGTCAGTCGCTGCCAAATATTTCCTTACACCCCGTCATGGTCTCTCCCCTCTGCTCTTCTTCACTCCACTCCCACTCTCCAGGAAGGCATCTGTTTTCTGTCACGACAGATTAGTTTGCTTTCTATACTTTTAAATAAATACAATGGTACAATATGTACTTTTTTCTTTCTGACTTCCTTCATTGGATATAATTATTTTGAGATTTATTTATGTTGCAGTCTGTATAAACAGTTCCTTCCTCTTTAGTGTTTAGTAGTATTCCACTGTATGGATATACCACAGTTTGTTTATCCATCCACCTGTTAATGGACTTCTGCGTTGTTGCCAGTTTTACACTATTACATATGAGAGTTCTATGAGTACAGGTGTACATATAATTCCATGAATACATGCTTTCATTTTCCTTGGATAAATACCTAGGAGTGAGAAAGTTAGAATTTTATGACAGATATATGTTTAACATTTTAAGAAAGTGCAAATCTGTTATCCAAAGTGGTTGTGCCACTTTACATTCCCACCTGAGTCTCACAAGGTTTTCATTTGCCTTATTACTATATTATTCCTGACATTCATATTTTATTTGGACAAGTTAACTGAAAAAAATCTCATATATTTTATAATACTCAGGATTTCTGTGTTGACATTTCATCTATGGACTAAGGTTTTTCAAGATGCAATCACTCTTAGGGAGAAATTGAGCACGGTGTTGTGTTTTTACTACAAATACAGAAATTGCTATTTGATTCAATTATGTTCTGATGTCAAAACTGAGATGTGAGCCTAGAAGCTGCAGAAACCGTGTTTAAAGCTGACCCAAGAACACAGGACTGGTATGCCGAGAAAGAAGCCAGGAGAGAAAAGAAGAGACCAGAAGGTGGAGGAGAGACAGATCGATAGAATTCAAATGCCTGTCTTCAGCATTTGGTTACATGAGATAATAGATCTCACTTTTTGCCTTAAAGGGGTATTATATGTCATCCCTGCCCACACATTCTAGTTGACGAGACCACAATAACACCGGAAAAACAATGTGCCATACAAAAAAAAAAAGACAAGATATAACATATTGCTAAGTGACCCTGTTCTACTTCTACTTTCTTACTTCTAAAGCTGGGGCTCCTGCTCAGTGTGACTACAGGTGTCAGGCAGCTGTGACAGAAACTCCACTGTAAGCCCTGGGGATATTGGGAAACTGTAGAGATGTTTGTTGTTCTGCGAGTTTCTGTTTAAAGAAAGTTCTGAGGCTCAGGGTGTCTGGGTGGTTCAGTCCATTAAGCATCTGCCTTTGGCCCAGGTTATGGTCCCGGGGTCCTGGGATAGAGCCCTGTGTCAGGGTCCCTGCTCAGCGGGGAGTCTGCTTCTCCCTCTCCCTACGACCCTCCCCCCGGCTCATGTGCTCTCTCTCTCCCCCCAATAAATAAATAAATAAATAAATAAAATCTTTTAAAAATATCCTATAGTTTTGAAATCTGATTAACTCCAAAATTAGTTCTGTTTATGCTTAGCTCTGACAAAAACCCCTAAACCACCCCCACAAAATGCACTTAATTTTTTGGTAACCAAGAACGAACACTTTTCTCTAAGGTTCTTTCTCCCATTCCAGGCTAGACCGAGCCCCGTTAAATGGGTATCGCAGAATGCTGACAAGATCTGCACTTTCACAATCTGGAAACTCCTACAAGATATCCTTTTTTATATATATTTTTTTCTTTCAGAAAAGTATTTAGTCAAATGATTAACTATAAATCTATTTATAGCTTATGGATCCTGGGGCCCACTGGTGTGATTTAATTTGATAAATATTCCACACAAAATCCAAGTAGCTAAGAAACTGACTAAGGTAATGTGAGTGATGGAAAACTAAAGGTAATTTTCAAGGCGATTGAACTTACAGAGTGGATCGACTTCAAGGCAATAACAGAGAAGCCATGCCTAGAAGAGCAGTGTCTGGGTCTACTTCTATCCAACCTGACCAAGGCAATCAAACCAGAGCTTTACCAGATGCCTACAGATTCTGAATGAATTGGCAGCTACCCAGTGCTTCAGGGAATGAGATGGAGACTAGGGTACTTTTCGATAAAAACCATCAGAGAATTCTACCCCAGCTGCATTATATCTCGTGCAAGGGAGACATCTTGTGTTCCATTAATCCCAGAGATTTTATTTTTAGTAAGGACAGACGGAAGCTTTTCCTCCATTATCCTAGGTGATCTTATAGAAGGCAAATTTATCTTGAAGAGCCAAACATTCATCTACACTCAGGCTCCAGATGAGGCAACGTATACTTTCACCTTGGAATCAAAACACTTAATCCACTTTGGCTATGGATAGAATTCTTCAACCTTCTATTTCTAAAAGTGTCAGACTTGAACGATATAACGAGTACCCTGAAATGGAACTTTAAAGAGAAGAGTTATCAATTAATCAGGCTGTGCTAGAAGACCAAGTTCAATCTAATGAGTTTATGTAGCTGGTTTTAAATTCAATTCAACAGACACTAATTGAGACTCCATTTAAGAGCAAGAGGCAAGGTGCTGAGTGAAAACTGTGGTCACTATTGCTTTAAGAGAGTTTTCCCTCTAGGGGAAAACAGAGGTGGGTTTAAAATCAGATACTTAGCATGATAGAAATTAGAAGAGAGTGCAACAAGCATGTTTTACAGAGCAGATTTCTGAATTTCCCATGCTTTGTCTATCAGCTTTGGCAGAGTGTGGAACGCCAATGGCTGGTCCTCTGAGGGCTGTTCTGTGCAAGAGCCCAAGTCACTCTCCCCCTCACTAGTTCCATGGAACGGAAAATGAAAAAGCAACTTGGATCCCTACTTAAAATTTTATTTAAACGTGTTCTGGAAGAGAAAGCTAGTACATGAGTCAGTATAAACACACTGAAGGCAGAGAAGTGGAAAGAGCAGGGCAGAAATGCAACAAAATAATGGGCCCGAGGTTCCAAAAGGAACCCTTGGGGACTCTCCAACCATAAATGGCAAGGGGGAAATATATGGCAACGGAATTTGGCCTGAAGCCTTTGGAGCTTTAGTTTTAAGCAAAATGCAGACCTTGAAGACGAAGTTGTGCTTGCAGAAATCTTACCTTGGGGTGGAGTGCTGTGCTGGACCCAGAAAGCGTTAACCACTCACCGACACACGAGGGGGACTTTCTGGCGTCTGTGACAGCTTAGAGGTGGCATTGAAAGCCCTGGCATATTTCTACAGTCGCGTCCAGTTGACCTGTGTCAGACGAGACTTTGACAGGCTGAAGAGAAGGCACTACACGGGGTCGCCAGTTAGCCATGCTGCTGGAAACACCGCTAGCCTGGGCAGCCAAAGGAAAACACATGTGCCGCCAGAAGTAACAAAGTAATGGGCTTTCCATGAAAGCTATCGGTTCTGGACGATTTGGTATTTTTAGAGAAAAGGCTTATGTAGAGCAGGCACCTTGAACATTAAGATCTGAAAGGAGGTGGGGGTTGCGGGTGAAGAAATGAAGCATCAGTGCAGAGAAGTTATGTTCTCCAAGGGGCAGGAAGGCACACAGAGTGGGGGAATACAAAATCACCTGCACTTTAAAGCAGGCCATGTCCAAGTCTAGGGATTCCTTATGGCACCAGCGACAGACTCTGAATGCCCATAGTTTGGAATAAGAAACACGGGCTTAAGAAATGTGAATATACTTTACCTACAATCTGCGCCTGTACTTGTTGTGCCTTAGAAATGGAAAGACAAAATGCATAAAAGATTTTCACACACATTAATAATCCCCAAGGGTCCTTGGCCAAACAGTCTTGAGCTGGGATCTATAGTTCACTATGGTCCCATACATTTCCAGAAATTTCCTTAGGGCCAATGTAACAGTTAGATCCTAGAGTTTCAGATTTTTATTAAAGTGGGTTTATTGCAGCTTATCAAATAAGGTCATAAAATTTCTCAGAGATACAAGTAGACTCAGTATTTTGAATAGTACCTAGGGCTTAAAAACAAAACTTCCTAAACAAAACTGGTGAATGTCAAGTATAAGATTGTGAATAGGGAACTTAGTAACAACAACTTGTACGAGGTTATTACCCAGAAAAAAACTCAATGGACTGATAGAGAATGTATTTTTTCATTAATTAGTGAATGCTATATAAAAACCAGTATTCTTAGTAGAAACCTATTTTATTTCTCCTAGGACTAGAAGAATCACTTAATCCAGGAGTGCCAGATGTCACCATTCAATAAAGTATTCAACACTCTACCTGTCTGAATATTCATGAACCCAGATGCCTGGGAAATGGCAGATTATAGATACTCCTGTGAAATCATATGGCAGAAACTATTCAATGTACATTTTTGAGAAAACTAGTCCCAGGCTTGAATCTTTGATTTTATTTAGTATTTCACTGCAGGCACCTTGCCTTACTTAACACACAATTTCTTAACACTGGAAGGTTTGAATCATAATCTCCATTTTTTTCCTCTCACATAAAACTGTTTACTTGAATCTAACAGCAGACCAAGAGAGGTATCACCTGCCCCTTCTAAAAAAAAAAAAATCCTTTATAGCTTTCCCATCATCGATAATTGATAAAAGTAAAATCTATCTCCAGAAGCCATTCTCTTGAGTTGGTGTGTATTTTCTGCCAAAGAAGAATGGTAAATTATGAGAAGCTATTAGAGGGAGTATTCCAAATGAGAGAAGAACAGATCTTTGCCATGAAAAGCTGAATGGAAAGAGCCATTAGTGAATGACTTGCAATACTATACACTTACAGTTCAATCCTATAGACTTATATTTTAAATCAGTACAGGCCCAATATTAGGGTTTGATACCCCTAATGTAGCTATCAAAGTGTCAATGCAAACTTAGGAGAATGGACTATTGAGTTGAAGTGAAGGAAGCAAAATGTGGGTTTTGTGGCCCATTTGTGCAAAAGATTCTTACTACATTTGGAACAAAATCTGAACTCTTTACCATCGCCTACGGCCTTCATGTTGTAGCTTCTGTTGGCTTCCCCCAACGTCCTGTGGTCTGCTCTCTTCCCTCTCAGGATGCTTCAAGCACAGGCTTCCTTTAGGAACCGCAGGTCCTAAGGTCCTGTCTCGTGTGGTTCTTCGTCTGCCTTCCAAAGGCTTCCTGTGAGCCGCCATCCTCAGCTCTTGCCGTTACTGGTTCTGTCTCCTCTCGCCTTTTCCGCCACCCTTTACAATGGAAGGCCTCTTTGAACACCTAATTTAAAGGGGTTCTCTAGTATCCCAGTCACTCTTCAGCATCTCTCCCTGTTTAATTCCTTTACTTTTCCTCACAAAACACTTACTGTGACCCAAAATAACCTGGTTTATTGGTCTGTTTTCTGTTTCCACCAACAGGATGCTAACCATACTAAAGTCAGAGACCTTATCTGTCTTGTTCATTGCTTGATTCTGGCATGTAGTACCTGGCATATAGAAGGTGCTCAAGAAATACGTGTAGTCAAATAGAAACCAAAATAGATCAAATTAAGCTCTGTCGTGAGTAACTGGATCCTAATGTTGAGCCTATGAAGACAGGCCTCCAGGAATCCAAGCAAGGAGAGCCTATATTCAAGCCATGTAGGGCACAATGCCCAGCTTTAATGTCCACAAGTAACCTTCTCAGAAGTTCATCTAACCCAACCAGTCTCCACTTTTCTCACCCCTATTTATCACTCATACCAAGCCTTTCATCTGGCCTCTCCTATAATTCCTCTTGGATAGTCTGCAAATGACACATGGAAACATGGATTCTGTCCATGGGAACCAACACACAATTAACCACTCTTCCCCCAAAGCTCCATTTAGACTCCAGTGTGTTTGGACTGGCTGTTTGTCAGGGCACAGGATGCTGGTCACTGTCAGAACAGGAGCTTTGCATCCAATTGTTATAGCTGTGTCTTAATCAGTGGCTCTGTTTTAAGTGGTTAGAGCTGCATAGTATTTGGCTCAAACCACAGGCGTCCCTGGAAGGAAAATGGGAGGATGGGAGGTCAGTCAATCCTTGGTTGGCATCAAAATACCTAGGTCCAGTAGGGGCTGATAGAAATGAAGCTGTGACAGGGGCTGAAAACCAGAGTAGCTTAGGAGCTTGAGGGTAGGGGGAAGGGGGGCCCGTTTCTGACCCCGTGGAACAACCAAGAGGAGAAGAAGAGTGTGCTGAATGGATAGGAGGAACTGACTGCAAATCCCATGACTTGAAGCATATACTGCCCAATTTTATGGGAAAATATTTTAGGGTAGGTAAGGCTTGAAGGGAGAGCTGTTCATTCTTTTATTCTCCTCAATCGGTACAGCTTGATAATACACACATAAAGGCTGTGGAATCCATGACCCCAGATGCTGTGCCTCACTGACTGCCAGAATCATGAAGGTTACCCTCTTACCTCCACACATCTTCAGAGTTAATACATACATGCATATGACTTGATGATTCAGCCATGATGAGACAGTGGGACCAAGAGCAAAATAATGTCGTTGGTCTTTGTTCCAAAGCTTTTCTCTTTCTTTCTTCTCTCTCTCTCTCTCTCTCTCTGCAGCCTTCTTAAGAGAATTTGATGACACAGCTTCAAGTGTGCTTGTTCAATTATCGTGATGTGTTTATGTGTTTCCCCTAAGCAAGAGGGGAGAGTAGGTAAGTACTAGACATGGAAGAAAACTTTGGTTTTCTAACATCCAAGTGGACTCTGCATTCTTCTCACTATGTACTGTAGTAAGGAAAGATGAAAGCCGTCTGTTCCCCATCCAATTCTCATGTCTTCTTGATCTGCTTCTTAAAATTACACAGTTATTAGGAGGTTCTGTCATCTATTTCCTGTTTGCCATGACACCAGTCGTATGAGCTTTGCATTCAGAATCAATAACTGAGTCTGTGGGAACACACACAGCCTTTCTGGACCATTCTTAAATATAGAAGGTTGATTATTGGATTATCGTCTTTGTCACTCGTCTTCCATGATCTACAAAATGATAATATTATCATCTACCTTGTGGGCTTATTGTATGACTCAGGTTAATTCATATGTATAAAGCACTTGGGAAATAATAAACGATAAAATGAATATAAGTGGGATTTAAAGACGTTTCTGAGTGATTCTGTTTTCTACCAGACCTCACCAAAAGGCTTCCTACAGTCACAGTTACTAGTTAGGAAGCTTCTTCATGTGGGGGTAAAGCACTTGCACACGTTTTATATGGGCTACGTAGACTTTTCCTTGGTCAAAAGTTATATGTTGCTTTTCTAACAAGTATAAACTTTGATTCATAGTGTCAGGGTCACAAGTGGTATACACACCTATTTCTTTAAATCTATTTTAATGTGTTCCAGTCAGGATGGTGGAAAATTAAAATCCAGCCATCTGCAACACTGATAGGGGGTTGTGAGAGAGGAAACCTCCCAACCTCTCTGGTATCATACAAGAACTATTCTTTCTGTAACTTTCACAGTATCTGGTTGTAATTGGTCAACACTGGCCATCACTGATATGTTGTTCAGGCACATTTGTGCCCTTGAATCTAGGCAGTCCTGCTATTTCCATGCCGGTCTCGGGTTTTAGGGTTTTTGTTGAAGTTGGGCACTTTCATGTGTCTCAAATCTCACCTATCTCACATGCTCTCCTCAGGTATACTACACAAGTCACTTTCACCTCCCAGGCCACTGGAAAGAAGAGACCACTATGTGGCAATAGTTGCCTAAACCGAACCAGAAAAATGGAAATCCTATGGTTGAATATGAAGTCATACTACTTCACCCATTTCACCAATTTACTGAGCACTTTCCCAGGTGTTTGAGGTTCACAAAGATGAAGAGCAGTGTCTCTGACTTTAACAATCTAACAGATTTCAAATTCTTTCATGAAATTCATCAAATTTAATCCTTGAGTTAAGACCATTCTCTGGGGCGAAAGCACAGGTGATGTTGCACATTCCTGCTTGACAGTCGAACAGACTGGAACTCAGAAAGGCAGCCTGATTCACAGAGTATCGTATTCAGCCAAGGTAAATGCTGGAAATACCACCAAAGATTCAATTTCGATAATCTTTTACATTACTCCACTCTGATTCTAAGTCCAAGGGCTTCCTTCAGAAAGGAACTTGGAATGGATTTGGTCTATCAGCCAACAGGTGGGAATAATTTGAGTTTGGGGGACCCTTCTCTACAATGATACAATAACAGATGTTGCCCCACTTCACACCTTGTAAACATGGCACTGCCTAATCATTGTCTGAGAGGATGTAATCAGTGCTAGTCTCCATCACCTTGCTATAGAAGGAGCTCATTCTTTAGGGTGGGCGGTTCTCGATTCAACTACCAACCTCCAACAGCTCAAATATGACACTAATCTCCATGTGCCTCCATTTTCTGAGAAGTTCTGATGACCTACCCTGTAGGACTGGTAGAAGAGGTGTGTGAGATAGCTCGTGGAAAATGTACGGCCCTGTGCCTGGCCCTCGGACCCAGGGGAGGTGCTCCAAAATCCTTAACCACCTCCACACGCGCAATAAACAAATGTTTACTGAGTACTTATCCGCAGGAGGCCCAGCTACAGATAGAAATAACATCTAATCCTTTACTCTAAGAATTTGCTTCTGTGCCACTTGGTAGGGGCGGAGACTTTGCTCCACTAAAGTCCTCCATGTGGAAGGAGAAAGCGAAGGCTGGGAAACTGGGAGTGGGGAGCAACCCTCCTCCACTGCGACCTCTAGAGGTCAGAGGAAGTGAGGCCAAATTCCCTTTGGGATTTCATCCCACCGGGCTGAATGGTGGGCTTGTGGGCTTGTGGCCGGGAGCGGGATGCTGCCCTACTCTTCTCAGATGCAGCTGCGAGAGCTGCACCCAAAGGGAACTCTTATTTCCTCTGTCTTTTGTTCCCTGACATTTTCAATTTCCATCACAGGAGCATTTTCCAGTCATCTGCTTTGCCTTTATCCAAAAATTAATTTCCTGGGAAGGTGCAAGATGCTGTGAACATCTGGCCCAAACGCTCAGGGCTGTCCTTCCCAACTGGGCATTCCTCGTGGGACGCAGTTGAGTGGCCGTGCTGTCCTTGCCCCAAGACACAGCAAGTGCCCACATCCATCCAGGCCACCTTTTCTTTCCCCAAATACCTAGAGTGTGTTTCATACTTCACCTGCCATTTGGACCTCAAATAAAGCTAACCTGACAGTGCTAGAAGAAATGTGCTGAGAATCACTGGGGCAGAGGGTTTCCGACGGACCTCAGAAGGAGTCTTTCCAGTTCATCGTGTGCACCCAAAAGTAGTGACAGTAGTGAAGCATCAAAGAATAAATACCGATGTGTTTGTGTGTGGGTTTGTGTGTGTGTGTGAGAGAGAGAGAGAGAGAGAAACAGAGACAGAGACCGAGAGACAGAGAATAAACAGCTGTCGTGGTTGCCCTGTTTCAGAGTACAAGCGTCCTTACTTAAGAAATTTCAAAAGTACTCCAAAATAAACGTGAACACGTACACTCAGAGCAACCAAAAGCATTTTCTCAGACTACATGTCTCCTGAGGAAAATGTGGAGATTGTGCTTCTGGCCAGACTGGAACCTGTCCCCGTGCCCACCTCACTCTGCCAAAGCTTTGATCCTAAAGAAACACTTCAGGATTCCAAGCTCGAACCCACAATAGCAGACCTTGTGGCAGATGTATTTCACATTCCTGATATTCCTCGTTCACACCAACTCTCCCAAACCACACTCAGTACGACCCACATACCGCGCGTCCCCTCGCATTTTCCCCAGCCCCAGCCCCAGCCCCCAGCACGCACTTCACAAACCCGTTTGTTGTTTTTAACCAAACCTGCTCCACATTCGCCAGGCTTCGAGAGCTCCTAAAATTTCAAATCTCCTGCAAACTATCTCCCACTTAGATTGGAAGCGAGACAGAATTTTCTCCAGCGTCAGAGTTCCAAAGATGAAACTCTCACCTTTCGCCATGCCGCACCCGACAAGGACAACAATGCTTCGAGTCTAAGTGTTACCTTCCCTAAAGCTCAAAGCGCTTTTAACAACCATATATTGTGTTTTCAAAGCATTATTCTGGGTAAAGAGAGGGAAAAAACTGTTTTCTCATTTGCCAAACAGCAAAACCAGGGTAGGCATCCAGTAGGGTACCCGTCAGCGTGGTCCCGGAGGAGGCAGGGCAGGGAGAGAACCTGACGATTCTTGAACATCAGATCAAAGGTCTGTGTCCCTTGGACTCTGTAGCATCTCAGTTGTTACTACTCTTTATGACCAGCATTTTTTTTTTTTTTATTGCTGTTGCTGTTCTGATTCTCGGATGGATGCTTAAATTATCTTAAAATATTCCCTCCTCCCAATGTACCCACATCCTTCCCTCCAAACACGTAAATATTTTCCCCATCAGACTGCTAGGGCTGTGCCCAAACATGAGGGTTAGAAGCGAAGAAGGTCTCCTGCTTTTTCCTCCTCCGCCCTCTTACTCTTCTCCTGAGAAGGAAACTAACATTTATTAATTGGCTCGTACACGATGTATTTAATTTTACTTTGGTATTATCTCCCTTTAGAAGGACTAAGTGGATTCTTTATTCTCAGAGTTTGCAAGATGCAGGGCTGAGCTGTGAACCTCGGAGTTCTCGCCAATTCCAAAATCTGTATGTTATTTCTCCTTCTTTTTTCCCTTCTAAGTTTGTTCCTATGCTCATTTTAAAACAGGTTTAGGCCATACTAATCTTCTAAATAGATGCTCAGAAAATGGGACAAAATGAGTATCTTCATCCTTGTTATGGACACTGAGACTTTAAAGTTTTATTTTCTTTTTTGGTTTTCCTAAACATTTTATTGCCTTTTTTTCCCCCTTCTTTTTTTGTTTTGTTTTGTTTTGTATTCCTAAGCATTGAGTCGGCTGAGCTAACATTTTTATTTCAGGGGCTGGGAATGAGATGAAAGCCAAGAGTCTGACTTATTTCTTCAGGGATTCATTCAAATCATACAAAGCTATTTATTGACTTGGCCTTTCCCTCCCAAAGACCCTAATTTAGAGTGATTTGATTTCATTACTGGTAATTGGAAGAGTTTGCTGCATAGAAACGGTCTATACATTCCCTTGGAGAAATAGAACAGTCGTCACCAGCTGAGATGACCCGTGAATAAAATGGGTAAAATGCATTCTACAGAGGAAGAATCTGTAAGAGAGATTATTTTTAGAGAGAAAAGATGATTGTTGGAGATAATAACATGTCTTAGGCTAGATATGTCATTTGGTCTCCTTACATAGCTTCTCCAGGACAGAAAATACCTTTGTTTTTCCCCTCAATCTGACACACATAATCATTACAGAAGAGAATATGTGTAGACTAAAAAACAAATGGAATAAACAAACACAATTCCATTCCACCCACCCAGATATAATGACAGATAGACACTGTGATGTACAGAGCTGCCTGGGGGGCTCAGTGGGTTAAAGCCTCTGCCTTCAGCTCAGGTCATGATTCCAGGGTCCTGGGATCGAGCCCCGCATCGGGCTCTCTGCTCAGTGGGGAGCCTGCTTCCCCCCTCTCTCTGCCTGCCTCTCTGCCTACTTGCAATCTGTCAAATAAATAAATAAAATCTTTAAAAAAAGGACACCATGATGTACAAACTTCTAGGCACTTACTTTGCACATATAATTTAACAGAAATAGAGTCAGCATAATATATCTTTGAAACTTACGTTTTCTCATTAAAATTATGAATACCTACTGCTATCAGTAAGGAAACATTGTAACCGCATAATTAAAGACCTTGTAGTGTGATATTGTGTGCTATACCATCACCTACTTATCCTGTCCTTTAGGATGAGACAATGAAACTATTTCCATTTTTTTCAACTTTAAACAATGATACAAAGAATACCATACAAAAGCCTTTACATAAGGGGAAAATGAGAGATGGTAACACATGTTTGGAAGTAAAATTGTTGATTAGATTAAAAGTACAAAAAATTTTTCAAGCTTTTGATAGATGTCACGGCATTATTTTTCTAAAAATTATACTACTATACATAGCAGTGTATGACTGTGTTCCTTTCTCTAAACCCAGAGATGGAAGGAAATAAGTGTTATTTCGTTGTTTTAATATGGATTCCTCTAATTAGCAATAATGTTGAGTAATTTTTGATATGCATGTTGCTGTATGTATTTCTTATTTTGTAAATCGCTTATCATTTTCTTTTGACCACTGTTTTCTACCCTACCAAGGACTAGTTGGTCACTTACTGAACTGTACAAACTTGTATTATTTTGATTTAGTAATACATTATAATATGTGTTATGAATATTTTTTCCACTCTCTCCTTTTTGCCTTTTTATTTTTCTCATGGTGCTTTACGTAACAAACTAAACTGACTCAAACTTATCAGCATTTCTTTGCTTTTTCCCTTTGGCTTCAGATTTAAACCGTCCTGAGGATTTTTAGTCAACCCTGAAGAAGTCCAACTGATGATACCTACACTCTCTAGAAACGCATTCAGAACCTCCGTGCAGCTCTAGGATACGGGTTCTCAAACCATGCTTCCACGGAACCCCACTTGTTCAGTTTCAGCCAAGGTGCTTTGCCATTAAATATGAATAATAAGTCTCCCCAGTTTTTCGGAAAAATTAATTGAATGGAGTATCTTTTAATTCTAGGTTTTCCCACCGCATTTTAAAAAAATGTTTGGTTATAGCTACTTGTTGTCTTTATTGCTATGTAATAAAGCCTGGTGTCATATTATATATTCTGTTATTTTAGATTTAATCCGTCAATATTAAATGGTGTTGTGCAAAGATCACTATTACTTCCAGATGTTCGACTAACTGACAAGTTCAAGGATCTCTAGTGTATGGTGCATGTTTGCTTCGGTTGAAAACCAAAGGAGAGATAATGTTCATAACACATACAAATTAGAAAATTGAAGGCAAAGAATTTTGCTATAACTGCTGACCACTTCTTACTTTCTCGAAAACCCTATGCCTTGATTATAAATATCACAGACACGCGCATTCGGTGAATTTGATTGCCACCCTCCTGTGAAATTATAATTTTCTGATGGGCTCAAGTGACTTTCCTAAAGGAAAGATACTTTTTTTTTCTTTAACCACAAGAATTATTATTCTTGACGTTAGAAATATAAATGGGACAAGGAAATGTATTCCTTGCTTTTTAATGCTTCCAGAGGCAGTCTTTATTGCCATACTGAGTCTGTGAAAAACATAGACAAAGCCACGTCTGAGCTAGCACTCCCAAATAGAAGCTTTGAAAATACACACCTATAAAATGCATGCATTTCCGGAACTGGTAGCTGCTTTATTCAACAGACCATTAAAAGCTCATTTAGAGGGGCTCTCACAAGCTCACGTGCGCTGCGGGTACTTAAAGCTGATGAACCCAGCATAGCAAGAAACAAAATAAAACAAAAAGTTGGACCAACATCTACTAAAATTTACAGAGGAAAAAAAGCTCTTTCTCCAGACCTAAATTTCCTCCAACACCAACACTCTTATAAAGAACAGGTAATGTGACAAAATTGCCCCACTTCCAATCTCCCAGCCAAAAATCCAGCACCCCTCCTCCCCTCCAAGTATCAATCATCAGCCCAGGCAAGGAAAATGAACTTTTAATCAATAACAGCTACTGTTTCTTGTACCGGGACTGTTTATGATTTAAAAGGGGGGAAAAAATTAAATCAATCCTGATGTGAATGTTTTCCCTCTTGAAAAGAAAAAGCAACACCCTGTGTCAGAGACTGGGGTGTAGTTTCACATGTTTTAAGAATATATTAAAATAAAATAAATTTGCACTTGCTTTTGCCCTCATTAGCTATAGACAGAAGAGCGACTGCATAGGATTGAGGAGTCACGGGAGGCCGACAGCTTCAACTCGGTCTTCACACGACTGCTTTTCCTGTTTACATTCACACGTTGGTGCGGATTCATAGAGCTGGCGGGGAATTTGGGGACCATCTGTCCAAAAATGGCTGCTTTGGGAGCCCCGTCACTGGAGCTGTTTAGGCAAGAGGACGAATCAGCTGAGAAGTAGTAGAGAGAATTCAGATGGGAGGGCTTTTAGATTATGTGAGTGTGGGACACTGATCAGATGCGGAAGCCTAAAGTATGCAACCTACGAAAGTAGATCTTCTCTGGCAGAAGATTCTTCTCTTCTCCCTGCCTGTATCCGAAAGGCCACCCTTGACTGAAATCTCCAGGGTTTTGCTAAAAAGGTTTGTGAACCCCACTACCAGACACCTTTAAGGACCCACCCCCCAGGTGTTCTGATTCTTCCCTCAGTGTTGCTTCCACTTCTCTAGGCAACATCCACGTGGGTCCGGCTAAATGCCATAACGCCTCAGGTTACTAGGAGTCAGGTCTTCCTACATCTTGAGTTTCCCTGTAGCCAGAGACAAGCACACTGGACTCTTCGCGAAGGCTGCCGCCTTACTTTGGTAAGTTTGCGCAAACCAGACATAACTTCCCTCCAGATTACCGAAATGAAATCATCTTTCACCTAATGGGGAGGGGCTACACAGGCTTTCGTCCAGTTTGAGAGAGCAATGAGGCGGGGGGGGGGGGGCAGGGGTGGGAGGAATGATGATGGGAGGGATTTCTCGACTGTTTTCTTTTACAGTTTGCTGAAATGGAACAAATCAATCCTGTCTTGCTTATTTATAAAACCTTAACACCACTGGGGTAGGAGAGAATTAATGAGACTAGGCACAAGGAATGTGGACATTTTCATTTCTAAACTGCTGGCACACAGACATGCCTCAGTGTCTTTTCAAGGACGCTGAAGAAATGAGTTTTCTGCTTCTCCCAACTTTCGGGAGAGAACATGCATTTGCACATAATTACTCACCACTATGACCGGCAACCAGGGGAAGGGTCCAGCAAAGAAGTCCACGTTTTCGAAACACTAGGATACTGTGCCCTCGCGTGTGCCCAGAGAACACAGCGGTAGCTGCCGGGGCTCAGAAAAGCAGGGCGGCCGGACCGTTCACGCTAAGGGTGCAGCCGACTTACGGGGCGCGCTTGGTCCTCACGCCACCTCTGTGATAAGGAAGATGAGTCTCCGGGACGTCAATGATCTTCTCAGAGAGTCGTAACAAGTTCTTTTCGTTTCTCTGGGAAACACTTCCCCGCGGGGTGGAGGGGGACTTCCGACGTGTATGAAACACCGTGTTCGCCCGCGCGCGGCCGAAGGCTGACGTCTGCCCCCGCGCCGAGGACGCGCCCCTGCTGGGTTCTTCGGCTCTGGAACCCGCTTGGGAGTCGCTGATGTCCTCAGAACTTCTGGAAGATTCCTCAAAACTGCTGTCCCTGCTGGAGTCCACCAGGACGACACTGACACCTGCGCTGCGGGTACCGCGTCCTTGCGCCTCCGGGGCGGCCGCGTCGCGAGATGGAACCGCAGCTCGTGGGTCCGCGGAAAGCCCCCCTCGACCTGACCGAGGAGGAGAGTCCTTCGAAGAATGCGCCCTGCATTCCGTCCCCTGCGCTCTGGGGCCACCCTGCTCGCCCCGTGGCACTCTGCGTTAAAGGAAAAGGACATTTTCAGCATTTGTTGGTGGCTCCTCTTTGGGTCGGGGACAGGGGAGCACTAGATTGCACGACCTTTCCCGTGCCCCGCTTTTGTCCTCTGAACGCCGGCTTCCCAGACCGCTCTGCCTCCGGCCGACGGCCTTGACTACTTGGCTTTTCCAGCTCCGTAGTCCTACTTTGGTTGGAGGCTCTGCATTTAGAAGAAGAAAGCCATCGAGCCCGCCAGCTTCCTGACCCACACAGGGCAAATGACTAGCACTGGAGAAAAACACTGGAGTCACTTGGTTTGAAGTCAGGAGCAAGAGCTCATATTTCCTTCCTTGGAAGGTAACTACAAGCACGTCTGTGCCTCGACTTGTCCTTAAAGTGGCTGTTTGGAAGTTCAGTGATGGCGTGTCAGACTCCAGGTAGGGAGGTGGAATTTTCGATTACCAAAGTCATTACTTAGTGCCTTGGACACCGTGGGCATTTATGACAAAGCAAGTGACAGTGAGTCCAGGGGAAGGACAGCTGAAAAAAGAAATGCCCGCTTTCAGAAGCACCATTAGTCCTGGCGGGCAAGGACTCCTGCCTCAAGCCCCTTGTCTCATGGAGCCCTGTGCCTTGAAGTGTCTCCCTCAGCATTTTCCAGCCTCCTTTCTAGTGCCTATGAACAGGTGGAGCCCACAATGCCACCCAGGCAAGGCTTTCCTGCCTAGGCAGAAGCCCACACGCATCTCAGACAGCCCTGCTCTCCCACGTGTAGGGTCCCCCAGATGCTGTGAGGAGCTCTGACACTGCCACCTGGGAGGTCACCCCAGAGCCTCAAGAGGCGACCTGGCAAACCCATCAAGCCCAAGGGCCGACGTGGAATTTCTTTGGCAGAAGCACATGAGGTTGGACCTCCAGAATGAGGCTGACACACTAGTTTGGGGTCATTCAAGTTGTTTACATAGGTAGAGCCCCCAAAATCATTTTTTCCAGAGCTTCATATATCTCAGAGTGATCCAGCCTGCCTGCAGGGAGGGAGCCCCTGATAAGGATCGATTTCCTTTTGGGAGGATCTGACTTGCAGCCCAACATAACATTATTTCCAGCTTCCTGAGGATGGAAATCATGATTCTTACTCTCACAGCTTCTCAGAGACTGGCCCAGGGCTAAACATACACTAGACAAGAAACCCTACTCGATTCATATCGAGGTCTCTTCCATCTGTCCGTCCATCTCTCCATCC
Organism: Martes martes; assembly: GCF_963455335.1. Lineage (NCBI taxonomy): Eukaryota > Metazoa > Chordata > Mammalia > Carnivora > Mustelidae > Martes > Martes martes. The sequence continues at coordinate 66,774,312 of NC_137903.1, forward strand.
GCTCAGTAATGATTTCTTCTAATCTATGATTCCCCACCTGCAGGACAGGTGGATTCTCAAAGTTTCCAAAGCGTAGTGGACGGAAGATCACTAACATTACTAGAAACCCACTCTCAGAAAGGTATGTTGACAAATAAGGATGAATAAATAAGGAAAATTGTACCGAAGGTGAAATTCTGAGTGAACTTATCTAAGATGAAGACTTACATACAGGAGGAAAATCTTATCTTAGCTTCATGTAAAACAACATCATTTGCTCAGAATGATAACAATAGGGAAGCATATATGGTGAGTGCTGTGAAGTATGTAAACCTGGCAATTCACAGACCTGTACCCCTGGGGCTAATAATACATTATATGTTTAAAAAAAAATTGAACTAAAACAAAAACAAAAACAAAAAAGAAAAAAAATAGGGAAGCATACACAGCAAACAAATTTAACCTCTCTGAGAAAAGCACACTTTGTTCAACAGAATGTCAATAATATAAAGTATGTATAGTTAGTTATTTTTCTATCAGCAAAGCATAAAAATTTATTATCCTGATTCAGCTTTATTTCAAAATACAATTTAACATTTTTTCTAAATTATAATAGATTAGCTTTTCTGGTATTGTGTTGTTGTAGTTGTTTACAAGACATACATCAGCCATACTGAAAAGAGAGGTGGATTGTGAGGCATGTATTTTCTTCGGCTGGCACCAGGAAACATTGAAAATGAGAAGGTAGGCAGCTTTAAGGACCATCTCTCTCTCTCTCTCTCTCTCTCTCTCTCATTCTCCCTCTCTCTCTACTTCTCCCATCACTCTTGAAATGTGGAGCCATATTAAGGTTTACCAGCCAACCTAATGAAGAGATAAGGTCGGGTCAGGGAACTACCCCTGGACCAGTCAGAGGGTCACCTACGCCAAGAGAGCAGATGTTTGCTCTTAAGTAAAGATTGGATACTGTATCAGACATATCAACTACAAACACAAATATTTAGAAAATAGAAGTATAAATGTAAACAATTTAAAACACTTGTAGTTCTACCACCCAGAGGCAACTGCCATAAATACTTAAATATATTGCATTCAAGTTGCAATATAGACATGAGCATGTTCACTATTTTTTTTACCAGTTTTGAATAAGGTGATTTTATCATCTAGCTTACCTTTTATTCATATAAAAATAAATATTTTTATTTATTTATTTATAAATATTTGGTGACATACATAAATTCTGTTATTTAATGGCTGCATAAAGGGGCAGTCAAGTTTGTACACTGTAATTTACTTACTCAATCCCTTTTTGCTGAACTTCATGATATTTCTTATTTCTTTCTTCTTTTTTAAACAAAGCTCCAGTGAACAACTCTGTGGGTAAGGATTGACTTTGTATGTGTGTACGGCTTCGTTAGAATACATCACCAAACTGGAATTATTTATTTATTTATTTATTTATTTAAAGATTTTATTTATTTATTTGACAGACAGAGATCACAAGTAGGCAGAGAGGCAGGCAGAGAGAGAGGGGGAAGCAGGCTCCCCACGGAGCAGAGAGCCCGACACGGGGCTCAATCCCAGGACCCTGAGATCAAGACCTGAGGCGAAGGCAGAGGCTTTAACCCACTGAGCCACCCAGGAGCCCCAAGAATGAACTTTTTAAAGTTATTGCAAATACTACCAGTTTTACAGAAATAATTATGCCGGTTTAAGATCTTACATGTTGTATATGAAGTATCTGTTTTATCATATCTGAAGAACACCGGGTATTATGCGTTTCTCTGTATTTTTCATTTTTACAATTTACCATATTTCATTAATTATACACCCGAAATTTAAAAGGGACGATTTCTGCCATCAGATCTCTGATCCCTTCGAGATAGCTATCTCCCTACACGTTGGCCTTTTTTCAAATTTCATGGACAATACACAGGGTTCCAACGTTCTGGGGAAGAAATCTACGCTAGTTTTGATGCCTCAGTATTGGTGTCTGCCTGTGCATTGGCTCTTTCTGGTCTCTTCAAAGATGAGGAGTTTATTAAGTGAATGGATCCTCTTTGCCAGGGACAACTGTTCTACTTAGTAACATGAATTTAAGTTACATTGTAGTCTAAAGTAAAGCGTTACATTGTAGCCTAAAGTCAAGTCCGTAGAGGCTCATGTCCCTCTGGTTGGTTGGCTGTTGGTTGATCAGTGAGAGAAGAAAGTCCCTAAGTTCCCTGGGGTCTTCTGTAATGAAACGGTTGGAGTGCCAACCACCGATGGATGCCTAAGTCATCCGGACTCTAGGTCACAAGGCATCTGGAGACACAAAAAAGGCTTTGGGTCAGAGAGAGGCTATTTCCTCTCTTTTCCTTAGGATTTGTGTTGTTGTAATTCATTATTCTTCTTGGATCGGATCTCTCAGGCAAGATGTGTCTCTGTAAGCAATTGCTTACTTCTGCACACTCCTGCAGGTTCAAGGGCAGAGCAATTCCACGGCACACGAACACTGTTTCTTAATGAGCTCCGTTCCCCTCGGTATGTTCCCTTCTTCTAGTCTTCGCTACGAGGAGTTTTCCACACCAGAACTATGCTCCGGATTCCTCTCTATCTGATCTCATTTTCTTCTTATTGAACCCAGAGCTCTTTTGAAAATACTTTAATAAGTACTTTTGATCCCTTCACGTGATTCAAAGATTTCTCAGTTTCTTCCGAACACTCAGCGGACAGATTTCTGGGCGTAGCCGGTTCCACTTGGAGACGCTTTAGGCTGATGATGTCATCTGAACACCCAGGGAAAGGGCCTTCGAGCGGAGCCTTGTCAGGAAGGGTGGCTGGAAGCCGCCTGGGTCCTGTTCTTCGTTTCTCGGGAAGTGAGTCAGGGAAGACAGGATTTTCAGACCTACACTCCCTGCTTCCTGCAAATGACAATGTTCTTCAGTGAAAATACAAGCGACTTCAAGGCGCCTAGTGTGTCTGAGCCCGCGCCCTCCCGAGAGAGGTTCTTTCTTACTCGGGCAGCCCTGCGGTTCTCTGGGCGAGGCCACCCTGAGGCCACAGCACTGTCTACATCCCCAGAATCACTGCTGGGTTACCTGCGGCTGCGCGTGAGGACTCGGACTCATGCTAACCTTGCCGTGGGGACTGAACGGTCCCTCTGAGGTAGGGTCAGGCGCTAAGCGAGAGGACGAAGCCTGCGACTTCCGGACCCCATTCTGCCTTCAGCTTGCTTTGTGAGTTGCAGGATGGCCTGCAGCATTTTGGGCTTCAGAGTCCTCGTTCATAAACTGAAAGAGCTAAAAAGTTTGTCTTCCCAAGAGTGAATTAGGGTTTTAACCAGGAGGGGGATAATGCACTGAATGAAAAATAAATAAATATAAAGTTGTAAGTGACAATGTATTTTTGGATTGGGAAAACAACACTGGGGAACACCCGGGTACTTTCTGATCGTATAAACAAGGCAAACTGAGGCTCGGTAGCAGTTTCAGGGGTGAAGCCTAGGTCTTAAAGGATTGAGCGCTTGCTAGCGGGCCAAGCTACGCTGGAGGGTAAAGGCTACAGGCAGAGATCTGGAGCCCGAGGGAGGCGCATCACCTCCTTGGCTCCGCCTCCTGCTGCCTGATCTTGGGTAAATTCGCCTCTGTTCCTTTCGGCTCAAATTCTTAATTTAAGAACAAAGACAAAAACAAACAAAGAAATCCAAAACCAAAATCAAACCAAACCCCAGGATAATAATAGTATTATTACTATTCTTTTTTATTGTTATGGTTCCTTCATAGTTGGGAATATGGAAGACAAAGCATATGACACTTTCCTCAGTAAGCTAATCCTTACTGATTATCATAAATATTATCAGTGCCTGCGGGTCTAAAAGTTATGAGGTAAATTATTTGAATGCTCACCATTTAATTCAATCTGTTTCTTATTTGCTTTTGTAGGGATACATGTCAATGCCTTTCTCTTTGCAAGTTTGTTTTCAATACATTCAACATAAATATTCAAAATACCTCAGTAAAGATAATATATACAAAGCTTCAAATGCTAAAGTACTTCTCTGTTCCATTCATCAAATACTTGACTTAAAGATTTCCAACTGATTTAGACAAAAATTCAATCCAGTTTTATAGAAACCTTTTGATAATTTTTTTTAATTGTAGGACATTTGGGTTACTTTACAAAGGAGTTCTTCAAAAGCTCGGTTTTTTAAGGCTGATTTCAAATAACAAAGAAAAAATGCATATTGCCATACCAGAGTATATCCTTAAAATTTTAAATCAGCTTTGTAGGAAAATTTTGGAATTCGGTTACTGTGTACAGTAGAATTTCCCAACTTATTTGCACGTAATTATGAAGTATGAGTGCATCATATCCAATTCTCTGCTTCCTGGGCTACTTCTTTCATTAGGAACATTGTAGTTTGCCAAAATTTGCCATTGAATAATCATTGCCAAAATATGGTTTTATCTTCAATGTCAAACATTTTCACTAACTCGATGACATTCACAATAATGTCAAATGTTACACTGTCAGAAGCATGAATTTCTAAATGGTTAGCTTTGATGACTGAACTAAGGGAAGAAGCATAATTGGGATGAGCTAGTTTTTTATTTGTAGGTTCTGATGACACTGACACAAAACTTCGTATTTAAATGTGAATTTCTTCTGCTGTTTATGAAGTCACACACTAACGGCTGTGGCTTTATTTTGAATTCGGACACAAGAAATCTTGGAATAAAACGTGACTGAGGTTACTGGGGGGTGGGGGGGTAGGGTGGACATTATGGGCATTGGGGAGGGTCTGTGCTATGGTGAGCGCTGTGAAGTGTGTAAGCCTGACGATTCACAGACCTGTACCCCTGGGGCAAATCATACATTATATGTTAATAAAAATAATTTTTAAAAAGTGAATGAAAGTAACAACAGCTACTTGATCTAAACGAAAAGTCGTACCTCATGGGATGATATGAAGAGTATTTCTGTGGTTGTAAATAGAGCACAGTTTATAAACTAGTTGCTACCTTTTGAAGTAACTGCTGATGGCTCTCCAGCAGGTCCGAGCCTTCTGGTTTCCAAGCGGTCATACCACCGTGACCCCACGGTGGGCGGTCAACGCGAAGAGACACATTTTGTGCACGTTACATGTTCATCGTTAACTTTCTCGAGCAATCAAAATTCACTTATTTTTCAACAACACACATCCTTCTCAAACACTTACTGCTGCTGAAAGTGTTTATTGCAAAATTAAAAAAGCATCGTCAAACAATAAATACATACTTGTAGATTTTCACTGTACACTGAACGATGAAACAACAATACCTAAACTGTTCAAACCACTCTCTTCATGCTTCACGGACAGGACTGTCCTGCTTTTATTTCCTTCACTCATTCCACACGCACCTAAACGATAAATGACCACATTTCTCATGCTCAGTCCCCCTGCCAACTGCGACCCAGTGGCTTCACGAATTTTGCAACCGCCAGGCACCGCACAACTGAGTTCGGCACCGAGGGGTCAACGACACTAGTCCCGGAACGGACTGACACGGGGAGACAGCCGCACCTAACAACGCATGTCTGAGCACGCTTCTTTTTACCAGAAAGCTGTTTCTCCAGGAGAGGAGATCGAGTTATCATGGGTCGTCTTTCGGATTTCACCACACGTGAGAATAAGAACCCTGAGCATCGCGAGTACGTCTTACCCCCACTACGTGAGACCATGGTAGAGCTGGAAAAACAAAGGGGAGGCGCGCCAAACTCTTTACAACTTATTCTAAAGCAGCTACTATGGTAAAGTTTCATTATACAATGGAAAGTCTGGGACACATGGTAAACCAGATTGAAAATTCATAAACTAGTATTGTCCTGGGCTTGTGATTATACCACACAGTCCTGACAGGCCGTCTGCCCCTAGTCTTCCTGGTTCAATAAGAAAGAGTTATGACTTAGAGGGAAAGGCCGTGGGAAGATGGATTTTAAATACATACCAGGAAGAGTTTCTCTCAATGGCACAGGCGGTGGAGAAACCCCCGTCACGGGAAGCATTAAATCGAAGCGCGGGTGTCGTGAAGAGGACCGCAGATGGGCAAGATGAGCTCCGGGGCCCCTTCCGAGGGTTTTGTCATGGTTGCTCAGTACACTGTCATAAGCAGGTCTGAAAGGGAAGAATCAGCCCCGGGATGCTGGAATAGTTGTGGCAGATGTCAAAAGAAAAGAAAGAGTCCCTTCCATGGGTTTATATATTCTTCCAAAGGCCTTAGATGGGTTCATAAATATTGGGAGAATCCGATCATCTTTAGAGTAGCCACAGAAAGGCACAGACTATCGATCGCGAGGGACGTTAAGAGGTCACCAAACCCAGGGTTGACTGATAGTTGCAATGCGTGGCCCATAATTGATGCAAAGAAGTTTTGGGAACAGCCAAGCTTTCTGAACATCATCTATATAATGGGGGTTGTATTGCCTGCTCAATTCCACACAGACCCACAACGTCCGGCAGCTACTAACGGAGAGAAGACGATGCCAGTTATTTGCCTTCTTGTGAGATAATAGAGAAGCTCTGTAATTAGTTGAAACATGAGTGAATGTAAAATAGATGCCATTTTACGGATTATGTTTCGAATTTTCTGATAGGGTTGTTTGTATTCAAACTGTGATATATTACTTTCATTAACTTCCATTTTCTTAAAAGATTCATATCATAAAATGGTTCTCCCGGTGAACGTCTACATTCTTGCTTCTTGGCAGAGAAGCAACTGGTCAATGGCAGATCTTCTTACCCTGAATACTGCCCAGTCCCTACTGTCTTCCACACCTCTTGTGGAAGGCCTGGGCACTAAGCAGTAGAATTCTTCTTCTTCTTTTTTTTTTTCTTCCTAATCTGAAATTACCTATTTAGTTGAAACTGCAGCTACTGAGATATAAGGCATTACTGATACAAATAAACTAACCATAGCTCATGGGGGGGGGGGGGGAAACAGGCTCAAATTTCAATCATAGAAAATGCGCACTCACTAGCTCTGTGACTTTAGACAAGTGATGTAAATTCATAGGGACCTGTTTCTCCAGTTATAACATGGGAATACTAACAATTTTGCAGGGTCATGGAGGATTAAGGGAGATGATGTAACATCAGGTGCTTAGCAGGTCTGAGCACACTCCACAGGGGTATTTCCCTTCAGTTACAAGTTCTGAAAATGCTGGGGGAATTGTTCACTGTGTAGTAGAACTCAACTCCACCGACACGTTTCCAGTGGGCTCCACGCCCCAGTCACTGCTACGCACACAGTGAGGAAGAGAGGGAATTTAAAAAATGAATAGAAGGTGATGGTTGCCCTTCAGAAAAGGAATGGTTGGTTCTTAGGTGAGGCCACAACGTCCTCAGTCTGAGGCTGTGGAGCGGAGACTGACTACAGCGGGCAGGGGTAAAACGTCAGCGATGCCATCTCCGAAACAGGAAATTCCGGTCGAAGAACAGCCGGTCCATCCGCAGGCAACAGCACTCTTCCAGGATCGATTACAGGCTGGTAGCTCGAGTCACCTGGTAGAATTCCGGGAGGTGTGTCCCGGGACGCTTTGCCGACCTTCTGCTGCAAACGTCAGTCCAGGACTTAGCTAGCAGGTAGCGAAGGGGGAGCCTCGTTTCTGTCTGTCACTGAGCAGGGACAGGACAGCCCCAGTGCGCCAAACTCAGGATGAGTTCACACTCCTGCGGCATCCTGGCTCGCTTGTCACGTTCCTCGGTCACTGGGGAAGCGGCTTCGTGTCCACATTTCACCATCTGTGAGATGAAGTTGTAATTTCACGCAACACAGAGGGGATTACTACACTGCTTTAAGTTAAGGTTTGACAGAAAGCGTGCTGTCTTTACAAGCAAGAGACTATAAAATAACAAAATAATTTGTTTTTTTTAAATTTTTAACATACAGTTGATTCTCATTATGCATGGATTCCGTGTTTACAAATTTGGATACTCACTAAAATTCATGTGTAACTTCCAAATATATATTTGTGGTGATTTCACAGTCATCCCCAGACATGTGCGGAGCAGCAAAAAATTCGAGTAGCCCTGTGCACACAGTCCCAGCTGAGGCCGGACGAGGCGGCGCTCTGCCTGCCTGTTGCGACTCTCACACTGTAAATAAGTGTCCTTCCCACGGTCTATGCAATGCCATCTTTTTAACACTTTGTACTTTTTGTGGTTGATTTCATCTGTTTAAAACGGCCCCCAAGGGCGGTGTGGAGATGCTGTGTCTGTTCCTAAGGACGAGAAGGCTGTGAGGCACCTTATGGAGGGAACATGCAGGTTGGACAACTTTCATTCAGGCACCGCTACAGGGCTGTCGGCTGTGAGTTCATCGTCAATAAATCACAATATATAGGTGTCTTTAAGTAGAAACACACATAAAACCAGGTTCCATATCGGTCATTTGGTGACTATGTGGCCGAGGCTCACAGGAACCTAACCCTACGTTTCTCTAGGGGCAACGGTCACTGTTTGCTAATTCAGGGTTCCCAGCCACTTAGAGGACGTACCTACTGCAAATAATGGGAATCAGATATACCTATTACTGGATATCTTGATTTTTTTTTTCCTTAGAAAAATCACATCCAGAGAAGAGGGGAGTTTATCGATCGTTTAAGCCAACTCTTTCCTTTTACCTTCAAGAATATGACAGCATAGCGATGCAGCTTGATTTTGGCCCCTTAGTAAGAGGGCAGGTCCGGGAAGAACTGGACTAAAGCAGGTGCCTCAGCCCTGCGCCCTTCCTTCTACCAAACACTCTGGTGGCCTAGAGACCACTCCAGTGCTCCTGGGAAAGCAGGGGTGAGTGACTGCTGTGAGAGGCGCAGTGTAGGAGGGTGAAGTAAAAGACTGGCTCCCCACAAGGCTTGAGCCGTAAGGTCCATGCCCAGCGGGGCTGATTCCTTTGATCATGTTAGATGGTGGACGGCATTTCTCATGTTTCTGAACTTGAAGAAACAGGAATTCTTGAGCCATGTTTGTGGGTGTTATACTCTGTGGTAAAAGACCTTTGTGATCTGTATCAGGATTAAATGAAGTCAACACTACAAGAAAATTTTTCTTTTAAAATCTTCACTATTGGGCACCTGGGTGGCTCAGTTGGTTAAGCAAATGCCTTTGTCTGAGGTCATGATCCTTTAGTCCCGGGATCGAGTCCCGCATCAGGCTTCCTGCTCGGTGGGGCGTCTGCTTCTCCCTCTGACCCTCCCCCTTCTCATGCTCTCTCTCTCTCTCAAATATATAAATAAAATCTTGAAAAATAAAATAAGATAAAATCTTTGCTATTATCCCAGGCATGTTTTATGGGATCAAGTCAGTTGATCTTAGGGGCAGCTAACACATCTTTGTTCTTTGGTACACTTTCCTTTATACTCCTGAAGACTGAGCACAAGTCATTTACTTTAAGACAAGAGAGATTTGGTTAATGTTTAAGCCAAACTAGGCGACTAAGAGAAAAGATGAGGCCCAGGGAGTGAGCTCCCTAGAGAACGCGGAAAAGCGTAAAGGTGACCCTGCCCTGAATAATGTCATTGAATTCAGTGAACACTTGGGGACCTACTAAGTACAAAGTGTGTTGCTTTGTGCTCCGGTATTTTCTCTCGAGGGTTATACTGTGGTTATATCGTTAACAGTCCCAAATTCATCCCGACTGCCACTCAGTCTGGGCCTGATCACCTAAGAACAACAAATAAGCATAATCTACTCAAAATCATAGTCTATTCAACATTTCTCTCAGCACCTTCCTTTTTTTCTTGTACTTGAAAATATATTTTCTAGAAGCACAAACAGCTGATCTACCAAGTAGTTTCTCAGTGTGGAAACTCAGTGTCTATGGATAAGAGTCTGGAGTCCAGCTCCTTGGCTCAGGTTTGGGGAAAGATCAACCGGATCTGTTCCTTGCCTTCTGGACACTTCCATTCCTCGCCCTGGGGTAATCTTTGGCAATACATGGAAGGCAACAAGTAGCCCAACTGCAGGTGCACTGAGAAAATACGGCGCAAATTTAGAGTCAAGTTCTGCATTACTTTATCATCACGTTTTCTTCTAGTCGGTATAATTTATTGAACGTTACTAAATGCTACTGGCATCACTTTATCGACAGACTTCAATTCTCTGAGTAACGGAAAAAAGAGCATTAACCCTGAGCATTTAACGTAAGTCAGATACTGCTCTGGACTCTTCTATATGTTAGCTTAGGTAACTATCATAGGAAATAGCCCAAGGGGGTATTTTTCTCTCCCTCCGATAGGTAAAAAGAAACAAATAGATTATGTAATTTTTCTAAGGTCACTAAGTAATGGAACCAGCATTTATATCCAAGGTTCTCTTGATTCAAATACCATCGTCTTTTCACTGTACCCCATGGACTCCCCCTCTGCTCATCTGTTTCCCATGTAGGACCCGGGATTCCAGGCATTGTTTCTCACTGTGCGATCGGACCATGCGCGTCACAATCACGTGCGATACTTCTCAATGACGTGAATTCCTGGACCGCACCCCTGAACCATGGGTCAGAATCCAGTGGGCGAGGTCCCAGAGTTTGCCCGGTTAACAAGCTTCCCGAATGCCTTTCCCGCACTCCGAAGTTGGAGAGACAGTGGTCTACACAGCGCGTACGCCCCAGGGGGCGGGACAGTGGTCTACACAGCGCGTACGCCCAAGGGGGCGGGACAGCGGTCTACACAGCGCGTACGCCCCAGGGGGCGGGACAGCGGTCTACACAGCGCGTACGCCCCAGGGGGCGGGACAGTGGTCTACACAGCGCGTACGCCCCAGGGGGCGGGACAGTGGTCTACACAGCGCGTACGCCCCAGGGGGCGGGACAGTGGTCTACACAGCGCGTACGCCCAAGGGGGTGGAGAAATAGAGCTCGCCACCAACCCTGCACGCAAGGTCCCGATATTTATCGCAGGTGCTGTCCGTGTCCTGTCCGTGTCCCTTGCACCTTGCCCTTGTCCCTCAAGATGGCCAGCTTCATGTGTCTGCATGACCTTCCCTTGGGGCTTCCCCCCAAGTCTCAGCTGGGACTCTGCTTCCGTACTTGATAGACAAGAAGTACCAGGGGACTAAGTACCCCTACTCTACCGCCCTTCTCCGGTAGCTCCTATCCAGTGACTGGCTCCAGCAGGCGTCTAAGTCCTCCTGACTCCTTGGGTAGATACTTCTGAGGTTTGCGCTGTACGCTGTTTGCCAGAGATCCCCTGGGTAAGTTCCAGTCAACCATGGTAGTATCTGGCTTCTCAGGCTGCACCTTCTTTGCGACATTTTCTTCCTTGCCCTTATCCCCCCACTTTTCCATCAACATTTCCTGTTTGCCTTTACATACTGCTCACATTTGAATCTTTGTCTCTGGGTCTGCTTCTGGGGAATGGAAAACCAGACAATGAAAGTAAGCAGGAGAGTCTGAGGTTCTCAGCTATCTCAGGATGTGAGTTCAGGAAGGTTTGACAGGAGGTGCTTTTCAGAACTTCTCGCCTGATGTAAAGGTCATAGAAGGACCAAGTCCTGGTTGAAATCTATCCCCAGGTGGATATGGCTTTTTGGAGGGGGCAAGGAGTTTCAAGAACACGATGGTCTCTCTGCACTCGCTATCAGCTGACGCCTCCCTATTCACCCCTACAATAGAATCTGGCCCATTGAATAGTTGTGTAATTATTTTCCTGTTTCCATCTGTCATGCCCAACCCCTGCATTACATTCCTGATACTTATTACTATATTATTAAATGTTTTGTAAAAACATATGTGGTACCTCATTCTTTTTCAGTTAGATTTCTTTCTGCTTCCCCCAATAAATTATCTTTGCAAAATAGTTTCCATGACTGTTATTTAAATTTCAAGTGCTATTGCTTCCTTTCACAAAGTCAGATCCATTTGCAACCTTCCAACTTTGTTTTCTATCTGTAATTTCTGGAGACACAACCAAACCGCAGCCTTCTTTGAGTCTAGTGGGCCGATCAAATATTTGAATTATCACCAGTAACAATTATTACCAGTGTTATAGAAAGATCTCTTTGATCCTGTCTCCTTTGTGCCACCACTTAAAACTCAAAAGACTTTAAAAATATTACCTCTTTTTCCCACTATTCACTTTTCCAAGACTAAAAATGTTGTTGTTCTTAGACCTGTTCCTTTGGCTATGATTCAAGTTGACGTTGGAGGAACGGTCACTATTAGTGATGCACTTGTACTAAGAGGTAAATCATCCTTCAGTTGTCAGGTCCCACCCGGCTTGAGGATACTCCTGTGACACAACCACTGCATATCTGGATTCTGGAACAGGCAGAACAAGGCAAGGGGAGAGGATGTATTGAGGGTTCCCCTAAACTGACCGTGAACCACTCGGAGGTAACATAGGCTACCATCTTGCTTTAGAATCCAGGGAGTATGGGTGATGGTGGAAAGACCTGTCTGTGCATGTGGGCGATGGTGGAAAGACCTGTGCACAGACCTGGCCCCCAGCACAACCGCGGAGTCTGGATATGAATGGTAGAGCTCTGAAAGAGACTGGCCTGGTTTCAATATCAAGCTCTGGTCTTAGAGCCCCGCAACGTGCAGTAAGTTGAGGCTCAGGAAAATGAACTACAATCTGGGGAACATATGAAGAATGATCAGGGAGTGATTTATAATTCTCTTCTTGGCAAAGACAACAGAGTTGGGTGAATAGCAATATACAGAGAGTATCTATCTTGTCCTCTCGTGGTCTGTAATAGCGTTTTTTTCTTGCAGCATTTAGATACCAAATTCAGGTGTCAATTATCATGATGGCCTCCATGTTCACTTAGTGAAGTTCCAGACCTTCCCTGAGTCACTGAATTCTGGAAGTTGTCAAGGCCAAAGAATTTTGCCTAAATGAAGCTTGCATTACTTTTTCCTCCACATAATTGTAAAGATTTAGTTACTCCCATCCAGCTGGAGTTAAGATATTATTCAGTCACACTATCTTGAAAGCATTCTCCATAAACTGACTAATGATGAATTCGTAATAAATAAAGCTCCAGAGAAGATGAGGTACACATTCCCTAAATGTTAGACTCCTCTTCTACGGTCACTAGAAGAAGGACGTCTTATGAAAACTTACTTTTTACCTCAATTGCTGGGAAGAACCCAGGTGTTTTAATTGATGGAGGAAGGAAAATAAGTCTTCTTTTCTTATTTAAAAAAAAAAAAAACAGCTTTAAAAGGCGCAAAAAAAAAAAAAACAGCTTTAAAAGGCGCAAAGGATTTTAAAAGCCAAAACTAAACTATCAAGTCTGTTCAAAAAGATTAAGTCCGATAAAGGGTTAGTATCCAAAATATATAAAGAACTTATAAAATTCAACACGCAAAAAATGAATAGTCCAATTAAAAAATGGGCAGAAGACACGAATAAACATTTTTCCAAAGAAGACATGCAGATGGCCAACAGACATGAAAAGATGCTCAACATCACTAAACATCAGGGAAATGCAAATCAGAACCACAATGAGAGATCACCTCACATACGTCGGAGTGGCTAAAATCAACAACACAAGAAACAGCAGGTGTTGGTGAGGGTGTGGAGAAAGAGAAACCCTCTTGCACTGTTGGTGGGAATGCAAAGTGGTGCAGCCACTGTGGGAAACAGTATGGAGGCTCCTCAAAAAGTTGAAAATAGAGCTACCCTCTGACCTCACAATTAAACTAGTAGGCATTTACCCAAAGAATACAAAAGTACTAATTTGAAGGGATGCATGCACCCAATGTTTATAAGAGCATTATCTACAATAGCCAAATTATGGAAACAGCAGAAGTGCCCATCGACTGAAGAATGGGTAAGGAAGATATGATACACACACACACACACACATAAATACACATATATACATATACATATATATAGGAATATTACCCAGGCTTAAGAAAGAATGAAATCTTGCCATTTGCAACAACATGGATGGAGCTAGAGAGTATAATGCTAAGTGAAATAAGTCATTCAGAGAAAGACAAATACCATATGATCTCACTCATATGTGGAATTTAAGAAACAAAACAAAAGAACAAAGAGAAAAACAAAGAGAGAAAGAGAGAAGCAAGCCAAGAAATAGGCTTTTAACCATAGAGAATAAACTGAGGGGAGGTAGGTGTGGGGGGGGATGGGTGAGACAGGTGATGGGGATTAAGGAGTACACTTGTCTTGATGAGCACTGGGTGATGTAGGTAAGTGCTGAATCACTATTTGTACACCTGAAACTAATATTACATTGTATGTTAACTATATGGAAATTTAAATAAAAAGAACTGGAAGAAATAAATAAGTAAATTTCCTGATCCCAGGGAAAATGGAATTGATTTTAAATAATTAATGCCCATTTCTCCCATTTCATAAACTTTCTGGTCATTTAACCCATTAGAGAAACATTTATGTTTGTTTGGTAATTTGGTGCGTTTTCTCAAGTCATTTGGTTCAACGATTAGACCCAAAAGGAAGGAGAAGGGACATAATTCTGCTAAATGAGCTTCTGTCTCTTTGTAGAAACGTTTGTTTACAACTTGCTGGGACTTGGTTGGGTGACAGTTATGGATATGGATTCTTGGTGCCTTGAACTAGTTCCTTCCCAGAAGTCTGTGCTTCCTCACGGGCCTGCTACTTGACGTGTCTCCACATCCCAACCATCACAGAACAGTTTCCAGTCCCAACCTCAGTGATCGGTTGATCATCGTTTTGAAGATTACACAGTGGTTTCAATCACTTTGTACAAGAACCTTGCGAGAAAATGTTCTGGGTGAATTATATTCCAGTATAAAAGGATTGCAGTACAAAGAGGGATTAAAGAGAGACTGTCTGTCATGTCCTCGGTCTGATGGTTCGTTTGAGCATTAGATAAAATAAGCTTGGGAGAACGTCTGGCAGATAGGAAATTCTCAACAAATGCTGGTTTCCTTACCTTTTCTCCAAGCTTTGGAGTTTGATCCAAAAAAATGCCAATGACACGTTATTTTGAATGTTGTTATTTAAACTAAATTTCACGTGAGATCAATAGTATTTAAATGAGAAGAAATTATAAAATAGCTTCTTTTTGTCTGATTATAAAAGAAATACTATGGCCAATGGATAATGTTTGGAACAGAAGGAAAGTGTAAAATGGCACATAAATGTCACCAGAGACTCTACAATGATCGACAAGTTGTTGTGTGGGCTTTTCGTTGCTCACTTTTGTCTTTCTTTTCTTTTCTCTCTTTCTGAAAAATTGGGGTCACAATATTTTATACTCTGGTTTCTGTACTTGTGAATACATCATTAATATTTTCAGGTTATTGAATATTCTTATTTTTAACAATTGCATAGTCTACCATTTTGTGACTCTATTATTCATTTAACGAATCTTTAATTTTTAAATATTTAGATTATTTCTGGTGTTTACTCAATTATAAATAACAATTTGATAAAAATGATTATTCATGAATCATTGCTGATTATTTAATTAGAATAAAGTTCTAGAAGTTTTGACATTAAAGAGTATGCATACGTTCAAGAGTCTTACAACATGTAGGTAAGGGGCGCCTGGGTGGCTCAGTGGGTTAAAGCCTCTGCCTTTGGCTCAGGTCATGATCTCAGTGTCCTGGGATCCAGGCCCCCATCGGGCTCTCTGCTCAGCGGGAAGGCTGCTTTCCCCTCCCTCTCTGCCTGCCTCTCTGCCTACTTGTGATCTCTCTCTGTGTCAAATAAATAAACAAAATCTTTAAAATAATAATAACAAAATAAATAAAATTTTAAAAAGAGTATATATGCGTTTACGATACCCAGAGTTGTACCAATTCATATTCCTGCCTGCAATGTATGCAAAGGCTCATTTTCCAAGAGGAGAGCATTTCAAAACCAAATAAACAATAACTAGAGAGAATTCAACGCAGAGAATAAGGAAGTGGTAATGCGAACCGATTTTCTTCTCCCACCACACATCCGAGTGGCTGGTAGAACGCTGCAGGAGGGGAGCCGAAGAGACATCTTCTACACACACCAGGTCTAGGGCAAATTCTTGAGAGAAAGAAAGAAAAGCAGCGTGTCGAAGGGTTTGGGCCCTCAGCTGGTAAAATGGCATGGCAGGAGGGATGATATGCGATTCTCTGCATGCTGTCACGTAGCTCCTTCCCTTCCTTTTACCCACAGAAAATGTCAGGATTTGGACTGCGTACAGCTCGGGATATATGGGAATGATGTTCCCCACATGGCTGAAGGGAAGTGGCTCAGACACGCGCATTCCTGCGGCCAGCTGAGCGGTGTGGGCTTGGAGCATTCCTGTAGGTTTGAGGCAAGATGGCCACAGGGGTGGTGCAGCCTGAGGCTGGTTTGGAATTGCTCTCCAGGTGTAGAATGTTGAAGCAGTTTTGAGCAGGAAAATTGGTTTCCGGACACATTGGCTATCTTTCTATAGGGGTTGGTCACACCATCTTTCTTCAAATACTATTTTTTTAGGTTATTGAAAAGATACATGTCAGTTGTACTTTCAAGTATTTTTAGAAAATTTCAACAAAGAAGAATAAAGATCTTTCATTAGCTTGTCACTTAGAGATAGGGTATCATTATTTCCTTTACTTCCTATTTTTTTTTAATGTCCTTGTGTTTTTTTCACATAATGAAAGCCAATTGTATGCACAGTTTTATGTCTTACTTTTTTCACTTACATACATTATTGTAAGACATTGTGACATTTTTATGCCATAAAACATTCCTTAAAAACTTGTTATTTAATAGACATCTAACACTTCATATCAATATATGCTAAATTATTTAAAATTCTCCCATTGTTAAAATCTTTAATTTGCTCCTGTTATTTTAGTAATATGTGTAACACAATGATGAACATCTTCTAACAGAAACCTTTGCTACATTTCCGATCAACTCCCTAAGGTACATTTTTCTAGAAACATATATTTATTATTTCTGAAAGAAGGAAATTTGATGACTAAAGCCGGAGCCAAAAAGCTTATTGTTCTCTGTTTTCATTTACTTTCTGCCCATGTGTTATAGGGCCATCTTTTCCTTATGGGCTCTCTTTTTTGTTTGTTTTAAAATAATGGGCATTCTGTCAATGACCGCCCAGCTTCTAGATGATTCTTCCAACTCAGCTCTCTCAACCTGACTGCTCGTTATGTCAACCCCCCACAGTCATTCGCCAGGCCTAAAACTTTCCCCATGGACTGGGCTCCTTTCTGAGCAGACAACTCTCTGATTCTCAAGTTTCTCCAACTACCCCTGACACATCCTGCTTGGATGCTGTGGCTGCTTCCTGGAATGCAGGCTCTTCTCCTGCAGATCTTGGATTTGGTCCCCACTTGTTTCACCTGCCTGTAACGGGACACCATAGGTGTGGTCCCCCCCCCCCCGAGCCTTCACCCTTGCACTGCTCTCTAATCCTGCCCAGCAGGAGACTCACACCTGCATCACATCTACACCGAAGTCGAAGAGAAAAACACGCTGAACCATGTCCAGAGAGTCAGTGATCGCAAAAATCATGGCAGTGGTTGAAATTTATGAGTGATCACTCTTGAAGATGAAAGCAAAGAGAAGTAAGGCTACCGTGCCCTGGAACCCCACAAGAAGCACGTGAACTCTACTAACTGGAGTCTGAGGTTTCGTGTGAAGAGACAGAGGTTCTGGGTTTCAATCATGTGACTTTAGGAAAACAGTTTCATCTTCTTGGGGGTCCTTCTACCACACAGAAAGGAGAGGTTAATATTCCCCCACTCCCTCACTATCGCAATGTAATCTGCACAAACATAAAATCTCATATCGGTGTTTTGTATTCTTCAGAGGAAAAGCAGTTCACAGATGGCCATTATTCCTAAAACTAGCACTCACAAAAATCTGGTGTTGCATTTGGCACTATTGACTAAATACATGACAATAATCTATCATTGGCATAGAAACTGCTTAAGGACACGACGCGTGTCTAGAAGTACCTCTCCTTTAAGATCCGTCCCGCTAGGGTACCTCAAGTCCCCCACCCCCAACCCCTTTACCCTCCACCTCTTCCCTCCCCACTGCTTAGCTCACTGGCTAATGTAGCCATGTTCTTGGCTTGAGGTCCCCGCCAGCACGACACCACATGACATCTCATTATACTGAAATCTCAGGCATCAGTTATTCATTCTAATAAAGGTAGAAATCTTTCTCTCCGAGCTGAAGCTTGTATCATTAGAATAACTAGCACTTTGCAGAGCTTACAACCTGTAATCCTCACGATGACCCCTTTGAAAGAGGCATGATTCTGTTTCTAGTTTTACAGATGAAGAAACCGAGGCCGAAAGGGAGCCGAAGTATGGCCCAGCTGAGACCACACAAACCCCACAGACCGGGAGGCTCCGAGCTTTGCGGCAAATGCCAGTCACTGCCCGTGGAAGAAGCCATTTTCGCGTGTAGTTTGGCACTACGCATCCCACCTGGAAATTAGAACTAGGTGGTAACGTCAATGAAGAAAGTGTTCAGCTCTAGGTTGATAGACTCTTCCTTTTCTGGGGGGAGTGAAACAGGCTGAGGCTTTTGGGGCTTGGCGGCTTTGGTTTCGGCTGGTAAGATGTTGCGCATTTGCTGTGGACATTGCCCAGGGACTAGGCCTCCTAACGCGGACACACCGATCACACTGGAGTCAGGGGTTTGGAACTGCAACCTCTCTTTTCCTGTTTCAGATCTGGTCTCTCTTTCTGTGGATTTTTTTTTCCTTCATTCACTAGATACGTGCTCTTTTACATTTCTCAGACCTGAAGAACCAACTCCGCCAGGTGAATTTAATTTATTACTCTGCGGACCACATCACTATTACGTCTCTCCTCCTTTTTATTTTCAAACGGGTAGCATTTCTACTGAAACGTTTGTGGGACTAGTCTTTACAGAAAAACAATCTTTTGTTCAACGGTGCTTTCAGACATGCTCTTAAAAAAGAAATTAGTGGGTATGAAAATACATCCAAAATATCTCTATATGTGATTCATGTACTCAACATTTTTCTTTTCTTGGCTAAAATGTTGAGGCCAAAAAATTGTGTATGCTAACTGAAAATTATTCAAACATTTTTCTAAGTTTGGAAGTAACTAATCTCAGTAGAGCTTTGGGACAGTACTACGGGCAGACGCCCAGAGTGTGTCTGAGTCTATGTTGCCGATGAGTCGGCTGTAGACTGAGTTCTCAGGAAATCTTCAGAGCCTACCGAGGACCTGTGCCTCCCTGAGTAAGTGCCCCCACCCACAAGGAAATGGACTGAGGGAGCGTGTGGGGCAAAGATAAGCCAAATGAGCAACTGAGGTCCAAAATACGACACCAAAGAGCAAGACCAGAGTCTTTTGAACCTAAAATTATTAGCACTATTGATATATTTTTCTTTCCATTACTTTTCAAAAATGCACACTTCGACAAACTGGTTTGACCACGCACACATTTGTTTGTTACCCTATAGATATCTGGTAGTCCTTAGACATCAGGACTACCCTCTTTGAGGACCTAGCACATCCCCTCTGCTAGGGGAGAGTCGTCCTCAAATGTCAGCATCCACGGGGCTTACCTGAGCAGGTCGTTAAAACGCAAATCCCCTGAGCCACTGCCAGAGATCTGGATCTATTTGTTTGGGGAGGTGCCCAGGCATCTTCCTTTTAACAAGATTTCAGGGTATTCTAGTGTAAGTGCCTCTTTGGATGCAATTTGAGAAGCAACTTTGCAACATATAAGAAAGGATGAGGCCACGAGCAGGGGTAGAAAGATAGAAGAGACCTATTTATTCCTCAGTAAACTTCAAACTAAAAAGAAATATAGATTTTAACGTTATTGATAAATGATAATAATAACAGTTGTTATATGCCAGGCATCATTTTAGACTATGTTTGTATATTGGTTCAATGAATCCTCATCGATATCATTACTCCCATTTTACAGTTGAGAAGACCAAGGTTCGTAAACACTAGCTAATGTGTCCAAGGGCAGGGACCGAGACCAGGCTCATTCCATAAACTAGCCCTTATTTCCTGCCCTGGACAATCTCACTAATTCTACATAAACCACAATATAAGGCAACCCATCGTAAGCGTTGTGAGAATGACACACCCAAACTCCTTTGATGTGTCTGATGGGAAAGAAGCTTAAATTTAGTAAGTGCTTACTGAATGCCACAATCCATGTATTGTTTAAACTTAATCTTCATTGCCCAGGTATAACACATCATTCCATTTGGCCTTCGGTTTCCTTTATATAAAGGCGCAGTAAAATGCCTTGTTCCACAGGGGTCTTGAGAGGATTGAATATGCCAGGTCATGTAAGGTATCGAATACGGCGCCCGGCAGCAAACACTGGTAAATCTTAGCTACTGCTGTTGTCACTCTCACCTTTGATAGTCGAGGACTCTGAGGTTGATGCAAGTTACAGAACTTGGTCACGGTAACCCACGAGCAAGGTGTGGTGTTCAAACCCTTTTCCCTCTGACTGCCCCGTACATTCTGCCAGCACACAGCCTCAGGGGGAAGAGAACACCCTTTCGGGGTGATAATGTGGAAAAGCTTCACGGACAGGATGGCCTTGCAGCATAGGTAGAGCTTCAAGGGCAGAGCCAATGGGAGGACACTCCAATTTTTGCCTGAGTTATTTAACCTTACTGAAAGTATAATTTAACAAAACCCCAACCTCTCAAGACTTCAGCCTTCAGAATTTCTGCCAAAACAAATCTCAGGCAGATTAAAGAAAAATATCCCTGGATTCCTTCAAGATATGTGAAGTGTCCAGAGCAAGCTTGCATATTCAGAGTAGAACCGAAGACTGTAGCACCAGATGGCTGCGGCAGATGGGACACAGTGTCCCATGAGGTGGGTGCAGACACCCGCACGGGCTTGGTGTTAACATGAGCTTGCAAAGGATGCGCTCCCTGGGGCAGAGCTGCCACAAGCCCTTCTGGAGGAAACTCATAGCCCTTGGAGTTACACCCACAGAGTTCAAATGTCTCGTCCATGAATTGTCCCTTCTGGGCCAGTCCATTATGGAAGAAAGCCAGGACCCAGAAGCCTGGGGACATGGGGACATGGGTAAAATCAAGGGGCCAAATGAGTGGGAAGGGTTTCTCCAAAGTCACGCAGCTGGAGGCAGGGCCAGGGCTGGAGCCTGCTGTCATGGCTCCCAGGCCCGTCTGTGTTCCTTCCCAGCCACCACCCTGTCAGCCCCGAGACCTCTCCACAGAAGGGTGGTTGGCAGAGAGCACCTCAACTCTCCTGCCCCCCAGGGAACCCCGGAAAGAAAGTGCTTTAGAAAGTTCCCTTTTCTGGGGAACCCTCCTACACTGTTGGTGGGAATGCAAGCTGGTGCTGCCACTACGGAGTTTCCTCAGAAAGTTGAAAATAGAGCTACCCTATGATCCAGTCATCGCACTACTGGGTATTTACCCTAAAGATACAAATGTAGTGATCCAAAGGGGCACGTGCACCCAAATGTTTCTAGCAGCGATGCCCACAATAGCCAAACTATGGAAAGAGCCCAGACGTCCATCCACAGATGAATGGATAAAGAAGATGTGGTATATATACAATGGAACACTATGCAGCCATAAAAAAAGAAATGCAATCTTGCCATTTGCAACGACGTGGATGGAACTAGAGGGGATTGTGCTGAACGAAATAGGTCAACTGGAGAAAGACAATTATCATATGATCTCCCTGATATGAGGAATTTGAGAGGCAAAGTGGGGGGTTTGGGGGGTAGGGAGGGAAAAACTGAAACAAGATGGGATCGGGAGGGAGACAAACCATAAGAGACTCTTATTAATCTCACAAAACAAACTGAGGGTTGCTGGGGGGAGGGGGGGTGGGGATATGGACACTGGGGAGGGTCTGTGCTATGGTGAGTGCTCTGAAGTGTGTAAACCCGGTGATTCACAGGCCTGTACCCCTGGGGCAAATAATACATTATATGCTAATAAAAATAAATGAATAAATAACCTTGCATGTGAAGAAAAGAAAAAAAGAAAGCTCCCTCTTCTGTCTCCCTAGAAATCCTGTGACCTCCTCTCCCTCCTCGGGACACCGCCTTTGTTTTTGCATCCGTCTGGTAACGCCCTCATCTCCTCGGCTCACTCACGCATCCATTGGTTTAACAAGCGCCTCCGAATCCCCTGTCACGCGCCGGGCACGGCTCTGGCTTCTGTGGAGAACGACCTGCAGAAAGAAGCGGACAACCTCTACCTACACGGAGCTGACGCTTCAGGGAGCTGAAGGGACCATCGCGGACAACCTCTACCTACACGGAGCTGACGCTTCAGGGAGCTGAAGGGACCGTACGATACGACGGGTTTGCTGAAACTATGGTACGTTGGAAACAAGTGCGAAGGAGAAAACAAAGAGGAATGGCCACGGGAAGTCGACGGGAGGGTGACCGCAGTGCGCGATCCGGAGTCTAGTAGCTAGTGAGGGCCTCCCTGAGAAGGTGGCTCTGGGAGAGGCCACCCCGCGCCCAGAGGGCACAGTTTTCCAGGCAAAGAGCAGCCGAGCAGAACCCGAGGTGAAGTGTCCCGGGCCATGGGAGGAGCAAACAGGCAGGTGACAGAGGGGTTGTGGCTTTGCTCTCGAGTGTCTTTGGGGATGTCAATGAGGAGTTTCAAGCAGAAGAGCCCCTTGATGCGCCTGGAGGGCTTTTGGTTCAATGGAATGTTTATTAAAGCAAACTGTGTGGAGACCGGAGAGAGGGACCGAAATGCCAGATTGATTTCTTGTGATTGATGTGCCTTAAGTTTTAACAGGGTCACCTTGGCCATTGTGTAGAGGGAGGCTGAAAGGGACCGAGTGGCAGCAGGAGGCCTGTCAGGAGGCCGCTGGGATCACCCAGAGCTCCTGAATCGACTACCGCCAGCTGGTATTTGCTGTTATTTTTCAATGCTGATGGTTGTTCCCTAACCTCTCTTTCCTATGCTCTCTAGATTTTCCTTCCTCAGCATCACATGCATGAAACATACCCCATTACGCAGTCTCACCACTCCACGTCCCTGCTCATTGTGAACAATGACAGCTCTGACACAAAGAACCACAGGTGAAACTTAGTTGACAGAATGGTAACTACTTCATCCTGGTTCTCTCAACACCCACTCCAGTCCCCTTTTCATGTGTCTTCCTGTACTTCAGAGGCTGGGAAAAGTGGAAAATAGAACGATATTTTCCAGATCTCCTTAGAGCTCTCTCTGGTTTCCAAGGTGATTTGAGTTCTAGCAAGGAGACACACCACTGCAAGGCTTGGAGGCAGAAATGAGCAAGGGGAGGCAAGCAGAGAAAGATGGGATCTCCTAGGAAACATGGTGGGGAGCCCAGGGGTTGTCCATCATGCTTTCACAGGTATCGGCTGCTGAGCGATAAGGCAATGGCAGAGAGGCCCCAAAATATCATTTCTCCTGGATGCATGTCCTGGACAGGTACCGCCAAGCGTGCTTCCTTGGCCCTCTTAGAAATTCCATAAGCTTCCAATACCCTGTAATGAAGCCTTTTTGATTGAATGAGTTCACGATGGCTGCAGGAGAGTCAGCCATCTCATCTGACTTTTGGGCTTTGGGAAGGAGAGGGAAACAAGAGCGATTTACAGTGTTCTGCTCCAATTCCAAGACTCCCTGGAAATTCCTCATGGAAAATTTCATTTCCAACTCATTAGTCATAAAAACTTAGTCACATGGCCACACTTACTTTCAAAGAAAGCTTGGAAATGTAGAGGTTTACCTGGACACTTTTCCATCTCATTAATAAAGGATTTCTGTTAGTAAAGACACAGAAAAATAATGGGTCATGGACAGTCAGCTTGCAGCCACTGCCACAAAGAGTATGAATTCTTTTCACGCTCCCAATACATGTCATTAGATGGCTTTTCAGAAATGTTTACACTCTCATTACCATAGAAAATGAAAAACGTAACATGGGGAAAATGTACAAGTCCAAATGTTTAATTGTATCCATGAAATTGTCTCCTTGCATCAGTAAAATTTTTCAACAACTATGTGATTGCCTAAAATATGCCAGGCTCTGTTCTAGAAACTGAGACAGACGGACAAAACACTGAAAGATCCTTCCTTGCGCTGATGGAAATCATCCCCACAGGGACTGCATTTTCTTTGCTATAGAGCTCTTAGGGTGGGTCCATTCAACACTGACGATTGTCAACCAGAACCGTGACTTGGGTTTAAGAATGGTCCATCTAAAGCGTTCCTTCTTACGTCCGTTGTTGGAATGCGGCCCGCGGTCTGCCGGAGCTGCAGAGGAACTGGGAGGCTCAAGGTCTGTTGCCAGGATGTGCTCGCTCGCACGAGAACCCTTCCTGTTCTCCAAGGTGCGACAGGCTTAGGGGTGAAGAAGGGAAGAGCCACGGGGAAACTGCCTCGTCCGAGGAGGTGATCCCGTTCACGAGGTCCACGAAACTAGCCGTGTGGGGGGACCTGAGAGGAAGGGGCAGCGGGACTGGAAGCGAGAAGGTGGGAGAGCCCGGGTGAGCTGCGGGGGGCGTCAGCAGGCTCGGGGGACAGGATCCCAGTGGCAGCAGGTGAGCCCCGTGGGGAAAGGGCCCGGCCATGCGGCCGGATGAGAGAGTCGCAATTTTATCCTGTTGGTCGTGGAACTTATCAGACACCTCGGAACAGGGACACGTTATCAGAGCGAAAGAAAGGACGAAGGCAGAGCCGTCAGCGCGTCGCCGGCAGCTAGTAAACACGCCAACATGCTGGCTGTGGCGATACTTGTTTTTGTAAATGAAATTTTTGTGGAGTTGTGTTTTTTTTAAGACTTTAAGTAAGCTCTGCACCCAGTGTGGGGTTTGAACTTACGACCCTGAGATCAAGAGTCACCGACTGAGCCAGCCAGGGGCCCTGACGATAAATGTTCTTATTCCTTGATTATAAGCACGGCCGCGGCAGCGGTGGGGAGGCAGAAGGAGACAACGTGAAAAAGAGGATCTGGAGAGCCACAATAGCTGTGGGAGGAAGAAGACAGAGAAGAGACATAACCAGGAGGACAAGGCAGGGCTTACTAGGAGAGGAGGCAGAAACGACGACATGGGAGCCTGGGCACGTGGCAGGCCCACGCACTGATGAAGGACGTACAGGCAGGGAACACGTTTGCAGGGGAAGAGGAGCTGCCTTGAGGACATCCAGATAATGATGACCCGTCATGTCTCCCTCTGTTATTCTACACCTACACCACCAGTGGCTTGTCACTTGAAGGAACCTGCTGGATTCAGCATCTCTGTTGGAACAATATGGTGACAAGATCCCTGGCCACATCTTTTCCTGCAGACTGAGCATTATTTTCTACTGGCTTGGGGAACCTTTTAGCGAATGTACCAGAGGAAGCAGGACACCTGCTTGGGATCCTCTCATGGCTGCTTGTCACGTGAAGATGCTCACAAAATCAAGTGTATGATCCATTTGTCCTCTGCTCTCGTCGGGAGTGGCGGGTGAGGAAACAGAAGAGCAGTGACGGCTCTCGCCTGGCCGCGGGGGCGGAGAGGGTGCCAGGGATATGCCCACCTGGAGACAGATCTATATTTATACCAGCTATTTTGTGAAAGCAGGGGGCAGTTAGAAATTAAATACACATCATTAAATTCTGTTTTACTTGCAGCCCATTTATTTTTAGGTCCAGTGTAACTGCTTTCAGACCGGGAGCTTGCCGAGTTAGTTCTGGTGTTGGCTCTGCACCGGGACCTGTTCAATGGGACCCAACTCTGGGTCCAGGGAAAACAGTGTCCTGCTTCCTCTGGCACCCAAGGGGGTGAAAAGTGAAGCCCACCCCAAAAAGAGGAGAGTTAATGTTGTGGCACTTCTGTGAAGCTGTCCCTCACTCGCCCAGGCCACCTGATTACGTTAAACCCAGATCAACCCCCTCTCTTCAGCCTCACACTCCAGTAAGAGCTTCTAGCCTCCCTTCACAATGTCCATGTGCTGTGTAGCAAAGGGAGTCAGATCTGAATTGAAATCTCATTTCCATTCCTTGGGAGCTCCAAATTAACTCGATCCCCCAGAGCCTTCAGTTTCCTCACACGTAAAATGAGGTTAATAGAAGGACTTGTCTCACAGAATTGCTCAAAGATGGAATAAAGTAACACAAGGCATGAAAAAGTCACAGTACGCTACCCGGTGTTCGGTAAGTACTGGGCAGAGCAGTCAGTCCATAAGTGCTACATCTGGTGAGACAGACGGACAGAACAAAAGCGCGTGCTCAGTGTGCCCAGGACATCCTGGCCAGGCAAGGCTATACAAGATCCCAGTAATAAATAACGGAGCCTTAACTATAAACAGTGTTAATCAGAGCCAATATTCCTAACAAAGCAATGACTTCGGCCATCCATGGTCTTTCTGTGATGGGAGAAACAAGACATAACTATTTTACAGCAGTTCCCACCAATTATTTTTAAAATATATAAAATCTGATGTTTTCATCAGGCAAATCCGTTCATTCTGGGTTCCTGTCTCCAGCAGTGACAATTAAAGCTTTGCAAGAAAGCACTGCCCGCTGCCTCTCTCTCTCTCCTTCCAGAATACTTCCTGTTCACGTGCTAAATCCTCCTTATTCCCTGAAGACCGTACCTGTCAAAACTCCAGGACTTAACACAGGAGATTCAATTACCTTTTTTTACTATTCTCTTATCTTATGTTGCCATGTTATTATACTAGAAGAATTTTAACCACCCAAACACCATCTAAACCCACACAGATGTAATCTGCAAGAAAACTCTTGACGAGTCCCTTCAGGCCTGTTTGATACAAGCTTAGTTACAAGAATATATTTTAAGTGATTCTATTTTTCTGGCTAAAATTTCACATTGGCTCTGTGTTTATATAAGAATGTGTTTGCTCCCCCCAGGGAACAGGACTTCATCCTCCATATTTCCTCTGGGGTGTAGCACTATAATGGACCAGTGGTTTTGATGACTTCCCAAAGTTCTTGCTCCTGGAACACATGATGTGGAAAAGACTTAACGCAGGGGCAAAAGCCAGCAGAGGAATGCCTTGAGAGCACTGGCGTTTTCAATGCTAAGCCTCTAAGGAGTTGGGAGCAGCAGTACCAAGAGAGTTTAGCAGATCTGGAAAAACATAGAAATTAAATATCTCTTCTGAGGAGCAAGTGATGTTCTTAAAATGGACAAAGCAAGTCCCACACAGGCGAGTGTCCAGGCTTCCTCATTTCCAGATCATGCCTTACTCTGCCGCTCAATCTGCCTTTTCCCAATGCAGATGGGATCAAGTCCGATCTCTACAGAAACTCCTGCAGGCTTGTAAGGAAAGCATTAGCCTGGACCACGAGCCCAGAACATTGTACCTTTCCAGCCAACCTACCGCTGCTGTTCCCCACACCTCGTGTCCACCCAAGCTGAACTTTTCTTTCCCCGAATTTACCAGGATTTGCTCTCTCCCAGGATTTTGGACTGGCTCTTTGTTTTGCCTGGCGAAATCCCACCCATTTGTCAAATCCCAGCTTAAATACAATCTCTTCAGGGAAGACTTCTGAATGCCTGAAAAGGACATGGTCTCTTCCTTCCCTGTGTTCTTGGATACTCTGTATCCGGTCTCCACCGTAACACCCACGCTCATCTGTAGCTACTTCTTGCATGTCCATTTCCACTACTGGTGATAGCTTCAAAAGTAGGAAGCATGTTTTTACAAATTTCATGTACTCCAGTGTTTCAAAAATAGTGACTGAATTAAAGAATGAATGGATGGCCCATCCCAACGGAAACATCCCATGATACATCTGAGAGGAGATGGGATATTAAGGAGGGACTCAGCTTTCTCCTCCGCATTGTCTGGACTATTCTGCAGACTGAGTTATTTGGCAGAGGGTTTCCTGGGAACAGATAACAACAGACCCCAAGGGAAAGATCCTCTGTTCACAGAAATGCAGACACCCCTCAAAGAGACCTTTCAGGTTGCTGACCTTTCCCCATCATGAAAATTTACCAAAGAGAGGACAGCATCGCAAAGTGTCCTCGATGAGAACGGAGGGGAAACGTGCAGAAGAAAACAAGGCGCAGAGATTCCTTTGCAGAAAAATCATAGCTCTGTGGGCCGGGAAATTCTTCCACTCAAGAGTCATATGCTCTGGAATGTGCAAGGGGAAATAGTCTCAGTAGGGTCTTGACTCAGCAAGGCCTGGAATTGATGTTGGGGGCTGCTCTGCAAGGTCCTAGGGCATTTCGATTCGCAGTGGTCTGAGCCCAAGTGCACACGCCAGCACGCATCGGTACAAGCCTTAAATCAGAACCACCCGTCCACCCCCTCCCCTCTCCCTGGCTCCAAGTCCTCCTTCCCAACCTCCCCCTCCTCCACTGCAGGCTCATTAAGGCCTTTCCCAGTGCAGAGACGCTGCATTTTGGGGACTGGTGGAGTGTTTGATATTTTCCACTCTGCGTGTCAAGGCCATTTACAGTCGGCGTCAGAATGTTATGTCGGTCTGAGAAGGCACTTTGAAGTGTTTGTGGTGGAGGCCACATGTGCAGGCAAGATGTGCCTCCTCCCCGCCCCTGAGGTTCCTGCTCAGCTCTTTCCCAGCGTCATGTGACAATGAACAACGCTGCTTAACCCTTTACTTCTTGGTGCAGCTGGTTATATTACTACTACTACCATTATCATTATTGTTATTATTATTATTGTTCTTTGAAAGGCATTTCATCCTTCCGAAGCTCAGCTTTGGAGATGGTTGGGAGGCCTCTCTCCTGGACTTCTGGTCACCCCACATTGGCCTTCTGTGGCCATGTCTGCTACCACTCTGCATGAACTTCTGTGTGGAAATGCATTTCCAAAGGCTACACACAAAGCAAATGCATACGTCTTAATACCGCCTGGATGGTGAATGCAGTGGGTTTCTTGACACTTTCGTAGAAACCCAGAGCCAATTCAGAGATGCGCAGCCACCTCCAAAAGCAGGGAGCCCCCAGTGAAGCCACTGGTTTTTCACTTAACTCAATGATAATTCACAGGTGGCCCATGAGAAGTTACTTGGCCCATTCTGTGAAAGTCTGGGACCTGAAACTCTGAAAACAAAACAAACATGAGACTTGGGGAGGAAATATTATCAGCTGACCTAAGGGGCTTACTCAGCTCCGTGGTTTGGCCCACGCAGTGGAGCAGGGCTGAGACTGATGACCTCCAAAGCTTCTTTCAACTCGGAGGTATGGCAATGCTCAGCCCGCTGCGGGCCTGGAAAGGTCTTGGATTTGGCAGGACGGGCTGGGTGGAGATGGAGGTCTCCTCTCAGAGATAATGGATGTCTGTGTCTCTTGGGATCAGTTTGTATTCACAAAGCACTTGGCAATCCGGCAGGAACAAAAGAGTTTTTAATGAACATAACTCACTTTTAAGAACTCAAAGACTGAGACCTTTTGGCAAAGGTGCCTTGGGCTCTACTCCATCACCTAGAAGGGTCTCTGGAGAAGTTTGTTATATATCGAATTATCTCCTATGATAATTGCCATGCTTCTTTATTTTAATTTAGGGATCTGAAGAAGTGACATGCCTTAATACTAGACTAATAAAATATTAATAACAGTTACAACGTGCAAGACAAGCATAGGTAAAATCATCTTATTTAACGCTCATAATAACCTCATGAAATAAGTCTCATTGCCAGCATCTGAAACACAGAGAAGTTAATAAGGTGCCAGAGGTCATATTAGAAAATGAAAGATATGGGACACAGACCCAAAACGTCCTGAGTCTAATTAATATCTCTGTTACCAACCTCAAAAGCACAATTCTGCCTGTTCAAGGTCAGAGAGAGTGAACTTTTCGTCTCCTAGGACAACTCCTGGGATGCTGCCTGCCCTTAACCCACATTTTCCCCAGCTCTGCATCACAAGTGTTTCATAAACCCCTACTCAATGAAGGAATGAGTGAATGGCACTTAGTAAGCCTGGGAAAGGCCCCGAAGCCCGAGGCAACATCTCTCCATTTCTGTAACAAAACCCTGCCCTGGGACATCCCCAACACAAACAGGACACTTTCCCAAAGCAGCCCTGGGATTCAAATCCGTTGGAGCCAGGAATCCATGTTTCCCTGCCCAGAAATCCCGCCCAGATCACTTAAACTCACAGGCTTCCTAAACCTCTTTATTCCTATGCCACAGGCTCTAAGCTCTCCTGGCCTGCCAATAATTAGGCACCAAGGACTAGACTGAAGAAAACACTGACTTGCATAGTTTGTTCAAATAACTTTCCCTTTTGTATTTGCTCTGCATGGGGTCAGGTCTTTGGTCTCCTGTGAAGAGCCTTACTGAAGTGAGAGGGACGAAGTGACCAAAGGAGAGAGCTGATAATGTTGTGTTGCAAAGATGCCTTATCTTGTAAGTTGCTCCCAGGAGGGCCTCTGGTGTGGGAGCCCGAGAGCTGTTTGCCTTTTTTTTTTTTTTTTTTTACATTGATTGGAATGAGAAACCTTTCCGGTCACTGTGTCCTGAAAATAAAATGTTTGATGTGGAATAGTGTCAAAGACTTGTGACCCCTAAAAACCCTACTGGGCTCAATGCTTCAGTCATGTTTTCAATCAAGAATTTCTACCTTGAGGGGCCCCTGGGTGGCTCAGTCGTTAAGCATCTGCCTTTGGCTCAGGTCATGATCCCAGGGTCCTGAGATCGAGCCCCACATGGGGCTCCCTGCTCAGCGGGAAGCCTGCTTCTCCCTCTTCCACTCCCCCTACTTGTGTTCCGTCTCTTGCTGTGTCTCTCTCTGTCAAATAATAAATAAAATCTTAAAAAAGAAAAAAAAATCACTACCTTGAGTTCCCTTTGTGCCTCTGACAGTGGAGACCTCAGGGCAGCGTCCATTATAAAAGAGGAGCTTCTCCCTTTCTATGGCTCTTTCTCTTAAACAGAAACTCATTTATTTTACCTCCAATGTACCAGAAAGAAAGAGATATATTTTTCTTTTGCTGAATACATTAGTCCAAGCATTTTATTTGTTTTAGAGTGGAGCCGGTAGTTGATTCTCATAGGAGAGGCAATTGGCAGTTAAATCAATTTTAAATTAAACATTTGTCATGATTCAGCCTACTCATAAAATTAAAAAAAAAAAAAAGAGAAGAGAAGAAACCAACAAAACTTAAAGGTCCAAACTAACAGGACTGAGACCAGCTTGCCTTTGAAATTAACAGAGACCGTTGGTGGTTCTTTGCTCGCCAGAATTGCTACCAAGATATTTAACTTTGTTTTGATTCTTTCATTGTCGTTTATCTTTCCTTTCCTTCTACACTTGCCTGCTTATGTCTTCTTTCTCCCTCTTGCTTCCTACTTTCCCTCGCGCACTGACTCGTCTCTTTCACTCTTTACGTCCTCTGACTTTTTCTCCCTCAGTATCGTATGCTTCAGACTTAAAGTAGGGTGGGAATCCGGTGGGAGATAATGTACTTTTTAAAAGAGCGTTCCTGCCAAATCTCTTTGTTCCCCTTCAAATCAGCTCCCTCACAGCTTCCAGCTGAGCACCCAGTTTTCCTGGGCTCTTGATTTCCCTCTGTCTTCCTTGCTTTTCTCCTTGTTCCTGCTCGTCTATCTCTCCAATTTTCTCTGCTTCCTTTCCATAGGGAACAAAAATGGCTCTTGAGTGCTACATCAATGCTAAATACAATACCGAGCCCTTTAAAGTATGTCATGTAATCATAACTGGAATCCTAAATGAGAAATGAGTCTCTTCCTTCACTTGGACAAGTGAGGAATCAGGTGTCTTGCGCAAGCGAGGGAGTAGGTAGAATCAGGAATCCACTCCACAATTCCATGCTGTCTTTACAGATGGGCTCTCCATCCTCCATACTTCTGCTGAACAAGCCTGATGGTCTGAGTACCCTGGGAGCATGGTTTTCAATTTAAGGTCTGAATCCCTGGGGCTTGAGACCTTAATACTTGGGCTCAAGTTTCCTCGGAGTATGATTTTGGCAAGGGTGTGCTAAGAGGAATGATAGGGATGTAAAATGGTGCAACTGTTTTGGAAAACTCTTTTCCATTCCTGAAAATGTTGAGCAAAGAGTTGCCATTTGATCCAGCAATTTTGTTCCTCGCTATATACCCCCGAAAAATGAAAACATATGTTCATCTAAAAACCTGAACATGAATGTTTATAGCAGTGTGACTTGTAATAGCTAAAGAGTGGAAATTCCATAATTGTCCATCACTCGATGAGTGGATGAACAAATGTGGTATATCCATACAATGGAATATTATTCCCCAATAAAAACAAATGAAGTATTATTTGCTCCAGCTCTTTGAAAAATACCGGTGGAATTTTGATCGGAATGGCATTAAAAGTATAGATTGCTCTAGGCAGTGTAGACATTTTAACAATGTTTATTCTTCCGATCCAAGAGCATGGAATGGTCTTCCATCTTTTTGTGTCTTCTTCAATTTCTTTCATGAGTGTTCTGTAGTTCTTTAGGAACAGATCCTTTACCTCTTTGGTTAGTTTTATTCCCATCCTAAAATTTGCATGGAATCAGAAGAGACCCCGAATTGCTAAGGAAATGTTGAAGAGCAAAAATAAAACTGGCGGCATCACGTTACCTGATTTCAAGCTTTACTACAAAGCTGTGATCACCAAGACAGCATGGTACTGGCATAAAAACAGACACATAGACCAGTGGAACAGAGTAGAGAGCCCAGATATGGACCCTCAACTCTATGGTCAAATAATCTCCGACAAAACAGGAAAAAATATACAGTGAAAAAAAGACAGTCTCTTCAATAAATGATGCTGGGAAAACTAGACAGCTATATGTAGAAGAATGAAACTCGACCATTCTCTTACACCGTACACAAAGATAAACTCAAAATGGATAAAAGACCTCAACATGAGACAGGAATCCATCAGAATCCTAGAGGAGAACATAGGCAGTAACCTCTTTGATATCAGCCACAGCAACTTCTTTCAAGATATGTCTCCAAAGGCAAAGGAAACAAAAGTGAAAATGAACTTTTGGGACTTCATCAAGATCAAAAGCTTCTGCACAGCAAAGGAAACAGTCAACAAAACAAAGAGGCAACCACGGAATGGGAGAAGATATTTGCAAATGACAGTACAGACAAAAGATTGATATCCAGGATCTATAAAGAACTCCTCAAACTCAACACACACAAAACAGATAATCATATCAAAAAATGGGCAGAAGATATGAACAGACACTTCTCCAATGAAGACATACAAATGGCTATCAGACACATGAAAAAATGTTCATCATCACTAGCCATCAGGGAGATTCAAATTAAAACCACATTGAGATACCACCTTACACCAGTTAGAATGGCCAAAACTAGCAAGACAGGAAACAACATGTATTGGAGAGGATGTGGAGAAAGGGGAACCCTCTTACACTGTTGGTGGGAATGCAAGTTGGTGCAGCCACTTTGGAGAACAGTGTGGAGATTCCTCAAGAAATTAAAAATAGAGCTTCCCTATGACCCTGCGATTGCACTACTGGGTATTTACTCCAAAGATACAGATGTAGTGAAAAGAAGGGCCATCTGTACCCAATGTTTATAGCAGCAATGGCCACGGTCACCAAACTGTGGAAAGAACCAAGATGCCCTTCAATGGACGAATGGATGAGGAAGATGTGGTCTATATACACTATGGAGTATGATGCCTCCATCAGAAAGGATGAATACCCAACTTTTGTATCAACATGGACGGGACTGGAAGAGATTATGCTGAGTGAAATAAGTCAAGCAGAGAGAGTCAAGTATCATATGGTTTCACTTATTTGTGGAGCATAACAAATAACATGGAGGACATGGGGAGATGGAGAGGACAAGGGAGTTGCAGGAAGTTGGAAGGGGAGGTGAACCATGAGAGACTATGGACTCTGAAAAACAACTGGAGGGTTTTGAAGGGGTGAGGGGTGGGAGGTTGGGGGAACCAGGTGGTGGGTGTTAGGGAGGCCACATATTGCATGGAGCACTGGGTGTGGTGCAAAAACAATGAATACTGTTGCGCTGAAAAGAAATAAAAATAAATAAATAAATAAATAATTTTTAAAAAATGAAGTAGTGATACATGGTACATCATCAATGAACCTTAAAAACATGAAGCTATGTGTTCCCTCTCTTGCTGTCTCTCTCTCTGTCAAATAAGTAAATAAACTCTTAAAAAAAATGAAGTTAAGTGAAAGAAGCCAATTAGCAGAGACACATAGGGTTTGGATATGTTTATGAGAAATGCTCAGAATAGACAAATCCATACAGATCGTTGATTAGTAGCTGCGTGGGGCTGGGGTGGGAGGGTGGCAGGACGTTGGGAAATTACTGGTAATGCATATGGAGTTTCTCCTTGCGGTGTTAAAAAGTTTCTGAAATTAAGTTGTGGTGGTGATTACACAACTTTGTGAATACACTAAAAACCACTGGGCTGAATGTATTGAGTGCAGGAAACTTCCTCTAAGTAAATTACAGTGTTAAGGGTGCAAAATAAATAAGTATGACATAATCTCTACACCAGAGGGAAGAAAGAAAAATACTCATACATACTGATATAAAAAAATGCCAATGCACCAATTTAGTTAACTGGACAAAAGTTATGAGCAGGTAACCCAGCAAACAGGGAACATATACATGGGGAATATCCACCCGTACTTTTGATCGAAGAGATGCAACTTAAAGCAGCAATTTTTTAAAAAAGCTTTTCTTTTTTAATAATCTACCAGAAAATTTGAATTCTAATACCCTATAGTGGCAAGGGTGTGGTGAAATTGGCACTTTCATGCATAGCCAGTGTGAGCATATCAGTAACCTTTTGAAAAGCAATTTCAAAACATGTATCAAAGACTATGAAAATGTTCATACCAGCTGACCCAACACTTGCTGGTTCTCTATTATAAGGAAATTATTTCAGGTACAGAAAAGCTATGTGAGAAAATAGGGAAAATAAATATGTATTGGATCCCTACCAGGTACCAGGCTTTTTACCTATCCTATCTCTTTTAATTCGCTCAATAACCTCAGTATATATGTACTCTTTTCTTCATTTATAGACAAGGAAAATTAGGCTGTGCACAGTTGGGGCCTCTGTCCAAGGTCACACAGCTTGTAAGACACAGAGTCAGTCTTTGATCTCAGACGATCCCCTTCCAAAGCCACTCTCGGCAGCAATGGCTGCTTTCCTGGGGCAACGGGCTGCTTCCTCCTCATGGAGGCAGAAGAGCTCAGAGTCCACCCTTCCGTAGGATGTCTGAGCACCTACATGATGAACGGATTTACTGTAGTTCTCAGAAGTTATATGTATGGGAGCTCCTCATACTACTCCGGGAGTTTTCATTCTTGTTTCAAATTACGTCAAATTAAAAAGTTATTTAAAAGGTAATTTCCAAAAAGCAATTGGAAAAATGCTTCAAAAGAAATGTTAACAAGGAAAATAGGATAATAGAGAAAAATGGTTGTTAGATTGTCAGGTGAAAAAAAATAGCTGTCTATAAACTTTAACATACAATATTACTATAATTGTATACAAAAATGCAAAAGCCAGTGATTGATGTAAAATGTGGAAGGAAATACAATGAAATGTGAACATCTTGGGAGGCTCAAACTAATAGATACTTACTTTCTTCCACTTTTCTCTATTGTCCAAGTTTTCTAGAGTAAGGATTATTCATTTTTGCCAAGATATTTCAGTGATGTCACTTCTCATTGCTTTTTCTTGAGTTTTTCTTTTTCCTTTATGGATTTACTTTTTTTTTTTTTAACTGACATTGACCCTTTAGTTCTTTCAATAAGCACCTGTTGAGAGGCCATACAAGTTTTATTTTTATATATCCAAACATTGTTTATTTTCCTCCTCGTTGAAGAAAAATCATTTAGATAACATGGTTGGAAGGACATGGTTATTTAATGTAGTTCCGTATCTAGTGTTGCAAATGAGAGCTTATTGTTTGATTTTCTCTCATATCTCTGTTGATAAATTGTCTTTCCTCTTGGTTAGAAACTTTTTTCTTTATTTTTTACTGGTCTGAAGTTTTACTACAATATGCTGAGCGTGAATTTATTTTTATTTCTCTTATTTGGCATTTGGTGTTTACTTCAAATCTGGGGACTCCTCTGTTTTTATTAAGGCTGGAAATTTCCCAACGAATATCACTTTAAACATAGCTTCTCCATATTTTCATTATTCTCTACTTCCAGAAGTCTTATTATCGAATCATCAAAATCTACCCTTTATTTCTCCTAACTTCTCTTTCAAATTTGTTCCATGACATTCCTGGGCCATATTCAGAGGATCTCCTGAGTATTATGTTCCATTATACTAATTTTCCTTTATACCTTCAAGTCAGAGATTCACTCATTGTTTTGATATTTGTTCTATTATATTTTTGATTTCAAAAATTCAATTTCCTTCTTTTTTTTAAGATTATTAATTTATTTGACAGACAGAGATCACAAGTAAGCAGAGAGTCAGGCAGAGAGAGAGGGGGAAGCGGGCTCCCCACTGAGCAGAAAGCTCGATGCGGGGCTCGATCCCAGGACCCTGAGATCATGACCTGAGCCAAAGGCAGAGGCTTAACACACTGAGCCACCCAGGTGCCCCAATTTCCTTCTTTTTTATATCCATCTTTAATATATTATTTCAAAATCATTTTTAAATTGCTTTATTATATTCATTTAGTTGAGAGTGAATTCATCACAATTACTGAATACACTGACTGATGTTGACTGTTGAATATTAGTTTTTTTAACATGCTTTAGAATTTTAGTTTGTAAGCTCATCTTAGATGGAAGTCGGTCTCTTATTTTTCTCAGTGAGCTTAGCTCTCGTCCTTTGTCATGTATGGGGCCCTTTATGTTCTTCATACCTCATAGGAGTTAAATTTCTTTGAGGCTGTTTCTAGTCCCAGAGTCTGGCAGGCCTGTGCTTTCTTCCTGATTGTTATTATTTGTTATTATTATTATTGTTATTATTTATCAGCAAATAGATCTAACATTTGTTAAAATATATTTATATATGTGTAACATATGCAATACATAAACAATATAAATAAATATTGTATAGATATATAAAATATATAATATATTTATAGTTTTAACATTGTTTTACTGCTTTAAGAGCAGCTGTACCTTTTAAATACACACACACAGAAATCTACTGTTTCTAAGTCTTTGGAGCAGAGGAGTGGGACTTTAAAGCTCCACTTGACTGGAAATGCATTTACTATTTTTTTTTCTTTTAGTTTCTAATTATGAGACCCAAAAAATACATGAAGGTTCAGAACATATTGTGTTCACTTATGTACCACTGGTAAGAGAAAACATGCTAATTTTTTGTTTATTGCCTCAAGTCTTTCTTTCATTTTTAAAAATGTAAACTATTTCAGATGATGTTGAAATCCCTCCATCCTTCCCCCCCTCTTGTAAAGTAACAATTATTTTACACATGATGCTTCTGTTTCCTGTATATTTAAGATATATGTAACAGGTGTTCCTATATGTAAACATGTATTTCCCTGTATGTTTAACAAAGATATCCCAGTGTGTTCCCATTTTTAAAATTTTGAATGGATGAATATTCCATATAAACACAAAACTCTATTTTATTGTGACTTAAGTTTTGAGATTCAGTATCATATGGGAGTTTCATAGCATGTATTTCCCTAATGCAGAACTGGTAGGTTGTTTTCACTTTGCTGATATTAAAAATGGAGCTAAGACAATCATCCCTGGGCATGTCTCCTTGCACTTAGGTGTGTGAGCTTCTGTAGGATGGACTTCAAGAAGTACACTTGCCGAGTATTGACATGTTTAACTTGAATGTTGCAATGATTCAACAAAGTAGTTGTACTATAGTAGAATCCCAAACCTGTGTAGGGGGTTCCCAGTTCACATCTTTGCCTTCATTGGTGTTATCAGATATTACATTTTGCCGTTCTGGTGGGCATTAAACATTATCTACTTATTTGTAGTTGGAATCTTCCTGATTCCCAGTTAGGTTGGGCATCTGTTAGGTTTTTTTAAACCAGTCAGGTTTTTTCATCTGTTTAATAGCTAGTTGAGTTTCTTTTTCTGGAGAATTGTTTTTTCATGCCCTGTACTCATTTTCCTGTTAAATTTTTATCTTTTAACTTTATATTCGCTATTTGTATATTCTGCATAAACATGACAAATTCTTTTATTTATTTATTTATTTATTTATTTATTTATTTGACAGAGAGGGAGAGAGAGATCACAAGTAGACAGAGCAGCAGGCAGAGAGAGAAGGGGAAGCAGGCTCCCGTTGAGCAGAGAGCCTGATGCAGCGCTCCATCCCAGGATCCTGAGATCACGATCTGAGCCGAAGGCAGAGGCTTAACCTACTGAGCCACCCAGGCTCCCCAAACATGACAAATTCTTTGTCAGTGTTATAGTCAATTGTGTTTCATAGTGAAATATAGTTCTTTCTTTTGGGGCACATGGAAAATGGAATTTCCTGGCCTCCTTGGAATTGGGTAGAACCATCCAACTAGTTCTGCTAAGTGAATTCTGAATAGAAGTGATGTGGATCACTTCTAGGTTAGAGCATTTACGTAACTGCCAGTATAAACTTCCAGAATTTTCTTTCCCTCCAGCACGGTTCATGGCAACGGTCAAGATGTTGGTGCTCCTATAACCAGGATCTCTGGGTAACCGCAGTGCGTAGCATTCCCTGTGGACTAGCAGTGTCCACGCGAAATGACCAGGATATGCACCTGCACTGTTTTAAGGCACTGGACCTGTTGTTCTATCATAACCTGGCCTATCCTAATGTACAGGATCCATTATACATGTTACAAATTACTTTTCTCCATCTG
The DNA here is from genome assembly GCF_963455335.1 of Martes martes. NCBI lineage: Eukaryota > Metazoa > Chordata > Mammalia > Carnivora > Mustelidae > Martes > Martes martes. The sequence goes on from NC_137903.1 coordinate 66,813,031, forward strand.
TATCACACTTAATGTTTTAATTTTAATGTAATCAAATTTATCAATTTTTTTTCTTTCTGATTTTTGCCTTTTAAAATTGTGTTTTGTAAATTCTTTTCTCTTCCAAGTCATACATAGTTTCTTCTGAAAAGTTTTAAAGATTTCATGTTTTGGAATTTATTTTTGTGTATGATATAAAATAAGATATTAATTTAATTTTAATTTTATACATAGATGATCAATTTTATAACTTCCATTGATGGGATAGCTTAACTTTCCCCCACTGCTTTGTAAGGCTGCCTTGATCCATATCAACTTTCCTTAAATGCTTGGACATGTCTCCGAGCCACTCCACTCTCCATTTGTCAACTTTGTACCATTACCACACAGTCTTCGACATTTTTTTAGTGGAAATCTCTGCTTTTGACTGAAAATGTTTTATTTTGCTTTTAGTTGTGTATATTTAGCTATTACATAAGATTTTAGTTTGGCAGTTATTTTCCATCAGCACTTTAAAAATATTGCATTTTCTTTCGACTTCTATTGTTGCTATGGAAGCACTTCAATTGCTATTGCTTTGTAGATAAACTGTCTTTTCTATCTGGTTGCTTCAAGGATTTGGTCTTTGTGGTGTTCTGCAAATTCACAACAGCAAGTACAGGTATGACTTATTTTTATTCATTTGTTGAAAGTTATTGTGAAGCTTAGATGTGAGGATTCAATATATTCATTGATTCCAGAATATTTTGAAACACTTTCTCCATTCTTTTGTTCTTCTATCACTGCAGTGAAATAAATGCTAGGCCTTCTCATTCTATCTTCCATGTCTCTCAATTTCTTGTATGCACATATATTTTTTGTGTGTCATTAATTATCAATCTGTGCTACATTTTAGAAATATTCTTATTTCTCATGTTACTCATTTCTCTTCAGATGCTTCTTGTCTGTTGTTTAAACTGTTCATTGAGTTTTAAATTTCAATAACTTAAAATTTTTTCTTGAATTTTTTCAGTTGTCAGTTTCTTTTCATGCTTTACTTATTTATTTGACTTTTACTTATTTTTGTATACTTCTAGCATAGTCATTTTAATTAGCAATAATCGCACCTCAGATAAACCTCATTGGCTACGATACTGCCACTGCGCAAAGCTTAGCATAGTCATTTTATAAGTCATATTATTGTCTAGTTATCTCAATTTCTCAGGATTCCAAGCTTGCTGTTTGCCATATTTGCTATTTTTCACTCACACCAGACTGTTTCTTTCAGTGTTCTGTAATTTTTAATAGGAGTGTATCCTTAAATAGGATAGGTTTGTTTGTTTTTTTTTCTCCTAAGAATCTTTTGTACCTGTGGATGGAATTCCCGAGTAATTTAATGTTTGCATCTGCCAAGTGGCCCAGGAGTATCACTAGCCATCGATCAATTTTACTATTATTTTCTAGGGCTAGAGTTTTCTAGATCATGTAACATACAATTTCAAATCTCAAACACCTGCCAGAAAAAGTAACATATTTACAAATTATCAGGAGAGACGTCATTCTCTGGCAAGCTTCCTTGCCATGTCTGTATATCTATGGTAACTTTTTTTCTGTTCCATCCTTTAATTAAAGATGCAAGCCTTTTTAAGCTCTGGATCTGTTCAGATGGTCTTTGTTTTAATTCTCTGTTTTATATGGTTCCAAGGCATCAGCATCCATCTCTGTAAGGACAATAGAAATTATGTCCCTAGTATAATTAGAGGCACACACCATACACATTCTACCATTTTTCCTTTCCCCAGTGGTTTTCAGTCTTCCTTCTGATTCTGGCAACTGTGGATTGTCCATTCTCAGCTATGACTTCAAGAGAATATTTGAATGCTTGAAATATGCCATATTTTATCTAGGCTTTCTACGGTTTTGTATTAAATAGGTTTACAGATTATACTGTCCATCAATTTCCTAGAACTGTAATTACTCAATATTTTAAAATCATATGTCTTAAGATAGAAAAGAAGAGAAATTCCATTTTGTGTTTATTATAAAACAAAGCAAAAGAATCATACTTCCCTGGACTACTTGTATCTGACCATATTTATCTTTCATAAAAGTCAACCAGACATAGCTAAGCTACTTCATTTCCTAGTGTTAAAAGAATTTCCAGAGCTTTGATTTTACCAGTATGAAGATACTTTTTAGAATATCAAATAGTCACTGAATCTCATTCTATGTTATACCCTAAGATTGCTTAGATTGAATTTTAAGACCTCCCACTTAGAAGTTACATAATCTTGGACAAATAACTTAGTAGTATATGGGAACAAAAATCGTATCTATCCCAAAACATTGTTGAAAGAGATAAAAATTGAAGTCCAGTGCCTGGTCATAGAAATCACTGAGTAAAAGTAAGCAATATTACTACTGCTAGTAGTAATTAATAATAACAATAATAATGTGGAAGTAGTATTTGGTCCCCAAATTCCAGATGGTCCTGAAGAACCAACTACATTTGGTTCAAAAATAGTTCATTTATGACACCAAATTTTCTACACATTTTTATAGAAATCCTGGCTGTCATAGTGAGGAATAAGATTAAAGTGCTTGCTTTAGCATCCTTTTTAAAGCTAAGTTAAAGCCTTAAATTATTACATATGTGACTCTAGATTTTTCTTTTTATTGTTTAAATTAATTCACATTAGGGATAAGCACTGAGATTGGCACCTGGCACTGGGCATGTGTCCGTTTCCCTCTTGTTATTATTACTTGTATTGGCACAAATCTAAGTCTGTATTTTCAATTCAGTATCTAGAAGGAAGTTAGTAAATACATTTGAGCTACTCAAAACTAATCACTATTTGATTATTTGATCATACAGAAGGCCTTTCATGAAGAAATTAGGTCAATCCTCCAGAGAATGGTCACCACATTTTCTTGGCCATACTATACACAGCACACTTGGGAACTGTTCACATGAAAGCCTTGGCGAGTAGCTTTGTCTTAGTGGTCTGGAGCTGATTCTGAGATTGGAAAGATTATAAACCAGTATAGTATATGCCAGGCACTCAGCATAAGTCAGCAAATGTACCTACTATTCCAGAAGGCGAGATCAAAAATTCTGGCCAGTAATCCATATTGACTTTTACATTTTATCTCATGGATGAAACTGATTTCAGTAGATTTCATCTCAAGATACTTTGTAAAGTCCCCACTTTTATCTCACATATTCTGGTGCAACTAGAATACCTCTTTGCCAATTTTTTGCAATATGGAGTTCTAGATAACCTTTGTGAAGGGCAAAATGAAAACTTGAATGAGTGTCATATCCAAAACTAAATCTCATCATTTTTGAAAAAAAAATTCAGCTAGAAGAATGCTGTGTACAATATGCAACTCAGATACACTATAAATTTTGGAAATCCTTCCTGCCTGGAGTCTGGAAAAACCCATTACCTGAAAATTTTAAGTATTTTTCTGCCTCCTGGAAAGGGGCTTGACTTCAAGTTTGAGGCGATGTATCCCTTTGACCTGGGATAACTTTCCCAAAAAAGATTTACTTAAGGAAATGAAGAGCAAATACCTTTCCTGGAATGGACATGTTTGAATCAATATGATTTCCAGGCGTTAAGCTGATTCTCACAACAATGAAAAAGTTAAAATGAATGGAAACAATGCATTTCTGGAATATTCCTTTAGAGGAATATTTCTTTCCTAGGTATGATTACACTGCTTGGCCTTCAGACTCACAACCGTGTGTTTATGTCACTGAATCGCCTTCCTCCATTGCTGGCCATGAGTGATCAAGCCTAAAACAAATTACTAAAGGGATGACTTATACTTTACTACCAGTGAGCTGTCTTGCTTCCTGGAGGAACTTAGCATAAACAGCTGCTTCAACTATGCCAGCTAATGCAGAATAAGATCCAATGTATATCCGCCTGTAGTATAATCCTTACACCATTTAGCCTGCCCTTTTGTTTCTTAACACTTCCCTCAATTCTACTTTTTTTCTTTCTTTTTTTTTTTTTTTTGGTTAAGATAACATCAGTTTCTGTAACCACAGAAGTGATAGCAATTTGCCATGCAACTTCTCAAAGAGGTGTGATTCCAGGACTCAGAATCTCTTTGTCTTGTGGTTCTGCTATCTTTAACATGTGGCTCCCAAGTTACCATGTTCATCTACATCAAGCTGTGCAGAAAAAAAAAAATCATGGAGGTTGAAGCACAGGACATTTTTATTGCCAGGCACGGAACGAGTGTACATTACCACCCCTCAGAATCCACAGGTTCAAAGCCAGTCCTAAGACCCAGATTTAGCAGAGCCCAGCAAATCGACTCTAACCACCCGCCCAGGAAGAAAAGTAAATGGGTTTGGCAAAGAGTTGGCCGGTGTTAAATCACACTATCTTTACTTCTTTATCAATCAATTTTTTAAACTGGAAGTTTACAGTTTTCGTGGGAGGCTATGGTTCTCATTTCTAGCTTACTGCAAGCTGACAGAAGTAGAGGCTTTTCATATTCTAGAAGTCAGAGGAGTTAATTTGCATGCAGAGGCGCTTACAGCTACGTGGGCATGCTGGTCTTTACAGTCACCCGCTGTACATCAGGAGCGAAGACCGAAAATCAGAGAGAGAAGTGGAAGCGCGGTCTCCACCTTATGTGGGGGGAGGAGTAAGGAAAGGAGTCAGAACGGGATTGCTAACGCCCGGCCTGGATGTGGCTGACGATCTCTAACACATGGGGTGTGTTCAAAAGCCATCCAACAACGGGGCCAGTGGAATGATCACAAACAAACCTCAGTCATCCCCAGACAGACTGAGATGACCACTTTCAATATTTATAAGTTCATCAGAACTTTATTCTGGATCTCTGTGTAGATCTACTGTTGGATATTTCCCCCCCCTGTCAGCTTTCCTAATGATGTGGAGTTGGGATCAGAGTGACTTCCCACCAGGAGGACTGAGCTCACTGAGGCTGGATCATACAAATTCCAGAGCGCGGCTCGGCTGGTAGGGCATCGCGGTGCTGGAGGTCTGGAAGGCCATTCTAGCTGAGGTCTCATGGACTGCGGAGCCTGAGGCCATCCAGCTGGTGCTGTCTGACGCTTGCTTTACACCTTCTGCAACCCTTTACGAAATGAAAGAGGCAACAGACAGTCCTCCTGCGAAGGAGGCACCTGGAATTTTTACACACATTAATAATGTCTGGAGACAGACAGCCAGTATCTTCAAGACTGAGAGAGGCTAATTTATATACTTGGGCAACAGCTTAATTCTTATCTTCTCAAATTTTTTTTTTAAAGATTTTATTTATGTATTTGAGAGAGAGAGAACAGGAGATGGGAGAAGGTCAGAGGGAGAAGCAGACTCCCCGTGGAGCTGGGAGCCTGATGCGGGACTCGATCCTGGGATTCTGGGATCATGACCCGAGCTGAAGGCAGTTGCTTAACCGACTGAGCCACCCAGGAGCCCATTATCATCTCAAATTTAACAAAACGCTCTGAGAGGCTTTGTGGAAAGATGGGGAAGAAAGAGTCAAGCGTGAGTCACCTGGGCAACTGTAGGGACCTGGGGGAGACAGGAAGTCACACATCTATTAATCAAAGGCTTCCAAGGTTCAGTTACGCAAGAGGAACAAGTTCCGGAAATCGAATGCACGGGTGACGACTGCAGCCCGTACTGTATCGTATGCTTGAAACTGGCTAAGAGTGATCGTAAGTGTTCTTGCTGTAAAAAAAAATCACAACTCTGTGAAGTGATGGTTATGCTAACTAGCTTGACTGTGTAATCATAGTACGATGTATACCTACATATAAACCTCGCATTGTATATCTTAAATATATGTAATGTTTACGTGTTAATTCTATCTCAATAAAGCTAGAAAAAGAAATATATATATTTAACTAAAACATATGGCATAACAGTATGCTGAAACAGAAATACAGACGAGGTGTAGTGACAGTACAGAAGAGAAGTGGGTTCATTCCCGTAAGGTGGTACGTAAGAGGACTCCCAGAAGAAGTGCCGTGTGAGCTCGGTCTCGAAGGAGCATTGGCTTACAGATGTTGGAGACGATGCAAGAAAGCTCGTGGGAGCAAACGCACAGAAATAAGCAAGGTCGTATGTTTGGGGAGTAGAGAGTAATCTGTTTCCGTGGAAGCGATTCAGTTGTTAGTCAGTGAATGCGTGCAGGCCTACCGTGTGTCAGATTCTTTTATGGGTACTTGAGATACATCCAGGAACAAAAGAGATTAAATTAAAAAAAACAAAACCAAAAACAATGGGATGCATTCATGGGTGGGAGGAGCATAAACAGTGTGAGAGAAATCACGGACATGAATAAAAAGATTGCCGCCGGTACCGAGAAGGTCTAGAACCCTTCGCTAATAAGCCAAAGGGGCTGAATTTAGAATATAGATTTGGAAGTCCTTGCATGCACACACATGAGAGCAAAAGCCCCGGGGTGAATCTCGCTCCATAGAGAGAGGACAGCCCAGGAGGAGATTTTGAGGAAGGCCGATATTAAATGATGGGGACGAGGGATGGGTTGGTGGGGCAGACTGAAAGGAATGGTCATGACATAAGGTTCCCGAAAGGAAGGGACAGCAGCTGCCTTCTCACCACCAGAGCTCCAGTGTCTAGCGTGATGCTCTCCACAACGGAGCGCCACCGTATGCGTCACTGAAAGGAACCAGGAGGCAGCTTTATAGATCTCAGAGGGTAGAAAAACTTTGAAGAAGGAGCCAGAAAAATGTTCCTAAATGTAAGTATGCCGGTTATGCCTTTTACTTCCCCCCACCCCCCAATTCCATTACACACCCTTCTCTGCCCAGCTCCGCAACCACTAGAAAACCGACATCTACAAACCATATTACTTGGGCTTTTCTTGCCCACTGTTCAGCTGGGGTTAATCCATGGGAGACACGAGCGGGACATCAGAAGGTGAGAGGAGAGAGAAGGAATGAATTGCTTCTCCTCTCTCTCCCTGCTGGCCGGTGGCTCTGGCAGAGGTTGAGGGTCAGGGTTCCTATCAGATGGCTACAGCGCCTGCTCATTTCTGATAATGCTCCTCTCCCTCACTGCGTCAGGCCTGGCTCTCCTGCTTTGGCCAGTCCCCGGCTCCCTCACCACCCAGGCTAGCTCCCTCAACCTCCCCACAAGGCTTCTTTGCTTCACTAAAGTCCACTTCATTAAAATTAAACTCTGAGCGTGCGGCTTCCTGCTGTGACCATGGCTGAAGGAACAATGACACACTCTAAGAGCCCATTCTGGATACCATAGCTGGTTAGAGAGTAAGTCTGGATCCGGGTAGGAGAAGTCGATGGCCAAGAGTAGGTAGAAACGTCAAAGCTGTGAGTGGAGACTTTTTCTTTTGATTTACAGGAGGGTGAATGGCAGGAACAAAGAGCATGCTGTAAAGAAGAAAGGGCAAAGGAAGGTTTTTAAATGTGTTTTAGGATGAGAAATAATTTAGCCTATAAACATGGTCAGTGCAAGGAGCCAGTAGAAAAGGAAAGAAGAGGAACTTCAGTCTCAAAGACGATAATTGATGGAGCATGACTCCAGAGGAATGCTGGTTAAAACCTGTGAGAGAAAGGGGGGTTTATTCTGGGACAAGCAAGAAAACTGGAAAGTCGGGGGCAGAAAGAGGTGGGATTGGTCACAGTAAAGGAGAGAGTGGAGAAGGGCTGTATTTCCTGCGCCGCATGTCATGCAGTCATGTTTGCAAAGATGCTCTTAGGAGACTGCTCAAGATTTGAGAGAAATGAAAGAGGAGAGTGAGTCAGAATGTTGTGGAGCTTCATTTTACCCTCTACAATGGTATCGGGTAAGAGACGATGAAAGCTCTGCTTTCCTATCTTCAATCTGGCAACAGTGAGTAGGATGGGTAAGAGAGGAAGGAAACCACCGTATTGGTGGAAATTGCAGTAGTCTAGAGTGAGCGTGAATGAGGGTCTGGCCTGGACAAAGGAGAGTCAGGCTGAATGAAGATGTTGCCGAAAGTCAACTCGTGCATTTGTTAACTGCTCTGTTGTTGACTCTGTAGAAGGCACAACAGAGGTTTCACAGACAGCAGAAAATATACTGTTATATTCAGCATACAGCACGCGTTCACTGGGAAAGCACAGACACCGGGACAAAGACCCAAGTAAAGGACAGACTACTGAACCAGGAGTTGGAGCCAGATTTGAATTCCTGCGTGCCACCGCGGGGGTGACAGATTCTGGGTAACGTATTCCCCCATTAACATCTCAGCTTCCTTATCTGACCCATGAAGAAGTTAAAAACTGACAGCCTCTTTGATTTCTAAATATCATTTTTGGATAAGAAAACCTAGGGCTCCTTGGAGCAATGACCGTGGCTAGAGCTCGGGCGGTAGAACAGAAGATGAACCCGGACGCCTGCAGTGGCAAAAAGGGAGTGGCCGGCAAGCAGGCCGCTGGGGACGGGTCCAAGGTCCCAGAAGCCAACCTGAAGGAGCGCACGATGGTTGAAGTTGGAGCAACTTGACCAACAAAGCAAACTCTGATCTTGGGTTACAGCCCCAAATACAAAATAGATAAACCTGAGAGCATTTTGGTAAGATAAATGGTTGAATAAAAAGTATGGGGGAGAAGAGTCAAATCTTTTTTACAGAAGAATTTCAGATATATGTAGACGTTCCCCCGCTTCCAAACATGAGGAGCGATTCCCCTTCCCACCCAGACGCACCCTGAGAGGGGTCTAGTCTTAGTGACTCAACTCCAGAGAACAGAACTGAATAGGGGAAAGTTATGTTACCCGGCGAAGCCGGGCAAATTCGACGTTAACATGGGTTGGAAATTAATGTCACTATTATGTGCTCACAATATAATTGTACTATCATGTACTCACATGTACTCACAATATACTATGATAAGCACTTTGCCTCTGTTATCTCCCCCAAAACACCTAACGGCCAGCTACTGGTGAGAGAGACATCATACAAACTCGGACGAGGGCATATTAAGGGATCCCTTGCCGGTCCTCCTAAGGACTGTACGGACTTTTAAACAAACAAAACAAAGGACTGGCTGTAACTAATGTAACATTGCGGGTCACCTGTACTTCAATTAAAAAAAAAAGAGGTGGGGGTCCCTGGGGGGCTCAGTCAGTTCGGCGTCTGTCTTCAGCTCAGGTCATGATCCCAGGGTCCTGGAATCGAGCCCCATTAGGCTCCCTGCTCAGTGGGGAGCCTGCTTCTTCCTTTCTCTCTGCTCCTCCCCCTGCTCATTCTCTCTCTCTCTCTCACTTTCAAATAAATAAAATCTTTAAACAAGAGAGGGAAAGATTAAGAAACTCACAAATCAGAGGAGACTGGAGAGACATGACAACCAAAGGCACTGTGCTGTTCTGGATCAAGGCCCAGAACAGAAAGAGGACCTTAATGGGAAAACGGATGAAATTCAAATAAAGTCTGGAGTTTAGTTAATTAAAAAAAAAAACAAAACTGATGGTCTCTAAAGTCTCCTCCAGCTGGTAGCTATAAGAATAGCATTTATTATCTAATTGCTTCTTAACTGTGCTCATATCCCTTACTAAGTGCCAAGAACACACGAGTACGGGAGCCATTAAGGCAGGCTGGAAGGCTTTAATCAACTGGGTTTTTTTCCTCTTCTAACTTCCTGTAGTTGTATGTTTCAGTGATGTAGTATGTGGTTAGCTCAAAACAATTTTTGAGGCAATAAAGCAGTGTTTCGGTGAAAGTCTCTTGTCTGTTACTTTCCCAAACCATCGCTCACCCTGTGCCCTGGTGAGGACAACCTCAAGTGACCCCGAAGGTTTCCATCCACTCCAGCCCTGACTGATTTCCCAAGCCTGTGCCACCCGCCACCCGCCACCCAAGGCAGCCCTCTGTGAAGCCGTTGCTATGGAGATGGTCTCGGTGGCAAGACTACCTTTGGCTCATTTGATTTTCCTGGACAGTTTCTTTGCTTAAAAAAGCTTATGGAGCCTCAATGTGAAATCACGCTGGCTCTGATTCATGACATTTTCCCGAGACTTTATAATGTTTCTTTTTTCTAAATAAGCAATTTCAGGTCAGGTAAAAATGTGAGTAAATCATGCCTGGCTCTTGTTCCCGATGTATCAATTTCTGTCCATTCCCGTTTTTTCTCTTTCATGGCTTTGGGGCAATAAAAATAAGCAATGCCTCCACTCCGGGGCCCTTCTGAGGACGCCGTATATAAACGGTGCACCGTGCAGGGAGCAGTGTTTCCCTACCTTGGTCATTACCGACCTCAGCGTTTTCTCTGGCAATTATCTGAAACAGAGCAAGAACGTGGAGAAACGGTTTTGGCACACTTAAGACCCTGGGAGGATCAAAGAGGCTGATGTGACAGTTCGTGGAATGGGGAGGAAGCAGAGCGTCCCCCACTGCCAACACTAACACAGCCCAACGCTGCGGAGTCTGGGAGAGCCCCGCTGCCAAGTGTCTGCCTGCATTTTCTCGGAGGGGGCCAAGCTCGGAGGCGGTCGGGAAAATTATGGCTTTTATCAGGCAGACACTGTGGCTCTCTTTGAGGATGGCCGAAGTCTCACTCACTGCTGGGAACTGCAACACATGCGGTCTTCTCCGGGGAGACGAGGATATTTTCACGGACTGGGAAAGAAGGTGCCCCCATGAGGCCGCATGGACGTGGGATACGAGGCGAGGCTGGAAGCAGTGAGACGTTTGTAGAGAAATTAGGAGGGAATGCTCCGGAGCCACACTGCGTGGGTTTTAATCCCGATCCTCTCCCGTGGCCTTCGTTCTCTGTAACTTGAGCAAATTCCCTAACCTCTTCGCCTCAGCTCCCTCGTCAGTAAAATGAAAATGGTGATGGAAGCCAAGTCACCGCACCGTGCAGGCAGGAGTAGATGCGGAGCACTCACATAGCACGATCTGGCCCGCGCTCAAGCCTCCAGAAAAGCCAGCTGTTATTATTTTAATTTTAATCATCATTATGCAGGAAAAAAGTAATCAGGTTTTGTGATATCCCGAGAGTGGCTTTTCCAGACTTATTGAGTCTTCAAATAGTCACTGAGGGTTTAAAGTGTACTAAAGCACTGTGTAAAGCACTGTAGGTAGTTTAAGAACAAACAAGTCCGGTTCTTTGCCTTAACATTCCAGTGACAGAGATCAGAAAAGTATGCATGGGGCACCCGGGCGGCTCAGTCGGTGCAGCGTCTGCCTTTGGCTCGGGTCAGGATCTCAGGGTCCTGGGATTGAGCCCCCTTGTGAGTTGGGCTCCCTGCTCAGTGGGGAGTTTGCTTCTCTCTCTCCCTCTGCCCCTCTCCCGCTCATGCTCTCCCTTTCACTCTGCTCTCTTTCTCTCTCAAATAAATAAAATATTAAAAAAAAAAAAAAAGAAGGAAAGTAAAGTATGCACAAAGGAGGATACATGATAGCATGTTCTCCCCTCCGGGTCACCTCTGATTGTGAACTACTTTGGGGCTCCAGAAAAGAAGTGAATTGCCTGGTAAGTGCGATTGGGGGGGGGCGGCTCTTTGTAAAGAAGGTGGCATGTGTCCAGAATTTGAATCACAAATGGGATTTTTTGGTTTTAATGATGGAGATTGGCACAGCATGGGGGGCAGGTAGGTTGGGGGGGGGCAGAAAGGACTCAAGGCAGACAAGACGACAGAGTAGGAACTTCAGAGACAGGCATTAAACCAAGGTTTCCTGGTGGGAAGTTTCCAAAGACAGAAAGGGCAGCCAGGGAAGGGCCTTGAAGAGACTTAGCTGAAGGAGTTTGCATTTTTATTTCATTATGAAATTGGGCCTCTAGAGGAACAAATTGGTAGTGCTAGAATTTTGGATGAGAGGTGTGCTCTAGAAACTCACTCTGGGGGGCACCTGGGAGGCTCAGATGGTTAAGCATCTGCCTTCCGCTCGGGTCATGATCTCCAGGTCCTGGGTTCCAACCTCACGTTGGACCCCCGGCTCAGTGGGGAGTCTCCTTCTCCCTCTCCCTCTGCCTCTTCTCCTACCTCTCTCTTTCTCTGTTAAATGAATAAATAAAATCTTTAAAAAAAAACCCTCTCTCTGAGAAAACATCCTACCACAACGCTGACCCTTCCTCACACAACACAGAAAGATATTTCTATCATCTATCATTATCTCCAGTACATATGTTTTTAAACTTTAAAAGTTAATAAAATATCTTAACAAATATCTTAACAAAACCCTACTTCCTCAAAGATGATGTGCTATGAGTTTTTTTTTTTTCAAGATTTTATTTATTTATTTGACAGATAGAGATCGCAAGTAGGCAGAGAGGCAGGCAGAGAGAGAGGAGGAAGCAGGCTCCCTGCTGAGCAGAGAGCCGGATGTGGGGCTCGATCCCAGGACCCTGGGATCATGACCTGAGCCGGAGGCAGAGGCTTTAACCCACTGAGCCACCCAGGTGCCCCTGAGTTTTACAATTACAGAATACTTTTACCAAAGGCTTATAGAACATGTTACCCTTAAGTTCAATAATTTTTATAACAAAAAGGATTTGCCAACGGAGACTTCTCTTTTGAGAAGAGTCTCCTTTCTGAAGCTACACGCACTCCGTTCATGAAGTGCTTGCACTCATCTCTGTTTCACATTTTTTTTATTACATTTACATACAAAATGATTTCTTATGCAACAGTTTTGGCCAAAAGGCCAAGTTACTTCAGTTATGCAAATATATGACAAGAGACCTCAACAAAATAGGTTTTTCAAACATTCCTTAAAATTAAACTCAAAACTTCACTCCAAGGGTTAGTCACAAATTCTGCAAATAGAATATTTTGAAGAGGCCCAAATACTGCATCTATATTCTCTTTGGGATCCTAAGCCACTTGAATTTTGGGTCTGTTCTCTGTTTCAAAAGCTGTTTCAAAAGCCCTTCCCGCTTCCCAGCCTCCCTCCTTCCCTTTCCTTCTTCCCATCAATAAACATTTAACGAGCACCCCTTCTGCCAGTCGCTGTACCAGATGCTCCCATATCAGTTTCCATCAGCCCCAGTGTTCTTATTTGTTCATTGGTCCCATTAAGGCTTCGCTGTCAGTGATGACGGAGAAAAGCACTGTATCACGCACCCCAGCAGTCGTTTCATGACGTTCTCTTGTAAAAAAGCTCAGTCTTTAATTACGGAGGGATGACTGCAAAGCTTTTCAGGGATTCTCCGGGCCCTCTCTGAGGTCCTTACAGTCTCCTTTCCATTGCACACAGACCCTCCAAGCAGAAGTCCCGGGTAACAGTGACCTTGGATGTTAGTCAGAATTCTTGAGAACTCAATTCTGGTTGTGAGTCCTACAGGACCCGAAGGTAAGCCCGTAACTCACTCTACCTGACCTTTGGTTTCTTAAACTAATATTGTATTAATAATACTTGCTACATATTGCAGAACGATTAAGGCGCATATGTGGGCAAAGTATTTGGAGCTCCTTAGGTGAAAAGAATTGTATGAATTATTAAATAAAAATAACAGAAATGGCAATAATGCCAAGACAGAAGAATATTGTGCTGAGTTTACTTCTTCCTCCATGGAGTTTTTCCACATCCTTAAAGGAGCTATGAATTAATTATCTTTTAAATGGACAACTGACTGGCAAGTAGCCTATTAAACATGAGTGATACAATTCTGTGTACCCTATTATTAAAGGGAGCATTTCATAGCAGAAAAGGAGCACCTAAAAATTATCGGGAGATAATGTGGTGCCACGGAGAGGACGTGGACCTCCATGCACAGCTGGGAGATACAGACTGTCTTTGACCTCTTGTTCCACGGCTATAAAACAAGGAAGTTCGTCTACAGCATTTGTCAGATCCTTTCCAACAAAAAAAGTCTAGCATTCTTGGAACCTCTTAATGCTAAGCCCTAGTGTAAATTTCCAACCACTAACTTGAAACTTTTTAGAATTTAAAATAGTCATAATTTCTGCTGTTTTGGCCTAGCCCACTCCAAAACTCACACCTTTTGATGGGATAGCCACAGAACATAGTGTTTTCCCAGGGTTCTTTGTTCTCAGTAGAATTGTGCTCGAGTTCAACTTCCCCTGGTTTACTTATTCCACATTTTACTGAAATTTGGCATCCAACTGCTCCATGAAACACTGCACCACAATTGAAAGCTCGAGATCATTTATTGTCTAGGGCCTTCTCGAATTTATTCCCAAAGAAGGAGACTCTGAAAGCAGCTGAAAGAACACTCCTAAACCTGAACGCTTCTTTCCAGAGGCAGCTGAATTCAAGTCCGGGGGCCTCGTCATCTTGTCTGTCATCAGGGGACTGTATGGCTGCGATTCTCAGATAACATCGCCATTTGTGTTTTGGGGAAATCAGGTTGAAATGAACAAAGAAGTCTAAATAATCTTTCTCATAGTCTTGCTTTAAGGTTTTAGGATAATGTATGTAAGGGTCCTGATCCATGGGAGGTACTAGTATTGGTGGTCATTATTAAGGGTTACCTTGATTTATTGGATCAACTCTCATCATACCCATCCCCCACTCTAAGTCTTTGCCAAACAGAAACTTCAGTTTCCCATAGTTATTATGCTTTCTATTCCTATTCTATTCTAATAATTGAAGCCTATTATTTCTATTCTATTCTCGTAAAGCTGAGAATTATATCTAGTTGGGAAAGGGATTGTAAATATGTGTATGCTGTTCCTTTCGCTTGTCATAAATTCAATAGATATTTATTGAGCACCTACTATGTCCAAGGCACTGCTTTTTGATGCTGTGAATACATCAGGGAACAAATCAGACCAAAACCCAGTCATGTGTTCTCCCTAACATGGCTTGTAATTACCAGATGCTCCTCTGGTTATGTTCCTTTTTATCCCTATGTGACTGCTTGCTCCCTGGGAGGGAGAACCATGCCTTTCATCGAAATACAGCACCACGCGAATGTCTGGCTTTCAAAATTGAACAAATAAATCATTAAGCAAATAAAATTAAGAAGAACCAAGAATAAGTAGAAACAGGAAAAGGACAACATTTGAGCCGTGTTATTAGACCATTAATTATAAGAGTGGCATGAGGCGAGGAGAATACTCAGGCCCTGACCAGTTGAACCCTAGGAGATTCCTGATGGTCATTATGGACTTTATTCTCAAAAATCACAATTCTCTTAAAGGTAAATTATACATCTGTTTGATCCCAGGCACGTGTTTAAATTTCCCCTGAATTTGCATGTTTTTTTCCAAAGGGGGAAAAAATCATCCTTTAAGATGTTTACCAAGAAGCATTTTGAAGACATCCATGAAAAGCATGGCACGTGCAGAAGAGGAGCGTGGAAAAAATTATGGAAAGAGAAGGAAACTTAAAAAGCAGGAAGAAAAAAATGTTAAGAAAGATGCACTACGGAGGAAAGAGACGGACAGTTTAAGAACATGAAAACAGCAGAAACCATACGAGGAGCAGTAACTAGGACTGTCGTAAGTTACTCCCGAAATTGCTTTATTGATTCACTCTGCAGCTTTGTGCAGGGGGAGGCCGCCCTGCCCATGTCATAAATAAGGAAACTAGGGCTCAGCACTTTACGCGGCCAGGAATCGATGGTCTCTGATTTATGGTCTAAGAATTTTCCCACGAAAAGGGGAAAGATAAGATCTCAAATCGAAGATAAGAATGAGGAGCAAGCCGTGCTCAGTAAATGTTTGCCGGCGGAATGGGAAACAGACGTGGAACAGGAAACAGAGATTGAAGATGCAAATTCGACTTCAGGGCAGGCGCTTTCTCCCAGATCACCAAGCCTGTTCAAGGCGTCGCCTCCAGACTCCCATTGTTATCAGCGAGATGTGAGTAAGAGGAAGAAATTAATATTCTTAGTTTACACATTACAGGGTTGGTGAGCGGTCAGTCAGCCATCTGAGCCCGGCACCAGCCACAGCACAGTGGGCAGGAGCACGGTCAACAGGGCAAAGATACTTAATGAAGAGAGATTTACTGAGATGGAGGCTGGAATAACCCATGGACTGGCCCTAGAGGGACATGACTTCTACCCCAGGCCCAAAGGGACCGTGAACCCCAGTGAGAGCAGCAGCCAGGAGAGAGGGCGGCTAGGCAGTCCCTGATGGCTTTGGAGCTCTGAGAGAAGAACGCAGCCATGGATGTAATGTGTGTAATGTAATGCATCTTCTCCAAGAAGATAAAGTTGAGAAATAAGGACAAAGAGAAGGGGGCAGGAGGAAGGACCCTACTACTTCTGCAGGATACAAGAAAGGAGGACAAAGCATTTTTAACGATATACCAATTTATGAAATGGATTACATATATATACACACACACGTATGTATACATATACAGTTTATTTGTTTATCTTTTCAATTTCCCTCCATTCATTCTGCAACAGTGTAATGAGCCCACGATGGCGGGCATTTAGGACGCCGGGGGTGGATGTGACAGTCGTGTAGAAGTCCCGCTCCAAAGGAACCCACGGGCTCCTGGGGAAGAAGGTGTGCGAGGGAACGATGCAAGCAACAAAAATAACAGCAACGAAATGATGTTGCGGCATGTGACAAAGCAGCACATGCGTGATTCCACGGTGCGAAGACAGCAGGCGTGACTCCGCCAGCGGGGACGGGGGGCTGGCGAGGGCTCACGCGTGGGGGTGATGTTCCAGCTGCACTCTGAAGTAGCAGCTCAGAAGCAGACCTGTGCAAGGAGGGGTTCCTAGTCAGGAAGGCGGCCTGTGAGACAGGACTCGAACGCGCTAACGATCTGGGGAGCTGGGATGACTCGGCCAGGCCCGGGTCCACGTGTGCGGCAGCGCTGAAGACCGTGAGCTACCCGCCGCCGCTGGTGGCAAGCCGCTGGCGACCGGGCAGCGAGACAGTGATGTTGTTAGATACGTAAACCAGAAAGTCTGTTCCTCAAGTTTGCTTCTGATCAAGAGACTGGAAAGGAAGCAATGAAAGGAGAAAAAAAAAAAGAACGATAGAGTGTAAGTTCATTTTCACTCAATTTCTGTTTTTTATCGATCATGTTTTCATATGTTTATTACATCTGTTTGATAAAGAACAGCCAATTCGATCTGAGACCAGAAGGGGAAATCCGTGTGAAAGATGGAATTTACTGTCACGTCGGCGTCCGGCTGATAGACATCTTGGCGCAGTGCTGCCGGTGCAGGGGAAATGCTCATGCACTGACCCGGAAAGGACCTCAACATTGAGGCGGTTTCCCGTCTGTTTTCCTTCTCCTTGTGGCCAGCCCACCAAGGAAGGGAAGTGGAAAGGAAGCCTCATCCTCTAGCCGGTGCACCGCCGGCAGGGCTGAGAAATGGCGCGGAGCCCTTGAGAGGCAAACCGGGGCCCTCTCCTCCTTTCCGTGATTCCTGACAACAGATGGAAAAAAAGCAAACCCTCCCCTCCTGGGGTCACTGCTGATACTCAACTGGGAACCTCCTTCCCGGTAGCTACAGATTTTCCTAATCATTCATCTTAACTAAACCTGACGCTGGGTTCTATTGCCTCTCCTGAGAAAGGTCTTGGGAGGCTGTAAACCTCTGTGGTTGGGACAAGAATGTCCCGCCCTGGATGGGGAAGGACGGACGCTGCACATTTCCAGCTTTCACAGCCCGTCTGCCTGTGGAGACTGTGCTGCAATGTGCTCTTGGAATCATTTGGGTGGGCCTCGTTTCTGAGGAAATAAAGAGGCCCCAGAGCCTCCCATGTGAGTGAAAGAATGATTTCCAGATAGTCGAGTGCAGCAGCCCATGAGCCGGACGGGCTTGGCAGTGGTTGCATGTGGCCGGCCGGTATCCTGAGGTTAGCAAAGCAGAAGGCGAATCTTGGGGGAGCTAAAAGACATGTCGATGTGCCAGTGTTCTTGACAAATGCTGAGTTAATTGTTGTCTCTGATTCTTCTCCTGAGACACAAACTATGTGCACCGGGCACCGACAACGACCTCCGCCCACCTTCCTAGAACCCAGGGGGAGTCTTCACAATCACAGATATTTGGGCTAAGGGTCTACCCCACAGGAAATGGATAGATCAGCCCCCAGGGATTAGAGAATGATGCAGGGCATGGGAAAGTAGAGAAATGTCCTGGGTGACAAAGAAGACGAACTCACATAAGTAAACCCAAAGAGTTTCTCTACCAATTTGAGAAACTCAGAATTTCTTATAAGAATACCGGTGAGATGACGGTCAGAAGAGACTTGGGTAGATTGCTGAGAAATCTGGAGGCTCATTCCAGAACTGGTAAATTATTTAGCATTTGGAAACCTCAACATTTCAGGATAGAATTCAATTGGGGATAAGTTACTGGAACCCATGGCATGTTCAGTGAGTTCAGAAACAAGTTATGCAGATGCAGAGGTGAAACAGAAATCTGAGCTGTCAAATCCCTGAGCTTCGTGACGATTTTCTTCAAGATCTACGTCTTTTACAATCTTGCCATCCCCTCCCTTTTTTTTTTTTTTTTTTTGGCTACAGCTTTCTCAAGTTATGTTAATGTCCCGCCATTTGCTCATCAAATATTTATAGCTCTGCATTGTGTAGGATGCCTACATACTCCACTCTTGCTAAGTTGGAAAGACTTGGAAGATGTATCCCCTCTGAATAAATGCTAATTGAATCAGAATCCTGCCAGTCACAGCAGTGTTGCTTCTTCAAGCAACAGACTGCAATGGTTAAAATTCCCAGTTCTACTGTTAACACTGCTCTAGAGATTGGTTTCAACGGAAGATAGCTCAATTTTAACTGATTATTGTCAAAGGGTTTGAGTCAAGAGACTTATGCATGAGATGTAAAATTTAACCTCTCTCTATAACAGTGTTGAGGTACTTCTTTGTTACTTCCACTGATGGTCAATTTTATGAATATTGACAATAACATGTTAAATCAATTTCACGGCAAGATCTTCAAGCTAAGTAAGTCCCAAGAGAAACACTAAGATGTTGAGTAATTGATTCAAGGATAAGTTATCCATTTTCTTTGAATCCAAAATGCTCAAAGAAAATGGAAACTTTCTAGGGAAGAAGTTGAATTTAAAAGCCTTAAAATCATAAAGCTGAGAATGACATCAAGTTGGGTAAGGGATTGTAAATATCTAGGGAAATCTATAAGTAGCCTTCCACAGAATGTCAGCTTGGTAAAGGAGAATACAAAAGAAGAATGTACCAACAATTTTAAAAAGTTAAACAACAAAATTGTCATCAAAAAATAAGCAAATCAGATGGGATCAGTATTGGCAAATTCGGATTTTAAAATCTGACCAAGACAGTCCATATGAGGGGTACGATAAAATTAAATAAAGGTAAGGAAGTGTCTAGGCAGAAAGGGAGAAAAAAAGAGAAACTGTACTGATTTTCCTTGACAAAGAAATAACTTATCTTGAACAAGCATATTGACTTCCTCTAGAAAAAAAAAGTGTTTTATTTTGTTTCAGTTTGTTTTTTTTTTAAACCAAGAAACAGCTGGGTATGTCTGAAATAAAAATAGTGACCAGAAAACTTGGTTGGATAAAAGATCCCACCGAAACTCTGAAATTAGTACAAGGCCATTTGCACATCGAGTGTACTTTAAGAAGCAGTAGTAAATCTTCTGGTATGCTTTGTTTGGGGAAAAAAAAAAAAAGTTAAAGAGCCCTCAGTGAAGCCTCTCAGACATGTGTCATGGGCTTTTTGTTGCTGAACTCTTCCATATTAACAAACTAAGTCGTTCTTCCTTTCATTCCTTTGGCCACAGGACAGGCAAAATTTACCAATGTCTCTACCACAGACATTCTCAGATGTTGTTAATAAAAAGAATAAACCCAAACCAGAATTGGTGGTCCACATTGTGAGAGTTGCTAAATATCATCACAAAGCAGTAATTATCCTACAGCGTGCTTGGTGGCTCAACATTCTGAAATGCAAATGTCACGAGCACATAATCTCGATGACGTTGCTAATGGGAGCTCATGTTTTGTGCTGGGTGGTCTTCTGTTCTGCCTGGTGGTCTCCTTTCTGCCTGCTATGACAGCACTAATGGTTTCACGGAGTCCCCAGTCCCACACAGGATTCACTTGTCTCTCTTTAATAAGGCACAAGTCATAAAAGACAGACTACCCAGAAATGACACTGCAAGTATTCCAGACATTTTCTCTTTTGGTGGTGACAGTTCCAAATCAAGTTGGCTCAGTGTCGAAGTCAAAGCATTTTTTTAAGGGGTGGCTCAAAACACAGCCTTAGATCTGGAAAATCAAACTGAGCTCTTCTTGCCTCTTCCATCACTGCCTATAATAAATATTCAACTGTTGGACCGCGGCTAGAAGCTCATGATAGATGAAGCCGAACAGGATCCAACTCTCTCTTTCCCAGATGTAAAGAACTCATCTTTGGGTTAGAGAGACTTCACTACCTTTTAATAAACATAGGCAGATCATTTTACAGACTTTCTTGTCACACTCACTTAGGATTTATTTTCTAAGGTCCCACAAAGAGTATCAAGGGAACGTTCATAGCTGCGCAGGATGTCAGTATAATCTCTGTTCGGAGGGTCAGAATGTCACATAGCCCAAAATTAATCCAAGCAGTTCTCCAAGCCTTAACACTAAAGTGAGAATGTTCTTCAGCATAAGCTGACCTATGACTCTGTTCTCATAGGACATCAAACCAAGAATTTAATCTCAATAAAATTTGGGGGGATCATCAGTCGGGATGGGTTTGGACATTCAGTCCCAGCCCCCATAAACCACCCACCCCAAATTAATCTCCCTACAAACCCCTTCGGCACTCACTGCCTCTCCCATTCACTGTCCATTTTACTACATTTGGCCTTGTATTGTGATTAAATTTTCATAGTAATTCCTTTGTTGAGCATCACAATTGAGTTCCTACCAATGCTTTTTAAGACCTAGGAAAAGCTTCCAAAGGACAATGATACTGGGGCTAAGCATTCTAGGTGCTTCAATTACATCCTGAAGAAATGCCTGGCACAGAACCTGTCATACTATATTGTAGCAGGTTTTTTTCTGTTTTTTTTTCTGTTTCCCCTTCTTTATCGTAAGTTCCTTGAAATCAGATACCAGACATATTCATCATCATTTACTCAGTGTCTAGCAATCTGCCTGGTACATAGTAAAGGGATCACACATTTCTTAATGAGTAAATTAAACTTGGCCACGTTGGACTGCAGAAAGTGATCCTGAAGATGAATCAGTCTCTGTGCCTTCCCTCAAGGTCTTTCTCATCTAGCTCATGTCCAATATAGAGGAGGTCCTCAATAAATGTTAGTCAGTTTGTCAATTCTGTTTTTACTTTTCTTCACATGGAAAGAAGATGCTACCAAAATGACCATATGTCAGTGAAGTCAATTGCTGTTCTGTTTCACTCTTTCTTGTGATGTAAAACATTTCCTCCTCTCACTCAGGATCCCAAGTGCCTAAGAACAAGAAAGGATCAAATCACAGGCAATATTTACCATACCAACCATTGTATCTGAAGCCAAACCTGGACATGTGTTCTCACACCAGGAGAGGATATTTGAAGATAGGACCGTCCCACAGCATCCGTAATGTTTGGTTTTTTAGTACTTCTGATCTCCAAAAATATCAAAACACACTTTACTCTTTAAAAACTTCTATTTAGGCCTTCACAGTTGCATGAGAAAATAAATATGAATGTGCTTTGAAACTATATAACACACAAGACAAAGAGGTAAGGGCTATAGACAGAATAGGTATTTCTGCATTAAAAAATACACGAACCGATTGAGTGAGTGTACACATGAAGAAATAATAATTTGAAGCCTTCACCAACTGGCATACATTTTTTTATTGACTACCTTAAAGCATGAGATCTAATGTGAGCTCAGAGCCAACATGTACCAGAGAAGGAAATAAAGCAAATGGTGGAAGAGCAGGGAGTTGCCAGAGTGACGGGGTGTAAGGAGTCCGTGTGGAGTTACACAGCCCAAGAGAGAAAATCAGAAACCTGTTCAACATCTACTCAGCGGACTCATCAGTGCGCACGTCTGAGGGGCCAGGCACGGAGCTAAGAACTGCGGAGGACACCAAGACAAATAAAATCCAGGCCGGTGAGGGAGGACTCGTGATGTAGAGGCGGCGGGGCGGAGAGAAAGCAAGGGCAGCTGCATGTGTAAATGCGACGGCAGAAGTGGTCATAGAGGAGGACAGACTCAGATAAAGTGTGCTTGGAGTTTGGTGAAAGGAAATATCTCCTCACGGAAGGATGCATCAGAGTCATTTTACAATCTTATAAAGGGGATGATGTTTATACTCAGCCTGAGATAGAAGGAATTCAAGAGGCAGAAAAGGAATAATGAACATCCTAAGTGGAATTACCAGTAGGAAAAGGCAGGGAAGCAAGAGAGCTCCTAGATCCGTTTAATGAGGACCAAGTGGTCCGTTCTGCCTGAAGTCTAAGGTTCACATAGAGACATAGCGAGAAGTGAGGCTGACGGCTGCACTGCGGGTCGATTATAGATAGCCCCGAATCCTAAGTGAAGGGGTTTGGAATTTATTCGACAGTTTTGGGGAGCTAATCAGGGTCTCATGAGATCAGAGCTTTATTTTCAGAAGTTGAATCTAAAAACAACGCAAGAGTATGGTAAAGAAGACGGGTTGGGAGATAAATTTGGATGTTGTTGGAAACAGCATAGAACTAAATAACTATTTTCAAGAAGGAGGTGACTGCCAGAATGTAGTGTTATTAAACGTGACAGACATCACGGCCTGTTTTAATCAGTGTGGCAAAATGAGTCAACAAAGACTTGAATGGGACGTCAGTATGGTTGGAACTGAGGTGGGGAATGACACACGGAGGACTGTAGCAAGATCAAGATGACCAAAGTCTTTTGTGGTTGAGTCACATATAGGGTCTCATGACAGATGGAAGATGTGTGAGTAAAGGAAGGTGTCAGAGAATGTGAGGCGGACTTCAGGACTGGGGTCCCTTCTGCTGAGAGTTACTCTGAGGAGAGACTTCAGACACATTGGCTTGTGGCTCAGGTGATTCCAACCTTTCCTAGAAAGCTCTGTCTTCATGATGGTCTTTCTAGTCTTAAAGGGCCCACGAGGGTCTTTCTGGATCCACCAAGTTATTTACATAGAATGTAGTAATAGAAGGAACTCCGCTGAGAGGATCTCCTCTGCTGAGACCCTTTTCCTCAAGTCCCTCATTTCTTCATTTGGCACGCCTTTATCACATAACTACTATTTGCCAGGACCTAGACTAAGTGCTTGGGATATCTCTGTAAACAGACTAAAAAGAAAAAATTCTACCTTTCTGGAGTTGACATTATGATAGATGGAAATATTAAACATAATACTTGAGCAAATTATATAGTACATTAGAAGGTGACAAGTATATGAATAGATTAAGTAGATTAAAAAATAGAATAGAGTCAGAGAGTGGAGATGAGCTTGAGGAAATGTACAATCTTAAAAAGTGGTTGGGCAGGCCCTATTGAAAAGGTGTAACTTGAGCAAAGGCCCGAGTGAGAAGAGTGAGTTCTCCGTGTGGGTATCTGGGAGAAGAACGCTCCAGGTGAAACCACTAGCTCAGGGTCCTTGAGGCAGGAATGTGTGTGCCGTGTGCTAGAAAAAGTGGGACCACCGTGACGGGAATAGCAGTGAGGAAGGAATACTGGAAGATGACATTGAAGATGGGAGAGAGGGCAGATCACGAAGGGCTTTTGGGCCATGGCAAAGGCCGGTCTTTCCAATGAACAACGTGTGCAGCCCCTGAAGGAGTCTAGCTCTAGGACCGACGCGATCAGACTTGCATTTCCAGAGCATCCCTCTGGTTGCCTTCCTAAGAAGAGACATTAGGGAGTGAAACGTGGCCTCAGGGAGACCATTCTGGGGGGCAATTACAGTAATCCAAGTAAAGAGAGATCATGTCTTGGCACGGACTAGTGGTAATAGAAGTAGTGAGAAGTGATTTGATGCTAAATACATTTTGATAGTGGAGCCAATAGGATTTCACGGTGAGTAAAACACGGAATGAGAGATGAGTCAAGAATTTCTCAATATTGTTGGTCTAAGCAACCAGAAAGAACTGCCAAAATTTGAGGTGAAAAGATAACAGATGGGGCAGGTTTGGGGAGAGTTATCAGGAATTCAGTTTTGTATGTATGATGTACATATGGAAATGATGCACAGGCATCTGAAATTCAGTAGTGAAGGCTAGAGAGATAAATTCGGGAGTCTAGTGTATTGATGGTGTTTTAAAATATGAAACTGGAGGCGCCCGGGTGGTTCCGTGGGTTCAGCCTCTGCCTTCAGCTCAGGTCATGATCTCAGGGTCCTGGGATCGAGCCCCGCGTCGGGCTCTCTGCTCAGCACGGAGCCTGCTTCCCCCCTTCCCTCTGCCTGCTTCTCTGCCTACTTGTGATCTCCCTCTCTGTCAAATAAATAAATAAAATCTTTTTTAAAAAGGTATGAAACTGGATAAGTTCACCAAGGGAATGAATGTCGATAGAGAGGAGAGTCTGGGTTGTTACAAACTAAAAGTTCTGGAAGAAGAGGAACCAGGAGAAGAGACTGAGACAGCATAATCAGGAAGACAGGAGGAAACCAGAGAGTGTGGTGTTCTGGAAGCTGATGAGCAGAGCATCAAGGAAGAGGGTCAGTCGACTGTGTCAGAGGCTGCTGCCTTCTCAGGTAAAATGAGCACTGAGAGTGGCCACTGGATTCTCACCAGGTTGTTAGGGACCCTGACTGCAATGGCTTTGGTGGGCTGGTAAAAGCAAAAAGCTGAATGGTGTGGGGTTAAGAGAGAGAATGGGAGGAGAAAGCAGGACACAGCAAGCATATGTAACTCTTTCAAGAAGGTTTTCTCTAGGGGTGCCTGGGTGGCTCAGTGGGTTAAAGCCTCTGCCTTCAGCTCGGGTCATGGTCCCGGGGTCCTGGGATCGAGCCCCGCATCGGGCTCTCTGCTCCACGAGGAGCCTGCTTCCTCCTCTCTCTCTGCCTGCCTCTCTGCCTACTTGTGATCTCTGTCAAATAAATAAATAAAATCTATTAAAGAAATAAATAAATAAAATTAAAAAAAGAAGGTTTTCTCTAAAGCAGAATGGATAATGAGGTGGTAGTAAGAGAGAGAAGTAGGGTAAAAAGAGGGTCTTTAGTGTTTCTTATTGTTAGTTTGGGTTGTAGCCTGAATTTTGTTTTACTCCAAATGTGTATATTGAAGCCCTAAACCTGGTATCTCAGAAAATGACTATACACGGAGATAGGGGCCTTAAAGACATAATTAAGTTAAATTAGGCAATTACGATGGGCCCTAATCCAACATGACTAGTGTCCTTATAAGATGAAGAGATTAGGACACACGGAGACACTAGGGATGTGACATATGGAAGGACCACAGTGAGCAGGAAGCCATCTGCAAGCCAAGAAGACAGACCTCGGGAGAAACCAAACCTGTCAACTCCCTGATCTCAGGCTTCTAGACTCCAGAATTGTGAGAAAACGAAGTTCGGTTGTTTAAACCACCCAGTCTGTGGCATTTGCTATGGTGGCCCTGGGAAACGAGTACAGTTACTTCTGTTTGGGTGGTTTTGTTTCTGTTTCTGTTTTTGTTTGAGGGAGTAGTTTTTAAGATGGAAGAAATAATCACATGTTTATGTATTTTTAGGAAATATCCACAGGGGAAAAATTATTGTCTAGGAGTCAGAGGAGAACATTGATAGAGAGAAATTTGTTGAGAAGGTAAAAGTCTTTGTTCGGGATCTGGTCTTTGTTATTCATCCCAGAGCTCCTCTCAGTTTTAGGCCTCAATCAAGGACATAAAAATAAATATCTGATTTCTTGTTGGTTATTGTACCAGAATCAGTAAACCTAATATGGTAAAGGAGGAGCCTCTACTAAACCTGATTTCTAGAAAAAACTGTGGGTCTGTTAACATAAATAGATCCGAAAAAGAGAAACTGGTTTTTAGTGGAAGGAAAGAGACAGGGAGACAGAATTGAGGAGAGCCAAGAAAAAAGAAACAAGGTGAATTTAACTTTGTCAATGAGAAGTTTGAGTTCGAGAAGATATGTAGGATTTTGAGAAAAATTTAGCAAAACCCAATGAAAGAGAGGGAATGAGTCTTACAAGTGAATCTCCCCTGAAAGTTTATATTTTCAATAAACAGTTTTCTTACTATGAAAAAATTACTGCCACCACACTACCCCTCCCTTTCTTTAAGAAGACACATAATAGTTATCAAAATAAGGTCATTAAGATGAAAAAAAGTGGTTTGGTAAAGGGAAGTTGGTTAAGAACTAGTTCCAGTTGGGGAGAAAAGACATGATTATGCAGTCTTGGCACCTTTGAGATGTTTAACCACAGGCCGAGGATAGCCCGGGAGATAAGGGAGAGAACACTAGGATATTAGAGCTGGTGCGAAGAAAAATGGATCATCTTACTATCCCTCTCACAGCACCCCTGGAATTAGGAAATCTACAAAGACTAACCCCATTTTGCCGTGGTGGGGGAATTGTAGCAAAGTGAGGCTAAGAGATTGGATCCATAATAAATATATTTTGAATGGGTCCCATATGTTTCAACGAGTCAGGAACTGGGACTCCTGGTTCCTAGCCAGGATTCTACCCACAAAACGGTATTTCTTGTGTTTTTATTTTTGATCTTGAATGAATTCTCCATCTCTCTCACACAGTCTTATTCTCACTCTGGGTCTTCCTCCCTCCCTTTCTCACACGCCACAGATGACCCTTGTACGTGTCCTCCATAAATCACTCCACAATGGAGCCCCTTTGTTGTTCTCTCCTCTAGGTACCAAAGGAAGATTATGGCAGAAAACCATGGCTCACCATGAAGGGAGATAATTGAAGGTCATTCAGCTGAAAATAATTCATATTTATCCACGGCTTCCTCTACCAGAGCATCTGGTTTCCGTTAGCCGGCATGGTGTCCTCTGCTTCTGACAGTGGTGGCCTGCAGTAACCACATTTTTTGCTCCGAAGGAAAGAGGGCTTTCTTACATCTGTTCCCGAGATGTTTTTTCAGCTCTTGCTTGTACGAAGCAATGCCCTGCATTTGGATGAACAAAGACTAAAACTCGATGGTCTTAGGTCCTCGTGACCAAGCCCTCTGCTGAGCACCTTCTCTGCTGCGTTCTCCTTCTGTCAAGACCAATCATAAACCTAAAGCTGAGGAAAGTGAAAACCAGTTCGTCCTGCTAACGCCTGCCCGAACGTCACCGTCCTAAGCAGGTTTGGATTTCTTCTGTCTGTAAGGAGATTTTCTGTTCTTATCTCTATGTACGGAGAACGCATGAACTCATTCACTAAGCTATGAGCTGAAACCTGTAGGCGGGCTTCAGAGCACCTGCCCTCCATAGACACTTATTTTCATTTTTATTTTTAGTTTTTGGCCATGACTGTTGCATTAGCAATAGGAACTCTTACCTGTATTTATAACCGTAATCTCTTTCAGCCTGTTTATTTCATAAATGATCCCCTACCATTACCTACCAGTTATCTTTTAAGAAATTTATTTAAGGGACAAAACATGAGCTACAAGAGAAAGGAAAGTGAGAAAGAAACATTTCCTACAATAGGATAATGTAGGGAAAAAACCAACATACATAAATATTAGAAAAACAGAACATGGAAGTGTAATCAACGAAAGGTGAATTTTAACCTTATTCAAAAATGAGTGATATTGCTACAACTAATAGTAATAGCTAAAACTTATCAAGTGCCTTCTGCATGTGCGGTGTAAGGTCTTAGGTGTAATATCTCACTTAATCCTCACAGCAAGTCTATGGGGCAAATAATATTCTTATACTGATTTTGTATGAAAATAGAGTCTCAGATATATTTGTGGGCCCCGGCAGGAAACAGACGGAGTGCTCAAAAATAGGTTAGTTGGAGGAGGTTTTAGTAAAAGCACGATCTGAAAAAGTATAGGCTGGGTGTAAGGAATCCGTAAGGGAAAACACAGACCCTGACATGGGTAATGTTGGGGCCATGGCCACCCCTAAGCCGGGGGCAGGAGGGAATGATCACCAGAAAGAGAGCAGGTGGGGAGGACCATCGGTCAGAAGCCCCTTTTGCAAAGGCGCGCAGCCGCCTAACGGAAATCCAAGGAAGAGGGAACGGGTCCCCCACCCTCATTCTCCTCCCATGCTTTAGTGCAGCTAAAACCAGCCAGAAGCCGCCCCAGAGCAAGGGTCCCGCGGATCAGTCCACAGAGGTCAGACTACTAGGGAAGAGAGCAGGTGCGGAGGGTGGAGAGTGGCTCTCGATGCGCACATGGAGGTCACAGTGACAGAGCAAGTCACCGAGTGAACTGAGGTCACCGCGTGACGGAGCAGGGGTTCGAGTCCGTAGTGGCCGACAGTGGGTCTCAGGCTCTTCCCACCAGGCTCTAATGGTAACGCTGTGAAAGGGCAAAGGGAAAGGAGGTTAATTCAGGCAGCGTAGAGTATACAGAGAGGGAGAGAGGCAGGAACGCACAGAACTATGACATTTACTAGATGCGTAACCTCTGGCTGGACTTCCCCGAATCCGTTTTCACATCTACAAAATATGCCTCAAACGCAAAATGCAGCCCTTTTCCCTCAAAGCAGTGAATATCATCGATTTCATTATAACTGCTTGGATCTGGCCCGGAATCAAAACGAGCCCCAGCCCGTGCTCAGAGACAGTAGCCTGCGCCGGCAGAGTTCAGTGCGCTGTGAGCAACGGCCTGCTCTGTAGGCCGCACACGGTACCCGGGGCAGGAAGAAAAGCCGCCGTGAAATTTTCTGTTCCTTTTTCTTCCCGTTTGCACCTCCCATGATAGAAGCACCCAATCATTTCGCCAAAACGTGATTCAAGAAATTTTGTATCGATGGCAAAATAAAAGTTAAGAGAGGTGATTTGATTCCAAAAGGATTCTTCACCGACAGAAGGAGTCCCTTCAACACAGAAGCGGCAGCCCAGCTAACACAGGGGAGTCTTCCGTGCTGGGATCAGCCCCCGGCAGATGGGCCCGATCGCGGCTATGAAGTCCACACGGTGCCAAGCCCCTATGAGGTCTAGAGATGTCTCACAGCAGCTTACACAATATTGTTCAGAAAATTCTCGTGCCAAAAGCGAAGGTGAAAAGCAGGACTGTAAATTGGAGAGAAAGCCACGAGAGCCGGAGGGAGCCAAGCAGAAAACGCACGGCGGGAGCAATTTGGAAACGAGTCCGGGTTGTAACAGGGCCTCTAGTTTCATTGACATATGATGTAAGAGAGGATCAAGTTGAGTTAGAAATCAAATTTCCAGAATAAAACTTCAACAGAAGGATAGAAAGATATGGTCTAGTTTGCTTCCCGGAAGCTCCTTTCCTCCTGAAGTAAAAAGGAGAAGAAATGGGAAACACGGGAAAAGATGAGAGACTTCGGAGATGAATGCAGCGAGGAGAGGAATAATCCGAAAAGCAAAACAAGAATAATTTTCCAAACTGAAAGGCAAATTCAAAATGGACGGTTCCACCAAATGCCTAGTTATATAAATGAGAAAAGAAGCACACTTAGGAAAATTGTTGAAAACATTAAAAAATTAAAGCAGCAGACCATAAAAGCACCCAGGGAATTTGCACCCTGGAGGTTTTCTTAGCTAACGCTGCGGTGATGATCATTTTGCAACGTACACATGTATCAAATTAATGCTATGTACACCTTCAATTTACACAATGTTATACCTCAATTGTATCTAAGAAACCTGGGTGGGAGTGGGGAGCCTCCATGGAGAAAAGCAGACATCTTGTAGGTAAAACCACATGCTACAGAGCAGTATCTTCAAATTTAAGGATCAATTTTTTTCAGCCTAGAATTTATTTACTTTTTTCCTGATTTGATACAGAGATATTGCAAATTGATTACTATAGTAAAGTTAGAAACACCCCCAACCCCTTACATCACTACTCTGTGTGTGTATGTGTGTGTTGATAACGTTTAAGAATTCTCTTAAAAACTTTCAAAGTATATCATACATTACTGTTAATAATAGTCACCCTGCTGTATTTTGGACCCCCAGGACTTACTCATCTTGTAGCTGGGAGTTTCTACCTTTTGATAAATATCTCCCTATTTCTCCCACTCCTCAGCCCTTGGCAACCACTATTCTATTTTTATGAGTTCAGCTTTTTTTTTTTAAGATTTATTTTATTTTTGAGAGAGAAAAAGAGCAAGTGGGAAGAGGGACAGAGGGAAAGAATCTTCAAACCATTATTTGAAGAGAACTATATAGGAAAAGCAGAGTGCAAAGAGGAACACAGCTGAACAGGGGCACGATTTTCATCTAGAGGTCTAGGTCAGGGAAGGGCTAGAGACAGGAAAACCAGTTGGGAAACTACTTCATTCATCTGGGTGAGAGATAATGGTGGTCTGACCCAAAGTCATGGCAGTGGGATGAAAAGGAGTGGGCAAATTTTGGAAATAGTTATGAATTAAAATGGACAAGTTGGGAGGTTGATACCAGAGAAGGAAGAGTCAAGATAGACTTCTTGGGTTTGGTTTAGAAACCTGAGCACAAAATAGTACCATCCACTGAAAGAAGAAACACACCAGGAAAACCAAGCTTGAAAACGATGAGCTTATTTGGGTGGGAGATGCTGGAGGGAAATCCAGACGAAAATGACCAGTCAGCAGCTAGACATATAGCCTGGAGTGTCAGGGCATAATCTGGTCTAACATGTGGCATTTTTTTTTAAGATTTTATCTATTTATCATATACACTATGGAGTATTATGCCTCCATCAGAAAGGATGAATCCCCAACTTTTGTAGCAACATGGACAGGACTGGAAGAGATTATGCTGAGTGAAATAAGTCAAGCAGAGAGAGTCAATCATCACATGGTTTCACTTATTTGTGGAGCATAACAAATAATATAGAGGATAAGGATAGATGGAGAGGAGAAGGGAGTTGAGGGAAATTGGAAGGGGAGGTGAACCATGAGAGACTATGGACACTGAAAAACAACCTGAGGGTTTTGAAGGGGCGGAGGGTGGGAGGTTGGGGGAACCAGGTGGTGGGTATTAGGGAGGGCACAGATTGCATGGAGCACTGGGTGTGGTGAAAAAACAATGAATTCTGTTACGCTGAAAAGAAATAAAGAATTTTTTTAAAAAAGATTTTATCTATTTAGTTGACAAAGAGTGAGAGAGAAGCAGACTCCCTGTGGAACTGGGAGCCCCATGCGGGACTCGATTCCGGGACTCCAGGATCATGACCTGAGCTGAAGGCTGCTGCCCAACCAACTGAGCCATCCAGGTACCCTAACACATGGCATCTTAAACAAGAGTAGACGGTGGGTTCACTGGGCTTGCAAATCAAAATATCAATGATCAAACCTCTAGGAAAATAATTTAGAATAATAAGCAACAGAATTTATGTTGAATCTTCCTAAAGCCTCCGTTGTTTTGATCCAAACAGGTGTTGAGCTTACAAGAATGTATTCCATTCCACCCAACCCAAATAATTTTGGAATAACAAGTATTTAACTTTTGTTTCCTCAAACCCCAGGAAGTTGATACATTGTCCTTCAAGACTCCTTATTTCTCTCCCCAATCCGCTCCTCACACAGACCACGACGAGTCTCCTTTACACACTCACCTTCTTACCCCTCCTCGTCCACCTTTTCCTCTCCATCCTGCATCATAAAACTTAAAAAAGGATTCAAGCAAATCAGGACTACGGCTTCAGAGTTGGGGGAGGGGGAAGAGAGCGTGAAGTAAGCCAAGCTTGTCCTTTTCAGTGTCAGGGAAGAAGACAGATTGGAGTACACGTTTACTGATAACCTTTATCCCATTCTGTACGTGTTGTTTCTAAATAACGACCCAGCGGTATTGAGCATTCAGTCTAGTTAGTGGCACAGTGATTGCCAGAGGAGAGCCGGCGTCCTGTCCACTGACAGGCCTCACCGTGACCCAGTGCTGGAAGGGGCTTGTCAGCGTCTTTGCATCGCCGTGAGTCCGGGAAGCCTGTCTCAGACTTCTCACACTCCTGGTGGATTGAAGATTATCAATCCAATCGACTGCCTCTTCCTCCACTTATCTTGGGAGATCCTCCTTCCAGGGTTTAGAATGATGCTCCTTCCCCCTCCACAGTACCACCTTCTCATTAACAGAATAGTTCATAACAAAAATGTGACTCGGCGAGCAGAGAATAAAGCAATCAGGAATATGTATGTTTCGTCTGCCTGCTAGAGGCAGGGCCAGAGGGGAAGGGTCACTGCCCCACGGCACCTGCACTGGTCATGTCTGTGTCTCCCAGTTCCCCATCTCCAGCCTGCCCAGCAGTAGTGGCCTTTCCCATTTGTCCAGGCTCGACTGTCTTCTGTGCGCTCAACTCTTTCACCAGAGAGAGTACAACACAATTGGGTTCCAATTACTAAATTAAAATCACATTCTAGAACTGTCTGCTTGAAATTACACCCAGGTGACCTTAACTGGGGTTTTCTGTGTTCCCAGACACTTCAGGAACATATTTCCAGACAGTCTCCAGACTTACTCCTACAGATGGCAAACCTTATTCCCTAGTCGCAATTTAGGAGGAAGCATCTCATTGGTGTCTTGATTGTACTATTGTCATTCAACAGAAAAATAAAAAATCTATCAGTCTCTCCCAGGCATATAGAATCCCTCCTCTCCTCTGCCTTTTTCTTCTGTCCTCTCTCTCCCTCCAATGAACCTCCTCTAGCTATCCAAAATTCATGGAAGTGTAAAAATAAGAAATTTTCATTTTTAGGTGTACGAGTCACCAGCCAAAGCAGAGATTAGTGGGTAAAGTCTGATTCGAGTATTAACAGGAGCTTTGCATTAGATGGTTTTCATAGATTTTTTTCTCTTTATTTTTTTTCTAAATTTTTCATCTGAGTCAAACATTTTGCAAGTTTTCCTTTGATACGGCACAAATAGAACTTACATCCCACAATTCACACAGCTTTTCCCATTGACTGGTTTGTTTCATGTTTTATCGTCATCCCAACCGTTACTTTACCTTGTGTGTCCTTCTCGAGTGTCAGTCTGCCGCTCGGGGACATTGAGGAAGGGGTGTGACTGTGTTATAACACAGCGCCTGGCACGCAGCTCATGGGATGATTCAACATGGCAGGGGAGACGTTGGCTTCCTGTGCCCTCTGTCTAGACGTTCCTCCTGCCAGTCTTCTCCAGACCTCACTGCCCTCCCCTCCTTTTTGAGAAGAAACACAAAATAGTCATTCCATTTGATGATGCTCAGGCAGAATGAACAATAATTCACCAGGACAGAGAAGGGATGAAGTGGAGATGGAAGAGACTCTCTGAAGACTGGAAAGAGAAAAAGAGAAAAAGAAAAGGGGATACACTACATTGTTGACTCGGTTGTCTGGCCCTTGTACGCCTCCTAGTTAAGGTATCAGTAGCAAATTTCTTTTACACTTCTGACATCATTGCCATCTTGAGTCTTGGGCCTCGGATGGAAATCTGGAAAAGCCATTTAGAAGTAAGTTCTTCCTTTCACACTCCCACACACACACAGAGAAATCCGTACACAGACGCAACCGGCTCACCCACCCAGAAGCCACATGTGCCCTGGGAGCACATGGACGGGCAGACAACGAAAACACCCAGTGGTAGCCAGAACCACGGCGGCCGCAGATGCCTTCCGTGGCAGACAGCACATGTGCCGGCGTCCTCAAGCCCACGCAGACACAAAGACCCGCACACAGATGCCGCCGCCACACCCACAGCCCTTACTTACTTACTCCGCTGTGACTTTCGTCCCGCATGCCCTATCTGAACGCAAGACTGTCTTGAATTAGAATGTCCCAAGCCCACGTTTGCTTGACTCATCCAACTGCTCTCTCTGCAGCCTCACGAAAACTCACCTTCTGAATTGCTCAGAATAACCAAGAAGGGAAGAGAAATAAAACACAACTCCCTAGACAGTGGCGGGGAGGGGGGCACGGGAATCTGGAAAGCCAGGTGGGAAGGCTGGCAGGGCTGGCAGGGCCCCACCCCCACTGGCTCTTTCAGTGGGTGGATAGCTGGGTGGTCTGGAAATGGTAACAATGCAGTAATTACTAAGGAGTGAGCACTGACGTTAAATGAAGAAGAAAATATGACCTACTATGGGAAGAAAATGAACTTTAGAGCCAAACAGACTTAGATCCAAATCTGGCAATGTCATTTATTAACTGTAATCTTGGGCAAGTTATTCAATATCTGAGTATCAGTTTACGCAACAATAAAATCTACCTTGCAATATTCTTGTGAGGGTTGAGTGTAGTGATATATGTAAAGTGGCTATTACAGTGTTTGGCTTCATAAACATGTGTTTTACTTTTGTTACTGAAGTTGTTCCCAAGGTATCCCATGAGCTCTCCAGGCAAATGACAATGGCCTCGGTTTTCCGACTCACTTAGCCAAACTAGAAAGGTTTCATTCTCACTCTTTCCTCACGAACAGAGTGTCACCGGAAAGCAGTAGTTGACAGAGGAATAAGCAAATGAGGGGACAGACGGATGACTGAAGAGATGGCATGACCGCAGTAGACTGTTGTTCTTGGAATCCTGAGTGCCTGGTGCTGAATCTAGCACAGAGTCCTGGCGCTAGACAGTCCTCAGTTTAAGGGGAGAGACCGCTAGAAAAAAATCATTCTAATGGAGAGAAGCATTGCAAGGTTTTTTTTTAGCAAAGAGGAAAAGAGTAACTCTACGAAGGGACAAGGGGATGCTTCAAGACAGTTCTTCAAAGCAGTGCCATCTCCACGTTGAAGGCTAAGCGAGAGTTTACTGGACAGCAAAACCTAGTAAAGCCACTCCAGGAAGGAGGGGTGATGGGCAGTCTTTATGGCCTGGTCCTGAAATTGCATAAGGTCTCCTCTGCCCCCAGTCCCTTCCCTGGTCAAGGTAGTCACAAAGGTGCACCCGGTTCAGGGAGGGAACAGCGACCCTCAGCTCTGGACGGGAGGGCTTACCGTGTCACAACACAAGGTCACGATGAGATACACTGTGGCAGTCACCCTAGGAAAATACAATCTGCCGCAAAAACATAGAAAGAAGAGCAAGTCTGAGTCCTGTTTTGAGCGTGTTGAGTTTCAAATGCCCGCAGGACACCCAGCTGAAGAAGATAAGTGGGAAATGATGAACTTGGTTTGGGGGTTCAGGATTTGTCAGGGTATATGTGGCAATGGAAGTCATGCGAGCAGCTCTTAGGGTTATCCAGGGAGAGGGAAGAAAAGAGAGAAGGGAAGCGAAGTAGGGTGGAGGGGAGGGCTGCTGGTGTCATGGGGCTGCGGGAGCAAAGTACTCACACACTAGGCTAAAAACAAGAATGTATCGTCACAGTTCTGGAGGCCGGAAGTCTGAAATCAAAGTGCTGGCATGGCCATGACCCCCTGGAAGCTTCTTGGAGCCTTCCTGGCCTTTCCCAGTTTCTGGTGGCTCCAGGTGCTCCTTGGCTAGTGGCGGCCTCACTCTGATCCCTGCCTCTGTCTTCCTGTGGCCGCCTTCCCTCTGAATATGCTGTGTCCAAAGTTCCTTTTCCTGGGGCGCCTGCTGGCTCAGTCGGTTAAGCATCTGCCTTCGGTTCTGGTCATGATCCCAGGGTCCCGGGACTGAATCCCATACCAGGCACCCTGCTCATCAGGGAGTCTGCTTCTCCCTCTATCCTTCCCCTGCTCATGCTCTCTCTCTGTCTCTCAAATACATAAATAAAGTCTTTAAATAAAAAAGTAAATTTCCTTTTCTTATGTGAACACCGGTCACACTGGACCCAGAGCCAACCTTGCTTCCCTACAACCTTAGGTTAACTTAGCTAATTACATCTGCAAATAAGGCCACATTCTGTGATACTGGGGGCCAAGATTTTAAGACATCTTTTTGGAGGGGACCCAGTTCAAGCCGTATAGGGAAGAAGGTGAGGGAAGAGTGGAGGATGGCAGCACCCGAAGCCCAGGGGTGACACAATGTAAGGACGAGGCAGAAGAAGGGGAACCAGCGTGGGGGGGGGGGTGAGAAGAAAAAATCAGAGAGGAGTACGTGGGGCCAAGATCTGGGGATGAAAGAGAAAAAGATGCGACTCAAAAGTATTCCGTCAGCAAGAGGCCCGAATGCTCTGCATTTGAGGCATGAACTGGGAGGTGACTAGAAACTTTGGTGGGACCAGATTTAAGAGGAGCGGTGGGCAGGAGCTCACCTGGGGACGCCAACGACCGACCGACGAGGAGAGGCAAGTGTCCGTCTGCACTGTGGGGCTGCAGCCGCTCCCCAGAAACTCCTCTAGAACTTTGCCCCAAAGCTAGCTCTAGTCACCTCTTCTTCCCATTAGCTAAGTTGCATACACAGAACTAAAAGGAAAACCTGAAAGCGAGGGGGAGAGGAAAAAACACCATCGTGAGGCGCCAGCGGAGACGGCCATTTTAGGAACTTTCTCGTGGTTTCCCCACAAGCGGAAAAGCAGCTTTGAGCCGCAGGGGCTCACCAGGACGGCTGCTGAATGGGGAGCCCCCGGCAGCCCTTCATGGGGGTGAGAGCAGCAGGTGCAGGACGGGACCCTGCAGAGAGAAAATGAGTGATTGACTTTGGAGAAATACCAGAGGTTTGGAGAATGCAGAGAGGACGCAAATGCCAGGAGAAAAAGGATGTGGCCAGGGCGAGGCTTAATTGTGTATTTCCTTGATGTCTCAAAAGCATCCAAGCAGAGAGGCCGTTCTGGGCAGCTTCCTCTAAATCTGCAGCTTCTGCGAGGGAGAGCCTGGCAGAACAGACTTTTTCTTCCCTCACATTCTTTAAAGGCTCATTCCATCGCCCAGACCCGGACCCCCGACTTTCTCGTTCTTCCCCAGTCTCCTGTTCCTCTTGAACATTTTATGCTCATAGGCTCTGGCCTCTTCCATCAAATACTTCTGCTTCCTGCTTTTCCCATGCCCCTTCCCCACCCAGAGTTGGCCTAACCACACGCAGACGACCGCAGGGGCAATTTTTCCTCCTCTTTCTGGAACTTCTGTTCCAGTTATAAAAGCCAGGTCAGTGGTCCTCATCTGTGTCCGCATTTCCTGAGTCTCAATGACAGATAGAAGGACAACACCTGTGTGGTCCTCCCAGAAGATAAAGGAAGGTATGTACACCCCAGAAATCCAGGCTGAGACATGGGTAGAAACGGCAGAATTCGAGCTAGACTTTGACAAGCTGAGTATCGCTAGTGCAATTCTTTCCAATTTGCCCCCAAACAGCAACTGATCCTTTCTTCTTATGGTGGCTGAGAATTTGGCTTTGGTTTCTCTTCGGAGGGAGTTTTGTTCTAACTGGTTGAGTGCGCAGTGGCAGCAGTGACCCACCTCCTAATCTGGTAGCTTACTGGGAGAGCAGAGGAAGGGAGGGAGGCAAATCATGGGTCCCCAAGCGTGTGGGCTAATAAGCGAGACAGTATCTTTACATACTCAGATGAAGGGCCGAAGAGGAAATGTGTCAAGAAACATGGCTCAGCCCAAGTTAACAAGTAATATAACTATCCTCATACAAAATATACGGATTAATAGTACTTGGAAGGCAGCAGGGTATAGTGGGCAAGAGTGCATAATCTAGAGCCAGATTATGATTCAAATTTGCTTTGCTAGAGCAAATTAGTCCATGTCTGGGGATGACCGTGGTACCAAATTCACAGAGTTAATGAGAAGACTAAACGAGCCACTATAAAGATCCCAGACAATACCTGATAGTAGCACTATATAAATGTTACTCGTTATTATGCAAAGTAACAGGTATTTAATTACAGTACCTAAAACTGTAATAGTGTTATTTTTTTGATTTTTTATTTTTTAATTTCTTTTCAGTGTACCAGAATTCATTGTTTATGCACCACACCCAGTGCTCCATGCAATACATGCCCTCCATAATACTCACCACCTATAATAGTGATATTTTACAATTCTAGCCTCCAACAACATAGCATGGTCTATTTGATACAGCACATTGTATAATGGAATATTTTTAATTTCTGTCAGTTTTATCTTAAGCCGTTTTTCTTACAAATATTTTAAATATTTAAAATCTAAAATAGGGTTTTGTAAAATGCAGCTTTTTGTGAATACTGTTTGTTCTTTACTCAAATATCCAAAAATATAAACAGAATATATTTTGTTTTTATGAAAGGAAATAAAAGGAGGTTAACATTGAAAATGAAAAACAGATTTCTTCTCAAACTTGGCTTTTGATAAATATACAAGCTATTGTTTTCCACAATAAAATATAGCCAGTGTCTTGGAAGGATTGCTCCCCTGAGCATCAGATTTAATTAATGAAATTTAAAATCCAGATTCTTAACCTCCCCCATGTTTAAAGTGTAACTTTAAAGAAATCGACAACCGGTCCCTACTTTCACTTCACAAACATCCAGATGACACCGAACCAGTGAACTTTGGGTACAAGTGACAGATATCTTCTTACCATGACCTTCAAGTGTTCTATTTGCCTGGCGCGTGCACACACACACACACACACACACACACACACACACCCCTGAATCAGTCAGAACTACTTTCAACAGCAGGTGACCTAACAGTAGCTCAGGCGAACATGTGATTGTTGTTTTCATTTAACAAAATGGAGGTAAGTGACTTCCAGCATTGGTTCTGTGGCTCAAAAACGGCAAGGCTTTCTCTCAAGGCTGTAGGATGGTTCCCGCATCCCAGGCCATCCCTTCAACACTCAAGGCAGAAAGAAGGGTTTATACACAACACCACCATGTCTGTCCTTGTATCAGAAGGCAGAAAACGTCCCCAGAAACTCTCTTCCGCCCTCCATACGCACCCAGACACACACACGCCACACGCATACCGCCAGCTTTCCCGGAGTTTGGTCATCCACTACTGGGTTACATGGCCACCTGTAATTGCAAAGGAGTCTGGGAAAATGAGAAAGACAAGTTACTTAGGATCATCTTAGATCTAACACGATTTAGCACCTGGGCCTAGGCATTCCCACCCTGAATAAAATTAGGCCTTTGTCCAGAGAAAATTTAAATTTTGGAAAAATTGATCAGAAAAATAATAAGGATAAGAATGCTGGCTTTGATTTCAAAAATACGCAAGTTGTCTGAGAAAGACTGTAAAAGGCAAAGTTACTAACATTTATCTTTTTTTTAATTTCTTTTTAGTCTAACAGTATTCACTGTTTTTGTACCACACCCAGTGCTCCATGCAATCCATGCCCTCCCCAATACCCACCACCTGGTTCCCCCAACCTCCCACCCCCCACCCCTGAAAAACAACCTGAGGGTTTTGAAGGGGTGGGGTGGTGGGAGGTTACTGACGTTTATATGTAAAATCAGTATTGACAGTTATATAAGACAATTATATAGCTTTGAAATAAAAGGAGAACAACTCCAACTATCAAAAGAAAATTAAGGCTGGGGGCACCTAGTGGCTCTTTCAGTGAAGCGTCTGACTCTTGGTTTCAGCTCAGGTCACGATCTCAGGGTCCTGGGATCGAGCCCCTCATTGGGCTAGCATGGAGCCTGCTTGAGATTCTCTCTCTCCCTCTGCCCCTCCCTCCACCCCGTGCTTGCTCTCTCTCTCTCTCTCTCTCTCTCTCTCACTTGCTCTAAAATAAATAAATATTTTTAAAAAAAGGAAATTAGGGCTGTGTTCTCAAGGAAAAAGAAAATGGGACTATGTCGTAGGTAACTAATAGTGTCTATCACAGTAACTTAGCACTCACTGAGAGCCTCTATACACAGAAGGCACAGACATAGCCACTTCACCCACATTATGTCATTTAATTTTCACAACACCGTAGGATAGTTCTTTGTAAGTGCTGGTTGTGCCCTACTCCTCATAAATAGGGAAAGTGAGCCTCACTGAAGTTGTAAGTACCTCATCCAAGTCAAACAACTAGTAAGTGCCAGGCTGGAATTTGAGCTCAGGTCTGATCCCAAGTTCATGTTGGTTCTACAGGGTCATGCTGCCCATAATTTTACCAGCGGTTCCTTGGCCATTCCTGATGCCATCTGGCTACAACATACATACACCCTTGACCTCACGCTCTCTTCATCACAAGCTTCCCCACTACCAAGTCTGGAGTCTTCATTGAGGAGGTTGCACATTGTCTTTCTACATGTCAAAATACTGGAAATACAACAGGGAACAGAGCAAACAGGTTCCTGATCTTTGAGATGCCACTCTGGTAGGGAAGAAAGGCATTGACTATATAAACAAAGATAACAGAGAGTGGGAGCATTATGAAGTATATGGAACAAGATAAACTGGATAGTAAATATATTTGCGGGCTACTTCTGATGTGACGGCTAGAACTGAACCCTGATGACTAGAAGGAGATAGTCTGGTCAACACTGGGGGAAAGAGAACTCCAGGCAGTGGGCCTGTGATGTGCCAAGGCCCCGAGGCAGGAATGTTACATGGTACAGACAGGTGGAGAGTAATGATCGGAGAAGGACATGATAAGAAATTAGATTTGAGAGAACCTGCATTTTTTTTCAACGTGCAATGGGAATTTTGACTTTTTAAATAAACAGGGGTAACACAACTTCATTTTTTTAAACCACCATGGTAGCTAGGAGAAAGCAGCTTGAAGAGGTCCGGCAGAGGAAGTGAAGATTTCAGTGAGGTGCTTGGCCAGAGCAGTGCTGCTAGAGACAGGGGAAAGATGGGTTGTTCAAGATGGATAAACACTGTGACAGAACTTACCTGTGAGGAAATTGGCTCATTCACTCAATTTTACACGGCTTTGCAATACCATTACATTTTCTCACCTTCTTATGTATGACCTCTGAAGAATTGTGGCTACATTTTCTTCTGAAATGCTTTTAAAATAAATGTCTTAACATGCTGACAAATTTCAACCTGATATTTAGCATTTTCTCCTACTTGGGTGGACTGTATCTACAAGGCAGTCCAGACGCAGTCAGTTCATGCAACCTCTGAATTCAGAACTCCCCCACCCTTCCAGAAAAAAAATAAATAATGGTCAGTCTCATATCTTTTGATAGATACAGGCTGTCAGACGTTTCGCTTTGCATAATTTGCCATAATAAATTATAAGCTTCTCCCTTTTTCTCTGAGTTCCTGAAATTAGGATAATGGAAGTAAGATTCCCCCAGAAACTGTGTTCTGGGGTTAATCAGTGTGCTCCTGATTGAAATTATGAGTGCAGTAAGTGAGGAGAAACACATGTCACTTTTGGAAGTCTCCACTGTAAATTTACTGTGGCTGAATGCTAACTCCTTCTGGAAAAACCATCTTAATTTAGCTGCTGCCGTGGTAACTGATATCAGCGCTAGTGTTCCTTCGAGAGAAATTTAGATGACTCTGACCCGGCCTGTCCCGTTCTGCTCTCGGTATCGAAGCCCTTCAGCAGTGACTCAGGGTGTGTGCTCGGTGCAGCAAGACTGAGCTTCCTCGATTATGACGGAAGGGAGAGAGATGGCACCAGAATGAGTTCTTTGTAAGTAAGTTATACTCTTCACTTTCATCAATTTGGGTGGAGATGACGCAATCTACAAGTCCCGAGAGGAAACTGGGGGTCTGGCTGTTATATGGACAATGGAACAATGGGTAAAATTAAACCTGGTGGCTGGGGCCAGAAGTACTCCAAGCAGGAAATCCTGGGCTCATGGATCTTTACAGGCTGAAAGATTCTGCTCTGAAGACTTTCAGGGGGAAAGCCTACCTTTGGGAATCTTCAGCGGGTTGAAAACAGATGTCCAGGTGATCAGCGCCGAGAGTGAACGTTTGCAGTCACCGCATCCAGCTCATGTGTTCTTGTACAACCAAAGGAAAGAAAAGAAATCGGAAGACATTTAATGCCTTTTAAATCCAGGTAGGTTTAAGCATAATAAAAACCCACACCAATTCCTTGACTTCCTGGACTGACACGCCCCAGGTATGGTTGCGAAGCCTGACCCAAACTACAGGAACAGTGAACCAGAAAGCCTTGTTGAAACTGCAAAGATTCTATAGGTCCCCTATTCTGATTTAGGCTCAGCAGCCAAACTGATTTATAAAATGTTGGGGGCAACGGTTTTTTTATTCCATTCTTTACCTTCCAAATAAATAGCAGACATCTCCTGGTTACCAGGGATTGCTGACCAGTACTTGGTTTATCTACATCATCTCCTGTTAATTCAACAAACAAAAGGCTCAGAAAGCTGCCATTAGTTTTCATATGCATTTTTTAAAAGATTTTATTTATTTATTTGACAGATAGAGATCACAAGCTGACAGGGAGGCAGGCAGAGAGAGAAAGCAGGGAAGCAGGCTCTCTGCTGAGCAGGGAGCCCGATGCAGGGCTTGATGCCAGGACCCCGAGATCATGACCTGAGCCGAAGGCAGAGACCCAACCCACTGAGCTGCCGGACGCCCCTTTCATATGCATTTTCAACAGCAGTAGACTGTATGAGCTTCTGTTCATCACAGACTTCCCGAACCCTGTTACATGGCTTACTGGAGCTCTCAGAATCTCAAGTAACTTGGGATTTCATTCCCCACCCGTCTGACTATCACTCATCTCACTCTTAATCATGCAGCACCCCCTTCCTCCCCCGGTCCCCCAGCAGTGCTGCTTATGTACTTTGTCGATCTGAAGGCGAAAATACTTGTAACCCAACCACGTAACTTTCCATTTCTGGTAAGCCAAACAAACCACTGCATATTTCTGTACTTCCCTCTCCTTTTATCAGTGGTCCGGGGGTAATCATCCCGGCTGCCTATTTTGTTTTCATGAGTTCGAAGAGGACTGACATTCATAAAACATTGTGAATAAAGAAGAAAGCTGCTTCTAAGTGCCTCGAATTACTATTTTCACATGTCTTAACTGCCATAACAAGAAGGAAAATCTTCACAATTGGGAAGGCTTTCTGAAAATTAGCCCCACTGCACCAAACCTTTGATCCTTTGGTCAAACTGTCAATCTCTTGAGAACTCAGCTTTCTTGTGAAATTTCCAGGCTGTTCCCAAAACAAGTGGTTGCGTAAGATCTGGGAGCCAGACCCACAAAGCTTCTCTGTGTTTTGGAAAGCTCACTAAATAGGCCTAGGTAATGATGGCACTAGCATGGAGACTCAGGGAGTGGCACCGCCTTGTCTTTTCCCAGCACTGGGCTTGGCTCACTTGTTTCTTTCTCTCACCATCTTTCCCCCCACCCCACTACTACCCTTTTTTCTGTACTCCCCTCTCCTCTCCTTTGTTTCCTCCCTCCACAACACTTCTGGGCCTTGGGCTGGACTCTGATATCACCTGTTTGCTTAGGCAGGTCTGCTGCCTGACCTAACGATGGAAGATGTTTCCCTGTTCAACTAAAACCCAGGTAGGACCCCACAAACCACACCTGCACTGAAGTTCTGGTGGCCAAGTGCTCCAGGGACAAGTTTTTTCCCCAATGTTTCTGAACTTTTGCTACAGGGCTCCAAGGAGGAGGTAACACTTGGGTTAAAGCTATGTAACATGTCGTGGAATATTACGCAGCCATCAAAAAAACATGAAATCTTGCCATTTGCAACAACATGGAAGGAACTAGAGGGTATTATGCTGAGCAAAATAAATCAATCAGAAAAAGACAGTTATCCTATGATCTCACTGATATGAGGATTTTGAGAAGCAAGACACAGATCACAGGGGGAAGAGAGGGAAAAATGAGACAAGACAAAACCAGAGAGGGAGACAAACCACAAGAGACTCTTCATCTCAGGAAACAAACTGACGATTGCTGGAGGGGAGGGGGCTGGGAGGGATGGGGTGGCTGGGTGATGGACATTGCGGAGGATATGTGCTATGGTGAGTGCTGTGAAGTGTGTAAGACAGATGATTCACAGACCCATACCCCTGAAACAAATAATACACTATATGTTAATAAAAATAAGTAATATATATAAAATATATATAAATAAATATGTAAATAAATATATATTATTTACATATAAAAATATATAAAATATCTATAAAAATAAATAAATATATAAATAAAATTTAAGTTAAGTTAAATTTTTTTTTAAACTACGTAACATGGCATGCCAAATAACTGAAAACAAAGAGTTGTTTCATGGTAAGACCTCACTAGTTCTCACTTTTCTTGAGTGTAGAGTTAAAAGTCTGATTCCTTTGTTTCGAGAGCAGGATTGATTTGCTAAATTGGAATAAATATAAATTGAAAATAAATTAAATAAATAATGTATAATAAATTATCAATTTAACTGTTATGCAATTATAATTTACTTTGGTGTCAACTTCCTCTTGATGTAGTATTAAAAGACTTAAAATTATGCATGCTATTCTGTGTGCTTTTTGTATCAGTTAATAAGCTTATCTTGCCAGTTTTATATACAATGATAAAGTGTATTAAACTGACTTATTTCTTATTGACTTTATATTTAATAAATAAAATGCATATTATTTTGTTATTATTATAATCACTAACACATATTTATAGTTATTATTTATGATTCTATTATTTCTATTTTTTTTTAAATGGCATTTTGCATATGGAAATCAACAGATAACCTTTTACAAAAGGGGCTATAATAAGGATCTCACATTTGTAAAGTCACACGTGAAACGTTTTATAGCAATGACAAGGGAAGTGAGAATATAAAGAACATGCAATTAGGAGCAATATCTAAATAAGACTTTATAAGTGGATAGGAAATGGTACAAAAAATACTGTGAAAAGTCAGTTATCTCATCAAATTTAAATAGATCAATTTAAAAGCATTTACTTTCCAAAAAATAGAGAATATATGGCAGCAGAAATCAAATGAAGTTTTTATTGTAATCAAAATATAATTGACCCGGGGCACCTGGGTGGCTCAGTGGGTTAAAGCCTCTGTCTTCAGCTCAGGTCATGATCTCAGGGTCCTGGGATCGAGCCCCGCATCGGGCTCTCTGCTCCGCGGGGAGCCTGCTTCCCCCTCTGTCTCTGCCTGCCTCTCGGCCTGCTTGTGATCTCTCTTTCTGTGTCAAATAAATAAAATCTTAAAAAAAAATATATATATATATATATATAATTAACCCAGAATTCCTAAAGATTAAAACTTAT
Organism: Martes martes; assembly: GCF_963455335.1. Taxonomy (NCBI): domain Eukaryota; kingdom Metazoa; phylum Chordata; class Mammalia; order Carnivora; family Mustelidae; genus Martes; species Martes martes. The sequence goes on from NC_137903.1 coordinate 66,857,925, forward strand.
CTAAAAACAAGCTCTCCCAACTGTGCTCCTCCCCACCCCAGTGGTCTCAAAGAGGGTCTATAATTGTTCTGGGACCTCCTACAGCACCATCTCTTACCATTCTGGGGGGAGAAGGTGGAGGGACTACTTTAAGAACTGTATCTGTCAGCTTGTTCAAACAGGTGTACCTATTTGAACACACTCTTTACAAACACGTTTTTAAGGAAACCAATTTCCAGATGCTCAACTTCCATATCTGCTCTTCCTAAAAGCAATAGGTGTTTTCAATGAGATCTTTGTAGGCCTTTTTTCCCACTTCCCCTTGTCCACAGCCTGTCCCCACTTGGTAAAAGAAAGGTACAGCTGTCCCCCATCCCTGCTGGTGCTATGCTTTGTTCTCAGGTATAATAATCTTTGGAGTGTCAAAGAAACAATTTTAAATAGTTGTGTCATCTCATTTGATCAAAACACCATAAATCTCCACTACCTAGCACACTAAGAAATGCAATTTTCATTTTTCCCAAAACAATTTTTAACACTTACTAATTATAAAAGTGATAATTTTTGTATATTGGTTTTGATCATTTGTATATGAAAAATAACTGTAGTGATTATACTGAAGAAAATTTTGACTTGTAGAACTGTAGGGTTACAGAAATTTTATCTTCTCTTTTACTGAGCTAAGATTGTAACAAAAGGAATTTAAATTTAGACATTAAAGTTTTGACTATGGAGATTATGAAAAAAAAGAAATAAACATTTTTTTAAATTTTTGTTGCATAGGCATATGAAAGGATAGTCAAGGGATGCCTAAGTGGCTCAGTCAGTTAAGCATCTGCCTTCAGCTCAGGTCATGATCCCAGGATCCTGGGATCGAGCCCCTGCATCAGGCTCCCTGTTCAGTGGAGAGCCTGCTTCTCCCTCTCCATCTCTCCCTGTCCTGACTGGTGTCCACTCTCTCTCGCTCTCTCAAAAGATAAATAAATAAAATCTTTTTAAAAAGAAAGGGTAATCAATAAAAGATACTTAGATATAAAAATGTTACAATGGTATAAAATTCTGAGGACGAAGTAGCATGAAAATACAATTTTAAGGAAAAAGAGAATGATAAAAATGTCTAATTATTAATGAGATATTTGTATGCCTTTAAAAATAGATGGTGGTATACATAATATTGCTATAGATAATATTTAAAAAGTAGAGTAACAGTTTTACCTTAAAAATTAAATTTAAATGTGCAAGAAACTATATATTTTAAAACTGTATAAGTGTAAGATTCAACATTTTAGTTTTAAACTTTAAAATGTGCAAAGGAGAGCCACAGTTGAAATTATCTTAAGGGGCGCCTGGGTGGCTCAGTGGGTTAAAGCCTCTGCCTTCGGCTCAGGTCATGATCCCAATGTCCTGGGATCGAGCCCCGCATCGTATTCTCTGCTCAGTGGGGAGCCTGCTTCCTCCCTTCTCTCTCTGCCTGCCTCTCTGCCTACTTGTGATCTGTCTGTCAAATAAATAAATAAATAAATAAACAAAATAAAAATAAAAAAAAAGAAATTATCTTAAGAAGGTCCTGATGAGGAGAATATGCTCTGCCTAGTGAAACTCACATTCCTAACGGAAAGAAGTCAGACAGGGAAGGTTAAGCACTAAGTGACATTTTTTTGTTATTATAGGAAGTATGTCCTGTCCTTTCCCCTTCCATCTGGAGGCTCTCAGTAAGAAAGAAAGAGAGAAATCAATCAATCGATCAATCAATCAAGGTAGACTATTTCGCTTCTGGTCTAAGGGGAGCTTGCTTTATAAAATGTCTAGAAAATACAAATGGATCCCAGAAGCAGGCTACTCTACGTGAAGACCTCCCAGTACCTCCAAGTGACTGGATTAACCTTGTGTTTCCTGTGTGTTCAACCAAATGCCAGCAGCCAACAAAACAGTATGCCTAGCAGCAGGGTACAAACATCTTATCTGAATGAAATCAGGTTAAAATATGCGTCACAGAGAGACTTGAAAGAGAAAGAAAAACGTGCAGAAAGTATTTGAAAGGGAACTCATGGAAGCAAGAGACTAAGACACGACTATGACCATACAAAGGTTTGGGAGCTGATGAGATGTGTATGTTGCACAGAGATGTGTGTGTGTGTGTGCGTGCGTGCGCACGCGCACGTGCGCACACCTCTGTTGGGGGTACTTTTTTCCCTGCACTGCTACCTGTTTGCTATGGACTGAATGGTGGAGTCCCCAGAATTCACATGCTGAAGCCCTAATCTCCAGTGTGTTGTTACTTGGAGGTGGGGTCTTTGGAAAGTAACTAGGTCAGGGGGGTCAGGGGGGTGGAGCCTTCACCATGGGATTAGTGCCCTCAGAAGAAGACAGACAAGAGAGGTGATCTCTCCCTCTCTCTTTCTCCCCCTCTCCTCCCCATGTGAGGATACAGTAAGAAGACAACCAACCACTCACACGCCAGCAAGAGAGCTCTCACCTGAACCCACCCACGCCGGCGCCCTGATCCTAGACTTCCAGACTCCAGATCTGGGAGAAATGAACGTTTGTTCTTCAAGCCACCCGGTCTGTGGTGTTTCGTTACAGCAGCCTGGATCGACTACAACTTTCTGCAACGAAGCCTTCCCCAAGTCTCAGGACCCCAGTCTGCCTGAGTTGTTCCTGCCACACACTTTACTCTCTAAGTAACATAAAACCAGGAACGAGTTCTCTCAGAGTGTGTTTCTGAGCCAAAACCATTGCTAAGAACACCTAATTCCTAAGAAGGGAATGGGGAGCAGTGAAGATGAAAGAAAAATATATAAAAAGAAAGGGATGCAAAGGAAAAAACGATGAAACCTTGGGAAAGCGGGAAAAATCAAAATTAAAACCACGAGAGCATATTAACCAGTTTCAATGGATAATTTCTATCCTTGGTTGGATAGATACAAAGCAAATTAATTTTACCCTTTTCTTGTCGTTATTTCAACACCGCCATTCAATACCCCCCTAAAAATCACAGGAAAATGCCCCTCATTGAGTTTTCTGAATAAACCACTGGGACAGAGTTACAGATAATATTTGATTACGTTAGCTAATTGGAAGGGTTACCAACTAAATTTCAGTGAAGAACGAGTTTTGAGCAAACTTAGCTCTTCCTAGTGCTCTTGTAAAGATAAGGGGAGAGAGCAAAACCCTATTTTTAGATTTCACCCCAGAGGAAGATTTACAGAGAATTTAATGACACTTAAGCTTCTAAGTGGCTTTTTTTTCCCTTAAGATTTTATTTATTTATTTGACAGACAGAGATCACAAGCAGGCAGAGAGGCAGGCAGAGAGAGAGGGGGAAGCAGGCTCCCCGCTGAGCAGAGAGCCTGATGCAGGGCTCGATCCCAGGACCCTGGGATATGAACTGGGCCGAAGGCAGAGGCTTTAACCCACTGAGCCACCCAGGCGCCCCTTCTAAGTGACTCTTAAGCTACATGGACCCTATCAAAGGCCCTGAGAAGCCAAACACGTTTTTGTAAATTTTCAAAAGTAAGATATTTTAACCTCAATCAAAGAGACCACTGTTTCTTTACGTTCTCACTTTCCTGTCCATACATTCCATAATTACAAATGCTAGTTATGCTGGTATAGAAGCGCGATCCGGACCAACTCCCATGGCCACCTGTGCTTTCTGCCTACTGTCAGGACCCAAAGGTTCTGGGCCAGGGGACATATTGGAAGGGGAACATGTCCTGAGGTGACAGTGTTGGGAGTGCATGGGAAGTGGCAGAGAAGGAAGTGAAAAACCTATGAAGTCAGAAGCCAAACCTGAAGAATAGTTTTCCAGTCATGAGTAGAGTAAACTTTCAGTTTCGCATCAGTGATTTGTTCTTCATAGATGCCTCCTCAAGACAGACATTCTTCCCTGACAGGAATATAATGTAGCCTGTACAGTTACAACACATTGTGCACTATCCTTTCCACTTTGATGGGAATTGTGAAAAAGAGAATACTGGAATTATCACAATTCCTATGTATATAGAGGGTACACTGGAAGCTGTGGTAAAAATACTGTGTGTGGACTGGGTATTTACCCTAAAGATACAAATTTTAGTGGTCCGAAGGGACACGTGCACCCGAATGTCTATAGCAGCAATGTCCACAATGGTCAAACTATGGAAAGAACCTAGATGCCCATCAACAGATGAATGGATAAAGAAGATGTGGTATATATACACAATGGAATACTATGCAGCCATCAAAAGAAATGAAATCTTGCCATTTGCAACGACGTGGATGGAACTAGAGGGTATTATGCTGAGCGAACTAAGTCACTCAGAGAAAGACGATTATCATATGATCTCCCTGATATGAGGAAGCTGAGAGGCAGAGTTGGGGGCCATGGTGGGTAGGGAAGGGAAAAATGAAACAAGATGGGATCGGGAGGGAGACAAACCATAAGAGACTCTTAATCTCAGGAAACAAACTGAGGGTTGCTGGGAGGTAGAAAGGGTAGGGAGAGGGTGGCTTGGTGATGGACACTGGGGAGGGCATGTGCTATGGTGAGTGTTGTGAAGTGTGTAAGCCTGACGATTCACAGACCTATACCCCTGGGACAAAATAATACATTATATGTTAATTTAAAAATAAATTAAAATGAAAAAAATACTGAGAGTGTCCGCATATGAAGCCACAGTTGTATTCATCTAACCCAGAAGTCATAAAAAACAAATTTCAATCAACTGTGCTAAACGGCAGACCGTGATATCTTCCTGTTCTCTCTGTAGAAAATATGACAAAATCGTTTTAATGTGAAAAGGCAATCAAAAACTATGCAGTCAAAAATATAGGAAGAGAACATAGTGATATGTCAGGCAGTCAACTGATAAAAATATTGTGTTTTTTTCCTGGATTTTGTGACATAGCATCGGTCAAATTTTTCATTATTTGGGGGAGTCTCTTTTCTCTTTCTAAATGCTTCAGTTTCTGCTTATGTTCCTAAACTGTAGACTCTTCATGCTTCACTAAACCCCATTTGCTCTGCTCCTGAATCCATACCTCATCAATAGACATAAATGGTTCTGCCACCCCTTGTCTCCGTTCCAAGTGACATCGCGAGTCTTGCCTCCTACATATGGGGAGTAATTGCTCTAAGAATAGGGAAGAGTTATAACATACATTTCTTTTTCTTCAACAGAGTTAAACAAGGGCTCACTCTCTGGGTTTCCAGATGCACTCAAAATGAAATAATAATGTTGGGCCAGTCTTGCCCTGCTTTAAATTAATCACTCCAGGAAGAGACATTAAAGCTTTCAGACCACCAGTGTGCATAAATGCTTTAGTGCCCAGACCATACACCGTCTCTTGGTTATTCAGGACACACGGAAAGGTAAGCTCAGTAAATGAGGCTGTTTTATGATCCATTTAAATAATCTGAAAAGGAAATTAATACTTTTATTACTTTTTATAAGTGAAAAACTTCCTTAAAAATCTGTAAGAGTTCTTTATGTTACAGTGGTTAGGACTTCCCAAACCAGAACATGGATCCAGAGAAATAACGGAAGCTTAGGGAAAGCACGCATGGCCACACAAATCATAATGGAATAAACAAGAGAGGCTGGAAAGTAATTTGGGGCTTTAAAAAAAAAAAAAGAAATCATGTCTAACAGAGCCAAGAAAATTCTCTTGATTAGAAACCAGATTATAACTAAAATATATATATTTCTTAGTCTTTCTGAGTAATATGTATTTTTTCTAGTCTAGCACTATTGCACTTTGGAAGGGGAGTCCAAAGAAAATGTGGAAATAGTTTGGGGTTCTTGGCACACATTGGTACCTTCAATACTTCTTAGTGAGAAATATCCAATTAGTCACTTCGCAAACACTCATCTCAAACCTTAAGTGCTCACAACAATCCAGTAGAGAAAGCAAAAATGTCCTAATTGGTTAGAAAAGAAAACGAAGGTTGATTTTCTGACGTCATCTTTTACCTGTCCCTGCCTCAATCATTTCCAGCCATGCTGGCTTTTTCTCTGTTTTTGAAAAACACCTTGAACAGTCCAGTCTCAAACCCTTTGAATCAAGGGTCCCCTCTGCCTGGGACACTCTCAGCTAGATTCCACATGGCTCCCTCCTTTACTGTACTTAAATATCTTTTCCAATGTCACCTTCTCTGAGAGCCCCTACTCCATTATTCTTTGTCTCCTTACCCTGTTTTATTTTTCTTCTGAGCATGTCACAGATTTTCCGTTCCCACTAAACTGTCCTCAAGAGCTTATAAACATTTGGAGATGGAACCTAATTATTACATAGCTGAAAAGGAAAACAGAAATTATCTTTGCTGTACAACCATCACAAAAATGCTGGCTTCCAATCTGACACCTTGCGCTATCTTACCTGAAAGATTTTCAAACAAAGCTCACAACTCAATTTTAACTGGTTGTACCTTGTCAAATTCTTCTGTCAGCTGGACATTATCTCAATAACTTATTTCCTTTTACAGCAGCATTTAGACCAGTCAGATACTCAGTGGGTACCAGTTGACATACTCAAGCCAAGAAAACTCTAGGAATGTTAAATAAGGGACAATTTATATGGCATATTAATTTCCTAGCACTGCTGTACAACAGAATAAGTGGCTTAAACAGAAGAAATTAGTTGCTTCACAGTTTGGGAGGCCGAAAGTCTAAGAGCAAGATGTCAGCAGGGTTGTTCCTTTTGAGGCCTGTGAAGGGGACTCTGTTCCTGCCTTCTCTCCTAGCTTCTGATGGTTTCTGGCAATCTTTGACATCCCTTGACCTGTAGATGCCTCACCCCTGATCTCCACCTTCGCTTTAAATGGCATTCTCCTTGTGCATATGTCTCTAGTTCCAAGTTCCTCCTTTTTTTTCTAAAACCACAGTTATATTGGATTAGGGCCCACCCTAAGAACTTTTATGGTAACTTGATCATCTATGAAGATCATGTTTTCAAATAAGGCCTTGGTTATAAGCACTGAAAATTAAGACTGCATTGTCTTTTAGGAGGATGTGATTCAACCCGTAACACATAGTACAGATGAGGTGTAGAAGAATTGCAGCATGCAATGTAGTAAGGACAGGACTGTTTCTACCTCTAGGCCTCAAAATGTAAAGGAAGGACCCAGATACTCGAACAGGAAGGAGAAAGTTGTGTATAGAAGCTGTCTCAAAAAGAGCAGTGACCTTTGATTTAGCAACAGAGCCAGGACCAAAGACCCAGGAGAGAGGGACCCTCTTTTCAGTCTCCTACCAGGGTTTCTGTTGGTCCAACCCAACCAGGAGTCAGAAAGCTAGGAATCCTTTTGCAATCATCAACACAAATCAGTGTTTTAGAAACACTTCTAACTTTTAGTAAAAACTTATTGTTTTTAATTTTTGTCTTTTGCAATTTTAAGAGAAGTTTACTTGGAGGATTACTTTACATTAGCTTGGAAGATTCCTTTCCTAGTTTTCCTTTAGTAGTGGAGAGAAAATGCAGGGCTAAAAAGAATAACTGAGTGGATGAAGACGTTTCTTCCCTCACTTGCACGGGCTGGCTCAGAATCTTGCCCAGAATCTTGGCTCCACCATTTACTAAATGGCTGGACGTGGCATGCTTGCCGAGAGTGTCTGCTGTTGTGTAAAATGAGGGGGCTGGAGGCAGAGTCCGGGAAGTTAATGATGTTGTATGTGATGTGACTTCTCCCATAACTTCTCAGATCTTCAGTAAAAGCACTAGAATATGACATATTTGGGGAAAACAAGTTTTGTATTTGGATGACACAGGATGACTACAAAGCAAGGCAGAGAAAACCAAGAAGAAGGAAGCCATTAGGAATTCACAGAAACTGCAGAGATGGTTCTGAACCTGCCTAGGCATCAGATGGAAATCTTAAACCAAGTTGACCTAAGTCTGCAAGGGACAGTAGGACCTCCGCTGACAGATCCTTGACAAAATTCTGCAAGGATTTTTATGCTTTAAAACTTTTCATTCCTTTTTTTTTTCATAATCCCTCTTGTTAAGAACTTCAAGTCTAAATTTAAATTCTGATTTCTGTAATTTCAGCTGAGCCTAGGGGTTGTAGGAATAGTCATAACAGCTTGTCAGGTATGAACAATGGAGTCAGACTGTCTGGGTTTGAGTCCCAGCTACACTACTTATAAGCTCAGGTGAATTACTCACACCCTTGAAACCACAGTCTTTTCATCCATCAAATGGGATTGATGTCTACATCCACCATAAGGCACTTGCGACTATAAAATACATTAATGTGTACAAAAAACGGAGCACCTTGTACAAAGCAAGTCCTTAATAATATTTGTTATTAATATCATTACCATATGTTGGGTGTTGTGCTGTTTAAATAAATCATCATATTTCATGCTCACAATAACTCTCAGAATTAGCTATTTTAATCTTCAGTTTACATATAAGGAAATTAAAAGTCAGATAACTTAAATAATAAAAAATAGCTATTTTTATCCATGTCCTTCTGTATTTACTGTGGGGTCAATGTGATCATGGAGAAATAAATGTTTGAATGAATAAATTTCCTCCTCTGAACTTTCGTGGACCCAGAGAAGGGAAAGAAATAATTTGTCTCTTAATTCTGCCGTTTTTTTTACTGCCTACTAACACTTTCAAACTAAGGATTTGAGTGCCAATTTCATTAATGCTCTATTTTCTTTTTCTTCCAGAGAAGCAATAAAAATATTTATAGCAAAGAGATGTAAACCATATTGCTTCCCAAACTCCAACACCTTGACTTTTTTCTTTCTTGATTCTTATACAAGGCGCCTTTAGAACATAATCTATGCCAATTGAAACTAGCTATCAAAATAAATAAAAAATACAATTTTGCAATTTCCGAACCAAACATTCTATAAAAACTCTAATAAATAACATCCGCTTTTCCTTCTCTTGCTAATATAAAATTATTCTCCCAAAAAGTAATCTAATCTTCTTGGTACAATTTTTCCTACAGAAATCCATAATCTTTCTGACTCATAATTTCCTTACTCATTTCCAATTTTTCTTCTCAGAATGCATCTTGTGATTCTTTAAAACGGACATTGGATGATCTAATTGGTCCTGACTACAAGCACCTTCTCTGTTTTGGAGCTGAGTCTGTACCTGAAGTTAGTATTAAGTCCCCCTGAACAGAGCTAGTCCCTCCTGTAGATGCAGAATTGCTCTGCTGAGACAGTCATTGGGACATAATGACCATCAAACGTCTCCACTTTCCATCTCTCACCTACTGCTGCTTCAATCTTCTGCTAGGTTTGCAAGTCATTCTTTACTCTTCAGTCGTTCAAATTCTTCCCTTCATTTGATAAGGAGAAGCAAGTGTGTGGAGGCATGTCCTTCCATCCTCAAAGTACACTCCGCCAGCTCCTAGACCATTCTGTCCCTTTCCACTAACTAGTCTGCCCTGTGTTAGTAAGAGTAACATGTACAAGGGCACCCGGGTAACTCAGTTGGTTAAGCATCTGCCTTTGGCTCAGGTCATAATCCCAGAGTCCGAGAACGAACCCTGTAAGGAGCTCCCTGCTCAGTGGGGAGTCTGCTTCTCCCTTTGCCCTTCTCCCTGCACATGCTCTCTCTCTCTCTTTCTTTTTCATATAAATAAATAAAATCTTTAAAAAAAAAAAAAAGAGTAACATGGACAGTATAGACTGGAAGCCGTGGGAACTAAAAGATCAAAGATACATGTATCTGTTACTGCGTAGCATTTCGCAGAAGAGGACCTTCTTCACATGTATCCAGCCGTAGTAGTGCTGTGTCCTCTTTTGCAGACATCATAGGCAAGTGAAGAGCTTTTAACTTCGTTACGTGAAAGTGACCGACCATCGATATCCCTCGTGGTCAGCCTCTGTCCCTCCCTGCGACACTCAACACTGGTGGTGCCTCCCTCCTCCTCTGCTGCCCCCCCCACCCCGCCTTCAGGCTGCCGCCCGCGTGCTCTCTGCTTCCTGCCTGTCTTTCAGACGTCTCCTCCTCGTCCACTTTCCTCATCACGCGTGTTCCCTGACTTTTGCGCCTTTATTCCCACACTCAACAAACGGGCACAGAGGGGAGGATACGGAGGTGAGTGGCACCGTCCTTGTCCCGGGGTGACTTTTAGGCTTGCAGACTGAGACAAACGTGACATTAGATAAGCGGACTCTGTTCCCAGTGCCTCTGAGTTCCCCAAAGTACAGAATTATTTGTCTTTCTCTCACTCCTGAAGTCTTCGGGGCGGGGGGGGGGGGGGAGCTCTTGTGTGTCTGTGGTTATAACATCTCATAGCGTCTCCGCTGTAACAGCTCTGGCCCCTGTCCGGTTGCTTTCACAGAAGCAGAGAGTTTCAGAGCCAACGCCTGTTTCACAGATAAGCCACCTAAACCTAGAGAGAGGAAGTCACTTGCCCTTGGCCACTAGGTTTGTAAGTGGCAAAGTGGGACCAAAACCAGACCTCGGGGCTCCCACGGCTCCCGCTGTCAAGCCTTGTGGCAGCCCTTTGTGGGCTGAATTTTCCGTGTTAATCCATAGGTAACTTCATACTCGGTGACATAACAGTTTGGCATTTCCCTCCTGTCCCACGGCGCGGACAGCACAGCCTGCGGATTGGAACAGGAACAAAAACTCACACCTCTCTTGACAGAGCAAACAAATGCTTCAGGTTCCACGTCAGTTTGTGGAAGATCCGCTCTGAAAGCCGGTGACCTCTGGCCTCCAGGCTGGAGAGGTCATTCTAAGTCCATTAAAAGTCATGCTTGGAGCCTGATGGATCATAAGGGAGCTGCTGTAACAGAAATCGTTCCTAAGGTCACACGGTGCGCTAAGCCCCTTGCTCCTCGTCACAGTGACGACGGCTCAGATCAACAAACGTGGATTTAATGAATCCTCAGATAGAAAGTCTATCTGGAAAAAGGGTGAATGGTGTCCCCCAGGGCTGTCTGATGCAGGACATAGTATGGAAGAGCAAACACAGACAGAAACCTGATGATATTTACTTTTCTAGCAGTAAAGATGACACGCAGATATTCTGTGACCAGCAAGGAAATGGGAGAGATTAAAAAAAAAAAAAAAAAAAAAAACAAACAAGGGAGGGGAAGGAAGTCAGGGAGGGGAGGAGATGGGAGAGGAAGGAGGGAAGGGAAGGGGAGGTACTGGAGGGGAGGGAGGAAAGGAGGGCGAGAGAGAGAAAGAAAACAGGAAGGAAGGAGGGAAGGAAGGAAGGAAGGGAGGGAGGGAGGAAGAAATGGCAAGAGGGAAAACTGTTTCTCCAAACTGACGCCTGTCAGATAAAAGGGACTAGAGCCATAAATTCCTCCCAGCGTTTCTAATGGGATTTTAATACAGCATTTGGCCATCATCTTTTTTTCATTCCTTTAATGACATACATGCCTGAAGTACAGCCACGGAGCCTCTGAACTCTGTATATTTCTGTAATACACAAAGAAAACAGCCGTCACATCCATTTTAAGGAACTTTTAAATACATTACAGTGAGGTCCGTAGGCCCCGGATCCGAAGGGAACGGCACAAAGCCTGTCTGTACATCATCTGTGACGGGCCTGAATTCCAGCCAAGGCAGGGCTTTTATTTTTTCCTTTTTTTAAAATAATAAAATAAAATACTGTGTTTTTTTTTAAAGGAACATTATATTTTTAAACTGGAAATCATTGTATTTTGTATCTTATGTGGCATCTGAAAGTGATTTAGTTGAACAATGTGGTTTCTGATTGGTATTTGAATTGGTTCCAGAACATTTTTCATAATAACCATCTTAAAGATCCCAATTATCTGATCCTCTTCCCCCCCCTCACATGGTTTTGTAGGAGGTTTCCAGAGAAAGAGAGAAACCTGCAGGGGCAGGCAAGCCAGCTCACGTCCAGCTAAGCCGTGTTTGCCGGCTGGGCTCAAAGGAAAGGGCTTGCTAGTTATTCTGAGCTGTCCAGGACACATTTATGACTTCATAAAGGAGGACTTGGCCTTAGCAGAATAATTACTTACTCAAACAAGCCCATAAAACCAAAGGGTCGCCCCAACTAAAAGGCAAGCAGGGAACTTTTTCCTTTTAGTGTTAACATGTAAATCTAGTAAACTGTATTTAGATTTCTATAAAATCAGCTCTGGATGCAAAAATGAATGCTTGATTTACCAGGTGGGTGCTGAATCAATTCCCCAGGGTTACAGAGCAGCTCAGGGAAAGCAGTCCTGTTACATATGAAAGAGCTCTCTTTCACGAGTGGACCCAGCCTCGTTTGCAACGTGCAGAAATTGTGTGGAAGGTGAGAGAGCAGGTCTGGGGGTCAGCGGGGTCCGATGCCGTCTCCAGCACTATCGCACGGTGGTCCATATTCTTTGGGTTTCATGTGTAAAATAGCGCTCACGTAATACCTGTTTGACAGGATCATTGGGCGAAATGAATAGAATAATACCTGTGATCAGCTCGAGTAATACCTTGTACATAGCGGCACACACAGTAACAGTAGCTCTTACTGCCAGAAGTAAGAAGCTGAGATCTACAGATCTACAGAAAGTGTTCCTGGAGTGATTAGTAGTGTCTGCAAAGCACCTCCGGAGAAGGGAACATGGCAAAAATGAATGGACAGAGGATCTCTTCGGCCGAAGCGGAGAGGTACCTGGGCAGCACTGGGGTAGACAGGGCAAGAAATGTAACATACTAGTTACGGTAGGCCAGTCCACAGCAACATGGACCCAACCACATCACCCTTGAGATGATAAAGGTTTACATCTCTCGTATAACATCCCAAGACGATTCCGGGCTACAGGTGGTGAAGGGGGAATCCCAGAAAATCAGAGATTCATACTAGTTCCTCTCCATTATCTTTGACACGTGGCTTTCAAAATCAACATACGTGGCATCGTCCCCATCAGCTGGGAGGGTCGTGTACAGGCCTCTCAGAGATTCGTATGGCCCCGGGCCTGAAAGTAGCACAGTACCACATTCCATTAGCTCAACTCAGCAACATGGTCACCCCTGGGGGGAAGGGAATCTGGGATCTGCAAACCGTCTATGTCAAGGAGGAACAGGAAGGGGTATTATTAACAGCTCGTCTGCCGTAGGAAGTAGAGCCAGATGATACAGAATTTTAGTTTTATCTCAGGACCAGCGAAAATCTATTGAGGGGATTTAAGCAAAAAGGAGTGAGAGGATCTGATATGCATTTTGAAAAGATCACTCTGGCAACAAATTGGAGAACAGAGAGAGGGTACCAGAGTGGTAGTAGGGAGATCATGTATTTGAGGACTTTTTAGCACTCTAGGCTGGATGTCATGGGAGCTTGGAATAGGGTGGTTGGTGAGGCTAGAAACAGGGAGCAGCAGACGGATACATCAGTACCAGGAGACAAAGCTGTGGCTAGAGAACAACAGGCAAATATCTAATAAGCCCATTTTCTTTGTTAAAATGTTTTCTACTTCCTATTACCCCCACCCCAGCTCTCCTTTTGTACCACTAGGCTCCTCGATCAGCATCGGCAACAATGAAGATGTAAGAATCATCATGAGGGGGGCACCTGCATGGCTCAGTGGGTTGAGCGGCTGCCTTCGGCTCAGGTCATGATCCCAGGGTCCTGGGATCGAGCCCCGCATCGGGCTCCCTGCTCAGCGGGGAGTCTGCTCCTCCCTCTGCCTCTGCTGGCTGCTACTCTGCCTACTTGTGCTCTCTGTCTATGTCTCTGTCAAATAAATAAATAAATAATATCCTCGAATTTGGGAAAAGTTATCAAAGGGCCTTTACAGAAGCTCTGGACAGAGTCCCTAGGGTGTCAATGGGTTCAGCATAGCCTGGCCTTTTTTTTTTTTTTTTTTTAATACCAGGCATGTAAAATGAAGTTTAAAAAAAAATTTTTAAGATTTTATTTATTTGTTTGAGAGAGAGAGAGAGCAAGCACAAGTGGGGGGACAGAAGGAAGAGGGAGAAGCAAATGCCCCACTGGGCAGGGAGCCTGTCTGGGGCTCTATCCCAGGACCCTGGGATCATGACCTGAACCAAAGGCAGATGCTTAACCGGCGGAGCCACCCAGGTGCCCCTAAAAATATTTTTTAAAACAGAACACTAGAATGAGCACAAGACAGGAATCAGAAAACACAGGGCTCTTGGGCCGCTGTTTGTTTTCTGATACATAAAATGAGGATAATGATACCTATACATCCTACTTCTTACACTCTGGGTGCTGTGAGAACGAAATGCCACGGAAATCACTTACACGGAGGTGCACGGCGGTTCATATTAATAGGCTCTGTGGTGTTTGAAGTTCTGTAATTGCTTGTTCAGACCATTTAAGTATTTGCACGTAAAATAAAGAATTCCATGTTCAAAAGCCTGTTCATTCTTTCCTTGTTTTACTGCTACCTAGTATCACCATGAGTGAGTTACTTGCCTAGCACAGACGGCTAAGCAAACAGTGGGCACATAAGCACATTATTCAGTGTGTGCTGTTTAACTGAAGAGTTGAGAGTTCGTTGGTGGAGTTTACTGGTGTGGGAGAGGGAGCTGTTCAACCTCATCTTCCTCACAGCCACTAACTTTGGTTTCTCCCCTAGTCATCTAGTGGAAAATAGTAGTAGGAAGGGGGCGGCTCAGTGCGCCTGACTCCTGATTCCAGCTCAGGTTGTGATCTCAGGGTGGAGCGATTGAGCCCTGCGTTGGGCTCCTCGTTGGGTGTAGAGGCTGCTTAAAAGTGTCTCTCTCCCTCTTCTACCCACCCCCTCTGTCTCTAAAAAAGGGGGGAAAAATCATAGGAGGTAACTCTTACTAAATACTAAGCACTGTTCTAAGTAACATGTGTGCAAATGCTCCCACCACACACACGTGTATATCAGTGTGACGACGATGCTCACCACAACCCTACCTAGACGGTACACTTACCACGACGTCCAGGTTACGGGTGAGGAAACTGAGGCCCTGAATGGCTAAGAAACTTGCCCAGAGTTGCAAAGCTAGTGAAGAACTGAGTCCGAATTCAAACTTTGGCACCCAAACTCCAGGGTACATGCTCCTTAGTCCCCTAGAGCCACATCTGTCTAATGTTCTAAATGCTGAATAAAGTATTGTATTCTGCCCCTATTAAGATTATCCTCCTTCTCGGGGCACCCCAGTGGCTCAGTCAGTTAAATGTCTGCCTTCGGCTCAGGTCATGATCCCAGGGTTCTGGGATAGAGCCCCAGACAGGCTCCATGCTCAGCGGGGAGTCTACTTCTCCTTCTCCCTCTGCCCCTCCCCCCCACCTCCCACTCCCCGCTCATGCTCTCTCTTATAAATAAATAAATCTTAAAAAAAAAATTATCCTCATTCCACTTACTGCATTGTTTTCTCTAGAAGAATTTTCACAGACAGTCATCTGACTAAATTACTCCAAGAATTACCACTTGGCCCCACAGCTATTTAAGTGAGGCTAGTAAGATAATCCCAGATGGGTGGGGGAATGGAAAATTCCACAAGGAACTGCAGCCAGATAAGTCTTGCCCGGCAAAGAGCAGGTTGCTGTCACAAAGTCGCTATGTTCGCATGACAAATCCCAGGACCCACCAATATGCAGGGACAAGGAAGTAAGGATTCGGACCTTCCTTTTCTGGTGTCCGCTGTCTTGTTGGATGGTTAAAGAGAAGGCATTACTTGAACTGAATCTTGGAAGTTGAATAGGTGCTCATTGACTTGACAAAGGGGGAGTGATATCAAGTAGAGCAAAGAAAGACACAGCAGAGAAGGGAGAGGGCAAGAGGGGGAGAGGAGTGGCCAAGTACGAGAAAAGGCTGCCAGGAACCAGGTCATGTGGGGCTTCGTGGAATGTAGTAACCTTATTCTGTGTGGTTCCAGGGAGCCACTGAAGGGTTTTGAGCAGATCGGTGATAAGTTTCAAATATCAGAGAAAGTATTAGGGTTAAGGGAAAGACTACGGTTTCAGGACTTTCTGAGTTTGAGAAAATCAAACTGAGGGAAATCCGGTGGAAGTGTTCTGTGGACAAAAGGACACAAAGTCTACAGTCTAGAAGTGAGCTATGGGCAAGAAACAGATTTGGGAGTCGACCCCAGTTAACTGGCAATTGAAGCCATGACCGTAAAATGAGACTATTCCAGGCAAAAACATACAAAAAGACAGAGGAGAGAGATTGGGACCCTGAGGTCCACATTTGAGGGTGGCGGACAGATGAAGCATGAGCTTGGGGAGAGGCAACAAGTTCGGGGAATTACATGAGCAGGGCACACGCCAAGGGAGGAGGGAGTCTTATTGAAAAGGGTGTGGGCAAAAATGTCAGATGTCTCAGAGCGGTCAAATGAGGTAAGGACCGAAAAACCCTTCCTGTTCCAGTGCAGTGACAGGCCGGCTCCTAACAGCAGGGGGTGAAAAGTGACCTCGGGGTTCAGAAATGAAATGAGAAAACAGGTGGAGAGGTTTCTGAGGAAGGGGAGGCAGCAGCAGCAACTTGGCGGCCATCCCGTGTGCTGCTTTTCAGGGGCCCGGTTTCCTCCAGAAGCTGGCAAGAGGCACACGGCGCCCCAGGCCTTGTCTCTCGGACGGCCTCTTAGAACAGAGCAAGGTTGCGGACACCTCCCCAGCTGGGAGTTTCACACGGGATTCCAGCAATCCATTTTTAAGGTTATTTTCTAAATCCCTAAACCTCGGGCCCTCCTTTGAGACTCTGTTACCTAATATCTACTGAGCTCACGTGATGGGCCTCAGAACCCAGGGTCTTTGGTGCGTCTGGGGCCCGCAGACTGACCCGAGTCTTCCTGCCGTTATAAATCCCAGGTAATTTCACAGGCTGCAAGGAATTCTCACTGATTAGTTTTACTTTCCTCTAGGGTTTATTAGTAAGTTTAGTTCATAACGATCAGGCAACCTCAGGGGTATGACTTAAGACAAAAATATTCAAAGGAGCCCAGCTCTGCAGAGACGGCCCAGCTCGCCTTTCCCTGCGTTTAAAATTTCATGGTCTGTTTTCTCCACCCCACCCCTCCCTTGTGTCATCTTGGACATGTCCGTTAACTTTGCAGGATCTCCCTGGCCTCATCTGTCTAAAAAGGGACTGGACAAGATGCTGAAGAAAACCGTATTACTCTACACCAGGGGTCAGCAAGCTTGTGCTATAAAAAGCCAGATAATAACACATTTGACCTCGCAGGCCATGTGGGCTCCGTTGCAACCACTCAGCCCTGCTGTCATGACACTGAAGCAGCCACGGAGAATGACAAACAAATGAACGTGGCTGTGTTCTCATAAAACTTCATTTACAAAAACAAACCGGGGGCCAGATTTGGTCTTTGGGCTGCAGCTTGCCAGCTCCTGTTGGAAGCTTTAAAATTAGGTCCTTCAATGTGCTAAGCCGAGCTCTTGGACTCACCTGTTAAAATATTCCCATCCCAGAAAAGGCAAATTACTCAGCTACTGCCAGCTGTTATGTGGTGGGAATCACAAAATTCAACTCACACACGGCAAATGAGAAAAAGCAGAAAAATAGGAGGTTTAGTATTTCATTGGTAAACAATCCAGTCTTCCTCAAAAGGGAGGTGAGAAAAATATACTAACAATCCAGCCAAACCGAAAATTCAGTTTGATCCAATAATTTAAACAGTCTATTTGAGAAGTATTTAACATCTTTTTGTTAAAAATTCCCCATCTCTGTGAAAGCCTTCCCTCCACCTGCATGAAGACAGTGAGGAGTGAGGAGGTCAAAGAGGAGGAAGATGATCTGTGGGTCCCCAAAAGGCTGCAGGGGAAGAGTAGGGTCTCCAGGAACAATGCCCCTTCCTTCCTGCTTTGGGATATCATCTCTATCTACGAGGTGTTCATGCCCTGCTGGCATTCAGTGGCTCCGATCTGTGGTCAGTATCACTTGCCATCTAGCTGGTCTTGGCAGGGCTCCATCGTCACCCTCGGCTGATTCTGCCTCACCTCTACTCCCGTTGGTGTTAGAGACCCCTGTGAGGTCTGCCACGGTTATCATTCATCAGGCCCTGGTTTGACAACAAACCGGAGTTTGCAGCTCTCACCATGGAACCACTGCAACCCCTTCCCCAGTACGGTGACATCCCCTCTGCCAAGTTCCATAGCCACAGTCTCGGCCCTTTCTCAAGGCTGTCTGTGCAGCCACGCCTCAGAAAAAGGTCTCCCGTGGACCCTTTCTCTGCCTGAGTTTGCAGCATGACCAGGTTGATGGGAATGGGACCCAGTTTGGCTTAAGGCAGCCACGAAGCTGGCCTCTGCCCCAGTACCAACCTGCTTTGAGTTCTCTTCAGCTTACCTAAGGGTAGAGGAAGCAAGACATAACAGACCACTTCACTACCTCACTCTCTACTACTCCACTCTACTCCTCACAATTTCTGTGCATCCACTTTAACTCCCCACCCCCCCACCCCCCCCTCCCCCCGCCATGGGGCTGACTCCACCTCAGGGCAGAAGATTGTCTGATCACTGCTGGAGGAGGATGTCTCAGAGCACAAGCTCTTCAGGCTGTTCATATGCTAAAGGTGGCCATGAAGGGAGGATTTAGGGAACACTTTCCTATTAATGCCTGTTTGGCTCTCCAGACCATTGTTCAAAATCTATTTTGTCTCTTAGAAACTGTTGCCTTTCTTTCTTCCTTGAATTCCTTACACAACAAATCATAATCTTTCCCCAGGTTAATGGATGGATGAATGTATTTGGAGCACTCGGATGAAGATCTTCTGTTCTAAGAGTTCAAATAAGCAAATGCATATTTGCATATTTGCATATTTGAACTCTTGCATATAAATAAGCAAATGCAAAGTAGAATGTCATTGCAAATCGTTGTCTTAATTTATTCAATAGTGTTTTGTTTTTTCATAAAGACAGCTGAACAAGGGTGAGTTCCTGAGAGAAATAATTCCAGGGTAGGTTGGTATGAATGTAGAAGAATATCGAGAGACAGCTAAGAGTATGTCAAGACTGGCATGCTGGGTGTTCACGGTTCAGCACGTGCCATGATGCAGAGGGAAGAGGAAGAAGGTTGTAGAAATGCATTTCATGCATGTGTCCAGGATTAACACGACCCAATATGACAATGGGAGAGAAAGACCTGAAGCATAAATCAGTCTGCAGTCCAGTAAGAAGGTTTGGAGGGAAGATTGAAGTAACAAGCCCGAGCAATGATTTTGCATTATCCGAGCATTAGAACTTCAAGAGTTAGTTCTGTTGCCAAAATGGTGCCAGGGATAAAGAACCCTGTTGAGAAACAGAGCAAATTTATTTAGTTGATTGTTTCTGTGTGGTTCCCCTGACTATGGGACCAGACTCAAATTTCAGGAGGTTCTAATGGTGAAAGGTCCAACAGAATGCCCCAGGGAGAACTAAAGAGACCAGCTCAAGAGAAACACCCGTAAAAATATTTAGTAACTGAATAGAAAGTTTGTATTTTATTAAAAAATGGATAATTGCTTATGGTCAGAAACTTATACCTATGATTTAAATGCCATCTTGCTACCTACAAAGCCATGAAAAACCTATCGGTAATTTACTTTTGACTTTGCAGTGTATTATATAATTTTAGAATCATATTTTTTCATGATTCTGTCACCCCACGGCTGACATCAGCACCTCTTGAGCGTGCCCTGCCTAGTAAAGAGATGGAAGAGGAAGTCAGTGAAACGAGCCAACCTAGCCTTAAAACGCTCTTCCGGGAGTGGAATGTGTGCTTCATTTACTGGCGACACATAGGATTCACAAAACAATCCCAGGCACTTGTGTATCGAATAAAGACTCTGCTGATTCCTCTCCTCAAGGAGATTAAGGTCTAATGGGAGAGAAATAAAATACATAAAATCAACATAAACACATACAGATGTGCACAGCAATTACAAGAGTGCGGTGGTCATACGGAATCAAGAATTAGGCTCATTAGTCAGGGAATGATTAGGTAAACCTCAAAATACGTATATGAAGAAAATAGGGATGCAGGATTCCAGGTTGTTATCCACGTAGTTTCCCCCCTAAGATTTAGTTTCATGATATTCCTCGAGTTTTAACCTGTCGCTTGCAATCCCCAGCATCTAGGAAACTTGATTTCCAAGACTTATTTCCTACCTGATACCCCCAATCACTGCAGGGCTTAAGGGTCTGTTACTAACCCTCGCAGATGGCGATTTCTCTATCAAAAACACCAAAATCAAATGCGAGAGCTTGTTAGGGAGTGACGGCAGATGTACGTATGAGGGTATGTAACAACTCAGTCTTGCCAGGTTCCCATTGTTGTGAGGTGCGTGGTGTAGGATATTCTTACCGTGGGTTATCTGCGGCCACGGTGCCCCCAAATCCTTCACCAACACAACGCACATCCCAAGGAGTACCTGTCTGTGCACTGCAGCAGCTGCAGAGAATAACATCCTGTCACCTGTTCTGAAGCCTGATAGACGCAGGTTTCAGTGATCGGCTCTCTGGGATCGTCTGTCCTCTCCTTTTCCAGGCCAGAGGAATCAGGAAGAGGATCTATTGTCTGTTTGTGAGGAAGACCAAAGACCTAAGGTCTAAGAAAGGAAGGATTGAAAGGCGGGAGTGAGTGAGAAAGTATATTCTTTGTCCAAAGGGGGATCCAAAAAAGACATCCCACCAGAGAAGAAAAGAACCAGAAATTAAAAAAAAAAAAAAATCAATATAGCAGAGTCTAGAAGAAGCTTAGAAGGGCTCTGGAATCCTACAGGCTGCTGCAGTCATTTGCCAAAAACCCACCCAGCAGTTCTCTGGGAAAAAGAAAAAAAAGCCCATAGGGACTGAAAACATTGACTAATAATTCTTGAATCCATCTCCACAATATTATTCATCTCTGCCAAGGTCAAGTTTGGTCACCGCATGGCTGGAGGTCTGGGCATGCTGTTCCCAGTTTTATTTTTACAGTAGTTATGGAGCCCTTTATATTTTCTAGGGCCCTCCTGTCACTTATTACCCACCCGTCCAGACCACCCACCCACACTCCCACACACAATATGTCCAGACACACCCACAAATACCCAGATTCTTTAAACCTTATGGTGATTCAGGCTACAGGAAGAGTGTTTGCTCCAAACGACTCTGTTCTACATTCTCGGAGTTTCCCAGAATAAATCTGTTTCCCTCTCTGGGGCGCAGTCTGTGGCTCTCTCCGCTCCGCAAACATTTACCGAGCACCGACCGTGTGCAGGCGCGGACGGAGGCTCCCCGGGAGGCTGGGAAGAGGCTGGGAAGAGGCCGGAGCCCGTCCTGCGGGGCAGGTGGCCTGCGTCCTGTCGCCCTGTCGCCCGTGGGGGCTGCCGCAGGGGGGTCTGGCGGACCATTTCTCCCACCCGCACTTCCTCTTCCCTCCTTCCTTTTCCTTCCCTTTAATTCATTTCTTCATCTTTTGTGTCTCTCACTGCGTCCTCTCCTTCCTTCCCCGTCCTTTTTCTGAGGAAAACAGGAGGTTCCTAAAAACACCTCGGGGCTTCCGTGGGACTGGGGGGCTATCGCGGGGCTTTTCCTGCCTCCTCCGTGAACAACTCACGGGCCCTGTGGCCGGACGAACACTGAAAACACGAAAGGGGCCCAACCATTGTCCTCACGCAGAGGCTGACTTGGGGAAAACCACTTCCTCCACGTCCTGCCACGGGCGCCCACACATCGGGGAGGCCCGGAGGGCGTCGGGCCACCCCGCGCTCAGGGCTGGCCGCGGTGTGGCCCCGCAGCCTCGCCAAGGGGCCGTCCCCCACCCCGGCCCGAACCCTTAGGATAACTGACGGGGTGTCAGGGTATTCGGGCCACACGGTCAGCAGAGAACGGTTTTCACACTTCAGCTGCCATGAAAGGGAAACAATTCCATTCCGTCTTACCCCGGCACCGTCTGTTTTCACAGCGAACGGGGGACTTGGTCTCCTCAAGATTATTTGTCTAAGCGGAGCCCGAGCCTCTGCTGAGTCTCGCGAGGGCGGATTGGGCCCGGCTTCCTTCTCCCTCCCCCGGCCAGGGAAGGAGGCCCTTGCCTTTGCCGTCGCACCGGAACGAGGCTGGGACCCATCGTGCCGGGGCGCTTGTGCGCGGGTGAGCGCAGCCCAGGCCCGCAGTCCTTCCGTCCTGTCCTCCTCTCGGTGCGGTTCGAGCACGAAAGCTGCGAGAGCCGCTGCGCACGTCAGCAGGCCCCGGCGCCTCTGCCAAGGCGTGGTCTTGAGCCCGAAGCAGTGTTCCCCTTGGCCTTGGCCGGGACGCACAGCCTCCGGGCTCCCCCCGGGCTGCGGGACCGAGGACATCCCGCCGAGCAGCCCGAGCGCTGCCCGCAAAAGCCAGCGTCTCCGCCGAGAGCTCGCGGAGCGGGAGCGCGTCCTCCTCGCCGACAGAGCGGCCGAGGAAACAAACGCACGGCGCCCGCTTCTCACGACCCCACCGGCCCCCTTCTCTGAGCCAGACGGGGAGGGTCAGCCGGTCAGCCGAGAACCGGAATGGGGCGGACGAACCGCGCCACGGCCGTCGCCCGGGATGCCGACGCGCCGGAGATGCGCTCCGGGCTCCGGGGCCGGGAAGCCGCAGCCTTTCTGGACCAGTCCACGCCGTCTGCCGAGTGGAACTCATCTCCCAGGGTTTGGCCGCTGGCCGGCTCCAGAAGGACAGGAACAGGACCAAGATAAAATGGAATCGATTTCATCAAAGTTTAAGTGTAACTAAGAGGAACGAAAGAAATCTGTGCGCGCTGAGCGGGAACAGTCTCCCCGAAGCGGGGAGTGGGAAAAGCAAAGGCCTAATACGGTGAGCTCAGTCGGCCACCGAGTGCACAAAAAGAGGCCGTTACAAATTCATATACACTTCTGGGAAAACAGAAGAGGCTTGTTTTAGAGTTTGTCCCCAGAAAAGAGAACAAGAAGCTTCAAGGTCAGAATTCAGACGCAGATTTTCTTCTCTCTACATATTCTTTTGTGTTTACAACAACTTTTTAACCCAGAACTCATATTACCTTTCTAGAACAATTTTTCATTAAAAAAAATAATAAGGTAAAACCCCAGAGAATGGCAAAGAGAAAGGAGATGGAAGAAGAAAAGCAAATGATTGAACTTTAAATTGCCGCCTTACGTTGGGCCAGCCAATTCCCCAAAAAACCACTCCCCTAAATTAGAGCACCGAATTCTTGGTGGGAAGAGTAAAGGAGCTATTTGGTAAATGACCTCTTCGAGTTCCCTGAATAGTAGTACTTAAATGCATGTGGCAGAGTTCTCTACTTTCATGTGGGCGAGAAGATTAATCCCCAAAAAAGGACTTCAGTAATGCATGGAGCCTCCTTCAATTTCGCATGCAGTAAGCCTCCATCTCAAGCAAAGTCCTGAGTCAGACTGGTTTGCTCTCCCCTCTCCCCTCATCACAGTTTCCAAAGTCCCTTCTCTATAGCGCTTGTCACAGTAGTAATTATCCTTTGTGTTTCCAGAATGTCACTGATCCAAGGCAGGTGTGTGCGTGCAAAAGAACATTGGATCCTAGGTCAAACACCATGAGTTACTGTACCAGCTGTCTCTCTGGGCTGCAGTTTTCTTCTCTGTGCAGAGAAGGATTTGAATGAGAGGCAGTGCTATGAAATGCCTTAAATGCTACAGGTCTCTGATTCTTTGAAAATACAGTTACTGGGCTGCGGGCAGATGGAGACCGGGATATATTACAGGCCTGTCACAGGCGTCCATGGTTCCATCTGACCTTCCGATGAACGCATATATGAAAGTACTTTCCGACTTGTTTCTTTGTTAATTGGAGATCATTGAATTGCCATCCCAAAAATGCTGTCCACAACCAGACCATGAAAACAAGGTTCTGGAAATACATTCTGCCCTGCCATGTGACAGACAGAAGAGACTACTACGTTGTGAAGTAAGCCTCCAAAGTACCCTGGTATCGCCCCCAGGACCTTGGGTGGCTGGCCCACTGCTGACCACGTCAATCATCTGATAAGCAGAGCTTCTCACTGAAGGCTACATCCCTGAGTAGACAAGACATGCCCCCCAGATGAAGGCCCCTCTTCCCATTCTCCATTCCACTGCACATGGTTTGGGGTATCAGAATGTACTTTCTCCACTTCAGGACAGGGTACTCTGGTAGTACCTAGTACTAGCAGCCTACTACCACCATCATGGTTCCCATGAACCAGAGAGGCCTGGGAGAAGGCGAGACAGGAAGAATGAAAGAATTGCCAGCATGGCGGCCCCCAGCCGTCCACTCTACCCTAACCTCAGATGGGAAACTTAAAGAACTCAGTGAGTTGTCAGCCAACCTGAAATGTGTCCAGTTCATTCTCTGTAAATTTCTCCTCCTCTAACATGTTCCCATTCAGAATATAACCGCTCCCCCTTCCTTTCCCCCAAACATTCCAATACTTTGGTGCCACGTGTGATGTTTTCTCCTCAACCCTATAAAACAGTCTCGGTGGCTCCTTTCGTTAGTTGCACTTTTGAGTTTATATCCTCGCTGCAGCTTGAGTACACGGTGTGAAGAACAGATTCTGAAGGGACGGCAGGGGAGAAGGCTTAAGACCATGAACTCTGGAGCTAGAACCCTCACTTAAATTCTAGCTCTGGCCTGGACAAGATAGCAGCAGCCAGATGCACCATCAATGGCTTTGGACCTGCTGTTCATGGATGACTAGGCCCTGCTATCTCACAAAAGAGCTGCCGGTCCTTTAGAGAATTGTAAATTCCATCCGAAAATGTTTGAGCTAGACTAGTGGGCGCCATAGCTGGTAGCAATGTAATGAAATCATAGAGGAATGGAGGAAATGGAGGAAAAGGGAAAACTTATGGCAGCTAGCTGTAAGATATTTGGCTGTGGTTCTGAAATTGACCTGAGCTCATTAGCCATTGGACAAGTTAAAGGAAGAAGAGGCCACGACTATCAAAATCACAGACACTGCCGAGGAGCTGTGCCTTCCTCCCAAGGGAGCTGCTCTGGTCCAAGCTAACTGAAGACACAATCACGGTGTCCCTGGCTAACTGGAAACTGGAAAAGGATGTCGAGAAATGAGAGAGCAAAGAAAGAAGCCCATAGACCAACCTCCATTGGATCTAGTCATGTGTTTTCCCACTCTCGGCATAGCTGCTTTATATGCCAAAAAGCCCATTATACTGGAATTAAGGAGCCATGGGATACATACAACTTTCTGCCACTTACAAATTTTTGCTCTAATACAGGTGACAGTTAAATGACTTTTAACATAGGCACAGTGCTATGAACAGTGCCTGACACGCAGAGCACTGTATTAGTAGTAGTAGTAGTGGTAGTAGTAGCTATTGGGGATATTAGATATCTTTGAGGACCTTGACACATGGTGCCAGGTTTACCAAAAAAATGTAAAGATGCTCTTTCTGAATCTCTCAGGCCCTCCCAGAACTCCTACTTCAGCCGTGGGTCACGACCATCGTTAGCTCTGTTTCTTCACGAGCCACGTGTCAAGCTTCCTCCGTCCTTACTGACACGTTTCCTTACTTACACACCCATCCTTCACTTGTCCGTGTCCTCTCAAACAATAAAGCTCATTTGCTCTTCAATTTTGAACGGTTCTGCTCCACTTTCCTGTTCAAAGTTCTAGTATGTAGATTTGAGTACTAACAGAAACCGAAGAGTTTGAGAGGATAGTCCGACTCACTGTGATCTTTCATGGGATTCTGGTTTCCTCCCCATCTTCTTTTCTTTAAAGCGAAATATTCCACGTGGGTCTGCTTTCAGTTGAGGGAGGTCGAGGAGGACATTTTTCCCGGGGAGATAAATAAGCTGTTCATTACCTGCTCAACAACAACCTCCTCCTCTTACTTACTAATTAATCTCCAGATATACTTAGGTAGCAAGCAGAGGTTTCATGCTTTGGGAGAAGTTTAGCCCCTTCTCCGGACCCCTCTCCATTACATTCTCTTTGCCAATAGTCAGAGGTTGGTCTATGACCCAGATCTGGTTCACAAAACATATGAGAGAATCTGCTGGGGGCAGGGTGGGAGAAGCTTCTAGTAACTATTTTCTCTATTTATTTCTTTTTTAATTTTACTCATTTATTTTAGAGAGAGAGAGAGAGCATAAGCTAGGGGAGGAGCAGAGGGAGAGGGACAAGTAGATTCCATGCTGAGCTCAGAGCCTGACTCCAGGCTCCATCCCACGGCCCTGAGATCATGACCTGAGCTGAAATCAAGAGTCAGATGCTCAACTGACAGAGCTACCCAGCATCCCACAAGGTAAAAGTTTGTTTTCTCTGTCTCTAAATGTAATGAGGTGAAAATGTGATGCTTCGGCAGCTCTCTTAGCGTAATGAAGCACAAGTGTAGTGACCAAAAGCCAACTTGCTGGTAATGGGAAAGTAAAAAAGAGAAGGAGTTGAATCACTTTGACTTCTAGACTGCTTTTAACAAAACGCAAAGCAACTGTAATTTGGTCTTCCGTTACTCGGCAACTGCTCCTAATACAAATACGCACTTTACAAGGAACGTTGAGTCCCTTGCAATAGCACATTCGTTCATCCTTGAGAATCTTCTGTGAGATCCATAAATATTTGTACATATAAAGACCTTTCTGTATTTCAAATTATTGTCATGCCTCTATGATTTTTCTTTATATACTCTTCTGTTAAAATGATTTACTTATCACGTAATATAATTACCTCACCCCAATCAAGTCCAAATTTTTACAAGAACAAAGTATCATTTTCTTCTCTAAGATTATGCTTTTAAAGATTTTATTTATTTGCCAGAGAGCGAGCGAGCGAGTACACACAAGCAGGCAGAGAGGCAGGCAGAGGCAGTGAGAGAAGCAGGTTCCCTGCCGAGCAAGGAGCCTGATGCAGGACTCCATCCCAGGACTCTGGGATCATGACCTGAGCCGAAAGCAGCGGCTTAACCAACTGAGCCACCCAGACGTCCCTAAGATTATGCTTTAAATAATTATAATCTTATTTGATTCATTCTGCCCTTCATACTTATTATCTCTCCCTAAGAGGCTTTTGTTAAAGCATGGATTTGACATCAGAGACCCAGAGTCACAAGTAGTAGTCATGTGAATGGATCAATTACTTATTTTTTTCTGATACTTAACATCCGTACCTAAAAATAATATCTAGGGCTATCACCAAGGTGAAACTAGATGACATAAGTAAAACACTTCCCTAAATTTTGGCACAAACGGAAAACTCAAAAAATTGTGGAGGAAAAAAAAATTGGGGAGGGAGTGGGGATGGGGAAGAAACAAGTGAAGGAGGAAACATAAAAGAAAAAAGAAGAGGAAAGGAAGACATGGAGAGAAGAAAAAGAAAGGAAGAGGAAGGAGGGGAGCAGAAGAAATGGAAAAAGAGTAAGTGGGGAAAGGACAAGTAAAGGAAAAGGGAAAGAGCTAGAAGACAGAAAGAAGGAGAAGAGGGGGGTGGGGGGAAGACATGGATGAGGAGCCAGACGATGAGAGGGAAGTGATGGTGATGATGTCGGCTTTAACCCAGAGAAGAACTCAGAGAAACAAGTTAAGGTTAAGGTTAAATGTTTGAGCCCAGACAAAGCCCTGATCATCGGACACCTTCCTACGATGTGATCCTTTTCCCCTTGAGCTTTGGTATTTTGTAGGGCTGACTCTCATGAAGTTTGAATCTAGTTACTCCAAATATCACTACAAAGAAAATTACAAAGGATTGTAAACCTTGGGCAATAGTCCTCATATTTCAAAGAAGTGGTTGATTCATCAAGATTCCAGTGCAATCAAAGAATGTGGAGAAGTCCCTGGAGTTTGTTTCCATCAAATGTGCCTCAATTAAACAAGCAGAAACTTAAATGAGTGATTCATTGGGTTTCTTCTATAATGACCAGGTGTCCTCCTTCTTCAATGATGACAGGACAAGAGGAAAGAGAGGTTTTGGGGTTTGTTTTTTTCTGATACAAGAAGGAGATCATTTTAACACTGAGGGCTGGTAAAAGCCCTGTTGGTTTCAAGTTTTTTCCTACAGAGAGTCTAAAAATACAGGACTGATTTCGTGCAGTCAGGGCGAAGTACAGCACAAATGAAGGTAGAGAAAGGACTAGAAAAATCTCTACGAAGACCTTCTAGCCCCATGCTTTCGTTCTGCAGCCAGCGCTTCTCTCTTTCCTCAATGGGGACTTCGGGAGGGGCCTTCCTGTCACTTTGTTTGGCTCCTTTGTACCAGCTCTCTCCTAGTCTTCCAGTCTCCCTCAAAGGCTGAGGTGGGTCCCACATCTACAGCTCTGTCCTTCCTGCTGCAAGGAACATGTGCAAGTCCCCATTTTGTCTGTGCTTCCCTCTCCACACCTCCATTCCCAGCTTTTGCCAGCATGCATTCTGAGCCTGAGACTTTCTGACTTTCCCACAAGATCCCTCTCTGTTTCAGGCTGTACTATCACTGGCAACCATCTCTCAGACCATCCGTGGCTACTGTTGCCAGCCCTCTTCTCCCGTCTGCAAGGCTGGAGCTCAGTTAGACTCCCCGCTCTCCTCCATCACCCATCATCCTAACCCCCACCCTCTGGCCTGACCCCTTCCCTTCCGCATTTAAGCTTTCACTGGAGAACGCTGTTACCTTGCATCACAATTCCAGTAGAGTGACTTCACCCAAGAAAGGCAAAGGAAGGAAACCCTCATGTTGGCCTGAATTAATAACGGAGAAAGGGGAGAAGTCTAATCTTTCCAGCGCAGAAGATGTGGTGCATTGTTTGTTGTGAGCAGCCCTCGGGGAGGCAGAGATTTCAAGTGCAGCATTTACGTGGCACATTTTTCAATTAGACAATATACTGTATGGCATTTCCCTTCCTCCCCCCAGTCCCTTCTCTTTTATTACCACATGACTTCATCTCCCCGTGTGACTGACAGAGCCCATTGGGCTCAACCCTGATAAAAAACATCTGGGGAAGAAAAATTGCAATTTAGAAAACAATTAAGTACATCAATTTCAATTCATTTAGTTGGCCAGAGAAAGAAAAGCTCTTTCAGAGGTAACCCGATCTCTAGAGGTCATGGATTAAAGGGCATGCAGACTCATTTTCTCCAGGTTGTAGTGCAGAGGAGTGCATCTTAGTGCAGAGGTCTAAATGCAGACATAAACTCCTATTTTGCAATTTTTAACAAAGAGTAAACCAGAGTCTCCCTAATTTTCTCATTCTTTCTCATTTTTAAGAGATTCTTTCCGTATTCATTCTAAATTCCCAAGAACTTAAGAGCGTCCTTGAAGGATGTATTTTCTCTCTCAAATGCTCACCATGTGTTCATTTGTTATGGGAGCTCTGTGAGTGAACCTCCATTTGCTGTTAAAGGCCCCATCTGAAGGACTGATGGGGTGTGTCTGGGGGGGTGGTGTGTTCCTGATTTTTCCTTCCAATTTTCCTCACCAGCTCTGTGAGCACCCATGGCTCCATAGCTTTAAAGGGCTCAGAGCCTTTATAAATCACAGTATAATTTTTTCATTCACAAAACCTTAAAGAATTTTATTATTTTTTTCCAGCTTCATTGAGAAATAAGTGACATGCACCACTGCACAAGTTTAAGGCACACAGCACGGTTTGGTTCACATATATAGTGAAATGATCACCACGGTAGGTCCAGCCAGCAACCATCTTCTCATACAGATACAATAAAAAGAAAAGAATGAAGACGAGAAAGAAGGAACAGATTTCTCCTTGGGATGAGAACTCTTAATGACTTCCCCATATGGTGTGTGGTGTTGGCTGCAGTCGTCATGTGGTACCTTACAGGCCTACGTCTCTTGGTCTCATAACTGGAAGTTTGTGCCTTTTGACCTCCTTCATTCAATTCCCCCATGTGCCACCCTCCATCTCCGGTAACCATAAATCTGATCTCTTTTCCTAGAACTTTGCTTTTAGATTCCATATATAAGTGACATCATACAGTATTTTTCTTGTTCTGATTTATTTCACTTAGCACAATGTCCTCAAGGTCCATCCATGTTGTTGCAAATGGTAGGATTTTCTCCTTTTTTATGGCTGAATAATAGTCCATTTTATATGTATGTATATACATAATATATAATATATAGTTTCTTTATTGTTCATCAATGGACACTTAGGTTATTTTCATATCTTGGCTATTGTGAGTAACGCTGCAGTGGGCATGGGGTTTTCAGCCAGGGTTTTGTTTGCATCGGCTATACTCCCAGAAGTGGAATTGCTGAATCATATGGTAGTTTTATTTTTAAATTTTTGAGGAACCTCCATACTGTTTTCCACAGTAGCTGCACCAATTTGCAGTCCCACCAGCAGTGCACAAGGGCTCCTTTTTCTCCGCGTCCTCGCTGGCATCTGTTATCTAGTGTCTCTTTGATGACGATCATGTAAGGGGCGTGAGGTGGTATCTCACTGTGGTTTTACTTTGCATTTCCTAATGACCAGTGATGTTGCCCATCATTTCCTGTACCTGTTGTCCCTTCAGATATCTTCTTCGGAGAAATGTCCACTAATGTCCTTTGCTTATTTTGTAATTGGGTTGCTTTTTGCCATGGGCTGGTTCTATACTGGCCTGGGGGAGGGGCAGGGCAGTCAACCTGTAACCACTTCTCTTACCTTCTGATGCCATCTGTCTTGGTCTCTGTGTCGTCTCTGTCTTGGCCTCTGTGTTCCAGGATGCTCTCAGCAGTGTCTTGTCCTTGACTAGTTTCTAGTTGTTTTTCTTGTGAGGTAAGAAATCAGGAGCAATGAATGTCATCCTCTTGGTTATATACCTTCCAAATAAGGGCCAGAAACACATTATTTAGGTCAAATTATTACCACTGCTCTTGTCTCTTGAGTTACATGGAAGAGTCACAATAATCACACATGGAAGAGTCACAATAATCACACTTTAGTCATAATATCTGAGAGACTTGTGTCAGGAGGTGAAGGAGGGACAGTAAAGTGCCCCCCAAACTGAGAAGGCACTCTGAGACCGGGAAACGAGGGTGACTCAGCACTGAGTCACTGAGTTACATTCCGGGTAACTGACGGGGAGGGGAGCAGGCAGAGAATGATCCACAGCAGTGGCCTCGTTACTCTCCATAGGTCCGGACCTTCATCCATGGGTTTTATAGAGCAAATGGAGATGCAAAAGGGCACCGTAGTGAGATCAAAGGGTTCGCAGGAACCTAACTGACAGCTAACTTCAATTAGGTCTTGGGATACCACCTATACATCAGGAAGGTGAAAGAGAAGTCACCTCTAACAGATTCGTGGGAGGCCCTCCAGGTGTGACAGGCATTTCTAAGGTATGCATATTCCTCTCCAGGGGGCCCAGAGCATGTAGCTCTGAGAGAGGCCCTTGATTGGCCATGAGGAGGACGGAGTCAGGATTGTCAGCACCCCTTTGACTTGTGACATCAATCCCGTTAAGTAGGTATTATCATTCCTGGATTTTACAGGTGAGAAACTGACTATCTTATTCTAAGGCATGAAAATTTGTTCTCATATAAAAAGAGGAAAGACCTGAAGCCAGGTCTGTCAGCTTCTTGGGTTCATGCTCTACATACCACATGTAGAACAGCAGCCTAGGAAACGAGCTCTGCCAGAGAGGATCTAGTGATGGCTCTGAACTGAAAGTCTCTAGCCACGTTTAATGAAGATAACCTATACAGAGTGACTAGTTAGTGCTTGGTCCAAAGTAGTTCCTCAACAAATGATAGCTCTAATTATTGCACAAAATCATCTCTACCTAGTCCTTACTCTTATCCTCAATTTCCCTCAAACTTTCCTCAAATTTGGGATTGTCAAGTTACTGCTGAGTTTTTCTTACAGTCCCCACTTAAAAGGATCACCCCTGCAGCCTAAAGATCTAAAAGCGTGATCCAGAAGCAGTTATCTGATTGAGAGATACTAGCCATCAGGAAATCCCATTCCAGGAGGGAGCCACTAGGTGGAAAAGTCCTAAAGGAGACCCTCGCTCAATTTTTATTAAAGTCTGCCTTGGGAAGCAGCTTAAAACGTGGCCACTTTCACAGCACGTGTTTCATTTTGCCCACTGCAGACAGAGTGTGCAACTACAATACTACCGCGAGGCCGTCTGGAAGGCTGAGGTGAGGGCGCACACATTTAGTAATGGGCCAGAGGTGACTAACGGGACCCCTCAACAAGTGAACCGCATTGGCACTGGGAGGGCTCGAGGCTAGGAAACGTGAGCAAAGAGTGGATCCGATGTCAGTGAATGGATGGTAAAGAAAAGAAAAGGAGGACACGTGCGTTAGAAGACATCAAAGGCAGAGGGAGCCACTGGGGGCTGCTCCTCGGTTGAGGCAAGGAGCCCAGAAACTCCTGAAATTCAAGACTCTGGGCTCCTGGTAAAGAATCCAGAGGTGATCTGTGGCTTAGGAGAGTTAGAAGCTTGCTGGGAAGAGTTCATTTGACTTAATTGTAGGGATAAAGGGATGGGGGGGAAATATCTAATTCTAGCAGTGGAGGACTTGGGAGCCTGGAAAATCTTCATAGCTGAGAGCTGGGGAGATGGTTGTGAACTGGGATGTGTAAGGCACACCTGCTCAAGAAAGTCTCTTGGTAGGATCTGGGAAGATGAGAAGTCTGGGTAGTCTGCTTAGAGGCGAGCGACTGAGCAGTGTCAGGAAGGCCAGTGCGGGAAGGTAACAAGGAAAAGAGGGAACTGAAAATGTGTCTGAAGACCGCTGAGGGGCCCTGGGTGGCTCCGTGGGTTAAGCGTCTGACTTTGGCTTAGGTCACGATCCCGGAGTCCTGGGATGGAGCCCCGCATCGGGATCCCTGCTCAGTGGAGAGTCTGCTTCTCCATCTACCCCTCGCCCTGCTTGTGCTGTCTCTCTCTCTCTCTCTCTCTTGCTCTCTCTGTCAATTAAATAAAATCTCAAAATGAAAAAAAAGAAAAAAAGATGACTGAGCCCCTCACCATCCCTCACTCCACGAGGTCTCCCTGGGCAGACGTGCTTGCAGAGGGCAGGAAAAGTTGTTCACAATATGTTGGTTTGGATTTTTGTTTCTATAATTTGTTTCAGTTTGGTTCGGTTTTTAACCTCTCCAGGTCAGCTCGGGACGAAAAGTCAGGTCAGATTCAAAGGTATTGCTGAACTTATCAAAACCATTTTTCTTCTTTGACTTTAAAAACCAGGCAGAAAATGTTACAAAATAGGATTTCCAGTCTTTCTGGCCCCTGCGTATGCCAAGAATGCCCCATGACTGCCCTCCGAGAGGCAACAGCCCTTCCGACCATCAGGAAACCCTGGAGCTTGCTAAAAAAAAGAAAGTGATTTTCCATATGAAGTAAACAGTTCCCTCCTGCACATCTGAAAGGACTTGGCTTCAGAGGCAGGTAAAGGTGTGGGGTAGAGTTTTGATTTTCATATTACAGAAGCTCATTCTGAGCTTGGATTTTCACATTCTTCTTCAAAGCACAACAGAACCCCCTGTCAGGACACGTCCAGCAACTGCATTCCTGGACCAGCCGTGAATCCGCTTCCCTTGCCCTTCCCACTTGAACGTGAGGCTCCTTTCAGGGACGCAGCAGAAACCCTTTAGGAAGCAACAAGTGAAGCTTCGGGGGTCCGTTCTGTTATCTAGAACGATTGTTCCTATAGATTCTCGTCTTCTTTAGTCCCCCCACACCCCCTCCCCCCAAAAAACCCTGAAGCCTGCTCTTCAGTATCAACATATCGTAACAGATTCTGAACCAAAAGAATCATCTCTCTGGGCTGAATTGCTTTGTCATGGTGCAGCGGAGCAGGCGATCTCTACAGGAAAATTCTCCATGTGAATTAGAAGAAAAAAAGAGAGAGAAAACCCTTTTCCCCAACATCATCTTTTTGTTTATGAAACACTTCTGAGCTTATTGGCAGAAAGGCACAATCGAATGCAACATACAGGGTGGTCCATTTAAAACAGTCCCCTGAAACAGAGGATAGCTTGAAGTGTGGCTTGTAAGTGGGTCACCAGATGTATTGTTATGTCAGTCCTTCCTGGCATTGTAAAAACAGGGAAGGCTTTCAGGGTTTGGGAGTATATGTGGAAATAGAGGGAGGCGGACTGGGCTTTAGAATTGTGAGAATAAAGGCATCTGCCAAGACGCCTGATCATCAGGAAATAAAATACAAGTAAACAAATGGGAAACGGGTTCAGTCTGAGTGCTAACGTCTTTGTTGTCACAGGTGAGGTTTCGGGGTTTCATTTTGTTTTGTTTTGTTTTCCTCACCACCCTGATGGCTGGTTGTGTTTGCACTGTATTATTCATTCAATAAATATTTATGAGAGCATCTACCATGTGACAACACTCGACTAAATGCTGGGAATAGGACAATAAAAAGGCAAAGGCAATGCCTTCCAGAACCTACAATTTAGAGGAGAGAGATAAACAGATATATACATGATGTGTTGCTGACATGATGTCAGATACTGATAACGTTTTGGAGAAAATTTCAGAAAGTGAGGAGGGAAGGGAGAAGGGAGAGGAAATGGAGAAGGGCTTTCTTTACTAGAGTCGCTTTATAGCAGAGACCTGAGGGAGGTGAAAAGTTAAGCCGCGCACATACCAAGCAGAGGAAAGGGCAAATGCAAAGGCCCAGGGGCAAGGGTGTGCTTGGTGATTGCAGGAACGGCAGAGACAGAAGAGCCCACACGGCACTTCTCAGCGAGGTGAGCTTCATTTGGGTCTTCCTAAAGTTAGAGGGCGAAAGTGGAACAGGATAGAGCTTGGGTTGCTGTTATTTAACTGAAAGTACAAGTCGAGGTAGAGCGACAACAATCAACCTACTTCCCGTGTCTCTGATCAAGTAGTCACACGGGGCGGTGTATGGTTAATGGGAACACAGAGGGTGAGGGAGGACGGGGTGACTTGTGCCTTCTAAAGCGAAGGGGCGACCACTTTTCAACTGAAGACAAGGCAAGTGTCATGGTTCCCTGTCCCAGGGAACAGGCCATTCCAGAGCCTGTGCAATTACTGGATTGGCTTTAGTATGAAACCTGGCGTTAGCGATGAGGCAATCGCAGTTCAACTGAAACAAACTATTTGTATCCCAGAAGCTTGCTATTGAGGATGGAAAGGGGAAAGGGCATTTTATTCAGTGTTTCCTCTTCTCTCTCTCTCCCTCCACCTGCTCTACCCTGACTCATTGTCTTTCCAGAGCTGGGGAGTTCCCAGCTTCATTGTCGGAGGCAGTGCTGAAGAGTGCTGGAGAGCGCTGGAGGGCAGAGAGGTGGGTCTCGGCCCCTCGATGTGACCCCCTAGATTAAGGCTACTACAGATGCCATCAAAGTCTGGACTGGCAGAGACCCACCGCCTCGTCCCAAACTTTAGGCCTCAAATGAGAAGATCCCCTTTCCTTGCTGCTGGTCTTTGACTTCTGCCTTCAGGACATTTTTCTGGTATTGTCTGCAGGTCATTCATAGACTCTATAAGACATAAAGTCCCAGTGTGGGATTTATGAGCTGAATCTAACTCCCAAAATTCAGTCTGTCTCTTTACTTACAGTTTTGCCCCGATGCCCTCCCTGGAGACAAACACAGAAATGTCATCTTTTAAATTATTCCTTTATTCAACAGACATTTGTTGAACACCTACTACGTGCCAGCCATGGCGCCAGGTGCTGGGAATGAAACTGTGAACAGCATAGACCGGACTTACAGATGGTACGGGAGAAGGTACGGAAGAGATGGACGTTTCTTCCCCTTCCAAGTCCACCTTGACCCCCTGTGATTTATGAGGACGCCATCCAGGGCATCTCATCACAGCCCTCATTTCATAAATAGCCCCCTGTGGAACCCCAAAGAATCCAGATTTACTAGCCAGCAAAAATTTTTCTAGATCTTCAGACATAAATTAGATACCCGACACCCACTATTCTCTTTCTTGTGCGTTTGCTTCATGGCATTTATCACAATAAAGATTACGGTTTATTTGAGTACATGCACATTTCACACCTGCCAAATTGAAAGTCATTTAAATCTATTTTGCTCCCCAGGGCCTAGCACAATGTTTGGCATGCATTAGGTGCCAAATAATCCTGACAAATAAACTGACTCACCAGTTTAGTGAACGAGTGAATGGTTGGACAAATACATCATCGCCTTCTTATTCACTGGAAGAGTTAGGAGTTAAAAATAGAGATTAGAATGTATCTCATATATATTTCCCTAGAAGGAGGATCATGGTCATCGTATTTCCAGAGTAAAAGCAATGCATCAGGGGCCCCTGGGTGGCTCAGTCGGTTAGGCGTCTGCCTTCTGCTCAGAGCATGATCTCAGGGTCCTGGGATGGAGTCCCGTGTCAGGCTCCTTGCTCAGGGGAGAGTCTGCTTCTCCCTCTCCCTCTGCCACTGGCCCTGACTCAGCTCCTGCTCATGTGTGCACTCTCTCTCTCTCTCTCTCTAATAAGTAAATAAAAATCTTAAGAAAAAAAAATCCATCATAATTTCCCTCAGAAATGAAAATATAAATATGCCAACTTGTCAACCAAGTTGTCTGGCCTCATCCTTCTTCCTATCACCATGGGTTAAACCTGACTTGAGTATCACACACCAGACCCCAGACCAGGGCCTCTGTAAAGAGCACTCATCCGTCCTTAGCCAAGACTCTAATGTCCACTGTAGGCAATCTGGGCTCCCGGCTCCTTGAACGGCTTCTTCTGCAGCCAGGCCTGGAAGCCCCAGAATCTACCCACATTCCAGGGAGGGTTAAGGTTTCTCATCAATCTCTGTCTAGACCCTGTCCTCAGATTAGCAGCCACTGAAATGCAATCCCTGTGATGAGAAATGAATGGCTTGGCCCATGTGAAGCGTAGCCGATGAACTATCGCTTCCCTGAGACCCGTTGTCCCCAACTTCTCCCCTCTCCCAGGAACAGCATGTTCACTGACAGAAGCCATTACTGTGTTCTCACTGCCAGGCCGAAGGTGTGCAAATGAGTCCTTCCTTCACCGCTTGCCATCTCTGTCCACACTTGGTGACCACAGAGGACACAAAGGACAGTCTCCTGGAGTAGAGAAAGGGAACGCACTTGGGTTCCAGAGAACAAAGTCGGACTCTTTTTCCCCGAGTGAAAATAAAAGAACAGAGTCTAGAAAGGATCAATTCTGTAACAATTTGTTATATTATACTTTGTGCTCATTTATTTCTAGAATATCTTACTGTGGGGTTTGATGGTAGAGGAGAAAAGGCTTATACGGTGCAGAATATGGGAATACAGAAGGATCCAGAGATCACACAGGCCTCGGGAGTGTAAGGGGATAGGTAACCGCTTTTAGATCATGTTTGGTACAGTTCTTCTACAGCACTGAGTGGTGCCGAAGAGCTCGGAGACACAACTCCAGCTGCATGAACTCAGTGAAGTTACTGGTGTCCTTTATGCCTCAGTTTACTGTTAACGTAAAGTGGGAATAAAGGTCGTACTCAGCTTCTAGGAACATGGCGAGTCTAAGTGAACTAACACATCTGAAGTATTCACAGAGATGCTTAGGAAAGAGCAATAAGCCCTTGCTATTATTATCTACCCTCCAAAGTATGACTCGGATGTTGGGTTGGAACCTTTTCAAAGTTGGTTTCACCTCTAAGATTCAAGCTTACAAGAGTTCCTTCTTCAGACACACATGTATTTAAAAAATAAAGGAATCTGTTGAGATGATGCTTAAGCTTGGAAAAGAAAGTCAAATAGAGATGGTCTTACCACCATAATAATTTTTACTATAACACTTCTCTTGAATTGATATGTAAAATTCTTTGTGTGTGTGGGCATATATAGAGAAAAAAGGCTCACAACCTACATCACATTTCAAACTCTAAAACTAAGAAAAGACAAACTTTTCTGCAGAGTTTACTGAAACACAACGTACGACCGAAAACCAACCTGAAGGGCAAGTTACTTGTGTGGTTAACTTAATTACCATATGTGTTTTCTATATATAAATAAACAAAAAAATAAAAGAATTATATTGACAAAATTTCTTTTTTTAAAAAGATTTTACTGGGGTGCCTGGGTGGCTCAGTGGGTTAAGCCTTTGGCTCGGGTCATGGTCTCAGGATCCTGGGATCGAACCCCACATTGGGCTCCCTGCTCGGCGGGGATCCTTCTTCCCCCTCTCTCTACCTGCCTCTCTGCCTACTTGTGGTCTCTCTCTCTCTGTCAAATAAATAAATAAAATCTTTTAAAAATCTTTCTCTCTGTCAAATACATAAATAAAATCTTTTTTTAAAAAAGATTTAATTTATTTATTAAAGAGAGATAGAGAGAGAGGGTACCTGGGTGGTTCAGTTATTAAGCATCTGCCTTCGGCTCAGGATGTGATCCCAGAGTCCTGGGATGGAGCTCTGCATTGGGCTCCCTGCTCAATGGGGAATCTGCTTCTCCCTCTCCCACTGCTTCTGTTCCCTCTCTTGCTGTCTCTCTCTGTCAAATAAATAAAATTAAATCTTTTTAAAAATAAAATTAAATTAAAAAATAAAGAGAGAGAGCATGCAATTTGGGGGCAGAGGCAGAGGGAGGAGCAGAATCCCTGCTGAGCAGGGAGCCTAACACGGGGCTCGATCCCAGGACCCTGAGATGATGACCTGAGCCGAAGGCAGATGCTTAACTGACTGAGTCACCCAGGCGCCCCTACACTGAAAATTTCTGAAATGTCCTGAAATTATTAAATGGATTGTAAATACGTACAATGCAATAAAAGCTTGCTAAATGCCTCCTTACGGTAGATTTGGAGGAATGATCTAATAACATACTGTAATAACAAAGAAGTGAAGATAAATCTCCTGAAAACAAGGAGGGAGAGCCAAAGGCAAAGGACAAGTCCAGGATCTGCCGAGGGAGGGTCAGCAGTCCTTTCTGGACAATCATTTGACATAGTGAATGGTTGCCTGTGGCCTCTTGTAGAAGGCCTGGGGCCTGGCTACCCTGGGTTATCCTTTTCACTGTAGATCTGTTTCTCCAAACCAGGAGTTACGGACAGTGGGATAATCTTGGGAGTGGGCTCTGTGGCCAGGCCTCTTCAGAGTGACCCTTCCTCTTAAGAATAGTGTGGAGACTCTTCTGACATTATATGTGAGTGGGACAAGGATTTTCTGGAGGGTGGAAAGAGAAAGCCATTACACAGGTGGGGAAACTACTATATCAAGTTTAGGAAGCTCTATTTGCTAACGCACAAGTGTCACTCCTACAGAAGGTAACATCTGAGTCTATCTGCGTTTGGGAATGGAATGACGTCAGTGTGTAACTAGTGTAAACATAGTATTTTCGTGTTCCTAGACAACATGATCATCCCTGCAGATTGTCTCAAGAGCATGGACTTAGCTATCAAGCAGGCCTGGGTTCCTAATTATGTTCGTTCCTCTAACCAGCCACTCATCTTGGGGAATTCTTTAAAACTCTTTAAAGCTCAGTTTCTATACTTATGAAACATGGAATTTACATAAAAATATGTAAAACATCTATCTCACAGGCCTGCTGAAAAAGTTAAACAACATCAGAGATGTAAAGAACTCAGCGAGCATTTGCTAAGAGCTTACTACTACTCTTACCCCAAGTCTGAAAGGCAATTCCAGAAGCCAAAGTGAGGAGACAGAAAGAAGTACTTGTGTAACTTTTGAGCCATGGAAAGGGCCAAAGGACTAATAGTCCAGAGACAGACTAACAAGAAATGGTGGTTTGACCCAGAGCAACACCCAAAAGGACCCAGAAGGGCCGAATGCACAGGACTCCCAAGGCCACTGGCTGTTTCATTGCTTGGCTCTCCGAATTTAAATTTCAGTTTTGTTTTTTTTTTAATTTTTTTTTAAAAGATTTTATTTATTTGACAGAGAGAAATCAGAGCTAGGCAGACAGAGAGA
This sequence comes from Martes martes, assembly GCF_963455335.1. Lineage (NCBI taxonomy): Eukaryota > Metazoa > Chordata > Mammalia > Carnivora > Mustelidae > Martes > Martes martes. Next base: position 66,897,590 of record NC_137903.1, read on the forward strand.
AGGGGAAGCAGGCTCCTGCTGAGCAGAGAGCCCGATGCAGGGCTCGATCCCAGGACCCTGAGATCATGACCCGAGCTGAAGGCAGAGGCTTAAACCCCTGAGCCACCCAGGCGCCCCTTAAATTTCAGTTTTAACAGTAAGTATTGTCAGAGAACATCTGGCAGACACAGAGGGCCTGTCTGCCACATTCCTTTTTCCTTCTTGACAAATATTCCTAGAGGGGGTGAGAACCAGACATTCTTCCTTGACATCGTTTTGTTCTTCTCACAGTAACCCATTTCCTTTCTGTGCACATATTTAATCCAGCAGCGCGGGAAAATTGCAGCCTACTTATTCTTGCTAAGGTCCCAAGCGCAGGTGTTGGCTGCATTTCCAAGACACTCTTTTAAAGAGTTCCTATCAAGAGACTGCCTAATTGCATTTTAGTGCATGACATAATCATGTTGCACGATTTAAAATTTTCTGAGTACTTCCTGATCCCAGTCACTGAAGACAGTCAGACACGGAAGACACTTCTGGAGTATCTTCCCAGCTCGCTCCCTTTAGCGGTGGCAACTATAGCCCACAGCTGGGGGTGGAGAGGGTGGGGTACACACAGCCCTGCAGCTTAGCTGAGTGAACAAGAAATGAGGCTCTTCGGGGGGACGGGGGTAGGGAGAGGGTGGTGGGGTTATGGACATTGGGGAGGGCATGTGCTCTGTTGAGTGCTGTGAAGTGTGTAAGCCTGACGATTCACAGACCTGTACCCTGGGGCTAATAATACATTATATGTTTATAAAAAATAAAAAAATTATTTAAAAAAAGAAAGAAAGCAGGCTCTGACCTAGGCCAGACCGGCTGGTACCCTTGCCCGCGAGCGGAGAACGGAGGGCAAGGTCAAGGCGCTGAGAGTCATCACTTCCTCCGTCACTCTCTGTGGCTGAATCCAGAGCGGGCAAGCGGGGGAGCCCTGGTAGCCTGTATTTTCTGCTTTCTGTTACAGAGACAAGGGCACAGAGAACGCCACCCATAAGAAAAGAGAAAAATGAAGCGTATTCTCTGAGAGAAGCCAAGGCTTGAGATGGGGAGGGTCTATTTCATGGGTTCCCAGGGGCTCCCTTTTCTCTGGTCCCATCCTGAGGCCCAGCCTCACCCTTGACTCTCACAAGGCATCCTTGCATCCATGTGCTAAACGTTCCCCCTTTTGTCCGGCTGGACCAGCGATCCAGTCTATTTCCCTACGGGCTGTTTCCCTTAGTGCCCTGCGCTTTGTCCACCAGAAGGCAACGTTCCCATTTAGGGCCCACATAGGACTAGACTACTTTACCTGAGTGTATATTTTCAATTAGCAATAATCACGCCTCGGATAAACCTCATTGGCTACGATGCCACTGCGCAAAGCTACCTGAGTTTGTATTTTCAGTTTTCTTGTGTCTAACACAGGTCCTGTCACAGGAGGGGGGAATGTTTCTTACTGTGTTCCTCGATTTCCGTAGAGGCGCACAGGTTTTTCATTCTACTTCCAGGAGAGATCAGTAGGGGAGGAAAGAAGGAGCACTTGAGACCTTTTCCACTTTACTCCTTCTCACAAAAAGGGTAGTGACTTCCCTTGTTGAGTTTGGCGGAAGTGATTGGATTCACAGAGCAAGCATCGTCTTCCCTCTTGCTCTCGGTTCACTGTGGAAAGCAAGCGTACATGCCCGATCCTGACAAGCCTTTCTTGTCAGTCTTCCATCCTCCCTGGGTCAGGAGAGGTTGCACATGTCCTTGTCTTTGTCTTGGCAAATAGGAGCCCTTCAGACCCGAGTCTCCCTGGGTTGGGATGCAGTGGGGAGCACTGGGCTGGAGGGAGCAGTCAAGCCCCAAGATCTAGACGTGTGGGGTAGGGAACCGGAGCACGAGAGGGAGTCTTATTGGGCACCAGCCTTCCTCCACACTTAATTATATTAATATTTCATCCTTGATTCTCGAGTCCATATCTAAATTGGCTAAATTGTTTAGAGGGAAAAAAAATGATTGGTCCCTCGGAAGTCTTGAAGCCACTTTAAGAAATGTCGAGTTCCATAAGAGAAAGAAATATCTAATTACAGAACCGAGTGTACTCATGAAGCCTTGGCTGAGTGATTGTCTATTAAAGGTGGGTCATCTGCCAGGGTATCTCGGCTGCTGTCATGTATTCCCTAAACTCTAAAAGTTAACATACTCCACCCAGTGACTGTAGCTGGAAATCTTCAAGTCTTCCCTGATTCCTTTCTTTCTCTCATCAACCACACCCGGTCAGCCCCAACTCCTGTTGATTTCACCTTCCCTGCATGTCCTCTGTTCCTGTGGACACTGCCTAAGTTCAGGCCCTTTGATCTCTAGTTATAGCTATCACTGTAGCTGTTTGGTCTTCTTCTCTGTGTTACAATAAAAGTTAATTTACACAAAAGCAACAAGCTGAATTTGGAGCACGAGTCATGGTTTACCAACTCCTGATCTATCTGGTCTCCTTGCTTCCATCCACTGTTATTTTCTCGAGTCAAGGAAAGGGCATGTCACTACTCTGCTCAAAACTCTGCAGTATTTTCCCTTCTGGGTCAAAGTAAAAGCCCCTTCCATAATCTTCAAGACCCTACATGATCTGGCCACAGCCATATCCCTAAATCTCATACGTAATTGCACCTTCTCCTTCATCCACCCTGCCAGAGCTCCACTGACCTCCTCGCTGGTCCCCGAGTAGGCCAGGCATACTCAAGATTTGGGGTATTTGCACTGGCTGTCCCCTCTACCCCCAGACATGCACATGGCCAATGTCCTTACCCTCCTCATTCCTTTGTTCAAATGTCACCTCACCAAGGATCCAATGCGGGCCCCTGTTTTAAATTATAGCCCTTCCTTCATGACTCTCAATTCCCCTTACTCTTCTCCATTTTTCCCTTTTTTTCTCCAAAACTTACCACTTTCTAACATACCAAATAATTTACTGATTTATATTTACTGCACCCCCAGGTCTCGTAGAGTACAAGCTCCACAAGGCCAGGGATGTTTGGATTTGATTCCCTGGTATATCCTGAGACCCTCGAGACCTGGGTGACACACAGGAGGCTTTCAAAAAATGTTGGGTGAGTGGATTCCCAGAGATTCTGGTTGCTACATCACCTTAATTCTTTGTCCATACTTCTCTTGTGGCCCTTTTTGTCCTGACTCGTTACTCTTTATGTATCTGTCTTTGCCATTACAGAGCCATGATCTACTTGGACATTTTCTATATGTGTATTTGCCTGTCATATATAGCAAAAGGTCAGATCATGCCAACTTAATGAACCTACAAAGGTACCGTATATGCATAGTTCTCTGTCACCAAATCACTAACTCTGCAAGTCAGTTATTATTTTAAAAGTCTCTCCTCAACCCCACTCTAGATACATCTATACACACACTCTACTAATTGAGATAATTTAAAACTATTTTTCACATATTTGCTTAATTAGCTTGCAGTGACCTCTGCAAAAACACTGGCCTCTGATGATTGTAAGAGGTAGTTTTCTGGCATGGACACCAAAGCATCAAAGAGTCAGGGGAACTAAGGAAAGCATAACACAACTGGTTTTAATTATTCATGACAGGCGGCTGAATATATCTGACACAGGGCTTCTCCCCAATACATCACTCAGAGCAGGCTAGTTTCAGGAAATGGTAGAGAGTTTAAAAAAAAAAAAAAAAAAAAAGGATCAGGCCAAAATGTGTCCGTAATACAAAGCAGATCATCTTTCACATGGATGACCTTATTCATTTTGTTTTCTATTTTTATGATGGTCCCGAATCTATAAAACTGCTGACCCCAAAGACTTGGCATGCTCCTGTGATGACGCTTCGAAGTGGCGGCTCAGGCTCTCAGAAAAGGAGGTGGGTGAAGATTGCACCCATTCATGAATCACTTCATAAACCAAGGGGCCCTCCAAAGTTCATCTAGAGTTGCAGGCGTGTTTGCAATTAATTCATCTGGGAAGTACAGGTGAGCAATTTCTATTTGTATTCAATATTCACAGAAGGATTAACTTCATCTATAGCCTAGTTTGTTTCTTTGGATTTGCTGCCTAGCGGGAAATGGGAGAGGATTAAGAGTTGCTTTGTTATGACCTACCTACAATTTTAAATATCTCTCTTATGAAATCCACTCTCTCACCTGATGAAACTATGGGGTTTGGGTTGGCCATGCCCTCAGGTTGGCTCCTATTAGAAAAAGGGATTTCCTAATTAGGCAGCATTTCATCTCAGAACCTAATTTCCTTGCTACAATCTCTTTCCAGATGCTTGATCCCTGAACTCCCTGACTTCTTGTTTCTGTGCATTTCCTGGTTCTCGTGAGCTGGAATTGTTTGATCACTGTTTTGACCAGTCTTACACATCCCAGTGCCCGTGCAACTTCAGAAACCCTTGTTTTTTTTACCTGCTGCTTTGCTCTGATTCATGTTGAATGCCAGAAACTTAGGCTGTTCATGAGTCTTTCTAAATAACATCACCTTTCAGACTTCCAACAAAAGCTTGAGTTTCTGTTATACTAGCGCCTATGCCTATGACTGAGACTCCAACCGTGAATGTTCCATTAAAGAGCTCAGACTTAAAGAGGGGAAATATCAAGTAGCCTTGCTTACGATGACATGGCGAGGGCTGTAATATGTGAAGCACGGGGTATGAAGGTGGCACAGAGTGAGGGCACCTAACCCAGCACCGAGGGGCTGTGCGAAGCTTTTCTAGAGTCAGCAACATCTAAGCAGTCTGAGTCAGACAAAAAAGAATGAGAGATGTTCTATGCTAGGGAAGTAATATCTGTAACTGCCACGAGCTATAAATCACAGCTCCTTTAGGGAACTGACGTAGTTAAGTACAGCTGCAGGGGAGGTGGAGAATCTGAAGCCGCAGAGGGAGAGCAGGGCTGGATCACAAAAGGGTTTATATGTCCTTCCAAGGAGATGGGAATTCACTCCATCAGTGACGGGGAGTCACTGAAAGTTTATACATGACATAGATTATGTAGCAGAAAGACTGACATCAGTGTGGAGAACGGATTTCACGATTTAGCTCTTCCCCGGAAACAGGCTCACACTCTTGCCTTCCCTACCTTATCTTCCTGGGGTCCTCACTAGTCCAGCTCCACACCTCTTTTCCCATCACTATTCTCAAACAAAGCTGATTATCAGAATCAGTTTGAGAACTTATAAGAAAATACAGATTATATCTGGGCCCGCTTCACAGAACTAGATTCTCACGGGGACAGGACCTGTCAATCTCTATCTTATAGAAGCTTCCCACATGATTCCGAGGCAGGTGGACTATGGGCAGAACTGGGGGACTAACACAGACTGTCCCTTGCACCACAACACAGAGGCATCGATGAACACACAGCAGTGTGTTTGGCTTGTTGAATTAGAATTAGACTGAGGATGCCTGGAGCAGGTCTCACTCAGAACGTCTTCCTCCTACACAATCTACACCTCCACTCCCACGACTAGGAAAATCAGTCCCTTACTTAAATCCTCCAGAATTGTCTCCTGTTGTTTGTGTAACACATCCAAACCTTAGCATGACCCATGAAACAGCACGATCTGGCTCCAATAACCTTTCCTTTTCAGCCACTCTTCCGTTTACCTTGTACTTACTATCAGCAGAATAAAGAGGGGATGTTAATGCAATGTGCATGCCCAACTTCAGCTTTCTCAATTAAGGATGGATATGGAGTTGGGAAATTGTAGAAAGCAGTAAATATCTGAAACCGGTCAGAGGAGAATTGTGAAGTGACTTGACTTAGGAACACAAAGGGACTGCTGGTCAACCTCCAAAACTCATCCGAGTTAAAGAACCTATTTCTAGGACAACCATGTTATTTTTCCCAAAGCTCAAGAACCTGGGAGCAGAGAAAATTGATAATTTGTCAACTAGCATTTGAATATTGGCAAAACAGAAAGTCAAGAGATAAGAGAATTAAGGGAGCTAGTATAAAAGAAAATTTCTAGAATAAGCCTTAAAAAATGATTTGGCTAATTTTCTCCAAGGCACAGAAGATTAAATCATGAATGCCCATGTTTTGCCATATTCGTTTGTTTAGCAATGGTTTGCCATTTGATTTAGTTCTGGTTTGTTCTCTAATGGTTCCAACTCTCATTCTGTTTTGTTACCTTAGAGCATGGCGAGTAATACAACATGTAGAAGGTGCCAGAGGCAAAGTAAGTGACTTAACTTTCCAGGACATAAATAAAACTACCACGGTAATCCTATAACAAGGTAGTAAATGTTTCATAATGATTGTTTGCCTCCTAAGTTAGAGCTCTGACTTACAAGTATGATTTTTTATGGTTATAGAGTATCCATGCAGTAGACCTTCTTTACTTAAATTGATATTTTGCATCTCAAACAAGACTTAACATATATCAAGATACAAATACATGTCAATATACAAATATGTATATTTTCAACATGAAGATATTGGAGTGCCTTAAATCAGTTATATTTAAACATTCTGCTAATAAAAAGTAAATTACAAGTTGGAATGCCTGGGTGGCTCAGTTGGTTAAGCAAGTGCCTTCAGCTCAGGTCATGATCCTGGAGTCCCAGGATTGAGTCTTACATGGGGCTCATGCTCAGGGGGAACCTGACTCTCCCTCTGACCCTCCCCCCACCGCCATGCTTTTTCTCTCACACTCTCTCTTTCAAATAAATAAATGAATCTTTAAAAAAATATTAAATTGCATTTTTTGTTTGAATGATTTTAGAATTTTTTTTTTGAGGTGGGGAGGGGCAGAGGGAGAGGGAGAGAGAAGATCCTGCACCTGGCATGGAGCCCCATGCAGGACATACCCTGAGACCATGACCTGAGCCAAAATCAAGCGTTAGATGCTTAAAGAACTGAGCCACTCAGGCACCCCTAGATTATTTTTAACTAAACCAATGCCTTAAATTAATCCAGTTAGCTTAGTTTTCATGGTTTATCATGTCCCTTCTCTTTCCAATGTACATTCTTAGCAAAGGAAGAAACAGGACTAGCTACAATGAAGCAAGCAGTGTTGGAGGCCAATGGCTAAAATTAGATTATCGAGGACATTTACTTATACATTCACAGCTGAAATTTCAACGTACAACATTTTCTCCTGAAAGGAGACACTTCCTCATCACTGAAATGGAGACCTCTGTTATCAAATTACATCCATATTACATCATTGGGTGGTAAAATTGAACCAAAATAGAAAGTGAAGCCGCATGTACTTTCTCTGGGAAGAGAAAGGCTAAAGGAAAAGGAAGCCAGTGGATTTGTTTTCATAGACAATTTCAACTGGTGCCGTCTTAATTAGGGTGGGATTTTTTTTTGTCTAAGAGAAGTAGCAGTCCTAAAGAGAAATGAAACAGAATGTAACTAGCATGAGGCCGAGAGAGGGGATCTAGACGTGAACCCAACCTTCCCAGGATACTCCATAATGCAAATCTTCACAGACCAAGACAGTTTAGAATTTAACATTGATCCCTTTTCTGTTTTTGTGTTCACTTGTATAGTTTGGGTGTATAGAAGCAGTTCTTAAAACAATTTTCCTGATGTTTCACTCTATATATCGTCCAGAAAATCCATTGGGTGTGTGCATATCCTTATAAAATTAGTGGATACATACTACATCATTTCCAGACATGCATTGTATCTCTTCTCTCCATCACCCCATGAACTAGAAGGAGAGGACCTCTGCCCCAAAGCACCCTGTGCAGCCCAGGCCTGCATTCCACTGCCAGTCAGGAACGTCCATCACTGTGCAACGCGAACATCCACACCGGGACGCACTGCTCTGGAAAACCGTCCTGCTTCTCCTGGCCCAGCACCACCAGCCCACTCTTCCTAATGAGGCTCCAGAGGATGTCCATGTCCCGAGTCACACTGCTGTCAGAGAGATCGAAGAGACAGCCCTGCCGAGCCACGTTGTCCTTCAGGACGATGACACCGTTTTCTTTCAGGCCAGCTCGGCACCGGGAAAGAAATGCAAGAAGGTCTTTATCAGTCAGGTGCCCTACAGGTGAGGCCAAGTAGATGGGGGAACAGGATGAAATGACGGGTGGGAGGGAGGAGAGTGGGAAGGTAGGAAAGACCACAAGGCTAAGAATAAGGGGACCATTTGTTCATTCATTCATGAATTACGTAACAGCCTGAACCTGTCTAGTTGCAGGAGACTTAAGAATTTAGGTATGAGGACGGGTATCCTCTCTGAGGAGGCTCCATGTCCCATCTATAAAATAGGAATTCAACTAGCTGGTCTATCTATCTCACAAGCACAAAATAAACTATTGCCTAGCCTCTGAGTCCGTGCCATTGTCCCCAGACAACCCAATTTTGTCATCACTCCTCTGTGTCTCCTAGACACACACACACTCACTTAGACCAAATTCTAATTCATTGCTACCTCATTTCCTGAGAATTTAAATCTAAGAAAGTCTAGTTTTGCCAATAAATGGGGATAAACTTTTTTGACCTCACTTTTTAAAGTTTTCAAAGTTTTTCAAGTATTTGGTTTTCTTCTTAGAGTTAGGTTGGTATAAAGGCATTCCATCCCTGAAGGTGGGAACTTTCAGGCTTGTAGAAGAGCATCTTAGGGGAGAGATTGGGAGGACCAGAGCTCTGGGGGTTTCTAAGATGCCTAAGTCTAGTTAACTGCTCTAGGCATGACTACAACTCTATCTCCCTTTCGGTCTTTGCTTCGTCTCCACAAATCCTCAAATTAGCCCCAGGTGTTGTCTTCTCTATCTGGGAAGGGGAGAAAGGCACATGCTGGGCCGTGCAGCACTAACCAGAGACCCACTGAATCCAGATGACATCGTATCTGCCCAACGGGGGCGTGAATTCCTGCAGGCTGTGGCAGTGGAAACTTTCTACCTTGTCCCCCTTGACCTGCAGGTAGTTCTGGGCTTCGAGGAGGAACGAGTCCATCATGTCCACCAGCTCCACACTGTTGAAAACCGGCAACAAGACATGCTTGCTGACCCTTCCTATCCCAGAGCCGCAATCCAAGGCACAGTCTGTCCCAGCTCTCCCGGGGCCCTGCAGAAAGGTAACTTATGGAATACCTCAAATACAAACACTGACCCTGAGTCTAGGACGCTCCAATGACCTCTTTAAACTAACTTTATTTTGGTCAGTTTCACATAATAAAATGCATTCTTTTAAATACACCATTCAATGAGTTTGAACAAAGTAAACGGGCATGTACCCACTACCACGATTGAGTTCTAGAATACCCAGTTACCTTTTTCAAAAAATACCCAACCTTGCTAGCTTTCACTTGCTTCATTTTATCCAAATATAGATCTTCAAAAGAATTTCAAAGTCAGAAAGTAATATCTTAGGTCTAAAAACTTGGTGATTTTCTCAAGGAAATGAACCACTGAAAGCCCTTTAAAAGTAGAATTGTATTAAGTGCAAATCTGGGTCAAGCCCACAGCTAAATGGACCCGCAGGGTGGCTTATGGCTATATAAAAAAAAAAGAAAGAAAAAAAGGAAGGAAGGAAGGAAGGGAGGGAGGGAGGGAGGGAAGAAGGAAGGAAAGAAGGAAGGGAAAAGAGAGGAGAAGAGAAGTGAGAGAAGAGAAGAGAAGAGAAAGGAAAGAAAAGGAAAGAAGAAAAGCAAAGAGCAAAGCAGTGAGAAAGCCTTTCAGGCCAGAATTTTACTTCAAACCCAGCCCCGATGGCACACAGCCCTATCACATGGATGGAAGGTGTTTGCAGCAAAGTCTCCTTGTCTCTTTTCATGCTAGAAATTGTTTTCTGCCTTTATAAGAGAAATTACCTGATTTACTGGGCACAAATTCCCTCTAAAATTGTTTTTATAAAGTATGTCTGTACACTAAATTAACTGGAGGTGAAGGATAGACAGGCGGTGCCGGGGGAAACCAGCCAATGGAAACTTTCTCCAACTTGCTTCTACAAAGTAACACATATGTATACATACACATACACAGGTACATATGTGTCATATGTATGTACATATATATACACACATATACATGAGTGTATATTATTCAGTGTCTATGCATTATCTTGTCTAGATTACTTGTCATAAGGGATGACTGCTAAATATGTTTTGTGTTAAAAATTACAGCAATAAGATACTTATGTTGCCAATCAAAATCTTGAGAAAGACTGCTCTTGTTTTCACAGCAACTAAGGATTTTAAAAAAACATTTGTCTAAGGATCAAGAGGTGATGTTTGAGCAGAAGGAAACAGCGGAAATGCTCCTTTCTAATCTACCCAGGAGGCCTTCTTCACATCAATAAAGTCACAATGAAGAACAAAAAGTAAAGCAGTTGTGGCTTCTTTTCAAATGGAATCATAATAACCATGATTTATCAAGTGCTCATACACAGAAGCTCTTTGCATCTGTAATAACTATAATAATCAAAACAATTCCATAAAATCATGATTATTACCACGTTTGAAGCTGAGGAAACTTAGAGTTCTAATACCACACAGTAATGGCAGAATTAGGACTTGAACAGGGAACTGCTTGAATCCAAAGCCAGTTCTGCCTTAGCATTGTCACCTCAAGTACCAACCATGATTCCCTTGGTAGTATCTGTCTAATGCTGTGTTGAACAAAATCATAAGGCTTCAATGAGACTCAATGAAGGGAAGAGTTCTGTGGTTGTCTAGTAATGTCTGCCTTGAGCATGGGAAGGGGACATGGTGGTACATGTTCCATGGATTTGCCATTCCTACTTACACTATGTCACCTCCCTCATTCGGGTATTATAATGCAAACTAGTTCAGAAAAATAAAAAAGGCCTAGGCTAAAGATTTGTATTGTTAACACCATAATGAAAACATCTTTTAAGTAAATCTGTTACATAAACAAGATGGGGAAAGTATAGGGAAATTCATTTAAGTTACTGAAAATGGTGTTAGTAGAAATTTATATGCTCAATTAGAGATTATGACTACAAATTTTTCCTACCGTTACTTGGCTTTAAGTCTCTATGGATCATGTTGCTCAGGTTATCGTAGCAAGTAGTTTTAGAATTAAGCCACAGAATGAAAAAGAGGTTTCAGAGACCTGTGCCAGAGGAGTTGAGATGATAAAAGCTGCCCTCCTTTATCTCAATGAACCACATAAACACAAAGCTGCTCTGGCTTATGGGAGGTAAAGCCTCACCCACTCACCCCTCCCTATCATCCTCCCAATAAGACCCTAAAGGATCTTAGCAAAACCCTATAGTTTTTAAAGCATTCATGTCTAATTTCCCTACTCTTTCAGACAAAGAAACCGAGGTTCAGAGAGGTGAAAGGTTTGAGATAGAATTCCCTTGAAAATTCTCACCCTTGGAGTTATATTTTTCTCCAATTTAGATGTGTGATATTTGACTATAGTTACTTTTGAAACAATGGTTATTTACAAATACATTAAGGTACCCTTCACCCTAATTCTGTGTACCACAGCCTCTCACCACTATTGCTTAGTTCTCATTATCTACTCTACATGTACTGGCACTGCCTCCCCGATCCTGGCACCAAATTTCACTCTCTCATTCACACACAACTCCTCTAGGAAGGAGTATTTAAAAACAGATCTCAGGGACATCTCCTGCCTCTTGGACACCATGGCTGCCCCTATTGAAAGCTCATGTCTTTCCATGAATATGACTAGACCTACACACAATGTACGATTTCAAAACAAGATGTTTTGTTATTTTCTTTTTTTAAAATTGAAAAATGCTTTTATTATATAATGACCTTGAATAAATATTACAGCTAATATTATGCTTGTTTTTTATGTTGAGTAAGCCTCTCTATAGTACATCATTAGTTTTTGATGTAGTGTTCAGTGATTCGTTAGTTGTGTATAACACCCAGTGCTCATCACAGCACGTTTTGTTATTTTCACTGTCACTTACGATGCTGTCTTCCTATGTATGGATCCATATAAAATAGCAAAATGCTGTTACGAATTTCATTTTGGTTTTGATTCTGCCTATATATTTTGCTTCGAAGAACATCATTTTAAGTTCATCCAGTTTAAAACTAAGAGGGAAGGTTTAAAACTGAAAGGAAAGTGTTAAATGCCACCATATAAAAACCATGAAATAGAACAAGTGAGACCCAGAGTTTTTAGTCATCTAATCTCTGCAAGAGGTCAAAAGATAAAGAACCACCAAATAATAGTTACTTTGTATAAACTGCTGCTTACCCCCACTAGAAGGCTAAAACCGAGGAAAGTTATCGGCCGTGCCATGGACATCATCCTGGTATCATTTGTTTGTTTGCTAAAGCAAACATACTTGAAACAAGTTCAAACACCTTTCCCACTGTCCTGTGTCACTAAGTGGTGAAAGGAAGGCAAAACTTTGTATTAAACAGTCTGCCTTGTCCCAGCTGACATGAGATAAATCATGTCAGATACTCGTATTCCCTAGCGCCTTGTATCTTGACCTGGATACTAATTTAGCAGATTATTAAGGTCAAAGCACCAAAATATCATTTCTTTAAAAAGACTGTTTGCAGTTAGTTAGAGGTCACTGTTTCACAACGAGCCTTGTCTACTAAGAAGGACTCCTTATATTTGTTTGAAAAGAGCAGGCTGTTTTTTCCCAACATAAATATGCAAGCATAAGGCTGTTTCCTTTCCCAGGTCCATTGGCATGTGTATGGGCTCTGTCTGACCAGCATCCCTGTGGTCAGCCTGGCATTCCACTCGGAGTGACAAGACAGCTGGATTACTAACTAAGCTTCTCAGACACACTGGGATCAAAGTCGGCCTCGCCACGAGGCAAGCAGGAGGGATTGCTTTCGGCCAGGCTGGAGGAGAACTGAGGTCTGTGGTACACACACACACGCACACACACACACACAGAGCAAGGATTTTTCTGCTTCATGAGACAAATGGAAAAAATATGTTGTGGTTAAGAGTAAAGAGTTTGGTGTCAGAAGACCTGGTTGGGCTTCAGTCCCGGCTCTGTCTCTTACCAGCTCCATCACCTTGACAACTTATTTAACATGTCCAAACCTCAGTTTCCACAACTGGAAAAACAAGGATAATGATAGTACTTACCTTCTAGAATTCTTATAGGACGTAATCAAGACGATACCTCTAAAGTGCTTAGCTGAGCAACTATCTCAGAAAACCACTCCAAGAAATCAGTCAGCAACACTGATCAGAAATACTCCAGGTTGCCCTGACCTATACAGAGCCACGGCCATCACCTCCGGCCTCACCTTCCCTCGTGGCGGTGGCTGATGCTCACACACGGGCCCCAGTGGGTTCTCCATCCTGATCCAACACTCTCTGCTCAGGCACTTGGGGCTCCAAGCAGGATGGATGTGGGGTGAACCTCTCCTCAACACTAGGGATATTCTTAACAGTGTGCTTCTAAGGAGCCTGGCAACCTAACCCAAATACTTATTTATAATGTTTATTTATAATAAATCTATTATAAATTATTATTTATAATGTTTACTTATAATGTTCCATCTTTTAAATTTAAACTCAATTAATTAACATATAATGTATTATTGGTTTCAGAGGTACAGGCCTGTGATTCATCAGTCTCATATAACACCCAGTGCTTTTATCAGAATAAAATGGGCTCCAAATTTCCAATAGATGACTTCAAAATGAATTGGGATGAAACCCGTTCGCCAGTTAGGACTTTATGGCTTCAGTAGGACCAATAGCAGATTTATTGGGTCCACAGCTCCTAAGTTTATTCTAACAACTGGATGAAGTTCCTTAAACTGTAATGAATGCATTTTATGAAAGCCTATTATTAGTAGTAGTAGAAATAAATTAGATTTATTGGATGATAATTATGCACAACAAAGCAAGCACTTGATACATATTATCTCATTTAATCTTCACATTATCCTATGAGGAAGGTTCTAGGGTTATGCCCTAGTCACAGGTGAAAAAACTGAGACTTAGAGCACTTAAGAAACAATTCCAAGGTTGCTTATACACTAAATAGAAGAACCTAATGACTCTGAAGCCCAAGTTTTTGGCCCTCACACTATACAGTCTGTCTCTATAGGGTGGGGAAGTAAGGAAAGAGTTTCACCCAAGACCAGAGCTACAAAGAGATCACATTCTTTCAAGGCAAAGTCTGCACTATGTATTAAATAATATAAAGAGATTTTACTGTTCTTATCATTTTAAAACCAAGTGTAAGCATGCATTTCTTTACTATATTGAATTTGTATTACAGGAAATCAATAAATGGCCCCAAGATCCCAAATGGCATTCTCATCAATCATTTTGGTGTCAACTATTTCATCTGTGAGAGTCCGAAAAGAGATGTCCTCTTAATCCCCAAATTATAATATTAGCACTGCTAGTTCACCTTCCCCTGAAGCATGAGAGATTAGCTGGTACTAGGATGATGAAATGCCAAGTGGGATGAACCAGCAGTTTGAGGCAACCCATCCTTTCTCAACATCTTAAAGCAGGCTTTCAGGCTAAACTCTTGGCTGAGCTATATGGTTTCAATATGACTTAAATGACAACACAGAAGCATATGAGTGCAATGTTTGCAAAGACTTTGCTTCCTTATCAAGCAGCAGTTGGATAACTCACCCCAACATATTTCCTAAGAAATTCCTGAGAAGCCTGGATATCTGGGTTGGACAGTTCAATGAAATTTCCCATCATGCCCTCTTCTGTAGCAGGTACTTCTTGGTAGAAAAGTTTAGCTCTGGCATAGAACTGCATCTCACCATTGATGATTTGACTTGTTAAAGCATACAATTTCACTGCAAATGAAATATTAGTAATATTTATATGACAGCACAAGTTCATTCTTAACATACATTGAATTGTCTCTTAGAAGCCTGTGAGTTTGTGCCATGGAGGAAAGACACAGTAGGAAGACCGAGGTTTGAGTTCTGGTTCAGAGACATACTATGTTACCTCAGGAAAACTTCTTAACCTCTCTGATCTTCAGGTATCTCATGCACAGTGGCATTTTCATGACTTACTAACTCTAGAGTTTAATGGAACTTTAGTTTATTACTGTATTTTCTAGAAGTTTAACAGCATTTGCTATAATAGAATGAAGAAGGTCACAAGTTTCATAGCGAGTTTTATCTTTGAGCTCCAAATGTTTTATGAGAACTTAATCATTAACCTTTACTTCTAATCACAGGTACATTCAGGGTAGCTATTTTTTTCACCACTTTTTAAAGCAACTCATACTGAACTGTCTCTTTGTACCAACATTACAGAAGATATGCTTGAGCTCTTTCTTCTGAAAATAAAATAATAAAAAAGGATAAAAAGATTTGTTGAGCAACTATTCTGTACCAGGTAGTATATTAAGCACATTCACATATACGGTGCCACTTAATTATTTAAGAAACCATACAAGGTATTATTTTAAGACATTTATTTTTAGAAAAAATATGTACTCCCATTTCTGAAGAGTAAATATGGATGTACATGGTTTTTTGTAGACAGAAGTGCACCTCTTTAGATATAAAATATTCTCATAAGAGGACATTCAGGAGGAAATGATAGAGAGCAGAGGAAAGGAAGGAAATTCTGATTCAAGTCTGTAGGCTGAATACATGCATTTATTTTGCCTTTCCCCATATTCCTCCCAAATTATTTTAATAAACTCAACACATAACAGTGAAGAAAATGAGAGGAGTGCCACTGATGGATTCATGATTTCAACAAATGTTTGGAAGACAAAAAGCAGATGGAACAAAGCTAAACAATTTTTCAGTCTTGTATAGATGCAAAGGGAAATTAGAGTTAGTCAAAAATCTCTCTGCAAGCCAACCAGTGAGAGGACAAACACACCCTCCCAAAAGCAACTGGCAGCACAGCTATAACCCTGGGTGAGGGAGTGTCTTCTTTAAAAATTTTTTAATTCAATTAATTGCCCAAGGAGACCTAAAGCAGTTAGTGTTAGGATCCTGGAATATGACTCATTTTAGCATATAGATGAACCCAAGCATCTCATCTGCTCACACAGATCAGAGTCTGGTAAGATCTACCTCTACCTGTACAGCTCCTTGTCATCCTTTCCTTTCAGGGGAGACATATTTAACAGAGGAAACCTTCTCCATTACCTAGAATCATTGAACCTGTTCTTATCCCTAACTATGGATAAAAAATGATTTCCAAACACGTGAGGGTAAAACAGCAGTCTGAAAGAAAAAGATAGAGATAAGCCATTAGAAATGACCCAAAAGAAAATAGAAATAATTCAGGAAGTAGATGAGAATTTAAACCAAAACTAAACAGAAAAAAATATAACCTTGGTGAGATAGGAGAACTGGCATCTATAAACCAAAAATAAGACGCCAAGAAAGTGATATTCAAAGAATAACAAAGAATTCTTAGAAATTGAAGTTTTGATTACCAAAAATTTTGGAATAGAACATTGAATAAATTTGTCAGAACATAAATAAAAAGACAGACATGAAAAACTGAAGTAAATAGATTAGAGCTATAAAGACTTAATTCAGGAGACCCAAACATCAAGCCAATTAGAATTCTCGATAACAGGGGCACCTGGGTGCCTCAGTGGGTTAAAGCCTCTGCCTTCGGCTCAGGTCGTGATCCCAGGGTCCTGGGATTGAGCCCCACATCGGGCTCTCTGCTCGGCGGGGAGCCTGCTTCTCCCTCTCTCTCTGCCTGCCTCTCTACCTACTTGTGATCTCTGTCTGTGAAATAAATAAATAAAATCTTTAAAAAAAAAAAAAAAAGAATTCTCAATAACAGAGAAATGGAAGGAGGAAAATTATTAAAGAAATAATAGAGGAAATTTTCCCAGAGCTGAAAGTGATTGTAGGGTCCAACAAATACTGAGCAACATGTATTTAATTTACACAAATCCTTAGGAAATTTCAAAACACAAAGAGTAATAATCCTAAAAATAGAAGATCCTAAAGTTGTTTAGAAGGGGAAAGGTGGTTGACCTTCAAGGAGGGTTGCCAGATTTAGCAAATAAAAATATGAGACAAGCAATTAGTTTTGAATTTTATATAAACAATAAAAATTTCTTAGTATATGTATACTTGAAATATCGTATATTGCACAGGGCATACTTACACAAAAAATTATTCATTGATCATTTAAAATTCAAATATATCTGGAGTTTTATATTTTATCTGGCAACTACATTCAAAGGAGTAGAATCAGGCTTATAACATAGGTCTCATCAGAGCACTGGGAATTATATGCAGCTAATGAATCATTGAACACTCATCAAAAATAATGATGTACTAAACAGTGGCTAGCTGAATAAGAAAGAAAGAAAGAAAGCAGAAAGAGAGAGAGAGAAAGAAAGAAAGAGTGAAGAGACTAGAAAACAGGGGCACCAGACTGGCTCAGTCAGTAGAGCATGTGACTCTTGATCTGGGGGTGTAGAGATTCCTTAAAAATAAAATCTTTAAGAAAAAAATATATACTAGAAAACAAAGAAGGAATGCCATCAATATTCTGAGAGAAAATTATTTTGAACCTAAGACTTAATACCCAGTCAAACATGAAAGAATATTTACCTCCACGGATTCATTCTTCAGAGTTTCTTGAAGCTATATTCCATTCCAAACAAGGTTAAAATCAAGAGAAGGTATGTGTCAAAAGACAATGAAATTAACCCAGGAATCCAATGAAATAAAAATCCCAAAATGACAGATACTTATCAGATCTGGAAAGAAATCAGTCTTTATTACAACAGAAAATATAGGCTTCAGAAACATAAGTTCATCCAGAAGTAGAATGAATTGGATTCTGGGCAACAAAGTAAGAAAGAATCAAAGAGACATGAGTTATATTCTAAAGAAGACATATTTTTTATCTCAACCATCACAAATAAAAGACAGGTGAAAGCTCCAAACAAAATGTGTAACAGTACAAAAATGTTACGATATAAAGCAAATCAAAATAAACATAATTTTCAGTAAAAAGAATATATGAGAATCTATTTAACCTTAACTGGAATAATTTTTATTCAAGTAGCACCAAGGTTGTGAAATTGGACTAAGGCACTACTTGGTTCTTGATTGAATAACAATTACATAGTCCCAAATCTTGATTCTAAAAGTTAAAAATCCAACAAACACCACTTATAATGTTTCATTATAATATAGTCCATCTATGGAGTTATACCGGTATTTTCCAACTCAAAGATGTTGGAGCCAATTTTTGGACCTTTGAATGGTCATGAGTCTGCTGAAAGGGATAGAAGAATCAGTTCCAATGTACACTTTCTAGAGACTAACAATATAATATGCTATAGTTCCATATATATTAACTGTTACAAAATTTTTAAATACAAATCTTTGAGAAGAATTAAATATGTAGATGCTTTTTGCCATTTTATACACATATTAACAACTGAGAAAATACGTTAAAAGGAGAGTCCTCAGGTTCAAAACATTGGGAACTACTACCCTACACCAATCTCTCTTCTCTAGCACTTAGTAAAGTGTTGTGTGAACTCAATAAATTCTCAATAAATTCTACAGGGATGACAAAAATCAAGCTTAGCCATCCCAATAACATGAGTGCTCCAAATTCATCTGTGTATCTCAGAAAACCAGTCTAGGAAATCACAGCTCATAGACTCTTCCCAAGTTGCATGCTGCCTGGGACCACAAGCAAGCTAGAGCCCAGTACTCTCATGGATCCAGCCAAAGCAGCAAAGCAGCCATACTCATCATCACCTGCTTAAGTCAACTAGTTGGTGAAGTCTATTAAAACCCTTAATCTGGAAATGGGAATGGTCCATTATGCCAGCAACATTTAGACCACAAGTGAATGCCAAGCCCAGCAGGGGTCAGACTCAATAGGTAGGTTTTTATGGTTATGGGCTTCAGTTCTCATTTTCACCTAATTGACAGGAGCATTTCACTAAAACGATATATGAGGTGTCATGGCCAGCCCCCGGTTCCCCTCTCTTAGTAGCTCCCGCAACGGTGCAAGTTGACTCAGATAAGGTAATCAATCATCAGCCTGTGCCTTTTTAATAAAGGAATACACTAGCAGCTCATTCTTGTAGGATTGCAATGTCTCTGTGAAATTTGGGGTAGTCTAAGACAGAGTTCTTGATATAGTTCTATTCATTCTTGATATAATATACTTATTTCCTGACCTACATTATGGGCTGAACTCCCAAGACCCTTGCAATGGTTTACTTGTTACAAAAAGGAAAGTAGAATACAAGTTAATTTGCCCTGAAGAAGAATTTGTATCTTGCAAACTCCCTAAGGAAAATTCTGTTAATAGCTAAGCGCTTATATCTGCTGAGTATCTTCTTGTCTTTGGTTTCCTTTTTCTTCCTTTTTGTTTTTCTAAATGGTTGGTTATAGTTTTTTTAGACTTTGTTCCAGATGTTAAAACTGTTTGTCAGCTAAAAATTGATCTGAGAGAATAGGTAGGTTAAGTTGAGAGATTTAGTTTGAAAAGATTTGAGATAGGATAATGGATCATCTTAACCTTTTATTTATAAACGGAAAAAGAAAAAGCCCAATAGGAGATGGTTTTACGAATGGTAAGACCTTCCATAAAAGAGATTTGCAGATGAGAACTTTCCAATTTAGCCATTAAAGAATTAATGGTAAAAATGGAAAGAAGGCAGGCAGGCAGGCAGGCGGGAAGGAAGGGAGGGAGGAGGAAGTAACTAGGTACCATGGAATATTATTCAACCACAAAAAAGAAGGAAATCCTGTCATTTATGACAACATAGATGGACCCTGAGGGCATTATGCTAAGTGACAGAAGTTAAACAGGACAGACAAACAAGGTCTGGTGTGTCGGAATACTAGAATACTTGTGATTATCAAGTCTTGGAATTGCCCTGAGGCGCCCTCTAGGTTTGATTTACTCCTTGGATGCTTTAGGTATCTGGTGGTTTTGATCTCTAAAATAATGCGCTACCTACCCTAAAAGTTTTAGAGGGCTTCTTCTTTTTCAGCTGAGGGCTAGTTCAGTGGTTCCTAATTCTTTCCAGGCTTGAACACAAATGAGGTGACCAAAGGGAGGGCAGGAGGGACAACACACTTTCCCCACTTTGGCAAGGACCTGCCACCCCACGCCATATTCTCTACCCACTTGGCTGAACAGCTTCCCAACTCTCTTTCTTGAGTGTTCAACCTCACCCACTATCAAACTTTAGAAGTCTACAAGTCAGGCTAAGATAGTGGGGACAGATGCCTCACGGTGAGATGTGCACTGGAACAATCAGACCCTGATTCAGCAGTCACCGTGTGTCCTGTGCACCTTGCCGGCAGCCTGTGGGCGTCTCTAGTGCTCTATTTCCACATTCCACAAAAACACTCTGCGTGGATCTCTTGCCTACATTGAATTCTTCAGGCTAAGGCTGTCTCTCACTTGTGTTTGCAACCTCAGCACTTACCATTATGCTTAACACATAGCAGGCCTCTTTTGAATATCCACTGAGTAAATGAATATGGCTCACTTTTTGTTCTGTGAATAGCATGCAGGTTCAACAAAGGAGAGAGTGGCTAGAGGGAAAAGCTGACATAAGTGACACAGGTTACACTTTTCGTGAAGTTTCTATCTATCCTCCTAATTAGGAATATCCACATAATGAGACATAGTAACTGCCATTGACCAAACATGGACGTATGCACTACCTATGCTTAGCGTTCACATCTAACAGAACAGGTAAGACAGATGTTATTACCTATGGAAGAGCACAAGACAGCAAGAGCTAAATTACCCAAGATTGAGTAGCTACTGAGAACACAACCAGAATTTAAACCCAGGTCGAGGGGCGCCTGGGGGACTCAGTCATTGGGCGTCTGCCTTCAGCTCAAGTCATGGTCCCAGGGCCTTGGGATCGAGCCCCACATCAGGCTCCCTGCTCGGCGGGAAGCCTGCTTCTCCCTCTCCCAGCCCCTGCTTGTGTTCCTTCTCTCGCTGTCTGTCTGTCTGTCAAATAAATAAATCTTTTAAAAAAATAAATAAACCCAGGTCTATTTAAATTCAAAACCCATATCTCATCCCTCTCATGCCATGTGTGTATCTAAAAGTCTGCTAAATGAAACAAGGTATCTGGTTCTCCATTTCTTTAAAGCAAATAATCTTGCAGCATCTGCATTGCAAAGGTAACAGCAAACGTTTGAAAAATGTTATCACTGTTCAGTGAGTTGTGCAGCCGTGCCTCCACAGTTTGAAAAATTGCCAATGGTTATATGCTGAGTTTTGTTTGGCAGTCCCACGTGTCTTATGGGAAGTGTTTTTATTTGTTAACTCTGGCCTTTAACTGTGATGCCAAAGAGGTGACCATTGTTGCAATTTCCTCCTTAGAGACTGATTCCTGTAGAAAGAGGTAAGGGAAGGGAGGAGTACTAAAAATTGGTGGGTACCTCTTAGGCACCTGGCCTTATACTAAGCACTTTCATATTAACTCTTCACATTAGGGGCGCCTGGGTGGCTCGGTGGGTTAAGGCCTCTGTCTTTGGCTCAGGTCATGATCCCAGGATCCTGGGATTGAGCCCCGCATCCAGCTCTCTCCTCAGCAGGGATCCTGCTTTCCTCTCTCTCTCTGCCTGCCTCTCTGCCTACTTGTGATCTCTGTCTGTCAAACAGATGAAGAGAATCTTTAAAAAAAAAAAAAAACAATAACTCTTCACATTATCTATTTTAATCCTCATTATGATAACATGAAACTGAGGGGAGAGTCATCATTTTGCCCATGAGTGATGAGAGACTCAGAAAGATTTAGTAATTTGATATCACATAGAAATGACGTGTCATAGCCATGTCCTACCCCATCCGTATTCTGCTAAACTGTGGAACCCCTGTTCTAAATGTGAAGTTAGATGAAGCCTTTAACAATGCACAGGAGTAATAGACTCTTACTCCATGTGTGATCAACAAACGGTCACTGACTTCTATGTACTCGGAAGTATACTGTGGGGAGCGCTAGAAGGATCACTGAGGGGCTAACCTAGAAACATCTCTGCTGGGCCTCAAGAAGCCCCATGAGCACTGCTTCACCAACTGGAGATGTATACAGTTGTTATTTCCTATTTGATCGCCAACAACCACCTTTGGACATATCACTCACCCCAAGCCCCCAAGTGCACTTGTGCCGGTATAACTAGGTTACATGAACCTACTCACTGGCCTGCCTCTCTTGTTGATTATCTTGGTACAAAGCTAATGTTCCCGTCAACAAATAAACATAGTAAAACTTCCATCGCTGCCTACATAACTCAAGTTGCCGTTTTCACTGGGAGGCAAGATGATTCTGAACCTCAAAAAAAGGCGGACTCTGGAGTCAGACTGCCCAGGTTCTAACCCCACCCACAGCCACGTGACCTTTGGTAGGTCACTTAACTCCACGGTACATCGGCCCCGCAGACATAAGGCGCGGAAAAGAACGTACCACCTAACGGCGCGCCGTCAGGAGTCACTGACTCAGGAAGGCGCAAAGCACTGAGAGCAGCAGCAGGCTTACTCCCATTTCTTCCTCAACAGTGTTGCGTTTGATGCTGCAGCCAAGCCTTTACAGGAAATGTGCATCATGCATGCTCTTGCTTCTCCACAAATTTCTGAATCTGGCCAAGGATATTCCAGCAAATGTCCCCGTGACTGAATGTCCCCGCATAGTGTGCTTGTGGGAGTGGCCACCTAACGCAGGCAGCTGGAAGGAGGAAGGCAGGCAGGAAGGAATCAGAGAGTCTGGTTAGCCACCGTCCCTCCCATAGTTACCCCAAACAACAAACTCTCTGTGCAGACCCTACAGTAGCCTTTCCCTAACCTTTGAAAAGAAGGGCTTTATTTTCATTTCTATGAAGTTTTGAAACCATCAAAAGGAGGCGAAGCCAATTCCAAAACACCTGAGTGGAGCTGAGGAGAGAGCACATCTACGGGCTAAGTTTTCGTTTCAAACTAGAAAGCTCACTATCCCCTGCTGCCTGAAAAGTCCCATACAAGTGCTTTGGTAATGCCTGTGCTAGGGAAGACCATGTGGTAACATCAGAAGAGGCCTGGCTCTGAGGAAGAAACGGAAAACTAATCCTTACTGAGTATTGGCTATTTACTACGTGCAATTGCTTTAAATGCTGCCAACCGCCCTGAGGAAAATGATACTCAAAGACTTTAGCAACTTCCAGAGGTCACTTTCTCTATCAGGAGCAGTGTTAGAATTTGAACTCAAGACTTTAGTGACCTGAAATTAATTATTACTAAGAGGCCACTTGATCTGCTGTGAACAGATATGGAGTTCTTTCTATGTGCCAGGAACCACAGTAAATGCTAAATTCTGTAGATATAGAAGAGTTCAAGATAAATGAGTCATGGGAACTAGAGTCCCATCAGAGAACTAACATAGATAGGTACATGCGTTCCATAAATAGACGTTATAATCACTTAGGGGAGAAAACCAAGGGTTAAGCAAGATAATCACAGGTTTGGGGAAGACTTGTGATTGGATGAAAGTCATACTGGCAGGCGAGACACACGTGCTGGTTCCTTTCTGCCCCTTAAAATTAGCTTATAGTCTCCTGGAGGTGCTTTAGCATCTGTCATGAGAAGAAAACACTGCAAAAAAAGCCGAGTATTCATAGGGCTGACAGCTTGCCTTTCCTGTAACCTTAATTTAAACCTTTTAAGGATTAATAAAAAATTATTTGTTGATTTGCCTTCATTACCAGTTTATAAAATTCTGAAGAACAGATACTGTGTCTAATTGTTTGAATCTTCTCCAGGACACTGCAGAGCTCTTTGCACAATGACAGAGTTCCATAAAAGTCTCTTACACTAAATTGAACTGATCAGAAAGCAGAACTGTGTGGTGTTTCTATCTCTAGAAATCAGTGTTTCCCCCTGGCAGAAGCATTTACCAGAGACCACATGTACATACAGTATGTCATGTTGCTCAGCATCCCTGCAGTTAGACAGGGCCACACAACTGGTTCTGGGAGATGGTCTCTAAAGAGATGTAATGTATGTCCTTCTGGGACACAATATTTATGGGCTAGTAGGGAAAACTTCAGCTGCTAGCTTCCCTTACTGTAGTGACTAGCAGTGTTCCCAGTGGTGGAGCCTTTGTCATCCTAGATCCCTGAGTGCCTATGTGGAACACGGCCTCCACCCCCATAATGCATGTTGAAACGATACAGCAAAAACGTAAACTTTTATGTTTGGCCATTGAGATTTTAGGGTTAGTTTGTTACTACAGGATAGTGTAGTGCATACAGACTAAAATAGCTCCCAACTGCTAAAATCAAAGAGACACTGTGGATGGGGCCACCTCGGTTAAACTCAAGGGAAACGAATGCCTGGGCTGAATCATCCCAGTCAGAGAAAATAAACAGTACCTGTTTACAGAAAACTGACTAAGGGAAACGGATTCGTCTTTGGCTTAGAAATGGTCTAAGGTTTTCGAAGAGTGTTAATGGGAGCTGATGGGAGATATCAAAGTGCCTCAGGAGCCATTGGTGAGGCTAAGAGGACAGAGCAGGGCACACACCCTGTCCCCAACCCTAAAGCAGAACATTTTCACTTTTTCCTATTTCACACTGGGCTTCTATAGGAGACACTGTCAAAACTTTGTTCTTATTAATATTTTTGGTAAAGATTGAAAATCATTCATAAACCATCAACACATTCACAGAGGAGAAAAATCGGTATAATCAGAATGACTCTACTGATTTAAAAAGGGATTGAGACCGAACATAAATTATAGTCTCCTTTTCCCCAATTAATTTTCAACTGATTTTCAGAAGATACTGTTTTATTCTTCCTTCTTAACTCATCTTCAGCTACTTTCAGAGGGGAGTTCCTTTTTCTCTCTCGTAATTATCTTTAACATTTGGCAGCCGTCTGCCCTTGGTAAGTATCTTAGTCATTGTAAGTGATAGCTTTTCCCAATCTGTGGCAGCTCAGCCACTAAGATGTTACTGAGATGTGGCACACACAAGGCTTTCGAGAGTGTCTCTGGAAAAGCAGTGCTCTGCCGGTGTGTGGAACAACCAGGACCGCCTCACCTTCCAAAGGGACTGCTCTAGTTTTTCCATTTGGATACAAATGAGACGCATGACACATCCTTAAAGAATTACTCATGGGCCGTGTGACCTACTGGAAAGAGTCCTTGTCTTAGTTTCTTGCTTTGCTATCTGAATGAGATCTGTCTAGGTTAGATTGCATCATCTCTGAATTTTCTATTTCCCATTTGAAAAAATAAGATGGGGGGCAAGTGTGCGAAGGTGGGAGGAGAAAAGTAATCATGTTATCCTATCCTTCCCATAGTGTAGCTGTGAGGATCAAACAGAATCATAAATAAGGAAATTCTTAAGAAGCATTGTATAAGATGAAAGCATTTGTAGGTCTAGAATTAAAGATCCCTTCATAAATGGATTTATAAAAAGAAAACTTGGTAGGCTGCTAGCAACTAGTTTCTTGAACATAGTACAAAGAATTACGTAGCTCCTACCGTGTCTGGAAACCCTGGCCACATCAAGTGCACAAAGGGGCTTTCAGACAGCCTTAAGAAAACAGACTGGGGCTGATACATACTGGTCCTGCTTTCATTGGGGGAAAATATAAATCAAAGGGGGGACACTTCACTCTTTAATCGCAAGTTATTTCCTCTTCAGTGCTGTTAAGGGTTCCTTGAAATAACCCCATTCACAGAGGCTAAGAAAAGTAGTGGAGCAAACCCGATAAGCTTTTTATTGCCCTATTGTCTAATTCCCTGAAAACTGGAGGAAATAGGGAAAAGGGAGACAGACCACTGCCCCAGGTTTTTTGTTAATATTCAAAGACCAGACTAAAACCTGCTCCTTTTCGGTTCTCTATTACTGTGACTCAGGAAAGCCAGAAAGGATCACGCAGGGTGTGGGCTCATGTACACACACACACACACACACACACACACAGAGAACAAGGACACCTCGACCTATTACCATTTAGTCTTTCTTTTTATTTCTTAGCTGACATATTACCACGTTAATACTCTCATCTTTGAGTTACCTAATTTGCCCCCCTCTCAATTGTGGCAAATATTTAAAAAGTCCTTCAAAACTCAGGAAATGGATTTCTGTAAGCCTGGTAGTCAGGCAAACCAACACCCAGGGAAGAAAATCACGGTTCTTGACAGGGCATGGGCATCGCAAAATAGAGACTTTCCAGGCAGCACCTGATCTTTGCACCTTGCAAGAGAGAATGCCATGGAAACATTGAAGCCCCCTGACATCGGTTGTAGGTTCTTTTTACATGAAAAGTGTCCTTGTTCTAACTCCTCTTGCTGAGGTCTCAGGACCTCACAAAGTCCCCCTTTCTTGTCCCTTATCTAGTAGCTCTGACTCACTTACCCAGGGGAATTTTTTCCAGCAGGTAGAGATAGCTCTGAAAGAAGTCATTGCGAATGGCTTTGTGAAGGATAAAGGACATGCTATGTCGACAGAGTTCATCATCGGTCTTCTGCCAGCGGGATCTAAAGGCAAAATGGGCTCCCAGGTGGGCCATGGAGAGGGGGCTGATAATTATTCCTACAGAGAAAGGGAACTTGCCCGGCTGTTTCTTTGAATTAGCCTTTTCTTCCAACATGAACTTGAGACTGTCATTTTAAACCAGCCCCTGTCCATCTATATCAGGAGAGGCTGTCATGGGGGCATGGGGGAGGGGCAGCAGACTTGGAAGGTCAAGCTCCTGGCACATCCCCCCTCTAATGACTTGGGCGACACCGCTTCAAGCCAGCAGGTGCTAAGTAAAGATAAAAACAGGCTGAGTGAGATCCTGCTTCATCCAGGAAAAAGCAACCTTCCCTCTTTACTTGCCACTTCAAACAGGGAGGAGCACACACAACCCGCTAACACCCTGACTATTTGCTTTAATTTGACTCCTAAAATGGAACGGCCTAATTTCCATTTCAAAGCATAGGAAATATTTTGCAGGAGATTCTGTTTCCTGATTTCCATCACTCGTCCTAGAACACAGAATCCTCAAGTTACAAGGACCCTTCAAAGTCATCCTAGCCAACCAGGCTCCTCTCATCAGGGCAATCTCACCCAAATCTTTTCATAGAGGTGGATATGCGTTTCCTATTTTTAAGGATTTTTCAAGGGACACAACTACATGAAAGCCTGTTTTGATGTTAAATACCCATCTCTGCCAGCAAACCAAACACTTCCATCTAGCTTGCTCTAAACAGCGCCTCATCATGTAAGCCTGTTTCTTCTTCTCTCTGTATCGTGGGGATGATTTTCCTCATAAGTACTCAGTTGGTTTCTGTACTTCTGATCGTCCCTCTGGGTCCACTCTCCACTCTTCCCACACACTGTGTACCTCAGAGGCTGACCTGTATTGACACCACCAGAGGATTCTTTGCCTTCTCAGTTCTAGTTGGGGCCAGCCAATAGGTAGTGACAACAAGAGACTGGAGGAGACTGAGCTGATATATTTATTCCACCGGCACTTTTCCTGTGGAGATGCCACAGGCTGACTGCTTCCTTTGGTGGAAAGTCACAGCTCTAATCTGACATCTTCTCATACAGATATCTTGTCCTACTTCTGCTAACTGCTCCCTCCTTTACGGCTTCAACCCTTGGGGTAGTGATGTGTCAGGCTGCCGCAAGCCCTGCAGTAATGCACTATTCCTTGCAATTTTGCTGTACTTACCTCCACCTTTGTAAATAGTCCCTTTATTAAACCCGTTCAAACTTTCAACGTGCAAATGCCATCTGTTTCCTATAGGAAACATGACTACCATTTTATCCCTGTAATGTCCCTAACAGGAAAGCCCATAAGAACCCAATAGTCTATTGGACCCATATGATGTGCAACCCCAGACCACCCACCAACTCCAAAGGAAGTAGATACACACACACACACACACACACACACACACACACAGATAATCCAATGCACACATGATAGGCAGCCTCTAAGATGGCCCCTTCTCCTGCTTGATAGTCACACCTTTGTGTTATCCGCTTTCTTCAAAGTGAGATAGACTTACTGACTCACTTGTAAAGAATACAATATGGCAGACATGACAGGATGTCACTTCCAAGATTAGGATATAAAAAGACTGTCTTGGACATTTTCTTTTGCTCTGTTGCTTGCTTGCTCTGAAGGAAGCCGGTGCCTGTTGGGAGCAGTCCTATGGAGAGGCCCCCAGGGCAAGGAAACTGTCTCAGTGTAACAGGCCTGGAGTGTAAGAGGAGGAACTAGAGTCTACCAACAATCTTGAATGAGCCTGGAAGACCTTCCCCCAGCCAACTTGGTAAAAACCCCTGAGCCAGCTAAGCTACGCCCAGTTGCTGACCTACAGAAATAAATGTCTCTTCTTTTAAACACCCAATTTTGGAATAATTTGTTTCAATACAACAATAGGTAGGTAGTTCACACATCATCAGTGGACGTTTTCTAAGATGTAGAATCCAACCATGATCTTTCCTTACGTTTAATTTACGTGTTAATCTTACAAGGAAATAAGGATTCCATGTGTTTGACTCTGACGTATTTTCCTCCATTTTCCTAAGCTTCTATTTTCCCATTTCCCCTCCACCCATCTCAAGGAACAGCCGTTCAATTTTGATGAAATTTTCCCCATCCCTGGCTTCAGGAATTGCCCAAACTGCAATCCGAGTTATCCATTTTCCCCTTGCTGCAGCGTGTGGTTCATGAAAGGGAGCAACATCCCACCCTGAGCCAATCAATTCAGTGTTGTCCCAGGTCCCGTCCTCAGTTGGAAGCTGATACTTTATCTCAATCTATTGTTGTTAATGCCAGCTTCAGTTGGGTTGATGAGACATGAAGTCTCTTCTAACACCAATACCATCCTGCCTCGTTTATACTCGGTTCTCATGAAGGTGGAGATAAAGCAGATGATACCAAACAGAACAGGGAAACCAAGTGAGCATTTCATGGTGTTGGGGAAAAAAGACTCTTAATGGAAAGAAATTTGACTAAGTTAGAAGCTCAATTCTACCACTTGGGCAACTTTGATGCATTCTTAATCTCACTTTCCTCTTTTGTAATAGGAGGGTAATGATAATAGTGTATATCTCATATAATCATTACGAGGATTAAATACACTTTGTTTAAAACACCACAGTGCCTGGCACAGAGTGTATTTTCAATAAGTGCTAGAGATTATCATATGATCTTTGAAAGAAAGTTTTAGGTCTTGAATATACTTTGTCCATATGGCTCTTCATGGGTTATTTTCAGTGTGACACTGCCTCTTACCTACCACGAAATTTCACCACCTACCCAGGACATTATTTGTACTGAATGCATTTCTAAGTTGAAAAGAAAATAAATCCAAATGAAATGTGTCATTAGAGCTCATTCATCTATCCTTCAGAATTTTCTATTGCTGTAGGGAAAACTAAACATCAGCAAAAGAAAACTAAGGGATCCTCCTTTGTTACTTGCGTTTGTCAATACATCTAATAGGAGGCAGGTTCTTAACCTCAACGGCAGTGATGTCTTGACAACATTTCATATGCTGAAAAGGTTGGGATATTTCGTCCTCAGAGAGAGTCTGGCAGTCACTGACCTCAGCTACCCAGTATTCTTTATTTTGCAATGGATATTGGCAAGTTTCTCAGTTTTTACATAAAGAACTGACTTATTTCAGTTCTTTATGGGCATTAATTACTTGTGTCTGGAGAAAGTTTATTAAGTGCTCTAAGATCTCTGCATTTCAAACCTGTAACTCCCGAGTGGGGATGAAAGACTGATTGGTCTGTACAAAATGCCTTGTCAGCTTGTTTATCTCTGTGAGTCACCTTACATTTTATGACTATTTCTCGTACTGGGACAGCTGGCACCAGTTTCTGGCTCATTGCATTTGTTTCCTTATGCAAATAATTTTTCCTTCCCAGCTGAAACGCTCTATTTGTTACCACCTCACACCACTGACCTATATTCACAGAGTGAGGTTAAGATCTAGATCTTTACCACAGGTATCTAATTTTCAGGCAGGAAAGGAAAGCAACAAATTTAGAAGAAAGAAATATATGGTAACAAGAGAACGTGGGAACTCTGAATTTATTCAGATTGCTTTGCCTTCTCACAAGAGATCATGAAGAGAGAGCCCCAAAAGTAAAAAAAGATAAAGGAAAAAAATATATAGAAAACATATTCATTCAGTAGTATGATAAGCTAAATATTTTGGAAATCTCACAAAATGTAAACCTATCAAATTAAAATTCCATACTTGAGACTGAAAATTCACCAAAGTGGACAAAATAAAGATATTTTAGGTCAAGACTGAATTTACCATTCATAGACACTTACTGAAAAATTAACTTAAAAAGTCTACTTCAGGAAAAGAAAATGAAGACAGTGTATAATTAGTACAGTAATGGGTAAAAAGATTACTAAAACAGGATAAAGCACCCAAACAAATCTATTCATATATAGTAAGTTGATATAAGACAGAGATAGTATTGAATAGAAAAAATAGAAAAAATATTTCAATTAGAGTTCTGATGTTGTACAAATTGGATCCCTACCTTACATCCTGCACAAACCAACTCCGGGTGGATTGAAGACTTAACTGTGGAAAAGCACAGTTCTAAAACTCTTTGAACAAATTATAGGAAAACATATTTAGGATACCAGAGTGAAAAAGAATATCTTTTTTAAGATGCAAAAAACAAAAACCACAGGGGGCACCTGGGTGACTCTGTCACTTAAGCATCTGCCTTTGGTTCAGGTCATGATCCTGGGGTCCTGGGATGGAGCGAAACCTCAAGGTGGGAGGTCTGCTTCTCTCTCTGCCCCCTCCCCTGCTTGTGTTCTCTCTCTCTCTCAAACAAATAAATAAAATCTTTTTTAAAAACCAGGAAAAGAATTAATTAATTTGACTAAATTAATATTTGAATAGTGAACTTCTTTTTTTTTTTTTTTTTTTGGAATAGTGAACTTCTAATCATCAAAAGAAACCAAAAAGAAAGTGAAAAGTCAGCTAACAAAAAGAGCAAAAAAATACTTAGAGCATCAGTAATCAATAAAAATTTGTGTACTAAATAAATAGTTCCTACAAAAGAATAAGAATAATACAAACAATCCTATAGGACAAAGGATGAAGAATAATATATACAGGTTGGTGGCTAAAACAAGGCTGAAGTAAAAGCACTTGAATGAAGATTCCCAACCTCAACCCAGGGAGGTAGATTTAGACAGCTAAAATAATAACCCCAAATCAGTGAAATTAAACTTAGGATAAAGTCATCACTGTATAGTCTCATACAGGTTTTAGTGAAAATTAATAATGAGTATACAGAATAAGTAATTCTGCTTGATGAAGTCAATGCTTCTTTCTGCTAAAGTGGGCATGGAAGTAGACTTTAAGTGAGAATGATACAGCAGGATGAAAAATACTTCAAAAAAGGAGCAACTCAAACTGACCGCCAGGCCTCATTCCTCCTTGGACTGGTCATACAGAGTGTTCACCTCTTTCTTTATCTTGTTTTGTTTAAGAAACAGGGACCCAGTAAATACCACTGATTATAATTTGGAAGTCATTAACAAAGCCCATTACCTGACTGTGGCTGGAATACATGGTACAAGAGTCAAGTTTAGATGACGATTTTCATGCACCACAGAGCTTCATAGAGTACAGAAAGGCTGTCTGTTGGGTATACAACACAATTAGATTCGAGGTTAGCAGACAGGTTTCAACCTCACGTTCCTCATTAAATTAAAATGGAGTTTGAGGTAAGTGACCCTTTGCAGCTGAAGAAATATTTAAGCCCATAGTTTTCAGGTCGATTCATTCAATTTAACAGATGGAAAGGCTGGAGTGGCCCTTGAAGGACACCTTCCTGTCTTCCTGAGGAGGAGAAGAATTCAACTGGGCTGCCTAGTTCTCATTAGGGGGTTTGATTCCCCAAGCATTTAAATTAAAAAAAAAAACCACATATTCACATCTGTAATAAAGGGAAAAAATGTCCCTGCCTAAAACATCTGTTTGGGGTATGAGTGTGTGTACTTTTCTCTTTACCCTCACTTAATGTTAGTTAAAATCATAAAACATTATATGAAAAGTATATATGTTATTGTGTTATAGATAATATAAATTATAGGACACTCAACTTCTTATCAAAAATCTCCTTTAAAATATCATGAAGCTTGATTTCACATAATTTCCATAATTTCCTATTTCAATAGGACTTTGAATAGGTAAAAGTGCAAAGAACACTATCCAGACAAATCAATCTTTGCACATTTTCCTTAACCAAAAAATACTAAATAATAATTAATATAATAAAATAAAATAATACTTCTTTTCTTCATCTTAGTTGAAGAGTTAATAAGTATGATG
This sequence comes from Martes martes, assembly GCF_963455335.1. Classification (NCBI taxonomy): domain Eukaryota; kingdom Metazoa; phylum Chordata; class Mammalia; order Carnivora; family Mustelidae; genus Martes; species Martes martes. The sequence continues at coordinate 66,929,835 of NC_137903.1, forward strand.
AAGTCTCAGATTGACATCTCACGTTTCGGTTTTCAACCCTTATTTTCTGTTTCAGTAGGAAGACATGTTGAGGAAAGAAGTTGAAATGTGGATTGGAATGTAAAGAGAATCTGCCATATCAGTACTGATGGGTCTTCTTGAAAGATTAGGGACTGAGCACGATGAGGTGGACAAGCAAGTAGCCTCTGGTGTCCCCACCCTCTCATGGGCCGGAAGAGCAGACTTTAATTTTTATACATGAGAATTCTGTGTAGGCTTACCTTTGAAAACAGTGTGTGCTCCTGTCCTCTCCCTTCATCATAATTCCCTTCTACCCGATATCCTGGCGCCTACTTAATTTGCCCCTGGGTTTCTACTCAACAACGTTTTCTTAAGTATGTGAGCCTCCATACTTACCCCATCGTGCATTTAGAAAACTGGGTTTGAGGTTAAGCATTCTATGTAAACTAGTCTCTGAGACTGTGAAACTGAACATAGGTCAGGACCAGATAGAAATTTTTAGGAGCCCTAAGTACTGAGAGGAATAAGCAGCCCCATCACAATATATACTACAACATAAAATATTCTCTCTCTCTCTGGACTAAAACAAGCATTCATGTTACCGCCTAATGTTATCAAATGTAGTATACTGTGCAAGCTTCAGATTATTTTTTTCTTTTTAAGAATCTTTTCTTTTTAAGAATTAGACAGTTATAGAAATACAGTGAGGAACTCTTCCCTAACCTAATTGCTCTGCTGCCTTCCTTGGAAAATATATATATTAATGTGGTTAATAGGTATTAACCACATTAATACACATATTAATATACATATTAATCACATTAATATATATAAACTACATTAGTATATACATTAATATGTATAAACTACATTAATTAATAAACTATATAAATTAATATAATATATATACACACACATATATATGTATATATCAGCTAATTCCATGAGATGCAATGATAGCAGCTCCAACTTTCATTCTCACTTTGAGTTCCCTTCTCCTTTCTGGGGCCTTGAAATTTCCCCATTATTTTTAAGCACAAGAAAGTATATAAAATTTGTAATTATTGTCAGGTGCTATAAAACATACCATAGACTGGGTAGCCTAAACACAGACATTTATTTTTCATAGTTCTGGATGCTGGGAAATCCAAGGTTCAGGTACAAACTGGTAGACCCATTCTTTATTTCTAATACCTAGTACTCTGTCATGATTTAATCCATTCAAGAGAGCTGTCTATGAAATGGGAAAAAAAGGTTAAAAAAATCCATCATATTATCAGCAAAGCAGAGAGACAATCTTATTGTTACAAATTTCCATCTCAAATTATTTTAATGAGGCTCTCCTGTGGGAGAGGAAAAAAAAAACAAAACAAAACCTCTAAAATGTGCAAGCTGTACCGGGCCCTGGGAAAGCGACACGAAATAGTTGAGATGGCCAAAGGCTGTCACTGGGGACTAGGGATTAGAACCTGGTCAAAGCAGCAAATAAAAAACATTTAAAAAGCTCTTAAAAGAACCTGACAAGGGAAGCTTAAATCTTATTTAAAGGGTTGGGTTGTACTGAGCCTTGAAAACTTCAATCCTCTGGAGGACTATATCTCACCAAGAAAGCTCCATGTAAGTTTATCATGTATCCAACACCTAGACATTGGGCCTTGGAGACCACTAGGATAACATTTCCTCTGGATTAGCACTGAAGCTTGGAAGTGACATTTGTACGAGGCATACTTGAAACTCTAGGGCTTTTCTGATTACAAAATGATAATTCGGAGGGGACGAAAAGCGCTTACTGCAGAGAGAAGTCGCCATGATTTACAGGGGTTGGACCGTCTTCCTTTCTCACACAGGGTAATGTCTTAGACCAAATATGTTTTGCTTTTCCTTTTGTTTTTAACCAAAGTTGTCTTTCGATTGATATGATAGATAGTACATATTTGTTTTAGCTCCACCATGTCCAAAAGAATGATTGTATAAATCCTGGTTACAGGTGACATCGCACTTCATCTGCACGCATCGCACAGAAACGTTAGTGTGAAATGCCAGAGTGAGGCTCGGGTGAGCCCTGCGGCTTCACCGTCTGGCCCTTCACTGCACAGACTCAGTAGACAACTCTCCAGCTGCTCTGGGTCTCTGATGAAAGCCAGACAAAAATGGAGTGACGCTGAAAAGCTGTCCCTCCTTTGCTCCTGGTGCATCTATCAAGATCTCTGGGATCACTGTGAAAGCTCCTATCATTCCTGTTATAAAGGTATTTTGGGTGAATTAAATATCTAGTGACAACCAACGTCATAAACTACTTGACTCCCTTGGGGAATTTTTCCGGGCTGACATTAATAGTGCTTTGGCCAGCAACCATATTTTGTGCAGTTGGGAACATAGACGGGCTCAGGGATGTCATATAAAATAGTGTGTCTATTAGCACTCGCATGCGGACGTCCAGGCTATCTAGAGAACCAGTAAGGCAGACTTGCATGTGAAGCCAAATTAAACCTTCTAACTGTTGTTCCACTTTACAACTGCAGGCTGGACTCCTAATTGACTCATCTCTTTCATAAATCTGTAAAACCCGCCAGTGGCGGGACTGAGTAACAGATGAGGGCTACATCACAGCAAATCCATCACCTCTGGTAGAAAAACAACTCCTAGATTTACTGACGAGGCCAGGAAAATCATCATTATACAGAGAATTCTTCCCTCTCAAAACAAAAATGAATCTTGAAACCAAATGTCAGAAGCCCACCATCAGCCAGAAGATTGTTTTACAGTTCACACATTCTATAGAACAAAGATGAGAAACCTGGTGCAAAAAAACTCCTGGCGGCAACTCACTCATGCACGCTCTCTCCTCCTTGCTTCTGCCATTTTTCCATCGCTCATTCCCTGTTTCCTCCACATCTCCTACACTTCTCTTTATCTGGACTCTGAAGGTTTTATCAAGGCCTGAAAGTCATCATAGGTTTTTGAGGTCTGTGAAAGTTCTGTATATACTCAGAACAGTTTTACCAATTATTTTAAAAATTAGGATATACTGGGGTGCCTGGGTGGCTCAGTGGGTTAAGCCTCTGCCTTCGGCTCGGGTCATGATCTCAGGATCCTGGGATCGAGCCCCGCGTTGGGCTCTCTGCTCAGTGGGGAGCCTGCTTCCCGTCTCTCTCTCTCTGCCTGCCTCTCTGTCTACTTGTGATCTCTCTCTGTCAAATAAATAAAATATAAAAAATAAATAAATAAATAATAAAAAAATAAAAATTAGGATATACACACTTTTAGGAAACCATGAAGATTGGTGTTTCTTAAGCAACTCTAGAACCACATTTAAAATCAGCATTAACCAAAGTGAGACCAGAATAATATAAAATTGATCATTTTAATATTAATTAATATTCAATACAGTGATTGAAATCAAAATTCCAGATTTGAAGAGGTGCACGAAGCACCGATTAACAAAAGGAGGACCAGCAGAGGAGCAGGTGTGCAGATCAGCCAGGACTCTGTAGACTTTACCACGTATCACCTGAGGGAGAGGGAGGAAACCCTAAAGCTTAGAACACCTATAGTTTGGGGGAATTGTAGAACATTGGTGGTTGGATAAGAGCTAATATGTAATAAAAGTGTCTAAACACCCTGTTCTACACTTATGTATCCATTTAAAAATAGGATTTTGATCACCTGCCATGAACCCGACACTGTACATGGCACCAAGGGTCAAGTAGTGAACAAACCTAATCTCAGTCTGTTATTCTCATGGAGCTTACAGCCTAGTGGGGACAACAGGAGTTGGCCAGATAATCACAGACACATGAAAGCATGTCTCTATGATGAGTGCCAAGAAGGAGACACATGCATGCCATGACCACCCGTCAGAGGTAGGTATATTCTAGTCAGGGAATGTTCCCCTGCGAAAGTCACCCTTGAGCTGAGCTCTGAGGAATAAGCAGGACTTAACTAGATGCATAATTGGAGAGAAAGATGGCTGCCCTCCACTGCAGCAAAATTGAGGGCACTTGGCTGGTTCAGTCAGTAGAGCATGTCACTCTTGATCTCAGGGTTGTGAGTTCAAGTCCCCCACTGAGTATCGAGATTACTTTAAAATAAATTTTTAAAAAATTAACTGTAATTGACAGTGTTTCTAGTTTTTTAAAGAATAACTCACTGACTTAATAACTATTAAGACTATGATTAAGAGATATTAAATGAATGAATGGGTAGGGTAGTTCCTTTTCTCCCCAAGCTTACTGAGGTATAATTGACAAATAAAAATTATCTATATTGAAGGTGTCCAACATGTTTCGATGGATCTATACACTGTGAAATGTTTATCTGTCCCCTCACATAGCTATTTGTTTATTTATTTACCTATTTATTTGGTGAGACTATTTAAGCTCTAGCCTTAGTAAGTCTCAAGTATACAGTATAGTGTTGTTAACTACTGTCACCCTGTTACGTACATTAGATCTCCAGAATTTATACATCCTGAATTTCCGAAACTTTAAAAGTTTACATGCTCACTCTCCAATGAATCAAAGGAGCTCAAGCTCCTGGCCTGGTTCTGTTTCCGGGCTCTCTTCCCGCTTGGTTGGAATGTGGCTTTGATCCGGGGCAAATTTAGCAAAGAAAGGCAGGAAGAGCATTCCTAGAAGAGGGAACAGCTTATGCCAAAGCCCTCTGGCTCAAGCAAGAAGTAATGTCTGCAGAGCTTTACAGACTGTGTCAGAGAATTCTGTCTTAATTCTAAAAATGTGGAAAGCCTTTGGGGGCACTTTAAGCAGGGGGGAAGAAAGAGATGGGGCTGACATGACCAGTTCTGCGTTTTGGAAAGGTTATATAATCTACAATATGGAAAAGAAAGAAAAGTTGTAAAGTTGTAAAAAGTTTGATTGTGTACACAGCCTTTGCCTCAGAAATATTACTAAAATAAAGGGCTTCTGTCATGTTACACAGAATAAGGATATAATAATCACTTCCCCATTCATTCATTCAAATGATATTTATGGTGCATCAACAATGTTATCAGGCAGGTAGACTACGCGCTCTGCCCTCCTAGAGTTTATGGAATTAGACAAAATATAAAAGTGAATAATACAGCTTGTGAGAACTCAATAAGCACCATGGAACAAGAAAAAATAAAGCAGGATAAGGGGAATTGAGAATGAGAAGAGAGTACATTAGCATGTAATTTTACACATGATAATCAGGACAGTCCTCTTTGAGAAGGTGTGTTTTACACAAAGACTGAAAGAGGTGAAGACATCCACCTTTCTGAGTCTGGGTCAAAGGCTTTCTGGCCAAAGGACAGCCAGTGCAAAGTCTTTAAGACATTAGCGTATCGGCCATGTTTATGGAACAGCTAGGGGTCCAGCATGCCCAGAGTAGAGTGAACATGGGGGAAGAAGCTAGAGATGAAAACAGAGAAGAGGACCTTGAAGGACATCGGCAGTCCTTTGAGTGAGGTGGGCATTCACTGTAAGGTTTTGAGTGGAGACTTCTCAGGACCTGACTCCTTTTTTAAAAAGCTCACCCTGCTGCCATTGTGGAGAACAGGCTACAGCAAGGCAAGAGGAAAGTGAGGAGATCAGTTAGGAGGTTTCTACAGTAAGGCAGGTGAGAGATGACAATAGTTCAGACCATCATCACTGGACTTGTGAATGGTAGCAGTGACAGAAGAAATAATAAAAGGTTTTCAAAATTCTGAGAAAAAAAATTTCAATACTAAAATGTTAATACTCAGCCCAACTATCAATTATGAAGTATAGGAAGAATGTCTTGCCGTGGAAAAAGGCACCAAAAATTACCATGCACCATTTCACAAGAAGATACTAAAAAATGTGCTATACGAAAATGAGAGATAAACCAAGAGGAGATATGGGATTTTTAACTCTAAATAAGATAAAACCCTAGTGATTTTATTTGAATAAAGAGCACAACAGAGTCATGCATTTTTTAAAAATGCATAATCCTTTTCTAGATCAACAAATAAATCTCAGATGCATTTATAAGTTTTCATCCACAAAAAAAAAAAAAAGACATCCATTTGGATATGCTGCAAGGGCAACAAATTGTTAAAGAGAGCCAGTCAGATTTGCATATTTTACAAGTAATAGATTTCACAGGACATAGCCACAGATTCTAATGTCTGGTATCTAAAAGTTTCCCTTGTACAAATAATGCTTCTCCAGTTTTAAACAACCAACTCAATAGTCAAATCTATTTTTACAGAAATATTAAGACTGGACAAGAATGTAAAATCAAGACTTTTGTAGACTTTCCCAAATCATCATATTATCAAGGTGAGTGATAAATTTCCCTGATATATTTCAGTCAGGGAAATGTAGTTGTAATATTTTTACAGGATTTTTCCCAAGTAAATGAAGGAGGCTTAAGCTGTGTAAACTTCAATTGCTCCAAAATGTCTGCTACATTTTGCTATTGTTTGAAGTATTACCTCTTAAGCTTCTTTTTGTTATTGTTTTTTTTCCTAATTTGCCTTATATAGTCCAGTTTTCCAGGATAAATTCTATCTTTTTCTTTAATGTCATCTTTTATCAATACTTTTTCATTAAATTATGAAAACTGCAAAAAAATAAATAAATTTAAGCAACTAAAAAGAATGATGGAACATTTTTTTCCTTTTGATTTTTCTCAGATTTCTTTCACTAGCTGCTTGAAAGTCCTAAAATTCTTAAGGCTAAGAATTGGCATCTTATTAGTTAGCACGGAGACACACAAAAAATAAATAAATAAATAAAAATAGCACAGCTCAAGGCTCACATTATGAAATGAAAGGGTAGAATGTAATTATTTTAAAAAAGAACGAAGGACCATGTAGCATTTTGAATTTTACAGGATCTAGCAAAGTGGAGAATATATCATAAAAGAAGAAAAATATTCCCAAGATGCTAGTGAAATACTTCCCTAATGGCAGGCATGCAGCAGTTTTAGGAAATCACTAGTCCAGTTTAGGACAAGAGGATGGAAGTCTCCAGGGGGAGCCATGTTGGATATAGTGTGAGAGATTACCAACGTAAGGCAGAATTTGTGATAGGTACATAGAAACCTTATGGGACTTAAGAAAGGAGGGATTTATTGATTCCAGAGAAAACTAAAAATTATAAAAGAATAAAAATCTAAATAATTATAATTGCATGGCACAGGTACAAATGTTATGTAATCATAATATTACAAACAGTGAATATGAATTTAGCAAAAAAAAATGCAATTTAACACTTTGAAAAAGTGGGAATAAAGTAGGGATAAGAAACAGTGGTATGAGAAACCAAAAGCTTCATTGCCACTACAAGGATGTCAGCAGGTAATATGTAATGATGAAAGACAGAAAGAAGTAGTGGTAGAAGCATGTTATTTAGAGGTAAGCTGTGCAATGAAGAATCAGCTAAAAGAGTTGCCTCTAGAAAACATTACTCAGAAATGGGTGGTTGGGTTGGGGTAGGGCACCAGTGGACCTCTGATGAACACCGTTATCCCTACCATCAGAATATACCAACTCTCAGGGTTTAAGATGGTACCAGCAATCTAAAGGCTATATGGGGTGCTCTACAGTTCACCAATGCAACAAAGATACTTAGGATTGGAAAGGAGATTAGCAAAGTAGGACAGGCAGGTAGTTGATGGCCTTACTTCTATTCCTTTTCCATGAAGCTTCAGAAGAAAAGGCAGGTTAGAAATAAGGCAGGTTAAGGAGCAGAGGGCACTACTTCCAGGTGACAAGTAGGTAAGGCTCTGAGATATTCTTGGTCTTAGATGACCTACCTCTTTGATACTATACAGTCCGGGATCGGAAACCTGGATCAATAGACTTTTTCATCTTCCCTCATGTTGACCTATGGAGTGCCTGACCCGGGCTTAGCAATCTACCTCAGCTGTCCTATTTTCTGATTTTTTCCATTGTCCTCTTCTTGCCTTAACAACTTGACTATTACACTAATGTTCCTAACAATGGCCCAGAAATCTGATCTAATTCTCTGCATTCTTGATTTTCTTCCTGTTTGTTGCACCTCTTATGTCCTTCATGCTAATCTGTTTCTCAGGCCAACCTGGTAGCCTAATCTTGATCTTTGGTTGTCCCAATTGATTGAAGATTTGGTTTAGTACTCATGACACCATTTCTGATTAATGTTGCCATATGGTCCAAACCTTTTCTCCTGGCACTGTTCTTACTGTGCCAGTATTGGTTGGCTTCTGCTTAAAAGCTGTAGTAGCCAAATCATGTTCATGTGGTTAAATCTGAAGACTGGATAGGCTAGATCAGATACTGTTAATGAAGAAATTAAAATGTGCTCCTGGGACAAACAAATCAAAGTAGAAGACCCATGGATGCAGACATACCTGCTCTCCAGGCCCCTTTGCCCAGAGAAGGAAGAGTCCGAAGAAAGGGCTTGAAAGGTCATACGGGAACTTTAGCTCTCAGAAGAATTCCCTGAGTTTACTTCAAGGTTAGAAGGCTTAACTCTCAGCACTTCCACAGTGCCTGTAAACCTAACTTCATGTTAGAATTCTTTTTTTTTTATGGGGGGGGTTTGAGAGTGAGCATGAGTGGGGTGAAGGGCAGAAGGAGAAGCAGACTTCTCACTGAGCAGGGAGACTGTTGGGAGAATCAATATTGGGATCCTGGGATCATGACCTGAGTCGAAGGCAGATGCTTAACCAGCTGAGCAACCCAGGCACCCTCATGTTAGAATTCTTAAAGATAAAGACTCTTTAGGCTGCTGGATAGTTCACAGTCTCTATATATCAGCACCATCTCAAAGTAGATAAAATAGTTCTTGCCTGATTAAATTTCAGTAGATTAATATTGACACACCCTGACTCTTAGGATTCTTTTTTGGTTTTCTTTTGCTCGCTTTGTCAACAGCCCCTGAGTAAATAAATTAATACAAGCCCAAGAAAAGAAGCAATTTAATATACTGGATCTAGAAGATGGAAATATGTGTAATTCCTTGTTCCTTCCTAGAAAGTTCTTTTAATGGATGGTAACTCTCTTCCCTTCTTGGGAAAACAACAAGGAAGGGATCAAAAAGTAGTGAAAACAATACTTACCTCTTATTGAATATGTACTACGTCCTGGGTCTTTGTACACATTAGTTTAGTTAATTCTTAACATCAACTCAATGAGATAGATATTTAATGAATAAGAAAAATTAAATTCTGAGCCATTAAATAATTTGCCTAATGTCAGGCAGCTACTAGTTGAGATGGGACAAAAACAGACTATATAATGCCAGACACCATGGTCATAACTTCAAAGATATTTGGCATTCCCAGCAACACTAGGAATGGAAAGAGATAATAATTCAAACTGTTAAGGAAACAACCAGGGTTTTGATGGTGCTGTCAAATCCAAAAAGAAGTGACTTTCCTTCCTTTATCATTCAGCCAAGAATCCAAAATATCTTCCAGGAAATCAAGTGACAATTTCAATTCCATTCAACAAATATCTTCTTGAGTGCTTACTAATACCAGTATCCATAATAGGATCCAGTGTATATAACAGTGTGTTAATACAGACATAATCTCTCCCTTCAAGAAAGTTATAGACATTTTAGAAGTAAAAGTATGATAACTATTATAAACAGGGAAGGGGAGCAAAAACCTGTGGGAGGGAAGAGCAAGGGCATTTTATGATCTAGAACATAGAAACTCCCACTCAAGAAATGAAGGTTGAGCTAAAATGTAAATGATAATATGACTTAACTAAGTCCTGGATTCAGTCTGATGTCCCAAGGTAACCTAATGAACGAGAACAACTTGAAGAGTGGCAAGCTCCTCTGAGGAGAAACAGGTTGCATGACTGTTTCACCTTTAACAGAGCAGTGACATGGGAAGGAAGTTACCAAACCCATGAGCAATAAGAAAACAGTTGAAATTTTAAAGGTCAAGAGACTACATGTGGGCTGACACAGCATTATAAAACCCTGAGAGTTCTGGACATGAGATGAGACTGAAGTGTTCATCTACTCTTTTCATTGTCTTTAACTGAGAGTTCATGAAAAGATTGAGAACATGGCAAGAGAGTAGAAATAATCTGCTAAGTCACAGGTATGCAGGGCATGCCTAAGCCTGAGAACAGAATGGGAAAAGTGAGCAAAGACCCTCTGTGTTCTGGATCCTGCACTGAGTATAAGACAGATCCAACAATTGTAGATATTTATGCCCCTACCTTTGGAGCAGCCAGTTGTATAAACTAATTAACAACAAAATTAAAGAAAACATTGATAAAAATACAGTAATAGTAGGGGACTTTAACATCCCACTCGCTGCAATGGACAGATCATCTAAGTGGGAGATCAACAAGGAAACAAGGGCTTTGAATGACACAGTGGACCAGATGAACTTCACAGATATATTCAAGCATTTTAACCTAAAGCAACAGAATGCCCATTCTTCTCAAGTGCACATGGAACATTCTCCAGAATAGATCATGTACTGGGTCACAAATCAGCTCTCTTCTAGCACAAAAAGACAGATTATACGATGCATATTCTCAGATCACACTGTTTTTTTGTTTGTTTGTTTGTTTTTTAAAGCAGTTTTTTTTTTTTTAAGATTTTGGGGTTTTTTTTATTTATTTGACAGAGATCACAAGTAGGCAGAGAGGCAGGCAGAGAGAGAGGAGGAAGCAGGTTCTCTGCTGAGCAGAGAGCCCGATGTGGGTCTCGATCCCAGGACCCTGAGACCATGACCCAAGCCGAAGGCAGAGGCTTAACCCACTGAGCCACCCAGGCGCCCCAGATCACACTGTTTTAAAACTTGAACTCAATCGCAAAAGAAAATTTGGAAGGAATATGAATACATGGAGGTTAAAGGACATCCTACTAAAGAATGAATGGGTCAACCAGGAAATTAAAGAATAATTTAAAAAATTATTGGAAACAAATGAAAATGAAAATATAACAGTTCAGAACCTCTAGGATGCAGCAAAGGAGGTCTTAAGAGAGAAGTATATAGCAATACAGGCCTTTCTCAAGAAACAAAAAAAGTCTCAAATACACAACCTAACCTTATACCATACACCTAAAGGAGCTGGAGAATGAACAGCAAAGAAAACCTAAATCCAGCAGGAGAAGAGAAACAATAAAGATTAGAGCATAAATCAATGAAATAGAAATCAAAAGAGCAGTAGAACAGATCAACAAAACTACTAATTCTTTGAAAGAATTAATAAGTTCAATAAACCCCTAGCCACACTATTCAAAAAGAAAAGAGAAAGGGCTCAAATAAATAAAATCATAAATGAAAGAGGGGAGATCACAACCAACACTAAAGAAACACAAACAATTATAAGAGCATATTATAAGCAACTATATGCCAACAAATTAGGCAATCTGGAATAAATAGATGCATTCCTAGAAACAGATAAACTACCAAAACTGAACCAGGAAGAAATAGAAAATCTTAGCAGACCAATAACCAGCAAAGAAATTGAAGCAGTAATCAAAAGTCTCCCAAAAAACAAGTCTGTGACCAGATGGCTCCCAGCAAAATCCTACCAAATATTTAAAGAAGAATACCTATTTTCTGAAGCTTCTTCAAAAAATAGAAATGGAAGGAAAACTTCCAAACTCTTTTTATGAGGCCAGCATTACCTTGATCCCAAAACTAAAGACTCCACCAAAAAAGAGAGTTAGAGACAAATATCCCTGATGAACATGGAGGCAAAAATTCTCACCAAGATACTAGCTAACAGGATCCAACAGTACATTAAAAGGATTATTCACCATGACCAACTGAATTTATTCCTGGACTGCAAGGGTGGTTCAACATCCACAAATCAATCAATGTGGGAATAATTAATAAAAGAAAGGACATTAATAAAAGAAAGGACATGAACCATATCATCCTCTCAATAGATGCAGAAAAATCATTTGACAAAGTACAGCATCCTTTCTTGATTAAAGTTCTCTGCAGTTAGGGATAGAGGGAACATGCCTCAGTATCATAAAAGCCATAAACAAAAAACCCACAGCAAATATCATTCTCAATGGGGAAAAACTGAGAGCTTTTACCCTAAAGTCAGGAACACAGCAGGGATGTCCACTATCACTACTGCTGTTCAAAATAGGATAGGAGCTCCTAGCCTCAGCAATCAGACAACAAAAAGAAATAAAAGGCATCCAAATTGGATGAAGTCAAACTTTAACTCTTCACAGATGACATGATATTCTATGTTGAAAACCAAAATACTCCACCCCAAAATTGCTAGAACTTATGCAGGAATTCAGCAAAGTAGCAGGATATAAAATCAATGCACAGAAGTCAGTTGCATTTCTATATACTAACAATGAGACAGAAGAAAGAGAAATCAAGGAATTGATCTCATTTACAATTGCACCAAAAACCATAAGATACCTAGGAAAAACCCTAACCAAAAAGGTAAAAGATCTGTACTCTGAAAACTATAGAACACTTACGAAAGAAATTGAGGAAGACACAAAGAAATGGAAAAAAGATTCCATGCTCAAGGAATCTACATATTCAAAGCAATTCTTATCAAAAGACATTCAACTTTTTTCACAGAGACGGAACAAATAATCTTAAAATTTGTATGGAATCAGAAAAGACCCCAAATAGACAAAGGAATGTTGAAAAAGTAAACCACAGCTGACGACATCACAATTCTGGACATCAAGCTGTCCAGATTACAAAGATGTAATTGTCAAGACAGTATGGTCCTTCCACAAAAGCAGATGCATAGATCAATGCAACAGAAATAGCCCAGAAAAGGACCCTCAACTCTATGGTCAACTAATATTCAATGAAGCAGGAAAGAATATCCAACAGAAAAAGATAGCTTCTTCAAAAAAAAAGATAGCCTCTTCAAAAAATGGTGTTGGGAAAATTGGACAGCCACATGCAGAAGAATGAAACTGGACTATTTTCTTATACCACACACAAAAATAAACTCAAAATGGCTAAAAAGACCTAACTGTGAATCAGGAATCCATCAAAATCCTAGAGGAGAACACAGGCAGCAACCTCTGTGACCTCGGCCACGGCAACTTCTTTCTAGACACATCTTTAAAGGCAAGGAAAACAAAAGCAAAATGAACTATGGGGACTTCATCAAGATATAAAGCTTTTGCACAGCAAAGGAAACAGTCAAAAAAACTAAAAGACAACCTACAGAATGTGAGAAGATATTTGAAAATGTCTCATCAGATAAAGGGCTAGTATCCAAAATCTATAAAAAAGCATATCAAACTCAACACCTAAAAAATAAATAATCCAGTCAAAAAATAGGCAGAAGACATGAACAGACATTTCTCCAAAAGGACATACAAATGGCCAACAAACACAGGGAAAAAAAGCTCAATACATCATTGCCAAATACAGGGAAATACAAATCAAATCAGGGAAATATAAATCAAAACCACAAAGAGATAACCACCTCACACCAGTCAGAATGGCTAAAGTAGAAAAGTCAGGAAACAGATGTTGGTGAGGATGTGGAGAAAAGGGAACCCTCTTACAACTGATGGTGGGAAGGCAAACTGGTGCAACCACTCTGGAAAATTTTGGAGGTTCCTCAAAATGTTAAAAATAGAGCTACCCTATGACCCAGGAATTGTAGTACTAGGTATTTATGGAAAGGATAAAAACAGGGATTCCAAGGGACATATGCACCCCAATGTTTACAGCAGCAGTGTCTCCAATAGCCAAAATATGGAAAGAACCCAGAGATCCATAAACAGACGAGTGGATAAAGATGAAGTGATATATAGAATGGTTTATTACTCGGCCATGAAAAAAATGAAATCTTACCATTTGCAATGACATGGAGAGAACTAGAGTGCATTATGCTAAGCAAAATGAATAAATCAGAGAAAGACAATTATCATATGATTTTACTTACATGGAATTTAAGAGACAAAACAGATGAACATAGGTTAAAGAATGGAAAAATAAAACAAGATGAAATCAGAAAGGGAGACAAACCATAAGAGACTCTTAAATATAGGAAACAAACTGAGGGTTGCTGGAGGGGAGGTGAGTGAGGGGAGGGGGTTACTGGGTGATGGCATTAGGGGGACACTTGATGTAATGAGCACTGGGTGTTATATACAACTGATGAATCACTAAATCCTACCTCTGAAACTAATAATACCCAATTAATTAACATTAACTGATTTTAAATAAAATTTTAAAATTAAATTAAACATGATAATATTGTACTGTGAAATAAAAACCCATTTAAATTTTAAAAATAAAAATACTGCATGTTATTCAATGTTCCATTGCTCTGTTGCTCCTCCTATGGGAGAAGGAGCAAGATGGTGGAGGAGCAGGAGACCTCAATTTTATCTGGTCCCAGGAATTCAGCTAGACAGTTCCCAAACCATTCTGAACACCTACAAACTCAACAGGAGATCAAAGAGAAGAACAGCAGCAATTCTAGGAACAGAAAAGTGACCACTTTCTGGAAGGTAGGACCTGCGGAGAAGGTAAATGGGATAAATGGGAAGACAAACGGTGGTGGGGGGAGGGGAAGCCTCCGTCAGCCACTTACCGGCGGGGGAGAGAGCAGCGGGGCCGAAATCGGAACGTTTAGAAGTTGCTCCGCGGCGGGATGTGGCTCCAGAGGATGAGCGGGGGGTGGAGTCCTTGCCGGGACCGTGTGGTCTCAGGTCCCTCAGGGTCACAGGAAGTCTGGGGGTGTCCGAGTGCGGCAGAGCTCCCAGGTGTCCGAGCGGGGCCGCTGGGGGCAGAGACGGAGCGGAGAAGTGAGCTCTCAGCTCGGGGTGCCATAAACCGTGGTCTGAGGCCCAGTCAACAAGTGGCAGGTCCGGGGAGACCCCCTCGCCCCCTTCCTTCTCTGGGAGGAGCCGCGTGGGAGCCCGGTAGCAGTCGGCTGGGTTTGGAGACTCCAAACAAGGCCATGCCCAGGAGATAGAAACGCTCAGTCACAGGCCTGGGGAGCTCAGAGCGAGGCCGAAGACCAGGGAGACGGGAGGGACTGACGGCTTTTCTGAGGGACTGAGGCGCACTGAGGAGTGGGGCCCCAGCTCTCGGCTTCTCCCGCTGGAGACTGGGCGGCGCCATCTTCATTCCCGTCCTCCAAAGCGGTACGGAAAGCGCTCAGGGAACAAAAACTCCGATGTGACGCGGAGCGGATTGCTTAGCCCGGCCCCTGGCAAAGACATTTAAGAATCACGCAACAGGCCCCTCCCCCAGAAGATCAGGAAGAACACCCAACCAAGACCAAGTTCACCAGTGGATGAGCTACGGTAAAGCAGCACACAGAATTCATGGATTTTTTTCCCCATGATTCCTTAGTTTTTCAAAGTCAAATTTTTTAAATTTTTGTTATTTTTTCTTTTTCTAATTTTTAATTTTTCTTCTTTCCTATTTCAACCCATTTTAACTATTTTATCTTATCAATACCCTTTTATTTTTTATTTTTTATCATGTAATGTTAGTTACCATAAAATACATCATTAGTGGGATGCCTGGGTGGCTCAGTTGGTTAAGCCGCTGCCTTCAGCTCAGGTCATGATCCCGGGGTCTTGGGATCCAGTCCTGCATCGGATTCCTTGCTCGGCAGGGAGCCTGCTTCTCTCACTGCCTCTGCCTGCCTCTCTGCCTGCTTGTGTGTACTCTCTCTCTCTCTGGCAAATAAATAAAATCTTAAAAAAAAAAAAAAACATCATTAGTTTTTGATGCAGTGTTCCAAGATTCATCATTTATGTACAAGACTCAGTGCTCCATGCAATACATGCTCTCCTTAATACCCACTATGAGGCTCACACATCCCCCACCCCTTTCCCTCTAAAACCCTCAATTTGTTTCTCAGAGTCCACAGTTTCTCATGGTTTGTCTCCCCCTCCAATTTCCCATAATTCGCTTTTCCTTTCTTTCTCCTAATGTCCTCCATGCTATTCCTTATGTTCCACAAGTAAGTGAAACCATATGATAATTGACTTTCTCTACATGACTTATTTCACTCAGCATAATCTCCGGGCCCATCCATGTTGAG
This sequence comes from Martes martes, assembly GCF_963455335.1. NCBI lineage: Eukaryota > Metazoa > Chordata > Mammalia > Carnivora > Mustelidae > Martes > Martes martes. The sequence goes on from NC_137903.1 coordinate 66,945,820, forward strand.
GCAAAAGTTGGTTATTCATCTTTTCTGATGGACGAGTAATATTCCATTGTATATATGGACCATATCTTCTTTATCCATTTATCTGTTGAAGGGCATCTCTGCTCTTTTGACAGTTTGGTGATTGTGGCCGTTGCTGCTATGAACATTGGGGTACATATGGCTCTTCTTTTCACTACATCTGTACCTTTGGGGTAAATACCCAGTAGTGCAATTGTGGGGCCATAGGGTAGCTCTATTTTTAATTTCTTAAGGAATCTCCACACTGTTTTCCAAAGTGGCTGCACCAACTTGCATTCCCACCAACAGTGTAAGAGGGTTCCCCTTTCTCCATACCTTCTCCAACATTCGTTTTTCCTGCCTTAGCAATTTCGCCATTCTAACTGGTGTAAGGCAGTATCTCACTGTGTTTTTAATTTGAATCTCCCTGATGGCTAGTGATGATGAACATTTTTTCATGTGTCTTCTAGCCATTTGTATGTCTTCATTGGTGAAGTGTCTGTTCATGCCTTCTGCCCACTTTTTGACTTGATTATTTGTTTTTTGGGTTTTGAGTTTGAGAAGTTCTTTGTAGATCTTGGATATCAGCCCTTTGTAGTATCATTTGTAAATATAGTCTCCCATTCCATGGGTTATCTCTTTGTTTTGCTGACTGTTTCCTTTGCTGTGCAGAACCTTTTAATCTTGAAGAAGTCCCAAAAGTTCATTTTCGCTTTTGTTTCCTTTGTTTTTGGAGACGTGTCTTAAAAGAAGTTGCTGTGGCCAATGTCGAAGAGGTTACTGCCTATGTCCTCCTCTAGGATTTTGATGAATTACTCTTTCACATGGAGGTCTTTAATCCATTCTGAGTTTATCTTTGTGTAGGGTATAAGAGAATGGTCGAGTTTCATTCTTCTGTACATAGCTGTCCAATTTTCACAGCACAATTTTTTGAAGAGACTATCTTTTTTCCACTGGATATTTTTTCCTGCTTTGTCGAAGATTATTTGACTATAGAGTTGAGGGTCCATATCTGGGCTCTCTATTCTATTCCACTGGTCTATATGTCTGTTTTTGTGCCAGTACCATGCTGTCTTGGTGATCACAGCTTTGTAATAAAGCTTGAAATCAGGGAACGTGATGACCCCAGATTTGTTTCTCTTTCTCTACATTTCCTTAGCGATTTGGGGTCTTTTCTGGTTCCATACAAATCTTAACGATTGTTTGTTCCAGCACTTTGAAAAATGCCACTGGTATTTTGATTGGGATGGCATTGAAAGTATAGATTGCTGTGCGCTGCATAGACATTTTAACAAAGTTTATTCTTCCAACCCATGAGCATGAAATGTTTTTCCATCTTTTTGTGTCTTCTTCAATTTCTTTCATGAGTGTTCTGTAGTCCCTCGAGTATAGATCCTTTATCTCTTTAGGTTTATTCCTAGGTATCTTATAGTTGTTGGTGCTATTGTAAATGGAATTGATTCTCTAATTTGCCCTTTCTACAGTTTCATTATTAGTGTACAAGAAAGCAACTGATTTCTGTGCATTGATTTTGTATCCAGCACATTACTGAATTGCTGTATGAGTTCTAGTAATTTGGGAGTGGAGTCTTTTGGGTTTTCCACATAAAGTATCATGTGATCTGTGAAAAGAGAGAGTTTGACTTCTTGTTTGCCAATTTGAATACCTTTTATGTCTTTTTGTTGTCTGATTGCTGTTGCTAGGACTTCTAGTACTATGTTGAACAACAGTGGCGAGAGTGGACATCTTTTTTGTGTTCCTGATCTCACTGGGAAGGCTCTCAGCTTTTCCTAATGGAGAATGATACTCATTGTGGGTTTTTCATAGATGGATTTTATGAAGTTGAGGAATGTTCCCTCTATCTCTATACTTTGAAGAGTTTTGATCAGGAACGGATGCTGAATTTTATCAAATGCTTTTTCTACAAGTCCTCAATTGAGAGGACCATGTGGTTCTTCTCTCTTCTCTTATTGATTTGTTCTATCACATTTGTTCTATCACATTGATTGATTTGTGAATGTTGAACCACCCTTGCATCCCAGGGATAAATCTCACCTGGTCATGGTGGGAAATCTTCTTAAGGTACTGGTTGGATCCTATTAGCTAGGATCTTGAGAACCTTGACATCCATATTCATCAGGGATATTGGTCTGAAATTCTCCTTTTTGATGGGGTCTTTGCCTGGTTTGGGGGTCAAGGTAATGTTGGTTTCATAGAAGGGTCTGGAAATCTTCCTTTTGTTTCTATTTTTTGAAACAGCTTCAGGAAAATGGGTATTATTTCTTCTTCGAATGTTTGATAGAATTCTCCAGGGAATCCATCACATCCTGCACTCTTGTTTTTTGGGAGGTTTTTGATCTCTGCTTCAATTTCATTACTAGATATTGGTCTGTTCATGTTGTCAATTTCTTCCTGTTTCAGGCTTGGAAGTTCATAGGTTTCCAGGAATACATCCATTTCTTCTAGGTTGCTTAATTTATTGGCATATACCTGTTGATAATAATTTCTGATTATTGTTTCTATTTCCTTGGTGTTATTTGTAATCTCTCCTCTTTCATTCACAGTTTTATTAATTTGGGTCCTTTCTCTTTTCTTTTGGATTATTTTGGTCAATGGTTTATCAATCTTATTAATTCAAAGAACCAGCTGCTAGTTTTGTTGATGTGTTCTACTATATCTCTAGTTTCTAACTCATTGATCTCTGCTCTAATCTTAATCATTTCCCTTCTTGTGAATGGGGTTGGCTTAAATTGTTGTTGATCCTCCTGTTCTTTAAGGTGTAAAGAGAGTTTGTTTATTCAGGATTTTTCAATTTTTTTGAGTAAGGCTTGGATGGCTATGTATTTGCCCCTTAGGACCGCCTTTGCCGTATCCAGTAGGTTTTGGTCCAATGTGTCTTCATTCTCATTGGTTTCCATGAATTGTTTAAGTTCTTTGATTTCCTGGTTGATCCAAACATTTCTTGAGCAGGATGGTCTTTAGCTTCCAAGTGTTTGAATTCCTTCCAAAGTTTTTCTTGTGACTGAGTTCCAGTTTCAGAGCACTGTGGTCTGAAAATATGCAGGGAATAATCTCAATCTTTTGATATCAGTTGAGACCTGACTTGTGACCCCGTATGTGGTCTATTCTGGAGAAAGTTTCATGTGGGCTTGGGAAGAATGAATATTATGTTGTTTTAGGGTGGAATGTTCTGTATATATCTATGAGGTCCATCTTGTCCAATGTGTCATTCAATGCTCTTGTTTCTTCGTTGATTTTCTGCTTAGATAATCTATTTATTGCTGAGAGTGGGCTGTTAAGATCCCCTACAATTAATGTATTCTTATCAATATGACTCCTTATTTTGATTAACGGTTGTCATATGTAGTTGGCTGCTCCCATGTTGGGGTCATAGATATTTACAATTGTTAGATCTTCTTGGTGGATAGACCCTTTAAGAATGATGTAGTGTCCTTCTGTATCTCTGACTACATTCTTTAGCTTAAAATATAAGTTATCTGATATGAGAATCGCTACCCTAGCTTTCTTTGAGGCCCATTGGCATAAAGGATGGTTCTCTCATCCCTTCACTTTCAGTTCGGATGTATCTTTAGGTTCAAAATGTATCTCTTGTAAACAGCTTATGGATGAGTCCTGTCTTTTTATCCAGTCTGCAACCCTGTGCCATTTTATGGAGCATTTATGCCATTCACATTGAGAGTGATTATTGAAAGATAAGTTTTTATTATCATCATGTTGCCTGTGAAGTCCTTGTTTCTATAGAGTGTCTCTGTAAATTTCTGTTCTGTATCACTCTTGGGGGTCTTTCTTCTTTTATAGAACCCCACTTACTATTTCTTGTAGTGCCGGCTTGGTGGTCACATAATCTTTTAGACTTTGCTGGTCTTGGAATCTCTTTATCTCTCCATCCATTCTGAACATCAGCCTTGCCTGATAAAGTATTCTTGGCTGCATGTTCTTCTCATTTAGTTCCCTGAATATGTCTTGCCAGCCCTTTCTGGCTTGCCAGGTTTCTGTGGACACGTCTGACGTTATACTGATGGTCCTTCCTCTGTACCTAAGGAATCTCTGCCCCCAGGTGTCCTTAAGACATCTTCTCTGAATTTATAATTTGTGAATTTCACAATTACTTATCTGGAGGTCTTTCTACCCTCGTTGATCTCGGAGGGTATCCTCTCTGCCTATAGGACATGAACACTTGTTCCATTCCCCAGATTAGAGAAATTCTTATTTAGGGTTTGTTCAACTGTATCTTCTAGTCCTCTCTCTCTCTCCACTCCTTCAGGAATCCCAATAATTCTGAGATTGGAATGTTTCATGGCGTCATTTATTTCCCTAATTCTGTTTTCATGGCTTCTAAGCTGTTTCTTCCAAGCCTCCTCCTGATCCTTCTTTTCTGTCAGTTTGTCTTTTAGATCACTGATTTGATCTTCTGCCTTATTTGCCTTAGCTGTTAGACTATTTAGATTAGAATGGATTTCATGTAATGGATTTCATTTTTATTTCATATTTATTTCATGTAATGGATTTCATTTTTAAGTTCTGCTAGATCAGCTCTCACTTCCATCCTTAGAGATTCTATGTTGCCACTCATGGTCTTCTCCAACCTAGCCATTGTCTGGATAACTGTTACCCTGAATTTTATTTCTGACATATTGTTTATGTCCATATCCAACAGTTCTGTGGCAAAGCTTACAGTCTCTGAATTTTTACTTTTTTGGGTTTTCCTCCTCCTAATCATTTTGGTGAGAGGTGGTTGAGGGGATGCGTAGCTGAATATATCAACCATAATCCAGGCAAGATGCACCCTGGAAAGTATCAGAGCAATCAGAAGTCACCACCAAAAAGAAAGAAAAAAGAAAAAAGAGAGAGAGAAAGAGAAAAAAAAAGAAAAAACCCAGCCAAAATGAGCCCCAAAAATAAGATTTACAAAGTACAAAAACAAAATGAACAAACAAAAAGACCAACAAAAGAAAAAGAAAAAAATAAAACCCCAGCCAAATGAATCCCAAGAATAAGATTTATAAAGTATAAAAACAAAACAGGGGCACCTGGATGGCTCAGTGGGTTAAAGCCTCTGCCTTTGGCTCAGGTCGTGATCCCAGGGTCCTGGGATCAAGCCCCACATCAGGCTCTCTGCTCAGCGGGGGTCTGCTTCCCCCCCTCTCTGCCTGTCTCTCTGCCTACTTGTGATCTCTGTCTGTCAAATAAATAAAAAATAAATAAATAAATAAAAATAAAAACAAATAAAAACAAAACAAACACACAGAAACACTGACAAAAGAATAAGATGGGGGGCACCTGGGTGGCTCAGTGGGTTAAGCCTCTGCCTTCAGCTCGGATCATGATCTCGGGGTCCTGGGATTGAACCCCACATCAGGCTCTCTGCTCCGTGGGGAGCCTGCCTCTACCTCTCTCTCTGCGTGCCTCTCTGCTTACTTATGGTCTCTCTGTCAAATAAATAAATAAAATCTTAAAAAAAAAAGAATAAGATGGAAAAGTAGTTATAAACCCTCTTTGTGGTTGAGGAAGGTTGTTTCAGTTCTTCCCAGGTTTATCTTGTTATCTTTTGTAAAGGACTCTACTTTCCAGAGATACAGGGAAATTAAAACTGGTGTGTATATATATAGGAGTAGTATTGAACAGGGGAAAAGGACTACCTTGAACCTTATATCTCTATATATTTTTTAAAAGAAAAAGAAATGAAAGTATATATTTGGAAAAAGTCCAAGTTAAAAAGTTACTATGGAATATGTTGTATTAAACATCTATTTGAAAATGTAAGTAGGTTAAAAAAACACAAGAATCATGAGAATGAACTTAAAAAAGACTGGAAATGGATGAAAGACCTCAATGTGAGACAAGTATCCATCAAAATCCTTGAGGATTACACAGGTAGCAACCTCTTTGACCTCAGCCACAACAACTTCTTCCTAGAAACATCACCAAAGGCAAGGGAAGCAAGGGCAAAATGAACTATTGGGACTTCATCACTATCAAAAGCTTTTGCACAGCAAAGGAAACAGTCAATAAAAAAACCAAAAGACAACTGACAGAATGGGAGAAGATATTCACAAATGACATATCTGATAAAGGGCTAGTATCCAAAATCTATAAGGAACTTATCAAATGCAACACCCAAAGAACAAAGAATCTAATCAAAAAATGGGCAAAAGACATGAACAGACATTTCTGCAAAGAAGACATCCAAATGGCCAACAGACACATGAAAAAGTGCTCCACATCACTTGGCATTAGGGAAATACAAATCAAAACCACAGTGAGATACCACTTCACACCAGCCAGAATGGCTAAAATTAATCAGACAGGAAACGACAGGTGTTGACAAGGATGCAGAGAAAGGAGAACCCTCTTACACTGTTGGTGGGAGAGTATGTGCTCTGGTGACTTCAGACTGTACCCCTAAAACAACTAATACGTTATATGTTAATTAAAAATATGTATCTACAGCACAAAGATAAAATTGCAAAAAAACATGTAAATTTGGTGGCCCAACCCAGGTCCATTAAACCCGAAACTGTGAGCATAGGACCTAGAAGTCTGCATTTTACTAAGCGCCTTGGGTATTTCCATGCAAGGTGAATTTTGAAAACCATTGAGTAAAATTTAATAAAATTTTCAATTTTCACTTAGAAGAAAAAAAATACAATGACTATTGTACAAACAGTTCAAAAAAAGAGGAGGGGACACTTAGAAGCTGGTTTTATGAAGCTAGTATTACCCTGATAATAAAACCAAAGAAAACAACAACTAAAATAACTGAAACCTGCAGACCAATATGAAAATAGATGCAAAATTCCTCAGCAAAAATTAGCAAAGTAAATCCAGCACTAGATAAAAAGGACATTACACCATGACAAATTGGATTTAACACAGAATACAAAAATACAACATTTCTTTAACATTCAATATAACTCACCACATCAACAAATCAAAAAAGAAAAGTATTATGATTGTTTCAGTAGATGCAGAAAAGGCATTTCACATATTCATGACAAAAAAACTGTCACCAACATAATTACAGAAGAAAACATCTGCAACCTTATAAAAGACATCTACAAAAAACTCACAGTTAATCATACACCTAATAGTGAAATAGTGAATGCCTTTTCCTTAAGATTGGGAATAAGACAAAGACATTCACTCTAATCACTTCTATTGAACATTACACCAGATGTAGCTTGTATAAAAAGGTAACAGAAAAAAAATCATTAAAATAGAAAAAGGGAAAATTGTCTGTATTTTCAGATGACATGATTGTGTGCATAAAAAACTCCTAAGGTCCTAAAGTATCTATAAGAAAACTACTATAGTTAATAAGTTATTTTAATAATTTTGTGATACAAAGTCAATATGCAAAAATGAACAGCATTTCTATATGGTAACAATGAAAAACTAAGAAAAATATTTTAAACATCTCCACTTAAAATAGCATCAAAAAAACATTAAAATGTTAGGGTAAATTTAAAGAAAGATATGTAAACCTTCTCTTCTAAAAAGTATAAAACATTGCTGAAAGAAATTAAAGGACACTTAAATGAAAAGATACTAAATACAGGGAAACTGTCAATCTATTCCCCTTACCATCACCATATCGGTTTAGGCTCAATGCAATTCCAATAAAAACCCCAGAAGGCTTTTTATATATAGACTGATAAGCTGATTAACACGTATATGAAAATACAAGGACATTAGAATTGTCAAAACAATCTTTAAGGCAAAGAACAAAACTGGAGAACTCATACTACTCAGTTTCAAAACTTTTTTTTCCCACCAACAGTGCAAGAGTTCCTTTTTCCCCATATTCTCACCAACACTCACTGTTTCTTGTATTTTTTATTTTAGCCACTCTGACAAGTGTGAGGTGGTATTTCATTGTAGTTTTGATCTGCATTTCCCTGATGATGAGTAATGTAAGCAGTTTTTCATGTGTCTGTTGACCATCTGGATTCTTCTTTGGAGAAATGTCTGTTCATTTCTCCTGCCCATTTTTAATAGGATTATTATTTAAGGGGGGTATTGGGCTGTGTACATTCTTTATGTATTTTGGATGCTAACCCTTTATCAAATATGTCCTTTGCAAATATCTTCTCCATTTGTGCAGGTTGCTTTTCAGGTTTTTTGACTGTTTCCCTTGCTGCGCAGAAGTTTTTTTTTATTTTGATGTAGTCCCAATAGAATATTTTTGCTCTTATTTCCTTTGCCCCAGGAGACATGCCAGCAGCATTACTGCCTGTGCTCTGTTCTAGGATTTTTATGGTTTCAGTTCTTGCATTTAGGAAATAGGCATTTATGCTGAGCACTGAGTGATGTATGAAATTGTTGAATCACTATATTGTACACCTGAAATTAATATAACACTGTATGTTAACTATACTGGAATTAAAACAAAATAATAATTTAAAAGAATATATACATATTTCAATTTCTTAATCTATCTATAGATAAACAATTTACTACTAAAATGAAATGGATGATCATAAATTCTATTACAATTTGTTTTACTAAGTGTAGCCACTGAGAAATAGCTTTCATGGTATGGGAATGGAAGTTTTATTATGCTTTTATTACACTATGTCTGTATATTTATTTATACTTATTATTTATGTCAAAAATCCTATATGTTCTATTATCAAAAATTATTTTAATTAGTTATCAGCTAATATTCTTATTATATCTTCCCTCTATTTTGTTGAAAACAAAGAAATGGAAATTTTATTTGCACATGCAGCTGTTACCCAGAAGCAACCAATTAATCAACATCACATTAATATTTCAAATTGTCCCATTGATTGAAGCCATAGAGATTTTTTACCCCTCAGAAAACTGAATCATAATATTATCCTAAATAGGATATCTAGACTGGAAAGTGAAAAAAGACAACTACATAAAGGAAGATAGGAAAGGTGCTTTGTCAGGCAGATCAGTTTTGAAAACAAGTGTATAACAAAGTCAAAGATCTGGACATCCATTCCTTTTATTTTTTTCAGACATTTTTCCTCCAAGAAAGTCTTCACATACCATCCAGGGTTTATGTATTCTAGTTTGAAGAGTACGATAAAAGGTGATAAGGCTTAGACTCCAGATCAAACTTGAAATAGTAATAACAAAATCTTGCATTTGCATAGAAAGTTTTAGTTTATAAAACGTGTTTATATTCATTATTTCAATTCACTCTTTCAGCAATCATGTGAGATAAGTAAGACAAAAATACAGAACAAAAAACCCTTAAGATGTGGCTTTAGATATTCTCTTAAAAATGTCTTAGCAGGGGTACCTGGGTGGCTCATATGGTTAATGCCTGCCTTCGGCTCAGGTCATGATCCTGAGGTCCTGGGATCGAGCCAGGTGTCAGGCTTCCTGCTCAGTGGGGAGTCTGCTTCTCCATCTGACCCTGCCCCTGCCCCAGCTCATCCTTGCTCTTTCTGTCTCTCTCTCTCCAATGGATTGATAAAATCTTTTAAAAAAATTTTTTTATGTTTGGCAACAGTGTGTAAAAGATTTGTCCCTTTATTTTGCCTCCTCTTTATTCAGATACTATTATCCAATGAACTTCACATAAACAGACTTTGGAAGAAATATGTATAGTGACATTTTACTACTTCCACATTGCAGTTCTATTTAGGCCTAAGCTACATGCGTGTAAAAAAGTATTCATCCACTGGGCTTCTGGGTGGCTCAGTCAGTTAAACATCTGCTTGCACCTAAGGTCATGATCTCAGGGTCCTGGGATCAAGCCCCACATCAAGCTCTCTGTTCAGCTGGGAGTCGGCTTCTCCCTGTCACTCTCCCCCTGTGTGCTTTCTCTCTCAAATAAATAAATAAAATCTTTTTAAAAAGGTATCCATCCACAAGTAGAGTTAACATAATAGAAAAATACATCTCAAGATTAATTTAATCAGGTACACTTAACTCAGAATCTCCCTACTCTAGGCAGCTTTCCTCACTTCTTCCTGTAAGTATTAAAACTATGTCTGAAAGTAAAAAGTTATCCAATAAGTAAATTTGAGGATGAATATCAATTTACATGATAAATCTAATTTTTTTCAATAAATTTCCCTGCCTCTCATGAATGTTTATTGTTACCTGTATCATGATATTCTTAACAAAGCCTTAATTTGATGAAGTCATCATCTACTTCCACAAGGAGGGAGCTGTGATAAGAGTACGATGGATAACTACACTCACAATTTTAAGTCCCTGAAGAAAAATGAAATGATTCAGTAATCATTTACTTCAATCTACTCTGTATTGAGAAATACTGGTTAGAAATGGTAAGTTTTATGAGCATTGATAGCATTATATAAAGGCACATGTTAAAGTATAATCTATGAAATAAATGTGCACTAGACTGGCATTGATTTAATTTTTATGATTTTGTGTAAGACTATATGGCTTAGATCATCACATGCAATTTAACTCTTCAGCACCATGGCCAGCATTTACTTTGCCTATGAGCTTCTGCACAAGCTAGTAATGAATATCATAGGTATCATTTATTTTCGGAAGTTAATGTATCCTTAGGTCAACCAATCAGCTATCCATTTAATCATCTCTACTTTCTCTACTTTCATTGAGACTCTGGCTTGGATGATCAGCAGCATTCTATGGTTATAGTAATATATAAAATTCATTTTGTTAATGCAATTAACAGAAACAAAAAAAGACTAATGCAGTTCTATAACTCAAAAAGAAATATTTATTCTACCTATATAACCTGATTTTACTGTCCATCATATGCTGGTTCACTAATTTACTAACTTTATTACCACAAGCCTCCACTGATTCAAACTACAGTAGATTTCTAGGAACTGAAATGGGCTAAGAAGACAAAAAAACAAGTAAGTGAAGAGACAATCCTTTATCTCAAATAATTCATGCCCAAGGGGTGATATAGGCAAGGATACAGCAAGCTATAACATTGTAATAACTTCTATAATCTACATAAAATTGCTGGGAGAGAATTAGCAATTCACTTTATTTTGAGAATCAATAACTATTTTCCCAGGAGAAGTGGCACTAAAAGATGAGTCTGAATTTTGGAAAGAGAAGAGAAATCCAGAGAAAGCAAACTACTGAGCTAAGCTGTAGAGTAGTGAAAATAGACAGCGGCTGGTGTTTGAGAAGCAGTCTTACAAGACTTGAAAAGAGAATATATGGTAGGTAGACTGAGAATGTAATGAGGAGCCAGATTGGAAGTCTTCAAAGAGCATGCTAATGTGCACAAATCCAATTACTATGCTGGGAGTTTAGTTTACAGAGCTGGGGCAGAAATCAGTGTGGTAATTAACCAGTATCCTAAAGAGTAAACATTGAACAGATCAAGAAATCAAAATGTCAAATTCCTGTTAGACACACCAGGAAAATTTTAGTTAGCTCAATTAGAAGGAACTTTTGATTATTTTTAGCCAGAATTTCTCCAAATTGTATTTAGTCACAAGGGAAGTTTGGTCATGTGGGAAGAACTCGCAGTGAATTGATTTGTGACGCTCCAAAGTTCCTTAAAGGTAGCAGCAAAAATCAACCAGAGGTAGTGGCTTTCTTAACATAATTTAACCAGAACTAGAAAGTCTCATGTCCACCAGATAGATTTCTCCTATTCAGGTGTCTTGGTTCCTAAAATGACAAAATCCATATTTTGTTATATTCTTCATTACCAACTTAGTGTTAACTACTGTAAGACACTTCTCTCAATTCTTTCAATTAACGAAGCCTGCTGGAAAAGCATGAAGACAATGGACTATACACTGAAAGTTAGGAAAGGAGTTACAGCAGAAGAATACCAGAGACAAACATCATATTCTGCCTAGTGTCAGCCCTGAAAATATACTTGGTATATAAAATATATTAAGCAGCAAATTTCACAAAGTTAACAAACATTTACTGAGTACCTACTGTGTGTCAGGAACACTGGAGTAAAATTCTATGGTAAAGCATGAATCCTTTCTTTGAAGAGTTTACACTCAATTGGGAAAAATAGATGGTAAAAAGATAATTTCAATTTAATGTGGACTGTGCTCAGATAAAGACAAAAACAGGTTTCTGTGGATACTAACTCTAACTCTGTCGGGAGGCATGGGCAATTGTTCATGGGAGAGGCAATAGTAAAACTGGTTCTTTTTTTTTTTTTTTTTTTTTTTACATATAATGTATTATTTGCCCCAGGGGTACAGGTCTGTGAATCATCAGGCTTATACAATTCACAGCACTCACCATAGCACATACCCTCCCCAATGTCCATCACCCAGCCACCTATCCCTCCTCCCCCACCCTCAGCAACCCTCAGTTTGTTTCATGAGATTAAGAGTCTCCTATGATTTTACTCCCTCCCCAGTCCCATCTTGTTTCATTCCCCCCCCCTTCGCATGAACCCCTGCCCTGCTTGTCAGATTCCTCATATCAGAGAGATCATATGATAATTGTCTTTCTCTGATTGACTTCTTTTGCTTAGCATAATACCCTCTAGTTCCATCCATGTCATTGTAAATGGCAAGATTTCATTTATTTTGATGGCTGCATAGTATCCCATTGCATGTATATACCACATCTTCTTTATCCATTCATCTGTTGATGGACATCTAGGTTCTTTCCTTAGTTTGCCTATTGTGGACATTGCCGCTATAAACATTCGGGTCACTACATTTGTATCTTTACGGTAAATACCCAGTAGTACAATTGCTGGGTCATAGGGTAGCTCTATTTTCAACTTTTTCAGGAACCTTCACTCTGTTTTCCAGAGTGGCTGCACCAGGTTTCCTTCCCACTAATAGTGTAGGAGGGTTCCCCTTTCTCCGCATCCTTGCCAACACCTGACGTTTCCTGACTGGTTAATTTTAGCCATTCTGACTGGTGTGAGGTGGGATCTTGCTGTGGTTTTGATTTGTATTTCCCTGATGCCGAGTAATGTTGAACACTTTTTCATGTGTCTGTTGGCCATTTGGACGTCTTCTTTGCAGAAATGTCTTTTCATGTCTTCTGCCCATTTCTTGATTGAATTCTTTGTTCTATGGGCATTGAGTTTGGTAAGTTCTTTATTGATTTTTTATACTAGCCCTTTATCTGATACGTCATTTGCAAATATCTTCTCCCACTCTGTTGGTTGTCTTTTGGTTTTCTTGACTGTTTCCTTTGCTGTGAAAAAGCTTTTTTTTTTTTAAAGATTTTATTTATTTATTTGACAGACAGAGATCACAAGTAGGCAGAGAGGCAGGCAGAGAAAGAGAGGGAGGGGGAAGCAGGCTCCCCGCTGAGCAGAGAGCCCGATACAGGGCTTGATCCCAGGACCCTGGGATCATGATCTGAGCCAAAGGCAGAGGCTTTAACCCACTGAGCCACCCAGGCGCCACCTGTGCAAAAGCTTTTGATGTAAAGCTGGTTCTTAAAGAGTGGTTCTTTGAAAGAATGAGAATGGGAAAACTATTCTAAACAGAGAGAACAACATAAGCAAATTCAGACCTGTAAAAAAAAAAAAAATCCTTCATATAGAGAACAATACACAGGGTGTTTGGTTTTTTGCTTTTGTTTTCATTTTTCTGTATTATAAATTCCTAGATAGGTAGTTTGAATGCAGGAGATCCTGAAATGGAAAACCTCAGATTACTCTTTTTTTTTTTTTTTGCCAATAACATATGTTTTATTATGATGATCCTTACATTTGGAGTTGCAAATTTGTTGGTCAACACTTCTACTGACTTAAACTAAACATTACACTTATTGCAAGTTTTGCATTTAATGGATAAATGATCTCTAAAAATGGGAAGGAGGAAAATCAAACAAAAAGGGGTCAATTGCATTGATTCCCATTGAGGAGAATAAAAAGTTGAATTCAGTCTTTAATAACTTATTTTAGTATACATTTACTGAACACCTCTGATATGTTAGGCACCAATCTCAGAGCTAGAAAAACAATGAAAATAAAATAGTCTGATGGCTTGAAAACCATATAGTCTAGCCAAAGAGGCAGTCACAGGTGCTTGGGACAAGCCACTAAATCAAACCAAAAAATCAGTTAATTTTGAGAAATTGAAGGGTTAGGAAACTTTTCATAGTGATGACATTAAAACTGAGTCTAAAGTGAGTTCATCAGTTGAACAAATACAGGAGGAAGAGGAAATTCATGGAAGTTTAAAGTGTTATTTTTATTTGGGCATTTCCCAAGTAATGTGGGATGGCTAGAGATATCTCACACAGGGTTATATATGATATGCTGAGTTTAGTTCTTCTGTAGGTAATGGAAATTCATCAGTAGTTCCTAAAGGAGGATGTAATAAGTCTGTGTTTAGAAAGAAAGGTTTATCTGCAAATACGTTAGAGGTGAGAGAACCATTTAGAAGGCAATTCTACTTGCTGAAGTTGGTTCCATTTCACTATTATGCAATGATTCTTTTGCCTTCAGGACTTTGCATTTTCTATTCCCTTTGTACTCTCTGTGCTTGCATCACCTCTATGGTGAGTTCCGCCTAACACTTTCCTAGGTGGTGAAAAATCATCGCCCACTAGACTATAAAACCAATGAGGGTGGGGGCTGGGCCAACCTCATTCACCCTCAATTCCTATAGCCTGACACATAAATGCTTGTTCAATAAATGCTTGTTGAATAGATAAATGAAATCAGAAGTCTAGAGAGAGAATCATCATGATTTGGTGATCCATTACCTGTATTACCTGTGAGAGATATGAAAGTAGAAGGAATAAAAAATGATTCCATTAACTGAGAAAAATAATTCAGATGAGAGAATTCTTAAAGAAGAAAATACATGTTTTGCTTCAGGCATGATGACAACTAGGAATAAAGCAGAAAGAAGGTGAGAACAAAGAGAAATTTAGGGATAAATTAAAGGAAGTGTGTGTAATAACAGATGGCAGCATCCAGGAAATTTTTTTCAAAGGATCCATGATTTAGGAACCAGGATTAATTGAATGACTAACCTGAAGTGCTAGAGGGTGGCCTGCACAACAATTTTACCTTGAACTGAATTTTTTACCTGATGCTCACCATAATGAATTTGTGTTTCTTTAGGAAAAGAGTCTGAGACACAAAGTCTAATGGATCTGGAAGGGACAGGGTGGGGCTTACTAAAAAAGGAGTCCCAAACTCCAAATGGAACAAAACTGGTCTCTATAATCATGATGTGTAATTGTAAATGGCCTGTCCATATTCAGCTAGAATTCTGGGATTTTCATGATGGAATGTGAAGCTAGATTGACAATATGAACAAGATGATTTCCTCTGTAATATTCTTTAAAATTCTATTTTAAAGAGAAAGAGAATCTGATTATATCATCCTGTGTGTAGTAGCAATGGAAAGAACCAGCTACAAAAATGTGAAATCTTTCTAGTAGACAATATCCAACACTAAAAACCAGAAAAGTTAACTCCAAAATCTCAGATGACATAAATTTGCTTCTTATTCTACTATCTAAATAAATACACAGAATAAAATTGTTTACTTAAAATTTAAATTTTGAACACTTAACAATTTCAGCCTTTTGATAGGCTTTGGAAAGAAATTCTGAGCAGTCTTATCCTCCTTTTCAAATATAAAATAATTGTTCTAGTCACTTGGTTGTGTCCCCATAGAATTCATATGTCGAAGCCCCAGCCCCCAATACGTCTGTATTTGGAGATGGGGACTCTAGGAAAGTGATTAGGTTAAGTGAGGCCATGGATCATAGGCCCTGATCTGGTGAGATTGGTCTCCTTAGAAGAACAGATGCCAGAGGAACTTTCCAGAATGCTTGGTGTGTCAGCAACGTGCTCTTGCCCGCTCCCCCACACCAGCCTTGGCCTGGCTATAGAAAATGGTGAAAGAAATGACTTACTATGATGGTTTGGCAGTCAAACCCAATGCCATACAGGAAGAACTAAAAAAGGCCTACAGGAAACCAGCCTTGAAGTACCATCCTGATAAGAATTCAAATGAAGGGGTACTTGGGTGGCTCAGTGGGTTAAGCCTCTGCCTTCGGCTCGGGTCATGATCCCAGGGTCCTGGGATCAAGCCCCACATTGGGCTCTCTGCTCAGCGGGGAGCCTGCTTCCTCCTCTCTCTCTGCCTGCCTCTCTGCCTACTTGTGATCTCTATCTGGCAAATAAATAAATAAATAAATAAATAAATAAAATCTTAAAAAAAAAAAAAGAATCCAAATGAAGGAGAGAAGTTTAAACAGATTTCTCAAGCTTATGAAGTGCTCTCTGATGCAAAGAAAAGGGAATCATATGACAAAGGAGGAGAATAGGCAATTAAAGAAAGTAGATCCAGTGGTGGTTTTGGCTTCCCCACGGACATCTTTTATATATTTTTTGGAGGAGAAGAAACATCAGCTCTCAGTCACCTTAGAAGATTTATATAATGGCACAACAAGAAAACTAGCTCTGTAAAAGAATGTGATATGCAATAAATGTGAAGGCCAAGGTGGTAAGAAAGGAACAGTCGAATGTTGTCCCAGTTGCCAAGGTACTGGAATGCAAGTAAGACTTCATCAGATGGGACTTGGAATGGTTCAACAAATTCAGCCTCTGTTCATGGAGTGCCAGGGCCATGGGGAACAGATCAGACCTAAAGATAGATGTAAAAACTGCAATGGAAGGAAGACAGTTCGATAGAAGAAGATTCTAGAAGTTCATATTGAGATGGACAGAAGATAACATTCCATGGTGAAGGAGACCAAGAACCAGGACTGGAACCAGGAGATATTATCATTATTTTAGGTCAGAAGGACCACACTGTTTTTACTCAGCAAGGAAAAGACATTTTCATGTGTGCGGACATACAGCTAGTTGAAGCACTGTGTGGCTTTCAATGGCCAATATCTGCTCTTGACAATGGAACCATTATCATCACCTCTCACACAGGTCAAATTGTCAAGCATGGAAGTATCAAGTGTGTGTTAAGTGAAGGCATGCCAATTTATCGTAGACCATATAAGAAGAGTTGCCTCATCATCAAATTTAAGGTAAACTTTCCCGGGAATGGCTCTCTCTCTCCTGATGAACTCTCTCTGCTGGAAAAAAAAATCCTACCTGAGAGGAAGGAGGTAGAAGAGACTGATGAAATGGACCAGGTAGAACTGGTAGACTATGATCCAAATCAGGAAGGATGGCACCATTACAATGGGGAAGCCTATGAGGGTGATGAACATCATTCCGGGGTGATGTTCAGTGTCAGACCTCTTCATGGGGCCAGTGAATAACACTGCTGGCATTTTATATGAAGTAGTGAATGAGTGAAGGACTGTAATCATAGATCACTACTTGCTATTGTTTTTGTTTTAATATTCAACTATCGTAGTGTTTTAAACATTAAATGAAGAATAAACTAAAAAACAAAACAGAACAGAACAACAACAACAACAACAACAAAAAACAGATGCCTGAGAACTCCCTTTCTTTTTCTCTTTTTCCACATGAATGTAAAGACCATCTGACGGTTCAGTGAAAAGTGGTTGTTTACAAGCCTGGAGGAGCCCTCATTAGGAACCAACCCTACCTGACCTTGACCTGGGATTTCTAGCCTCTAGAACTGTGAGATAAGAAATGGCTGTTTTTTAAGTCCTCCAGCCTGTAGCATTTTGTTATGGATGTCCAAGTAGCCTAACACAGCCTGTAAGTCATAGAATTAGCACATATGCTCAAGTCCTCTGTCCAGATTTCAAGCACATGAAATAGAAAAAGACAAAAAATGATAAAATGTTCAGCTAAGTATAATCAAACTCAAGGAAGAGGGTAATATTGGAGATTTCATAGAAGATTGAAGGACCGGTACAACTTTGACTAGGTAGTCAAAAGATGGTTGGGTGGGGATGGAAGAAAAAATATATAGGACATAGCAGAAACGAGCCAGGACCACTGGGAAGAAGGCTCTTTATTTCATTGGAGAACTGGGATCTGAGTTTGGGATTGGTGCAGGAAGTAAGGTTAGTTGTGGTTAGAGATAATGGCAGAGCCTAGGGCGGCTGCAGCAGGAGAAGCACATCACAACTGGACTCATCTCCACTCACTGAGGCAGAAGTGGAGATTGGGTTATGCCTGGCAGGATGGAGCACATTTACTCCAAAAGCCAGGGGCAGGCTGATACCTAATTGCCCCCTAATTCAAGTAAATCCTCTGGGATAGGAGTTTTACAAGAGGGTACCTCATGAAAAGAAGGGTAGTAGCCTCAAAAAGCAGTAGCCACGGTCCAGAGTCAGAGAGCTCTTTAAGAATAGGAAAAAAAGGGGGCTAGGGAGAGGCCCAGAGTGTACAACAGGGATGGGTGCCAAAGGTTATGAAAATGTCCCCAGAATTTGTTTAGATCAGGCATGGCGAGGCCCACAGATCAGATAACTACTATTGAAAATATAGTTTATTACCTACAGTTCTCAAGAGAAAGGGACACTCCTGGCTTGCCAGGCCACATGAGGAAGCACTTGTGTCAGTTAGGAGGCAGGAGGAAAAAAGGGAAAATTATGGCCCAGAGCCCTTCTTTGGGTTTTGAGGGAAGGAATGAGTGA
Source organism: Martes martes (assembly GCF_963455335.1). Lineage (NCBI taxonomy): Eukaryota > Metazoa > Chordata > Mammalia > Carnivora > Mustelidae > Martes > Martes martes. The sequence goes on from NC_137903.1 coordinate 66,964,327, forward strand.
GGCAGAGTAAGTACAATGGATAAGTTTAGGATTGGTTAGTCTGAATAATTTCTGCGTGGACTCTGTGCTATAGAGGTGGTCCCTGTTGGTCTGGTACTTGCCCCTGGGGTGGTTTAGAGTAAGGAGACTACTGGGTTGGTATGTGAAATTTGAAGAAGGGGAAGATGGAAGGATGGGCTCGGATTGGTGGGTTTGCATAGCTGAGGTGTGCTCTTAGGCAAGATGTTTGCTATCTCTGTGGAACTAGATAAACTTGGGATGGGCGTCCCTACCTGGGTCCCCAAGCTGCCCTAAATGTCGAACAGAAAATAGAAAATATGATTCATATACAAAACATTATTTAAAATATAGGATGAAAAATGAAACTGAAAAATAGTAAGGAGTCAAGAAGCAACATGACCTTGATAGCAGGATCTTGAGACACTTGATTTAGCCACTTGGTTTCAGATATGTAGATAGATGATAGATGATCGATCGATTGATAGACAGGTTTTTTTTTCCTTTTGTCTTAGAGAGGCCATAGCTTTACCAAGCTGAGTTTGGGGAGAGACAGTAAGTAGTTAAGTAAAATAGAAATAGATTCCAATAACTGCACTTTGGGAAATTTATGAAGTCATCCAGGCCTAAGTATGTTATCTTGTATATGACGTTTACCAAATCACGCCCTTGTGGGGTGAAACAGTGCACCTCCAAATTTACAGTTATTATATTGAGCTATCAGCTTTCTTACCTTCCAGTCTGTAACTTTCAATTCTGTAACTTTCAATTCTGAAGACAGATTTACAACAGACATGATTTTAAGCCATATTCCATTAACAAGCTCTGTTTTAAATGACTTTCTTCATTTAAGTAATGCTGATTTTGTACTTGATTTGTTCAAAAGCTATTTAAAATCCTTTGACTCTTAAAGGTACTACTATGTCTTAGGCCACTCTCATTTTTGGAAACATGTAAAGGAGCAGAAATATTTCATTTTTCTTTGCTGTTTGCGTCCCCAGAGCAAGCTAATTGTGCTTCTTTAAAGCAAAGTGACAATTTTTGATACAGGTTTATTTAATTTAAAAAAAAAGACTTAGAACAATCAAACATGAGCGTTAACAAGAAACATATGTGAGGCTCCAAGTATTCTGAAAATGAATGCAAAGCAGCGTTCCAATCAACATGAGGTCAGGTTTCCTGGCCTGTTTCTGCACATGCAAAATCGGAGAGCGTGAGAGGTTGAGCGTAGGTGTGTGACTGTTCGTGACTGGGAGTGATCTGGACATGTTGTGAAAGATCTGCTGCAGCTCCCAGCAGCCTCGAGAAGCAATCTTTTACATGTAGCAGGACACACTCCAGGATATTAACACTCTACCATTTCCAAGAGCCTCTGTTCACACCAGCTCCAGAGTAAACACCATGAAAGAAGGAGCCTCAAGCTGCTAAAAAGCACACAAAGCAACAAGGAAAAACAGTTCCAAATCTCATAAAAATGGAAAAGGTTTCAAGAACAACTGCCCGTTTGTTCAGAGAGTGCCCACAGAGCAGGAGGGTAAATAAAACTCAGTACCTGTGAGATTTATAGGCAAATAACCATTATCTACTATGTGTAGATGAGTGAATGATAATTTTATGCAAACCACAATAAGTAAATTCAAACAGTATGAACTAAGCCTGCACAGTAAGAGCAGGAAGTTCAAGGAAAGAAAAATAAGGAAAGAGTGTTTTCTGGGTGGTGTATCACCAACCTGGGAAATCCATTACAGAGCCAAAAACTGGAACAGGATTTTATAAAAACACTGGCTTAAAGCAGAGCCATTAGTCCCTTAGGACTTGTATTGTGACTTCATACCTTAAATAAAACTCTGCTCCCCACGATCTAATTACTGATTGGCTTTACATAGAGGATTATGGAGAATTAGTAAATTGGACTTTTTATATGGAAGAGTATATAGTATAAATTCCTTGGGAGCCTTCACGGTGCATTCAGTTTTTTTAACAAATCCGTGTCAAGTATCATCAATAGCCAAGCACCCTAACCCACAGAGCTTAGAATTTTATGGACTTGTGTCTGAGAGCTGCAGTTTTTTAATCAAAATAGTACTTTTATAACATTTTTCAAAAATGGAACATTCAACTTTGGCCAAGTTTAAACTCTCTTCGAGTGCTGAGAATGTTAAGGTTGAAGGCGAACTCGAGGCTTTTCAGACTCAGACTTCATTGACTCCTTATCATATGTGGATCATATGTGGTTTCCTGGGTGGTGGCAGAAGACAAGAAAAGAAGCTTTTAAGGGATTATATAAGATGCCTATTAAATGGATTCATTGAAATAAAGGCTCTTTTCTTCTTCTTCTTCTTCTTCTTCTTCTTTTTTTTTTTTATTTGACGGAAAGATAGAGAGCACAAGTAGGCAGAGCGGCAGGCAGCAGAGGGAGAAGGGGAAGCAGGCTCTCCACCGAGCAGGGAGCCCGATGCAGGGCTCCACTCCAGGACCCTGAGATCATGACCTGAGCTGAAGGCAGAGGCTTAACCCACTGAACCACCCAGGCGCCCCCACCACTTTACTTCTAACAAACCGTATTTTAATGAGGCATGGGTCAAAGAATCTAACATTCGTAGATTCCATTTGAAAAGCATGTGAGCATAAAAACATAAAGGAAAATTTGTTAGAGCAAGTTGAGTGTCGGTTTTGGTAAAGCTAATTTTGTTTAGATTTTTCAAAAGCTCTCGTGGGGTAGAAGCATAGCACATTAAATGAGCTTGCAGAGACTTTGGGAGCAGAAATAACTGGGTTTAAATCTGGGCTATGCAGGAAACAAAGGAGAGAGAACTGGAGAAAGGAAGGAAAGGAAGAAGGTTGGGAAGAAGAGAGGGAGGCAGGAAAGAAGGGAGGAAAGAGCACGCGGTGGGCAGCTTCTCAGTACCCGCCATTATCAAGGTGCTTCACACACACATTTATCTTCTGCGCTAACTGCATGATCTTGGGCAAATAAATTTATCTCCTGGGCATCAGATTCCTTACCTATATAAAACACACCTCTCATAAATTCTAGGAAGACAGTCGTGGCAGCATAATTTTTTTGTTGGGGGGGGGTTCTTTCCAAATCACATCAAAAATATAGCATCTAGATAGCAAAAACCAAAATCCAACAAAACTAGGTAACTAGGAGCAACACAAGCCTCAGCACACAAGCAGGTAGAGACAGTGTACGAAGAGCCACTAGACTTGTGTGTCGTTGGCTTCTGTGTGGGGAAGAGCAGGGGGAAATAGCAAGCCGTTTGAGGGTGTTCGGGATAAGAGAACCAGACAACATCCAACAGGTAATATCTGAAAAGTACAAGTCAGTTTGAGAAGAGTGGCAGAAATTGAGAAAGGCATCAATTACTCCAGGAACATGTGAGTAAGAAGCGCATGCAGTAAGCTCTATGAAGGTGAGGCAGGGCACCCGGGAGGGCTCAGTCGGTAAGCGTCTGCCTTCCGCTCAGGTCGTGATCTCAGGGTCCTGGGATCCAGCCCCGCTTCGGGCTCCCTGCTCAGCAAGGAGCCTGTTTCTCCCTCTCTCTCTGCCTCTCTCCTTGCTTTTTCTCTCTCTGTCTTTCTCTCTCAAATAAATAAAGCCCTAAAAAAGAAAAAAAGGTGACACAGTTTACACTCTGGGAACTCTCAAACCTCACCCCACAGGGCACAGGGCTCCACACTGAGGAGAAATTACTGGGACTCGAAGAATTTGGCAAGAAAGTGACAAGAGAGGTAAAGGAAAGAAGATACAGATAAAAGTGGAGAAGTCAAACAGAGCTAGGAAATCTCAGAAAGCAAAGTGCAATATTTTTTAACATTGATGCTAACTGCAGAAGAGCAAGGTCTGTGAAGTTGTAAACTCTACTACTTTCTAAACATTCAGGAAAACTAATATCAAAGAAAATAAGTGTATCGAGGTTGAATCCCAAGCAATCACACTAGAAAGACATGAAAAAGAGAGAGATCAAAATAGCAAGTTATTATTTCAAAAGAACCCCAACTATATTAAGGACATAAAACATGAAATAACACAAGTCAAAATGAGAAAAGTCAGAAATAAGCTGATGAAATTCAGAAAGAGAATTAGAAGTTTAAAATCCTTTACAAATGTAATGTATTGTAGAACACATGAGTAATAAATGTGAGAAGTAATGTATTAATAACAGAAAATGAAAAAAGGAAAATATCAAATTACAAGGTGAAGAAAGAGATTCAAAGGAACTCAAGAAAAAATGACAAATGTTGAAGATAGGCAAAGAAGAGATGAGTCCCTGAAAATGAAAACCCAAGCAAGAGAACAAAATAAATTTCTAAAACTATAATTCAAGATAATGTTCCTGATATTTCTTAAAAAGAATGTGAAACTACATTTGAAAGAGCACACCATGTAACTGACTCTATCCTACAGAGTATCCAACATAAACGTGTTGGAGTAAAATTATTGAACTTTGTAAAAAAGAAAAAAGAATCTTTGGCCTTTTAGGCAAAAAGACATGTGACTTCTAAAGGAAGGAAAATTAGATTAACACATTTTCACAACCCTTCATGCCAGAAGAAAATAGAGCAACATATTGAAAATATTGAAGGAAAGAAAATGTGAGCCAAGGATTGTAAATCCAGTAATACTGAACTTCAAGTAAAAAGCACAGACAACTGTTATCACCAGGCAAAGCCTCAAGGAATATTGTTCCCATGAGCACTTTCTAAGAAATATACTCGAGAATAGGTTTCAGACAACCAGAGTGACTAGAGAGCCATTGAACAAACACTAGTAGCATCAAGCAGCAATGGTTACTGACATCAGGAAGACATGAACACAAGTTCATATCTTTGGCAAGATGATAAACAGTGCCGTGTTCCCTGAGTAAATAGTACAACACCGTTTATCATCTTGCCAAAGATACGAACTTAGAGTCTCTTTCCATACCAAAAAGTAAGACGGTGCTTAAAAATGATGGGACTCCATTGGAAAAAATACGGGAACCAAGTTGAAAGATTTCTCACTGGCCAAATCTGGAACAACTCAAGCAACAAAAATTGACAGTAATGGACTGTGACATATAGAATAAAAGCAATCCATTGAGGATTAATGAGTGCACTTGTGATGAGCACCAGGTGTTGTATGCAAGTGTCAAATCATACAGTGTATACCTGAAACTGATATTACACTGTATGTTACTTATATGGAACTTAATAAAAATTTTAAAAAATTAAAAATCTTTAAAAATATTTTTTTCCAGTGTTCCAAGATTCATTGTTTATGCCCCACACCCAGTGCTCCATGCAATACATGCCCTCTTTAATACCCACCACCAGGCTTACCCAACCCCCACCCCTCTCCCCTCCAAAACCCTCAGTTTGTTTCTCAGAGTCCTCAGTCTCTCATGCTTTGTCTCCCCCTCTGATTTCCCCCAGTTCACTTTTCCTTTCCTTCTCCTAAGGTCCTCCCTGTTATTCCTTATGCCCCACAAGTAAATGAAACTATGTGATAATTGACTCTCTCTCCTTGACTTATTTCACTCAGCATAATCTCCACCAGTGCCATCCATGTTATACAAAAGTTGGGTATTCGTCCTTTCTGTTGGAGGCATAATCTTCTTTATCCATTCGACTGTTTATTTATTTGACAGATAAGAGATCACAAGTAGGCAGAGAGGCAGGCAGAGAGAGAGGCGGAGGCAGGCTCCCCGCTGAGCAGAGAGCCCGATGTGGGGCTCGATCCCAGGACCCCGGGATCATGACCCTAGCCGAAGGCAGAGGCTTTAACCACTGAGCTACCCAGGCGCCCCTATCCATTCGACTGCCTCTTTCCACAGTTTGGCAATTGCGGCCATTGTTGCTATGAATGTTAGGGTACATATAGCCCTTCTTTTCACTACATCTGTATCTTTGGGGTAAATACCCAGTAGTGCAATTTCAGGGTCATAGGATAGCTCTATTTTTAATTTCTTAAGAAATCTCCACACTGTTTTCCAAAGTGGCTGCACCAGCTTGCATTCCCACCAACAATGTAAGAGGGTTCTCTTTTCTCCACATCCTCTCCAACACTTATGGTTTACTGTCTTGTTGATTTTCACCACTGTAACTGGAGTAAGGTGATATCTCAATATGGTTTTGATTTCTGTTCATGTCTTCTGCCCATTTTTTGACATGATTACCTGTTTTTTGTGTGTTGAGTTTGAGGAGTTCTTTATAGATCTTGGATATCAGCCTTTTGTCTGTATTGTCATTTGCGAATATCTTCTCCCATTCCGTGGGTTGCCTCTTTGTTTTGTTGACTGTTTCCTTTGCTGTGCAAAAGCTTTTGATCTTGACGAAGTCCCCAAAGTTCATTTTCACTTTTGTTTCCTTTGCCTTTGGGGACATGTCTTGAAAGAAGTTGCTGTGGCCAATGTCGAAGAGGTTACTGCCTATGTTCTCCTCTAGGATTTTGATGGGTTCCTGTCTCACGTTGAGGTCTTTTATCCATTTCGAGTTTATCTTTGTGTATGGTTAAGAGAATGGTCGAGTTTCATTCTTCTGTACATAGCTGTCCAATTTTCCCAGCACCATTTATTGAAAAGACTATCTTTTTTCCAGTGGGTATTTTTTCCTGCTTTGTTGAAGATTATTTGACCATAGGGTTGTGGGTCCATATCTGGGCTCTCTACTCTGTTCCACTGGTCTATGTGTCTGTTTTTGTGCCAGTACCATGCTGTCTTGGTGATCACAGCTTTGTAGTAAAGCTTGAAATCAGGCAACATGATGCCCCCTGCTTTGTTTTTCTTTCTCAACATTTCCTTAGCAACTCGGGGTCTTTTCTGGCTCCATATAACTTTTAGGATTGTTTGTTCCAGCATTTTGAGAAATGTCAGTGGAATTTTTATCAGAATGGCATGGAAAGTGTAGATTGCTCTGGGCAGTACAGACATTTTAACAATGTTTATTCTTCCAATCCAAGAGCACGGAATGGTCTTCCATCTTTCTGTGTCTTCTTCAATTTCTTTCATGAGTGTTCTGTAGTTCCTCCAGTACAGATCCTTTACCTCTTTAGTTAGGTTTATTCCAAGGTATCTTATGGTTGTTGGTGCTACAGTAAATGCAATCAATTCTCTAATTTCCCTTTCGATATTTTCATTGTTAGTGTATAAGAAAGCAAAAATCTTTAAAATCTTTTAAAAAATTAAATACTCATCCCCCTTTTCTCCATATGACTACATAGAGTTTTTTATACAATGAAACAAATTTAACTTTTCAGCCAGAAGACACCAATAGAACAGAAACAAAATAAATGTATACTAAGGTAGATAAAAGTAAATAAAAGACAATCACCCAATATTCTCTTCTTGACTACTCTCTCCATGAGGGAATAGTATTATCTATGAGGAAAAAAAATGCAGAAGCCCTATTTCTATATAGTTTTCCCTCTAATGGCCTACATGCAAAAAATTAAATGCAGAACCTACTACTTTATGACAAAGTACCAGTAAGTTTCAATTTATTTGGTGATTTCTCTCCTTGTCTCTATATAATCATTCAAAACTCATTTACTGAGCACTTCCTACGGGCTGTTTAGTTTTTTTCTTTGCTCTAGGTAAATTGACCAGTAAAATGAAAAAGTAGAATAAGTGTTCCTTAGCTGATATTTGACTTTCCAGTTCAGATTTTTCATATTTGTTCCATTTTAATGATATTATAAACTCCAATGTATAGGCAACAGAATAATCTTAGAACCAATCCTGGCCCCAGATCTCAAAGTCTACAAGCAAAAGGTATTCTGGTAATATTCTGGTAATAACACATAATATTTTAACAAAGTAAAATAAAACCAATCTTGCTAAAAATATTTAAGTTGTTCATGTTTCCTTAGTTCAGATGGAGGAATATCCACCAGCCTGTACACTTGGTTACGGTGGAGATTATTTCATAGAGTTCAAGGAGGATAAGACAGAGCAGACACTAAACTCAGGTCCCCTCAACCCTGACTACAAAACCAAGCATTCTTCAGCTGCCTCCACAAAAGGGAAGAAAGAAAGAAAGAAAGAAAGAAAGAAAGAAAGAAAGAGGGAAAGGAAATACACACACACACACACACACACACACACACCCAACAACCACCGCCTAAAACTCCATGTCCTGACCAAACAAGTCTGCTCCAAGGTGAACCCCAGTGCTGAACTTTCACTAACCTATTCCCTCATTATAATAGTAAATATCACACCCAAGCCCCAAGGGCCTGGATCAGTATCAGGGAAGTGACTGAAAGAGAATATACATCCCCAAGCCAAAGGAGAACAATTTAGAGAAGTGGACAAGCAACATTTTCTTTACTTTGTTTTTACTTTTGTTTCATTTTGTTTTGTTGATGGCATACTAGCACCTTTTATTCAGAGAATGTTGGCATCCTCGATTGACCCATTTGGAAAGAAAAAGAAGTTCACATGGTTATTGGGGGGGGGTGCACAGGAAGATTGATTTGAGAGAAATGTTTTACAACTTGTCAAGTTTGGAATAGGAGCATCTTATTTTTCACCTCTCCCTTTTTGAAGGAAACAAATCGGGCAACGTGGATAAGGTGTTGAAGGTGAGCTAACGTGAAATGGGTTTTACGTATGTTTTGTCACTAACACACACAGGAAAGTTTTTTACTTCATTGCAACCATCCTCAGGTTATTGATACATATCTACTCTCCCACTTGATATAGCAAAGACTACCTTGGAGAGAGATGGATTTGGTAAGAAATGCCCCAAATCAGATATAATTCTGTTTCTAATGTGCAATGACTTTTATGACACATGTGCTGTCTACACATGAAAAGAAAGGAAGGAAGGAAAGAAGGGAGAATGGTCGGAAGAGGAGGGTGGAAAGAGAAGGGAGAGGAAATGAAAGAAAAGGAAAATTAAAGTTCAAAGTTTTCAAGTCAAATAACATGTGATTTAATTTCAGTCCCTTCTTGTGGGATTATGTCACCCATTAGAACATAATATATTTCAAGCCTAGAAGCACACATTCATTTCACACCCAACTTCAAAGTTATTATTGCTAACTGGTTGTTGCTAGGAACTGATTTGGAATGAACTGACAGTTCTGGTTCTGTTCTTAATGACCCGGAGGGTATGTCACACTTAGGTTATGGCAATGCCTTTCTTAAAGAGGTGAAGAAGAGAGCACTCCTTGGTGACCTAACAGATTCCAACTCATTTCAGCAGAGGTGTTTGGTAGTAGTTGTCACATGTTTTCCAGGACTAAAAATCTAAGACTTCAGAGGAAACATCTGGTTGCTAATATAGCCATTGCCTGAATTTACCCTGTCCAGACTACTACATTAGCTCTGAATTGTGCCTGGAACACATAATATGTAGCAAACAAACATGTACTGAATGAGAGATTGGATTCACCTAACACCAACTCAAATGAAACTTCATTGTGAGAGATTATGAATTGAAGCAATAAATCGAAAAGAAATAGTGTGGCATCTTCTTGCAAGAACAAAATTAATAGGTAAGACAGTTTAAAATAACAGGACCCTTAAGAAAAGAAAAACTTGATACGGGATATAGGTGTGTGGGAAATAGGACTGAGACCCCTAATTACTTGCTCTTTGATTGCCTATTCATAGATTTTGAACTCCTTTAAAGTAGGTCTGTATTCATTCTCTTTATAGCCTCAATTCTTAGATGAATGCCTTATGGGGGATATGCATTAGATGTCTGACTAGCGATTCCATAGTCATCTTGATTTCTACAGAGATACATCATAGCTCAACTGTAGAATGTGTTACTTTGAATTTCATTCATATCTCCTGTATATCCCTACTGGATTTAGATACAATTCTTCAAGTCAGAAACTATGTCTATTCACTTTTTGCATCCTCAAGTCTAAAGTAACACCTGCTGGTAAATTTTGGTTAAATTAATAAATACAACTAATCTGGATGAATAAATTTAGAACTTCTGTCTCCCTCACCATGCCATGTGCACCTTTCCAAAAGCATAACAATAATTGTGCTCTCTTGCTAAGAAATTCCATTTGAACCTGAATGTATATATTTGTATATACAAATTCACAAACACAAGAGTTTTGTGTGTGAATGAATGTGTATGGATACATGTACGACTAACTATGCACGTCTTCCCCTGATATGTATTGAGTATTCACTTGACTGCTTGTCTTTAAGAATCACCAGCTTGACCCACAACACAGGTATTTTCTCAAAGTATGGTTCAGGCTGTAAGAGAAGCCAAGGAAGAAGAAAAGCTCAGAGATTCGTTATTGTCCTTGTAGGTCACCTACCTCCTTGTCTTGACCCTTGGAGCAACCCAATGATGTCATAGTTGATGTCTGATGTCATACTAGTTGAAAACAGAGGTTACCACTAACAGGAAGAGGATGTATTTTAAGGGGCCCTTTTAACTGAAATCTCCTTTACTTTAAGATGTGCATCGTGAACTCAAGTTAATTTGAAAAGTGAGAGGATGACTGCATTAATAGCCAGTGGATGTGGACTCTTTGGACCACAATGGCCATTTGATGATATCCCAAAGGCAGTCACAAGGTAAGAAATGATTTTCTATAGAATCTTGAAGCCTATCAAGACATTTAAATGCAATTTCTTTGGAAAATAAAAATGTAATTCTTACACCTCTGTTCTATGTTGCTGTGTGGTAGTGTAGAGTAATTAATATGGCCAAACGTAATAAATTTCAACATGACTTTCCTATATTCAAACAGTTCTGTGGCTCCCCAGGCCTGCAGAAAATATCTAAATATATTCTCTTATACCAGACTTTCCATGATCTTGCCCTACTGGCTTTTCCAAAGTTATTTTTACTGCTCTTACTCAAACCTAATTCTCTAAACATCTCAAACTACTTGCAGTTACTTAAACATACCATGATGTTTCAAGATTTTGTGTCTTTTTTTTGTACTATTGTCTTTTTCTAGAATATCCCTCTTATGCTCTCTTCTAAGAAAATTTTTATTCATCTTTGTGCCCACCAAGATGAGTAGATGACTCCCTCCTATATGCCAACATTCTACCTGGCTCATGCCGCCATTATGACATGGACTAATATGTTCAAAAGTTATTTGCTTACATACCTGGTGACTATTTCATGTACTCTCTGAAGGTTGTAATTATATCTGATACAGCACCAATTACCATTTATTAGTTTTGACTATGTGCCAAGCACTATGATTGGAAATGCAATTGGAAATCCATGATTTTATACCTTTTAAATCACTCTTATTGGAAAAGATAGAAGCATAAACAAATTATGTACATAATGTTCAGTAAATGCCGTAGGGGAACAGAGAAGGCACTTTACTAAGTCTGGAGTTTAGAAAAAGCTTCCAGGAGAAAGAGTTCTGCTTATAGAGGCAAACTGTGGTATTAACAAGCAGGCTTTCAAAAGCAGTACAGTCTGACTGTTAATAGCTCCAAAGCCCCCCAGGAACCATCCTTGCCATGTTGATGTATCACTGGGATTATTTGTATGTAAGTAGTTTCGTCATAGAGGGCTTTGTGTATCTTTGTATTCCTTCTCCTCTGTGTTAAACTATAAGATCAAGAAGTAGCAATTGCTTTTCTCTATACTTTTGAACTCCTCACTGCAGCTAGTACAGTATCCAAAATGCAGTTGAACCAATGTAAGGGTGAAGTTGAAATCATAATGATTTTCACATAACTTTACAGTCTGCAAGACTTTCACAAATATTAATTCATTTTCTACTCACCCCAATCTTTTATATTGTGGGTATTTATCCCAATTTTTCTAAATTAAAAAGACACAGCTTAAATGATTTCTTCAAAGTCACATGATATATATGTGGTTTTCAAACACCTAGTTTACCTAGTAACAATTACCAACATTAATTTCATAATCACCCTGGTATAAATTTATGCATGCTACTTCATTTAACATTAGAATAACTCTAAGACACATAAATTATTTTTTTGGATGGATGAGAAAATTGAAACTTATAATGTTTAGCTTACTTTAATGGATGAGAAAATTGAAACTTATAATGTTTAGCTTGCCCAAGGTCAAAGAGTAAATGGTGGATCAGATACTCTACAGCCAGTTCTGACTCCAGAATTCAAGATCTTAACCATCATAGCAAGTTCCATATGCTGAATGGGATTAGTTACTTCATTCAAAAAATGTATAACCGGGGCACCTGGGTGGCTCAGTGGGTTAAGCCTCTGCTTTCAGCTCAGGTCATGATCTCAAGGTCCTGGGATCGAGCCCCGCATAAGGCTCTCTGCTCAGAAGGGAGCCTGCTTCCCCTCTCTCTCTGCCTGCCTCTCTGCCTACTTGTGATCTCTCTCTCTGTGTCAAATAAATAAATAAAATCTTTTTTTAAAAATGTATAATCAATTTGGGAGGGAGTTGGAATAAGAGGGAAATGTTAAATTAATACATATAAAAGTATTTGAAGACATCTGAAATCTCTTTATCTTTGGAATTATGTAATTTAACTATGTTATATCTAAATATGAATTTCTCACTTCCTTGTTTTTTATACCTTTTAAAACAACCAAACTGAGAAATAATTTATGTAATAATTATATGCAATAAAATGAAGGCATTTTAAGTATACAATTTGATGAATTTTGACAAGTGTGTTCACATGTATAAATAACCATTACCCCAAATTCTTCCCATCCTAATTACTGTCTGTGTGTCTCCTATGACTGGTATAAGCAACCACTTGTCTGCCTTCCATTGTGATAGTCTTTTGTTTTTTGTGCGTTTTTTTTTAATTCAAGAATTTCTTTTACATGGAATCAAACTACATGTTTCTTTTATCATAATGTTTTTAGATTTATTCATGTTGGTATATACATCAATAGTTCAGTTTTTTAATGCTGAATAGTATCCATTGTGTGACTATCCCAACATTTGTATTGATTGACATATTTTTTTAAAAGATTTTATTTATTTATTTGACAGAGAGAGATCACAGGTAGGCAGAGCAGCAGGTAGAGAGAGAAGGGAATCAGGCTCCCTGCTGAGCAGAGAGCCCAATGTGGGGCTCGATCCCAAGACCCCGAGATCATGACCTGAGCTGAAGGCAGAGCTTAACTCACTGAGCCACCCAGGCGCCCCTGTAACAATTGACGTATTAATGGATATTTAGGTTGTTCCTAATTTTGTATTGCTATGCAAGCAGCTGTGAACATTTATAGACGTCAATTTTTGTAGAAATACGTTTTCATTTATCTTGGGTAAATATCTAAAAGTGGAATTGCTGAGTCATGTGGTAAATGTATGCTTAGCTGTTGGAGAAACTACCAAATTATTTTCCAAAATGGTTGTGCCATTTTGCATTCTCAAAGGCAATGTAGAACTCTAGTTGCTCCATATTCTTGTCAACTTTTGGTATTGTCTGATGTTTTAATATCAACGGTGTTTTAGTAGGCAAAATAGTACTCTCCCCTTCTCCCCCAGTCAAATGCCCACACCATGATCCCTGGAACCTGTAAATATGTTACCTTATACACAAAAGGAACTTAACAGATATGACTAAATTTAAGGACTTATCTTAACATAGACAGATTATCCTGCATTACCCAGGTGGGCCCACATGAATCCTTAAAATTCCCTTGGAAAATCTTTCCTGGCAGTGGTCTTAGAAAAGGTGATGATCAAAGGAGGACTACCAAAATGACAGTATGAGAAGAACTTGGCTACCACTGTTATTTTTAAAGATGGAGAACAGAGGCCATGAGTAAAACAATATGGGTGGCCTCTAGAACCTGAAAAAGACAAAGATACTGATTATCCTCTAGAGCCTCCAGAAAGTAATAAAGCCCTGCTGACAACCATGAAAATATATATAGTTATGGCTATATATGCACCCAGCATGAAAACACCTAAATATAGAAACAAGCAAATATTGACAGAACTGGAAGGAGAAATAGCAATACAATAATAGTAAGAAATACCAATATCTCACTTTCTTTCCTTTTTTTTTTTTTTTTTTTTTTACAGAGGTAAAGATGGGAGGTGAGAGGCATAGGGAGAGGGAGAGAGAATCTCAAGCAGGCTCCAGGCCCAGTGCAGAGTCCAAAAAAGGGCTTGATCTCACAACCGTGAGATAACAACCCAAGCTGAAATCAAGAGTCAGATGCTTAGCTCTCTGAGCTACCCAGGTGCCCCAATACCTCAGTTTCAATAATGGATGGAAAATCCAGACAAAATCAATAGGGAAACATTAGACCTGGACAACACTATAGACCAAATGGGCCCTACAGATACATATATCTTGTGTGTGTGTGTGTGTGTGTGTGTGTATATAAAACATTCAATGTGACAACAGAAGAGAACACATTCTTCTCAAGTGCACATGGAACATTCTCTAGGATAGAGAATAAACTTAAATAATTAAATAAATAAATAAACTTAAGACTGAAATCATATAGAATATCCTCACAGTATAATGAAACTAGAAATCAATAGCAGAAAGAAATCTGGAAAATTCACAAGTATGTGGAGATTAACATAGTCCTGAACCACCGATAGGTCAAGTAAGAAATCAAAAGAGAAATTTTTTAAAAAAGATTTTTATTTATTTATTTGACAGAGAGATCACAAGTAGGCAGAGAGGCAGGCAGAGAAAGAGGGGAAGCAGACTCCCTGCTGAGCAGAGAGCCTGATGCAGGACTCGATCCCAGGACCCCGAGATCATGACCCGAGCCGAAGGCAGAGGCTTAACCCACTGAGCCACCCAGGTGCCCCAAAAGAGAAATTTAAAAATACCTTGAAACAAATGAAAATGGAGACACAATATGCCAAAATGTATGGAATAGAGCAAAAGCAAAAGCAGTGCTAAGAATGAAATTTATAGTCGTAAACGCCTGTATTAAGAAAAAAGAAAGATCTCAAACAACTTAACTTTATACATCAATTAACTAGAAATAGGAGAACAGAAGGGAAAAAGTAAAAATGGTCAGAGCAGAAATAAAGACTAGAACAACAAAATCAACAAAGCTGAGTTAATTTCTGAAAATCTATCCTAAGATTGAATCAATGATCCAAAACCTCCCAACAAACAAAAGCCTAAGACCAGATGGCTTCATGGTGAATTCTGCCAAATATTTAAAGAAGAATTAACACCAGTACTCCTCAAATTATTACCAAAAAAAAAAAAAAAAAAAAGGTTAAAGGGGAAGGAACACTCCCAGACTCCTTTTATGAGGCCAGTATTATCCTGATGCTAAAGAGAACATTACAAGAAAACTATTGACCAGTACACCTGATGCATACAGACACAAAAATTCCCAGAAAAATACTAGTAAACTGAATTCAAATGCACATTGGAACTCAATCATATAACCACAATCAAGTGAAATTTATCCCTGGGATCCAAGGGTGGTTCCACATACCCAAATCAGTAAGTGATAAATCATATTGAAAGAATGAAAGATAAAAATCATATGATCGTCTCAATATATGCAGAAAAAGCATTGTACAGAATTCAACATCCCTTCATGATAAAAAGTTTCAACAAATCAGGAATGGAAGGAAATTATTTTAACATAATTAATATCATATATGAAAAACCCACTGCCAACATCATACTTAACAGTGAAAAACTTAAAGCTTTTACTCTACGATCAGGGACAAGTCAAGGATACCCATTCTTGTCACTTTTATTCAACATAGTAGTGGACCTGCCAACCAGATCAATTAGGCAAGAAAAAGAAAGCGCATCCAAATCAGAAGGAAAGAGCATCATCTCTGTTTGCACATGACATGACCCTATATATAGAAAACGGTAAACACTCCACAAAATCTGTTAGAACTAGTAAACAAGTTCAATAAAGTTGTAGGATACAAATCGACATAAAAATTAATTGTATTTCGGGGCGCCTGGGTGGCTCAGATGGTTAAGCCTCTGCCTTCGGCTCGAGTCACGGTCCCAAAGACCTGGGATCGAGCCCCGCATCGGGCTCTCTTCTCAGCGGGGACCCTGCTTCTCCCTTTCCCTCTCCCTCTGCCTCTCCTTCTGCGCATGTTCTCTCTCTGTGTATCTCTGTCTCAAATAAATAAATAAAATCTTTTTAAAAAAATTAATTGTATTTCAGTACACTAACAAATATCTGAAAAGGAAATGAAGGGAACAATCCTATTTGCGATTAAGCAAAAAGAATAAAATACTTAGAAATAAACTTAACTAGGAGTGCCTGGGTGGCTCAGCGTCTGACTCTTGGTTTCGGCTCAGGTCCTGATCTCTTGGGTCATGAGATCAAGCCCCACTGGGGCTCTGTGCTCAGACAGTGTGCTTGAGGCTCTTTCCATCTGCCCCTCCCCCTATGCATACACGCTCAGTCTCTCTCTAGAATAAGTAAAAAAATCTTTTTTTTAAAAGGAAATAAACTTAGGAGGTAAAAGACTTCCACTCTGAACACTACATAGCAATGAAACATGAGAATAAAGAAGACATAAGTAAACGGAGAGACATCCTGTGTTCATGGATTAGAAGAATATTTTCAAAATATTCATACTACCTGAAGTTATTTTACAGATTCAACACAACCATATCAAAATTCCGTTGGTATTTTTATAGAAACAGAAAAAAATTTCCTAAAATTTATATGGAACAACAATGAACCTAAAATAACAAGAACAATCCTAAGAACATCATAATGGGAAGTATCATACTTCCTGATATACAGTCTAATGGAACAGAATAGAAAGCCTAGAAATAAACTGACACAGATGTCTTTATTAGAGTGAGGAAGTCACTTTCTACTTTTAGTAGCTGATAGTTCTTTTAAAAATGAATTTTGCCAAATTCATTTTCTGCCTCTATTAACATGACCATATTGGTTTTCATCCTTATATTGTTAGTATGTCAAGTTATATGTTATTAGATTTTCATATGTTAAACCAATATTGCATCCCTGGGATGGATGCAATATTGGTTTAACATATGATGCACTATACTTTTTTAGGTACTGCAGGTTTAATTTGCCAATATTTTATTAAATATTGTTGTGTATATGCTCACCAAGGATATTTGTAGCTTTTGTTTTATAATATCTCTGATTTTGATACCAGATAATGTTGACATAATTAGATGAATTGGTAGAAATTCCTTCATTCTCTATTTTATGCATAAATATGTAATTTGACATCATTTCCTAGGTAGAATTCATTAGCGATGCTGTGTCTGGAGTGTTCTTTGCCTGAAAAACTGCAACTAGACATTTGATTTCTTTTTCTTCTTCTTCTTTTTTTTAAGATTTTACTTATTTATCAGAGAGGGAGAGAGAGCACAGACAGGGGAGAAGCAGACAGAGAAGCAGGCTCCCCACTGTGCAAGGAGCCCACTGTGGGACTTGATCCAGGACCCTAGGATCATGACCTGACCAAAAAAGGCAGTTGCTTAACTGACTGAGCCGTCCAGGTGTCCAAGCATCTGACTTAAGAGATATGTAACTCAGACTGAGAAAGACAAATATCATATGATTTCATTCATATGTGAATCTTCAAATACCATTTTTTTTAGATTTCACATATGAGTGAAATTACATAGATATTTGCCTTTCTCAGTTTGACTTATTTTACTCATCATAATACCCTCTAGGTTCATCCATGTTGTCATAAGAAGCAAGATCCCGTTCTTTTTAATGGCTGCATAATATTCTTTTATATATATACATACATATGTATATATATACAATGTGTTTTAAAAGATTTTATTTATTTGTCAGGGAGAGAGCGAGCACAGGCAGACTGGCAGACAGAGGCAGAGGGAGAAGTAGGCTCCCTGCCGAGTAAGGAGCCCAATGTGGGACTCAATCCCAGGACACTGGGATCATGACCTGAACCAAAGGCAGCCGCTTAACCAACTGAGCCACCCAGACACCCCTATATATTATGTTTTATATTTCTTCTTAACTCAGTTTTAGTAATAAGCATCTTTCAAGATATTTGTCCATTTGAAGCTGTTAAATTTATCAGTATAAAGTTATTCACAGTATTTCCTTATTACCATTTTTATATATACCTGTAAAATCTCAGTGATGTCCTTGCATTTCATAAATCAGTAATTTCTCTACATCTTTATCTGTTTCTATCTCTTTGATCAGTTTGATCAATCCAGCAAAAACATTAAAAAATGAACAAAATATTTGGACAGAGACTTCAAAAATGTATATTTGTGAGTAGTAATTAAGAACGTGGAAAGATGCTCATATCATTAATCACCATAGAAATGCAATTTAAATCAAATGAGATGGCCCTGCACACCTGTTAGGATAACTAAAGTAAACAAACAAACAAACAGAAACACTTGACAATTCTAAGTGCTGGTGAGAATGCGGATCAATCTGAACTCCTACATTATTAATGGGAATGCATAATGCCACAGCCACTTTGGAAAACAGTTTGGCAGTTTCATAGAATTAGTCATGTATTTACCATAAACTGAGCAATCCTACTCCTAGGTGTTTGTACAGGAGAAAAGAAAACTTTGGTTCATACGAAAACCAATATGTAAGTATTCATATTGCTTTTTGTAGTGTGGTACATTCATGCATAGAATATTACCTAACCATAAAACAGGACTAAGTTACTGGAAAAAAAAAAAAGAATAAGTTACTGAAACACAACATGGATGACTTTCAAATGTGTTATCTAAGTGAAGGAAATCAGGCATAAAAAGCTACATCATGTATGATTATATTAAGATGACATTCTGAAAAAAAAAAAAAAGATGACATTCTGGAAAAGGAAGTTATAGGAATAGAAAACAGATCAGAATTTACCAGAGCATGGGGTTAGGAGAATTGGGTGATTCCTAAGGAACACGAAGGAATTTGAAGGGATGATGGAATTCCTTTGTGTTTTGATTGTGTAGTGGTTACACGACTTATGCTCTTATCAAAACTCATAAAATTGCACACCAAAAGAATATATTTTATTAAGTTACACTGAAAAATGCTTAGAAGTTATCATACTATATGTAATCTGCAATTTGCTCTTTTCATTCAGTATAATGTTTCTAATACTCGTCCATGTGGTTTGTGAAGTTCTAGTTCGTAAACTTTCTCTGCTGCCTAATATGATATAGTACAAGTAATTGAGATGTATTTTATCCATTCTCCTGTGAAAATACTTCGGAGCACTTTTTCAGTTTTTCTTTTTCTATTAGGCATAATAGTGCTTTGATAAGTCTGAAACAAACCTTATTGTGCACATGGGCTTGAATTTTCTGAAGTTTATAACTAAGAGTAGAATTGCTGAGAGTTAGGGTCATGTGCCTGTCAAACTTTGCAAAATAATACAGGACCTTTTATTCTGAAGTGGTAGTCCCAATGCACTCACACCAGAAATGTTTACCAAGCCATTTCCAGGGCTTCGCATTTGCACCAGCACTTGCATTTTCAGCGTTCTTAATTTTCACATCCTCGCCAGTGTAAAATAGTATCTCTTTATGGTCTTCATTGGCATCATCCTAGTTACTGTTGAGGTTGAGCACTTTTCATGTTTTGTTTACTTTCTTCCTTGCCATTCCTATTTCCTCCTTTTCTTCTTTGTCCCTTTCCCCACTGGGTTTTCTGTCTTTCCCTTTTTGATTCACAGGGGACCTTTTTTATTTTTTTTTTAAAGATTTTATCCATTTATTCATGAGAGACAGAGACAGAGAGAGACAGAGGGAGAAGCAGGCTTGATGCAGGATTCGATCCCAGGATCCTGGGATCATGACCTGAGCCAAAGATAGATGCTTCACCCCCTGAGCCACTCAGGCACCCAATTCATAGGGGACCTTAAAATATCTTTAATTAAATCCTGTGGTTTAAATGTTGTTCCTAATGTGAATCTACCACCTCCGTGTTCAATGAGATTTCAGTCTGGATCTCTTGGAGAAGAGGCCCCAGTGGCTAGCCAATTCATTGCAGATGTCATTGAAAATTCACAGACAATTCAGGAAGAAGACTTTGGCATTTCTCCAGGAAAACTTTCTTGAGTTTTGTATTGTGATACCATTTGCCTTGACCATGATGGGGAACATCTTGGATGCCCACACATTTGCTTTATTAGCAGCTGTAAAAAATGTATAGTGGAAATCTTGCCATTTGCAACTATGTGGATGGAACTAGATGGTTTTATGCTAATCAAAATAAGTCAGAGAAAGACAATTATCATATGATTTCACTGATATGTGGAATTTAGGAAACAAGGCAGAGGATCATAGGGGAAGAGAGGAAAAAATGAAACAAGACAAAAGAGAGAGAGACAAACCATGAGACTCTTAATCATAGGAAACAAACTGAGGGTTGTTGGAGGGGAAGGAGATGAAGGGATGGGGTAAGTAGCTGATGGACATTGGGGAGGGTGTATGTTGTAATGAGCACTGGGCATTATATAAAACTGATGAATCACAGACCTGTACCCCTGAAACAAATAACACATTATATGTTAATTAATTGAATTTAAATAAAAATTACTAAAAAATAAAAATTAAATATGTACAGCTGCCAGAAGTTACTATAAATGAAGAAACTGGTTTAGCAGCAGTTAATTTAAAGAAGAAAAGTTATTTAAATATTAGAACTCATCAGTTTTTTTGCTTCTTCGTGTCTGGTAACTGCTTGGTTCATACAGTCCTGAAATTTAACTCCAGTCAGCCCACTTCCACCTGGTTTTTATGTGATGGAAATAGATGTATCATTTTTTTTTATTTTTAAAAAAGATTTTATTTATTTATTTACTTTTATTTGATAGACGGAGATCACAAGCACACAGAGGCAGGCAGAGAGGAAGGGAAGCAGGCTCCCTGCTGAGCAGAGAGCCCGATGCGGGGCTCCATCCCAGGACCCTGGGATCATGACCTGAGGGGAAGGCAGAGGCTTTAACCCACTGAACCACCCAGGTGCCCCAGGTGTATCATTTTTTAATTTATCTTTTCACTTTCTTTGTGGCCTCTATAATTATTGTTCTTTGTTACTAGTAGGCATTTTATATAAGGAAGAGATTTCCCCTGTCGAGAGGAGGTAAATTATAGTTCTTTTCCCTGGATCAGAAGGACATGGATCAAGTGCTTAATATTCCCCTTTAATAACTGATTTTTGGGGTAAGGATTTAAGGTAGTTGCTGCCTTCAATGAAAGTGAGGGTTTTTCTGTTTTTCTATCCATTGTTGCATAGTGTCATAGATCCCTGAATTTTTATTAACGTGTTAAATCAAACATAGCAGTAATTCCATTTTTAAAAGGATTTATGTATTTGAGAGAGTGTGTGCACCGTGGGGGAGGGGCGGAGGGAGAGAGAATCTCCAGCAGACCGCCCACTGAGCAGGGACCAGACACAGGGCTTGATCTCATGAACCGGACCCAAAATCAAGAGTCAGAGGCTTAACCAACTGAGCCACCCAAGTGTCCCAGTAATTAGTTAGTGCCAACTATGGGCCAGATGCTGTTCTAAGGGTATAGTGGTTAACACAGCAAAAGAATCTTTGATCTCAAGAAGCTTATTTTGCAAGAATGCTTGTTATATTAGCTATGCATTTTAATGGATATTGTGATCTGGCAATTTTAGATACTGTGAAGGTCTTAAGGTAATCTAGCTATGAATGATGATTTGTAAAATGTAATATCATATTTAGAATGAATATTTGGAAAAAACAGAAAATAGGAAGTCCTGTTAGGAAAGAATTGCAGTATTCCAGGTATGAAGTGGTGAGATGAACAGAAGTGAGAATGGAGAAGAAAAGCTGGATTGCAGGAGTATCTTGAAGGAAGAAATGATAGAATTTTCTAACAGTCTAATAAGAGGGCAAATTAGCTCCAAATCTTCTTCTCTGGAAGACTGAGAGAATGATTACAACACTGACGGAAATAGTGTTAGTTGGTGTGAATGGGTAGACAGATAAAAATAATAGCTTTGGCAGGTATGGACTGTGTCTCTATATTTAACATTTCATGCCCTGCGCTGCATTTGAGAAGAACAATGAAACAGCTATGCAGACACGGCCCAAGGCGACTGAAAATACAGACCTGAAAGAGAGTAAGCGACAAGATTACAGAAGAGGAAAGGGACTAGAGGTGTTTTTTTTTTTGAAACCCTAGAGCCTGGTTTGGTGTTGGCATAAAGCTGACCCTCGGTCCATACTTACCGCATAAATGAACTTAGTCCTCTGCAGCGATGTGAGAGTTGAGCCCGTGGGCACAGAATGGAAAGCGCAGGGTATTTACTTGATAAGATTCAAAAGCAGTTCTTCTTCCCTATGGCCAGCCTCGGAGGAAACAAGTCCGAAGGTACCTTGAGGGAGGGATAATTAGGGTAGGAGCTGGCACTTCAGGAGCTAGTAAGAGAGCGTGTGTGTGTGTGTGTGTGTGTGTGTGTGCGCGGTGCGTGGAACGGATGGGCGAGGCGGGTGCGGGAGTGCATTCTAGATTCAGAACTCCAAAGTGGGAGGCACAGTGTGGCACTCAATTAAAACTGATACTGGCTGTGTTCATCTTGTAGGAGGGCCCGACTGTCTCCACAAATTCAGAGCTGCTCCGCGCAGTCAGCGCGGCTCCTCCCCACGATGCTCCAAGCGGAAATCCCACTTTGCAGGCCACCTGCCAGGCCCGCGCCGCTCTACGGCAGTCAGCGATGGCCGCAAGGAGCCCTGCGCGTGGTGCATGAACAATGAATTCTGGAACACTGGAAACAAATTTAAAACATAAATAAACGTTTAAAAAAATAAATCAAAGGTTGACGGAAGAAAGAAAAGGTTTTGAAGCTAAGACCTGACAGTCCAATGAGGCGGACCGGGAGGACCCTTCCAATTTCCATCCTCAAGGGGGCGGTGATCAAAAGCCACTGCCCGACCGCACACGCCCAAACCCGGCTCCGCTCAAGGGCGCGTCAGATTCATCCCAGGGCCCAGCGTCTCACACTGAGCCTGCGCAGACGGCGCGGCGGAGCGGGCGCATGCGCCTTGAGGCGGCGCTGGCGGAGTCGGCTCTGGGCGGGTCCGGGTCTCCGCAGTGTTTGGGGGCCTGGGCGCGGTGGGAGGAGCCGGCGGCCTCACCGTGGTAACCGCAGCGCCGCCGCCCCGCCTTGCAGGCCTCCGGTCTGTCATCGCCTTTGGGTGTGAGGATCCTGGGGCCGCCGTCCGCGGGCCTCGCTCCGTCCGCTTCCTCAGATTCCGCTCTCCCCCCCACGCTGCCGTCGCCGCCGCCATGCAAGGGGAGGACGCCAGATACCTCAAAAGGTGACCGCGCCCCGGGGCTCGCTCCCACCTCCCGGCTGGGTCCGGCTGCCGTGGGTCGGCTTTGAGGTGTCACCGGGCGAGGCTAGCCGCTTAGAGGCGGGGCGGCCGACGGGGGGCAGCCCCGCGGAGGGAGGGGCGGGGTGCACCGGGCGGAGCGCGAAGGGCCCTCGGGGTGCGGGGATGCCCGCCCCTTACCTGGCTGGGCGGGACCCGCCGCACGGAAGGTGGTTTCCCGGCCGCGTGCAGCGCGCTGGTCGCGGGAGGCGGCGGCAGGGCCGAGTAGACCGCGTGCTGCTCCGCCCCAGGCCCCCGGGGTCTCCGTCCCCCTGCGTCGGGTAAACCCCGGGGAGCCCGGGACCTAGTCTCTGGCGTCTCTGCCGTCTGGCTCCGGTTTGGGCTCCCTGCCCCGGGCCTCCGACACGACGACGGAGAGAGAAGTGGTGGCCTTGACTTGGTGGGAGGCCGGCCGGGTGGTTCCTTCCCGCGCGTTTCGGCGCCGCAGCTGCCCGGCCCGTTCGACTGCCCCGTGCGCGGTGCGGTCCTGACCGCCGAGAGGCTTGCTCGGGAGCTTGTCGGGGAGCGGCCTGCGTACTGTCAGCTTCTCTGTGAAGAAAATCGTATCCGTGGGGATAATTCACTTGACTCCTGTCAAAGATGAGATCAGCCCCGAGGAAGAGGACACCTGGCACTGGGCCCAGAGTTAGCAGCGATCCATGGAAGACAGTCTTAATTAGGACTCTCCATTTTTGGTTAAGTCACTGTTCCTGACAGGCTAACGTACACGGGGAGAATCACGGGTATTTTTTTGGACACAATGTCCTTATTTAAATATGGGGCAAATAGTACCTTATGAGAGAGATGCTGACCCATTATGAAAATACCTTTAAAATTAAAACATGCATGTAATGTAGTGGCAGCATTTCAAGTCATAATATGCCTTTATTGCATATGTTCATCTGGCTCGGCGTGGACTTAATCACCACAGAAAGATCCCTGACCTCTAATCGATTCTTAAAAGGGAGTCCGACAATCTTAAGATCGGCAGCCAGCTGCACTTATACATTGCCTGCCTTTCTCACTGTATATGAATATATCTGAAACTGTCAAATAACCAGGCTTTATCAGTAAAATCTTTATAGCAATATGTAGTCATGACTAGTATTTAGTATTTGTTTCCTCACTTACATTGATAAAGTATCTTGATCGAAAATTTTATGACAGAAGAAAATAAATTATTTCTTCTTCAACTTTATGTTCCAGATTATCCTACACAAAGAGCCACTGATACACTGTCAGCTTCTTTTTGTGTACTACAGGTGTGCCACAAGATAGATTTTTACTAGGATTCTTGTACCTGTATGGACCCTTAGGCATAATTCTCAACCTATTCCTTATTTTTAAAGTCATGTTATCTAGAGTTAGAAAAATAAACCAGTCACTGTGGTGTTTGAAGTAAAATAAGGTCAGAATTTGGAAAGGTTGAAACATATTATCTTCAGTTTTATGTAATTTTGACAGTATAAGTAATAAGTTTGCCCTGTTTGTTGCTGACATACAACCATACAGGCGTGATGGCTTATGATGTCTAGCAAAACCATTTTAATTATTGGTTCTTAGATAATGATTACATATATTCCTTTTGTAATACTTTTACTTTTAGATTTCATTTTCAACAGGAAAGCAACATCTCTTCAATCTAATAGATTCATTCTAATTGTAATTAGTTGATTTCAGGGGTTTCATTGTGGTTATCACTGAGGACTCTCTAATCTCTTTATATTTAAATGGGTAGTAGTTTGTAGAATCGAATCCGGTTTCATTTCTTCTTCTACTACCAGCTTTGATTCAGTAGCACTTAATGAACACTTACAAAATACCTCGTATATGCCTACCATTATTTTGATTACTGGGGGAAATGATTAAATAGGCACAGTTCATGTCCTCAATCAGATGATACACAAACATAGACAATTATTTGTGATTTGGGGATTTTTTAGCCTCCTTTTAAAACTCTCCAATGGCTTTCCATTGCTTTTAGAGTTAGAACACCTGCCTTTTCAGCTTTCTGTCTCTCTGCCTCCCTCCCACCCCCAATAATTTCATACCTGAGCCTTACGGAAATAACTTCTTTTAGATCTCTGTGTTTCATTATTAGGTTCCAAATGCCCTTCTCATTGTCTGGAACTTGCCCTATTATTCACCTAGCTAACTCCTCATTTTTCCTATTTTTGCTTAAATGTCATTTTTTCCAAAAAGTCTTTCCTGAGCTTCCGTTTTCTCATTCCACAATCCACAATCCAGGTCACTAGACCTGGTAGGTACTCATGATACCAAATACCTTGTCTTTACGCACCCTACTCATATCTTGTTATTGTTTGTCTTTCCTCCTGGTCTATAAGCTCCAAAAGGCTCAGGAGCTATGTGTCTTACTTGTCATTGTATCTTCAGCACACAGCGCAGTGCCTGGAACCTAAGTACTCACTAAGTAGTGATTAAATGATGTGAAAATAAAGCTACAAAGAAAAATGGGCCAAATCTTATAGGAATTAGGAGCCATAGTAAACTGTTGAGAATTGTAAAAGCAGTAGGGAACCAGTAGAGAATTTTAAACGTAAATGGCATTCATTCATTCATTCATTCAGTAGTTATCTGAAATTCTACCATGTGACAGTCACTCAGCTGAGTGATTAAAAGTATTGGATGAATGATACATACTTTCTCTGCTTTATGGTGCTTATAATGTAGCAAGGAATACAGACTTCAAATCATATATAATCAGAAGTAATTATTGTATTTATGTTAAGTGCTATAAATATATGATAAGCAAAATCAGTATGGCCTTTGTGTAGAGCTTTTTTACTATACAGTATAATGTTTTCAACATTCATCTATGTTTTAGTATTCATTAGTACTTCATTCCACTTAACGACTGAATGATAATTGATGGTATGGATATAGCACATTTTGACTATCCATTCATCTGTTGATGAACATTTAGATTGTTTCTATTGGCTATTGTGAGTAAAGCTGCTTTGAGCTTTCCTGTACTAGTTTTTGTTTCAATACCTTTTTTCACTCTCTGGATATCCCTAGTTGTTGCAGGGTCATGTACTAATTCTATATTTAACTTATCGAGGAACTACCAAACTGTTTTTCACAGTGACTGCACCATTTTACATTCCCACCAGCAGTGTATGAGAGCTCCAATTTTTCGAATCACCAATAGTTGTTATTTGTTTTTTTTAACTATGGCCATTCAGTGGATGTGAAGTAGTATCTTATGGTTTGCATTTCCCTAGTTACTAGTGACATGGAGTATCTTTTCATGTGCTTCTTGGCCTTTGTCTATCTTCTTTGGAGGAAAGAGTTCTTTATATGTTCTAGACACTAGCCTCTTAGCAGAAAAGTGGTTTGCAAATATTTTGTCCCATTCCATGGTTATTGTTTTCATTCTCTTTGTAGTATCCTTTTGTAAAAGTTTTAAATTTTGATGAAGTCCAATTTAATTTTTTCTTTAGTTTCTTTTGATGCCATTATTTAAGAAATAATTGGCCAAATAGTTAATTTCTGCTTTTGTTTCCCTTGCCTCAGGAGACCTATCTAGAAAAATGTTGCTAAAGCTGATGTCAGAGAAATTATTGGATATCCACACCTAAAGGAATTAAATTAGACCCTTACTTTATACCACATAATTAACTCTAGGATTTTTGTGGTTTCCTATCTCACATTTAGGTCCTTAATCCATTTTGAGTTTACTTTTGTGTATACTGTAAGAGAATGTTCCAGTTTCATTCTTTTGCATGTAGCAAAATAAAAAGCTTCTGCACAGCAAAGGAAAAAACAAGACTAAAAAACACCCTACAGAATCGGAGAACATATTTGCAAACAACGTATCTGAAAAAGGATTAGTATCCAAAATATATAAAGAACTTATACAACTCAACACCAAAAAAACAAATAATTGAATTAAAAAATAGACAGAAGGCATGAACAGACATTCTCCAAAGAAGGTATACAGATGGCCAAAAGACACATGAAAAGATGCTCAACATCACTCATCATCAGGGAAATGCAAATCAAAACTACAATGAGATATCGCTTAACATCTGTCAGAATGGCTAAAATAAAAGTCACAGGCAACAAGTGTTGGCCAGAATGTGGAGAAAAAGGAACCTTCATGCACTGTTTTTGGGAATGCAAACTGATGCAGTCACTGTGGAAGATAGTGTGGAGGTTCCTCAAAAAGTTAAAAATAGAACTACTCTGTGACCTAGTAATTGTACTACTAGGTATTGATAAAAAAAATACAGACACTAATTTAAAAGGATAGATGACCCTGTGTTTATTGCAACATTATTTATAATAACCAAATTATGGAAGCAGCTCCAGCGTCCATCAAAAGATGAATGGATATGGGGCGCCTGGGTGGCTCAGTCAGTTAAGAGGCTGCCTTTGGCTTAGATCATGATCCCAGGGTCCTGGGATTGAGCCCTGCATCAGGCTTCCTGCTCAGTGGGGAGCCTGCTTCTCCCTCCCTCTGCCCGTTGCTCTGCCTACTTGTGCTTTCTCTCTATCTCTCTGTCAAATAAATAAATCTTAAAAAAAAAAAAAGATGATGGACAAAGGGGAAGTGGTGTGTATGTGTACACACACAAAACACACTGAAATATTATTCACCTATCAAAAAGAATGAAATCTTGCCTTTGCAACAACGTGGTTGGATCTGGAGAGACTTATGTTAAAGGGAATAAGTCAGTCAGAGAAAGACAAATACCACATGATTTCTCTCATATGTGGAATTTAAGAAACAACAAATGAATGGAAAAAAGAGAGAGAGACAAACTGAGAAACAAACACTTAAATATAGAGAACAAACTGATGGTTACCAGAGGGGAAGTGGGTGAGGAGATGGGTGGAATAGCTGATGGAATTAAAGAATACACTTAACGATGAGCACTGGGTGATGTACAGAATTGTTGAGTCATTATATTATTGTACCCTGAAACTAACATAACACTGTATATTAACTGTACAGAAATTAAAATGTAAAAATATGAGAAAGAAAAAAGAGAAACCATTGTCACATCCAAGGCCACGAATATTTGCTTCTATTTTTCTTTTCCAATATGGAATCTTTAATTTTTTTCCATACTTCAGTGCTCTGGCTTGAACTTCTAGTACTATGTTGAATATAGGTGGTTGAAAGTGGTCATACTTGTCTTACTCCTATTCTTAAGGGAAAGCTTTTATTCTTTTACCCATTTAGTATAATATTAGCTGTAGGTTTTTCATAAATGCCCTTTGTCATAATGAACTTGAATTTATCATTGGAATTTTCTTGTTTTCCTAATTTATTAAATGCTTTTATTTGAAAAGGTGTTAGGTTTTGTCAAATCCTTTTCTGCATCAATTGGGATAATCATGTACTTTTTTTCTTTATTTTATTAATGTGGTGTATTACACTGATTGGTTTTCATATGTGTAACTTCCTTGCATTCCTAGGATAGAACCTACTTGGTCATGGCTTGTAATCCTTTTAATATGCTGCTGGATACTCTTTGCTAGTATTTTGAGCACTGTTACGTCTATATTCATAAAAGAACTATCCCTTTATAAAGGGTATTTATAAAAGATATTCTATTTTTGTGGTGTCTTTGTCTTACTTTGGTGTCAGATGTACTAGATGTTTTGGTATCAGATGTAATGTTGACCTCATAGAATGAGTTGGGAAGTATTCCTTCCTTACCTAGTTTTTGGAGGAGTTTGAGAAGGATTAATGTTAATTTTTCTTTGCATATTTGATAGAACTCACCAGTGAAGCCGTCTGATCCTGGACTTTTCTTTGTTGAGATGTTTTTAACCACTGATTCAATCTCATTACTTATATAGGTCTATTCAGAATTTCTGTTTCTTTTGAAATCATGAGTTAATTATGTAGTTTGTGTATTTCTAGGAATTTATCCATTTCATCTAGGTTATCTATTGTTGCCTTACAATTATAGTATTCTTTTTATCTGTGTAAGATCACTAGTAGTGTCCTGCTTTAATTTCCAATTCTAGTAATTTGAGTCTTCTCTCTTTTCTTAATTTAACTAGAGATTTGCCAGTTTGGGGGTCCTTCAAAGAAGAAACTTTGGATTTTATTTTCTCTTTTGCTTATCCTCTATTTTTTTTTTAAAGATTTATTTGTTTTAGAGAGAGAGGGAGAGACAGCACGAGGGGAGAAGTAATGGGAGAGGACAAGAGGGAATCTTAGGCAGGCTCCACACTCAGCATGGAGCCCAACACAGGGCTTCTTATGATCCTGAAGTAAGGACCTTAGCTAAAACCAAGAGTTGGACACTTAACTGACTGAGTCACCCAGGCACTCCTCTATTCTCTATTTCTTTTATCCCTCCATCTTACTATTTCCTACCTTCTACAAACTTGGGATTTAGTTTATTCTTTTTCTGGTTCCTTAGGGTGTAAAATCAGGTTATTGATTTGAAATTTGTTTATTGAGCTATAATTGACATATTAGTTTCAGGTGCATATCATAGTGATTTATATATATTCATACATATTGTGAAATGATCACCACAATAAGTCTAGTTAACATCCATTACCATATAGTAATTTTTTGTGTGTGTGACGAGAACTTCTAAGATTTACTCTCATAGCAATTTCCAAGTATACAGTACAACATTACTAACTATAGTCACAATGCTGTACATTATATCCCCAGGACTTATTTTGTACCTTTTGACCACCTTCACCTGTTTTGCCCACCCGCACTCCCTACCTTTGATAGCTACCAATCTATTCTGTGTGTCTGTGAGTTTGAGTTTTTTTGTTCTTAGATTCCACGTAAAAGTGAGATCATACAGAATTTCTCTTTCTCTCTCTGACTTATTTCACATAGCATAATGCCGTCAAAGTCCATCCATGTTGTCACAAATGGCAGTATTTCACACATGTACACACTTACATGCACCCCATTTTCTTCATCCGTTTATCCATCAGTGGACACTTGGGTGGGTTCTGTGTATTAGCTATTGTAAATGATGCTGCAGTGAACATGAGGGTCTGTGTCTTTTTGACTAAGTGTTGTTTGCTTCGGATAAATACTCAGAAGTGGGTTTGCGGGTTCTATGTTCAGTTTCTCGAGAAACCTCTATAGTTTTTCCATAGTGGCTACATTGATTTAAATTCCCACTAACAGTGTATAAGGGTTCCCTTTTCTCCACATCCTTACCAACCCTTGCTATTTCTTTTCTTTTTGATGATAGCCATTCTAACAGGTACAGGTGATACCTCATTGTGGTTTTGATTTGCATTTCACTGATGACTAGAGATTTTGAGCATCTTTTCATGTACCTTTTGGCCATCTGTATGTCTTCTTTGGAAAAACACCTATTCAGATCCTCTGCTAATTTTTTAATCAGATTGGATTCTTTCTTTTTTTTTTTTTTCTGTTGAGCTCTATGAGGTCTTTATATACTTTGGCTATTAACCCATTATCAGATATTTACTGGCAAATACATTCTCACATTTAATAGGTCACCTTTTCGTTTTTGTTTCTTTTAAGCAGAAGATTTTTAGTTTGATTTAGTCCCATTTATTATCTATTTTTATTTTTTGTGCCTTTGCTTTTGGTATCAAATAAAAAAAAATTGCCAAGACCTAGGGCAAGAAGCTTAATGCGTGTATTTTCTTCTAGGAGTTGTATGGTTTTAGGTCTTATATTCAACTCTTTAATCCATTTTGAATTAACTTTTGTATATGGTGTAAGATAATGGTCCAGTTTCATTCTTTTGCATATAGCTATCCAGTTTTCCAAAAACCATTTATTGAAGAGACAATCCTTTCTCTATTGTATATTCCTGGCTCTTTTGTTATTAATTAGTTGGCCATAAATGTGTGGGTTTATATCTGGGCTCTGTATTCTGTTGATATATATGTCTTTTTATGCAAATACCATACAGTTTTGATTACTCTAACTTTGTAATATGAAAATGTGGGGCACGTGAGTGATTCAGTCTGTTAAGCATCTGCCTTGGGCTTAGGTCATGATCCCAGGATCCTGACGTGGAGCCCCATGACAGGCTCTCTGTTCCACAGGGAGTCTGCTTCTCCCTCTCCCTCTGCCACTCCCCCTGCTTGTACTCTCTCTCTGTCTGTCAAATAAATAGATAAAAATTAAAAAAAAAAAGAAAGAAAGAAAGAAAGAAACTTGGTAATATGATGGCTCTGGCTTTGTTGTTCTTTCTCAAGATTGCTTTGGTTATTCAGGGTCTTTTGTAGTTCCATACACATTTTAGGATTATTTGTTCAATTTCTGTGAAAAAATGCCATTGGGATTTTGATCGGGATTGCATTGAATTTGTAGATTTCTTTGGGTGGTATGGACATTTTATTGGTATTAATTTTTTCAGTCCATAAGCACAGAATATTCATTATTTGTATTGTGTTCAGTTTCTTTCATTAGTATCTTACAGTTTTCAATGTAAAGGTCTTTTACCTTCTTGGTTTAACTTATTTCTAGATATGTTATTGTTTTTGTTGTAATTATAAATGGGATTATTTTCTTAATTGCTCTTAAGAGGTTCATCATTAATGAATGGAAATGCAACTGATATTTAATACTGGTTTTTGTAACCTGCAACTTTTCTTGAATTTGTTTATTCTAACAGTTTTTTGTGGAGTCTTTCGAATTTTCTCTATAATAATATCATGTCATCTGAAAATAGTGACAGTTTTACTTCTTGCTTTCAGATTTGGATGCCTGTTATTTCTTTTTCTTGACAAATAACTCTGGATTACACTTCTAGCACTATGTCGAATAGAAGTGAGAGTGGGCATCCTTGCCTTCTTTCTGGTCTTTGAGGAAAAGCTTTTAGCTTTTCACTGTTAAGTATGTTAACTGTGTCTTTATCATATACAGTCTTTATTGTGTTGTGGTACATTACCTGTATATTCATTTTGGTGACAGTTTTTATCATAAATGGATGTTGAATGTTGTCAAATGTTTCTGCATCTATTGGAGATAATCATAGGACTTTTACACTTCATTCTGTTAATGTAGCATATCATATTGATTGATTTGCATTTGTTGAACCATCCTTACATTCCACTTGATCATGGTGTATGATACTTTTAATGTAAACTTGAATTTTGTTTGCTAGCATTTTGTTGAAGATTTCTGCATTTATGTTCCTTAGAGGTATTAGCCTATTATTTTCTTGTGGCTTCTTTGTTTGGTTTTGGGGTCAATGTAATGCTGGCCTCATAAAATTAGCTCATAAATATTCCCTCCTGTTGTATTGTTTGGAAGAGTTTGAGAATGATTGGTATTAATTTTTTGAATGTTTGGTAGCATTAACCAGTGAAGTTGGGTCTGGACTTTTGTTTGTTGGGACATTTTTGATTATTGATCCAATCCCTTACTAGTAATTGGTCTGTTCATATTTTCTGTTTCTTTATGATTCAGTCTTGGGAGGTTGAATGTTTTTTAGGATTTTGCCCACTTCTATGTTCAATTTGCTGGTGTATAATTAATTGTTAAGACTTGTGATCCTTTGTATTTCTGTGTTATCAGTTGTAATGTTTCCTGTTTTGTTTCCGATTTAATTGAGTCCTCTTTTTTTCTTGGTGAATCTAGCTAAAAAGGTTTGTCAACCATCTCGTAGTTTGATTTATCTTTTCTTTTGTTCCTTTCTGCTTCCTTAATGCAGACATTTATCTCTGAACTTCCCTCTTAGAACTGCGTTTGCTGCATCCTTTGATTTGGTATGTTGTATTTCCATTTTCATTTGTCTCAAGGTATTTTTTGAGTTCCCTTTTGTTTTTTTCTTTGACCCATTGATTGTTCAGCGACATGTTGTTTTAGTCTCCACACATTTGTGAATTTTTCTGTTTTCTTCTTTTAATTGATTCTAGTGTTATTATGGTCAGAAAAGATGCTCGATATGTTTCAATCTTTAAATATATTAAAACATGTTTTGTGGCCTAACATATGATCTGTCTTAGAGAAAGTTCCATGTATGCTTGAGAAGCATGTGTATTCTGTTGCTTTTGGATAGACTTTTCTGTTTATGTCTGTTAAGACCATCTGGTCATCTGGTCTAATGTGTCTTTTAAAACCAATGTTTCCTGATTGATTTTTCTGTCTGGAAGATCTATCCATTTATGAAAGTGGGATATTAAACTCCCCTACTACGATTGTATTGCTGTTTATTTCTCCCTTGTATTTGCTAATATTTTCTTTATACATTTAGGTGATTCTATGTTGGGTGCAGAAATATTTACGGATTTTATATCCTCTTGTTGGATTGACCCCATTATTATTATGTAATAACCTTCCTTTTCTCTTTTTATAAACTTAAAAAAAAACATTATTTATTTATTTGAGAGAGTGAGAGAGAGAGCAAGCACGAGTAGGGTTGCAAAGGCAGAGGGAGAGGGAGAAGCAGACTCCCTGCTGAGCAGGGAGCCTGATGTGGGTCTCAGTCCCAGGATCCTGCGATCATGCCCTGAGCCGAAGGCAGATGCTTAACCCACTGAGCACCCAGGCATCCCTTCATTCTTTTTTTCTTTTTCCTTCTCTGATTGGTGAGTTCTGTTTCCCTGTCTTTGAATTCACTGATCCTTTCTTCTGCTTCATCTAGTCTGCTGTTGAATACCCCCTGTTGCATTTTTCAGCTCAGTTATTTTTATTCTTCAGCTCTGTGACTTCTGTTTGGTACTTTCTTATATTCCCTGTCTCTGCTGAAAATTCTCATTTTTTTTGTCCCTTCTTCTGAGCTCAGTAAACATCATAGTGACCATTACTTTGAATTCTTTATCAGGTAGAATGAGCATTTATCTTCATTTCATAAGGTCTTTTTTTATGGTCTTATCTTGTTCTTTTGTTTGGAACGTATTCCTCTGTTTCTTTAATTTTCTTTGAATCTCTGCACCTCATGTAAGAGATGAATCTTGTCATTTAACCCTGCCCTAACTCCTGTTTGTCTGTCAAATCTTTGTGATTATACAAGCAGTCTACTTTACTTCTAGTGATTCTCAGTAGTTGAAGGTGTGCTAAGACCTGTCAGTGTCCTAAAGGGGAGGATTCCGTCAGCATGTAGATTCAGGCCGATTGGAAGCCAGTCAGGCAACAGCTTTTAAAGTATGCCAATATACCTCTTTCAGAGGGAAGACTGGGAGATGGGTGTTTCTACTCCCTCTTTGCTGATCACTAGAGCGATAACCTGTTAAGAACTGTTTCTTTGCTGATATCCCTTTGAAATCATGAACACAAGCCTTGCTGGCCCCCAGAGCCAGGCAATCATGGATCATGCCCTGGGTGGTAGCCACAAAAACCAGAGCACCAGACAAGTATACAAGCTCCTCTGCAGGGGATGCTGGCACTCTGGAGCATAGCAGAAGGAGAATGTGAAGATAACAGCTGCCCTCCCAGGTCCCTGGTAAGGATTACAACCAGCTGTCTGATGTACGTTTATTTAGAAGCCTGTCCTTCAGGCCACAGCTATGAAGATAAGCTAATAGACTTCTTTTACAGATAGACTGGGTACCTCAAACTTCTGCCCTCTGCTGTGCCCTGGGGGTGGTGGTCAGTTAAGAACTCTTTCTGCGTTTGTTACAGTGCTGTGGGACCTGCGTGTATAAGCCCTGATGACCATCAGAGCCAAGTGATCTAGAGGCGACCCCTGGGTGGCGTCTGTAGAAATCAGGGCACCAGTCAGTGGTACATGCTACATGCTCCCTTCTGGGAGATACTGGTTAGCTGGAGCAAAGCAGAGGGACAGTGCAAAGATGGTACCCACTGGCCTCTGTCATTGGAAAGTATTTCATTAGGCCCATACATGTATACTAAATTAGTTGCCTGCTCCACAGGTTAACTTTTTAAGATAAGCAAATAAGTCTGTTTCACAGAAATTCTGGGCACCTGTCATCTGCCTCTGCACTGGGCTCTGGGGTAGGTGAGTCCATACACATAAGCCCTTTAAGAACGGTTTCTCTGTTCGCTATAGCCATGCATCTCATGGACACAAGCCCCGTTGGCTTTCAATGCTAGATATTTTAGGGCTCATCTCCCAGGTGCCGGTCTTCAAAGTTGTGTTAGGTATGGGTTTAAACCCTTCACTCCTCGGGCGGAAGCTCAGGTTTGTGAGTTCTCTCCTGATTGTGGGTCACTGTGGCAGGAATGGGGCTTGTGGTGAGATTGTATCTCAGCATCTCCTTCCCACTTCAATGTGGATTTTTTTT
The DNA here is from genome assembly GCF_963455335.1 of Martes martes. NCBI lineage: Eukaryota > Metazoa > Chordata > Mammalia > Carnivora > Mustelidae > Martes > Martes martes. The sequence goes on from NC_137903.1 coordinate 66,999,772, forward strand.
TTTGTACACTTAATGTGTAGGAGTCATGCAGCTAATTTTTAGGTTTTCTTTCCCAGAGGAAAGTTTTTCATATGTAGCTACAGATTTGATGTGTCTGTGGGAGGATTTTGAGCTCCGAATCATCCTATGCTACCACCTTGAATGGAAACTTGTAATAAGTCCTTTTGATAGCAATAAAGATTAATATTTGTTTTTCTAGAAAATTGATGAATGCATGATGCATTCAATCACAATCAATAATTGTGAGCATTTATTTTCTCTTTTAAGGATCATGATGACATCATCAACTGCATAAAGTCTGGAAACATCAGGATGTACTTCAGAAATTTTTAATTAAGAACATTGTACCCCAGGATGACAGTTACTACATGGAATTATAGAAGGTGTATTTTATATCACTCTGTGAAGCACAGACTTCACATTGACCTAAAAAACAAATTTTCTAAATTAATTTAGCATATTTTAGGTTCTAGTTTCCTTATGCATATAAAAAAATAAAGCAGAGCTGTTATTGATTGAGAAGGCTCCATGAGTTGAAACATTAACAGTTAAAGGACAGCAGTTTTGATAAGTGCCATAAGATGCTTCAAATAGAAAATAATTCTAATAATCAGTTATAATTTTTTTTGTCTCATACATGGGTTCCAGGGAAAGCATTTGGAAGCTCATTCTCTTGATACTTAAACATCTAACATCACTATCAATTCCATGTTAAATTATATTATAAGACACATGGGCACAAAAAATCAAACAAAAACTAGAAAGGAGTGGTGAGATTCTTTGATATGTATGAGTTCTTCGAGAAAGGCAGGATATCAGACCAGAAGACAACAATTATGCTTTTATCTTACCTCTGAATATGTGGAGGACCTACTGTGAAAGTGGTGGTGAGATACTCCTCTTAGGATCTGCACTTACATTTTATCCTTGTGGTTCTCTTCACGGAATTGGATACAGCGGTTATCCCATTCTTTATAGGAAATTCATGAGTGGGATTGCTCTCCATTTCATCAGGAAGCAAATAACTAGTTTACTTTACAATTAAGATAGTTTGTGTAGTGCTTGCTATATATAGTACATCTTTTCTGTTTTTTTAAGCTCTTCTTAGTTCTTTTGTCCTGTGATTTCTATAGCTTTTGATTGCTGCCCTCAACTTATATCCGTTTATCTTACCTTTTGGACTCTGTACCATCCTATTTCGTATATATGTGTTTATCTTACTTCCTAATTATTTTTACTGGCCTGCCTGGTTTCTAACTGCTTTCATTCCTTAACCAGCTTTGCTTGGTACATCTTACCATCAGTTTAGTTTCTGACCACGTACACCCTAGGGTTGTATTTGATTTCCTGCCCTGTCTCTGGGCTGGACTCGTAGTCATGATCCCAATACAGATTCATGTTCTTACCTTTTTTGTTTTCATGAAGAATTCTGATGAAAAGATCGTCTTAAAAATTATGTAGAGAATGTGCATAATAAGCCATTTATTTCTAATGGACGGAAAAGCTTTGAGTTTCTGATTATTAGAATCAGTTTAAGACATTGTTGTATTTATGTTCCTTCTCATCAGGCTGAGATGCCCACTAGCCAGCTGTGAGCACAGTAAGAAATTTATCTTGTTTCTATTGCTTAATCTCTTTGAGTACATCTCCTTTTGTCTAATGTGGCCAGGTGACAGGTGGTGGTTAATTTGTCACTGGTTTACAATAATTAAACATTCACCATATAACTTTAGAAAGGTGGGAGGATGATGTATATAGGAATTTTATATGGGAACTATTAGAGATACTCTAATTTGAGATGCATAACTATAAAACATAATCCATAAATTTTTTTTGTTATTTGAATGTGATTTGAAGAATGACTAGGTACTAAGGCCACAATTTACACAGTTAAGTAAGATGGTACATGATAAATATTGTAGTTTAAATAATTTCTTTCTATCATTCTGTGATACAGTTAATAGGCTAATTGTTAGGCAGATTGATTTCTTTTTAACATAAATTTTGGGGGATGCCTGGGTGACTCAGTAGGTTAAGCCTCCGAATCTTGATCTTGGCTCAGGTCTCCATCTCAGTGTCATTGAGTTCAAGCCCTGCATTGGGCTCAATGCCCAGCATGGAGCCTTACTTAAAAAAAAAATATATATATATATATACGTACATACATACATACATACATACATATATCATAAAATATAATAAAATATGAAATAAAATAAATTTGGGGGCATCTATCTTTGTTTTTGAATTGCTGATTTTTGAGGTTATTCTCTCTAAAACATCTTGTATATTTTATTGACTTGCTTTTATGCATGATTCTTTGTGTAAATGTATTTTTTCCTAGGTATAGCTGTTTATTAAGGTACTTTCTACAAAATCGAGTTATAAGTATAGTACAGAGTTTACAGAGTTGAAGAAAAAGACTATGTCTTGGTCCAAGTCAAGAGAAAATCTAATTTAAATGCATATGTTAGTCTAACCCACATGCTTTTGGAACTAGAAACCAGATAAAAACCATGAACTTTTATGAGTTTTTAATCTATGTCTATTTTTATTTTATATTATAGGAAAGTTAAAGGAGGAAATATTGATGTACATCCATCAGAAAAAGCACTTATTGTTCAGTATGAAGTGGAAGCTACCATTCTTGGAGAAATGGGTGATCCCATGTTGGGAGAACGAAAGGAATGCCAAAAAATGTAAGTTTTCTTCATTTGTGTATGTTTTGAAAGTAGTGAACCTTATACCTGCATAGATGACAGATGGTTATGACATTTTTCTAGATATACTTCATCTTAGTGAAGTGGAGACTATATTACACTATAAATACAGAGTATATTTATTCCAGAGAAGATCAGGTTTACATAAGCATAATGGGAATTTGCTGAAAAGTATCATTTCTAATTTATCCCATTTAGAAAAATCCTAAAAAGAATATAAACTACTACAACTTGCGGGGCACCTGGGTGGCTCAGTGGGTTAAGCCTCTGCCTTCAGCTCAGGTTATGATTTCAGGGTCCTGGGATCGAGCCCTGCATTGAACCCTGCAGCGGGCTCTCTGCTCAGTGGGGAGCCTGCTTCCTCCCCGACTCCGCCTCACTCTCTGCCTACTTGGGATCTCTCTCTCTCTGTCAAATAAGTAAATAAAATCTTAAAAAAAAAAAAAAAAGAATAGGTAAAATCCACCAAAATGCTGGCGAGAATATAGAGCAATAGGAACTCATTCATTGCTAGTGGGAATATAAAATGGTACTGCCACAGTTTGGCAATTTCTTACGAAGCTAGACATAGGCTTAACGTATAATCTAGCAGTTGTGTTCCTAGATATGAACTCAAATGAGTTGAAAACAGTGTCCACACAAAAACTGGCACATGAATGTTTATAGAAAACTTAAAATTGTCAAAAATTGGAAGCCCCCCAGATATCCTTCAACAGGCCAGTGAGTAAACAAATTATGGTGCATTCATATGACCAAGTGTGATTCAGCGCTGAAAAGAAATCTGCTGTCAAGCTATGGAAACACATTTGAGGTACCTTACTGTATTAATGCATATAAGTGAAAGAAGCCAGACTAGAAAAACCACATAGTATGTGATTCCAACTATGTGACATTCTAGAAAAGGCAAAACTAAAGTGGAAAGATTAGAGGCTGTCAGGAGTGTAAGGGATGAAGGAGAGGAGAATAGGCGAAGCACAGGGCATTTTTAGGACAGTAAAACTATTTTGTATGATACTGTAATGGTGGATACATGGCATTAAGCATTTGTCAAAGCTCAGAGAACTAACCAGCACAAAGAGTGAACCCTAATGTAACTGTGAACTTCAGTTAGTGATAATGTTATCAGTATGGGTTCACCAGTTTTAACAAAGGCACTATGTAGTGCCTTCTTAATGTGGGGCTAAAATTATACAAAAATAAAATAGTATATAAGACTTAAAAGGTAGAAATGTAAATAGATTAAAGAAAACTTAAATGGACCAATTATTTCTAGGTTGTTGCAAACATTAGAAGCCACTCTATCAAATTTATGCATTAAAGGAAACTTATTAAAGTCTTTTGGAATTTATTAAAGGCACCTTTATTAGGTGACTTGTAGAGTCCTTGGAGGACCAGATTTGGGGGTGACTGCTTAGCTGGGAATAATGTGTAAACCACGCCGCCGCACTTTCTTCAGGAGACCATCCCTCCATCCCTCTCCAGATAATGACTTCACAGATGCTGAGTGTGAGACGCTTCTTTGGAGATCTCTGTCCTACTGCCTCTAATCTCATACCGTGACGGCTCTTCAAAAATTGGCCATCTTCACCAAAAAGAATTACACAGTGGCTACTTTCTTATGTTTCTCTTTTTTAATATAAGCCTTGCATGGGTGCATCTGCTTGTAAGAGTCTTAAGAGTCTTTTGCCATCAGTTGAGTTTCACCCTGAACCTAATTTTGTCTTCAGGGCTCTCCCTGGTACCACGAATCTGTGTACATCAGCAATTGTTCCACCTGAACAACTGAATCTGAATATACTGATATTGTGTGTTGCCCTCCTTAAAAAAGAAAAAAAAAATGGGGGCATCTGGGTGGCTCAGTGGGTTAAAGCCTCTGCCTTCGGCTCGGGTCATGGTCCCAGGGTCCTGGGATCGAGCCCCGCATCGGGCTCTCTGCTCAGTCGGGAGCCTGCTTCCTCCGCTCTCTCTGCCTGCCTCTCTGCCTACTTGTGATCTCTGTCAAATAAATAAACAAAATCTTAAAAAAAAAAAAATTGTTGTGAGTGTGGTCAAGAAAGTTACCATTTTTGGCAGTATGGATTCTCACATCCAATAATGACTAAAGACTTTATATATATTGCGAGAAAGACTGTTTTAAAACAAGATCCCATGGGGCGCCTGGGTGGCTCAGTGGGTTAAACCTCTGCCTTTGGCTCAGGTCATGATCCCAGGGTACTGGGATCGAGCCCTGCATCGGGGGGGTCTCTGCTCAGCAGGGAACCTGCTTCTTCCTCTCTCTCTGCCTGCCTCTCTGCTCACTTGTGATCTCTGTCTGTCAAATAAAAAAACAAAATCTTTAAAAAAAAATTAGAATTAAAATTAAAAATAAAAAAAATAAAACAAGATCCCTGAATATGTTCTCCTGCCTAGAACAATCACACAGAGATGTTAATGTTCTTTTGTTATCTCATTTGTCCCGTTCAAAGAAATAATTTCTTTGCATTTTTTCTAAGCCTAATTATATCTAATACTTTATTATATTTTACTGAAAGAGTCTGTGTCAAGTCATTTAACTGCTTTATAAACTATTTAAAAGAAGTAGTTTGTAAGTTATCACTTCCTATGATATTACCTGAATTGGTAAATTCTGCTATGCTTACAGCATCCGTCTTAAGAGTCTCAATGCCAACACAGATATAACTTCCCTGGCACGGAAGGTGGTTGAAGAATGTAAACTTATTCATCCCTCAAAGTTAAATGAGGTGGAGCAGCTGTTGTACTATCTACAGAATCGCCGTGACTCATTGTCAGGAAAAGGTATGTAGAATTCCTCACTTTTTAATGCATAACCAGAGTTGTTTGACTATAGTTTGTGCTTTTGATTTTTGAATGGTGGGTGTTTTTTTGTTATTATTGCTTTATTTTGTTTTGCCAGTGCTATAAATAAGTAAGTAAATGAAAGAATAAGCCTATTAGTTTCCTGCACACGAGGCTCTGTGCAGGACGCTTTCACACAAAATGATCTGTTTCTGTTTCACACTGTGCTACATGTGCATTTTTAGGTATGTGTAAGCATGTGCTGAGATAGGGAATGGAAAGCAAATGTCTGTAATACTGATTCTAGAATAATAAAAGGAGAGAATTTGGGGCAGAAAAACCTGTTTATTCCAACTAGATTTATGTTTTCTAAATTTCTTCTTGACAGTTTATAATTTGAATGGGTTACTCAGGTATTTAAATGTTAAAATATGTGTTATATATTTTAGATAATCCTAAAGATACAAGTTTTATAACTCTTTCTTAGGAAAATACTGCTTTTTCATTCTTAATGTCTTCCTTGTTGACATTCTCCTATCTTTAGTTTCCTCATAAAGAAACAAACCATTAAAATATTAGAGCTAAGCAATTGATCATTTTTAGAAGACATCAAATAATGTAAACCAAAAATGAAATAAAATAAAAATACAGACTTTTCAGTGGAGAGCCATTTTAGATTATTGAATGCACATTCTGCTTCATAGTACTGATTAAAGTTTACATGTATTTCTTTCACCATTGTGAGTTCTAAAATATTGTGTCTTTGAAATAATTTATAAATGCTAAAGATTATACTAAGTAGAAAAAAGTAAGAGAAAATTTGGACATTTTTCAAATTATTCAGTCTTTTCTCTCTGTCCACAGCAAATAAAATGTCCTGTGTCTAATACATACTTTTATTAGTTAACCATGAATATAATATCTGTGATCGGTATATATTTTCAAATGAATTAAGTGATTATAAATTTATTTAAAAGCAAAAATAAGCAGTTGGAACTTGATTGCATCCAACTACATCACTGGCGTTCAATGTATAGTTGTTAATTATTCATAATAAGTGCTATAAGGAAAATACTATCAAGAAGAATTTTTATTAAATGTTTCATTATAGAATAATCTGGTTAAGATATTTTTAAATGAGGGAGATAACTTCTTCGATAAGTTAAATAAATTCAAAGTGAGCAAAGGAAATACTGTGCTCTAGTAAGATGTATGTGTACTTATTTTGAATTGTACAGTATAGTTAAAATCGATCTTTCATAATGCCTAATTAATATAATCCTGAATGCATTTATATTAAAGTAACTTCACTAATAAAACCCTTTAACCGAGTTTCAAGGTAAATTAATCTTCTCATCTTCTTCCCCCCAAATTAAAGGAATATGAGGAAATTTTTATGTCAGTATACATGGATAAATCCATCCAAATCAGTCTGTTTATGTAGATATTAATGTTTGAAGACATATATAAATTACTGTTAGTATGTTAAATATACACTTATTTTTAAAAAAGATTCCATTTCTCTTTTTTAACTTTTTTACATGGTATTCACTATTTCAGAGCCAAAAACCTTGCACACTAAAAGTGATTGAAACAAAACAGTAATACTTATTTATGTGGTTCATTACCCTAAGTTATTTTTTTTATTTCAGTTTTTATATTAGTCAACCCATTAATGTACCTTTGCCTTATTGATTTTCCTCCTCCCACCTTAAATGTGAATTAGGAAGGGATTATTTTGCTTGCTGTTGGCAAGTCTGGCTATTTACATACCCAAAAAGTTAATGTGGAAGAAAATGAAGTTATGACTTTGGGATCATTTATAGATTTTATTCATTTATATCCTTGGTATCCTCATTAGAACAGCTGGATTTAGATGAACATTTTTTATTTTTTTATCTCTTGGAAAAAAAATTCCATGAACTATTCAATTTTAAGATCCCCAGCTCATCCATAATTAAACTCAGCTGCTGAAAATAAAAATTACCCAGAAACTCTAAAACCCAGTTCTTCTCATTAAAAACAAAATCTTTTTACAGAAAAAAAGGAAAAATCAAGCAAGCCTAAAGATCCACCACCTTTTGAAGGAATGGAGGTAAGACTATGTTCTGATCTGCTAGAGAACTGATTGATTGTAAGGTTGTTGCCTTTTCCTATCAATAATTCATACAGTAACAGTAAATAGGTATGGAAATTTTAAAAATTACTCAACTTAGAAGTACCTGGAAGACGTAGATATTTAGTATTTCATACAGGCAAAAGTAGTGTTATGTTTTTTAGACATAATTTATTTTGGTAAGTTTTGAAATGTTTTAAATACTATTGCCTTATGTTTTGAAATATTATTTAACCTATTGAGTAGATACAAATTATTTTGCATTAAAGTTGAGATACTTTATATTAATAGGCCAGTTTTAGAGTTTATATACTTCCCATTTTCGTGTGGTTTATAAATACTTTTGTATTGGAGTCCTAGTGCCCAAAGGTCTAACTTTCCCCTCTACAAGAGGATGGCTACTATGAGTCCTTTGAAAACTTATCTGTTATTAAAAGGGCAATATATTGACCACAAAGTATGATTCTTTTAACAGTGGCTTTGTTAAATATTGTTCTTTTGGAGTAATTCCTCTTCCTTTCTTTCAGATTGATGAAGTTGCTAACATTAATGATATGGATGAATACATTGAGTTATTATATGAAGATATTCCTGACAAAGTTCGGGGTTCTGCTTTGATCCTGCAGCTTGCTCGAAATCCTGATAACTTGGAAGAACTACTACTGAATGGTGATTTATATCTATAAATATTAAAAATAGAAAAATTGTTGTATAATATGGTTTTTAAGTCTGTCATAGTAGAGGAGAAAGCTATAATTATACCAAAGGTAGGAATGCATTTGTTTCCCAGACCCTTTTATGAAAAATTTTTTACTTAAGAGCATAACATTTAAATATTCTCTGAAGAATTCAGAAATCATTAAATTTAAACAACAAAAATAAAGCATTAATGATACTGTATCTTCTCGTTCTTCTGCTCTGGAAGACTTTTATCCTTTTGCTTAGGATACAATATCATACTTCTGACATTTACACACATATGTATATGCTTTTATTAAATTGGTTAGAGTTCCAAAATTAGTTTTCTTCCTGTACCACAGCAAAAATATATATTAATCTTTATAAATTTATTTAGATTGTATTTGGTGCTCTCCTTTCATTAGATGTGCTAGGCAATAAAGAAAAAGGAGATATGATGCTCTTAAAATCTTTTTTCTCGGTAATACCATTATTGAATTACTTTAAATACATGGTTTTCTGACTATACTTCTGCCAAAAAAAAAGTCTGGAAGATGTCCTAATTCTCTGATTTTCCAACACGTGACAGAGGAAACCTTTTTCTCTATTTTCATGCTTCTCTTATGGAGGCCATACAGTACACACCTGTACTTTATAACTTGGAGAATGTGTACAAAGAACTTTCTAGGAAGTCCTAGGTTGTTACCAATATGCCAAGCAGGAAATCTGTACATTTTAAGTATTTTTAAAATTATGCAATTCATATATTTTATATATATATTATATATATAATTATGTTATGTTGATCACCATTCAGTACGTCATTAGTTTTTGATGCACTGATCCAAGATTCATTGTTTACATGTAACACCCAGTTCTTCATGCTTTAAGTACCCTCCTTAGTACAACTCATATTTTTTTTTATTTTAATTTTTTTTAACATTTAATGTATTATTAGCCCCAGGGGTACAGGGCTGTGAACTGCCAGGTTTACACACTTCACAGCACTCACCATAGCACTTATCCTCACCAATATCCATCACCCAACCACCCTCTCCATGCCCCCCTCCCCCCACCAACCTTTAGTTTGTTTTGTGAGATTAAGAGTCTCTTATGGTTTGTCTCCCTCTCGATCCCATCTTGTTTCATTTTTTCCTTCCCTACCCCTAAACCCCCCACTTTGCCTCTCAAATTCCTCATATGAGGGAGATCATATGATAATTGTCTTTCTCTGATTGACATATTTTGCTCAGCATAATACCCTCTAGTTCCATCCACGTTGTCGCAAATGGCAAGATTTCATTTCTCTTGGAGGCTGCATAGTATTCCATTGTATATATATACCACATCTTTATCCATTCATCTGTTGATGGACATCTAGGTTCTTTCCATAGTTTGGCTATTGTGGACATTGCTGCCGTAAACATTCAGGTGCACATGCCCCTTCGGATCACTACATTTGTATCTTCAGGGAAAATACCCAGTAGTGTGATTGCTGGGTCGTAGGGTAACTCTGTTTTGAACTTTTTCAGGAACCTCCCTGCTGATTTCCAGAGTGACTGTACCAGTTTGCATTCCCACCAACAGTGTAGGAGGGTTCCCCTTTCTCCGCATCCTCGCCAGCATCTGTTATTTCCTGACTTGTTAATTTTAGCCATTCTGACTGGTGTGAGGTGATATCTCATTGTGGTTTTGATTTGTATTTCCCTGATGCCGAGTGATGTGGAGCACTTTTTCATGTGTCTGTTGGCCATCTGGATGTCTTCTTTGCAGAAATGTCTTTTCATGTCCTCTGCCCATTTCTTGATTGGATTATTTGTTCTTTGGGTGTTGAGTTTGCTAAGTTCTTTATAGATTTTGGATACTAGCCCTTTATCTGATAAGTCATTTGCAAACATCTTCTCCCATTCTGTCAGTTGTCTTTTGGTTTTGTTGACTGTTTTCTTTGCTGTGCAAAAGCTTTTGATCTTGATGAAGTCCCAATAGTTCATTTTTGCCCTTGCTTCCCTTGCCTTTGGCAAAGTTTCTAGGAAGAAGTTGCTGCGGCTGAGGTCGAAGAGGTTGCTGCCTATGTTCTCCTCAAGGATTTTGATGGATTCCTTTCTCACATTGAGGTCTTTCATCCATTTGGAGTCTATTTTTGTGTGTGGTGTAAGGAAATGGCCCAGTTTCATTTTTTTGCATGTGGCTGTCCAATTTTCCCAACACCATTTGTTGAAGAGACTGTCTTTTTTCCATTGGACATTTTTTTCTGCCTTGTCAAAGATTAGTTGACCGTAGAGTTGAGGGTCCATTTCTGGGCTCTCTGTTCTGTTCCATTGATCTGTGTGTCTGTTTTTGTGCCAGTACCATACTGTCTTGATCATGACAGCTTTGTAATAGAGCTTGAATTCTCTGGAATTGTGATGCCACCAACTTTGGCTTTCTTTTTCAACATTCCTCTGGCTATTTGAGGTCTTTTCTGGTTCCGTATAAATTTTAGGATTATTTGTTCCATTTCTTTGAAAATAATTGATGGTATTTTCATAGGGATTGCATTAAACGTGTAGATTGCTTTAGGTAGCATAGACATTTCCACAGTATCTTCCAATGGATCTTCCAATCCATGAGCATGGAACATTTTTCCATTTCTTTGTGTCTTCCTCAATTTCTTTCATGAGTACTTTATCGTTTTCTGAGTACAGATTCTTTGCCTGTTTGGTTAGGTTTTTTCCTAGGTGTCTTATGGTTTTGGGTACAGTTGTAGATGGGATTGACTCCTTAATTTCTCTTTCTTCTGTCTTGCTGTTGGTGTAGAGAAATGCAGCTGATTTCTGTGCATTGATTTTATATCCTGACACTTTACTGAATTCCTGTACAAGTTCTAGCAGATTTGAAGTGGAGTCTTTTGGGTTTTCCACATAAAGTATCATATCATCTGTAAAGAGTGATAGTTTGACTTTTTTGCCAATTTGGATGCCTTCCATTTCTTTTTGTTGTCTGATTGCTGAGGCTAGGACATCTAATACTATGCTGAATAGCAGTAGTGATAGTGGACATCCCTGCTGTGTTCCTGACCTTAGGGGAAAAGCTGTCAGTTTTTCTCCATTGAGAATGATATTCGCTGTGGGTTTTTCATAGATGGCTTTGATGATATTGAGGTATGTACCCTCTGTCCCTACACTTTGAAGAGTTTTGATCAGGAAGGGATGCAGTACTTTGTCAAATGCTTTTTCAACATCTATTGAGAGTATCATATGGTTCTTGTTCTTTCTTTTATTAATGTATTGTATCACATTGATTGATTTGCAGATGTTGAACCAACCTTGCAGCCCTGGAATAAATCCCACTTGGTCGTGGTAAATAATCCTTTTAATGTATTGTTGGATCCTATTGGCTAGTATTTCAGTGAGAATTTTCGCATTTGTGTTGATCGAGGATATTGGTCTGTAATTCTCTTTTTTGATGGGATCTTTGTCTGGTTTGGGGACCAGTGTAATGCTGGCCTCATAAAATGAGTTTGGAAGTTTTCCTTCCATTTCTATTTTTTGGGAACAGTTTCATGAGAATAGGAATTAATTCTTCTTTAAATGCTTGGTAGAATTCCCCTGGGAAGCGATCCGGCCCCGGGCTTTTGTTTGTTGGGAGATTTTTTTTTTTTTTTAAAAGATTGCATTTATTTATTTGAGAGAGAAAGAGAGTGAGAGAGAGCATGAGAGGTGAGAAGGTTAAAGGGAGAAGCGGGCTACCCATGGAGCTGGGAGCCCGATGCGGGACTCGATCCCGAGATTCCAGGATCATGACCTGAGCCGAAGGCAGTTGCTTAACCAACTGAGCCACCCAGGTGCCCTGTTGGGAGATTTTTGATGGCTGCTTCAATCTCCTTACTGGTTATGGGTCTGTTCAGGTTTTCTATTTCTTACAGGTTCAGTTGTGGTAGTTTATACATCTCTAGGAATGCATCCATTTCTTCCAGATTGTCAAATTTGCTGGCGTACAGTTGCTCATAATATGTCCTTATAATTGTTAGTATTTCTTTGGTGTTGGTTGTGATCTCTCCTCTTTCATTCATGATTTTATTTATTTGGGTCCTTTCTATTTTCTTTTTGATAAGTCTGGCCAGGGGTTTATCAATCTTATTAATTCTTTCAAAGAACCAGCTCCTAGTTTCATTGATTTGTTCTACTGTTCTTTTGGTTTCTGTTTCATTGATTTCTGCTCTGATCTTTATTATTTCTCTTCTCCTGCTGGGTTTAGGCTTTCTTTGCTGTTCTTTCTCCAGCTCCTTTAGATGTAGGGTTAGGTTGTGTATTTGAGACCTTTCTTGTTTCTTGAGAAAGGCTTGTATGGCTAGATATTTTCCTCTCAGGACTGCCTTTGCTATGTCCCACAGATTTTGAACAGTTATGTTTTCATTGTAATTTGTTTCCATGAATTTTTTCAATTCTTCTTTAATTTCCTGGTTGACCCATTCATTCTTCAGTAGGATGCTCTTTAGCCTCCATGTATTTGGGTTCTTTCCAAATTTCCCCTTGTGACTGAGTTCTAGCTTCAGAGCATTGTGGTCTGCAAATATGTAGGGAATGATCCCAGTCTTTTGGTACTGGTTGAGACCTGATTTGTGACCCAGGATGTGATCTATTCTGGAGAATGTTCCATGTGCACTAGAGAAGAATGTATATTCTGTTGATTTGGGATGGAATGTTCTGAATATATCTGTGATGTCCGTCTGGTCCCAACTCATATATTTTTTAAAAAGAATTAGAATATTACACATGAACCCCTGTTGACCATTACTCTATAATCTGAGTTTGGAGTGTGTTCATTCTTCTAGATCTTTTTCATATATGCTTTTATATATATATATATATATATATATATATATATATACACACACACACACACACACACACCACACACATATATATACATATATATATGAATTTTTTATATAGTATTTTGTAAAAATTTATATTAATAATATCATACTACTTTTTGTTAATTTTTTCTCTTATAGTAATGTTTTGAGATTACATGCAGATGGATATATATATATAATATAATAACTTTTTAGAAAGATTTTATTTATTTATTTGAGAGAGAGAAATAGCAAGAGAGAGCACAAGCAGAGAGGAGAGGGAGAAGCAAGCTCCCCACTGAGCAGGGACCCTGATGTGGGACTCAATCCCAGGACTCTAGGATCATGACCTGAGCCAGAAGCAGACCCTTAACCGCCTGAGCCACCCAGGTGCCCTGTAATCTAATTAGTTTTTAAACTATGTTTGATTATTGCTTTTTATGAAGCCATCCCATTTAGCCATTTAGCTATATGGAAACATTTATATTGTTTTATATTGTTTCCAAATTTTTCTGTGGAAATATTGCTTCAGTGAACATCTTTGTACATCTCTTCTTCCTCATCCTCTCCTTATCCTGCTTCTCTTTCTTTTCCTTCTTCTTCTTCTTCTTCTTCTCCTCCTCCTCCTCTTCCACTTCCTCCTCCTCCTACTTCTTCTCCTCCTCCTTCTTCTTTCAGACATAAAGCCATCTATTTAAAGCACGGATCCGGGGTGCCTGGGTGGCTCGGTGGTTTAAAGCCTCTGCCTTCAACTCAGGTCATGATCTCCGGGGCCAGGGAGTGAGCCCCACATGGGGCTCTCTGCTCAGCGGGGAGCCTGCTTTCCCCTCTTCCTCTGCCTGCCTCTCTGCCTACTTGTGATAGCTCTCTCTTTCTCTCTGTCAAATAAATAAATAAAATCTTTATATTTATATTTATTATATTTATATATTATATATATTTATATATATTATTATATTTATATATATTTGTATATATATAAATATATAAATATATTTATATTTATATTTATATATTTATATTTATAAATAAATAAAATCTTTAAAGAAAAATAAAGCATGGATCCAGGATATTTACTGACACTTGTGTTCCTGTAGCAGGGACCAGAATCCTATTGCATTTAAACTGAACAGAAGCTGGGGCTAAAAGAATAAGAAAGTAGGATTTTTTGTTTGTTTTTATGTCTGAACCACAGATTTTGTGTTTATTTTTCTTCCGAGTCAATTCCATGAATCCCATAGCCTATTTAATTTATTGAGTTTATTTTTTTCAATTAATTAACATGTAGTATATTACTTGTTTCAGAGATACAGGTCTGTGATTCATTAGTCTTATACAATACCCAGTGCTCATTACAACACATACCCTCCCCAGTGTCTATCACCCAGTTACCCCATTTTCCCACCCCCATCCCCTGCAGCAATCCTCAGTTTGTTTCCCAAGAGTAAGAGTCTCTTATGGTTTGTCTTCCTCCCTGGTTTCATCACAAGCAAGGGGTTCTTTAAGGTGTGTACACAGAAACAGAGGTCATACAGAAATACAGGTCATAATGTTTTAAGGTATTTTGCCAAACTGCCTTCCAAAATGGTTGTGCTGCTCTGTCCCCAGACCAGTAGAATGTGAAAGTAATCAAACTTTAAATTTTTTTACATTGTGTTATGGTAATGAACAAATTCTCTTTGTTTTAAGTTGCATTTGCCTGATTTCTAATGAAATTTGCTTTTTTCCTCATGTCACTAGACTTTTGGAATTTCTACCCTGTGAAGTCTGTATTCCTGTCTAAAGTATTCGTGTGTGTGTTGTGTGTGTGTGTGACTATACATATATTCATATTTCTATTTCTATAAATATATCCTTTTTACATAAATAATTTAGTATATAAATTTATATCGTATATATCCTTTTTCTTTTATGTGCTTAGAAATAGTTTCTCTCAATTTGTTGTCTCTTTTTTTATATCATATATTTTTCCATCTGTTTACTTTCACCCTATTTGTGCCTTTGAATCTAAAATGTTTGTATTGTAGAAAGTATATAGTTGGATTAAGGTTTTTTTTTATTCTGCCAGTCTCTCCCTTTTGATTAGAGTGTTTTCTCTGTTTACCATTAATGTAATTATTCATAAAGTGAACTTGTTATTTAATACTTTGTATTTGTTTTCTGTATCTTTTATCATTTTTGTCTCTATAACCCCTTATTACTGCCTTCTTTCATGTAAAATGGGTATTTTTTAGTATATCATTTTAATCCTTTTGCTGTTCTTTTATTATGTTTTCCTGAATTCTCTTCTGAGTGTTTGCCCTAGAATTACAGTTACCATCTTAAATTAAAATAATCTAGTTCAAATTAGTAGTAATTTAACTTGAATAGTATGTAAAAACTTTGCTCCAATATACCTGTATTCCCTCTCCACTCCTTTGTACTATTATAGTAATACAAGGTACATCATTACGCATTATTTGCCTATCAGCACAGTAATATAATTATTAATGTATGAGTTTTTTAATCAGATAGAAGAGTACAATCAGAAATATGTTTATACTGCCTTTTTATTTATATAGTTTTCTTTACCAGTGCTCTTTATTACTTTGTGTGGATTTAAGTTCTTCTCTGGTATTTTTTCATTTAAGCCTGAAGGATTCCCTTTAGTATTTCTCATAGGGAAGGTTTAATATCAGCAAATTATTTAAATTTTTGTTTACCTAGGAATAGGAATGACTTAATTTTTCCTTGGTGTTTGAATGGTAGTTTTGCTGGATGTGGAATTCTTGTTTGACTGTCTTTTTCTTTTAGTACTTTGACTATACCACCCCATTGGTTTCATGTCGCCACGGTTTCTGATATGAAATTGGCTGTTAATCTTATTAAGGATCCTGTGTAACTATTGAGCTGCTTTCTTCTTGCTGCTTTCAACATTTTCTTTGCCTTTGGCTTTTACCAGTGTGATGATGATGATGTGTTTAGGTTTTTTTAGTTTGTCTTGCTTGGAGTTCATGAAACTCCTTGGATCTGCAGATTCATGTTTTTCATCAATCTTGGGAAATTTTGAGCATTATTTTGTTAAATATTCATTTAGCTCCTTTCTCTCTCTCCTTTCCTTTTGGGACTCCATGTTAGTATGATTGTTTGGTGCCCTATATGTCTTTGAGGCTCTATTTATTTTTCATTATTTTTTCTTTCAGTTTCTTAGACTGGATAATCTTAATTGGCCTGCCTTTTAATTTGTCAATTCTTTCTTTTTCTAGTTCACATCTGCTGTTAAGACCTTCTGACAAACTTTTCATTTCAGATGTTGTACTTTATAACTCCAGAATTTTCATTTGGTTCATATTTTGTGATTTGTATCTCCTTATTGATATTATTTGTTTGATGAAACATCATTCTCCTACCTTCCCATACTTTTCTTTAAATCTTTCGATAGTCTTCTTTAGTTCATTGAATATATTTACAATAGCTAGTTTAAAGTCTGTCTCATAAATGCAACATCCAAGCTTCCTCATGGACAATTCCTATTGACTCCAGTGTTTACTGAGTACAGGACATAGCATCCTGTTTTCTCACATGTCTTTTAGTTTTTATTGTTGTTGAAATACTTTGGGGCACTCCCTCTAGAGCTTGTTATATTTACTGTTGGTTTAATGAGTTTCTTGGGTTAATTCTGAAAAGTCTGTATTCTTTGTGCTGTCACTGGAGCTTTCTAGCTCAGTTAGTTTAGTGTTAACTAATGATTGGATAGAGGTTTTTATTTATTTATTTATTTTTTAGATATTTATTCATTTGACAGACAGAGATCACAAGTAGGCAGAGAGGCAGGCAGAGAGAGAGGAGGAAGCAGGCTCCCTGTGGAGCAGAGAGCCCGATGTGGGGCTCAATCCCAGGACCCTGGGATCATGACCTGAGCCACAGGCAGAGGCTTTAACCCACTGGGCCACCCAGGAACCCCTGGATAGAGGTTTTTTTAAATGCCTGGCCCTAAGTGTCCCAACCTCTACTGAGGGGCTGTGTCTATGTGTCTGTTGGAGCATGTCTTCAGTATTTAAGCAGATAGTTTACAAGACTTTAGCCTTTACTTTTTTTAAAACTTTTTTTTTTACTTATTTAGTTGATATCTACACCCAGGGTGGGGCTCGAACTCATGACCCTGAGATCAAGAGTCTCATGCTGTACTGATGGAGCCTGCCACGAACTCCCGAGGCCTTAGTGTTTAATTCCTGCTTGTCCATTGCCTCAGGGTTGGCAAGAGATGGGAGAGTAGGTCTTTCTTAGGTCTTTCCCAGGTATCAGCACATTCCTGCACATGTATATGGCCTTCTAGTTTCCCAGGAATTTATTGGGGCTTTTCAAAGAACTTGTGAAAAACAATCTGAGGGTTTTGAAGGGGTGGGAGGGTGGGAGGTTGGGGGAGCCAGGTGGTGGGTATTAAGGAGCGCACGTATTGCATGGAGCACTGGGTTTGGTGCAAAAACAATGAATTCTGTTATGCTGAAAAGAAATAAAAAAACAAAACAACAACAACAAAAAAACAAAGACCTTGTGAATATCTCATTCCTCGGGTTTTTCCTTTTAAGGTGTTTTGGTCAGACTCTTGTTAACCCCAACTGGCAAGGCTACAACATGCAGTTACAATGTTGCCATCAGTGGTTTTCCACAAATGCCCTGGGTATAAACCTGTACAAAGCAATTTCTGAGTCAGGTGGAATAAATGCAAACCCTGAGAATGGAGCTTTCCAGCAAATATCCAGATAGGTCACATAGTGACAGCTCACTGGAGTAGGGGTTTTCAGGAGTGCCAAATTGTTCTGCCTCTTCCAGTTGCTGCTATGGTGCTCTTTTTCACAGATATTAAAATTGCAGTGCTGTTGGTTTTCAAGGCTTCCACAAAGTTACACAGAGGGGATAGAATTAGGGCAAGTTGAAACAGAATTTTTACTGCTCTTACTAAGGTTCAGCCATATTTAACTTGCAAAATGTAGTTAATTTCCAGGGTTCTAAAAAAAGTTAATGGCACTTTTTACCAGTGTTTTAATTCACTTGTGGAGGAGTGGATTTTTAGAGGTCTTTACGTTGGTTGTTTCAGAAATGTTTGGTTCTGGAATTCATTTTTGTTGAAAGTGAGGTAGAGGTATAAGTTTTTTGAATGTTCAATGACCAGTTATTCCAACCTACTTAGTGAATAACTCCTTCTTCCTCCAAAGATTTGAAATGCCTTTTCTGTTAAATGCCTGGCATTCTGTTATGCAATAGATACTTTTTGAAAGCTTATTCTGTGCCATGTACTGTTCTGATACTTTCATAGGTACGTTTTAATGCTTTCTTTTCTTTTCTATTGATCTATTTGATAATGTGCATGTGATATTTTGTTTTGTATTTTGAATAGAGTTTTAGAATAGGTAGAAGTGTTCCAATTTATTGATTTTTTAAAAATAGGTATTACTGGTCTTGTACATTTTTTAATATATTATTTTGAGATTTTTGAGATTACTTTATCTTATGCTCTAAAAATTATAATGGAATTTTAATTATAATTAAAGGGAAGGCAGAACACCTTTACCTGTCTCTCTAGATTGCTTGCTCCATCAGACCCCCTTTATGAAGTTCTAATGCAGTTTCTGCTTATAGGAGATGCTATCAAGTGGTGAACTGCCAGTTCCCTGGATGTATTAGCTCCC
Organism: Martes martes; assembly: GCF_963455335.1. Taxonomy (NCBI): domain Eukaryota; kingdom Metazoa; phylum Chordata; class Mammalia; order Carnivora; family Mustelidae; genus Martes; species Martes martes. The sequence continues at coordinate 67,018,588 of NC_137903.1, forward strand.
CACTTTGGAGAGCTTTCAGCACCGTGGACAGCACCCCCTGCTGCCCATTCTACATGCTCTGTTCCCACTTGGTGCTCTTGGCTCCAGTGTTCTGGACCTGTTACCCTGGGGAGGAGTGGGGGGCAGTGTGTAAGGGAAAGGCAGGTTATTCTGTGGTCCTTAGCCAATTTTGGCCCGTGACTGGCCCTGCCCCACCACCGCGGTGAGAATCTCTCCCCAGAGCTGGTTTCTTTGCATCTCTCAGTTCAAGACCTCAGTGACAGTGAGTAGGGTGAGGAGTGCCAGGAGCACACAAGAGCCCTCCTATTTCAGGCTTCACTGCATCTCTCCTTTGCCTTCCCTTCTAGTCATCTGGCAACTTCTACCTTACTTTTCAATCATAATATAAAATGCATATTTATTTTAAAAAATCCCTATGTAAATGGGTCCACACAGTTCAAGCCAGTGTGTTCAAGGGCCAACTGTATATTCTAATACTGTTTCCCCTGGATTATAGTGGTGAAATAGTAATACTGGATAAATAGAGTTAACTAGATTCTTTATTAAGTAAAACTTTGTGGAGCCTTTACATGTTAATATATATTGCCTACCTATTTACTTCACTCCAGAAGTTTTGTTCAGATCATATGGTATACTCTGCATTGTGAATATAAATAACATTATGAAATTATAGGATGTTTTCTAGTTTGAAAAATGCCTCACAAAGTAGATTAATGATACTTGTTTCATAATCTGAATGGCCACAGAGCACAAATAAGTTGAACACTTTCATTACCATAACAAATACCAATAACTCAGTCCATGAAGTACAGTAGATTCTGAGTGCCCATTATAGAAAGTTGAATTATGATCTCTGTATAACACACAGATATTTCCTTTAATGCTTTAATATTTTAAGATTTGGTAAGCCATATAACAATTCTAATTTGAAACTGGTCTCATTGCTTTATGTTTACTTAGTATATGGTAATTCTCATTAATCAGTTCATTAAGTTTTTCCCCTTATAAAGATAAAAATCTAGCAGAGATGTTTATTCTACCCTGAAGCTAATTTTGTGGAAAAGATTTGTTTTATTTACGTCTGTTGGCATTAATTTAACATAATACTAAAATAGATTTATTTTTGTGTGTATAAGCTTTAGCTGATTATTAATTTGCTTCAGTGGAGCTCGTGTTAGCCTGCTAAATTGCTCATTTTTTCTTTTAGGCTCATTCTAGTTTTTTCCTTCTGAACAAACACATTAAATCAGATGTAAAAAAAACAAACAAAAAATGTCACTGCAGTAGCAAGATTATAAATGGAAATACAAACAAGAAAGAAATGGTCTTTTTGTTATTTTGTCACCCATGATGTCCTTATTATGATACTTTATCTAAATCATAGATATGGGTTTCTAAGTAAAAGTTGTATTTCAGTTTTAAAAACAGCTTTCTGTGTTGGGAAGAAGCATCCTCCATTTTTGTCCTAGTTCTATCTTAGCTTTGTTATTTATTAATAAGTAGACATTTAAAACCAATCACCCTTTATACCACAGGCAAGGTGATTGATCATTTTTGCATGTTCCTTTTTTCTTTAGAAACTGCCCTTGGTGCATTAGCAAGAGTCCTAAGAGAAGACTGGAAACAAAGTGTTGAGTTAGCTACAAATATAATTTACATCTTTTTTTGCTTTTCCAGGTAAGTATGAAAATAAGGAAATAAAAGTAGAAGTCTATCTGTGTTTCACTCTGTCAGTGGTTTGGATTGTGGATTATGGGTTTGCTCAGTCTTCCTGTGTGTCTGCCCATGCCCTGCCTCTGAACTCTTACTCTGTTTCCCTTTCTCTGTCCTCTCCATTGTTGTCCTTCATTCAGTCTATACTGACCCATGCATGTACATGGATACACACAGAATAGGATAGTAAATTGGTTTAGAATTTAAGAGTATGGACTCTGGAAATAGACTGAATTTGAATCCAAGTACTGCTGTTTACTGCCTGTGTGTTCTTGATTACATAATTCTGTGCCTCAATTTCTTCATCTGTAAACTGGATAGTAATAGTAATACTATTTTTGGATAATTTTTAGAGTAAAGCATGACCCAGAGTAAGTGCCAGTTATATGTATGTATATGTGTGTATATATATTTGTGTATGTATATATATGTATGTGTACATGTATATATAACTGCTATGTATCCATATATGCTATTTATATACATATATTCTCTAGAAAGATGTTTATTGAGACATTGTGAAAAGTTTCTAGCCAATCTCCAGAGAATTGCCTCTATTCTAAAAATGTGCCAGCATTAACAGATAGGTATTTATTGAATAAATACATGTATGAATGAATTGTGTAGGAAACATATGTAAAAACCTGATTACTAATATTTTACTGGCTTACTCTCTGGTAATCTATTTTATTTAATATTAGTATTGTTGCATTATTAGTTTTATTTTACAGCAGTCTGAAACTTTGAGAGTATCTGCATAGTTAAAATGGTGGTTGACTACAAAAAGTGCATTTTGTTTCACTTCTAACTTAAAAATAATTTTATTTCAGGTAAGGGTAATATATATATAAAGTAATCTTATAATTTCAGGTCTTCATAGTATACCATGGATATATTCATTTATCGAAATATATATATCACATTTATGTTCTACATTAATTGTACCAATGTTCAAGTGTTTATCCAAAATAACTTTCCTGAATGTAAAAAAACATTGCTTCAAATACATAACTAAAATCTCTTCTTTAAAGCTTTTCTCAGTTTCATGGACTTATCACTCACTATAAAATTGGAGCTCTCTGTATGAATATCATTGATCATGAATTAAAAAGACATGAGCTGTGGCAAGAAGAACTCTCTAAGAAGAAGAAGGCTGATATCCTTTTAGAGTGGCATTTCACCCCAGTATTGTTGCTGTGAGCTTTGGATGGGTGGGATAGTTTGGGGGTTTTCTTGCCATTTACATTATTTGGAAAAACAAGAGTGTTGAAGGTTAAGATGAAGAGTGAGACTATCAGAATGAATATAGTTTGACGTATGTTTTTTATCTCCTTGATTAGTTGATAAGATAGAAGGAGCAGATAATAGTGGTCCTAGGTAATTGAACTGGTGAGTGTCTAAGTGGCTATATCATTATGTCCCCTAAGGTCCTTTGGTTAGCTGAAGTCTGGCTCACTACTGTTGTTTATGTAGTTCTGTCTATGTCATAAGGTGACTTTGATTGGAATGGGTATGAATTTGGTGAACAGAGTTCTAAATTCTATTTTGCTAATAAGTAAGTGCAAAAATTCTTAATACATGTACATTTAAGAGGCCTGCAGAATGATGGAACCAAGGAAAAGAATCTTTAAAAATGATCTATTTTAATCTATCCTTCAATACAGGAATCTTTTCTGCAGCTTCCCTTACAAATTGGTTATTTACTCTCTTCTTTGACAATGTCACTGCTTATCGATTTAGTTCATTCTGTGGTTTGATATCCTATTTATTACTAATGTTATTTGCTTTAGTGTAGTAAAATCTACTTGCCAATAACTTCTGTCCCTTGAATCTGATCTTGCATGCTAAAGCAATATAGACTTAAGGGGAGTCTCTTAAACATCACATTTCTTGTATTTGAATATATTCATCATATTGCTTTACAGTTTAATTTTTCTAGATCGAAGGCCCTTGCTTTTTCATGAGGCTTATTCAGCAACCATACTGGTAATTTTCCTTTGAACCCCATATTTGTTAATCTCTTTTAAAAAGTAAAAATAGTATTCCTGTTGTGCAGAGTATCATATGTTTCTTGCCTCTCCATCGTGGAATCCTCATCCTCTAAAAGTGTACCCTAACACTCACACAGCTTTGACCTTTCTTAGTTAGGATCTTTCCAGGTATAGAAATTTCCTATTTGTGCTGTGAACTTTGGACATTCTATATTGGTGTTGAATTCAACTCTGTGGACAGTTCAATAATCCTGGAGACTTTAGATCATTTCTGGAGTCACAAGTCTCCTAAATATACCCAAAATTCATTAAATAGGTGGGGTATGGAGAAGACTACTAATGGAACTTTTAGCAATCATTAATTTATATTTTGTGATTGTTTGGTGACAGGAACTGATATTTCAGGACATATCGTATTCCTACAAGTATCAGCTACCATTGATTGTAAGAGGCATCATTATTCATGAATCACTAAGAATGGAAAAAAATGCTTCAATTAAATTATGACATATCGTGGATTATAAGACATATTGAATTGCAGGAGATTTCTTGTGTTTTGACACAAGCAGCAGTCAACAAGGAGGAAGTTTTTAAGTGCTTAGGGAACCTGAAGTCACACTGAAATAATTGATTATTTTTACAGGTGTCCAGGGGATTATTTGGGGCCATAAGATGTAATTTAAAATTTTTGTTGACCTCTAACTTCGGAATATTTGTCTTTTGCTATCAAGTCTTTAAGAGGGTACGAAAGAGCTTTAGATCTAATCAACATTCTTTGAATATTCTGGGCATATGTCTGAGGTGGAATTTAGTATTCTTATTAACTAAAACATTCTCTAATGCAGTAATCCTTTTGGTCCATGGATCCACTTGTTAATATGTTTTAAAGAGACTTGTATGCATTTGTAAGATATTTGCATAAAATTTCTGGGGATTCAGGTATTTGATAACAACCCAAACGTGTTCACCCAAGGTCTCCAAGCATATCTTTGAGCCCTTGGTTAAGAAGTTCTAACAGTTACTGTGCAAAGATGAATATTTGAGTTTTAAATGATTAGTTAGAGAAAATAGGTAGATAATACTGCACATAAAATATAATAGTACTATTCTTCATAGTATTTTTCAGTAGGTTTTCTTTGCTTCAGTGAGTATGGATGATCCTTAACTTAATTTGCTTACTTGATGAAGACCCTGAAAACCAAACCTTGAGAAAAGATTATGAAAAAACCTTTAAAAAATACCAGGGGCTTGTGGTAAAACAGGAACAACTCTTACGAGGTATGATTTCCTAAGCAATGAGAGACACAACAAAGTGCTTACAGTACATTAATTTTGTTCAGTTTTTTTTTCAGATCAGTAAAACTAGTATCAGAATAATTGAAAAGTCTCTAAATTTTAATATGCTGTAAATTCTTTTGTCTTTAGCTTGTGTAATAATGTTTTAAGTTTCATTCTGCTATTTCTCCACAAAAAGGCCCTAATCGGCTTTTGAATGTGTATATACTTATAATTTATTTACTCAGAAAGGATTGTTTTTAAAGATTTTATTTATTTATTTAACAGAGAGATACACAGCCAGAGAAGGAACACAAGCAGGGGAGTGGGAGAGGGAGAAACAGGCTTCCCGCTGAGCAGGGAGCCTGATGCGAGGCTTGATCCCAAGACGTTGGGATCATGACCTGAGCCGAAGGCAGACGCTTAATGACTGAGCTACCCAGGCACCCCTCAGAAAGGATTTTTTAATCCAGTGTTTGTCCGTTTCAATAATGACGATCTGATCCCTTGAACACTAATATTAACTAATATTAGTTCTAATAGTACTAATAACTTATTTAATTTGTTGTTTTCCTAGAAATAGTTAAAAAATTTTTCAAAATACTTCTCTTGGTTAATAAAAGTTTGTTTCTTCTTCCTGAGGTTTATTGAGAGCTCAACAATTCAGTAGTATGGTTTCACAATCATTGTAGCAGATGCAAAGTCTTACGAACATTAGTGAGAATAATGTGGGGATTTTAAGTGTGCCTTCGACTCCTGCTCTGTAGTTGACTATTGATTTTTTTCTAGTTTTGTTGAGGTGTAACTGACATATAACACTGTGTTAGGTGAAGACACACTGTGATGATCTGGTGCACACGTATATTGCAGAAATGTTTACCACAGTAAGGTTAGTTAAAATGTCCTTCACCTCACATAATTACCATGTTGTTGTTATGGTGAGAAATTTTAGTATCTATTCTCATAGCAACATTCAAATATATAGTACAGTTTTGTTAACTGTAGTTACCGTGGTTTACATTAGATCCCTGGAACATACTCGTTTTATGACTGGAGGTTTGTACCTGTTGACCAACGTCTTCCCCTTTCCCCCACAATCCAGCATCAGTCTACTCCGTTTTTAGGAGTACGGTATTTTCAGATCCCACATATTAAGTGAGAATAACAATATTTGTCTTCCTCTGTGTGATTTCACTTAAAATAATTCCCTCAAGGTCCATCTGTGTTGTCACAAATGGCAGAATATCCTCCTTTTTTTTAAATGAATAATATTTCAGGGTGTGTGTGTGTGTGTGTGTGTGTGTATACCACATCTTTATCTGTTCATCCATCAATGGACAGTTAGGCTGCTTCATGTCTTGTTTATTGTGAATAATGCCTCACTGAACATAGGAATGCAGATATCTCCTTGAGATCATCATTTCATTTCCTTTTACCCAGACATGGTGCTGCCGGATCATGTGGTAGTTTTATTTTTAAATTTTTGAGAAACCTCCATACTCCTTTCCATAGTGGCTACACCAGTTTACATTCCTACCAAGAGTGCAGTTTAAATTTCCTACCAATTTACATTCTTTTTACTCCACATCCTTGCCAGCATTTATCTCTAATCTTTTTAATAATAGCCATTCTGCTTTATGAGGTATGAGGTGATCTGTCACTGTGGTATTGATTTGCAATTCCCTGATGATTAGTGATGTTGAGCACCTTTGTATTTACCTATTGGTGATTTGTACGTCTTCTTTGGGGAAAATGTCTATTCAGATCCTTTGTCCATTTTTAAATCAGATTTTTTTTTGCTTTTTTTTTTTTTTTTTTTTTTGCTATTGAGTTTGAGTTTCTTACACCTTTTAGGTATTAACCCCACATCAGATACATGATTTACAGATATTTTCTCCCATTCTGTAGGTTGCCTTTTCATTTTGTTGATTGTCTCTTTTGCTGTACAAAAGCTTTTTTAATTTGATGTAGTCTCACTTATTGATAACTGCTTTTGTTGGTTGTGCTTTTGGTGTCATTTCCAAAAAAATCATTGCCAAAATTGATGTCAAGGAACTTATTTCCTCTATTTTCTTCTAGGAATTTTACATTCTCAAGTCCTTAATTCTAAGGATTATTTTATTTCAGTCCTTTTTCTTTTTTCCTTTGTAAGTCCAGTTCATTTTTGTGAGTGGTATTAGGGGTCCAATTTCATTTTTTTTGTATGTGGGTATTCAGTTCTCCCAGCACCCTCCTGCCTTTTTTTTTTTTTTTTTTTTAAAGAAACTCCTTTCCCCTGTTGAGTATCCTTGGCTCTCTTGTCAAATATTAGTTGACCTTTATATGTGGGTTTATTTTGAGCTCTTAGTTGTTTCATTGTTCTATTATGTCTATTTTTATGCGAACACCATACTGTTCGATTACCATAGCTTTGTAATATATTTTAAAAACAAAGTATAAGGCCTCATCTTTATACTTCTTCAAGGTTGCTTTGGCTGTTTTGAGTCATTTTTTGTTTCATGTGAATTTTTGTATTTTTTTTCTATTTCTGTGAAAAATTAGAATTCTGTGAAAAATTGACATTGGAATTTTTTTTTGACCTTGGAATTTTGAGAGAGGACATGGCTCTATAGATGTCTTTGGGTAGTATGGACATTTTAATGATAATAACTCATCCCATCCTTGAGCCCAGGATATCTTTACATTTATTTGTGTCTTCAGAGTTCTTTCATTAGTGTCTTAACAGTTTTCAGTGTATAGATCCTCCACTTCTTTGGTGAAATTTATTCCTAGGCATATTATTGGTTTTGATGCTATAATAAATATTGTTTTATTTCCTTTTATAGTTGTTAGTGCATGGGAGGAGTACAACTGATATTTTGTATTGATTTTTTTATCATGAAACTTTACTGAATTCATTTATTCTGAATATGGATAAGGAAGATGTGGTCCATATTCTTATAGTGTTTTAGTAGTCTTAAGGATATAAGATTATGTCTTCAGTAAATGGAGACATTTTCATGTCTTCCTTTCCAATTTTGTATGCCTTTATTTCCTTTTCTTGTCTAAATTCTCTGGCTAGTTCTTCCAGTATTATATTGAATAAAGGTGTCCAGAGTGAGCATTTCTTGCCTTGCTGCTAATCTTAGAGTAAAAGCTTTCAGTTTTTCACTGTTGAGTATGATGTTCGTAGTAGGATTTTCAATTTAACTTAAACTTTCTGTCCCTAGGAGTTTAATATGAAAGGATGTTGAATTTTGTCAAATGCTTTTTCTGCATCTATTGAGAAGATCATATGATTTTTGTCTTTTATTCTATTAATGTGATGTATCATAATTTTTTATTTGTGTATGCTGAACCATCTGTGCATCCCAGGGATAAATCCTTCTTGGTTGTTCTATGTGGTACTTTTAATGTGCTATGCATTCAATTTGCAAGTATTTTATTGAGAATTTTTTTATATCTCTGTTCATCAACAATCCTGGTCTGTAGTTTTTTGTTCTATGTTTTTCCTTATAGTGTCCTTATCTAGCTTTGTGTATCAGGGTAACTCTTCAACTTTTTGGAAGAGTTTGAGAAGAATTGGCATTAATTCTTCTTTAAATGTTTGGTAGGAGTAATCTGTGAAGCCATCTGGCCCTAGGCTTTTCTTTTTGCAAGGTTTGTGCTTATTGATTCAGTCTGCTGACTCATTATTGGTCTATTCAGATTTTCTTCATGATTCAGTCTTGATAGGTTGTATGTATCTAGAAATTCATTCTTTTTTCTAGGATATCCACTTGGCTTGTAATTATTTATCTTAGTCTTTTAAGATCCTTTGTATTTCTGTTGTATTCATTGTAATGTCTCCTTTTTCATTTGTAATTTCATTTCAATACTTTTTCTTTTTTCCTTTGTAAGTCCATTAAAAGTTTGTTAACTTTATCTTTTTAAAAACCCCAACTCTTAGTTTTGCTGAATCTTTTCTGTTGTTTTTCTCTTCTCTAATTCATTTATTTCTGCTTTGATCTTTGTGATTTCCTTCATTCAACTACTTCGGGCTTCATTTGTTCTTTTTCTGGTTCTTTCAGGTGTAAAGTTAGGTTGTTTGAGATTTTTCTTTTTCTTCATGTTAGTATTTATGGCTATACACATCCCTCTTCATACTGCTTTTGCTGCGTACTTCAAGTTTTGGTATGTTGTGTTTGGTTTTTGTTAGTTTCAAGGTCAATTTTTTATTTTTTATTAATTTATTTTATTTTATTATTATTATTTTTAACATGTAATGTATTATTTGTCCCAGGGGTACAGGTCTGTGAATCATCAGGCTTACACATTTCACAGCACTCACCATAGCACATGCCCTTCCCCGTGTCCATCACCCAGCCACCCTATTCTTACCCCTCCCACCCCCCAGCAACTCTCAGTTTGTTTCCTGAGATTAAGAGTCTCTTATGGTTTGTCTCTCTCCTGATCCCATCTTGTTTCATTTTTTCCTTCCCTACCCCCCAAACCCCACACCCTGCCTCTGAAATTCTTCATATCACATAGATCATATGATAATTGTTTTGTCTGATTGATTTATTTCCCTCAGCATAAAACCCTCTAGTTCCATCCATGTCATTGCAAATGGCAAGATTTCATTTCTTTTGATGGCTGCATAGTATTCCATTGTATATATATACCACCTCTTCTTTATCCATTCATCTGTTGATGGACATCTAGGTTCTATCCATAGTTTGGCTATTGTGGACATTGCTGCTATAGACATTCAGGTGCATTTGCCCCTTCGGACCACTAAAATTTGTATCTTTAGGGTAAATACCCAGTAGTGCAATTGCTGGGTCATAGGGTAGTTCTATTTTCAACTCTTTGAGGAACCTCCATACTGTTTTCCAGAGTGGCTGCACCAGCTCGCATTCCCACTGACAGTGTAGGAGGGTTCCCCTTTCTCTGCATCCTCACCAGCGTCTGTCATTTCCTGACTTGTTAATTTTAGCCATTCTGACTGGTGTGAGGTGGTAACTCATTGTGGTTTTGATTTGTATTTCCTTGATGCCGAGTAATGTTGAGCAGTTTTTCATGTGTCTGTTGGCCATCTGGATATCTTCCTTGCAGAAATGTCTGTTCATGTCCTCTGCCCATTTCTTGATTGGATTATTTGTTCTTTGGGTGTTGAGTTTTATAAGTTCTTTATAGATTTTGGATACTAGCCCTTTATCTGATATGTCGTTTGTGAACATCTTCTCCCATTCTGTCAGTTGTCTTTTGGTTTTGTTAACTGTTTGCTTTGCTGTGCAAAAGCTTTTGATCTTGATGAAGTCCCAATAGTTCATTTTTGCCCTTGCTTCCCTTGCCTTTGGTGATGTTCCTAGGAAGAAGTTGCTGTGGCTGAGGTCGAAGAGTTTGCTCCCTGTGTTCTCCTCAAGGATTTTGATGGATTCCTTTCTCACACTGAGGTCTTTCATCCATTTGAGTCTCTTTTTTTGTGTGTGGTATAAGGAAATGGTCCAGTTTCATTCTTCTGCACATGGCTGTCCAATTTTCCCAACACCACTTTTTGAAGAGACTTTTTTCCACTAGACATTTTTTCCTGCTTTGTTGAAGATTAGTTGACCATAGAGTTGAGGGTCTATTTCTGTGCTCTCTATTCTGTTCCATTGATCTATTTGTCTGTTTTTGTGCCAGTCCCATACTATCTTGATAATGACAGCTTTGTAATAGAGCTTGAATTGTCTGGAATTGTGATACCACCAACTTTGGCTTTCTTGTTCAACATTTCTCTGACTCTTCGGGGACTTTTCTGGTTCCATATAATTTTTAGGATTATTTGTTCCATTTCTTTGAAAATAGTTGATGGTATTTTTATAGGGATTGCATTAAATGTGTAGATTGCTTCAGGTAGCATAGACATTTCCACATAGATATTTCCAATCAATGAGCATGGAACGTTTTTCCATTTTTTTGTGTCTTCCTCAATTTCTTTCATGAGTACTTTATAGTTTTCTGAGTACAGATTCTTTGCCTGTTTGGTTAGGTTTATTCCTAGGTTTCTTACGGTTTTGGGTGTAATTGTAAATGAGATCAACTCCTTAATTTCTCTTTCTTCTGTCTTGCTGTTGGTGTATAGAAATGCAGCTGATTTCTGTGCATTGACTTTATATCCTGACACTTTACTGAATTCCTGTATGAGTTCTAGCAGTTTTGGAGTGGAATCTTTTGGGTTTTCCATGATATATCCTGTTTTTATTTTCATTTTTATTCTGTTCAAAACATCTTTCAATTCATCTTTTATTTCTTCTTTGTCCCATAGTTTATTTAGAAAGGAGTTATTTTATTTCTGAATATTTGGGGGTTTCTCAGTAATGTAATCCCATTACTGTTAGAGAAAACACTTCTCATTCAAATTCCAGTTACCATACAGCATAATATTAGTGTCAGGTGTACAATATAGTGATTCCACAGTTCCATATTCTCCTGGTACTCATGACACAAAGTGTACTCCTTAATCCTTATCACCTATTTAACCCATCCCCCCATTTACCTCCACTCTGGTAACCATCAGTTTGTTCTCTTTATTTAAGAGTCTGTTTCTTGGTTCATCTCTCTCTCTCTCTCTTCCCTTTGCTTATTTGTTTTGTTTCTTAAATTTTTCATGCATGAAATCATATGGTATTCATCTTTCTAACTTCTTTTGCATAGCATTAAACTCTCTGGCTCCATCCATGTTGTTGCAATGGCAAGATTTCATTCTTTTTGATGGCTAAGTAATATTCCAGCGTGTGTGTGTGTGTGTGTGTGTGTGTGTGTGTGTGTGTACGTACATTCCACATTTTCCTTATCCATCAGTTGACGGACACTTGGGCTGTTTCTGTAATTTGGCTATTGAGATAATGCAGGTGTAAATATCAGGGTGCATATATCCCTTTGAATTAATTTTTTTTTTATTCATTGGGTAGTGCAGTTGCTGGATCATAGGGCAGCTTATTTTTAACTTTTTACAGAACCTCCATACTATTTTCCAGAATGGCTGCATTCCCACCAGTAGTACAAGAAGAGGGTTCCCCTTTCTCCACATCCTTGCCAAAACCTGTTGCTTCTTGTGATTTTGATTTTAGCCATTCTGACAGGTGTGGTGTGATATCTCATTGTAGTTTTGATTTAAATTTTCCTGATGATGAGTGATGCTGAGCATCTTTTCATGTATCTGTTTGCCATCTCTATGTCTTCTTTTAAAAAATGTCTCTTCATGTCTTCTGCCCACTTTTTAATTGGATTGTTATTGTTTTCTGTGTATTGAGTTGTAGAAGTTCTTTGTATACTTTGGAAACTAACCCTTTGTCAGATAATGTCATTTGCAAGTATCTTTTCCCATTCCAGAGGTTGCCTTTTAATTTTATTGATTGTTTACTTCACTGTGCAGAAGCTTTTTATTTTGATAAGTCCCACTAGTTTATTTTTGGTTTTATTTCCCTTGCCTCAGGAGACATATCTAGAAGGAAGTTGTTATGGTCAGTGTCTTGTTCTCCTCTAGGATTTTTATAGTTTTATAGTTTTATAGTTTCTTCTCACATTTAGATCTTTAATCCATTTTTAATTTATTTTTGTGTAGGGTGTAACAAAGTGGTTTAAAAAACAAAAAACAAACAAAACATTCTTTTGCATGTTGCTGTCTAGTTTTCCCAGCACCATTTGTTAAAGATACTGTCTTTTTCCCGTTGGATAGTCTTTCCTGTTTTGTCCAAGATTAATTGAACATATAGTTGTGGGTTCATTTCTGGGTTTTCTATTCTGTTCTATTGATATATGAGTCTATTTTTGTGCTAATACCATACTGTTTTGATCCCTACAGCATTGTAGTATAACTTTAAGTCCAGAATTGTGATGCCCCCAGCTTTGCTTTTCCTTCTCAAGGTTGCTTTGGTTATTCAGAGTCTTTTATTGTTTTATACAAATTGTAAGATTGTTTTAGCTGTGTGAAAAATGCTGTTGGTATTTTTTTTTAAAGATTTATTTATTTATTTGACAGAGTGAGAGAGATCACAAGGAGGCAGAGAGGCAGGCAGAGAGAGAGGGGGAAGCAGGCTCCCTGCTGAGCAGAGAGCCCGACGTGGGGCTCGATCCCAGGACCCTGAGATCATGACCTGAACTGAAGGCAGAGGCTTAACCCACTGAGCCACCCAGGTGCCCCAGTGCTGTTGGTATTTTGATAGAGATTGCATTAAGTGTGTAGATAGCTTTGGGCATTATAAACATTTTAGCAATGTTTGTTCTGGGCACCTGGGTTGCTCAGTCTGCTAACCATCTGCCTTCGGCTCGGGTCATGATCCCAGGGTCCTGGGATCAGATTCCCACATCAGGCTTCCTGCTCATTGGGTATCTGCTTCTCTCTCTGACCCTCTCCCTGCTCCTGCCTTCCTCCTCCTCTCTCTCTCTCTCTCTCTCTCTCTCAAAAATAAATAAAATCTTTAAAAAAAAAAAAAAGTGGGACACCTGGGTGGCTCAGTTGGTTAAGTGGCTGCCTTCGGCTCGGGTCATGATCCCAGGGTCCTGGGATCGAGTCCTGCATCAGGTTCCTTGCTCAGCGGGGAGCCTGCTTCTCCCTCTGCCTCTGCCTGCCTCTCTGTCTGCCTGTGCTCACTCTCTCTGACAAATAAATAAATAAAATTTTTAAAAAAATAAAAAATAAAAAATAAAAAAAAAAGTGTTTGTTCTTCCAATTTGTGAACGTGAAATTTCTTTTCATTTCTTTGTGTCATTTTCAGTTTCTTTCATCAGTGTTTTATAGTTTTCAGAGTATAGGTCTTCCACCCTTTGGATAGGTTTATTCCTAGGTATCTATGGTTTTTGGTGAAATTTTATTTTATTTTATTTTATCTTATATTTATTTGTCAGAGAGAGAGTAGAAGTATGGAGAGCTGCAGGCAGAACAGGCAAAGCAGGCAGAGGGAGAAGCAGGTCCCCGCAGAGCAGGGAGCCCAATGTGGGACTCCATCTTAGGACCCTGGGATCACGATCTGAGCCAAAGGCAGATGCTTAACAGACCGAGCCACCCAGGTGTCCCTTTGGTGAAATTATAAATGGGATTGATTTCTTAATTTCTCTTTCTGCTGGTTCATTATTGATGTATGGAAATAACAACAGATTTCTGTACATTGATTTTGTATCCTGTGACTTTACTGAATTTGTGTTTTGGCAGTTTGGGTGTAGTCTTTTGGGTTTTCTATGTAGAGTATCATGTCATCTGCAAATAGTGTAAGTTGTACTTCTTCCTTGCCATTTTGGGTGCATTTTATTTCTTTGTGTTGTCTGACTGCTGTGGCCAGGACTTCCGGTACTGTGTTAAATAACAGTGGTGAGAGTGGGCATCCCTGTCTTGTCTGACCGTAGAGGAGATGCTCTCAGTTTTTTCCCATTGAGGATGATCTTAGCTTTGGGTTTTTCATAGATGGCCTTTATTAAGTTGAAGTATGTTTGCTCTAAACCTGCTTTGTTGTGGGTTTTTATCATGAATGGATGTTGTACTTTGTCAAATGCTTTTTCTGCATCTATAAAAAGGAACATCTGGTTCTTGTCCTTTCTTTTATTAATGTAGTGTATTATGTTGACTGATTTGCAAATACTGAACCACCCTTGCAACTCAAGAATAAATCCCACCTGATTGTCATGAGTGATTTTTTAAATGTATTGTTGGATTCAGTTTGCTAGCATTTTATTGAGAATCTTTGCATCCATGTTTATCAATACAGAACATTGGCCTGTAATTCTATTTTAGTGGAGTCTTTATCAGGTTTTGGCCTTAGGGTAAGGTTTTGGTATTCGGTAATTCTGACCTCATAGAATGAATTTGGAAGTTTTCTTTTTCTACTTTTTGGAATAGTTTGAGAAGAGTAGGTATTTACTCTTCATTAAATATTTGGTAGACTTTGCCATCTGGCCTTGGAGTTAGGAGTTTTTTGATTACTGATTCAGGTTTTTTGGTGGTTATGGGTCTGTTCAAGTTTTCTATATTTTCCTATTTCAGTTTTGGTAGTTTGTATGTTTCTAGGAATGTATCCATTTCTTCCAGGTTGTCCAGTTTGTTGGCTTATAGTTTTTTATAATATTCTCTTATAATTGTTTGTATTTCTGTGATATTAGTTGTTACTTCTCCTCTCTCATTTGTGATTTTATTTATTCAGGTCCTTTCTCTCTTCTTTTTGATAAGTCTGGCTAGAGGTTTATCAATTTTATTAATATTTTTGAAGAACCAGTTCCTGGTTTCATTCATATGTTCTATTGTTTGTTTTTTTGTTTTTATATCATTTATTTCTTCTCCAATCTTTATTATTTTCTTCTGCTGCTGGCTTTAGACTTCATTTGTTGTTCTTTTTCTGTCTCCCTTAGGTGTAAGGTTCAGTGGTTTATTTGAGATTTTCCTGCTTCTTAGGGTAGGCATGTATGGCTATGTATTTCCCTCTTATAACCACTTTTGCTGCATCCCAGTGGTTTTGGATCATTGTTTTTCATTTTCATTTGTTTCCATGTTTTTTGTTTTTTGTTTTTTTAATTTCTTCTTTGATTTCCTGGTTGGCCCATTCATTGTTTAGTACCATGTTGTTTAACCTCCATGTATTTGGGGTCTTTCCAATTTTTCTCTTGTAGTTGATTTCTAATTTCATAATGTTGTGGTCAGAAAGGTGTCTGGTATGATCTTAGTCTTTTTGTATTTGTTGAGATCTGATTTCTGATCTAAAATGTGATCTGTTCTGGAGAATGCCCCATGTGCCCTTGAAAAGAATATGTATTCTGCTGTTTTAGTGTAGAGTGTTCTGAATATATCTGTTAAATCCATCTAGTCCAGTGTGTCATTCAAAGCCATTGTTTCCTTATTGATTTTCTGTTTAGA
This sequence comes from Martes martes, assembly GCF_963455335.1. NCBI lineage: Eukaryota > Metazoa > Chordata > Mammalia > Carnivora > Mustelidae > Martes > Martes martes. Next base: position 67,034,413 of record NC_137903.1, read on the forward strand.
TGATATGTCCATTGATGTAAGTGGTATATTAAAATCTCCTATTATTACTGTGTTATCAATCAGTTCCTTTATATTTTTTATTGTTTTATGTATTTTGGTGCTCCCTTGTTGGGTGCATAAATATTTACAGTTGTTAGATCTTGTTGGATTGTCCCCTTTATTATGATATAGTGCATTATCTACCTCTTGTTACAGTCTTTGTTTTAAAGTCTAATTTGTCTAATACAAATATTGCTACTCTAGCTTTCTTTGATATCCATTTGTATGATAAATTTTTCTCCATTTCCTCCCTTTCGATCTGTAGGTCTAAAATGAGTTTCTTATAGGAAGCATAGAGATATCTCAGTTCTGACACCCAATGCATTTTGATTGGAGCCTTTATTCTATCTACATTCAAAGTAATTACGATACATGTATTTATTGTCATTTTATTTGTTTTTTCATTGTTTTTGGAGATTTCATCTGATCCTTTCTTGTCTTTGTCACTTTTGGTCTCTCCTTTACACTCAAAGTGGCCCTTTTAGTATTTCTTGCAGGGCTGGTTTAGTAGACATGAACTCCTTTAGATTTTATTTGTCTGGGAAACCCTTTATCTCTCCTTCTATTCTGAATGATAGCCTTTCTGGGTAGAGTATCCTTAGCTGCAGATTTTTCCCATTCAGCACTTTGAATATTTCATACCACTCTCTTCTGGCTTGCTAAGTTTCTGTTGAGAAATCTCCAGCTACCCTTATGGATCTTCTTTTGTAAGGTACAGCCTGCTTTTGTCTCGCTGTTTTTAAGATTTTTTTCTTTATCACTCTATTTTACAAATTTAATTATAATATGTCTTGGTGTTGGCCTGCTTTTGTTGATTTTGATGGGAGTTCTCTGTGCCTCCTGACTCTATGTCTGTTCTCATGTTGCATAATTCTTCTTTCTCTCTTTTCTTCAGCTTCAGTATTTTCTGTTACTCTCTGATGTCACTAATTCATTCCTCTACTTCTTTCAGCCCACTTCGTTGCATCAAGCCTGTTTCCAATCTTATTGCATTCTTCATCTCTGATTCTTTTTTAACTCTTTTATCTCTGTGATAAGGGTCTCACTGATGTCTTTTATTCTTTCCTCAAGCCCAGTGAGTATCCTTATGATGGTTGCTTTATATTCTTCATATGGCATGTTACTTATGTATGTTTCACTTAGATTGCTGGCTTTGGTCTTATCTTGCTCTTTCATTTGGGATAAATTCCTCCATCTTGGCATTTTTGTCTCTGCCTTCTTCTGTATATTACAAAACCCAGTTATGTCTCCTGTTCCTGAAAGTAATGGCCTTATGATGAAGAGGTCATATAGTGCCAGGGCCTGGCTCTTCAAGGAGTGTCTCTGGTATGTGCTTCATGAGCCTTGCTATTGAGTTTTGCTCTGTCCTTCAGGCCAGTCATCTGCAGAGGCTCTCCTTGCCTGCTGTGGGCAGCATTTGGTTCCTCACCTGAATGTGGCAAGTTTTAACTAGGTGTCATGTGGTCTGCTTATGAAATGAGATCTATCACCATTTCCACCAGAACTGAGGCCCTGCAGAACTCTCTGGTTGGGAAACGTGGTGCGAGCAGGAGTTGTGTTGAACTTCTGTGGGAGGGGTCCACCCCACTGGGACTAAGGCAAGCTTGACTTATATGGGCAGTCCCACCAGAGCATAGTAGGGTAGGGCCTGGTATATGCAAGTTAGCCAGTGTGGGGACTGTACTGCTTCCTACAGGGGTGTCTCTGTTTATGCTGAGGGGCAGAGGTGGGAAATGGCACCATCTAGTCCCTTTGTTCCCAGAGAGGTGTCTCTGTGAATGCTGCCTCTCAGTGACGTGCTCTGAGAAGAGCAAATAATCTCCCCATTGCGTGTCCCAAGGGTTCTTCAGATTGCTGTTTCCACACTGCCTGCCCCTGGATTGTTTGCTACTCTCCAGGAGTCGCGTAGTGGCCTCAGGACTCAGCCAAGCCCATTGACCTTTAAAACCCCAGGCTTTAAGCCCCACTGTGCAAGAACTCAGGAAATTCAGTTCCTCTTGTGTTCCAAGCCAATGATGTTGGGGAAGCATTCTCTTTGTGTGTTCCCCAGTTTGTTCTCTCTCTCTCTCTCTCACCCTTCTCCCCAACCATGGCTCCCTCCCCCTCTGAATCACCCACGGTCTGTTTCTTCCATAAGCCATGTTTCCGCACTTTCTACCTTCCTCAGCGTGGCCTCTCCTCTCCCTTTGATTGTGGAGTCTGTTTTCTTAGTCTTCAGGTTGATTTCTGGAGTACTTAGGATTATTTGATGGTTACCTAGTTAGATGAGAGAAGCCTAGGGTCCTTCGACTCCACTGCCATTTTCCTCACTCTCCAAGAAAATACTTTTTATGAACTGAAATTTTAATTTAGTGAGACTTTGATGGTGTAAGATATGTTTCAAATGTTGTATGCGCAATTGAATGTGCATTCTGGTACTGTTCTGTGTAATGTTCTATAAATATCACTGAGAAGTTAGTTGCTAATGTGTTCAAGTCTTTATATCTTGTGTTTTCTGTACTTGTTTTATTAATTAAAGAGTAATATTAAAATATTTGATTATTAGTATTTATGAATTTGACTATTTTTCCTGCAGTTATGTCTGGTTTTGCTCCATGAATTTTCAAGTTTTACTCTTAAGGATGGAAAGATATAGAATTGTCATGTCCTCTTGATTAGTTTGTCCTTCTTGTCATTATGAAATGATCTTCATTATCTCTGGTAATATTCTTTTGTCTGAAATTACTTTTCCTTATATTAATATAGACACTCAGCTTTGTTGTGACTAGTGTTAGCATGTTTTATATTTGTCCATCCTTGTACTTTTAATCTATTTCTTTATATTTTTTTTATACACAACACATAGTTGAATCTTGCTTTTATTTATTTTTCCCCCTCTTTTTCCTCCTTGTCTGCATTCTTATGGATGAGGGTTTTCTTGTTTGTTTGTTTTTAGTCTGTTTTATCTCCATTGTTGGCTTAGTGATGACTCTTTTGTTCCATTAGTTGCTTTAAGATTTATATTATACATCTTAAATTAGTCATAAGTTGTCTGCCTCCAAGTATACATATTTAACTTATCATATGTTAGGTCTGCCTTCGGGTAACATTGTACCACGACATCTTTGGTATAAGAACCATTACTCCCACTTCTTCCCTTCTCAACTTTCTGTTTTTATAATTATCATTAGTTGTACATATGTATGTATGTATATACACACGTATATATACTTACATAAATTCTACAATATATTATAATTTACATTTTTTAAAAATTTTATTTATTTTTTCAGTGTTCCAAGATTCATTGTTTATGCACCACACCCAGTGCTCCATGCAATACATGCCCTCCTTAATACCCACCACCATGGTGACCTAACTCCCCACCCTCCTCCCCTCCAAAATCATCAGTGTGTTTCTCAGAGTCCACAGTCTCTCATGCTTTGTCTCTCTCTCTGATTTCTCCCAATTCACTTTTCCTTTCCTTCTCCTAATGTCCTCCGTGTTATTCCTTATGCTCCACAAGTAAGTGAAACCATATGATAATTGACTGTCTCTGCTTGACTTATTTCACTCAGCATAATCTCTTCCAGTCCCGTCCATGTTGATACAAAAGTTGGAAATTCATCCTTTCTGATGGAGGCATAATACTCCATTGTATGTATGGTTCATATCTTCTTTATCCATTTGTCTGTTGAAGGGCATCTTGGCTCTTTCCACAGTTGGCGACTGTGGCCATTGCTGCTATGAACATTGGGGTACAGATGGCCCTTCTTTTCACTACATCTGTATCTTTGGGGTAAATACCCAACAGTCCAATTGCAGGGCCATAGGGTAGCTCTGTTTTTAATTTCTTAAGGAATCTCCACACTGTTTTCCAAAGTGGCTGCACCAACTTGCATTCCCACCAACAGTGTAAGAGGGTTCCACTTTCTCCACATCCTCTCCAACACTTATTGTTTACTGTCTCATTAATTTTGGCCACTCTAACTGGTTTAAGGTGGTATACAAAGAAGCATTTTTATTTTAAAGATATTAAATTATTAAAAAAATAAAGTTACCATTTCCACTGATATTATTTTGAGTAGGTTCATATTTCTGCCTGGTGTTTTTGTTTGTGCCTGAAAGATTTTCTTTAATAATTCTTATAGCACAGATTTAATGATGATGAATTGTTTTATCTTTTGTGTGTTTGAAAAAGACACTTTTTTTCTTTTTGAAATGTTTTCACTGGTTTAGAATTTAAAGGTGACTTTTCTTTCTATATACCAAAGACGTTTTTCCGTTCTTGACCTGTTTGCATTGTTTTTACTGACAAGTCTTCTGTCATCCTTCCTTTTTTTCTTTTTTTTTTTGTTTGTATAAAGTTTCTTTTTTCTCTGGCTGTATTCAGATTATCTCTTTATCATTTGTTTTGACAAGTTTGATTATGATATGCCTTGCTTTAGTTTTCTTCATGTTTCTTCTTCTTAGGTTCATTGTATGGGTTTATAATATTTATCATATTGGAAAATTATTGGTTATTATTTCTTCAGGGATTTAATTACAGGTATATTAGGCCACTTTAAATTATTCTACAGTTGGGACGCCTGGGTGGCTCAGTTGGTTAAGCGGCTGCCTTCGGCTCAGGTCATGATCCCAGCGTCCTGGGATCGAGTCCCACATCGGGCTCCTTGCTCGGCGGGGAGCCTGCTTTTGCCTCTGCCTCTGCCTACCACTCTGTCTGCCTGTGCTCGCTCGTTCGCTCTCTCTAACAAATAAATAAATTTAAAAAAAATTAAATTATTCTATAGTTAACTGATAATCTTTACATTTTTGGTCTTTTTTTTCCATTTGTTTAATTTTGGAAAGTTTCTATGACCGTCTCTTCAATTTCACTAATCTTTTCTTCTGCAATCTCTAAACTGCTGTCAATCCTATATGGTATAATCCCATCTCACTCATTGTAGTTTCCATTGCTAGAAGTTAATTTGAATCTTTTTTATATCTTCCATGTCTCTACCTAAGTTTCAGAACATCTGGAAAACAGTTATGTCTGTTTTAATGTTTCTTCTGAACACTCTAATCTTGGTGTCTGTTTCAATGGGCTGATTTTCTCTCCTTATACATTGTGTTTTCCTGCTTTTTTGAAGAGCTGATAATTTTTTATTGACTACTAGACAGTGTGAAATTTATATTGTTTGGTGTTGGATATTTATTTTTTTATTCCTAAAAATATTTTTGAACTTTCTTCTGGGACATAATTAAATTACTTGGAAGCAGTTTGATCCTTTTGAATGTTTCTATTATGATTTTTTTGGTGTGGAGATAAGCAGTATTTAGTCTAAAACTTATTATTTCCTACTTTCAGGGCAAAACCCTTCTGAGTACTCTACGTAATGCCCATGAATTATGAAGTTTCTGCAGAAGTTCAGAATTCTCTCTCTGTACAGCTTTCTCATCGATGCCATTCTTTTCTGTGAAATCTATCCACTTTGGTTCCTTAGTGTCTTGGTTCCCTCTCTTCAACTCTAGGATTCTTTTGGGTGCTACCAGGATTTTCCCTCTGTGTTATGACCTAGAAACTCTCAAGTCTGTATTCTGGGACAGTCATAGTGCCATCTCATTTATTTCTTATCTATTAGGTCACTGACCTTCATTATCTGATGTTCATTGTTGTGAAAATCTTTATTTTGTTTATTTTAGTCTGGTGGTTGTCGTTGTTGTTTCAGGTAAGTGTTTAAATCCGGTACCATTATTCTGTGGTGTTAATATCCTGCCAAAACAAAGTGCCACAAAGTGGCTCATTTAATAAAACAACAGAAATTTATTCTGTCACAATTTCTAGAGATTGGAAAGCCGAAATGACAGTGTTAGCAAGATCATGCTCCACTTGAAGGCTCCAGAATCCTTCCTTTTCTCTTCTTACCTTTCAGTGGCTTCTAGTAATCCTCGGTGTTTCTTGGTTTATAGCTCCATCGCTCCAGTCTCTCCCCCTATCTTTACATGGCCACCCACTCATTGTATCCATGTCCTCTCCTATTCTTGTAAGGACACAAGTCTTTGGAGTCACGGTCTACCCTAATCCATTAGGACTCATCTTAACTGATTACCTCGACAAAGACCCATTTCCAAATAGGGTCAAATTCTGAGGTTCTGTGGGACATGAATTTTGGGAGAACACTATTTCAACCCATTATAGCTCTCTTGGTTGCATGCAGAGGTCTACAGTACTTGTTTCTACCAGCCATACTAGATAAGCAACCTCAGATTCAGAGAATGTAACTTGCCCTACCTAGATGGGATTATACTAAATATTGATTATAAATTTTAGTGTGGGATGTGCTGACTATCTTTGATGTATTTTAGATGTATTTGATGTATTTTAGATCTGTTCCCCTAATATTAATATCACAAAAGGCTTGTTTCTCTGCCTGAAACCAAGCAAAATGCTTAAAAACTGGGAATTAAAAATTTGTGGTGTATATTTTCTGATTTAAAGTGTTTCTTCACTAAATAAATCAATTTCCGTAAATTTTTTTAATGCAATTGCTTTGAAAAAGCAAATAGTACACCTTGTGTGTGTACCATGTACTTTTTCTTCTAATTCTCTTATTTTATTCTGTTTCCAGCTTCAGATTCCTAACTAGTTAGTGCTCTGCTCAATATACAGTTAGGAATTTGAATCTGGAAACAGAACAAAATAAGAGAATTAGAAGAAAAAGTACATGTTACACACACAGGGCTGGAAATAATGCTTATGAAGTACATCAAAGATAGCACATCCCACACTATTTACAGGGGACACCTTGTATCTGTGGAAAAACAGCATGGAAAATGGAGTCAGAACAATCCTGCAGCATGGAAAATGGAACCAGAATGATCCTGCCGAAACTTCCTAATGAGAACAGCCCAGTCAGTTGATCTTAAGGTTGAGCATAGCTGCCACAGAACCCCTGCGCTGCTCCAGAGATGCTGTGCGATGCTTACGTGCCGCTAACATAGAAGGCTAAAAGCGTCCAAGGCCTGGAACAGTCTGTGTCCTGGGAAAACTCAGCTTTAAAACATTTTAATAATGCCTTGCATGGAAAGTCAGCATGTGTAATAGTGTAAATATGTGAGCTTTGGATTCTGATGGGCTTGAATTTTAATTTAACTCCATCACTTTTTTGCTGTCTAGGTAGGGCAAGTTATTTACCTTCTCTGAATCTGAGGTTGCTCATCTATAAAATTTATAATCAATATTTTCCCATTAAAATTTTCTTAAAGATGAAATGGTGTACTGTTTATATGTCAATTAGTACAGTGCCTGACTGTATTAGTATGTTTACATATCAATTAGTACAGTAGCCCTAATTAGTATGAATTACCTTTACAGCTCAAATATTTGTTAAGTAAATTAAATATTTACAACTATTGCATATATTTCTTACTTTCATAAAGGTATAGAGGTGGCTTATAAGAATACGTGAAATGCTAAAATAATGAGTAAACCAAAGCCATAGGTTTGTGTTGATCATAATAGCCTACAGATTCTGACAGAAACCTTTCAGGTCTTCACTCTGAAACTTCCTGTCAGTCAAGGCAAATGGAAAACATTATATGCTACAGATTCTCACTGTCAAAAGGGAAGAATCATACGGGTTTCTTACGAGAACAGAAGCATTTTTATTATAGGTATCTAAAAGAAATTTTGCTTAGAGTTAGTAGACAGTGCCTTAACTTTGTCTAGTATAATATTGTGTTACTGAATTCCATATGGCGTTTTCTGTTGTAACTATCAGAAAATCAATTGGAATATGTAAAATAGATTTTAGTATCCTCATACCTAGTTCTAGCTATACTATACATCTTGGGTTATAGTTCTTTTGTTATTGTTAGTTAACATACAGTGTTAGTTTTAGGAGTGCAATATAGTGATTTAACAATTCCATACAATACCTAGTGCTCATCTCTGCAAGTGCACTCCTTAATCCCCATCACCCATTTAACCTATCACCCACCCATCTTCCCTCTGGTCATCGTTAGTTTGGTCTTAGATTCTTTTTAACATAGCAGCTCCTAGTTATTGAAGTTTTACCCTGTTTTCTACATGTATAAAATTATTTTTCCTTGTCTGCCTGTTTTATTATTTATTATCGTATACTTTTAATGCCATTTGCTTACTATTAAGCTCTAAACTCTAAGAGGGTAAGAATCATTAATTTGGTTTGTGTCCTCAGCATCATAAGAAAATTATTTTATATATATATATAGTTTTATTTTATATAACATATATATCTATTTCTCAGTAATAACAAATGTTTCCTAATGAGACAATTAATAATAAATTAAAATTTTCAAAATAATGTTATCTTCTTAGAACTGCATCTGTTACTGTGCTGAGTAATGATTTATTAAATTGTTGATTCAATATGCCAGTCATTTAACTCTCATCCATTTTACTCTTCCAGTTGCTCTTTATTTGCTTCTGAATCTTGCTGAAGACACACGTACAGAACTGAAGATGAGGAACAAGAACATAGTTCACATGCTGGTGAAGGCTCTTGATCGGGACAATTTTGAGCTGCTTATTCTAGTTGTGTCATTCTTGAAGAAACTCAGCATTTTTATGGAGAATAAAAATGATATGGTAACTTACATTTAAATAGTCCATGTTCACCATTTTCAAGTTAGGATGTTTTGATAAAAGTAAACACATTATCCCCCTACTGAGATAATTCTGAATGAAAATTTTACAAAAGCAGTAACTCACTTAAATGGCTTCATTAGGAACTATATTCCTTATTAGTTCGTATTCCACTTAATTGAAACTATCTGCATAAAATTTTTTTCCTAACGTATTACATAGGATGAATCTTTCCATATTAAAAATAATATGTAAAAAGTAATTTAAATTTCAGATACTGCTTCAGAATCATTTGGCTTACTATTTTCCCTTACATTATCTTTTCTTCTACATTTCTGGTATTAGTGTGTGGAATTACAATCTAGACCAATCTCTCCTTTTGACCTACCATTCCAATTGGTAGCCACAACCTATTGATTCTCCTTCTTAAGTATCTCATGAATTTATACCTTCTTTCTGTTCTCAGTGCAGTTGTATTAGTTCATGCCCTCTTTCTTTATGCCCTCTTAATTTTCTTGTTTGAATTATTATAGTAGGTTCCTGTTTGCCATCTTATATTGTGTTGATACAATGGTTTTTAAGAAATACAAGTTGATTATATAGTATTTATCCTTCTGAAAAATATACACAATTCAGAAATCATGTAAAGATAGAATAAAAGTTATGTTTTTTTCATGACATTAAAGTCTAATGTAACTGTTACACTAAATATTTCATATATTAATCATAACTTGATTTCAGATATTTAAGTTGTTTATAATTACAGCTATCATAAATAACACCTGAGTGAAAATGTTTGTATATGCATCATTGTCTATATTTCTTTTTTTAAGATTTTATTTATTTATTTATTTGAGAGATCGAGAGAGAGAGTAGGTGTACATCAGCAGAGGGAGGGGCAAAGGGAGAGGGAGATGCAGATACCCCCCACCCCAACTGAGCAGGCAGCCTATCCCAGGACCCTGAGATCATGACCTGAGCCTAGGGCAGACAATTAACCCATTGAGACACCCAGCCACCCCTCGTTGTCTATATTTCTGATTAATTTCTTAGATTCCTAGAAATAGAATTGTTAGATCATTGACCTTTACATTTTAGAAGTATATTCTAATACAGGTCATTATATGACTGTGTATTACTGGTATAAGTGGATTCTCCTTCAGAGAGTGTAAACATAGAGTATTTCTGCCTGCTCTTTTTTCTTCTTTTGAAGTTAAATGAACTAGGAAGTACCTTATGCTCATTGTATGACACAGCATGCTTTTTGAAAATCTGAGACTCATTTATCAGATTTAATAAGTGCCTTGAATTCTGGTACTTGAAATAAATGATACTTTATTTTAACCACAGATATTTAGTATCTGTCATTTTCATCACTAGTATATAATTTCACAGTATTCCTGATATTGTTTTAAGATTGAATTTATTTCGAATAATAACATTTTTTGTCTTCATTGATCTTAAGAATATGATGAGATGGTGATATATATATATATACAAACACACACACACACACACACACGCACTCTCTCTCTTGAGTAGAGTGTAGCTAAATAATTGCTTCCCTTTGCTATAAGTTGAAGTGTGTTTTCTTCCATTTACATGTTTAGATTAAGTTCACTTTAGTAGGTTTGCAAAATTCAGATTGATTTGCCATCAGCATGTGTCTACTATGTTTTGGTTGAATTTATATTTAGGAAATAAACTTGTTCATTCTATCAGAAATGATCTCAAAATTATTATTAGAATTCATTTTCTTGTAAGACCTTAGGTTTGAAAGATACCATATAAATTGTCTCATCAAATCCAACTTTTTATTGAGAAGGAAAAATAGAGGTTCAGGAAAGGTCGTTCATCCAAGGTCATAAAAATGATGTAATTAGCCAGATTTTTACATTTCATCTTTTATTGGGGAGGAAATGCATTTTATTTAAAGGCATTGTATAGAATCAGAATCTTCAGAGCTTGGGGCACCTGGGTGGCTCAGTGGGTTAAGCCTCTGCCTTCATCTCAGGTCATGATCTCAGGGTCCTGGGATCGAGCCCCGCATCGGGCCCCGCATCGGGCCCCGCATCGGCTCTCTGCTCAGCAGGGAACCTGCTTCCCCCGCTCTCTGCCTGCTTCTCTGTCTACTTGTGATCTCTCTCTCTGTCAAATAAATAAATGAAATCTTAAAAAAAAAAAAAAAAAGAATCTTCAGAGCTTGACTAGACCTTACATACATGTCTAGATTTAGCTAATTTTGCAGATGAAGTAGGAGAAAATCAGAGGTTAAGTAATTTGCTCAAAGAAACGTCTGCAGGTATTTGTCTTCCTATTCTTTCTCTGCTCCCAGAGGAGGGAAAAAAATATCTTTATGTTAAACACATACACACACACACACACACACACACACACACACACGTATTTTTAGCAAGATTAGTAGTAAGCAACTTTTAGATGTTGGCTTCCAGAAACACTGAAAAAGAATTATTTAAAGGCTGAAATAAATTTGCTAATAGATTGTTGATAAACTTTATAGAAAACATTGAATAAAAGTACTAATTAACTACAAATTCCATTTTATAGACATAGAATTGAAAGGGCATTGCATGTTGAGACAATTACTAAATTTAGTTTTGGGGATTGAGCTTTTATCAATCAGAAACAGATGATTAGAAGGCTATGTCTAGTGCTTAACCATCTGATTGGACTACAGGATACATATTTCACATTCCATCTACTGCAATGTAAATACAAATTAATTTTTTAAAAACTCTCCAGTTACTTTATTATTAAGTTTGCTATAACAACCAGTGTGTACTGTTGCTATTTTAAAAGAAAAATAATAACTTGATTTAATTAGTAACAGATGAGGCCTGTGGAGGTTTTATTTAAAAGGGGTGGAGAGAAGGAATGGTTGCTATATTTGTGAGGTTGTGTTATTTGTCTGAATAAAGTGTTCATTTTACTGTTGATGTGAACTGACACTGACCTTGTGTTTTGGAGTTTATATATATATTTATATTTATATATATATATATTTATGTATTTATTTAAAGATTTTATTTATTTATTTGACACAGAGAGAGAGATGACAAGTAGGCAGAGAGACAGGCAGAGAGTGAGGGAGAAGCAGACTCCCCACTGAGTAGAGAGCCCGATGCGGGGCTCGATCCCAGGACCATGGGATCTTGACCTGAGCCAAAGGCAGAGGCTTAACCCTTTGAGCCAGGCGCCCCTAGGAGTTATTATATTTTAAAGGAAATTTAGTTCACTTTAAAAAAGTCAATTAATGATTTAAATTGTGTTTGCATATTTACTAAATAAATACAATATAACAAAAAGAATAAGTCCTATTAGAATATGATTTTAAGGGGAACAAGAGAAAGGATACATATTCCTTAGATTGCTTACTTTCCCTGCATCAGGCAGGGAGTCTGCTTGTCCCTCTGACCCTCCACTTCTCCTGCTCTCGCTTGCTCACTCTCTCTCTCAAATAAATAAAATCTTTAAAAAAAAAAATACAGTCCAAAGGACTAAAGTGATTATTCTTCATTTCATTACTGATATTGGTAATTTGTTTCTTCTCTCTCTTCCCTGTCCCTCTTTTTCTTTTTTTGGTAGGCCATTATTGATTTTTTGGAATATATTTTCACTGTATTCAGAATTCTAATTGACATACTTTATAAATATCACTCCATTATTTTCTGACTTTTACAGTTTTTGACAAGCAGTGTAATGTAATTCTTATATTTGTCTTCTGTATGTAATGAGTCTTTTATTTTCTACCTACCTCCAAGATTTCATCTTTGCTTTTCAGCAATTTGAACATATGTCTCTCTAGGCATAAGTGTGTGTTTGTGTGTGTTGATTTCTACTTGGGGTTCTTTGAATTTATATCCATGGTTTGATTCTTTCATTATTTTCGGAAAATCCTTAGCCATTATCTCGTCAAGTATTGCTCTGTGCCATTGTGCCCCTCTTCTACTGGATTTTGGTTATGCATGTTAATCCATTTGATATTGTCTCATGACTCTTAGATACTATATTACTGTTTTATTCTTTTCATCTTTCTCTCTCTCTCTCTCTCTCTCGTTTTTTTTGGTTCAATTTGGAAAATTTCTATTGACCTACTTCTAGGCTTACTTATTCTGTCATTATCTATTTCGGGTCTGCTAATGAACCCATAAAGGTTTTCTTTATCTCTGTATTGTGTGTGTTTGTGTGTGTATGTATTTAACATGTCCTTTTTTTTATTATTATGTTGTTAGTCACCATACAGTACACCATTAGTTTTTGATGTAGTAGTCCAAGATTCATTGTTTACGTGTAATACCTAGTGCTCCATGCAATACGTGCCCTCCTCACCGGGCTCACCCATCCCCCGACCCCCTCCCCTCTAAAACCCTCAGTTTGTTTCTCGGGGTCCAGTCTCTCATGGTTCATCTCCCACTCCGAACCCCGCCCCCTTCACTTTTCCCTTCCTTCTAATGTCCTCCATGTTATTCCGTATATATTTAACATTTCCATTTAATTTTAGTATCTTTCTCTCTGCAAATTCTCTGTTCATTTATGTTATCCATTTTTTCCAGTAGAGCTTAAACATATTAATCATTTTAAATTATTACTAAATAATAATTCCTTGATGTTGTTTTAAATCTTCTGATTATTATACAGGTCATATCTAAGTCTGTTGTGTTAACTGCCTTCAATGGGGTATTTTCTTGCTGTTCGTGTATCACAATGTCTGATTGAAAGCTAGATATCACATTAGCTGAGTCGAGATTGAGATAAATACTATTTATGTCTGGAAATGGGCAGACCTTTTTTCCTAGGCCTTTTATGTGGGCGGTTAAGTCATTCTTTTTTTTTTTCTTTTTTCTTTTTTTTTTAGGTTAAGTCATTCTTGTTGGGAGTTGAGATGTATTTGGTTACCCTCCCTGCGTTATGAGCTCACACTCGTGTACATGACTTTGTCTTTCCAGTGCAGAGGGTTTTTCTCAGTGTTCATGTTCCACCCTCCACTTAAGACTTTCCTGATATATCTGTGCTTCAAAGAGGACCTCTCACTTCATGTTAACCCTCTTCCAACAATGTACTGCTATTCCTTGTTACTCAGCTTTTGCTAATCTGGTACCAAGGTCAGTTGTCGTTCTAATTTAGCCTTAGGTCAGTCTTACCCTGGTTTTTTTGTTGTTGTTGTTTGTTTGTTTTTTTACTTTTAGAACATATTTATTACCCCAAGGAAGAATCTTGTACCCATTAGCTATCACCCCACAGCTCCCCACCCTCCCAGCCCATTAGCTATCACCCCACAGCTCCCAACCCTCCCAGCCCTAAGCAACCACTACTTTCTGCTTCTATCTATTTGCCAATTCTTGACATTTCCTCTAAATGGGCACACAATATGTGGTCTTTTGTGACAATATGTGGTCTTTTTGTGGTCTTTTTTTCTTTCATTGCACATCATGTTTTTAAGGCTTATCTATGTAGTAGCATGGATCAGTGCTTTATCCCTTTAAAAAAAATTTTTTTTTTATAAACATATAATGTATTTTTATCCCCAGGGATACAGGTCTGTGAATTGCCAGGTTTACACACTTCACAGCACTCACCATAGCACATACCCTCCCCAGTGTCCATAACCCCACTCCCCTCTACCGACCCCCCCTCCCCCCAGCAACCCTCAGTTTCTTTTGTGAGATTAAGAGTCACTTATGGTTTGTCTCTCTCCCGATCCCATCTTGTTTCATTTATTCTTCTCCTACCCCCCTAACCCCCCATGTTGGATCTCCACTTTCTCACATCAGGGAGATCATATGATAGTTGTCTTTCTCTGACTGACTTATTTCACTAAGCATGATACCCTCTAGTTCCATCCACGTTGTCGCATGTGGCAAGATTTCATTTCTTTTGATGGCTGCATAGTATTCCATTGTATATATATCCCACCTCTTCTTTATCCATTCATCTGTTGATGGACATCTAAGTTCTTTCCATAGTTTGGCTATTGTGGACATTGCTGCTATAAACATTCGGGTGCACGTGCCCCTTCGGATCACTACATTTGTATCTTTAGGGTAAATACCCAGTAATGCAATTGCTGGGTCATAAGGTAGCTCTATTTTCAACTCTTTGAGGAACCTCCATGCTGTTTTCCAGAGTGGCTGCACCAGCTTGCGTTCCCACCAACAGTGTAGGAGGGTTCCCCTTTCTCCACATCCTTGCCAGCATCTGTCATTTCCTGACTTGTTAATTTTAGCCATTCTGACTGGTGTGAGGTGATATCTCATTGTGGTTTTGATTTGTATTTCCCTGATGCCGAGTAATGTTGAGCACTTTTTCATGTGTCTGTTGGCCATCTGGATGTCTGCTTTGCAGAAATGTCTGTTCATGTCTTCTGCCCATTTCTTGATTGGATTATTTGTTCTTTGGGTGTTGAGTTTGCTAAGTTCTTTATAGATTTTGGATACTAGCCCTTTATCTGATATGTTGTTTGTGAACATCTTCTCCCATTCTGTCACTTGTCTTTTGGTTTTCTTAACTGTTTCCTTTGCTGTGCAAAAGCTTTTGATCTTGATGAAGTCCCAATAGTTCATTTTTGGCCTTGCTTCCCTTGCCTTTGGCGATGTTCCTAGGAAGAAGTTGCTGTGGCTGAGGTCGAAGAGGTTGCTGCCTGTGTTCTCCTCAAGGATTTTGATGGATTCCCTTCTCGCATTGAGTTCCTTCATCCATTTTGAGTCTATTTTCGTGTGTGGTGTAAGGAAATGGTCCAATTTCATTTTTCTGCATGTGGCCGTCCAATTTTCCCAACACCATTTATTGAAGAGGCTGTCTATTTTCCACTGGACATTCTTTCCTGCTTGGTCGAGGATTAGTTGACCATAGTGATGAGGATCTATTTCTGGGCTCTCTATTCTGTTCCATTGATCTGTGTGTCTCTTTTTGTGCCAGTACCATGCTGTCTTGATGATGACAGCTTTGTAATAGAGCTTGAAGTCCGGAATTGTGATGCCACCAACTTTGGCTTTCTTTTTCAATATTCCTTTGGCTAGTCAAGGTCTTTTCTGGTTCCATATAAATTTTAGGATTATTTGTTCCATTTCTTTGAAAAAAATGGGTGGGATTTTGATAGGGATTGCATTAAATATGTAGATTGCTTTAGGTAGCATAGACATTTTCACAATATTTGTTCTTCCAATCCAGGAGCATGGAACATTTTTCCATTTCTTTGTGTCTTCTTCAATTTCTTTCATGAGTACTTTATAGTTTTCTGAGTATAGATTCTTAGCCTCTTTGGTTAGGTTTATTCCTAGGTATCTTATAGTTTTGGGTGCAATTGTAAATGGGATTGACTCCTTAATTTCTCTTTCTTCTGTCTTGCTGTTGGTGTAGAGAAATGCAGCTGATTTCTGTGCATTGATTTTATATCCTTACACTTTACTGAATTCCTGTACAAGTTCTAGCAGTTTTGGAGTGGAGTCTTTTGGGTTTTCCACATAAAGTATCATATCATTCGCGAGGAGTGATAGTTTGACTTCTTCTTTGCCGATTTGGATGCCTTCCATTTCTTTTTGTTGTCTGATTGCTGAGGCTAGGACTTCTGGTACTATGTTGAATAGCAGTGGTGATAATGGACATCCCTGCCATGTTCCTGACCTTAGCGGAAAAGCTCTCAGTTTTTCTCCATTGAGAATGATATTTGCGGTGGGTTTTTCATAGATGGCTTTGATAATATTGAGGTATGTGCCCTCTATCCCTACACTTTGAAGAGTTTTGATCAGGAAGGGATGATGTATTTTGTCAAATGTTTTTTCAGCATCTATTGAGAGTATCATATGGTTCTTGTTCTTTCTTTTATTAATGTGTTGTATCACATTGATTGATTTGTGGATGTTGAACCAACCTTGCAGCCCTGGAATAAATCCCACTTGGTCGTGGTGAATAATTCTTTTAATGTATTGTTGAATCCTGTTGGCCAGTATTTTGGTGTGAATTTTCGCATCTGTGTTCATTAAGGATATTGGTCTATAATTCTCTTTTTTGATGGGATCCTTGTCTGGTTTTGGGATCAAGGTGATGCTGGTCTCATAAAATGAGTTTGGAAGTTTTCCTTCCATTTCTGTTTTTTGGAACAGTTTCAAAGAATAGGAATTAGTTCTTTAAATGTTTGGTAGAATTCCCCTGGGAAGCCGTCTGGCCCTGGGCTTTTGTTTGTTTGGAGATTTTTGATGACTGTTTCAATCTCCTTACTGGTTATGGGTCTGTTCAGGCTTTCTGTTTCTTCCTGGTTCAGTTGTGGTAGTTTATATGTCTCTAGGAATACATCTATTTCTTCCAGATTGTCAGATTTGTTGGCGTAGAGTTGCTCATAGTATGTTCTTATAATTATTTGTATTTCTTTGGTGTTAGTTGCGATCTCTCCTCTTTCATTCATGATTTTATTTATTTGGGTCCTTTCTCTTTTCTTTTTGATAAGTCTGGCCAGGGGCTTATCAATCTTATTAATTCTTTCCAAGAACCAGCTCCTAGTTTCGTTGATTTGTTCTATTGTTTTTTTGGTTTCTATTTCATTGATTTCTGCTCTGATCTTTATTATTTCTCTTCTCCTGCTGGGTTTAGGCTTTCTTTCTTGTTCTTTCTCCAGCTCCTTTAGGTGTAGGGTTAGGTTGTGTATTTGAGACCTTTCTTGTTTCTTGAGAAAGGCTTGTATGGCTAGATATTTTCCTCTCAGGACTGCCTTTGCTGTGTCCCACAGATTTTGAACCGTTGTGTTTTCATTATCATTTGTTTCCATGAATTTTTTCAATTCTTCTTTAATTTCCTGGTTGACCCATTCATTCTTTAGAAGGATGCTGTTTAGTCTCCATATATTTGTGTTCTTTCCAAATTTCCTCTTGTAACTGAGTTCTAGCTTCAGAGCATTGTGGTCTGTAAATATGCAGGGAATGATCCCAATCTTTTGATACTGGTTGAGACCTGATTTATGACCCAGGATGTAATCTATTCTGGAGAATGTTCCATGTGCACTAGAGAAGAATGTGTATTCTGTTGCTTTGGGATGAAGTGTTCTGAATATGTCTGTGATGTCCATCTGGTCCAGTGTGTCATTTAAGGCCTTTATTTCTTTGTTGATCTTTTGCTTGAATGATCAGTCCATTTCAGTGAGGGGAGTGTTAAAGTTCCCTACTATTATTATATTATTGTTGATGTGTTTCTTTGATTTTGTTATTAATTGGTTTATATAGTTGGCTGCTCCCAGGTTAGGGGCATAGATATTTAAAATTGTTAGGTCTTCTGGTTGGACAGACCCTTTGAGTATGATATGGTGTCCTTCCTCATCTCTTATTATAGTCTTTGGCTTAAAATCTAATTGATGTGATGTAAGGATTGCCACCCCAGCTTTCTTCTGATGTCCATTAGCATGTCCATTAGCATTAGTACATTGTTTCCCACCCCCTCACTTTAAATCTGGAGGTGTCTTTGGGTCTAAAATGAGTTTCTTGTAGGCAACATATTGATGGGTTTTGGTTTTTTATCCATTCTGATACCCTGTGTCTTTTGATTGGGGCATTTAGCCCATTAACATTCAGGGTAACTATTGAGAGAGATGAATTTAGTGCCATTGTATTGTCTGTAAGGTGACTGTTCCTGTATATTGTCTCTGTTCCTTTCTGATCTACTACTTTTAGGCTCTCTCTGTGCTTAGAGGACTTCTTTCAATATTTCCTGTAGAGCTGGTTAGGTGTTTACAAATTCTTTCAGTTTTTGTTTGTCCTGGAAGCTCTTTATCTCTCCTTCTATTTTCAAAGATAGCCTAGCTGGATATAGTATTCTTGGCTGCATGTTTTTCTCATTTAGTGCTCTGAATATATCATGCCAGTTCTTTCTGGCCTGCCGGGTCTCTGTGGATAAGTCCGCTGCCAATCTAATATTTTTACCATTGTATGTTACAGACTTCTTTTCCCAGGCTGCTTTCAGGATTTTCTCTTTGTCACTAAGACTTGTAAATTTTACTATTAGGTGACGGGGTGTGGACCTATTCTTGTTGATTTTGAGGGGGGTTCTGTGCACCTCCTGGATTTTGATGCTTGTTCCCTTTGCCATATTAGGGAAATTCTCTCCAATAATTGTCTCCAATATACCTTCTGCTCCCCTCTCTCTTTCTTCTTCTGGAATCCCAATTATTCTAATGTTGTTTCGTCTTATGGTGTCACTTATCTCTCGAATTCTCCCCTCATGGTCCAGTAGCTGTTTGTCCCTCTTTTGCTCAGCTTCTTTATTCTCTGTCATTTGGTCTTCTATATCACTAATTCTTTCTTCTGCCTCATTTATCCTAGCAGTAAGAGCCTCCATTTTTTATTGCACCTCATTAATAGCTTTTTTTTATTTCAACTTGGTTAGATTTTAGTTCTTTTATTTCTCCAGAAAGGGCTTTTATCTCTCCAGAGAGGGTTTCTCTAATATCTTCCATGCCTTTTTTGAGCCCAGCTAGAACCTTGAGAATCGTCATTCTGAACTCTAGATCAGACATATTACCAATGTCTGTATTGATTAGGTCCCTAGCCTTTGGTACTGCCTCTTGGGTTTTTTTTTTTTGTGGTGAGTTTTTCCACCTTGTCATTTTGTCCAGATAAAAGTATATGAAGGAGCAAATAAAATACTGAAAGGGTGCCAAAGACCCCAGGAAAATGCACTTTAACCAAATCAGAAGAGATCCCAAATCGTGGGGGGGAGAAAGGGGGTAAAAAGAAGTTCAGAAAAAAAAAATTAAAAAAAGAAAACAAATAAAAAATATAAAAAAGAAAAAATATATATATATATTAGATAAACTAGTTAAAAAACGTTAAAAAAGAAAAGCATAAAAGTTAAAAAAAATTTAGCAGAAGAAAGAAAAATAAAATTAAAAAAAATTAAATTAACTGCAAGACTAAAGAATCATGGGGAGAAAGCCATGAGTTCTGTGCTTTGCTTTCTCCTCCTCTGGAATTCTGCTGCTGTCTTTGGTAGGTAAACTTGGTCTTGGCTGGATTTCTTGATGAGCTTCTGGGGGCGGGGCCTGTTGTAGTGATTCTCAAGTGTCTTTGCCTGAGGTGGAATTGCACCGCCCTTACCAGGGGCCGGGCTAAGTAATCTGCTCAGGTTCGCTTTTGGGAGCTTTTGTCCCCTGAACGCTTTCCGTAGAGTTCCAGAGGACGGGAATGAAAATGGCGGCCTCCCAATCTCCGCCTGGAGGAGCAGAGAGCTCGGGGCCCCACTCCTCAGTGCGCCCTTTCAGAAAGTGGTCGATTTTCTGTTTCTAGAATTGCTGTTCTTCTTCTCTTCGATCTCCTGTTGGATTTGTAGGTGTTTGCAATGGTTTGATAAGCTATTTAGCTGATCTCCTGCTACCTGATGTAGTCTCAGCCTGCTACTTCTCCGCCATCTTCACTCCCCTCCATCTTACCCTGGTCTTGTGTCCATAGTTACAGTTACCAGCAGTGGGGCTTCCTAAGTCATCTGTCAACACCACCCCTCTGGAGTTTTCTTCTGTTTCTTCCCCCCAGCTGCAGGGAGGCTTCACCTGTGTTTTGGATGTGGCAGTGTTTAAGCTTCTTTTAAGTCTTCTGTTTTTTAGGGGAAATAGGAGAAAAAGATCTGGGCAGGGTTTTATGCCTTTTCCCCGGTGGCAGCCATTCCCCTCCCCAGGCCCTCTCTGCTGAGGGGGACGTTTTCTTCCATATCCTGTCCTATCCCCAGTATTTCTTGTGACCTTGGAAAAGACCTTGCCAAGTGGTTGCAAACTCTCTGAGCATCGGCAGCTTCACAGTTCTGTAGTCAGGCTGCTTCACACCCGTCCTTTAACAGTTTGTTTAAAATTTTTCATGCAGTTGTCTTTCCCAGTTCTGTGACAACTCTGTTTTTCTCCAGGGCTCTGCTCTATATAAACCAGTGCTCATGACCCTTATCTCCTTGAGGGTGCCTATTTTCCTTATATATCAGGCCAGTTGGTTTCCTGGCAACCTTAGCACTCTGGTAGTTATTTTTTAAGTTAATGATTTTATATGTGGAATTTTCTTGCAGTTAGGTTGGGACCCACATCCTGTCTAGATTTTTACATCCTAAGAGTAGCTTTGAAGTTTTGCCTACTTTTCTTTCTCTTTTTCAGAAAAAAGAAAATATTTTTAAATTCATCTTTGTATCTCCCACCCTGTCCAGCATAGGGCTAGACACATAGTTCTGCCTGTTTTTCTTAATCACTAATGCCTCTACTTGACTACTTCCATAGCATGTTAATTTATCTCACTATTTCTGTTCTGGCCTCCTTCCAATACATTCTCCACTTTGTAGTCAGAAGGATAATTTTTAAAGAGTTCCTTGAATGCTTAATTTTCCAGGTCACCTTTGCACATGATGGGTTTTCTTTTCCATCTAGGCCACTCTTTCCTCTACCTTTTCAATTAACATTAGATACCTTCTGTTCATCCAGGAGATTTTTTTCCTCAGAGAAGCCTTCTTTGACAACTCTTCACTGAGAGTATATCAGATCCACTCATATTTTTTAATGGTACTGTTTTTTTTTTCTTATAACTAAGTAACTGTAGAATTATTTCTTTACTATATTTCCCTCCTTCTAGAATGTAAGTTCCATGAAGGCAGGAATCATTTCTTCCTTGTTCACCAATATGTACCAAGGGCTTCAGGTAAAAATATTTGTTAAATGAATAAATAGAGCTAGAAAAGATATTCATAGTAAACAGTGAAACTAGTGATAGAATTAGAGTTTTGTATAAATTTGATAAATTTTTGTCTTTGGCCCTGTGGAAATTTTAGGAAGTTAACAAATGAATGATTGCTCCCATGTACTTAGGAGATTAAACTAGGAGAAAGGGAGAACCAAAATTAGAGAATCTTTGGAGATGGATTTGTGCTTTTTAATGAAGAACTCTGGATATGATTATAGTATGACTGTGGAGATAGAGGTTTGAAGGAAGAATCATTGTTCTTTGTCAATTCAGTCTTTAAAAAAAAAAAAAAATCAATGTTCACTCCTTAGCATAGAATGAGAGGAAAAAGGAACATTGAGGACTCAATTAGTAATGTGATTTTTATGATTCAATGAAAGATTGCAATTAAGATATGGCAAGAGTGGGGACGCCCACATTCAATTAAGTGCCCAACTCTTGGTTTCAGCTTAGGTCATGATCTCAGGGTCGTGAGATCGAACCCTGAGTCAGGCTCTGCACTCAGCACGGAGTCTGCTGAGAATCTATCTCCCTCTCCCTCTGCCCCTCCTGCTTGTGCTCTCTCTCTCTCTCTCTCTCCCTCTCTCTCAAATACGTTAAAAAAAAATCTTAAAAAAAAAAAAAGATATGGCAAGGGTGGTATAAATATGCTTTAGACCTCCAATGCAAGAAAAGATAGAGCAAGATTATAAGTTTTTTGCTAATGATAAAAGAAACATATATAGGTGTTAAGAATTTCTCTCCTTTTTAGCCATTGCTTTGTAACAAAGATGTGAGATATTTTTATAACCAACTTGTTTGGACTTCTACCTTAAGAAATATGAATACAGGCTTAGATTACCACATAAGTTCTGTCGTCTGTGTTTTCACTCTAAAGCAAGTTCTGTTGAAATAATTTTATAATCATCTAGAGTAGGGAGTCAACAAACTTTTTCTGTAAATGGCCAGAACTACTATCTTCTACTAGCATTTTAGCAACTATAGGCTATAAACAAATGAATAGGACTGTCCTCCAATGAAACTTTATTTATGGAAACTGAAATTTAAATTTCAGTTTTTCATGTGTCATGACATATTCATTTGATTTATTTTTCAGCCATTTAAAAGTGTAAAAGTCAAAACCATTTTTAGCTCTTAGGTTGTGTGAAAACAGATGGTGGGCCACATCAGACCCACTAGGCATAGTTTGTTGACTCCTGTCATAGAATTTAAACTGTTACTTATAGACCAGCTTCTCTCCTGAGTTCTGTAAGATTTTCAAATATCCATTGAATATCAGGTCAAATTAAATATGACAGAAATAATTTTTTGTCCTTTTTGTCTGACACCTGCTTTTCAGTTTATAGACCTTAGTTAATGAACTAATATCCACCGTATTGATGAGCAAAGAAGGGCTTGGGACAGCTCTCCTTAGACAAACCTCCTCCCAAGGCTGACTCTTGGCTGGCGTCTGGGAACTTGGATTTTAGGAGTGTTCCCACTATTCCCTAATGGATAAGGATAGTTTATTGTGCCTGAACAGTTTGCACAAGCAATGCAATTATTGCTAAACACCTACTGGCTTGCTGGGTGTAGAATTTTAGTTTGTGCTGGCAGAGGATTCCTATGTGACCAGCCCCCAATAAAAACCATGGGCGCTGAGTCTCAGCCTCAGCTCAGTGCTGAAGCACATCCTGTGTGACCATGGGGAGAGGATTCTAGGAGGCTTACACCTCTGGACTTTGCTTCCGTGTGCCTTTTCCCTTTTCTGATTTTGTTTTGCATCCTTTCAGCATAATCGCAGTTATGAAGATGACTATATGCTGAGTCCTAGCAAATTACCAAACCCGGGGTAGTCTTGGGGACCCCCAACACATTGACCAAGCCAGAAACCTGAAAGTCATCTTCAGTGCTTTCTCTTCACTTCTCATTCAGATGCTCTGGCTGTATCTCCTTGACACCCCTCGGATTATTTCCTCTTCAACCTCTCTGTCCTTTCTTTGATTCAGACCCTAATTACATAGACCTGTCTAATGCAAGATATTCTTAAGTACCTACTTTAGATCTCTGCCTGTTTCAGTCCATCCCTTATTAATTTGTGTCCTGGTCTTCTCATGCATATATTTATGTATGTCTGTGTGTATTGATACATTTATCTTTATGCTACCAGTTTGACCACATCACCCTCTGGATTTAAAATCACTCAGGCATTCTTCAAAGAGCATTAAAAGCTTTTTGTGATTTGTCCAATATCTGTTTAATACACTCCTGTCACTCCCCAACTTATACTTTATACTATGTCCATACCAAAGACTTGAAGTGCCCCAGTACTTTTAGACCTAAGTGCCTATCCACTGGCTTTTTCTTTGATTGTCCTTGCCTTTCTTAACCAGGGATCAAATTATTACACATTTTTAAAAAAATTAGTTCCTAATTTGAAATCTTTTCTGTACTCCTAAATAGCTTAGTAGTTTCTTCCATGTTGCTTCCAGAGGACTTTGTGCATTCCATTTTTATTACATTTATTATTGTTCTCTTTCTTTCTCTGCTCTTTGTAGATTGTGGAACCTCGTTTGAGTTAGCACAGGGCCTGGCCCTTAATAGGTGGCATTCAGTAATGTGTTTTCAAGAACCCAATGTAATATTTCTTCCAGTTGACACCGTTAAGTTGAGGAAGGAAGGGATGATGTGGAAAAATGTATTTTTCTTCTTAAAAGTTTGATTTTAGAAAAGTTTGTAGATTGAAATGAGAGTAAATAGATTAACACATAATTATGAAATAGATACAGATGAGGGTAGAAAAATAATGAAAAAATTATTATCTGCAATCTCTTTTTGTCTTACTGTACAGCAGAACCTCACCACATTTGTATTATATTACATAGGTGGAAATGGATATCGTTGAAAAACTGGTAAAAATGATACCTTGTGAACATGAAGATCTGCTGAATATCACCCTCCGACTTTTACTGAACTTATCCTTTGACACAGGACTGAGGAATAAGATGGTACAAGTTGGACTGCTTCCCAAACTCACTGCACTCCTAGGTATGCCTTTTAAAAATTAATGATAGTATTGCTTCAAATCTCCAACACCGTTGGAAAACTGAGCTCTGTGTTGAAGTCTGCTGAGCAGAGATCATTCTGTGTGTGTTCTTTGATTGCGAACTTAATACTAAAAATAAGCTGAATGAATGAAAAGTGACATGTGCTAGGATTTCTGGTGCCATAGAATGAAATGGAATAGAAACTTTTCACTCTGACTTCATTTACCCATATGAAAGTGAAACCAAACTGAAAATATAAAAGTAGTACCAAGGAAGCAAGAAGGAAAAATTATTTTCTCTTCAACAGTTTTTTAAAAAGTGGGTATCATTTAAGTTCTTATATTCTACCATACTTTTGAACACACATATTGCCACAGCCTTTTTGTTATTAAGTACAAAAGGGCAATTTTTTGTAGCCTGAGTTAGAAAATATTGTACTGGCAGATTCAGTTAATAATACATTGTTTTCTTTTAGCTGTTTGTAAGATATTTATATAGTAAGGATGGGTTCAAGAATTAACTCTTGTGCTCATCCTCAATGCTTCTTGCAAGAGTATAAAAGTCCTTTATGATCTGTTCATTGTCTTTATAGGCACCTGCTACCCCCCAACATATACTTTATACTATGTTTATACTGAACATATATTACACTGTAAACAGTTTCCTAAACAAGTTCTTTTATGCCTATTGACTGTCCACCTGCTTTTTTGCTCTACATGGAATGCCATTGTTCTTTTTTAAATCAGAAAACAAATTCTTATACATCTTTTTTTTTTAATTTTTAAATTTTTTTAATAAACATACAATGTATTATTAGCCCCAGGGGTACAGGTCTGTGAATCGCCAGGTTTCCACACTTCACAGCACTCACCATAGCACATACCCTCCCCAGTGTCCAAAACCGCACCACCCTCTCCCAACCCCCCTCCGCCCTCCACCCCCCCTCAGTTTGTTTTGTGACATTAAGAGTCTCTTAAGGTTTATCTCCCTCCTGATCCCATCTTGTTCCATTTATTCTTTTCCTACCCCCCCAGCCCCTCCCCCCCGCCCATTGCATCTCCACTTCCTCATATCAGGGAGATCATATGACAGTTGTCTCTCTCCGATTGATTTATTTCGCTAAGCATAATACCCTCTAGTTCCATTCACGTTGTCGCAAATGGCAAGATTTCATTTCTTTTGATGGCTGCATAGTATTCCATTGTATATATATCCCACCTCTTCTTTATCCATTCATCTGTTGATGGACATCTAGGTTCTTTCCATAGTTTGGCTATTGTGGACATTGCTGCTATAAACATTCGGGTGCACATGCCCCTTCGGATCACTACATTTGTATCTTTAGGGTAAATACCCAGTAGTGCAATTGCTGGGTCATAAGGTAGCTCTATTTTCAACTTTTTGTGGAACCTCCCTGCTGATTTCCAGAGTGACTGCACCAGCTTGCGTTCCCACCAACAGTGTAGGAGGGTTCCCCTTTCTCCACATCCTCGCCAGCATCTGTCATTTCCTGACTTGTTAATTTTAGCCATTCTGACTGGTGTGAGGTGATATCTCATTGTGGTTTTGATTTGTATTTCCCTGATGCCGAGTGATGTGGAGCATTTTTTCATGTGTCTGTTGGCCATCTGGATGTCTTCTTTGCAGAAATTCCTGTTCATGTCCTCTGCCCATTTCTTGATTGGATTATTTGTTCTTTGGGTGTTGAGTTTGCTAAGTTCTTTATAGATTTTGGATACTAGCCCTTTATCTGATATGTCGTTTGCAAACATCTTCTCCCATTCTGTCACTTGTCTTTTGGTTTTGTTAACTGTTTCCTTTGCTGTGCAAAAGCTTTTGATCTTGATGAGGTCCCAATAGTTCATTTTTGGCCTTGCTTCCCTTGCCTTTGGCGATGTTCCTAGGAAGAAGTTGCTGTGGCTGAGGTCGAAGAGGTTGCTGCCTGTGTTCTCCTCAAGGATTTTGATGGATTCCTTTCTCATATTGAGGTCCTTCATCCATTTTGAGTCTATCTTCGCTTACACATCTTTTTAAGACTCTTTGTTAAGACCCTTTGTTTCAGTACTGCAGTTTCATTCTTTTTTTTTTTGTAGCTTTTTCCATGTTTTCAATTTTTTTTTAACGGTTACCAATATAATAGTGGAATAGTAGGAAATGATTTAACATTAAGTTTAATTTTGCTATGCCTGGGTGGCTCAGTCATTTAAGCACCTGCCTTTGGCTCAGGTCACGATCTCTGGGTCCTGGGATTGCACCCTTGCATTGGTCTTCCTACTCAGCGGGAAGTCTACTTGTCCCTCTCCCTCTTTCTACCCCTCTCCACTCGTGCCCACTCTCTCTCTCTCTCAAATAAATAAGATCTTTTTTAAAAATTAAGTTTATTCTTAGCTATCTAATATCTATGAACATGATCTGTCATTTATATCCTCAGTATGCTCTTTATAATATTAGCAGTAATGTTTATTGAATGTTTACCATGCCAGTCGTTTTGTTGTGTGCTTTTATTTATGTTATCTCATGGAATCACTATCTGAGATCTTTACTCAGGCAAGGCTCACATTCAGACTCAGTTGTATCTGCTGCCAAAATTGGATTTATTAACTACTATAATATATACTGTATAGTTACATTAAGTAGACCGTGATTAAGTAGAGTAGGCAGAGCTATAATTTAAAAATCTAATTCTCCAACTCCCCTTAAAATAAAGGAAGTTTTAAGGAAGCTTATTTCTTACTCCTTTTCTCAGAATAGGAAAACCTTTCATCAGTCAATCCAAGAGCATTTGTACATTGTAAAAGAAACTCTGTTGAGGAGCACTTTCAAAAATTGCTTTTATGGAACCAAAGCAATTCATTTTACAAGGAAACAGAAAACTTTAAAGGCAGAACTGACAGGGCTTTGAATTTAGTTCATGTGACTCCTTTATAATAAATCTGGCAGAATTGTGTATCAATTGTGTATCAAGGTCAGATTCTCAGTGTATGCGGATGAATAAGTCATACTTCTTGTCTCATAGGACTTCATAGACCATCTGGTTTATTCAGTATCCAGTGACCCACTTTTATAAAACAAATGATTTAAAAGAGATTTGGGGGAAATTACGTATAAGATACCCAGTCCATATTTTGTTAACAGATATCAGTTTTATGACATAAAATATAATATTTAATACATAAAATATTTCCTTCATCTCTTCTAGAGCTCAGTTTCTGGAGACAGACTGTCTTATTAGAATTATGACTGTTTTTGCTTCTAAGTACATTGGGCAAGTTACCCAAAATCTGATTATGTTTTCTTGTCTCTAAAATGGGGATAATAATTATAACCAACTTAAAGTTCTTTTGAAGATTAAATGAGGTATTGCATAGAGTGCTTAGAATAGTACCTGACACATAGTATTTTCTTAGTAAATCTTAGCTGTGATCACTTTTTAACCACCACCATCATCATCATTATCATTACTTGATCAAAGTGGACATTCTGTAAGTGTTGCTGACTTATTTGTCTCTGAGTATAGATACCCTTCTCATAGATATTAAATCTTTATTGACAAACTAGGTAGCTTATTTATTTTTACTTTCCTGTGATGTGTGTGCAGTTTGATTCAATTTTAATTCCGTAAAATGTTGGAAACCTATGGCAAAGCACAGGGCTAAGCACTATAGGGAAATATGTTTCAGTCTGTGGATATATTGAGATTCAAAAGAGAGAGTGCCCCCTTATTGGTACTTCATAGGTAGAGTGCCATTTGAGATGGACAGTGACAGATATGTCCTTTTAACAAGGTGATCTTTATAAAGAAGAAGAATAGAGGCTGTAGAAAGTATTTCAGGTAAAGTGATCCACATTGTCTAAGGCATAGGTGGTGCTAGGTCAGTATGAGGAAAAACAACTAAAAAGATAGTGGGAGATACATTATATGTTTATTAAAATAAAAAAAAATTTAAAAAAAAGATAGTGGGAGAGAACCTTGAAAATAAATGGATTTTATGCTCTTATGTAGTATTATGAAGATTAAGGCTAGGCTAAGAAGTTAGATCTAATTTAGTTGATGGTGGGAATCATTGCAGGTTTTTGAGCTAGTTGGATCACAATCAGAGTACTGCTCTAGAGAAATTAATCTGACATTCTATTGGAGGGACTAGAACTAGAGTCTGAAGATGAGAATCATCGTCAGTTGTAACAGCAAGACCAAAAGCACAGAAAACCTGGAGTAGGGAAGAGGTAGCATATCAGGAATGAGGCACTGGAGGTACATATTACTGGAAGACTTAATATGACATGCTTACTTTTCAAATGTGGGTAATGATAGAGAGAGGGAGAACTCATAAAACCCAAAGACAGTTAGAATGCTAGTGCCAGGAAGAGAAAGAATTGTGAAGGACGTCATTGGAGGGAGTCAGCAATAGATTCAGTTTGAGACATTTTAGAGACAAAGATGTTCAGTGAGCGAATAGAAACATAGGTCTAGAGCTCAGGAGAGGTAAGGGTTAAAAAAGAAAAAAATTATCTGATAGAATAAAAGTGAAAAGAGGAAACCACTAAAGGAGACATAACATTTGGAGAAACGTGTTTATTTTTCATCAAATACATAAAAAATACATAAGTTTAGGCTATAACTGAGAAGCAATGATGACCTTGGCATCTTCATACAGTAGAGATAAGAGCGCTACTGAAAAGTGTTAGCTCGTTGGAGTCATTCTTTCAAAGTGTTCCTTCATTATTTTCTTTGAGATATAAATTCCTGTGGCATCAGATTTTACTAACCAAGGAACGTAGAAAGCTAGTATTATTCAAATCTTACATTGTGTAGGATAAATGGATGAGTTTTTACCTCTATTGTTGGCTGATCTGTAAAAACTGATGGAAAGCAAAATGATTCTGTGGAGCTGTTTATGGTTAGCTTCCCTTAGTAACTTCTCGGCTTATCTTTCTATGGGAAATAAAACAGACAATGGCTAAATAATGCTCACAAAAATATCCACAAAAATTTTCTTGGAGAATGAATTGAAAAAATATGGAAAGGTGTTGTGTTTTGAGTATTATTACTGTTTATTTTTTATTGTGTTACGGTAGTCACCGAACAGTACATCATTAGTTTTTGATGTAGTGTTCCAAAATTCATTGTTTACGTGTGACACCCAGTGCAATGTGTGCCCTCCTTAATACCTGTCACTGGGCCAACCCACCCCCCTACACTCTCCCCTCTAAAACCCTCAGTTTGTTTCTCAGAGTCCACAGTCTTTCATGGTTCATCTCCCCTCTGATTACCCCTATTCATTTTTCCCTTCCTTCTCCTAATGTCCTCCTCCATGCTGTTCCTTATGTTCCACAAATAAGTGAAATCATATGATAATTGATTTTCTCTGCTTGACTTATTTCACTCAGCATAATCTCCTCCAGTCCCATCCATGTTGATGCAGAAGTTGGGTATTCATCCTTTCTGATGGCCAAGTAATATTCCATTGTGTATATGGACCACATCTTCGTTATCCATTTGTCTGTTGAAGGGCATCTCAACTCCTTCCACAGTTTGGCTATTGTGGACATTGCTGCTATGAACATTGGGGTGCATATAGCCCTTCTTTTCACTACATCTGTATCTTTGGGGTAGATACCCAATAGTGCAATTGCAGGGTCATAGGGAAGCTCTATTTTTAATTTCTTTTCTTTTTTTTTTTTTTGTTTAATTTATTTATTTGTTAGAGAGAGAGAGAGCGAGCACAGGCAGACAGAGTGGTAGGCAGAGGCAGAGGGAGAAGCAGGCTCCCCGCGGAGCAAGGAGCCCGATGTGGGACTCGATCCCACGACGCTGGGATCATGACCTGAGCTGAAGGCAGCCGCTCAACCAACTGAGCCACCCAGGCGTCCCATCTATTTTTAATTTCTTAAGGGATCACCACACTGTTTCCAAAGTGGCTACACCAACTTGCATTCCCCACCAATCCCCTTTCTCTAAATACTCTCCAACACTTGTTGTTTCCTGTCTTGTTAATCTTTGCCATTCTAACTGGTGTAAGGTGGTATCTCAGTGTTTTGATTTGAATTTCCCTGATGCCTAGTGATGATGAATATTTTTTCATTTGTCTGTTAGCCATTTGTATGTCTTCATTGGGGAAGTGTCTTTTCATGTCTTCTGCCCATTTTTTGCCTCGATTATTTGTTTTTTGGGTTTTGAGTTTGAGAAGTTCTTTATAGATCTTGGATATCAGCCCTTTGTCTGTAGTGTCATTTGCGAATATCTTCTCCCATTCCGTGGGTTGTCTCTTTCTTTTGTTGACTGTTTCCTTTGCTGTGTAGAAGCTTTTGATCTTGATAAAATCCCAAAAGTTCATTTTCGCTTTTGTTTCCTTTGCCTTTGGAGACGTGTCTTGAAAGAAGTAGCTGTGGCTGATGTCAAAGAGGTTACCGCCTGTGTTCTCCTCTAGGATTTTGGTGGATTCCTGTCTCACATTGAGGTTTTTAATCCATTTTGAGTTTATCTTTGTGTATGCTGTAAGACAATGGTCAAGTTTCATTCTTCTGTACAT
The DNA here is from genome assembly GCF_963455335.1 of Martes martes. Taxonomy (NCBI): domain Eukaryota; kingdom Metazoa; phylum Chordata; class Mammalia; order Carnivora; family Mustelidae; genus Martes; species Martes martes. Next base: position 67,065,302 of record NC_137903.1, read on the forward strand.
AGCTGTCCAATTTTCCCAGCACCATTTATTGAAGAGACCTTTTTCCACTGGATATTTTTTCCTGCTTTGTTGAAGATTATTTGACCACAGAATTGAGGGTCCATATCTGGGCTCTCTACTCTGTTCCACTGGTCTATGTGTCTGTTTTTGTGCCAGTAGCATGCTGTCTTGGTGATCACAGCTTTGTAATATAGCTTGAAATCAGGCAACGTGATGCCCCCAGTTTGGTTTTGAGTAATTATTAAAAGCAAAGAGAAGTTGGTTATAACTCAGCCTTTTTGCCATATGAGGAACCAGTATCGTTTATTAACTCATGACAGTGTTGATCTATCTGGACACTTATAAGTAGGCTCTGATATCATTCTGTTTTGGGAAAGATTCAGTATGTCTCATCTTTTTTTCCCCTTCTTCATTGCTCACAAGTCATCGAATTTAAGCGATTTCTTTTTTTCTAATGTTCATAAGTCTTTTGCTTAGTAACTTTCTTTGGTTCCACCTTTTTATTCCACATGCATGTCGTGGAAGCCATGGCAATCATACATAACAAACAAAAGAGAGTATCTTCTGATACTTTAGGATCAAGGAAAAGGAGAAAATGTGCATATTGAAGAGAAATTCAAATATACTAAGAGAACAGTGCTCTTAACTTCTGTAAAATGCTACAGTGTCTGTATTTAGAATATCTTACAGGTTTACATTTATTTACTTATCTCACATTCTTTTAATTTAATTATTTTAAAGTCACTATTATTTCCTACTCTTTTTCATTTAAATTGAGTTAAATCAGCTTCTGTAGGCCTTTTATAGGGCGGGCCTATAGAAAAAAAATGTTCCAAAATCCGGGTAACTGATTTCAATATGAATCTTTAGAACTTAACCTTTTTGTAAACTTTACAATTGTTTGTATTTATGATGACCCAAAAATGGCCCTTTATTCATCACTTCCCAGGAAAAACCTGTCAAATTTATTAGTGGAAGGTAAGGCTATGATTACTAATAAACCAACCTTAAGATCTCGGTGGCTTAAAACACCTCAAAGATTTACTTCTTGCTCCTATTATATATCCATAATGATTGAGTAGAAAGTGTTGGTCCATGTTAGCATCAGAGACCAAGACTAACAGAACCTCGACATGGCACCAGGGAAGGAGAAAAGAGAAAATGGAGATTGGCAAACTTGTCTTGAAGGCTTTCACGCTGACGTGACAAATACAATTTTTGTTGGTATTTCCATTGATAACAGCAAGTCATATGGCCATACCAGACTTTAAGTGGGTGGCAAGTGCTTGGAAGGGTTAGTACTGGAATGCTGGTGAGCAGGCAACCTAACACTCCTGAAAGGTATTTTCCAGTTTTTCTAAATTTTTATTTATTTTATAATTTTTAAAATGTTTTTATAAACATATAATGTATTGACGGAGGAGTCAAGATGGCGGAGAAGTAGCAGGCTGAGACGACATCGGGTAGCAGGAGATCAGCTAGATAGCTTATCTAACCATTGTGAACACCTACAAATCCAACGGGAAATCGAAGAGAAGAGGAGCAACAATCCCAGAAACAGCAAATCGATCACTTTCTGAAAGGTAGGACCTGCGGAGAAGTGAATCCAAAGCGACGGGAAGATAGACCCCGGGGGGAGGGGCCGGCACCCGGCAAGCGGCGGAGCGACGGAGCACAAAATCGGGACTTTTAAAAGTCGGCTCCACTGGGAGACATCGCTCCAGAGGCTAAACTGGGGGGAAACCCAGGCGGGGTCAGCATAACCCCAGGACCCGCGGGGTCACAGAAGGACTGGGGGTGTCTGAGTGCCGCAGAGCTCGCAGGTATTAGAGCGGGGAAGCCGGCTATAGCGACAAAGCCGAGGAGTGAGCTCTCAGCCCGGGGTTACCTTGTGCCGGTCGCAGGCTGGGTGGGCTCGGAGCGCGGCCGGAGGCCACGGAGACGGAAGCGGCCGGGCGCTTTTCTCCAGCTCCAGCAATTGACTGCTTTCCTCGAGGCGCGACCGCAAGCCAGGGAGGAGGGGCTATTGGGCGCTTTGCTCTGAGGGCGCACTGAGGAGCGGAACCCCAAGCTCTTGGCTCCTCCGGGCCAAGAGATTGGGAGGCCGCCATCTTCATTCCCGTCCTCCGGAACTCTACGGAAAGCGCTCAGGGAACAAAAGCTCCCGAAAGCAAACCCGCGCGGATTCCTTAGCCCGGCCCCTGGCAAGGGCGGTGCAATTCCGCCTGCGGCAAGGACACTTGAGAATCACTACAACAGGCCCCTCCCCCAGAAGATCAACAAGAAACCGATCCAAAACCAACTTCAGTCACCAAGAACAGTGGAATTCCACAGCAGGAGAAAGCAAATCCTACCTGGACAAAATGACAAGGCGGAAAAACTCACCTCAAAAAAAAGAACAAGAGGCCGTACCGAAGGCTGGAGACCTAATCAATACAGACATAGGTAGCATGACAGATCTAGAGTTCAGAATGACAATTCTCAAGGTTCTAGCCGGGCTCGAAAAAGGCATAGAAGATATTAGAGAAACCCTCTCCGGAGAGATAAAAGCCCTTTCTGGAGAAATAAAAGAACTAAAATCTAACCAAGTTGAAATAAAAAAAGCTATTCATGAGGTGCAATCAAAAATGGAAGCTCTCACTGCCAGGATAAATGAGGCAGAAGAAAGAATTAGTGACATAGAAGACCAAATGACAGAGAATAAAGAAGCTGAGCAAAAGAGAGACAAACAACTACTGGAACACGAGGAGAGGATTCGAGAGATAAGTGACACCATAAGACGACACAACATTAGAATAATTGGGATTCCAGAAGAAGAAGAAAGAGAGAGGGGAGCAGAAGGTATATTGGAGACAATTATTGGAGAGAATTTCCCTAATATGGCAAAGGGAACAAACATCAAAATCCAGGAGATGCTAAGAATGCCCCTCAAAATCAATAAAAATAGGTCCACACCTCGTCACCTGATAGTAAAATTTACAAGTCTTAGCGACAAAGAGAAAATCCTGAAAGCAGCCCGGGAAAAGAAGTCTGTAACATACAAGGGTAAAAACATTAGATTGGCAGCGGACCTATCCACAGAGACCTGGCAGGCCAGAAAGAACTGGCATGATATATTCAGAGCACTAAACGAGAAAAACATGCAGCCAAGAATATATCCGGCTAGGCTATCATTGAAAATAGAAGGAGAGATAAAGAGCTTCCAGGACAAACAAAAGCTGAAAGAATTTGCAAACACCAAACCAGCTCTACAGGAAATATTGAAAGGGGTCCTCTAAGCAAAGAGAGACCCTAAAAGTAGTAGATCAGAAAGAAACAGAAACAATATACAGTAACAATCACCTTACAGGCAATACAATGGCACTAAATTCATATCTCTCAATAGTTACCCTGAATGTTAATGGGCTAAATGCCCCAATCAAAAGACACAGGGTATCAGAATGGATAAAAAAACAAAACCCATCAATATGCTGCCTACAAGAAACTCATTTTAGACCCGAAGACACCTCCAGATTTAAAGTGAGGGGGTGGAAAACAATGTACCATGCTAATGGACATCAGAAGAAAGCTGGGGTGGCAATCCTTATATCAGATCAATTAGATTTTAAGCCAAAGACTATAATAAGAGATGAGGAAGGACACTATATCATACTCAAAGGGTCTGTCCAACAAGAAGATCTAACAATCTTAAATATCTATGCCCCTAACATGGGAGCAGCCAACTATATAAACCAATTAGTAACAAATTCAAAGAAATACATCGACAGTAATACAATAATAGCAGGGGACTTTAACACTCCCCTCACTGAAATGGACAGATCATCTAAGCAAAAGATCAATAAGGAAATAAAGGCCTTAAATGACACACTGGACCAGATGGACATCACAGATATATTCAGAACATTCCATCCCAAAGCAACCGAATATACATCTTCTCTAGTGCACATGGAACATTCTCCAGAATAGACCACATCCTGGGTCATAAATCAGGTCTCAATCGGTACCAAAAGATCGAGATCATTCCCTGCATATTTTCAGACCACAATGCTCTGAAGCTCGAACTCAATCACAAGAGGAAATTTGGAAAGAACGCAAATACATGGAGACTAAACAGCATCCTTCTAAAAAATGAATGGGTCAACCAGGAAATTAAAGAAGAATTGAAAAAATTCATGGAAACAAATGATAATGAAAACACAACAGTTCAAAATCTGTGGGACACAACAAAGGCAGTCCTGAGAGGAAAATATATAGCAGTGCAAGCCTTTCTCAAGAAACAAGAAAGGTCTCAAATACACAACCTAACCCTACACCTAAAGGAGCTGGAGAGAGAACAACAAAGAAAGCCTAAACCCAGCAGGAGAAGAGAAATCATAAAGATCAGAGCAGAAATCAATGAAATAGAAACTAAAAAAACAATAGAACAAATCAACAAAACTAGGAGCTGGTTCTTTGAAAGAATTAATAAGATTGATAAGCCCCTGGCCAGACTTATCAAAAAGAAAAGAGAAAGGACGCAAATAAATAAAATCATGAATGAAAGAGGAGAGATCACAACCAACACCAAAGAAATACAAACAATTATAAGAACATACTACGAGCAACTCTATGGCAACAAATTTGACAACCTGGAAGAAATGGATACATTTCTAGAGATGTATAAACTACCACAACTGAACCAGGAAGAAATAGATAACCTGAACAGACCCATAACCAGTAAGGAGATTGAAACAGTCATCAAAAATCTCCAAACAAACAAAAGTCCAGGACCAGACGGCTTCCCAGGGGAATTCTACCAAACATTTAAAGAAGAATTAATTCCTATTCTCCTGAAACTGTTCCAAAAAATAGAAATGGAAGGAAAACTTCCAAACTCATTCTATGAGGCCAGCATCACCTTGATCCCAAAACCAGACAAGGATCCCACCAAAAAAGAGAATTACAGACCAATATCCTTGATGAACACAGATGCGAAAATTCTCACCAAAATACTGGCCAATAGGATCCAACAGTACATTAAAAGGATTATTCACCACGACCAAGTGGGATTTATTCCAGGGCTGCAAGGTTGGTTCAACATCCGCAAATCCATCAATGTGATACAATACATTAATAAAAGAAAGAGTAAGAACCATATGATACTCTCAATAGATGCTGAGAAAGTGTTTGACAAAGTGCAGCATCCCTTCCTGATTAAAACTCTTCAAAGTGTAGGGATAGAAGGCACATACCTCAATATTATCAAAGCCATCTATGAAAAACCCACCGCAAATATCATTCTCAATGGAGAAAAACTGAAAGCTTTTCCGCTAAGGTCAGGAACACGGCAGGGATGTCCGTTATCACCACTGCTGTTCAATATAGTACTAGAAGTCCTAGCCTCAGCAATCAGACAACAAAAAGAAATTAAAGGCATCCAAATCGGCAAAGAAGAAGTCAAACTATCACTCTTTGCAGATGATATGATAGTATATGTGGAAAACCCAAAAGGCTCCACTCCAAAACTGCTAGAACTTATACAGGAATTCAGTAAAGTGTCAGGATATAAAGTCAATGCACAGAAATCAGTCGCATTTCTTTACACTAACAACAAGACAGAAGAAAGAGAAATTGAGGAGTCAGTCCCATTTACAATCATACCCAAAACCATAAGATACCTAGGAATAAATCTAACCAAAGAGGCAAAGAATCTATACTCAGAAAACTATAAAGTACTCATGAAAGAAATTGAGGAAGACACAAAGAAATGGAAAAATATTCCATGCTCCTGGATTGGAAGAACAAATATTGTGAAAATGTCTATTCTACCTAAAGCAATCTACACATTTAATGCAATCCCTATCAAAATCCCATCCATTTTTTTTAAAGAAATAGAACAAATAATCCTAAAATTTATATGGAACCAGAAAAGACCTCGAATAGCCAAAGGAATATTGAAAAAGAAAGCCAAAGTCGGTGGTATCACAATTCCAGACTTCAAGCTCTATTACAAAGCTGTCATCATCAAGACAGTATGGTACTGGCACAAAAACAGACATATAGACCAATGGAACAGAATAGAGAGCCCAGAAATAGACCCTCAACTCTATGGTCAACTAATCTTTGACAAAGCAGGAAAGAATATCCAATGGAAAAAAGACAGCCTCTTCAACAAATGGTGTTGGGAAAATTGGACAGCCACATGCAGAAAAATGAAATTGGACTATTTCCTTACACCACACACGAAAATAGACTCAAAGTGGATGAAGGACCTCAATGTGCGAAAGGAATCTATCAAAATCCTTGAGGACAATGCAGGCAGCAACCTCTTTGACCTCCACCGCAGCAACTTCTTCCTAGGAACATCGCCAAAGGCAACAGAAGCAAGGGCAAAAATGAACTATTGGGATTTCATCAAGATCAAAAGCTTTTGCACAGCAAAGGAAACAGTTAACAAAACCAAAAGACAACTGACAGAATGGGAGAAGATATTTGCAAATGACATATCCGATAAAGGGCTCGTATCCAAAATCTATAAAGAGCTTATCAAACTCAATACCCAAAGAACAAATAATCCAGTCAAGAAATGGGCAGAGGACATGAACAGACATTTCTGCAAGGAAGACATCCAGATGGCCAACAGACACATGAAAAAATGCTCCACATCACTCGGCATCAGGGAAATACAAATCAAAACCACAATGAGATACCACCTCACACCAGTCAGAATGGCTAAAATTAACAAGTCAAGAAATGACAGATGCTGGCAAGGATGCGGAGAAAGGGGAACCCTCCTACACTGTTGGTGGGAATGCAAGCTGGTGCAACCACTCTGGAAAACAGTGTGGAGGTTCCTCAAAAAACTGAAAATAGAGCTACCCTACGACCCAGCAATTGCACTCCTGGGTATATATCCTAAAGATACAAACGTGGTGCTCCGAAGGGGCACGTGCACCCGAATGTTTATAGCAGCAATGTCCACAATAGCCAAACTGTGGAAAGCGCCTAGATGTCCATCAACAGATGAATGGATAAAGAAGATGTGGTATATATACACAATGGAATACTATGCAGCCATCAAAAGACATGAAATCTTGCCATTTGCGACGACGTGGATGGAACTAGAGGGTATCATGCTTAGCGAAATAAGTCAATCGGAGAAATATAACTATCATATGATCTCTTTGATATGAGGAAGGGGAGATGCAAGGCGGGGGGGGTTGGGGGGAGGTAGGAAAAGAAAAAATGAAAAGATGGGATTGGGAGGGAGACAAACCATAAAAGACTCAATCTCAAGAAACAGACTGAGGGTTGCGGGGGGGAAGGGGGACGGGAGAGGGTGGTGGGGAAATGGACATTGGGGAGGGTATGGGCTATGATGAGTGCTGTGAAATGTGTAAACCAGACGATTCACAGACCTGTACCCCTGGGGATAAAAATACATTATATGTTTATTAAAATAAAAAAATTAAAAAAAAAAACATATAATGTATTATTAGCCCCAGGGGTACAGGTCTGTGAATCGCCAGGTTTACACCCTTCACAGCACTCACCATAGCACATACCCTCCCCAGTGTCCATAACCCCACCACCCTCTCCCTAACCCCCTACCCCCGGTAAACCTTAGTTTGTTTTGTGAGATTAAGAGTCTCTTAGGGTTTGTCTCCCTCCCAATCCCATCTTGTTTCATTTATTCTTTTCCTACCCCCCAAGCCCCTCACTTCGCATCTCCACTTCCTCATATCAGGGAGATCATATGATAGTTGTCTTTCTCCGATTAACTTATTTCACTTGAATTTTTATTTTTTTAAAGATTTTTATTTTTAAGTCATCTTAAAACCCACCGTGAGGTTTGAACTCACAACCCCGAGATCAAGAGTCATCACACACACACACTACTGACTGAGCCAGCCAGGTGCCCCTGAATTTCATTCTAGCTGGGTTTCCAGGATGACCAGAGTCTCTTGGGAAGTATGTCCTGAGACATTATAGCAATTCTACCCTGTGTCGTGTACCTGACAAGGGCTGTAGCACCGAGCACGTTGATTAACAGCTGGCGTTCTGGAGCCGCACTACACAAACCGGAGTCGTAGCTTTGTCAGTGTTAGCTGTGTGCTGCCGTGCAGCTTTTGTGACCTGTCAGCTTTCTCATCTCAGTATATAGAAAATAGTGCACAGTAGTAAGGAGGGATTTGGTGAGAGTACAGTAAGTGATAAGAAATTACAAATAAGAGAAATTACATGGAATACAAACTGTAGCTATCCAGGAATGGGTCTTTTGGTAGGTAAGTTTTCTTGGCTTATACCATTAAGGGCATTTAATCATTTTATATAGAGGTCTTTCAAATTGATTACATCTTTCTTTTCATAAATATTTTCTTAAATGTACTTTAACACCATAAACACAATTTAAATTTGTATTGAGAAGTATTGTGTAGGTGAATACCATGGGCTTTGGAGCCAGAGTACTTAGGTTCAAGTGCTTTTATGAGTATTAGTTGTGACTGTTTTTTAAATCATTGATTTGAGTTTGTAGTTTTGAAGATAATTTATTATACAAGAGTGTAAATATTACTGTGCTCAAGTATTTCCCTTTGCTAAATGGTTCCAAAATTCCATGTATTTTTAATTTTATATACAGGTTTTCTCTTTTCCCCTCTTATTTTTAGCTGTCACTTCTCATTTCTTCTGTACCAGCTGCAGTTCTATATCAGCAGTTTTCCTCTCCTCTAATGATCTCTTTCTAATCTCCCGTGGTTTTGGAAACTGACAACTGAGCTTATTTGAACTGTATATTTTGTTAGAAATGAATTCCAAATGAATGCCCAAAGGGTTTTCTTCCCAGTTACATACTCCTCCTAGTAATGTTTATTGCATAGACTTTCTTTTAACTGTGAAGAAACCTATTTTGCTTAATTGTTCTCTCTGTTGTATCCAAAGAAATTATACTTAGTGTATGTGATTTCCTGATAAATGATTAATAACAGAATAGTCATTTTTACACTTGTTAATGTATATGTTACTTGTGTGGAAAATTAAATCATTAACTCCTAACACAATAAACTAAACTTCTCAACCGAGTAGTTCAGTGATATATTTAATATCTCTGGTCTTTTGCTACTATGATTATATAGAAGTTGTAGTAAAGAAGCATTATAGAGAGCATAGGTTTTAAAGGGATAGGATATAATTAGTATAGAGCAGTGACTTTCAAACATCTTTTATTGCAGTCTGTAATAATTTATACTACAATCTAGTACTCACAAGTATAATATGATATTCATGTATACATATATCCATGTGTGCATATTAATATACATATTTTATTATATGTTAGATTTTAACATACTAATTTTTTTAATGTTCACAAAGCAGTATTTACCATTTTTATGTGCAGTGAACTGTATTTTCTATTCTATTGTTTTTTTATTCCACTTATGACTAACTCATTAATTTTATGTTCTCTGATTGATCTGACATTCATTTGGAAAACAGTGAACTAGGAGAAAGTGATTATACTACTTTCCCATCAAATCTTCAAGAATATCAATCGTTGTCTCTGCTGGATTTTTTGTGTTATACAGTAGATAATATAAATATTTCTAGGTTATTCTTGGCAAGTAGTGTAAAGTGATTCCATGGAATTGGAATTTTTTAATGGAAAAAACCTTTTGTAAATCAAATATTTGAAGAATTTGGGGTACATTTTCTTCATTGTAGTCATAGAGAAGGAATTAAGGAGCATAGGGTAGAGTACAAGTGGTCAGCTTGGTTGTTTTTTTTTTAAGAAAGAAATTCAGTTTAATATATGTTCAAGTTGCTGACCGAGTTAACGAATTGCCTATTTTATATATAGCAATTACTTATTTTTTAAAAGATGCAAAAAATGTAAAACCACTTTTGTAGGGCTATACATGTGGTAGAACTTTTTGGAAATGATTTTTGAGGGATGCTGTTTCAACTGGAAGTGCTATCAGATTTTAAGTAGGTTTTCTTTACTATTATTTGGGGATTCCATAATTGAAAAATCTTTTCATTAATGAGAGATTATTTTAACTAGAGTACAATGAATCATGAATCTTTCAGGTCCTAATAAAGCTGTGCTATCTGAACATTTAATCCCCTTCTTGCCTTTCCTGAAACATTTAACTAGTACATTGCGACCCCTGCTGTTGCGTGAATTGCCAAATAGCTGAAAAAAAAAATGTACTTGAGGAAGATTGTGTGATTTGAATTATTATTAAAGGCAGAGTTGAAGTTTTGTTATAGTTCAGCTTTTTTGGCATGTGAGGCTTTGAGTGAAAGGTAATTCAGTAGAACCAAATATTATTTCAAAATTTCGTTATATAAAGCATTTCATTTAGGAATTTTGAATTTCGCTTTTTCTTTGACATTAGGGACACATAAAGGGATTAATAAAGAAGTTTTGAAATCATTACTTAAAATTTTCTTTTTCTACTTACCCTGAAATTTGTTTGAATAGTCTTGATCTTTTTCTAGGCACTGAGAAGGAAGGCATTAGGTCCCAAAATGTTTCAGAAATTTTATTTGTATCCATGAGAAATCTTGTATCTAAATATTTCTTTGTTTTGCTTTTCTTAAATACCACCAAAATTACTCAATTCTTACTTTATTTTTGATATGTTTCTTTCATAAGACTTCATAAGAATCCTAAATTTAACTCTGCTTATTAGCTCAATTATCAATTATCTATTTATCCCACACTTGACACATAATTTCCTATGCCTACTAACTTTATGTTACCATCTGGGAGACCTGTCATAACCAATGGTTTCAGCAAATGTGATTATATGCAAATTAAATTGGACCTAAAAAGTTTGGCTTTATTTATCCAATTGTTAGGTTAATTTAGTCAGGTTTTTTTTAATTTTATGATGTTGAATTAATGTTTTTAAGTATTTAAAGATTTTTTTGGCTCACCTAAGAATCAAATCATAAAAAAAAAAAAATTTCCCTGACATGACTCCTTAAGCCATTTGGCCTTGATGTGTCTCAAGACTGCTTCCTTATGTCAGAATATCCTGGGTTGGGAGATGGCAAGGAAATTCTTTGTCATAGTGTGTTCTTTGGTTTCCTGGAAAATGCACTGATAGTGTTTCAAAAATAACTTGAAAACTAAATTTTCTTAGCTTTTTGTCTGATACACCAGGCAAATGTTCTTGCAGCCCTCAGTTGCTTTGGCGCAGATGTTTCATAAGCTAAGTTCTGTTTGATGTGCTTGGTGATGTTAGTTACAGAAGCAAGCATAAATTCACAACCAACGTGTATTCTTTGGAAGAGCTTGGATCATCATGACATAGTTTGTTCATAAAGCTTAAACATCACATAATGACAGAGACAGTGTATTACAGAAAGCATAATCAGTAATTGAAAAAAAAAGAAAACCCACCAGATTTCACTGGTGAACTCTTGAACAATTTTGAGTTTATTTTATTTATTTTTTTAAAGATTTTAATTATGTATTTGACAGAGAAAGATGACAAGTAGGCAGAGAGAGAGGCAGAGAGAGAGGGGGAAGCAGGCTCCCCGCTGAGCAGAGAGCCCCTGATCATGACCTGAGCTGAAGGTAGAGGGTTAACAACCAAACCACTCAGGTGCCCCTAGAGTTTATCTACCGTATTCTTTCTCCTGTGTGAATGATACTGATATGTATTTTCAATTGAGTGATGTTCTGAGTTTTCATGTCAGCTTTTCGTTTTTTAACTTGATTTTCAGAGGAATTTAAACTAAAGAGAATAAACCTTATAAAATTTGCAGGTCTCATCCTACATATATGAATTTTTTCGTTGTTAAATCAAAAATGGAACAGGCACAGCCAGCATAATGATTAAACAGATTAGATAGCTACCTGTAAATTATAGGTAACCACCACTTTTCCCAGTTTTTCCACTATTTTGTAAGTTTTCCTTGTTTATTAGGAGACTGTAGGAATTCAATGATTAGAGCATCAGTTTTTAAACTTTTGGTCTCAGGACCCCTTTAACACCCTTAAAAATTATCAAGGAACCCCAAGGAGCTTTTTGTTCGTGAGGGGTTATATCTATGGATTTTTATTGTATTCATGATTAAAATCGAGACAAAATTTAAATACTCATCTTAAAATAGCAAACCTGCTACATGTTAACATAAATATTTTATGAAAAACAACTCTTTCCAAAACAAAAAATTAGTGATAAGAGTGATACAGTTTTACCTTTTGCAGATTTCTTTAAAGTCAGGCTTAATGGACAGCCGCTGGCTCTCCTAGCGCCCTCAAAAATCTGTTGTGAAATCATATTTCATGTATGTCTTATGTAGCCTCTTAAGAGAGAAGGAGAATTTTTAGAAAGAAAGTAATATATTATTATAAAAATGGTGTGACTTTATGGATCCCCATTAGGGGTCATTAGACTACACTTGGGAACAAATCAGTGAATTAGAGCATTCCTTTAAAGCTTTTAATTCCTGTTAAATGCAAACACTCCTGACTGTAGTAATACACTAGAAGTCTCAAATTAGCAGCTTAAGTCCCCCTCGAAGACAAGTTTGGCTTTACCAGAATATAGTTGCTTAATTTTATATTTGGATTTCTACGTATGACCCAAACTCTCCCATTCCCGAAGGTAAACCTTATTTTCTCTTATACTTAGACATGTAATTACATTTCTTGTCTTGCCTTTGACACATCCTGAGTGTTCAACCACTCATTTCTTAGAATCACTTTTATCAGTTTCTTCAGCACTTTGTGCAGGAGGATGGGGGTGTGACACGGTGCAGGAGGACGGAGATGGAAGACCCTGAGCACAGAGGGACAGCAGCATACGGTGTATTCTGGATAATCCAGCAGTACCGGACTTCTCATGCTGCCCAGCAGTCACACTATATCTTCTTTATCTGGTCATTCTCCCACTCTCCCAAGTGAGAATTTCATTCATTCCTGCACCTTCGCATAAATCTAACACCTCATCCTCCACTCATTACCTTGTTGCTTCCTGTCTCACTGAGAAAGTAGAAGCAGTCCCAAGAACTTCCATGAGTTCTATTACCACACTTAACCCTCCTGCCTCTGGTCTGTACTTTGCTTCCCTCCCGTGATCATGGATGAACTTGCTCCCGCCCTTGCCATAGGCCAACATTCCCGCTCCCGCCCACTCCCTGTCACTTACTCGAGGTTCTCATTGCAGCAGTTTTCCTCTCCTGCATTAGTTTTTCCCTCTCTAGAAGATCATTGCACTAACATACAAATATGCTGTTATTTCATCTGAATAAAGATTCTTCTTGACTTTCACGTCACTCTTTTACCTTCCAACTATTATCCCGTTTCTTTTCTTCACATTATTGCAAAATGCCTCAAGAATTATGGTCATTTCCCGCGTCCCAGTTTCTCTCTTCCTTTTTGCATACGTTCGTATCCTTTCTTATCTGTTCTCTGCTCTTTGTGCCCACCCCTCTTTCTCTTCTCTTTTCTCTCCTGTCTCACCCCTCCCAGTTCCTTTCCTCACTGTTCTACACTGTTCTTAATCTTTTCCAGTCAGGCTTTCACATACATGCCCCATCACACTACTCTGGTCAAGTTCCAATGACCTCTACATTGCTAAACCCAATGGTCCGTTTCCAGCACACATAGTACTCAGTCTGTGAACAGCACTCGATACAATTTCTCTCCTCATCTTTTTTCATTGATTTTCCAGGACACAAATACTCTTCTGGTTTTCCTCCTAAGAATCCAGTCCTTCTCAGTCTCCTTTTCTGTTCCCACCTCTTGTCTCCAGTCTCGAAGCATCAGACTATCTCCAAGGGCTTAGTCCTTAGAATTTTTCTGTCTGTACTAACTCTCTTGGTGACTGCATCCATCCTATTTAAATACTCCTGTTTAGCTATTGGAGTCATCTGCCTAAACTGATGACTCCAGAACACAAAGAGAAAGACAATCCAGCCTCTTCTCTCATTTCCTTACTCCAGACATTACCACTTGGATGCCTTATTAGCATCTGAGATTTGATATATTCAAAATCAAGCTTCTGATACACACCAGCCCCAAACCTTATGCTTTCACAGTCTTTTCTCTATGTATAAGTGGCAACTTTCTCTTTCTAATTAACTGACCCAGACTGGGGAAGTTCTCCTTGATTTCTGTTTTTCCCTCCTTCCCTGCATCCAGTTTGTTTGTGCAGGCAGCTGTCTTCAAAATATAGCTGCTGGGACACCTGTGTGACTCAGTCGGTTAAGCCACTGCCTTCAGCTCAGGTCATGATCCCGGGGTGGGGGATCGAGTCCCACATCAGGCTCCTTGCTCGGCGGGGAGCCTGCTTCTCTCCTTGCCTCTGCCTGCAGCTCTGCCTGCTTGTGCTCACTCTCTCTCTCTGACAAATAAGTTAATAAAATCTTTAAAAAAAAAAGATTAAAATAGCTGCTACCACCCTGCTCCTAGACACCCTCTTCTCTTTCCCGGTTTAACACAGCGCCGTCCTAACTGGGCTTTGCGCTTCTACCCTTGCCCCACATTCTCTTTTTAACACAGCACACAGAGTGATTGCATTAAAATTTGAGTTAAATCATGGCATATTCCTCTGCTCAAAAATCTTTAATGACTTCCTATCTCAGAGGAAGAACCAAAGTCCTTACAATGGCCTACAAGTGTCTCTCCTAGCTCCTTACTTCTGTAACTGCATCTTCTAGTACTCTCTTCTTTGTTCTTTCTGATGAAAGCACATTGGCCTCCTTGCTAATCCTTGACCCCAGTAGTGACACTCCTACCCCAGGACCTTTGTACTGCCTGTTCCTTCTGCCCAGCGTGTCTTTTCTAGTTTTTTGCATGGTCCATTCCCTTATGAAAGGGCTTTGCTCCCAGGTTTTCCTATGTAAGATTTCATCCTTCAGCTTCTGATGTACTTTCTCCTTTTCCTTGCGTTACACATGATCTGTCTTTCATGTAATTATTTTATTTATTCTCTTCACCACACACCATCCCCACCATTCCCACCATTCCTACCAGGCCCCAAAGACTATAAACCCATGAAAATGTGGATTTGTATGACTCTTACTCACGCCTGTATTTCCAGTGCCTACAACAATGCCTGGCACATTGTAGGTTCTCAATAAATATTTGGTAGGATGTTGGATGAAAGGAATGAACATTTAAGAGCTGAGCTTGAGTTTTCTTCCTTCCCTTCACTCCTTATTGCTTAAGTGACATTAGGCAAGTCAATAGATTTGAGCCTTTTGTTTAGAAAATCCATCTCATGGGATTGTTGCACAAATCTGATAGGAGAATTGATATCTACTTAGGTCATAACTAGAAAGCCTTCTACAAATGTGAAGCTTCGGTAAGGAGGAGGAAAAAGAAAGGGAAGGTTTGAGGGGCTAATGGTTGCTAAGTGAAAAAAATGATCACAGAAAAAGTCTTTTTACTTCATAGTTTTGACTATGCCTGGTTATAGGGGTTTGTTTGAAACCTTGAAAGAGCACTTTAATTTTGATTACATGATACAGATTTCTTTAATGAATTGTGTAATTCAAGGCACAGTGATAACTTGAAGTGTGGTCCAGCAACTAATGCACAGTCAGTTACTGGTCTAAGTAAATCTAGAAATCAAGAGTAAGTGTTTAGACAACTTATAGCAACTTACTCAAATAATATTGTGTCTGCTGAATGTAATATTTTTAAACCTCTATTTTGCATATATTTTGCTTAATTTACTTTTATTATACTTCATTAAAGTATTTACCGTTGATACATGGGAGGAAAACTAAAACCTGACCCTCCACCACAGATAATTTGAGAAGCACTATTCAAAAAGATGGAAAGACAAGTTTGATCTTAGATTAGCATACTGTTCTTGAAAGGTATTCAGAAATCTGTACATGCACCCCCGTGTTTATGGCAGCATTATTTACAAGAGCCGTGATATGGAAGCGTACACACACACACAGAGTGAAATATTTCCCATAAAAAAGGATGAGATCTTGCCATTTGCAACAACATGAAAAGAACTAGAGAGTATAATCCTAAGTAAAATAATTCAGTCAGAGAAAGACAAATACCATATGATGTCAGTTATATGTGGAATTTAAGAAACAAAACAGGCAAAAGGAAAAATGTAGAACACAGCTCTTAACTACAGAGAACAAACTGATGGTCGCTAGAGGGGAGGGGGTGGGGATGGGTGAACTAGGTGATGGGGATGAAGGAGTGCACTTGTCATGATGAGCACAGGGTGCTGTATGGAGTGTTGAATCACTGTGCTGTACACCTGGAACTAATAGAACACTGTACGCTAACTATCTGGGATTAAAATAAAAACTTTTTTTTAAGATTTTATTTACTTATTTGACAGACAGACATCACAAGTAGGCAGAGAGGCAGGCGGGGGGGGGGGGGAGCAGGCTCCCCGCTGACCAGGGAGCCCGATGCAGGGCTCGATCCCAGGACCCTTAGATCATGACCTGAGCCGAAGGCAGTGGCTTAACCCACTGAGCCACCCAGGTGCCCCAAAATAAAAACTTTTGAAAGATTCTGAAAAAACAAAACAAAACTCACCAAATTAAAAAACAAAACAAAAAAAACAATTGTTGAATCCTAGGGATACTTGTTTAGTTCATTAATAAGCAGAGATGAGAATGTTTCCCAAAAAAACTGAGGAATTAGCAGTGTTACCTAGAGTTGTTGCTAGCTTTTCGATATTTATAATAATAATAATAGTAGTAGCTAATGATCAAACTCATACTCATAAATATTCATCAAGTGCCTAACTTGAATTAATCACTTTCACTTGTGATTTATAAGTGTATGTGCAAGTTAACTAAAAATGTTAACTAGCCCAGACATCTTTCTTCAAGTTGCCCTTTAATCACCAGAGGCACCAGGGCACTGATGCATGCATAGCACTGAATGTAACTAGTATGAAAGATTGGTCCATAATTTAAATCTTGATTCAGATTCCTATCTGTATACATTTTGATTCTTCTGAATCTGAAAGTTGTGAGGCATGCTAATTTACATGGCTGGTTTGTGCTGCAGCTAATTTTATTGGTTATGGCAGGAAAATCAGGGTCTGGAGATTCAGTAGCACACTGCAATGCCTGTTTCATAATTCCGCATGAATCATTTCAAAAAGCCCAAATTCTAGTCAGAGTAATATTAGATCAGATTCTCTTCGCTGGAAGATAAATTAGGGTTTCTAAGGTGTTCTAAATGGATATGAATGCTTCTACATTCTGAGTAGACCCAAAATCATTTTGAGAGTAAAAATGGCACCTGATTCATCTTGATCTGGATTACATTGGGTAATCTGGGTTTCAGAGCATTTTCCAAGGCTGTAGAAAGATTTTATCAGCATGTAGCAAGTCAGACCAGGTCAAGAGTTAAGTGATAAATGTTTGATTTCTTCCGGTTGAGACAAGTCTGATTTCCCTTATTGTGGGAGATCATCAGAACAGATACTGTTGGACTCTAAACTTTGATCACTTAAAAATAAGCGTTATTTCTTTTGACCATTCTGTCATATGTTCTTAAAAGAAAATTTTAAAAGTTCTGAACATCTTTGAAATTCCCTTATACTGTTAATTTGTTTTTCATTATAATTAATATGACTTCACTTTTATTATATCAAAACCATCCTAGAATTAAGAAACAAAATTTCAAAATTTTTAGATACACAAAACATTTGTTCAAAAACAAAATAAAGTGTCTTTATTTTATGAAGAGAGTAGTAGTTAGTAAATGGCCCTTTTTTGGCTTATTAAAAACTAGCTTTTCAATATTAATAATAATAGCTAATGATCAAACTCATACTCAATAAATATCCATCAAGTGCCTAACTTGTATTAGTCACTTTCACATGTGATTTATAAGTACTGTTTAGAAATTGTCAAAATAATACGTTTTCTAATTAGGAGGTGTTTTCCGTTTTTAAAAAACTAGGTAGGCTTTATGATGGTTTAAGAAACTTAAGGTAGACTTTTTAAAAAATTTTCATTTGGCCTGTTTATTACAAAACTGTTATGGAATTTCACACATCTGTTTCAGTATGCAGCTCCTCATAAGACCACTGCACTGTTGCTCAATTTTAATAGGCCTCATTTATCCTATAAATAAACCTACATTTTCTTACCTGATCAAGTGAGCAAACAATAGGGGTCAGATGTGGCAAACACTTTAACAAAAAGCACATGTTTAGCCGTCAGGGTGAGGTAGAGTCATATCAAGATTGCTTGAAGTTATTAATGGCAGTAAAATTTATGCTTCCTCCTGTTTTCCCAATTAAATCAAGAGCCTTTTTTCTTAGGATTCTTCTATCACCAGCTGGTTCCAATACTCTGTGTGTGAATTTTGCCTGGGGTGTCTCCATTTCTACATGGTAAAAGCTGACCAAAGCACATTAAGTCGATGGTGTGGACCTATAGGCTGGAAAGCAGTCATTGTTAAGGGCTTTATTTTGTTCCCTATCTTTTGTACCATTAAGTGTGCACATTTTGTAGGGTGTATTATAAATAAATTGTTTTTGTATGCCCTGGATGTAATAAAAGACTACTACAGATAAGATAATAATTGAAACATATTGAAAATATTTGAAAAATAAACTACAGAACTAAATGTCCAGCTAAATGTACCTACAGAAAACAAATGAAAATGCATCAAAACTGTTGGATTTTAGAGTACTTACTTAGTGAATACCTCCTAATATGACTGAGCTGTTGAGCTTAATGGTACATTTAAAATTTCAGTTTCTTACAGTTTTTAAATTAATTGGACACAAAAGTCATCCATGAAACACTGTATCAGAAAACCATTTTCACACTTGTTTTCTACTGATCATTATAACCTGTAAGTTCTTTAATTTTCATCCTTCAATTCATGATTAAAAACTCTTGGTTTTTATCTGTTCATCTCAAATCTTTACTATGCTTGACTGTGAACAATTTATTTTGAAACAGGCAACTATCTGTATAGTTGCAATCTTAAAAACTGATCTCCAAATTCAAGTTTAGACTAAAGCTGTCTAATCGTACTGGGCATGTATCTTATCTTCGCATGGGGCCATTGTGACTTCAAAGGGAGTTTTCTACTTTGAATGAAGACATGGGGTGCAGAAGAGAATGAGAATCTGGCTGATAATGTGGCCCACAACTTGTGTTCTCACTCTGCTTTTACAAAGTGTTGGGCTGGGTCTACTGCAGAAGCGGAAATTTGGCTTTGAGTTCTGGTGTTCAGACTCATATTTCTGCTTGACTGAACTGTGAATGGAAAATCCCAAGTGTCTTACAAAATTAGTAACTAACTGGTGCTTTTACTAATCACTTCAGAGATGAAAAACCGAAGACATTTTAAAATTCAAAACCCATCAGCATGTGTTTGCCCTTTAATTGGCAGAAAATCGATCATGAGAGCAGTCCGGAGAATTTTTTTTTTTCCTTCTCTTTCAGCTGCTGCAGCTGAACTACAGCTGCAAATTTTTTTAAAAAGGGGTTGGGGGGACCTCTTGATTGTACTTTATAAGTGCAATAATTCCCACAAAATCAGTTACTGGAGTTAATGACCAGTTTGTTAAGGCATTAACTGCCCTCAGCTGGGAATGACCAATTTTTGGGGAATGGCTGCACAACGGCTAAGATAATTCAGTAACACTTTCAAATAATGATCCAGCTAATTAACGGTGAATTCCTGTGGAAATCCTATCGAAGTACTTATGACCTCTGCATTTAATAGCCAGTGAGTTCATCATGATTCATGTTTATTACCGTAAATACCAAAGGAATCATAATGACTAGGCCATTTTTTTTTCCACCCTGGCCTTATTACTTGAACAGATTTGACTAATCCACCTCTAGTCATTAAGGGCCTAGTTCTCAAAATATTCAGCCTTTTCACTGCTCTGCTCAAAACTCATAGGGCCTTTGGTGCTCTGCCAGCATACAGACTATTGGCAGCCTGTTTTTACTTGGGAATAATTGATGTCTATAAGTCTTAAAGGAGCCCTTTTGAAATGCCTGCCATTTGTAGGATATAGAGGAATCATAGCTGGTTAGCTGCAGTTTATGGTTCTTAGTCATGAATTCTTATGGGAAAATCATACCCTAAGGCCCCAAATTCACTTAGGATATACAAGATTTTTTTTTTTGAGGTTTATTTTTAAGAACTCAGGTATCCTTTCTTCCAATGAATGAAGAAAATGATTAGTTTATAATGAAGGATAAGCTCTTAATTTTACTTGGACCATTTAATCTCTCTTAATGGCTGTTTATTGCTATGTGATCTGCAAATTAGCCTTTAAGTAATAATAAATGTTGACTACCAGAAAGCTATTACTTTTTGTGTGAAGCTGTGTTTGAAGAGATGAATTTAGGTTATTTCCAGCCATCTTCCCATTTCAGGTAGGCACTTTTGACCTAAAATATTTTGTCCTTTTGTTATAGCTCTCAGATACCTGTTAGATGCCATAAAGTTATAGGCTGTATTTTCATCAAGCAGTGATTTATATAATCATTAATGATTCAGTGAATAATATACCTATGATTTATACTATAATCTTCATTCATATGGGGGGATGAAAGGAAATATGTGATTTGTAACCATAAGATGTAAATTAGAATTATCAAGGTAATGTGGGTAACAAGATCATTTATAGAATATTTACATCTTTTTTCTGAATAAAAGGGCAAAAGACAGTTTCTGTGTTTTTAAAATCCCTAAATAAATAAAAAAAGAAGAAAGTCAACTTCATAGATGTTTGTAAATCAATTGGTTGGATTCTAGGGAACGTTTACCAAGACAAAATCTAGAAGACTTATCAACGACCTGGGTTATACTGACCTCTTGAGTGTAATACTGCAGCCCCTTACATCTGTCATCACCTCCATTCACACTTCCCTCAAGAAAAAAGAAGCTCTCTGGTGTACTGTCAGTCATATTCCAGCTTCTTCTGATCAGTTGTGTTTAGCCCAAACAAGGGAGGGGGGGAAGCATGGGACATGCTACCTAAAGATAAGTAATGCACCTAATTGTGAGGTTTGTCTTCAGTTTTTCAGACTTCTCTTTGCATTCTTTCATCCTCTTGGTAGCCAATCACCTCTACAATTTCCTACTCTAGGCGTAAAATTAAGTTTCATTACAGATACAGAAACTTGGAAGAAAGAAGAGAGATTCACAGCGCATTTGTGGTAGTGGTAGAGGAGGGACATGTACTAAATCTATACTTTGGTTATTTTCTCAAGTTTTTTTTTTATTATTATTAAGGAATTCATAATAACCCTGCAAGAATGAGAGAATGGGGGAATGAAAGCTAGGGGTCACTGAATGTAGCCTTGTAGTATGAGGTAACTCTCCTAAGCCCAAACTTTGGGAATAGGAGGGCTTTTTAGAAAGTAACTGAATAGAATAGAAGGAAAGTGGCTCAGCCACAGACTCAGAATATACCTCTGAACCCTGTCTAGCTCATCTTAGAGGAATCTCGGCTGCTTCTCAAAACTTCTTTTTCCTCTAACAACAATCTAATCTTGAGACTAGAAAAACCCACCGTATGTTTTAGGGACACATGACAGTAGTGTTCTTCTTCAAAGAATAAGAGATTACCTTTATTGAGTAGATTCATTACTGTGTCAGACTGAGGATTACTTGCTTTACCAGAATTCTCTTAACTAATCCTTATAGAACAACCCTTGGAGGTAGGGGCAGTTGCTGTGTCAGTTTCACTGATGAAGAAACTGAAGTGCGCGCGCGCACACACACACACACACACACACACACAGAAAGAAACTGAAGCCCAGCGTTGAAATAGCACCCCCAGGCTGTATAGCAAGTGGAAGAGTCACGGACTGAACCCAGTGGTCTGCCTCTCCAGAGCCTGAGCTCTTAACCACAGTGCTACACTCTCCACCGAGCCGGTTAGCCCACTCACCGCTCCATGCATCTTTTAAGCTTCTAAGAGTGCTTTGTTTTTCTCATGAAATCAAACACACCTTGATAGCAGTTCTTGTCCAATTGAGTGAAACTGAGGTTTAGAACTGCTGAAGATCTGGTTCCCAAAATTGCTGGGGGGATAATGCAGTTTGTCCCTGTCAGGCACTTCTTTGAGCCTTTAGAATCTACCATACCTGGGCCCAGGTCCTCCAATAAGTAACTGACTGTTGTTCTGCACTTCCTGTCCTCTAGCTCCTCTTCTGCCACCTTCTCTCTATCCCAAGACTCCCAGATCTAGTAGAGTCCCTTCTAAGTCACTAAGGAGTAATGATAGTCACCTACATTTACTTGGCATTATTGATGTCAGCCTCTCTCCTGCCTCGTGGAAGACTTAATAAAAGTCCATGAACAGGCTTTGTAGTTCACACCTAGATTTGAATCTCAGAATCAAGGCAGTGTTTCCTTTGAAGGAATGCCATGGCTTGATGAATATCATTGCCTCATCTCCAAATCGAAGAGAATACCTACCTCTTTAGTTGCTAGAAGAGTAAATGAGAAAATGCATGCTTACCATACAATAGGAACAATATTGCTGTCAGCTTAGCCCTTTCTCTTTCCTCTTAAAGAACTATGGTTATATAAACAATGGCTGTCCACAGTCTTTCAGGATAGCCTGGGTCCCCTGCAGCTTCTGTTTCCTCAGCCCTTTAGTTTTCAGCATGCTTTAGGGCATGATAGTCATTTGGGGTAAAAATTATGGGGAAACAAAAGATGATGGGAAACTGGGAAGATGTTCATAGTTTGTTTTTGTTTTTGTTTTAATAGAGGATCACAGATAGAGAAGAATTAGGAAGGTGTGGAGAACTGCAAGGAGCTGCCACCTTTGGCCATGAGTATGAATGGAAGAGAAAGGACTGACTGCAGAATGAACCATTCTGCTTCTTGAAACTAGATATTTAGTTTTGCTATGTAAGAACAAGTAGTGTAAATTATTGTTACAGCTAAGACTTCTTTCAGCTGTTTTTTAGAAATAACTATAATTTTAGGACTCTTCTCCAGACTTCCTATTCTATTGTATATCCTTTGAGTTATCCTTTAGATGATATATATGTGTATGATATATACATGGTATGTATATATCCATATATATATGATATGATATATCCTTTGGGTGGTATATATGTATATGTATATAAGGAGATATATATATAAAATCATTATATAAATTGTATTATCATTATATATACATTATCATTAGCTCTAAAGGATCTTCCTTGTTACCTAGTTTATGGAGTACAGAGCTCTTAAAAGTGAATCTTTTCTCTCATCTTATGTGAATGATGCACCGCCTTAGATGATTCCTTTTTAGAATCCTTTTCATTGATACAAGCAATAGACTCTCCCCAAAAATGGAATAGCTTCCTATTTCATTCTTAGTTCCACACTGAATTTTAATTTGTTTGGTGATTTACTTCAATGTTGAAGAATCTTTTTTATTGGTTATTGATTTCTCTGTTTCTTTTACCATTTACAAAGTTGTATGCATTGAAATCCTACTTTTCAGTAAACCTACTACATAGAGAAGAGTCTTCAAATAATATTTTGTTTAAAAAATAATATTTTGTAAATATTATATAGGATTAGAACATACCCACAGCTGAATGACTAGACTATAGAAAGAAAGAAGCGAGAATAGCAGAGAAAGAGAGACTTGCCTTCAGAACACGACAGTCTGCTGAAGGACCCTTCTTGAGAAGATTTAAAAGTATCTCAGTCTCTGGGGAGAAAAGCTAATACTATGAATTATGATCTGACCAAACCCTAAGAGATACCTTCCTTCTTAGAGAATAGAGTTAGCATTTTTCACTTTTAACCTACATCTTATAAAAAATTATATAAAGATTTATTTTCCTATGGCAGGTGTGTTTTACACTAGAATAAGTATAAGTGAATGCCTTCAGCAGTGTAAAAATGTGCTTTATTAATATCTATTGGTCTTTTCTATTTATATGGCTTTGATCCTAAGAACAAACTGTTGGAGTTGGGAGTACCCAATTAGTCTCTGCTTTTCTCTTTTTGGAGTAATTTCACAGTTTTTGCATTACATCTTCCTCCAAATAAAATTCTTACCCGCAAATACTTAGATTTACTAATCTTCATCTTCAGATTAGGTATACTTTCTCCTGTATTATACCTTACCTTTTCTTCTAAGACTAGGGTCAATATCCTTAGAGCTTATCTCCCTCATTCAGTGTCTATCTGCTCCGCAGATTGTGTGGTGAGGTTTTTCAAGTACTAGAGAAGGCCTGAAACTTACCTAAAATGATTTGATGTGGATTCTTTATTCTGCAAATTTCTTATAAATTATAATGGTATAGAGAAAAAGACATTAAATATCAGATAAAATAAGTAATCTCATTATTTCACATATAACACGTAGCCTCTTCATGCATTGTATTCCAAATGGTCAAGTTAGTGAATTCGCAGATGTTTAGTTAAATTTGAATGTTTACTAGTTATGTATTCATCTGATGGATGGATTTTTATTTTTGTTTTATCCCAAGAAGTCGTTTTTATGTTGATATTGAAAACTAGATTTTTCAGTTTTTTTCAGTGAGGCTTGGATGGCTATGTATTTCCCGCTTAGGACTGCCTTTGCTGTATCTCATAGGTTTTAGACTGATGTGTCTTCATTCTCATTGGTTTCCATGAATTGTTTAAGTTGTTCTTGGATTTCCTGGTTGATGTAAACATTCAGCAGGATAATCTTTAGCTTCCAAGTGTTTGACTTCCTTCCAAACTTTTTCTTGTGACTGAGTTCCAGTTTCAAAGCACTGTGGTCTGAGAATATGCGGGGAATAATCTCAATCTGTTGGTATCGGTTGAGACCTGATTTGTGACCCAGTATGTGGTCTATTCTGGAGAAAGTTCCATGTGTGCTCAAGAAGAATGAGTATTCTGTTGTTTTAGGGTGGCATGTTCTGTATATATCCATGAGGTCCATCTGGTCCAATGTGTCATTCAGTGCTCTTGTTTCTTTATTGATTTTCTGCTTGGATGATCTGTCTGTTACTGAGAGTGGGGTGTTAAGATCCCCTCCAATTAATGTGTTCATATCAATATGAATCTTCATTTTTATTAACAGTTGGCTTATGTAGTTGGCTGTTCCCATTATTGGGGGCATAAATATTTACAATTGTTAGAGCTTCTAGGTGGATAGACCCTTTAAGAATGATGTAGTGTCCTTCTGTATCTCTGATTACAGTCTTTAGTTTAAAATCTAATTTATCTCATGCGAGAATCGCTACCCTAGCTTTCTTTTAAGGCCCATTGGCATGAAAGATGGTTCTCCGTCCCTTCACTTTCATTCAGGATGTATCTTTAGGTTCCAGATGGCTCTCTTGTAGACAGCATATGAATGGGTCCTGTCACTTTATCCAATCTGCAAAGCTAAAGGAAATAAGCTTTAGCGAAATAATTTTAAAAGATCCAAAAGTCCAGGTTTCTAAAAATTCTATTTCAAAAATATGTTTTATTCTATCATATGTCAGTACATATCAGTCTTTTATACCCAATAATAACATATTACTTAGAAGGCCATTTCACCTTATGATATAAAAAAAATTTTTTTTGAGTGGCATTGTAACATAACCTGGTGAAGATTTTAGAATCAGAGTTTAAATCCCTGCTCAACCACTTACAAGGCTGTGTAGCATTAGGTTCCTTATCTGAAACACAGGGATGATAATATACACTTGGCAGATTGTTTTGAAGATTCACTTTGTTCTTCTTTACCACATGATATATTTTTATCTAACATATAAGGTCCAGGAAGAAGAAGAGCTAGAGATAAAGGGTCAGCATATTTTTTTACTTACTTGTAAAGAACCTTCTGGAACCTCTTAAAATACATTTCTCAAATCTGGAGTTTTTAGAATTTAGTAATTTCTGTCTTTGAATAAATGTACTTATTTCTTCTGTTTTAACCTCTGATTTTTTTTTAATGTATCACTGCTCTTTTTCCCAGTTTTATTGAGATCTAAATTGACAAAACTTTATGTAACTTTAAGGTATAGGATGTAACGATTTGATACATGTATATATTGCAACATAATTACCACAATAAGATTAGTTAATACATCCATCACCTCACACTGTTAACTGTGTGTGTGGTGAGAATTTTTAAAGTTTACTCTCTTAGTAACTTTCAAATATACAATACAGGATTGTTAACTACAGTCATTATGCTGTTTAAATACTAAAAATAGAATCACTCAGCAGATATTTATTGGGAAACTCCATATGCTTTACTAAGCCTTGTGAGAGTACCAAAGTTTATGTCCCGTAAGAATTTCTAACTACCTTGAAAGATATGCCTGATATATGAAAAAATTCAATCAGAATCTAAAACAGAATTTTAAAAAATACTTAAGTATTTTAGTAATTTTATGGTCCTCCATGTTAAAACATACTTAAAATCTTCATACTTCATATTTATCAATTAAATTCAGTTATCTGCTTGATTTTTTTTTAAACTCCAGATATCTTCAAAGATTTCTCAGGATATTATTTTGAATAAAACTTTTTAGTTAAACAACTTCTCTAATTCTAGTTCTGTCACTGACTTGGAGATCATAAATAGGTCCTTAAAATAAGGCCTATCTAAGTAAAAGGATTGCATTTTATTTTTCAGTCTATAATACATCATTTTCTTCTCTTTTCTCAGTTTCAGGGTGTATAAGGCTAGATCACCTGACCTCTGAGTTCTGAGGCAGCCCTTAGATATGCTTAGTTTATAGCCCTTAATGTTTTATAGTCCTGTTTTTTTTTAATGTTACAAATACTGTCATACTTCTTTTTAAATCATTTAGATTATTTTTCCAGTTCTGATTCATAGGAATTAAATACACTTTTTGGCTTACTATTGTGCATATATCATCACTGTCAAGAACTGTATTAATCACATATTTTGATGGAATGGGTAGTGTTGGGGCCCAGGGACCCTATCTGTTTTATAGTAGACTATTGAAAATGATAAATTCTTTGGTTTGTGGTTAATTTTTTTTCACAAGCATACCTTGCAAAATACATGTTATCTCTTGATTATTAGTGATATTTCACAGATACTGTATTCCAAACTTTGGGACTGAAACAGGGAACTCAAAATATTTTCTTAATTAGGGGTGCATAAGGATTTGATTCAGGAGCTTGAAAGTTTTAGTGTATTTAAAAAAAAAGTTTTCGTGTATTAATTTGTGTGTTATAGATTAAAAAATTTGTTATATCTATGATTTAATCACATCCTTGATTTCTTATGCCCAGGTAATGAAAACTACAAACAAATAGCAATGTGTGTTCTTTACCACATAAGCATGGATGACCGCTTTAAATCAATGTTTGCGTACACTGACTGTATACCACAGGTAAGTGGTTTAAGTTTTTTTAAAAACGTTAACAACAATAGTATATGTTGGCTAATTGAACATAATAATAAAAAAAAAGGCATTTTTCAGTTTGCTCTCTTAATTTGCCAGATATGTTTTTCCTTTAAAAATTCCCTCTTAAGGGCACCTGGGTGGCTCAGTGGGTTAAAGCCTCTGCCTTCGGCTCGGGTCATGATCTCAGGGTCCTGGGATCGAGCCCCACATCGGGCTCTCTGCTCCGCGGGGAGCCTGCTTCCTCCTCTCTCTCTGCCTACTTGTGATCTCTGTCTGTCAAATAAATAAATAAAATCTTTAAAAAAAAAATTCTCTCTTAAAAATAATTTGGGAGGGGCGCCTGGGTGGCTCAGGGGTTAAGCCTCTGCCTTCCGCTCAGGTCATGGTCTTAGGGTTCTGGGATCGAGGCCTGCATCTTGCTCCCTGCTCAGCGGGGAGCCTGCTTCCTCCCTCTCTCTGCCTACTTGTGATCTCTGTCTGTCAAATAAATAAATAAAATCTTTAAAAATAATAATAATAATTTGGGAGTGCTTGGGTGGCTCAGTGGGTTAAGCCTCTGCCCTTGGCTCAGGTCATGATCTCAGGGTCCTGGGATGGAGCCTTGCATCTTGCTCCCTGCTCAGCAGGGAGCCTGCTTCCCCCACTCTCTCTGCCCGCTGCTCTGTCTGCTTGTGGTCCCTCTCTGTCAAATAAAGGAATAAAACCATAAACAATGAATTCTGGAACACTCAAAAAAATTTTTGAATTTGTGATAGGAAAGTACAGAGCAGTGTAAAAATGAAAATAACTTTCTGTTATCCCAGGCCCAGAGATAATCATTTAATATTTTGGTACATTTCCTTCTGCATAGTTAAAAAAATAATATATTAAGATTATGTTATATGTAATTGTATATTAACTTATTTACTTAGTAGATCATAATGTATTCTCCCATGTCATTGAACAGTCATTGAACTGTCTTCAGAAATTATTTCTAATAGTTGTATAATATCCTATTACATGAATGTATCATAATTTAAAAATTGTTAAGTTGTTTAGTTTTTCCATTCTATCACATAAAAATAGATGTAAGTAAACATGTGTAAACAAATGAAATAATGTGGAATATGTAATATGTAATGTTTATCCACATCTCTGACTTTTTCTTTAAATTCCTAAAAGTAGAATTACTAAGTCAAAAGGTATGAACACTTGTGTGCTTGACATATTACCTTCTAAGAAGGTATGTTTGTATTTCCAACTAGCATTTCACTTTTTTCCTTTATTTCATTTTAATTCTGGTATAGTTAATATAAAGTATTATATCAGATGTGCAGTAGTAATTCGAAAACTCCATACATCATCCAGTGCTTATCACCACGAGTGCACTCCTTACCCCCCTCACCCACTTCACCCATCCCCCCACCCTCCTGCCCTCTGACAACCATCAGTTTCTCTCTCTTTTCTTTTTTCTGTGCTCATTTGTTTTGTTTCTTAAGTTCCACATATGAGTGAAATCATATGGTATTTGTCTTTCTCTGACTGAATTATTTCATTTAGCATTATACTCTCAGGCTCTATCCATGTCATTGCAGATGGCCAGACTTCATTCTTTTTGATGACTGGTTAGTATTCCATCACACACACACCTACACACACCTGCATGCGTATCTTCTTTATCCATTCACCTGTTGATGGACACATGGGCAGTTTCCTAGTATTTCATGTTTAGCAGTACTGTGACTAATACCATTTCTCTAAAATTGGAATGTGTCTGTTTTTATTTTCATTTCCACGAATATTGATGAGGTTGAAGAGTTTTTATATGTTTATTATCCACATTATTTATAAATTACTTACTCATGTCCTCTACCAGTTTTTCCATCAGCATGTTAATATTTTTAGGGTTAATAAATGAGATCTCAATATGAAATAACTATTTTAATTCTTTCTGATATTACAAATATTTCCTAACTTTGCCCTTTCATTTTATTTATGCTCGATGATTTTAA
Source organism: Martes martes (assembly GCF_963455335.1). Classification (NCBI taxonomy): domain Eukaryota; kingdom Metazoa; phylum Chordata; class Mammalia; order Carnivora; family Mustelidae; genus Martes; species Martes martes. Next base: position 67,094,608 of record NC_137903.1, read on the forward strand.
ATGCTTTGTGTTCTCTGATGGGAAAATGCTGTATCAAAATTCTTTTATCTTTGTAGTACCATTCTTAAGAAAGATTTTGCTAAGACTCAGTTGCTTAATATATTTCATATGTTAGGTCTCTTTGTCTTGAAGGAGTTTAGTGATTTTTTTACATGGATTATGTTGTAAGGGTGGAAATTCTATACATATTATACACATTTTATTCTTAGGGAATTTACATTCACAGAATCACTATTGTGCCATCGGTCTTTATTAAACTGAGCCCCACTAATTTAAATATCTGGTGATTGGAACCCTTGTTGGGCTGGTCTTTAACATTACATTATTTTTTATGAAGTCCTTTTCTAAAACAAAAAGCAAATTGCAGGATATATAGTAAACAGTAAAAATACCACTTTAAAAAGCACTTTAGAGGAATATAAATAGTAAGTCACGCTTACTAAAGTAGTTCCTCTTAAGATTCCTACTAGACAATTCCTTGTTAGCCTAACGTAAATTATTCAGTGTATATTATTTGAAAGATAATATGTAGTAAAAAATAGACCATAATTTCACTTTTTATTCTAACTGCCCATCTTTTTATTCATTCCAAGTTAGTGAGATGATTCTAGAATTGAATTTACTATTCCAGAATTTTATACTTTATCTACATGCAATTAAAAACTGATAAACGCTCGGGGTACCTGGGGGGCTCAGTCATTAAGGAGCTGCCTTTGGCTCAGGTCTTGGTCCCAGGGTCCTCGGATCAAGTCCCACACTGGGCTCTCTGCTCAGAGGGAAGCCTGCTTCTGCCTCTCCCACTCCCCATGCTGTGTTCCCTCTCTCATTGTCTCTCTGTCAAATAAATAAATAAAATCTTTAAACAAAAAAACCCTGATAAACTCTCAAGGGTAATTTCTTAGCTTTTTATGTCAGGAGGATGAACTAATTATGTTTATAGGAAATAGATATTCTTCAAAGAATATACAGTGTATCTTATCTAACAAGGCAAGGCTTCTTACAGAGATAACACATGTCAGACTGTAGCCAATGTAAAGTGTAATCAAACTCTTTGTCAAACAAGTTTTCAATAAAAGAGTAGCCATGTCAAAGGGAGATTACAGGTGATTTACTACAGTCTCACTCCATATGTTCCGAGGGTTTCTGCTTTGCAGTTTCAAAGGGTGTTCCTTTTCCAATCCCATTTAGTGTCAGAACTCCATTGACTACAGGATATGAATTGGAAAGCAGCCAAAAAAGAATAATATTCTTGTCCAGATTGATGTTTTTATCCAGATTAGATTTTAAAGAAAATAACACTAAATAAAAAAGAAATAAATGTAAAATAAAAAGGAACAGAAAACTTATTTTGTTGAATCTTCAATTTGGAATTATCCTCTCTTAGAATGTATAATTTCAAACATGAGACATAAAACTTTATTTTTAAAAAAGAAGTGGAAGTAAAAGCCTGTTTGGGTCATTTCTGCCACATTATTATTGCAATTGAAAAGTTTGTATGTAGAAAATTCTCCCATACCTTTTCAAGAACAATATTCATGCATGTTTTCATGACATAATTTTCTAACATCAAACATTTCTGCAATGGGGGTTTTCAGAACATTTGTGAACTATATTTCATGAACAAAATCTTCCCACACTCATGTAGTAGTCAACATTCTGTATTATTTTTTAATAAAAATTCAACCCTGATAGGCATAGTGAGGTGATGGTACTAAATTACATACAAACATCCTGAAGCTTTTTAGTATGAGGCCATATTTTGAGAAACAAAATGATACTCTTTAATATATTTGGTCCTAAAGTTGTATCCATCCTGTAACTTGTACTTCATAGGACTCAGTTTTGACATATTTAGGGAAAACTTGACATGACTTGATTGCCACCCAATGCCAAATTCATTATAGAATAAGAGAATCATGGAAAGGGAATCTGGGATTAAATTACAATTTCCAAGCTTCCTTCCAAGTTAAAGAGATACTCCTTTCACAGGTAGTAGCTGCTCAAATTAATGATTTTAAAACTAGTAAAGCTTTAAACTATTTGTTGAGACACCTGACTGACTCCGTCAGTAGGGTGTGTGACTTTTGATCTTCAGGTTGTGGAGATTACTTAAAAATGAAGTCTTGGGGGCACCTGGGTGGCTCAGCCGGTAAGCATCTGTTCAGACCATGATCCCAGAGTCCTGGGATCGAGCCCCGCATCGGGATCCCTGCTCTGTGGGAAGCCTGCTTCCCCTTCTCCCACTCCCCCTGCTTGTGTTCCCTCTCTCACTGTGTCTCTGTCTGTCAAATAAATAAATAAAATCTTTTTTTTTTTTTTTTTAATGAATTCTTGGGACACCTGGGTGTATCAGTTGGTTAAGCATCCGACTCTTGGTTTCAGCTCAGGCCAGGATCTCAGGGTCCTGGGACTAGGCCCACCTTGGGCTCCACACACAGTGCTGAGTCTGCTTGAGGATTCTCTCTCTCCCTGTGCTCCTTCCCCTCTTATGCTCTCTCTCTTTCGGTCTGCCTCTCTCTAAAGTAAATAAATAAGTCTTTAAAAAGTAAAAATAAAGTTTTTTTTTTATCTTTTTGTAAAAGATTTTATTTATTTATTTGAGAGAGGGAGCACAAGCAGGGGGGAGAGGGAGAAATAGTCTCCCTTCTGAGCTGGGAGCCCAACGTGGGGCTCGATCAGGACCCCGGGACCATGACCTGAGCCAAACACAGACGCTCAACTGACTGAGCCACCCAGGCGCCCCAAAATAAAAGATCTCTAAAAATATAAAAGAACAAACTATTTGTGACAGCAACTGATTAATCTGCATATTAAATAAAGCTGTATCTGAGGTTTAGATCTTAATGTAATACTTAGTTAACTTTGAAATTATGCACATTAATTTTTGTTTAGTAAGGACTGTCAAGTATTGCAAATGATTTTCAAATGAAAGGCCTAAAATAACTTTGAAAGTAGGAAAGCAATGGTTCAGTAGTCATCCATATTCATTTCAATGACCAAAAAAATGTGGAGTGTCATATTCTTTAATTACATTAGATATTTTTATAAAGGAGCTTTATAAACTATAAAACACTATACAGAAGTAAGGTACTATTAGTAAAATATCATATCATTCACATTATTTTGGATCCATTCATATTGAGTTTAAATACTGCCTTTCTCATATATGTTTTTCTAAGATAGATCTATAATTGGAATTTTTTGTAAATTTTTTAACACTCAGAGTAGGTGATTATATGTTCAATATGCCTTATAATCTCTCCCAATATTATATTGCTTTTCTTCTTTTGTACTGTAGTGCCTCTAGTTATCCAGCATATTCTAATTTTTCCCTATTATGTTACCATTCTATAAAATTTGGGGTCCAGGGCAAGTCTAACTTTTTATATGATCTTAATGGTCTCAGTGGGTGAATTGTTTCAGGTAAGCAAACTTGGGGATAACCAGGAGTTAATAGTTGTATTGTAATAATAGTTAAAGGTACACATTAACAGTTCATTGTTATTTAGACCTCTAAGATGCATGTTTTGTTTAAATAGGTGTAAATGCCATCCAGATGCATATAAAAATATTTATTGGTATTAGAAGGGCCAATCAAAGTACATGTTTAGGTAATGATGTCATGGTGTTATTTAGTATTTTACCTTAGAACAGTGTGTAGGAATCTTCCTAGGGATCCACATGTTTCCCACCACAGTTGTCCTGTTTGGCCCCTCTTTGATCTACATGCTTCTTTTTAGCTGAATGCTGGTAAACGTCCTTTCTGACAGCCCCCTCGGCTCCTGCCTGCCATTATCTGCTGAAGTTCAGAAACCAGAGCATCACTTCAAACGGCCGAGTCAGGGAGTAGCCAGTCAGAAGAGATTCCTGTGGCATGCGAAGTTCTGCCATAATCATTCAAAGATGTTTGGGTGGGGGAATGGGGGCAGTAGAGGTGTATGTTGAGTACAGAGAGCTGTGGGGGTTGGCCTCTGGTCACTGGTAAATAAGTGAAGTCAGGTGCCAGGGAGTCTAGACACCGTGATTTCAGTCGTGGGTCTTTGGTATCTGATACTCAATATGGGACTAGTCTGATTGAACACTGTTGCCTCTTCATTGCACAGGCCGAAGCCCTTTCAGTGCCTTCCTGTTAAATTAGGAAAAGCTGACAATGGACATAGTTAAAACAAAACAAATCTAGTTTTAATATTTCCTAGTTGTCAGCAATTACAGTTACTTTTGAAGTGCCTGGGTAGCAATCAAATTAGAGACATAATGTTGCACATGGAGTTTGAACGAAACTATTATGTTTAAATATGAATGCTTTAATTAAAATTGAAATGTTTCTTTTTCCTATTATGAGAAGCTAATTCTATATCATGATACATTTCATTCACATTTAGTCCTAATTTCTCTTGATTTGACGAGGGTGGGGGATAGTTGGATAAGATTTCAAACTGTGCATTATTTTTTAAAAATCTAGTTTCTGATTACTTTGCCCCAGATTTAACATGAAAATTACCAAAACAAAACCCCTCAGCTTCTAAACAGATCATCTCTAACCCCATTTGTAAGGGCAATTTTCATACTACAAGGTTAATTTCAAGTAAATAGCAACATATTTTGCTTTGATGTAGCAGATTTTTGTTATTGTAAAGAAATTTCTTGCATAAATAAAACTTTGGAAAAATCTATAGGAAGTTTTTAACTAGCGTATGAAAAACATACTAATTACATTAGAGGATTGTCACCTACATTTTTATTAATTTATAATTTACTTTTAATTGGTACTTAATATATAGATGGGTAGCAAAATCTGCTAAATGTATATCCAGTATATTAAGATTATTTTAGTTTTCCATAGAATTTTTTTCATTCTGTAATATTATTAGTGTTAATGATTCTTTATATAAATATTCCATTAGTAGCAACATTTGTGGTTAAAGAGCTGCCCTCTGGAAAAAGGCATGATACATTGCCAACTATTCACCTACTGTAATGTTTTGTGGTGTTCAGCATATATATATATATATATATATATATATATATATATATATATAAAAGAGGATAGTTTTGTTAACATTATACCTATCTAGGTATTTTTGGAGCAATTGTAAGTGGATCTGTGTTTTTATTTTATTTTTTTAAAAGATTGATTTTTGGGGATGCCTGGGTGGCTCAGTCAGTTAAGCATCTGCCTTCGGCTCAGGTCGTGATCCCAGCATCCTGGGATCCAGTTCCACATCAGGCTCCTTGCTCCGCAGGGAGCCTGCTCCTCCCTCTGCCCCTGCCTGCCACTCTGCCTGCCTGTGCTCGCTCTCTCTCTGACAAATCTCAAAAAAAAAAAAAAAAAAAGATTGATTTATTTATTAGAAAGAGAGAGAGTTGGGGAGGCGGGGCAAAGAAAGGAGAGAAACTCAAGCAGGCTCTGCGCTGAGCATGGAGCTCGAGATCACGACCCTGACATCAGGGCCTGAGCTGAGACCAAGAGTCAGACGCTTAAAGGGCTGTGCTACCCAGTTGCTCCAGATTTGTGCTTTTAATTTTGGTTTCTAGTTGTTCATAGCTAGCACATAGAAATGCAATTGATTTTTATATGTTGACTATATATCCCTTCTGAAACTTGAAAGTTATCTGAAACTACATGGAAAATCATTAAAACAAGATTTTACAGAATAGGGTCTAACCAGACAACAAATAGTTATTATTCACCTACTGGATTCACAGAGGCATGTTGGTCTAAAAAGGTATGGCCCTGAGACATGACATAAGAAATTCTTAGGTAATAAATTATAGGATTGACTTCCACATGTCTTAGCAATATGACTTAGAGGAAAGTATCTTTACATAATATACACTAAGTTAATCTGCTGATTTACCAATCACAGAAGACTAGTTTCTCAAACCTGTAGCATAAAGTTTGTTCATTTCTTCTTTAATATCGCGACTGTCTCTCATCATGACAAATACCAATTACTGACAGATGGCTTGGGTCGCCTGCATTTTCCTAGATTTCTGTTCTTTTGTTTGCTGCTTTTCAGATCCCCCCTCTCTTCCTCTTACCATTATAGAGTCCTTTTCTCATTCTCGATCTATGCCCAGAAGACTGGATCCAGCCTACAGCTTCAGTCATCAGTCATATATGATCATTCCTAAATCTCTGGTGCAAACATTTCTTGTAAACTCAGGGTTGCGTTTATAACTTTTACTGAATATCTGCACCAGACTGTTGCATAAGCAGCTTATTAAACTCAGCATACTTAAAACCAATATTACTATCTTCCCTTTACTTCCCTTTCCTTCTACTCTAGTTTCTCATGTTTGGAAAATGTTAGTGGTACCATCCGTGTTGTTGCTCAGCACAGAAACCTGGGAGTCATTTTTGGCCCTTCCTCTCCCTTAACCCCAGTATCTAGTCAGCTATTAAATCCCATTTTGATTCTTGCTCCTAAAGATATCTCTAATCCATCCTTTTTTCTCTCTCCCCACGGCCCCATCTAGCACAAGTAGTCACCATCTTACCTGGACTTTTCCTCTTGTCTTCGAGATGGTTTCCCCACATTTGCTTATTCTGTTTCAGCCTATTTTCCACACTGCCCAGATCATTTTGAAATACAAATCTTATCCTGACATTTTACTTATTTAGAAGCCTTTAATGGCTTCCCATTATCCTTTCAATGAAGCCCCACATCTTTAACACGTACTTCAACACCCTGCATGATCTGGCTTTTACCTTTATCTGTGAACACTTTAACTCACTGCACCCATGCTTGGCTTTTTTTGTTCTTCCTTACCTTGTAACCTGTGCACAAGCTATTTCCTTTGCTCAGAATGCTCTACTTCTATACAGTGTTTTAAATTCCTTAAATGCAAAGGCTGTAGCTAATATTCCTCTTGTATTCTCCACTGTTACTTGGTAGTCTGTATTTAACCGAACATCTTGTAGTTCATTAACCATTAATTCATTCAATTAGTCAATAGTGACAGCCTACCACTTCTGTGAGTTGAAATATAATTGTATTTTATTATTCCCAACATAAGATCTAAGATAATACATTGTAATAAAAGACTTCTGGTATTTTTGGTATTTTTTGAATAAAATATTTCCTGTGCTTTTTGCTAGTTAATGAAGATGCTGTTTGAATGTTCAGATGAACGAATTGACTTGGAACTCATTTCCTTCTGCATTAATCTTGCTGCTAACAAAAGGAATGTTCAGCTTATCTGTGAAGGTTAGTGCCTTTGAGCTTCATAGATGACCTCCATCATATGGCGACTGGCAAATGGCGGAAAAGAAATAATTAGGAATTAAGAATTATACTAGTTACATAAATCCTATTTTTAAATAGTTGTAAAAATTTATAGCTCTCATCTTTGAAGGTCACATGGATTCAGAATAAATACTCTTATGTCATGCGTAGAAACACCCTTTAGTAACATTTTATAAACCAGGGTTTAGTTATCCTTAATTGAAATTTGAATTTTGAAAACATTTCTAGGTGAAACAAAACTCTTTATTTGCAAAACAATCTCTTACAGTGTAAGATAATTCACTAGAAAAATATGTATTAGGTATTTGTTTAGATAATAACTTCGTAAAGTAGCTTGTCATGCATTATGATATTTTGGAGCCTGCTCAGTAGTTTTTTCTTATTTGAAAAGTATATATGTTTGTTTTAAAGCAAAAAAAAAATGACAAATGAGTAAATAGGAAAAAATTAAAATCTTTATTCTCATTATCCAGAGATAATGATAGATAAAATTTTGGTACAATGCTTCTGTATATTATTATTATTATTATTATTAACATATAATGCATAATTTGTTTCAGGGGTACGGGTCTGCATCCGTATATTTCTAAAATGGCGTTTTTCTATCTATATATGGTGACAAAATTTTTTTTAAGTTAGTAATATCTTGAATCTTGTTCCATGTGATTAAATACTTTTATAAAACATTATTGCTTGGATGGCTACATATTCCCCCCCCTTAGGACCGCCTTTGCTGTATCCCATAGGTTTTGGACTGAAGTGTCTTCATTCTCATTGGTTTCCATGAATTGTCTAAGTTCTTTTTTGATTTCCTGGTTGATCCAAACATATAAGACATAATTGCTAATAGCTACAAAATAATCCATTAAGGGATTTTCTAGAATTTAATCAGATATTTTAGATATTTAATTTGTTGTCACTTCCTTTCTGTAACAAACCATGCTGCTGTAATTTTCCTTTCTCTGAAACTGTTCAAATTTCCATTTTTATATTCTTAAGATTCATTCCTAGAAATAAATGAAACAAGATGGGATCAGGAGGGAGACAAACCATAAGAGACTCTTAATCTCACAAAACAAACTGAGGATTGCCCGAGGGGGAAGGGGGTAAGGAAAGAGTGATTGGGTTATGGACATTGGGGAAGGTATGTGCTATGGTGAGTGCTGTGAAGTGTGTAAACCTGGCAATTCACAGACCTGTATACCTGGGGCTAATAATATATGTTAATTTAAAAATTTAAAAAATAATAATAAAAAAGAAAAAAAAAAGATTCGTTCCTAGAAGAACAAATTTTCTGGATCAAAAAGCATTTACATTTTTTAAATTTGTGGTGCCGATTCCACACACAAAAGCGCACATACATTTATGTGTAATTCTAGAACAGATAAAATTAATCTATGTTTAAAAAGAAGAAAGAGAAGGAAGACAATAGGGGGAAGCGGAAAAAGAAAAGAGAAGCGATCACATTTGGGGAAGAGAATTGACTGAGAAGGGGCACTCTCTGGAGTGAATAGAAATATTCTATATCTTGATATGGGTATGAATTACCCAGGGGCATAAATTTATCAAAATTAATTTAATGTACACTTAAGATTCATGCATTTTACTATGTGTAGATTGGGGTTTTTTTGAGAATTATAAACAACTACAAAAAATCATTAAACTTAAATGAACCTTAATTCTAATGAAGGAGTTTCTGGTGTTTTGTAGGAAACGGGCTGAAGATGCTCATGAAGAGGGCTCTGAAGTTCAAGGATCCATTGCTGATGAAAATGATTAGGAATATTTCCCAGCATGATGGACCAACTAAAAATTTATTTATTGTAAGTATAGTTTCTTTGTTTCTGTCTATTAAAATAGCCTGGAAATTAAAGCTTTAAAGTGCTACATTTGGAAATAAAACTCTTACTGAGCTCTTATCAAATATTAACTCATAACCCAAGTTGCTGCTTTTTTTTATCAACTTCTTGTAAGTTTAGCTTCTAGAAATCTCAGTCTAAGTTCTAAAGTTGTTTTGTTTTATGATCCCCTACCCTTTACCTTCCATCCTCACTCCAGTTTTCTTGCCTTTTAAACCTTTGGCTCCTGGGCCACCTGGCTGGCTTCATTTGGAAGAGCATGGAACTTTTAATCTCAGGATTGTGAGTTTGAACCTCATGTTGGATGTAGAGATTACTAAAAATAAATAAATAAATAAACAAACAAACAACCCTTAAACCAATGGCTCGTATAGCAGTTTGGTTTAAGATTATTGAAATGAGAATCATGTTTGATACTTCTTTTTTTCTTCCTATGGCTACATTATCAGATTGGCTTTTCTGCAGCAATCATATTTTAAATGTGTATTAAAATTCTGTTTTATTTAGGATTATGTTGGGGACCTTGCAGCCCAGATCTCTAATGATGAGGAAGAGGAGTTTGTGATTGAATGTTTGGGAACTCTTGCAAATTTGACCATCCCAGACTTAGACTGGGAATTGGTTCTTAAGGAGTACAAGTTAGTTCCGTATCTCAAGGATAAACTAAAACCAGGTCTGTGCTAAGTATTTTCCTTTTGCATAATCATTAAGTTATTTCTTTCTGTTGTGGATAAGGCTGCTCAAGCAGTATTTTCTGACCAATATACTAGGTGATGCGTTTTCTTCCTACACCTTGAGTTTCAGCTCAGTTTAGTTTCTTCTTCCCAGAGAGGTGGTCAGTAGATCTCCTCTTATATTTATGTATTATTCTTCCTAACAGTATGTTTTCTTAATATTAGTTTCCCTTCCTTATCCTGCTTATTTTTTTATCCTTTCTTTTTAAAATTACCAAATGCCATATATCTCTATATATGCATACACCTGCACACAGAAAGTTCTTTGAGACATTCAAGTGAGTCTTCTATTTTCTCGGTTTACATTGTCCTTCATTTATATTTTCAGAGACGTATCCTCACTTCTCTACTGCCCTCCCCCAACACTTTGAACTGTCTGTCCTCATTGAGCTTAGAAATGTGGGGAAGAGGACAAATTTATAAGCATGTTAAGTAAGGCTTCATAAGAAATGATATAGTAGCTTACAATATTTCTTCTGTGCATTCCAAGTTTTGGTAATATAAATGGATTTGGATCAGGACATTTCACTGAGCTTTCTGTGGTTTGACTTGACTAGGTGCTGCAGAAGATGACCTTGTCTTAGAAGTGGTCATAATGATCGGAACTGTGTCTATGGATGACTCTTGTGCTGCGCTGCTAGCCAAATCTGGGATAATCCCTGCACTCATTGAATTGCTAAATGGTAAATTATAATTTATTTTATTTCATTTTTATGTTAATATATAAACAGGGTATTAGTTAACACTTTTAAATATAAAAGATCTGCAATCATGAAATACTAATATTCTATCTTATCTTCTTTCTGTTGAGCTTTGTGTTGATTGAATCAGCTCTCCTGTGTTGTGCAAACCCTTTTTTTAATCAGAAGGTTCATTTGGAAGCTCATTCAAAGCATCCTATTCCCTCCTTAGTCCAGTATTATCCTCTAAACTTTCTATAATGAAGAAAGTGTTCTCTATTTGTGCTATCCAACACATGTGGCTGTCGAGTACTTGAAATGTGGCTATTGGGACTGAGAATCTGAATTTTGTATTTAATTTAATTAGCCACAGTGGCTATGGTTATAGTATTGGACGATGAGGCCTGGATAGAGTTTTTGCCTTACCTTTGTGTTGTTTTTAAGGGGCCAGGATTCATTGTTTTCCACATGGTATACAAAATCTATCTGAATCTAATATTCTGTTACCGTCAAGTTCTCTAGAACCTGTGTTAGTGTTCTTAGGCTGCTATAACAAAAAGACTGGGTGGCCTAAACAAAACTATGTATTTTTTTTCTCATAGTTCTGGAGGCTGGGAAGTCTAAGATCAAAGTGCCAGCCAGATTGGTTCCTCATAAGGCCTTTCTTCCTGGCTTCCAAAGCCCACCTTCTTGATGTTCTCACATTCCCACAGGGCAGAGAGCACAAGCAAGAGAGTACAAGCACACACACAACACTCTGGTACCTCTTCTTATAAGGATACTAATTCTGTGGGGTCAGGACTCCACCCTTATGACCTCATTTGACCTTAATTACTTCCTTATAGACCTGTCTCAAAATTAAAGTGGGGTTAGGGCTTTAATACAGAAATTTTGCAAAGTATGGGAAGCCTAAAAAGACACTCTAATCTCAGTCTTTCCTGTACAGGTATAATATATGTGCATTTTGTATTATTTTAATAGACCTTTTTGAAGTATAACATACATAAAGAAAAATACAAAAATATGGCTTAATGATTTTTCAAAATGAGCCACACCCACATTACTTCCACTCACATAAGGAAATGAAACCTCACCATCACCCTAAAAGTCCCTTCTGTGTCACCTCCCAGTCCTTATCCAAATTGGTTTCTATCCTCTCTTTTATTGTGTATAGATTACTTCTGTCTGGCTTTGAACTTTATATAAATAGAATCCAGGTTTTTTGTCTTACATTATGATGTGAGATTCCTCTGTGTTGTATGCAGAACTGTGTTTCTTCTCATTGCTGTGTAAATATACCACTATTATCCTTCCTACTCTTGGTACACAATAGGGTTTTTTTGTTTTTTTGATAGGAGAAGGACTATTACAAATAATGTTGCTGTGGACATTCTTAAACCTTTCATTTGGTAAATATGTGTATTCATTCCTATTAGACATATGCTTAGGAGTAGAATTGTTGGGGCATAGAGTCCCCATATGTTTGGCTTTAGTAAGTAATATCAGTAAGTTTTTCAAGGTAGTTGTGCCAATTTTCAGTCCAACCAGAAATGTGCTGAAGTTCCAGTTCTTCTACATCACCCCCGTATCTGGACATCATTGGTCTCTTTCATTGTGGCCTTCAGAGCGGCAGTTTTAATTTGCATTTCCCTAGGAACTTATAATTGAGTACCTGTTTGTATTTATTGGCCAGTTGTTATGGCTAATAAAGTTAAGTACCTATTTAAGTCTTTTGCCCACTACTCTCTTTTGAATTTTTAAAAATTTGATTTACAGATTCCTTAACATAATGCATTTTAATAGGTCCTAGAGATAATACCTCCATAGTTGAAGTGTTCCTACATAAAGTATATATAAATGTCCTTCGGTCTACCCTTCTCACAGAGAGAAGGTTTCAAATTAGAAATAATTAAAAGAGAGGTAGTTGGGAGGTATGAGTGAAGACAGTGTAGTTGGCAGAGTGAGAATGAGGATTTTCTGATGAGCTGGAGAAAGTTGAAACAGATGACCTGTTCTGGAATCGCTGTTCTGCACTGCCTGTGGTTGAGAGCGTGGAGATAGGTATGAAGCAGGCTGACAGAGCCAGCTCACGGTGTTTTTTTTACCTTGTTTTAATGTTCTCTGCCATGAGGTTATCATAAGCAGAGGCTCTATACCTCTCTTTTTAAGAAATACATGGATTTCTGGGAATACGGTCCATAATACCGTAATAATGTGTGGTGACAGGCGGTGAGTACACTTACTGTGGTGAGCGTTGAGTGATACATAGAATTGTCGAATCACTGCTGTACACCTGAAACGAATAAAAAATGTCAACTGTACTTCTATAACAAAATAAAATAAAGAAATATATGGGTTTTCAAGATTAAAACCCTTGGGGTTAAGTGAGGAAACACTGTATACCAAGAGAATAATTAATGGAATTTTAGCCCAGGTAGTCTGGGAGAGTGGTACATTGGCAGGTAGGTGAGGGAAATCCTTCGGACTTTTTTTTTTTTTTTAAAGATTTTATTTATTTATTTGTCAGAGAGAGAGAAAGAGAGAGAGCGAGCACAGGCAGACAGAGTGGCAGAGGGAGAAGCAGGCTCCCTGCGGAGCAAGGAGCCCGATGTGGGACTCGATCCCAGGACGCTGGGATCATGACCTGAGCCGAAGGCAGCCGCTCAACCAACTGAGCCACCCAGGCATCCCTGGACTTTTTTTTTTTTTAATTTAATTTTTTTTCAGTGAATTTTTTCCAAAATTCATTGTTTATGTACCACACCCAGTGCTCCATGCAATATGTGCCTTCCATAATACCCACCACCAGGCTCACCCAATGCCCCACCTCCCTCCCTTCCAAAACCCTCAGTTTGTTCCTTAGAGTCCAGTATCTCATGGTTCGTCTCCCCCTCCAATTTACCCCAATTCCCTTCTCCTCTCCATCTCCTGATGTCCTCCGTGTTATTCCTTATGCTCCACAAGTAAGTGGAACCGTATGATAATTGACTGTCTCTGCTTGGCTTATTTCACTCAGCATAATTTATTCCAATCCCGTCCATGTTGATACAAAAGTTGGGTATTCATCCTTTCTGATGGAGGCATAGTACTCCATTGTATATATGGACCATATCTTCTTTATCCATTCGTCTGTTAAAGAGTATCTTGGCTCCTTCCACAGTTTGGAGACTGTGGCCATTGCTGCTATAAACATTGGGGCACAGATGGCCCTTCTTTTCATTACATCTGTATCGTTGGGGTAAATACCCAGTAGTACAATTTCTGGGTCATAGGGTAGCTCTATTTTTATCTTCTAAGGCACCTCCACACTGTTTTCCAAAGTGGCTGCACCAACTTGCATTCCTACCAACAGTGTAAGAGGGTTCCCCTTTCTCCACATCCTCTCCAACACACGTTGTTTACTGTCTTGTTAATTTTGGCCATTCTTACTGGTGTAAGGTGGTATCCCAATGTGGCTTTGATTTGAATCTCCCTGATGGCTAATGATGATGAACATTTTTTCATGTGTCTGTTAGCCATTTGTATGTCTTCATTGGAGAAGTGTCTGTTCATGTCTTCTGCCCATTTTTTGACATGATTATCTGTTTTGTGTGTGTTCAGTTTGAGGAGTTCTTTATAGATCTTGGATATCAGCCCTTTGTCTGTAGTGTCATTTACAAATGACTTCTCCCATTCTGTGGGTTGCCTCTTTGTTTTGTTGACTGTTTCCTTTGCTGTGCAGAAGCTTTTGATCTTGATGAAGTCCCAAAAGTTCATTTTTGCTTTTGTTTCCTTTGCCTTTGGAACATACCTTGAAAGAAGTTGCTGTGGCCAATGTCGAAGAGGTTACTGCCTATGTTCTCCTTTAGGATTTTGAAAGATTCCTGCCTCACGTTGAGGTCTTTTATCCATTTTGAGTTTATCTTTGTGTACGGTGTAAGAGAATGGTCGAGTTTCACTCTTCTACACATAGCTGTCCAATTTGCCCAGCACCATTTATTGAAGAGACTCCTTTGGACTTTAAGGGGCCCACAATTTTTTCTACACAACTAGTTAGATGCTCTGTTGACCCATAAGTCTGTGTCTAACAGATATCTTTGAACTGTTGTCAAGAGTTGACAAAAAACTATTAATATATCAAATTTCATAACCAGTACCTAAAAATTAGATTTCTGTAAGTGTTTGCTTTTGCCATTACATAGTAATCAGTGGACATCAGCTATTCTGTTAAACTATTCTTTGTATTATATTAAACATCTAATTTAATTATCCTTGTGGTTATATAACATTATTTTTACTATTATAATCAATTTGATTAAAACTGAAATAACTTACTTTATGACAATAAGTAAAATTTAACTCTTTTAAACATTATTCAAGAATAATATGTCTTTATAGTGGTTTTTCTACCAAAAACTTAGAATTCAGAAGGTGTGATTTTTTTTTCTCATGTAAAGTCAATATTATAAAGGCAAAATATAGAACCAGATTTATTTCACAAATTAGAGTTGTTTTAGAAATTCTTATGATGGACCAAACCGAAAACAAAAAAGTAAGTGTTACCATTTTACATTAGGGACGTAGAAGTTAATTTAATAATTTCTTTATACCTGTTGGCAAAATATGTTGAGAATTATAGAGAAGCACTATTACTATGTTCTTAAACCAGTTTTGTCCTTCCGTTCTTCTTAAGTACAACCTGATCTTTTGAGACAGTCTCAGATAGTCTGGTTTAAACTCAGAGCTGATATATTTTTTTTAATCTTATTTTTTACCTTGTATTTCAAAGTAATTTAACCTATTTAGTTGAACTGTAACCAAAATTACTGAAACTTCTGAAAATATGTTATAAATTTCCTCACTGATTATCATCATGGAATTTAGAAAAAATACCTAAATATATAAATTGCATATGCCACCATGTATTATAAATAATGTAAACTGGTTGTCCCTTACCTATCTCCTGTCACTTTTAGTTTTCTCATTCTCCACTATTCCAGTCAATGTTTTTCAGTTTTATATATAACTCTAGCATTCTTTCATTTGAAGTGTTCTGCTTCCTTTCAGCTCAACAAGAAGATGATGAATTTGTATGTCAGATAATTTACGTCTTCTACCAGATGGTTTTCCACCAAGCCACGAGAGATGTCATAATCAAGGAAACGCGTATCCTTTTAATGTTTACGATAGATATTGACATTCACATACTCAGAAAAAAATGCATCTTTAGGTATTTTTTCTAGCATATGTTAAAGTAATATAAAAATACCAAACTTCAAAATAATTTTAGAAGGCTAGATATTTTTCATGGAAGCTGGTGACCCCAAATCTGTTATAGGTAGAATCTTGCAAACAATTCTATTAACTTGTCATGCTGTGGTTCCTAAGAACTTAACACACGTATTAGAACTTCATTCTCTATTAACTTAACTATCAGATGTTCCTAGGACTACCCTTAGTACTCTTTCAAAAATCTTATCATATTCACTCTATATGGGAAAATACATCTGTTCCCATGACATCTGCTACCAACTCTATACTAAGTATTTACTGTCTTCAAAATCTCTTTGAGTCCTAGGCATTTGTTGCTAATTGCCATCTGGATGTCTTCCACCGATCTAAAGAGCATTATAATCAAATAGTCCAAATTTTAGGTTACCTTTTGCCACTTAAAAGCTGCAAGACCTTGGATAAATTATCTAATCTCCCTTGAGCATAAAATCTTTCATCTGTAAAATGGCCGTAATATTATTACAATGAAAAGAAGATATCCTGCCCTGTATGATTGTTCCTAAGTACCAATGGACTTAAAAGTGCCTGTAGTTGTTTCTAACAAACAGAGATAGTAAGTGATAGTTGATTGTTATCAAAAGGGTACTCAGAGGGCGCCTGGGTGGCTCAGTGGGTTAAGCCTCTGCCTTCGGCTCGGGTCATGATCCCCGCATCGGGCTCTCTGCTCAGCAGGGAGCCTGCTTCCTCCTCTCTCTCTCTGCCTGCCTCTCTGCCTACTTGTGATCTCTCTATCAAATAAATAAATAAAATCTTAAAAAAAAAAAAAAAAGGATACTCAATACCAACATTTTCTCCTAAAAAACAGTCTGCCTTCTGTATTCAGAGTGGGTGATGAAAGTACCATCCACCCAGTCTCATTGCTGAACGTTTTGTATCTGCTGTCTCTTCCGTTACATATAATCATTCATCATGTAAACATCTGCCAAGTGCTAAGCCTCTAACAGATAATGTTTTAAGTGCTAGATGTATAAAAAGTATCAGTCTCTTTATTCAAGGAGTTTATAGTCTGATTGGCGAGATAAGTAAATAAGAAATATAAAATTATAATTCAGTGTATTAATGTCATAAAGGTGTGTGCATTGGGCACAGGAGAAGATATATAACCAAGTCTGGGGATGTCATGAAATGCTGGCAGTAGAAGTAGCATCTAAGCTGAATGTGTGTGTGTGTGTGTGTGTGCGCGCGCACGCACGCGTGCACACACACACACGTTGGTGATCTGCTTTTTTGTGTACAAAAAAAAAAATCTGCTTTTGAACTCCACTGGTAAAGTTCTTCTTTACCCATGTGAAAAATCCACATTTAACTTGACCATAATCTATTTTTGCAAAGTTCTCTCCTTTAACTCTACAGTATGCAGTTTCTCTTAGCACACCACAGTTTGTCGTCAGATCGGACAGGCCCATCTTATTGCCTCTTTGTGTGCCTTAGCAGCCTAAAATGCATTTTTCTCTTTCTTAGCCTAATAATCCCAGCTCATCAAAGGCAGATTTATAAGCCGTCTTCTCAGTTAAGCCTTTCTAATGCAGTTAAGCTCCCTCCTTCCCAGGAGGAGTAATTTATTTTGACCTTCAATAAAGAACTTCAAATTGTGTATTTGTATGCCTGTTTTTACCAAAAGATTTTGAGCTCTTCAGCTTAAGGACCAATTTTGTCTTCCTCATCTTCATCTGTCCTCAGAAGTTAACATAGTATCTGACATGTGGTTAGTACTTGTTTGGTCAATGAACATGTGTCTAAATGACAAATGCTCTTTTAGGAGTAATACCTTGGGAGACTTTTTTCTTTTTCTTTTTTTAATGATCTGGGTCCTCACTCAGAACATTTGCAATTCCTTCAGTATTATATTCAAAGCCAATGACACAAGATCATAAGTATCATCTTTGGAGGAAATTGCCTTGCTTTTGAGGACTAGATTGATTTCTGGAGCCATATAAAGGCTCCCAGAAGGCAAGTCTGAAGAGTAACAAGTCTAACTGAGAAATACTCATTTTGATAGGGGCATTCAATATGCAAATACTGTTTTGCCTTAATTACGTTAGAGAGATCTTCTTTTATCACAAAGGAGTATTTTTAAAATGTGGTTTATAAACTGACTTTCTCAGGAAAATAAGTTCCAATACACTCTTTTCAGTAAGTCTTCATATCATTGGAATAAATTCACTTTCCCCAGTGGTGTTCTGTGGAACTTTTTTTTTTTTAATAGTTGCTTAATGGAAAAAGGTTCTTTGATAAATGAGTTGGGAATACACGCAATTAAACAGGTTTTCTTGCTACAGGGTTTTCTCAGAAATTTTAATACGCTTTTCTGGGTTGAGCATCTCTGAAACACATGTTAGAAGACATGAAAGAGAAGGCATAGCTTTCCTAGGTAACTTCTTTGAAAGACCACCTTTGTTTACATGTATCACGTAGGGGTTTTCTGGGACTCCCGAAGAACGAAGTATTTGTAGAACGTGCCAGGTGCTGGTACTTAGTGAAGAGACGTCTCTAACCTGGTCTGTTCAAGATGCACTGTCAGTTCCTTATTCTCAAAGGCCACAATCTTTAAGACAACTTCCATTTGATTTTTCTTCTCAGCATAACTTTATTTTCTCCCAAATTTGATTTTTGTTAAGCCACTGGATCTGAACTGAGTACTTTTTAAATAGTTATTCTGAAGAATATAGTATGTTGATAATGGAGGAAATGGGACATTAAAAAATCTGCTGATTTAAAATTTTTACAAAAGCACTAGGAGTGCTAGTTCGATCTGATGCTTGCATCCATCCCTTAAGGTTGTATAAAGATTGCTAGAGTGCTTTTGCCTGGTGTTTTGGTGTTCAAAAACCAGGGTTTTTTATTGATGTCAATGATACTTAAATAGGTCTTTTGTCACATAATTAGAAATTATTATTAAAATATTTCACTGTAACTTTAAGCATTTTATTGTGATTTTGCTATGACTGATATACTTAATTTTTTAAATAAAGATTTATTAGGCAGTAAACTATTTCTTTTTCCCATTTTTTAATTTTTAGAGAATTTGATCAACATCATTTTATTTTAAACAGAATGAAAGAAACTTGGTGTTTGAGATGGCAGGTTTAGACTTATATTAGATAAACATATGATTTATGTTAAGATGTTTGAAATATTTAAAATAGATCTCAGCACAATCGTAGGAATTGAGAATCGGAAATTGAGAACCAGTGCTATTGTAATAATTAATTTTCATACAACCCCAAAAATTGTAGAAAGGGAAATGAGCCAAATTTGATTTGGTCCTTTTAGAGTCCCCCTGAGAATGTATTATTCTATACTTTTTTTCTATATTTTAAATATATCCTTTTAGTCCCCCCAAAAAAATAGTAAGTAGCACTGATGAGTAGGTGATGTGGGCTAACCTCTGTCTTTGCTACTTGCTGTGAAACTTGATAAACATTTTTCAGCATTTTAATCAGTGCTACAGAGAATGTCATTTGCTTGTACACATGTGCTAAATTTTCTTGATAGAAACCTGTGGCTTCTGTTTCAAATACAATTTTAACCAAGACCGACTAATATTAGAGATAAGTTTTTCTTCACTGCCTTTTTGAGATTCGTTGAGGTTTCTCGATTGATTTAAGTTTTCTTTATTCTTTTCTTCTCCCCTACTTATTTGTTTTTTATATATGCCATCTTTTTTCTTTTGGGAGTTAAACCCAAATTTCAACATGTATTCTCTCCAATTTTAGAGGCCTGTATTCTTTCACTTTTAAGTCTAATGTTTCCAGTCCCATCTTCCACGTTACTTACTATCTAGTATAATTATTTCACCTCATTTTTGTAACATTTGAAAATGGATTATTTTAGTTATTGTCTTTTAAAAACCAGTGCTTATTTAAGATTTGTAATATGTTGACCTATTCCCTTTTGTTCTGTTTTTTCTTTGATTCCATTTGTCTATTTCTCTGAGTTGATTTTCTTTCATAATTACATTCTCTTAAAGTGTTAAGTGAATATCTATGAATAATAAAATATATCTCTATCTGAAAATAACTAGCATCTTTTCTTTAATAATAATTTAGCACAATATGTAGTTTTAGATTGCTAGTTATTTTTCCTCAGCAATTGAAAGGTATTTTTCCACTGTCTTTTTTCCTGAGTTAATGCCTGTGTGAAGTCTGTAGTCTGCTAATTATTGGTATCTGTCATAAAGTCCAATGACAATTTACTTTTTTTCCCTTATAAATGACTTTGATTTTTTGCCAGTGAGACCAGAGGAATGTTAGTTTTTTTTTAAAGCCAAGTAGCTTTATTAGAATTTGACTGGGTATTCATCATTCTTGCTTGATTTTTCCAAGTATCAAATGTGATCTTTCAGTACGTAGTTCTCTTTTTCCCCCCCTAATTTCAGGAAAGTTCTCCTGAATTATAGTTTTTAATTAGTTGTTCTGTTTTATTGCTTTTGTTGTCTCCTTTGGAATTTCTGTTATGTTGGATCTTCTTTGCCTGTCTTTAATTTTGTCATCTTCTAATATTTTCTCTTTTTATTTATTTTTAAATTTTACAAATTTTCTTCCTTTTTACCTTCCATTTCTCTTGGAGTTTTATCTGTTGTTTTTGTTTACTCATATATTATTATAAATTTAGCTCATATATATCTGAAATGATTTTTACTTTTATTTTTAGTTCTGAATTATTTTATTTGAGTTTTCTAATTTTGATTTATATTGTTCTTTTACATATATTCTATTTTCTTAATTTCCTTTATTCCTTTTTGAAATATTGGGTTATAGCTTTCATTTTTCATGTGAAAATGCCTTATTTTTCTCATAATAACCATATATAAGATATAACTGATTATTTTCTGCTGCAATTTTTTTGTGAAATTAATTTTCCTAAACCTTTAGGTGGGCCAGCGTGATCAAGAAAGCTTTATAGTGATACAGCTCTAGAGCTCCCTCTTCAGTTATTTTCATGATTTTCATGTTTTCAAAAATTGGGCCTTGTACTTTCTCAGGTTTACTGGCTTTGTTTTCCTTACCCATTTTTATTTAGTGTTGTTTTTTTTTTTTCTTTTTTATTTCTGTTATCCCTGTCCTTTAAAAAAATGAAATGTTAAATGTTTCTGGTCATCTTTTACTAATCCTGTTTTAAAATTTGAAGTTAGATTTATGGCAGCATTTGAATTTAGAGAAATGTGGGATTTTCTAATATGAATGAATAGCCTCAATCTCAAATGAGTTTGTATCTTTAACCACTTTTATTCAGAGGCTCCAGCATACCTCATAGATCTGATGCATGATAAAAATAATGAAATCCGAAAGGTCTGTGATAATACATTAGATATTATAGCGGTAAGTAATTTTTCTTCTTATACAAAGTATGATAATAGTCTTCATTTGGGAGAAAAGAAGACTTTGTGCATCTGTTTAGAACTTTGCATTTCATGTAAATGCAAACTTGTATTTTGGTACATCTCTGAAAATTCAGTCATACTAAATTCATGTTTAAAACATTAAGACCTTGGGCATCTGGGTGGCTCAGTGGTTTAAAGCCTCTGCCTTCAGCTCACGTCATGATCCCAGGGTCCTAGGATTGAGACCCACATCGGGCTCTCTGCTCAGCGGGGAGCCTGCTTCCTCCTCTCTCTCTGCCTGCCTCTCTGCCTACTTGTGATCTCTGTCTGTCAAATAAATAAGCAAAATCTTAAAAAAAAAAAAAACAAACAGAACATTAAGACCTTTAGCCTTCAAATTTTTAGGTGTTTTATATATATTAAGTGTTTTAGATTTGGTCTATATGTCCTTAAGGAGGTTTTATACATATTAAGTGTTTTAGATTTGGTCTACACGTCATCTCAGAATCATCTGTTTTGCAGAGAAATTATGTCATAGGAGCAGGGGTTTAATGAGAATTTCTACCAAAACTCAACACAGTCAGTTTTGCAATTTGGCCATTAAACTTTTTTAATAAGTCAATTATTATTTCAGTGATTTGATTTTTGTCTATATGCATATACTTGTTTTGTAAGTTGTTTTGGAATGATGAAACATACAAAAATAATGTTATTCATGACTGTAGAAAATTTTATTTTTTTTAATATTTTATTTATTTATTTGAGATAGAGAAAAAGAGCACAAGCAGGGGGAGCAGCAGAGGGAGAAGCAGACTCCCCACTGAGCAGGGATTCCCAACCCATGGCTCAATCCCAAGACCCTGAGATCGTGACGTGAGCAGAAGGCAGACATTTAACCAACTGAGCTGCCTGGGCGCCTTCTGCAGTATCTTTTAAAGGATTTATAACCAAAGGAATATAATCAGAAGGGTAATCTGAGTCAGCAATTAGAAACATGCTCTCTATGTATATGTTTCTTCAGAAATCATGCTCATGCTGCCCACCAAAGTCTTCTGCCTAAACTTGGGCCTTGTACCTGGGAAGTGCCATACACTAGATTACTTTAAATGTATTTTCACTTATAGCATATATTGCTGCACACAACTTGCTTGCTTCCTTCTTTGAACTGGATTAATACTTTTTATTTTGACTCACCCTGTAAAAAACTTCTTGAATATAGCCTATTCATTAGTTTTCAAAGTTTAACTTAAGCTTTTTAAAGAATCAGAATAACATCTTAAAGAGTCATTTAACAACTTTATTAGAAATCCTTTAAGTTGGCATTTGTGCTAGTGATTACGTTATGAAATCAGGCAACCACTATCAGGTAACTTCTTGTCAATTTCCTGCATTTTATTACAGAAATTGATCTTATTTGATATCATCTGCTTTTTGGATTTGACTGAGTCAAATCATTACTGGTTTATACTTTTTTTTTTTTTTCCTTAGAGAGCACATGTGTGAGGTGGGGGAGGGATAGAGTGGTGGAGAAACAGAGGATCTTAAGCAGGCTCCACGCCCAGTATGGAGCCCAATGCAGGGTTCAGTCTCACAACCCTGAGACTGTAACCTGAGCCAAAATCAAGAGTCAGACATACAACCAATTGAGCCACGCAGGTGCCCTTATCATTACTGGTTTAAAACTAAATGAGTATTTTGGCATTTAGCTTTGATCTCTTCATTAAAATAAGGAACTTTTACATATTTTTTTCAAAGATTTTATTTATTTATTTGACAGAGATCACAAGTAGGCAGAGAGAGAGGGATAAGCAGGCTCCCTGCTGAGCAGAGAGCCCGATGTGAGGCTCGATCCTAGGACCCTGGGATCACAACCGGAGCCAAAGGCCGAGGCTAACCCACTGAGCCATCCAGGCACCCCAAGGAAATTTTACATATTAAATTCTTGCTTCAGTAAGACGTTTCAGACATGTCGGCCTCTGGTCACAGGGTTTATAAATAGAGAATATTTATTACTCCTAGAGAATAATTTCATGGCTCATATAGTATTTTCCTTTTTTTTTAATATTTATTTATTTATTTGAGAGAGAGAGGGATGGGGAAGGGGCAATAGGAGAAGGAGAGAGAGAATACCAAGAAGACTCCCTGCTGAGCTTGGAGCCTGACCCACGGCTCAATCCTAGGACCCTGAGATCACAACCTGAGCTGGAATCAGGAATTAGACACTTACCTGACTCTGACTGAGCCAGCCAGGTGCCCCTTGTATACTATTTTCTTATAGATCACTAAGTCAGTGTTGTATATGAAGTATATAGTATACGAATAAAAAACTTTTTAATGTTTTGTTTGTGATTATCTTACCTTAAGCAATGAGGAAAGGAGAAAAGATGTCAGTTTGTTATGGACTGCTTTTAGCATACTTTTTTTAAATTTAAAAAAAAATTTTTTTTTTTTTAGATTTTTTATTTACTTATTTGACAGACAGATCACAAGTAGGCAGAGAGGCAGGCATAGAGAGAGGAGGAAGCAGGCTCCCCGCTGAGCAGAGAGCCCGATGTGGGGCTCCATCCCAGGACGCTGGGATCATGACCCGAGCCGAAGGCAGAGGCTTAAACCACTGAGCCACCCAGGCGCCCCTAAAAAAATTTTTATAAGCTTTTAACATACTTTTAAAATTACCTTCTTGTTTGAAGGTAATGTTTAGATTTACATATTAGGCATGTTTGGTTTAGAATATAAATTAGTGATAGCTCCAAAATGCCAGCTCAGTCTTCTTATAAAAATATTTAGAATGAAATATGAATATAAGGTGAAAAATTTTACTCCCAATTATTTTTAAACTCTGGGCTAAAGTCTCTCATCTTGAACAGAAATTTTCCTCACCCTGTGTCTACCTATTTTTTCTAGAGTGCTGTCCTAGTTCTCTCTCTCTCTCTCTTTCTCTCTCCCTGTCAAACAAATGTTTTGAAAAAGTCTACATGTTACTTCCTTCATTTCTTCATTTCCCCTCATCCTTTCAATCTGTACCAATTCTGGGTTCTGCCTCCATTATTGCACTGATACGGTTCTCACTAAAGTCACCCTGGCCTTCATTTTTCTAAATCCAATGAGGATTTTTAATCTTCATTTTACTTTGTTGATCTTACCGTCCTTAAAGGAATTTATAAATCCTGATCAGAGTTAAAATGTAAACAAAGAAAATTATTTAGGTAATTATTTTTACAAAGAACCTTGTTGATAAGGTCTTCAAAGAATAATCAGCAAAATGAAACTGGTGATATATCAGCCAGCTACATATGGCTCCCTAAGATGGTATCTGATCTCTTGACTTCGTATAAAAAAAAATTCGAACAAGCTATTTTGAAGGTTCACCTAATCTATGACTCCACATGAGACTTAACAAAGTAGTACTTGATATGATGCCAAGTAATTTTAGACTGTTTCATTTCACACATTGGAAAAGTTTAGTCTGAAAAGATATTTAGAAATAATAAACTTATTAAATATAATATTTCAAGATACTCATGTGTGAATTATGTGATTTAAAAGTCCTGCTGTGCTACTCAACTAGGTCATATTCACAGCTAAGTTTCTTAGATGGACGGAAGTGGTCTACAGCTGATGGAAGGGCTCGAAACATCCCAATTCTGCTGGAAGAATGTTTCTTTACCTTTCTGCTCTTATACACTCGAGAGAGTCAAGGCCCCGGTTCAGTTCTAGCTTGATAGTAAGGAACTGCACCACTGGGAGCAGCTTCTTCCCAAAACTTTTTCTCCCCTTCGCAGCTGAGTAGGGTTTCTGATTTTACATTCAACTTTTGGCCTCTATAATGTGGCAATTTGGTCTAACAGAGATTGCATCTAGAATACAACTGGCTCTAGCTCTTTCACCAGCTGAGTAATCTCAGACAGTGTATAACTTTTTGAAGATTCAGTTTACAGTGACGTTTCTGGGGACTAGAGAGGTATTGTTAGTTGGGTTAGGGAAAATATGTAGCATATCCCATCTGATGGTCTGCCGCAGTTGTGTTCGAACTAGGCCAAAACTCAGACCTTGTGGAGAAGTTTATATGTTGATTACCAATCCGGACCAACATTTTCTTTCCTTGGTACAGTTAATTATCTACATTATTTTCATTTAAAATTTTTAAATGGTGTTGGAAGATAATCTGTTCACTGTTTGGGTTTTAACTATGGAACATTATTTGGAGTATTATTTTGGCCAGACATATGACTATTTACAGTTTACTTTAAGATTATTCTGCAAAATGGCTGAATTTGGCATTTTAAAACTCCATGTCAAAGCAGTTCTAAATAGGGTAATTAACTGAAAGGCCTTGATTAGGACAGTGTGGTAAACAGGAATCTGCCTTTTCTAGTGTAGAAGTGCCTCATCTGTTAAATTACCCATGCTCTGAATGCGGTGACTTATTTTAATTTGGAATCAATTTATTCCCTAACCTCAGACCAGACTTATACTCCTACCTTGCTAAGCCTCCTTGTTTGGGAGAAATTTGAGGAGTGGGCCGTTTTAATGCATCAGTAAAATGACAGCTTCTCAGGTTCACTTGGGACAGGACATAGCTGCCAGTCCAGTTCTTTGAGCTCAGACTCTACTACTGATCATGACTCAGGGTGCTATTTTCTTGTCCCAAATCTTTTTCAAGAGTAAAACAAGAGGAAATTGACTTAATTCAAAACAGGAGAAACTTTGATTAGACACAGCAAAGATGATGAAATACTAGAAATAAGCTGTCAAGGGAGAATGTAAAGCCTCTGTCCAGTCAGCATTAGTAATAACTGAATAACCAACTTTCTGAAATAGTCAGAAACCTGCCTAGAATGGGAGCGGGTGATCTCTTAAGATTCTTTTTACCTCTGGACTTTGGTATCCGAGTATTCTCAGCATGACTATGTACTATAATAATTAAAAATTTTTAAGAAGGAGCTAATGCGAGTATTTGTAGCTTGAGGCAATTTAAGAAAGCAAACTTCTTTTTTATTTAAGACAGGGTGGAATAATAAGAAACACTTAGATACCTTGCAAGCCTTAGGGAAATATGCCTTGTGCAGTGAAGAACTTGTCCCCCAAATTATGGAAGTGCTACATTAGTGATGATTTGTTTAGTGTGTTTGGGCCCAAGCCCTCCAATTGGTGACTTGAAACAGATTTGTGGTGGTAGTACTCTTTGTACCCTGGAGGACTATCTGTTTGGTGATGTGGTCTCTATGGGCTCATCAGCAAGTTGTCACCTGTCTGACTAGGCCTTACATGTAGCTCTGGGAGGCAGGAATTAGAGTAGATTTGGAAAGGAGTAGAGAGACAAGGAGAGAGGATATATGGTAGTTGATCGTCTTTTCTCCTCCAAGCCTTGGGAATCCTGAAGGGAAGAACAGAATCCTCTAATCATAGACAGTTTCTAAAAACCCAATTAGATTTTTATCCTTCAGTACTTCCTCAGCTTTGCATGAAGTATTTGACAACCTCATAAATTCTTCCCCAGTTGGTAAATGAATTCCTCCCCTGACATTACTGGGTTGTAAAACATTTAATTTATTTTATTAAGGACATACTATGTTAAGACACTAAGATACTAGGAGTACAAAACTCAACATCACAAAGTCCCCAGAATGTCAAGTTTACATTCTGTACTCTAGAAAACACCAGCAGACTGTCATCTAGACATGAGCTCACCTTCCAGGAGCAGCACTGCTCTTTGGCCCCAGCAACAGATGTTCTATACTGATGGCCCATTGTGTCTATAAGGTACTTATGGGAAAAGGGGCGTACCTAGATGTTCTGGTGAAGAGGTGATGTCTCTTGTCTTTCCAGCCACAGGTCCCTGTGATTTGATATCTGTCTTTAACTCCGTGTCCCTACTGATCGTGATATTTGAAATGATATTTCACAGATGAGCCTCCTCAGTGCTTTAAGCAGTGGTTGAAGAGATAATTAATTATATTTGAGGTCTGGTTAGAAAGTGTCATAATCAAGACTACAGGACAAAACGGGATGGTACTGTTGAGAAATAGGTAGTATGAACATTAAAGTCAACAACTCAGTTATGTATGTGTGTTTAATTATATGTATATCTGTATTTACTTATCTTGTACATATCATTGGGATAAGTGTTTTCTAAGCTATGAAAAGGCATCTTAGCAGTTATTACCTTAACCTTAATGAGGAACTAAATTACTCTAGATCTGCTTTAATTTAGTATGAAGAAGTGTATTAAATAAACCATATTACATTCTCAATTAGGGGCTGTCACATTAAAGGAGAAAGGAAAATCTGCTTTCCATCAGGTATGTTAGAGCACAAAGCAGATCTGTGTAGCTCTATGTCATCCTATAGTGTGTTAATCAGATACAAGGTGTGACGGAAGCCAGTTACAAAGAGTTTTCCTGATAGTGAACAGGCTCTGATAATAGGCTGGTTAAGGCTTCAGGATGTTTCTGTGGTTAAGTAGTAAACAAAGCGATGTAGGACTTCAAAAAGGATGGCACATTCCATTTAAAATCAAACCATAAGTCTTTAATGACACTTTAGTTTTTATAGAAACTGAGTGCTTAAGATCACGTCAGGAGCTGAGAAGAGAAAATAAAAAACAAAGCATGTGTACCTTCAAATACAAGACAAACTCGAGTCTCAAAGCAAGGACATCAGGGTACCCTTGTTGTAAAAAGAAGCATTTCAAAAATGAACTAAAAAGTGACTATATGCCTGAAGTATTTCCACAATGGCTTGATAAACTTTTATGACTTGTCTTGGCTGTGATTGAGCTATGACATCCCTGAATTCCCAGTTATTTCCTGACAATGGGGCCAGGGGGTGTTTAAGAGAGGAGAGATTTGGGGGAGAGGGGTTAGAGAGAACAGATTTTAATTGCTATATGTTGAATTTATTAAATTTCTGATACTGGATATTCTTTTAGGGTTGCTATTTAATTTTTGTGAGTATTTTTTATTAACATAGAATGCAGTATTTGTTTCAGGGGGACAGGTCTGTGAGTCATCGGTCTCATACAGTTCACAGAGTTGCTATTTGATTTTTTAAAATAAACTCCTTAGACTGCCAGGATTCTTCAGTTTGGGGGATAAGCATCTCAGTAGCTTTATGAAATAATGGTATTAATCAGAGGTTTTTATTTATAGAATGTTAGAACTTGAGCAAATCTTAGATCTGTTTCATTTTAGAAATGAAGAATCTGAGACCAAAAGGAATACAATACCTGGAGATGGTCGCTCATTTCTGTCAGTATCAGAGCTGAACACAGAACCCAGGCCTCCTACCTCCTAATCCAGTGTTCTTTGAAGTACACCTTACCATAGTATCGCTGACACCTGTAAACTCAGACTCTGAGACACCAAGAAACTGCCTATGCCAGGGCTGTTAAACTGCACTCACTGGGGCCACACAAAGAAGAGAGCTGAGGCCAGGTCTTCCGGAGCGCTCATCCCTGGAGCACGATAAAGCCTGTACTGGTTTTTACGAAAATGGGAGAGAAAGGGGGGAAAAAAGAGAGGTGGGAGGAGGTCAAGGGCGAGAGACACAGAGAGAGCAAGGCTGGGTTACATGCAATGAGGTTGTTAACGTGATTTGTTTGGGGAAAGTAGATCTTCATTTTGAGATTGTCTTTCTTACATTTTTAGTCTTAAAATAGTCTTTCTTTTCTAAGACAGTAATAGTAGGTGGCAGTTGATTTACATTTAACATCAGTCCCCAAAATGTGTTTTTGAAACTTTCCCAAAATCTAAAACCCTTGGGACCACTGTCCTACCTAGCCTATTAATTTAGTACTAAGTAGACTCTCGGCAGCCATAAGCTAAAATATTTGATAGTCAAGGAACCTGGGACATAAAAATCAGCGTTTCAGAAACATAAAGATGAAAAGCCAGCACTGCATAGTGAAAACAGTACTATCTCATTTGATTTTCACTAATGTTTACTACAAAGGAAAAGGAGAAGTTAATTATTTAAAGCAATATTGTATTCCTCATAACATATTCATTCCAAAATGCTATATTTGGTAAACATTCAAGTACTTGAAGCTGTATTGTCACAACCTAAAGCAAACTTTTATGGCACAAATACAGTATATTAATAATGTTTCATACTTAGCTTCTAAATCTTAAAAATACTTATTTTAAAATATTTCCTGAAGTTAGCAATTACTATTGGAATTAAGGAAGTCATTGAAAATCAATAGAATATATATAGTATTAGGATTCTAGTTAGCTAACAGTATGGCTATTTTTCTACAATTTTCAGCTTTCTTTAGATAATGAAATAGTTTTACAGTTATAAATATTTTCAAACGGTCTTGTTGTAACTACTTGAGACTTTAAGGCCTTGATACTGGTTTGTCAAGGTTTATTTTCTTTGCTATGATCTATAACAAAAAGCCACAGGTACTTATTAAATCTTAAGGTTACCTCTCGTGAAAATCCCTGTTGTCACTGTGGTGGATTCACTGTAGTAGGGATCTGTAATCTTTGGATCATCTGCAAAACATAATTTTCTATATCCTGGATGATTACACAGCTTGGTATGGAATAACAGATTTTGTCTACTATTTCCTGAAGGAAAAACTGTTGTTTTCTGACGAGCTAAGCGGGCAGCCATAGTGCTTTCATTGTGATTCTGTAAACAATAATGCACACATTAATCATTATGTTAGTCATAGAAAATTAAACCTATAGTTTTATAGTACAAAAATACTTAAAATTAGAATAAAATTATTTTTTTAAAAGAGACAGTACAGTCTGCATCATTGCTACTATACTTTTTGGTCTTATAATGTTAAGATGTGTCTTGGTTCTATGAATTTACTCAGTCATAAACTGATCCCAAAAAATGGTAAAAACTTTAAAGGAATTCAGATTGCATAAAAGTAGTCTAATCACATGAGTGCTAGATCTGTGCTAACTCACTGCCTTGGAAAATCAGCTTCCTAAGACACTAACAAATCAAGCTTTAATGCCAAAATTTAGCCGTGGGTGCTCACACTTTGTGTGTTTGGACTTCTGTCAGACGGTTGGATAGGCTGTGGAGAGATGGTCTCTTTTTAAATACTAAGCCTTCTATGTGTAGGTTCATTAATAAGAACATTGCTGTAAGCTTGAAGGGTGATAAGAAGGCTTAAGATTGAAGGGTATTTGTGAAGAAAATAGCATCTTCTTAGACATTTTTACATGTACTTTTCAATTAGCAATAATCGCACCTCGGATAAACTTCATTGGCTACAATACTGCCACTGCGCAAAGCTACATGTACTTTTATTATTAGAATAGTAAAATCTGGGACGCCTGGGTGGCTCAGTTGGTTAAGCAGCTGCCTTCGGCTCAGGTCATGATCCCAGCGTCCTGGGATCGAGTCCCACATCGGGCTCCTTGCTCAGCAGGGAGCCTGCTTCTCCCTCTGCCTGCCACTCTGTCTGCTTGTGCTCACTCTCACTCCTCTCTCTCTCTCTCTCTCTCTCTCTCTCTCTGACAAATAAATAAATAAATAAATCTTTAAAAAAAAAAAAAAAGAATAGTAAAATCTTCTGAGAAGCATGTAAGATACTAATGCCTAGAATAAGCATGATTTTTTTTTCTTTGTGCAGAGCATTACTTACTAGGCTAAATACATTTTAGGGATATGTGATTTAAAGATTTTTTAATACTCTTGATTTTTCATTTATTTATTAGAAGAGAGAGAGCACTGGAGCACACACCAGCGTGAGCAGGGAGGGGCCAGAAGCGGAGAGAGAGAGGGAAAGGGGGAGAATCCCCAGCAGATTCTGCTCTGAGCATGAGCCAGACGCAGGGGCTTGATCTCACAACCCTGCACTGTGAAAGGAAGAGTCGGATGCTTAACTGACTGAGCCACCCAGGCACCCCAGTTTACTTTTAAACTTATACCTATTTCTGTAACATTTCACAGATAAAAGCAGGAAGTTTTACTCTCAATGGAATAGCGAACCCCATCTTTTCTGTGTTTTGAGCACTTGACTAGGTTTTATCTCCTGTTCTTACACTAGGAATCCATATGCTTAAAACTAAATGATAATAAAGCAATCAAGTCATGTGTTTTTCTATCATCTTTCTTGAATACTTCTTCATTCAGATAATCAAATTTAAAATTTGTCTACCAAAATAAGAAGTTTGTTTCATACCTGTTGCCAAGTGAAACAAGCTAGTATTCACAAAAGAAACAATATTTATCAAATTAGTTCCAGTATTTAATGTGGATTTAATGGGATTTCTGGTATTATAAGGCATCTTCTGGGTATAATAAGGCATAATATAAGGCATATTTTGGTGACTTGTAACTAATTTATCTTTAAGGAAAAAAGCCCGTTAGTATGGCTTTTTAGTTAGTATGGAGAATTTCTTGCCCCAAATACCATTTACTTTTTGTTTATGCATTAATTTTTTATCTTAATGGGTAATAATCTCATTCTTTTCTTCTCTAAGTGTATGTGATCAGTTCTTTTTAAATTATCTAGTCACTTCTAATATGACAGTAATATATTTGTACAGCCAACTTTGCAGCTAACACATACAACTGTGCCACTTAGAGAACCAAAAAGTATACTTGCAAAGTCATGAATTTTAAAGAGGTTCAAAATTAAATTTAGCATTTGGGCAAAATTATTTTAAAACTAATCACAGTGCTCATATTGCATAATTAGCACCACTTAGTATTACATTTAGTTTTGGAAACCCGAAGTGAACCATTCAAATCTGTAGCCAGTGAAACTACTTGTAGCATCTCTGTGCTGTTGCTTTTCTAACTCCCTCTTTCCCTTACACCCTCCCATGTGCGGCCAGGTCAGAGAGAACGTGAGTGAGAATACCGTGTGTTATAAAATAAACTTACCAGACCAGAAGCTACTTCCTCTCAAATCACTGCTTGGTCAACAGTTCAACACATTCGTAGAACCTTGAGCTGAAAGTTGACCTTGGAGTTCATTTATTATATTCTCATTACTAAAGAATCCATTCCACAGTGACCCTGACAAACACTCATTTGTCCTCTGTTTAATTGCCTTTTCCACATTACTAACCCAGGGTTTACAATGCTATAATAGCCACATTAGCTGTGTGCACTTAAGTTAATTCAGTGTCCTGGGCCTCGTTTTCTCATTTATAACATGATAATAATTATAGTAATTATTCAGGAAGCCGTCACTTTGATTAATTAACAGTAATGGCTAACATTAAGCATTTTCAGTATAGGTTTTCTAAATGCTTTATATGTATTATCTCATTTTATCAGAACAACTTATGTGTAATCAGTAAATGGATGATTATATTAATTATCATCATATCTGTTAATTATAAGCGTACCAACAAGATGGGATTTGGATTTAGCATTTGTTGTTTATATCTAAATTGTCAATTTCAAATATAGATTAAACAGTAGCTGTAACTTGGAGTTAAAAAAAAAAAATTCCTTTGGAGCACCAGACTGGCTCAGTCAGTTAAGTGTCTGACTCTTGGTTTCGGCTCAGGTGGTGATCTCCTGGGTCCTGAGGTCTAGCCCCACCTTGGACTCCAAGTCCTGAGCGCAGAGTCTGCTTGAAAATTCTCTCCCTCTGTCCCTTCCCCCACTCTCGCAGGCATGCACGCACACTTTTTTTCTCTAAAATCAATCTTTAAAAAAAAGAATCCAGTAATTTAAATACTGAAATTATAACAGTTGGATTAGTAAATGTTTATTATTTTTAAAGTAAAATGTAATAATGTTTATAACTGATCTTTTATACAATTAAATTTTAAATAATATATCAGGAAATAGCTTAATAGGAATGTTAATATTTAACTATTAAAAAAGGAAAGCTTAATAATTTGGTGGCAAAACTGCCATCAGTAGTATCATAGCCAAAAAAGTTTTCTACTTTCCCCTCAGTTAAAAAGGGACATCTATTATAGTTTCAAAGATGTACAGTATAGGGGCGCCTGGGTGGCTCAGTGGGTTAAAGCCTCTGCCTTCTGCTCAGGTCGTGATCCCAGGGTCCTGGGATCGAGCCCCGCATCGGGCTCTCTGCTCAGCGGGGAGCCTGCTTCCTCCTCTCTCTCTGCCTGCCTCTCTGTGATCTCCATCTGTCAAATAGGTAAATAAAATCTTTAAAAAAAAAAAAAAGATGTACAGTATAGAACACACAGTCTGACAGCTGATACTAAGATTTATCGATAATGTGAAACTTACCAAATTTAACAAGTAAAATTTGAACAAGATAATAATAATAGTTACATTCTAATAAAATTTTAAACTTATTCTTACACCCCAGAAATTCCTTCTCTGGCGACATTTTTTTACTCTGAGCCTCAGCTTTGGATGAAAATTGCTCAGTATTTAAAATGTATCTTTGGTCCACCTGTTAATTATCATGATCATCTTGACTATGGGAAGATAGTAGTATTGCCTGGCACCTTTTTAAATCCTTTTTAGATGACTATAAACAAAAATGTTACAGATAGGACAGAGGAATTTAAAACTAAGACCCTAGAGTTAGAGTGACAAGAAATACCTTGAAATCTTTTTTTTTTTAATCTGTGCCATCAGTGGTACTGTCCATTAATTGTTCAGTGACTATACTAGAAGTAGCCACAATCTGTGGCAGAAATCAAGAGCTCAATAGGTTCAGCTGGAGCAAACAGTAACTTGTTGAAAAGTCCTTCAGAAACGTTCACCAAGGGCATTCTGTGTGAACAGGTATGAGAGAGACAGCAGTAAAGCAGTCACGGTCAAAAGTTACTCCTCAGGAGTTCATGATTGGAGGAGGGAATAGACATTTAAAGAAGTAATTATGATTAAGTAAGATAATGTTTTTTGAGCGCCTGGGTGGCTCAGTGGGTTAAGCCTCTGCCTTAAGCTTGGGTCATGGTCTCAGGGTCCTGGGATTAAGCCCTGCGTCGGGCTCTCTGCTTGGCAGGGAACCTGCTTACCCCTCTCTCTCTGTCTGCCTCTCTGCCTACTTGTGATCTCTGTCAAATAAATAAATAAAATCTTTTTTTAAAAAAACATAATGTTGGGTCACCTGGGTGGCTGAGTGGGTTAAAGCCTCTGCCTTCGGCTCGGGTCATAAGCCCAGGGTCCTGGGATTGAGCCCCACATCAGGCTCTCTGCTTGGCAGGGAGGCTGCTTCCCTTCCTCTCTCTCTGCCTGCCTCGCTGCCTACTTGTGATCTCTGTCAAATAAATTAAGAAAAAAAAAGATAATGTTATTTTGTCCTTATTCTATTTGCTTAGGATTTAATTTAATACAAAATTAAGTTCTCTTTGTTTTCCCTGGTAAACCATTTCAGTAGTTAGGAGACATACCTTTCTTTCCTACTGAAAAGTGTTTATCTCAGAAGATGTAGTGAAAGACATCATTTTAGTGCTTAACCACCTATCATTACTGCCACCAGTGATTATAGCCACAGATTTCTTTGAGAGCCGAAGTCTGATTGCACACCTAAATTCTAGTAGTAGAGAATTTGTGAAGTTTAAACTTTTAGATTTTGCCATTAGCAATTAGTAATTCAAACAGACGTCTTTAATATATGTAGTTAATTGGTTTTATTGATTATTGTATAAATTAATTCTGACAGGTATTTTAATGTTCCCTTTGACCCAAGCAAAGAGCCTCCAAATTAGTACTATTATCTGAGGGCCAAGGTAGTTCCTTTATAAGCTTACATAATAATACCTGACTATTTGTTTTCAATAGGAATATGATGAAGAATGGGCTAAGAAAATTCAGAGTGAAAAGTTTCGCTGGCATAATTCTCAGTGGCTGGAGATGGTAGAGAGCCGTCAGCTGGATGAGAGTGAGCAGTACTTGTATGGTGATGATCGAATTGAGCCGTACATCCATGAAGGGGATATTCTTGAAAGACCTGACCTTTTCTATAACTCAGGTAAGGTGATAACCAAAGCAAAATTAAATAGTTTGTGTGCTATAAATAGGGATTTTGGTCGACCAGCCTTGCTCATTCCCAAGCTTTGGAAGCACTTCTTGTAGTAGATAAGTGGAATTCTGCAAATAATTTTAGAAGTACCATCCATACACACCATGCAAACCTGTTAACTCACCTTTTTTTCCAAGTTAGTCTTTGATGTGATCTCCATAAAAAAATGTTGTACCCAGGAAAATTACTCTTAGTTTATTTCTTTTTTTTTCCCCAGTGTTCCAGGATTCATTGTTTACGCACCATACCCAGTGCTCCATGCAATATGTGCCCTCCTTAATACCTGCCACCAGGCTCACCCACCCCACAACCCAGTTTATTACTTTCTAGACTGTATAACTTAAAATGAAATCCTCGGGGTTTTCATTTTTACTCTATTTGGGATTTATTTAAATGTATAACAACTAATTTATGTTTTGTTTTCCAGTGTATTTCATTTTACCATGGTTTTGCTTTCATTTTGAACCAGTTAACTCTACTTGGTTGGGAAGATTTAGACACTTAAACCTTTTTCCTTCTAACTCTGCTAGTGTTTTCAGGGTAAAATTTAATTTTTGTATAAATCATACATATATTATAACTGTTGATTCTGCCATACTGCCTTTTCCAAGGATGAGCTTGGCACAAAGATTTGGTAAGTTTCTGCATATTCTGGCTGTCAAAGTGTTGCACTGTTGCCAATACTAATATTACTTCATTCAACTCATTTAGTTGTGAGGAAGAAAAGGATTTCTTTTTTTTTTTTTTTAAAGATTTTATTTATTTAGTTGACAGAGAGAAACACAGCTAGAGAGGGACCACAAGCAGGGGGCTCGATCCCAGGACCCTGGGATCATGACCTGAGCCAAAGGCAGACACTTAATGACTGAGCCACCGAGGCGCCCCAAGAAAAGGTTTCTTTTCTTTTCTTTTTTTTTTTTTTTAAAGATTTTATGTATTTATTTGACAGAGATCACAAGTAGGCAGAGGCAGGCAGAGAGAGAGAGAGGAGGAAGCAGGCTCCCCGCTGAGCAGAGAGCCCGATGCAGGGCTCAATCCCAGGACCCCGGGATCATGACCTGAGCCGAAGGCAGAGGCTTTAACCCACTGAGCCACCCAGGCACCCCAAGAAAAGGATTTCTAATTCAGATCTGTAGCAGGTTGGATATGAAAAGCATTAAAATATTATGTCTCAATTAATGGCTTTTTCCCCCTGCTATGTATTCATCACACTTTATTTTCATAATTTTGTTTTGTGCAAATTTCCCATAAATACTGTATTATTTTATACTTGATATAGGTACTAGAATCTTGGAAAATTGATACTTTAAGAATTAAATTAATTTCTTCCAAACTGAACTTTACAGTAGTTATAAAATACTGCCTTGTGTTTCAAACCAGATGGAGTAGATCATTAATTTCAGCCAACCAGAATGCCTTAGTTCAGTAATGGCAAGCAGCTGTTCCTTACATATTCAGATATTCATGAAGTAAAATGATGTAAAATATATATGATATGAGTTTTTTTGTCAACCGGAATCAGAATTCTGTGGAATCAGGTTTCTTGCTTTGAAGATTGATGGCTACTTTTCAGTGTGAATCAATTACTAGTTTCCAAAACTGAATAAAACTTGTAACCATCTCAGTGTTCAACTTTGTTGTTTTAATATGATTAGAACTTCAGAAAAAATTTCTAGAATTTTATACCACATTCCCAAAATTAATTCACTTAGGTTAACCCCTTAAAATGAAAATCATAAATATTTTTCTGAGATATTTTATCATTAAAATGTACAACTTATGCTTTTGTGAGAGATCTGAATTATATATATTTTTATATATCAAAATTTAGAAGCAACCACAGCTAATGGGAAAATAAATAAATTTAAGCATTTAAGGAGTGGAATATAATCATTAGATATCCTTATTTTTTTTTTAATCTCTGTAGACTGATGATATGGTAGACATTTAACAGTGGAGGTTATGTTGCTATGAGTTTAATAAAGATGAAGGTCTCATACCAAGCCATCTATATTATTTTAGTTTATTAGTTATTTTCCCTAGTTCGTGTTCCATGAATAGTTCAACTAAATGAATCTGTGGTACCTCTTGATGCGTGTCATGGAAACCTAGATAACAGCAGCCTCTTGTCTTTCACTGTGTGCAGTTGCATCTTCAGAAACACCAGAGAGATTTGTAAAACTGCAGATTTGTTTGAACACTTGAGCCATCTTATTCAAGTCCCTGGTGTGCATGAAACTATAGGCTGCTCTGATGAAAGCAGCCGTAGTAGCTTTTCAGCCACAGAGGTGAAGTTAAGTGGCCCGTGATTCCCTGGGTCTTATGTTTTACGTTAAAATGAAATAGCATTTGTTGCTGC
Organism: Martes martes; assembly: GCF_963455335.1. Lineage (NCBI taxonomy): Eukaryota > Metazoa > Chordata > Mammalia > Carnivora > Mustelidae > Martes > Martes martes. The sequence goes on from NC_137903.1 coordinate 67,132,026, forward strand.
CTACTCATCAGTACTGCCCTCTATATTTTCACACTGTTAAAGATGTGAAAATACATGTTTCTCTCTTCTTTTTATTCTTAAAAAGGATCTTAGTGTTGTCACAAGAAAATAGGAATCTAGCATCTCCTTTAGTTATGGTACTTTTTTTCCTTAGAGTCTAAAATTATTGTGAATGTAGTCACTGAGTAATTTCCTATTCCATCATAAAAATGATGCTGTTTGCTTTAACACATTTACCCACAGAGGAAGTATAATTTATAAAGCTGTCTTACCACTACATATTTCTAAATGACTTTTTACTTTTTTGTTGTTTTTTCATCAACTTGCTGAATCTTATTCTTAGCATTTAATATATGAATGTATTTCTGGAATATGAAGCTTACAGTGTTTGTTTCTGTCTCAGGATTATTGTAAAACCATAGTTTTTGGGGCGCCTGGGTGGCTCAGTGGGTTAAGTCTCTGCCTTCGGCTCAGGTCATGATCTCAGGGTCCTGGGATCGAGCCCCACATCGGGCTCCCTGCTCAGCAGGGAGCCTGCTTCCCCCTCTCTCTCTTCCTGCCTCTCTGCCTACTTGTGATCTCTCTCTGTCAAATAAATAAATTAAATCTTTTAAAAAATAGTTTTCATTTACCTGTGTGTTTCTGTGATATCTCTTATAAGGTGTAGCTCGGTAAGTTATGATTTTTCTATTTTAGAAATTTCTTTTTCTCACTTTCTTCATTATTGATACCTGTTTTCTCCCAGACAGTCACAATTTCACTTTTGACTCATTCACTAAAAAGCCCAATATTATGTTTTCATTTGACTTTAAGAAATAAAGATTATTTCAGTAACAATGTATATAAGAAGATACTGAGTTATTTTACCTTTTTTAAGATTTTATTTATTTATTTGACATGCAGAGAGAGAGCACAAGTAGGCAGAGAGGCAGGCAGAGAAAGAGAGAGAGAGGAGGAAGCAGGCTCCCCACTGAGCAGAGAGCCCGACACAGGGCTCGAACCAAGGACCCTGGGATCATGACCTGAGCCAAAGGCAGAGGCTTTAACCCGCTGAGCCACCCAGGCACCCCTCTTTTACCTTTATTCACAATATCTATAAGCCAGTTTTTTACTGGGTTGCAAAAATCAGAAGGTTGATAAATTACCTGTGCTCACAATAAATTTGCTTTGATTTCCTTCTTGCCCCAGTACATACCCCGTTTTACTCATAGTCATATTTATCATCATTACTGAGAGCACCTCAAAAAGGTGTATTGTATAGCTGTGGTCTAAGAGGCTTCATATCATTTAGTAACCAAAAAGTTTATAATGCTCTACAGCTTACAAAGGGCTCTGGTGTATATCGTCTCTGTCTTCTGTTTGTTCTCTGGTAGTTTAAATGTTCCATGAAATTCTTTTGGTTCCTTGTCGCTATCAAGGTTAGAGTAGGAGCTTTGGAAGAACACTCTTAGATTTAGCTGGACTTTGTAATCAGGAATATATAATTCCTTTTTATTACTTCTATAAAAGAATTAATTTTGGATGCAGAATGCTAAGAAACAAATAGGTAATTCCAAAGAAGTCGAGGTGTTTGAGTTGAGGATTTTATCTAAGATGTAATTTCACTTTTATTCCTCATTCTAGTAAAGAAAGATTGCCCATACAGCAGAGCTGCTTAAATTTGGTCAAGACATTATAAAGGACACAGTAGAAGCTATAATTTACTGAATGAATTGCTGTGCTCTCAGATTATTAAAAATTAATTTCAGAAGTATAAATTTACTCTTTCTTACTTACATTATGTCAGGTTTATTATATTATCCTAGTTGTACTCTAGGTTTATAAAATGGCTGGCTGAATCTTTAAACTTAGACATTTTTAGTTTGATCTCTATTTGATGAGCTTCTAGTTTGTAGTTCTCTGTATTTCCTTTATCCTTTTGCTACTCATTTTTCCCTTTGAAGACAATGGGAGCTCTGAATCAAAATGAAGATGTTGAGAAATTGACAAGTTTCGTTTAATTTCTTCTTAATCTGATTTACTTCATTAGGTCATGTTTCCTATGTAAACTTTTAAAATACAATTCTTGTGTCTTTATTTGGTTGTACTTATTTTCTGGGTATCAGAATCTTCTATACTACTAGCATGCTGAATATCTTTGTATTCACTTTCAAAGTGTGATAAATATTTTATCTTGGCACGTTACTTAGTTGTGTTCCTCTGAAATTCACAGAGTCCTTAAAACTTGACCTTTAATTATTTGGTTTTAATTTAACAGAAGAACTTACTGATTTTTGTGGTCTTAACCTTGTTAATTTTAGCCGCACTCCTGTAAGAAGTCTTCAATCCATGTAAAACATTATTGGAACTGCTTAACTCTCAATCTGTTGTGTCTTGGCATGTCCCATAATTTCATTTTTTGTAACCTTTTTTGTTTAGCTGGTCTTTTGATTTATTAACTTTTTGAGGACATGGAAACTGGACTAAATATTAGATACTTTTAAGCTACCTCTTAAATATTTAAAATTTACTAAAGTAATAAGAGAAATACTAAAGATACTCATTAGCAATTCAACAATTATATAATAATACAAATCTTTAGTATACGATATGAAACAAAAAGGTGGTACAGGGTCGTACGGAAATACAAACCACCTCACTTAGTCACTTGCCAACACTATTACTTAATTTTATCATTCACTTGATTTCTAATAACTTTGCTCCTCAAATAGATTTTGTCATTAATTGCTACCAGTCTTTCAAGACTCAAATCATTTATGCTTCTGCCTCCCTCCTCCCCAAGTAAGATTTTCTAACCCCTACAGAGCACAGTAGTCTCTTTACACCTTCCTCTGCCTGCAGCGCTCATTCATTACTTGCATCCATTCCTGCTATATGTCATTTATTAAATAAATGTATTATTTAATTGCATCTTAAGTGTTTGCCTTATGTTTCACTTAATCTAAAATTCTTGAAAACAGAAATTATGTATTGGGACTTTTTGTAGTTCCCCTAGAACCTAACAGAGTATTTTATGCAAATGGTAGATGTAAATGACCATCTGGTGACTAAATAATTTGCTTACTGTGCCAACTTTATAAACAATGTTGTATGACCTAGCCCACATTTATCTATAGGTCACTTAACAGCCCAGAATACTTTCAGAAAAGGAAACTTCGAGAGGCCTGCCAGCTTTCCAAGTAATTATTACAAAAGCCACATACTGAAATACGTTTCTTTTATGCCTCGGTCAGCCCAGAAACCATCACTTAGAGCTTTTGGCCTCAAATTCTTTTCTTCTTCTTAACTGATTCATAATTCTATCAATAATAGGTTATCCGGTTTCTTAGATTAGAGTAGATAAGAAAGTAGTATCATTCTAAAATAAGCAGGAAGCAGTAATAAATACTTAGATAAAGAAAAAGGAGTACTTTATAAACAAAGAAAAAGAACTTCTCAAAAGCATAGTGGTGTAGAACAAATTAGCATAGGTAGTCCAATAAATCTAATAACTCAGGGCATGACCAAAAAGTAATTAAAACTTAGAATGAAGATTAAATCATCAAGGAGTAATATATTATGTTCATTATACTTTTTAAAAACACAGAGAATTTAAAATATACTTACAAACATTTCTAACCCAAGTTTGCGTGTGTGTTTTAAGGTTGGCACTGAAAGTGTCAAGCAGTGCTTACTTAGAAATTAACTCACTTGAAATACCTAATTTCTTAATTATGTCTGGGTGTGAAATTACTCACGTCATGCTGTTTACTGTCTCGTTGTCTTTGTTCATCCTGGTTTCTTAGCGGGGACCATCCTTACTATCACATACTACTTCACCTCACCCCTTATCTTTTCTCTGTTTTTATACAAGACTGTAAGGCCCTTGGAGGCAGAGATTGTCTTATTTATCTCTGTGCTAGTGTAATGCTACCACATAGTAGGTGCTCGATAAGCCTTCAGTTGTTTTGCTGCGCTGTTGTGAAGGCTTAAGTATGTATTGTCTTATCTTGGTCCCAGAGAGAGTAGCATATCATGCTAACATTTCTCTTTCCAGATTAAATATACAGATTATTTTCTGTTGTGTTGCTTCTTAGCATATTTCCTTTTTATTCCCTACCAATATGTTTCACTAGTTACCAATTTTTCTTCTTTCTAGATGGATTAATTGCCTCTGAAGGAGCCATAAGTCCAGACTTCTTCAATGATTATCACCTTCAAAATGGAGATGTAGTTGGGCAGCATTCATTTCCTGGCAGGTAAATAGTCTTCCAAGAAAAATCTAATATGTGGTGTTTCCCTTGTTTTTGAAAAATTAGAATTCTCTTCACTCCCCCATTTCTCTGTTTTCATTAAAGAGGAAAAAAATCCTCAACATTTTCAAGAACATGCTTGTTTGATATTAAATTAACTTATGGAGTCACAGTTTTTATATTTAAAAAATGAAGATTGCAGATCTGAAAAAAAAATGCTTCATCACTTTGGAAAATACAGGCTGTCCATTGAAATAGACAGTTCTTTTAACCAAATTAATGAACTCACATTGTTTCCTAAGTGCTTTCCAAAGCCAGTAAAATATAGGAACACAATACATGTATTTTAATAATTACTCAGACATCACTGTTTTTAAAAGTTGATACTTTGATTCAATTGAAGACTATTCTTCCCTGCATGGGATTCAAATAAAATATTTAAAGGAAAAAAAAATATGGCATGCCAGCCTCATTCTACAATTATAATGACGTTTCTCCCAGCAGATATTCCACTCCATTACTGGTGTCATAGATTTTTAAAATTTTATCAGAAAGTGTGCACAATATTTTCCTCTTCATATCATTCTTAGAGTGTAATATTTTCGATGTAGTCTGTTGAAATTTCACATTACGCTGGTTTGGTGAATGGGTGGAGACTAGTAGCCCTTCAGACTCTTTTTTTCTTTAAAAAAATTGTGACCAATACGTTATAATTCTTAATGATCACTTATAATAAGCTATTTTAATCCAATAATTATTGTAAACAATATTGATCATCTGTCACTTGTAGTCTATTTTATGAATATTCTTCATTTATTGTCACCTGCACAGCAGTGTTTTAAAGCAAGTATTATTGCAGCCATTTTACAAATGAAGAAATCAAGTCTCTAACAATTTAAATTTAAATAACCAACTCACATGAATAGGGTGGGAGAGAAGAAAGTTTGAACTCTGGTCTGTATGTCCCCAAAGCTTAGGTTCTTTCTAATATAAAATGATGCCTAATTTGGAAGGAAATATAGCATACAGTAGTGACTTTTAAGTGTTTCTGTCTTTTTTTTTAATCACAACTCACATTAAGAAACATGTTTCATATTGCAACCTAGTGCAAGCACAAAGATATGCTATATATTTGTTTACATACATACATATCCATACATATAAGTAAAACAAAAAATTTGTTAAATGGTAATTATTCTTATTACCTGTAATGCACAAATACATATTGTTTTATCCTATTCTGTTTCATTTTTGAAATACAGATTGCAGCCTATTGGTTTCAGAGTTCATTGATGGTTGTGACCCAGAGTTTAAAAGCATGTTGAAAACGTAGGAGTAGTACATGAAATGCAGTATAACCTCATATATAGTTCCGTATTCTTTAGTGGACTCAGGATTCTTTAGTGGACTTTAAATAAATAATAACACTTCGGAAATAGTTTCATTGGTGTACTGGATTGTCATGGTAAGAAACTCCTTGCCTCAGGACATAAAAGTTAAACATGGTTAAATATCAGAAAGCATATGGGTTTTGATTGCTTCTGATGTTTCTGTCTATATTAGCTATAATTATTTAAATAGAGGCTCTGTTTAATCATTGTAACTACTATACTCCATCATGTGACAATTCACTGTAAAAATGTTTTCTGAAACATAATTGGAAAAGGAAGAAATGATTTGGGTGTATAATCCTAATTATTTATATTGAAATTTTTGCTGATAGCATTACAAGATCAATTATTGTGCCATTTATGTTTCACTGTGAACAAAAACATTATTTTGTTATCTCCTGCAGATCTTGCCAATCTAAAGAAAGCAGACTAATACTAATCATGCATTACTAATTTCAGAAAGACTTGCCTTCATTTTTTAATATAATTACATGATTAAGAACCTGAACACTTTCATTAAAATTGAATATTCAAAGCAGTGAATTTATGAGCTCAATTCAGCAAAAACTCTCATTTCTGGTTTTCAAAAATGGTCATTTTATAAAACAGTAAAAGTGTTTTAAGAAATATAGGTACCCAATAAAATGTAAATTATACATTGTGTCCAAAGGTTTCAGGATTTTATTCCCCAGTTCTGTTAATAACTTTTTTTAAAAAAAGACTTTGGGAAAGCCTCTTACCTTGTACTTTCAGTTGCTTCGAAAGGAAAAAAGTATTTCAGTAGCTTCTTTTACATCATAAAAGATACATCACAGTAATGTTGGCTTAAAGGATTAGCCACAAAACATACTGTAGACTATTTTTTCAAATCAAAGGAGTGAAATACTTATTTATTATAATCATTTTGATTTGAGAATTGCTTGACCTGTAAAAAAAAAAAAAACTTCCCCTGAGAAAGTTTTGTCTTTCATCTCTTGTCTTTTGTAATTTTTCAGGCCTTAAATCACATAACTGTATCATTTTCTCTTTTTATTTCCAGAAGAAATAATTTACAACGAATTTCCTCAGTTTTTTGTAGGTAATAGATCAAATAACAAGGGACTGTAAATTGTATCAGCAGAGATACAGAGAAAGTATACAGTATAGCCAAATACTCATGGTTGCTCTTTGCTACATTTTGTTTTATTGACCTACTCTGGAATCATTTACTCTTTCTTTTATTCAGTCATTTTTGGTTAATTAGGATTCTCTTTTAATAGGATTTCTGTGCTCCTCTTTGATAGTAACAAACCATGGATCTTAACTCTGGCTTACTTTTTAATTCTGCAAAAATTTAAGTATTTTAAATTGCTACATAATTATTCACATATTTGGCATGATCATTTTGCTGCATACTGTCCCAGATGTGAAATTTTAAACTAATGGCTACCTTTTAGCTTCTGATATCCAATAGGTAAATTTAAAGCCAATTAGACCAAATAACATTGCCTTAAAATACTACTATTGAAACTTTTTACTTTAACAAAATAGGAATATTTTAAACAAAATAGAAATATTTTTTGAGAAATGTGAACAGAGGGTATTGGACTCTTGTTCTTCATCTCCTTTGGAAAGATGAGAATATGCAGACTTCATGGGCAGCATGAAAAATTGGAGTTCACTATGAAATTTCTAAGTATAATGTCTTGATTGAATTCTGAATATTGAAAACACTGTTCTTTAAATACTTGTAAAAAGTAGAAATGTTACCTGTTTTGAGGGTTTTTTTCCTTTAAATCAGGGAAGTTGTCCAGATAACTTAAAAATTTTTCCCTGTTCTTTATCATATGTCTTTGATAAATAAGTACTGTCAAGTTAAAGAATGTTTTAAAAATTAATGTATAAATGTGAATTTTTATCTTTAAATAAAGATATTTATTTATTGTTTTTAATGATTTGAGAATGTGAAATGATAGGACAGTGCCAAGTGGCATGCTCTCCAGCCAATACTCATGGCTTCTCTGTCCTTGTAGTTTTTTAACATATTAGTTCCAGTGGATTCACGTAAAGTAGATGATCCCACGTTCCTGAAAAGTAAAAAATAAATTTCTAATTTGTATGATAAGAGGGCTTTTTTTAATTGGTCAAAGAAAAATTCTTCACTTTATTCCTAAAATGACAAAGTTTAGTAATAGGACAAATCTGTTAAAATGGGGACACTAAGCCAAATTCAGAGAATTGTTTAAACCGCTTAAATTGGTATTTTTTTCTTAAAAATCTAAGTCAGGGGATCCTTCTTAATCTGAATGCCTACACTTTTGCAATAAACCAAGGCAGTTTAATTGGAAACAGTGAAAATCGTTAAACTCATCTATCCTATTCTGCAGGAGAGACTGGATGTTTGATAAAATAGATACTGGCAGTTGGACAGCAAATCCTGGGTTTTAGACATGTGTCACTATCAGTTTGAACCTCTTGGCGCCAGAATTTCCCGACATTTAGAGGTGATGCAAAATACATTAGAGCTCCAAGGCATTAGCTATAGAGTTGCCAATCCCAGAGGGTTAGATGTAAATCTCCTCCCCACCAACCCCCCCCCCCGAAAAAATCTGAATTGGTGTTAGAAAGTAAAGTGGAACTTGCTATTAAAGCTAATTAAAAATAATAGGAGTAGGACTCGCTTTTTTTCCTCTTATATACAATATATCCGCACCATATTTTTGGACCGTTTTTTTATTGTAACTCTTACTTTTCAAGACTAACAAGAACCTCATGTTGAGTATTTTTAAACTGCTTCCAGCTTTTACAAATCAGTTTTTGTTGCAGTAAAAATGGTCCATTTTTCTTTTATAGGAATCCAATTTTCATAAACTGGGAAAAAAATTGCAAAGACTGCTTAGGTTTCCTTGGGGCTTTCAAAAATATTTTTCAGAGGGCCTGGAGTTCTTCTTTGTGGTTGGCACAGTGATGTCATTTACTGACCATTTCACTGGAGTCAAAGATGAAATAGATGTTTGCATTATCTGAGCCATCTGATTCTTACACTTTCATTTTCTGTGTGTTTTAGATAGCTTTCCTCTTTCTTTCCCTTTCTGAGAATACTTTGACATTAACTATTCTGTCCATTGTATACATTATATATTATATATACACACTTTTTCGTCCATTCTTTCTAATTTATTTTTTCAAACATTTAAATCACAGTCAAAATGGTAGTAACACTTTTTAAAATCATCTTGAGTAGAACTAACAAATTAATATATAAAGAAAATCTTTTATCCAAATTTTTAAATGTGTAATTTTTCCTGAGACAAGGATTCTACATGTCAAAATTAGACTTATTTCTTTAGCTTTCAGGCCACTTTAGTTATATTCAGCTATTTAGTCAGTTTTTTCATTTGAAAAAAGTAACCTCAAAATTACATACTCTGTCTAGATGCCATTGTGTAATGTTTACAGAACTACATATTATTCTTAGAACTGTGTATTATGAGACTATTTCAAAGCAGTTATTCAAAGGAGAAATCAAATTATTGTCTTTCTTACAACCCTTAATTTGGCAAGTCAAGAAGTTCTTTTATATTGAGAGGAATGTACATATGCCTATAAAATCTCCTCTTTGATAAGTTCTATATCAATTTTAATTGATAACCCATACTCTTCTATTCTAATAAAGTTTTAGTGACCTTCATTACTGAGTAAGTAGTATAGAAATTATATGGAAGGATCAAAAGAAAATGAAAAGAACTTCCTAGAAATAGTTCCTTTGATAGACATTGAGACCAGCCATTTGTTCAGCAGCATTTTAGGAACTAATGAATTGGTATGAATTGGTATGGTATTACTTACGAAATCTTTTACAGATAATCATTCACTAAAATACTGCTATATTTAGTGTGCTATTAAACTTTTATCAAAAATTATTATAGGGGCGCCTGGGTGGCTCAGTGGGTTAATCCTCTGCCTTCAGCTCAGGTCATGATCTCAGAGTCCTGGGATCGAGCCCCGCATCGGGCTCTCTGCTCAGCAGGGAGCCTGCTTCCCCCACCTCTCTGCCTGCCTCTCTGCCTATTCACCATCTCTTTCTCTCTGTATCAAATAAATAAATAAGATCTTTTAAAAAAATTATTATAGTTTTTTATTTATTTATTTTCCTATTGATTTTTCCAAGAGGAGAAAATTCATGAGAAGCCTTTAAAAAAAACTCCCAACTTTAGTGATTTTTTTCAGACATGATGGTTGCAAAATAAAGCAGCCAGATTCCATTTTCACCTATCAAGTGCCAAAATTTCTTTAATACTAATACCCACCCTAGGAGCAAAGAAGTACTCTGATACACCTCTGTGGGAATTTAAATGGATAAAATCTTCGTGGAATGTATTTGGTAATAGAAAACAAGATCCTTACCTTGCTCACTTCCTATAGCTCTGTAATTTCATTTCTAATGACTTATCCTTATGAAGTTATTAGACATAACACTAGATAAGTAAACTATTAAAAAATAAGTGGTCATGTGTCAAAGTGTATGTCACTGAGTGTAGTAAATGTAGTGTACCCTTATCTAATTGTGGAGTAAATGTTATTTTTAGCACCTGCTTTTATGCCACATGATTTTATTCAGATTATATTATACCAGTGTTCTGATTTAAGAACATAAATATGAAGGCCAAAATAGGTAAAAATAAATATATTTAACAATAGGTAGTCACTTTGCATTAAACTCTCCACTTTTTAAAAAACTGATCACAGGGATCTTTTCATTTGATTTTTCCTTTTTGAAAATTCTTTTAAAAAATGTTATTCACCCATAATGTTTTGATAGCACAAAGTGAATATAGCACTGCCACATCTCTGATTTCTAATAATGAAAGTCGGCAGTATGTTTGGAGTATTTGGTCATTCCATTTATATTCATTTGCATGTATTAAAACATTATGACAAGAGATTCATTGATTTAATCTTAATATGTAAACATATTTTCATTTTAAGATAAGCCTATTACTAAAGAATGTATGATATTAAAAGACAAAAACTTACTGGATGCTTTGTATATGCAAGGCACAATTGTATATCTTATTGACTCTCTGTTCTTGGCATACACATTTGCATAGGTCCCTAATATTTATTCTTGGCTGTATCTAGTTTGGGTTATTTGCAAGAGTTACTTCTTAGTTTAAATGCAATTTTGTGAAGTCATGATTAAAACACTTAGAGTAGAACTTCTGTATAGAAGCTGATGGAGTTGGGTAACCAACAATATTCTATTTACTTTGAAAAGTTGCTCTGTTTCAGGATATATGATTAGGTCTAAAAATACCTAGATCTGTGCAAATTTTTATTATAATTGTATTGTTATCCAAATAGCATTGTTCTTAATATATGTAAACATGTATTTCAAGCCTAGTAATTAGTGCTATAATTATAATATAATAATATTAATTCTAAATTCTTCCTCCCTTCACCAATATTAACAAATCAGAAATACATGGTGAGGGGTGCCTGGGTGGCTCAGTGGGTTAAAGCCTCTGCCTTCCACTCAGGTCATGATCCCAGAGTCCTGGGATGGAGCCCCACATCATCGGGGCTCTCTGCTCAGCGGGAAGCCTGCTTCCCCCTCCCCCTCTCTGCCTGCCTCTCTGCCTACTTGTGATCTCTGTCTGTCAAATAAATAAATAAAATCTTAAAAAAATATATATGGTGAAATTTTTTAAAATCAATAAAACCACTTATAAGAAATAATACCATGTGACGGGTAAAATTTTATCTAAGGTAATGAAATTTTACTTTTAAACTTGTGGTATGGTAAAAACAGGAGACTAACACAGTTCTGAGGAGAAAATTAAACCAATGCAAGTAAGTGATTTTTACACTGTGAGACTTGTCATAGGAGGAACCTTCTAAAAGTTTCAAGGAATAAGATATTTAAGGTTTTTTGTTTTTGTTTTTGTTTTGCTTTTTTTGGTCTAAGTCAAAGTATACAAAGACTAATAACTTGCATTTGGTTAGCATTTACATCCTCGTGTACTTCATTTAATCGTCAATAGTGTGTGAGGGAAAGAGTAGTATCATCCCTACTTTAACAAATGTAGAAAGGAAGACTTAGAGATTTTTAAGGAACTAGTCCAAAACCAGATAGCTAGTAAGGAAGCCTTTACTGTTACACCGTTATGACCTCCAAAAGGCAAGCAGATTTATTAGTCTGACAGTGAACTGTGCTTTAGCGTATCTTAGAGTAAATGCTACTAAAATGCAGAGTAAGATATGTAGTCTTTGTTATGCAGCATGACGTTGTTTACCTACTTTAATTCATTTGACATTGTTTATTACAAATTGGTGCTTCAGATTGCTTGGAGGCAAGTTGTTAAAAATGTATTAACACATTAACTGATTAATTCACTACTGTTAAATTGTCTTAGGTACTTAGTTCATTAGGTTCTCCACAGAATAATCTAGTCCTATAAAAAAGGAGAATGAAATGAGTAAAATAATCTCAGTCTATGAAGGTTAATATCTCATGCAAATCATTTATTTAGCCAATTAACCAATGTAAATGTTTAGGTACATGATGCTGTTGTTTTATGCCTATACACAAATCCTCAGATATTAGTATTACTTGTCTTATTTATTCAGACATTTTATAGAGACAGCTTCTTTCTAGCCTTTAACAAAGGCAAGGAAATTTGGTTCTGCTACTTGGACACTAATGATTTGCATTTCCCAAGGAGAATTGAATTAGGTTTTATTAGTAAATTGGGCCCATAACTTTTAAGGCCAGATTTTATTAGATTATCACACATCAGCATTAGCAAATTGTAAATGTTACTGTAATACAAGCCAAAATTCGAGGCTTAGAATCCTGGAAACTTGGGAAGATGTTTTATCCTAGAGAAATTATACTCCTGACTTGGAAAAATATTTTAAGTGATTTACTTTCCTTTGGAAATTTAGAAGCAAGAGAAGTTGGCAACAAAACTACCCTCGTTAAGTTTCTGGTAATTTTCAGTCTGGTGCAGGGCAGAGTTTTAGGGGCATACATGTTAGCTGTATATAAAGTACAAAGATGCTCCCAAAGACACCCGAATTTATTGTCACTTTATTAGGACTTTTATTTAGATGAAATTCAGCATAACTGAGTCTATAAATTAAAAAAAAAGTAATCTGACTATGACTACATCCTATAAAAATGTTAACACATCAATTATGGTGTAGCTTTGTACTAGAAGAAATGACATGGGAGTTAATGCAGTCATGACTGGGAAGTTAATTATATCACCACCTTTTAAGAGTGATTATCTAGTGTTAAAGTTTATACATTTTTTATATGTATTAATCACATTTTTGTTGACTCTAGAGTTATATAAAAATTAGTTGTAAATTTAAGTGGAAAGAAAGTAGAAAGTCCATCAGCACATAGAACTGCTTTTGTGACATGCTCTTAGTTTAAAAAAAAAAAAGTTTCTTTTTTAAAGGAATGGGATGTAATTACCATTATAAAGGCTTGCTTAATGACATTCTAATCAAAATAACAAAATTATAAGCAATTTGATAAACACCACCACCCTCTCCAAAAAAAATGAGAGGAAAACGCGGTATGTTATCTCTTATTTCCTGTAAATCTGGATTCAGTGATAGTGAGCTTACTCCTAAACTCAGAGATATTTTCTAATCTAAAGTTGACTTGTTGTAGCTCATCTGTGATTTGATTGATTTAACAATGTGATTTAAGTATTCGTGAACAATTGTTACAAATTCCTTATATTAGAAATGTTAAACCAAATATTTTTTTCTTATTTGTTGTAAAGAACATGCAGTCTAGACCCTGTAGGTTTTTAAATATAATACTAATTAATTCCCATATTTCCCATATTGCCCGTAGTCCTTCCAGATGTGCTATTACAAATAGCTTACCCTTCATATATGAGCCATATGGGTTCTGTAAACTGATTTGCACTTATTTTGAATAGGAATTGTATAGACTGCAGATGAATTATTAAAGTATATGTATAATTGCCAAATAAGTCTAAGAGCAAAATATTAAACTGTAGTAAATGAGAAAAGAATGTGCAAATGAAGACCTGCCTGCTTTAATAAGTTTAGTGGTTACCGTCTCAGTTTCAACCAAAAGAGTTCCTTTTTTTAATTTTTTTTTTGTTATTGTGTTAAAAAAAAAATCTATAAAACTGCTTACAGAAGTATCTAAGACAAAAACAAGGAAATATAATGTTCTAAACTCAGTCGGTCCAAACCACTTGAGCTGCTATGACAGCTCATAAAACGGAGAGTAGTTTTTAACTGGGCTCTGTTTTACATTGCCAGAGTGAATTTTCCTTGCAGGAAGTAGCCAGAGGGTTTATTTAGTTTCCAGTGCATGGCTTTGATCTTTCTGTACTGTCACATCTCGGGTTACATAGCCCTTTTCACTGCAGTAAATCTGCAACAGTTAATGAGAATAAAATTTCCTCCTCCTCACTGATGGCATGCTGTTAAATGCCAAACCACAGCCAACTGCATATTTGCAAAATTTTAGCTACAATGTATGAAAACAGTGCAATCAATTTAATCTTGTTGTCTTTGTAATTCATTTTATTGGGCTTTCTTCCTTTTTAAGTGACCTACTTTATCAAGTAAGGGGTTGCAAAGCCAAACCTGGGAGAAAGATTTAGAAAGTTAATAAACGTGCGTGTGTTGAGGAGGAGGAGTGAAGAGGCGGGTGCACGTGCACGTACACCACCATTGAGGTTCAGATAGGGTCCCCTTCAATGCTTTGGAAAGACCAAGCCTTCCTTTCTCTTCTTATAAAATAAGCTGATTTGTTACTACTTTGATTATGTTGTATGTTCCATTTCAACATAAATTTGTACCTAATGTGTTTGTTTAGTAAGTCAAAACATTATTTTTCACTTTTGATTGTAGAGAAGACTCTTTAGTATTTAATGGAATTTATTGTTAGAGCTGTTCTTAAAGTAAAAACATTTTTATAAGAATCCACTGAACTATCTTAATCAAATGGGTCATACTTAGTAGTATTATAAATATCTGTTGAATAAACCAATGGAAATTCAAAATCACAATAAGCAAGCTGAATTTAATACATTATTAAATATATATATCTGCGTACTGAAGTACATTAAAATCTTATTTTTTTTTACTTTCTCTTTTGGCTACAGTGGAATCTCAGTTGAGGCATTATTTGACTCAGTTACTATATGTTATTAACTTTATTTCACTCACACCTTTAATCTTTTCTTCTGTCTTGTTTTGTAGTTGGCAACAGAAATTTAACTTCCCTTTCAAGAAATTCACACTTAGAGGCCATTTTAAATTATAACCATTGACAAATATGCTCTCTTAATATTACATGATTATATAGATCATATTTAAATATATAAATATGATATATTATAGAATAAATTATATATAAAAAAAAGCAAGCTGCCTTTAGTTTCTCACCATTGAAGTCACAGTTACTGTTAATAGCCATCTGTTTTCACAAAGTAAGGCATTTCTACTCTCATAAAAGTAAAAATGTTGGGATAAATCAATAGTGCATAGTACCCATTCATTGATTTAGATCACTGTCATAAAAACAATCATGAAAAATACTGAAACTCAGAATATTTCTGAATTGGAGGTAGTCAAGTCGCATCTGATAAAACAGAGGGAGGACCTGCTTTGGGAATAGTGCCAATTGTTAGTTACCCCAATAAGAAAGGGGGGTGGGAGAGCAATGGCTTGAAAATTCTAAAAGGCCTTGGGCCTTTCCAGCAGGTGTTATATATAGTATAGAAATATCGAACTTTAAAATTTTAGTTTGTTCTTTTGGAATTATTGTGTTTTCCAATAAGCCTGTCTGTGTACTTAAACCACAACATCATAGTTTTCAAGTAAAAAAAATGATTGAGGCTGAAATAAAATTTTAGCCTCTGTATCTGGTAGGGAAGGCTGTTCAATAGTCTGTTTCTTTGTTTTTCTGCCACTTTAAATCTGCATCAGACCATTAGTCCATTACCCTCCCCAAATTCTATATTTTGAAGTCCACAGAAAATTTCTGCACAAAGTAAGCATTAATTTTTTTTGAAGTTTTTGTTTTTCTTTAAAAAAGAAAATGTTAACTAAGTGAAGCTGCTCAAAAAAAGTTTGTTTCTGGAACATGAACAGTCCAGTCCAGTTTTAAACTACTGGAAAGGAATAGAAACAACACAGGCTTCAATACCATACAGACTCAATCTTTATTCAAATTGTATTATTTGAAAAGTTATTCTCTAAAATGGTCTCGCATCTGTCTACAATCAGATAGTGGATTAGTAGTGATGGTAGTTATTGGAATACAGTTGGTGAGTGCCAGGCAGTGTGCGGATTGCTGTTTATTACATTCCGTATCTAATTTAATCTTCACAGGGAAGAAGACATCATTATTAAGAAAACCAAAGTCCAGTCAGTTCGTTTCGCTCTGAACTCCATCTCTCCTCGCCTTCTAGAGGACTTCTTCTGTGCCATCCTTCTTTCCCTCTGCGGGGACAGTTCTGCCAGCTCAGGATCATAATCTGGAATCCCCCTAGTTAAATTCTCTTTGGCTCCACATCACGTTTTATCTACTGCTCATTTCTCACTGCTTCCATGTAATATTCCTCAAAAGACTGCCATCTACCCTTCGGCGGTCCAGTGGGCCTTTCTCATCTTTAACTCAGCAGCGTTGGGCACAGATGTCAAGGCCCTGCTTTTTTAATCTTCTTTCCTCTCTCAAGATACCCCATTTTTCTGATTTTCCACTGAGCCCTTCTGCATTCCTTTCCAGTGTTCTGTGCTGGATATTCCTCTTCCTTTTCACCTTTAAACACTGCTTACTTCAGGACTTTGGCTTTGTTCTGTATGACACCCACTACCTCAAGGTTTTCATCTAGATTCCGTGGCCTTAGATACTAACTGTAAGCTTGTGTTTTCATCTGAGCCCTCTTCTCTGAGCACCAACCATTCCTGTCACTATTTAACACATTCAGTTGAATGTTTCATAAAACCATCAAATGTAACTTTGATTTCTTACATACAAATAGGTCCCTCCCCTAATCTCCCATCTCAGTGAATGTAGGTCAAGCCATAGACTTTGGAGCCTTTCTTGGTTCCTCCCTTTTCCTCAAATACTACTTCCTCATTTTTCTGACGAAACTATCAAAGCAGCTCTTTCTCCCCGTCCTCTAGTTACTGTTGCAGCTCGCTAATCATCTGTTTTGTGGCTCACTTGTTTATCTACCTCTTTCCACAAGAATGTAGTCTCCAGAAGGCCAGGAACTTCGACTTTCTTATTCAAAGTGCTATCTGTAGTGCCTGGCAGACACTGGTTCTCGGTACTTATTTAATAAATGAGTTATAAGGGTCAGAGCCATTACTTAGACACATACATGTCTTACTCCATTTCCCATGCTGTATTTTATTTTCAGCATTAGCTTTTTTGTTACAGTGTCTTAATTTTATATTTAATCTTTACCATTTCAGTAATCTTTCCAATGTACAATGCATAGTATTTATTATATATGTAATTGATATATATATAATATACTTGTATTATAAAATTTGGGATAGGAAACTGTGCTATATGAGAAATTTGTGAATGACCCATATAAGATAAAAGCTGTCTTTTGAATTGCAGTATTTTATAATATATAATATATAATATATAATATATAATTTTATATATTGCCTTTGTAGTTAGGATTGAATTAAGGAATTCTTAGTACCCATGCCTTATAGTACTACGTATCTATTTGAATCTACTAAGAAATACTCATTTATACTGAATGTAAGCGTTCTCTACCATAAAAAAATTTTATTGCCAAAAGGGATATTACAAGTTTTACATTAGTTTTCATTACCAAATAGTTTATGTTCTGTTAGAAACAAATTCTGTGTCATACTTAAAATAATAAAAGGGGATTTCTTTAATATTTCTTTCCTTTTGCTGGGTCTTAAGTAACGATGACCTGTTAGTAATCAGTAAATCAGAAGTATAGCATTTATGTTCTTGGAGGTTATTTTGTTATTTCTGAAAGATACCTTTAACTTTTACTTAAAGAAATTTAATGAAATTATAGAGTAATGACAAATGAAATTGACTTTATAGAGTATAAAATAAAGATATGTTCTAGGTAAGGGTGTGCATTAAATGTTTTCACACTTGTATTTTCCTTTACTCAGTAAACTTGTTAATTGACAAGCACTTGAATGGGCTCTAGATAGAATCAGTAACAAAAAATCACTTTCTCTTTGAAAAGCTTATAGTTCAGGGTTTAAGTATAATTTTTTGAAATGACTTACAATATCCTACTTACTATTCTCTGTATCAGCTTTCTTTCTTTGAAAACATTTAAGGGTACTGTGTTAGCAGGCTTAGAAAGGGAATTAAGGAATTAATACTAAATCTAATACATTTTATGTTATTCCCACTCCTCGATTAAATAAATGAATAATAAATTTAATTGATTAAAATGATTACTAAATTTAATCATTAATAAATGATTTAATGAATAAACAAATGCATTGTACACTTCTGAATTGTCCTTAATCTGTAGAGAACACAGAATTAATCTTTAGAAAAGGATGCCACCATATCTTAGGAAACAGGTGTGTAAGAATACGCTGTTTGGAGCATTGCCATTTCCTAACTTACTTCCATTACAAAGGATTATACACCTTTAGTATTTTTTTTTAAGAAAAAAAATTAGATAATCTGATTATGTTATATGTCGGTTATATCTCAAAGCTGGAAAAAATAAAGTTAAAAAATTTTTTAAGATGTCGTGATGAATTTTCTTAGATAACAAAACAAACGGACAGATTCAGATTTTTTTGCATTTTAAGCTAAGCAGAGCAACACTTGACAAAGAACCACATTATTATTGAAATAAACCTCTTGAATTATATAGGCTGTTTAATAACACATTATACTTTGATGGTCTGGTAATTCCCTAGAATTTAATTACTTCATTAGAACAGTAGGCACTTTGGAAGGGTTAGTCCAGAGAGCAATTTGATGTGTCTTTGTAATAGAGACAGTGCCTCTTTACAAATACATCAATGTCCTACAAAACATAATTTGAATAATTGCAAGAGTTGAGGAGAGCCATTATATGAGAGTTTGATGTGAATGTTGATTTCTAATACCTCCCATCTCCTAAGCAAAGCTTCATTTTTAGGCAAAGTAGGTAGGTGGGTAGGTAGGTAGGCAGGCAGATAGATACTCCCAAGGGAACACATGACACTACATTTTAGTCTTTGAACTTCTTTTAACACTGACGTCATAACTATGGATGAACTCTCAAAACTTTTAACTGAAACAGTTTTAGATTACAAAGATGTATCAAATTTTCTCATTTAAAAAAAAAAAAGGCAGTAAACTTCCACTGGTGGTTATTTGGAAGTGGAAGAGATATCTGGAGTTACGGGGATTAATTATGGACTATAATCCTGTAGATTTTATCCTGTAGGAATTTTAGGCCAATATGCAGTCTTTCAGTAGTACCCCTAATCATTTGGTAATCTCATAACTGCTTAGTGCCTCTATTAATTAAATAGAACTCAACTACTTCAAAGAGACAAATGGGACAGTCTGTAGGAGAAGCAATTTTCAAATGTTACTTTGTTTTTATATTTCAGAAGAATGATTAGTAACCGTATATACTGTGTATGCTGTATATACTTATACTTAACAGTTAATTGTAGGTGAATGCAAAATCTGTGTATGTCTATGTTGGTTTTTATGGAAAAGCCACATATTTCTGCAGTCTCATTTCAGACTAGAAAGGCACAATCAACAAATGCTTTCTTAAGGCCTTTTCGTTAAAGATTATAAGTCTTTTTGAAAAGACTCATAAACAGGGCCGTAATTAATGATTTCCCGAATATTTTCTCTTTTGTGGCATAAATCTGCATTATATCTCAAGAAATATATTAATTAAGCCTATTTTCTTTATCTTGATCTAAGGTTAATACATCCCAGTTTTTCAGAAATTCTTTCCATTTCAGGTTTTTTCCAGCCAAAAACAAAGCACCTTCATTTTGACCTGTTAGAAATTAAAAGGCAATACAGTCTTAAAAAAGAATCCAAATTTGTGTGGACAGTATCAAGTGGCTAATATAGAGCCCCTCAAATGTGAAGGATGGGAGGAGGCCTCTTATGAACATAGTTACGCAAGTAAATTTTTAAATTGCAACTGTAGCCTAAAAATTACATCTTTTCAAATTGATACAAGAAACCCCATAAGACTTTATTTACATGGGTATTCAAACATCATGCTAAGATCTTTTTTGGGGTGGTAAAAGACTAGGAATTCTTTAAAGTCTCAAAAAGCTTTTTTTTAAAAAAAGTTTTCCAGGTTTTAAGGGCTTTGTAAATACTGGACTTTTGTAATTTAGCTTATTCTGGGTATATACTAAGGTGAGAAAAGAAACTATTACAATTTCTTACAGTTGCATCTTGCCTTTTTCCCCTAAAATCTTGAGGTGGGGGTGCTGTTTGCCATCAGCAAGTGGACACCATAGTCATTTTAAGTAAGTCAGCTTGTAATCTTCCCTTGTCGTGCATACTTGAAAAAACTAACATAGATAGACCTATATGCTAGTTTGAAATACTGCCTAAAACCCCATACTGCCTATAATTTTAAAAATGTATGGTTGGTGCATTCCCGTCTCCCTGAAGATTTCTGCTCCTAGTTGCCCAGCTTCACTTATAAGTCCCAGATTGTCAGGTTGGCACAACCCCAAGATAACGAACATCACAGAATGAAAATAGCCTGTCCTAAACACATGCATGACCTGTGCCCTTTTCAAACAGCAGTAAACCTGAGTACAGAAACGTGTGCAGTTTGGGAAGTGATGATTTGTGTGGAATAACTAAAAACCTTACCCTTGATTTACTACTTTCAAAATAAACTCACTGAATATAAAATAAGGTAAAGAAGCATGTAAAGAGACGGTCCCGGTATTTTTCATCCCAGCGTGTGTTGTATCATTTGCATCAATCATGATATAGAATCTGGAGGGTTTTGCTTGAGTAACCTTATTTATACAAGCAGTCTAGTCTCACTGTGGTAAAAGGAAGGTATGATTGGCCATGGCATTATTTTAGTGCAATAACAATTAGTTGCCTACGTGTAGGCATAAATCTCTATGAATTATGTAACAGCCCCATAAAAGCAAACAGAAAGCATGTGTAAGAAGCATGCCACATATGATAGAGTATCTCCTAACTGTCTAGATTTTATGGCAGGAGCCAGAATTTCATAAGTATTTTTAGGGAAGGCTCTATCATTTTCATATGTCATAATAATAACAACACCAAATATATAGGAGTCTCTGGACTGTTCTTGTAAGAGACTTGGAAGTATAATAATCTCAAGGCAGATGTTAAAAGGGATAGCCGTTATTCTTAGTTTACAAAAAAAAGAAAATTACGACAGTTACAAATATGGACTGTAACAAGTTCTGTCATTAGAAGCAGAAATCATATCCAGATATTCTGGTTTTGAGGTCATTGCACTCCACTAACTTAATAAAATTCAAGAGTTGTTGATAAGTTCATACTTAAATTAGTCTTGCTAATAAACATAATTCCCAGTTCTTAAATTAAGGGAGAAAAAATGTCCATGTGTGTCAGTAATAGAGAAAAAAAGTATGTTGTTTTCTTATATTGCTTTAAAAATAACTTTAAAATATGGCAATAGGGTATAAGTCAGAAAGGTAATTGTTAGTATCATATACTTATACATTCCAGTCTACACCGAATTTGCTCAGCGTCAATGCCGCATATGCCCAAAGCGTAGTTGGACCCGTCCTGTGAAGATGATACAGAAATACCTTGTCTCGTCATCAACAGACTACAGTCTGCTTGAACAGAATGACTTCAGTCAGTCCATATCTTGACAATCTGAAATTGGCCTTAGACATAAGTAGAAAGTGAACTCATTTTTGTTTTTGTTTTGCAGACCCATAACATAACAAATGTATTTTCAAGGACAAGAGAGCTTATGAAATTTAAGAGTAGAGATTTACTTTAGGATCTGTTCTTGTAGTGATAAATGCATTGTTGGCATATTCTACAGTATACTGAGATTTTTAATGCTCTAGAGGATGCTAAATAACTGTGAAATATTTATCTGACCTGTAGTGATTACTGAAATTACTGAATTAGTGGCTGGAAATATTTATGTAACACTGCCCAAAATAGATGTTTTAAAATATCATAATAATGTATGGCAATGCATGTTAGTGTGGTATATTTAGTATTATAAATATTATTTTGGATCAAATTTTCACATTGTCATGCTTAGCTACCTAAAACGATGCACTTTCAGTTTATTAAAATATAGTTTCTATTATCCATATTTGTACCCTCAATTTTAGAAAAATGTCACTTGGTTTGATTTTAGGTACCAAAATAAGTCTCTACTTACCAATCAGCATTTGATTTTTATTAACCTAAAAATTATTGAGACAAATGAATAAGTAGACTATGACATAAATTGGAAATGTTACATTAAGCTTCTTTTTTTTTTTTTTTTAAAGATTTTATTTATTTATTTGACAGACAGATCACAAGTAGGCAGATAGGCAGGCAGAGAGAGAGGAGGAAGCAGGCTCCCAGCTGAGCAGAGAGCCCGATGTGGGGCTCGATCCCAGGACCCCGGGATCATGACCTGAGCCGAAGGCAGCGGCTTTAACCCACTGAGCCACCCAGGCACCCCTACATTAAGCTTCTTATATTCAATAAGATTTTTCAGATTTTTTTTATAACAAACACTTGCCCACCTCTTGTGAAAGTAGTAAAAGAAAGTGAAAGGTTTTAAAACTATGTGAAAATATCCTCACACTGTACTACTAATTTAAGGATTTGGGAGACAAGGTTTTAGCAGAAGCTTAATGTTATTTTTCATTTCTGAGAGAGGGGCATATAGCATGCATGCTAGATAGCCATATTTACTCTGTGTCCATATGTCAGATTTCTGTTTCATGAAGAAAGATGGGGAATTGGTAATAGTCCATTTTGCCTGGTACTCATGATAATTTTAGGTTCTCTTCCATCTCTTGAACTTGTTCATTTTGGTAATACATTATCACTTTAAGATTCTGAATGGTGCTTAAATTACAGCAACTGAGGGACATTTATATTGGACTGAAAAGTTTTTAGTACTAGTATTAACTTTTGAATTATGCTCAAGGTCTTAGACTTTGCAGCATGTTTAGTTTCTTTTCATTTCTTATTAGTATTTTTCAGTACTTAATAGTCTCCTGCTCCCACCTCCAACAAGAACTTCTCTCTGTTCAACATCAGAAACATTTTCCTTTTTGGCATGTGCTTTCTAGTTCCCCAAGCAGTATAAGCAAATTGGAAAGTTCAGCTGTCATTCTTGGAAGGTCATAGATCACACTAGCAGCCTGAGTAATCCAAGAGGTTTTAAGTATCATAGCATTTAGTTTAAAGTGAAATTTGCTCTGACAGGGCTGGCAGACCAATAGGAAAAAGAAATATTTGTGCTTGGAGAAGTGCATATGTAGAGACCAGGAGTATAACTGATGGCTGGAAGTGATTTCAGTCTAAAAAAACAAATCATTAAGAGAGTGCATAGGGGTAAAATACACAGTTCATATTTTAAAGAGTCTCAAAATGAACCAGCAACTAAGGTTAGCATTACATAGTAATTAGCTGTGGTGTTCAGGCTTTAACTCACTCAGTACCAGGCAGTCTGGTTAAACGATCACTGTGAAAACATTGCTACTTATGTTATATTCTCTACTTTAAGCCTACAGCAGTAATTTTTGTACCTTAAAAAACCAAGGTATTATGACAGATTATATAAATGTTGAGCCAGTAACAGACAAACAATTATTCGAAGGAGGTGCTAATGACTCAGTTTATTGACCTGGGGGTTCCTTAAGCAGCTCAGTAAGTTCCCTTAACATTTGGTGGTGTGGAATGAGGCACTGCTTGATATTATAGAACTGCCAATTTCAAGAAGTCCTTGGACTTAACTGAAGAAATGTAAGTTAAAGATGACTAGATGGTATACTTTCATTAAAAGATTATTATGGAAAGTTTGAGACCATTATAGGTTTGAATAAATATCACTTCGGCTTGATAATCACATCTGGCAGCTTCCATTAGGCGCCTATCAGAGTATTTTTTCTGTTAATTGCTACAAATAAGGAAAAAGAAAATATCTTCTCATGGCTCCAATTATTTCTTTCGAGTCATTGTTCTCTTCAAGCAAGCCAGTTCTGAGTACAGGAATACAAGGTTGAAACATTCTTTTCTTGAACGTGCAGAGCAGAATAATAAGACTAAAATGGAAAGGACTTCCAGCAAGATGGTAAACTGAGCTGACTTAGAAGGTCCCCCCCATGTAGACATATAGAAAAGATGGATAAAATGTAACAAAAAATTCATAATTCATGACCAGATTCACAAAGATAAGAAATGTACCCAGTCTCTCTCTCTCTCTCTCTCTCTCTCTCTCTCTCTGTCTCTTTCTCTCTCTCTCTCTCACACACAATAACCACCCACAAGAATATATTGAACTAAGTATAGGTTATATAGTGGAGGAAAATAAAACTAAATTCCATATATAAAGCCTGGAACTTCAATGGGCTGCCTTTTTTTCATCATTTGAAAAAAGGACTAGATAATCTTAATTCACCAGCCCGGAAAAGTGACCAAAACTTATCTTCGGCTCCAAGGCCCTAGGTTAGGAGGATAGTCATCCAAGGGAAAGAGAAATTATAAGCTTTCTCCGTGTGCATGAGTGGGTTTAGAATTTATGTTATTCACCTAATTCAGGGAACCCCAAACCAAGAAATTGTCATTAAAATTGTTCCAGGACAGTGGAATCCCCAGGATCTTGATATATTATAAACAAATACAGAACCTCTCTGTAGAAATATTTCCAAGTTCCAAGGGCCAACAGAAAGGCAAAAATAAATGAGTAAAAAACAAACAAACAAACAAACAAACAAAAAAACCCTGAAGTTGAACACAGTAAAAAATTGTAAAGCTCATGAAAAAAGGACTGTCATGAAGTTGAATTGTCAGGTACAACAGTAACAGCAGATGCCAAAGAATTAGAGTTAATAGAAGAATCTCAATTACACTATAAGATTTTTAAAAATAAAAAGGAATTTAGAAAATTAATGCAATGGTATAATATGAAAAAGTGCCAACTATAATATTTCACATAAAAAATAAAATAGCCCCTGGAGATGGGTTAAACAACAGATTAAGATGCATTATAAGAGAAGTGTGAATTGAATGAAATTAGAGAAGCATCAGTGAAGTGGAATTTCTTTACCGTTTGGAATAAATCAGTGACTATTTTATACATGCCTCTTCCATCATTACTACAAATTAGTTTTTATCTGAAGCATCTGAGTATAGTAACTAAGTTGAAAGGATCTGTCCCCAAGGTGGTATATTTCCCCTTAGAACTGACAGATGTCTTTTAAAAAATTTGTTTAAATAAATTCCAGATGAACACTTTAAATACAGCCTCCCACTACTCATATCACTTGCCCTTGATTTTTGGAAAAATATCACTTGGTTTGACTTCACTAAAATGTGATTCTTTAAGATTCATTAGCCATTTAGTTTTATCATAATAAAAGGAAAATTGATACTCATGCATATAAAAGATTAAGGATAAAAACTAAATGGAGAATGACAGCAACACTTGGTATGTATTGGTAAAGCTCATCATGACTGCTCAATTGTGCTCATCTACTCACTAATACAAAGGCTCAAGCTCAATAAGTAACACCCTTCAGCAGCCTCAAATAAATATGTATTATGTACAAATTTATAGAAACAGAGGCTTTCAACACGTTCAATGAAAATTTTAGAGGTTGTCATATAGTAGTAGTACCTTAACGTGCACGTTCATTACATCTTTCCGTGACTAAGATGATCGGCATCTTCTATCATTTTCATAGGCCCTCACATTTATAAAAGGAGAGCATTCACTACATGAGAAAGCAGTGGAAACGATATTCTGTCAATGATGAATTTGCTGAGAGTTTAAATTTGGTAAAATTTGCTTTAAAACTTTGTGAAAGCCAATGATACTCAGTGATAGGACAAGCTCTCCATCTAGTGGTTGGTTTATAAATTACAGGCATTTAGATTTCAATACATCTAATGCTAGGTATAATTTTATAGGCATTATATCATTCTATCTATACTTCTCTTGTTACTACGTATAGGAATTTTAAGGAAAAAATGTTCTTTTCTGCCAGAATAGTTCAGCCCTTCCTGTTGACTGCAGAGGCAAAGCACTTCTACAGTGTGATTTCACCTACGTGGAACGGCACAGCCTCTTAGTTATTTGATGAAGCCTGCGGGAAAGTGCCAAAATTGTTTCATTCCAATTAAGTATAACCTCTAAAATTTCAGCCAGCTTTGAAATTCTTTTCCTGCATTCTCAAATGGTGGAAGTATAGGGCGCCTGGGTGGCTCAGGTCATGATCCCAGCGTTCCGGGATCAAGTCCCACCTCGGGCTCCTGCTCAGAAGGGCGCCTGCTTCTTCCTGGGGCTCTCCCTGCTTTGTGCTCGCTCTCTGACAAATAAATAAATTTTTTTTTTTAAATGGTAAAAGCATAACTAAAAAACTCATTTCAAAAGAGAAAAGATAGCATTTTTTTATCAGGGAAGATAGCATATTTGATTGTTTCCTCTGCCGTTGCCCCTCCGGGCTCCTGTCACTCCGTGTATGGACAGCCGTCATAGTCTCTTTAATGTTCCCCAGGCTTTTGTCTCTGAACACCCACAGTTGCCACAGTTCTCTTGCTAAAACTCAGAAGTAAGTTTTCCCCATTTTCAAAAACCATAGACAACTCTCCAAAGTGGATAGTTAGCCTGGCATCTGCAGAGCTTTCCAAGTCTAGCCTTACCCTCCCTTTCTGGCCTTGAACTCCTGTCACCTGCTTTCGCCGTAACCCTAAGACTTCAAGCATAAGCAGTTTCTGTTCTTCAGCACCTTCTCTCTCGCGCTCAGGCTGCAGCATCCTTCCTCACCTGTGAGTCCTCCTTGTCCTTTTAGATTCATCCGTTCACACAGTGAAATACTTCTGAAGGCCCCTCCATGCCAGCTATGAAGCGAGCCACTGGCGGCGCAGCAGTTAACGAGACAGTGACTGTCTTTACCCCTTTATGGTACTTAGAGTTTCATAGGAAATAAAGTAAAAAGATACATAGTGAGGAAATGACAGACGCATTAAAATAAAAGTATTTTGGCAGCGCCTGTGTGGCAGTCGGCTAAGCGTCTGACTCTTGGTTTCAGCTGGGATCGTGGTCATCAGGGTCGTGAGACTGAGACCCGCATTGGGCTCCACACTCAGCACAGTGTCTCCTTGGGACTCTCTCTCCCTCTCCCTCTGCCTTCCCCGCCACTTGCTCGCTCACTCTCTCTTAAATAAATAAATAAATCTTTAAAAGTATTTTCTTTAAAGACTTTCTAGCACCCTAGATTCTTTTGTAACAATTTATACATACCTCTAATATACTCTCACCATATAGTAAATATCTGCTCTTCCTCTATTCTTCTGAAGTAATTTATAAAAGTACTAGGGTAATACAACATGTTACGAGAATTCTGTTCCATGTTTAGTCGCCTCCAGTCCATGGTCAAGGACCATGTCTTATTACTGGCTTCCCAGTACCACATTTTTCTTTTAACATCGATTGTCAACACCATACTTAACACATTGTAGGAGCTCATGTCCATTTGGATGGATGGATGGATGGATGGATGGATGGATGGATGGATGAATGGATGGTTACAAAGGATCACTATTACATTGCACTACTACAATTTCATATTTCTAAATTTCTCATGACAAATTATAGTTAAGCTGAAATTACTGATGATCAATTTATAATCATAGATAATAAAATACTGATTTTGATTCTATGATTGATATATTGGAATAATTGGTAAAAAGAATGAACTCAAAAGCTATTGTAGGATCATTTCATGCAGCTCTATAATATCCTGGAAAGCTTCCTCTGAAGAAAGTTAGCCTATGTTAAGTCCTTTCACTTCAGAATCCCAAAAGAATTCCAAACTTCAGTATTATCCTGTGGACCACAAAGATAGGCAATTAATAAAAATCAGTAGCCTCTATCACTACCCTCTATAAATACAAATATATTTGTAAATATAAATATTGTCACAAAGGATTTTATTTTAGGGAGAATAGAATTCCTGAAGAAAGATCCACACCAAAAAGATGAAATTCAACATGAAAATTTCATGTGTGTGTCTGTGTGTATACATACACACAACTACACACCCACATACACATTCAATGTGAGCCATTTTGTGGTAAGGACTCCTTTAAAAATTTGAGATCAATGCATTTTTAGCCTACGGTGTTAGAGAGTTAGAAACAGGATCTCATTATATTCTGTGCTGATTTCAGACCACAAAATAAGTACAGTATCACATTATTTTCACTTCTTCATTTAAGATAACCATTGAAAAGTAGCAAAGTTGTTTTAGAGAGCAAATGAGATGATAAACATCCCAGAGACCATATCATGAGGACTGATTAAATGAGAGTTGTGAAATAGCCACATTAAAGAAGAATCAATTTTCTTTTGTGGTTCCAGAGGGTGACTTCAGATCAGATACAAAAACTTTCTAATAGTTTGATGGGCCCGTGAATGGAATGAGCTGCTTTGTGAGCATTCCCATTTATGGAGATGTTTGCAAAGAATTCAGTAGACCCAGTCAAGGATGTTGTGAATGGAAGAGTAGTTTAGATCATTTCCAAACATGTTTCCAAGTCAAAGATTCTGTGAACCTACGTTAACAGAACTCGGCTTGAATTTACTTTTTGGTTTTTTTTTTTTGGTAGCATCCTCTGATATATTCGTTATTTGCTCTGCATTCATTTTCTGACTTGAGAATTTCAAAGAAGATAAAGACTTGTGTTGCTTTTACTTAATTTTAATAAAATAATGATAATACTTTTCACTTATGCAGCACTTTTCATCCAAGGATTTCAAAGTGCTTTACAAATATGCACTAATTAAGCCTCACAAACAGCTAGAGGTAGGTGATTTTCTTCCCTCTCTACAGGAATGTCGACTCTGGCACAGAAGTCCAATCAGAGCCTCAGAGTGCCTCGGACCCCTTACTGGCTGCCATTCCCCTTGTAATGTGCTGCATGGGAACTATCACTTGTCATGCCTGGATTTCTTTTTCTCCCCTCCCTAAATTACTGCAAGTTTAGAAATACAGTGAATGCTGTTAAAAATTTGTTTGAAGCCTTGTCACTATTACAGAAAATTCCGTCTCCTGCTTGCTGAATGCTATTAGATTTCCAAATGTTTGTTTGAAGATAAGCTCTAGATGTGATTTTATATTTGTTGTTGAATTTCAAATATAATTTTTTACTCATGAAGAATTTGTCACTTTCCTTTCTAGGTACTCCCAAATCACTGTTCTTGGGACATAAAACTTAGTAGCAGAAGGATTTGGGGGCCTTACCTTTCCTGGTTGTCTTTTCACAACAAACAGGAACCATTTTCTTTGAACTAGAAATACGTGTTTTTAAAAAGAGATTGCATTTTGTTATGTTTGCTCATTTAAAGGCAAAAAATGATATCTGGACATTGAGGATAGTGGTTAAATGACACTACATAGTCCTACTTTAAAAAAGTGGTCTAGGAGTGGCATTCTCTGATCTAGAGGCACACACCCTATCTGTGTAGGTTAGGGGTACCAGGAACAAAGCAGGTACATACAGAGACACACGTGCCGTGTTAGATTAAACCCGGTATAAACACCCAAATGGACAGACTCTCGTCTGAAGGGGAGCAGTCCCACGGGGCAAGAGCGAGAACAGCAGACCACGGCTCAGTGTCCCTGGTTCCTGGGGTTCCTGGCGAGGGCGTGCCAGTGCCTCTGAGTCCTGAGTGGATCAGGAAAGCACAGTTTTTGCCGCCACACTTCCCTTTTATAGTCACAGCTTCTGTCCCCTTCTAGATCTTACATAAAGAATCTGCTCCTGTTTAAAGGAATACTTACTGTTTTACTCTCCTCATTTTGAACCAGATTCAACACTAACAAGGCCACATCTTTATCCCAAAGGAGACAGTACAACATGTGCCCACACATCCCAAAAGAACATCTATCCTCAGGATTCAGCATCCTAAAAATCCAATTTCCCCTCTATATTAGCACCAAACAAGAGATTAAAGAATCAAGCTATTCTGTTTCCGAGTGAATTTTATTTAAAAGATACTTATTAGGTAGATATAGCTGATCTTTCATAATACAAAAGGGCCTAGGACTTACATCAAAGTACCATCCAAACTGGTCATAATGTTTCAGACCTGATTTTCTTTAAACAGCAAGTGCATCTGTGATACATGGTGGATAATTACAGAAAAACTCACGTTAAGAGTTTCTCATTTTTCTCCTTGAAAATTGTTCCCAAACAGCATCTGTGGAAGTCCAGAAAGTGGCCTGAACACACTTTTGTCTCTGAGTGAAGTGCTGACCACATAAGTAGAACTTTGTTGCAATAAACTTTCAGTGTTCGAGATCCAGGCTTACCTTAGTGGACTTCGGGGTGCAAATTCTTACCAACGATGTGACTGACATTTTTTTAAGAAACAGCAGAATATCCATGTTTCTGTTACACCAGGCAGACTGGTTCATGTCTAAGTTTATCCTTTTCCCTGGTGTCAAGCCACGAGGGAATACAGTTCCTGTTGGTCATAGAAATAAAATACAGTTTTGCAAGTTGAACGTGTAGTGACCTCAGGCTCTCGGAACCTTTTTTAGGAGCCATTCCTCAATGAGCACAAGCCTGACAAAAGGTCAGATATTCCTGAGACAGTTACAGGTCACCCCAAGGCATTGCTTAGGTGAGTTACGGACAGTGGCCTCTGCGGAGCAGCGCGGCCGCCAGCCTCCCCTCTGGGGACTGTCCTCCTGCTGCCGCCGGGGCTGCGGCAGGGCGGCCGCGCGGTCCTCTGCAAGCCCTTCTGCTCTTCACGGGCCCTCGCGTGTGTCTCTGCTGGTCTACACTGCCTCTTGGTCCCAAATTCCTGAAAACCTCTAGACTGAGAAACAAAGACAAAATTCACTTGAGTTTAACCTAAGTCTCCTGCTTTTCGGCTCAGAAGAGATGCTAAAAGTCCAGCCAGTGTCCGGGGGCAGGCGGGCAGGAGATGGAAAAGGGAGGAAGGGAAGCTCCGAAGCTGCGCCCGCCCCGTTCCGCAGTTGGGAGTCGTTGCGGTGCGGGAGTGTCTGTTGGCCTTAAGGGCTTCGGGAGAAAATGCCAGTGGCCGGCTTTCCCTCGATTTTAACTGTCACGGGTGTATCTGCGTTCATGGGCTGCATGACTTCCTGAATCTTCTTTAATCAAGTTGCCTCTAGAGCCATGTTTGCCTTCATCATAAAATTAAAATGTCTCCCCGGGAGACCAAAGTAGGAAGGACATGCCTACATTTCGCCAGTTCAAAATAAAATTCAGACTTAAAAATGTCAGTCAACTTTTAGGAATTATAGACACAGTTTTTTATTTAGAAGGAGCCCAAAAGTTTGTTTTCTTTAGGACCACTCACTCACAAATGCTAACGTAAAACTTGTATCTCAGAAAACGCGTTTCCCCGAGCAGTAAGTTCACACGAGCAAGACGCCCTGTACGTATTCTAGTTCTCTACATTTAGTACGCCGTCCTGTCTCGGTGCACACATGCACACACGTGCACATACACACACAAGTTATTTAAAACAGCGTTTTAATAGTTACTTCTTTTATGTTTTAACTTAATCTCCTTTTGAGTTGTGAGAGGAAGTTAGTGCCTCTCTATTTTTTAGTCATACTGAGATTTTGCTGATAAGGTATCTTTCCATCTAGTATACTCTCTAATATTAAAACATTTAAATGTATGTATTTTTTCCAAGTTTCTGTTTCTGCATTATAAATTGTTTCCTTTGATTGGAAATGAGCTCACTAGCATTCACTGCATGAGCTGTGCATGAGCATGTCCTAGCTGCCGTCTTCGCCTGACAAAATAAGTCTCTTGTCGTTTTGCTAAGTGTTGCAGAATTCTCTGATCCTTAACAAGTGCTTTGGAGAAAAGATTTTCTTTTAAATCTATCAGTAGATGAAAGAATAATTTTTAAAGTAATAAAGGTTATCCATGCTTCAAATATCTTTATAACTCTGGAAGTTATCTTTAGGCTTCTGTTATTTCCATAGAATAAACTGAAACAAAATTTATAATTGTCTTACTGTCATTCAAAAGAAACATGTATGATTTATTTGGGGTTTTTTGTTGTTTTTTTTTTTTTAATTGAGGACTCAGAGAAGGATTTGCAGAACAAATCTGGCTAACTTAAATATTGTAAAATTCCTTGTCTTATTCTTTCAGTTTAGGCTTATAGTATGATTTGGCCCTAGGTGAGAGTTTACTGCTTAAATTCAAAATGCATGTCCTTATTAATAATACTGTATCTTCATATGAAAAGATGATCTTATTATGAATAATAAAATTCATTTTACTACAGTTTTAGTTTTATCATTCCCAAGCAGTGTATTACTGATACTTGCTAGCACATAAAATCTTTTCATATTCTAGCATAAAAGCTATATATGAATGTAATTTATTAAAACTTTTCTGATCTGTCCTCCTCTTTGTCTTGAATAGTACCTGATGACAGAGGTTTCCCACATTTTTAACACATTGTTAGAAGTAAATATTTATTATACACATATTTGTGGCTAAATTAATTTAATATTATACATATTATATAATGTATATGTATATTTGTGTATATTTCATATATGTGTGTGTATACCTATACACACACACACACACAAGAAAAAGGCCTAATGATAGCCACGTAAATCACTTTTGCTGCTAGGAAGAAAATCTTGGAGGTGTAAAGTTCCCAGCCTCCCCTTGGCCTACATTGTGGTTGGGTGATGAATGATATAACTTATCACACCTTTTTCTCTTTTCAGCCTTGGAATGGATGGCTTTGGCCAGCCAGTTGGCATTCTTGGACGCCCTGCCACAGCGTATGGATTCCGCCCTGATGAGCCTTACTACTATGGCTATGGATCTCGATGAAGTCATCCCTGTCCATGTGTGCTCTCAGCTTAGAAGAAATCTGTGTGGGTTGGGTTAACTTTGAATCTTGGCTAATAATGCATGTGAACATTATTGCAGGTCTGTGTTTTTGTTTTGTTTTTTTATTTTCCTGTGTTGTTAGCTACAGATTAACTCTGATCCCTCTGTCCTCTGTTACGTATAGTTTGACCCTGTTCACCACATCTTGATGGTGAATAACATTTCCCGTGTTATTCATAGAGACGCAAAAGTAAACACTGAAAAGCATCCAGCCTGGAAAACACACTACATTATGTACATTAAGTGACTAATTTAATTTCTATTAAAAAGGATAAAGTGCAAATGAATTAGCGAAAGTCATGTGTTTCTATTTAATGTATTTCCTTGAGAGTTTCATGCTTGTGTAGGTGCATGTGGATTCTCTTTTCCCTGCACTTTCTCTGTAAACTCGAGTACTCCAGGTGATGTGTGTGGCTTTCAAGTTTATGAAAAGAATATCATCCTTTTTTTCCCATGCCGTCTCCCTTTCCAGGGTTGCGTCCCAAAGTTTACTAGTTTTCAATGAGTAATGGAACATGTGCCGTAGATTATGTTACATATGCGTAGAGTCTCTTCAGCAATTTGAATTCTTGTCTTTCTGATTTTAAGGTAGAAAGCCTGAGACGTCTGTTAGTGCATGTGAAACTAGATTCGTATTGGGTTTTTAAATTTTATTATTCATGTCATCTAAAGTATGGGAAAGCCATCTCACAGGAAAACTAAGGAACAGAATATTTTTCTCACCTGTTTCCCATCTGTTTTCTTGTTTTTGTAAGATTTGGGTGGTAAGAAATAGACATTGTAATTAATAATGAAAGCAACTCATTAATGTTACAGTGTTGGAAATATACTTGACAAACACAGCAAAACAAATAACCGTAACATAGCGATAGTTCTTGAGTACCTGCTATGGAAGGAGTGAAGTTAGGCTTTGAAGGGAATACACAGATCAAAAATAAGACTTCTGTCCTGGAATTTTAAAACCTCAGTGGCCTACTACACTATTCATTTGGCTTGATTTCTATTTTAAGCATAGAATAATAGAGCTGGAAAGGGCCTTTTAAATAACTCAGTGTATCTGTGGATTTGAGAGACCAAACACATAAAAATTTTAACTATTGTGAACAGATTGTCTCACTCACCCGCTGGGTATCAGGAGGCACGTGGGCTCCCGGGGAGTGAATCTAAGGTAGGATTTGTGGCTTCGACCTCACAACCTACTCGGTCTTCCCGAAAGCACCCATTTATTTGTGGAAGTTTCCGTTTAACCACGGAGCATTAAAGCTGGAAGGAGCCTTTGATGCCGACCCCTGTCCGCGCCTTCCGTCCGAGAAGCTGAGGCCAGGAGAGGCCAAAGGACTTGCCCACGCTCGGGCCTTTGGGCCGCACGGGACGCGTCCCCAGTTCCCAACCCGGTAACCTCAAAGCAGACGTCCTGCCGTGTAATTTATGCCACATACGAAGTCTAGACGCGTGGAAGAGGTGACGCTGAGAGGAGGAGAAGCAAACAGTCCGAGCGGACCGTCCCTCAGACTGGGGGGCGACGGGGGAGGAGCGACCCCGCGCTCGGCGCCCCAGGGCTGCGCTCACTGACGCTCCCGAGCGCACTCCCTCTCCCTGCGTGATTTGTCCCATTATTTTAGGGCTTCACACATTTTGAAATTGTGAACTTTCCATTCAGGCGTGAGCTGATTTGCCTTTACGTTATTTGTGAAGGAAAGTTTTGCTGCGGGAACAAGGGAGCGAATCTGAAAATCTCACATACTCCAGAGAACAAAAGGTCTGGGCTTGGGCACTTGGAGGCAGCGCGTCCGCAGACGCGCCCAGCGGCCTGGCCTCGCCGGGGTTCGCCTGCGGGCGCGACCGCGCGCTGTCGGGGCTGCCCCGCCCGGCGGAGGCCGGAAATGAGGCCGCGGGAGGCCTCTGCGCTCTCAGCGCGCCCTGAGCCGCCCGCTCGCCCCGGGCCCGAGCGGCTTCCTCAGCGGCTTCCTCACGCTCCGCGGCCTCCCTCCGTCCCCGCCCTGCCGCCCGCGGTCACCTCGTACACGAGCGCCGCCCCCCGCGGGCGAGCCGCCGCTGTGGCCGCAGGACTTGGGGAAGAGGACACGCTGTCCCCTCGCCTGTCGCCTGCCGAACGCAGGCGAAGCGCCTCTCGCCCCGCTCTTCCCTCCCCTCCCCGCCCCCGGACCGACCGAAGCTGCGGGAGCGACACGTGACGTCCGGGGCGCACGAGGACCCGCCGCTGCCGTAGCCGAGCGCGCTCGGAGCCGGCGTCGCGCTCCCTCCCGGCCGCGCGCGGCGCCCCTCAGCCGGGCGGTCGGAGGGTCCCACGGACGAGAACGGCTGTTCCTCAGCCCAGCCGCTCGCCTGGAACAAGATCCGTTTTTCCGAGCTGCCTCGTCTCCAGTCGTGAAACAATTCGAGATCCATGAACTGGTCTTCGCTGTTTTCCCACGTTTCCGAGGGTCACCCTGGAGGGGTTTTCCTCAATCCACCCAACCGCCTTGGTTGTCGGCAGGTCTTCCCACACCCAAGCGCTGCGGTTCACTGAGGTTTTCCGTGAGGTGAGTGTTGGGTCTTCTGTGTCTTCGCTGCCAGTTTAATGGGAACGTGGAAAACACGGACACCTCCTCAGGTGTCCAAGAGCGCACGTACGCGTTCTCGCCAGGTTCTTGAAAGTCCACTAAAGCCGTAATGCGTCGGGCTCCAGTGTTCTGTTCTCTCTGGAGTCCGGCGGCACCTCCCTGCTTGTCTGGAGTAAGGACTGGCCTGAAACAGAGAGGCACGAAAGAAAGAGCATTGAGGGGAAAAAAAAAACAGTAATCCGGAAGAAAAAGTCAAAAAGCTCTCTAAGGAGGCAGAGGACGAGAATGTAGATTAAATAAGAATAATACAGAAGGTGAAAATCAGAGCACCAACATTTGGCTGGTAGGTTTCCCAATAAAAGTCCTTTTAAAAAGTTACAGGAATGGTGAGCCTGGGTGGCTCAGTCAGCTCAGCACCCGACTCTTGGTGTGGGCTCAGGTCATGACCTCAGGCTTGTGAGGTGGAGCCCGGCGTCGAGCCCTGGGCTCGCTGTTGGGCATGGAGCCTGCTTGTGATGCTCTCCTCCTTCCCTCCACCTCTCTCTCCAAAAAGCAAATAAATAAAAATTAGAAAAAATGGAAAGATACAGGAGCAATAGCCAACATAGAAGAAAACATCTCTGAGCTACAGTGGATTTTTCCCAACAATACAATAACCATTTTTAAACATGGGTGTGACTTCTATCTTGATGTCATCTAGAAAAATTCTTGAGAAATAGGAATTCAAAATTCCCTGAGAATCCTGAAAAGAAAGATAAAAGGAAACAGACTTCCTTCCAAGAAACGGACTGTCCTCAGGCTTCTGACGTCGCATGGCCCCAACTAAAGAGACTTCCCTGGCCCCAGAGGGAAGGGGACTCTCCCGGTTGCATGGGTGCCCGGCAGGAGTTGGATTTGTGACCAACCGGTAACTTCTGCATATCTCCCACTGCTCCCCATTGGGAATGAGAGTATCCTTGGTGATCATCCTGTCCCTGTCCCAACCACTGGTTGTTGGGTAGAAGTGGACAGGGGAGGTGGCGGATAACCTCTTGCAGTTCACAAGTCTCTCTGAATCGAGAGGAACCAAACTCAAGTAGAACCTGAAAACCACACCCAGGAAGCCTCATCCTCGCCTGAGTATGGTTTTGTGATGGTACCTTGCACTTCCAGCCACAGCCTAATGACATGGCACGAGACTTTGGGGCTGGGAGGGAGCATATGTTGCATGTGAACAGAATGTTAATAATTGTGGCCCGAAGGCAATATGTAAAGACTGAGAAAGGTGGTCATGATACCCTTGAGCTCTTCCCACTATCAGATAGACTCTGTTTAATCACGTCTTAAATTTGGGCTCACATAACACCTAGCTTTGACCACCAGAACGTGGCAGAAATGATGTCTGAGTCTAGGGCCTACACCTCCAGGAGACTTGCAGCTGCTGCCTTTGCCCTGTGGTTTGCTCCCTGACCCTGACAGGCTGAGGAGAACTTGGGAGAGAAGCCCAGGCATCTGAGCTGTCTCACTGGGGCACACCTCCTCCCTCCGCGGACAGGTCACCCAAATGCACTCTTGCCAGTGAGCTCAAGAAGGACCAGTAGAGGGACCGCCCGGTCAGTCATAGAACGCTGACTTCCTGTGAAAAGTGATAACGTGCTGCTGTTTTACGTTTCCGAGTTCTGGGCTGCTGTGGCAGGTGGTATTTTCCAAAGATGCCCGCCCCCACGCATTCCAGCTCACACGCGCATCTTACAGAGGTGCACTGATAATTCTCCAGCTAAACGTGGAATCCGTACCCTTCCTCTTGAACCGGAGTGGACTCTCTTTTTAAACCGTTTCAACCAGTAGGGTTAAGCAGAAGTCAGAAAGACTTAAAGTTAAGTCAAAGAAAGTCCTTTCAGTGCTGCCTTGCTCTCTTGGGACGCCCATTCTTAGAGCCGGCTGCCATGATGGGAGAAGGCCAAGCCACAGCGAGAGGCCATGTGGAGGGGCTGCAGCATGTGGCCAGAGCGGGGGACCCAGCAGACAACCAAGCAGTCAACCGCTAAGGTGAACGAACCTCCCCAAGATCCCAGTCCCCGCTCTGGAGCCGCCCCCGCTCCGGAGCCACTGCAGCCGAGGCCTCAGAAGCCAAGACAAGTGCCCTGCCCCGCCCCGCCCAACCCCTGCAAATTCGTGAGCAAAAAAACAGGTCATGTTGTTTTAAGCTACTAAGTTTGTGATGGTCTGTGACGCACAGTTGATACAAACAATACAAATTCTATCCGAGAGGGATCTATCCAAAGGCCTGTACAAATCCTCAGATCACAAGTACTCTGCCCTCCTCAAGCCTCCTTCCTTTCTCCTCACATCTGTCCCCACCACAAATACCATCCACGGACACAGAGATGATGAGTTCCTGAGTTACCACCTCAGTGAAGACTAATGGAGAACAATGTGCCATCTGAAGTCTGGGGAATTTAAATTCATCTTAAGTTACTACAAATCATGATCTCCTGAGGCATTTAGAAATATTTGGATTACCAGAGGTCCAACACACAGAACTTTGCAGTGTCACACACACACAAAAAAAATACTTTTATTTGAACCTCATGACCACTCAATATAGAAACCCTGCAGTTAATTAACCATGAGAAGAAATGTTTAATGTGAACATCACCTCTCTACTCCTTTTCTCTTCCAAGCCTTCAATGTCGCTGGGTCGGTAGTTCTGGGCACTGAAGTAAGTGATCTGGAATCTGGAGGATGGCAACTGCTACTCAAAACCAGAATAAATCTCTCTGATGAGTCAGCTTTTTCCCCCCTTGCCTACGATCTGCCAATGTCTCAAGTCTGCCCTGTAATGAGCACTGGGCTAGTGCATCACCGTGAAGTCGAGCCCGCAGAGCACGACTGTTACCGTTTGCACCAGGTGGAACACGGAGCTGCACATCAAGGCCTAGACCCCAGGAGGGCAGGGTAAGGAAGTGTTGCTTTTCAATTAACTTAACTTTCAGAGCTCATTTATTTCCAGTGCTGGGTATGAAGGAATCCACTTTAATTCGGTGATTTTGAAAAGGAGACCCACGGAAGTTTGGGGAGCTCAAGGTATCTGCAAAGTCCAGAAATCTAATGAGATACTTTGGAAAGGGAGGCCAAGCTTATCAGTCATTTCTCATTGAAATTAGTTGAGTCTAGCTACTTGTTTCGTTCCTATTTCTTTCTTTTTTTTTTTTAAGATTTTATTTATTTATTTGACAGAGAGAGATCACAAGTAGGCAGAGAAGT
Source organism: Martes martes (assembly GCF_963455335.1). Lineage (NCBI taxonomy): Eukaryota > Metazoa > Chordata > Mammalia > Carnivora > Mustelidae > Martes > Martes martes. Next base: position 67,170,628 of record NC_137903.1, read on the forward strand.
AGGCAGAGAAAGAGAGGGCGAAGCAGGCTACCCGCCGAGCAGAGAGCCTGACGTGGGGCTCGATCCCAGGACCCTGAGATCATGACCCGAGCCGAAGGCAGAGGCTTAACCCACTGAGCCACCCTGTCTTTATGACTCTTCCCAATTGATTTTCCATTTTTCTGACACTTGATTTTTAATAATGTCACCAGCTAGACTCCAAGACCTGACCTTTACTGCCCACCTGCTTGTACTCACCCACCTGTGTTTCACATTGTTCCTTAAGCACTTCTTTCCAGCTCACCTCTCAATTCAGGCAAATGGAAACTGAAGCTGCCCCTCCAGCGACAGTGACTGCCCTGACAAGGCGTCCAGCGCGTCCAGACTACCAGACCAGTTGGAGTATAACCTCTGACTTCCACTGTGCAGAGGGCCACGGGGTGACTTCTAGAGTGACCGACAACTACCTTTACCTCAGTACAATACAAAAATCTCCATCCAAGGAGGAGCACAAGCCTCACTCACATGACTCCAAGGTGTGATAGGCCTGCTCTTTAAAGCACATGTGTGACTTCACGCCCACCTCTACATCCCATGACAAGGTTCCCCCACCTAGATAGTCCTCCTAACCCTAAATGAAAGGAGCCCATCCACCCTCGCTCCGGAGTCCCAGCTTGGGAAGCCATTCTCTTGATGTTTGTTGCAAATAAATTAACTTTGTGCAACAGCTCTGCCTGATGTGGTTTCTCGCTGCGACTCATCAACATGGGCCTCCTGTTACTTCAGTATCAGTAAGAGAGTCTGCCACAAGGCACCTGCTGTTCACGCGGAGCGCCCCTCCGGTACAGCTGTTGCACAGTGGCCTCATGAAAAGGATACCCGTGCTCCTCCACGTACACACATGTGCCTCTCACACACAGTACATGGGTTTTATTGAGAAAGAATTCACATGCTGTGAAAGTCACTATTCCAAAATGTACCATTCAGCGGTTATTTTTGGTATATTCACAAGGTTGTGCAACCATCACGACTATCTAATTCCAGAACGTTTTCATCCCCCGAAAAAGAAACTCCATACCGGTTGGCAATTCCCACGTCCCCTCTACCCTCAGGCCCTGGCAACCGTTCTTCTGCTGTGTCTGTGGATTTACCAGTCCCAGACATTTCATAGACATGGACTCATACAATATGTGGCCTTTTGTGTCCGGCTTCTTTCACATCACGTCCTACGGTTCCTCCAGGCCGCGGCATGTGTCAGTGCTTCTCACATGTCTGAATAACGTTCCGTCACATGGATACGCCACTTCTTGCTTATCCATTCATCACTCCGGCCACTGGGGAGCAGAAGAGCGTCAGCGAACTGAAACCTGACCAGGCTTATTCCCCAGCCCTGTCTTTGTTGTGAGAGTTCAGCTGAGGACATCTGCTCTCCCCAAACTCTCTTAGCATGATCACATCTTCATGTAATACGTAAGTGCCCTTTCTTGCTCTGATTCCCCATTATCAAAATGCTGATTTCCCGTTATTAAAATGCCCTGCTTACCTACTTCATGTAGGGCTACTCTGCTTTCAGCACCTCTCTGGCTGATTCCCTTAGGTCTTTCTTGCTTTCCTGTTTCTTAGAGAAGGCAAGAAAGACCAGTAAGCCCCTCCTCGTGCGTTCTCGCCTCCTACCAAAGGAGCAGGAAGCAGCAAGGGTGCTGTCCTGTGCCTTTGTGACACAGGCCTCTTTCCTGTCCACTTGGTTGTACACACCAGTGTGGCCTTTGCTGCTGAGAATGTCCCTGGAGTCTATCTTCCCCAGACAGTGAGAAAGAGAAGTATATAAAAGGATCAAAAGTGAAGGCAAAATAATTTTTAAGAACTTTGGTGCCAAAAGAAAAGGCAAAGCTTGGAGGAGGAGCTCTGAAATGTCTGGGCTCTGTTCGTACACTTGTTTTTTAAAATGTCTGCTGACCATGGGACAGTTACTTATGCCATCCCTTTGTCCCAGGGACACTCAGTTGCCCCAGGTAGATGCCGCGTCCTCGATTTACAGCACAGACTCGGGTGAGCGTGTGCAGGGAGCAGGGGGAGTAACTCAGGAGACGAGGTCCCCCATGGTCACGCAGAAAGACTCGTGGGAGGGGCGAGGCACAGGGACTTTTATTTTTAAGGAAATGGGGCAAATAATGTTTAACTTATCCTGAACTAGACATGCAGCTTTGAAAGATAACTGAGAAAATAGCAGAGAATCACTCGTCATTATTTCTCGGATGAAATGTGTGACATTGACAGAACTGCCATCTACACCTTAACAGGAAATGCCCACACTGACCCTCTAGTCATTCCTATCAAGTCCTTCACAGATGCTACTGCAAGCCCCGCCCCAACATTACCACCTAATGAATAATCATGAGAGCACTGGTTTATAGACAGAAGACTTCAAGAGCTTCCAATCTAAGTGTTCATTTCAGCTCCTTATTCCTTTATTAAATTAACTTCAAAATTACAGAAGTAATATATGCTCATGGGGCACTAATCATGCAGATGATCTCATCTTCCTGTGAGGGATGGAGGGTCCATGTGGCAGACCCATTGGAACCCATCAGAGAATTTCTGACTAACTCCTTAAGGCTACTTTATTGGGGAAACTGCAGCTAGATTAGGCAAAGGCCTGGTTTGGCTCAGCCAAAGTTACACCATTTGGGGCCTGTGGTTTTCTAACAATTCATTTATCAATACTTGTTGAGCTCCTGTGCTAGGCATTTTTCTAGGCACCTAGGATCAATCCATGAACAAAGCAGAGATTCTTTTCCTTGTGGAACCTACAGTAGGAGAAAGAAGCCATTCAAATATAATTTTTTTAAGAAGGTGGAATGTAGTCTCTCAGGCAAATATGAGAGTCACAGGTTGATCACCTTCTCAGTGATGCTGTCTTCGGAGCTCCATCTAAAGTAACTCCCTTTCCTCTCCTGTCTTCTCCCTACCTTGTTGCTCACTAAAACATTAGCAGTATGCTACCGTGGTTAAGAATACGGAATCTGTACACAAACTACTTTATGACATTACCAGCTGTGTGACTTGGTTGATGTAACTGTTAGTGGCGGGTTCCTTCCTGGCTTCTGTGCAGACCTTGGTTGTTGAGTTCAGCCAAGAAAGAATTCAGAGCCAAACTCGCAAGTAAGCAAGAGTTTATTATAAAAGTGAAAGTACATTCTCAAGATGGCAATCATACTGAAGAGTCTTAGTGTCTTTTCTTTTTATCCTTGCATGGCTTATGGGTCATAGCTAGGACGGTCTCCAATCAAGGGTATTTCCAGTCATCTGAGGGACTCCTCCTAGCTGTTGAGAAGGGGAGTTTGGGCCCTATATGGCCCTTGTCAGAACTGTCATGGCTGCCATCTTCCCTCAGAGGGGAGAAAACTGCAATGTAAATGTATTAGAATTAAGCTATAGGTTATTGTAGGGCTGCAGGTTAGAGGGAGGAATGCATGCATATCCTCCAGGGGTCTTCTCCAGTTCTTTGTGCCCTGGTGGTGGTCAGCAGTTTCTTGCATTTTTGTCTTTTTAATGGTTGGGAAGTCCCGGGGCACCTGGATGACTCAGTCCATTAAATGTCTGCCTTCAGCTGAGGTCATGATCCCAAGGTCCTGGGATCAAGCCCTGTATTAGGTTCCCTACTCAGCAGGGAGTCTGCTTCACCCTCTCCCTTTCCCTGCTTGTGTTCCTGCTCTCTCTCATATACATAAATAAATAATTTCTTAAAAATGGTTGGACTGTCCCATCTCCCGATCGCATCTAGCTAAGAGCCTTCTCTATCATAACCTCTCTGTACATCGGTTTCCTCATGTGTGATATGCTGTTGCTGTCTGGCTTAAATGAATCAAATTCCAAGATATGCTCTTTTACATATTTGACTATTCTACACTGATTATTTTTAAGAAACTGCAAACCCAGGAGAAGTTCTGAAAACTGAGAAGTTACCCTTTTGTAAGAGAGATTTACATGTAGAAGGGAAATGTCCATTCATAAAAGGGGGATGGCCCTAAATCTCTAGAAACTTATCAACGGAGAAGGAATGGATTTAAACCTTATCCTTGTTTACTGGACTTCTGGTAAACTTCCAAAAATGCCCCCCCGACCCCACCCCTTCTGTCTTTAACTGGAGATAGTATTTAAGGTGATGGTTTTGGTCATTTGGGGAGTTACTTGGTTTTCCTGGGTCCTTCCCATGTGTACAGGATGTTCACGTGTTATTAGACTTGATTTGATTTTCTCACGTCAGTTTGTTAGCACAGCCAGAAGGTCCTTGAAAGCAGCGTGGAATTGCTCCTCTTCAACATCTTGTTTTATTTTTTAATAGAACTTAAATTGTACAAACCGACTTTTGTTCATTTGTATTCTTAGTGTCTGTTTCTCCACTTACCCGTCAAGCCCTAAAATGTGAGGCCTGTGAGAGCGGGGCATCCACCCTGCTTTGTCTGCGGATGTTTCCAGGCCGTAGAGCCGCGCCGGCACAGTCGGGACGGGACGAAGCGTGCGCGGTGCTGAGTCGGGAGACTGAGCAGGCGTCGGGAAGGCCTTAGGGGAACCAGGGACGCGCAGAGTCCCTGGGCTTCTGCCCCGCTTCCGGCAACAGCGGCTTGAGCCGAGCAGGGGCTGCCGGTGGGGCGGGGCGCGTTGTAAATCCGAGAACGTCCCAGCGTTAAGCTACTCACTCGTCTTCGCTTAGAAAGAGACAAAGTCGTATTCGGGCCCCTGGAGCCCAGTTACCTGCAGTGACCGTCTTCCTCCTCCTCCTCTTCTCAGTGGTCAGCCCCGGACCCGACGCGGAAAAGGCGCACATTCAATACCCGCGGAATAAGCCTAAGTGGGTGACATGTGCGACACGTGTGACATCTGCGGATGTGCAACACTGCAGAGCGCTCGGAGCTCACCGAGCCGGCGACGTTCCTCACGACGAGGACATCGGTCCCTCAGCGCGGCCGGCGCGACGCTCGGCCCGGGGAGCGGCCCCCCCCCACCCCCAGTCCTCAGGAAGGCGCCCCGCGGGGCCGGCGGCGCGCGGCTCCCCCATCCCCCCGCCGCCCCCGCCGCCCCCGCCGCCCCCGAAGGCCGCGCACCGAGGCGCGCCCACAGCGGCGCTGACAGGCTGGATTTCCGCCGCCGCCGCACGTTCCGTCCGCGATCACGACGGTCAGAAATGGTTTTCCCGGGCAGACAGCCGCCCCAGCGCCTCAGCGCCTCAGCGCCCCGCAGAGACGGGCTCGGAAGAACCCGAGACACGCGAGCTCTCGAGTCCGTCAGAGACGCTCTCCGCGTCCGAAGATGCGGGTCCGGAAATCCGAGCTGGCCTCGGGCCTCGGCGGCGCCGCTGCAGGCTGCGCCCCGGGGTGCGGCGCTTGGGGTGGCGGCCGCGCCCGGCCTGTCCCCTCGTCCCGTGGGGCCGCGCTCGAGCGACGGCGGGGCAGTGACGCGCGGTCGGGCCACACCGCGAACAAAGTACCAGACTGGGAGACGGCGCGAAGGCGTCCCCCAGCGCCCCGCACGGAGCGTCGGAACGCCGGCCTCGCGCAGCCGCCGCGTCCCCGCGCGCCGGGGCCCCCTCGCCTCACCTCCTCCTGCTGCGCTGTCTGCGGCCGCTAAAGACCGAGGCCCCGGTCGCGGCTCGAACCCGCCTCGGTCGCGCAGCCCCACCCGGAGCCGAGCTCGCCCCGCCGAGGGCTGCCCGCCCGCCCCCAACAGGCACCGGCTCCCGGCGCTTCGGGACAGGAGCGACCCCCGCCGCCGTCGCTCACCCACACGCGGGACCCGGGCCTCCCACCGAACCCCTTTCCGACCGCCGGGGACGGCCTGAAGGCCTGGGACGCCGGAAGCCCTCGGCTCCGCGGCCCGCAGCGGGGCTGTGGGGCGTCCACGCAGCCGCGCCGCGAGCGGGGGCTCCGCTGACCCCGAGGGCACTCGTCTCCACACCGTCAGCACGTTCGCTTCACTCTCACAACGTCCTGTGAGAACAAACCACGACGAGCACTAACAGCACGAACAACACGATCCGCCCCCCGCGCTCCTCGCTGGATCGCGCGCAGCGTCGAGGGACCCGCCCCGCCCCCGGCAACTGCGGCCCACGCGGCGCAACTAGCCGCGGCCGCGGGCTGCAGAGAGATCCCTCTCCGACAGGCCGCGGTGGCTTTCCGTCCTCCCTTCTGCGCCCGCCCCCTTCCTCCCTGTTAGAGGCGACGGCGGCCATTTTAGGTTCGGGCGGATGTAAAGTTAAATCTCGCGACTTAAGGCCTAAAAACTAGTCAAGACCAGCTTGCGAATTCAACTTAAACGCCAGGAGAGGGAACGGCTTCACAGGCTGACCAGGCCGCTGGGAGTGGGGACTGAAGACGCGACAGGAAACACCCTTCCCGACCCCCCTCCCCCCCGCCCCCGCGCCCACAGTCAAGATGGAACCCGCCCGAGAGTCAGCTGTGCGGCCGCTCTAGCTCGGTTCCGGGTTCGTTCTCCTCAGTGTTGGCGTCGGAGGCCTGTAGGCTGGCGTTCTGGCCGGCTTCCGGACCCGTCTCTATGGTGTCGGAGAGAGCGTCCCCCCGCGAAGACTGCGCGTGTGGTGGCCCCGACCGCGCAGGGTAGGCGAGGGCGCTTGGTGTCAGCAGGGGGCGAAGAGGGTCCCCGAGCCAAGACCCTCGGCCGCCCTCCCGCAGGTAACGGGGAGCCCCGCGCCGCGTCCCCCGGCAGTGCGGGCCCGGGCCGCGGAGGAGCGGCCGCGAGCGGAGGCGGGGGGCGCGCGCCCCACTCGCGGGTCGGCGCTCGGCGCGGCGCGGCTGCCGGTTGAGCTGTGGCCTCCGCCCCGCCTCCCCCTGCCTGTGCGGGGCGCCCTGCGGATCGGGGCTTCGCGGGCGGCGGAGCCGGGCCTGGCGGGCAGGTGTGCGAGGGGGGCGCCGCCCCGGCCGCCCCCGGCGGAAGCGGAGGGACCCCGCTGGCCCCGGGTCGCCGTCCGCGCCGTGGGTCGGGCGAGAGTGCGGGGCGCTGGGAGCCGGCCCGGCCTAGCAGCGGGGCTGGGAGCGGGGGCCGCCCGCGTTCTTGGGGGGGAAGCGCCGGCCGCGGAGGCCCCCGGAGGCCCGGCTGGCTCCGTGCGTGCGTCGCGCTTTTCCGTAGGGTGAGGGGGAAGCGCGTCCCGGAGGAGCGTGTTGGGCAGCCGGGTGCGCACCGACGCGGGCCCCGAATCCCGGGGTCACCGGCTCGCGTCGTTCCTGGGACCCGCGTGCGTGTCCGCGGTCGTCTGAGACCCGCTGCGGCCGCGCTGCGCTCTCCCGGCCCCGGAGGGCTCGGTACGGGGGACGCGCCTGCAGCCGACCGCAGGGCCGGGGCAGCGGCGTCACCGGACCGCCGTGTCCGCTCCCTGCGGCTCAGTGCCGGCCGCCGTCTCCGGAGCCGCGGAGCAGAGCGTAGAGCCGGGTCGTCGCGGTTAAAGTTTGAGGAAGGGAGAGAGAGTTCCGCGGACGGCACGGGTTTCCTGGTGGAGCGTGAGAGTTGCCGGGTGACCTAGACCAGCGCTTGCGTCCTCCACAGGTGGCCCGGAAAAGCGACGTGCTGCCCCGGGAGGGCGGGGGGAGCGGGGGCAGGTGAGGCAAGACCTCGGTGCCCGTTCAAGTCAGAAACGGCCTCCCCAGCGTTGCGGTACAGAAGGCGGGTGGTAAATCCTGCAAAAAAGCCTTGCTGGGTCAGGATTTGAGACGCCCTTTTCTATCTTTTTGTGACTTTTTTACTTCAAAGCAGTCGACAGCACATCTTTTTCTTGCCTCCTAATAAAGTTTGCCCTGGACGTAGGCTGTACCCCCTACTCCTCTGAGAGCATTGCCCTCCTGGCATGGGTAGACGTCTGGCAAGGTTAATGGTGCTTTCTCTCGAGAAAGGGAGTCGTTTCTTTTCTTTTTTTTCCCGAAGTTGTATTTCTTAGTGTCTTAAGCCCAAAATACACACTGCTAAGAAAATTACCAGTTTGAACCTCATAGAGATTTCGTAACTCTACATGTTGAAAAGCCCAGTGTTCCCACAGGGATGTATTTTGCTATTTAGAAATGACTAAGTTGGGCGCCTGGGTGGCTCTGTCGGTTAAGCGTCTGCCTTCAACTCAGGTCATGATCCCAGGACCCTGGGATGAGACCTGCCTCCAGCCCATATTGAGCCCATATTGGGCTCCCTGCTCAGCAGGGGTGCCTGCTTCTCCCTCTCCCTTTGCCACTCCCCCTGCTTGTGTGTGCTCTCTCTCTGTCCAAAAAAAAAAAAAACTTTTAAGAAAAATGACTAAATGCCCATTGCTGTACCTCTGCTGACTTCTATTGATTCAGCCGGAGCACTGCTCCTCAATCCCAGTGACCATCTTATCTCCTTTGAGGACTGATATTAAAACTAAACAAACACGTGATATTCTGCCAAGAGGATTTTTATTTTCTTGATTTTGGAGAGCTGTATTTTGTGGCAGACAGAAGGAAGTTAGACTAGCCTCAGATACACGCTTTTCAGAGTAACCCTTCTCTGACTAATTCCTCCAGTCTGACTGGTTTTTCAGACACAGGAGTTATCATTCTCTGCTGACGAAATGGCAACTGGTTTCAAAGAACGTGGACCCATTCAAGCTACCTCAGGTGGACCTCTGGCCGCCCCTGGTAGTAGGAGTGTCAACGAGGCAGGGAGGAAATGGATTCACAGCTGGGCTTCCCAAGGCCTCAAGACGGAGGGTAGCCGTGTGCCCTTCCAGACCTGGCTGAGCTGCTCCCGGCCTTGGCTTTTCCTTCTGCTGCCAGCTGCCTTCCTCTGTGCTTGCCAAGTTTCTGCTTCTTCATGGTTTTGGCTCACCATAGCCCTGACTCTACCTCATGGCATCCTTTTACCTTCAGCTCATGGAACTGTCTCGTCATTCAGATTCCTGAGACAGGCAAGGATCTGGCCATTTTAGCTCTTCACCCAGGCCCTGGGTGCTGGGGATGGCCAACGTGTGAATTGACTGGCCTTTGGCCCAGGGAAGGGCCTGACCCGTTAACCACGCTCTAGAGAAGAGGAGCGAGACCCAAGTGCCGCGCGTGACCCTCGTGGTTCAGCGGGGGATTGTCCCAGCTGGGGTGGGCACCCACCATCTCCAGAACGGGGAACTTGACAGTAGTCGCTTTTCCCCGTGAGCCTCCATTAACAACTAATTTTCTTGGTAGTCCTCGTGGAGACTGGGACATAGAGTTGAGACACTTGGCATTTTTAATACCGTTTCCCCCCGCTTACTGTTCTTAAGATAAATTGTAGAGGAGGTAGCAGCTCAGTGGATTTGTTACAAAGACGACTTAGTTCTTATCCTCAGAAATATTCTTGGACTTTGAGTCATTTCAATTTCAGATCACTTTAGCCCTCGTCGTGCTGTGTTCCTGCTGTCCTACGTCAGTGGGTCTGTGGGCCTTGGCGCGCTCTGGTAGGCGTGTGTCTTGAGCAGCATCTCATGCTTTGGTAACACGCCGTTGTGTGGAACTTCACTGAAGTGGAAAAAAAATGTCAGTAATGGGTCCGTGTGTGATTGCTGGTATATATTTATTTAAAGGATGGGATTTTTTAAACTGAAATTTTTAAAGACCTTCGTCGCACGTTTGACCCTGTTATTTCGAACCAGCAACTTCTTGCTCCGTCGCCAGAGTTAGCTAAGAGCCCTGGTCATGTTTAATTCTTTACACTGTGGTAAAGCCGGAACTGCATACTGACATGCATTTTTCAAACATGTAGTTTGGCCTCTACGGACTTAAAAACATTTGAACCAATGTTGGAAAGTATGGAAATTTTCACATAAATCTTCAGGCTCTTGGATCCTTATGGTAGATGGCCTGGTCTGGGTGCAACTTGGGGGTGGCTGCTCCCCTCAGAGCCAAGCCTCCAGGTAGGCCGCAGGCCTGCTCGAACTGTGGGAATTTGTATCCCCGCTGCAGAGAAAGATGGGGGAGATGCAGGCACGTGTCTGTCTGTCTGGGAATTACCCATGATCTGACCCCTCCCCCAAACCTCTGTTAGGACTTGAGCATGTTTTTTTTTTTGTTTTTGTTTGTTTGGGGTTTTTTGAGCATGTTTTTTCAAGTCTTCCCGTGAATGTATCTGTATGCGTGTATGTAGATGCACGCATAGATGGAGGCATAGATATATGATATATATTTCTATTGGAAACAATGTTATTGAGGTCAGATTGACACATAATCAACCGAACATACTTTAAAGCATACAATTTTCCAAGTTTTGGTATTCACACATTCACATATTCACACATTCACCATAATCAGGATAATAACTCTGTCGATTCCCGTCAATGTTTCCTTATCCCCCTCCGTAATCCTCTCCTCTCCCCCAACCCCTTTATCTGGGTCTCCACCCCAGGCAGCTGCTGATCTGTTTTCTGTCGCTATAGGGTAGTTTGCATTTTCTGGAATTTCACGTATGTGTGCATTTTTTAGCATTTGGGATGACAGAGTTTTGCACTTTCCCCTTTGGACTTGGCTGGAGCATGAGGAGAGGTGCAGGTGCGCTCTTTGTTGTGGTCATTGCCCTTTGTGTTCCGTGAGTTGTCTCTTTCCTTTCCCCTTGTTCTGCTGGTGTTCGCACTGCTTTGCTGGGCCTGTCTGAGCTCTCCACTTGTTAACATGTTTTTCTTCATTGTTAGAAATACTCCAGGTTGGGGCGCCTGGGTGGCTCCGTCATTATGCATCTGCCTTCGGCTCAGGTCGTGATCGCAGTGTCCTGGGATCGAGCCCTCCATTGGGTTCCCTGCTTGGTGGGAAGCCTGCTTCTCCCTCTCCCACTCCCCCGGCTTGTGTTCCCTCTCTCACTGTGTCTCTCTGTCAAAAATATAGGTAAAATATTAAAAAAAAAATACTCTAGGTTATAATGTTCTTTTTATAATTTTAAGCTGTTGTCTTCTACATTATTATACAGAAGTTTTCTCACTGATGAATTATCAGATTTTTGCTGCCCTTTCCTGTGAGGCCCGTATGTGCACGGGTTAGGGAGCACGGATGATCTTGTCCTGGTTTTGATCGGCCCTGAGCCGGGGCAGGGTCTCCGTGGGAGGGAAGGGGGTGTTGGGGACGGGCAGGAACTGCTTGTGACTGCTTAAGTGCATTTTCTCTGGAGCCGTGGGTGGGTACTTGCAGGCTTGGCTGGTAACTGGCTGAGCTTTTGCCATTTTTGCTGTCACAAGGCCTCTTGGTGAGGATGGGAGGAACGAGCCGGTGGAGGGGCTGGAGCAGGGTGGCTGGGATCTCCAGCACACGTGGCAGACAGACTCACAGACAGACTCACGCTGGGTGGTGGTTTCTGTTTCAGCCCCTCTTGGCCTTGAGGAGGAGGCGCCGCACTGCCCCACTGCGGAAGGGATGGGATCGGAGACCAGCGCTTTGAAGAGCTACAAGCTGAAGGAGCCGCCTTTCACCTTGCCCTCTGGACTTGCCGTTTACCCCGCTGTCCTGCAGGATGGCAGATGCGCTTCCGTCTTCGTGTATAAGAGGGAGAACGAAGACAAAGTTAACAAAGCTGCCAAGGTACCGTGATAGTGAGGCTTCTTAGTGCTTTCTCCCGTCTCGTTTTCTGTTTAAAAATGTGAAGTCGAAATTACCGAAGGTCCAAGGAGGCAGATGGTAAGGAACAGTGTTCTTATTCCGCTGTCCGTCCTTCGTGGGCGAATCTCCCAATTTGCATGACACGGTTAGATGCCAGGTATAGCCAGAAAGCTCCATGACACTCAGTGTGATAACTTTTATCATCGTATTTTTTTAGTGAGAAAGTTCGGAAGGTAATTTTACATGGCCAGTAGAAGGTAAAGGAAGTTAATCTACCTTAGCAGAAATCTCTTAAGTATTGACATTTTGGTAAGTATATTTTTTAATTTGTAAAATTTATTTATTTTTACTTATTTATTTGAGTTTTTAACTTTCTAATGTTTGTAAATTTGAGCGTGGTTTGACACACAATGTCACATTAGTTTCAGGTGTGCAACATAGTGATTTGACTTCCATGTACGGTAGGCCATGCGCACCATGAGTGTATTGACGACGGACCTAGAAATAGAATATTTTAGAAAGTGTGACTGTGGTTTTTTCTTTTCCCGAGGCATTGTGAGGTCCGAGAAAGATTGTTGAGCTGGAGTGTTAGGCTGGACACCCCAGAAAGAACGTTGGGCCTGGACTGTAGTTCTTGGGAGGGGCCTCATTCAGATCCTTCACTTCTAGAGGCTTCAGTTCCCTCTTCGGGAGGAGGGCCTCCCCACTCCCACCTTGCAGCCACTGCTCCTGGAAGGGCACCTGCAGGAGACCCCGACCTCTCATCAGAAAACATGATAGTACCTCGGACTGTGATGCAGTAGAACAATCCTAGCTGTTGTTTTGAACTAGAGAATACAAACATTTTAGTTGGCATTTCCTTGGATATGGAGTCATTCAGATTATCTTCCGGAAGGTTCGGCAGGGGAAGCAGAGTTGTGGCTGTTCAGTGTTAATGGCAGGCACATTGCTTTTCAGGTGGACTTAGAGCTTTGTTCTGTTCGAGTTGTGATCTGTAGTCCCGTGAGTCCCTCGTGCTAGCAATACATAGGAGACATGGGTATCTCCACCATAGAGGTGGTTTTTGAAATGGCTGTTACCTTTGTTAGCGATTATAAAGGGTTTTAGTATATCTATTAGTGATATAATTTCGGCATGTTATTTGTCACATCAGTTCATTATTTGATGTTATGTCTTTAATGAGGCAGGAAGTTAACTCTTAAAAAGTTAAAAGATGGTGCCTAAGGATCACATTCCCCTTGGGATGCATTTTCTATTAGTTGTGGTAAAAAGCATAGCTGGCTGTTGCGTTGCTAAGTAATTGCACTTTTTGGTAAGACAATTTTTTTGTCTTTCTATCTCATCCAGGTACTGTTAATACTTTTTATTGTGATTTTTGCAAAAGATAAAATGCTTTGCTTCACTGTCGGATTCTTATGTGCAATTCATATCTGACATGCTTCCTGCTATTTTTATTTAATAAGATTACACATTTTTTAAGTAAAAAAAATTAGAGTGAGGGCGCCTAGGTGGCTGGCTCAGTTGTTTAAGCGACTGTCTTCGGCTCAGGTCATGATCCTGGAGTCCCGCATCAGGCTCCCTCCTCAGTAGGGTGTCTGCTTCTCCCTCTGACCCTCCTCCCTCTCTTGCTCTTTCTCTCAAATAAATAAATAAAATCTTAAAAAAAATTTATGGTGATTAGGATGATTATTACTAGTAAAATATTAGAGATTTATTATCATTCTTGGGTTTTTTTAATAGAACCCATAGGATTTTTTAACATTATGTTACTCTTTATGGTGTATGTACCAAGAAAGTTGAATAACCCAGATCAGAAATTTTGTTTTGTTTAAGTAGGCTCCAAGCCCAGCATGGAGCCCAGCCTGGGGCTTGATCTCACGACCCTGAGATCAAGACTTGAGCTGTGATCAAGAGTCAGATGTTTAACCGACTGAACTACCCAGGGGCCCCCAGATCATAAAGTTTTTGAAGGAGAAAAAGATCCACTGTCAGTGTTTAAGGACTTCTGGGCTGGTGGAATTTCAGAACTTGAGAGGGAACATTTTCCCCCTTCATACATACTCTTCTAAACCACGGCTGACTCTTTTCCAGAAGTTTTTGTCTCTTGTTCTGCACGTTATCTTGTGGCTTTGAATACCTGACACATGAATCTGGGGAATGTGAAATGGCAACAAAATGATACGGAGTTTTGATTTAGATGCAGTACTTGAAAAAATGTATCACGTTTCATCAGGTTTTAGGACCTTGATTTTCCTGGATACCTGAAACATTAATACAGTCAACTCGCCTGACTTCCTCCAGAGTTCAGGCTCCCAGTCCTCCCTCTGGTAGTTTCAGTGACCACTTCAAGAGGGTATACAGCATTTTCCTTGCAAACGTCGTTCGGTCATGAGTGTGCTCTTCCTCTAGGGTTGTAAATAAAAACAGGCTCCGTGCGCTGTGACCTCTGGAATAAGACGAAATGCAGGCATAACCTTTGGCCACAAAACAGTATTAGAGGTCTTCTCGTTTTATCTTGACTTTATTAGCTGTTACAGCATTTTTTCCCTGGCGGTTATGACTCATTTCTAATGAAGAGTAAGGAATGATAAGTCCTAAATCGGAATTTGGTTACTGTGTTTGCTTCATCTGAGCGATTTGTTAAGGCCTCACGGGAGGGACGGACTTGCAGAACACCCGACTGTCTTCATGCCACCAAGGCAGCCACGTTGGCTCCGGGAGTACGTATGTGGCTGCCGTGGCCGGGCCTTCTTCGTGATGGATTCGGGCGGCCCTGCGGAAGGGCTGGTCGGCATTTTGGAGAACGCGCATCGTGTGGTGATGAGAAGAGATGACTGCTCGCGCTGATCCCTTCGGAAATGCTCTACGGCTCTTCCTTCTGTCCACGTGCTCTTTGTGTTCCTTTCCCCGTTGGGCCTTTTCTGTGCTATTTACAACCCTTATTCCAGTAAATCAACTTCCCTACACTGTCAGCTTCGTAAAAAAATATTTCCTTCCCCATATAATCAAAATCTGGTTCTCTTCTAAGGCTGCCGAGCATTAGCCTCTCAGAAGAGCTTCAGAAGTTCCCCTCCCCCGTCCCTCGGCTGTGTTGGGCCACTGCAGGTGGCGCGGGCCCCTTCCAGCCGCGTCCATTTTCAGACGTCACGTTGTCCTCCTCTCCCGTGTGGTGGTGGCCGCCTTGTGGCTCTCTGCCCCAAGTCAGGTGTCCGCCGGAACCTCTCTGAGCTCCAGATCCACAATCCCACTTGCCTGTGGAAATCTCAGCCTGGATATTTCTTTGGTACCTCAGATGCGGGTCCAACCTGGGAGCCTTTCTGCCGCTCCTGTCCTGCTCTGTATTCCTCGTTTCTCGTTGAACCTCTAGGTGCTGGCATTTAGAAACCCCGTACTTCGTCTTAAGGTTCGTGTCTTAAGGGAAGAAGGAAGAATATTTCTCCCTGAAAATGCTTGCTCTTTAGCTCAGGCATCTTGGTTATTCTGTCGTATTTCTTCAAGGCAGTGAAACTACGGCTCACTTCCTGGCTAGAAACTTACAAGTGAATCGGAGCTGAGTAGCCGCTGTGTTGTGTGGTTCTCAGAGTGAAAAAGCAGACCAGACCGGGCCAGAATATGGTAGTGAAAAGCTCAGCCTCTAGGGCGCGAGTTACCCTGCTGTGGCTTACAACCGGTTCCCGAAAAGTAGAAAGGGTTTATAGTCAGGACTTGACTTTCACACTTAACATCTCCGTGTACGCGTGGGTGTGGATGAATGTGGACAGGTTTCCCAGCGCTGCTCTTTTTTAACGATCAGGGTCCTTACTCAGAATCCTCTTCCAAAGGCCAGCGGTAGAGCAGTGCATGGGGATAACAGGGATTCGTAACTCTAGGACAGAGACTTTTTTTTTTTTAAGATTTTATTTATTTGAGAGAGAGTGTGAGAGAGAGACAGAGCACGAGAGCAGGGTGAGGGGCAGATGGAGAAGCAGGCTCTGTGCTGAGCAGGGAGCCCGATGCGGGGCTCCATCCCAGGACCCTGAGGTCATGACCTGAGCCGAAGGCAGACGCTTAACGACTGAGCCACCCGCATGCCCCTACGAGAGCTACTTTTCAGGTGCTCCTTCCGCACAGTCCCCTTTCTCCACCAGAACAAGAGTCATTTATCTCTTCTGGTGATGAGAAAATCTCATCACACTTCACGGGTGCATCTTGTCACTCCCTCTGTTCTTTGGGGCAACAGAAGCTTGAATCAAGAAACGTTTCTGTTTGATTAATTGCTTACTTCCCTGTGAATCTGGATGTATAATTTATGCAAAATATTGTGTGTGCTGAAGAGGAGTGACAGGTGAGGTTATGGCTGCTTAGTTAAGTGCCCTGTTTGGAATCATGCAATGACTTATTCCTTCCTTTCTTCTTCAGTAGACAAATGAGTCACTGTGGACCAAGAATTCTACTGCGAATGTAGGGTTAAAAAAAAGGCAGAATGAAATTTATTATTTCATTTATTAACGGGGTGAAATTTACTGACTCTGTATTTCCATGCCAGTACTCATCCAAGAAGTATTTCTCCGGATTCACTGGTCTGCCCTGAGTATTAGAGGAGTAAAAGAAGGCACAGAAAACCCAAGGAAAATACTTAGAGTCCTAACAAATAAAAGCTGAATGAATATTTTTATTTTCCTGAACGGGCAAAAGTGAAAAGTTAAAAAGTATTTAATTTTTGTTTTGCAAATTAGTTGAAATGATTCTTAAAACGCAAAAAGAAGAGGGAGTCTGTATAATTTTACTCAGAAACCATAGCTTAAAAGACACTTGCAAGAAGTTCTCTCCACTTAACCATAGTCATTCAGCCAGCTCTCTAGCACAGCTCACAGCTCCTCTGGGTCTTCGCTGTGTTTATGTGCATACGTAGGGATTATTTTAAAGGCATATGGACAAATTAATAGTTCACAATTGCGCAAGAATTTTCTTAAGTATTTTTTATTAGAGTAACCCAGGGGAGGCTAACAGCTTTCTTCTACAAGCAAAAAATCCTGTTGGAGCTATTTCTAGAGTTGTCAAAGTTTGAGATTATCTTAAGAAAAGAAAAGAAACTAGACCATCCTTTTCCTCAGAAGATTTCTCCCACGGTTTTTCCCTAATAGACTAGTTCAAAGCAACTGACAGAAAACTTGGACCAGTGCTGTGTTACGGGCTCCTATATGATCTCCTATTCTTCCAAGAAGGTATTTTAGAATGTTCTGTTACGGAGTGCTTATTTGTGAAAATGAAACCCGATGTTGAGGTTTTTCTCCCAGTGGAATCTCGCGTCAGTCTCCTGGTTCGCTGGTTCGCTGATTGGTTTGCGAGGCTTCCTCAGTGTCTAGTGCCTTGTGCAGGGCAGACCCCAGAGACGGAAGGCCACATAATTTCTTTTAGAAAAGCCGGGTGATTTGCAAGGGAAACCATCATTCCGGCATTTTAAATTTTGTTGTAAACAATGATACAGTTATTACTAGCTGGGTTGGGCATCGTGGACGACCGGTCTGAGTTACTCAGGTCAGATTTTCCACAACATGCAGCACGAGGGGAGCTTGGGAAGTCTGCATCTGATAGGGCTTTAAAAACCCTGCAGATCCGCCTCTCACAGTCAGACACAGCATGGTCACGCACTTGTCTTCCATCTCTTTGTGCTCTGTGTCTGCTCCGAGAATGGTGTGTGCGCGGAAATTCGTGCACGGCAGGAGTTCGAAAGCAGGACATCCATAACCTCGGGGCTGTGCGCCGTGATTCATTGCGGTTCGGGGGTGAAAGTCAAGAGTGTTTTAATTTATTTTTAATCTTTTATTTTGGTATATTCTATCTTGTGGGGATTTTATGGTATTTGTATTTTATTTATATATGTAAATCAAAAATGTGTATTGTAGGTACATAAATGAGCTTCTCATCTAACATTGCTACTGGTGTGAAGTATGTGAGCGAAAATGTTTAATACTAACTTTTCTAGATTAATGGCAACAATTTTAAAGATGGTGAAATATTCTTTTTTTTTTTTAAAGATTTTATTTATTTATTTGACAGACAGAGATCACAAGTAGTCAGAGAGGCAGGCAGAGAGAGGAAGGGAAGCAGGCTCCCCGCTGAGCAGAGAGCCCGATGTGGGGCTCGATCCCAGGACCCTGAGATCATGACCTGAGCTGAAGGCAGAGGTTTTAACCCACTGAGCCACCCAGGTGCCCCAAAGATGGTGAAATATTCTTAAGGGGTTTAAGTGCTTGATAAATAGTGAGGTAAAAAGTAAGAAAACAAGGGCACTTGGGTGGCTCAGTTGGTTAAGCGACTGCCCTTGGCTCAGGTCATGATCCTGGAGTCCCAGGATCGAGTCCCGCATCAGGCTCCCTTCTCAGCGGGGCGTCTGCTTCTCCCTCTGACCCTGCCCCTTCTCATGCTCTCTCTCTCATTCTCTCTCTCAAATAAATAAATAAATAAAATCTTAAAAAAAAAAAAAAGAAGAAGAAGAAGAAAGCAAGATCAACAAAAGTTGGCTAAGGTGCTTATCCATTTAAAATGATTCTGTGGCCCAGTGTGGAGTGTTTCTCGGACTCGTTCTCCTGGACTTGGGAAGAGCGTGTGTATGGCAGTTACTGGGTCTAGTGTTTTCCAGCTGTTAGTTTGATGAGGTTTCTTATGCTTTCATTTATTTTTTTGTTTGTTTACTTTTACCAGTTCAATTGATTGCTGAGAGAGGAGTTTTAAAATCTCTAGCCATGATCCTGGAATCATGGAATTGCTTCTCCCTTTTATTTTTGCTCCGTGTGTATTTTGAGGCTCTCCTGTTAGGGGCTTACACATTCATAATTGTGATGTCTTTTTAATGAATTGTCCTTTTATTCTTCAAGAAATGTCCCATTTGATGTCTTGCAATATACTGTCTTGACGTATATTTTCTCTGATGAGAGTACATCCACTCTAGCCTTCTTACGCTTAATGTCTTCGCGATATATCCTTTTCTGTCCATTCAGTTTCTGTCCACGTACCTATCTCCGTCTTTATTTTTAAAGTAAGTCTCATAGGCACCATATTGTTGGGTCTTCTCTTATATCTACTCTAAATTGGAGTGTTTAGATCATTAACATTTCATGTAATTATTAATGTTGAATTTTATTATTTGTTATTTGTTTATTATTTGTTATTTGTTTTCTATTTGCCCCCTTTTGGATTTTGTTCTTCTGTTCCCTTTCTCTTTTTTTTTTTGGTTTATTTAAATAGCCCTTAGTATTTCATTTTATCTTGATTTTTCAGCTACGTTTCTTTATATTTTTTTTAATGATTGCACTAAGGATTTCAGTTTAATAACTAGCTCATCATCATCTGTCTGGGGTTAGAATTGTACCATTCACATAAAACATAGAAGGCTTGGAATGAGATATAAGTCTCCAGCCCAACCCTACTATCCTTTTGTTCCATACGTATCAACGCCATACACACACACGCCCACGGTTAAATTGGGGTTAGAGGTACTGATTCCTCACACAACTGGGCTGACTCCCTCAAAACTTAACTGCTAGTAACGTACTGTAGAGTGGAAGACTTGCTGATAATATAAACAGTCGATAACACATCTTACTTGATACATGTTATATACTGTATTTTTACAATAAGGTAAGGTAAAGCACATGTTAACTGGGAAAGTCGTAAGGAAAAGCCTCATAAAGCACCGTGCAGTGTTTGTTGAAAAAAAGTCTGCGTAGAAATGGACACAGTTTAAACCTGTGTTGTTCGGGGGTTCCCTGTGCATCACTCACGTCGAGAACCTGACCCGGCGGCGTCGTGTCTGCTCCGCCCAGTCCTGCGCATCTTACACAAGAGGCCGACACGGGGCCTCGGAATCCATCCTGATGCTTTACCATTTCTGCTGCTCTTCCTTCATTTCCGGAGATCCACGTTTCCCTTTGGCGTCATTTCCTCTTCAGCCTGAAGAACTTCCTGTAGCATTTTTTTTAGGGTGGGTCTTCTGGCAATAACTTTTCTGTTTTCCATCATCAAAAATGCCTTTATTTTACTTTTTTTTTTCCCGGAAGGATATTTTTGCTACATAATTCAGGGTTGATACTGTTTTTTTTGTCAGTGCTTTAGAGTAAGTGTTCCCCTTTGTCTTTTGGCATCTGTGCTTTCTTTCCTTTTTTTTTTTTTAATTTTTTGTTTATTGTTTGACAGAGATATAGCGAGAGAGGGAACACGAGCAGGGGGAGTGGGAGAGGGAGAAGCAGGCTTCCCACTGAGCAGGGAGCCCGGTGTGGGGCTCGATCCCAGGACACACAGGCTCCATCCCAGGACCCTAGAATCACAACGCGAGCCGAAGGCAGGCGCCCAACCACTGAGCTGTGCAGGCGCCCCAGCCTCTGTGTTTTCTGATGAGAAATTTGCATCACTCAAATTGTCATTCCCTTCCACGTAATAATGGTTTTCTTTAGCTGCCTCTGAGATTTTTTTATTTATCTGATTTTCTCTAGTTTGACGATAATGTGTGTGATGTAGTTTTCTTTGATTTATCCTGTTTGGTGTTTATTGAACTTCTTAAATCTGTACACTTAAGTATTGCACTGAATTTGGAAAGTTCTCAGGCCATTACATTTTTTATGCACCAGTCCTTTTCTTCTCTTTTTTGGGACTCCAGTTATGTATGTTAGACCTTTATTATTGTCACAGTTTCTTGATGCTGTGATCATTTTAGAAAAATAAAAAAGAAATTTTTCTCTTTTTTCTTCAGACTAGTTAGCATAGCTTCACTGACTCTTGCCTCTGCATCAGTCTGCATGTTGTTGTTGAGTCCATTCATTGGGTTAGTTTCTAATATTTTATTTTTCCTTCCTAAAACTTCCTCTTGTTTTAAATGACATTTCTTTCTCTGCTGAGAACTTCTGTTTATTTCCTGTTTTCCTTTACCTCTAGGGAAGAATGGTTGTAACATAGTGGGGAAGCGGCCTTACATTCTTCCTAAGAATTCTGTTATCCGGGCCATCTCGGGGTTGGTATTTCTTGGTTGTCTTTTCACTTTTTTATGGTTCTTTGTTGAGTAGGAACATTTTGGGCTGCGTCCCGCACATTCTGAATGTCATGTTGCATTGACTCTTGGTTGTGTTAAAATCTCCTGGATCTCCTGAGGGTTTTGATTCAGCAGTCCGTCCCCTTTGGCTCAGGCTTCAAGTTTTCCAGCTGCTCTCCTGCCCCTTTCCTGTGCATGGTAGTTCTAACCTCAGTTCATTTCTCAAAAGTTGGCTACGCCGGTTTGGGTCTGTTTTGCCCGTGCTTGATTCAGGAGTTAGTCTGAGACCCGAGTGGGTATAACAGATAACCAGAGCATCTCCTTCTCCAGTTCTTTCCCCTCTGGAATAGCCTCATACTCAGGCTTGTCCGGACTCCTCTCTGTCCTCCTTCTGGCCAGAAAGCTGCCACGGTCTCGTTCAGAGTTTCAGCCCCCTCTGCCCTCCAAGCGGGGCCCTCCAAGCG
This sequence comes from Martes martes, assembly GCF_963455335.1. NCBI lineage: Eukaryota > Metazoa > Chordata > Mammalia > Carnivora > Mustelidae > Martes > Martes martes. Next base: position 67,191,642 of record NC_137903.1, read on the forward strand.
GGGCCCTCCAAGCGGGGCCCTCCAAGCGGGGCCCGCCTTCAGCGCACAGCTGTGAGAAGGGCCAGCCCTAAACCAGAACACCTACTCCCACGGGGGTCTCCTCTGCTAATCTTGACTCCCCTGTGTAGTCTGCGTGCTCTTGTTTACCTTGCCGAGCATTCAGGTCGCTGTTGGGGTACTTTGTTCAGAGTGTATGGTAGTGTCGTGGAGAGGCCCGGGCTCCTGGGGGCTTACACTGTCAGAAGGGAACCGGAAGTCTCTGTAGAATCATTTAAATGTTGGTAAAGTGAATGAAGTCAGAACAGGTCATAGATTTTCCTGTGCCTTATTTGAAATTTAACGGGGTAGGTGAGGAAAGTAGGGAGCTGGGAGGGACCTTGAATGGAAGTAACCGTGTTCTGACTCTGACCGCGATGTATAAGAAACTACAGTTAGTCGGGTTCTGAGTGATTAACTCTCCCAACCCTTGCGTTTGTATCTTTAAAGCATTTGAAGACGCTCCGTCACCCTTGCCTGCTGAGATTTTTATCTTGCACTGTGGAGCCAGATGGGATTCATCTCGTCACTGAGCGAGTGCAGCCTCTGGAAGTGGCTTTAGCAACGCTGTCTCCCGCCGAGGTCTGTGCCGGCATCTACGACATCCTGCTGGCTCTCATCTTCCTTCACGACAGAGTAAGTAACGCGGACACAGGCTGCCCGGGGCCTTGACACAGGCCGGAGAGCTGGCGTATGTGGGAGTGCTTCCAAGTTAGGGGAGGTACAGAAATTCTCATGTGAATCTTCCCGTGGGAGACAAGCTCTTTGGAAGGCACGAGAAGGGCTCCAGAGGTGGTGTGTGCAGTGGGCAAGGGCTTCTCTGGCCAGTTTTTTATAGAACTTTATTTTTATAGGACTTTATTTCGTTTTACCACTGTCTCCCTCTGGTTTGGGGGAAATCTTTACCTGAAAACACTTGCATCAGGTATTACTGTTCTTAAGAAAAAGAGAAAGCCTTAACATCAGTGTTGCTGTAAACCAGAGTTCCTGTTTGGTCCCCGGAGTTCTATGACATTTTAGATTTTGAAGGAAGAAATGACCATTTCTTAGGAAAAGGCAGAGCTTTACACACCTGTTCTCATTTGAGTGGGTATCTACTGAGAGATGGCCTCTTTTTTTTTTTTTTTTACGTTATTATTTATTTGAGGGAGAGAGAGCGAGCATGGGGAGGGGGGCAGTGAGAGAGGGAGGAGAAGGAAGCTCCATGGGGACTCAATCCCAGGATCCCAGGATCTCGACCTGAGCCGAAGGCGGACGCTGAGCCAACTGAGCCACCTGGACGCCCCAGGAGACAGCCTCTTAACACTGTGGTCAGGTTTGCTCTTAAGAGGATAAGCATATAGTCTTAGGTTTACTTTTGGTCTATTTTGTGACAGTATTATTGAGCTTTTTCTTTTTTTTTTTAAGATTTTATTTATTTATTTGACAGACAGAGATCACGAGTAAGCAGAGAGACCGACAGAGAGAGGGGAGGAAGCAGGCTCCCCGCTGAGCAGAGAGCCTGATGTGGGGCTCAATCCCAGGACCCTGGGATCATGACCCGAGCCGAAGGCAGAGGCTTTAACCCACTGAGCCACCCAGGTGCCCCTGTTGAGCTATTTCTTAATGGAATTTATGTTCCATTAAGTACTGAGGCCTTTGGCAGTCCTCCGAGATGAAAGTTACCAGTCACAAGTTAGAAACACTTGCATTTGACTCATCTCAATGTGTTGTTTTTTTTTTTTCTTTTAACTTTTTCTGTTAATTGGGGACAGATTCCAGATATCACCTTGGATTTATCACCTCTTAAAAATATGTCTAAGGGGGCGCCTGAGTGGCTCAGTGGGTTAAAGCCTCTGCGTTCGGCTCAGGTCATGATCTCAGGGTCCTGGGATCGAGCCCCACGTCGGGCTCTCTGCTCCGCGGGGAGCCTGCTTCCTCCTCTCTCTCAGCCTGCCTCTCTGCCTGCTTGTGATCTCTGTCTGTCAAATAAATAAAATCTTAAAAAAAAAAAAAAAAGTCTAAGGTACAGGGCACCTGGGTGGCTCAGTGGGTTAAAGCCTCTGCCTTCCACTCAGGTCATGATCCCAGGGTCCTAGGATCGAGCCCCACATCGGGGTCTCTGCTCCGCGTAGAGCCTGCCTCTCTGCCTACTTGTGACATCTTCCTCCTCTCTCTCTGCCTGTCTCTCTGCCTGCTTGTGATCTCTGTCTGTCAAATAAATAAATACAGTCTTTAAAAAATATATATATGTCTAAGATTCATATAAAGAAGAATTATTAGTGCTTCACATGAAGGAGTATTTTTTTTGTTGGAGAAGGTACATGCACATGGTAGAAAGTTTGAATAGTGTGAGAGTACATGCAGGGAAGAGTAAGCCCCCCACACCGAGTGCAGCACCTCTCCTCTGTCCAGGAGCCCCCATGGTGATCAGCCTCTTAGTCCAGAGAGGGTCGGTGTGCATATGAACCACATGTCCCTGTGCTTATTCTCCTTTGTTTTTTTCAAATGTAAAAATACCATACACACTGTTTTGAACCTTCCTTTAGAATATATCGATGTATCTTGGAGTGTTTCCTATCAAAATTTGCACATACTTGACCTAGTGAATAGAATATTTAAAATACATTTGTCTACTGAAATGATTTTTGGTTTGGAACAAAATACACTTCTATCCTGTTTTCATTTTCTTCTTCTCATTTATTTGGCTGGTTTGGTGGGGTATTTTTTTTATAGTTTTAAATTTTGGCACTTCTGTGGTCTGTGGGGGAAAATTCCATTTTCCTCTTCTTCGAGCAGGATTTTTAAATGCCTGCTGACAAGATTTCAGGTGAAGTGGGTCTGGGTTCATGATAGAATTTAGGTGAGAAAGAACTTAGAGGAGAAAAACAATACAGTAGTCTGTGGGAGCAAAGGTAAACTTCATCGTTAAAGGACAGAAGCAAACGACGTAGGCTGTAAAGACGTGTGACCTCACGTTTGAGGAACTCGGTTCTCCTGACGCCCGCGGAAGCAGGGGCAGAGGCAGGGGCAGAGGCAGAGGCAGAGGCAGAGCCCTCCGTCGCCGGCTCGTGCTCCCCGGCCTCACGGGGCTGAGCCAGGCTTATTCCGTCCCTCGTTCCTTCAGGTCGTCCTTCCATTTCTCGCGCCGCGAGGGGATGACTCACCGAGTCTCTTCCTGGTGTTCAGTATTTAGTTTTTCTAAACTCCTGCTTCAGAGATTCTAGTGGCAGCCTCGTCCTGTTCTTTTCTCCAGGGACACCTAACGCACAACAATGTCTGCTCGTCGTCTGTGTTTGTGAGCGAGGACGGGCACTGGAAGCTGGGAGGGATGGAGACGGTCTGCAAAGTTCCTCAGGCCGCACCCGAGGTAAGCCAGGGGAGGGGCCCTCGGTGCCGCTCAGAACTCGGTAGCATTTTGGGTGGGTCCTGCCCGGGGACTTGCTGCAGCGCTGGGGCGAGCTTAGGTCTGGGGACGTGACCTCGTCGTCGGTGCTCGTGTTCCCGCAACGCTGGGCCTTACTCTTCAGAGGGGCCCCCGCCTCCATTCTTGTCTCCCGATTTGGTCGCTGAGGAGACAGACTGGGAGGTCAACTGGCTCCGTCAACTTTTTAATGGAATGTTCCTGCCTTCTGCTCCTCGAGTACCTGCACTTAATCTCATCACCTAATGTCGAGTGTTGAAATGACCTTCGTGTGTCTGTTTTCTTTGCCAGTGTTTGAGCTTCTTGAGGGGGTGAGAGTCTCTTAGATTTAGTCTCTCCCAGAGTGGTGCCTGGCGTGCATTAGGTACGGAACAAATGTTCGTTTACAACCGTCCGCGGGGTCCACAGTCACACACTGTGTCCTACCGGCCGGAGTCGAGACCCGCGCATCTTAATCCTCCCGGCGGCCTGTGTTGTCGCTGCCTCTGTACCTCTTATGGTTTGTCTGACCGGGACCTGCAGATTTCCCGCCTCAGTTGATGGAGCTTTCTCTTCTGTTTTGTTTCTTGTTTTCACCATTTTACCTGGTTGCTCTTTCTGAAAAACAGAACAGAACCAAACCAGCCCCCTCGTGGCAGCCCTGTGGGAATGGCGGCGCGCTGACTTACTGGCTCCGTCTGGTTTGCCCGTTCTCTTGTGGGGCTTCCACACGTGAGCCACGTTAAATGGGCACCTTCGTGGCCTCTTGCCCAGTTCAAATGCTCCTTCCACCACAGAGGTGCTCCTCTAATAATATTTCTGCCCCAGTCAATCCCTTTCTTCTCAGAATTCACCTTACATCTGATTAGCGTAACAGCACGTAAGTCATCCTGTGACTCACGTTCCAGAGTCTTCACCGTGGCCTGGGAGGCCCTCCGCAGGCTCTTCCCCCGCCTCCCTTCAGCCTCACGTACCGCTCCCAGTCACTGCGCTGCACTCCGGCCGCCCGCGTGTCCTCTCCGGGCCGGGATGCTGCACCTCTTCTGCCCGCGCGCGCCGTTCCGTTGCTGGGCGCCTCGTTCCCGGGGCTCTCTGGAGGATGGGACGTAAAGCCGAAGTGTCCAGTCTCGCCGAGTCTCTCCGCGGCGCCCTCCCCTGGGTGTTCCCTCGCCGACGAGATCTGTCCCCGCCTTGTGCTTCCGCGGCACTCGGCGCGTCCCTCAGATGGCCAGTGTACAGTCTCGGTTGCGAGCACCTGGCTGGGGCAGGGGGTTATCATATTCCTTTTGTATTTCTCGTGCCTTGAGTGGTGTTTGGGACATAGAAGCTCTTGAACAATGGTCTTCGAATCAGTGAATCGGTGTCCTTGTTCTGTGGACATCGTCTGTGTAGCTCATAAAGTCCTCAACTTTTCTATCTCCCGTGGCAGTGAGGCTGCAGATTGACTTGACTCGGCCAGAAGATTAATGAGGGATTTGTTCTATGCTAGAAAAGCCTTTTGTTTGTCAATAACTAGGCAGGGTGAGAAAGACGTATCCCTCGTGACTAGTGCAAGGGAGTGAGATGCAGAGAAGCCTCTGAACAGCAGAGGGCGCCTGCCCGGCTGAGGGGTGAGGCGAGGGACCCACCCGTGTTTTCTGAGCCTCGCGCGGTGCCAGGTACTGTATTCACGTTTCAATTAGCAGATTTCAAATGTGTGTATTTAACATGCGGCACTGGTGTGAAGGCATCATTGCTGCTGTTTCCATTGCTGGTTGCTTCTGTAACTTGGTGTAAGAGATTGGTTCACCAAACCTGTGTATGAATTATTTTCCTTAATTTATTTCTCTAGTTTCTGAGGAGTATTCAGTCAGTCAGAGACCCAGCATCTATCCCTCCTGAAGAGATGGTAAGATGATACGCTTCAGCTGTAACGAAGGCTTCTTTGTGTAACTGAGTATGAAACGTAACCTTTCGTCTGCCCCCTCTTTCTTGGCCAAGTCGTGGATGCCTCATAATGCCTTTGGCCATGACAGCTTCTCAGACTAATCTCATCGCCACAGCAGGGAGCCGTTTTCTTGACAGTCCGCTTCCATTTCTGGAGGTGCGGCCCCCTGTGGTACTGTGTAAAGAGAGAGGGCCGGTGCCTCGTCCCGCTTCGTGGTCTTTGTATGTCGCTGGAAGCCCGAAGAGCTGGGGACGCAGCGCCCCGGCCCTTCCTGCGCTTCCCCCAAGCCACGCATCGGCCTGTCGGCTCTGAGCTGGGACTCCCCGAGACGCAGCAGAGTGATTATTGGCAGTAATAATCTTGTGTGACGAAGGTTCCCTCTACAGATCTCCCTGCCAAGTCGATGAACCTTTTATTCTGTTTTGTTTCTTGACTTCACCACCAGCTGCTGGTGAAGAAAGATTGTATTTACCAGTAAATGTGAGGAAGTTGCTTCCTCTAAATTTGTTTTCGTAACTACTGTAAACAGACAGTGATCCCCAGAGACACATTTAACTGCTTTACGGGAAACAGACCCAACTCCAAACTTGAGTATAGACCCAAGCCTTGAAATAAGCCCTGTTGATCCAGATCAGTACCGTGTGTATGTACTAGTGTTTTTCAGACTGATTTTTGGGTTTTAAATCAAGTTAGAGGTTCTGACAAGCTTTGAGAAAAAGGAGTAAAATAGAAAGTCTCATTATGTTCTGTAGGTAGTAAGGCTGAGTATTGTTTTATGAAACTTTTGTTTCCATTATGTGTGTATTTATACATATGTGTATGTACTGCTGCCACTAACGATAATAAAAATTTTAAAAATCTGGGTTGCAGTCAGAAATATTTTTGAAAGCCACAGACATATCCTATTTAGCCCTTTTGTTTTCTTTTTGCCCTTGTTTGATATTTTGAAATCTTTGAAAAATTCCTTTCCCTCATCCCGTGGAAGCCTGTAGGCTTGTGGCTGGTACCGTGAGGTTAGCTTGGAGTGTCATAAATGCAGATATGGGAGAGGGCTTCAGAGAAAACTGGTTTGTAAGGCAGATTCTCTGGTTTTAATCATCTTTCCTGCTTTCAGTCTCCAGAATTCACGACCCTGCCCGAGTCACACGGACATGCCCGGGACGCCTTTGCGTTTGGGACACTGGTGGAAAGTTTGCTCACAATCTTAAGCGGACAGGGTGAGTCGGGGTTGTCCTGCTACATCCACAGAATAAGTAGGAAGGTCATTTACAGCCTGTTCTGTGTGGATTCAAAGGACTACAGTCTTTGATCGCAGGGAGGAACCTGTCGCTTACCAAATAACCTGTCTAGGGCAGATCTTAACAGCAGTTTCCCTACTGAAAGAAGCTCTGATTTCTTTACTTTGCAGACTTAAAGTATTTTAAGTAGGAGCCATTTTCAGCTCTGACTCTGAGTATCCGCGGTCACTCTCAGGATACTTACTGGGATTGGTCCTTGCGGGCTGAAGCTTCCGTTCCTTACTCGGCCAGCCACAGAAGTGAGCGCTGGTACGGACTGATGTGGAGCGATCTGAAGCAAAGAGGAGGATTCAGCATTTTTTATTAGTCCAAAGCAAGCTTAATATCCCTTTGTTCTTTCCGAGCCCTTTTGATTTTTTTCTTCTTGGTATAATGTACTTACTGCCTTTTCTTTCACGGCCCCAGAGAGCCCAGGCTCCCGAGCACCCTGTTTTCGTCTCTCTTGAGCTCTCCAGCGGCCGCTTGGAGCCTGCTTCTCTCTGCTCCAGCCGCCCCAGGCCCTCAGCTGCCCGCCTGCTGACGGGCGGGGGGCGCCTGCCCCGGGAGGCCCCTGCTGGCCGGGATTGCACGCGGCCCGAGCTCAGTGCCGCTCTGATGTGGTTCCTCCCCTCCGGTGTCTGCAGTGTTCTGGAGTCACAAGCGTCATTCAGCTCCTGGCTCGGAATTGTCTCAGCTTAGAAATACTTGAGAATTACACCCTTAGGGCCCTAAGGCCTCCCTCGTGGGGCCAAAATTACTACCCCACTGAGTCTGGACCGGCGGTAATCACGTGCCGTCCTTGGGAGGTCACAAAACACAGTCGTCCCAGCAACCTGCTGTGTTCTGGGGATGAGGAAGCTGGTGGGAGAGGCCTAGGGACCTGCCACCTCTCCAGCCTTCCCGCGGCTGAGCCCGTCCTCCAGACAGGACAGCCGGGAGGTGAGGGGCTCCGCGGCAAGGCCCGGGGGGCGGTGTCGGCTGCGTGGGCAGCTGCGTTTTCTGCTCCGGCCGCGGAGTCTGGCTTCAGGCGAGCAGGAAGCTGTTTGGCAACAGCCAGGCCTTTGTTTGTTTGGGCTTTTACAGGTTGGTTTTTGCTCTCGTCAGTCTCCAGCTATAGAGGTCCTGGAAGGAGGGAGAAGGCATTGGAAACTAACTGTCGCTCTGGATTTCAGTTTCAGCGGACGTTCTCTCCAGCTTGCAACAGACCTTGCACTCAGCCTTGCTGAATCCCCTTCCAAAATGTCGGCCAGCGCTCCGCACCTTACTGTCCCATGACTTCTTCAGGTGAGGGCGCCTGGCGGGCTTGGTGGGCTGTCCCCGCCGCCGGCCTGCTCTCGGACCCCGCGTCCGGCCGTGCAGTGTGGCGGCCCCGGGCACGCGCTCCGGCCTGTGCTTGCCGCTCGCGGTCAGGAGAGGGTCAGTCGCGTCCACGTGGGGCAGCAGGGCAGGGGCGCGCTGCCTCTCGGCGTCTCATCACGGGAAGTCTGAGGAATCTTTAACTGTGGCGAAGGCTGGAGTCTGGAGGCCACAGCCCAGGGCCCTTAGGACTTGGGTCGATGCAGAGGCGAGGCTGTGTCCGCCGTTTGCAGCCATCAGGGGCTGACGCTCTGCTGCCATCCTGTTGTTGATAAGAATTTGTTACTGTTGAAATTTTTTCTTGTTGGGGGAGAGGAGCTCGTTTCTCTTCAGGCGGAAGATTGTCTTCTCGGTTTAGTAACACACGGTGGAAGAGGAGCGCAGAGGCGCAGATAGAGGGGGGCGCGCTAGAGTGGTAGCCCTGTCGCTGGACTCAGAGATGGTTTTGAACCTCTCTTCAAGGTCAGTTGTAACTGTGTGTCCTCCTCCTCTTCCTTTCCACCTCCCAAAGTCGCAACTTTTATTAGCGAAATCGATCTTATGTTGTTTTGAAACTGAAGACCCTAGTGTGCGGTTGGAGAGCCCCGGGAAAACCAGAGCGGAGCGAAAGCTAACGTTGTCCTGGGAGGGGGGCACGGACCTCTAGGGTAGGACTCGGGCCGTGTTATTTAACAGGGCAGAGGGGTAGTGTCACTTTAGTTATTAGGATTTTATTTATTGTTTACATTTCAAAGAAACTGTTCAAAACCTTTCTTATTACAAGAGTCTTTTAAGAGAGGCATTTCTGTGTCCTTTCGGATAATTCATACCAATATTTAATTTACCTTGATACAAGATCTCTACAAAGGACAGTTCTTTTTTTTTTTTTTTTTAAGATTTATTTATTTATTTATTTGACAGACAGAGATCACAAGTAGGCAGAGAGGCAGGCAGAGAGAGAGGAGGAAGCAGGCTCCCCGCTGAGCAGAGAGCCCTATGCAGGGCTCGATCCCAGGACCCTGGGATCATGACCTGAGCCGAAGGCAGAGGCTTTAACCCACTGAGCCACCCAGGCGCCCCCAAAGGACAGTTCTTTGCAGCAAGTAGATTATCTCATCACTGGTGGTAAGAGTTGTTAGTAAGAATTGTATCTGAAGCAGAGATGGGAGAGAAAGCCAAAACCCACACAAGCTTCCTCTTCCTGAAGCCTGCTGGTTACGTGGGAGCCCACTGGATTAGACAGACATTTGTGCTTTTCTCTGCTGCTGAGCCAGAGGGAAAGGGGTGTTGATGTAAGATGTGGAGATGCGGGGGGCCAGCCGTGCTGGCGGGGCTGCGTGTGGATGGGCCAGCAGCCCCGTCCTGTAGGATGGGAGGACTCCCGTAGGATGGGAGGACGGGAGCAGCGCTGCCCTGGGGCTGAGCAGTGTGCGCCTACTGACCCCTCACCCTCCTCCCTGCTTCGGGCAGGAGCAGTGGGAAGATTCCTGTGACTGGCACGAGAGATGCCTTTTTCCTCGAGCCTCTCAGAGTTCTTCCTGCCCCAGAGCAGACTGGAGATCCGACCACTGTTGGTGGTGCTTGGTCACCCAACACCATTGCTCTCAGGACAGTTGATGTCACCACATCCTGTTGCAGCAGAAGCTCAGATGACTCTGACCGCTCAAACCACCGGGTCTGTGAGGGTGTGTTTGCACACCGTGTGCGCTGAAGCACGTATCCTCTTCACAGATCTCTTTGCTGCTCTTAAAATGCTGCATTCTCCACGGCTGGTTCGTGGCGTGTGTCTCACGACTGCTTGTCCTCAGAGTGGCACAGGAGGATGCCTCCTTGACCCTTAGCAGTACGGTCGGTGGTTATGGCTTCAGTATTTAACATGCCTTCTCTAACCTATTGTCCTGCACATTTTTTTTTCCTCTTTGGCATTTAGGAATGATTTTCTAGAAGTTGTGAATTTCTTGAAAAGTTTAACATTGAAGAGTGAAGAGGAGAAAACGGAATTTTTCAAGTAAGTTCAGAAAGTGAAGGGCTTACAGTTCAGTAACTTGGATGAAGTCCCTGCAATCCCTTGGGGTGTTCTGGAGAGATGAGTCTACGCTTACTTTCTCGGACCGAGCTTGTTGGACATCCTCTGGGTTGGCCTTCTGGTAGGCCCTGGGATGGACGGTTGGTTCCGGTGGGGGAAACAGTGATGAGCTTGCGGGGGGCGTCCTGAGACCCCAGAGGGGAGGGAGGCGGTGGTCAGAGGAGGTGGTGTGGGCCCCAGGACAGCGTGAACTAACACACAGAGGCAGGGCGCGGTGCGAGCCAAGCATGGCACCACCAGCAGCTGGGTCCTGTCGGAGCTCAGACCCCCAGGCAGGGATGACTGAGAGGTGGGCACCCTCCGCAGTGGGGGACGGTGAGGACCAGTGACACTGTCGGTAAGCAGCGGGCTTTAGGCATCAAAGCCGTGAAAGCGGCCGTGAGACGGTTACCTCTCCCGGGGCGGATCGCTCCGGTGTCCGTGGAGGGCGCCGCCCGAGCTCTTCCGGGGGCTTGGATCAGTCTATAGACCGTGGCAGGCTCCGGGGGTACAGTGAAGGTACAGATAAGGGGGCCTTCCACCATCAGATTGGCAAGCCCTTAGTGGTGATCCCCAAGAGCATGAGAGAATCCCGCAGGAGAGGCCCCAGCCACTGGGCACGTGAGCAGTGTGGGGTCAGGGGTCCCTGCGCAGTGTGTGGGGGGCTGTGGGCAGAGATGTGCGTGGGCACCTGGCCACATGGGCCCCGGAGAGATGGCGGTGGCCACGGAGCCAGCAGTGAGGACGAGGGCGCCGCAGCCTGCAGAGGAAGTGGAGGCTTGGGGGACACCCAGCGCCCAAACTGTAACCCGGAGGCAGCCACCAGCCTCGTAAGGGGGTGGCTGACCGGTGTGACAAAGCAGTGATGGGAACAGGAGGGCCAGAGAATGTGCGCAAGCCCGGTGTTCCTGGCAGAGGCACATGTGGGGAGGTGGGGGGATTCCCTGTCCCTGAGGCGTCGGGGGCACCGGTGGCCTCAGCTGAGGAGGAGCCGCTGGGGGGAGGGGAGCCAGGTCGCAGGTGAGCTCCGAAGGGACGGGAGCGAGGGAGTGGACTCTGGGTAGGACCTCCCGAGACAAGAACTTCCAAGAAGAGAGAGCACAGAGTAGCCGGAGAAGGCAGTGGAGACGGGAGGGATGTGTTCAGAATGGAAGAGATGTGAGCCAGTGTTTCGGCTGGGGGAGCAGGGCTCGGGGAGCAGAGCGGGGGCGCCGTCCAGGCTGCGGTCCCGAGGAGGCCGGGCTGGGGGGTGACAGCAGTTGGGGCCGGTGAGAGGCACAGTCTGCCGCCGGCGATGCCGTAGGGGGAGCTTGCCCCCGTGACTTCCTGATGCCTGTGTCTTTCTTTTTTTCCCTTGTTTTAAAGATTTACTTACATGAGAGAGAGAGAGCAGGGCTTGGGGCAGAGGGAGAGAGGGAGAATCCCAAGCAGAGCCCCGCCCCCAAGCCCGGAGCCCAACACGGGGATCAGTCCCACGACCCCGAGAGGGTGACCTGAGCCGAAGTCAGGAGTCAGCTGCTGACCCGATGAGCCACCAGGGGCCCCGGACACCTGTGTGTTCTTCAGAGTGCCCTTACGTGTGTTCTTTTAGGGAGTTTAGTAACAAAAGCTTGTATTTTTATTTACTGTGGAAAGTCGAGATAATGTAATATCCTCCATTTTTTAAATTTGGAGAAAGTCCTTTTAATTGGCTAGGAAGCTCCTGGCTTACTGGGGGAGAGGACCCTGGCGCCGTAAACACGGGGCAGTTTGGTGAACCCTTCCCTAGCTCGGGTTGGAGCTTGTCTCTGTGCCGGCAGCCTTGTCTCGCACCCTCGGCATTTTTCCTAAAATCCTTGGCAGCACCCGTTCACCTTCCCCGTGCCCCCCAACCCCCCCACACACCCCGGGACCAAGGTCGGAGAGGGTTGTGTCTGAAATGTCACCCCCAGGTTCCCAGGCTCCTCTTCTCTGCCCCCAGGTTCCTGCTGGACAGAGTCAGCGGCCTCTCGGAGGAGCTGATAGCCTCGAGGTTGGTGCCTCTGCTGCTGAATCAGCTGGTGTTTGCAGAGCCCGTCGCTGTTAAGAGTTTTCTTCCTCATCTGCTCGGCCCCAAAAAAGGTGAATGTCTTTCAGAGGATGATTGATCATTAAGGAGTTTGGGCATGATGAGCTCCTGTTTGAGCCGAGGGAGATTCCTGCCGGGTGTAGTGAGGTGTGTCTCTGAGAACAGTTGTTGGCCCGAGTGACCATTCTGACTCAGAGCGGGCTTCCGGAGCCCACTGGGTCGATAAGGAGCCTCCCCTGGAGAGTCATGTCTTCCGGGGAAGGCTGGCACGTGCAAAACGAGTCCCCGCACGCGTCCGGCTAGAAGAGGAGACGCACGTGGAGTGTCAGGAGAAGGCTCCGTCTTCACAGGACTTAGCATTTGCAGTGAGGCCTATGCCTTCTGACTCCCCAAGAGCAACCCATTTAGTTTGTGTTTCCAGTGGGAAGACTGGAAAGCCTGGAAGTAACTTTCCTACTTGGAATTTCTGTTTTTTCTGAGTGTGAAATGAGGGTGTTGTTCGGACCCTCCGTAGCTTCGTAAGCACTGCGGACGGCAGCGCACCAGGTTAGAGAGCAGAGCATTAACGTCTTCGCTCTGTAGAATTCCGTGTTGGGCGGAATTCTGCTTTCAGAATCTCTTTTCTTAAAAGATCTCGATCCAGCAAAGCAGTATTGTAAGTAACTCTCTTACAACACAGAGTTTCCTTATATCCTTTGTCATTCCCTGAGTTTTTTCTTTGTAGCTCTGTGGTTCTCTTGCTTGGTCGAACACGCAGCGGGTGTGCTTCTGAGTCACCTGGGGAGCCTTTTACAAACGGGCCCGCAGGACTGTGTCGATCCTTGTTCGTAACGGTCCCCAAATGACAATGGGGTGTCTCTCTGGTAACTACTGCCGTAACTAGCAGGAGGGGAGGACCCCCAGCATCAAGTCCCACTGGGACATTTGCCACCACCTCGTTGGGCAGGTGAAAGTGAAGCAGCCCTATGGATCTAATCTGTCATATGAAATTCCCGTGATTACACCAGCGTGTACAGAGTTACTGATTCAGGAGTCAATGAAAATACAGGCTTGCTTTGTTCAATTGAGTCTGATCCTGTATCTCGAAAATATTTCGACAAGTACAGTGTGTTTGAGAAAACTGAGCCTTGAGTGATTTGGGGCAACCAAAAAGGTTTCCTTTGGTTTGGGCCTGAGAATTCCTTCGGAAGAGTCCCGAGAGCGCGCGGCGAGTCCTGGCCTTGGTTTGTAAATTCTTTGTGCTCCTTTCCCGGAAGTGACAGTTTGCCTTTTCCTCTGTAACTGCCTCTGCCGCGGGGCAGACAGTGCGCCCGGGGAGCCGCCTTGTCTGCTGTCGCCGGCCCTGTTCCAGTCGCGGGTGATCCCGGTGCTGCTGCAGCTGTTCGAGGTGCACGAGGAGCACGTGCGGATGGTGCTGCTGTCCCACCTGGAGGCCTACGTGGGGCACTTCACCCAGGAGCAGCTGAAGAAAGTCATCCTGCCGCAGGTCAGAGGCGCTCGGAGCGGGGGGCGCGGCCGGGGCTGGGGGGAGGCGGAGGCCCTGGAGCGCGAAGACCCTGGCTCGGGAGGCCCGAGGCAGCGGCGGGCGTGAGAGCCGCGGGGGTAGCGGGGGCTGAGACAAGTCGCATTTCCGCTGCGCTCGCGCAGGCACGTGGACTAAACTAGCGTATTTGGTCTTAACCTGGGAAAACGGATTCTGCTCGCTAATTCTTTGGGGAAAAGGAATAGGAATCCTTCGTGGATGCTTTATGACAGACACCGTAAGCGTCTGTAATTAATTACCATAAAATAATTAAGTCATCACGGAGAGGAGCGTGAGATGACCCGGACCCGAGCCTTCCAGCCGGTTTACCCGCCGCCGGGGGCCTGGTAACGACCCCCTGCCCGGGGCTCAGGTTTGTGCTGGTGGCGCTGGGGCTTGGAGAGCAAATACCACGATACAGATCCGTTCTCTTCTGGTTCTGGGGGCCAGAAGTCTGAGATCACGGTGTCTGCGGCTCCATGCTTCCTCTGAAAGCTCTAGGGGAGAAGCCTTCCGTGTCGGCTTCCCCGCTTCCTGGTAGCTCCTGGCCGTATCTCGATGTGTCTTGGCTTGGAACCGTGTCATGCCAGTCCGCCGCGGTCGTCCTTTCCCCTGTGTCTTCACTTGGCCTTTTTTTTTTTTTTTTTTTTTAACTTTGTTTGCCAGAGAGAGAGAGCACGCGCACAAGCAGGGGGAGCGGCCGGCAGAGGGAGAAGCAGGCTCCCCGCCAAGCTGGGAGCCCAGTGCGGGGCCCCATCCCAGGACCCTGGGATCATGACCTGAGCTGAAGGCAGACGCTTAACCCACTGAGCCACCCGGGTGTCCCTTTGCTTGGCCTTTTTAAAAAGATCCAGGCCATTGGATTTAGGACCCACTCTAACCAGTGCAACATTATTTTAAGGTCACATTTTGGGTGGACGTGAATATTTAGGAGACAATATTCAGCTCAGTACATGGTTTTAAAAGATTTTGTCAGCCATGTAGGAACTTTAAAATAATTTGTTTTCCTATGAGATTAATGTATTTGCAAATGATTCCTAAGGCCTGTTTTTTTGCCAGGTCTTAGGTCCTGGGGCCATAGGGGTGTGTAACACTTTGCTTTCAAGGAGCTAGGAGGTGGGACAGAGAGGTGTTTGTTATCTGTTGCTGGGGCGCCCCAAAACTTAGTGCCTTAGATCAGTAGCCATTTTGGCCTCACAGTTCTTTGGACTGACGGGTCTCAGTTTGGGGATTCTGTCGCACGCGAGGTCAGCTGACGAGCAGTCCCCTGGTACCTCGGAAGGGATGGCTGAAAGGCTGGGCTTAGCAGGGCCTCTCTTTCCACATAGTCTCGGGATGTGGCAGGGCCTGTGTCCCCTTCGCCACATCTCTGACAGTGTCCATGGACTTCTACGTGGCTGCCCTGGGCTACCGGAAGCACCAGGGCAGCTCTCCCAAGGCACAGGTTAGGAATGGACAGTGTCACTTCTGTTCCATTCTCCTGGTTCCAGTGGGTTGTGCGAGTCAGCCCAGGTTCGGTAGGTGCTGGCTGACACAGCACATGGCTACTGGTAACCACGTTGGGAGGGCTGGCTTTAGGGCCAGGCGGCCACCACGCCGCAGGTTGTGTTTACGTCTGCAGCAGTGGCCGCTACCCTGGTGTCGTCGTGTCTGAAAATGCCGAAGAGGGACGGAGCACTCTGTCTCCGAAATGCAGTTCTCCTACGTCTCAGAGTTGGCACTGAGCCGAGCTCAAAGACTGAGTCCGTGCTCAGTGTGTGCAGACAGCGAAGGCCTCCTCTGTAGGGGAATGACTTGGCCAATTTTTGAAAAAATATATCCTATTGTTTGAGAGCGCGCAGGTGCAAGTGGGGTGGGACAGGGGGTAGGACTCCGAAGCCGACTCCGCACTGAGCACACGGAGCACGACGCGGGGCTCGGTCGCGCAGCTGCAGGAACACGACCAGAGCCAAAACCAAGAGTCCCATGCTCGACTGACTGAGCCACCAGGCGCCCCACTTGGCCAATATTTATGTGCCGGGAAGCTCACTTTGGTAGCAGTGTGGAAGGTGGGGTATAGAAAAGGAGGTCGGGTGGGAAGCTGTTGTTCCAGCGAGGGGAAGGCTGGGGCAGGTGGAAGAAGAAAGTCCGGGGCAGATGCGGGGCGGTGGCTGTGGGAGAAAGACACGGAGGCGGTGGACGGGCGGGACTCGGCTGCTCATGGGAGGCGAGGTTTGAGGAGGACTCGGATTTGTGGCCTGGGAGGATTGTTGCGGTACAATTGCCATAGCGGTTGGAATTCTAATCATTTGCAAAAGAAACACACTGGAGCTTATTTGTACAGCTTTGTTTTGAGAAAGTGCCTGATTTGTGAGCATTGGACCTGACGTTCTCTTACTGAGTCTTGTTGGAAATCTTGATCTTAAATAAGTGAGGAAACCAGACCAGAAAATTAAATGATGGGTGAGTCATAATGAGAATTCCTAGAGGAGCTGGGACCAGAACCCAGGGTTCCTGGCACCCAGGAGGCTGTGCTGTCACCCCTGGGGAGGCCGGTTACCCTGGGCCTGAATCTGGCTGGCGCGGGTGGCTTTGCTCGCCCCCCCCACCCGCACACATGACTCTGCTGGTTCAGAGCAGAGTGTCTCCCGAGGGCTGCACATGACTGTCTTAGTAGTTTCTTCCGGTTGCAAGTAACCGAAACCCACTCAAATGAGCTCAAGCCAAAAAGAGACTTGGCTAGAAGGATGTCAGACTGCCTTACGTGGAGACCACGCGCCGCTGGGACTCAGCCGGACGGTCTTCACTTCTTTCCTTTCTCCGTTTATCGGACCCACTTTGACTTCCCGAAGACGGGCTTTCGGTGTTCGATGTACACATGGCCAGCACGGTTGTCCCTGCAGTTTCCCAGTTTATTGTCCTCCTTTTAGCAAGCCACAGAGCTGACCGGTCTCTCCACATTCCAGTTAGTGCCGGACGGAGGTCATAGCTGGCTCCGTTTGGGGCAGGTGTTCTGTGCATCAGATGTAAAGACAAGTTTTCCAAGTCCTGTCCTGTGTGTGTGTAAAGCTGGGAAGAGGGGCAGGGGCTGGGAACATAAGCACGAGGGACGTAGACGAGGGGTTCTGAGTACGCTCTGTCTCTCAACTGTGCTTCTGGTCCTGCAGTACGTGCGTACAGATACGGAGAGTGAACATGTAAAACGGGTTTTTAATTGAGATATAATAAACATATAAGCTGTTAGTTTGAGGTGCACCACATGATTCAGTAGTTGTATATATTGTGAAGCAGTCACCACAGTGAGACTTGTTCGTCTGTAACCATACGTAGTTTACTGAATTCTTCCTTTGATGAGAACTTGTAAGATTTATGTTCTTAGCAACTTTATGCAATAAAATAGTATTAGTGATAGTCACTATGCTGTATGTTACATCCCCATGACCTTTTTGGTTTTTTTTAGATTTACTTGAGGGAAAGAGAGGGAGTGCAAGGAGGGGCAGAGGGAGAGAGAAACTTTAACAGACCCTGTACTGAGCTCTGGAGCCTGACCCGGGGCTGAATCTCACGACCGTGAGATCGTGACCTGAGCCGAAACCAAGAGCCAGACGCTTGCCCGACTGAGTCACCCAGGGACCCCTGACTGACTTATTTTATAACTGGAAATTTGTACCTTTTGGCCCCTCCTCACCATCCTCTTTCCCATCTCTGGCACCACCAGTCTGTTCTCTCTATGAGCTTGTTTTGTTATTTTCATTTTTAAAGATATTTTAGTTTGGGGGGGGCACCTGGGTGGCTCAGATGGTTAAGCGTCTGCCTTCCGCTCAGGTCATGATCTCAGGGTCCTGGGATTGAGCCCTGCGTTGGGCCCCCTGCTTCTCCCTCTCCCTCTGCCTGCCTCTCCGGCTCGCTGTCTCTCAGGTGTATAAATACAATCTTTATTAAGTAATCTCCACGCCCAGCATAGCGATCGCACCCACAGCCCTGAGGTCGGGAGGCGCACGCTCCGCTGACTGAGCCAGCCGGGCGCCCGCTCTGGTGTTTTTTCGATTCCACGCGTGAGTGAGACCATGTGGTGTTGGTCTCTCACTTCACTCAGCACGATGCGCTGAGTCGATCCAGGTTGTCGCAAATGGCAAGGGTTCGTCTCTTACACGGCTCAGTGATGTTCGTGTGTGGGGGTGGGTGGGTGCACGCGCATGTGCGCACGCGCATGTGTAAAATCACATTTGCCTTATTCCTCCGTCCGTTGATGGACATTGGTGACCACAGCTCCGGTGCTGTGAGTGATGCTGCAGCGAGCAGGGGCGTGTGCTACGTGTAAATTAGTGCTTTCCTCGGATAATTCCCAGAAGTGGAATTGGTGGCTCTCACGGTAATTCTGTTCTTTTTTCCCCTGGCTTTTTGAGGAACCTCCCTGCTTGTCCACAGTGGCTGCGCCAGTGTCCGCTCGAGCAGCGCGGCCCCAGCGGTCCCTCTCCGCGTGCTCACGGCCTTGTCTCTGCCTGTCTTTGTGGCGGAAGCCAGTCCGCTAGGGGTGAGGCGAGGCTCATGGTCCCGGCACCCCGCGGCGGCCGCGTCACTGTCCGGCGGCGCCGGGCGCGGGCTTTCTGGGACTTAGTCCTCCGTGACCGGAAGCCTGTCTCCCCCTCCCCTTCCTCCGTTGTCCTCGCCCTTGTTCTCCCTCCCCCGGGCAACCATCAGTTTGTTCTCCGTATTTCCAGGTCTGCTGCTGCCTTTTCTTTGTTTATTCATTTGTGTGTGTGGTTTCACTTATTTCATTTATTTTTAAAGATTTTATTTACGTATTTGACAGAGAGTTCAAGCAGGGGGAGCAGGAGGGAGAGGGAGCAGCAGGCTCCTGCTGAGTGAAGTCCGGCTGGTCGCAGGCTTTCTCAGTCTGCCTCACTTCGCTTAGCACAAGCCCCTCTAGGTCCATCCGTGTTGTGTCCAAGGGCGTGATCTCCTCCTCTGTCGTGGCCGAGTAGGCTTCGCACACACCGCATCTTTCTTACCATTTGTCTCTTGATGGACACGGGTTGTTCCCTGTCTTGGCTCTTACAAACAGCACTGCAGGAAGCACGGTGTGCGGACAGCTCTTCAGTTTCGTGTTTGGTATTGTTTCTTCTCTGAGGGTTCGGTGTAGCTCACTGGTGAAACCGTCTGGTCCTGAACTTTGGTTCTTTGCGAGTTTTTGCGTGATGTGGTCTCCTTACCAGAAATCAGCCTGTTCAGATTTTCTGTGCCTTTATGATTCAGTCTTAGTAGGTTGTGTATTTCTAGCAATTTATCCATTTCTTCTAGTTTACCTAATTTGTTGGCATCTCATCATTCACAAGTAGTCTCTTACGATCCTTTGTATTTCTGTGGTATCAGTGGTAACATCTCTTCCATTTCTGGTTTTATTTGTGTCCTTTTTCCTTGATGCGTTCAGCTGAGGTTTGTCAATTTTGTTTTTCTTTTCAAAGAACCAGCTCTTAGTTCTGAATTTTTTCTGTTTTCTTTATCATTTTTATTTCATTTATTTTTTCACTTATTTTTTTTCTAGTTCTTTGAGGTATAAAGTTAATGTTTGAGATTTTGTTTGTTTCATGAGGTAGGCATTTATCACAGTAAATTCTCCTCCTAAAACTGCTTTGGCTGCATTGCATATATTTTGGCATGTTGTTTTCCATTTTCATTTATCTCAAAAAGTTTTTTGTTTTCTCCTTTGATTTCTTTTTTGACCCCTGGGTTGTTCAGCAGCATGTTTAAACTCTGTGTATTTGTGAATTTCCTGGTTTTCTTCTTGTAATTGATTTCTAGTTTTATACCACTATGATTGGTAAAGGTGCTTGATACGGTTTCTGTCTCCTAAATTTATTGAGACTTGTTTTGCAGCCTAACATGTGATCTGTCCTGGAAGATATCCCATGTGCACCTGAAAAGAATGTGTATTTTGCTGTTTTTGGATGGACTGTTCTGTATATATCTGTTAGGGCCCTCTGGTCTAATGTGTCATTTAAAGCCACTATTCCCTTGTTGATTTTACGTCTGGGTAGGTGGGATGTTGAAGTCATCTACAGTTACTGTCACTCTCAGTTTCTGTCTGTCTGTTAATACTTGCTCTGTGTATGTAGCTGCTTGTATGGTGGGTGTATAGATATTTATAAATCTTATATCCTCTTGTTGGATTGATCCCTTTATCATTATATTGTCCCCCTCTTTGTGACCTGCTGCAGTCTTGGTTTTAAAGTCAATTTTATATGATATAAACTTGCTACCTTGGCTTTTCTTCACTTCCATTTCCATGGAATATCTTTTTCAGTCCCTCCCTTTCAGTTTGTATGTGTCTCTAGGTCTGAGTGAGTGTCTTGTAGGCGGCACATTGAGGGGTCTTGTTTCTTACCTATTTAGTCACCCTGGGCCTTTTGATGAGAGCATTTAGTCTGTTCATATCTAAAGTATGTTGATAGATGTGTACTCACTGCCATTTTAAAATTGTTTTCTTGTTGTTTTTCTAGTTCTTCTCCATTCCTTTCTTTTCTTGGTCTCTTCTCTTGAGGTTTGTTTTCTAGCATTGTGCTTGGACTCCTTTCTCTTACTTTTTCTGTCGCTGTTACAAATGTTTGATTTGTGGTTACCACTGGCTCAGGTATAAAATCTTAGTGTACAGCAGTATCTATTAAGTTGATGGTCACTTCAGTACTTTCTTTAGAACATGTTTGAACTTAATTTTTACTTCCCTTTTATGTGTACAAGGTCATATTTTACATCTTTTTTTATGTGTTCCTTGGCTGATTTTTGTAGATCATAATTGATTTTACTTTTGTGTTTTAACTTCTACATTGGTTCTAAAAGTGATTAGTCTACTGCCTTTACTACGTTTGCTTTTACCTACAAAATTTTTTCATTATTTTCTTACTGTGGATTATGTCCTTTTATTTCCACTCAAATAATTCCTTTTTTTTTTTTAAGATTTTATTTATTTATTTGAGAGTGAGAGCAAGAGAGGGCATATAGAGGGAGAGGGAGAGAGAGAAGCAGACTCCCCACTGAGCAGGGAGCCCGATGTGGAGCTGGATCGCAGGACCCAGAGATCACGACCCAAGCCAAAGCCAGACTCCCGACCAACTGAGCCACCCAGGCACCCCTCAGATAATTCCTTTTAATGTTTCTTGGAAGGCCAGTTTAGTAGTAATGAACTCCTTTTAACTTTTGTCTGGGAAACTCTCTCTCTTTCTCTCTCTCCTGTTCTGGAAGATAACCTTGCTGGGTTGATTATTCTTGGTTGCAGGGTTTTCCTTTCAGTATTTGGAATGTCACACCATTCTCCCTGGCCTGCAGAGTTTCTGCTGAAAAATCAGCTCATAGCCTTATAGGATTTTACTTGACTGTTTGCTTTTTGCTGCTTTTAAAATTCTCTCTTGATCATTACTTTTTGTCACTTTAATTATAATGTGTCTTGGCATGGACCTTCTTAGGTTTATCTTGTTAAGGGTCTTGTTTGCTTCTTGGATCAGGGTATCTGTTTCCTTCCCCAGATTAGGGATGTCTTCATCTATTATTTCTTAACATATGTTTTCTGCTTCCTTTGCTCCCCTCCTGGGATTCCCTTAATGCCAGTGTTACTGTGCTTGATGATGTCACTCAATTCCTTTAACCTACTCTCATTTTTTTTTTTTCTTTATGCTTTTCAGTTTGGGTGCTTTCCATTACCGTGTCTTCCAGATCGCTGGTCCGTTCTTTCGCATCTGCTAATCGACTGGTATTTCCGCTAGTGTATTTTTTATTTCAGTTTTTGGATTATTCATCTGTGATGGATTCTTTTTTCTATTTTCTACGTCTGTTGAAATTCTGAGTTCATCCATTCTTTTCTCAAGTCTAGTGAGTATCTTTATGACAATTACTTCGAATAAGACATTTTGCTTATCTCCATTTCACTTAGCTCTTTTGTTGTTGTTTTGTTGTTTCATTTGGGGCGTAATCCTTTGCTCTTCATTTTGTCTCTGTTTGTTTCTATGTATCGGGGAAGTCAGCTACATCTTGAAGGTAGCGGCCTTGTGTGGGAGAGGTCCTGCGGCGCCCTGCAGTGCCTTCCCTGCCAGGTCATCCGTAGCAGGCACTCCAGGGGCGCCTCGTGTGTGTGCTCCGTGAACCCTGCTGTTCGGGCTGAGCCACGGGTGCCTTCAGCGCGGGCCGCTCCAGGGACACACTTTGCCTGCTGTGGACACACTGGGCAGTGTTAGGTCCCTGCGCTGTTGAGAGGCCTGAAGCTGCTGTGGGCTCACTGGTCCGTAGGGCCAGTGGTCAGACTGCATGTCTGCAGTCAGCCCGTTTGCCACAGGTATAGGCTCTCGTCACTGTCTTTTGATTGGAGTATTTTGATTCTTCAAGAATTTGGAGAGTTCTCGACAGCCATACTACCCTGAACCCTTTCTCAGCTGACCTGACACGAAGCAGGGTCAGTCCCGATGAGTCGTTGCTGGGCGGTCTCCTCGGAATACTCAGTGCTGCTGGCTTAAGAGCCGAGATCTCCAGTGCCCAGTTGCCTTTGGTCCTGGGGCAGGAGCTGACCCGCATCCTGGACAAGTCTAGAACCTTTTATAGTAGCTTAACAGTAATTTTGTTATTTCCAATGTATTTATTTTTGTTGTTGTATTTTTAACCATGTATCAGTCTGTGATTGATTAGGAGGGGAAAATACTGGTTCTTGACCACAGACAGTTTGAGAGTCACTGACCTCGGACACCGATGTAAGAAACAAAGACATCTGAGCTAGTCTGACTGCAGCCCAGCTGCTCGTTTATGGGGAGAAAGACTGGCAACGTGTCTGTGTACACTTACTACCTGATTTGCTCCTAGGTGTTACTGGGCTTGCGTGATACCAGCGATTCCATTGTGGCCATTACTCTTCACAGCCTGGCAGTGCTGGTGTCTCTGCTTGGACCAGAGGTGGTTGTGGGAGGAGAAAGAACCAAGATCTTCAAACGCACTGCCCCAAGTTTTACTAAAACGGTCAACCTTTCCCCGGAAGGTAAGAATGATTAAAAAGTATAGCTTTGTATTTTAAATGTTTAATTAGATTTTTAACATTATACAAATAATGCAGGTGGGTTGTCACAGAGAATGGTAAAGAAACCCAATTCCTTCTGGGTGTGTAAGGTAACCAGTTTTAATAGTTTAGTGGGAATCTTTTCTTCCCTTCTGTTAAGCACATGAACACAGATGTATGTTAATATACACATGCCCATATATAGGATTTTTTAACAAAACAATGAGGATACGCAATTTTACAACATAACTTTTTTGTGTAGTAGCTTATCAGGGACTGGTCTCCAGGTCAGTACATAGAAATGGCACCTTTTTGACACCTGTCTAATATTTCATTGAATATAATTCATTCCGTGACTTCCCTGTTGATATTGCTTTCATTTCTGGATTATTAATTGCTGCAATTGATGTCTTCTATGTCCTGTATCTTCATGTAGTCTGGCTTTTATCGCTAGAGGATAAAGTCCCAGAAGTAGAGCTCTTGGGTCAAAGAGTATATATTTAAAATTTTAATAGATACTGTCACTGGCTAAAAAGGTTGTAGCAGCTTGTAACACTAGATGTTTAAGTTCTTCTGATGTTGATGCCCTTTTAGGTAAAACACTGTTGACTTTTTAGATACTTGAAGAAATCCTTATTTCTGGCTTGTTCCCATTGGATGTTATATGGGACGGAGCAGTAATTTCTGGTCTTTGTAGGCTATAAAAGTCAAGAGTAAGAATTTTGTATCGGCGTCATTGCTTCTTTGCTCCTTGGTTTAACCCTGACTAGGACGGTGACCTTGTTAGGAAACACAGATCTCAGTCAGTTCTCATGGATAGTGAATTCGATAGTGCACAGAAACTGTCACAGTAGAAAAGAACTGTCAGAATTTTCCTGAATTTCGATGCCAGGAGAATCTGGAAAGCAACACTGGCCTCCTACAGTTTTGATGGGTCCAACTCTTCTTGGTGCTGATGAAGTCAGTGTCAGGAGCTTGAAGAGGGTGAAGCGGCTGCTCCCTCCTCTCCAAGCGGGATGTATTCATACACCTTGAGTGAGTGGAGTCTGTGTGTCACCAAATAGCAGGTGGGAGATGTATTTACCTTTCATAGCAGAGCAGTATGGGGACGGTGGTGTGTGCAGTGTTGAGATAAGACTGGGGAGTCCCTCTCGGAGGGCGGCTTTGCATGCCGAGTTGGCAGGAGTCCCCACTCCTCCTACCTGTTGTATTTACTGCTGTTTGCTAGTTCTGGACATTTTCTATACTGTTGGCCCGTAATCTCCATAAGAAACCAAAAGGGCACCAAAGCAGGAGTAACATTGATTTTTACTAAACTTTCCGGAAGACTTAACATGACAGATCAAGGTCTAATCCCACTGACTTCTCAGTTGGGTTAAAGCTCTTTCTCCTAGACGGCGGTTGAGCGGTGGCGGCAGCCTGCATCCCCAGTGCCCAGCTAAGAGTGGCCCTTCTTGCAGGGACTTGGGAAAATGCTGGGGAGGGGACATGTATATTGGAGGGGATCCTTGGACTTTTCTTTCCTTCTGTTCTTCTGCACTTTACCTGTCTGGTCAGACTTAATATGGGTAATACTGAGGTTTATGAAAAGGGTACCTCAGGGAAGTCCGTCTGCGTGGAAGAGCGTTGCAGAAGGGGACACTGGGTTGGAACCACCGATAGGCTGTCAGCAGGGAGGATGGTGGCAGGAGCAAGCAAAAGGGTGCAGGGCTTACAGCAGCCACGCCCTGGAGGCCAGGCAAGGCCTCCCTGTGACGATGTACCCCGGGCAGAGGAAGTATTAAGCTAAAAATTTTGCTGTTAATTCTTTTGACCAGTGCCCACTGTTGATTATGAACCTTCTGGTAAACTGTTAAAGACAACATTTTTTTTTTTAAAACAGTCCCGCCCCACCCTACCTGGGATTAAATGTTTACGGTGACATAAAATTTACCATTTTAACCATTTTTTCCCATTTTATTACATTTTAATCATACGTAACGCATAAAATGCCTGTTTGCGTGTGGATGTGCAGATTCTACAATATACAGAAAATGTATTTTAAAATTTCCCACCACATATTTTAAATTCAAACCTAAGACCAAAAAAGGTTTACAACATCATGTCAAGTTAAAACACATTTATGTTTACAGATACATGTGGACCTTTTTTTAAGATTAGAAAAGTAAACACCAAAGTAGTAAAGTGATTATTTTAGGATGTTAATTATGGTTGATTTTTAAATCCATTTTAACCATTTTTAACTGTACGGTTTTTGGCATTAAGTACATTCACATTGGTGTGCTGTACTCTTAGACTTTTTATTTTTAAAAGTAGAATCAATTATGATTTTAAATTGCCAAAATGTTCAAAGGCCGTTAAGTTTTGTAAAACTCCTCACCTAATGCTTAAATCCTTTCGCGTCCCTTAACATCACATAGATACTCAGCCTGCCCTGAAACATGTCGAGGACAGGCAGACCACTGTGTAACAGGTGTGTTTCTCCCGATACTGGAAGATGCTCTCTCCCTACAACCTATTTTTTTAATCTGTGTTAAATGGACCCATTTCCCTTAATTGTTGCTCACCTACCCTGAGAGAACAAGAAGCAATTTACTATCCCTTTTATTTTGGGGAGTTTTTATTTATCTTCAGATTCTCCCCCGCACGTCGTCTGTAGCCAGCAGAGTCAGATGGCACCAGTCTCGGAGAACCCCTCCTCTGGCATATTCCCTAAATGTTTCTCTTCTGGCAACATGCCCATCAGCAAGAAGCACATACAGCGAGCTTGCTACAATACTCTTTTACATACAGGTAGAAATATTGCATTTATATAGCTTTTCCACTGTTTAGAATTAAAACTTAAAACTTGGTACTCAGGAAAACATTCATCTAAAGTTTTAATTAAGGGCACTTTGGGAATACTGAGGCTGATTTCTGTCATCACTTACAAGTCTGTAGTCAGCTGGGGTCTCCTCTGTGTTTCCTGGACTGCAGGGCACATACCTCCCGTTTCTTCGTAACTGGTGAGGAGAGCTGGCAGACATTACTTTGGTACTTCTGATGCTTTAGTGCAGCGTTTTCCAGTTGTATCAGAGGATGATGGTTCTCTGTTAGATGGCAGGAGGTATGCCATGAAAAGGAGCTGTGTGCTTAAGTAAGTGTGGGGAAATGTTAGTAGCAGAGTCTGGACACATTGCATAAGATGCCAGGGCCTTGGGCGCCTGGGTGGCTCAGTTGGTTAAGCAACTGCCTTCGGCTCAGATCATGATCCCGGAGTTCCAGGATCGAGTCCCGCATCGGCTCCCAGCTCCATGGGGAGTCCGCTTCTCCCTTTGACCTTCTCAGCTCTCATGCTCTCTCTCTCTCTCAAATAAATAAATAAAATCTTTAATTTTTTAAAAAAAAAGGCCTTGACTGCATTTAAGGAAATCTGTTTAAGATAGAGGGTATGTTGGGGCGCCTGGGTGGCTCAGTCTGTTAAGCATCTTAATCTTGATTTCATCTCAGGTCATGAGATCAAGCCCTGCATTGGGCTCTGTGCTGAGCATAGAGCCTGCTCAGGATTCTTACTCTCAAAATAAATAAACAAAAAGTAAAATGAGAGTATTCTGGGTTAAGACAAACTTACTTGACCACACAACGCTTCTTGGGGTTGACACTGCCTGGCTTCAAACATTTCTATATTTGTCTATAGACGACTGTGCCAACAAACAGTCTGTTTGGGTATTTAGTGAATGATTATATGTTCCAGTTAGTTTAGTTTAAGTATTTGAATAATATATATCACATTCTTGCTCTGTTCTGCTGGGATCTCTTTTGTAAGTAGAATCTAGTAACCTGAGTCTATTTCTAAGAAATTAGCCATGCTTTTTTTTTTTTTTTTTAACGTGTCAACCTTTTCCTAAATATACTGCTAGCTCTTATTAACACTTTATGAGAGTAAGTTTTGTACGTGTCCCCACAGGTGATCAGTTTCCTCAGCCCATTAAATTTCCCATGAATGGACTCTCAGATGTGAAAAATACCTCAGGAGATCGTGAGAACTTCCCATCAAGTTCTAAAAAGTCTGAGGAGTGGCCTGACTGGAGTGAGCCCGAGGAGCTTGAAAACAAAGCTGTCAGCATCCGGGTTTGTCCCACAGAATCCTACCATGCCTCCACATCCCCACTCGCTAATGCGCGTGCAGAGGAGGCATGGGACGACCTGGAGCCCGGCAGCTTGGATGCTGGGCCAAGTGCGGGAGGTGGGGGCCCAGCTGTCCCCCCAGGTACCTCAAGGGACCAGGAGGCTCTTCCTACTTTGCTTTCACTCACTGAAGAGTCCGAGCCTTGGAAACCGAGTCTACCGCAAAAGACCAGTCTTGCACAAAGCGGGGGGGATGACCCAGACCAAACCAGGCCACCAAAAGTGTCGTCACAAGAAAGGCGCCTTACGGCTTCATCAGAACTTGGTTTAGGAGAGGAGTTCACCATTCAGGTAAAAAAGAAGCCAGTTCCAGATCCAGAGTTGGACTGGTTTGCCGATATGATTCCAGAAATTAAGCCTTCAGCTGCTCTTCTTCTTTTGCCTGAACTGAGGACAGAAATGATGGTTTCTGACAAGGATGACGTCTCACCAGTGACGCAGTTCTCTTCAAAATTTGCTGCAGCAGAGATGACTGAGGTGAGGCTTAGTAAGTCGTGCCGCTAGTTCCAGGGGTGCCCTTGCGCGTGCCAGCGCCCGGTCGCTTGCAGTGGGGGGCGCGACCCGCAGTGACTGCGGTCGCTTCTCTAAACGGTGTCTTTCCCTCCCCAGAAAGAACTGCAGTGCTTAGACTGGCTAGGCGGCCACTGGTTACTATTACAACCTTTTAATTTAAAAGGAGGTTAAACCAAGAATGGGTGTCACCAGACTGTACTTATACGGTCCCCGGGAAGTGAGTTTCCAGTGCTCTGGTTTCCTAATCTGGAACCAAAGTGATCCTCCCCCTCAGCGTCCCGCTGCGGGAAGTTCCTTTGCCTAGTGCCGGAGGGTTAGGCCCCTTTCCGTTCAGAAACGACCGGTCTCAGCAGCCTGCCCTGGCTTTGCTTTATCTTGCTGCAGGGAGCGTCTGAAGGCTGGGGAGACGAAGGGGAGCTGAACTGGGAAGATGATAACTGGTGACAACGGGTGTAACTTTAGGGAAAAGGATTTCCTTAAAAAAAACAAAAAAATCAAACTAATACCTCAAAGTGGGCTCTGCAGACAAGAAAACCCAAAAGCCTCCGTTTTTGCCGTCTGTGCCGACTGAAGCTCGAGCCCCCCCGAGCGCTGGCTGGCGCCCTGCGGAGAGGCCCGGCGCTGGCTTCGTGGAGGAGGAGCCCGGGCGCGTCTGAGGCCAGTTTCTGTGAAGAGCAGGAAGCTGCGAAAGGCTGAAGTTACCGCTTGTTTCCAGGACGATTCCAGAAGAAAATAAACACAAAAATTCCAGCTGATTAGCTTAATTTTGTGCCATTTCTTTGTCAGAAGAGTAAGCTTTATTATGAAATACAACTTACTGAAAAAGTTTTAGCTGTAAAGTATATAAATGATCTGAAATTACTGAGGTTTTCTTAGGCAGCTTATTTATTTGTCTACAGCTGCAGTGTCCGTGGCCCTGCGGGTACCCGGGCGGTCCCCGACTGGGCCACACGGATTACACTGTACCAAAGTTCTTCCTGAGAAATCTCCCCCCACTACCTGTTCTCTAAATGTCCAATAAAGACTATTTTCACTAGATTCAGCTTTACAAAAGTTGTTTTATGTGTGTTCGAAAACGCAGGCATCGTTACGTCAGTATATTCACCTACAGAGTACAGTGTAGGATGGTGAAAATCGTACCCAGCTGTGTGTGGTGACAAGGTCCGGTCCGTTCAAGAGCCAGCCTCGAGTGCGCGTCGCCTCAGCTCAGCAACCCTTTCCTGGAGCATCTCCATCTTCGGTGGCAGCCAGTCTGGAGCCGGAGCCTTCTGGAGTAAGGACTCGACTGCCTCCAAGGCCCCTGATGCTGCCTGCAGCGCTGACCTGTACTCCTCCTCCAAGGGGAACTCCCGCCGGGCTCTCTTTGCATCAGGCTGGCAAACGAGAACAACATGGGGTAAGTAATGCCATGATACCCATTCCCAAGATGGTCAAGAACTTTCTTTTGGGACTTCAAAAACATACATTCTATTTCATCATTGGCTCACAAGGGCAGGAGGGAACCACCATCCCCGTATCACCTAGAAAAACCGATGAAGGCGTTTCTGGCTTGTCACAGTAATGCAGGGCGCTACCACCATTAGGGCTCAAGGAAACTAGGAATGCTGCCTTGGCTGGGTAATTTCCAGAGAGTGTCCTTTGGAAAGAGCTTGTCCTGACCAAAAAAGCGCTAGGTAGGGGCTTTCTAAACGGTTCTGGTTCACTTTCTAACGCTGTGCGCTGTGGCCCTTCAGATGCTTTTCAACCCAGTTCAGGAAGCCGTCGGGCTTTCTAACATCGCTGCCCCTGGGTGGGGATCAGGACCAGATGTCTTCTGTAATCACAGTCTAACTAAGGAAGGGCATAAATTCCTGAAGGTTTATTTAGAGCAAAGCTATGTAATTTTTAGGCCTGAAATCTAGAAAGTTAAATATGTCTTGAAAACAAGTTATTCACATAGACATACCTTCTTTACATAACAATTGTAACTACACCTCACGAGAACATAGTTCCTCTCTCAAATTGCTATTCTAAACACAGTGTGAGTGCTCAAAACAGTATTTTGAATATCCTTAGTCGTATCAGATTTCTGCCGTTTAATAGGTGGACGTGATTTCTAGATACTGCCAGAAGTTATTTAGGCCGATCTGATGAATGAAGCAAGGGACCAACTGAAACATTTTGGAAGGTGAGTTCACTGGTTTTCTTCAGTGGTTCAGAAACTACATTTATAGGTTCACTGATCCAGATACATAACTTTCCCAAAGGTTACTATAAACAGTTGAAAGTCATATTGAAAGAGAAAATCTGTTGTATTTTTGTAGTCCCACCTCTGTTCCCTGTGTTGATAACCTTTCAGGAAGAACTAGGATTTTTTAGAAGAGCAGCTACTGTAAAACAGGAGACTTTCACATGTGTAGATCAATTTGATTATATTGTGACAGTCAATATGAGGCCAGAAGCCATACTAGTTTTTCTTTTCTTACTTTTACCAGAAGGGTAAAAGTAAAAGGGGAGAATTTCTCCTATCTGAAATGCAGTCCATACCTGTAGAGACGACCACTTTGCAGCTTCTACAGCAACTTTAGCAAAGTGTTCCCGGAAAATGCCTTTTTCCTGTTTCACACGTTCCACTCTGGCAACTGCAGTTTCGTCTACAAACCCGGTCTGCCACGGATCACGACAAATCAAGTAAACAAGGAAACACCAAGCAAATGTAATATTCAGAGAATGAGAAGGTTGGGGGCTCCTCGGTGGCTCAGTAAGCATCCGACTCTTGATTTCGGCTCGGGTCAGACCTCAAGATCATGAGGTCGAGCCCCGCTTCAGGCTCCATGCTAGGCACATGTACTCCGCTTAAGATTCTCTCTCTCCCTTTACCCTCCCTGCCCCCAACCAAAAAGAAAAAAAAAAAAAAAGACCATGAACGCGCACGCACGTGTGTTGTGTTTGTGTTTAAGCTCCCGGTGTTAAACTTTTCTGGCTTATTAGCCTATTAGCCTGTGAGCTAGGCAAATTTTGGAAGTTGGACTCATGTGTAAGTGCATTATCTTCATGGAATCTGGATAAAATTACAGTGTTCTCCTTCCCTACAGAAAAGTTGAACTGTCATTTTTCCAGGTTTGGAAAAATGATAGTCTACAATGTGTAGGGTAAGAAACGCAAAAACGTGCACACACATACTTGATCGGGTATGTGGCGGCGGGTAATAACACACGTGTGTACACGAGCCCAGCTTAATAACGGGCGTGGGATTAAAAAAAGAATAAGTAGTTAAGCATAATTCACTTTCTGTCGGTCTTCTAAATGTGTGGCTTAACTGCTCTACTAGTGCTGCAATCAGCTCTTACCCTAAAGCTACCCCCAGGTAGGCTGCCAGGGGGACACAAACACGGGAGTCCAATGACGGAACGGTTCGGTTCTAACTGTGAAAACAGCTTCAACAATGTCACTGTTTGGAAAACTAGGTCTTCGTCTCTGCCCATGCAGCAAAGCCACGGCTAAAGTGTGTCTCAATTCGGGAGGCACACACGGGCCTCTCGGGCCTGCTGCCGCGCGTGCAGTCCGACAGGAGCCATTTACGGTTCTCCCCGGTCCTCCCGGCGCGCGAACGAGCAGCACCGCCACAGCCCGCCCTGTGGGCCGAGGGGCTGCGGATGCTCCACTCGTCATACGGGCCAGCTGTTTCATGGGCCACCTCGGCGCTGAGCACTACGAAAGATGTAAGCTAAGACGATACTTAACGTAGTTACAATCCTACGATTTAAAAAAACAATGACAAAATCTGTGATGCTGCTATTTTGATCTACAGAAATAAATACCTTCTCTAGAAAGGATACAACTTTGTTCCTCGTGTCTTCAGAACGGAGACATTGTGGAACTATCTCTTCATGATTTGTTCCCTATTAAGAGATAAATGAGACCAATTTTAATGTATCTCAGCAACTTGCAAAGACAACTCCGTAAGTTTTAAGAGCTACCTTAATCAGAAAGGCAGCTTAAAAGAAAACAGTGTCAGAGGATACTCAAAAGACCACCAGCTCCTGGTTCCTTCAGGGAGCCTGGGGACCGGGCCGCGTTCTGCACGAGCACAGAGCTGGAGGCGTCTGTCACTTCTGCCCCGTCATCCTAACGTCCTAGGCCCTTTAGGGCCAAAGGCGGGACGGCACAGCTCCAGGCAAAAGAAAAGGAGCATCCCACAGGAGGCTCGCCTTCTCTGTGGCCCCCAGCTCACAGGTCCCTGTGTTCATCAACCTAACTCCTAAGTGACCGAGACAAAATGCATTGTTCATTTCACACTCCGAAGTACTGTCTGGAACACAGTGGCCAAGTTGACAGACCTGGCCTGAAAGGCCTGGTTCTGGTTGTTCCTACTCTCCCAGGACCTTAGGAAACTACCTTCATTTCTCTATGCTCCACTGTTAGATGGTACAAAAGAGATCATTGGTATTACCTCCTCCAAGGGAAAATTTTCATAAATAAGACCAAAAGTAGCTCAATGAATGTTTCTGGAATGTTTTAGAAAATCAAATAATACATTTTGGCGATCACTTTGATAGGCTGGTCTTATAATTACCTCTGCAAACTGAGTAAACGCCTCCAAGGAATGTTGTTCTACTATCCAATTCCTGTCAGCCAGCATTAAGGCAAAAAGAGAAGACAGGCTGGGCAGAAGTTTGTCCTAAAAAGAGAACCAAACCTTATTAACTAGAGGAAAACCTCAGTATCCTATTCTTAATGTCAAGTTTCCCTAATTCTGTGCCAGTGAGCACGTACTGAAACATGTTAGGGCATGTCACTCCTTTGCATAAATGCTTCCAAGCTTCTCACTCCATTCAGAGTAAAACTGAAAGTCCTTAAATGGCCTGCAAAGCCCCACTGTGTGAGCGTGGCCTCTGCTGGCCCCCTCAGTGGATCCGATGCGCTCTCCTCTCACTACTGCCCCTGCGTGCGGGATGCCCGCCTGGCCGGCTCCCTCAGCTTCAGGGTACTCACAGGTCACCTTGGTGAGGACACCACTGCCTCCATCCCGTTTCAAACTGTACCCCCACAAACACACTCTCCCCCTATTTCTCTCCACAGCACTCACACTAATTGCCAAATCATGTCTTTATTCGTTGCCTTCTAGAGGCTGAGCGTGGGGATTGATTTTGGTTCATTAATGAATCCCCAGTGATTAAAACAGCATCTGACACATAGCAAAAACTCAGCAATTTTTTCTTGAATAAATAAATCTATCTTCAGGCTTTAAAGGCCTCTTATAAGCTGATGAATCCATCAGATTTTTCAGGCCTCAACTTCACTCTGGGGATATGTAATTTCTGCTAATGAACCATTTGTTCCACAGATGCTGGGCCCACCAGGGTCCACAGTTACGCATGAATGAAAGAGGACTCCGGAATTTATTTAATGGTAAAAAAGAAGATAGCTCAAATGCAAGTATCTTTGGATACTTTAGTCCAGAGTTGAAAAACTGTCAACCTCTCCATTTCTTACATGAAAACAAACAGGATGGTATCATTTGCCTGTAAAATAAGTAAGAGCCTTTTAAAAACTAGTCAGTTGTTTTTCTTTCAAAGATATCTCTTGAGATAATATCCATCATATTTTTGCTCCAGTTATGTGAAAAGGTTCTCATCGGTGAGCTGGTTGTTTTTTTTTTTTTTTTTTAAAGGATGTATTTATTTATTTGAGAGGGAGAGAGTCTTAAGCAGACTCCTCGCTGAACACAGACCCGACTTGGGCTCGCTCTCAAGACCCTGAAATCAGGACTGGAGCTGAAACCAGGAGTCAGACACTTACACAGCTGCGCCATTCAGGCGCCCCTCAGGGAGCTTTTTAGAGTCTCTCCCGTGGAGGTCAAAAAGAAAACAGTCAACGACCCAGAACTGCTGGATTCGACCACGGCACTGAGGAAGGCAAAACTCAGTCGAGGAGGGGATCTTCCACCGTGAAGTGGGTCTGAAAATCCCGAAGTGTATGCAGGCCTGTACGGAATTGCATATACCTTCCAACACTTTCAGAAATACTGTCTTAAAAACAAACAGGCTCCCTTTCATGGATGTAGAACTACGAGAACAACTTTGATAAATTTCCTCATTATATACTCCTTCATAAGAGACAAACATGTCTGTCTTCCTCAGGGACTTTGCGTGGTAAAGCCCAACTAGAATGAGACTCTCAGACTACAGCCAACTCTAAATTCTTTGTATGTCAAAATATATTTTTCTAACAAAAACAAACAAAACACTTAAAATGAGTTCTATTTTGACAAAGTCACCATCTCTTCACAAAATACATTTTCCCCCGACTTTCATTGTCAACAATCCAGAATTCCAGAAATTAATAAAAGTCGGAAAATTTTAGTAATTCTTACAAGGATCTTGTTAACACAGGAACAAAAGAATTAAGAGTATTACCTGGAAAGCTTGAGGTATGAAAAATTTTCCTAGAGAAGATACAAAATCAAGCACTGCCAAACGAACATGGTCAGGAGGCTCTAATTTAAGCAGTGAAGTCTGCAAAGTTACTACCTAAAGTGGTAAAGATCAAAGAACAGTTATAAATGAAAGTAAATATTTTGTAGAGACATAAGAAGATTCTGATGGGCATGTGGGGAGGGGAAACACAACAAAATCCAAAACAGTGGAACACTACAAAGCCTAAACATATGTGGAATTTGCATAAAATGATCAAATGATGCTGTTATTACAGTGTTCCTCCTACCAACTGCTGTAAAGAAAAAAAAAATGTGTTCCGGAGAAACTATATACCAGTGCTCTTCTTTCAAATCCTTAAAAATTGTTTTGTATTTTAAATTCTAGTGAGGGAGGTTCATAATTTAAAGCAGGGATTGGCAAACTTTCTATGAAGGGCTAGTCAGTCAATATTTTAGGTTTTATAGGTAATATGTTCCTTGCTGCATACTGTTTTTTTGTTTTTTTAATTTTATTTCACAAACCTTTGAAAATGTAAAAATCCTCCTTAGCTCTTGTCCTGTAAACAGGAGGGCAGAATCTAGCCCGGAAGCCAGAGTTCGCCAACCCGATTCAAAGGAACACAGAAAGTCGTCCATAAAAGAAGCAATGCCTAAGTGAACAATTTAGTTATGCTGAAATTTTAGAACTTTAGTTATTTGGGTTTTTTAAAAGTAGGCACAATTTTATCAAAGTTATCCATATTTAATTTCTCAAAGAAGATTACGAGAACGGTCAGAATCCAGTTTGAATCAATTATCTTACTGCATTCTCATTCTCTATAATTTAGTAATTCATGTTACAATACAATAATTTAAAAATATACCTAACCAGTATTTGTTAATGCTAAGTTCTTAATGTACACAACCGCTAACAAAGCTACTAAAACAAACCATTAATAGTTTCACTTTCCAGCATATAGGTCCTATGACAGGGTGTTATTTCTTCCATCATCTTCCTAAATAGGAATTAGTTTTACCTCATAACTTTATTTCTAAACATGCCTGAAAGCTTCAGCCAGCTCTTGATTTGGGGGATCAATTCTGCCCAGCATGGACTAATTCCAGAGCCTCTAACTTCAGAAAAGTGCCTTTTCCTTTTGCCTTTTCCTCTATCGGCTTAGAACCTCCAAAAGCAGGCCATACCTAGGCATCATCAAAAGCATCCCCCTGACAGTGACCTCTGTTCTGCCTGTCCCAGCCATGCAAGCTGGGGGCCAGACAGAAAACTCAGCAGTCCTCTTAACATCAAAATCATGTTATTTCTTCAAAGAGACAATGAGGATTATCCTTAAGTCCACATCGGTTATATTCCATACTCCCACAGCTGCCGGAATGCCTTTGAAACTGTTTTGAATGTGGGGTTCACACATGATCTATGACTCCTAACCTCAGGGATGTTCTGGAGCAGTTAAAAAAAAGTTTTGACTATTCAGTATCAGGGAGATAAGGAAGAACAGATTTAGGCTGAATCAACAGCGCCATATACTAACCATACTCTACTGGAAGAGCGAAAGAGACGGGGACACCTCCCTAAGACAAGCAGATCTGTGACACTTTAGTTCAGTTCAACAGGAAAGAAGTAACAAGCAAACTGAGGAAGAAATCATTAAAAAGGACTGTTTGTAGAAAGCTATTTTAAGTCCCGTTTTTCCAATAATTTCCTCAGCAAACAAAGTATCAACTAGCTTATTGTTCTTACCTGACTTATCAGATGAGGATCTAGAGTCTGAACAAAAAATCCCAGTAGTGGAAGTAAAAGACTAAGTGTCTGCTGAACATACGGTTGACCTGTTACCTTAAATAAGGAACACAAAATAGTTTTGGTGAGAATTTTCAATTACATGAAAATAGCAACCTTTTAGTAAGCATTTAATATATCCCAGGCAATATGCTACGTGCTTTAGACTACCTCACATACACCTTAGAACTTAATGAAGTAGAACTTTACTCACTTTATTAGTTATTTATATTTATATTATTATTATATATTATTTATTATATTATTTATATTATTATATTATTTAGTTATTTATATTTAGTTATATTATTTAGTAATTAAAAAAAAGGGGGAAAGAGGTTAAGTAATTTGCTCAAGATCACATGACAGGAAGTTTAATGCAGGTGGAGATCTGGTTACTTCTGTTTGCCGCTGAGAAACTTGTGTACGCCTTAGGGTTCTTAAAATTCCATGTCTCTTCCCTGCAACTATTGTTTCTATCGTAGTATATTAAGCTACATCACCCGCAGGGAATCCTCAGGGAGTACTCACTGAATGATCTGTGAGCACTGGGGAAAACTACAGACAGAATACCGCAGAAGGGAAACTGAACTCTACATAAACTTGAATGATAAAACATTATCCGCAAAACCATTTCGATGCTTTCCCAGAAGTGCGACTGTTGCCTTCAGCTTTCAGTGGCTGGCACTACTTAGTCAAAGGAAACAAATGTCATATTTAGATTTTTAAACTAAATGTCATTTGCAAACTACAATAATCTGTGGGACACGCAGCATCCTAATTCTAGCCCGGTCACCCCCCGGCCTTCCGCCACAGCTGGGGAAGAGGAACGTGAAGCAGCCGGAGCCACGCCCCCGCCCCTGCCACCTTTAAGCCGAGTCACTCTCCACTGCGCAAAGGATTGTACGGAAGACCGTGGAGTCACAGAAGCAGGCCACACCGGCCCCAAAGAGGAGAGGAACAATGGGAGAAGTTCGCTTTTTTAAATAGGGTCCAAACGGTCATGAAAATAGCTGAACTGTCACTGTTACTCTACTAGGTTCTGGTTTTACTAATGTAATTCTGTCACACTCAGAACTGGCTGGAAGAGTACAAATAGGTATTTTAAGTTCTAATCACAAGTTCTACCAAGGCCCCGAAGAAATTACGTACATTTTACTCTACAGGGAAATTTCCGGACTATGCTCTTTTTTCAGTATTTTATTTGTTCTTCAAATAAAGGAAATAATCAGTTGCTTTCCTTACCAGGTTAGTGTTTAAAAAAGCCCAGAGCTGACTCCCAATTTCTATAATCGCAGTTTGCTGTGGACTATCCAGAGCCTCAGGGGCGGAACTACATACAGCCAGCAACGCAGACAGCAGCGTGTTCTAAAGGGGGAGAGACAGGGAGGAGTCCGAGGTCAGACCCCAGTCTAAAGGAGCTGAGGCTGCGGACGTTATGAGTTACTATAACCCTTCCTAAACACCCATGTTGAATTTATATTCTGAGACCCAAAGCCATCTTTTCAGCTACTTCTTAATACAAAATTATTTTATTAGAGCTAATTTTCCTCATACACAGAAACATTTGCTTCATTTTCTAAATATTTTTTCCTTTTAGGTTAAAATTTAGTATTAAAATGGAAACATCATTGTATTTTAGTAAATAGGCTCAATCAAACGGTCAGTAGCTCTAATTTTTAATGTTCATCAACTAAAAATTCTATTGTTTTTCACATTATGCAGCTAGCAATCTTTTAACATTACTAGATTTTTATTGTTGCTCTTGTTTTATAATATCTTTAAAATTCCTCAGCAACACTGCATTTAATAAGCAAATACAAAACTTGAGAAGTACACTTATCTAGATTTAAAACACCTTTTCTAGATTCACTCCCCTTCATATATCGAATCTTTCTCTGACTGGCCAGGATTGGGGGTGTTGGGGGACAGTGGGAGTAAAGTGAAGGCCATGTGGAAATGGAATGATTAGTAACAATGCCTTTAATCCATTATACTTCAACAACATTTAAGTTTCAGTGATTCCCGTATAGCTTTTTATTTAAGATTGAAAGTTTTAGTCAGGGCAAAGATCTATTCAATTTTAGAAAATAGGTACATTACTTTACCTAATAAAAAAGATTTTTTATCTTCAACTACAAAAAATCAATACACAATAAATGTAAAACCTGAACAATTTAACCTACTTTTAACTAGCTGTTTAACAGTTTTCTCAAAATAAGTGCACATAAAAACTTGTATTCCCTTTGGGTATGTTTTAAATTATCTTGATAATTATCATCAGATGCCATTATATAACAGTATCAGAACATTTACACTCAGTGTGGAGATAAAAGCCTTTAGAAAACCCTGAACTCCTAATTTAAAATTGCAAATAGGCCCCTAACCCCTTGAATGCCCTGTCCCCATCCCTGTTTTTCTCCACTTACCGCAAGCTGATACAACATACTTACACACGTATTTATTATTTATTTTACTATCCACAGCTGAGTTACAATGCAAGCTCATGAGAACAGGAATTTCTTTTTTGTTCCCTGATGCCTAGAACAGCGCTTGCACACAAGAGCACTCAAAATATGTTTGTTGGATGAATGAATGAACAAAGGAGGAAATGAACTAAACCGGAAAATTCAACCACATGTACTATAGTCAGTTTAAAGCAAACTTTAAAAAACCATGTTATTTTTTACTTCTCACAGGTGAATTTCTTTTATATTTCATTATTTTAAGAGGGAGTATTCTAAATGAAAAGTTACATAAAGGCTCAGAACAGATGTGTATAAAACGGGGATTGTGTTTTATCAAATAGAAGAATCACGTCTGGGGCGCCTGGGTGGTTCAGTCGGTTAAGCATCTACCTTCAGCTCAGGTCATGATCCCAGGGTGCTGGGATCGAGCCCCACAGAGGGCCCCTTGCTCAGTGGGAAGCCTGCTTCTCCCTGGACTGCCATTTCCCCACTTGTGCTTACTCTCTCCTTCTCTGTGTCAGATAAATAAAATCTTAGAAAAAAAAAAAAAGTCTGCCTAATCTAATGATGTATCAGCAAAAATACACAAATATTTCATAATAGGTTTCATCTTGGTCCAGTGTGTCTTGAACTACAGTCTCCCTGTCCCCCCATATAATTTACATCAGTCAAGATAATAGTAAGTTTCTCATAGACCCCTTTAAAACACAGAAATCTGAAAATCCTGCTAGTTTCTAACCCGAGGGCAGAGACCGTATCTTATTAATAGTCCATCACCAGTACCTTGTACTAGTACTAGTACTGGTACCTTGAGCGGTGCTCGGTAAATAGCTGCTAAATGAATCAAATCCATTAAAATTCTTGTTTTACCAGAGATTCAAGTTCTCCCCAAGTCCGACTACTGCTTAGCCATTCCTGACACCGTGTAATCCCAATTCTGGTGACGTCACGTACAACTTGTTTCCTGAGCTCAGCAGGTAACGCCTGGAGGGAAATACACTGCCAGAGAGGCAGATTTTCTGCTGCTTTGGGGGAAAATTTCTGGACAAACTCCACCTGAAATAAATTGAAGTGTAACATAAGACAATCTGATGACTGGATGCACAAAAGCTAAGTGTTTGCTTCCATGTTTTATATTTTTAAGAAGTTTTTAACTGAGTAATAGTATCACAAGTACCAGACCATGGTAACTAGAGGAACACGTACCATCATTTTTGCTGTTGTTGCATTTGTTTGCAAAATGAAAAACAGTTTAAATGGAATGTGATACGAAGACACTGAGAAATATTAAAAATAATGCACTTCATTATTAGTCAACCAGCTATTTTTATCCTATTATTTTCCTAAGAACTTTTGTGCTTGTGACCTTGTTCAGCTGAATCCAAAGTAATATTCCAAAATATGCCAAAAGGCTGATCTGGTAACCCTGGCGGCTGTTATCTCAGCTGACTAGAACACAGGACCTAAAGAAAGAAGCAAAGGTGGTAAGTTCGATTTTCCACTGGGCTAGCTGGCTCTGCTCTCGGACGACACACAGAACTGGTTTCACGAATCAGCCCAGAGCAGTGTGGTTGGCAAATCTATTCTACCACTGAAATAATTCAAAGCCTTTGCCAAGTTAACAGAAAAACAGCACTGTTTTGTTAAAATGAGGCATCAGCGGACAAACTAAAAGCAGAACACAGAAGTTTAAAAGAAAAACACCAAGAACAGTTTAAATGTTAGTCTCCAGTAGAAAATGGCAAAAATACTAATGCACTTAATTTCTGAATAAAGTAAAATCTAGGAAGTATATTAATGTAACTTTTAAGTAGAAGAATTCAATTTATAGTATCCCAAATCTGCTTGATAAATGACAAATTCCTATGTTAAGAAAAAAACCCACTGTATTAAATTTGACAAAGAAATCTTCCTATGTTTTATATACTAAATTTATATTTGAATTTTGTTAGCAGAAAATATTTAGCGGTCAAAACCAAGGGGAAATTGTGTGGCTATCAACTGGGATAGCTGTTAGAGCCAGAAAAATGGACCCTCGAGGAGCTACGTGTCTATTGTAACACGCAGCTTCATTCGTGAAACGAAACTTCTTCAGCAAAGCCAAGAGAACTGCGCCAACTGATAAACATCAGTTGAACACGACCTTTCTTTATAATAAAATCCAATGAAAGTGAATGAACTAGTTCATTCCCCAAAATAGAAATTATAAATAATTGTGCCCTGGACAACAGAGAAGGGTAGGCACTGACAAAATTCGTTATGTAGAAAGAGTGGTCTATTTA
Source organism: Martes martes (assembly GCF_963455335.1). Classification (NCBI taxonomy): domain Eukaryota; kingdom Metazoa; phylum Chordata; class Mammalia; order Carnivora; family Mustelidae; genus Martes; species Martes martes. Next base: position 67,231,868 of record NC_137903.1, read on the forward strand.
CTATTCTGAGTTTGAAAACCCTGGTCTCAACACAATTTTCAGTATTTTAAAGCCGCCAGTGTTAACAGCGGTCCATAAGGAGTGAAGTATAAGTGAATAATCCGCAGAGAATTAGAACTTCTCTCCTTTAAAGTGAGAAGAGAGGAAGAATACAAGAGTGGGCTTAAAATGCAAATAATTATCGTACTTTTTACTTCACATAAAAACAGGAGCACAACTAATAGTGTACTTAAACCAGGTATATTAAATCCTTTCCTCTTAGGTAACCCTGTACTTTTGCTTGTTTCTATAAAACAGAAATACTACCAATAGTTACACACTAAAGAAATAATAGGATATCAGTAACTTCTTTCCATATTGGAACAGAAACACATTCTAATCTCCCTATTTATACTGGCATTTCCCCCAAATTACTACCACACTTTTTTGTAAAGTAAAACATCACTGTACTGGGATTCACTGTTTTCATGTATGTAAATGCTGCATCACTGATACAAAAATCTGGGGTTTTATTTCACTTTTTAAAAAGATACCATCTGTGTGCAAAGGAATAATTTAATTTCAGCTTCGCTACTTGCCTCTCCTTTGCCGCAGGCCCTGCTCTCTCTCCACACTCCTGCCCCAGCCGCCTCTCCACCTTCCCCAACCTAGAGCCTGCATCAAAAATGCCTCCATCTCCAACAGCTTCCCCCGGTCCTACCTATTCCCATCCTGCAGCTCTCCAGAAACAATCTTCTAAGCTATGAACACCCAACACAACCTGGTTTGTGCCCATCTGGGTGCTCATTACGTACCACCGTTCACTACGAGCACATTCATAAATTTATAACTTCTACTAGAATATATGTTTTTTCTGGGATCATGATCTAGTACAGCGGTTTCCAAGTTTTTTATTTTAAACACAAATCGCTATTAAAAATGAACGACAAGGTTTATACATGTAAAAGAAAAAAAGCAGATTTCATACGGTTCAAAGGAGTAAGGATGCAGAGCCAACACCCACACACAGAGGAGGCCCCAAAGCAATGGCAGGAAAAGGACCTGAAGGTGACACTGGGGCAGTGGGAAGTGCAGCTTCTGGAGTGAGAGAGGCCTGGCTTGGATCCCACCTCGCCCATCATCACGGGGCGGTTGCAGACATTCTTTTACTGCCCTAAGCTGCTGTTTCTTCATCTGTAGATGAACATCATCCACATACCCCACAGGGTGACACAGAAGTCCAAGAACCGAAGTGTCTAGAACACAGCCCAGTTCTTACTGTTGTCCGTTCCCCTCCCTTCAGGGAGAAGGGGAAAGAGCAGAGCCTGGCAGAAGAACGAGCGCTTGTGCGGTGCTCCCTTCAAGCAGCTTACGTTCCAGGCCTCCCCACATCTCAGCCCTGCCACCTGGGGTTTAGGATAAACCAACACCCAAGGACTCTCAGACAAGAATTCAAATTTAGGTATGTCCGTTTAAATTTTAACACTGTAACTTGACCAGGAAATCAGTATTTGATAACTGAAGGAAAAAATTAAATGTAACCCCTCAAATATCTATAACACATATAGCTGATAGCCTCAATTATTTGGAAAAACTTAGAACTGAGGAGTATCTAAGAGATCGCTAAACATAAACTGGAGTTTATTTATATCCAATTTCCTAGATCTCACTTAGAGGTCATTCATTCTGAGTTGTATTATTCTAAACGTTAAAATTTCACCACAACCCTGCGAAAAGAATAATTTTACTCTCATTTAACAAATAAGAAAACGGAGGTTAAAAAGACACCTTCCTTCCCGATCCCACTCCTTTAGGAAGGGCCTCTAAATTAACAGGACCTCTGTGAGGAACAACGTACCAGGAACCAGGGGCAAGAGCTTTGAGAAGAGAATAAACGGTATTAAACTTCGAAGGGATATGCAACAGACAACTCTTCCGGGAGTCCTGGAGGGCTAGTGGGTGGGTCTAGTATGCTTTCAGCCTCGGAACAACCTGCAAGGAAGACGGCTCAGAGGCTGGCGTGGCTTCTCTGGTGCCCGACCAACCTCTCTCGGGCAGAAAGACCGACACGGACCTGAGGCAAATTCTCTATTCACAAGTAACTCCCGGGGCACCTGGGTGGCTCAGTTCCTCGAGGGACTCTTGATTTCAGCTTAGGACAGATCTCAGGGTTGCGAGATTAAGCACCGTATCAGGCTCTGCGCTGGGCGTGGCACCTGCTTGAGATTCTTTCTCACCCTCTGCCCTTCCCCCCCCTCTGCACACTTGCTCTCAAATGAATAAATAAATAAAAATAAAAGCAAGCACTCCCAATATTTACTGAGCACCCTTCTAAGCATGGCACTATGCTACATATTTTGCATATATGACCTCTAAGTCCTAACAAAATTTTTCAAATAGTTAACACTTACCTGTCACTTTGTAGACAGGGAACCAAGTTCAGAAACTTCCCTGAGGTCACAGTAAGGTGACAAGGTCACAGTAAGACCGGGTTCAAACCAGAGGATTCAAACCCCCTTCACTAACCTAGTGGTTCCCAAGCTTGTGTCCATGTCATTATCATACAGGAATTTAACAACAATCATACCACGATTGATGGCCGGCACCATCCAGTTTTAGCAAGTATCCTGCTGAGTCAATCTGGAAAGCACCCCCCAGCCTCAGTGTGTGTCCGGCAAGAATCTTACTTGCCAGTTTAACAAGAACCACCTCCGTAGCCCTGACATTTTTCCTCTTAGTAATTTTCACCCATCGACCTACACGTTGCTCCTTCACTGTAGTCCCTACTAGGCTATGCTATATTCAGACTTGAGCCCAGTTTTACATTGAGGCCTCTTTCCCCGATATCAAGAATGCCAGGATAAAACCCACTTTTATCACTGTATGGCTCCGGTTTTTCTTTAACAACATCAAAATCTAAACACATCTAAAAGCAATAAGCAAAGCAATCAATAGGTCAAAAACTGATGCTCAGATCATATCAACATTTACATGTGGAATAAATGGAGCAGTGGGAAGCCTTCAAAGAGTCTGAATCCTTTTTTTCAGCAGATGCTCAAAGACAGTGACTAAGATGATGTCCTTGCCTGCTGGGGTGGGGCCATGAAGAAGAAGAGTCGCCTCAACAGTATGGATAGGTTGGTGAGCTGGTAGCATTCTCCAGGGCAAGATTTTATCTGGGAAAAGACAGAAGAGGAGAGACTGAATTAAAATCGTGGCTTTTACAAGCTTTTATATGCTAAAATAAATAGCAGTTAATAAACAGTTTCTGAGACAGAAGATTATAAGTTATTTAGATTTTTAATTTAGAGCTTTTCTTTTTCTTCCATTAACCTAGATTACTTTTATAATGAGAAAGCAATTTTGACATTGTATTTATAAACAACCCTCTGGGATTTCTATTTCAGATTACCATTTGGATGATAACTTGATATGTTAATCTTCTTACTCAAAGACAACTCATGGAATTTTTTTAAAGATCTAAGCACAGCAGTACAGAAGTGAATATAACTCTAGATATTAGCTCCATTAAAAGATTTTAAAAGCTCAATTTTCTAGAGATCAATTCCTATCGTAATACACTAGGAGAGCTTTTACTTAATTAAACAAATGTTTTTTATTTGAAGAAGATAATCTAACATAAAAATTACTTGGATCGGTCTTGTACAAGACGTTAAGGACTTAGAAGCGGGTACATGCCCAGACGATTAGCCATGGAGACATACGTGCCCAGCTGTGAGGTTATCACACACTTCCCTGCATTTAGTCTATAACATCTTTAAACAACAAACTAAGAAATATATGACATAATAGCTACTAAGAAACGAAAGACAAACGGACCCAGATGAGGTCTTTATAAGAGGCCAGGGACAAAAAAGTCGAAACATGTCCATATCATATGGAATGTATCAAACATCTCAGAATTTAAAAGCGAAGGTCAACATTGAAAAAATTAAAGTAAATCATCACTAAATCATTTTCTCTTTGTAGCTATTTACAAAGCATGACTTCCTTCCCCAAAGGCATCAGTCACTGTCACATTTAGTCCCTCTCAAATCATCCTGAGAGACAACAAAATCAAGAGGCAGCTTGTCTAAGTCACTTTAAGGAAAAAAACAAACAAACAAACCTCTCAGTAATCCACATTCCAACTAACTCTTTTCTTATTTTCTACTTTGCGTTCAATTTTAAATTTACTCTTCATTAACCTAGTCTTTCTTTTCCAAAACAATTAATAGAACTCTGTAAGATTTTGACAGTATGAAACAATTTCCCCAGTTTGACAATTTTTGGCACATCTTTCTCAATAGCATCAGCATTAAGGGATAGGAAAGAAACTGTCAAAAAAATTTAGCTACCATACTATCTTGTCCTTTTGATATTCACATTCTTCAAGATTATCATATCCCTAAATGAACTGCATGTAAAGTGAGTGTTTTACACCTTGTAATTCTACTCACCAGCTGAGCCACTATGGTGACATGGTGTGCACAGAGTTCAGCAGTCCCGTATCTGTGATATAAGAGAAAATTATCTTTCCAAAATAATTTTTAGAAGTATTCAGAAAACCAAGGAGATGAACTTCCAAAAAGCAATAAATATTCTAAGCTGCAATTTCTCCATGGCCAAGGAACACGACAATATACAAACTACCTAAGCAACAGTTACTTATTGACTTCAACCACAGAAGGAAAGAGGGAGCCTGGTTCCTGATTTAATGCAATGATACGAAATCAAACCATTTTGAGGAGCTACTAAGGGATTATCAAGACAAGATTGTTCTATAAACTTACAAGTGTAAAACATCATTTACTGTCAATTACTACTATAAATCAATCCAAAAACCAAAAAAGCACATTGTACCGGGAAAGAAAGCACCATGCATCCATAGCTAACAGAGACGTGATCATATTAGCAGTAAGCACAGCATTCAACAGAGCAACATCCTAATGAAAAACAGAAAGTTCATGATACATTATTATTCATATTACATTTCTCAAAACAATAAAACACCATCACAATCCAAGTAACAACAGAACCTCGGTGAGAAGGCTCAACTTTCTAGTATCTGAAAGAGTCTGTAACACCATTCCTTCCACATTTAATGAGCACCTACTATATATTAAGCATTGGGCTATGGAGAGTCAAAAGTGATTTTAAATGTGGTAACTCAGTTATTAGGATCCACAAAAATCCTAGTGTTAGACCTTAACCACTGTAAAATATCTCAAATGATATTGATCCTTACGTAAATTTTAAGAATTCTTTTCCTACAATTTTATCAACATATTTTCTACTTTAATTCCATTAAAGAAAATCAACATTATGCCTAAGATCTATAGGAGACTTGGTGCTACAGTCTACTCTCGACTTCTCATTCTCTTTATGAAACTGAATCAGGTAAAATCCTAACACTTTTCCTCTTTTCACTCTATATTTCCATATCTTGCCACCCAAAATGCTTTCTCAAATGTTTTAGCTAGCCATTATATCTGAGTACTACAGGACTGTAGGATTACCATTTCCTAAGACATAACTGAATTAAAGGGTAAAAGGTACACACTGAGAGAACACTCAAAAAGAATACACATTAACTATTCCTTTCTTCTGTATAGAAACCAAGAATTTCAATGAAAAGAAGCAGAGGGGTAATAACCTCAGCATAGCCCAGTAGGTGACAAACTCACCAGTTCAGGGAACAACGAGGTATGAAAGGAAGTGATAAATGCACAGAGATGAACACAAACATGCTGATACAGGGTGACAGCAACTTCCACTTGCCCTTTATTCTTTACTCCTCGCAGATAAACAGGCAGAGAGAGTTCACTGGCACACTGCTCAAAACTGCAGAAAACAGCTTTGAACAGAGATATCCTGCAGGGAAATGGAGAACACTGAACGCAACACTCTTCACATTTAACATTTAGCAGGTACAATAATAATATGGCATATGGAGGGTTATTTTCCCAAAGCAAAATGTCCCAAAAGGTATATATCAATGACAGTTTCCGATATGTGTGAACATGTAACCATAAAAATAAAATACAGTCACTGTTAGAGAAATTCCTTAAAGGAGAAGAATTTTTTCCTGTATTTTTGCTTTTTATCATTTACCAAATGTTTATCATAGTACTGAACTAGACAAAGACAAAATTCATCAAGGAACCTGAAATTTAAATATATATTAGCTATTTTATAGAAAATAGGTGTAAGTCAGACAGAGGGGCCACTTTAAGATTAAAATAGTTTTAAGAAATCTTCATAGAGGATTTAAATAACAAATTAGAAATAGGCACAAATAAAGAGGCGAAGATGACGAAGCACGAGAAGACAGGTGTGAAGAGCAGTCGGACCAGAGCGCGGCGTGTGCAGAGAACGAGTGTACCGGCGACAGGACGCGGAGCAACACTGGACTGCAGCGGCAGAGGGACACATGTGGAGGCAGAGCCGGACGGCTGGCACCAGGCTTGCGTGTCTGTGCAGGGAGGGGTGGGAGCTCACAGCCGGGCTCCGGGAGGTGAGTTGCTACCGCACACAGAAGGTGCACAAGGAAAGGGTGAATGCTAGGGCCCAGCAACCATGCGTGCAGTCGAGTTGCTACAGCCTGGCAGTGGCGAGGAAGATGAATACGAGGAGTGATACTTCCTGGGAGAGAACTTGCAGAATCCAGCATTCGTTCATCAGAGCTCATCTTGGAATGTTAGCAAGTACATCTACCCTATCACACTCAACATTTATAACACTAAGTCTACACAAAAGCTTCTAAAACACTAAACAAAATTAATAAATATATTTTAGCATCTGTTATAGATTTATATGTTTATTTATATTTATAAAGTAGCAATATATATGAGGCCTACACATGAATTACTAACTAGAATATATGATGTAACATATATGATATGTTACATATAGAATATATGATGTAACATATATGTATATACATATATGATGTAACATATATACATATATGTATACATATACATATATGATGTAACATCATATATCATAGAATATATGATGTAACATCGAAAAACTTCGATGTCAAGATCAGTCCAAATGACAGGGCATCCTAACCCATCTGTAAGGTGACCGGATGGAAACACCACCGCGTCTGCTACCTGGCCGTAGCTTCCGAGAGCTGGCTCTCTGTGCACCACAGCGACTGCACATCCTCGGGCTGAGACGGCAGCTTATCCATGATGACAACCAGCAGAAGACATTGTGGGAGCTGTAGGTCACATGGCAGCTCTTGCAGGTAACAAAAACATATTCAATAAGTCACAACAAATTGGTAAAAATATACTCTCCATATTTTCAACAGAAATCTGATCGTGATGTGTAAAGAAGTCAGAGGTGTAACTGCTTTTTGGAATTTTTTTCATTTAAAGAAAAGCAGAAGAAATTTTAAATAAAATCGTTAAAAAGAATGATTATGTAAGGGAAATAACCTCGTCTCTAACAAGTTGTAATTATTAGATGATTTAAAATTAAAACTGTCTTGAAGCTTACCTAATTTACTGTCTAAAACCACTTGCATGAAAGGTTGGAATGTGAGAAGCTGACTGATGAGTGGGTCCAGTTTAACTAGGAAAGTGCCTGCTATTTCCTCCTGTTGTGCTTTAGAGATCCTGGCAGCATATAGGCTTGGAGGAAATTTGCTGGAAAAGGGAGGGAAAAAATACATCCATTAACAGGTATCTTCTAATTTAGGTAGACATAAGTACTCTAAACTGATGTTCTTCCAGCAGTGAAAATATATAAAGAATACACACAGCATGTATTTTATAAAACAAAATTCAAAGTACTAAATTGATACCACAATTATATAAAGACCCCCAAACTAAATACATGACTTTAATTCCACGAAATTAAAAGTTTATAATTTTAGACAAATTTTTGGTATTGTTTTGATGCATTTTAACACCATTGTGACAGTAGTGTCCTTACAAAAGGACCGTGAAGGGGCACCTGGGTGGTTCAGTTGGTTAAGTGTCTGACTCTTGATTTGGGCTCAGGTCATGATCTCATGGTCCTGCAATCAAGCCCTGTGTTGGACTCCACACTCAGCAGAGGGTCTGCCAGAGAATTTTTCTCTCTCCCTCTCCCTCTCTACCTGCTTTCTCTCGCTCTACAATAAAAATGAATGCATCTTAAAAAAAAAAAAAAAAGACCATGTAAATATGGCTATCAAATAACCAATAAAAATACTATATATAGAAAGATATTTCTGATAAAATTCTGGCTCAGTCACTTCTGTTAAAAGTTGTTTTAAAATAAAGCAGAATCCTGAATTTGCTATGAATTAATGCTCAGAAACAAGGGCTTTGCAAGAATTAAACTGTATACTATTTCTGGAGGAAGATGCAAAGACTTTTTCGTGGAAGACTGTCTCAGTTAGTAGACTTGAAACGAAACTTTAGTCAAACCTATGTGAAGAAAAATAAAAACTTATATTTTGGTGTATTTGTTACTTTTTGCCATTTTATTTTGAGGATTTTTAACTTGAGGATACCTGAGAAATTCCTGTCTACGTGCCATGCTCTGTTCCAGGAGCAGGTAACAAAGTAGTACACAGAATGCACAAGGTCACTGCCTTTATGAAGTTCCCATGCTAATGAAGGGGGGCAGTTAGCAAATAAATAAGCAAGTAAGTCCATAATAATAACAGATGTTAGTAAGTGCCATAGAGAAAAAAATAAAAGAAGGTTAAGGTGGACAGAAAATCCTACTGAATTCTGTTTGAATACTAGATCATTTGTGGGTTTGTACAGAGAAGTTCCATGATCTCATTGATGTCTTATCACTCACTTTGGGTACCAGATGGCCAACAGAATAGAGGAAGCCAAGGGGGGAGGCAGAGAGTGGGCCGGACCTCTGTGGAAACCCAGGCAAGAACCCAGTAGTGGACAGCATCGGATGCGAGTTCCGGTGGTGAGAAGTGGCCGCGCTGGGGTACGCATACACAGCGAACACACAGTGAAGGTGTGTGATACTGACGACAGGCTAATGGATGACATGTGGATATGAGAACAAGGAAAAATGTCAGATATGACAGCAAGGGTTTTTTGGCCTGATCAATTTGAAGAATAGAGCTGCCATTTATTTATTGGGCGGGGCTGGGGGGGAGAGGGAAGGGGAGAGAGAATCTCAAGCAGACTCCCCGCGGAGCACAGAGCCTAACGTGGGGCTCAGTCTCACAATCCTGAGATCATGACCTGAGCCGAAACCGAGAGTCAGATGCTTTACCAACTGCGCTACCCACGCCCCCCCGGAGTAGCCATTCAAACTGAGATGAGGATGCTACCAGGGAAGCAGGTTCTGTGGGGGGTAGAGATGGAATGGCTGGGAATCAAGAGTTCAGTCTGGGTGAATGTGAGTTCAGACACCCTGACCGGCAGTCAGACATTAAAAGGGGAGATGAATTTAACACTGTGAGACGAAATGGCCAGAAAGAGATCAATGAGGCCTGAGAACTAGTCACTGAAGCTCCCCCAACTTCAGTGAGGGAGACGGGGAACCTGCTAAGGAGAAGCAGCCAATGAGTTTAGATGAAGGTAAGACGGAACGGTGTCCTAGAAGCCAACGGAAGAAAGAGTCTGAGAAGTGTCAAGCGCTGCAGACGGGTTACATGACACGAGGCTGAACACTGACCACGGGATGCAGAAGTGTGGATGTCACTGATGAACTCGACAAGAGGGGTTTTGGTCACGTGGTGAAATGGAAAGCCCAACTAGAATGGTCTCAAGAAAAAAAAAGTACAGACAGTAGTACAGACAGACAACTCCCAGGAGTTGAAGCAAAGAAGTGGGAAGGTGTTTGGAGGAGGATATGGAACTGAGAGATTATGCTTTGTATTCTTAGAGAGCACAGCACGCCGGTACACTGACAAGAAAGACCCAGCTGGGGGGGAAGACTGGTGATGCAAGAGGGAAAGGGAATGACTGCTAGAGTGAGGTCCCTGAGCTTGTGAGTGCGGATGAACCAATGCACCCTCAGAGAGGCCGGCCTCAGGCAGGCGCACAGAGAGCCTGTTCACGGGAACGGGGAGCACATGGACCGAGACACAGGGAGAGCAGTCAATGTGCGGAGGAAGTCATGCTTCCATCTTTCTCAGTGACACACACAGTGACGACATGAACTGACAATGGGGGATAGGGAGAAGGTGTTAGAGATGTGGGAAGTTTAAGGAGGGAGAAGTATGGAAAAAGTTGTCTAGGAGACTAGAGAGGACTGCTGGACAAATGAGATGACCAAGTATTTTAGTGTCAACTGAGGGCTCCTTGGAGGTGATTGTCAATTTCACATATTACTAGCTCCTATCTACTTTTCTGATACTTTTCTGTAATTTACATTTTTTTTCTGAGATGGCGTTAACTACTACTAGACTTAAATCTCGCAGAAGTAAAATAAAAAGTTAAAAGATAAAAAAACAATATGTCTACATATATATAACCTTTTTTCCCCTGGCCTTTGGTATTTATCACCACACCAGTAATTCATCACTCAGGCATTAGGTACTAGTTAAGAATACAAAGATAAGTAAAACTCACATGGAAGCTACTCTTTAAAAGCTTCCATCTCCAATTATTTTAAGCAAGCAGATAAAAATTTACTAAAACAGTAAAAAATTACTCAGGTGTTTTATTTTAAATGGCATGCACTTAAAGTTTGCATGGTTCAAATGGCATGTTACGTTTTAACAATGACATGGCGTTCTTCTTACCTGTGTATCTGAAGATAAAGCTGGTGCAGTGTACAGCAAGAATCAGAAAGTAAAGGAAGAAATTCCTAAAATAAAACAATTCTATTCATTCCTTGTATGCACTGTGCTTTTCTAACACATATCCTCTCACAAAGACATGCAAAATAAAATAAAATCCTGGATGTGCCACGTTAAAAAAAAAAAAAAAAGGTTCTTGCATGAGAATAAAAAGGAGGATAAGGCTAAGCACCTAATTTACCACTAAAACTATCACTATAACCACAGTTAGCAGCTATCGCATACTGAATACCTACTAAGTGCTCAGTAGACAGGCAGCAAATGACTTCAGTATATCGCTTTATTTCAATTTAGCCCTCTCAAAAATCTTATGACATCTTATTATCCCCATTTCACAGAAAAGAAAGCTTAAGTATCAAGTAACTTAATCAAGTCACAAATCAAAAAACAAGGCTAGGATTCGAGTACAGCTGTGATTGCTCCATTACAGCTAGGCTATCTCTTAGGAAGTAAAATAAATAGTTCTTACTGTATTGTAGGATGTAGAAAAAAGCTCTCATTAACTTTTAAAAATTAAAGATTCCTTTGATAGAAAAGGATTGATTTAAAATGGCATAATTCAGCACAATTTTGCCTCCTACATACCAAACAAGTACCAGATGGGTAAGTCCCCGTTAAGTGCCATCGGTGCCAGGACCCTCTCAACGGGCCCTGCCACTGACGCACCCATCCTGCAAGTGCAGGAGCCAGGGTCCGAGCAGCCAACTACAAAGTGGCGGCCGCCAGCAGGTCCGGCTCGGGAGCCCATGGAATAGGCCGGCAATGTGTCAGAAGTCAGCGTGCCCGCCAAGCACCCTGATTATAACAAAGTCACTGGAGATCTTTCTCTCGTCCTCCAAAGCAAGGAAGACAAGTTAAAGACAAATTCAACAGGGACAGAGTTATTTTTTCTTACTCACCTATATGTATTACTATTGATGTTTCTTTGACTGGCTGCTCTAAGCATTCTCTGCTCTTCTCTCCAAATAATCTGCCTTGATAACTTATCTACTCTATTCATGTATCTTCAACTATCACTGCTATCCTGATGACTCCCCAATATGCAAGTGTTCTTAAAATTAGTATACAGTTTTAAACCTTTGAACATGTCAATAATTAAAAAATTTAAAATACGGTAGAATTTATAAACAGTATTCAGAGCCAAACTGAATTATCTTCTGAAAACTGACTTGTGCTTATATAAGTAATTTTATTTATACTTATACTTACTGCTGTAACAAATGTTCAACATTTAATATTTAAAAAAGAAACCTATAAAATATATTCTTGACAAAATAACTTCAAAATATTGTTTTTGGCGGTAATGACAAAACCAGGACAATTTATAATTTATTGTGGATTTCACATTTACACATTATAAAAAAAATAAGCCTTACCTTAGTATAGTGTAAAAGAGAGTTGGCAAAGAAACGACACAATTTGAGTGTTTTCTGAAATAATTTATAGTCAGCATTATCCTGTTCCAAAAAAAGGAAAAAAGAAAGCATAACAAATAAGAAAAGAATACGAAATCAGCTAAACTTATGAGACAATATTTCTAAAAAGATCTGTTAATAAACAGAGTATAAACATTTTCCAAGCAAACCTAATTCTTCTCTGAACTGTTAGAAGCAACACAAACACCAAATGACAGTGATATTTCAAAAAATTAAGCTCTACTGAAAAGAAATCTTAAGTTATAAAGCAAAAGAGGCAGGTGATCATTCCTGGTTGATCTGAAAGTGAAATTTAAATACCTTATTGCTCTTTGCTATATGGAAATAAACAGACGGTCAAAAGAAAAAAAGTCTCAAATCAATACAAGAATGAGATATGAAAGCAAGCAGGAAAAAGATATGAGAAGACAGTTCACAGAAAATATAAACTGTCAATAAACTAATATTGAAAAAATTCAAATTATAACCTAATTATATATCTTTTGAGGAAAAGGGGGGTGGGCTATTTGATTAGCAAATATGAAAAAAACTGATAATATCCCAAAATTGCTGAAGAAGTGAGGTAACAGGCACTTTGTTTTACCATTCCTAGGAGCATCAGATAATACACTCCTTGCATTATTATTAAAAGCTAAAGTGTTGAATCCCCTTGATCCAGCAGCAGTTCCACTTCTGGAAATATATCCTACAGAAACACCAGACAGCACAGAAATGCAATGCAACATTTTTATATAGTGAAAACTGAAATGAATGAAGTATCTGAAAAAATTCAAGGTATTTTCATAAACTGTAATCCACAGAGCTATTACAAAGAACTGGGTAGATGTATCTTCCCAGACACAAAACGCCCTAAGATAATTCAGTAAAAAATCAAGCTGTAAAACAATATGTATATAATCCTATAATTATTTAAAACTGTGTGTTGTGTTAGTATTTGCTCCCTAACCCCACAAAAATAAGTCAAAACTTTCTCTGTGGATCTCTCTATAAAGATAAAAGTAGGATTTCACTTTCCATGTTAAATCTTTCTGTAAAGTGTGAGGATTTTGTGAGTAGGTATCACATTTGTAAACTGATAAAACAGTGGCTGTGTGTATGCAGGGGAGGTAGAGACTATGGAGTCATCCTGCCTGGACTGAAACTCCAGCCCCACTACAACTACTACATACCTTGGAAAAGCTATTAAACCTTTCTCTAAGATTGCAATGTGTGGCTTATACTACAGTTTATTTTGAGTTTTAAAGTGTCTGACACCTGGGCAACTTAACTCAATAAATGTGAGTTGTTTTGTCACTCCAAGGTGTTAATACACACTATAATCCAAAAAGCTTAAATTAGCACCATAAAATTAAGTCAAATAGATACCTTACTATCTTTAATTCTGAGAATAATTTCATATGAAGTAACATAACTTTAATGTTAACTATGCTTGATTTCTTTCCAACATAGCAAAACCTTAAATAAACCAATCAAAACAACACTGGATGATCCATTAATTAAATATGACCCTTTTTTATTTTTATTAACAATATTTGGAAACAGTTAATTTCCTCACCAGAAATCGGTTCGATGGAAATTCACCTTCTGTGATAATAATAAACATAAATTTTCTTTTCTTTCTTTTTTTTTTTTTTAAAGATTTTATCTACTTATTTGAGAGAGAGCGAGCAATCACAAGTAGGCAGAGAGGCAGGCAGGGCGGGGGGGGGGGAAGCAGGCTCCCCGCAGAGAGCCCGATGCGGGGCTCGATCCCAGGACCCCGAGATCATGACCTGAGCCGAAGGGCAGGGGCCTAACCCACTGAGCCACCCAGGCACCCCAAACATAAATTTTCTTACAAAGTGTTATAGAAGCTTAAAATTACGGACATTAAAGATGAATCTACGCTGACCATGTAATATACTCAATAAGAAATCTTAGGCTTAGGTGTTGTATCACAAGAAATCTTCCCTGACTCCATGATTGGGTTCCTACCTTTACTCCCATTAGCCAACATCAAGTTCTCCAAAGATCACACCATTCTCTAATTACCCAGCCTAGACTGTACATTGTTGAGGACAGAAAATGTGACTTACACAGAATAAGATCTCTGGAAATGCATATTAAATAAATGGCCAGTGACACACAACTTACCATGTTTCCGTGCTTTCAATTTTTCTTTCTCATTCAAGGGAAAATTGTGGAATTTTCCCTTGCAATCCTTCAACCAAAGGATTGAAAGGATTAGTTTGGTTGAGGGATTAGTTTTAGTTCATTACTAAGCATACTGATTAAATCTAGAGCTTTTATTTTAACATTTTCAAAAGGCAACTGTACAGTTTATAATTCCATCTTGATATACTAATTAATTTAAAGCAGGAAGTATGTACGGGTGCTTGGGTAGCTCAGTTAATTAAGCATCTGCCTTAGTCTTGGGTAATGATCTCTGGTTCCTGGAATCAAGCGCCATGTCAGGCTCTCTGCTTGGCAGGGAGCCTGCTTCTCCCTCTCCCTCTCTGAACATGGGCGCTCTCTCTCAAATAAATAAATAAATCTTTAAAAAATTACACATATGTAGTTATAATAAGCTGTATATTTATATAGAAAAGAGTATGTTCACTTTCTAAATAGCAACTTCTATAAGCATTAAATGAACAAAAGTAGCAATTACAGTGGAAATTAAATTTACAGTAACTGCATTACAAATAAATTTCCCTATCTTTATAAAAAACTAAATCATTGGTGGTTAAAAAACTGTATGTTAGAGTCAAGATGGCAGAGGTGTAGCACACTGAGAAGACATCAGGTCGCAGGAGTTGAGCTAGATAGTTATCAAGCCATTGGGAACACCTACAAACCCAACAGGAGATCGAAGAGAAGAACAGCAGCAATTCTAGAAACAGAAAATCCACTGCTTTCTGAAAGACAGCACATGCGGAGAAGACAATCTGAAGCCACAGGAACATAAACCACAAGGGGAAGGGCCGGCTCCCAGCAAGCGGTGCAGCAACGGAGCACAAAATCCGAGCGTTTAGAAGTCTGCTCCACTGAGGGACGTGGCTCCAGAGGCTAAGCGGGGGTGGAGCCCTCACCCGGACAGTGTGGTCTCAGCTCCCACGGGGTCACAGAAGGATGGGGGTGTCTGAGTGCGGCAGAGCTCACAGGTATTAGAGCGGGGAAGCCGGCTACAGAGATGGAGCCGAGGACTGAGCTCTCGGCTCCGCGCTACCTTAAACTCTGATCTGAGGCACAGTCAGGCCACTGCTCTTTCAGGAGGGACCCCACAAGTGGCAGATCCAGGGAGACCCACTGGAAGAGCAGAGCGGCAGGAATCTGCTGGGTTTGGACACCAAATGGGGCCATGTGCCAGAGATAGAAACGCTCGGTCAAAGGCCAGGGAAGCTTGGAGCACAGGCGGAGACCAGGGAGACGGGAGGGATTAATGGTTTTTCTCCAAAGGCGCACTGAGGAGCGGGACCCCGAGCTCTCGGCTCCTCCCGACGGAGACTGGGCAGCCGCCACCTTCATTCCCGTCCTCCAAAGCGGTACAGAAAGGCTCAGGGAACAAAAGCTCCGGGAGAACCCGAGCAGATTGCTTAGCCCGGCCCCTGGCAAGGGCGGTGCGGTTCCGCCTCGGGCAAAGACACCTGAGAATCACGGCAATGGGCCCCTCCTGCAGAGGATCAGCAAGAACATCCAGCCAAGGCCAAGTTCACTGATCAAGGAGAACAGCAGAATTCAGAGGAGGGGAAAGCAAAGCATGAAATTCATGGCTTTCTCTCCATGATTCTTTAATCTTGCAAAGTTAATTAAATTTTTTAATTTTATTTTTTTCTTATTTTAATTTTAACTTTCCCTTTTTCATCTTTTAAAGATTTTTAACTAGTTTATCTTAACTAGTTTTAACTAGTTTATCTTAACAATACCTTTCTAAAAAAAAAATCTTTTTAAACCTTCATTATTATAGTCCTATTTTATCCTTCATTGTATCTAACTTTATTTTTTGTGTAATACAGGGTTTTTTCTTCTAAAGAATTCTGGGATACAACTTCTTCCAATAGATCAAAATACACCCTAAATTTAGCACAGGGCTTTGTTTTAGTCTCCAGCCTGAGCAAATTCTCTCCACTTTCTTTTTCTTTCTTTTCCCAACCAACTTATCAACTCCTTTTTCGGAATATTTTGAAATTTTCATCTTTGCAGTCATATTCCATCCCTTCATCGTGTTTACCCTTATTTTTGTGTGTGTGTATATATATATATATAAGTTTTTCTTTCTTTAAAACGTTGGGAGGTAGGTTCTTCTAAGGGACCAAAATACACCCCAAATTAAGTCGGTGGCTCTGTTCTATTCACCAGTCTAATATATATATATCTATCTATATATATAGATATATAACCAGTCTAATATATATATATAATATATATATTATATATATATATTTTTTTTTCTTTTTTAACTTTTTACCCCCTTTCTTCTCCCCATGATTTGGGGTCTCTTCTGATTAGGTTAATGCACATTTTTCTGGGGTCTTTGCCACACTTTTAGTATTTTATTCTCTATATCATATATCTCGTTCATATATCCTTATCTGGATAAAATGACAAGGCAGAAAAACTCACCATTAGAAAAAAGAACAAGAGGCAGTACCGAAGGCTAGGGACCTAATCAATAGGGACGTTGGTAATATGTCAGATGTAGAGTTCAGAATGATGATTATCAAGGTTCTAGCTGGGCATGAAAAAGTCACAGAAGATATTAGAGAAACCCTTTCTGGAGAAATAAAAGCCCTTTCTGGAGAAATAAAACAACTAAAATAGAACAAAGCTGAAATCAAAAAAGCTATTAAGGAGGTATAATAAAAAATGGAGGCTCTTACTGCTAGGATAAATGAGGCAGAAAAGAGAATTAGTGATATAGAAGACCAAATGACAGAGAATAAAGAAGCTGAGAAAAAGAGAGGTAAACAACTACTGGACCATGAGGGGAGAATTCGAGAGATAAGTGATACCATAAGAGGAAACAATATCAGAATTGGGATTCCAGAAGAAGAAGAAAGAGAGGGGGAAGAAGGTATACTGGAGTGAATTATAGTAGAGAATTTCCCTAATACGGCAAAGGGAACAAGCATCAAAATCCAGGAAGCAGAGAACCCCCTCAAAATAAGAATAGGTCAGGATGCCTTGGTGGCTCAGTTGGTTAAGCCGCTGCCTTCGGCTCAGGTCATGATCCCAGGGTCCTGGGATCGAGTCCTACATGGGGCTCCTTGCTCAGCAAGGAGCCTGCTTCTCTCACTGCCTCTGCCTGCTTGTGTGTACACTGTCTCTCTCTCTCTCTCTCTCTCTCTCTCTCTGGCAAATAAATAAAATCTTAAAAAAAATAAGAATAAGAATAGGTCCACACCCCGTCATCTAATAGTAAAACTTACAAGTCTTAGTGACAAAGAGAAAATCCTGAAAGCAGCCCAGGACAAGATGTCTGTAACATACAATGGTAAAAATATTAGACTGGCAGCAGACTTATCCACAGAGACCTGGCAGGCCAGAAAGGACTGGCATGATATATTCAGAGCACTCAATGAGAAAAACATGCAGCCAAGAATACTATATCCAGGTAGGCTGTCATTGAAAATAGAAGGAGAGACAAAAAGCTTCCAGGGCAAACAAAAACTGAAAGAATTTGTAAACACCAAACCAGCTCTACAGGAAATATTGAAAGGGATCCTCTAAGCAAAGAGAGAGCCTAGAAGTAGTAGACCAAAAAGGAATAGAGACAATATACAGGAACAGTCACCTTACAGACAATACAATGGCACTAAATTCATCTCTCTCAATAGTTACCCTGAATGTTAATGGGCTAAATGCCCCAAACAAAAGACACAGGGTATCAGAATGGATAAAAAACCAAAACCCATCAATATGGTGTCTACAAGAAACTCATTTTAGACCCAAAGACACCTCCAGATTTAAAGTGAGGGGGTGGAAAACAATTTACCATGCTAATGGACATCAAAAGAAAGCCAGGGTGGCAATCCTTATATCGGATCAATTAGATTTTAAGCCAAAGACTATAATAAGAGATGAGGAAGGACACTATATCATACTCAAAGAGTCTAACAAGAAGATCTAACAATCTAACATGGGAGCAGCCAACTATATAAACCAATTCATAACAAAATTAAAGAAACACATTGTCAATAATACAATAATAGTTGGGGACGTTAAACCCCCATCACTGAAATGGACAGATCATTCGAGCAAAAGATCAACAAGGAAATAAAGGCTTTAAATGACACACTGGACCAGATGGACATCACAGATATATTCAGACCACTCCATCCCAAAGCAAAAGAATACATACTCTTCTCTAGTGCACATGGAACATTCTCCAAACATTCTCCAAAACAGATCACGTCCTGAGTCACAAATTAGGTCTCAACCAGTACAAAAAGATTGGGGTCATTCCCTGCATATTTGCAGACTACAATGCTCTGAAGCTAGAACTCATCCACAAGAGGAAAGTTGGAAAGAACCCAAATACATGGAGGTTAAAGAGCATCCTACTAAAGAATGAATGGGTCAACCAGGAAATTAAAGAATTGAAAAAATTCATGGAAACAAATGATAATAAAAATACAACTGTTCAAAATCTGTGGGACACAGCAAAGGCAGTCCTGAGAGGAAAATATATAGCGATACAAGCCTTTCTCAAGAAACAAGAAAGGTCTCAAATACACAACCTAACCCTACACCTAAAGAAGCTGGAGAAAGAACAGCAAAGAAAGCCTAAAACCCAGCAGCAGAAGCGAAATAATAAAGATCAGAGCAGAAATCAATGAAATAGAAACCAAAAAACAGAAGAACAAATCAACAAAACTAGGAGCTGGTTCTTTAAAAGAATTAATAAGATTGATAAACCCCTGGCCAGACTTATCGAAAAGAAAATAGAAAGGACCCAAATAAATAAAATCATGAATGAAAGAGGAGAGATCACAACCAACACCAAAGAAATACAATTATAAGAACACATCATGAGCAACTACATGCCAGCAAATTTGACAATCTGGAAGAAATGGATGCATTCCTAGAGACATATAAACTACCAAAACTGAACCAGGAAGAAATAGAAAACCTGAACAGACCCATAACCAGTAAGGAGATTGAAGCAGTCATCAAAAATCTCTCAACAAACAAGAGCCCAGGGCCAGACGGCTTCCCAGGGGAATTCTACCAAACATTTAAAGAATTAATTCCTATTCTCCTGAAATTGTTCCAAGAAATAGAAATGGAAGGAAAACTTCCAAACTCATTTGATGAGGCCAGCATTACTTTGATCCTAAAACCAGACAAAGACCCAATCAAAAAAGAGAATTACAGACCAATATCCTTGACGAACACAGATGCAAAAATTCTCACCAAAATACTAGCCAATAGGATCCAACAGCACATTAAAAGGATTATTCGCCATGACCAAGTGATTTATTCCTGGGCTGCAAAGTTGGTTCGACATCCACAAATCAATCAATGTGATACGATACATTAATAAAAGAAAGAACAAGAACCATCTGATACTCTCAATAGATGCCGAAAAAGCATTTGACAAAGTACAGCATCCTTTCTTGATCAAAACTCTTCAAGTGTAGGGATAGAGAGTATATACCTCAATATCATCAAAGCCATCTATGAAAAACCCACAGTGAATATCATTCTCAATGGAGAAAAACTGAAAGCTTTTCCCCTAAGGTCAGGAACACAGCAGGGATGTCCATTATCACCACTGCTATTTAGCATAGTACTAGATGTCCTAGCCTCAGTAATCAGACAACAAAAAGAAATGAAAGGCATCCAAATCGGCAAAGAAGTCACTCTTTGGAGATGATAGGATACTCTATGTGGAAAACCCAAAAGACTCCACTCCAAATCTGCTAGAACTTGTACAGGAATTCAATAAAGTATCAGGATATAAAATCAATACACAGAAATCACTTGCATTTCTATACACCAACAACAAGACAGAAGAAAGAGAAATTAAGGAGTCAATCCCATCTACAATTGCACCCAAAACCATAAGATACCTAGGAATAAACCTAACCAAAGGGGCAAAAAATCTATACTCAGAAAACTATAAAGTACTCATGAAAGGGGCGCCTGGGTGGCTCGGTGGGTTAAAGCCTCTGCTTTCGGCTCAGGTCGTGATCTCGGGGTCCTGGGATCGAGCCCCACGTCGGGCTCTCTGCTCAGCAGGGAGCCTGCTTCCTACTCTCTCTCTCTGCCTGCCTCTCTGCCTACTTGTGATTTCTCTCTGTCGAATAAATAAATAAAATCTTTAAAAAAAAAAAAAATAAAGTACTCATGAAAGAAATTGAAGAGGTCACAAAGAAATGGAAAAATGTTCCATGCTCATGGATTGGAAGAACAAATCTCGTGAAAGTATCTATGCTACCTAAAGCAATCTACACGTTTAATGGAATCCCTATCAAAATACCATCAATTTTTTTCAAAGAAATGGAAGAAATAACCCTAAAATTTATATGGAACCAGAAAAGACCTTGAATAGCCAGGCGGCATCACAATTGCAGACTTCCAGCTCTATTACAAAGCTGTCATCATCAAGACAGTATGGTACTGGCACAAAAACAGACGCACAGATCAATGGAACAGAATAGAGAGCCCAGAAATGGACCCTCAACTCTACGGTCAACTAATCTTTGACAAAGCAGGAAAGAAGTCCAATGGAAAAAGACAGTCTCTTCAACAAATGGTGTTGGGAAAATTGGACAGCCACATGCAAAAAAAATGAAACTGTACCGTTTCCATACATGACACACAAAAATAGACTCAAAATGGATGAACGACCTCAATATGAGAAAGGAATCCATCAAAATCCTTGAGAAAACAGGCAGCAACCTCTTCGACCTCAGCCGCAGCAACTTCTTCCTAGGAATATCACCAAAGGCAAGGGAGGCCAGGGCAAAAATGAACTATTGGGACTTCATCAAGATCAAAAGCTTTTGCACAGCAAAGGAAACAGTCAACAAAACCAAAAGACAACTGAAAGAATGGGAAAAGCTATTTGCAAATGACATATCAGATAAAGGGCTAGTAGCCAAAATCTATAAAGAACTTATCAAACTCAACACCCAAAGAACAAATAATCCAATCAAGAAATGGGCAGAGGGGGGCGCCTGGGTGGCTCAGTGGGTTAAAGCCTCTGCTTTCGGCTCGGGTCATGATCTCTGGGTCCTGGGATCGAGCCCCGCGTCGGGCTCTCTGCTCGGCAGGGAGCCTGCTTCCCTTCCTCTCTCTCTGCCTGCCTCTCTGCCTACTTGTGATCTCTGTCAAGTAAATAAAATTAAAAAAAAAAAAAAAGAAATGGGCACAGGACATGAACAGACGCAAAGAAGATATCCAGATGGCCAACAAACACATGAAAAACTGCTCCACATCACTCGGCATCAGGGAAATACAAATCAAAACCACAATGAGATACCACCTCACACCAGTCAGAATGGCTAAAATTAACAAGTCAGGAAATGACAGATGTTGGCGAGGATGCAGAGAAAGGGGAACCCTCCTACACTGTTGGTGGGAATGCAAGCTGGTGCAGCCACTCTGGAAAGCAGCATGGAGGTTTCTAAAAATGTTGAAAATAGATCTACCCTATGACCCAGCAATTGCACTACTGGGTATTTACCCTAAAGATGCAAATGTAGTGATCCAAAGGGGCACGTGCACCCAAATGTTTACAGCAGCAATGCCACAATAGCCAAACTATGGAAAGATCCTTGATGTCCATCAACAGATGAATGGATAAAGAAGATGTGGTATGTATGTATGTATGTATGTGTGTGTATATATATGTGCCATATATATGATATGTGTATATATATATGGAATACCATGCAGCCATCAAAAGAAATGAACTCTAGGGGCGCCTGGGTTGCTCAGTGAGTTAAGCCTCTGCCTTTGGCTGAGGTCATCATCTCAGGGTCCTGGGATCAAGCCCCGCATCAGGCATTCTGCTCTGCCTGCTGCTCTGCCTACTTGTGATCTCTCTCCCCCTCTCTGTGTCAAATAAATAAACAAATAAAAATCTTTTTTAAAATAATAAATAAATAAATGAAATCTTGCCACTTCCAACGATGTGGATGGAACTAGAGGGTATTATGCTGAGCAAAATGAGTCAATCAGAGAAAGACAATTACATGATCTCTCTGATATGAGGAATTTGAGAGGCGGGGCAGGGGGCTTGAGGGGTAGGGAAGGAAAAAATGAAACAATAATGGGATCAGGAGGGAGACAAACCATAAGAGACTCTTAATCTCACAAAACAAACTAAGGGTTGCCTGTGGGAGGGAGGTAGGGAGAGGGTGATTGGGTTATAGACATTGGGGAGGGAATGTGCTATGGTGAGTGCTGTGAAGTGTGTAAGCCTGATGATTCACAGACCTGTACCCTTGGGGCTAATAATACATTATGTGTTAATTAAAAATTTTAAGAAAAAACTGTACGTTAAACAATCTAATACAGTATTCTCTTTCTGGAACCATGCTCAAGACTTAACGGAGAATAAATGCCAATCTTACAGCTGCTAGAAGTTGAACTGTATCCCCCAAAAGGATATGTTATAGCCTTAATCCCTGGTACTTTAGAGACTTTATTTGGAAACAGGGCCATTACAGATATAATTAGGTAGGCTGAAGCTACACTGGAGTAGAGTATACCCTCAATTCCGTACGCCTGGTGTCCTTATAAGAAGATGGTGTGAAGACTCAGGGAGAGAACAGCACATGATGATGAAGGCAGAGAATGGAGTTCTCCAGCTGGAAGCCAAGGGATGCCAAGGACACCAGAAACTTACAGAATGGCATGGAGCAGAATCTATCCTAGAACTTTAAAAGAACACGGTCCTCCTGAGACATTTCAGATTTCTATCCTCTGAACTGTGGGAGAATAAATCCTGTTGTTTTAAGGCACCCAATTTGTGGTAATTTCTTATGGAAGTCCTAGGAACCGAATACAGGGACTGGTACATCTGTATGCTTTCATAATTAGCATATATGCTATTATTTTGAAAAGTTTTATTTTGATTTTTTTAAAACAAAGTGAGAAAACTGCTTGGAAGACTTCTAAGATAATGGTTTGATTCCTCAATAAACATTAATAGTGAACGGCAGAGGGCGATGCAGCTCAGAATTTAGAGTTCAGAATGGAGAAACCAAACAGACTATCTTGTCCATTTCAGGCAATGGACAGTGAGTAGTGCTAGTCTCTCCACCAGTCCCACATTTTCACAAGGAAAAACATGAAAATTTGCTTGAAGAGTTAGGAAAGTTTATAATGTAAATTCTTTGATTTCTACATTCAAGTGATTATATAAGCTGAACTTAGATACTTCATGCGCAAACAGCCACCCTGGTCAGGCAGCCCCAGGACTTCTCTTCTCTCTTCCACTATACTGTTGCCTGGGCTCTCCCCATGTGTCTCCCGTCCTGCATCTCTTCCGATCTTCCTCTCCAGCACTGGCTGGAAAGTCTGTGGGGTCAGGTTAAGCAAGAAGGAAACTGGGAAAAAAGGAGGTCAAGACTGAGAATACAGATATATAGGCTTAAAGTGAATAAGGAACAACCTTCCTGCCCTGACACAAGATACTCAGCCAAAAGCCTCCTCCTTACAGAAACGTGAGGGGAACTGGCAAGGGGACTTGATAACAGGAAGTGGGGGTGGAAAAGAAAAGGGGAAAAGAAAGGATGTAAGGGGAGAACAAATAAGAGAAAGAGAAGCAAGAAGGAAAAGGTGAGCCCCTTCCTAAAGCTACTCCTGAGTTCCTTCCGAACTCCTTTTCAAAATTCCATCTTCCCCTTGGGTTAGTCCTTTCATATCACCTCTGCCCTAAAAATTACAACCAGTGTTTCAGAAAGGGAGGAACCCTTACACCCCTACCCCCACAGCTGCTGGATGGGGACGAGCACAGATACAAAGGAACTACCCGTATCTGCTGGCAAGTCCACAATGGGAAGAAAGGTTACTGTTACTTTAGGGAAGAAATATTTAACTCATTTTCCCACTGAAATCATTATATACAACTCTTAGGTCCTGAGTACTATTAATGCTACAATTTAGGGCCATTATGAATTAAATAAAATTTAAAGAACTAGTCTGAGAACAAAAGATACTATGTATAAATTGTTATAAGAAAATGAACTATTAATGCCCAATAAACTTCTTATAAATTTTTATAATACAGTATCTTTCGTAAATGGGATGCCAATTCAACACTAACTTTCTGAAATCAAAATAAATGTAAGTAAGTGCACATCAATCTGAGAACACTGATACACACACACAGTTACATATCACATCACTACAGGTTCCAACAGATTGGTGAAGCACAGGCCAACTGCGGGTGTACCAGACAATCTCACACAAATACAGAGCTAAGGAGTTAGATTTCTGACCTAAGGTAGAAAAGAATGAAAGGATTCTGAATGAATGAGTGGATGCCTTGACAACCAGTTATTACATAAAAAGGGGGGTTAGGCAGGAGACAGCTAGTTTCTAGAGGGAATAAGAGTAGGTAGGAGTCTAATGCCATGGTGGGGTGAAAAATAATTATGGGCTGTAAATAATCCCAGATCGAAAAAACAACAACAAATTACAACCCTTTTAGGTAAACCGATCCATAGATCCACATGAGATTTAGTAACAGCCAAATGAATAAAGAGCCACTGTTATGTGCTGTGAGACCATATTTTACCTGTGCCTCTGACTGTGTCATCTGCTCAGCTAACTGTAAACAAGAATGGAAGGAGAAAAGAATGTCTTCACACAAGCTGGCGATTACATCTCTGTGTTTCAGCTGATTTTTTATAACCGACTGGTGCTTAAGGCTCTGCCTAAAAGAATAAAAAGAAAAGAACACAATCACAAGGAACACATCAAGTAACACAGGTCCATAAAAATATGACTTGAAGTAACATGTAAAAATCACAATGTGTCGTATATATTAGACATGGCATAATTAAGACGTGCTGATGTTACCTCTGAAGCTGTCATGTTAGCTTATTAAGTGGCTACTTTTCTACTTCTCCTTATAAAAAAATTAGTTGAACTCTTACTAAAGTCCCAGGTATTCTGCTAGGCCCTGGGGATGGAAAAGTGAATGAAGACACAATCTCTGCTCTGTCTGCACGGAACTTCTGCTCTAGCACAAGAGAGAACATTAAATAATTTTAAGAATAATCAATTATAGGGGCGCCTGGGTGGCTCAGTTGGTTAGGCAACTGCCTTCGGCTCGGGTCATGATCCTGGAGTCCCAGGATTGAGTCCCGCATCGGGCTCCCTGCTCGGCAGGGAGTCTGCTTCTCCTGCTGACCTCTCTCCTCTCATGCTCTCTCTCTCTCTCTCTCTCAAATAAATGGACAAAATCTTAAAAAAAAAAAAAAAAAAAGAATAATCAATTACAGTTGTGATAAATGCTAAGGTAGGGAAGTCCAGGATGCTACAGTAGAGAGATTTAAAATAATGTATTCTCAGGGTAGGAATATCAAAGAACACGATCATGAGGCTAGAACGCTACAGCTGAGAACGGAAAGATGAGCAGGAGTCAGCAAGGTGTGGAGGAGCGTCCCAGGAAGAGGGAGAGTGATGAGAAGGCCCTGGGGTAGGAGAGTTTGGTATTTTGAGGAACTAGGAGCAGGGACAGAGCAGCAGACATGGGCTGGGGAAGAAGGCAGAGGCCAGAGAGGATTAGGTTGTAACCCATAGTAAAATGGGATGGATTTTAAGCAGTAGAGTGATATGATCTAATTGATATTTTCAAAAGATCAGACTGAACACTGGCTAGCAAATGAACTGAAAGAGGACAAGAGTAGAAGACACTCAAGGGTAAAGGCAGTGATGTGGCAATTCGCTGGGCTATGGGCCATGCAGAGTTCTTAGGATTTCCTATTGATAAACTCAATTAATTCTCACTATAAACCTACCAAGAGGGAGCGTGGTGGTTCAGCTGGTTAAGAGCTGAGTTGCCTTGAGTTAGCAGAGCAAAAGTAAAATTAAATCATGCATCCACCACACACACACACACACACACACACACACACACACACAGTCCACCTTCAACTTAGGTCATGATCTCGGGGTCCTGGGATCTGAGTCCCACATCAGGCTCCCTGTTCAGCAGGAAATCTGCTTCTCCCTCTCCCTCTGCCGCTTCCCCCTGTTTGTGCTCTCTCTCAAAAAAATAAATTAAAAAAAATAAATAAATTATACCCACCAAGAAAGCTCTATTTTAATTACTCCCATTTTCGGATGAGCAAATTAAGGTTCAGAGAAGATAACCAAATTGCCCAAGTGTTCAGGAAGAGTGATTTCAGAATAGATTCAAGCACATGCAGACTGGCTCTGGGTTGACACTTTTAGCCTCTCCACTATTACTTATGGGCAAGAATGATTTCCTGGCAGTGCAAGAAAAGCACCTAACACCTAAAAATATTATACTGACCTTTACTTTTTATGCATGTGTATAAAGCAGAGGGTCTTAGCCATTTTCTAATACCTCAAATCCACCTCCTCCCACCCCCAGGAATCTGATGAACATTATGGGCACTTTCCCTGGTAACCTTTCATAATGCTCTAGCTAAAATTACTTTATAAATGGAATTAAACTTGAACAACTCAAAGGCATATAATAAGGGGATTATATTCAGCTCTAATTACAACTATTAATTTATCTAAGCCTGGAAATAAAACACCTTGTGGGTTAAATAACAGCAGCAGTAGGCAATTTCAGAAGTACTAGTGGGAGGCAAACCATAAGAGACTCTTAACCCTAGGGAACAAACTGAGGGTTTGCTAGAGGGGAGGCGGGTGGAGGATGGGCTAAATGGGTGATGGGCATTAAGGAGGGCACTTGTTATGAGCATTGGGTGTCATGCAAGTGACAAATCACTAAATTCTACCTCTGAGATGAGTAATACACTATATGTTAACAGACTTGAATTTAAATAATATCTTGAAAAAGAAAAAAAGTATTAGTAACAAAGTAGAACTTTTTAAGTTTTAGATGTAGCAGATTAAAGAGGCCCAGTTTGGTTCGGGAGCTCCGTGTACAGTATCTGGATTAATCAAGACAGCAGTGTCAGTAAACGTTATTTATACACACCATACAAAATGTTTTAAATGCAATCTACAAAACTTATGAATAATTATGATTTTGGATATGGGAAATATATTACAAAAAATAAAAATAAAGAAAGAAACTTACTTAATTATAAATTTCCAAGTATTGGCATGAAACGCATGGTCCATACTGGAAATAACAGAGCAGATATCCAACAATGAATGAATAACTACAAAAAAAGATAATAGAACTCTTAGAGGACATTCAAATGCCATGCGGGGTGAGTTTCTCCTATATTTAAAACTACCTACTGATCCATTTTGACATCTGTTAAAGTAGATAATACAGTTAGAAAAAAAACTTTCAAAGTAATTTTTAAAAAAGTAAGTGTCATACTTTGGATTTATGGTTTTTACAAACTACAGAAAATTAATTTTTGATATTTACACCTACCTAAATAAAATTAAATGACCTAAATTAACTGAAATGTTCAGTAGAATAAAAGTTGTACCCTATTATAACTGAAATATTCTGTAGATATTCTAATCCAAAACGACAAAATAAGCTGCAAAGGAAATGCCAAACAAGGAATTAGAGCAAATTTTCGCAGTATTTATGAAAGGCTTCTACTCTTTCATTTTATTTGTAAAAATGGCCAGTGACTTGCCCTTCTGAATCCACAGTTCCACTCCACATTGCTCCGGGGCTTAGCTGTATGACATGCGTAGGTCAGTAGGATAACAATAACTATGAGGTCAGCAAAGAGCTAAAAGCTCCTGCACATTGGGGCTTGCCCTCTCCTGATGATGACCCTGAGGCTGTCGTCAGGTGACCGCACCCAGGCTAGTCTCCTGGATGATGTGCCACATGTGGCCAGCTCAGTGCTTCTGCCTCTGCCAACAGCCAGATGTGAATGTGGTTACTGCAAAAATGCGAACGAGCGAGCCAGTTGTACCACATGGACCAGAGAAAGCTGTCCCACCTGAGCCCAACCTAAACTGCTGACTCACAGAATCGTGGATAAATAAAGCAGTAATTGTTATAACCTAATAGATTTGGGGGTGGTTTTTTTACAGAGCAAGAGGTACCTGGTATACTGCACAAAGCCAACCTAATTCTTTATACAGAAGCTATCAATGAAATCTTTGTCCTTCTATATTACTGTTCTTCAAACTCTGGGTTATAATGCATTGCTGAGTGATAAAATTTTGAAGCAGCAATCAGCAATTCTTTAAAAATGCAACAGTATGACAGACTATGTTACATGTAAAACAGGTATTACTTTACATATAATAAATAAATGTGGTGTATACAGAACACATTCACAAACATACCCATACATATGCAACTATATATGCTCTGGAAAGAAATGCAAACTTCATTTCTTACTGAACTATGGTTTAAAAATTCTGAAAGCTCCTGCCTCAGAATCTGGACTACTTTAGAAAGTATAAAGTTGCATGACTTTTTTTGTTAATCACTGTGGAAAAATCACATATGGTGAATATTAACTGAATATACAAATTTATGTTAAGGTATCACATATCAATTTTATAAATTCTAAAATTTGGAAGATTAAAAATATGTCAGGTAGGACTTAAATTTTTTTATACATAATGAGTAAAATACCATGAAGCATTAGAAACAATGTTGGGTTCAATAATTAATGGATATATAGTTTAGTCAGCATATGTCACATATTAAGTAGGAAGTTTTCTCACTTACCTATTACCATATTCAAAATATCATCACTTTCATCTATTAAAGGGTCCATGCAAACCATATCCAGGAGTTCCATTAGCTGCTTTTGAAGACAATAGGCCTCCTTGAAAAGAGCCTGGAGAAGATCTGAAACTAGGTGTAAATGCCCAGAATAGACAGATTCACTATCCTGATCACAAATAAAAATGAGAGAATTAGCAAATCATAAAAATGCTCAAGAGCCAAATTTACTTTAACTCATTCCATCACTGCACATAACTTTAGTGCTTTCTCCTGAATTACATATTTACTCATTAAACAAAAGTTTAGTGACCATCCGTTATGTATCGTGTACTTCAAAAAACATAGACGTGTATAAAGCATGATCCTGACCTTGGAAATATAGAACTAAAAATGAGATACGTAACGTTCGGTCAGTACCTGACTTTTAACACCCTATCACCAAAGAGAAGCATTAGTTAAACCAGTGATGTGATTCACCCAATGAAGACCAGTATCAAAACTGCCGGTGACCCACAAATCCTATGCCAGCTTTTATGCTTTAAAGCTGCCTCAGGAAAGTAGACATGGACTACAAAAGGGCTGGTCTCCTTTTATAGGCACCTAATCATTAAGGAATTCACCTGATCCACCAATACCATGACAGAACAATTTCAGGATTCCTGTGACTCAACAGAAATCTGTGTCTCTTCTTTCTTTATAGAAAGGAAAAACAATAAAACAACAACAAAAAAACCCCCACAAAAGCCCATTTTTAATCACTTCCTTATAACCACTTATTTTCAAACAAATATTTACATACAGGCACACCTCAGAAATATTTCAGGTTCAACTGCACACTACTGCAATAAAATGAGTTAAATAAAGTTTGTTTTCCCAGTGCATATAAAAGTTATGTTTATATTCCTCTGCAGTTTAAGTGTGCAAAAGCATTATGTTGAAAAAAAGTGTATATACCCTAACTAAAAAATATTTATTGCTAAAAAATACTAGCCAGCATCTGAGCTTTCAGCTAGTCATAATCACTGATCACAGATCACCATGACGAATAATGAAAATGTTCGAAATATTTCCAAAATTACCAGAATATGACGAAGAGACATGAAGTAAACAAATGTTATTGGAAAAAATGGCACCAACAGACTTGCTGGACACAGGGTTGCCACAAGCTTACAACTTGTAAAAAAACAGTGTCTGCAGAGTGCAATAAAACTAAGTATGCCTGTACGTGGTTCTTTGTGCTATGGAAAAGTCTACTCCAGTAATACAGGCTAACATGTAAAATCTTATGTCCAACACTATTTTCCTCAGCCCTTTTGCCTGTGGGTTTCAGGCCATTTAAAGTATACTTAAACTCATACTCACCTTACAATGTACAAATGTACTTTTGATTACATGTAGGATGGAGGAGGGAAGACTATGAATGTTTTCTAGAATGATGGAGTCCTGGGTGGCACAGACATGCTGAACACATCCTGTAAGAGCTGCTAAGAGCTGCACCATTGTCTGGAAATAAGGAGAGAATTTCATTCACACTATGTTTTTGTTCACAAACATAAAAACTATCAGACATGCTGGGTACTAGGAATACAGCAGTGAGCAAAATGGATGCTGTATTCCTCCTTCACTGAACTTTAGTCTATCAGAACTACAAATATTAGAAAAACTGGCCAGCCATTTAGTTTTTTAAAAAAGTCAGAATCCTAACCCACACATCAAAGCATAGGGCAGGTGTTCTACGTACAAGTTTTGAAATTATAGGTAGGGCAAGCTATCTTCATCACTTGTCTTATGTAAGTTTGGTGTTTACTCAGCATGAAACTGTATAAAAAAATACAAAATTTATTTTTTTGCATTCATATCTTTAAGTCTATAAATTTAATTCTAGCAGTGGGCCACTACATAAAGGATATATAGCTAATTAATATCAGTATAAAAATTCTTACACTGTTCATGGTCTTCCCCCATACCCTTTCTAATAAATTTGACATACCTGTAAAATATTCCTTAGAGTGGTCTGGATTTCTAAATTATGGCTTGACAGTCCTCTGGCTTGACTGGTTAACTCGTACATCATGTCATCAAATAATTTCACAGTCTGTGAAAAGCAAGCATGTTAAAAGAGGAGTAACAGAAAACAAAAGAGAGGGAAGACATATCTTTAAAGAAAAAAAAATCACTTTTTTTTATTAGTAATAGCCACACGATATTATCTAGCTTAACACCTGCACTTAATAAACAATGCATATGTTTTTATATAAAGTAGTCACATAACACAATCTTTTAAAAGCTTCAGACAGAAACTGATTTGTTTTCCATTTCTGTGGTTTGAATCTATTTAATAATATCCATGTAAAAATCGCCCAAAGTTCATTTTTTTGGTGCTATAACAAAGGTGAGTGCTACTCTAAACAATAAAAGTTGATAGTCTTAACCAATCGACGTTCACATGAGTATTTGTAAGGGTATTTTCTGGGGGTGATGATGAATTTGTGTTGAATTACCTACTCACTTGCATTCTAACCAGTTTCCCATTTTGATCAACTAAAAATACCATTCCTGGGTTAGAGGTACTATATGTGACCTTAGAACTAAGTTTTTTGTTTTTCGGGGTTTTTTTTTAATGCTACATTAGTCACCATACAGTACATCATTAGCTTTTGACAAACTGTTCCAAGATTCATTGTTTACCTATAACACCCAATGCTCCATGCAATACGTGCCCTCCTTAATACCCACCACAGGGCCAACCCATCCCCCACTCCCTCCCTTCTAAAACCCTCAGTTTGTTTCTCAGAGTCCACCGTGTCTCATAAGAACTAAGTTTCTTTTTTTGGTCTGTGAAGTTAGCTACCCTAAGATCTCAATACTCAGATTTTTCTAAACAATTTAAATGGCCTGAACGCTGCGAGAATAACAACACAATGTAATTAAATAGGACACTTTTTCCCAAAGGCAAGCTAACACTCAACATCCTTATTTTAATCTATGTAACAGCTGGATCTTCTTCTGGTAGTCAAGAACAAATTCTAAGAAACTTTTAGATAGAGAACAGTAGAATGAATGTGAGTAATAGAAATTCTGATGATTATCTGCTTCAAAGTTAAACTTGGAAATCATTTAAAAAAATGTTTTACTTTTGGCACCAAAATACCTTTAATTCCTTCAATTAAAAAAATGCCTGTGCTTTTCAGAGAAAAAGTATACTATATATATCTAAAACGTAATAGGAAATAGAGTAAAAGGTAATAACATAGTTGGTGAACTTAATGTCTTTTCTTGGTTATTTGATTTTACCAACATTCCAGCCTTTTTTTTTTATTCTAAGACTTCTTCAATAAAATTTGGCTCCAGGGGAGCCTAGATGGTTCAGTCAGTTGAATGTCAAAGTCTTGGTTTCAGCTCAGGTCCTGGTCTCAGGGTTGTGAGATCAAGCCCTGCATAGGTCTCCGCACTCCCCCAGGGAATCTGCTTGGGATTCTCTCTCCTTCTCCCTGTGCTCCTCCCCCATGCTCTCTCCTGCCTTCTCTCTCTAAAATAAACATATAAATCTTTTTTAAAAATTGGATCCATTTTTCTAGACAACAAAATTTAACAATTATTAATAAACTCTACAGAGAAGATCTTAGCTAACTTCATCACTCATCCCAAATATTTATTGAATTGTTTTAAAATACAGAAGCACTTAAAATTACCTACAAATAACATAAATTCAATTAAAGGATCTATGCTACTTAAAATTAGAATAGTTTTTAATCACCTAATGATCACACTAACACCATTATGTTCTCACCTGAGATCTATTTCTTACTAAATTATTTGTATATCAAATATGTCTGATACATTAAAAAAAAAAGGAGCCAAAGTTAAGAATAAATGATTTAAAACTGAGAATAGATATAAACAGCCTTATAACACGTAGACTGATTAAGACGGTAACAGTACGACACCTTTGGCAGCACTCGTGAGAAGAAAGTCTCTTCCAGTG
Organism: Martes martes; assembly: GCF_963455335.1. Classification (NCBI taxonomy): domain Eukaryota; kingdom Metazoa; phylum Chordata; class Mammalia; order Carnivora; family Mustelidae; genus Martes; species Martes martes. The sequence goes on from NC_137903.1 coordinate 67,264,876, forward strand.
TCAGGTGGTTCATATGAGGTAAAAACATTTCCACAATAATTTTCAGAATTTCTACAAAGCAAAATAGTAACATATTTCTAAGTTACGTGGGCCAACAAAGATCACCGCCCCTTTCCCAAATGCAAGAATATGTAAGTACTATCAATCTGAAGGTTTGTAGTTTCAAAAATGCCATTTTCTATGTAGGAAAACTATGTTTATTAAAAGATTTTATTGGAACATGTGGGTGGCTCAGTCAGTTGGGTGTCTGCCTTTGGCTCAGGTCATGATCCTGGAACCCTGGGATCGAGCCCAGCATCCGGCTCCCTGCTCAGAGGGGAGCCTGCTTCTCTCCCTGTCTGCCACTCCCCCTGCTTGTGTGCTCTCTCTCTCTGACAAATAAGTAAATAATCTTTTTAAAAAATTTATTTATTTCACACACACACACACACACACACACACACACACACGAGTGGGGTGGGGGGGAGGAGAGGGAGAGGAAGAGAAAGAAGCAGACTCCTTGTTGAGCAAGGAGCCTGACACAGGACTCAATTCCAGGACCTGGAGATTATGACCTGAGCCAAAGGCAAACACTTAACCGACTGAGCCACCCAGGCACCCCTATGTAAATAAACTATTAAGTATCTAAAATAATAACAAGAAAACAAAAACTCAAAAAAAAAATCTGTATGTCCAGCCTTTGCGGACTACTTAAAGGATGTGGGTACATCTACTGAATAGAATTTGCTATCATTAAAATCACTATTAGAGATCATTTAAAACCATGAAAAAATATTCACAATACTTTAAGGTTAAATGATCAAGCTTCCAAAATAATATAATCCCAATCTCAATATACACATGTATATACAAAGAATAACAGCCTAGCAAGAATGTACAGAATCAAGATGAAAATGTTCTATACCAAAATCTTAACCATTTCAGATTAACGGATATTTCATTATCTTTTCTGATTTTCTGCATGTTTTAAATTTTCTACAATGAATATGTATAAATATTCACTGTAGAAATATATATACTCAGGATTAAAAAAAAAATTACTTAAAAAAACTAGACCCAACAGGCAACACAGATTGAAAATCATAAATATCCACAACCAAAGTGAAGTGTAAAAAGCATAAGCTAACTCAAAATATGAGTAAACTGTGTAGTCTGGTCTTTGATTCACCTCTTCTCCTAACTAAATAAGTAAATAAATAAGCCAAGTAAGATTAAAGAACACAGACAAGATGAGAAAGTCAACCTGAAAGCAGACTGCAAATTAGGTTTTATGTGAGTCTAACCAGTTTAACAACCAACATTTAAAATTTCAATGTGCTCATATGGACATTATCAACAGTTCAGGCACCCATCCGAAATAAAATTTAAAACTTTAAGTACTACTTGAAGGAATTTGGTCATTTTAAGCCACTGAAATTTAGAGGCTGTAACACTAACTACTAGAATACATTTAAAGGGAGTATGGGAGCACCTGTGTGTTAAAGCCTCTGCCTTTGGCTCAGGTCATGATCCCAGGGTCCTGGAATGGAGCCCCGAATCAGGCTCTCTGCTCGGCGGGGAGCCTGCTTCCCCCCCCCCCCACACTCTCTCTGCCCACCTCTCTGCCTACCTGTGATCTCTGTCAAATAAATAAAATCTTTAAAGGGAGTATGAAATTGTACTGAGATATATAGGACTCAGTCTTTAATGGCATCTAAATAAACCATTAAAATAATTTTACTTACGAATATGCTCAATCCAATTGTCAGAATGCTGATACATAGAGTAAAAAATTAAGGAAGGTAACAGTATCACAGTAATAGGATATTCACTGCTAAGAATAAATCTAAAGCAGCCTTCTTGAATGATCAGTAAGAAACTGCAATTAAATTCAAATTACTGGCTTAATTTTACTTTTAAAAATTTAATGTTCTTAGGTAAATAAACTATAATATAATGAAAATACTTCAAGGAAATACTTTCAAAACTGAGCAGGGGATAAAATTTTCTTTTCAAACTATGTGTAGTTGACATGCTTTTGACAGGAAAACAGTACTATAACCACCCACGGATTTCTGGTTTCTGAAACAGAAAAGGAATTTCTTCCTCCTCTGAACCTCTCCGGTATTTTATTTGCACCTGTATTAAGTCACTCAACACTTTCTTCTTTTCATGTTACTGCGTGACTCTTAAAAAGCTTGACAGACTGAAATTCTCCTGCACATAGCAGACACTTATAAATCTGACAGTAAGTTTTCCTACGTCCATTACAAGTTGCGGTAATCCCACTATGAACTGTACACTTGTATACCATTAAGAATTATTAGAAATTCTTCTTGTAAAATAAATATTAAAGGATGTGTCAACAAGAAAAATGAACAGATTATAACTCCAGAACACTAATACAAGAACTGATCCTTCTGACATCTTACTTTGCACATATTAATTTTACAGCAGCAATCAAAATGAGGTAGTCATTAACTCGTTTTAGTTCAAGAGGGTTGAATTTGTCTTACAGAAAAATTTCAGCAAAGGTCAAAAAAACCCTAGCCCCTTCCAAAATTAAACCTAATTTATGATTATGCAGACATGCAGGTAAAGACTGGAAAAGAATATGTAAAAGGCAAAATATGAAAATAATATTTGTGTGATGTGACTGTAATTAAAAACTTATCCTTCTTGAAAACTGGCGGGTCGGGGCGCCTGGGTGCCTCCGTGGTTAAGTGTCTGCCTTTGGCTCTGCTCACGGTCCCAGGGAGCTGGGATCGAGCCCTGCTCTGCGGGGAGCCTGCTTCTCCCTCTCCCACTGCCCCTGCTTGTGTTCCCTCTCTCGCTGTCTCTCTCTGTCAAATAAACAAATAAAATCTTAGGGGAAAAAAAAAAACCAGACAGACAAAAGAAAAGACTGGGGGAAGAAGAGGTTTAGGTTGTCCTGCAGGTGAAGTCAGATGCAGAACCGAGCGGGAACGCGGACTTGCAGTTACTGAAAGCCCCTCGGCCTGAAGCGCAGAGAGGACCCGCGCTCCGCCCCGTGTGGCCTGGACCACTGCCCAGCAGGTTCGAGCGGGCGGACGGCTACGCGCTTTCCCGGTCACAGCCGTCGAGGACCGCGGTTCTGAACCTGCACGACGACTAAGAAACGCTTCTGCAGCTCAGCGGGGCCGCGCCCACGCGACGCGAGAACGTGTCCCCGAGGCGGCGCGCGCGTCTGCCCGCGGCTGTGAGCCCTCCGAGGCTCCCCGGGCTGAAGGTCGTTCTTCCCTCACCCGCAGCTTCGTGCTGAGGGCGGGCCCCCGGCGGCCGGAGGGCTGGCTTCCAGGCGCCCACAGCGAGACTAACCGGGCGGCTTCGGGCGGCCGAGGCGGCCAGTCCCCCCCCCGGACGCAGCAGGCGAGCCACCTGCGCGGCAGCAGCTCCTCCTCCGCAGCCACGACGGGAAGGGGCCCCGGGAAGAGGGCGGCGCGCGCGTTCCCAGGGCCGCTCACGCCGCCCGCGCCAGGCACGTCTGCAGCGCTGCGGGGCCCGCACGGTCGCAGCGTCCTGGCGGCCAGCGCTCGGCCGTCTCCGCCTCAGCAGCGGGCAGGGCCCGTGTGCCCCTCACTCGGCGGACCGGTCAGGCCCGGGTAGCCGTCCCCCGCGCTGCCCCGGCGAACGCGTCCGCCCTGGCCGCGCGTGCCGGGCACAGAGGACTCAGCCGCACAAGGAATGGAGAAGCCACAGGCTCGGCCCCCCGTCGGGCGGCCACCGGCGCGAACCCGCCCGCGCTCCCGGCGCCCTCCTCGGCCTCGGCGGCTCCTCCGCCCACCCGCGACCCAGCGAGGGTTCAGACCTCAGAAGCGTGGCCCGCCCGGCCGCCAGCGCACCGCGGCCGGAGCGAAGCCGCGAGGCCTCCCGCTCCTCCTCCGTGAGGGCGAGGGCCCGGGAAGGATATGAGGAGCCGCGGCAGGACGGACGGCAGCTCCCGGCGGCACAGCTCCCCGGGCCAGCTCCTCAGCTCCTCCAGCCGCACCGCGCTCGCCGGCGCCGCGCGTCCCTCCGACATGCCTAGCCCGCGCAGCTTCGAGCCGGCCCGCCACCGCCCAGACCGGAAGCTCCCGGCAGGCCTTGCGAACTCTCGCGGGCGCCGGGACCCTAGAGAGGAGGCGGGCGGCGCTTCCGGGGCGCTCGAGCCGCGCCTGTTTGGCCCGCGGAGGACTCGCCTCACCGGTGCGCGCTCCGCTTCCCGAGGCAGGGCCCCGCGGGGCGCGCGGACTATCCGCGCCGGGTGCCGAGACCTTCCCGGGCCGCGGGCGTTCTCAGGGCCGGGTCGCTCACACGCTGCCCGGACGCGCTTTGGGGGGAGCAGGCGGAAGCCCCCAGACTTGCTACCGCCTGTTCCCTGCGACTTCTGGGCTCCCGGGCGACCTGGGACTTGAGGCCAGAAACGAATCCGAGCCCCGGGGCGCGGGGGGCGCGGGGGGCGCGGGGGGCGTGGGTAGAAACAGGCACGTGTCCACCCACTTCCCCGTGCGACCCCCGGGTAGGTCCGCTGTCCCGACGTGACGACGCCGCCGGCCGGGGCTGGGCTGGAGCGGCCTGTGCCGCCCGCGGGCTCGGCGAAGTGGCTCCGCGTGCGACTCTCCGGTCGGGCCGCGTTTTGTTTCCCCGGAGCCAAACCGGCCTTCGCGGGCGGCTCCCGAGTCCTCCCGCTGCGGGTCTTCGCCGGGCGTGGCCAAGGTCCCGGGCGGCGGACGCGCCGCGGAGCGCACACGCGCGGGGTCCAAGGGGCTCCGCTGCCTGAAGCGCCGGCGGCCCGAAGTGAACAGATCCCGGCCGCTCCCGGAGGCCGAGGCGTCGCGGCGAGACCACGGCGGTGAGGACGAGGTCGGGCTTGTCTTTCCCGCTCGGCCGTTGTGGGCTTTCGTGTTTGTCCGAGTTGTCGTCCTGTTGCGCTCTCGTCTGTGTGAAGCCTGAGGGGTGTGTTTCCTCTTGACATCCCTAACCCTTCACCGCTTTTACAGAAAAGCAGCTGTATGGGGGGGGGGGGGGGGCTGTGTAATGTTACGTTTTTGTGAAATATGTCATTTTACCTTTTTTTAAAAAAACTTATTTTATTTTTAAATAAGCTCCGTGCTCGATGTGGGTCTTGAACTCCAAGATCCAGAGTCACATGCTCGACCAACTGGCCCCGCCAGGTGCCCCTCATTTTACTTTTTAGTAACAATTTTCTTTTTTTTTTCTTCAGAGCTAATTTGGAAGAAGAGAGAAGACCTCTAAAAAGGCTTGTGGAAGCATCTCTCAGTCTGTGGAACTGTGTGTAAGCAGCGAAGGAAAAATTGATCCCCAACAAAACTAACAAAAATTGAAGCAGGTTTATGTGTGTGTCATCAGTTCTACTCAGAAGTTGAAGAATCCTCCTTTCAATTGAAGGACTGTGTGCCTTTCTTGAGAGGATGACTTTTCAGTTTAATTTTACTGTAGAAAACCATCTGGAAAATGAATCCATACCCCTTGGAGATGGAGCTTTGGCCCTGGATTCCTCCAAAGAGTCTTCGGTCTCAGAAAGTAAAAAAGGTCGACGTAGGGACAGAAAACGTTCTACAGAACAGCTTGAGTGGCGTCAGGATCATTTGTTGGAGCATAAGCCAGTGGGCCGTGCAGCTCCCTCTCCAGACACAGACAGCTCTGTCAGTGCAGCAAACGGCTCACGTAACCTGGAGCCACATGGAAAACATCCCTGTGTGAGAGTGGCCAAAGAGCATCCTATGCCTGACGATGTAACGAAAGTGCTAGAAAACAAAGTCGTGGACACATTACCAGGTCCCCAACATGTTAATGTATCCGTCGTGAAAACCATCTTGTTGAAAGAAAACGTCGCTGGAGAAAACATAGTGTCGCAAAGCATTTCTTCTCACTCTGATCTGATTTCAGGGGTTTATGAAGGAGGCTTAAAAATCTGGGAATGTACCTTTGACCTACTGGCTTATTTCACAAAGGCCCAGGTAAAATTTGCTGGGAAGAAAGTGTTGGATCTTGGCTGTGGATCCGGGTTGCTGGGTATAGCGGCATTCAAGGGAGGGGCCCGAGAAATTCATTTTCAAGATTATAACAGTACGGTGATTGATGAAGTAACCTTACCTAATGTAGTGGCTAACTTCTGTGTGGAAGATGAAGGAAATGACGTAAACGAACCCGATACGAAACGACGCAGGAAATCAAAAATAGCACAAGAATTAGGTAAATGCCGGTTCTTTTCAGGGGAGTGGTCTGAGTTTTGTAAGCTTGTACTAAGTAGTGAAAACTTCTTTGAAAAATATGATCTCATTCTCACCTCAGAAACCATTTACAATCCAGATTATTACAGTAATTTGCACCAGACATTCCTTGGATTGTTAGATAAGAATGGACGGGTGCTTTTAGCAAGCAAAGCACATTATTTTGGTGTAGGTGGAGGCACTTACCTCTTTCAGAAGTTCGTAGAAGAAAGGAATGTATTTGAGACCAGAACGCTTGAAATAATTGATGAAGGACTAAAGAGATTCCTAATTGAAATGACTTTTAAGTAACCGATTTATTGTCCACCGAGTGTCCTAAGTGAAATAAACAGCATAGCCAAAAACTTGTTTCGAATATTTGATTTCTGCTTTGCTATTATTTTTTTAATTATGATGTTTGTTTGTTTATCCAAGTCATATACCAGCTATATTAATAACATGTACTTGCTAGGGAAGACTGAATAAATAGTGTCCTGAGCATTTGATGAGATCTAGGAGATTATTTTGTGGGAACGTTTCCTGTTCTCTATTTTATTTGGCCTTTCTACCACCTTTGACATTACATAAATTTGTTCTCAGGGAAACTTAACACTTCTTTCTTTCTTTCTTTTTTTTTAAAGATGTTATGTATTTATTTGACAGAGAAAGTGAGCATAAGCAGGGTGAGCGGCAGAGGGAGAGGGAGAAGCAGGCTCCCTGTGGAGCAGCGAGCCCGATGTGGGGCTCTATACCAGGACCCTGGGATCATGACCTGAGCTGAAGGCAGATGCTCAACCGACTGAGCCACCCAGGTGCCCCAGCACTTGGTATTTTTAGTTTGAACTTCTTCCCAGTTTTCTTTAGTTCCTGTTTACATGAAGTGCCTGTGGTCAGATGACCATGCCATTAATTCTAAGGCCATACAGATGTATCACTAAATGGAACAAACCTAAATACTAGAGTGAACACCTTAGGTAACTAGGAAGAAGTTTTTTATTTTTGTATTCATTTATCTCCTATAAGAATAAGAATTCTGAGCACTTGAATTCACACTGAGATGGGAGAAATAAAGGGGAATCATGATAGTATAAAAGTTACGTAGAAAACCCAATAAAAAATAAACACTAAAGAAAACCCCACCCATTGATAACCTAAATTTTCACCTCAAGACACCAAAAAAAGACAAGCAAACTAAACCCAACAGAGGCAGAAAGAAGGAAATAAAGATTAAAGCGGAGATCACCAAATAGAGAATAGAGGAACAATAGATAAAATTCAACAAAACCCAAAGTGGGGTCTTTGAAAAGATCAACACACTTGCCAAATCTTCAGCTAGACCAATCAAGAAAAAGTATCAAATTATTAAAATCAGTACTGAAAGAGGGAGTATTACTAGTGACCTCACAGAAATGAAACAGCTTTTAAGGAAATTACACAAGATTGAACACAGTGAAAAGACACTGTGTTCAGGGGCTGGGAGACAGTATTGTTAATTCCGCAAATTGATCAGCAGATTGACCAGTCCCTAAGAAACCCTCAGGTCACTCACACACCAACATTTGTTATCTCTTGTCTCTTTCATGGTAATCATTCTGTGGGCTCCCATGCACTTGCAAATTACCTTTTACAACCTTAAAAGACACAAAAGCCAAGTGTTGAACTATGTTGAACTTAGAATTAAGCCTTTGGATCTCTGTATCTCAGTGCGGAAGCCAGATTTTGAAAATTAAACTTTTTAATTTTTCTAAAAAAGATTTTATTTATTTATTTGAGAGAGAGAGAGGGAGAAACAGACTCCCTGCTAAGCAGGGAGCCCAATGTGGAGCTTGATCCCAGGATCCTGAGATCATGACCAGAGCTAAAGGCAGACACTTAATGAACTGAGCCACCCAGGTGCCCCTAAACTTTTTAAATTTGATAACTATGTATTCGTATGGGAGAGTATATGTGAAAAATAATACAAAGAGATTTTGTATTCCCAATGGTGACATCTTACAAAACTGGTACAGTATTACAACTAGAAAATTGACATTGATATTGTCAAAATAGAAGAGTTTCATCAACACAGAGGTTCCTCCATTGTCCTCTTTTTTTTTTTTTTTTTTTGGCTACACCCACTTTCCTCTCTGGTTCCTTCCTTTCCTAACCCCCTGGAAACTATAGCCCTGTTCATCTCTATAATTTGTCATTTAAAGCATGTCATACACAGGTGCCCCCATGGCACAGTCAGTTAAGCATCCAACTTTCGGTTTTAGCTTAGGTCGTGATTTCAGGGTCTTGGTCTCAGGGTAGAGAGATCAAGCCACCGGTCGGGTTCCACTCCCTGCAGAGTCTGCCAAAGACCCTCTCCTTCTCCACCCCAGCACCCCCATCCCGCTCTCTCCTCTCTTGCTCTCTCTCTAAAGTAAATCCTTAAAACATCCTTTAAAAAATAAATAAAAATTAAAAATGTCATACAAAGAGAACCTCACAGTATGTCACCTTCTGGAATTAGCTTTATTTTGGTTAACATAATCTAATAATCTAATGTTATTGCATTAATCAATAGGTTGTTCTTTTTTCTCTTTTTGTTGTTGGATAGTGTTAAAAAAAAAAAAAAGACAAAACTTTTGGTGCTTATTATTAGCCCCTGTAGCCAAGGAGTAGGAGACCCTAGGGAAAAAGAATAGCCAAGGAAAATCCCAAATTCTGTGGAGCATAGACTCCTTACTAGTTAAATAAGAAAGAGGACAGAAAAAGGTTTTGATCTTGTTTTTTTAAAGATTTTATTTTTATCATTTATTTGATAGATCACAAGTAGGCAGAGAGGCAGGCAGAGAGAAGGAGGGAAGCAGGCTCCCTGCTGAGCAGGGAGCCCGATGCAGGGGCTCGATCCTAGGATCCCCGGGATCATGACCTGAGCCAAAGGCACTTAACAGACTGAACCGCCCAGGAGCCCCATCACAATTATTTCTTAGCACAGCACCCTTATATTATTCTGAAATGGAAGTCATAGTTAAAGAAACTAATTACACCCAGCATCAATTATATTGGGGGCGCCTGGGTGGCTCAGTCTGACTTTGGCTCACATCATGATCTCAGGTGCTGGAAGCCTTGAGCCCTGCGTTGGGCTCCCTGCCCAGTAGGGAGTCTCTGTTTCTTTCTGACCCTCCCCCCGACTCGTGTGCACTTTCTCTTTCTCTCAAATAAATAAAATCTTTAAAAAAATTATATTGTATGTAAATCCCTAATGTATACGTAATCATATATGTCATATACATGATATACATATTTATATTAAACTATAACGAAGAAAGTCACAAATAATTTTTATCTCATCAAGTCAGTGTAGACGTGTAGCGATAGAGAAGACATGTCGTGGTCAGATACTTATACCTGGGCTACCATTCCTCTCCCTCTCTCCTCTCTCTCTCCCGCTCTCTTCCTCTCTCTCTCCATCTCTCTCCCCCTCTCCCCCCCTCTCTCCGTCTCTCTCCGTCTCTCTCCCTCTCTCTCTGCCTCTCCCACCCCTCCCCCTATTCTCTCTCTCTCTCTGGATTAGATGAATAAATCTTAAAAAAAAAAAAAATAGGCCCATCATCTACATCATCTATAGAGTAGGTTGTCAAAGGTTGTGCTTTCTCAAGATTAATACCCTATTGGAAAGAAACTATGTAAAAATTACAACAATAACAAACAGCTTGGTAGCCCAACTATTACTAAAGACAAGAGGGTATTTTACTCCCCCGCCCCTGCCAAGAACAGGATACGTGGCCAATAAAGTTACGATCTCCAAAACAGGTGATGAAGAGGATGCTGCAGGTATCCTTTTCCATGGTGTCCACCGAAGGAGTGGGGAAAGGTGGGAAGGCTGGCCTTTCGGGGACATCTATCTTAGGCCTTTGCAGTAGAATCAGAAGTACTGGGTCAGGGAACCCCAGATGCCTCAGCCACACTGCTGCTGGACTGTGTGGTGACTTTGTGCAAAGAAAAGGAAGTTCCGTCCTCCGGGCAGAGTCAGCCCCGCGTGCGGCAGCGTGATGGGGCAAGCAGGACAGGGTGTTCTCCGCTCCGTTCGCCTCCTCGGCTCCTCTTGCTAGTCCTGCAGACTTCCGCAACTTTCCAGCTGACGAGACATAGGAAAAGGGACGATAAGCTGAGGAGCATCAAGAAATTGACGCCACCAGATGCAGAGAGTGGGCGCTGTGAGAGATGCGGTCTCCCAGCCCCGCTGCTGAGGGCCAGCCTCCAAGGTGAGCTGGAGTAAGGCCTCCACCATCTTATCACACAGCATGTGAACTGAGGGAAATATTCGAACTGGGGGTTACAGCTACAGAGGCAAGTGCTCCCGTGGGACCGCCCCCTCGGACACTGGACACTGTGGTATCGATGATCAAGGGGACACTGAAGCCCGTTCCTCTTCTCTGCCAGGAGTCTCCGAGGTTCTTGGGCTGTCCCGGCTCCCTAGCAGCCTCAGCACAGTTCTGAAAACCTCTTAACATATCCAGCTAGCCCGCGACGCGTGTGGCTCTAGAATTTCCTCAGCCCATTCTGTCATCTCACAGGCGCCCCCCCCCCCCCGCATCAGCAAGGTCCAACTCGTGCTCCCAGTATAACAGACGTGCATCATTCAACCATCTCCCCATCGGAAGCTACAAAGGACAAGTCAGTATTCCTCAGGAACCCACCATAAACTCACCCACGCTAAGAAACTCATTTCGTCAAAGAGATGTATAGAAAAAAAAATATTATCCTTGCTCTCTTCATGGAAATCTAAGGTGGGAAAAGTCTAGGCTCATTCAAATTCTTTATTGGTGTCTAAACTGTCCTAGAATTCAAAATTCTTCTAGGTCTCTGCTAGTCTGGGCTAAATCACTTCTGGTGGATGTCTATGAACTTGATTCTGAAACTTGTCTTAAATAACATGAAAAGACTGTTTGGGGGCATTTTGGGGGAGAGAATTTGTGTGAAAAGATAGAAAAAAGCCTACCGACTCAAACCCCCCCCCCCACGTTGGTCAGTGGCACCCCACATTCCACTGACCCATCTCTAGGCCAGCTTTTCTACTATCCAGCCTCCGTGTTTTAAGAATTTTTAAAATCACTGCATTTTCAGTGATTGGCTTTTCTTTCCACAAATTGAACTCTGTTTCCTGTCTCCATTGCTGTTTTCAAGCATCTCCAGGATTTTTACAACAAGAACCAGAACAGAGTCCCTGCTCTAAGGAAACTACCCCAGAGAAACATTTTCTAGGAAGAATGGCACAGATGTTTCTAATGCTCTTGGTTTTAGTTCCTTTAACGGGAAATGTGTTCAAACCTGTGTTTTAAACATTAAGCTACCACGCTCTTCCCTTTGTGACTGTTTTTCATTTTCCCACAGTGGGAAAAGATCTTATTCTGTGACCTCCCAACAAAATACTCCAGAAACTTTTCTTCCCTGTCTCCTATAGTCCTGTTACTTTAGCATAAAGAGAGAGAACTTTAATTAGAGGGAAAATCATTAGAGATTTTTACGTCTCTAGTAATTACAGTTTTCTATCATCTATTATGACCAAATAGGTATTTTGCTCAATTGCTTAAAAGTAAGTGACAAAGCCAAATGTCAGAGCCTGAATATAAATTATTTTACCCATAACCGGTCTAAAGAGACATCCTGGATAGGTTCACTATTCGCTGACATAAAACCATGCACTCTGAGATTTCTATCTCTTGGAAATATTTTAGGAGTAGGAAGAATTGAGCCGCTCCCAGGTGCTAGCCCCTTCAGGTTGAATTTTCTCCAACACTTGCAAACCGCACAGAATTCTGCCCTACTGTAAAGCCCAGGTGTGTTCTCATTCCAACAAGAATTCACAAAGTACTTACTTTGTGTGGAGAAGACAATTTGTGTCCTTAAATATTTCTGTTAAAGAAATATAATACTTGTAAGAAAAGTTTATTTTTGTGGGGTGTAGTAACTGAATGCACTTCTAGTTATACCCCATTTCTCCCGGATCTTTATAGAATGATGTGATGAATAGACGGGTCCTCGAATATATTTAACATTTGTGTACCCCTTTTACTGTGACTTGTGCATTTCCTTTGTTAATCAAGGTACTTTATCAAATTTAATTTACGAAGGCTCAGAGGTTAACTAACAGGAAACAGAACAATAGGGTAACTGATAGCTTTGGACCCAAGCCTCAGAAGAAGAGAGATGCATGAGAGCAAGCGAACAAGCAAACAAAGCCAGGGAGGGTAGGAGGGAGAGGAGAGAAATGAAGAATGATGGTGACAAACAAGGAGTTACATCAATTAAAATTTTGAGTAGCAGAAAGAGTTCTGGGAAAGGTAAGATGGCGGAACCCAAGGAAAACGACCAGACAACCAGGGAGTCTGCACCAGGGAATTTGCACAATAGTTGAACTTTTAAACAAATGACTAGAGGAGTAATTGCTGGTGACTCCTGGCAGAGGAGTCAATCCGGGGACAGTGCTGTGTGACTGAGGTAAGAAGCCGATGAGAAGCACCGAAGACCAGCCCAAATGGCCTTACGGCGACGTAGCATTTCATCCCAGTCGGTTCTGGTTTATGGGATGCCACTGCTGAGCTTTATACCTAGAAAGACCATGCCTCCCAGTATATCTGAGGCAGTCCTGGGTCATGCCTATCATCCCATCTGGTTTAAAATTCTGACACTCCCATGTGGCACACTTTGGATAATTTATATGTAAGCCTATTTATAGCAATCTTGAAGCACTGTCCTTAACTTTACAGTTGTGCAGAATAGGGGCACCTGGGTGGCTCAGTGAGTTAAGGCTCTGCCTTCGGCTCAGGTCATGATCTCAGGGTCCTGGGATCGAGCCCCGCGTCGGGCTCTCTGCTCAGCGGGGAGCCTGCTTCCTCCTCTCTCTCTGCCTGCCTCTCTGCCTACTTGTGCTCTCTCTCTGTCAAATAAATAAATAAAATCTTTTAAAAAAACAATTGTGCAGGGGCACCTAGGTGGCTCAGTGGGTTAAAGCCTCTGCCTTCAGCTCGGGTCATGATCCTGAGGTCCTGGGATCGAGCCCCACGTTGGGCTCTCTGCTCAGCAGGGAGCCTGCTTCCCTTCCTCTCTCTCTGCCTGCCTCTCTGCCCACTTGTGATCTCTGTCTGTCAAATAAATAAACAAAATCTTAAAAAAAAATTGTGCAGAATAAGTCACAATTGAAAAAGAAATCACTCACCAAGCATCAACCTCCAATCATGTGTTAGCCACTGAGCCTGAAAATGGGACATATAGAGAAAATGATATGTTCCATGCTTTCACAGAGCTTCCAGCTTACGGGGGAAACAGTGGCTTCATTAGTGAGCTTCTCGCGGAGATGTTATACTTGCTAGGTAGGCTCCTGACAGGGTTGTCCTTTGAGCTGTAGAGGAAGACCATATGCCTATAATGGGTGTAAAAGGGAGAAAATGGAAGGGGAAGAGGATGGGTGGTTATTTCCTAATATCAGTCATCTGGTGGTAACTTGGTAGGTCTTCAGACAGAAACAGAAGTTGGACAATCAATCAAAGAGCTAGAAAATGTCACCTTTCTCCTGTTGACTCAAGTTCAAGAATTGAATCAGTTCTGAAGGGACACGTGGCCTCTGCGAAGTGGAGGCAGGCTATTGGGGACCGTAGGCTGAAGACAAGTAACCTACCTCTCATAAGGGGAACGTGAAGGGGATACTCCCCTTCTCGGTTTGGTTAGAGTCTTCCCCCAGTTGCCAATCCAGAAGGCCAGGAATTTTGTTTTATTAGGGGAATTTACTAGTCCCCTTACATACATACGCAAGCAAATGATTCGCATGCGATAGGGAAGTGCACTAATGGCGGTCAGTGTTGAGACAGTGCTAGCAGAGGGGAGAAGTTCCTTTGGGCCAGCGAAGGAAGACTTCTTATAAGAGATAACACTTGACCTCAAGCTCAGAAGAGTGGGGTTGGAAGTGCAGAGAACTTACTACCTGCCAAGCACATTCTTAGGCGCTGGGGCAGGAGACAAGTCTGCATTTCTAAGGAGCCTCAGGTGCTGCTCATGGTGCTGAACTCGGGCGCTCCCCTAGAAGCAGAGCTTCAAATCATGGAGCTACATGACCTGCCAGATGTGGAGACGGCTCAGAGAATGGTGAAAGCTTCTACAGCCAATATTTTTCCTGTTAAAATTTGCCACCAATTAAAATTTCTTTGAAACTTCATCTTACCGATCTAAATTATGTGTTCTACAGGCACTTTTTTTTTAAAAAAAAGGCATTCTTTTAAAATAATCTCGCACAGTCTAGTATTTTAGTTTTAAATTGTATGACTGAGAATTAATATTTTTAAAGTGTGTGTTCAGTCTTTTAAAAAGCAATGCCCAACGGGCCCCTGGGTGGCTCAGTGGGTTAAAGCCTCTGTCTTCAGCTCAAGTCATGCTCTCAGGGTCCTGGAATCAGCCAGCATCGGGCTCTCTGCCTAGCGGGGAGCCTGCTTCCCCCTCCCTCTCTGCCTGCCTCTCTGCCTACTTGTGATCTCTCTCTCTGTGTCAAATAAATAAAATCTTAAAAAAAAAAAAAAAAGGAAGAAAGAAAAAAAAAAAAACCTGTCCTGGGTGCCTGGGTGGCTCAGTCATTGAGCATCTGCCTTTGGCTCAGGTCATGGTCTCAGGGTCCTGGGATCGAGCCCCGCATCAGGCTCTCTGCTCAGCGGGGAGCCTGCTTCCCCCCTCTCTCTGCCTGCTTCTCTGACTACTTGTTATCTCTCTGTCAAATAAATAAATAAAATCTTAAAAAAAAAAAAAAAGCTACGCCCAAGATTCAAGGAAAACGCCATCCTTCTTATCTGCGAAGCCGATACAGATCTCTAAGCACAAACCCTCGGGCTTCACTTGCACACGTCCTGATCCATCCGTGATGTCTGTTTTGTGCAGGGGCTGACTGCGCTGTACTACAAGCGAGCAGGCTCAGGCTGCGTTCTTATTTTAGTCTGCTTGACTGAGAGCTTGGTACATCTATAAAGCTCTCAGGGAAAGCAACAGAAACCTTTCTGATGTCGTCACTAGCGGCGTAGATAGAGTGTTGTGACTTTCTATTGTTTCTTAACCACCAGACACATCTCAGACTCAGCAGCGCAGAGCAAAGGTAAGCATCCAAGAAAGCAGCAGGGAGTGCGATGTGCTGGAAAGGCCCCTGGACTAGAAGTCGGACAGACCTGAGTCCTCGACCTGGCTCACGCCCTCAGTGGGCACGCGCTTCCTCAAAGGGCCAGGATCTCTCTTACACTTTCCTCTTCAGTTTATCCCCACTGAGCTATGAGTTTTAAATGTAATATTGTATATTAAAGTTTCCTATGAATCTGTGACAGTCGTCTTAGCTCTTGATTCCTTTTTTCTTCTCATATTTCCTGCTTCCTTTTTCTTCTCATATTTGACTAAAACAAATATTCCTAGTGTTGCCACTGCCATTATTTAGTTTCCTTTGTTTCTCTCTGATCAAGGATTCCCCAATTCACCCAATGCAAATTCAACCACTGCTAACCTATTCGACCCACACCAGCGCCTAACAGTCTTCCCAGCTCTCCAATTTCATTTCATCTCTTCCTTGATTAACATCTTTCTTGCCTTCCCATTCTCAAAGACCATGATCTCCAACATGGGGGTATAAGACCCCAAACTGCAAGGAAGGAAGAAATATTAGACCAAACACGTGTATTCATTTTTTATCTAAAACGTAAGAAGAAATTAATTCTAGATTTATCTTCACAGCATAAAATGCACCAGGAGGTTCGTACCATCTCTGAGTACTCCCCTCATGACTTTCTCTGTCTTTATTTACATTACCTCCAGACCGAAACGACCATGCCTACAGAAAAGAGGACTCATGAAGCCTTCATAAAGAAGGATAAAAGTGGGATCACTATGGAAGACCTTCCAGGAGAAATTTTAAGAAAGACTTGTATTGGTACCACTGATTATTCCAAGGGCAGCCTGCTCCAACCAACAGACTTCTGGAGAAAGGTCTAAGTGACTAAGAAAAGGGCCAATGTCTTTTTACTCTTTTACCTAAAAAATTTCAGTATCTCTATTTTTTCAAGGATAAAGTTCCAGTCACTTATTCTATATTCAAGACACACCTAACGTAGCCAACACTGCTATTTCTATCCTGTCTCTACAACATTGTTGTAACTATTCCAGTCAAAGTGATCTTTCATTTTCAAAAGTTACTCACCCCCTTACGACCGCCTGCACTTCCTTGCTCTCTCTCTTTGGATTTTAATTTTCCTTTCAGTTTTATTGAGACATTATTGGCATACAGCACTAAACTGCGTAAGTTTAAGATGTGTAGTGTACCCTTGACTCACATACCTCGCAAAATGATTGTCACAAGTTTAGTTAACTTGCATCATCTCATATAGAAACAAAAAGAGGAAGGAAAAAAAGAAAAAGTATAGTTTTTCTTATGATGAGAACTTTTAGGATTTACTCTCTTGGCAACTTTTAAATATGCCGTGTATCAGAGTTAACGCTAGTTATCAGGTACATTATTACCTCCCCAGTATTTATCTATCTTAAAACTGGCAGTTTGTACTTTTGACCCTCTACATCCAATTCTCTCAATCCTCTGATAACTACAAATCTCATCTCCTTTTCTGTGAGTTTTTTTTAATTTCATATGAGATCATACAGTACCTGTCTTTTTCTGTCTGACTTATTTCACTTAACATAATGCCCCGAAGGTCCATCCATGTTGTTGCAATGGAAGGATTTCCTTTCTTTTTTACAGCTGCATAGTATTCATGCGTGTTGTGTGTGTGTGCACATACAGCACATCTTCTTCCACTTCTCTGTTGATGGACACTTGAGTTGTTTCCAATCTTACTACTATAAATAACACTGTAGTGAATACTGTAGTGCAGAGTATCTTTCCGACACAGTGACTTCGTTTCCTTTGTAGATAGACCCAGAAGTGGAATTGCTAGATTGGATGATAGTTCTGTTTTTAAGTTTTTGAGGAACCTCCACACTTTTTTCCTTTTGTTCTCTTCAATTTTAACATCCCACCCTTCATTTGAGGTTTACCTTAAGCCTCCTCCGTGACACCTATCCTAACCTTCGATCCTCTGGTTGGCTCTTTTCTCTGAACCTCTCTATAAAAGTCTGTGTGACTCCAAATAAAAAGCTTTACAGTACACGCAGTCACATAGCTGACTGCCCAAACTGGGGCAGTGCCTTCTCTACAATAGGAGGTTGGTAAATGATGATGAACGGTTTCATTGATTTGTGGAAATACTCAGAATTACCAGATTACATTACATTACATTACATTACATTACATTACCAAATTACATATTATTTCTATCATAAATATTAACATGCAAGAAATCAAATTTGAAAAAAAAACATAGCTTTTCATACAAGAAAGCACAAAACATTGAGCTATGGCACAGAAAAGGTCCTCAAACAGCCATCCTAATGTCAACTTTTGCTCTTAAGTTAGCAAAAGGCTAAGATGTATGAAAACCTGGGGAGTAGAAATGTGAATCATTCTTTGTTGTTGTCGATCTTGTGTTCTATGTGGGGCTCTCTTGACCTGGTTGTATTTCCAGGGGAGCACAGGGCAGTCATTCTGTGGTCAGCCACGCACCTTCCCCTCAAGCCCACAGACACAGGCACCTGATACAGTCATATGGTGCCTTGTTCCCTTCTGGGTCTTTGACCCTCGGGTTCGTCGGCTGAGCCTGGTGTCGACCATCCCAGCACTCTTTTCACTGTCAGTTCTCGGGAGATATTCCCAGCCTTGAAACAAAGGAAATCTGGCCTCTTCTTCACGATGTCCCTTTGCAGTTATTTTATGCTGAACCAAAGGCAGCAGCACTGAGCCTTTCAGGAACTGCCGTCTCTTACCGGACACCTTCACTTCCTTCCAGACCCCGCTCTCCTTAACGGGCACTGTTGGGGCCTCCAGTGGGCACCACCGTTCTGGTAGCACTTTTGAAGCCCACACTTCCCACAGGGCACAGCTCCAAGGTGCCCAAGCTGTTCCAATGTGAGGTGCACAGAGAACCTTCTGCCCCCCTTTCGGGAGGGATTCCATTCTGTGAGTGCCAAAGCTTCTGATGTACTTAAACACTTATTCTTTCCTTTAGCAAAGCATTCGGCTCCAGCTCCTCCGGGCTCTGCCATGGGTTCATTACAGAGCTGGGCAGGTACAAAACCGGGAGGAAGACATCATAATTAGAAAACAAGCCTTCTGCCTTTCCCATCACCTAAGGATTTGCTACCAAATCAAGCTCTTTCTTGAAAATAGATTAGTCCTGTCCTGGGTAGAATTGTCAGAGAAAATGCAAAGATTTTACTGGAAATGTGTATACTAAAAAAGAATTTATTATTTATCTGACATCTAAATTTAACTGTATGCCTATCTATATCTGCTAATTCTAATGAATCCACTCCCCGGCGCCCCTCAGTCTCTCGTAATTGTCTTTTGCTGAGTCCAGTTAAGACTCAAGCCAAAAGGGTGCTAGTGGCTCAATCAGTTAAACATCGTCCTTCAGCTCAGGTCATGATGCTAGGGTCCTGGGATCAAGTCCTGAGTCAGACTCCTGCTGAGCGGGGAGACTGCTTCCCTCTCTGCCCTGGTGCTCCCTCCCTCTCTCTCTCTCTCTCACATGTGCTCTCTCTCTCAAATAAATATATTTTTTTAAAAAAGACTCAAACCAAAAGCCAGTGCAAATGTTTGTCCAATCTCCTTCATGGTAGATCAACTGACATAAAGGAAACAGCCAAGAATGTGAGTGATGACATAGAAGAATCACATTGGAAATAAGAATACACCCTGTGATGGGAAGGAAATCACCTTTATCCTAATAAAGGAACTGACCACTTAATATCTTAAGTGGTTGTTGCCTGTCATCATTCACTAGGCAGCAAAGTGTAATCCTACCTCCAAACCTGCAAATAAGCCTGACACTGGAAACGTATGTTAGGGAGGTAAGAGGGGGGAAAGGACAGTGCGATGTCCTAGAAATGGACAGACGAATGGACGGGGAGATCGACAGTGTCTAATGCTATCGCTTGTCCAAGTAAGACGAAAGCCACTGGATTTAGCAACACGGAGGTCAACGGTGATGTTAATGGGAGCAGTTTTGTGGGTGATTGCAATGGAAGCATAAATGCAGTATGTTCAGAAGAAATCTGGAGGAGAGTGACTAGGGACAGAAACTGCCTACAACTAGCTTGAGGAGTGGAGACATAAAGCGACAGTTGGGAGGAGAAATGAGATTTAGGGAATGGTTTCTTAAGCTGGGGGGAAATAAAATATAGGAAGTTTGAATGATGATAGACTGATTTCTCTGAGATGGAGAACTTGATGCAGAGAAGGAAAGAAAGATAATCACTGGAACAAAGGCCCTGGTTGGCAAGGCCATGTGGAAGTGTTGGCCTGAGAAGCACAGACAGACAATACACCCATGGTAACAAGAGGAAATGCAGAATAGATGGTACAGGGGAAGACGAAGCAGTGGGACTTTGTAGAACATCTGCTGGCTATTTTTTTCAGTGAAATAGCAAACAATGTCATCATTTAAGACTGAGGGTAGGGAAGAAGATCCTGGAAGTCTGAGGAGAGAGGGAATGGTGTGAACAGTCATCCAAACAATAGGCTGATATATGGAACTTGAGAAATACAGTATGAGCGTGTAGGGACCGCTTGACGTTCATAATTGCAAATTTCAAGGAAGACCAGTGAGCAAGGTTTTGTGGCTTTTTGGCAATTGCGATCAGCTGTGGGGTAGAGATGCAGACTAGGCAGAGTGTGGCTGATGCAGCTTTGGGATTTGGCCGAAAGAAACCAATGACAGAGAGTCCAGTGACTCATTTGTAAGATAACAATGGTAAATCCTGTACCTGGAATACGTCTCTTCTCCAGTTCACAGTGGAACAACAGCCAACAGCCCTTGGGTGGTAACACCCAGCAGAATCCTTGCACTGTGTGTGTTGCCTGAGTAAAAGATTAGAATAAACACACTTGTGTGGTGCCTCCAGCTGTGCTAAGAAGGAGATCTGGTCAAGCCAGCTGCTCGTAAGAACCCCTCCTACTCATATCCATTCATTAGCTCTTCATATCTTTTTGCATTTTGCCAACTCGGATCAAGATGAAAAAAGTCGGTTGGCTTCAGCTGGGGGATTTTTCTATGCCACGTTTCAATGTTTTGTGTTTTCCTATATTGGAAAATTGTTGTTTCCTCAATTTTGAATGTTGATGAGGATAGAAATAATATATGGTCGCTGGTGGCTCTGAGTATGTCTGCACATTGACTAACCCATCAACAACTTTTGCCAAACTCTGTCTATGCCCTGTCTGAGGTAAGAGCGTAAGACCCATAGTTCCTGACTTGGTAATGGGTAGGCAACAAGCACTAAAAACCTTTGGTGAGTGAGAGAAAACATTTTCTAGGAATTCAGAGAAAAGGCTAGAGTCTGGGGGCTTAGGCAGGCTTCAGGGAGGTAGGTCTTGAGGTGTAGAAGCAGCTGAAGCAGCTAAATTGAAAAAGAAAGAGAAGCCATCGTGGGGAAAGTGTTGGTGTGGGGAATATTTGTTGAGGAAAGCTGAAGGTAGTGTTCTTGAAAACACATGAGCCAAATCTTAAAGTCTTAAGGAATTTCGCCTTTTCCCTGAGACATTGGAAAACAATTTCACGTTTTAGCAAAGTGTTGTGAAACGCCGACTGTTGCTGCATTCCTCATGGCGCTAGGGCATTCTGACAGGATGTTGTTAGAGCAGGCTGGACTTTGGAGGGGTTGGAAATTTTTTTTTAAATGGCTTTATAATATAAATTGAATGATGGTGCCACAATTTACGGTTTCAATGTATATTTTTAAAGCATTTGTATCTTCAACATTAAAAACAATTCGGCAAGATATTCTTGGGTATAAACCTTTGTGCACCCTCCTAATTATGCTGGCTGAATTATTAGGTCAAAGTATGTAAATTTTTTTTTAAGATTTCTGATATATACTGACAAGTTACCATCCAGAAAATGTGCACCAATTACCTGCCCAACATTTATATGTGAAATATTTTATTTTTTTCCAGGAAGAATATATTCTTACACATTTTGCCTATTGGTGGGGAAAAAAAGGGATATTTCCTTATTTCAGTGTTTCTTTCTTTGCTTGAGAATGAGACAGAAATTTTTTTTTTAATTTTATTTATTTATTTGTCAGAGAGAGAGTGGGAGAGAGAGTGAGCGAGCATAGGCAGAGGGAGAAGCAGGCTCCCTGCCAAGCAAGGAGCCCGATGTGGGACTCGATCCCAGGACGCTGGGATCATGACCTGAGCTGAAGGCAGCTGCTTAACCAACTGAGCCACCCAGGCGTCCCGAGACGGAACTTTTCACACATATGGATAATCTGGATTTTTTTTTTTGTTATGAGTTGCCTTTTCTGCAGCTTATTCTATTAGGAGTATTCATTGTTTTCTAACTATATTTATGTATATACATATTTATTATATATATGTTTTACAAATATACATATAGGTTATAAATGCTACAATTTTTTTTTCCTATTTGTTGCTTGCCTTTTGTCTATGGAAACTCTTGATATAAATTAATTTTTAAAAAATCAGTATGTTAAAAACTTCTCATTTTATAGGGTGCCCGGGTGGCTCAGTTGGTTAGGCGACCACTTCTGATTTCAGCTCATGTCATGATGTCAGGGTTGCAAGATGGGGTTCCCCCAGCAGGGTCCACGCTCAGCATGGAGCCAGCTTAAGATTCTCTCCCTCCCTCTCTCTCTGTCTCCCTACCCAAACTCGAGTGCACATGTGTGCACACTTTCTCTCTAAAAAACAAAACAAAAAAACTTCTCATTTATGGCAACTGTCATGATGTTTAAAAATGTCCCATCAGAGATTGTATGACTAATGATCCGTATTTTTTCAAGTATTTTGTTGTTTTCATCTTTTAAAAAAATTAAATCAATCCATCTTGAATTTATCTTAATGTAGGATGTGAGGTAGGAATCTAATTTTATCCTTCCCCTTCAATGATTAGATAGTTATCTTAACCTACCCAGGGCTATCCTTTTTGACGATCTGAAATGTCCTGTTTGTCAAATTTTAATTCCCTATGCATACATGGATTTTCTTCTGGATTTTCTATTCTGCTTCGTTATTTTGGCAATAGCATCAAACTGTTTTAATCACTGTACTTTTATAATGTAATTTTATAACTGGCAAGTAAGAATTTCCTTCTTTTTTTTTTAAGATTTTATTTATTTATTTGACAGACAGAGATCACAAGTAGGCAGAGAGGCAGGCAGAGAGGGAGGGGGAAGCAGGCTCCCCGCTGAGCAGAGAGCCCGATGCGGGGCTCGATCCCAGGACCCAGGGATCATGACCTGAGCCGAAGGCAGAGGCTTTAACCCACTGAGCCACCCAGGTGCCCCCAGAATTTCCTTTCTTAAGCTTTTCTTTTGTAGGGTCAGTGAGATGTTATTCACTATTCATATATGTTTACTTTTCCTGGGTAAATTTTCAATCATTCTGACAATTTGCAAAGAATTCCTTTGGTATATTGGTTGATGACATATTCAATTGGTGAGAATTGGAACACTTAGAATATTAAATATCTCAATCGGTAATTTGGCACATCTCCCCACATATCCAATTTTTTTTTTCTTAAGGCCCTATTTATGTTTTTAAATTTCTTCACAAGTCCTACAAATTTATTGAGTTTATTTCTATATATATTCTATTTTTTTTAATTGTTAAAGTTTATGGAATTATATCCATTACACTTTTAAGCTAGTAGTTTCTGGTAAATAGAAAAGCTATTTACTTTGGACATTCCCCTTTTCTTAAGAATTTGTCTTCCATTAGCTTTGTCATACTTCTCTTTGTTGAAATACCTCAGATCTCACTCACCTAGAGAAGCAGCTCCCAGAGGTATAAAAAATGTCTGGTTGAAACCACGCTTTGACTGTTAGCTCTGTACCTTAGTAACTGCATGACCTTGAACTGGCTAGCTAATTTGATCTGAGCACCAGTTTCTTGATCTGTAAAATGAGGATTATAAAACTATCCTCCTGGGGTTGTGTGTGTGTGTGTGTGAGGATTAAATGAAATAATATGTGCTATACATTTACTAAGTTCCAGTCCTTAGTAGGAGGCACTCAGAACATGGTCAATAAATGCTTGTCAAGTAAATATTGTCAACTGAGGGCTATAATCTCCCAAAAGTCAACAGTGAGTGGTTTTCCCTTGCACTTTTTTAAGAGAAGAAAGTAATCAGGTAATAAATGAAAGTCTAGGGGCGCCTGGGTGGCTCAGGCGTTAAGCATCTGCCTTTGGCTCGGGTCATGATCCCAGGGTCCTGGGATCGAGCCCCGCATCGAGTTCCCTGCTCAGCGGGAAGCCTGCTTCTCCCTCTCATTCTCCCCCTGTTTGTGTTCCCTCTCTCACTCTGTCTCTCTGTCAAATAAATAAATAACTAAATAGACAGATGAAAGGCTATCAAGCAAGTTTTGATCTAGAATCTGGTGCATGGAGACGCCTGCACACATCATATGATTGGAAGGGACCCAGGAACCCCCATTCGTGCATACTTCCTAACCTTTTGTCCAAAGCATTTGAAATGGAATGGGGAGCCTGCTGTTGAATCAAACAGTGCTCTCTTCTGGGGATTCCTTTGAAAATATAGTTACATCAGGACACTAATACTTTGATGTAAATTATTTTAAAGATTTTTTTATTTAATTATTTGACAGAGATATAACGAGCGCATGTAGGCAGAACAGCAGGCAGAGGGAGAGGAAGAAGCAGGCTCTCTGCTGAGCAGGGAGACCGATGTGGGGCTCGATCCCAGGACCCTGAGATCATGACCTGAGCCGAAGGCAGAGGCTTAACCCATTGAGCCACCCAGGCACCCCTCATGTAAATTATTTTACTGAATCACTCTGTGTGTGTGTGTGTGTCTAGAAGCGAGATCCAGAGACAATGATGCCTCCGGTGGCTGTGGGGGAAGAAGACACACACAAAGAGGGACTCCAAGGATTAATGTTGCTCGTGTGACATTTCCCCCAGTAATTTCTCTGAGAAAGGGAACCCGTTTGCAAGTGAAAAACTCTCATTTTCAGTTCAGGGTATTTCCTATTACTCACTTATCACAGCTTATAAATGTGCCCATTGTAAGTTGGCTAAGTATACAGCAATTCTCCAGGGGCTTCACAGTTTCAGGAACAAAGGGAGCACAAGGCTGCGGGAAACAGCTTACATCCTTTGTCTTACCGTGTTAGTCACTGAAGACTATTGTCCGATTGCCATGGAAAGTATCTTCTTAAAACAAATCTTGTTTGAGAATTGTTTTTCCATCATCTAGACCAGTCAAATATATTAGCAATTTTCTTCTTACTGATAGAATTTCGCAAACAGTTCATCCTAAGGACCCCAGTGAACCTCTGACCTTTCTAAATGGGACTTCAAGCTTTCTATCCTGAACAAAAATCAACTTTGCAACATATTAGCCACAATCAATGAAACAGCAAATTTCACACGAAAACATGTCAATATCAATGATCACATTTTAAAATTCTAAGCAAACAATGTATCCACATTTCAAGGACTCTTTCATGTTTTACATGGAACACTACATCAAAACTAAGGATGTACTGTATGGTGACTAACAACATAATAGTAAAAAAAAAAAAAAGTCTAAAACTCTAAAGCCTCTTGTTGACAGTGTTGGTTTATTTTGTTACCAATATCTCTTTTGTGGCAAATCATAAGTATCCATCCTTCCACACATCTGTCATCCAGCCAGTAAGAATGGAGAATACTGAGCATAGCTCAATGCTGGGTAGTACGGATGTATAAAAAGAAGGATAAAATACCATTCCTTGTCCCAAACCATTTCCATTTCCCATGGACAAAGAAGATATGTTAAGACTCCAGGTCTCTGTTCCCTCGTACAAAAAAGTCTCTGTAGCTTCTACTTACAGATACATGTCTTCTTTTTCGTCATTTCCTTAATATATTCCAAATGAGCTTCTGTCTCAGCATTTCACTCAATGGACCCATCACTCGTATTTCCCAACCCAGGGGCGCTTTTCTGTCCTTGTATTATACAACCGCGCGGGAGCTGACGACTGCCTTATCAAACCCTCTCTCCTCTTGCCTTCTTTGCGGCTGCACCTTCCTGGTTTTCCTCCCGTCTCGTTGCCTGCTTAGTCTCAACCTCCCTTGTCAGTTCATATCGCTCTGCTAACTGTCTAAATGCTCCCAGAACTCTAAGGCCTTCGTCACCTTTTACCTTCACTACTCAGTACCTCATCTACTCCCACGGCTTTAAATACCATGCGTGAGCCAATGACTCTCAAGTTATTTTCTTTGGCCCTTTCCTTTCTACTGAGCTCCGATCATACGCAAGCACCTTCTCGAAATCTTCCCTTGCATGTCTAAAAGGCCCGTCCTGATAAATGTGGCAAAACAAAGCTTATGGTTCTTAGTCTCCTTCTCAACTTCGTTACCTGGACTCAGCACTCGCTCAGTTCAGGCACAAACATAGGAAGCGCTGTTACTTTTCCCCTTTCCCTACTCCCACATACGATCCGTAAACAAATCACATGAGCTCTGCCTACAAAAGAGATTTGAAGTATGTGCCATTTTTATTTATTTCCATTGCTACAATCCTATTCCAGTCCTGGTCTGGGATACTGAAATGGGCCCTAATTTATTTCATTCCTGCATCTTCATAATTAATACTATATAATTATCTTTTTAAAATATAATCAAAACCTCTAATGGTTTTCAAATGCTGCTGGAATACAATCCATGATAAATTTGTGTAAATTTTCTTATTATGCTCTACATGCTCTGTGGGGACTACATTCCTCTGCCCTGTCTGTAATTCCAGCCCCAGCATGGTCCATGTCCTGCCTTGCTCAGCACACACACTACAGGCACACTGTCCCTCTTCTGGCTGCGTGGACAGGCCAGGCTTGCTCCCACCTTAGGGGGCGTGTACTTAGTCATTCACTCTAAACATCTGTGCCCGCATCTTTGCGCACCCAGCTTCCTGGTGGCCCTCAGTCTGAGCTCAGTGTGCTCACCGTCTCGCAGAGATCTTTTCTAACCATTCCAGCTCGGGTCGACATTCTGCCTTCACCATGCCGGTGTCCATAACCTGTATATTCTTCGCAACAGGTTATCGTTGCCTGAAATGACTCTGTTCAATCACATGCTTACCGATTTATTGTCTATCTTCCCCCCTCTGGAATGTCAGGTCTGTGCGGTCTGGGACTCAGCTATCTCATTCACTGCTATATCCTCAGTGCTTACAATGGAGCCTCTCGTGCAAAAGGCTCTATCTGTACCGTTTGAGAGGTTGAGTGAAAAACCCTTCGGCCGTTCCCACTGCATGGAGGAATGTCCAGGGGCTCACTCCCCAGGGCTTACAAGCTGCTGCCTGATGCCTTACCTTTCACTGCCCAGACCTCTCTGAACTCTTCTCGGCTTTGACTTGGGCTGTCACTGTTCACCACCCGCGTATATTGTTCTCTGTCCTCGGATACTCTCCCGCCTCTGTATCCACCTTTGCCTGCCTCGTTTCCGCTTACCTTTTAGGTCTTAGCTGGGACTCCATTTGCTCTGTGGTCATGGTCAGTAATTTCGCCAAACTGCTTCCGTTCAGACCAGAAAGCTTGGAGTCCGCATTTAGAAAGTTCAGAGGTCTCCTTGTCTTCTTGGAATTGGGTGTTTCCCTAAATGTCAATAACAAGACAAATGCTGGTGATTTTGACTGAGACAATGGTTGACGATTTCTGATGAAACAGTGTTTTATTTATTTATTTACTTTTAAGTAAGCTCTATGCCCTGTGTGGGGCTTGAACTCATGACCCTGAGATCAAGAGTCGCATGCTCTACTGACTGAGCCAGCCAGGCGTCCTGAAAACTTATTTTAAATAGTCTATTACCATAGCAATCAGAAAATAGTCCTAGTGACTAATATAGTAAAAAACAATTTTAAAGGTTAGGTTAAGCAAGGTGTTTCCTATGCAAACCAAGGGATTCTGTTTTATGACCCTTCCGCCCATGGGCACCTCAGCTCTTCACGGCATGTTTCCTAAGTGATCATTTTGGGGAATCAGTCTCTAATCACCAAATTTCATGAGAATATTTCTAAGTCAAAGTCAGACATCTGATTAATTTAAACTGGGCAATATCCTTGAAACTGAGAATTTGTCATTTGTAAAAGTTATTTCTTTCTTCAGGGCAGATAACAGGCGGGGAAAAAAAGTGTCCTCCTATCTACACGTTCCCTGTGATCTAGCAAGTTACCCTTCCTGGACTTTCAGACAGGATCAAGTTTCCCCTGCTCTGTGCACTAATTCTTCTTTTACCACAAAACAGTGCATTATAATTGTTTTTCTACTTATCAGTTAGCAAATAAAATCTCAAGCATGACTGTAACATACTGAAAGGCAATCATCTTATTCTGCTCGACATTTAATAAATACTTGTTGAATTTGTTGAGTGGTTGGATTATTGAATGAAAATTAAAAGTAAGTGAGTCAGCATGGAATATCGTAAGCTCATCTGTGAACAAGTGCGAATTAAAGTCAGAAGAATGTCCTGAGGAGCAGAATAGGCAGAAATCACCGTGGGCTGAAGTCGTTGCAGGTTTCTTTATAGGGGGTGGACAAGAACATGGCATTGGAGGTTGGATATGGTCAAGTAGAGCTGAATTACAGTTAAGTGACTGGACACAGTTGAGTAGAGGATACTGTCTGGCAACCATCAGTGGCAGAGAAGACTTGGGCAAGAGGCACAGGACCAGCACGTGGACAAGTACTGGGGTGGAATTAGGGCCATGCAGTCAGGTTGAAGTATAATGAGGGAGAACTTTGATGCCCTGGCTAAGGAGTCAGAGCCTTTTTTCTATGTATAATGGGAAAACATTAAAAATATTTAACTGTGCAAGTAATGTGCTACAAATTCAATTTAAGGAAAATTTATCTTGACACGGAATGCAGAATGTTTTGGATGGAGGAGAAAGTACAGCAGAAAGAAAGTAGTTTGGTGTCTCCCATGAGGTGTGAAGGGAAGGCTTAGATTTGGCAAATGGCTTGGAGAAGATAGAAGCCAATGGTGGTGATACAGCAGGTTAGGGAAGAGATGATTCACAAGTCCTTTTCTTCAAAGGAGTTGTGTGCTTGAATTCCTGGTGGGCTCTGGGGACATCTCTCCCTGCATTCTTTATATGCAACAAGTCTCAATGTCCTTCATCAATTCTAAATCAAGACCTTAAAATCCTTAAGATTAGGAGTTTACTTCCTTCCTTCTTTCTTTTCTTCCTTCTTTCCTTCCATCCTTTCTTCTTTGTAGTACAACAGATGTAACCTGGTGGACTGGAAACTCAGGCAGAACCTAATGCTGTAGTCTTGAAGCAGCATTTCTTCCTTTCTGGGAAACAACAGTTTTTGCTCTTAAGACCTTCAACTGATTGGGTGATGTTCATTCACATTATCGAAGGGAGTTTCCTTTACTTAAAGTCAACTGATTTTGTATAACTATAGTTCAGCTCTAAACGTTGGATACTGACGTTGGTACAATGCACAGCTTCGTCAGATTTCACCAGTTGTTTTTTTTTTAAAAGATTTTATTTATTTATTTGACAGAGAGAGAGATCACAAGTAGGCAGAGAGGCAGGCAGAGAGAGCGGGAAGCAGGCTCCCTGCTGAGCAGAGAGCCCGATGCGGGGCTCGATCCCAGGACGCTGAGATCATGACCTGAGCCAAAGGCAGAGGCTTAACCCACTGAGCCACCCAGGCGCCCCTCACCAGTTTTATATACGTGTGTGTGTGTGTGTGTGTGTGTGTGTGTGTGTGTTCTACGCAGTTTTGTCACACGGATAGATTCATGTAACCACCACCACAGTTAAGAACAGAACTCTTCAACCATACGGCTCTCTTTTATTGCCTGATGCTTATACTCTACCTTATCTCACTCTCCATCCCAAATTATAGGCAACCACTAATCTGTTTTGTTTTTATTATTTTGTTATTTTAAATGTTTCATAAATAAAGTCAATATATACCATTTGGCAATGGCTTTTTAAAACTTCACTCAGCATTAATTCCCTTGAGATCATCCATGTCACTGCATGTATAAATCAAATTGTAGCTCATAACTACATTTCTTTTTATTTCTGAGTAGCATTCCATTGAAAGGATGTACCACATTTGTTTAACCCTCCACCTGCTAAAGGACATTTGAGCGGTTTCCAGTTTTTTATGAAGGATGTTTCTACAAACATTCATATACAAAGTTTCTGTGTCAATAGATCTTTTTTCCATTTCTCTGGGGTAAGTGCTCAAAGTTCACTTGCTGGGTTGCGTGGTAAGTCCATGTTTAGTCTAAGAAACTGCCAGGCTACCTCCAGGATGTCCTTACCATTTTGCGGGCCCATCAGCCTTCGGTTACTCTCCTCTCCTAACCTTCAGAACTGTGCTTCCAATTACCTCGATGTCCCATATGCTCGAATTCAGCTTGTTGAAACTTGAGCTCATACCTTCCCCTACAGACCAGTAATCCCGTCTTTGCTGGGTGGACTAACAACCCTTTCCTACCCAAACCAAACACCGAGAGCCATCTGGATTCCTCTCTCACACCTAATTACTTGTGCCAAATCCACCACTGAGGTTGGTCAATTTTATCTTTTACCTCTCAGACAGAAGGGAAGACAGACCATCATCCATCAGAAATCACGATGACCTGTGTTCACATTAGGTTGTCCTAACTTGGGGTACTTTTGTCAAGTTAAGAGCAGGTATTTTTACAGTTGGTATTTATATTAATGCCTGAAGCAAAGAAAGTGAAAAAGATTAGCTGCTCACCTATAAGTAGGTCTAAATTGCCAAGTGAACTCAAATCCCTCCATATGGTAGCAGCTGGGAAAACATAGACCTCTTCTTGGCAGAGCTCTAGCCTCAGACTTGGGTAAAACTACAAATGAATACAATTATATTTATAAAACAACTTATTTTAGCTGTGTGGATAATCAAGTGTTTATAGGATAGTCTGCGGGCTTGGGTCCACTGTCAGTTATGGTCATTTGTAAAACAGTCCCTAAAATAATTGCCCAGGAGTTTAGTTAGTAACAATTGTGCTTTGGTGACATAGTTACTAAGTGTCTGTATTTAAGATTTCTGAAGGAAATTTTCAAGTGGTTTGTGAGATGGGCCAGAACGTGCTTGCTCCTGCTCAGCGCTTGGGGCGCTCTATAGAATTTGAGAGTCATGACTCACTGCTGTTACTAGCTACCCTTACCTGGAGTCCACCGCATGACTCCAGACCCCAAACTAGATTTTCCTTGTCCAGGGAACAAACTATCCTTGGACCAAGCCTCAGTGGCATGACTTAATATTAATCAAGTTGATAATCTGAAATAAAGTCCTGCTGAGATGTAAAATACGGAAATACACAACACGGAGTCAGGTGGAAATCCACATAGTGGCTTCCGAGAGATCCCTCTCTTCCAGTACTCCCTCCTAGTTGCATAACCATTTTCACTCCTAGTGGAAAAACCATCGACTCTTCTGCTCTTAGTATAAATGTCTATTAAGAAGTTGCTTATGTTGAGAGAAATCACCAATCCAGTGTCCCCAGAGACTGTGTAGTGTGACTGCTTGGCATAATTATAGAGGAGGAAGCCAACTCAGCTTCGTAACAATAGGCAATATGTTCAGGAAATCCCCCATTGAGGCTCATTTCCAACCGGTTTTGCTCAACTAGAGCTAAGGGACACTGAAGTCCTTGGAAGTTGCAGCCATTATTACTGTTATGTCCTTCCTTGGGAACAGGCTCCACCAAGCTGCTGTGACTGCAGTCGAGGACACGTGGGGAACGAAGCCAGTTTCCTATCTCTTGTCCTCCTGCTTGAGCATAACTCATTTTCAGTCCCATTTTTCTTCCTAGCCACTCAGGGTCCAGCTCTGAGTTTCCTGTGGATAGACTGGACACAGAGTGAGCCTAAGAAAGCGAGGCTGCAGGTCTGGACGTAATATTTGCCATAGAGGCAGCTCATCCTCTGAGAAGCTTGCCCTGCCCTAGGCCCAGAGATCTGCAAAATCTTCAGGGGGGAACTCACTATCCGAATTCTTTCTAGACTGGCTTTCCATTGCTGCAGTAATACGTCACCACAAATTTAGCCGCTTATGATACAAATTTATGATCTTGCAGTTCTGCAGGTCAAACGCCTGACAGGGTCTCACCGGGCTAGAATCCAGGTGTCAGGGGGCTGCATTTCTCCCTGAAGGCTCTAGGGAGAGATCCATTTCCTTGCTTATTGGAGTTGTTGGGAGAATTCGGTTTTTTGAAGTCCCTGCTTTCTTGCTTGTTGTCAGCTGCGCGCTGTTCCCAGTTCCTCAAATCTACATTCCTTGGCTCGTGCTTCCCTTCCTCCATCTTCAAGGCCAGTAGTAGTGGGTGTACTCATTCTGTCACTTTGAATCTCCTCCTTTGTCCTCTGTCTCATCTCTTTACAACCTAGGTAGTAAGGTTTCCTGCTTTTAACGTCTCGTGTGATTAGTCTGGGCTCACATGGGCATTCTGGGACACCCTCACAATGTCAGAGTCTGTACCCTTAGTCATACCAGCAAAGTCCCTCTTGCCATGCAGTGCAACATACAAGACTCGGGGATTCGAGTCTGGGTATTTTGAAAGGAGGGAGTCCATTACTCTGCCTCTACATTATCTAAAAGAAAGGATTCGTCATTGATTTAGTCAACAAATATTTATTTAGCGCTTATTATATGCGAGACAGTTTGCAAGGCACTGGACGTTCTGTCCTGTTCAATTTGGGAACTGTGAGAGGCGATGGAGAGGTTGTGCACTGAGAAAATCTACCCCCTGAATGTCCTCTTGAGCCGCACTCATGCCGTCTACAAGAGGAGGACTGGGAAGGAGCTGATGAGGTAGGAGGCCCTTAGACAACCACAGTAGTGGGTGTGATTACCTTTCTCTGACCCCCACGCTGATCCAACTCAGTTTTCACGGGTGAGGGCCTGGGTGTGACGTGAGGAGTTGGTAATGTGGGAGTGCTGCCGAGAGAGTGACCCTTAATTCAGAAAGAACTCACGGAACAAGACGTAGAAGCTTCCGTGTGTGGCACGGGGTCGCGCTCGCACGCGTCCATAGGCTTTGCTCTTTGAGACCTTACAGTGCAGGTCAGAAGACATGACACTAAGTTGGTTTGATGTCAGGGCAGAGCACTAGTTCATTTAATTAAAGCGGAAGTCGCGCTTCAGCTCATTTGCAGAGTGAAGAGGGCACAACCGGCGTGAGCTAGTGCCCCGCGGGCACCTGCTTCTTCCTCCACCGGCTGCTCGCCGAGGCTTGTGCTCTTCCTCTCGCTCTGGAAAACAAAGAAAGAAATAAAATCTTACAAAAAATATTTTAAAAAAATACAAAATAAATATAAAATATGTTTTTTAAAAATGCTATTGCTGCTGTTTCCGGAGCACCTACTCTGTGCCAGACACCGGGCCAGGCTACGTTAGCCGTCTCTCGTCTTCCCGGCCATCCAATAAAACAGGCATTGTTATTTTTGTTCCACGGACGAGAAACTTGTTATGGGCAGATAGTAAATCAATTTCTCAAGGCCATTCAGCTAATAAGTGAGAATCGGAGGTTCGAGCCTGAATTTTCTGCCTGCAAGGACCAGTACTTTTTAGTTTATACTACATGCCACTGTTTACTAATAAACAGCAGTATTTTTCCCCTTTAGAAATACCACAAGGGGACATTGTACTTAACAATATGGGGGACACTTGATCATAGTCAGTGAGTCTACAAGCACCAAAGAATCTGACATAGGAAATAAGGAAATAAGAAGAACATGGCCGAGGAAAACGGGAAATAAGGAAGTACGTAGGAAGTGGCTGGAAGTCCTTTCCAAAGAAAAATGCTGTTCAGAAACCGGTTATATTTAGAGGTTTCCAGCTTCCAGCCACGGAGCTGTAGGTCTAGCAGAATAACTCTCCCCCAGACAACGACTGTTAGTTCCGGACTCTGGAGAGCGGCCCATGCGGGTGGGCATCGCAGCGGTGTCTGCAACGGGAGGGAGGAAGGACACAGAGATGAAAAACATTTCCTTTTTTTTTTTTTTTTTTTTTCCAGATTTTTTTTTTTTTAACCTCAGAGCAAGTTAAAATTTAGATAGAAAAATCCAAAATCTTATCAGCCTAAAGAATCAGAGGGCAGAATTCAGGGCAGTCATAGGAGCAGGAAGGGTGAAATCCAGAAAATGAGACATCTTGGGAGCAGGAGCCCCCAATTCTGCATATAATAAGTCCAAATCTCTAACTTACCTGTGACCTACAAACAGAACCGGTTTTCCAAGAGATGGTGTGAACACGTGCATGTCAGACACTAAGCAAGTTTTCTTTTGAACAGTGTAAAGTTCAGCATTTCCTGAGGGCTCGGTGGTGCAGGATGGAGATGAGAAAATAGGCTGAAGTCACATTTCAGGACAGACTTTGTCAGTCCATACTCTGAACCCGGAATGTGCCAGTGGGGTTAGACCACCAGTTCTCATATCGTGTCTCCGAAGAACTTTACCAACGTAATGATAATAGCAATGTTCCTGCATTTGCCCTATAGACCTTACGAACCCTTGAGAGGCAGTGGGGTATGGATTAATATTCCCATTTTACAGACAAAGAAACTGAGGTTCAGAGAACACAATGTGCCCAGAGTCACACTGTAAATGGCAGAACAGGAGCTTAATGCAGATCTACATTCAGTTGACTGGGCAAGAAAGACTGAAGGCAGATTAAACAGCACAGTCAACAGCTCGGAGCAAGCTGGCTGCCTCTCCTCTTTCTCCACTCATGGAACGGTAAGCAAAGTACAGTGAAAAGGGAGAACTTGGGTGGGAAGGAATTAGCAAATAGCTCTTCCTGATGGAGGCATCTGCTTCTGAATTCTCACGTGGTTGTCTGTCTGTCTGCTCTGGAACAGCCGTCTTTCCTAAGATCCTTTCTTTCCCAGTGGCTGGTGCTGCCACCTCCATGCTGGACCTCCCAGGGGGCACTGATCCCTCCCCACCCCTTGCCTTACTGTGCTTGGGTATGAGAAAAAAAGTTGATAACCGATTACTATCTTCCATGTGATAGTGACTAAGCTAGATTCTTTAATATCATCTCATCAAAACTGGAATTAATGTCCTCATTTTACACACAAGGAAACTACCAGAACTCAGGAAGAATAGAATAATCAAACCTGTCTCTTGTTCCCTTGCAGTGATAAATTCTTTGGCATTTTATTTTTATTTTTTTTAAAGATTTTTTAATTTCTTTATTTAACAGAGAGAGAGATCACAAGTAGGCAGAGATGCAGGCAGAAAATGAGAGAGGGAAGCAGGCTCCCTGCTGAGCAGAGAGCCCAATGCGGGGCTCGATCCCAGGACCCTGAGATCATGACCTGAGCCGAAGGCAGAGGCCTAACCCACTGAGACACCCAGGCGCCCCAATTCTTTTGCATTTTAAAATTAAAATGGTGCATCGGGGCGCCTGGGTGGCTCAGTGGGTTAAAGCCTCTGCCTTCGGCTCAGATCATGGTCTCAGGGTCCTGGGATCAAGCCCCGCATTGGGCTCTCTGCTCAGCAGGGAGCCTGCTTCCCTCTCTCATTCTCTGCCTGCCTCTCTGCCTACTTGTGATCTCTGTCTGTCAAATAAATACAATCTTAAAAAAAAAATTAAAATGGTGCATCAAGTATTAAAGAAAATATTAAAACAGCAAAATCAACTATAATTCCTCATTCTAACAACTACATTTTGTGTATCCTTAGGTACACATATTTTGCTAGAAGTTGTAATTGGATGCATATAAATTTTATGTTCTGCTTTTAAAATTTAGCATCAGAATTAACCTTCCACATTACCACAATCTTCACAGTAGACATTTTAGTGGCTGCATAGTAAATTATTTCCCTAATGGACATTTAGGTTCTTTCCAGTATTTGGTTGCCCAAATCAAATTGTTATGTTTTGTGCTAATAGCATTTTGTTACTATTTTATTATTTCCTTAGAATAAATTCTCAAGAGTCTTATTATTGAATAAAAGGGTATAAACATTTTTTATAGCCCTTTCCACATTACTAGGGAAAAGACCTTTATGAATCTAAGTGACACACGCAAGTAAGTGTAGAGTTAGACATTTTCAAAAGAAACCCTGCTGTTTTCCATTTCTGGCAATACGATGAACCTCCAAATTAAAGTAACTAACAGACTGAATAAAATATGAGAACTATCTTCTTAAAAATTACTGACCTGACAAGAAAGTAAGGAATCTAACATCCTCAAATTAAAATCAACAACCCCAGAAAGTAAGTAATAAAGCTGATCTTCGCCTTAAGGGGCTTGTTCAACACAAAAGAAAACTACATTGATGGGGTTGTATTCTTCCCAGTGTATCATTTTAGGAGACACATGATTTAATTTGATCCATTTGGTTATGTTGAGTTTGATCATTAGAATAAGGCAGTATCCATCAGATTTCTCCATTGAAAAGGCACCTTTCTCATTGATAAATAATAAATTATCTGTAGCGTGTATCTTGAGAATACCTTGAACACCATAAATACCTTGTCCCAAACTATCTTTACTCAATGGTAGTACAGCCATTAATAGTAGTCTTGCCTGAAAGAAGGTGATTTTTCCCATCATTTAACTATTGTCAGATTCAAACTGTCTCAACCAATTTGCACTTCTACCAGGAGGATGTGAGAGTTTCCAATATTCCATATCTTCACCAAGCTTGCTACGGTCAGGCTGACGGAGTTCTATCATCTCAATGGAGATGGGATCGTATTTTCTATAAACTGATGGTTAGATTTAGAGGCTTGTTCTAGATTCCGTTCATGTATTTAGTCACGAATACTTCATACATGATGGTGCATACTTCCTATTCTATCATATCAAGGGGTGCATGAATGTTTGGCTGTCATTCAATGGGTTCAAATGTGGTCGACCTGATCAACCAACAGACCAATAAGGTTTCTCATTAAAAAAAAAAAAAATCCACAAAACTTCGCATATGGTATTATCTATTCTTTTTACAAAACAGAAGGTTTTATATGTGTATCCATATGTCTTTAAAATGTCTGTATTGCAATGGAACACTATGCAGCCATCGAAAGAAATGAAATCTTGCCATTTGCAATGACATGGATGGAACTAGAGGGTTTTATGCTGAGTGAAATAAGTCAACCAGAGAAAGACAAGTATCATATGGTCTCTCTGATATGAGGAATTTGAGAGGTAGGATGGGGGGACTTGTGGGAGGTAGGGAGGGAAACAATGAAACAAGATGGGATCAGGAGGGAGAAAAACCATGAGACTCTTAATCTCACAAACTGAGGGTTGCCAGGGGTAGGGGGGTAGGGAGAGGGTGGTTGGGTGATGGACATTGGGGAGAGTATGTGCCATGGTGAGTGTTGTGAAGTATGTAAGCCTGACGACTCACAGACCTGTACCCCTGGGGCAAATAATACATTATATGTTAATAAAAATAAGTAATTAAAAAATAAAATGCCTGTATTGATTAATATAATTGTCTTTTGCAAAACAATTTTTCCTCCAGTTCTGTCATTTCTTCTTTATTATTTAATATTCTTCAGTAAGTGAGAACTTCTCCTTCCTTTTTTCTCTATGGGCCTTGGATTCTTTTTTATTCAATGTATTATAATCTATTAATCTCAATATTCTTTTTAATGCTCAAATTGTCCCAAATTTCACCAGTGAGGATTACTTCAAGCTGTCTCATGTGTCCTTTTGACATGTTTCCCTAAGTTTTTGTGTACTTGCTTATTTCTGGCACAGCAAGAAATCCCAGGCTCACCTTGTACATTACTTGTCCCGGACCTGAAGTCAGTCATTTCTCCAAGGAAACCTTGTTCGTTTAGAGAAATGTACTTAGAAATCAAGTTCCGTGCAACAGATGCACTTATTTCCAGTGGGATATCACTGAGTCTAGGCCCCATCAGTGGATAGAACTAGGACTAGATAGAACTAGATAGAACTAGAACTAGGATAGAAACAATGACTCTATATAGATATCTCACCACAGGGTCTTTCTCTCATTTGTCAAATCCACATTTATATTTCTCTTCTCCCACAGTGATAATCTTAATTACTGATAACATCAATGCATTTATTCATTTACTCAATCCTGTACTACACAAAAGCAGTTTCTGGATTAGTGCATCAATGTTATTATCAATAAAATCCTACAAGCTAAAGTCCAAGATATCTTTGTAATTCTTTTTGTCCTTAGACTATATCCACTGAGCATGGACAGTCAGGGTACTATGTTCCACTGGTATTTGGATTGGCTCTTTTTTCTTCTTTTTTGAGTTTATGTTAGTTTATTTTTATTTTTGAAGATGCAAATGTAAATATGGTCTCCCATTCAAAACCATATGTAGACACATATTCAAAGAAGCCTCATTCTCTTCCACTAACAAGGAGATGACCAATCTCATTCGTTTCTGATTTAATTTCTTGCGACTACTATTGCAAAAAAGCAGATGCACACATATTTATCTTATTTCCCTTCTTCTACGCTAAAGGTGGCATACTATACACCCCTTGGCACCTTGAGTTTGTAAAATTAACAACATAATTGAACAACACTCCATTGTAAATATGTATTATTGTCTACTCATTATGTTTCCTCTTTTGTCCATTTAGAATATTCCCAATATTTTGCCATTAAAATTATACCCTAACATGCAAACTTGTGCATATATACTTTTATACTGTTGAAGTGTATCTTTACCCCAAATTCCTAGAAGTGAGATTGGTTAATTAAAGAATAAATGCATTGTGTAGTTTTGCTGCATATTGTCACATTTCCGTCTCTAAGGGTGGTCCCATCTGCACCAGCAACATAGGAAAATGATGTTTCCCCTCAGCCTCACCAAAAGAGTGTGTTGTCAAGCTTTTGAGAGACCCCTCCCCTCTTCAAATAGTTTGATCTCATATGGTCCCAATTCTGCTTCTTCCTCCCACCTTCCATGACTCTTTTTTGCTTTGTTAGGACTTGGTTTGGTTCTGTTAACTCTTCAGAAATAGCACAACCTGAGGAGTCTATCATATTTGCCTTGGAATTTTTACATCTGCAACATTTTGAGAGAGTCTGCTTATTTGTACCTAGTTTGGTCTAAGGCAGGAAGGCTCTGCTGCATAGTCTTAGGATATCCAACCAAATAAAAACAGTTCTAAAAATGATTAGTTCTGAAAAAGTCACACGCTATTATGCTGAGCTTTGCAAAAGCAAAGCCAAATTTCTTCTGGGATCAATCACTCAGCAAAACAAATCTCAAAATAAGTTTCTCCTGCCTTGAACTTTTACATGACTATGTACAAAAGGGAAAATGAGTGTCCAAGCCAACGCCAAAGGTTGTAAGATTGATGGGAAAAAATGATAGGAAAACATTTTATATTTCTGCTTATGTAGGTAGGAGGTTGGAGAATCTTACTCTTGTACAAAATGTTTTTCTTATTTTTATCAACAGGATTATTTTCATTAGAAGAGAACCAATGTTTACAGAAATGCTTGTCTATACAGTGGGCCCTTAGCTTACAAAAGCAACTTATTTGCAGATTTGAGTGAATGAACATGCCATTTGGTAATTTATAATTTTGCTAAGACTGGAATTTGAATGGTTTACACAGCACACAAGAAAAGCAAGTACACATTGGTAGAATGTCCCCTCGCTAGTGGCTGAGTCATTCTCTCTAGGGCTGTGAGTTTTAATTATATACACAGAGATTAAGGAGAAAGGGTAAATGCGGTACATTTTAATTTAGATTGTGCCCAATATTCTGCTATTAAAAATTATGGCCATAGTAAATAACCATAAAGTATTATGGTACATACTTTTTTCAAACTGTTAGAGGTGCATCAGAGAATGGGGTTGTAGGGGAAAGTATCTATAATCAAGTGGATTGGGAACACACATCCACTCTTCTGAAGGACTTCTCAGAGCCTTTAACATGCTCTTCAAGACTCTCCAAGAAGAGAGCCGCGTTATGCAGTGTTTCCAAAGTTATATGCCTGTGATGTTTTTTTCCACATCTGTGGAAAGTAGACTTCTGGGGAAAATAGTCTGTCCACATATTTTGCTGTGGTGCAAGTATACAGCTGGGAACTCTGGCCTTGATACCCGCTTCACAGGCAGGTCCGAGTCTCCCTCCGGAGTTCAGTCCGTCCTCTCCAGACCTTCCAGACCGCTGTACTGCTTTACCACGGGCAGTCTTTCCTATTTCTTTTCCTTCATTCCATCCGGGATCTGTTTCCCAAGAAAAGAGCTTCACAACGCTAGCAGGGAAATTTACTTCATGTATTTTTTTTTTTTTAACTTCTTTTCAGCCTAACAGAATTCATTGTTTTTGCACCACACCCAGAGCTCCATGCAATCCGTGCCCTCCCTAATACCCACCCCCTGGTTCCCCCCAACCTCCCACCCCTAACCCTTCAAAACCCTCAGGTTGTTTTTCAGAGTCCATAGTCTCTCATGGTTCACCTCCCCTTCCAATTTCCCTCAACCCCCTTCTCCTCTCCATTTCCTCATGTCCTTCATGTTGCTTGTTTTGCTCCACAAGTGAGTGAAACCATATGATACTTAACTCTCTCTGCTTGACTTATTTCACTCAGCATAATGTATTTTTACTCTAAAAAAAAAAAAAACAACCCCACAGCATTACAATGTAGAAAGAATTTCCATTTTACAGATACCATATTATTTTACAGAGGATGAACCTGAACTTCAGAGAGATTTAATATCTCACTGA
Organism: Martes martes; assembly: GCF_963455335.1. Lineage (NCBI taxonomy): Eukaryota > Metazoa > Chordata > Mammalia > Carnivora > Mustelidae > Martes > Martes martes. The sequence continues at coordinate 67,304,905 of NC_137903.1, forward strand.
AAATCACAGCCCGTTTGTGGCATCATTTAAAATGTTTGTTTTGTTGATTTGCCTAACTACAATGACCAGATTTTTCTTCTGCTTTTCTCTGCTTCCCAGTAATTCAGCAAAGCCAAGACATTAGTCAATCATCTATTAGATACAGAAAACCCAAAATAATGTATTTTTGCTTCACTTTTCTGAATATTTCAAGGGAGGAAAGTGACTCATTTCTGATCACTCCAGATAATCGCCTTATATCTCTGAGTTTTTTGTTGGTGGGAATTATGGCCGGCTCACAGTCCCATCGGAGAAAGTGTTTCATTTCCCCAAGTCAGAGGAGGCTCTCTTAATTAAGGGAAACATTCCACTTGTTAGACTCATAAAGACGCTCCCATGCTAATTACCTTTAGCCAGACTGACTGGAGGCACCTTTCTGGAAGATAAAGCGATAAAACCGAGCTTCTTAAAAAAGCATTGTTCATCTCTTCCTCTCTTCCTATCTACTAGAAGCAGAGATGAGGCCTTGCTAGTTTATGAAACGGCCCTCTCTATTCCTGTAACATTCCCCAGGGGATGACCTGTGGGTTTTCGAGCTCTGTTTTCTCTCCAAAATCAACACTGTTGAACAAGGAAAGGAACCTCTAACCATCCAAGGTCAAGGAAGCCAACATCCAGAGAGCAAGGAAATTCTGTTTGGAAAGTTAGCCCCAAATCTTCTTCCTCAGTCTTCCTTCTGGACAATGTCTGCATGCTCTCGTTGTCAGATTTATTATTTCTTCCCTCTGCATGCTCTGCTCCACACAAACATTAACTTAGCCCCTGCACCACTGGCAAACAAGGTGAAGGGGATGCGTCTGACCGCCTGGCTCCTAGGTCATACACAGATGGCTCTTGTCTGTGGAAAAGGCACAGTGGTGCACGTGCAGAGGCAGGGCCAGGAGGGCTGGCTTGGTGTGGGAGGGGTCCAGACCAGGCTCCTTCTTTCTAGACATCCTTATCATAAAAGAGATTGGTTTCCTACTTTTGTTCGAGTATTGTCCCGTTTTGACATGAACCATACAACTTCCCAGAATTAGCTGGGGAAGCTTCCACATATTCTAGTAAAATTTTAAGTGTTGTTTTTTTTTTTTTTTTTGTAAGTAGGCTTCATGCCCAGCATGGAGACCAACACAGGGTTTGAACTCATGACTCTGAGATCAAGACCTGAGCTGAGATTAAGGGCTGGATGCTTAACCCAGGCACCCCAGAATTTTAGGATATTTTAAAGAAGGTTTGTAAATGCTATAGTTCAGAATGATTCCTTATTGAGAAAAATGTCCTACTGGTTTTTAGAAATAAAAACACTTCTAATAATCGAGCCTTATTATTTTCAGTATGGACATGTTCCCCTAAAGGAGTTCTTGCTTTCCTATGATCTGACTACAGGTAAGCCCTCAGCATGAAGAGGGATGTACAGAAGGGTCATCAAACCTCTCACTGAGCTTCTCAAAGTTGGCATTCAGTTTGGTACTAGGAGATACTGAGGCTGGCAGTTTTTCCCATATGATTTTCTAACTTTACACTGTCCTTAAGAACCTAGATGTCCATCAACAGATGAATGGATAAAGATGTGCTGTATATACACAATGGAATGCCATGCGGCCATCAAAAATGAAATCTTGCCATTTGCAATGATGTGGATGGAACTAGAGGGTATTATGCTGAGCGAAATAAGTCAATCAGAGAAAGACAATCATCATATGATCTCACTGATATGAGGAATTTGAGAGGCAGGGCAGGGGATCGTGGGGGGTAGGGAAGGGAAGAATGAAACAAGATGGAACCAGGGAGGAAGACAAACCATGAGAGACTCTTAATCTCAGGAAACAAACTTAGGGTTGCTAGAGGGGAGGGGGGTGGGAAGGATGGGGTGGCTGGGTGATGGACCCTGGGGAGGGTACGTGCTATGGTGAGTGCTGCGAATTGTGTAAGACTGATGATTCACAGACCTGTACCCCTGGAGCAAATAATACATTATATGTTCTAGATAAATAAATTAATAAATAAGAACACTTCCTTTTTAGGATGCCAACTATTCTGAAATCCATGATCAGGACGCAAAAGCAAGTGTTTTACATTTCAAGTGGCTTCATTCATTTCTTAATCTAACAAATATCTGTGATCATTTAGTAAAAGCCAGCCAAACTGGGAGCTGGGGAATGCAGCAACAAATAAAATAGTCTATGAGAAGGCATCGTTATGAAGTCCAGAATTACCCCCTTTTTTCAGTAAAAATTTGAACACAAGCACTAATGGGCAATAAATAAAACTGGGTTACAGCAAACATTGTGTGTTAGAAAATGACTCTATTTAGTCCGTCAGTCCTTCCACATCTCTCTTATTTAGAACTCAGCAAAAATAAAATTCCAGTTTATTTTTGGACAACAACATCACACAGGCCAAAAAATAAGCAGCAAGTTCATAGATCGAAAAAGGGAGAAAAAGAAACTTTTATCTTCGGCCTTGTTAACCATTTATACAAGCCACTACTGATAGGACAGCTAAGTATAACACACAAAAAAGTTACGGAATGCTCAGAGTAAGATTTGTTGTTGTTGTTGTGTTTGCTTTTTTTAATAAGTTTTATTTTTTTCCTTTGAGATGACAGCAAATATGACCACACCATAAGCAGAGTCAGAAGTAGGACAAAAAAACACGCACAAGGTTGGTCAGGTCATCTGAGATCCTTAAAAATGGCTGAACCCTAACAACATGTAAATATATATATATAAAAACATATAAAATGTAAATAAAAATTATAATTTTCCTTTTTAAAAGCACTTTCTTTTTTTTCTAAGATTTTATTTATTTATTTGACAGAGAGAGCAAGAGAGCACGAGCAGGGGGAACAGCAGAGGGAGAGGGAGAAGCAGACTCCCACCTGCAGCAGGGAGCCCGACATGGGGCTCGATCCTAGGACCCGGGGATCTGAACTGAAGGTAGATGCTTAACCATCTGAGACACCCAGGCACCCCTTTTAAAGTACTTTCAACAACAACAACAACAAAACATGGCCTTGGGATCTTGGTTCTTCTGTTTTCCCCTATTTCAAACCTATGCAGAAGTGGCAGACAGAGGAGCAACGAGGCAGAAGTTGGAGAGATTTGCGAGAGGGATTCAAGCCACCGCTGAGTTTGGAAGGTGAAGAGGTCATCAGCCAGGGCATGTAGGTGGCCCCTAGACACGGAGAGTGAACTCGTAGCTGACAGCCAGCAAGGAAACAGGGATCTTAGTCCTACATCCACCAAAGACTGGATTCTGTCGACCATCTGAATGACCTCGGAGGTAGATTCTTCCCAGTCTCCCAAGAGGAGCCCAGCTAGCTCACACGTTGATTTGACAATGTGAAACCCAGAGCACAGAAACCATCCACCATATTCCTGACCTACAGAAACGATGAACTAATAAATTTGGGTTGTTTTGGCCATCAAATTTACGGTAATTAGTTGCAGCAGTGACAGGAAAGGAACACAGCCATCTTGTCCCAACATGACAGACCGAGTTCAGATCATGTCATTTCCACCTGCGAGCACCTGACACTCCTTGTGGCGGGTTTTGTCCGGGCTCAGAAATCTACCCGGAGGTGCAGGGGCAGGGGAATTAACCACGTCCTCCCAGGGTCAGCCCTCAGCCCCGGACGGACTGGAATGGGTGGGTCCATCCCAGCTTCTGAACCCGCCTTGGGACTATTCTTAGCTGTCTCCAGAGCTCCCTGGCGGGGCTGAGGTCTTGTTCCCACGGTGGTAACCTGCTTATCAGCACGGCTTTACCAGGTTCCTTCCTCTCCCTGTCTTTCTTCCTTGCTCTCCGGCTGTGCTTCCTGGGATCATCTCCCAAATGAAGGACTTTCACCCACATCCCTGTCTTAGGGTCTACTTTGAAAAGATCCCAACCAAAGACACTGAACTTACAGGCCCAGCTGGGGTATGGGAAGTGAAAGAGGTTGCTTTAACATTCTTTTTTTTCCCACAAAAACTAAGGTGTATTTCCTGCTGGGCTTTCTGTCTGAGCAGGCATGGAAGGAACTCAAAGGATGTGGTCCTTAGAAGAGCACAAACGTGGATCTGAGTCCCTGCTGACCATTTAGGAACTCAAAAACACCACAGACACATTGTTTAACTTCTCTGGGTCTGTGTTTGTCCTCTAAAATGAAATTAGTAATGTCTCCTTTTATTTCGTTAAATTGGTACGAAGTGATGCATGTGAAGCACTTGGTATCTAGTAGGTCCTTTATATACGGTGTCGATATTGATTAGTACCTAACAACATCACAACTAGGAAAAATAATGAACGGTTGGGTTTAAACTGGTGCCTTTTCCTAGATTTATGCGGTATGTTGTAGTATATTACAGCAGCAAGGACTTCAGTGAAGCACCTTTGATTCTCAGATGGGAAATCTGGGGCTTTAAGAGACACAAACATCTTGCTCCAGGCCACAGGGCTAACCAGAGTGAGAGACCAATCCTTGTGGCAAATAGTGACCAGACCCCAACTTTTCTGAAACGAAGCCTGGAGAGCAAAGCTAAGAATAGCCCTTTAGGAAGCCTCTGTGTTACGGAATAAGCAGCGTCGGGTCCAAGGAAAACAAGCGAAGGGACTTTTCTGAAACCCAGGGACATTTTCTGCAGTCAGTCGCCCAGTGTCGGCAAACAGTCTGGCTACGCTCAGGAAAAGCTCTGTCAGTCCACCAGGCTGCCCACACTTGTTTCTTCCGCTTTGGGAATTCACCGCGGTTGGCTCATTTTGGAGATATTCCCATTAGTTCGTTCTTAGATCCCCAAACAGAAAACGGAAACTTCAAGATAAGGTGCTGCCAGAGAGGAAGCGAGGAAACACATCAACTGTGGACGTCTCAGAATCATCTAGGGAATTCATAATGGGGGTCAGTGGAATTGCAGGCTCCTTTTGAAGGAAGAGACGAGATTCACTGAATGTCTCCATACTTACATCACTTCTTCAGCAGTTTTGGTTAAAACCCACCTAATTTTCATGTCTAAGAACCCAGAGCTTCCACTCATCCCAAATATTCCTTGTTTGGGCCCAGCACTGCTACCAGTGGGGCCTCGAGCCTTCCAGCTGAGAGGTTCTCAGGATTAGCTACAGTGACATTTTGGTCAAAATATGGTACCTGGAACTGAGCACAGCCATAGGGTCTTCTTGATATCCTCTCCTCCATGCGGTGGGTCTGGGCTGTTACATCTCAAAGTCGCCTTTATGTCTTGGAATCACCTGAGATGTCCCATGATACTGTACATTCCTGGGCCCACCCAGACCCCCTGGGTCAGAGTCTCTGAGTGCTGGACCTGAAGGTTTGCATTTAAACAAGCTCTCTGCATGTGGGGTGGGGGCTCAGACTTACAGCCCGGGGCTCCTGCCTGACCTAGGTGTTCTGAGACAGCTACAAATGCCAAATGAGTGAACATGCCTTCCCGTGGAGTCTGTTCAGAGGGGACCAGACTGGTTTTCCATCAAATGGTCTTATGTTCTGACCAAACAAGAAATGCCATTTTATACCGTAATACTGTTCATTTCATTTCACAATTTTGGGTGTGCAAGACATATCATGTTTTTACTCTGTAGATAGAATTATATCCATATTGGGATTTCTTCTCCCTACATGAGACTCTGCAGAAGTACAGTAGCTGTTGGCAGAGTAGAACATTGGCAGAAGCTATCAAGGCTTTAAAACAAAAACAAAAACAAAAACAAAACACCCAGCCAAACTGCTCAGATGTAAAGGAACCAACCGAGAGCCTCGGGAGGGCCGGTGCCCCACCTCGCAGTGCCCTTCAGCAGTGAGGAACCAAAGCCAGATTCACACCTTGACCGTTGGTCTTCCCCTGTGGTTATGGCCGGTGCTACCTCCCGTTAAACCCAGTAGTCTCCTGCCTGTAGCTTTCATTTGTCCGTAGCTATTGGTAGTATACAGGATGGCTTTGGATAAAAATGGGACATTTGTCTCAGCAACCCCCAAATCCTCTTCCTGGCCATATCTCTCTCCCTTGGGGATGCCGAGGGGACCTGGGCACAGAAGGGAAAGTGGGTAAAGTCCTTAATGCCCATTAAAGGCTGGAGAGGAGAGGACAAACGACTCCCAGGAAAAAGGATGAAGAACTCAGGAAGTGTGGCGCTCACAGACAAAATAGCGCCGGTGGTGGCACCTGGGGTGAACCCATGTTTGCACCCTCTTTCCTCTTCCCTTAGCACCCTCTCCCCCAAGCGGAAACTGCAAATATGAAGCCAGAGCTGAAACCCAGCACTCTGGGGACAGCAGGCTGCATCTTCAGAGCCTGGAAGATTCTATGGGTCTCGAGGCACTTCTCGTCAGCCTGTGCCTCAGGACACATAGGTTTATTTGGCGGGGGGTGGGGGGGGGAGATAGTCACTCAACATCCCCAACTATTCAGTTCTCACTCCGTGTCTTCAACTCATCCTCCACCTCCAGCCAGTGGGGACCTCACCAGGTCCTGACCACCGCTGTCTCCCTCCTCCCCTCACTGTCCTCCCTCCTCCCCTCACTGTGCTGAGTCTCTCCACGAGAGGCAGACGGGCCTGTTCGTGGCCACGGCAGCAGGCCTGCGGCTGAAGAAAGCCGCTCAGCTCCCCGTCCCCACGTGTCTGAGTCTCTGGCCCAACCTCAGGGGCGTATTCTGGGAGAATACGAGGGGGTTTGGAATATCACACCTCTGATAAAGACAAATTATCTTCACTCTCTAATTACTCCCATGTCTTATTTCTCTTACCCCTCCTTCCGGTGTTGGGTTCTCTCCCCGAGGCTCTCTCCGTGTAAATTTAGCCACAGAGAGAACGACAAGAGGCATGGTTGGGGCTATTGCCCCCAAGGAAATGTCACTATGAAGAACAGAAGAAATGACATTATATATATCTCCTTCAATTGGATTTCGACTCAGGATTCTTCAAACTGTAATTTTTACTCCAAAAATAATAGAGGGCCATTGTCAAAGTTGGAAAACGCTGAAAATAACCAGGAAAAATATAAAACTTGCCTCAAGTCTTGCCATCCAGAGACAGCCACGGTTAACATCCTGGTTCAGTTTTGTTATTCTTTGTGCATTCATATTTTAAAACTGTTAAGTAAAATTGGAGTCAAGTAAATATTAGTACACAGAGTTTCCATCCTTATTTTTTTTTCACTGTACAAATCATGAATAAACATTTTCCAGACATGCACAACTAAGTCTGTTTCCCATTTTTGTTATTTTAAAGAAACAAGGCATTATTTCAAACATTTATCTGGGAGATACTATTTCTAGTAATTTTAGCTATAGCCGTGCACAGAATCTGAAGATTAGCTTACACCTTCTGACCCGTTCCTGTGAGACAGTACCTTAAAATGGGTTGCACTGGTAAGTGAGAGAAAAAACAAGACTGTCAGCGGTGCACTGTTGACAGCACAGATGAGAAATGAAGAACGGTGGTCCACAGTTACTAAAACCAAGGCGGAGTTTGCTTATTTCATGAAATTCTGGTTATTACAATTACAGGAGAGATGCTACTAATAAGCAAAGTTTTCAAACTTTTTAAAGACATCGATTGGTGTTATTAGAATTTAAAACCCCACATTTGTGCCATATTAGTAGCATTGATGTAAAATTAAAAGACACGAACAAAGGAGAATTAGCTTAGAGGACTAGAGTCTGACATCACTGTAATTTTTTGGAGTTGTGGATATTCCCGGGAAACTTTTTGGATGCTGCCGGGGAATTCCTCTTTACTGGGTTTGGACACATCCTTGTATTATTACTCACAGGAAACCAGCCTCCCTATAAAGGCGCTCCGGCAGGAGCGGTGCTCTGCGGCTCTCGGCTGACTTCACACCAGAACCGCTGACCGCAGGAGACAGAGGTAGCAGGAACAAAAGCAGGATTTCCAACGCGGGCACCGAAGCCACGACATCGCAGAACAGTAAGTGCAAAGAGCCTTTGTTTTTTGTTTTTGTTTTTTTTTTTTTTAGTGCAAAGAGCCTTTGTAAGGCTGAACTTGAACCAGGGCTGTCAGTATGAACAGAGATGCAGAAAGCTTTTGATAAAAGACCTGTGCATCTCCTTGTTGTATCTGGACGAGTTAAACTCTGGTTTCTCTCTTTCACTTCCATGATGAAAATCTTAAATTTTGTATGGTATTCACTCCAGCCAACTTCCTTGAAACAAGCAAAGACGACGGCACTGTTACTCTTTACCTAAAATCTTAGGATGCTGCCAAAAACATCATATAGTATGATCTCAGTAACTGGCTACCTGAGATTTCTTTCTGTAATTAATTTTGTGTTTTTTCCCCCCCAGAAAGGCATTTCAAGACTGAACTTCTGATAAAAAGAGCCCTAGAAGTCATGATCGCCTCACAGCTTCTCTCTGCTCTCACTCTTGGTAAGTCAATGTCATTCATTAGATCAGGTTTCTCATCCTGGGCACCACTGGCATTTCAGGCAGGATAATTCCTCCTCGTGGGGGGGTGGGGAGGGGCGTGTGTTATAGGGTGTTTAGCAGCATCTCTGCCCTTTCTGCGCAGTGCGGTCCACTGTGGGTTGGGGGCAGTTCACCTCCGTGTGCCTCCGCTTCCCGATGCGTAAAGTGTTGAGGGTAAGTGGCCTATTCCCAGAGATGTTGTGAGGGTCCAGTGTCATGCAAAGGGTCTCACACAGGGCTTGGAAGTGCATATCAAGTGCTCAGTAACCTTACTTATTCTGATGATTATGCTACTGTAGGGATATCCTGGTAGATTGTGGTGGGTGAGTGCAGGGAGGCCCAACCCCCAAAAGTATGCACAACAGCAGCAGTTTCTCCCTCCAGACCCCTTCTTACTTTGGAAAAGGTGAAAAAATTTCAAGTCGTTCCAAAGGCCCCTGGTAGATAAAAAGCCCAGTGGATAGAGTCGAACCACAGCAGGACTAACCTCTCCACGCCTTCCACGCGCTCCCCTTTAGCATTTGTCCTGTTTGAAGAGAGCGGAGCCTGGTCATACAACGCGTCCACAGAAACCATGACTTTCGACGAAGCTAGCGCTTACTGTCAGCAAAGGTACACGCATCTGGTCGCGATTCAAAACCAAGAAGAGATTAAATACCTGAACTCCGTGTTCAGCCATTCACCTACTTACTACTGGATCGGAATCAGAAAGGTCGATCAGCAGTGGACCTGGATCGGGACCCAGAAGCTTCTGACCGAAGAAGCTAAGAACTGGGCTCCCGGCGAACCAAACAACAAGCAAAACAATGAAGACTGCGTGGAGATCTACATCAAGAGAGACAAGGACACGGGCATGTGGAATGACGAGAGATGTGACAAAAAGAAGCTTGCCTTGTGTTACACAGGTACGGGGCTCGCAGCAGCCGTGGGAGGGCGTGTCGGGCTGTGGGCCTCTTGCCAAATTATTGACAGTCTGCAAAACCTGGTCTCTACCATGGTAACGTTATGCTCTTAAAAAATACCATTTTAAAACCTTCTGCTTGGCAAATTACATCTTTTTGCTTCTTTGTGTGAGTGTAGGCAAGAATGCATGTACCGAGGTAGGTCGACATGTATGTAGTGCTCGTACAATGCATAATTTAGTTACTCATTTATTCGTAGAAGAGCTGTCTTGAAAGTCTGTGAGAAAGGGCATTTTCTGTTCTTGATGCCAATAACAGCTCTACCCCCTGACACTTGCACATGAACATCAAGGTTTAAAAAGCTGAGCTTCAAACCCAGCTTTGTCCTTGGGGTGAAGCCCTTTAGTTAAAATCTCTGGCAGTCCCTGTAACTGGTGCCTTCTCTGTCGCACACTGTTGCTCCTGAACCCAAAGGACGGCATCGTAAGATGATGATGAACCTCTTCCTCGCTCTGTTTTCTGCAGCTGCCTGTACCCCTACATCCTGCAGTGGGCACGGTGAGTGTGTGGAGACCGTCAACAACTACACCTGCGAGTGCCACCCCGGCTTCAGTGGACTCAGGTGTGAGCAAGGTGAGTCCCCGCCTCACCCGTTCCTTCACTCATGTTGGTAGCGCCATCCGTGTTCCAGCTGGCTTGGGTGTCGGCTGTGCCCGTCCTCCTTCCCTGGGGCGTGTAGTGTCACGTGGTGTTTAAGAGCCTTGGTTTCAAATCCCAGAGTGACCACTGTGACTTCAGACACACAGATCAGGTAGTTAAACTCTCTGAGTGCCAGTTCTCTCGCCATAAAATGAGGGTGACAATATTGTCAACCCCAATGGTTAGGTCTGTCTGAGCGACAGCATAGTGCCCCGCAGAGAGGAGGCGTTCGGTAAACAGTCGTGACAGTTTCCAGGGCTTCCTCCGTTTATGCCGGGCCACAGAGAGCAGATCTGATGTGGTCTCTCCTTGCAGTTGCGACCTGTCGAGCGCACGAAGACCCTGAGCACGGAAGCCTGGTTTGCAGCCACGCTCTGGGGCTCTTCAGCTACAATTCCTCGTGCTCCGTCCGCTGTGAAAAGGGTTACGTCCCAAGCAGCACGGAGGCCTCGCGGTGCACTTCTGCGGGGGACTGGAGCGCCCCTCTTCCGGCCTGCAACGGTAAATGCCTCTGAACGCGCACCACCCTCTGACTTGTCCCTCGTGGCCTTGGTTTTTTTTTTAAATGCAACTAACAGCACTTTCAAAACTCCAGGGAAAGTTCTTTTTGTTGTTGTTTTTAGTAAGATTCTCCCAGCCAACAGGTGTGGTCAGGAGGGTGCCTGCTTGGTTTCAGAGAGGTTTTTGGAAAAACAGACGGGGTTGAGATGGGTTCTTCTGAGGCTCTGGTGATTTGTACGAGAGTGCCCATGGCGCTGGGACCACACTCGAGAAACCTTCGTGACTTCTCCCACTTGGCCTCTCTCCGTGCAGCAGCAGAATAAGACCATGGTAGTCAAGCAGTCCCAACAGCTCTTTTTCTCTCTCAGGCTTATCTTTCTAGGCTGGAGATGAAAACTTTTTGCATCCAGGTCCTGCTGGGTGGACATCAGTGAATGTCCCGTGTATGTCAGTATTTTTGTTATTACAACGATCATAAGTCCTGATCGAGAATCTGGTTTTATCTTTGTTTTTGCCTTCCGTAAAATAGATCAGAGACATGATGAGAGATGTGATAACATAGAGCAGAGACCACTTAGCATAGTCAAAATATAAATCAGTCAGAAAAGATGGAAGTATTAATAAAAAGGCATAAAAGCTTTATCACGTGTGTGCATATCCCCAATAATTAATTTAGGACTTTGGGATCTACGGTTTGAAAGCTGCTTCCTTGCCTGTTATAAATTCCAGCTCATTAGAAAGTAAACATATTCACGGTACTCGTTCAAATCCCCAGTGGTTGAGTGCAGTGCGTTGACAAAGCCTGCCAATGGCACAATGGACTGCCTCGAAAGCTCTGGAAACTTCCCATGGAACACAACCTGTGCCTTTGCGTGTGAAGAAGGATTTGAACTAATGGGCTCCAAGCGCCTCCAGTGTACCTCATCTGGGAATTGGGACAACAAGAAGCCGACATGTAAAGGTACAGTTGCTCCGTGTCAAGATTCACTGTGAACGTTCTTCTTCTCCATCTGTCCCTGAAATGGTCAGGCCAGACCTGCTAATGTTCATGGGTGTCTGTGTTACAGCTGTGACATGTGAGGCCATCGGCCGTCCTCAGAACGGGTCTGTGAGCTGCAGCCACTCCCCCGAGGGCGAGTTCACCTTTGGGTCCTTCTGCAGTTTCACCTGCGAGGAAGGCTTCCTGGTGCAGGGAGCGGCCCAGCTTCAATGCACCGCACGAGGGAAATGGAGTCAGCAGGTCCCAGTTTGTGAAGGTGAGCCCAAGACCATTTCCTTTCTACACCCCCTTCCTTAAAGGGCAGCAGTCTTCAAAGTAGGGCAGTTAAAATGAAACCAGATGCCTACTTTAACTAGAGTAATTAGATTTGATGGGCAACATTCTTCTTATGTTTCTGAGTTTCATGTAAAAGAACCAATGCTTATCCAGGGAAAGGATTACATGTACTAAGAGGGGATGTTTTGCTGGTACTGTGCTTGAAATCTTTCAGCCGTAGATCCCAAAGTCCTGTTGTGCTGTGCTAATATGGCTTCATTGGTATTGGCATGGAGTAGGCAGAAACCCTAATCTAAGAGGAAATCACATGAGAACACTTAAAAGTAGCATTATGAGAACATGACCTGATTTTAAAACTCTTATAATCACTTTTCTTCTGAAACTGCTCATAACTAGCAGTGAAGAGAATGTACGAAGCGTGGTGTCCTATATAAACACACTAAAATTTAATCCACTTTAAAGCAAGAGTAGTGATGTTGAAAACAAGCAGTTTTCATTATCATGTACTGATATTTTTGTCACCAAATATAGCACAGAATGATTTCCAGTGTTAAGAAGCCACAAGACCAAAACCAAACTGCAAAGCAGACACATTTTATGTGTTGCCTTCTTACCTTCCTTCTGTGTTTTGGCATCATCTGTTAGCATCCAGGACCCAAAATTTGCTCTCTGACTACATAAAATCTTTCTCCCGACTGTAACTTCTTTCAAATGTCAGGACAGTGCTCAGGAAACACTGGTTCTATTAAAGGCTGTCCTTTACTGAGTGCCATTATCAACGAAGGGACTGGCATTCAAAGAAGACAGTCATCTTCCCAACTGTCCAGGGAGGAATGAAGAGCCTTGAGGTCTCTAAACATTGCTTTGCCCAAAACGAAGGGGTTCATTCATCAAATGAATGAACTCTCCAGTTCCACTGCAGTATTTTCTGACCATCATTTTGGTGTTTCAGCTTTTCAGTGCAAAGCCTTGTCCATCCCAGAGAAAGGCTACATGAATTGTGTTCCAAGTGCTTCTGGAAGTTTCCAAAGTGGGTCCAGCTGTGAGTTCTTCTGTGAGAAGGGGTTCGTGTTGAAGGGATCCAAAAAACTCCAGTGTGGCCCCACAGGCGAATGGGACAGTGAGGAGCCCACATGTGAAGGTACAGTTTTTGTTTTTACTTCAAGATAAAAACTATTGAAGACCTAGGGACTTGATTACTTGAGAAAACTGTTGCTTCCTGATACAGACTTCTGATGTGCTCACTCGTGTCTTCCAGCTGTGAAATGCGACGCTGTCCGGCACCTCCGGCATGGCTCGGTGAGGTGTGGCCACCCCTCTGCTGGAGAGTTCACCTACAAGTCCTCCTGCACCTTCAGCTGTGAGGACGGCTTTGAGTTACACGGGTCAGCTCAGCTCGAGTGCACCTCTCAGGGACGGTGGACGCAGAAGGTCCCCTCCTGCCAAGGTAGAGCTGGATTTAGACTTTCAGGAGTTAGGTCAAATACTTCATGTGTGTCTGAAGCTAGGTTGCCCCATGGGGCTTGACCCTAATTTCCCACACGCTGAAAATTAGGTAATGCTTATACGTTACGTCTATTGAAGAGTTTTCAGCCAGTTTTAGACCTTTTCCGGGAGACCTTTGTTAACCTCTCCCCATGTGTCCATCATTTGCAGTGGTACAATGTTCAAGCCTGGCAGTTTCCGGAAAGACGAACATGAGCTGCAGCGGGGAGCCCGTGTTTGGAGCTGTGTGTGCGTTTGCATGTCCTGAAGGATGGACACTCAATGGGTCTGCAGCTCTGACCTGTGATGCCACAGGACACTGGTCTGGAAGGCCGCCGACCTGTGAAGGTGAAGCCCTGGCTGGGGCTGGCTGGCTGGGAGGCTAGACAGAAGAGGGGGAAAGTAACGAACCATTCATTACATTCAAACAAGAAAGGTTCCTAAGGTTGAGGAGCTGGTGAATATTTAGTTTTATGGTGATAGAAAACAGAAGAGCTCACATGTGGGTTGAATGGGTAGAATTCTGACAAGTGGGAAAAGGGGAGCTAGAGGTCAAAGTCGGGAAACAGAAGACAGGTGAGGGAAAGAGCAGGCATGCAGTCTTGACGAAGGTGCAGTGGGTTCTGGGAAGGGCTTGGCGGGTTAGAGAGCTCCCGACAGTGGTGGGAGACAAGCTGCCGCAGGTGGTTTGGGTCCGTCTCAGAGGACTTTAGTGCCTCTGCGTGTACTGAAGTAGGTGGCTCATCAGTGTGCAAAGGAAAGGGCAAATGGACAGAACAGAAAGACTCGGAATTCAGTTCCTTCTCGTGACAGTTCCTCCCTCTCCGTTTCCCTAGCTCCCGCTGAGTCCAACGCTCCCCTGGCAGTCGGACTCGCTGCTGCTGGGACCTCCTTCTTGACATTAGCCTCGTTTCTCCTCTGGCTCCTGAAACGTCTGAGGAGGAAGGGTAAGGGAGTTTGGGAGCATTCTCCAAAAATGTTTTTGAACAATGTATTTTTTTTTCTCATTGATGAGTCATGTTCTCTCTTGCACATTTAAACAGTAATTAGACTCGAGTTACCAGATAAACACTAATAAACAGTATAATTGAGCTGTGGTCTTAGAAGAAGAGCTTTAGGAAATACACATGTTATTGAACAGTGGGCAGCTCCAAGAGATACCATTCACGGGGAATTCTGCATCTCCCCTGGTCATTGTGCAGTGAGGCTTTGGGTTTGTGCTCCCAGGAAATGGCTAAAATGTTTCCAAAACATTCATTTGGAATACAGGCTTAAATATGGAGTATCTCCTGGAGACTGTCCCCTGCAAACATGTGTAGCCACACTCACAGCTTGTTTGGCTTATGAAATATTTAACACTTTTTAAAATCAAGTTCTGACATTTATAAAATGAGAACTCTCCCATAAAATCTAGGTTTGGGACTTCTCTTGAAACACCGGCAGATCAACTCAGCAAGCTGAGCCTGCATCTGTCACTAGCATTAGGAAGCTGCTGGGCCCTTAGGATGAGTGTGGGCTTTGCACATCCCCCCCCCTTGCCCCAAGCTGTGTTTGTGCTCTGATTATCACGGGGGCCCTGACGGCATGGAGCTTGTAGTCCCCGGGGAATAGAGCCATATTTTTTTCTGAATGTGATATGTCCTTCAAAGTCCTTTAGTCCAAATTAATGGTCTTCTTTTTCTTGCAGCAAAGAAATTTGTTCCTGCCAGGTAAGTTGCATTCTTGTCCAAAGCATGCCACTGAATATTCTACACATTTTTCTCTGTTCATGTTGGAAAACAGGGCTTAATTTAGTGTTCTTGTGTATTCCACAGCAGCTGCCAAAGCCTTGAATCCGATGGATCCTTCCACATGGCTTTGTAGTCATTTTTAGTCCAAAGGAATCAGGTATGATTTTGAAAGAACATAACCTCTCTTCATGTTCTGTTGCTCCTTGAGCCCTCCAAACCTGCTGGTTCCTTGGGGGAGAATTACCACCTTTGTGGTGTTTTATGAAAAATTATTTCATTTCTTTGCAGAAGGAAAGAAAAAATAAACAAGACTTGGCCTAACAGAGTCATTTCACTTGTGAAAGTTAATGATGATGATCGTTAACCCTTATGTGGCACTTACTATCTTCTAGAATCCGTCCTAAACTAGGAATTGTATGAGATCGGGACTGTTGCCAATTTCTTATCATGTGGGTGAAGAAAATGAGGAACAGACAAGTTACATAACTTGTTTAAAATCTTAAATCTAGTGAGTGGTGTAGCCAGAATTCAAACCCAGGCAGAATCTGTGTTCTTAGCCACTCTTCTGTGCTTTCTGAGAATTTGGAAGGGTCAGCTCTCCCCTGAATATATTTTGTAAGTTAATAGACTTTATTTTTTTTAGGCAGTCATAGGTTTACAGAAAAAGTGAGCAGAAACTAGAATTCCAACATACTCCTTGACCCTTCTATATCCTCTTTTAGTAACAACTTATGTTAGTGGGGCATTTTGTTACAATTGTTGGGTCAATATAGATACACTGTTATTAACTAAAGTCCATCGTTTACATTAGGGTTTCCTCTTGGTTTTGTATATTCTATGGGTTTTGACAGGTGTATAATGACGTGTACCCACCATTCCAGTATCATACAGAATAGTTTTGCTGCCCTAACTAAATAGAATTTTGTTGTTCATGCTTGGACTCTCCAGAGAGAGAGAACACAGTAGTCTGGGCTAGAAGGTGAATTTTGTTGCTGCTATTAATGCAGAATATTAAGGGTCCTTGACAGTATGCATTCTTCGTTTGCAGGAACACAGGTACCTCCAAGGGACTAGACCAATAGCCTGATGATGGCAGCAACAGAAGGGGCTCCTCTGGTCTCTGGTGCTTCTCAGCTCCCACATCTGCCACCTTGACAGCTGGGAGCATGGACCCCATTGAGGACTTCAATGGCCCAGGCTCTAGTGGGCGAGGCCGGCCTGCCACCAGCAAGACTCGGTTTTCTCTTTCCTGTTCTCAGCATCTGGAAAGTGCTGATGGAGGGAAAGCATATTCTCTTCTGGACAAAAGTGAAGAGACTCTGGCTCTGGGGTCTCAGGATTTCTGTTCTAACTGTCTCCCTGCTCACTGTGAGATCTCAGTGGAGAAACATGGTATTTTGTGCTATTGTTTCTTTCGATGTCTCGACTACTGATTGATTACATGGCTACTGTCGTCAGGATGAATAATTGTCAGGAGTTTAGGGAAAACAACTCGGCCAATGATACTCTATTACCAATGTGCAAAAAATGACCATTTTTTAAAGCCCACAGACGAGTACATGGGGAAATCCTACTTAAACTCTGTGCGAAGATTACTAAGCAGTCTTAATCACTTTTATCCCTGTGGGATTCAGTGCTTTATAAATTGTTCTTAGAGATCATGTTCTTTTATTTGCATTGGCTAAAGAACAACCTTCCCTAATTCTTAATTCAGTGTAAGTGTTGTAGGGACTTTAAAATATGTGCAGGTTAAGACTACTAGGGTAAATGTTACTTAACCTAGATCTTTGTTTATTAATTAACAGGTTCTGTAGTAAATTTATTTCAAAAAAGGGCAAATGCTGTCCCCCAGCGATTATATTGTTAACCAGTATAAAGTTGAGATTCTTACTATAGTTGCTTTTAAAAACATGAGTAGCTGGGCACCTGGGTCCCTCAGCCCATTAAGTATCTGACTTTGATCTCAGCTCAGGTCTTGGTCTCAGAGTCATGAGTTTAAGCTCTGCATTGGGCTCCGTGCTGGGCGTGGAGCCTATTTAAAAAATAAATAAATAAAAACATGGGTAGTATCAGGAGAGTAGAACCCCAATGGCATATACTTGTACAGTGTCAGCTTTGTTTTCAGAAGGATGTGGCTTTCCATGACAAAAACTTCCATTAGGCCAAGTGTTCTGATTTGAAAAAAGCATAAATGCAAACAAATGAATGTACGCTTTTTTGAATATCTTTGTTGAAAAAAAAAACAGGTAGAAATATGGATGTGCTTTCCATTCCTCCAAAGATGCTTGTCAGATGTGATGCATCAACATATCATTCTTGCATATGACATAAGATTTTAAATTCATGATGGGAACTCTCCGTGAAAAGGATTTATCCAGTGGATTTTTTTTTTAAAGTGAAGACTTTTAATATTAATTCCCTAATTGTGTTATTCTGTTTGTTAGGGTGTTCGTGAAGAAAGGACAGTCTGTATGAATGAATACTTGTGTCTATTTATGAGGGAAGTTAAAATTCCTGTGGAATCTTCAGTTATCAGTTGATCATTGGCAGTGAGAAATTCTTGGCCCGTCCATCACCAGAGCTTCTCACTCCATCTTGCCAATGATGTGAGAATCAAAACTCTCTAATCTAGCTAGATTCACTAATCTGGCATGTGCTGAAAAATCAGTTTCGGAGAAGGGCTGGCTGCATGTTGGCCAACGCAAAGCCAAAAGGCAACAGGGAGGCATGCTAAGGGTCAGAAGGTCAGAGATTTTGACAGGGCGAAGGAACTCTGGGGAGTAAGGGAGAGAAAAATAAACAACTCTGCAAGCAGGCTACCTATGGAATAGCTTATTATTTTCTCTGAAATTGCTCAAATGTTGTACATATAAATATTTATATATACTGCAGTGGAAATAGCTGTGTGAAATGTAAATATGGTCTGTGTTTGGGTTTAACAAAGTATTTTAAATTATGATTTAAAATATTTTATAGTTTTTAAAGTATGTATTTATTTAAGCTTATGCCATACCTATTCTGTGTTTGGCATGGCAGTACAAAGTTTGATAATAAACATGTTTATATTTAGTTCTGTGTGTAGGTCCTTTCTTAAAAATTCTATTCTCACAGCCCATGTTTTTCTTCCTTCCTTTAATTCTAATTAACTAATTATTGAGTAATTGCTTAATATCTGTCTTTTCTGCTAGATTCTAAGTTCCTTAAGGGTAGGAGCGAATTATCTTGTTCATTGCTGTGTTCCTGGGATTTAACATATACCTGATACACCATAGATACTCCACAAATATGTTTTGAATGAACGAATAGATAAGTGGACAAACAAAGGCAGACGGGCTCACGATAAGGAGGAGAACCACTTTTCTTAAAAGGAATGAGTTGTCTCAGAAGGCAAGGTTCAAAATCCAGTCATGGAGACAAGATAGGTTTGACAACAGTACAGAACAAAATGGAAATGAAGAAGAAATGAAGGAGCTAGTTAATGGCCTGGAGGTTCAACGAGGTACAATCGACAAGTGCTGCAATGAGGGTGTCGAGCACTAGGTCTACAAGAGGGGGCGAACTATGGGGGTGGGGTGCTGGAGTATGCAATTTCAGAGTTGATACAGTTTGGGGTGAGGTCAAGGTTGAGGCTGTGTCCAGGGGAGAAGGTAGTTCAAGCGGAGGGGAGGAGGAGGATGCTATTGGAGAACAGGCACCTTGGCTGTGGGGTTCCTGGTCGTTGTGTGAGACTGGGCATTCCTTCTACCCATGATAAATTTGTGTTGGAAACTGCAGCGAACACAACCTTGGTTGGCAGCAGTGAGCAAGCTTTGCAGTCATCTGTGATGGGGATGGGCACAAGGGAAGGGCAGTGGTCCTTCCTATGGACCTAAGGCTTCTTCTGTTGATGATATTCATTGACCCTTGCTTCAACCATCCCATGGTGGGCAAACAGCCCTCCAGCATTAGTTTCAATCTCTCTGGGGTTTTGCAATGGTTTATAATGTTCACCTATGCATTCTAGTTCTGCCCTTTGGGGACCACAAAATAGCCAAATAACCACTCTTCTCCTGATCACCCTTCAGGTGGCTGCTAACATATCCCAAGACCTTGCCTACCCTAAATCTTCTCTTTAGACTGAATGTGCACTATTTTTAAAATTTTACTATTGAGGTAAAGTTTATATAGCATGAAAGCAACCGTTTTAAGTGTACGATTCAGAGAAGTATTTAGTACATTCATAGTGTTGTACAATCACCACCTCTATCTAGTTAAAAATATTCTCCTCAGAGGCGCCTGGGTGGCTCAGGGGGTTGAGCCTCTGCCTTCAGCTCAGGTCATGATCTCAGGGTCCTGAGATCGAGCCCCGCATCGGGCTCTCTGCTCAGCAGGGAGCCTGCTTGCCCCCTCTCTCTGCCTGCCTCTCTGCCTACTTGTGATCTCTGTCAGATAAAGAAATAAAATCTTTTTTAAAAAAATCACTGTAAAAAAAAAAAAGAAAAAAGAAAACCCTAAACCCAGTAACAGTCAGTTTCCATTCATCTCTCCCCTCAGCCCCTGGCCACCACCAGTTTGCTTCCCGTCTCTATGGACTTGACTATCCTAGGTATTGCATATGAGTGGGATCGCACAATATCTGACCTTCTGTGTCTGGCATCTTTCCCTAAGCGTGAGGCATTCAAGGTACAACCACACCATAGCATCTATCAGTTCCTTTTTATGGATGAATCATATTCCATCGTAGAGATAAATGTGCAGTAAATTTAAGCCAAATTTCTCACTGTAGCTTCAGAATGTTTTTAACCAATAAAAAATCCATGCGTATGACTCAAAAGCATCCATATGAAAAATGCCTTGATAAAAGCCAAAACCCACAGCACTGATGGACTCGCTGAGCGGACCTTCAGAGGGGCGAAGCTGTGGTCTGAGTCCTCTAGAAATCTAACTTGAAAGAAGGCCAGAATTTAAAAATGTATAGAAAAGTGAATAAATTGGGTGTCTATCTGACAACGTCACTAAATAACTCCTCCCTCTAAAACCCAACTTTGGATGGACCTAAGGTCTCTCCTTCTCTTGGACAAGGACCTAGTGGCGCACCATAGAGGCCTGGTGCCAGTCTGGAGCTTGAATGTCAGATGACCTAGACCAGCTTTCTGAAGAAAGCCCTGGATCTTGGTTTTCAAAGAATAAGAATGTCCAACAAACAAGTAGAACAAAAAGATATCCAACAAAATAATGAGACCAAAAAAAAAAAAAAAAAAGATTAAGTCTTTCCTTAAGAAAGAAAAGGATATTTGCAGTTTATGACCCAAAAGGGGTTTATTTACCCATTTACTCAATGGCATTTATTAATGCTGGACCTTCTGCTTCTGAAAATACAGAGGATGAGTATCCTGAAAACGCACCTGCTGTAATATTTTGAATTTCTAGGTGGATTATAATACCGTTTAAATGACTGGCTGAGCTTACAAAAAAAGAATGGAAATCTCAGAGGACAAAAATGATTAGGAAGCAGGTGCCGGACCATGTAAGATTTTGTGAGCCAGAGTAAGGACTTGCAGTTTTACTCTGTGGGATGAGAGGCCACTGCAGGGTCTCACTTGTGCTCTCTCATGCTGGTTATTTTCTTCCCCTCTGCTATCCTCCCTCACTACCCATCCATTCTCAGGCCTCCTTGCCCTGTGCCCCAGAGGCTGAGCCCTGCAGAGTGCATCATTGGGCTGGTGTCTGATTGGTTTGACTACTAAGAGGCTTGTACAGGAGATCAAAGAGCAAGAGGAGAGAGTGGTCACCCGCCCTCTCCCTGTGCAGATGCTCTCTCTAGAAGCAGCTGTATCTTTCCTCCGCTACAGCTCTTAATGGGTGGCTTGTCATTTAGGGTTGCAATTCTCATTGGATCCTGATAACACCATTTCCTCCCTTGAATCTTCAGTCCTGGGGATACCCCTTTCTCCTGCTACTGCCAGTCTCTGCTTGCCTTGTCCTCTCATTTGTTTTCTTAGCCTTGCCCAATCTGTGGTAATAGTCCCTCTAGTAAAGGCTCTTCAGTGGGTGAAGAATTAACTCAACTGGGGTGAATTCTGTTTCTGGCTGGGACCCTGACTGATACACATTTTAACTGCATCATTTAAGTTGTTTCATTGAAAATAGGCCATAAGAGGAAGAGAGTAGACACGTGGAATCTAGATGGGGGGCTTTTGCAATAATAGGCATGAGAGATGATGGTTGTTTGAATGTGTAACAGAATGGAAGTAATTGGATATTTTGATGGCATACCCAACAAAATTTATTGACCTTTTAGGTATAATTTGTCAGAAGAAGAGGGGAATCTCAATGAACTCCAAAGGCTTTGGCTTACGTCACTTGAAGAAGGAATTATAATTACTGAGAGGGCAAGAGGCTTGGGAAGAGGGATTCAGAAGTTCAGTTTGGCACGTGTAAAATTTGAGAGGCTTTTTAAACTACTAAATGGAGATGATCAGGTAGGCATTTGTGGCTGGGAAGTCCTTGCTGGAAATACAAATCTGGCAGTCATCAAACACTTAGATGTTCTTCAAGGCGATGGCTTGGATCACCAAGTCAGAAAAGAAGAAAACCGTGGTGAGCCCTGGAACACCCTGCAGGTTTACAGAGTGGAGAGATGACTGCAGACCAACAAATGAAACAGAGAAGAAACAGTCCATGAAGTAAGATGAGAGCCAGGGGCTGACTGGACAAATAACACGAGGACAGAGAATTGGTTGCTGGCTTTTATGAAGTGGAGGACCTTGGTGGGAACAGTCTCAGGGAATCAGTGTGATTGAAAGCCTGACTGGACAAGGGTCAAGAGAGACTTGAAGGAGGAGACTCAGAAATACAAGTGTAGACATTCCTTCAGGGTATGATAGTAGGAACAGGCACTTCATGGGGCTCCTTGGCTCCAGGTTTGTCCCCACTTCAATTTGTCTTCCAGACCCTGGCGGAAGATGTGCCCCTAATCGTCAGGATCATGGGCTTCAGAGCTGACTGGCCTGGTTCAAAATCCTAGCTGTGCCTCTTCCTAGCTTTGTGACCAAGCACAACTTTCTGAAGCTCCGTGAGACTGCTTTAAAATGGGGCTGATGATAGTGCCTGCTGGGGAACAGCAGTACTTCGCCCTCCCGAATGTTCAGTAAGGTGATCCGTGGGCCGTGCTGGCCAAGTTCTCCAGCTACCGCTGTTGTTACTCATCTTTCCAAAATTTAAATATGGGAGGGGAGCTGCAAGATGGTGGAGGAGCAGAACTGAATTTCGTGGGGTCCCAGGAGTTCAGCTAGACAGTTACCAAACCGTCCTGAACACCTACAAACCCAACGGGAGATCGAAGAGAACAACAGCAGCAATTGTAGGAACAGAAAAGCACCACTTTCTGGAAGGTCGGAAGCAGGAGAAGTGAACCTGAGGTGATACTTGGGTGGACAGGCTGGGGGGAGGGGCCTCCGTCATCCACTTACCAGCAGGGGAGAGAGCAGCGGGGCCGAAATCAGAACGATTAGAAGTCTGCTCCGCGGCGGGCCGTCGCTTCAGAGGCTAAGCAGGCACGGGGTTGTGTGTGGAGCCCTCGCGGGGACCGTGTGGTCTCGGGTCCCTCATGGTCACAGGAAGACCGGGGGTGTCCGAGTGCGGCAGAGCTCCCGGGTGGCAGAGCGGGGAAGCCGGGGGCGGAGACAGGCCGAGGAGGGGGCTCTCAGCTCGGGGTTGCCGTAAACCATGGCCTGAGGCACAGTCGGGCCACTGCTCTTCGACCAGGGACCCCAAAAGGGGCAGATCTGTGGAGACCCCTCCGTCCTCTTCCAGGAGGAGCCTCGTGGCTGCGCGGCAGGAATCCACGCGGGGCCGCGCCAGAGACAGAAACGCTCGGTCACAGGCCGGGGGAGCTCGGAGCGCGGCCGGAGACCAGGGAGACGGGAGGGACTCACAGCTTTTCTCCGAGGCGCACTGAGGAGCGGGCCCAAGCTCTCGGCTCCTCCGGGTGGAGACTGGGCGGCGCCATCTTCATTCCCGTCCTCCAAAGCGGTACGGAAAGCGCTCAGGGAACAAAAGCTCCGAGCGCGAACCCGAGCAGATTGCTTAGCCCGGCCCCTGGCACAGGCGGTGCGGTTCTGCCTCCGGCAAAGACATTTGAGAATCACCGCAACAGGCCCCTCCCGCAGAAGATCAGCAAGAACATCTGGCCAAGACCAATGGGCAGAGGACATGAACAGACATTTCTGCAAAGAAGACATCCAAATGGCCAACAGACACATGAAAAAGTGCTCCGCATCACTCGGCATCAGGGAAATACACATCAAAACCACCATGAGATACCACCTCACACCAGTCAGAATGGCTAAAATTAACAAGTCAGGAATTGACAGATGCTGGCGAGGATGGGAGAGAGGGGAACCCTCCTACACTGTTGGTGGGAATGCAAGCTGGTGCAGCCACTGTGGAAACCAGCATGGAGGTTCCTCAAAAAGTTGAAAATAGAGCTACCCTACGACCCAGCAATCACACTACTGGATATTTACCCTAAAGATACTAATGGGATGCTAAGGGACACATGCACCCCAATGTTTATAGCAGCAATGTCCACAATACCTAAACTATGGAAAGAACTAGATGTCCATCCATAGATGAATGGATAAAGAAGATGTGGTATATATACACAATGGAATACTATGCAGCCATCCGAAAAACAAAATCTTGCCATTTGCAAAGACATGAATGGAAGTAGAGGTTATTATGCTAAGCGAAATAAGTCAGAGAGGTAAAATTATCATATGATCTCACTGATTTGAGGAATTTGACAAACAAGACAGAGGATCATAGGGGCAGGGAGCGAAAAATGAAACAAGATGAAACCAAGGAGGGAGACAAACCATAAGACTCTTAATCTCAGGAAACAAACAGAGGGTTGCTGGAGGGGCGTGGGGTGGGAGGGATAGGGTGGCTGCGTGGACATTGGGGAGGGTATGTGCCATGGTGAGCGCTGTGAATTGTGTAAGACTGATGAATCAAAGACCTGTACTCCTGAAATCAATAATACATTATATGTTAAATATATATATATAAAATCTAATTTTGTCGTCACTCTTCCTTTCCGTCATATAGGTCCAAATTTCATATGCAGTCTATTTCCTTCACATTTTACACTCCAGAAATAAAAACTGCTCTAGGTCCCCAAACTTCCCAGGGCCAACACCTCCCCAGGGCTTTGCCTTCTTTAGGGCCTAACTCTAGCAGGTGCCATTGCCCGCGACCTCCAGGAGGGGGCACGCAAGGAAAGAGGGCGCAGGAGCCCTCTACTGAAGCTGGGCCGACACCAGGAATGGGTGTCAAATGCTGTTTTGATTGTGTGGTTTTTGCAGTTGTCTGGGACCCGTTACCATGGAGAGCCAAGAGGTAGTGCAGGGTTTATCCAAGAAGAAAGGAGGGAAAGAGAGAGAGAGAGAGAGAACGGAGTGGAGTGGAGGAAGGGAGGAAGAGAGGGAGAAGGAGGAGGAGGAGACAGAAAGGAAGACAGGCAGGAGGGAGGGAAACAAGGAAGGAGGGAAGGGGGGAAGGAGGAGAGAGTCTAACAACACGCCTCCGGTCAGCAGCTCTTCCTCTCTCAGGGTGATGACAGAAGCCCGGTTAGGAAAGGGGTGGAGAAAGGGGAGCAAGAAGAGGTGGGGAAGAGCGGGGGGCGGGAAGGAGGATGTGAGACAGTCTGAGAAATGAAAAAAAAAAGCAACCCTTTCTGGTGGCCTCCACGCAGCCTCCCGAAACACAGCACACCCAGCTGTGGGCGAGGACCCAGACACCCCGGTGCTGAGTGGAGAGGCTGCGGTCCAGAAGAACTAAAGGAGGACAAATAAAGCCATGGTGAGCTTCTCAGCCCCAAAGACTTCCAGGTGCTCAGATAGAACCCCCTTGGGGTTGCAAAGACAGGTGGCAAAGGACAAGAAACAAGACACTTCATTTTTGGTTTTAACAAAGCCAAGAATTAAAAATGCTGAGTCCAAAGGGTGCTTCTAGAATCTTTCTCCTCAGATGTACTGATTTCTCCTCATTGACTTGTTTCTGGTGAGATCCTTGAGGACATTCTGTCTTGTTGAAATGGGCAGTTTTGCAGCTAAACACTGGGGCTACGTGACAGGCGATAAATTCAGAAGATATGGTTTTAAGGTGTGCAGAGAACTTGTGGTCTGGACTCTGCAAAATGTATTTCTTTTTAAATTGAAAAAGAAATGAACTGCTTTTCTTTACTGGTGCCCGGCTAGCTAATACTTTTAAGTATTTGAAGCATTGAACCATTGTAATCTAGTTTAAGATTTTAGCATTTAAATCTCAGACATCAATAGTTCATTAAACATCAAAGAACACTTTAAGGGGCGCCTGGGTTGCTCAGTGGGTTAAAGCCTCTGCCTTCAGCTCAGATCATGATCTCAGGATCCTGGAATCGAGCCTGAGCCTCGTATCAGGCTCTCTGCTCAGCAGCGAGCCTGCTTCCCCCTCTCTCTCTGCCTGCCTCTCTGCCTGCTTGTGATCTCTGTCTGTCAGATAAATAAATAAATAAATAAAATCGTAAAAAAAAAAAAAAAGAACACTTTAAAAATATACATGTTAAATATAAAATAGTTTCATCTAACAGCTCAGCACAAAGTACAAAAATTATTGAAATGTAGAAAAGAATCAGAGTAGTAATAATCAGCAACCTGAGGCTAAAAGGTAAGGGGGGGGGGGGAAGCAGCAAGAGAAAAGCTACAACTCTGTAACAGTTTTGAAGCAAATTTAATGCTACTTTTTTCATGCACATCTAAGAAACCTCTCACTTCAGACAGGGTTAGTGAGCAGAGGTATTTTATCTTGAATTCTAAGAAGGTTGGAACCCCCTCCTTAAGGTGCTGTAAACTTGTGACTTAAGAATATAAATCTAACTATAATTCTGTATTTTCTTTGCAGATATTTCCATGGAGATGTCAGGGCTTTCAGAGGGGTTCACGGACTTCCGTCAAGGTGTGGGTCTGGGCCCTGCTCTGCTGTGGTATGTGACCGTATTTGTGTATTGCTAAGCCCTTCTTTAACTTGTGCTTAGTTTCCTTAAATATCCCCTGAGTGCACGCAATCACAGGGGAGATTATTAGGGAGATAGTTGTTAGTTCTATCCTTTCTATGAACATCTTTTTCTTTCTGTTACTTTTAGTACCTCCCCCAGAAACCTCCTAACCCTGACACACCTTTGTTGGACGGTCTAGATCTTGATAATTCCACAAAAGTCTTAATTATGAAGAAATAAAGTCAATTAAGAAATATCTGATGGGACACTTACAATCCATACCAAATATTTAGCAGGGAACTTTCTTTCTTTTTTTTTTTTTTAAGATTTTATTTCCAAGTAATCTCTACACTCAACATCGGGTTTGAACTCAAAGCCCAAGGTCAAGAGTATCACATGCTCTTCCAACGCAGCCAGCTGGGCGCTCGGTGCTCTTGTTTCCCTTCAGTAGTTTAGTGCACATCAGCGTCATTTCTACAATGAAAGTGTGAGTTCCTTAAGGTCAGAATATTTATACACACACACACACACATCACTTAAATTAACCTTTAAATTTAATTTTAAATATATTTATAAATTTATATATAAATATATAATATATTTATTATATATTAATAATATACTAATTAATATAGTGATAATATTGAATGTATTTATTATATTATATATTAACATATATTAAATGTATATATAAATGTAATTTTATTTTTTATTTTTTTAAAGATTTTATTTATTTATTTATTTTACAGACAGAGATCACAAGTAGGCAGAGAGGCAGGCAGAGAGAGAGAGGGGGAGGAGCAGGCTCCCCGCTGAGCAGAGAGCCCAGTGCGGGACTCGATCCCAGGACCCGGGATCATGACCTGAGCCGAAGGCAGCGGCTTAACCCACTGAGCCATCCAGGCGCCCCATAAATGTAATTTTAAATATATATATATTTACCTTAAATATATATATATTTATTTTAAATATATATGCATATATATATTTCTTCTCCCATTGGTGTGGTGAGTTTTTTTGTCTGATTCTTGAAGACTCTCCAGCACTTGTTTTGAACCTTCTTTCCCCTTCCTAAGTAAGCTAGTGCTTCTTACCCCCAGCTTACATTTTGAGCTCTGGCCAAGCAAATGTGCTTTCCTCTGCCCCTGACACATTCCTTACACCATGTCTACCTCATGTCACCTGCAAACCTAGTGCTCTTTTCATTCAACAAGTGTTTTTGCAAGTCCCTCTAATGTGCCAGACACTGTTCTAGGCACTGGGGATACAGCACCGAACCAAACAGTTTCTTCCCGCTTAGAACTTATATCCTGGTAGAATGTTCCTTCAAAACTCTGTTCCAAACATGTATTTTGTTACAGTCTTTACTCATTAATCATATCGGCTTCTCAGTTCTCTGTTCACTTCTGGTATGTTTAATTGGATCAAGATTAATTATGTTTTCTTTACATCTGTTATTCCTCGTTCAGAATCTTTAGGAGACTGTGAAGATTGGATCTATGTTTTCTTTGGTATTTCTCCATGGCTTTTACCCTACACAATGAAAACTCAATAGATACTGGTGGCCACAAAAACATTTACCTTAACGGTAGCACAGTGTTTCACATAGATCATACCATGCTTCGAATGGCATATAATACCATGAGGTCATTGCGTAATTATGTGTCTGTTTCAGTTTTGTTAAAGCCCTCATATTTGAAGCACCCTATGATTATTAAACACCATCAGCTGAGTATCCTTGTGTACAGAACACGATCTAAATCAATTTCATAATCCTGCAGCATTTAGTTTGGTAAATTACTCTTTTTTTAAAAAAAATAGTTTGTTTGTTTTTTTTTACAGCTTGAGCTATGTATGGAGGGTTTCCCAGAAGCAGTTCTTCCGGTGGTAAAAGATTGCCTTTTTGATATGAAAGAGAATACTTGAAGTATGTTGTTATTCCTGTCCTTATATTACTTCTCCCATAGAAACACAAATGTTGGCTTTATTATCCCACGATTAAAAAAAAAAAAGTGGGCCATAAATTTTAAGGATATATAATTATGCAGAAATAGAAAAAGAAATATGAATTTCTAAAATATGTTGATTAAATTTCACTTGGAAGAATTTGGGGGGAAAATGAGGTTATGAAATAAAATCTTGGAAGCTACCAAATTTGTCTAAAATAGAGCAATGAGCAGAAAGTATTACATATTACTGTGAAAAGTGATTAGGACCCAAAGGTCTAGGTTCTACCTCAAATCTGCAAATGACTGATTCTGTGGTCTTGGTTTTGTCATCTTGAAGTGGCTCAGCCTGGATTACTTCGTGCTTCTTTTCAGTTGTAACCGTGAGCCTGTGTAATTCACACCCGTGTCTTGCAGGTTTCCTCGCCCGTGATGGAGCCAACGGCTGGACTTACCACTATTCTGAAAAATCCATGAACTGGGCAAAGGCTAGAAAGTACTGCCAAGAAAATTACACAGATTTAGTTGCCATACAAAACAAGGGGGAAATTGAGTACCTGGAGAGGACACTTCCCTTCATCAACACTTACTACTGGATAGGAATCCGGAAGGTAGAGGGGATATGGACTTGGGTGGGAACCAACAAGTCTCTCACCAAAGAAGCGGAGAACTGGGGAAATGGAGAGCCCAACAACAGGAAGTCCAAAGAGGACTGTGTGGAGATCTACATCAAGAGGGCCAAAGACGCAGGAAAGTGGAATGATGACTCCTGCTACAAACAAAAGAGAGCCCTCTGTTACACAGGTGAGGAGGGGCCAAGGTGGGGAGAACAATGGGACCCATCCCAGAGGGATGGTAGGGAGGGAAGCAATTTCCAGCACATTCTAAAATAAATCCAGTCCTCTAAAAAAAGAATAATAAAATAAAAATCAGGTCATCTCTGTGCATTTTTGGTGTGTGAGGCTGCTCCTAACACCCAGAAACGACACCTCAAAATCCATTTCTGTCAGTATGTAAGTGTGCGTAAGAGGTAGGGCAGGGGAGTGGAAGCAGAGATGGGTCTGGCCGGAGTTCAGGCTCACGTGACCTCCGTTTCCTCACTGTAAGGTCGGGGGCTTTATGCTCATGCCTCCTTCTTGGCCTAATCTTATATCACTCCGTAGCATGAAATACTGCTGTGTTTCATTATTTGTGGAGGATGGAAATTTCTGTTTTCAGTTCCAAAACAGTCGGTGTTTTCCCAAGTCATATGTCAACAGTGAAACACCGTTCATTTGCTCTCTTGTATATTGGGCTCTCTACTGATTTAGCAAGTGCAGACTTCTTTCTTTCTCTAGTACTTTCTAAAAAGGAAAGGATTGCCAGGCTTATTGCAGAAATGGTTGAGGCTACGTCATCACTAACCTACTTGTAACATTTAAAACAAAGTAATTCCAAGGGTTTCAGAGTACAACACTAAGTTTCCCCAAAATGCTATAGAGTATTGGTGTTGGTAAATTCATTCAATGCGTATGTCTGTGGCTATACAGCCGGTATATCCCATAGATTAAAAGATTCTAGCATATGGTTTTATTGTAAAACAGCTATGAATGTGCAAATAAACCTTTCCTGTTCATTCAAGTAGTTGCAGCCAAAAATTTACCTATACCTGAAGAAATGACTATGCGTACTAAGAAGTAATCATGTTAAAATAACTTATTTCTGACCCCCACACCCCTTAAAGCTTCTTGTCAGCCCTGGTCGTGCAGTCACCATGGAGAATGCGTGGAAACCATCAATAATTCCACCTGCAACTGTGACGTGGGCTACTATGGGTCTCAGTGTCAATTTGGTAAGCCCCTTCCTGACTTGATTCTTCCTGTGTATAGTCACAAGGGTCCCTGTAGCTTGTGGAGGTTGACTGGGACAAAACGATACTAGCCATTCCGAGAAGTGAGAACTTTCAATCAGAAGAAGATGCTTGCACAATGTGGTTATGTTTCCTGAGTGATTTCATAAGTCAGCATGAAATTTCAGTCCACTTCTAGCAAAGTGACCAAAGAAGGCAGTTGGCAGATTCCTGTTCTTAGGGGACTCAATCCCGCCAACTTGTCAGATTCATTAGAAGTCGAAAGCTTGAAAGAAACATTGCCATTTATAGTTAGGAGGGTAAATTACCTATTAGGTAATCTTAATTTCTATGTAATCCTCAAAATTATGACAGGCCGAGGCTGAAAAGAAAAGTTCACATAATGATACAAAATATAGGTCAGAGAAATATGGTAATAAATCCAACACATTTATTTGGGCTTGGTATTTGGGGGGATACAGAAGCAAATCTATTATAGATTCTGCCCATAAAGGATTTGCAATTAGCTAGTGGAAGTCATATATGCTCATAATTTCATTTGATGGAAAGCAAGGTAAGTTGGAATTAAGTACCTAATAAAAGAATCTGGCCTTTACTTGACAGAGGGAGGCCACTTAGTATCTTAACACCTGCATTTGGGCAATATTCCTAGAAGCAATGTGTAAGATGGACTGGAGAACAGAAAGAGAAGATGGAGAGAATCAGTAGGAGTCTACTGAAATCATTCACAGTCATGGTGGTAGAAACAGAAAGCAAAGAGTACATAGACTCAAAGTCAAGGAGTCTTTGACCCAGTCAACTCACTACCGAAAGAAACATCATATCCTTTGATTGATACTGATTGAGTTTCAAAACTATGGTTGAAGCATCTGGTGCATAGTATAGAAAATTATAAGAAGAGAAAAGCAATGTCTGTAAAGGGTAAAGAATTAAAGCCAAAATAAATTTCAATGTCAACCAACCGGAATAGGTCTTACTCATTTCACTCAATTCTTACCCAATACTTTCACTCCACTGCTGAAGTTTATTTTTATTATTTATTTATTTATTTATCCTTAATATTTTTATATTTTATTTTTTTAATTCTTATGTCATTGGCATGCCCATTTCACTCTTTTTCAAATGTTTTACTCCTTTTTTTTTTTTTTTTTTGGTCTCAGCTTTCATTTTATCATTCTTTTCTGGCCTTCTTTCTACCTGTAATCATTTCTCCTTGAGTTTCTTCATGGGCACTTACCCGAGCCCTTACGCTACCGTTATTTCTCATTTTATGTCATTCTGTCTTTCGTCCAGGGATTCTACATGACCCCACTTTGGTTAAACTTACCAACTTCTGTGGACTCACAGATTCCTGTGAGCTTTGGACTGACAAATCTTCGTCTAGCCCTGAATTCCAAATATGCTAAGCATATCTTTTGCGATGCCCCAAAGATTATAAAATCAGTTGTCCCGGCCAGCTTTCCTTTTTGTGTTTCTATCTCAGTATGGGGCACCACCATTTACGTGAGTTGTCTGGTATGAAACTCGTTCACCTCCCCTTACATTTATACAAAGTAACACAATGCTCATTTTTATAACTTACTGTTTCTCTAATTTCCTCCTATTTATCAATGCTGCTACTAGTGCCCCCATTCCTCCTAGATTATTGCTTTAATTTCTTAGTTGAGTTCCACAAGGTTAAATTAGCTCCCCTTAAAAATACTGTTCATACTATAGGCAGGCTGATTAATCAAAAACAATCAAACAAACCTCACACATATATCTACCTTTTAATTTCTAACTATCGTCTGTCCCACAGGATGAAACCTGAACTTCTCAAGCTTAGAGAAATGCTTAATACATAATAGGTACTCATTAAATACCTGAAAAAAACAGCGTTTTGCCTTAGCTCCTACATTTCTTTTTTTTTAATGATTTATTTATTTATTTGACAGACAGAGATCACAAGTAGGCAGAGAGGCAGGCAGAGAGGGAGGAGGGGAAGGAGGCTCCCTGCTGAGCAGAGAGCCCTATGCGGGGCTCGATCCAGGACCCTGAGAGCATGACCTGAGCCGAAGGCAGAGGCTTAACCCACTGAGCCACCCGGGCACCCCTTCTACCTTTCTTTCTAATCTCGTTTCACATCATCCCCTGCATCCTCTTTCCTTCTAGTAACATCACAAAGCTTGTCGTTCTCCACGCTTTTCATGTGTGCTTCGTATCTCACTAACTTGCTCATGGTTTTCTCTCTCATTTTGACATGGCTAACACACCTGTCCATCTTTAAGACATAGTTCAGGAACCATTTTTTTTCCCCAGAAAGCTCTCTTTGGACCCGAAGACAGGCGAAGTCTCCCTCTTCCCTGTTCCAGTTGCTGCTCATGTTTTTTCTTGTTTGCCCCGCGTTCGTTGGGGTCATCCATGCGCTTGTCTGTAGTCCCCGGGAGACTGACCCTTGACATCAGTAGCTACTATTTACCACTTCCGATGGCAGATTGAGACTAGGCCTGGAGTATATTAGGCACGTGCTTACAGGTATGAGTTAAATTGGAGAATGTAAGTTAATTTGGACTTGTATTGTATATGGAAAACAAACATTTTCTAATGCCTCTAGTCCATTCTTCATTGAAATCTCAAAACTAAGGTCACAATGATGGCTTAAATGGGATCATCAATAGGACACAAGACTTGAAGTACTTCCTCAAATGGCATGGCAGGCCCTACAAATGTGAAATCACTATTTCTAAGGCTCAGTTTGATCCACTGTGAACCACAAGTCAGGGACATAGTCTCTGGAGGGGCTGAAGGTAGGACCTAGAAAGGGGAAGACAGAATCAAGGCTGATGCTTCCTAAAGCCTCCCCACTCTTTTCCACATCTCCTGCTCCCAGAATTCTAATATACCTAGGAACTCTGATGTGACAGCTATTTCCAAATTGAGCTAATCATTCCCATGTAAACCTATGTAGGTTTAAACATTCTTTCCCCAGATAATGCCAATAATAATAAAAAGACTTAGCTTAGTGTTTAATTAGGGCTTCCTATGAGCCAGGTCTCTTCTAAGTCCTTGACTTACATTAGATCTTTTAATTTCCACCCCAACTCTAGGAAGTTAATACAGTCATCATGATTCCTCTTTCTTCCTTCCTTTTTTTTTCTTTTTTTAAGATTTTATTTATTTATCTGAGAGAGTGAGAGAGAGCATGAGTGGGCGGCAGGGGAGAGGCAGAGGGAGAGGGAGAAGCAGACTCCCCACTGAGCAAGGAATCTGATGTGGGACTCGATCCCAGGACCTTGGGGTGACGACCTGAGCCGAAGGCAGAGGCTTAACCCACTGAGCCACCCAGGCGCCCATGATTCCTCTCCCACAGATGAAGAGACCAAACCTGGAAGGGTTAATTCACCTTGTGCCAAGGCAGAGTTAGGAGTTAAGCCCAGACATCAAGTCCTCTCCGCACCAGCCAGTGCTGTTTCTTTTCTCACTGCAGTGATTGAGTGTGAGCCTTTGGAAGCCCCTGATTTGGGGACCATGGACTGTCGTCACCCCCTGGGGAGCTTCAGCTATTCCTCCAGGTGCACTTTCAACTGCTCGGAGGGAAGAGAGCTCATTGGGATTGAGGAAACCACTTGTGGACCTTCTGGAAACTGGTCATCTCCAGAACCAAACTGTGAAGGTGAGTAACTCTTCAGACCAGAGATTTTGTCACAGCCTCCTTGGGTTTACGGACCAAGAGAATGCAGTAGACTTGCTAAGAAGTCTCTGTCCTCTTTGGAACACAGTTTAATCTAACTTAGATCGCACTGTGATGTTTTTAAAGGGATTATTACTGCTTAAATTGAAAAGAAAAACCACAAACAAAAAAACAGCCAAATACCTCTGAAACCATCTCACAGTATATACATAATTTTCAATAATACATGGTGTGGCTGTGAAGTGTATAAGCCTGATGATTCACAGACCTGTATCCCTGGGACAAATAATACATTATATGTTAATTAAAATAATGAATAAAAATAATAATACATGGTGTGATTATACTGTTTTATTTTAGTTTTCTCATTGTCTTGGCATAAATAGTCTTATTGAACCTCAGTTAAATGTTGGCTGTTCTGTCCTCTCAGTAACCCTTTTTATGTGTCATCTTACTCAACATCAACCAAATTCCTTCCCAGAGGGTTGAAAGTTTTGGTGTTCTCGTTTTGGGGGGTTTTGTTGTTGTTGTTTTAAAGTGGGCTCCATGCCCTGTATACCCAACATAGGGCTTGAACTCACAACCCTGACTGAGATCAAGACCTGAGCTGAGACGAAGAGTCAGACACTTAACTACCCGAGCCATCCAGGTGCCCCAGTAGGGTTTTTGATTGTTTCATTTGGTTTATTCTTAAAATCATTTTTACCTTTCCTCCTCTGTGAACTCTCAGGGGAATAACAACTGCTGTGAAAAACAAACACACAGTCTCTTGATCTCTCTCTCTCTCTTTTTTTTTTTTCATTTGAAATATGGTGAGTTTTTCTTTTTAACTGTCAAGAAGACTATCCCTATATGGGAGAAAACTCATGGCGTCTGAACTTGTGAAGTTTTGGTTGCACTTTCTACATTTATGCAATGGATTCACAATTTTAACTGGCTTATTTCTCAAAAAATTATCAAAATCACATTGAAATCATAGAACTAATTTGAGCAACCTGCTGAATTTTACAAAAGTTGAGTGACTCGCTTCAGAGAACTGGGGTGTTTTTCAACACTGCTTGCTTTGGATCAAGTGACCCGGTGGGAATTCTGTGCCCTCACTCAGCACCTTCCCTGGCGGCTCTTGTCCATCTCCATGTCATGTCCAAGGCCATGTAGCATGGCACCCTTCCAGCAGTGCTGGAGAATTACCAGGACTGGGCCAGCAACAATCTACCCTCCGCCACCCTCTCTCCCCCACCCTCCAAGGGCTGTCAGTGCTCCTGGCTTCCCCTCTGACTCACCACTCTCCATCACCCTCAGGAAAATAAAGTCTGGGAGCGACATTATCAGAACTAACTTTTTAGAGATAATAAATGTCTAGATTCGGCCAGATGGTTCCACAGTTGAGTCAAGAGACTTTGGTTAAAAACTTTTGGTCAAGGGAGGGTCTCTGCACAGAAATACTCAGAAATACTTTCCTTTTTCATCGAAGTGATTCAGTGTGAGCCTTTGGAGGCCCCTAATTTGGGGGCCGTGGACTGTAGGCCCCCCTTGAGGAACTTCAGCTCTACCTTCATGTGCACCCTCAACTGCTCAGAAGGAACGGAGTTAACTGGGGAGAGGAAAACTATTTGTGGATCATCTGGAATCTAGTCAAGCCCTAGTCCAAAATGTCAAAGTGAATAAATTTGCCCTGATATACTGAATATTTAAAAATGGAACTGGTGAATGGGAAGAGAGTGGGGAAGATAGAGTAAACCTTTAAATTTCATTGTTAAGCGTGTATGGCCTAAAGATAAACTTGTACACATTAATTTACTGTAAAATCCTGGGCTGTTCTTACGTTTTTGTTCAATGGCAGCCTTTTCTCTCTTCTACTGATTTTCAACTCCCATCTAGGCACTAGATGCTTAGTGTTAGATGTTCCTATCTTAACAGCTAGACACTGTCTCTGACTTATTTCTCACTCATTCTTCCATTCCACTACTATCTCATCTCCGTTAGTCCACTTAAATGTCTCTACAAAGGCCACCAGTGACCCCCTAATTCCCCAAATAGCGGATATTTCTCCATTATCACTAAGCTGATGCCTTCCTAATCTGTGTATGAGAAGGACCATGTCTTCCTCGTTTCCATGGACCCCCCACTCGACACAGTGCCCATGCTAAATGAGGTGAATAAATAAGTTGTCCTCTGTTTTGGTCATCTGGGAACTTGAGCCTATTTTCTATTATACATTTGAGTGTGAAGGTGGATGCACCTTGGAAAGATTCATCAAAGTAACACGAAGAATAAGGGACACAGACCCTCTACTAATGTATAAAAGTACATTTATTTGATTGGTGGTAACAGAATATAGAGTTTTTTCATATGGGTAGTTTTTCAATTAAAGTTCCCAAATAAACTTAGCTCACTCTTTCAAGAGGATAGAGGTGTATCCAGCTACTTATGGTAAAGGAACTGGAAATATGTGGCAAGGCCACATCATTTGAAAGACAGTTTAGTGTAGGTCCTTGCCATGCAAACAAGTGCATTTGCTTGCACAACTGTTTCAAAATAAAAGCATTAATAGTTTCCTTTGACTGATAGGTCACCTGGTCCAGATCACTGGCTTTTATTTTTCTTGAAGTCATATTAGACATGTTAGGTCTTCTCAGCGTCGTTGAGTCCCAACTATTGAACAAGGGCATGGAAATAAATACAACGATGACCACTTTTTGCCAAGATTTTTAGGTACTTCTTCTGGGAGTTCCATGAACTGCAAATCTGGAGATTAAGAATTTATAGGCATTGGGGTAGAAAAGCTCGTCTTGTCTCTACCTCTGCTGTAGACTCATCTTGGTCCTTCCCATGCCAGTGTCCTCATCTGTCAAATGGCATCACGTGGGCTCTTACTAGGAGACACGGGGAGGAACAAAGCCTAATGTCATGAGATGCCCTGAGTGAGTACTGCCGTGGTCTCATGCTCTGTATCTCTCTTTCAGAAGTGGACAGGAGCTTCTCAATGATCAAGGAAGGTGACTATAATCCTGTCTTCATTCCGGTGGCAGTCATGGTCACTGCTTTTGCTGGGCTGGCATTTATCATTTGGCTGGCCAGAAGATTAAAGAAAGGTATGTGAGTTCACCTTCATAGAAAAGCAATACAATTC
Organism: Martes martes; assembly: GCF_963455335.1. NCBI lineage: Eukaryota > Metazoa > Chordata > Mammalia > Carnivora > Mustelidae > Martes > Martes martes. The sequence goes on from NC_137903.1 coordinate 67,341,560, forward strand.
AAAGTGGAAAAAAATACAGAAACCCACAGGAAATTAAGTCTGATCGGTTCAACTGAAGCAGGACACCAAGCTCTTTGTCCTGTCACCAGCATCCCCGGGGATGTGTGAAACAGCCCATGCACACTTCCATGAAAACAAGTTGGCTGGTTTGTGCTTATCCTCTGACAAACCTTTTAAAAATGCCTCCTGTTTTCAAGGTACCGTGCCAGGGTGATAACAGATAAATGAGATATTTTAATGGTTCTTTACTCTTCTTTAATTCTGAAAAAAGGATGCATAATCTCTGACCTCTAAGACCCTAAATGCCTTTGATCTCAGTGCTATAATTCCACTAGAAAAGGGATCTAATGACCAATAAGGTTTTTAAGGCACTGTTCCCCAAAACCTGAGTCACATACCTGTCTGGCTTCTGACATGCGGGAATTACATCGTCCCTGGAAAGAAACCCTCACGTTTTCTCCCCAATGTCTATTCACTGAGGATACAGCTTTAACCCAATGCACAGCATTTGCTACCCGCCCCCCACCCCCCGCCCACCAACCCCGGCCTGGAGAGGAAAAGCGATAAGGAGGGCTGTTTGAGAAGCTGCTGCTTGGAACAATACATGGGACAGCACCAGGGAAAAACAGCCGCCCTCCCCTCACCTCCCCCCAAGTGTGTCCAAACCTTAAACTGGGACTGACTCGCTGGTTATGGGCCCATAGTCTGTGGCAGGCCCTGAGTGTGCACCGCCACGTCTGGCCAAACTTACCTGGCAGAAACATTTAAGACTAGGAAGTTCAGGGACAAGACCAGCTTTTGAGCTCTCCCTGCTTTAAGTTCAGAGGCCATCGGTGACCTCAAAATAACCGATAACCAGCTGTTTGGTGTTGCCTTTCTATGGAGTCACTTCATCGCCATTTTAATTTTACTTCCATCGATTATTTACTCTGTATTCTGCTCGGTGAGTGCAGTCTGTAAGGGCTGCCCCTCACCCACCCTCACTGCCAATGGCAGGAATATTTATCTACCCAACCCTAATGGTCTTCTGTGATCTGATCTTTCGTTCCCAATTTAAGAATGACACTAGATTAGTTTTATAACCAACCCAGAAAGATGATGGAAGGGGACACTGTTGACATGCAAACACTTCCCTAGGGTCAAGGGAGGGCACCAAGCAGTTCGAGGTCTCTGCTCCTGCTCTTGGGAGTTCTGCTAAGACTGGATCCCATCATTGTGCAGTACGATATGACACACTGAAGTACTACTCTAAAGCATGGGAAGAAAGAGGGTTTTTTTTCCTGCCACCACTGATGATCTTTCCCACTGAGACTCCAAAGCCTGACCCCAGAAGTCCTCTTGAGGGGTAGAGAATGCAGTGGCGGCCCATTACACACCACCCTCTGGGAGACGGAGTCTGTTCTCTAAACAACCCTTAAGGATTTGGGGGCTGTGAGTCACCTTAGTAAGGAGCATATTCCCCAATTCCAAAGTCTTTTAATAACTGTTAGTAGAATCAAAAGACCAGAGTGAAGTCACTTGCATTCAGTAGCAGGGTGTGGGGTGCAGGGCGGGGGTTGGCTGGCAAAGGTGGTTCTCTCAGCAGGGGTGAGAACAGCGGTGGGGTTGTTTTTACATTTTTTTACGTTGGTGTCATTTCTGTACAAGATCTCAAACTGATAACGTGAAAACTACAAGCCCCTGCTGTGGGATTAAGTGTGGGGCAAACAGGAAACAGATAACGGGCAGTGAGGCTAGATACATGTATGCCAGCAAAGAGAACAGAAGCCCCAAAAATCACTCACTCTGTAGGGGAGTCGGGTGCCTTTAATGTAGCATTTTAATAGACTTCATCTGCAGAACATCTTCTGATAGCTCCAATTTTCAAGTGACTTCATCTTCCAAAGATTGTAGTTGTCACTTAGTTCTTTGCAACAAGAAGAATGTTTTTACTATAGAAACGGTGTTAGGATGATGATTAGGTTCCCAGGCTAACCCCCCAGAGCTTTTCTGACAGTGTAGCTGACACATTTACAAGAAAAAAAGTTAAATGCAATAAATCTCATGTGTATAGTAGTTATCAACTCCAAGGATGTCATAGGTGTTCGGGGTTCAGCAAGCTGGAAAAAGAAGACAGGCGAATATTTAAGACCTAGTACCCAATGAAACGACTAGATTCTTGACTCCTGTCCTGTCCTAGGAGAGATCTTCTAAAACTACAGTTTGGCACCTGCCCTAATTGTCTTGATATCCAGCTTTTGCTCCATTGTTCTGGAAGAGAAATAAATCCAGGCTCCAGAAATGCATGTCCCTCTGAATGGGCTTGCCTAAAAACACGTTTTTCCCCTAGATAATCATTCTCTCATGAGTCATTATCATTGCCCTCTTTGGTAAGTAAGGAAACTGAGGCAGGGATTTTAGGCCAGATGTCTCACATCCCATATCAGCAGGGGCCAGAATCAGAGATCAGATCCCCACCCTCACAGGCCCTCCAACACTAGCAGTCTTCAGATTAATGAGGCTCTATGTTTTCTCTTGGTTGGAAGAATTCCCCACCCAAACCAACCCACCGGGTTAGAATAGGACACGAAACTGAACACGTGGCCCTTAGTTCCTTTTTCTTCAAGCAGACCTCTCTCAGTAGTAACAGATTCTTGCCCATGTATTGTTATGTGTGTCGTTGGTCCTAAAAGGAAAATGTACTTATATGAAGATAAACAAACAGAGCCTGAAGTTAGCTCAGATTTCATTCTCCTTGGTCAAGTGTATTCAGCCCAGGCCATCGGAAGGCTGAATTTTGGAGGAAATGTGTAGAAGAGTAAAGTCTAACATTTTAAATGCTTAAAACAACATCTGAGCACTGTGTGTGTGATAGGCCCCGGCCTAAATACTTGGAATACATTTTATTTTACCAACTCGGTGTGGAAGATGTGATTATCCTACCGCTCCTTTCACAGATGGAGGAACTGTGGCCGGAGAGACGAAGCCGCTCTCCGGACACACAGCACAGCTGATAAAGCAGGGTTTGCATCCAGACGGGATGATTCTGAGCTTCACTTAATTGCCACAGAAGCACAGGGCTTCCCAGCGATTTGTTTGTTCCTCAACAAGATTTTTTTTCTTTTTTTTGCTTTTATTTCTCTGGAGTCTAACTCTGCAGTTTGTTCATTAATCTACTTAGTTACACTCTTTCGTCTTCAGAAACAATGTGAAGATGTTTTATGAAATGCATTCCACATAGTAAGTTAAAATCAGTTTAAAAATAGGTAAGAAAAGGAAGGCCAAAATTTAGGGCATAAAAAGAAGTCGGAGCAGGAGGTGGAGTTAGGACACAAGGAGGTAGGTCAGGAAATCTGTACACTTGCTGGGAAGGGGTCTTAGCTTGGGGTCTAGTTCCCGGCAGCCAATCAAAGAAGGGAGCGTAACTGGTCATGATGTCACTGTGTTTGTAAGGTTAAAAACACATCGGTTACTCAGATGAGTGAGTAATTCCTACCACTGAGACCTGAGTGAGATTTCTTTGTGGATTCTCACAGACGAGGTGGTGTGAGACGTGATGACACATACTTCCAGCCCCCAAGTCTCTTAGGGGAGAATCTGAAGGTGGGCTGAGATGGCAGGCGGGAGGGGGTAAGTATGTGTCTGGGTAGGGCGGGTCTGCCCGTCCGGCAGTTGGAGCTAGACTTCTGTCTTTACGATCAGCAGAGAGGATGAAATGGAATGCAGAAGCATCTGTGTCAATGGGTATGTTATGCACGAGTACACACCACTGTTTGAATTAGCATGTAGAGCCGGCATCTCAAATCCACTTACACACAGATGGTGTTCACCAACAAATACGCAATACACCCCAAAAGCCAATTTTGGGAATGGGACTCTGCTTTTGCTCTTACTTAAAAAAAAAAAAAAAAAAAAAGGAAATATCTGCTCTCGCTGATGCCATTTTTCTGTTTCTTCTATTTTTAGGTAAAGAGTCCCGGGAAAGGTAAGTTTCATCAAGAAGTTTCTACATTTGTTGATCTTTTCTCCACCTTCCTTGAGATACTTCCTGTTATAGTTAGACATGTTAACTCCTTGGTAGCTACATGAGGTCTCATTCAATTGTGGTTTCCGTATAAAGTGATAGTCCACTAGCCTCTTTTAAAAACTGTGCTTTTGGCTTCTATGTGTGTGAGTGGTTTTGCTTTAGGGTCAAGGGATTAGAATGAATGAATGAATGAATGAATGAACAAATAATGTCCTGTTAAGAAAGGACAGCTATGTGAAGGGAGCTCTTTCTGATAACCCCTGAATTTTCTGTAAGGATTGGAAGCACGACGATGTGTCTCTTCTTGTCCTAGAAAAATATAAGGGCAATACCAAATACAGCGTTTGTGAAACATTCATTAAGCATTTATTGAGAAACCAATAAATCCCAGGCCCTAAGAAGGTATAATTCTGGACCCCAGGCCTCCGCGCCTGGTACAGGAAAGTCAATGACTACTTCTCTGATAAGCGTTGACCTTCAGAAACGTGGAAGAGGTAGGGAGCGTGAATTCTGCCTGTGGCTTCCCCAGTGAGGCAATTTCTTTTAGCCTGGTCTTGGCCCACAGACTCTTAACTACAGGGAACAAACTGAGGGTTGCTGGAGGGGACGGGGGTGGGAGGAGATGGGGTAACTGGGTGACGGGCATTAAGAAAGCACATGTGATATAATGAACACGGGGTGTTGTAGGCAACTGATGCGTCCCTACTACCCCTGAAACTGATAATACCCTGTATGTCAACTAAATTGAATTTAAGTAAAATATTAAAAAATGAGAAATTGGGAATATATAAGGCAACATAAGCCAGATCATAACTTATAAGCCCTATTAGGGAGTATGGACTTAATTCTGAGGTCTTTGGGGGTAAAGCAGGTGAATGCCGTGCTGAAATTTTCACCTTATGAGGATCATTCTGCAAATAGGGGAGCTGGGTGAGCCCGGAGGCAAAGAGCAGTTCCGGAGGCGCTTGAAGTTATTAGGTTAAAGCTGACAGTTTCCATCTAGAGAAAGAACAGTGAGTTTGAGTTCTGAGGTAAGAGGTAAAATCAAGTGAATGTGGTAATTAATTGGCGAAGTGAGAGAGACAAGAATCAAAGAGGTCATCATGGATTTGGTCGGGAACGGGTGGTGGTTACTGTCTATACTGTAATATTTGCTGAGAAGGGAACACGGAAGAATGAGAAGTTTTGGAGGTGAAGGTCACAGGTTTGGTTCTGTCTGTGTTGAGCTTTAGGCGTCTGGGGCTCACCCACAGTTCATTGGTTCAGTCCGTTGCACAGCGGCCACCTTGGGGCAGGAGAGTGGATTTGGGGGTTCTCACATTCCAGGAGGTTAACTGCTCTTTTGGGAGCAGGTACAGTCATCTGGGTAGCACGTGGAGTGGGAGAACAGAAGAGGTTGGGGGAGAGGGGGCGGGAACCTGGGGGACATCTGTATCGAAAGGATTGACGAAGGAAAGGGAATGAGGAGACGTTCCCGGAGAGGCAGAAGGAAGATGAGGAGAGTCTGGGTCATGAATGCCAAGGAAAGAAGGAAGTAGAAATGGTTTCCAGGGCTGCTGGGAGAACCAGTGAGTTCCCACTGGTTGTAACAAGGTGCCAGTGCAGAGACTTCTGTGTTTGAGGTCATGACCGAAGTCTGATAGCCAGGCGTGGAGGGTTCAGTGGGGATGAGGAAGTGGAGGCAGAGCAGGTAAGCCGTCTCTTTTTAAAAGCTTGGCTAGGAGATGAGACAGGAAGTGGGTGACTGGATAAGGACATTGGGTCGGTGGAGGTTCTTACATTCTAGTTTATTTTATTGTCCTGTCTTCTGTTCGGTGCTGTAAATGGGGAACTAGACCCTTCTCTGGGCTGGGCTCCCTATCTCTGTGGGCAGGAAATCCACAAGATGTAGAGATTTCTTTCATGCTCACACCCATTGAGTGAAAGTCTTTCCTGGCACAATCCACCCAGAACTGTTTTCTCACCACAGGAACCACCTGTTTTTTAATTGCCACTAGATGGAAGCAGACCAGTTCAACTTTTTAGAAGATTTTGCGGGACAGGAAGAGAGGCTGGCAGGAAGAGTATTAGCATTAAGTTAATTACCACAGTCAGCTAATTGACATATAAAGTGTAATGGCTCACTGATTCTGACAATGAATCAGTCAATAGTTGTTTATGGCGTACTTTTGTGTTGAAACAATGCTAAGCGTGACTGAGACACCAGCAGGAGTAAGTCCTTGGCCCAGACAGACTTCAAGGAGATTTTTATCTAGTTGAGTAGTGAAGACAGAAAAATTAAAAAAAATATATTTTCAGAAGAATATGAGGCAGAGGATGGTGAAGGACAATGAACTCTGTGTTAAAGGACTTTTTCAATACAGAAAATCTTACAAAGAAAGTGGACCCTGGGTTGGTTTTGAAGAATGGATGGCATTTAGGTGTATGGCGAGAAGCAGAGCAGAAAGACTACAGGGAAATGATTTAAACATGCTATGGCATGGGGCTGGCACAGCGTGTTCGGGGGGCAGGGACTGGAACTGCCGAGAGTTCAGGGTGCAGAGGAGCTGTGAATAGAAGTTGGAAAGGAAGGTTGGCCCCATCAAGGTAGGTCCTGAATGCATCACCAGATGTTCCAGAAGGAACTAGCAAAGAAGCATTATTTGCCCAGGTGCCTTGAGACAACTCTCATTTATTGACCAAGGTGACTTCAATTCATAGAATTATAAAATTTTAGGTGTTGAAGTGATCTTGATGGACATCATGATCCAACTCTCTTTATAACTGAGCTAGTTAAGTAACGTTCCTATAGGGCCTGAGCTAACGACATGGTTAAGATAATTGTAAACATTTATGAAGTGTTAATTCCACACTGCACACTGCTCTGGGTGTTGTAGGTGTCTGAAATCCTTCCCTGTTGCCTACAAGCCTGGGGGGGTGGAAAAGTACTATTAATACTCTCATTTTACAGGTCAAGGAATAGAGGCAAAGAGAAACAAAATGTCTAGTCTGAGGTCCCTGAATGAATGACAAAGCTGTGATTTGTACCCATCTGGATCCAAAGGTCATGCTCTTCATCTTTGTGCTTCTAGAACTCTGGACTCACTGATAAGAGTCCTGAGTCCCAGACACCCTCCTCCCCCAGCGATGTGATGATTTTTCTCCCCAAAACCATTTGTGATGGCACCGAGGATGGGTGGGATGGAAGAAGCAGAGTGTGTTTCTAGAACAAGCCAAACATAAAACGAGAACCATCACACTAAACACTGGAGCGTTTTTTCTAGAGCTCTGGTGCCAACCCACACAGCCCTGCGTGCTCCTCCTTCAAAGCTCTTCACCGGTGAATGACCGACTCCTAGGGCACCTGTGGTTTCGGTTCTTGCCAGGTTATTTTCAGTGTTCTGCAAATTGGTCCTGTTTACCACCTCATTTGGTTTCTAGTGTCTAAATTCTGCCTGGGTAAAAGCTACACCCAAGATACGCAGGGAGATATGATGCCAACCTCAGTGGAGGGCATATGTGAAATTTTGTTTTCAGAAATATTTTTATCTCTGTGTCGGCAAGCACGTTTGCAGCTGCTGGACTGTGGTCTGCCCTGGCAGGTCATCATGAGAGCAGAGTCTCAGAATCCGGTTCTCCCTTGGAAAGGTGCTATTAAGACCCGCTCTATTTGGCTTTTCCTCCCCCACCCCTTTCCCCTCCCCTGCAAGAATGAGACAACAGTGTCACACACACAAAAAGGTGTCGTTTATTTCATGAAACTAGATTTGTCACCATTTCCTTAACTCATGGCCCACCAGAATCAGACATTTAGAATCACCACCATACCTTGTGTGAGTTTTGATTTTTCTCTAATTTCCCTTTTTATTTGAGCATTGTCATCTTCTACTGCCCACTGCTCAGAATCTATCTAAAATGTCCTTCATACTCATCTGATCTGAAAACAAAGGCTGTGCCCCAGAAATGTCTTTAGGTGTGGTCCATGGACCAGCAGCATGAACATCACCAGGGAGCTCGTGAGAACGGCAGCCTCTCGGGCCCCACCCAGACCTACTGAACCAGTCCGCATTTTCACACCACCTCTGGGTGGCAAGCACCCGCAAGTCTGAGAAGTATTGCTTGACGGTTTTCTTCTCATTCCTTTGCCTTAGTGAATGTCTTGTCCAACCTATCTGAAAGGCATTTCCTTCACTCCTCTTCAGACATTTGAACACAGTTCAGTTTTGCAATTTTTAAGCTCTTTATTTTAATTTCTGTTCCCCTGTTTTTCTTTCAGCATCAATGATCCATATTAAAGCACCCTTCGTGAAAGAAAATTCTTCAGATGCTCAGGTGTTACTGGACCCTTCAGATCCGTCCCCGGAACGTATCGTGTGGTGTTGTCTCCCACTTTGAAGATGAAGTGTGTCTGTTTCGGGGCATCTGGAAAGATTTCAGCGAGACCGGCAAGCTCGTTCTGCTCCCACTGTGCCCCTCACCCACCCCTGCAGCCCTGCCTACGGCTGTGCATTATATAGCTCAGTGTTTTAGTCTCTTTTTCATGGACCATGGGGGAGAGGATTGCTATGGAATGTAAAGATGCCCGGTTTTGCTGTCTATCCTGACTCCATTTCCAGTTCTAATTCAGCGCTGTACCTGCTGACCTTAAATACAGTGGAAACCTGACCCATGTGTTCCTACAGCCTCCGTCTCGTTGCAAGTTTTATCTCCCTTGCCCTCCGGCTGCCTCTAGAGGTGCATTCTTAGACATAAGTTCATGAAAGTGATGTTGTTCTTGCTTTCCAACTCCAACAGAGTAATGGGGTTCAGCTCCAAACAGAGAATGTCCTGCTTGTACGGTAGCCTCACCTTCTAGAAATGAAGGTCGTCCTATTTAACTGCCTCCAGCACCCCCCCACCTTCTGCCCCCCATTCTGTCTCCTGTTCCCAGCTGGCCGGCTTCCACATGGAGCATCTCATGAGGACCAAATCAAAAGAGAGAAGAGAGAGAGAGCCTGCACTGATTTTTTAAATTTATTTTTTATTCTTTGGTTTTCAGTGTTGTTCTTTGTACTTGGACCCCCCCCCAAGATATCTTGTATTTGATGCTTTTTTTTAGTGACCACTCTATTGTTCATTTTAAAAAATCACCAGAATGCTAGCTGCAGGCAACACATCCTTGATGTCAGTTTAAACAAGTAGAAGGAGATTCCTCCCACCCCAATCTTAGCGATCTACTGACATCCTTTGGGTCTTTAAGATCCGTCTCAGTCACCCCTGCCCCCAACTTCTTTCATAACTAGTCCTTTCACAGCTGGTCCAGACCTGTGGCCTCCTGCTGCAAGATTGGTCTACAGCGTGCAGTTTTGTGCTTAGTTGTTTTTTTTTTTCTAACATTACCTAAAAGTCATCATGTGTATGTTTTCTTCCAGTGACATTCTACCTTCCTTAAATGTACAGATTGTGAAGGAGCGAACAGTGTGCTGCTGGTATGAGTGGCCGCAGGACCTCTCTCCATGCATGCGATGACCTGAGCAGACACTCATCCAATGTGGCTAACTTCTTACAACAGGATAGGGACCTGGTAAAAGCCAGTTAAAAACACGTTCTTGCCCCATGGCCAATACCGCTTTCATACAAAATTATATATGTTATGGTCATGATTTTTGGGTAATGATTGTATTTTCTTTTCTCAAATCCATCTCAGATCCTACTTTACAATATGAGCTGTTGCCAAAAAATTCTCCATGTTCTACACTATGAATCTAAGCTATACTATTTACATTCATGTAGCTTAAGATATATCCTTTAGAGTTGTACTGTGCACAACCTGCACAAACTCACGCAGCAGCCCTAGTGTCTATTTCTTGGGAATAAGGTGTGTTTAGACTTAAAAACACAGTCCTTAGTTGAGCCCTAAGGCTACTATGAGATCCTAGGAAATATGTCATGCTATATCTGTTAGATAAAGATTCACAACATTCATAAAAAATAAATAAGGGTTCATAAGATAAATTTTTCCAAAGACTGTGGGTTTAGCCTCCCTGAGACTTAGTTTCCTGTTTCCTTACCTATAACATAATGAAACATGCCTTCTTTACCTCCGGAGTTACTGCGATGATTGAGTTAGGTATGAACTTGTTTTGTGAATGGAACCTTAAATTTAGATTGCTTTCCACCCAAATCTTGCCTTCTGTGCTTTCTTGGTGTAGGATTTTGGATCTTCTGCATGGGCTCGAGCAGAAGCAGGTCTGAGAACTTGTCCTAAGCTTAAAAACCAGAGGGTCCTTCCTTTATGTTCAAATAGGAACCCAGTGCTCAAATCCCCGCCACAGGTCAGCTCTGCTACCTGCACCCTTGCTGGAGGGACACGGAGGGTCACGGGCTGGGGAGCCCCACTCAGTGGGGATCCTGCCTCTACCTCTATGGGGTGACCCTGCAAGTCATTAGCCTCTCTGGATTTCAGATTTATTTGTGAGATGGGGCTACCATTATATTCCTCACATAGTTGTGCTTCAGATTAAATGAAATAACCCCTTTCTTTCATAACCCAGAATACCAACCTTCATGAAATTGACAAGAGTCCAAGAAACACAGAATTACCCATTCCTCTGGATTTGTTCACCAGAGCTCAGTGAGCCCGGGCCATACTAATTTAGTTTCCTAGGGAAATATTTCATTAAATTGGTATTTAATTTTATGACCTTAGCTCTGATATGAAAAAACCTGTCACCCGAATGTCACACACTTCCCACATATGCCCTAGTTTTCACCCTTGACCTTCCCAAGACTATGCTGTGTTCTTTGACACGGTCTGAAACAGACCCAGCTCCATAACGGTTTAATGAGAAACAGATGAGACACCGTAAGAGACTTCCTATCCAAATCAGACTGTGGAAAATGAGTAAAGTTATCCTTTAGATGTCTAGCTCTTCCCCTCACAGACCCTATTCTCTGCCATCTGTCTCTTCATTTTGTCTTTTCCGCAAAGTTCCTTGAACATTTCCCTGTCTCGACTCTAGCAATTTGATTCTTGCCCCTGTTTTGTGCCCCATTCAGGAAATAAAAGTCACTAGAACCAAAACAACCCGTAACCCATGGCAAAGGACAGGGAAATTATTAGCAGAAATAATGAGATTTTCACTTCCCTTTAGCCTTACCAGTCTTGTCTTATCTAACAGGCTGTCAGCATTCCATGAAGTAGAGCCTTGTCTGTGTGACCCTGAAAGGTTAATTGGAACTAAGCTTTACTCGGGACCTTGGCTGAAGCTTGGTTCAGGCCACACTTCTACTGTTAGCGTTTCCAGGACTAATAGTTGTAACAGCAGGAGTTGCCATGATGACGACACTGTAGGGTAAGAGATTTGTAAAGTTAATTATCTTCAGTTTATTTTAGTTGACATCCAATTATCTTATTTGACATCCAAGTCCATACCATATTAGGAGAAAACTGTCTTTTTTTGATAAGGCTCTAAGGTAGAAGAACATTACAAGACAGGTTACCAGAGGCTGTGGACACATGGGGCATCTAGGGGTGGAAGGAAAAAGCACCTCTAGTTGCAGGTCAAGGCAGCGTGTGCTATGGGGTATTGAAGAGTGCAAGTAGGAGATGCTGTGGTTCAGAGAGGCAGGGACCACATGGCAAAGGGCAGCAGAATTTATAGGTAGAATCAGATCCTGATAGAGGTCCAATTAGCAACCAGAAGGTGAGGTAAGTATCCAAAGCAAAAATGTTGAAGGCAGAGATGTCAGACGGGCTTTATGGGCTTTTTGTAGAGAACCAGCAAGAAAACGGCACAAAACAGCTTTAATCCCAGGTGAAAACTTGCAAAATTTATCCTGGAGTTTCTGGGAACCCTTGAGCAAGAAAGGGACAGGACCACAGTGATATTCTGGGAAGACGAACACGTCCAAGGGTTTAAGAGTGGAGAGAAACGGAAGCAGAGAGACTAGTCAGTAAATGTGATTATTCCAGCCTGAAGATTAGGGTGGGGCCAGGAAGATCCCAGTGTGGAACATTGTCAAGGTTTTTGGTCTCTGACTCGCTGGGGTGGAGGCACAGGGAGGGGAAATGCAAGGGAGTGCAACAAAGCATTCAGAAAGGAAAAACGTAAAACAAAGGTTCTGGTTAAATATGGTTTATGCAAATGTTCTTTTTTTTCAAAGAACTTGTAGGAAAGTCCCTCCTTTGTTCTATTTCCCCTTCGTGAACGTATCTCTTTTATTGTTAATATAGGATTGAGTCAAGGATACAGTCAAAATGGCTTTGGATTCACAAAGGCAGTGGTGAAGACTGAGAATAGGAAAAGTTCCCAGACTCAGAGCTCTTAAAAATGTGGGTTTGAATCAATTCTGACTCCTTAAATGAAAGCAATCTGAGTTTAGATTCAGAAATGCAATTTGGATAGAGACCCTGATGCAGGCTGGCCAACCTTGTCTCAAAGTGCTGAGAAGTTTCTGAAAATACCTGACCGGGGGGCTCACTTTGATTATGTGGTCTGTTTCACGTGGATTTAGACCTAATAGGCGGAAGGCACGTTTGATGCGGCACATAACTTGCACGATGTGCTCATTACTCTGGAACATTGTATGAACTTCCTAGAGAAATCAGCATCTCTCTAGAAAGCATAAAACCACAGGACTCGTTTCCAAATTATTCTATTATGAGGAACACTCATGGAAGATACACAATTGCAAGATAGTAGTTATTTTCACTACCCAATAATTCCGAAAACACAGATGTATGGATGGATGATGTTAAAAAAAAAAAAAAAAAAAAAAAGACTTCTTGCCTGAAGGGTAGTTAAGGCCCAGAGATTAAAAATCACTGCTTGCCCCTACCCTGTAATTTCTTTCCTTTTATCTTTTTTTTTTTTTTTTTTGAGATTTCATTTATTTGAGAGAGAGACGACACATGCCGGAGCAGGAACATGCATGGGGGGAGCTCAGAGAGAGAGGGAGAGGGAGAAGCAGACTCCTTGCTGAGCACGGAGACAGACCTGGGACTCGATCCCAGGATCCTAGGATCATGACCCGACCTGAAGTCAGATGCTTACCCCACTGAGCCACCAGGTGCTGTGAAATTTTTGTAAAGAGCCTGGCTTTACAGATAATCACTCTTTTCACCTTCATCACACTGTGTATTCGCTGGCAATCCCCATGCAAATACACCTATGCTTGATTTTATGGATGAATACAGAACATTTCACTTAATAATTAGGCAATTCTACTACATACGGAACACATACAGACATAAATCATATATTGGACTACAAAGCAAGTGTCAATCAGTTTCTAGGAACTAGAATCATACAGATCAAAGCCTCTTCTGTTTCTTATAAGTTAATAATAAAAATAAATTTTTAAAAATTTCAGTATGCTTAATAATTTAAATATAGTTAAGTAACTCATAAGTCAAAAAATCACAAAGTTTTGAAATTTTATAGTTGAGAAATGTTAAAAATAGTGCATGCTAGCAACTGTGGGGTGCAGCAAAAGAAATGTAAAGGAAAATTTATCGTAATGCTTATATGAGACAAGCAAAGAAAGCTAAAACTTAAAACATCCAACTTAAGGATTTAGAGAATAAGCCATAAGAAAGTAAAGAGATGGAAATAACATATTTAAGAGCAGAAATTAATATAGAGAAACAAAGGACAATAGGATCAAAAAGGATCAATAAGTAGACAATATAATAAAAATGGTACAAATATACAAAATCAGGAGTATAAAAATATGTATCTAAAGATATCATGGGTGGTTTTTTAAATTAAGAAAACAGTAAGAACAGCTTTAAAAAAATATATTCGGTAATAATCAATTTAAACACATTTGCTAAAAAATAATTTACTTGAGAACTTTATCCCTCCCCCAAAATAGAAAGACTGAATTGCCCCTTATAATCATTTAAAAATTTGAATTTGCAGTTAAAACTCTTATCAGAAAGAAAACATCAGGCTCGGGGTCCCTGGGTGGCTCAGTCGGTTGAGATTCTGACTTTGGCTCAGGTCGGGATCCCAGGGTCCTGGTCAGGCTCTCTGCTCAGCGGGGAGTCTGCTTCTCGGTCTCCCTCTGTCCCTCCTTCTCTCTCTAAAACAATAAATAAAATCTTTAAAAAAAGAAAAAGAAAAGAAAACATCAGGCTAAGATAGTTCTACAAGTGAGTCCTACCAATTTTCAAACAAGGAAACAAAGAAATCCCAGATTTTACCACATACGTTCAACAATTTCTAGAGATACAAAATAGTGAACTAGTCCCCAACTACCCCAGGGCCAACATATTCTTAATTCAAAAACCAGATAAAGACTTTGCAAGAAAAAACAGTTAGAGTCCAACGTCTCTCATGAGTATATGTGAACAAATTTTAAACCTGGTATTCACAAGCCATATATAGCAGAAAACAAACAATACAATCTGTGCTCATGTTAGGTTTATTTCTGGAATCTAAGGGTAGAATTTACATTAGAAAATCTTCAACTGTTTATCCCCGGACTAATAGATTCCACGAGAAAAACCGTGTCATCCCCTCAAAGTTGCCCAAAAAATTTATGATCCTTAAAAAGAAAACCATTGGGTAAGCCAGAAAAGAGAATTGCCTTACACACACACTCACGCGCGCACACACGCACACGCACACGGGCTACGCAGCAAGCAACTGCAGCGAACGTGGTCCTCAGTGCGGGCGGTTAGAAGCTGTGTCTCTGCACTCAGGAGTCCTTCAGGGACGCCGACCGGTCGCGGAGCCGCGGACACCCCCGGGCTCTCGCGTGCAGGGGCGGAGGGGACTGACCAGCTGCTCAGCCGCTTCGGGAGCTGAGGCGACACAGCCCTCGGGCTTCTCCCTCGCCAGTGCGCGGCCACGGTTAGAGCGGCCACAGTGAGACACGGTGAGACACAGCGCAGGCTCACCCTGCGGGGCGGCGTCCTGCCCGGCCCGACCCCGCCTGGACTCCAGCCGGCCGGGCCCGGGCTGTCAGGGCCGCGCTCCCTCTCCCCTCCTCCCTTCCCTAGCGGCGTCCTGCTCTCGGCCCGCTCTGAAGAGTCTCCCCCCCCCCACCACGATGTGTTCCTTTGGGCCTTCGGGGGCGTCTGTCCTAACCCAGCTCTTGAACCAGAAGGTCAGCGACGGATCCGGGTCCTCGTCCACGCGTCTGGGCCTTGGAGAGCCCGAGCGACCTACTGGCACCGCTTCTGCTGCCCACGACGGTGCGCCGGGCGCCCCGCAGGAAACACCCTCACACGAAACCCGCTCAGTCGGGCCCGCCCCGTGACCCCGGGGCCAGCGGCGGGAACGTCAGGGCGGACCCACACCCGAAGATCAGGTTCGCTTTCTCCCTCCAGGAAGGACCCTGACAGTTCCTCCCGGGGGGGGGAGATAATTTATATGTATATAAAATTTATTTATATATATTATGTGTGTGTGTGTGTGTGTGCGTGTGCGTGGCTGCACCATGTCACTAAGCCGGGCTTCCGGAGGTTCTGGACGTCGGGCGCGTTAAGTTCCTCCCGCCGCCACCTCGGCATCGTGTCTCTTTGGGGACCGGGGCCGGCAGCGACGGGGCGACCGGCCCGCTCTCCCACAGGACCCTCGCGACCGTTGCCCGAGACGGTGGAGTTTTGCCGACCCTGGGGCGCCTTTGGAGGCGGCGGCGGAATCGGGCGGTGGACCGAGCGGCCCCGGGACGGGTGTGCGCCTCCCGCGAGGGCCGGACCGTCCCCCCGGACGGCCACTTCCTCCGACGGGAGGGGCGGGCGAGCCTTCCGGGAAAGCGCCGGAGGGTCCAGGCCGCCACTGCCCCTTCCCGCCCCGCTGCAGAGCGGTGCCCGGACTTGGCCGAGGCCTCCCCGGCCGGCCCTCGCCGCCCCTCCGCCGGCCCTTCAGCGACTGCCCACCGCGCCCTTGGGCGACGCCCGCAAGACCGTCCCAGCGAAGCCTCGGGGCTGGGCCTGGTCCACCCCCGGTCGCCACGGGGGCGGGCGACAAACGACCTTGGGGAGCCGAGCCCGCGGGCCAAGCGGAGACGGACTCGGCTGCGGCTTTGTGATGCGGACGGGGACGCGCCAAGGGACTCCCTCTTCCTCAGGAGGAACGTGTCGTTGCCAAATCCCGCGCTCGGGCCGCTCATCCGCTCGCGGGGGCCCCGTGCGTGCCCGGCCTCCGCCCTGACCGGGGCCAGCGGGAGGCGGGCGCGGGAGGGGGTCGGGCCGGCCGGACGGACGCCGACGGCCACCGCGCTTCCCGGCCTTGGAGGACGCGGCGCCCCACGTGCAGAAGGCTTGACCTTGCCCCGGGTCCCAGGCCCGCCGCCGGGTCTCAGCGTCCACGGCTTGAAAACGAGAACGTCAGGTGTGCAAGGTCTCCGCGGCCAGTGCTAACCCTACATCGATCTTATGGGCCCCAAGGACGTCGGGCCCGAGAGGCTCTGATAACCGCTCGTTGGTAGTGACCGGGATCGGCAGGGTCTGCTGGGCACAGCCTCGGCCCGCGCGCGCCACTCCGGGGGCCCCACGCGTGCTGTGTCTCGGGGATGGTGCCCCCGGGGCCAGGCAAAGCCCTCGCTCTGGAGACTAGCGCTCGACACTTGTAGAGGAGGAGCTGCCACATATCCATCAACTCTCACAATCGTCTCAGATCTGCAAAAAAATGTTGGGAGAAGGAATATCTCTGGTGTATTTTTAAGATTTTATTTACTTAACACAGAGAGCGCAAGCAGGCAGAGCAGCGGGCAGAGGGAGAAGCAGACTCCCGGCCTAGCAGAGACCACCCTCCCCACCCCCAAGCAGGGCTCGACCCCAGGACCCTGCGATCATGACCTGAGCCAAAGGCAGACGCTTAACCGATTGAGCCACCCAGGCGCCCCGGAATTATCTCTGTTTCATAAGTGGGAAATCAGAGGCTCAGAGAAGTTCAGTCCGTGGACGTCCCCTACCCCAAAAAAGTCAACGGTTGAGGATGAAGGAACAACGTTTGAAATCTGTCTGGGGGCACCTGGGTGGCTCGGTCGGTTGAGCGACCGACTCTTGATTTGGGCTCAGGTCATGCTCTCAGGGTGGTGACATCGAGACCCTCCTCGGTGTCTGCATTCAGCGGGGAGTCTCCTGGGGAGTCTCTCTCTGTCTCCTTCTCCCTCGGCTCCTCCCCCCACTTGTGGACATGCTGTCTCTCTCTCTCTCTCTCTCTCTCAATGAATAAAATCTGAAATCTGTTTGCCAGACCCGAAAGTTTGGGTGCTTCCCACTATTCTGTCAGTCTCAGAAGCCTCAGCAGTGAACGGGTGTCCCCTCACGCAGCAGACGGTTACCGAGTCCCGCTAACACGAACAGTCCCTACCGGACACACAGTCCGTCGGCTGAGGAGACCACGTGGCCTAGACGAACAGCGAATACGTTTGGGCTCGATAAGTGACGGACAGTGTTCCGTGTGGTTTTCCTACACTCCTTGAATCCTTACACCAACCCCGTGAGGTAAGTATTACTTTTGTCTCTGCAGGCAATGAAGCTGAGGAGGAAGAGTGACTTCCTCAAGATGACGCAGCTGGTCGGGGACAGGTCTGGGCTTGAGCCCCAGAGTTGGTGCACTCCACTCCGGGCAGTGCCAACAGGGACCATGGAAGTCGCCATTTCGTGGCTGCCGTGATGCATATGAACTGTGGGTACAGGCATCGTGTTAAAGCAAAGAACATGGTATTAATTCATTTTTATTCAAAGGTCACTGATCTCTCGGTTTTTATTAAAAATCTATGTATGCATTTACTCAGAGAAGGAAATCTAGGAATATCGTATACATGTGTATGGGAACGTATGTAGAAATTCTGTATCAGATTCCTACCCACAACTATTTCCAGGTGGTAGGATTTCAAGCAACTTTTTAAAAATTATTATTATTGGTGATTTTTGTAATATCTAATTTTTGCCAACAAGAATAATATATTAATTCTGTTATAAACATGATAACACATTTTGGAAAAATATCCTACGTACTAGAAAAACTAGATTTGGATTTAAAAAGTATCTTTCAGTGAGGTTGATGGGGAGAAAAAAAGCTAATGTCCAAAGAGGAAAAATTTCACACTAAATCTTTCCATGACTTATCTCTGAAAAAATAGGTGAAAATTGAGACCTACATCCACCAAGCTTCTCAGCTAAATGTCGAAGAGTCCGTTGGCTTTGGAAGATATGAAATTATACTGAAATTTTTGATCACTGAACAGTAAATCTCAAACGTTTAAATCAGTATTTGCCAGACTTAAACACCAGGAAGGAGCTCCTCGCCTGGGAGGCATGCCGGACTGCGGAAGAGCAAAGGCTTCCCAGTCATTCAGAGCTGGACGGGAATCCTGACTCTCCCACCTGCTACTTAAACGACTGCCCCTTGGTTTCACCTCCGAGGCTCTAAGTCCACACCTGTATGTATCGTGGAGGCTACGTCCATGCTGCAGGGTTGTGAAAAGATTCAGCTACCCTGTGGGATTAAAGGGCACGGCTGTAAGGGGCCTGCCTCTTTGCTCCACAAATGCTAGTTTCTCCAGAGAACATAACATTTTATTTTAACACCAATGGTCAGATTTATACCACAAAGCGTTTTAACCGTCCCCCACCTTCTTTTGAGCCAAATGTGTTAGCAATACCCAGCAGGTATTAAGAGAGAAAGAAGCTGGATGGCGTATGTTCTACGCATACACGTACCCAGGCATGTACGCACTATTCACATAACACAGTCTTTACAATCATCTCTGGGTGATAGAATCCCAAGTGATTTTTAGAAACATATTCCAATTGAGATGACTTTCTTCTGCACTTGGCTCTCAGTGCCAGCGTGAGCTTCTTTGGGGAATCATGCCCGACCCCAGTCTGCTCTTCAGAACCCGCTCTGTGGTGGAGAAATGAAGACGTAGCGGCAGGTGGGACGGTCTCCGTGGACTCAGGGAACAGAACTTAAGAACAAAGAAGGAGAAGTCTGAAACTTCCATCCTATGGTATACATTTATTTTCAGATTCTTTCCCCTGGCAAGTTTTAAATAATTTCTGCTCCATCTGATAGGAAGTAGAACGAAATTTCCCTTTTTACCAAGAGTGCTTAAATGCATGTATCTGCTGTTGGAGGTGGAGGTTGTCTTCTTAGAAGCAAAGGACAGCATACTCGGACTCCTTGACGGTTGGAATCAAGGAAGAAACCATGCTGTTGTAATTTGTGGGGAATAAACCTATAAACGTAAGAAACCTATGACCTGATAAATGTCCTAATTAAACCCAAGTTCTGAATCTTTTGTTCCTATTCCCTCCCCAAATCTGCCCATTCTTAAAATGCTTGACGGCTTCTTTTCTGGAAAGGTGAAACCGTGAGCAAGTGAGAGTGCTGAGGCTGACTTACCAGTCATTATTGCCAATGACTGTTTGAAATTTTTGAAATACAAAATACACATGAAAAGGGGTCCATGTCAAGAATGCACAGCTTAGGGCGCCTGGGTGGCTCAGTGGGTTAAAGCCTCTGCTTTCGGCTCAGGTCACGATCCCAGGGTCCTGGGATCGAGCCCCCAATCGGGCTCTCTGCTCAGCGGGGAGCCTGCTTCCTTCTCTCTCTGCCTGCCTCTCTGCCTACTTGTGATCTCTGTCTGTCAAATGAATAAATAAAATCTTAAAAAAAAAAAAAAAAGAATGTGCAGCTTAACGAGTTTTCCCAAACTGAGCACACCTGTGTAATCAGCACCCAGATCAAGACGCAGACCATTACCACACCCCAGAAACTTCCCTCCTTACCTCGCCCAGTAGTCAACGGCCCCCCACCCACCAAGGATAAGCCCTTTCCTGGTTTCTAACAGCACAGATCGGTCCCACCTGTTTTGAAATTCACAGAATCTTTCAGTTTCATTATGTCTCCTTTTCTTGGTTTCCAGTCCGGCTTCTTCTACTCATCATGAGACTCACATGTTGTTGTCTGGGGACCGTGTACCATCCTTGCCCAATAGCAACCTGTTCCACCTGTACAATTCTCCTTTCTCAGACACTCATTTGCGACACATAAACATGTTTACGTACTGATGTTAAGCCTTTCTTTTTCCAATTTCCTAAACCCCCTCCCCGCACGGAGTTCCTAAAGAAGATCAGCGAGGAAACTTTTCACTGTAGAAAGGAAGATGTTGGGTTCCCGTAAAGTCTGGTTTGTTTAGAGTTTCCCACAATGGAAGGTATCGCAAGGGAAGTACCACGCTGCCTGGGAAAGGCACCACTATTTAGATCGTCCACGACGGCCAGGGCCGTGCGGCCGCTTCCTGGGTAGATCTCCAGGAACTGAAGCCAGGAAGAGACGCTGTGGCCTTGCTGCCCGCGGGGCAGTGTCCAAACCAAAGCTGGGACCTGGCCCACTGGGACCCAGGTTAAGTCAGTATCTGCCGCCGCCCCATCCTGCTTATCACCATCTGCCCACCTTATATCGCTCCCTGAGGAGCCTGTGCTCACGGCCCTCTTTTTCGTCCCGTAGGTGCACACCGCCCGGAGCGACTGAAGCTGGGCGTTTGCACTTGCTTCCCCATTGCTCATCCCCCCAGTCGGGGTCGTCGAGATGGCTGGAGTGAGGCAGATTTCCTAGGCCAGGATCCCTAGTAGGTCGTTGAGTCTTTGTACCAGAGATCCTGGGAGAGGATCTCTTTTTTTATAATTTTTTAAAAATTTTAATAGAAACATAGCTGACGTACAATATTAAGTTAGTTTCAGGTATACAGCAGTGATTCAAGAATTACATACCTTACAAAATGCTCACTAAATAAGTGTATTACAGGGACTATATTCCCTATGCTGCACTTTTCATCCCTGAGACTGACTAACTTATTTACTGATTTATTTTAAGGATTTATTTACTTATTTATTTTTTTAATTTAAATTCAATTAATTAACATATAGTGCATTATTAATTTCAGAGGTAGAATTCACTGATTCATCAGTCTTATATAACACCCACAGTTCATTACATCACGTGCCCTCCTCAACGTCCATCACCCAGTTACCCCGACCCCGCCCCACACCCCTTCAACAACCCTCAGTTTGTTTCCTAGGATTAAGAATCGCTTACGGTTTGTCTCCGTCTCTGACTTTATCCTGTTTTATTTTCCTCTCCCTTCCCCCGTGATCCTTTGTTTCTTAAATTCTCATAGGAGTGAAATCATACAGTCATTGTCCTTTTCTGGTTAACTTGTTTCTTTTAGCATAACACCCTCTGGTGCCATCCATGTTAAGTGTCTCTTAAGCAGAAAAATATGAGTTGACCAACCCAGTAACACAGGGAAACTTAGTGAGGATGTGAACCTTCTGCAGGCACTGGAGAGCAACTTACAATTCATACTAAAGACTAGGGTGTGCTCGTGGCATTCTTCTGGAACAGTTGGGTCAGTCATCTGCCTGGGAATGGAAGGACCCAAATATCTGTGGCTTCCCTCTGTGCCTCCCTTTACCTGTTTTGTCACGGTCATACTGGGGAAATCCAGCTTTCTTCACTCTTCAAAATATTGGTCATCTCTTTCTTTTTCTTAGGTAATTGTTTAATCAGCTTGCCTTGTCCAAACCATTTGCTCATCCAGATGGCCAACAGACACATGAAAAAGTGCTCCACACCACTCAGCATCAGGGAAATACACATCAAGACCACAGTGAGACACCACCTCACACCAGTCAGAATGGCTAAAATTAACAAGTCGGGGAATGACAGATGTTGGCGAGGATGCAGAGAAAGAGGAACCCTTCTGCACTGTTGATGGGAATGCAAGCTGGTGCTGCCACTCTGGGAACCAATATGGAGGTTCCTCAAAAAGTTGAAAATAGAGCTACCCTATGACCCAGTAATTGCACTACTGGGTATTTACACTAAAGATACAAATGTAGTGATCCAAAGGGGCACATGCACCCAAATGTTTATAGCAACAATGTCTACAATAGCCAAACTATGGAAAGAACCTAGGTGTCCATCAACAGATGAATGGATAGAGAAGATGTGGTATGTATATGTAATAGAATATTACTCAGCCACCAGAAAGAATGAAATCTTGCCATTTGCAAGGACGTGGATGGAACTAGAGGGTATTATGGTGAGCGAAATAAGTCAATCAGAGAAAGGCAATTATCATGATTTCCCTTATATGTGGTATTTAAGAAACAAAACAGAGGAGCATAGAGGAAGAGAGGGGAAAATAAAATAAGACAAAATCAGAGAGGGAGAAAAACCGTAAGAGACTCTTAATCATAGGAAACAAACTAATGGTTGCTGGAGGGGAGGGGAGTAGGGAGATGGGGTAATGTAATGGGCGTTAAGGAGGGCACGCGATGTAATAATTACTGGGTGTTCTATGCAAAGGATGAATCACTGAACTCCTCTGAAAATAATACATTATATGTTAATTAATTAAATTTAAATAAAATAAAATTAAAAAAATAAAAACAAACCAAACCATTTGCTCAACAATAGTGATTGTATTGTGCCTGTCTAACTCTCCTAGGGATGCTGGCATATTGATAGAAGATCCTGAGTGCCTAAATCCACAGAAGAAATACCAAGTTTATTGGTTAACATAATAATGGGAATTATTGTATTATTTTATAGAGCATAATAATAATAGCATTATTTTACAGAGCATCTGCTGGATGCCAGATTGATAAATGTATTATCTTGTTTAATCCTACTGACCTCACTTTAGGAAAGAAGCATAAAGCTCTAGTAGTTTTTTCAAGGCCATGTAGCCGAGAAGTGACAGAACCGTGATTCAGCGACAGTCAAATCTGACTCAGGAGCCCACTGCTCAGTCGTACAGACCCCTTTGTGCTGGGCATTGACTTTTCCACGGCAACAATTGCCATTTTTGTCATTATTTTCTTTGCTCTATCACATAGTGTGAACTTGGTATTTTTTTTCTCCTACCTGTCCCTGATGGCATTTCCTCTTTTACTTCACTGAGCAAATAACAAGCTGTGTGAAATGGTCTTCTGGTTCTTCAGATTCACGAAGTAAAACCTTCTGGAAGAAGGCTTTGTTTAGCTCACAACTTGGGTTCTCCTTTTTAGCCAATATTTTGTAACTTTTCAACCGCATTATGTAATTTCTTACTGCAGTGCACTTGACATACAATAGGGTTTTAGTTTCAGGTGTACAACATAGTGATACAACATTTATGTACATTATAAAGTAATCACCACCATAAATGTAGCCGCCGTCTGTCACCATACAGAGCCGTTACTTTATTAACTATATTTCCTGTGCCATCCATGGTATCCCCCCATCTTACTTATTTTAGAACTAGACGTTTACGCCTTTTTAATCCTCGTTTCCTGTTTTGCCCATCCCTCTCCCTCTCTCCCTTCTGACAGTCACTGTCAGATCATTCTATGTATTTATGAGTCTCTTTCTTTCTTTCTTTCTTTTTTTTTTTGGCTGATGTTCATTTGTTTTATTTTTCAGATTCCACATATGCTACCGGTCTCTGTCTGATTTTCTTCACTTGGCACAATCACCTCTGGGTCCGTCTATGCTGTTGCCGTTGGCAAGATCTCGTTCTGTCTGACGGCTGCGTTATGTATGTATACGGGACACGTAGGTCACCTCCCTATCTTGGCTGTGTAAACAGCGCTTCAGTGGAAATGGAGCTAACGTATCTTTTTGAATTAGTGTTTTCATTTCCTGTGGGTAAACACCCAGAAGTGGAATTGCTGCGTCGTAAGGTAGTTTTGTTTTCAATTTTTGGGGAACACCTGTGCTGTTTCCACAGGGGCTGCACCCGGTCTGCCTTCCCGCCGACGGTGCACTGGGTTCCCTTTTTCCACCTCCTCACTGACACTTGTTATTTCTTTCTTTTTGGTGATGGTTGTTCTGACAGTGTGAGGTGATCGCTTATGTGGTTTTAATTTGCATTTTCCTGGTAATTAGTAAAGTTGAGCATCTGTTTTGTGTGTCTATTGTGTCTGTATGTCTTCTTTGAAGAAATGTCTGTTTAGATTCTCTGCCCATTTTTAAATTGAATTGTTTGGTTTTTTGATATTAAGTTGTTAGAGTTCTTTATATATTTTGGATCTGAACCCCTTATCAGTTGTCATTTGCAAATATCTTTTCCTGTTCAATGGGCTGCCTATTGATGGTTTCCTTTGCTTTCTTCTCATTTTTGTGCAATCTCACAGTGTTTATTTTTACTTTTGTTGTCCTTGCCTTAGGAGACATTTGGAGTTTATTTTTATTTTCTTTTAAAGATTTTATTTATTTATTTGACAGAGAGGCACAAGGAGAGAAAGGGAACACGAACAGGGGGAGTGGGAGGGGGAGAAGCAGGCTTCCCACAGAGCAGGAGCCCGATGTGGGACTCCATCCCAGAACTCTGGGACCATGACCTGAGCCGAAGGCAGTCACTTAATGGCTGAGCCATCCAGGTGCCCCTGGAGTTTATTTTTTTATCTGATATAAGGAAATGGTCCAGTGCCATGCTTTTGTATATAATTGTCCAGTCTTCCCAACACCACTTAACGAAGAGACTGTCTTTTCTCCACTGAGTGTGTCGGTTCCTCTCCATGGTGAAGCGTTTCTTTTCCATACTATTTAGTTTCCAAGTCTGACTTACTGATCTTCATTGCCATCTGTCATTCACAAATACAAAAGGGAGTTTTAAGTAATCATCTTACTTACTGACGCTTCTTAGGACAAGGCCGCAGTCGGAGGCCATATGGAGTGGTAACCCTAAATTCACACCAAGAGGGCCACCAGGATTTCCTTAGCTAGGATGGGATATACACGTCCCAAACCCCGTTTCTGAGGTGTAGTCGTGCACAGATGTTCCCTCCACGATGCACCTGCGTGTCAAGGTTAGGCAGTTTAGAGGAGAAAGCCAGACGATGGCAAAGTCTTACTCGGTTACGGGACAGGAGGGAGACTGTGTCATTGCGGCAGTTACTGAAAAAGCATCGACTTATAGTAAGGCTCGGAAGACGAGGAGGTTGCTGACATTGCCATTTACTCCGTGGTCCTCCCAGAATTCCTGCAGCCTGAATCTCCAATTATGGGACTTTTTGAAACTGAAATAGCCCATCACAGAGGCTGCCGCTTGCCCTAAGCAGAGCCCCAGGGCGCCGTGTCGGGGGCAAACCCTCAGGCCACACTTTGCTGCCCTTCCTGCTGCTTCTGGCCTGTGCAGCCTTGTGCCCGGGTCAGAGACGCTCTGCGGGTGTTTCGGAAGCATCTGTGACTCCACAGAAATACACAGAGGAAGGTACGGTGGCTCGTCTTTTAGCCCAACGAGGTCTCAGAAACCTGCAGGGTGACATGGAAAGAGCACAGGCTTTGAGGTGAGGCTTCGTGGCCCGGAGTGTAGACTCGAACATTTGTTCGAGTGTGGCTGGAGTGTGGCCTGGAGTGTGGCCTGGAGTGTGGCTCGAACATTTACTAGCTCCGTGGTCCAGGACGAGGCAACTAGCTTGCTGACACCTTAATTGATCGTCTGTAAAGTATCACCGACGGCCTATAATCAAGATATCACACGGTAACTACAGTGCGATGCCTGGGAAGGCCTCGGTGCTCGGTAAATGTTTATTCAGTTAGGAAGGAACCCTACAATAATAACGAAGCCTTATGGGGTTCTTGTTAGACTTGTGTTAAATCTATAGGTCAGTTTTAGGAGTATTATATTTTTATGATTCATAAACATATCATTTTACTTAGGTTTCCCCTAACATTTTCAATAAAGTTTTATAATTTTTACTAAAAAGACATTGCACGTATTTTGTTAAATTCATCCCTAAGTATCTGAAATTTTGATAATACTGTAACAGCCTTTTAATAAAAACATCACGTTTTCAAATTCTTTGTGTGGATGCTTGGAATGGCAACTTAACTTTGTCTGTTGTGTCTTTACTGAGCCACATTTTGAAGGCTTTTTTTCCCCATTAACTCTAACAGCTTATCTGCAGATGCACTGAGGTTTTCTGCTCAGATAATAGTATCATTTGTAAATAAAGAACATTTGATTTCTTACTCTCTAACACGTGTTTCTTTTATTTTTTTTCTTTTATTCTTCACTGTCTTGTCTAAGACATCTGGTACCATATTGAATAAAAGTGGAAATAGCAGGATGTAACCTTACCCATGACCTTAAAGGGAATGCTTACAGTGTTTCACCACCAAGTATAACCCGTGCTATAGGTTTACTCTGCAAACACCACTCATCACATGGAAGTTCCCTGTCATTCTAATTTTTTAAATGAACGAATGCTGAATTTCATTCAATTTTTTGTGTATGAGGATGATATTTTAATCTGTTAATATGGAGAACTATATATCTGATCTTCTAATGTTAAACCAATTTTGCATTCCTGGAATAAATCCCAATTGGTCATGGAGGATTATGGAACCTCTTTATTATTTCCATAGCTCACGTAGGGAAAACTGAACTCAGAGAAATTGAGCCATTTGCCCAAGGCCACGTGGCCCATGGTTTTTTTGTTTGTTTGTTTGTTTGTTTGCTTTTTGTTTTAAAGCAGATTACAAAAACCTTGAAGTTCTGAACAATTTAAACTGGAAGAAATGGGTTGAGACTAAGAGGTGTTTAGAGGTCACCAGCAGACCATTCCATTCAGAAAGAGCCACTGTCCCCTGGATAAGGCGCGTAGAACTAAACTTCCTGGCAGCACAGCTCTCTGGGACCCCGAAGTTCCATTCGTGGCCATACAGGATCCCCATCACCTCCTTTTTTTAGAGATTTATGTATTTGTTTGTTTAAGAGAGAAAGAGAGGGGGAGGGAGAGAGAGTGCATGGGCAGAGGGAAGGGCAGAGGGAGACAGACTCCCCGCTGAGCAGGGAGCCCAACACAGGGCTCAATTCCAGGACCCTAAGATCATGACCTGAGCTGAAATCAAGAATCAGATGCTTAACTGACTGAACCACCCTGGTCCACCCCCATCGCCTCTTAAGCAAATCCTCCGGGAGGCGATTAAAACTCTGGGTAAGGGAATTCCCTCCTATAAGAAGCCAGGATCATAGAATTATTTGAAGATTAAAAAAATCAACCTTGAGGGCACCTGGGCAGCTTAGTCAGTTAAACATCTGCTTTCGGTTCAGTCGACAAAAGACAAAAGACAACCTACAGGATGGGAGGAGATATTTGCAAATGACTTATCAGATAAAGGACTAGCATCCAAGATCTATAAAGAACTTATCAAACTCAACACCCAAAAAAACAAGTAATCCAGTCAAGAAATGTGCAGAAGACATGAACAGGTGTCCCACCCTGTAGTTTTTAAAATAAAAGGTCAGTTATGGTAAGCAAACAAAAACAAATAACAGGGTTTTCATTGGTATGGGATATTTTAAGTCAGTTATGCTACATTATGAAATAGAATATTATGCAGCCCTTATAAAGGTTGATGTAGAACTATATTAACATGCAAAGATGTCTTTAGTATACCGTTTAGTTTTGAAAACTAATATAGAAAAATAAAGCTTGAATCTCTTTCTGCTGAAGATTTATTTGTATATATATGAATTTAAAAATGCTGAAAGTCGACTAACGTGTTAACAGTGGTTGTCTTTGTGGAGCAGATGGATGGCTTTTCCTTCTTTTTGCCTTGGATCTCTTAGAAGAGAACATAGTACTTTTATGTTTTCACTTTAGCAAAAGACTATTTTCTTGTGGAAATTTGTTTTTATTAAATACGTTGACAGAAGAGCCACACAATTTTGGTTTTATTGTCTTAACAAAGAGTGAAACAACAAACTAGCCATCAAAAGAGAACACTTATTAGGTGCAGGTTAAGTGCAAAAACCGGTCACCCAAATCACAGTCTCAAGTTACGTCTTTTCCTGTCTCTTAATTGTTAAAAGGAAAACAAATCCCTGAGCGGCTATTACACTTTTTGGTAAGACAATTCCCTTTTATCAGCAGCCAGAATCATGGAATTATATGAGGATTAAAACTTTGGACTTGATTTGATTACTTCCAGCCAAGTCACCTTACACAGCTGTTATTTTTCCAATTCTTTATTTTATTCTGATCTATTGTTTCATGTCGTAGCTGGAATTCACATGTGTTTCAATAAAGTACCCATTTTGATAATGAAAATATTTACAAGAAAAGGAAGTAATTTGTAGATACAGACATCAATTCTGAAACAGTTCAAAATTACCCACGTGCTTGTGGGACTCGGGCTCCGAGAGGAGCACCGACAGCTGCCCTTGCTGGGCTCAGGCCTGGAGAAATCTCCACCTCGGGGAGGCAGCCCCCTGGTCAGATCGCACAAGCAACCTTCGAGGGCCCACCTGCAGGACAGAGACACTGCTCTGGAAATCATTCCAAAAGTACACCTGCTGATCTATCTGAAAAAAAAAAAAAAATCTGGTATTTCTTCAATTCTATCGTGCGTTTGTTTAAACAGAAAGCTGGGTAGTGGGTAAGCCCGTGTGTGGCGAGAGGGGACTGGCTCAGACGCACGGAGTCTGATGTGACTTGCATCGATGTTTAGCGAGTCCACCGAGAGTCAGAGGACACGGAGACAACTGAGGCATGGTTCCTGCACGGGACAACCTTACCGTCACTGAGGGAGACCGAGGTCCAGGCACAGCCAGCAGAGGCAGTGGCTTAGGGCGCCCAGGGAACCCAGGAGACAAAGGGGCAGAGCCTGTGGCGGCCCATCCACGCCTTCCCTCGTGAGACGGTCTCCTGCTTCCCATTTCCCGCCCTGCAGAGAAGAGTTTCTCTTCCACACAGCAGCCCTTCAAGGACTCGAAGAGTCCCCACCCCAAACCCTTTGCTACGTCCTCCTTTCAGAATGAAGCAGATGCGGTCAGCCTGGGTGGCTCAGTGGGTGAAGCCTCTGCCTTCGGCTCAGGTCAGAATCTCAGGGTCCTGGGATCGAGCCCCGCATCGGGCTCTCTGCTCTGCGGGGAGCCTGTTTCTTCCTCTCTCTCTACCCCTCTCACTCTATCCCTCCCCTCTGCTTGTACTCTCTCTCTCTCTCTCTCTCAAATAAATAAATAAAATCAGAAATAAAGAAGCAGATGGTGTTTGCCTTTTCTGATATTCATCCTGACCCTTCTAGGGCTTAAACCAGGCCGACCGAGAAAGAGTACGGGCTCCTCTCCAGTGTCCCAGCCTGTCCTCCCGCTGCCCTTTGGCCTCCTCTCCCTCTCAAAGACCGTCCTCTCTCACTCTTTGCCTTGATATTGTCTGTGGCCTCAGGATTTTGACTCTCAGACCTCCTTAAGGTCCAGACCTGCCTGACTTCTCCCAAGACCTCCCTCATTTGCTTCCTCGAGACTCCGCCCTAGTCTTTAACTGGCCCAGACCCTGCCAGCGTAGGGCCAAAGAACTCCGACCCTTCCTGCCGGTATGGCGAGGGTCTCAAAGGAGGTCGTACATTTTTGACTCTGAATTTAGGAATTTAGGGGAAAACATAAAAAAAAAAGGACAAAAAGAGTTTTATATTCACCAGAATCATAAGAAATTTATGATAATTGAAAACAATACTTAAAAAAATTGTATGTGCAATGTGTGTGTGTGTGGGGGGGTGTGTTTTGGGAGTAATGGTAGAATGCATTTCTCCCCACAATACCTCTCTCTGCTTAATCTGAAACTGCTCAATTTCTTTCTTCCTTCCTTCCTTTTTTTTCTTTTCTTTTCTTTTCTTTTTTTTTTTTTGAGAGCGAGGGAGCGAGCGAGCGAGCGAGAGAGTGGGCACAAGCAGGGCAGAGGAGCAGAGGGAGAGGGAGAGAGAATCCCTACAGGCCCCACACTCAGTGCTCAGCACTCAGTGTGGAGCCTGACTCGGGACTCAGTCCCATGAACCCAAATCATGACCTGAGCTGTAATTGAGAACTGGATGCTTAACTGACTGAACTACCCAGGAACCCCTGAAATCGCTCACTTTCTAAAACCTAATAAATATTAACATTTTCGGAAATAATAGGATTGGCTATCTAGGAAGGTTCACAGCTGTACGGGGTGTTGTGGGAAGCTGATGTCCTCTAGACTTGTGTCGTTGGGGCAGAAATCACAAGCGGCGCCGCCTGCGTAGCCCGGCTTCTCAGCGACCTCGCTGTCTTGCTGCGCCCTGGCCACCTCCCGGTCCGTGTGGGCGCGCACGGACTCATGTCATCACCTCTCCTTTCTTTGCAGGTGGCTTCCATCTCCAGCTAGACCGACAGCTCCTAGAGGCAGCATTCCGTGCAGACTCAGCAAACTGACTCAAATATCTGCGTCAAGTCCAGGTTCTAGAACAATGCCCCACTCATGACAGCCAGTCAAGAGATTCTGCTGTTACATAGATGGACGCTTGACTGAGAGGTCTTACTGTATAATTCTCTTAGTTCTCAATGGAAAAAGAGTTAATTAACTAGAGGAGCACTTTTCTGAACCACAGGAGGGGCCTCTGAATGCCAAATTAGTATCGTAAATTCTGTGTTTGGTTGTCCTGCCTCAAGAATGCTGGCGGTGTCGGTGACTGTGAGGTTGTTACTAGTTTCAATAGCAGTTTGGGTCATCAAACCAGCTTTGCCGGATAAAATTTTGTAATGCAAATGTGTTATGTATATTTCTCCCAGTTTGATATCTATTTGCTATTTCAGAGATGGATGCCCCCCAACATGAATGACTTCAGAGAGCAGACGTCATTGCCGTTAGAGGTAACACTCCCCTGTGTGCATCAAAAGAAAGCAAAGGTGCGAAGATGCGAAGACCAACAGTTCTTTCAACTTTTATCGTACTTGATCTTGGGAAAGAGCAAAGCAGGACGACTAGGAACGTTGTGGGACCCTGTAAGAACTCTGAACTGCATAATCTTAGTCTAGATGATTGGACAGAGGGTCAGAAATCAGCCTGTTCTCCAATGTTTCTAGCAGCAATGCCACAACAGCCGAACTATGAAAAGAGCCCAGATGTCCACTGGCAGGTGAATGGGTAAAGAAGCTGTGGTATAGAGATCTAGATGCGCAACGGACTATTACCCAGTCATGAAAAAGAACGAAGTATTGACATTTGCAATGATGTGTATAGAACTAGAGGGTTTAGGCTAAGTGAAACAAGTCAGTCCGAGAAACACAAATACCATATGATTTCACTCATATGAGGAGTTTAAGAAACAAAACAAATGAACATAGGGGAAGGGAAGGAAAAATAAAATACGATAAAAACAGAGAGAAAGGTAAACCATAAGAGACTCTTAATCACAGGAAACTGGGCTGCTAGAGGGGAGGGGTGGGGGGACGGGGTAACGGGGTGACGGGCATTAAGGAGGGAGGGCATGTGACCTGATGAGCACTGGGTGTTCTATGCGACTGATGAATCCCTGAACTCCGCTGAAACTAATAATATACTATATGTTAATTACTTGAATTTAAACAAAATTTTTTTTTAATTAGCCTCTTCTATCTCCCACCCACTCTTGCCTTATTTCCTCCGGATTGAACTGGAGCATTTTTATGTTTGCCTCACGTTTCAGACTAAAAACACATTTCCCAGCAAACTGGCAACAACTTCCAACTGTGATCAAGGCAACTTTAACCCAGGCAGGCTCAGTAACAGCAGACCCTGACCTGAGACGTGACCTTGTGTCCTGACTCGGATGTGAGAAGGAGTTCGGTTCCGTCTCGCTGTCGGTCCATCTTTCGGTGCCAGAGCTCCTGAGCATAGAATACCCACAAGCCTGCCAAGAGAAGGGGGTCAGAGGAACCTCTCCTTCCCTTGCCAGGAAGGGCTTTGTACTGAGTGTAAAAGAACAAAAACAACAAAAAAACAGAGTTCAGTGTAGGATTATTTCACTCCTGGCCTTGAATTTGAATCCCGTCCTTCTCGTTTGTCAGCTCCGCCATCTTGAGCAAGGCACTTAACCCCCCAAGTCTCAAGTTCCTTTTCAATAAAACGCCAATCACAATAATCTCGGAGTAGACGGATCCACTGCGTGGCTGGGATCTGCCTCAAAAAGCCCTGTGAGGATTAAGTGAGATACTGGGATTTCAATGCTTCTCGTGAAGTCGGCCCAAGAATGAGTGCGCAGCAACCGTAGCTCCCAACCCGAACAATGTCTCTGCCTCACTCCCTCGGTGACTTCAGAACAGTCTGTTCGTGGCGTTCGTTTACAGACGGGTCACCGTCGGATTATGACACTAGTGTCTAGTGTAGGTGACAACCTTTCTGTGGTTATCACAGCCTTCTGGTCGTCAAAGGGCCCCAGACACAATACGCTTTCGGAAGAGTAAAGAAATGTTAGTGTGAAAAACCACTTCCTAAGCCATCTGCTGAGCTTCGAGTATCTTGTGTGTGCGCGGACCCGGCCACGGAGCTTGCACAGAAGAATCCCGCTTCTTCCTCTCGGCCGAAGGGCCGTTGGCTCCCGCACCTCTTGGAGCCACGCTCGGGGCCCCCGCAGGTGTTAGCGGTGCTGTCTGCGCCGGTGCGGGTGCGGGCCGGCCGGCTCCCCCAGCGCCGTTTCAATGACCCGTCTGCGGGTCTGTCTGTCCACCAGTCTTCGAGCTCCCGCAAGGCGGGGACGGTCCCGTTCCCTTAGATGACAGCCCAGCCCGTATCCTCGTGGAAACACAGAAGGTGGACAGACGAACGCCGGGGTGGGGCTGAGAGGGCATGAACACGGTCACGCGGACTCCGGCCCGAGACTCCAATTTCTATTTAAGGTTACGTGTGTGGACATGTTTATTGTCTGAGACCTTGGCCCAGATGATGGATTCCACTGCCTTTCCTTCCCTTTCAAAAACTGGAGAGCAACGATAGAGAAGAGAAGTGCTTAATCACACCACCACAGACCAGTTTAATTGAGTTTCAACAGGAAGATTTCGAAGCTCGAGAACCCTGTGTGTGGCATCTTCCGGAAGCCGTCGGGGGGGTCACGTCTTGGTTCGTGACTATGGGTCAGACGCTTCAGGAGAATCAGCCACAAGGGCTCCCTTGGTCTGGTGAGTTTCTTTCCTTCTCCCATTTCCCCCTTTCTGGGAAGTTTTGACATAAAGTCCATTCAAACCATGGGAAGAGTCAACTTGATCCTCCGCGGTTCATCTTTATGTCGTATGTGTAGCTCTACTTCCAGCTCCTTATATATTGTTTTTTTTTAAAATAATTTAAAAAATTTTTTTACAAACATATAATATATTATTGGCCCCAGGGGTACAGGTCTGTGAATCGCCAGGTTTACACACTTCACAGCACTCACCATAGCACATACCCTCCCCAATGTCCACAACCCCACCCCCCTCTCCCGACCCCCTACCCCCGGCAACCCTCAGTTTGTTTTGTGACATTAAGAGTCTCTTATGATTTGTCTCCCTCCTGATCCCATCTTGTTTCATTTATTCTTTTCCTACATATTGGGGGTTTTTTTGGTTGTAACTACAGCAGAAATATATTTTAAAGCATCACAAAGGTTTATGATATCTCACCAAACAAAACAAATCAAAAAAGCATTGTATCAAAGGTATAATGGGATTCTAATTCCATTTCAATTTCACAGTATTAGGGGAGATCTTTTTTCCTCTTCTCTGTGCTTTTCCGAATTTTCATGTCTTTTTTTTTTTTTTTAAACAATGAACGTATTATATGAGCGATAAGGGGGAAGAGCTACGTGTTCTTTTTCCAAGTTCTAGCCTGTCATCCTACAGCCGGTTATGTAGAGACTTCCCTAGTGTTCTCCGAGGAGACGGACCAGCTATACTGGAGGAATTACCTGCCTTCTATCTCACATGATGACAGAGAGTACACAGGCCAACAGCCATAACGTGGCCTGAGACTGGGCACGGTGCAGGTGCTTCCTACCTGTCCAGCCTCCCTTACCACCTGCAGCCACTGTGGCTGTCCCGGGGCTCCCAGGCTGCTCCAGTCCGTGACTGGCCTAGAATGTTCTCCCCACCTGATGTGGTAATGCTTATTCAAAGTAATTCCTCAGCTCTGAAATCCCTGTCTCTGGGGACCCTTCCTCAGGTCAAGCTCTCATCATTTCCTTTCACTGCAACACTTTTTTTTTCTTTCTGCATTTATTCAGGTGATTTTTATTAATATCTAAAGCCTCTTCCTTAAAAAAAAAAATAAGTGTGAGGTCTATTAGGGTTTTACTGAATCCCCAGTGCTAGCATGCTTCCTGGAGCCTTGAAGGAACGCCAGTATTTGTTGCATGTATGAATGCATCCATGTAAGAGGACATGTGGAAATCCAAGTGGAGATGGGAGAACATTTTCACTACGTCCGCCCAGAGTCATCAATCTGATTAATGAATCATAAGTATTTACTGAGTGTCTGTGTGCCCTCTGCTAGACGCAGTAGGAGGGGAAGACTAACATAGGAGAGGAGCCCGTAGACTATGAAGAGATGAGAAAACATATGAAACAGATAAATCACACTACTGATTAAACTACTACACTGGCATCATATTGTATTTTTAATGGCCGCATAAATAGAAATTTTCTATATAGACAATATCCATTTGAGCAAATGGTATTCATGTTTTCGGCCCGAACAGCCTTTCAACAAACTCAAGTGTTTTCCCACCATTCTTCTCCCCAGAAATCCTTCTCTACTTCCCTCAGACTCCCTAAAACGTAACATTATCCAGCTTAAAACGTATTAGCAATAAGGACCTATAGTCTACAGAGCACCTTCCCTCATACTCATCGGAGAAATTTTTTTAAAAGGAGGCAATGCCAAGAACAGAGTCTGGAGAATGAAAATAAGCCCAGAGGAAAAGGAAGCAAATCTCAGGGGGAAACAGCCCCCGCGCACACACGCTCTGTGTGTGCAGGTGCGCTCCAAGCCTTTCCCGTATAAACCCATTAATGGTCCCATCGCCTCCATGCAGTGACTGTGATCCTTGTTTATTATGAAGCTGAAGGAACTGAGTCACAAGGAGGGCAGCAAGTCGCCCAGGGCACACCACGGGTGGCTGGCAGAGCCCGGCAGTCTGGCTCCTGGGGCTGGGCTCCCGGCCACTGCATCACGACAGCTGCCCCAGCCTCTCCCCTCGGAGTGCCAGGGTCCCCATTCTTTCCTTGCCACCCCCTTGCCCAGGCTTTCTACCCTACATAATTAATGCCTTCCTCTTGGGCCCAAATTCCTCCATGCAAATGCAGCCCCAAGCTCCTTAAGTCATCGTTCTCTTTGGACTTCTTTCCAGATCTTTCCATTTTTAATCATTCCATTTTTATTCTACCCACGAGATGCCTATTTACAAGCTGGGCCACTCATGGAGCAACGAAGAATGGCCTGCAGCACCGCACAAGTGCGACCCCAGGAAGGCAAACGGGAGGTCGGGTTTCCGACTCGACACCGAGTGCGCGATCTGACGCCGCTGATAACAGCTCTGAGAGCAGCCACCCCGGCCCCCTTCGCTTGAGTTCTGACTGTGGGCCCGTTACTGTTTCCAGCGCTCTCCCGTATTAACTCACTCAGCCGCA
Organism: Martes martes; assembly: GCF_963455335.1. NCBI lineage: Eukaryota > Metazoa > Chordata > Mammalia > Carnivora > Mustelidae > Martes > Martes martes. The sequence continues at coordinate 67,376,925 of NC_137903.1, forward strand.
CAACCACCTGTGAGGTGAGTCCTGGCACTGTCCTTCTGCTTCACCGTTGGAGAAAAGAGGCACAGAGAGTTTAGGTCATTTGCCAAAAGGTGGGACAGACGTGCAGCCGACACGGGTCTCCGGGAGCTCGCCACGGAGCCCCGGCCCTCAGCGCGGAGCCCACAGCCTCCTACTCCCACCCACGAAACTTCCAGTTTTACATCTTTTTCCTTCTGACACAAGAAGCAGAAGCTCTTTTCTAATAATGACCCATGTCTGTTATATTTCATTTCAAGACCGTTCCCAGCAATCACCCTGCCCCCCATTGCCAGGATTTTCTCAGTGGCTTTTTCCTTTCCTACCTTATTATTTTGTGTTATTATTTTTGCTCCCTTGTCTCAGAAGGCGGCTGGAATTGTTAACATTCACTGTGATTTCACAATAACTGGAAAATTTACACGGGGACGTTATGATTAAGATAGAGCATATTTTCCAAACGTATGACCTTAAATTGGGGATCGTATCATAATAAGAGGAAATTCGACTCCGGGCGTGTGGGCACTATTCCTGCACTGCTCAGCCCGGGATGTCCAGGAGTGATTCACACATGCCCCTGTCTCCAGACCAGCCCCCCATGGAAGTAGGTAACCTCCTGCCCCCACCCCACCCCCGGTGACCACCGCCGCTAAGTATTATCAACGGCTCCTGTATTATCAACATCTAATTTCATGGGAAGGGCTGTGGTGAGTTTCTGGAACTTGAATAGGAAGTTGCTTTTCTAAACAGCTTGACACTGAGGGGAGGCAGCAAGACTATAAGAAGTCCGGGCTGGGCGGGCGGCCGAGAGGAAGCCCAGGCGCAGAGGAGATGGTAAGTTCATTTCTCTGTATCTGGGGCGGGGGTGAGACGCGGCGTGGAGGCTGAGGCAGGCGGGTGGGGAAGGGCAGTAGTCATGGTGCTTTGGGGAGAACAGTCCATTAGAGTGCGAGCATCTCCAAACCTGCTGTCCGCTTTGGACCCTCTAACGTTCTTGGGGGTTGAGGCTGCTCTTTCCATGCTACGAGTGAAGCCGCCGAGCCTCACGGAGACCAGGAGTTTCACGCACGGCCGCACTGCTAGGCTTGACATTGCCGGGATCTGGACTTCTGTCCCCTGGCTCCACGCTGCTGTTTTTCCTCAGAAACTCTCATGGTGCAGGTTTTGGTAAAGCCTCGGTCACCTTCTCCAGGCTTCTCCTGCTCTTCTCTCTGGCTTGAAGGCAAGGCAGAGCAGGTGCCCTGGGACGACCTGAGATTGGATGTGTTCTCATCCCAGCCCTCCCAGTTCCCTCTCTGAGCCCTAGGAGTCTGCCGGGACTTACGTGGAGACTCCGAATGGTTTCCATTTCTGCCTTAAGTCTCCATGCTGTTAGTGACTCAGTTTCTCCATCTGTAAAGTAGATAAAATTCCAGCACTCTATAGCGTCATGGGGAAGATTAAATAAGATTGCACTGAAAAGCATTTAAATCTGAGGCTGGCACATGGTAACTGATTAGTAAATGCCAGCTAGTATTGATGTGAAAAAGAAAAAATTTGTGGAGTTTGGGATCCAGGAAAGATACAAGGAAAAGTAGGCATTTTGGAACTCATTAACAGATAAGCCATACAGTTTTACTCCTGACTTACCAGGAATATCTCCCACAGTCCCAGGGTCCAAGACCCTACGATCTGTAGCTAGTAAGGAACCATCTGTCCGTGTTTTTGAGCCCCTTTCCATGGGATGTCAGAAGAAATCAGCATTCATACATGATTCACCCCACCTCTTTGCTTTACTACAGTACACTTTTCAAATATGTGCAGTGGGGATTTTCTGTGCTGGGGATAATAGAGAAGGAGACTGTGAAGAAAGCAGGAATGAGTTTGAGTCTGTCCTGAATTTGAACTCCAATGACATGAGAATGTGGATTGCCTTTGTCTCATCTCCTGCATATCACACATTCTCCGTGCTGGTCGTGCTGGTCGACTTACATGGACAAGGAGTTAGTCATCTCCTCTTTCTACTCAGTCTGGGATTCTCCTCTATTTCAGAAGTATGTGGACACATTGGATCGTGGGGTTCTTTGGGGTTCTAGCGAAAGTACAACTCTTCATCCCAGATGAAAATGCAAACGTCCTCATAAACACAAGCTTTCTGGACAAGGACAGTGGGTTCCCCGACCCACACATGGGTCTCAGGTTAAGAGCCCTACTCTATTGCCTCTTGTGCTTCAGGCTTAGAAGCGCCTCCCGCAGCGTCTTGAAACTGGGCTGAACTCTGCAATCTAGAGCTGTTTTCCACATTCCAAAAGTAAGCCCTCTTCCTTGGGCCCTGGGCACATTTGGCTCTTGGGATTCAGGAACCTCAGCCCTCTGCGTGTGAATTTGGCTTCAGGTTCAGAGTGACCTCAGCGAACCTCTAGGACCCGAGGAAGGAGGCTCAGGTTTATCTGGTGGAGGGTTCTCCATCGGAGGAGTCGGGGTGTTCTCAGTCAGAGGAGTCTTGGAGAGGGGAGATTGGGAATTCGCAGTTAAATTGTGCTGATGTTAGAGTTTTTGTGGGTTAAGGAACAGTTCTGGAGTCTCTTCCATTTATACCTCAACCATCTTAGGTCTGTGGCTTTTAGTTCTTTCTCTTCTACTACCTCTTTTTCAGAATGTAGCTACGGGGTTCACCTTCTCCTGGGCTGGCCACCGGCTCTTAGAATAGGTAGCTTCAGAATTAAGTAAGTGGAAACTTAATCAAATCTCCAAAAGTCAAAATGACCTACTGCTTAACGGGCAAGACTGAGAAAAGACCCTGGAAATTAGGCTCATGGTGATTTCATGAATGACATTTATTACATTATCTTCCAGGTGTCTCACTTCTTTGATTGAAAAGCAGACAGAAACTTTATAAAGTCAAATACAAAATGATTCCTTTGTACTTGTAGGGATATAGCTCTGTCATGCTCTAATGGACTTTTAAAAATTAGGTATGCTACTTTATTTTTAATGCTAGTAATTCGACCTAAATAATGGTGATTGGTAGTCACATTTAAAATACATGCTCTGATTCTTGGTGTTAATGTCCTGGGCTGCTTCCTGTTTTTATTTCTAATTTGCTGTCGGCCTAGAGACCTCTTTTTATTTTTTTCACTGTGCTTCATTTTCTACCTTTAATTGCTGGGGCTACTAACATCTGGGCTACTCCAGACCTCTATGTAGCGTCGGAAACTTCAGGGAAGTATTTTGGCAATTGTGATGCTTTGTGAAACCTGGACTTTGCCACCAGCAATGTGTATAGCTCTGCCCCCTCCACAACTCTCACATCTACCTCCCTGCTTTGGGTGTCCCAGCCAGACACCTTTTCCCTCCCACTGGGACTAGTACAGTAGCTTCCCCTTTGGGAGGCCCAGCCTCTCTGCGGCTAGTTCATCAAATTCATCAAAACCACTATACTCTGGGGCACCTGGGTGGCTCAGCGGGTTAAAACCTCTGCTTTCGGCTCAGGTCATGATCCCAGGGTCCTGGGATCGAGCCCCACATCGGGATCTCTGCTCAGCGGGGAGCCTGCTTCCCTTCCTCTCTCTCTGCCTGCCTCTCTTCCTGCTTGTGATCTCTGTCTGTCAAATAAATAGGAAAAAAAATTAAAATAAAAAAAATACACTATACTCAAGTCCCGCTGCTGAGGACGCTTCTCTGTTCAGAGCCCTGGCAATTAGGTCCCTTCTGGGCTATTACATGGCCCCAACCTGATGTGGTTTGGAGGGGGGCGGGGGGGTTGGAGCCAGCAGCCATGAAAGAATTCCTGAGATGTTTTCAGTGCAAAAAGAGGGTTTTTATTATAGCATGGGGACAGGACCCGTGGGCAGAAAGACCTGCACTGGGACTGCGAGGAGTGACTGCTGATAGAAGACTTTCCGTCCTATGGAAGGAAGGGTGATGTGAGGGTTCCAGGAAATTGAGTCTCTAGCTTTCTGAAGAACTTTTTTTCTTTTCTGAAGAACTTTTTTTATTGCAAATGGATGGATCCTGCTGACTGTGATCTTTATCAGTTAACCCTTTGTTTCCCCTTTCCTTTGATCTTGGGTGCCAGGAGTGCCTGAGGAATGTCACACACAGCCCCCCTGGCAGAGAGGTGGGTTCCAGGGTGTTAGCTTGTGCTGTGCCCTCAGCTCCCTTTTCTCACCCTCATCAAAATTCCCTTTTCAATTAATCTCCAGGCTCTCCCAGTTTTCGACAGCAATCAGACTACATCATAGCCTCTATTAAAATCTACACCTCCCTCCCCAGACCTCTGACTGCTCTTTGCACGTAGAACAAAATCTTATCCCCTTGTTTTAGTTCCCAAAGGCCCGGAATGATCTGTCACCAGCTTCGTGTCGTCCTCTCTTCCCACTGCTCATTCCTTTCCAGCTACACGGATAATGCAGTGCACGCTCTGCACTTCGCTGCCACTCAAAGCCTTCACACCAGCTTTTCGTTCCATCTTTAATTCCCTTCTTCCTGCTTCTCCCTGCCTGGCTTCTTCTGGCCCTTCTGCTTTCAGTTAAAAATGACCTCCTTAGGGGCTCCTGGGTGGCTCAGTCATTAAGCGTCTGCCTTCAGCTCTGCATCGGGCTCCCTGCTCAGCGAGAAGCCTGCTTCCCCCTCTCCCACTCCCCCTGCTTGTGTTCCCCTCTCTTGCTGTGTCTCTCTCTGTCAAATAAATAAAATCCTTAAAAAAAAATGACCTCCTTAGAGAGATCTGCCCAAGGTAACCACCCAGTCCCTCTACCCCACTTTAATTCTCAACCTAGCGCTTACCACTAGCTTCCAGGTTTCACCTTTATCTGTTATGAACTGTTCTGTATTTATTGGCATGTCATTGTCCGTCTTCCTCAATACATTGTATATTCCACGAGGACAGGAATGATGTCCGTTTCTATCATTTTAGTGCCAGTGCCTCAAAGAGTACCTGACACATTGTAGGCCTTTGATAAATGAATAGCTACTGAAATAAGCAATGGGAAAGAACAAGGAATAACAGGGAGCACCTGTCTTGGTGGGGGCAGTGACTTTGGTGATAGAAAAGGCTCCTTTCAGGAGGAGATTTTTGGATTTATAGCGCTAGGCACATGGAGAAGGAGGGGGTGCTCTGGGCAATTAGGAGAACAGAGGGCACATATAGTACTTCTGGAAACTACAAGATGTTTGTTATAAATGCATAGTAGAATTGTGTGGATGGTGAGTAAACTGAAAGTTAACGGCAGGAGAGGAGACTAGACAAAAGGAAGAGGCCATGTTTCAAAGGGTCTTACCTGCGTCATCTTGAAGAGTTTGTATTTGTTGCTCAAGGAATGGGATCAGCTGATGGACTTTAGGTAGTAAAGTGATATGATCAGGTTTTTGTGTTAGGAATACTATTCTGACTTCATTATGGAGAAAGAATTGAAGATGGGTAACCTGAAGATAGTCACTTGAGGCGAGACCAGACAGAAGATGTGCAAGAAGGAGAGAATGATGTCTGCGCTAGTACCTTAGCGGAAATAGGAAATCTGGAGAAAGCCCAGGTATCTGGTCCGAAGGTAAGGTCAGTAGGATTTGATGACAGGTTGATGTGAAGGGTTTGGACAAAGGAGAGAGAGCCTTCGTCTTCCCTCCATGGCCCGAAGGACTTCAGGGTCACGGGGTTCAGGTCAGGGAGACTGCCTGCTAGTAAGAACCTATGTCTCTTCTAGGAGCCCCTTTGAGTACTGAAGTCTTCCTGAGAGCCACACTCACTCCAGAGGGTTGGGTGGAAATTTGCTTTCTCGTCCCCAACTTCTAAGAGCTGCTGCTATTTGACGCCCTTCCCGGCTTTCCTGAAACACACCACCCACCGTCACAACCGCAGGTTTCCCCACTTCTCCACACATCCTTCTGTCTTACCCGTACAGTGTTAAGAGAGTGAGTCCTACTCATTGTTCCCTCACACAGGATGTGAGCCATCATGCCCCTTGCTTCTCTCACAACCAAATAGAGTGAGACAAAGTACCAAGATCTTTTTTTTTTTTTTCCCCACAGCTTTCTTGGGCTCTTCTGCCTCGTCATAATATACTTTTAAATTTGATACAACCGCTGCTGTAGACTTTTGATACTAAGTTATAATCATCACATATTTTTTCAGTGTTTTCTTACTCAGCACCCACTTCTGTCTTACTTTCAGTCATTCCTCTGCCTTTGTTTTTCAATGTATTTGCTCACTCATTCATAAAATATTTATTAAGCATTAAGCGTCTACTCTCTACTATCGCTGAGATTCAGACCTAAGTCATCTTGGCCTTGAGAAGTGTCTGCCAGCAGCGCCTTCTGACTGGGCACACACAGGCTTGCTTTGCGCTTGGACTGCCGATGTCACGCTCAGAAGGGAAGTCAGGGGTGGAGATGCTGCCTGCGGGCCATTTGGCCCACGGACGGATGACCAGAAGAAGACTCAGGAAAGCAGAGGAGTGATAAGAGAATAGGGTCATGGAGGCAGGAACCTAGGGAAGTCTCTATCTCTACAAGGGCAAGCAGTGGGCTGACATACATTCAGAGGAAGACCCATCAAAATTGCTCAAGATGTCAGATAAGAGTCAAGAGAAACAACGGAAGCATTTTCAATAAAAGGAAGTATTCAGTAGTATTTATTGGTGCAGAAAGGTCAAGGAAGACACGAAGGGAGAGTGTTCACTGGGTTTGGTAATTAGGGTTTCAGTGGTAAAGTTAGCAAGAGCAGTTTCGTGGGCTGGTGGTTGGAGAAGGCTGGAGAATAAAGGGAAAGTAGAAAGTTCAAGAGCCTGAACCATAGAGGAAGGAGAGAGGTCAGGATTGGGGCAGAAGGCAAACAGCCCCGGGGGCGGTGGGGGGACATTGTCGATTCTGCCTTTTAAAGTGCAAAGCTGTGGTCTACAGTGTAGACAGGGGAACAGAATTCCTTCCCATGGCACCATTTCTGCCCACGTTGTACGCCACCCTCCACGCTGGCAACCATGGGACTCCTGCTGGCATCCAATACCTCTTCCCAAGCAGTGAGGACAAGGGAAAAAACACTGGGTCTGGCACTTTGTCCCTGTCCCTCTCCTCATTCCATTTTTTCAGTTCTTAGGAAAAGTAAAATTAGAGAGAACTGTAGTATAAAGCAGCTTTAATAAAGGTTTACACGGGTACAGGATATGATTCTAATGACCTGGTCACAGACTGTTTCCGTGACTTCCAGTTTGAAGCTGACAGCCAGAGAACATTGCAGATTAGCAGAGCTCGTGTCCATTTCTCTTAGAGACATTTGCTCTTGTTTCAACACTTAACTGGCTCAGTAACACACGGAAACAGCCCTTAAATCTCCAGGATCTTAGAGCTGAAGATGACAGTGTAGACCAGGAACAGAGGTGAGAAAGCCTGCCCACCCCAGAGAAACTTCAGAGCAAAATGACTAGTCAAAGGAAGAAGATTCTCAGGCATCATCCGTTCTCCACACTCATACACAAAACCCTTGTCTGTTGCCGGCAACTTACTCTGTTGCCTTAAAGTTCACAGAGATTTGAACTCGCAGTCCACTAAATGTGGACATGAACTATCCATGAACTGTCTGAAATTGTCTAAAAACAAATTACAGCTGTGCATTTTTTGAAGAATCCTGACCAGCGCTCTTATCAGTCTTTCAAAGGAATTCAAATGTTCTGCAAGAATAAGAATCACTATGTTAACCCAACATCCACCTTGAAAACCTTAAAATGTTTAAAAACTTTCTCTCTCAGTTCTGTTTAAACCATATTTCAACATTTAAACAAGCTAGTTAAAATGTGAAACAGCTCTTTTGGGATAGTGGCTGGAGTCGGGCACGGACAGTGAAGCAGCAGCCTCCCCTGATCAGCCTCCCACACACTCCCTTGAATGTTCCCTAAAGCCAGAGGACCCTCTAGAAATGCTCGACCGAGAAAGGTACAGGGAAACAAACACTTCCAATGGGCCTATGGGGAGGACCACTAGATCACAAACACAGTACTCCACCAGTCTACTGGAGAAGGAACCCAGTGCATGTTCAAAGGTGAATATTGGGGGAACCCAGTGCACGTCCAAAGGTGAATATTGGGGTCCCCTTCATGAAATCCGCATGATGGGGTTCTTCAGCAGTAATGCTTTTGCTGCTTGTGCCTCTGAAAGAACTTTGGAAAGTTGTGTAAACTCTCACACCTTTTTAAGTAGAAAGCTAACTTCTTTGGTCATTAACTTTTAAAACTAGTAACGGAGGGGATGTCTAATACAGTGTAAAGATTAGCCTTTTATAGTAAATAGATGTCACATCATTTCTTAATATTCATTTCAGTGGAAGTAAGTACTGTAGTGATCTAATAACCCTCATCACTTAAAAAAACATAAATAAGTTTCGGATAGTAAGAAATTTTGTATTATTTCTTTTCTCTCCTCTCATAGCTATTTGTATTCCACTTTCTTTGCAGAATTTTAACGTGATACAATACAATTTAAAGCTTAAAGTCTTTACTTGATCACTACGTCTTACTTCTTTTCTTTTCCATTACCTCATTTAATTTTTTCCAATTAACATATAATGTATTTTTTATTTCAGGGGTACAGGTCTGTGAATCATCAGTCTTACACAATTCACAGCACTCACCATAGCACATACCCTCCCCAGTGTCCATCACCCAGTTACTCTATCCCTCCCACTGCCCTCCCCTCCAGCAACCCTGTTCGCTTCCTGAAATTGAGAGTCTCATATGGATTTTCTCCCTCTCTAGTTTCATCTTGTTTCATTTTTCCCTCCTTTCCCCTATGATCCTCTGTCTTGTTTCTCAAATTACTCTTTTTAAAAAAAATTTTTAATTTTTTTAAAACATATAATGTATTATTAGACCCAGGGGTACAGGTCTGTGAATTGCCAGGTGTACACACTTCACAGCACTCACCATAGCACATACCCTCCCCAAATGTCCATCACCCAGCCGCCCTATCCCTACCCCCCTTCCCCTGGCCCCCCTCAGTTTGTTTTGTGACATTAAGAGTCTCTTATGGTTTCTCAAATTACTCTTATCAGTGAGATCATATAATTGTTTTTCTCTGATTGACTTATTTCACTCAGCAAAATACCCTCTAGTTCCATCCACGTCGTTGCAAAAGGGAAGATTTCGTTTCTTTTGATGGCTGCATAGTATTCCATTGTGTGTATATACCACATCTTCTTTATCCATTCATCTGTTGATGGACATCTAGGCTCTTTCCATAGTTTGGCTCTTGTGGATGTTGCTGCTATAAACATTCGGGTGCACGTGCCTTTTTGGATCACTACATTTGTATCTTTAGGGTAAATACCCAGTAGTGCGATTGCTGGGTCATAAGGTAGCTCTATTTTCAACTTTTTGAGGAACCTCCATGCTGCTTTCTAGAGTGCCTGCACCAGCTTGCATGCCCACCAACAGTGTAGGAGGGTTCCCTTCTCCGCATCCTTGCCAACACCTGTTGTTTCCTGACTTGCTAATTTTAGCCATTCTGACCGGTGTCAGGTGGTATCTCACTGTGGTTTTGATTTGTATTTCCCTGATGCTGAGTGATGTTGAGCACTTTTTCATGTGTCTCTTGGCCATTTGGATGTCTTCTTTGCAGAAATGTCTGTTCATGTCTTCTGCCCATTTCTTGACTGGATTATTTGTCCTTTGGGTGTTGAGTTTGATAAGTTCTTTATAGATTTTGGATACTAGCCCTTTATCTGATATGTCATTTGCACATATCTTCTCTCGTTCTGTCGGTTGTCTTTTGGTTTTGTTGACTCTTTCCTTTGCTGTGTAAAAGCTTTTTATCTTGAAGTCCCAATAATTCATTTTGGTACCAGTTGAGACCTGATTTGTGACCCAGGATGTGATCTAGTCTGGAGTATGTTCCATGTGCACTAGGGAAGAATGTGTATTCTGTTGCTTTGGGATGGAATGTTCTGAATAGATCTGTGATGTCCATCTGGTCCAGTGTGTCATTTAAGGCCTTTATTTCCTTGTTGATCTTTTGCTTAGATGATCTGTCCATTTCAGTGAAGGGAGTGTTAAAGTCCCCTACTATTATTGTATTATTGTCGATGTGTTTCTTTGATTTTGTTATTAATTGGTTTATATAATTGGCTGCTCCCATGTTAGGGACATAGATATTTAAAATTGTTAGATCTTCTTGTTGGGCAGACCCTTTAAGTATGACATAGTGTCCTTCCTCATCTCTTCTTATAGTCTTGGCTTAAAATTGAATTTATATGATTTAAAGATTGCCACCCCAGCTTTCTTTTGATGTCCATTAGCATGGTAAATTGTTTTCCACCCCCTCACTTTAAATCTGGAGGTGTCTTTGGGTCTAAAATGAGTTTCTTGCAGACAGCATATCAATGGGTCTTTTTTTTTTTTTTAATCTATTCTGATACCCTATGTCTTTTGATTGGGGCATTTAGCCCATTTACATTCATGGTAACTATTGAAAGATATGAATTTAGTGCCATTGTATTGCCTGTAAGGTGACTGTTACTGTATATTGTGTCTATTCCTTTCTGATCTACTACTTTTAGGCTTTCTCTTTGCTTAGAGGACCCCTTTCAGTATTTCCTTTAGGGCTGGTTTGGTGTTTGCAAATTCTTTTAGTTTTTGTTTGTCCTGGAAGCTTTTTGTCTCTCCTTCTATTTTCAATGATAGCCTAGCTGGATGTAGTATTCTTGGAAGCATGTTTTTCTCATTTAGTGCTCTGAATATATCATGGCAGTCCTTTCTGGCCTGCAAGGTCTCTGTGGATAGGTCTGCTGTCAGTCTAATATTTTTACCATTGTATACTACAGACCTATTGTTCTGAGCTGCTTTTAGGATTTTCACTCTGTCTCTGAGACGTGTAAGTTTTACTATTAGATGATGGGGTGTTGACCTATTTTTATTTACTTTGAGGGGGATTCTCTTTGTCCATATTGATTAGGTCTCAAGCATTAGGTACTGCCTCTTGTTCTTTTTTTTTTTTTTTTTGAGGCTAATTTTTCCACTTTGTCATTTTGTCCAGAGAAGAAAAGATGAATGAGAGAACAAAATGTTAAAAGGGTAAGATCGACTCCAGAAAAATATATACTAAACAAATCAGAAAAGACCCAAAACTGGGATGAAAAGAAAGGGGAAAAAAAAAAAATATATATATATATATATGTGTGTGTGTGTGTGTGTCTATCTCAGGCTGAATATAACAGAGCCACACAGTTGATTGTGGGTATATTTTTGTCCTTTAGAAGAAACTGCCTCTCCAAATTTTAAAGAACTAAGAACTTATATATATATATATATAACTTATATATATATAAAACTTATATATATATAAAAATAAAGGTAAATGTGATGAAGGGATAGAATGGACAGAATATGACTGTAAAGATGAAAATTTAAAAAGATTAAAAAAAAAGAATTGATAAGAAGTTGGTTGAAAAAAGAAAGAAAAAAAATTAGAAAAAAAAAAAAGGAGAGAATGAGAATGTGATCAGGCGGGAGATAGAACAAAGCCATACACTAGATTTTGGTCTCTAAGAAGCTGTATCTCAAAATTTTAAGGAAAGAAATACACACGCCCACGCGGGTGTTTCATGTTGCCATGATTATCAAATGTCTTTGCCTGAGGCGGAACCGCACCGCCCTTGCCAGGGGCCGGGCCAAGCAATCTGCTCAGGTTCGTACTCAGAGCTTTTGTTCCCTGAGCGCTTTCCGTACCGCTTTGGAGGACGGGAATGAAGATGGCGCCGCTCAGTCTCCGGCGGGAGGAGCCGAGAGCTCGGGGTCCCGCTCCTCAGTGCGCTTTCGGAGAAAAACCATTAATCCCTCCCGTGTCCCTGGTCTCCGCCCAGGCTCCAAGCTTCCCCGGCCTGTGACCGAGCCTATCTCTGGTGCGCGGCCCCGTGTGGAGTCTCCAAACCCAGCAGATCCCTGCCGCTCTCCCCCGCCACTTCTCCCAGAGAAGAAAGGGGGGGGGTCTCCTCAGATCTACCACTTGTGGGGTCTCTGCTCGAAGACCAGTGGCCCGACTGTGCCTCAGGTCAGGGTTTATGGCAACCCCAAGCTGAGAGCTCCCTCCTTGGCTCTGTCTCTGCCCCTGGCTTCCCCGCTCCGATACCCGGGAGCTCTGCTGCACTCAGACACGCAGGGTCTTCCTGTGACCCTGAGGGACCTGAGACCACACCGTCCTGCAAGGGTTCCACACACCCCCCCCACCCGACCCCACCCCACTTAGCCTCTGGAGCGACGTCCCTCCGTGGAGCAGACTTCCAAACGTTCCAATATCAGGCCCCACTACTCTCTCACTTGCTGGTAAGTGGCTGACGGAGGCCTCTCCCCCGCGGTCTATCTGCCCAAATATCGCCTCGGGTTCACTTCTCCGCACGTCCGAACTTCCAGAAAGTGGTCGCTTTTCTGTTCCTAGAATTGCTGCTCTTCTTCTCTTCAATCTCCTGTTGAGTTCGTAGGTGTTCAGGATGGTTTGGTCACTGTCTAGCTAAACTCCTGGGAGCAGGCGAAATGTAGGTCTCCAGCTCCTCCGCCATCTTGCTCCTCCCCTTGCCTAAAAACAGTCTGAAAATGTTAACAGATCTGATGAAATCCTAACAGAAGGAAACTCATTAGAAATAACACTTGCTATTGATCCAAAGGGAGTACGTTTATTATACGTATAAAATATATATGTGTTATTCATATATATTAAATATTGAATAATATTGTGGACATAGGCTGAAATTGACAAGCAAGAAGATAAAACATAGATCAATAACACAGAGTGGATGGCGTAGCACAGGATAACTCACCGCTGCCCCAGGCATCAAAGCACAGGTCAGTCAGGGAGTCTGTGTGCAACTTCCTAGTACTTCGGGGTGTGGCATACTAGTTCTTAAAGGGAGATTATTGCATAATAACAATGACAATCTTTTTCTTATGTGCCTATTACAGAATGTTCCATAAACAAAAAATATCAATTGCACAGAGTAGTTACTTGACAAATATCTCGAATGAAAGAAGAAACAAGTTCTGTCCTCCGCTATGGAGCAGGGTACAACTCGGAAGCAGAGCAGTGAGAAACAAGAAGGAGGCAGAGGGCTTGAACCTCCACCCTGACTGGAAACAGGGAGGATTAGAATTCAACATGCTGATTATGGACAAGAATTTTTTTTGGCTTCACTGATTTCACATCGATGCTAAAAAGAAGTTTTCTTTTCTTGTTTTAGGCCAGCTGCCTAAAAGCCATCTGGAACCGGAGATTTCACAGAGTGGTCCTCAGAACGGCCCAGCTCCTTTGGTTCAGTGCCCTGATCTTTGGTAAACTTTATGTTAACCCTTCATCTGGCCCTGAGTAAGGAGGGGACCTTCTCCAAGTAGGAGAAGTTAAGGATGGTAGCCAGTTGTTGTGAGGTGTGGGAATACTCTTCTCACCCAAATGCCCGGGGGGGGAAAAATGCACCCAACACCATCACATTGCTGGAAAAACTGAAATGGACATCTCCAGGACCAATTACCCATTAGGCCCAGCTGGTGGTCCACAGCACCATTAGGGATCCACAAAAATGTCTTAGTATAGAGTATCCATAGATGTATTTATTTATACCACTGCAACTGTAGAACATAGTTTTGAATATTTTATTATGGAAGAAGGGGCTGATTGAAGTAAAACTGCCTAAACTCCATGGAGGTCAATATTGCAGCCATGGTGACACCAAAATAAAGTTTTAGGGCAAAGCAATGCAATAGAGGAGTCAGTGAGGGAGAGACCAGCATAAATGACGGTCATGCCAGCGGAAGAGGACAGGGTTGAGTAGGAACGAGCCTCTATAAACAGGAAAGACGGCCACTTCCCGGTCTGATTGCCTGCCCTGTACACTTCTTCACATGGGATCTGGCCTCTTCTGGCCCCGGGTGAGTTCCCACTGGCTACAAAAACATTATCTTCCCTCAGAGTGCCCCTTACACTTTTGAAGGGCACATCCCTTATTTCATTTAATATCACAAACATGTCTTAAAAGGCTTGTTTTAACACGTGAGTGAGCGGAAATGGAGGACACAGCGAAATTTATCAGAGAGAAACAGTCGAGAGCGGCGGAATGAGTGTAGACTGCAGATCAGGAGATTTGATTTGTGACCTGCCTGGGCCACAAACGCGTTGTGTTTCACTCAGCAAGTATTTCTGGGACACCTGTGAAGCGCCACGCTCCGTGCTTGGTGTGAGGGACCCAGAGATGAAAACAGAGCACTATCAGGATTCCTAAACTTGCCTTCGCAGGAAGAGACATTCCCCCACCCAGTGATAAGGGCGGTAGAGGCAGACATGAGGTGCGGCAGGAGCGTGGAGGAAGGGGCAGCGAGCCTACCTGGGCGAGTCCTGGAAAGTACGGGGAGGCCCATTCTGCAGGGTGCAGTGGGGAGGGCAGCCGGAATAGCAGGAAGAGCATTGCAAGGGCACAGAGTGGGAGTCTCTTTTGCTAAGCAGGTAAATATGGTGGGTGATGAGGCTGGGCCAGCAGGTAGGCTCCAGGTCACACAACATCTTGTTTCCCAGATGAGGAGGTAGAACCTGTAGAGCAAAAGCAGCCACCGAGACATTTTGTGTGTCACTTAAATTGGGCAAATTACTTAATATGTCTGTCCCACTTATAAAAGGAGGAGATGATTAGATGGTCCAAGTGTGTTATCATTATGATTACAAATTTCTAACCCTAAGGATCCTCAGAATACAATTTCCTATTCTGACTTCACGGATATACTTTTAGATGAAAGACGGAAACTCCCGTTCTTCCCTAGAAGGACTAGGTTAGACACAGAAGAGTCCCGTGTGAGGTCCTGGCGTCAGACGCTCATCGCAACCACGTGGAAGGGTCTTTGTGCTCCCAGAGCCGTGCTGGGTAAGGACGCTCACCTGCCAATCCCTCTCTTTACTCAGACTCGGTAAAGCAGAGAGAAGTGGCGGCATGGACCTACCACTACAGCACGAAAGCGTATTCCTGGAACTATTCCCGGGTGTTCTGCCAGAAGCACTACACGGACTTGGTGGCCATCCAGAACAAAAAGGAAATTGCTCACCTCAATGACGTCATACCCTACTACAGCTCCTACTACTGGATCGGGATCCGGAAGATCGGCGATCGGTGGACGTGGGTGGGAACCAAACAGCCCCTCACCGACGAGGCCGAGAACTGGGCTGAGCACGAGCCCAACAACAAGAAGAACAACCAGGACTGCGTGGAGATCTACATCAAGAGCGCCTCGGCCCCCGGCAAGTGGAACGACGAGCCGTGCGCGAAGCGGAAGCGCGCGCTGTGCTACACAGGTGAGCGCCCTCGCCGGGTCGCGCGCGGCCGCCGGGTGGGTGACGGGGCCGCCGGGTCGCGCGCGGCCGCCGGGTGGGTGACGGGGCCGCCGTCGGGGCCGCGGGGGCAGAGAACGAGCCGCGGCGCGCCCGGCACTGAGCCGCCCGACGAGCGGAAGATCGCGAGGAGAGAAACCGGGGTTTTGAGACTCGAATTTTACGGTCGCTTCCCGGTCACTCGACCCGCGGCCTCCTTTGGCGGCTGGCGCTCGGGTCGGTTTCGTCTCCCCAGACCGGCGTCCAGAGCTCTCTCGCCGCTCGCTGCCCCAGTAGACGCGGAGAGGCGCTGCGCCACCGCCCGGAGCCGCGGCTGCCCTCCCGCCGGCCGTCGGTTCGCGGCTCGGCCGTCCGCCTCGCGCCGTCCCGCGGAGAACCTCGTCCGCCGGACCCTCTGGTTCCCTCACGCCGCTGACGAGACGAAGGCTCGGGCTGCTGAGGCGCGCGCGCGGGGTTCCGAGCCACACGGCGGCGGAGCCGGTTTCAAACTCTTGATGCAAAGCGCGTGTTGTGTCGCCCCAAGCGCGACCGTCCCCTCCGCCCCCCGTTCTCACGAGACAACACGAGGCCGGACCGAGAACCACAGCGTGTCAAGGCGTCCCTTCAGCGGCAGCGCGTCCGGGGTGCGGGACGCTGGGGGAGGGGCGGCGCGGGAAGGGGTGACGGGGAGTGTGTCTGCTTCCGGGTCAGCGCGCGCGCGCGCTCGGCCGCCTAGTCCCGCGCTCGCGCGTCCTGACGGACGAGCCCTGCTGCCTCCCGCGGCTCGGAAGCGCTGCGGCGCCTGCGCGGAGACGGCGGCGCCTGCGCGGAGACGACGTCCCGGACCGCACCGTCCCGAGCGCGCTGAGGCTTCCGCCGTGTTCGTTCCAACATCGGCTCGGCCGGGCTGGACGGGTCAGGCGGAGGGAAATAAGTCACGCAGAGGAAGGCAATTGCCACGTGGTTTCACTCCCGCGTGGAACATGTTTGTTTTGTTTTGTGTTTGCAGTACTTTTACTTGAAGGCTTTATCAAAAATACAGCCTTTCGTGAGGTGTTTTTGAGAAGGGAGAGGCGGAAAAGAGCGTAGAGAAAAGCTAACGCGTCTGCTCCGTGAGCTCCCGTCGCAGTGGGGCCGTTTCTGTTTCTTACATTCATTTAAACGAGCCCCTTGAAGCCGCTGCTGAGGGGAAGGCGTAACGCACCGCGGTTCTCGGTCCCGGCCTCGTGTTGTCTCGTGGGAACGGGGAGGCGCCGAGGGCCGCAGGGGCGGGGGGACCCGAATGGGAGGAAATCGCAGAGGGAGACCAACCGCGAGAGACTCTGCGCTCCGGGAGCCAAACTGAGGGTGGCCGAGGGGGGGGTGGGGGCGGGGCGTCGGGGGATGGGTTTTGAGGGGCGCGTGTGGCGGTGAGCCCGGGGCGTGATCGCAGCTAGTGAGTCGTTGACCACCACGTCAAGAACGGGTGGTGAATGATGTGTTGGCTAATTGGACTTCGCAAAACAAAGTCACTCATCTGTAAATTCTGGGAATCACAAACGCCTCCCCCCGGAGCTCTTGCTCCGCTCGCCTCTACTCTGTCTCTCTTCTCATGTCATCTCCTGTCCGAGGGAAAACAGATCCATAAATGCGTTGTCGTGTAGTCGGGTCTCATTTTATAAATAATACATAGACAAATTAACAAATTTATGAATTTAAACAATCATGACCTGTTCTTTGTAGGCCGGGACGAGCATGACCGGAATCTCAGGGCATCCCGCTGCCTCCCGGTCAGCTCCCTACACTCCCTGGGTCATGCCTCCCCGGAACAGTCCCTGTAAGGTTATCTTGTTGCCAGTAGATGTTTCCAGTTCGCCACTGCTTCCCATCCCGCCCAACCTTCAACAGCCGTCACTCCAAGATCGCCTTCCCCAGTAAACTGCAAAAAAATCACAAGGAAGAAAAGCGATTAAAAGCTACGGGCGTGCATGATACCTCTCCTCTAGCCTGCGGGAACGGGGGACACGGCTAATGGTTGCAATTTCACTGCACAGTCAGTTTCTGTCTCCACCAAACACACCACTCTAGGCAGCCACTCTCCGGAGTGGCATGTTTTTGCCACCCAAGATGGAAAGGGTGTAGGGAACCATCAGCCATCTGTAGGAAACATGAGAGACAGACATGTCTGCAACAAGAAATTAAGTTGGACCACTTCTCTAAATGTCAGGATTTGTTACATCTCAGAACAGCTTAGCAGGAGGGGGAAAAAAAAAAGATTCATTCAGTGAATCATCACTATGTCCTTTCCTGGGGATTCAAAGATATAGACAATTACTAGCCTGCCTGATTCCCTGAAGTGGAGGAGAGGACGGACCTGGGACTGTTTTCTCCTGTATAACATTCTGAGATCCTGAGGAAGCTACAATCGGAACAGAATGTGCGTGTTCTAAGAGCACAGGACAGACAGGTATTGCTGCCGGAAGACTGGTGAGGTCGAGGCGATAGGAGGGAAGGTGTGGACCAAACATGTGTCCAGTATCTAGCGCTGCTGCTTCCCCTGCATCTGCCCGTTCCTTGGAACTCTTTCTAGTGCCCCCGTGCAGCTTCACCACACTTGCCGGCTGCCTCGGGGACGTCCTCCTGTGGAATCTGCATGACTTCTAGAATTTTCGCATCTCGGAGTTGTGAGGGAATGTGGAAGTCATCTAGTATAACCCTCTATGTGACATAGGAATTTTCTCTTGTAATAGACCCCAAAGTGGACCACATGTGGCCAGAGCTCGGTGCAGAGGAAACACCACCAGAAAATAGTCTTGCCTCAGACCTTGCCCCCACCTGTGGCCTCATCAGTAAAAACATTCTCCGTGCTTTCAGAGTACTGATTCTAATGCTAACCCTCCATCAGGTGCCTAGTGCATAGTGCATACGTCCATCCCCAAGAGCCCCTTGCAGGAAAGAACCCCCAACCCCTCTCTGCTCAGACTTAGTGGGACGGGCCTGGCTGGCCAGTCATGCTCTCCACACCTAAGCCTGGCATACTGGGACCTGGGAAACACCTCTTCACAAGACTGTCCTGTGCCACAAGGAGGTCTTAGCGTCTCATTTGTTCCTCTACTCCTCTGCCATGTGGTGCTGCCTGCAGATTTGAAAGGAACAAAAGGCTGGAAGGGCTTTGGCCCTGATCTTGGGCAGGTTGGCCTCAGAGAAGTAACTTGTCTGAGTCCCTTAATAGTAGGCGACAGAGCCAGGATTCTGATCACGTGTGTGTGGCCGCCCACATCTGCTTCCTAACCTTTACGCTGCGCTATCTGTCACAGGGGCTTCTGTAATACAACTCTAAGAATATTCTTGGTTAAAAGCCACAACCTATTTCATACCACATAGAGGAGTGTCTCTGTCTACCCATCCATCGGTGGCTCTTTGTCTCTCTGCCGCACATAGCCATCCCTCCTCAGGAAACACTCAGCTCAGCCTAAAATGGAAGCCAGGCAATGCTCTGGTGGGCTCCTGCAATGTCCTTCACAGGGGCCGGGCTGGCCCACCAGAGGACACGGTCATTTTCTGTTGTTTGGCCGGCTCCGTCTTACCCGAGAGGGGCTGAGTCTGCGGCCTGGGGAGGAATCCAGCTTTTCTTCACGCTTGCCAGGAATGCCCATGATTCTGGTCCTTCTGAATCCATGCAGCCTCCTGCCAGGACATGTCGTGCAGCAAGCAAGGAGAGTGCATTGAGACCATCGGGAACTACACCTGCTCCTGCTTCCCCGGATTCTACGGGCCAGAATGTGAATATGGTGAGGCCGCTCTTTTGTTGATATTATTGTGGTCGTTGGTCTTGTGCTGGAGGTGGTGCCAGGGAAAGAATCATGTCGGAGACTCACCGGTGAGTGAAGGCTAGTCCTGGCCCCTCCATGGTCTGTGAGTCTGCCCCACTCCAGCTGTCCCAAGACACACACTCTGGGTAAAACATTTCCTTCTTGGAACATTGGCTCATAAAATCCTAAAGGGTAAAAGAGAAACATAAAGGAAGCAAAGCAAAGGCTGATGTTGCTCATTTGATAAAAACCGGTGAAAGACTGATTATTTCCCAAGTTGCAGCCAATACCAAAGCACCAAGTAAAGATGACCAGGTTGGGTTAGAAGCCCAGAGAGACGGGGTTCGGAGGCTTATACAAACAGCTTCCAACGTCTAGCAAACCTGACATTGTCTTTAAACCTGCAGTGAAAAAGAAAATCAATACTTTGTCCCCACAGTCAGAGAGTGTGGGGATCTCGATCTCCCTCGGCAAGCTCTCGGGAGCTGCAGCCGCCCGCTGGGAAGCTCCTCCTTCACTTCAGAGTGCAGGTTCCCCTGCGCGGAAGGGAACGAACTGAAGGGGCCCAGCAGGCTGGACTGCTTGGCTTCTGGAGCCTGGACGAGTGAGCCGCCGCAGTGTGTCGGTGTGTGGACCCTATTCTTTCCATCCTCACTGACCACTAGAATTTCAGAGGAGGAAAACAAGCTTTCTCCATTGAAAAAACATGAGAAATCATGAGGATCCACGTTAGATGGGGAATTCTGATTTTTGCTCTTGCCCATCAATGAGAGTAACACTCATTTTGACTTTCATGATGCTTTGTATCTGTAGAGTGAGGTAATCGGCGTAATTCTTGATTTTCAGGCAAAAGCATCACAAAGAGAGACAGGCTTTGTCTCTGTCAATTGCAAAGCAAATACAGTATAATAATGAGGCCTTAGGGCTGAGTATTATTAATTTGATAGTTTTACCTTGCTTCTTTAAAAAGTAAATGAACCATGAGGATGTTTGGGTCTTTCAAAACCATTGCTGAAAGTTTTTTTTTTTTTTTTAAGATTTTATTTATTTGACAGACAGAGATCACAAGTAGGCAGAGAGGCAGGCAGAGAAAGAGGGGGAAGCAGGCTCCCCGCTGAGCCGGGAGCCCAATGTGGGGCTCGATCCCAGGACCCTGGGATCATGACCTGAGCCGAAAGCAGATGCTTTAACCCACTAAGCCACCCAGGTGCCCCTGAAAGTACCTTTGAACCAACCAGGTCTATCACCTCGCCCGACACTGAGGGAAGGTTTCGATAGCTGCTGTAGCATCCCGAGCCTTCCCTGGCACTGGGCATAACCCAAGGGCTCACACCATTGCTCTGGGGTTGTTTGTAGCTGTCCAGTGCCCGCCCCTGAAGACTCCTGAGCGAGGAAGCATGACCTGTCCGCACTCGGCTGAGGCCTTCCTATACGGGACCAGCTGCCGCTTTAGCTGTGAAGAGGGATTTGCGTTAGTTGGATCGGAGGTGGTGCAGTGCGCGGCCTCGGGAGTGTGGACAGCCGCAGCCCCAGTGTGTGAAGGTGAGTTTCTGGGGATTGGGTTCGGGTAATGTCCACCGTGCCCCATTCTTGCTGTAAGTACAGGCGGCAGTGGCCAGCTATGGAGACGTTGGCCTGAACTGCCACAACCTGACCCGCCTTCCACCCGCCACTCAGAAGTCCTCCCTTCTCCCAAACCCACAGCCCTCGAACAGTTTTAGAATGCGCCCCGTTCATAAATTTCACACAAGATTTGGTAGAAGATCTACCAGGACAGGTTCTTAGAGGTAACGGGAATGGAGGACGTTAGGAAGAGCTTGGAGGACTCCTTCTGTGTTTTAAGACTGAAGTCACCCTGTGGACTGGTCCCCAAGTCTGGACAAACATCATGAGGGTCTCTGACCCTCACAGATTCCTAGCTGCACCTGGATTTCCTGAGGTGGTTTCATCGTTGTCTTCCAGCTGTGGGCCTGTTTTTTCCTTTCTTAGTATCTCTCTCTCTCTCTCTCTCTCTCTCTCTCCTTGGTGGTTCTCTCCAGTTGTGCAGTGTCCACTCCTGGAAGCCCCTGGCAAAGGAACCATGGACTGTGTCCACCCCCTCTCTGCATTTGCATATGGCTCCAGCTGCAAATTTGAATGCGAACCTGGCTACCAGGTGAGGGGCTGGGCCTCTCTCCGCTGCGCGGGCTCTGGCCAGTGGACTGCACCCTCGCCGGCTTGCGAAGGTAGGAGTTTCCTTCAGTTGCCCCCTGCCACCCGGGAAGGGCCATGGCGCAGCGGCCAGACCAGGGGCTCTTCACCTCAGGATAGCCTCCCCCAGGCTCTGACAGTGGAACAGGTGTCTCAGCCTCCAGGAGGCACGAAATGAGCTAAGAGTTCCCAGGTGCTTTGTGAGCATGAAGGATGTAAAAAGTACACAGTGAAATAGCATCGGTGAAGTAGCTGGCATTAGACCGGTCACTCAGTTTCTCTCTCTTTTTCCGCTTCCCGCCTCACTGGCAACACAAGCCGTGGGACAAGTCCTCCGCTTGAGAGGAAGTCGGAACGTGGCTATTAGGGCAAAGAGGGGGATTCCCTGTTAAAGTTTTTGGAAGTGACTTTGATACTGGAGGGAGGCAGGCTGTCCTGGCCGAGGATGTGACACAACCTTCCACCCTTGCACAAGAGCACGAGGCTGAATTTCGTGCAGTTGCCTCATACCCTCCGTTCATTAGGCAGAAAGAGGGATAGAGCAGCAGGAAATTGAAGATTGGATGAGCGAGTGCCCAGGAGACTTGATTACAAGCCTACCTCGGCTACCGTCCAGAGAGCAGACCTGGGAAGTAACTTAACATTTCTGAACCTCACTTTTCTCATCCATAAAGGAAGAGAGAAGCAGCACTAGAGGATCTTTGTTTCTTAGAAGCCCTGATTCTATAAAAACCAGAGGTCTAAGCCCAGGGTTGATAGGAGCTTTTGTCTGAAAACAAAAAACAAAAAACCAACCAGGAATAGCTTGGAGTCAGAATGCTTTATCAAGGAAGTGCATGAAGAAATCCGACTTCATCAGAACTGGGGTCACTCAGGGGTTAATTTCATTCAGGAACTCTCCTTGGGCTGCACTCACTTGGCATTCGAAGTCTGATGAAGATAACATCCTGTGTTTCAGAGATATGACCTACTCAGGATCATTTTATAAGCCCGGGTAATAGTGTATCAACAATGGGCTCTGTTATCCCAGTTTTCTCCTTAAAAGTCCAGCCCGTTCCATGTCAACTCTTTCCAGATCCAATTCCACAAACACTACCAGTAAATATTTAAAGAGTACCTTTGACCTGCCAGTCACTGCCAGGCCCTGGGATCCAGCTCGGAATGACTGAGCCCAGCCTCAAGGAGCCTGTGGTCCAAGGGGTAGTGCTTGGACAGTGTCTGCGGGTGCAGGGGGCATGGTGGCGCACTAAAGGAGTCGTTACTCCTGAGCTGGGGTGGGCAGGGAAGGTTTCCTAAAGAGAGTGCCGTCTAAGCTAAAATCAAAGGGCAGGTGAGTGACCCAGGCAAAGAGGGCATAGGAAGGTGTTCTAGGCAGTTTCCATTTTGGAAAAGGGAGGATTCAGGGCTCTGAACATGCGGGTAATTTTGGTAGGAAAGATGCATCTCTTGAGAGGTCTTCCTGAGAAGGAACTGAGCCCTTCCACGACCCAGTTTCAACGACAACTTTCTCCATTTAGCCATTGCCTGCAGGCCACTGGAGAGTCCTGTTCATGGCAGCATGGATTGCTCCCCATCCTCAGGAGCACTCCAGGACAACACCAGCTGTAGCTTCCGTTGTGCCGAGGGTTTCAAGCTGGAAGGAGCTGACCTAGTCCAGTGTACTGAGTTGGGACAGTGGACAGCGCCAGCCCCGGTGTGTCAAGGTACTGTGACATTGGAACGTTCCTTCTCTGTCTCTCAGTTGATTAGGCATCCCACCTGTGTTTGAAGTAAGGCATTTATTCATCAGACATTCACCAAGAACCACTAGTGCCAGACCCTTTGTGTCAGCTCTAGGGAGGAAACGGTGAGCAAAGCACGTGTCCATTACAGCATATTGGAGCTCAAGGCGAGAGTTGCACTGACTGATGGAGAGTGTTGGCATGACGGAAAGGAGACAGATGTTGGGAGGAATGAATGATGCACAAGGAACAATGTAGGATGGTAGAAGACTAATGCACAAGGCATTTAGTCTAGTTCCATCATTTCTTGGCAACAAGATTTTGGTCTCTGTGAAGTTCAGTGTTTCCTGTAAAATGAAAGTATTATTATCTGCCTTACCTACATGCCTCATTCATGGCTGTGAATTAATGTGTGCAAAGAGAGCTTAAAACTGCTATGAGTTTACAAATGTATGTAAAATAACAACATTACCTTATAAATCCTATGTCTGCAATCTGATTTTACAAAGTAATCTTCCTTCGATAGTTCATGTTTTCCATATTTTGCTCTTACAGGATAGCAGAGGCATAAGGAACTCACTAGGATTATTATTTTTACAAGGGGTACCCCACACAGAAGTCACGTCCCAGAAATGCAACATTGGCATTTTGTGTTGCTATTTACTGGGATCCTTGAGCAATTTATGTGAATCCCCCGGATCTAAGTATATCCTGATTTAAAAATGAGGCAGGGGGGCACCTGGGTGGCTCAGTGGGTTAAGCCTCTGCCTTCGGCTCAGGTCATGATCTCAGGGTCCTGGGATCAAGTCCCGCATCGGGCTCTCTGCTCAGCGGAGAGCCTGCTTCCTCCTCTCTCTCTCTCTGCCTGCCTCTCTGCCTACTTGTGATCTCTCTCTGTCAAATAAGTAAATAAAATCTTAAAAAAAAAATGAGGCAGGAATTGGAAAGCAGGGCTGCAAACAGAGAAAAAGGTTTGTACACTCATGTCCATAGCAGCATTATTCATAATAACTAAAACGTGGAAGCAACCCAAGTTTTCATGAATGGATGAATGGAGAAGCCAACTGGTTGAAATATACAATGAAATATTATTTAGCCTTAAAAAGGAAGGACATTCTGACATACGCTATACCATGGATGAAACGCAGGGACATTGTGCTTAGTGAAAGAAGCCAGTCATAAAGACAGATGAGGGTAAGGGATGAGTGCCCTCATATGAGATCCCTGGAGTAGTTCAAATCATAGACAGAAAACAGAATGGTGGTTGCCAGGGGCTGAGAGGAGGGGGACTGAGGGGTTACTGTTTAATGAGTATGGAGGTTCAGTGCGCGATGACGACAGGTGCTCTGTCGCTGGTTGGTGGTGATGGCTGCCCAGTGAGATGAGTGTACTTTGTATCAGTGAACTGTGCACTTAAAAGTAGTTAAGTGGTAAATTTTATACCATGTGTATCCTACCACGATAAAAAAAAAAAAAAAAGGAAAAATGAACCCAAAAATGAGGCTGTGAGGGACTAGATGACCATACACCATGAGGGCGAGGGCAGTGGGATGTGTTGTGAATGTACTGTCTGAGAGACAGACACAGAAGGGAGCTTTGCTGTGCTTAAAAGGGAGGGAGAGGGGCGCCTGGGTGGCTCAGTGGTTTAAGCCTCTGCCTTCAGCTCAGGTCATGATCCCGGGGTCCTGGGATCGAGCCCCTCGGCGGGCTCTCTGCTCAGCGGGGAGCCTGCTTCCCTTCCTCTCTCTCTCTCTCTGCCTGCCTCTCTGCCTACTTGTGATCTCTGTCTGTCAAATAAATAAATAAAATATTAAAAAAAAAAAAAAGGGAGGGAGAGATCTTAAGAGAATCCCTCTGGGGCCATTCTTGTCTCCAGGCACGTAAATGTCTTATCACACCCCAAGATAGTTGGCTACTCTCTTTAGCTTCCTGAGATGCGGTTTCAATAACTCCCTGGCGAGGCTTCCCGGGTGTTTTCTGCAGAGACGGTCAGGGTCTGCATCAGATGCATGCTTTCAGTGGTGTTACTGCCATCTATCAGCACGAGCTGCTGCTGCTTGCTGCTGTCCCCGGTAATATCTATCGACCACAGATAATATTTATTGAGCACTTTATAGTCTCCATAAGGTAGTTACAATTATTGTTCACATTTTTACAATGAGAAAAGACTTAGCATATTACAGTGCACCTGTTCTCTCTGACCGTCTGTTGTACATGATTGAGATCATAGCATATATATATAATTTTTATTCACTTTTCACTGAATATTGTACATTGAGATACCTCCCGTATCTTTCCAAGATGAAATATATCATTTTTAGAGACCCTTAGTACTCCTTTCATCGATTCACCATAATTTTTTTTTAATTTATTTATTTGTTAGAGAGAGAGCGAGTGAGCACAGGCAGACAGAGTGGCAGGCAGAGGCAGAGGGAGAAGCAGGCTCCCCGCCGAGCAAGGAGCCCGATGTGGGACTCGATCCCAGGACGCTGGGATCATGACCTGAGCCGAAGGCAGCCGCTTAACCAACTGAGCCACCCAGGCGTCCCCGATTCACCATAATTTATTTGCAGCCTCTGATCAGTGGCATTTGCGTTTATTTTCAGTATTTTGCTCTGACAAGTAATGTCTTCATTCAAAAAAAAAATCTCTGAATTGATTTTTTGATATACATCTTGAATACATTCTTAGCATACATTCTTGGGTCTAAGAATATGATCTTTTGAAAAATCTCTGAATTGATTTTTTGATATACATCTTGAATACATTCTTAGCATACATTCTTGGGTCTAAGAATATGATCTTTTGAAACTTGTTCATGCATATTGCCAAAATGCTTAACAACGACTTAGAGTTTTCCGCATAAATTCCTCCATGTGCCATTGTGATGGAGGCTTTTCTCGTCCTCCAGTTTAAACAATCCCCACTCAGAAACCCCCGTTCCTGGTGCTAGAAAGGATTAAGCGGTCAAAATAAATGCGTACTCGTGTATTACTCTGTCCTCACTCCCTTACTACCTTACTTCCTTACTCTCAGCTCTGCAGTGCCAGGACCTTCCGGCTCCAAACAAGGGGCAGGTGAACTGCTCCCACCCACTTGGTGCCTTTAGGTACGGATCAACCTGCCGCTTCACGTGCAACGAAGGCTCACACCTGGTGGGAGCAAGCGTGCTGCAGTGCTTGGGTTCTGGGAACTGGAGCTCTCCTCCTCCAGAATGCCACGGTAAGGTGAATTCTCCTCGCCTTCTCAGAAATCCACTGTAGGCTGTATTTTAAAAGGCTGTATTTTAGTGGTGGTGACTGTCTAGGGGCCAGAAGTTTGAAATGGACTGGAAAATTAATAAACACTTTCATCCTGTAACCCATTGATTCCAAATGCAGTCGCCTTCAAGGGCCAGGCAGATAACATAAATAGCAGGAGGTTTGGCAGTAGGAGGTAGGGAAGGGCCCCTATCAGCCCCTGACCAAGACCTGGAGGCGTCTGTCATGAACCAGGTACACTGTTCTCCTGGCTAAAAACAATGCCTCAAAAGAAGGCCACGAGGGAAAAAATAGCTTCAGGATGATTGCCCCAAGGCTGACTGGCATTTTGCTCCTAGGAACCAGGTGGAAGGCGGGTGTCCTATGGGTGTCATGATGCGATGGGAGGGGCACTTAGGGTACTTGGCCGAAAAGAGAGCCAGGGTTGTCTGCCAGTATTTTATGAAATAGAATGGGTTCTAACCCTTTGTGTTTGGGAACCGAAGCACAGATGTATGCTTTTTATAGCCCCCTGTTCCTTTTGCCCACTCGATGTATCCAGTTCTTTGGTTATATTTATGAAAATATCACTTTTACAAAGCAAGATTCTTATTTGTAAAACTACAGGAAAATAAGAACATAAAGAAACAAAAAAATCCCCTTAAATACTCCCAGACTGAAATGGGCACTCTTAGCTTTCTTGTATGAAATCTTCCAATATTTTCCCCATTCACTTTCCCTCTATGCAATTAGTATTTTTATGATGCATATATAATTTTAATAATAAAATCAACTAGTAAAACACTAGATAATCCCGAATTGCTTGCCTTTGCCTTTCACTTTGTGCAGACTTTTAACATCCGAGTGAAAGCAGGCAGACACAGGTTTTTAATGAAGAGGAAACCACTTGCTATTCAGGTCACACATGTACACACACACACACACACGCACATGTACCCCACAGTTACATTAGGTCAACAGTGAATAAATGAATGATTGATTGAATGAATGAATGAACTGAACAGAATTGGACATCCTTCATTTCCAGGCACCAGAGCATGGCAAGCCCCTGGTGCTGGGGTTGAGAGTAGCTTCCAGGCAGCGTCTAGAAAGACCAGAATGAGGCTTCCGGCCTTGCCTTCTCAGCTTTAATCCTGGCCACGCTGGAGCCTGGGTATATTACAAAATCCATGAAGTTCTGGGGAAGAACTCAGAGTCCCTGAGGAGGGCTGTCCCAGGGACTGGGATCCTTCCCCAGAATTCTATCACAGTAATCAGAGTTACCGTTCATTGCCCCATACTGTGCTGCCTGTGGGTGTTTCACTGCAGGGAGGTTGACACTCACCATGGCTTCCTGTGACCTCCTAGTTCCCTCCTGCTTTTAGTTCTTTGTTGACTCTGACTGAACTTTCTCCTGTTGTTGTTGGGTGAGCTTCAAGTGAAATACCCAAATGTGGGCTGGGCAGGAAGGGACCAGAAGGCTTGCAACCCGCTCGCTGTTGTAAGACTCCTGACAGTGTTATCAGACAATTTCCCTTTTCTAGGTCCCCTTTGCCCTGTTGCCTTCTGACACGCAGCTATCAGAGCCCCAGCTATCAGAAGGCAAGGCCCTAAAAGAGCTTGATATGGCTTCCATGGCACCAAGACCCTCCCGGCTGGTCCCTCCAGGTTACAGCCTTCTTGACGTGTCTCCTCTCCTCTCTCCCACCACCCACACGTGCACACTGAAGACAGGAAGATGTTTCAAGCGGCAGAAAATGACTAGGTCTTTGGAGAAGTTGATCAGGTTGAGGGGGATGTAGCTGGAGAGGGGAGGGGGGAAAGGGAGGAGAAAGGTATAAAAAATACTTTTGGAACTTGAAGCAGTTCAGGTCAGTGGCTGAAGAGTGGCCCTGGGTTCAGGCCTCCTGTCACTGACTCTGGTCCAAAGCCATACGCTACTCAGTCAAACCAAACAGTGAAGAAGAAAACCCTAAACCATGCATTCTCTGTCTTCATTTTTTAATGTCAACATGTTGAATCTGGACATTATAGTTTTATTAATTGTCAGAGGGACATCTCAACAGCTATTAACATTTACATAAGAGTGTTTTTTTGCTTTTGACCCTTGTAAAAATTTGGGGAGCTAGGCAATGCCATTTTCCTCATTTTAGAAGTGAAGATACTGAGGCTCAGAGAGGTTTAAGTGATTTGCCCCATGACTCAGAGCATGATCTCCAACCCAAGTAAGTCCCCCAGCATCTCCAGCTTTGTGTGTATGAACTGTGGTAAAGAACCACGAGATGTAATTTACCTTTTCTGTAAGTGGACAAGTAAGTCACTGGGGCCGGTCACCATATAGGATGACATGGGTGGGAAGAGCATCTGCAGATGGCCAGCTCCATTTCATGCTTACCATGTGTGCATGATCTTTAAAGTACGTTTAAATTTAATTTTTTACACCTGATTTATTATTCTATATAACTGAGGATCCCTGCAAGGCGAGGAATATCATTTTTCCCATTTCATAGATGAAGCAACTGAAGTTCAGAAAGGTCTAGAGACACATTGCTGGTAAGGACACAACAAGGATTTGGACCCAGATTCTTTCTACCCATTGGCTGGGGAAAGGAGCTTTTGTGGGAGGAGAAGGTATTTTACTTTGTTTTCCTGTTTCCTATCATTAGTCACTGTGTTCTGGCAAGGTCAATAGTTCTTTCTTTATTTTTCTTTTTTTAAGATTTTATTTATTTATTTATTTGACAGAGATCACAAGCAGGCAGAGAGGCAGGCAGAGAGAGAGGAGGAAGCAGGCTCCCCGCTGAGCAGAGAGCCCGATACGGGGCTCAATCCCAGGATCCTGAGATCATGACCTGAGCCGAAGGCAGCGGCTTTGACCCCCTGAGCCACCCAGTCGCCCCGAGGTCAATAGTTCTGTTTCTAAAGGTGTCAAAGCCACTTCCATGCCTGTCCAGGGACACTTGAAAAGCTATCTTTCCAAACCACCAGCTCCCTTTTTATATGACGTCTAAAGCTCTTGATGGAGGGGGTTTCAGGATGCCGAGCAGCCATTAGCTGCTGCTGTTCTATACTTGCCTGACCTCTGAGTGGTGAGGAAGCAGCATGAAGCTCAAATGATCATTCCAGCCAAATGCTGGGGGTGGGGTGGATGAAGGGCACATGCACAGGCTGATTTCAGGTTGCTGTGTTCTAACGACCATGCTCTGCTCTCTCTGCCCGTGGTAGCCAGTATGTGCACAGCTCTGCGAAGCCCTCGCAACGGGACAATGACCTGCGTCCAGCCTCTGGGGGATTCCAGTTACAGGGCCACATGCCGATTCGCCTGTGACGAAGGATTCTCTTTATCCGGACCACAAGTACTGGATTGCACTCCATCTGGACATTGGACAGGCTCCGCACCAACTTGTGAAGGTAGGATTGCGGCTCTGTCCTTTCATATGGCTTCTCAGATATGAGGCCAGAAGGAAGAATCGCCAGGGATTCGTGTAAAACTGTTCCCGATCTAAAGCGAACCCCTCTCCGCAGAGCACGGTCACTCTGTCTCGCTCTCTGCACTTCCCTGTACCTTTAAACGCTTCACAGCCTGGTAAAAGGCTTTAGTATCACTGCGAGTTTCGATGTCTTCCCTGTTCTGAAATAGTGGGGAAGGGCGGTGTCATCTCCATTTCCCAACCGAGGAAGCAGAGGCTCGGGGGTTGGGGGGAGGCTAAGTGACCTGTTGCGATTCACACCCCGAGTAAGAGACGAAGCGCGGCTGCGCCACCGGACTTTCACCTCCTTACGGAGCGTTTCCACCGGCGGCTCGTCGCTTCCTACACCGCCTTCACCGAGCCCTGCTGAGCCCCGCACTGAGCCGACGCAGCGATGGATGTGATGTCATCCCTGCCCCCCCAGGACCTCGCAGGCCACTCGGGCCTTCTCTGTGGGCTCTGCTTCCATGCGGACTGAGAGGTCCTCCGCGGCAGGACCCAGGCCTCCTTCAGCCCTGTCTCCCCTGCGGCGGCGAGGAAGGTGCCGTGTGGCAAACGCTTGCCAGCTGCCGCTTTTCATTCACTGTTGAATTTACTCAAGCGCGAGCCCTGTGGACGGTGAACTGTCCCTTCAAAATGGGAGCCGGATCCCATCTGTCTCTGTCTCCCCCGATCCTCTGGCTAACGGAGCCCGGGCCCTCACGGCTGCGGTGCTCTAGAATAGAGGCTCCCCGAGGCCACTCTCCGTAGCTCACCATTACTGTCACGGGCCCGGGTGACAGTAATGTCACCTTTTCAGGGTGCTCAGTCATGACGAGACCAGCACCAACAGCCAATGTTTACTGCTTACAGGATAAGGACCAGCTCTGTCAGACAGAATCCCATCCGACCCGCACCACAACCATGGACATGGTTATTATGATCCCTTTTAAATGGAGGCTTCGAGAGGATGCCTAGATGGCAAAGGCCAAGGAGCTGGGAAGCCTGGAGCTGGACTCCAGCCCGGTCCGGCCGTGCTGTCGTCATGACACTGCACTGCCCCCCAGCGGCGGTGTCCCTAAACCCTCGGTCTCTCACGTGCGCTCTCTGGTGGCCGGCGGCCGTGAACTTCAGAGATGGCAATGCCTGGTGATCAGACGAGACGCTGTGTTGGTAGAAATCTATTAGTGTTGTATGAAAGAGAAAAAAGCTGAGACATTGTTCATTCCCTCTTGCGGCGTGAGCGCTAGATTAATACCAAAAGACCTGTGCTGCCCTTCCCAAGCCCTGCGCCGTCTAAGGCACATGACAGCCCGTGCGGGGCAGTTTCCTAGATTCCGAAAGGAGAGGAGTATAGACACGCCCATGTCTTCTGGTCAAGAAGTCTGAGGTTGAGGGCATAGATGGCTGCCATCTGCTGTGAGAGCTATACTGTGGGCACCGGAGGATCTAGAACACTCCGGGGGATAACACTAAGGGCCCATACTTCCCCACTCATTTTTCATTCACTCGGTCATTTATTCCACCGACATTTATCATAAGCTGTTTTCCCACATTCTGCATTAAGGCTAAAGAATAAAAAATGCCTAAGAATTATCTCACTAAAATTTTAGATCACACATGCCACCAATATGGTTGTTACAGCTGTGATCGCCAAAGCCCCTGTTTCCCCTTGTGCCCGGCAGCCCCTCTTCTCCAGGAGAGGATGCGTTTGCCTCCCACGGTGCAGGCCAGCCCTGCCCGGCGCGTGGAACCAGTCCTGCCGTGGCCGCCAGCTTCGGGCAGCTGTGGGGCTCAGAACCAGCAGCACTGTGTGAGCCTGATCCTGAGCGCTGGTCGTTGGGTCTGTGTTTTCACCTCGCCCTCAAATTTATCCTCTGGATTTAGGCAAATCGTTCCTCTTCTTTTCCTACATGCTTGACTCTATAATGTTTTAACCTTCAGCCTTGACCCAGAAGCCTGATTTTCACATAGAGTTTTGTGGAATCTAGGCTCTGTATCATCAGCGGGGCTTGAGGAGCACTGAGTTAGCTGGACGCGGTGGCCGGTGGCGCACTCGGTCTCCCACTTCAGAGGGCAATGTGAGATCGCGTTTTCCGGTGGCTCCACAGATATTTAATTCCTTTTTAGTCGGAACACCAGTCCCTTGGCTCTTTGCGACTCGGGTGCTGCCGTATATCCCAGTCTCCTTGCTGCCTTCCTCCCCCAGGACCTGAAGTCTTTTCCCGAATTGCTTATCTCTGGTTGCTATGACCTTTATGTCCCCAACTGCTGGGCCACTATCTTCACTGATTTTACCGCTCTCCTAATCACTTTGTCACTGACCCTCTGGAGACCACGTTTGGCCACAGGACCCAACTGCTAGTGACCATTCCCAGTCCCGTCTCTGCTCCCGCCAGGTCCCTGCTCATCCAAGTCTTATAACATAGCGCCCCGCTGCCCTCTGAACCCTGGCCCGGCTCACATCTCTGTTGTTTTCTCCACCCTCCAGCGTTTCTCTGACTCCCCAGAGGGACGCAGTCTTTATCTCTATAAAGTTTGAGTTTAGGAATTTATTATTTATACTGTATCTTCCTTCCAAGAGTTTCTTGACAAAAATTATATCTCACTCAAGTAAAAAGAGATAATACAAAGATATAGGGGAGAATTTACTAAATCTGTTTAAGATAATATAAGCCAATCTGCTGTCAATTAATGACAGAGGGCCAGTGAACCCGATAATTCATGGATTTACATGCAATCGCATACACGTGCTTCCTGGGTTACAGAAAACATCAGTGCAGTTCATTGTGACAGCACTGCTCGGAAGCCCCTGAAGATAGAGCACTAAGCACGTGACAAAAACAATTCTTATCAGTTCTCTATTCTTGTAATTAATTACTCCTCCTCTCTTTCGGCCCTAGGCCCCTCCCCTGGTGGCGTCCTTGGCCACTTCACACGTGTAATTCAGCCACGTCTGCTGGGTGCCCACCATTTACCAGATGGGGGTTAGGCCTCTGTGTATCTCATCAAAGCTGCCTCTCAGGCAGGCAAACGTCTTCCTTACTTGATTTGAAGTCAAAGCCTTAAAGTCACTTAGAGGCCTTTGTTTGGACAAGGTTAATTCTTACCTAAGAGGGTTCAGAGACTTTCATATACAAAACAACAACAACACCCCAAAAAGCAAAAACCTGTATCTACAATCTTGGCAGAACAAGACTGACAAAACTGAGATCAGAGCCATGGCCCCCAGTGTATTTAGTGCTGTAGTAACTCTCGTTGTAACTGATGGTCACGTGAATCAATTTTTCAAAGAGTAACTCCTCCAGTTTCTTTTCAGACATAAACACACTCGTTAGTATGCATCCAAGTGACATTGTGCTCACTAACTTACTCGTTCATTTGACAAACATTTTAGAAGCCCTACGAGGTGCCAGGCCCTATCCCCTGGGATATAGGGTTGAAAAGAGCTGACAAGGTCCCCGCTGTCCTGCAGCTGACATTATACACTTTCTTGGGCTTAAAAAATCCTGAGAGATTCTAAAAAAGTCGTTTTAGTGAAACTGTTCACAGGTGACTTAATGTCTGTGATTTACACTAATAGACATATTTAATAAATGTTTGGTAAATGAAATTGATCTGCCAGCCATGGATTTACCAATTACTCAAAAATTTGAACATTCTAAATTGAATTTTTAGAATGTTGTTCTATGTTACTTTGTTTGAATGGATTCATGACAGGAGGATCCACAATCTTTTGACAAATCGCCTGTCACTGAAAAACACTTGGGGTGCTGCGTAAAGCCCAGAAAGATCGCTTTTCTGTGAGGTTCCACAGAAGACTTCAAGAGGTTTGGTTTGGTTTGGTTTGGTTTTGTTTTTGGGGTAAAAGTGCTAAGCAAAATGAGCCTGACTTGACCAAGGCATTGAGTTCAAATAGCTTGGATTTAAAGAAAGAATAGTCACTGAGTTTGTCGAATATTTGATGATAAATGATAGTCTTTTGTCAGAGAATTTAATGGACACAAAGACATGATCCTTACAGAAATAAATAAATGCAGTAATTTCTAAAAGGTTTTTAAGGTAAATGGCTGATTAAATTAAAAATTTGTTTATTCACAGACTTAGCAAATGATTGCCGAGTACCAGCTCTTGAGACCCAGCAGTGTGAACTGTGAAACACACAAAGTTTTGTGGTTCTTGGGATTTTTTTTTTTTAATTTTTCTTTTTTTAAGTAATCCCTATACCCAGTGTGGGGCTCGAACTCATGACACCAAGATCAAGAGCCATGTGGTCTTCCAGCTGAGCCAGCCCAGCACCCTTGGCTCTTGGATTTTACAAGTTTTCCATCCAGTAGGTGAGGGAAGCTACAGCAGGGGTATGACAACATGTAAGCCCAAACAGAAAACTGATGTGTCCAGAAGAGAAGTCCAGGCTACAGAGATCTCTACAGAGGCTGTGTTCAATTGTTTCCTACAGGAGAGGTAGGATTTTTTTCAGTGAAAAGAGAAAGAAATTCAGAGCAGCATGAGCCAAGAACCAGAGGCAAGTACACATGAGCCAAGAACCAGAGGCAAGTACACATAAGTCAGTTCAGGGAATTTCCAGGGACTAATCTAGCCTGACCAGGAGGTTTTCAGCTTTCCTGTGCTAGGGGACTGTGGTATTAAAAAAAGAGCCTGGGGATCCAAACGGAGGAAATAGTTTAGAACAGAAGATGGTCCTTGCCTTTTTAGATACGTTGGATTTGAGGAGTTGGCAGGATATCTATGAGTAAGTAGCCTCCAGCAGGAGGAAAGGCAGATGTGAAATCGGGGACCGCACCCGTCCAGACAGGACAGCGAGAGCCGTGGGAGGCAGGGTCTCTGAAGCACAGGGGCATAGAGAAGAGGATGAAATTGTGGGTTCTTACGTGTGACTTCTTAAACCCTTGACTTCTTCATTTTTGTAACTTCTACCTACACCTTCAACTGTGAGCCTGCCGTCCCTTCCCCGCCACTGCATTAAACGATCTGTCCTATTAATTGTGGAATACCGGCTGCCTAGCAAAACACCTGACCTAGTAGATGCTCAGTAAATATTTGTTAGAGACATGAATGCATGAATTCGGTGCATACCTGGCTCCTGAATAAACTTGAAGATTGTGACATAATTTGTTTGACTCTCCAGCCATCAAGTGCCCAGAATTATTTGCTCCAGAGCAGGGAAGCCTGGCTTGTTCTGACACGCGTAAGGAACTCGGGGTTGGCTCCGCCTGCCATTTCTCCTGTAACAAGGGCTTGAAGCTGGAAGGATCCAGTAATGTTGAGTGCACAGCTTCTGGAAAATGGACGGCACCTCCACCGACCTGTGAAGGTAAAATACTATACACTCACTGAGACGGCTCTTCTCCCAGAAATTTTCTTCAAAAATAACAAACACTTATAAAAGCTCTTACTATGTGACAGGTACGCGTTATAATACCATTACTGTGAAAGCTCTTTTTCTTAGTCTAAAATGGGTCATCTACTGGAATCGAAGAAACACAGCCTATGGATTTAAAAGTTTATAAGGAGTGACAGGACTTCTTATTTCTGTGATTAAAAAATGTATGGATTCTTTGAAGATTTTTACTTATTTATGAATGAGAGAGAGAGAGACAGCACACAAGTCGGGGAGGGGCAGAGGCAGAGGGAGAAGCAGTTTCCCCCGTGAGCAGGGAGCCCGATGCAGGGCTCGATCCCAGGCCCCCCTGGGATCATGACCTGACCTGAAGGCAGATGCTGACTGAGCCACCCAGGTGTCCCAAGATCTATGGATTCTTAAGCAGAAATTTTCTTTCATAATGTTGGCCTCTTTTTCTCAGAGACCTTTACTGAGTCGATTGAATGGTCTCCTTTGCTTCATCACCAGGAGGGTTCAAGGGGTGAAGTCGCTGGTCCCATTTCTCAAATCAAGAAACTGAGGTTTTAGGTCCAGGAGCATCCTTCTGCTATGTAGAAAGTCAGTGACAAAGCCGGTGACGTCACGCACACCTCACATTTCATGCGGACCTTCAGCCACCACACGACGCCGCCTCCCAACAAAGCAGCAAGGGCAGACGGTTAGCTTATGCATATCTGGTTTACAACTGGATTTCTTACATTTCTGCACCAACTCTTCAATTTTTGTTTTGCTTTATTTTATTTTTAAGTGTTGATAACGTTGACATCATGTCCTACCTTCCATTCTTCTTCTGGTCTAGAGAATTTTAAGAGACATTGAGAGTGGGGTGGGAGAAGGGCAGCGGGAGAGGGAAAGAGAGCATCTTAAGCAGGCTCTGCACCCAGCATGGAGCTTGTCATGGGTTCCATCTCTTGACCTGAGCTGAAATCAAGACTTGGATGCTTAGTGGCACCTGGGTGGCTTAGTGGGTTAAGCCTCTGCCTTCGGCTCAGGTCATGATCTCAGGCTCCTGGGATCGAGCCCCGTATCGGGCTCTCTGCTCAGCGGGGAGCCTGCTTCCCCCTCTCTCTCTGCCTGCCTCTCTGACCGCTTGTGTTCTCTCTCTCTCTCTCTCTCTCTCTCTCTGTCAAATACATAAATAAGGTCTTAACAAAAAAAAAAGAGTTGGGTGCTTAACTGACTGGGCAACGCAGGCACAACTCTCCAAGGATATTTTTTAAATTAAAATTTTTTTAAGATTTTATTTATTTATTTGACAGAGAGAGATCACAAGTAGGCAGAGAGGCAAGCAGAGAGAGAGAGAGAGGAGGAAGCAGGCTCGCCGCCAAGCAGAGAGCCCAATATGGGACTCAATCTCAGGACCCTGAGATCATGACCCGAGCCGAAGGCAGAGGCTTAACCCACTGAGCCTCCCAGGTGCCCCTCCAAGGATATTTTTAAGTACTTTTTTTCTCATCTGGTTTTCCATACCTGAGATGAACAATTCCCCTTAACTTCCTTGAGGAATTATTGTTAGAGCCTCCCTTGCTACCAGGTTGGAAGCCAGTTACTCCGTGTCGGTCTTAACTCCATTATGCTCCTTTGAATGGGAGCTCTTTAAAGAGAAACATGTTTTCACGCAGGCACAGTAACGGCTCGTACTTCAGAGGTCCAGTGCCCAGCCCTCATCACGCCGGAGCAAGGAACCATGTCCTGTAGGCACCACCTGGGAAACTTTGGCTTGAACACCACTTGTTACTTTGGATGCAAAGCTGGATTCACACTCATGGGAGACCATGCTCGCAGGTGCAGACCTTCAGGACAGTGGACAGGAGGAACTCCGGCGTGCAGAGGTAACGGGAAAGGGGCATGCAGCTCTGCTGCTGCCTTCCGGCGGGTGCCCACACTCGTCGTCGTCGCACTGCCTGTTGAAATCCCATCCAGCCCCAACGACCACTTCACATGTCAGCTCCCCCATGAAAGCTACACTAATTCCACTTGGTGGTAATGTGCCACAGGCATGTCACCTCTCCCTTGCTATGTCACAAGTAAATGCCCTGGTCTCAAAGACATAAAGGAGGAAACATTTGCAAATGTCCCAACGTGTGAAAGCAACAAGCATGCCCAACACAAAACCAACTACAAAAGTTGCAAAGTAACAAGTTGCAATTCCATGAAAGATATGATAGTGTAAACATCCTGTACTTTCCTAATTGGAACCTAGCGAAAAGGATGAGCCACGCACAATGTCCCCGGAAAGGCTGTCACCCCGTACGGAAGTACTGTGTCTCTTCCGTCTTTGGGTTCCCCATGAAGACCCGGACGGTGCTTTGCGAATGTTGCTGTTGCTCAGTAATGCTGGAGTCAATTTCCCGAGCTTTAGTTTCCATCCATGCGTTAAGGACGATAACCCGAAGTTCCCTGAAGGAAAGGTTAGAGAAGGCGACTGTCTCTACTTCCTTCGAGCTTCTGGAGGGAGCTGTGTTGAACAAGTATTAAGTATTTTAATTAACACGTGCCAACATGCAGGCTAATTACCAGTGGTGGTGATGATCACCGTTAGAAGAGTAGTATTTTTGAGAAGTGAAATTCTGAAAATGGTATTTTTGTAGGTAAGATTGATGGAGCCATTAGTGGGTATCCGGCGAATGCTCCTCTGCACCCATCCTAGCTCTCGGGCTGCCGTTCTCTGAGCGGACGTCGCAGCATGTGTGATGTTGGAGGAGCCGGTGTGACTGTCGAAGTGGCCCATCCCCTTTCAGATCTGCTGGCGATGCTGGCAGGTTACAGAGGAAACCGTAAGCTGTGCTACCTTCGTTCAACCTGTTTGTTTTCCCTGCAGCTGTCAAATGCTCTGAGCTGCGTGTGATTGAACCCGGCGCCATGAACTGCTCCAACCCCTGGGGCTTTTTCAGCTATGGATCAACCTGTACCTTCTATTGTCCGGAGGGCCAGTTACTTAACGGCTCAGCGAAAATAGCATGCCAAGAGAACGGCCAGTGGTCCGATCCCATGCCAGCCTGCCAAGGTACACTTCCCATAGGGGTTAGGAAGTCACTTTGATAAGGAACGTAACAAAATCAGTGTTTCTTTTCTGTGTATTTCTGACAGCGGTCTCCCTTTCCATCACTGGGTTTCCCTGTGTTAATGAATGTTTCACAACAAATGGAGCAGAATCTCCTTGCCTTCCGGAGAGCAGTGGGAATTAAATTCGGTGACTCTGTGTAGACAATCACCACTCCTTTCTCAGAGCTCAGATGTGCCAAACGAATCCTCTCATTTCTTTATAATCTGTGTGTAAGACATCCTGAAGTTTCAGAACGTTTCTAACCAGAGCGTACTTCACGCAGATGGCTAATTCACTATCTCAGAGAATTTTGTTTACCACACATCTCTAAAGACACATAGATCTTTTTAAATTTAGCTTCATGTCTTTGTAAGGTTTATTTCATACACCTTCTACTTTTTCATTTATTTCTCTACAGCTTGTCGTGACTACATTTTGTCCTATACTGAATCTTTGATTGGCCCCCAGAATTAACCATGGTTTATTTTATGTGCTTAAACTTCCACTTCTTTAATCATTTTGTTCACTTTATTAAGTCCTTTCCCTGACGCCTTTGGACATTGTGTTTGATAGTTAAGCATTAGGAATAAAATAAAATGCTTCCCACAGTGTTGGTGTAGTTTTATGGCTTCTAGATATCTCCTGCCGGGACCTTTGATAATCTTGCGTGGTCTCACAACTCACAATCCTTGGGACCCTCCTGGAAGAATGATGGCCTTTGGCGCAACACGCTTCTTACACCCTGGTTGTGTGTCTGTTCCGCAGAAGGGCCGTTGACAATCCAGCAAGCCCTGACTTACTTCGGTGGAGCAGTGGCTTCTACAATAGGTTTGGTGACATGTGGGACACTCCTGGCTCTGCTAAGAAAGCGCCTCAGACAAAAAGGTAAATAGGAAAGCGTCTTCTCCTTCTTTTCTTCTTTCTTGTCATTTGGGGAGGGGCCATCAAACCACAACGTCAGTAGTCCATGTTTGAAAAACATTTTCCCTTAGGGGCGCCTGGGTGGCTCAGTGGGTTAAGCCTCTGCCTTCGGCTCAGGTCGTGGTCTCAGAGTCCTGGGATCGAGCCCCACATCGGGGTCTCTGCTCAGCGGGGAGCCTGCTTCCTCCTCTCTCTCTGTCTGCCTGCCTCTCTGCCTGCTTGTGATCTCTGTCAAATAAATAAATAAAATCTTTAAAAAAAAAAAAAAGAAAAACATTTTCCCTTAAAGAAAACAAGCCCAGGAGAAGTCATCTTGAGAACTGACTGCCCATCACAATCACCTTTGTAAATGCACAGGTCCTCATGTAGGGAGATCTGGAGACTGGCCTGGAAATCTGAATTGCTCAAAAGCCCTCCCCTCTGAACTCTGATGAGGCCAGTTGGCTCCCTGGCATTTGAGGATCGCTGGTCTAGGTAGCCTTAGTTATCACCAGGACTAACTGGCAAGCGTCATGCTCTCCTCCTTCGTCATTCTCTTATGTGACGGTCATTTGTTGACCCAGGGTGTTAGGTAGTTAGTGCTTCTGAATCAAGATCAAGTGCTTCTGGAGGAAGGGAGAAATAAAGCCAGACGTGTAAGGAATGGCTGCTCAGTTGTGACCTGGTGTGACACACCAGGACATCTGTACATTCCCGTGAAAATGCGTGGAGCTAACACAGGACTGAAGCAGGGTCGTGACCCAGTGGAGGAAGACCGTCTGTAAGGGAGATGTGTTTCCCAGGCTGTTCGTTTGAGAAGGAGGTCTGGCCTAGGAGTAAAAGAAGGGAACCATCTCTTAAGGGTTAAAGCAGTCTTTGTCTGTTTGCCCCAAATGTTCAGCCATGAGTTCAGAAACCTCTTTTCGAAGCTAATGTGTCTCTTCGTCATTTCTCATGGAAGGTAACTAGGGTCATCTGAGGCGTCAAGAAGGCTCAGCTCAGATGCCCCAGTACAGGTAATGGCCACTTCCGACAGAGGCACCAGCTCTTCCAACATCACACATACTGCGATGTCAGAGAACAAAGGATGGGCACTAGGATGTGCCCAAAGAACTAGGACGGGCCCAGAGGAGCTTTCAATAAATACCTACTAATGGCTCGATCAGTCTTACCTACAGAAATACCGCTTTCAAATGGTAAGGCTGTTGTAGCTGACAGGGTTCTCACGGGACTGAGGCCTTGAGAACCGCTCTTAACTGCTCCACGGCCAAACCACTCGCTCCATCATCTGAAGCTCTCTCCATGCACAGAGCCACATTGCACTGAGGCTGGTTTTCTAAAGTTCCTTCACACACTCTCCCAGGAAGGGGTGCAGAGCACAAAGGACAAAGCGTGGCGCTCTGACGCTCTGCTTGACGACCAGAGAGCCACAACCAGTCCTTCGGTGGAACATTTGTGTTTATTTAACCAAACCCGAAGGGTTGCAGAAGGGGCTCCTAGTCACCTAGATTCTACTCTCCATAACCATGTCGGAATCACACTATTTCTGCATTTCCCCCAAGTTCTTTCTTCAGTTTGGGGACATTGCTAGAGAACCCTCCAGACCATGAAGAGGAATGAGCAGCCACCCATCCCCCAACATCTTTAATAATGAATAAACTCATTTGTGAGGATGGGGGATTTTTCCTTGACCTGTCCCAAGCTGATTTCAGCCTTTGTAAGATCCTGTGGTCAAATAATAGTAAAATGCTGCATACATTCCCTCCAAATTCAAAATGCACAGTCATTATCAACTTGAAGGCGCAATAATGCCCTGTAACGAATATACTTATTCATCTACATTTGTTCTAATATTTTTAAAATTTATTTAGCCATGAGATGATTTTCCCCTTTTATCTATCTATGGGATGATTGACAGGCCTGCTGCCATATTTAAAGTTTCCACTGTCAGCGTCATTGTTTGGGTTAAGATGGGAGGCCTTGTTCGCCTGTGTTACCAGAGAAGGCAAACAGCCCTTGTTATGTTGGTGTGGATTTGTCTGTGTGATTAGCCCCAACAAGTGGCTGGGGTGTGACATAGGTTGCGATGATTGGGGGCCTCAAGGGTCAGAGTAGTGGGTTTCAAGAACCAATGATCTCAATATCAACAACAACAAAAAATAGCCAAGATGCTGAAGGCAGGGACCAGAGGAAAAGGAAGACGTTATCACTGAATGGGAAGAGTAGCAAGAGGAGAAGACTCTGGGTTACATACTGTCAAGTGTTTAATTTAGCCTAACAGAGGTCCTACCTCTCAGAGAGACCTTGTTCTCAGTATACGCCTGATGACGGGCCCATCTGAAAATCAGTACACAACTTTCCCCAGCAGCTCCTACCACTGATGACCTTTCTCCTCCTCCTCCTGTTTTTTTTGTTTCTTTTCAACTGATCATTTGTGTCTTCTTGCTTATTCTAGATGATGGAGAAAGCCCCTTGAACCCTCAAAGGTAAGACAAACCTGTTTCAAGATTGAGTAAATGTGTCTAGTTTGGCTTTTTAATTCACTGTAATATGTCAGAATGATTACACGTAATGCCCCCTTTCTGCAACAGGGTTTTTGCCATGTCCCCTTTACTAATTCTAAAGTAAAATACACAGATAACATATCCTAACCACACATAGTGTTTTTTAAGATCAGTAAGTGCCCTAATTATAAAGTAAAGGAGAAATGAAAGGGAAAGTGACAAATAATGGAAATAAAACGCTAGAGCTGAGGCACTATTTGGCCGGTTGCTGTGACCACCTTTGGGTCAACAACTGCAAAGTCCAACAGTCAGGAACCCTCCTCCGTGGCTCAGACAGCATCAGAGCCGTTGCCAACACCAGCCTGACTTTTTCAAGTGATGAATGGCTCTGGTAGAGGGTTGGAAAACCTGTCATAATCTTCCTCAATTCACGTGGCAATTGTATTGTAAAAGATGCCAAAAATATTATTTATATGTAAAGCAATTAAGTTCTAGGCTCAGGGGTTATTCACCTACAGGAATATCGGATAGATATTCTAAAATTATGTGGAGTGCTGGATAATTCTTTTGTGCCCCGTGCCTACTGTGGTATCTAGCGCCCCTGGCCCTTTCCCAATATGTGTGGGTAGAATTCTTGATCCCTATGAAAATTAAAAAACACCTGTAGGGGGCAACACTACCATTCCCTGAAAACTGTTGCCAGATGATCAAACATCAAGCCTGGGTATTTTCTAAGGATTCCTTCTCACCAAGAAGAGAAGTAGCAGGTACTTGGGTACCTAGAGCATCAACAATAACTTTGCATGGGTGTGAGTGCTGTGCCAATCACCCAGAGCTCCTAAGTGGGATCTCAGAAAGCTCTTGGGCATTTATTTTTGTTTCCCTTTTAAAGCAGAATTCCAGGGTGGGGTGGTACTCCGCCGTCTCCCCAGGAAGCGTGTGCTGGACTGTGGGCAGGGACCAGCACTGCGTGGTGGGTCATTTTTGTATTTCTCTTCCTTAGCCACCTGGGAACATACGGAGTTTTTACAAATGCTGCATTTGACCCGAGCCCTTAAGGTAAGTTACCTCTGAATATATTTTTGAAGGAAATGGAACAGTAGGGGAAAGAGAAAGAACGTTAAACCTTGATGTTTCATTATATAATTAAACTATAGGCTTATATTATTATATATTTAATAAATATAATATATAATAAAAATAGTTCAATTTTAAGTATATATTAAGCTTTTAAGGCTTGAAGAAAATTGTATTGGCAGCCGGGGATAAGATATGTCACTAGAGTGATAATAGAAAGTTAAATTTATATGAGGGTTTCCATTTCCTCCAGGCTAGAAATGTTCTAACAAGATATAACTATTTTCAGGATGTGTGACATTCCCATTAATGGCTGCTTGGAGATATTAACATCCCCATGGCCTTGCCTGATGGCCAGAAGTCATACTATTAGAAATATTTTACCGACCTTTTAAAAAAGATTTTATTTATTTATTTGACAGAGAAACAGAGATCTCAAGTAGGCAGAGAGGCAGGCAGAGAGAGAGGGGGAAGCAGGCTCCCCGCTGAGCAGAGAGCCTGATGTGGGGCTCCATCCCAGGACGCTGGGATCATGACCTGAGCCGAAGGCAGAGGCTTAACCCACTGGGCCACCCAGGTGCCCCTTACCAACTTTTATGGAGCCAATTCCCTCTGTGACTTGCTGGGACAACAAAAATAATCTGACACTTTCTTTCTTCCCAAAAGCTCCGTGAGTAGTGGAGTTTCCTAAGGAAAGTCGCCTAGATGGCAAAATGTCTGGAATCCAGAAAGAGACTATGTGGATTTTTAGGGGACAGATCTGCTGAGTGCTCGCTGTCTTGCTTACAAGCTTGCTTGCTTTCTTTTAAGGAAAATAGATTTAGTTTAATTACTTCTGTCTCGTTTTCAGAGACTCATCCTGCTGGTCTCCTCACTCAACCTCCACAGGATCCTATTTTTGAACATCAGGCTTCCTGCCAGACTTGACTTCAGCTGTAGCATGTTTGCTGCAGTTTTCTGGAAATACTTGTTAAAAAAGGACATGGGGTTTCCTGTAGATTAGTTCTGGATGAGAGCAGGAGGATTGTGCCGCAAGCCCAGACTCTCCGGCCACCACTCCTTCCTGCTCCGCCTCTTCCTTAAGCCCCGGAAGCCGGGACTGGAGATCTGCCGCGGTCTGTGGGTTTTGCTGTCCCTTTCTTGACAGACTCATTAACCAGAGACCGAAGCATCTGGCTTACCAGAAGACTGGACTGTGGAAAAATAAAAATGCCTCTTTATTTTCGGGCTGGAGGAAGGCATACGCTACTGGTTGGAAGGCGGCTGGTGTCTGTGACTTGAGGAAATTTCTGTAAGACCTTCTGGGGTCTCCAGGGATTGCTGTTTATGCAGCCCTATTACACCTGTGTCGCAAGGCTTCAGAGAAGCCTCTGGAAGGCACCAGAGAGACCAGAAACAACATAGAGACCAGAATCAACATTGTGCCAGAAGACCAAGAATCAGCATAGGAAGCCACGTGTCCCCTTCCCTTCACTGGTCACTCTCCCCAAAAGACCCTCAAGACCACAATTCAGATGTGCGATTAAAAAGATTCTTCCCGAATGCCATGCTCTATTATTTGATGTTTTGTTCAGTGGGATCCGTGTACATCATTTTGCTTACATCAATGTAAAGCACAATTGCCGTTGTCCCGAGTACAGATTAACCTTTCAATC
The DNA here is from genome assembly GCF_963455335.1 of Martes martes. Taxonomy (NCBI): domain Eukaryota; kingdom Metazoa; phylum Chordata; class Mammalia; order Carnivora; family Mustelidae; genus Martes; species Martes martes. Next base: position 67,421,213 of record NC_137903.1, read on the forward strand.
AGTCAGCAAATATATACCCTATCACTGCCTCCCCCAGAATCAAAGAAGAAAAAATCAGAAAACCAGAGAAGCAGAAAAAATCCTCAACACTTGAACGTCCTATAAGGAAGAAGAGATGTTATTTATTAAATCGCATGTTTAATATGTAGATTGCTGAAAGTTACATAGTAATCTGGAACTGATGTGAAAAGTAGAGAGCCAAACGATGTAGTTATCTTGTCTCTGTGAAATGTGAGACAATAAATGTATCATGCACGATGAACGACTCATGGGCCAATATGCAAATAAAATTGTGAAAGAGTCTAACTAAAGGTTACACTAATTTTGCAAGAACTTGGGCAGTAAACTTGGGATTGAGGGACACACTGCTTTTTAAAGTTTCTCTCATATACTGTTGATAACACCTCTGCTTGTCTTATGCCAATCACTAGGCTGGGTATCATGGGACAGTGGTTACCAGCCCTGTGTCAGAGTCGGAATCTACAATTTGTGGGGCGCCTGGGTGGCTCAGTGGGTTAAAGCCTCTGCCTTCGGCTCAGGTCATGATCCCAGGGTCCTGGAATCGAGCTCCGCCTCGGGCTCTCTGCTCAGTGGGGAGCCTGCTTCCCCCTCTCTCTCTGCCTGCCTCTCTGCCTACTTGTGATCTGTCAAATAAATAAATAAAATCTTAAAAAAAAAAAAATCTACATCTTGTGAAAGCTTCCCAGGGAATTCTGACAGTTGTCAGCTTCTATGGCTCTCACAGATACAGAAGAGTAAGACACTGTTGCTCACTTGAACAGTTTATAATCTAGTCGGGAAACGATAGTTACCCACACAAATAGAGGGCATTTGATATGAGTATCATATGTGAATATCACGGTGGTTCATTAAATGGAAAAGGTCGGTTTGAGTCCAGAATTAAGGAGACTGAACGGACACTGTTCAGCAACGAGGGAGAGGTGGGTATTCTAAGCGGACAGGGTATATCAGCAAAGGAGCAGACAGGACTGTGTGTAGGAGGAGTGAAGTGTGGAGGAGCCCGACGTCATGGAGACCTCATGTGAGGTGCCAGGTTACAACGCAGCAGATCTATTGAGACAAACCATGTTTAGGACAGAAGCTTGGAGCATGCCTGGGTCGCTCAACCCATAAAGCATCTGCCTACCGCTCAGGTCATGATCCCAGGGTCCTGGGGTTGAGTCCCTTATCAGGCTCCTTGCTCAGCGGGGAGCCTGCTTCTCCCTCTGCTAGTCTCTCTCTCTCTCTCTCTCTGGCAAATAAATAAATAAAATCTTTTTTTTTTTTTTAAAGACAGAAACTTGGAGGAATGCAGATTCAAGGAATCTCAGACAGTTATAATAATGCTCAGGTTTCTCAGGTTTTCTATCAATAGCAAAATAAGATCTGATTTTTAAATTATTATGTTATGGTAGTCACCATACAGTACATCATTAGTTTTTGATGTAGCGTTCCATGATTCACTGTTTTTGTAAAACACCCAGTGCTCCATGCAATATGTGCCCTCCTTAATATCCATCACCTGGCCAGCCAATCCCCCACACCCCTCCCCTCTAAAACCCTCAGTTTGTTTCTTGGAATCCACAGACTCTCGTGGTTCATCTCCCCCTACGATCCCCCCCTTCATTTTTCCCTGCCTTTTAATGTCCTCCATGCTATTCTTTATGTTTCACAAATAGGTGAAGCCATATGATAATTGCCTTTCTCTGCTTGACTTATTTCACTCAGCATAATTTCCTACAGTTCCGTCCAGGTTGATGGAAAAGTTGGGTATTCATCCTTTCTGATGGCTGAGTGATATTCCATTGTGCATATAGGGACCACATCATCTTTATCCATTCGTCTGATGAAGGGCATCTCGGCTCCTTCCACAGTTTGGCGACCGTGGCCATTGCTGCTATGAACACTGGGGTACAGGTGGCCCTTCTTTTCACTACATCTGTATCTTCGGGGTAAATACCCAGTAGTGCAATTGCTTAAGGCAGTGTGAAAGAGCCAGATCCTCCAAGAAACCCCAAGGGCCCCTGAGGCAGGAAAACCCCAGTCAGAGTAATACAGGTGTGCTCCGTGCTCCGGCTGCTAGGAATCAGAGCCCTCACAGTATCTTTCTCTCGTCCCAACAGGTGTCTCAGGAAAAGATTATCACCCTCTTTTTTTTTTTTTTTAATAAATGTTTATTTATTTATTTGACAGACAGAGATCACAAGGAGGCAGAGAGGCAGGCAGAGAAAGGGAGTGGAGGAAGCAGGCCCCCCTGCTGAACAGAGAGCCCTTGCGCAGATGTCAAAACTGAGCTCTGAAGACGTCGCGCCCCTCCCCACGCCGGCACAGCTAGTAAGAGGGACCGCGTCCGCCCTGCTGCCTCCGTGGTCAAGGCCGAACTGCGCAGGGGTGGCAACCGGTGAGCGGTCCAGGCCCCAGACCCGTTCTGGGCCGTTACGGACCCGTGTACTCACCGCCTTGCTTCCTCACTGGAATGACGGTGGTTCGGGGCCCCTAACGCGGCACTGCCCTTCCCCCAGATCCCAGGGAAACTGAGGCAGTAGAGGGCATGGGGTGAGGGTCTGGCAAACGTCACCTTGGCCCTGGCCGTTCGCGGCGGTGGTGAGGGAGGAGCCGCCGCCCTGGGGGCCCAGCAGGTGCGGGCGCGGGCACAGTTTGCGCCTCGCGAGTCCGCGGAGCCCTGCCCGTCTCCACCTGCCCCCGCGCGCCGGCTCCGCCCCGACCCCGCGTCCCGGGGGCGCCGCGCCTGGCCAAGCCCGCTCCCGGGAGGGCGCTCGCCGGGAGGACCGCCCCCCCCGCCGCAGCCCCGGCCCCGCGCCAGCCCACGGCGGGAGGAAGGACACCGCCTCCCGCAGCCGCCCGGAGTGCGCGCGCGCCCGGCCGCGTCCCGGAGCAGCGCAGCCATGGCCCCGCGCGGCCCGCGCCTCGGCGTCCTGGGCGTCCTGGTGGTCCTGGGCGCCTGCTGCGGGGCGGCGGCCGCGCGGCTGCGGCAGTTCTACGTGGCGGCCCGGGGCGTGGACTGGAGCTACCGGCCCGAGACCGCCGAGCCCAGGTGAGGCGCGGGCGGGCCGCGGGGGGTCGGCGATCGCGCGGGCACGTGCCTCCCGCAGCTCCGCGGCTTGAAACAAAACAAACAAACAAACAAACAAAACAGAAAACCCCCAACAACTCATGGCTCATTTTTAACCAAAATCGCTGTTTTGCTTCCGACCGTAGAGTGACCGGCGGCTCCGCGCGGCCGAAGGGTTGGTTGATGGGGGTTTGTCGCTGGGGTCGTGGCCTTGATCTGCGCGTTGGTTCGGAAGCTCCAGGCACGACTCCCTCGCGAGCCCCCTGCAGAGCCCCTTCCCGGGTCCGAGGCGCCCGGGACTTTACGGACCCCGGGCCGGAGCCGTGACCGGGTCCCCCGCAGCCTCCGACAGCTGGAGACGCGCGCACCGTCCTCGCCGTGGGCTGTTCGGTGGCACCGGCCCAGCGGCCGTGGTTTCCGATTCTTGGGCTTCCCAGCGCCCACCGGGCCGTAGACATGCCGCATTTTTGGTTTTTCACCTTTTCTTCCACTTCGTGGGACTCTTCGCTTCTGTCACGTTCTCAGCCCCTGGGATCCGGTCTGCCCTTGCCAGTGTGGAAGGTCACTGTGTAAGTAAACGGTGGCTTAAGTAACAAAACTCTATTTCTGAACTACAAATTATTTTTCCTAATTGAAAGGCTAAAAACAAGACTTCCCAGAAATTAAACAAATTGTAGGACCTACTCACTATTTCCATTTGGTTATATTTTTATATTTTTTATTAGTAAACCTCTCAGTGTGACTCAGTTTTTTTTTTTAACGAAACATCACCATTTAAATGATTGTGAAAGACAAGTTCCTCTTTTATGATTACAAAACCAAAGCAATCTCCCAAGAAATAATGTCATATTTTAAGAGTCTGGTAGTGTATAACATGAAACCCCTTAAAGAATTACTTTGTAACTGCGTTGTTTTGGACAGTATTACATATTATCTGGGTCTTGTAACAATAAGAAATCTTTTTTTATTTTTTTAAAGATTTTATTTATTTATTGGAGATAGAGAGAACACAGCAGAGGGAGCAGCAGCAGGAGACGGAGAAGCAGGCTCTCCGCTGAGCAGGGAGCTGATGCGAGACTCGATCCCGGGACCCTGGGGTCATACCTGACCTGAGCTGAAGGCAGACACTTAACCCACTGAGCCACCCAGGTGCCCCCAAGAAATCCTTTTTTTTTTTTTTTTAATCATTTTAGGGCACCTGGGTGGCTCAGTGGGTTAAAGCCTCTGCCTTCCGCTCGGGTCATGATCCCAGAGTCCTGGGATCGAGCCCCTCATCAGGCTCTCTGCTTTGCGGGGAACCTGCTTCCTCCTCTCTCTCCGCCTGCCTCTCTGCCTACTTGTGATCTCTGTCAAATAAATAAATAAAATATTTTTAAAAAATCATTTTAAATATTGTCTTTTGAGTTGATGATTTAGATCATACCCATTACCCTTACAAAACTGCCAAAACCCCAAAGAAAATCATAGGCTTTCCAACATTAATTTCTCTTGCTCATGGCCAGACATTACCACGCTGGCTATCTTTGCTGGGATACTCCGTGCTTATGCTTGGGAGTTTGTCCTTTCTTCTGTAGTTAGCTCTGAAAAATAACAAGCAGAATATTGGAAGTAGAACCACCTAGAGCAAAAGCCTGACTCACACAGGGGCACTACAACAGGCACCATGACTGTTGATCTGATCCCCTTGCTCTATGGTTGAGTTTCCAGAATTCTGGTAAGAGTCATACTTCTGGTGTCAGTTATTGACCAAAACCATACAGTGACAACCTAGACCAACTGTCAAGATTTTTGAACTTCGAATCATGTCATTTTCCCCTGGTACTTTCTCATGAAAAATCTAACCTGTACGTGCAGCTGCTTAAACTAAGAACTTGTACTAAGTGTCCCGCAGCTACAGCAGAATGATCCTTTCCCTAAGGAGATTAACATAACCACCTGTTTTTTTGTCAAAGTGAATTTCAGCACAAAGCAAAGATCTTTCCTTTTACTTCATCTCATATTAGCAGGAGAATACCTTTAGAGGTGGGGTATATCTGTTATTCTTGTCTGAAGTCTGAAGTAATGTTTTTGGAAACTTCCCTAAGGAAACTTGTTCAGTCACTTACAGGTATGTGGTAACAGATGTTGAAGTAAAAACATATATATTGGGGCACCTGGGTGGCTCAGTGGTTAAAGCCTCTGCCTTCGGCTTAGGTCATGATCCCAGCGTCCTGGGATCGAGCCCCATATCAGGCTCTCTGCTCAGCAGGGAACCTGCTTCCCCCTACCCCAACTCTCTCTGCCTGCCTCTCTGCCTACTTGTGATCTCTGTCAAATAAATAAAATCTTTAAAAAAAGTGTGTGTGTGTGTGTGTATGTGTATGTGTATATATATATATATACACACACATATACATACATATATATGTATATATGTATATATGTGTATATATGTATGTATGTACATATACATACATATATATGTGTGTGTGTGTATATATATATATATTTCCCCCTGTATGTATATATATTTCCCTGCCTCCCTTTCTGTGAATTCTTTACCATGAATACAGTGGTTTTACCTCTTTGAGTCTTGGCTCTACCATTTATCCATTGTTTCTCCTCTGGACAAGAGACTTACATTTCCCAAGACTTGCCTTTTTCATTTGGTTTGTTTGTTTTCAGTATGAGTGCCCAGGGCTTTAACTCCATTAGTCATCTCCAACTTCTCAACTAGAAATAGGGTTCACCAAAACAATGGTTCTTTATACTGTTCCCCAGTAATTTAAATCTGTATATGATTCGTTAAAAAAATAGCCCATGTATTTATTCATAAAGGATTTGGTTATACTTTTAGTCATTTAAAATCTAAGCATAAAGTTTGGGTTCACACAATGATCTTGGGTTCTTTTCTTAGAAAATGGATTCTGAATAAGGATTAGTTAAGTCAGACTAAGTTGGGAAAGAATGGTTGCCACAACAAAATATTCTTGAAGAGATCAATAATTATTTTATTAACCCCACTTGTTACTCATATTTACAAAACCTTGGGTTTCTGAAATGCAATTAAAATACTATTTTTCCTACTACATATCTGAGGACATGAGAAATCCATTTGTTTTGTGATGTGAGATGTAGATGTCATATATGACTCTCAAATTAATTTCTATATTTGCTTTCTAGTTCGAATCCTTCCTTTAAGAAAATTGTCTACAGAGAGTATGAACCATATTTTCTGAAAGAAAAGCCACGATCCAAAACTTCAGGTAAGCCAGAAGTACACTCTTCAGTTTTAAAGATGAATCTCTATGAAAATTTGATATCTCTGGTTATGTAAAGTATCTGTTTGGTGACATTTTTAGAAATGAGTGCTTTTGTTGTTTTTAAGCAGTACGGGCTGCCTAAGTTGTGGGGGTAGGTGAAAATGAAGATGTGGGGCCTGGGATTCATGTTTTTGAGAATTTCAAAACAGTGTCAGCAAACCGTGAAGCCAGAGGGCGCTTCTTGCATGAGGGGCCGTGCTCACGAAGCCGGCTGTTTTTAACACGGATCAGAAAGCTAAACAAAACTTTTAAGAGTTTGAATTTTATTCACTTGTTGAACAAACTACTGTCGAGCACCGGCTACAGGCTGGGCATTGAAGAAGGCACTATGGACACTGCAGTGGACAAGGCAGAACCACATCCTGCCTTCCTGGAGCTGACCGTCCAGTTCATGGAGCGCAGCTGAACCCTGGCAAATGATCTGTTGCTTCCGGCCGGCTCCCTACACTCATTCAGAGGAACCATACGTGGCTGGTTCTCTTGCATCTGTTTTTCCCATCTCTTCTCCTGTTGTTGTTGTTGTTATTGTTGTTTAAGATTTTATTTATTCATTTGACAGAGAGAGAGAGGGAGGGAACACAAGCAGAGGGAGTGGGAGAGGGAGAAGCAGGCTTCCTGCTGAGCAGGGAGCCCGATGCGGGGCTCGATCCCAGGACCCCGGGATCATGACCTGAGCCGACGCTCAATGACTGAGCCACCCGGGCGCCCCTCTTCTCCTGTTTTATTTAGTGTGAGGTATACAACAGCTGTTGTTTTCAAAGAAAAATCTCTTCTTTTTCCTCATCTTTTCTTTCTTTTTTTTTTTCTGAAGATTGTGTTTGTTTATTTGAGAAACAGAGAGAGAGCATGAGCGGGGGAGGGCGAGGGAAGAGAGCAGAGGAAGCAGGAGCAGCAGACTCTCGGCTGAACCCAAAGCCTCCTGGAGCCTGATATGAGGCTCAGTGTGGGGCTTGGTCCCAAGACCCTGAGATCAGGACTGAACTCAGGTCAGACGCTTACCAGTTGGAGCCACCCCAACACCCCTTTCCTCATCTCCCCTTCAGTCAAAGAAAGTGGGTTGAATGTGTTTTGGGGTTCTTAAATATGATACCATATTTCACAGGAATGGGAGAGGCCATAAAGAGAGAACTTCCTCCCTTGGGTCGCCTGGTCAGTAATTCGCTCGTCCTTCCGTACTAACCAAGTGAAGACTGGTCAGCTTTCCCGGACTCATCCTTCTACCTCTCTGTGCAAACTGTTTAGTCCTGCTGCCTCTGATCTCCCTTTGTCCTCAGTCTTCCTTGGCTAGACCCTTCCCTTCAGCCAAAACTCAACAACAGTAAAACAAAACACAACTATGTTCAGGCCCACCCCTTCCTAGAACAAAACCTCCCCCCCCCGACTGCCTGCCTTTCCCTCAGGGCCGTTTTCCTGCATGAGCCCTCCGCTCCATTCTCCGTAATACTGTTTCCTCCCTGACCCTCTCTAACATAAGTCCGCTAAAACGACTCTCAGAAAACGGCACCCGTGATTCTGAGATGCCAGAACCAACGGTTTCTTTCCCGTTCTTTTCCCGCTCGACATTACGAGGACACTTAGTGATCCGCTCGACATTACGAGGACACTTAGTGATCCGCTCTTGAAACTCTTTGCTGCTTCCCCCAGTGCCACTCCCTTTGGTGTATGGAGGTGAAGGAGAAAAACAGAAGCAGGAGGAACTTAGAGAAAACTGTTCCCTGAATCTTGGCTCCACATGTGAGGAGGGACAGGGAGGTTCTGGAAGGGAAGGAGGGGCTTAAGTGTATTTTGGACTTTTACAAACAAGAATACAGTGACTTGACATATCCAGTAGAAAAGGGGAGGGTAATCACATAGGAGGGAGAATAGTGGCCAGAGCCAGACTCAGAAGAAGTAGGACGTGATGTGATTCAAGAGTTGGGTGGACTCAGCTTGAGGAAGAAGAGGGATCACCTTCAGGGAGGACAGCAGGGCAACAGAAGACAGTAAGCTTACCACTAAAACCCAGTTTGTCATTGTGGGCGGGACGTTGAAGGATCTCCTGTCCTCTGTCAGAGTCTCTTCGTGTTCAGAGCTCTGGTTCCAAGCTTAGTACGTACAGCAGATACTGAAGAAATATTTAATTAAATTAAACTGTAGCTGAGCAAAGGGAAAACAAGCTGGGAAACACACTCACTAGGCCTGGAAAAAAGAGGAATCGGACAGGTGTTTAGAGTCTTACCTGTGTGGCTTTGCCAAGTTAACTGAATTTGAATGTCTGGGCCGTGTAAGCCACTGTGCCGAGAACCGTAAGTGTTAGAAAGGCCCGGGCCAGGCTGGAGACTATCTTCTGGGCAGGAGGGAGTCCTTGATAGTTTTTGGAGAGGAGAGTACGTGATGAGAACCCTTTGAGCTGGGGCGCCTGGGTGGTTCAGTAGGTTAAGCGGCCGCCTCCTGCTCAGGTCATGATCCCGGGGTCCTGGGATCCCCCCCGCTGAGCAGGGAGCCTGCTTCGCCCTCTCCCTCTGCCTGCTGCTCCCCAGCCTTGTGCTCTAATATCAAATAAATTAGTAAAATCTTTTTTAAAAAATCCTTTGAGATTACTAGCTTTTGTAGAAATGTCCTGATTCAACCTCATTAATTAGAAGTAGACCTTGATCATTAATTTACGTTTAAACCCTGTGCACTTAAAACTTCACCTTTCTACCGACCCCTGTGTATCTCGTATCACCTTTGTTTTCCGTGAACTCTGAGGCATTTTAAGAGCATTTTAAAGCAGCTTCTTCCTGAACTCCCAAAGTTACTTAACTATGAATCCTTGAAAGGCAAGGGTAGTGTTTTGTTCATCTTTATGTCCATCTGTAGCTGATACAGTGCGGCAAGTCCAGGGTAAAGCCTCTGAAGCTCCGGGTTCAGACACTGCCTCTGACTCTGCGGCCTGCCCCATTCCCAGCCTGGTTCGGGGTCACTGGCACCTCTCCCCTATTTCCGGCTCTTGGCGGGTGTGATTCCAGCTGAACCCTGCACGAATGAGTCATGCGACGACTTCTACAGCATGAGCCCAGAAGGCGCTGTAATTGTGGGTGGGGGCGAGGCTGTAGGACTGGGGGTCGGAAGGGGTCCCTCCATCGAGGTTTGCAGCCTTGTGGACAAGTGCAGGGGCTCATTTTCGGGAATCCAGCCTGGGGCTTCGAAATGGCGAGTGTCAGCTCTGAGTGTTTTCAAGGAAGGGTATGAAACGTTTGCTCCTGAAGGGGTTCTGAACTAGCTGCAGCACTGGGCTTCTCTGTTTTCTGTAACTCATATGCACCCGAGCGCAGGGGATGGGATTAGCTGACTTCATGTTGTCCTTTTCAACTCCAAAGCCACATGAAATTGGGTACACGCTGTGCTACCTTCCTGGGACCGCAAGGTAGGCAGCCCCTTCCCCCACGTCACTGCTGGGTCCCAGGCCATCGGGCTGACGGAGGAGCTAACCAGCAGCTCAGGCAACACTCATGTGTTTGCCCACGTGAGGGAAGGTATTTGGTTTGCATTTATGAAAACATCCCTTTGTTTTGCCTTAATTCCAAGGAAACAGAAAGGGAGGCAAATAAATACTCCAGACCATTCATTGCAGCAAGAGGTCTTATTAGGTTAAATAACTAAGGAGACTTATCCCAGGACAGGCATTTGTAGCCCCGCGATGCCAGCAAACAAATCACCCAAACAAGGCGCCGTGGCAACAAATGCAGTGCACACTGTGACCACATGGCCAGCCCTCTTTTGGGCTCCCGGGCATCCCCGGCAGGTGGGAAGAGCCAATGGGGGCTTCTGTCAGGAGCTAGGACCGAGAGTAGCAGCCAGAAGAGAGAGAGAGCTCAGCTAGCCCCACCGGCTATGGTCAGGAGTCACAAATGGTGTAGACATTGGAACTATTCCAGGAGAGGGGGTGGTTCTGAACCTGCTCTGTGCAAGGTGGTAGAGAAGGCTTTGGTTCAAGAGTCCAGAGCCCTGAGTTCTAACCCCAGGGGCACCACCCGATGATTGACTGACCTTGAGCAAGCCATCCTCCCACCCCCACATCCCAGGCATTGTAAGTATCTCTAAATTGAAGATTGAACAGTGTGACCTCCACAGTCCTGTGCAGAGCGAACACAGAAGCAAACAACACGCTACAGGCACAAGATCAGCATAAACTCCAGCACTGGAAGTTTGCTGAAAGCAGTAAGAAAACTGCAGGTAGAAAGGTAGAAGTAGGGAAAGGGGGCTTCGGTCTCAGAGATCCTGTTTTCCCATGGCCAATAGGTAACAAATTGCCGCAAACTTCATAGCCCAGAACAACACAAATTTATTGTCTTGCAGTTCTTGAGGTCAGAAGTCCAAAATAAGTTTCACTGGGTTAAAATCAAGGCGCTGACAGAGCTCTCCGCCTCTGGGGGACAGTTATCTCCTTGCCTTTTCCCGTTACTAGAGGCAGTTCGTGGCCCCTTCCTCCGTCTTCAGATCCAGCAGGGCTGTGAACTCAGCTTCGCCTGCATCCCGTTTATAAGGATGCTGGATGACATTTCCCTCTGGGATTATAATCTCGGAAACTCTACCATTTCAGACTTCTTTTCGTCACACCTGCAGAACCCCACTGGCCACCCCACGTAGCGTATTCACAGGTCCCAGGAGTAAAGATGCAGACATCTGTGCTGGGCCCTTATCCTGCCTACCATACCTACCAAACAAAACCTCCCGCAGTGTCCTCATGTCAGAGAAGGGTACCCTCCTGCCCCCCCGCTCCCCAGTCAGAACATCACCAGCCATCCACAGCAACTCGGTCTCCCTCACCCTCCACCCGTATGCCATCCGTCAAGCCCTGACAGTTTCATCTTCTAATAGCCCTCTAGCATGTTCTCATCATCACCTTACACTGAGTCACCACGTCTCCCGCCTGGAGCCCTCTGTCTGTTCTCTCCGCATCCACTCTGAGTTCTCCCCAGCTCCTCCTCCACCAGTGCCCCCAGAGATTGAAGCCCCAAATCTGGTCCGTGTCTCGCCCCTGCTTAAAACTCTTTTTTGGCTTCCAGATACACTTAGAGGCAAGACTCTGAGACGTAGAAGGCTCTACGTGATGGGGCCTCTGATCGTGCCCTCAGCCTCACGTTCTGCCTCTCTCTCTTACCTGTTAAACTTTACCTTCACTGTGGCCATCTGTCAGTTTTCTGAATAGGCCAAGTTTTCTGGTGCCACAGGCCCTTTGCACATGCTCATCCCACTCCTTGAAATGTCCCTGCCCATGCCTTTGCCTCTTCACCTTTGGACTTCAGTCAGAGCATCGCTTCCTCAAGGAAGCATGTCCCAACCCTGAGTCCCTCCCTTTCTCAAGATTGGACAAGATCACTCTGTCAAACGCTCTTCAGCGTGAGCTGTGCTTTTCTCTCATAATACTTTCCACAGTTTGTAATCAAATGTTTGTGCGATGGTTTGTTAAAATCTGTCCTTCCTACTTTTTTGTAAGCTCTGTGAAGGCATCTATTTTAGTCACCATTACAATTGTGTAAGTGGGGGCCCAATTAACGTGACCCTCAGCCCTGCAAACAAATGCTGGTGACTGCTGCCCCTTTCTCCTCAAGCTCCCGCGGTCTCTGCTGGGGAGAAGCTAACCGCACAGGGTTTACAGGTGGCTGGGAAGTGACAGCAGTCAGCTCTTGTGGCAAGAGTCACAAACATTTAATTTGGGGAAATTCTTATTTACGATTCTGCCGAAGCCTGACTCAACTATCACCTCCTCCCCTGACCCCTCGGACAGAACTGGCCCTTCATCCTCGACTCCTACAGCACTTTGCCCACATCTCAGCGGTGGCTCCTACCGTCCGTCTGCCCCCAGACGAGCTTGCGAGCTCTTCGAGGACAGGGACAGGGTCTTGTTTATCCACGTGGCCGCAGGACTCAGCACACCTGTCATGTAGGACGTGAGACGTCAGGGTCACCCTTGGCTTCCCTCTGTCAGAGGCCACGTCAGCCCACCAGCAAATCCAGCCGGCTTTGCCTTCGGAATCTGGAACCCACCTCTTCTCCCCCCTCCCCGCCGCGCGTCACCCCCTCCCGCCGCGCGTGCGGCTTCTCTGTGCCGCCTGCTCCCACTCCCGGTCCCATCACTACGTGCACTCTTCTCCACACAGCAGCTGGGAGGTCCTTTTTTTTCCCCAGAATGAACCTTTAAAACCATGCCTGTCTGCCGCACAAAGCCCCAGCAATTTTCCATTTCGTCCAGAAGATAATCCAAACTCCTTACCAAAGCCCGTGAAGCCCCCCGTGACCCCCCCCCCCATCTGCTCGCGTGCCGCCTGCTCTCTTCCTTTCCGTTCTTTGGACGCATCAAGCTCACTCCTGCCTCAGGGACTCTGAACTCACCTCAGGACCAGCGTACCCTGTGACTTTCCCCCTCACTTTCTTGAGGTCTCTGAGATTCCCCCCTCAGGGAGATCTAATGGAGCCGGTCACCTTCCCTCAAATCACGCTGCACAACTGAAAGTGAACACCTTTCTTCTCTTGGCCAAAGACAGTAATCTGCAAGGAATGACAGGGGTCAGGATGCGGTAGACATGATCGGAACTATTCCTTCTCTCTCTTGACTTGCTTTGAGCCCACGCCAAACATTTCTACCTTCTTGTCCTGTCCTGACTGCATACAATGGCGAGACAAGGGGCCGGCAAACCCTTCTAGATGGAAGACAAGCAGGCCAGCCTCGGGGCCGGGGGGAGTGACAGCCATCATTCATGGGGTTCTGTGTCTCTCCGTGCTTAGCAGCTCTGTCTTTGGTGTTCCTGAACACAGACATATGATCAATCCTTGTTTCTGTAGGACTTCTTGGGCCTACTTTGTATGCCGAAGTTGGAGACATCATGAAAGTTCACTTTAAGAATAAGGCAGACAAGCCTGTAAGCATCCATCCTCAAGGAATTAAATACAGTAAATTCTCAGAAGGTAAGAGTAATTTAATATTCCTCTGACAGTGGAAAACGTACAACTCTAACACCGGTGTCAGACATTTAAAACCAGATTGTTAACCACGTGTTAGAGAAATCTCCTTGCCTTCAACGGGTGACTATGAAAGTCGTTGCCTTTGTAAGTCTCAGGGAGGAAAAGGAACAAAATCCGGAGTCCTCTGGACCTCAGGTGTTTACTAGGCTCTTGCTCTTTAACAGTCGGATGGGAAAATTGCCTAATCTTTCTGAATTCCAACATATTCATGTGTAAATGAGAACAGTAATACATGCACATTTCAAAGTGGGTTAAAGCAGGGGGCGTCCACAGACTTCTCTGTGAGAAGCCAGGTCTTAAGTACTTAAGTAAGTACAGTTGGCTTTGGGATCTCTGTTGTAACTGCTCAACTCTACCTTTCAATACAAACACTGTCACAAACAATGTGCAAGTGAATGAGTGTGACTGTGTCCCAATAAAACTTTACTTACAAAAACAGACAGCTGGCCGGGTGTAGCCCAAGAACCGTAGTTTGAAACAGTGGCGTTGGACTAATGTGACAGGGGTGGCCTGACACAGAAAGCACACTTCATAAGTGGTATTTGGTGGTGGCGGTGGCAGCAGAAGTCTTATCACAATTTTAGACAAAGTGAAATGATTAAGAACTTATGCTTTGAAGGCAGACGTACGTTCAAATTTCAGATGCGTCACCTCTGGTTCTATGAGCATAAACTCTCTGAGCTTTAGTCTTTTCATGTATAAAATGTGAACAGTTATACCCACCTCATAAGATTGCTTTGAAGATTAAAATGAGACTGTTCAGGTAGTGTCTGAAATATGATTCCTGGAACATGGGAAGCCCTCAGTAAATCACAATGATGATGATGATGACGATGGCAAAGGTCACAAAGGTGAAGGTGGCAGAAGTGACCACATCAGCCACGGGACAGTAAGTACTGTTGACGACCTCGCTCTGATTATTTCCATCACGATGATGTTCAGACCACAACAAGCACAGCGGAGTTCTCTTAGGAGCTGATATAAGAAAATTGTAGCCATACTGTACTAGGTATTAGTATAACAACACTTTCAAATAACTTCAGTCCTTTCATGACTCACAAACTTTCTTTCTCCCGTATGTTCCAGCCATCATACTTGAAGGGGGCAATTGAGTAGGAAAGTGGTTTACAGTGCAGGTTCTGGAGGTAGACTGCTCGGTGCAAATCCTGGCTTACACTTATTAGCTGTGTGACTTTTGAGAAGTTGCTTAACCTCTCTGTGCCTCATCTCTCTCTCTCATCTGTAAAATGAGACTAAGAATCATACTACCTCATATAGGTTTGTTGTCATGAAATCTCTGGATAAGGCCTAGCATATAAAGAACACTTGACAGATATTAGACGTGATGGTGAAGTTGATTTTTCAGTTAAAATGTATTCAAATTATGTTACATCTCGATTAAAATTTTTAAGTGTGTTCAGATAATTTCCTACTTATCTGGTAATTTGTGGATTACACAGTGTGCTTTACATTTATTATTTCTTGTGTAAATTAATAGTCGAGCTCATTCCAACGAACATATATAGGACTGATAATAGGTTAATGAACTACCCTTCCCAGGAGTATTTGCATCAGCCCTTAATCTTTGGCTTGAGGAAGAACAATGAGCATTAACTGAAATGTCAGACATCTTTAAGGGCCAATTTGGCAAGACTCTGAATGAGGTAGGATGTGCAGGAGTCTCTCCTATATACCTAAAATCATACAGTGGCATAACAAACAGCCATTTAACCTACTTATGAGGCTTCCGGGCAACTACATCGAGAATTCAGCAATGTCATGCCGGAGGGAAGAACCCCCAAATGTCCCATCCAGGTGCCATTTCAAATGTGGGAGGAGGTAAGGTTCATGGACTTTGTATTCTAGCTGGGCTGTTTGCATAGGGAACGGACCTTGCAACATTATCCCCCTTTCTTTACTGTTTATTTGTTCCTGCACTCCCCCCAGCCAGTCGTCTATGAGCAACTGTTTAAGATGCTCCCACCACTTCCACAGGTCACCTAATTGTTGCCCCTAGTTGCCTAAATCCGAGAAAGGTAAATACAGATTGGTGGGGAAAGTGAAATTTTATTTTGGAAACGAAAGACAAACTCCATCTGTTTAAGATCGAGTGCCTTGCATGGAAAAAGACAAGCCTTCTTCATTTTATTGTGCCCTCTGCTTTAAAATAAAGCATCTTCTTCTTGCCTGAATTCACCCTGGCCCACAGCCGTCCTCCATGGCTTGAACTATCTGGGGCGGTGTGAGAAATCAATTCGGCACATGCTGGGCCAGCTACGTGAGAGCCCAGACTCCTTTTTTGCAGACGTAGGTATCTGAGAAGTGGATGGTGGGAGATTGAGACAATATAATAGGCCTAAGGCAGGACTCAGTCCTTGTCCCTAGGGCTGCTTAATCTGACCAGTCAATGATCCAACTTTGACCACAATCCTACTTTTCTGGGAATTAATCCTTGAGCTCCAGCAAGCATTTGGAGACCTATTTTCATGAGTTAGAAGGGAAAGACAGCCATGGAAAGAATGCTGGCTTCAGAGCCAGAATGACCCGGCTTTAAATTTGGGCAATTTGGGGCAACTTTCTTTACCACTAACCTTTAGTTTTACATCTGTGACACAGGCATAGCAATTCCTCCTATCGAAAGGTTATGGCAGGGACCAGTCATAATATATGTCAAGTTCTGGGCACATGGTTGATGCATGACAGTGTTACCTGCTGTTGGTGTGGTTATTTCGTGGCTCGTCATCGTGACCGCATTAAAATTTGTTTTCAGTAGCTTAGATTAAAGGAAGTCCTTGGCCTTGGATAGTCCTCATCATTTTACTTCTACTTGAATGAAATAAAACTCTCTCTTAGAATTGAGATGTCAAAATGAACTAAAATTGAACAGCAAACCTCAGTTATCCAGAGCACAGAGGAATGAGTCATTTTGAATTATTATGTTTTCCAGATAGTTTGGAATTTACTTCTTAAATGTCTAAGATATTTTTTAAACACTTTGGATATATGTTATATTTCCTAGACTCTTTAAAACAGAAGATGAGAAGTAAAACTCTGATCTCTTTCTAAGCCATTATTTCTAATCTACTGTGAGATTGTACAGACACTCATGGATATTAGAATTATGTACAGTCTAAGCAGACAGACTTGAAACAGACTTGAAAATTACTGTCTGTGGTATTGTCTATCGGTAAAGACCCTGAGCTTTAATTTGTGGGTGTTGTTTTTTAATATCTATTTTGGTTGGCCAGAAGTCATGTTGCCTTTCAAATTCTTGGCTATGCTTTAGTTAGTTGATGGTTGGAAATCTGAGTTCTGTCCAGGAAAGACAGTCCTCAGAGTGAAAGTCTCGTGCTGGCCATTCATCCATAAATCGGCGGCACCTGATACAAAAGCAAGGTTGTATCTCGGTGTCACCAAACCACTCCCACTCGCACCGCTCCCCAGGCATGACTGGGAGACACCTCACTAGTACTTAGGGCAAGGATGAGTAACCCATTTGACGGGTTGGACAAATCATGATTTGCAAAAATGCTCATAAGAACATTTCCTTTAGGCATGTATTTGATAGGAATATATTTTGAAACCAGGAAATAAAATATCTGCAGCTATACCTGATCACTTAAAAACTTTCTATCACTAAGAGTTTCAATTTGAGGCTAAAATTTCAGAAACTAGCTTGAATGCACTGAACTGTTTCTAATATGCACCATTGAGCAAATGTTGTTCTTCAGTAAGATTTCTGTAGCTGTTTTGGTCAATTAACTTTTAAAGTTTGCTTCAGAGTGAATCTTAATAGTATTTGTTTATTTGCTTTATGTAGTCACTTAAATGTGTGAGTTGCATTATGAGTATTTTATCACAAAATTAGTTTTATAGTATTCAGCTGTCTGCTAGTGAGCCAACTCAGAATAGAAATGATAGATAGACAGATAGATGAAATGCATTTTCCATCAGATATTTTTTTTACATTTGGTGGTGCCAAATTCTCCATATGAAAACTTAGTCTTTTGGATTTTTCCAAAACATTCCAATGCTTATGTGGGCAGTGGTGATTCACTTTTCATCTGAATATTTTGGCACTTCTTTGAGTATATGATAAATACCCAAAACAAACTGTAGTGGCTGATGTAATAATTCTCATAAATGTCAGAAATGTGAACTCCCCTTCAAGAGAGACTTGAACTCCCCATGCAGTGAAATCCGTTTCCTTAGAAGACATCAGCATTCTACTTTGCCTGTTAACTAAATTACAGCTTCTGAAAGAAGGCGCCTAGTCTTTGAATGCACACTGAAGCATGCCCTACGTTAATTAAATGGAGAGGAAAAGGGTTGTAAAAAAAAAATGAGTAACACGGGAGGATTTCAAGAATGAGCACCCTAGTGGGTAACCGAAGTAGGTCTTTATGTAACTTCACTTTCCCAAAGCTTATACGTAGCATTTTACATTAAAAAAAAAAAATACTGAGAACCTTTTGGCTAATAATTGGTTCATCATGATCAGTAAACAAATTGCAACACTGATTATGGGCAAAGCAGGCAGTGAACAAACTTGAGTCAATATAAAATGAAGGGTTACCCTTGGTGTGAAGAATTCATTCTCGCACAAAGCTGAACAGGGACTTCTTGTGCTCTAGCACAGTAGTCTTTCCTGTCTGTTTCTCCCCTCTTCAGTTAAGAGCTTAAACTTTTATTTCGATTACAAAGTCAAAATCAGATTCACCAAAAATGCTTTTCATAAATGCTTCCTTCAAGTAGCTGCTTGTATTTCATGCCTCATATTATGCAGGTTGTGAAATCAAAGCTACCACATGCCTCTTTTATTCTAGACTAAATGTAGGATAAAATACTTTGAAGTTAAAAGAATAAAAACACTGATTAAATTATCCCAGGATTACCTCATAAGTAATCCTCACTCAGCATAATTAGAGAATCTTTCCCCATGTACAAATTTGTTCACTATTTCTTTCAAGATGCTCATTATCCACCTTTTAAGTTATATGGTAAACATAATCAAAACCATTCATTCAATTATTTTATTTTTTAATATTTTATGTATTTATTTGACAGAGAGAGAGAGATCACAAGTAGGCAGAGAAGCAGGCAGAGAGAGAGGGGGAAGCAGGCTCCCCGCTGAGCAGAGAGCCCCATGCGGGGCTCGATCCCAGGACCCTGAGATCATGACCTGAGCCGAAGGCAGAGGCTCAACCCACTGAGCCACCCAGGCGCCCTCATTCAATTATTTTAAGTTTATCTTGTATGTAACTTCATATTCTTATTCATGTCAAATGAATATGAAATTCTCAATAATTTACTTTGGTCAACTAGACAGACACTTAAAAACCATTGTTTGTTCAAATAAAACCGAATATGAAACCCTGATCATTTAAAAATAAATTTGATAGCATTCAAAAATAGTCACATTGCTATATCTAGTATGTGTTAAAGTCTTTTAGGGTGATTCTTAGATATTGATATTGTTTGGTTCATATTATGATGCACAATGTGTTCTAATTGTGGCTTCTCCACTGAAGTGGCCCAAAAAGAAATCTAGAGGGGAAACTCGTCACAGCTGAGACACCAGCATGCACCCTACTGTTAACGGAGCTGTGAGCCCCTCAGGTCTTACGGACTTCTTTGTATTTGTGTCCGGGAACCTCCCTCAGCCTAGAACATGATCATGGCGATGATGATGATGATTTCTGGACTGAGGGACTGAGGAGTGTATTAGAGAGTAGAGCCTACACATTGTTTCCCCTTTAATCTGAAATTTATTAATTTTGCTGGTGATTATGAGCAATCTTATTACCAGTTTTTGCCACTTTTAGAGTAGATAAGTCACCACCTCTAATCTTTCTCACATGGGTTGACAGAACTCAAGGACACTTAGAGACACCTTATCAGAAGTACAACACAAAGGAGAGAAGCTGTTTCAGTTGCAAATTGGCTGAGAAAGAAAATGGTCAACATACTAAAATGTATTGCGACAGGCTGCCAGAGCATTGGTCAGGAGCCAGACATTTTACATATGTTTTTAGTCCTCATTACCCATCAAAAATGGTCATATTATTGCTAGAGAAAACATTATATTGTTACAAACAAGAAAAGTGAGGCTAAAAGGGAGGTTAAAGAAACTCCCAAATTCACACAGGCAGCAAGTGATTCAACCAAGAAATTTCAATTCTGGACTCTCCCACAATCCAGTGAGAGAAAGTATCATTAATTATATAATCCCACAAATATTTAATTAAAAATGCATATGTATGATATTTATATCTAATTGTATTCATAAATACATATAGTATTCACCAGGGAATGGGTAGACTGCATTTAGGCTGGCGTCTGAAGGATGTGCGTGCATTTATCCAGAGAAAGAGAGGAAGGACTTCAGAAGTTACCTCTCCGCCTACAGAGAATATCACTTTTTGTCCTTTTGAGAGCTGCTGAAGGCAACGGAAAGAATGCCACTTTCTACTATAGGAATTTCCTGTGATGCTCTAACAGCTGGAACAGTAGATGCATCAAGTCCAGAAACACCATTTTCTAACTTCATGAGGCCAAGAATCAGGAACATGGAATAAAGGGCATCGTGCTTGGTTGGAGATAGCTCCAG
The DNA here is from genome assembly GCF_963455335.1 of Martes martes. Classification (NCBI taxonomy): domain Eukaryota; kingdom Metazoa; phylum Chordata; class Mammalia; order Carnivora; family Mustelidae; genus Martes; species Martes martes. The sequence goes on from NC_137903.1 coordinate 67,441,185, forward strand.
TCAACAACCTGCCATGCCAGGTCCAGTCAGTAGACAAGAGGGCAACTCTCCTTATCAGACCTGTTTGTCCTTTGCTTCTAGAACTATTTTGTAACTTCCCAGAAATAATTCTTCCTGTTTGTTAGCAGAGACTCTTCCTTATAAACTCTTTTTTTCTTTTTCATTTAGACTGAAATAATATTATTACTCTTGGGAAATTGTTCAAACTTTTAAAATTTCTCAACTCCTGGGGGCGCCTGGGTGGCTCAGTTGCTGGGCGTCTGCCTTCCGCTCAGGTCATGATCTCAGAGTCCTGGGATCGAGCCCCGCATCGGGCTCCCTGCTCAGCGGGAAGTCAGCTTCTCCCTCTCCCATCTCCTGCTTGTGTTCCCTCTCTCGCTGTGTCTCTTTCTGTCAAATAAATAAATAAAATCTTTAAATAAATAAATAAGTTAATAATAAAATGAAATAAAAAGCTACAGTAATCAAGATAGTGTAATACTGACATAGGATAGACCTATAGATCAGTGGGATAGAATTGCATCCAGAAATGAACCCCTACTATTTTAGTCAATTTATTTTCAATAAGAATGTCAAGACCATTCAATAGGGGAAAAATGGTCTTTTTAAGAAATGGTAGCAATAAATAGATATACAAAAGAATGAAGTTAAGCTCCTATTTTTACATCATATACTAAAATTAACTCAAAATGCATAAAGAACCTAAATGCAAGACCTAAATCATAAAACTGTTAGAAGAAAACATAGTTTTAAACTTAGTGAAGTTGGTTTAAGCAAGTTTTTCTGAGATGAGACATCAAAACACAATCAACAGGAGAAAATAGATAAATTGGAATTTATCAAAATTAAAAACTGTCATGCTTCAATGGGTACTATCAAGAATTCACAGAATGGGGCACCTGGGTGGCTCAGTCATTAGGCAGCATCTGCCTTCAGCTCAGGTCATGATCCCTGAGTCCCAGGACCTAACCCTGCATCAGGCTCCCTGCTCAGCGGGAAACCTGCTTCTCCCTCTCCCACCCTCTGCTTGTGTTCCCTCTCTCCCTATGTGTCTCTCTCTGTCAAATAAATAAATAAAATCTTTTAAAAAAATTTCTCAACTCCTTAATACTCAGACCCTTTTTTATTTTTTAAAAGATTTTATTAATTTATTTGACAGAGAACGAGAGCACAAGCAGGCAGAGTAGCAGACAGAGGGAGACAGGGAAGCAGACACCCCACTGAGAAGGGAGCCTGATGAGAGACTCCATCCCTGGACGCTGGGATCATGACCTGAGTCGAAGGTAGCCACTTAACCACCCAGGCGCTCCCAGATCCTTTTTTAATATTCAGATCCTTTTCATCATCTGGGTGAAATTTCAGCCCATAGTCGATATTGGTTATCAGTGTCAAACTATCTTTGAGGGCAAAAAAAAGATACAGTGTAATCCCATGTTAAGCTTTTCACTAGCACAAGTGTCACAATACAGATACCTACAGTATTCAGGGGGCTAAGTCAATGAAAAAATATGTCCTTTAGGGACTGGGGACCACAGAGTCATTGTCTTATCTAAAGGAGGTAGCCAGGATTCAGAGCAGCAAATTCTATGCAGAAATTTGGTCACAAGAACAACATTTGAGTGGTGGTGGTGGTGTTGTTGTTGTTTAAGAAAAGACAGCAACTCAGATTCTTATATAGTATCTCCATAATGTTAATATTGGCATGTAATTTGTTGTAATATCATACAATCCTAATCACCTGTGAGCTAAGACGTGATAACGTTGATTCTATCCCACAGGGTCTTAAATCTTAGAAATTCAGCATACACTCGGTGAGCACCTTCTCCATGCCAGGCACTGTGAAAAGTATCAGAGATATTAACCAGATATAAACCAGCATCTGCCTTTGAGTCACTCACTTTCTGGTGACAGAAATGTGCATGATGTAAATTGTTATTATTTAGTAGGAGAAAATGAACTAAATCATCCAGTGCCACACATACTTAATCATAAATTATCACGGGTGCTGTAAAAGAAAAAAATAGGTAGCACAATTAGAGATCAGGAAAGGAGTAAGCTTGTATTTAAGGTGACATCTAAAGGATGCGCACATATTTACCCAAAAGAAAGACAAAGAAGGAGAACACTCCAAGCCGAGGCAGTGCTATCTGCAAAGACCTGAGGTTGGACGGAACTTGGCTTGTTTGGGGAACTAACTAAAAGGTAGCGCAAGAGAGTGTTACATAGTATCAAGGGGAAAAGTCATACACAACGAGAATGGAGAGAGAAGTGGAGTAGATCACATATGGACTTGCGGTCCATGTTAAGAATTTTGTGAAAGAAGAAGCTGTGGTTAGGATTTTAAACAAGAGTATGGGAAAGTAAGATCCAAAGTCTAAAGGCATCATTCTGTATACAAGTCGGGAAATTGATTGGGAGGGTAGTCTTTTTTTTTTTTTTAAGACAACTTGAATTGGGTTTTATTTCAGCCAAAAACATCCTCATCAATGAACTGCCTTTACCCCCAAAAGCCTTTGTATCATCTTTTACATGCCTCCTTTTCAGCTGTGGTGGCTGCACATCTGTCTTCTCTCTAGACTCCAAGCCTCTTCAAGAGCCAAGAGGACACATGTACATTGTCTTTCTAGAGCCAGGGCCTGATACAGAGTAGGTACAGAAGTCATGTTAAATGAATGATTGTTCGTGGCTCAATGGGAGGGTAGTCTTGTACCAGAATCCCAGTGACCGGTTAATAGACTAATTCTGGAGTCTGGTTTCATCCTAGGGTGATGGCATTAGAGACACAGAGAAGAGTGCAAACTTGGGATATATATTTTGGAGGTAGTAGGTAGCTGTTGGAGTACAAAATGTGCACAGCTTAGGGGTATGGAAGGAGATGACACTGGATAGGTAGACTGGGAAAACTCATAAATGACTTCAGCTGCCATGGTAACAAACTTGGACTTTATCTTATGGGTAAAGCAACGCTCTTGAAAGTTTTGCCAAATGAATTAATACAGCTGGATCTGTGTTGAGCAAATAGTAACGAGACTCGGTCTCCTGTCAAGACTTTATGGTCCAGCCATAATTAGTCTTCTTTTCCATATGCCATCAGTGTAATCACCATCAGCAAATTGTCAGCTTCTAAGAGCATTAAAGCCCATCTTTGTTTCCTAACTGTAAGGCTGACATCATGACTATCTTGTCATTTCAAGTTTGGTTGTATTCATTCCCATTCATATAAAGAAGATACTCTGTCCTATGAAGACATGTCAGTGAATCTAGATGTATCTATTCAACTCTTCTGTCTTGTGGCTTCCACGCCCAGAACCCCATGCAGTACATGATGCGTGCTGCTGTGCCCGAATGCCTCGTTGATGATGGAAGCATGTGCCTTATTTCACACTCCCATCTGGAGAGCCCAAATATGCTAATGCTGTGCAAGCTCACATGAGTGTGAGTAGACTAGACTCGTCCTGATAATGTGCAGTTAGCTACAACAGTAGCTAGTATTCTACAATATGAAATAGTCTGTAGAGGAATTTAGCAGCTCAGCTTTGGCTTCTGGAAATGAGGGATTGTATCTACCCTTTTGCTTAACAATGAGACAGACAGACAGAAAAAACATATGAAATAGCAGTTTTCAGACACTGAACAACAGACGATGCAAGGGAATGTTCCATGGGAGGAGAATAACAAGTGAGGTGGGTCTGTGTGTACCCAGGCTCACTGCATGGAGAAAACCCTTACCAAAGCACATCATGATCGAGTTACTAAAGACCAGGACATAGCACAATGAGGGTGAACCCAAGCAAAGTTCAATAGCCCTTTGAGTTAAAGAAACAAAGTTTAGACTTTTGGTAGGCCGAAGTGGCTGGATTTGCAGGATGGAATCCTCAAGAGGATGGTACAGACACAGAGAAGGAGTTCTTAAGAATCTACACTGAGGGCTGTCGGGTCTTCAACTCAGTGTTGATCTGCACATGCATGTGAGCAGAGTTAAAAGTATGGAAAATACCACCAGAAAGAAACAGGCAGAACAGTCCCTGGACCACACACAAAGAAATAGTTTATGTTCCCATCATTAAACGAGGAAAGACCTATCAAGTGGGCACTGAGTAGAGGTAAATCAACAGAAGGCACAGAAATTGGATAAAATTAGTCCAGACTGCAGACTACTCAGAAGGTGATAAAACTTTAAAAACAAAACTTGAAAGTATCAAATCAATTCCACATCTCTTCACTGTGTGCCAGTGTAACCTACTAGTTACAAGAATGCAACAAAATCCAGCAACCAATATGTAAAACTCACAATGCTAATAAAAATTAACAAGCATTAGAAGGAGCAGGAAATGTACTACCCATAGCCAAGAAAAAACTTAATCAATAGAAACAGACCTAGAGATAAAAGAAATGATAGAACTGGCAGGCAAAGACATTCAGACAGCTATTATGAATATTCTCCTTATGTTCAGAGCATGATGAGGAGAGAGTTGGAAGACATGAAAACACACAAATGGAAACTCTACAGATGACTATAATGGCTGCAACAGGGAGTACACCAGATGAGATTAACAGCTACTATACGTAACAATGGAAACTACCCAGATGAATCATGAAGATAAGAGAGACTGAGCAAAATGAACAAGACATTGGTCGTCTATGGGAAAATATCCAGCGATGTCACATATGTGTAAATGGAATCCTAGAATGGGGAGGAACAGAAGAAATATTTGAAGACATCAAAGCTGAAAATTTTCCAAATGTGATGACGGCTATATACCTACAAAGGTTTGGCAAAACCAAGAAGAAGAAACATGAAGAAAACCCTTACTAAAGCACATCATGATCAAGTTACTAAAGACCTGTGATGAGGAGAAAATGTTAAAAAGTGTCAGACCAAAAAAAAAAAAAGGAAAGAAAGAAAGAAAAGACCCAGAAACAAAAATAAGAATGACAGCAGACATCAGTGGAAACAATGCAGGCCAGGAGATAATTAGGGATATCTTTAAAGTACTGGTGTGCAGTGGGGGAGGGCATTTTGTCCCCTTAGTATTCCGTACCACAAATATCCATTTAAAATGAAGAAAAAAGAAAGACTGTCTCAAACATAGAAATAAGAAATAATTTCCCACTTGCAGACCAGAAAAACACATGAAAGGAAATCTTTTAGTCGGAAAAAAAAATTGATATTAAAAGGATATTTGGATCCACAAGAAGGAATAAAAAGCTTCAGAAATGGGTAAATGTAGAGAAAATTTTTCCTCATTTTTAATCTGTTGAAAAGACAATCATCTAAACTTTGAAGCAAAAATAACAGTAATTTATTAGGGGGTATAGTGTATATGCAGAAGTAAACTGTGTGCATGATGAACAGTAGCACAAAGACCAGGAGAGAGGAAATGGAAATATACTATTGCAAGTGTCTTACAAGTGAAATGGCATCATATTATTTGAAGGTAGACTCTGATAAGTTAAAGTCATATATTGTAAACCCAAGGCACCACTAATAAAACAAAGAAAAGCTAATAAAATAATAGTGGAGATTAAAAGAGATACTCAATTAATCTAAAAGAAAACAAGAAAGAAAAGTAAAAGGAATAAAGACCAGATGGATAAATAGAAAACAAGAGGAAGACAGTAGATTTAAACTCAGCCATATCAGTGATTATATTATAAGCAAACGGAAAGAACACTGCAACTAAGAGATTGTAAGACTGGATAAAAAGAATTACCTTACTATATGCTGAATTTGAGAAATCCACTTTAAAGACAAGGATGGGAAAAGGCAGAAGATGGAAAAAGATACACCACACTAACATGAGTAACACAAGAGGGTACATAATATATTGTTCCACTTCCATGACCTCAGAGGACAGAGGAAAGTAGTGACAGACAGCAGATCGGGAGCTGCTGGCCCAGAGAGCAGGGGAAGGTTCTAACTGGAAATGCCACAAGGCAACTTCCCAGAGTGATAAAACTGTTCTGTACCTTCATGGTGATGGTAGCCATTCCACTGTACACACCTGTCAAAATGCAGCAAGCATTATACTTAAAACTGGTGGATTTTATTGTACGTAATTTCAATAAAGATGATAAAAGGAAGAGGGGGGGAGGCAGAAAAAGAGAGGAAGGGGGGAAGAATAGAGAAGAAAAGGAACAGGAAAAGAGAATAGGAGTGAGAAATTAATCATTTGTTTTAAAAAAGCACAATCACTTCAGTAAGAACGGTTTCCACAAACCCTTCACCCCATCGTGTAAAACATCTGAGCCCTTTTTTCCAATCCTTTTTGTCTGCCCATGTCTCCACTCTGATGGTCTCCCCTTCGACGTCAAATTTATCAAGCTGTTGTACCAAACAGAAGGTGAATGCATCCCCAAGAGAAATTCCTGCACCGGCTGATGACAGTGAAACTCGCCTGATTAAACGAGGCATGGCTCACACATTTGCTGTCCATAGCACTGACCTCTCCCTTCCTGACCTCATTTGCTCCATCTCAAGCTACATCTTCTTCTTCTTGAAATTCCACCCAAGTCTCTTCTCTCCATCTTCTGCATCTCAGTTCCTCTCTTCAGTAAGGAAGACCGACTTCTACATCCTCCTTCTGTCCCACCGGTCAGGACAGCCAGAGTATATGTGGGACTGTTAACGGTGGGTCTTCAGACACGCAGGGGACGGGAGTAGGACACCTAAACGTCGGATGGTAGACACATTTCATAATCACAGCGGCAACCAGACGGCAGAAGGGAGCTGGACTCCAAGGCTCTGGGGATCGTTGGGGTGATCACAAGGTGGAGGGTGGTAAAGTGAAAAAATAGGGCTGGGGTTGTCAGAGGTGGGAAAGAAGATACGAAATACAGAAGAAAAACAAAACAACATAGAAAAAGCTCTGAGTGTATTCACATCCAATGCTAACAGGCAATTAAATGAAAGAGATCTTGTCAAGCACTATAGAGAAAATAGAAATAAAACCCATTCTCATATCTTGAGGTGATTTTCTGATCAACAGTGATTCAACTCTCTGATGATACCTAAATACTAATCATTTAGATACCCTAGAGAATTAACTTTCTAACCTGAATATACTAGTAGCTTTCTTATTCACTTCAAACCACCATAGACCAAAGCCCTTATAATGGCATAGGCATAGATGTGGGTATATGTGAATGTTTCCAAATCATGAAGGTTCACTAGTGAAAGGCATATATATACCTCTATAGAGACGTTATGTTCCCCCAGATTTGAGGATGATAAAAAGTTGTCCTCAGTGACTGTCCAGGTGTTTTCATGGCTCTTCTTCTCCAGGTGCTTCTTACTCTGACCACACATTCCCTGTGGAGAAGATGGATGATGCCATAGCTCCAGGCCAGGAATATACGTATGAGTGGAAGATCAGTGAGGACAGCGGACCCACACACGATGACCCTCCGTGCCTTACACACATCTACTACTCCTATGAAAATTTGATACAGGACTTCAACTCTGGGCTGATTGGACCTCTGCTCATTTGTAAGAAAGGTAAAGAAAAAAAAGAGAGAGCAACAACTAAGATTGAAATGGTAAGGTATACTATAATGAAATGAGGATTGGGAGAATCTTGGAACCTTTCTGTAAATCAAAGGGAGAAGCACAGAAACCAGACCCTTGCTTCACAGGTATTTGAGGGTTGGAATATTCCTGTTTCTTCTAATCCTTCCTTTTTCTCAGTCCTGGGAGACTCTCCCAAGTAAATCCCTGTCTGAGAGTATGTTTTGATACCAGGTCCATAAGATCTCTAATATTTACCTCAAAGCCAAGTCTTTTTGAAAGTATACATCTTATATATTGCTGAGAGTACTTGGAAAGAACTTCAACATACAACCCAGCAATCGCACTACTGGTATTTACCCTAAAGATACAAATGTAGGGATCTGAAGGGGCACGTGCATCCGAATGTTTATAACAGCAATGTCCACAATAGCCAAACTATGGAAAGAACCTAGATGTCCATCAACAGATGAATGGATAAAGAAGATGTGGTATATATACACAATGGAATACTATGCAGCCATCAAAAAATGAAATCTTGCCATTTGCAGCAACATGGATGGAGCTAGAGGGCATTATGCTGAGCAAAATAAGTGAATCGGAGAAAGAGAATTATATGATCTCGCTGATATGAGGAATTTGAGAAACAAGACAGAGGATCATAGGGGAAGGGAGGGAAAAATGAAACAAGACAAAACCAGAGAGGGAGACAAACCACAAGAGACTCTTCATCTCAGGGAACAAACTGAAGGTTGCTGGGGGGTGGGGGGATAGGGATGGGGTGGCTGGGGGATGGACATTGGGGAGGGTATGCGCTATGGTGAGTGCTGTGACATGTGTAAGCCTGACGATTCACAGACCTGTACCCCTGAAGCAAACAGTACGCTATATGTTAATTAAAAACATAAACAACCACAATAAACTACTCTGTGGGAAATGATGTGATAGACCCACCCCCTGTCCATATATACACACATACACACGTACACACATTCCTAATTCATTTACTCACTGCACAAATACACATTTGCATTGCCTGGTATATAAAAATACTGTGGTGGCACTGAAAAAAATTTGAATTTATAAAAAGCTCTTACTTTATTTTATTTTCATTTACTGCCAGCTGCCTTCCTCAGCTGAGAGAATGGACTAATCGCGACCTCCACAAATTCTCTAACGCCTCATCTCACGTACGAGCAAGGTGGCTGTGTGAGACTCGGAGGGTGCCTCGCCCACCGAGCTGAAGCCCCTGTTTATTGGCCTCTTGACACTTGAGAAAATGAGTACTTTCACTAAAGCCCTGACCATCACCACATGTGTTTTCTTCGTGCCTGGTCAAGTTTACCTCTAAATCCCATTCCTCAAGGCTATGAGATGTCAGAGAAAATCCTTACTGTGGCACTAGGATTTTAGTAAGCCCCCAATCACTATTACTTGATAAAGATGCTACTTTTTAAAGATTTATTTGTTGGGGCACCTGGGTGGCTCAGTCAGTTAAACATCTGCCTCCAGCTCAGGCTGTAATCCCAGGGTCTTGAGTTTGAGCCTCTCATCGGGCTCCCTGCTCAGTGGGAAGCCTGCTTCTCCCTCTCCCACTCCTCTCCCTGCCTGTGCTCTCTCTGCCTGTCAAATACATAAATAAAGACAAATAAATAAATAAATATCTATTTCTTTCTTTCAGAGAGCGAGAGAGTGTGTGTGCATGTGAGTTGGGGAGGGGCAGGCAGAGCGGGGAGAATCTCAAGCAGACTCTGTGTTGACTGTGGAGCCCAATGCAGGACTCGATCTCCGGACCCTGAGATCATGATCTGAACCGAAATCAGGAGTCAGTTGCTTAATCAACTGAGTTACCCAGGAGCCCCAAGATACTATTTTTTAAAATAAGAACTTCTTAAAGTTATCATCATGATTGACTGTTTGCCTTAAGGTTTTTGCTGTCTTGAGTACCTAGTGAGAGTCTTCTGTCTGTGATGCTATTAAAAAGTACGTCCTTTCTTTCGTAGGTACCCTCACTGACGATGGGGTTCAGAAGATGTTTGACAAACAACATGTGCTGATGTTTGCTGTGTTTGATGAAAGCAAGAGCTGGAGCCAGTCATCGTCTTTAATGTACACAGTCAACGGCTATGTGAACGGAACAATGCCAGGTAACAGGTGGCCGGATGCCATCCGGCCACAGCAGAATCATCAGTGCCTTTGGTCCATTGAGCTCCTTGAAGTCCTACAGAAGTTAACCAAACTCATACATGCTGTTTTTCTTTTCTTTTCTTTTTTTAAGATTTTTATTTGTTATTTGACAGACAGAGATCACAAGTAGGCAGAGAGGCAGGCAGAGAGAGAGGGGGAACAGGCTTCCTGCTGAGCAGAGAGCCCGATGTGGGGCTCGACCCCAGGATGCTGGGATCATGACCTGAGCCGAAGGCAGAGGCCTTAACCCACTGAGCCACCCAGGCGCCCCATACACACTATTTTCCAACTCCTGGTCAGAAAGATAATGTAATCCACTTAAGTGGTTCTCAAGATCCCATCATCTGTTCTTTGTTTTGTTTTGGGTTTGGGCTTTTTTTTTTTTTTAATTTTATTTATTTATTTGGCAGACAGAGACCACAAGTAGGCAGAGAGGCAGGCGGAGAGAGAGAGGGGGAAGCAGGCTCCCTGCCAAGCAGAGAGTCCGATGCGGGGCTTGATCCCAGGACCCTGAGATCATAACCTGAGCCGAAGGCAGAGGCTCTAACCCACTGAGCCACCCAGGCGCCCTTGGGTTGTTTTTTTTTTATGTTGACACTATTTTATTTGATCCAATATATGCAAAATGTTATCATTTTAACTTAGAATCAATATAAACAGTTATTAGTGAGATAGTTTACATTCTTTCTCTTTATACTAAATCTCTGAAATTCAGCACACTTTACGCTGATAGCACACCTCATTCCGTGTTCAGTAAGCGACAACCATCTTGGACATGCAGCTCTAGACTTTGAACTAATGGTGTCTTAAAGGGTAACAGCAGCCCCCCAGGAGGGCGACTTAAGTATTTCAGGGGTCAAATATGTAGATGGAGCACATGTACAAATGTTGCCCTACGTGGACTCTTGATTCATGAGAGGCCTTGAGAAGAGATCCAAGAAAGCATTTCTAGAACATTCTTCAGAAGAGTATATTGTTATTATTTGCCAAATTCATGGCTGTTCACTTGTCAAAATATTATTTTGAGAAAAGATGCATATATGGAGAAATTTTTTCTTTTTTCTTTTCAAAAATTTTTATTTAAATTCAATTAACACATAATGTATTATTGGTTTCAGAGGTCAGCGATTCATTAGTCTTCTATAGAGAAAGAGTGTGCAGCTAATGTATGGGATGTAGGGATCTGAGCAGGTTCCACCTTGCCCTGTGCCTCTAGGAAGACCTCCAAGATACAAGCTCAGTCTTTCCTGCAGTGAGTTCTGTGGTTCCTCTGCATGATGACCAGGCCTTCCTCCACAGAGAAAGCCCTACAAAATACAAATTCAAGTCGATCCCTAGCAGGAAGGATCAACAGAAAGAATGCAAGGAGTGGGGATGAATAGATCAGGAGAAATACGCCACATACAAAAACACTAGGAGCGTTTCAAGAGGTGATGGATGAGTAATGCCCAATGGCGTGTAAGACGTTCACTCTCCATGTTCATGAAGACTCTGTGGAAAAGCAAAATCATAGCAACTGTTAAAAGAAACAAAAACAGGGGCTCCTGGATGGCTCAGTTGGTTAAGCATCTGCCTTTGGCTCAGGTCATGATCCCAGGGTCCTGGGATCAAGCCCCTATCAGGGAGCCTACTTCTTTCTCCGCCTTTGCCTGCCACTCTGCCTGCTCATGCGTTCGTGCCCGCTCAGTCTCTGACAAATAAATAAATAAATAAAACCTTCAAAAAAAGAGAGAGAAAGAAAAACAACAAAACTGACTCCCATCCAGACTTCTTCTTCCGTCTCTCCAATAGAAATGACTTAGAACCAAAGACCCTGAGGGAAAAGAATGGAAAAATGAAAACATTATTTTATTAAATAATTTCATACTTCTGAATGCTAAGCTTCTCAGAGGCCATTCTCTGTATTTGACAATCACAACTGGCTTACTTCCTAAAAACAGAACTTGCCCAAGGTTGAGAACTGGACTTCACTTTTAAATTGTATTCTATTTCATTTGGCTCTCCCTTCCCGCCTGGTTTAATACAGATGTACTCAGATGACTCTGGTTGTTACTCAGAGTCCCCCAAACTTCGTCAATTGACATCTGTCTTAGGAGATCGGAGTCAAGCCTTGCTCACATCTCTAGCTTGATGTGGTCCTTGGGAGTTAATTGTCTCAATGTGCCTATTTACAAAAACGGATTAGCCATCCATCCGTGGGCAGAGATTGTTAGGAAGTTTCTTACATATAAAAGACATTGCCAGTGCTATAATCCTTAGAGGGGAGTGGTCAAAGAGACATTGTATCTGTGTCCTGGCAGAGTGAATCTTTTCTGTAATTTCTGTATTTACATTTTACATTTCTGTAAATGTATAGAAGTCATACGAAAGCAAGTCCTATGCAAAAAATTAAAAACTTGATCAGGTCACAGAGTTTATGAATTTATAGTCAAAAAGAGTAGTTGGGACTTAAAAGAGGCAGGGTAGGGGGCTGTCATTAGTAGAAACAGAAAAGTTAATGCTTCACAATTGCCTCATGGAGCAGGGTAAATTAAGTAAATATGACAAATGCTAATGCAGATATGTTAGATGCTTAATTCAGTGTAAGAATTTCTTTGGAGTACATCAACACTTTCGTCAAAGCCTCCTACCTTCTAGCTTCTTGTTTGCAGGTTCTAGCTTCTTGTTCTCACCCATGATTTAGGAATCCCCGCCAGGTTACAGTGGTCTCCTAAAAAATACAAGCCCCTCAGCCTCTCTGTAGGTAAGGGACTGATTCTCAGCTCCGTAATGTAGTATCTAGGGGTTATGAATCTGAAATTCAAAACCCAAGCCAAGGATGCGAGCCAGGGTTGGACTCTCCCACAGAGCACATTAGCATTTTCCCAGTTACTGTGAGCACAAAGAAGGAATGAAACTCAGCTTTTACTCTGTTTCCATTACTTAATCCATGAAATGCTCCCCGTGGCCTGGCGTAATGAAAATGTGTCCATTGCATTTAAGGAGAGGCTATACCCCACAGAGTAATTCACTGCATTGTCATTTAAACAATCAACAAGTGGTTAAAGAAGCAATCAAAAATTCCTAAAGCATCTTCACATCTTTCCCGTAGGCAGAGCTTTGACCTCTGCCCTGCTGCGAGGATTAGACTCCTGGACTCAGCCTTATTGCAGGCTCTGGTGACGCCTTCCCGCTGAGCGCAAGTTGATTGTAGGGTGACCAACTGCCCAGGCTTTCAGACGGCTTTCCCAGTTTCAACACTGAAAATCCTGCGTCCTGGGAAACTCCTCAGTCCCCCGTAGACCAGGATGGTTGGTGACCTGCTTGGTTCCCTCCTTGGGCTAATCCCTTAGCAATCAATCCTTGTGTTTCTGAACTAACTTTGCTCATCTCCAGACTCTGTTGTTAGCTCTCGAGCACCACTCATTGCGGTGAGCTGTGACTGCTTGCTTGCCCAATACTCAGATGTCTGTTCTGCCAGGGCCGGAGGCACGGCTGGAGGGTCTGTACACCCAGAAACAATGGCTGATGCACAGCAGGTGCTCAGTACCTAACTGGTGAGTGAATTGTTTGTTACAGAGCGCTGACTGCCTGTTGTACGCCCCACCTCTCCCTCTCAGATATCACAGTTTGTGCCCATGATCACATTAGCTGGCATCTGATCGGAATGAGTTCTGGGCCAGAGCTGTTCTCCATTCATTTCAACGGCCAGGTCTTGGAGCAGAATCATCATAAGATCTCGGCTATCACCCTTGTCAGTGCTACATCCACTACTGCAAACATGACTATGAGCCCACAGGGAAAGTGGATCATATCTTCTCTCATCCCAAGACATTTTCAAGGTAAGAAATTCTTCCAACAGTTTTGCTTGTGAGTATAGGATCTTTCCATCCCAAGCACGAATTCCCTCATTCTCCTTCGCGTTTTCAAGCCACCCATGCTCCAGACATAGTGCCTTCGTCCTGAGAACAGAATTTCATTATTCTGCGCTTAGACTTTAACACATTAGTTGGGATAGAGGAAGTGGAGGAATTGACAAAGATTTCCTAAAATGGGGCAAAAGCTGAAAAAGGGTCTACTTCCTCAAAAGGAGAAAAAGGGAAGGAAGTAAATGCATACATAGAGTTATTCTTCTTTGGGCTATTTAGTATTCAGCTAAAGAAAAAACCTAAGTGCTAGAACAAATCAAACATTTGCAAATTTATGGAAGCACTAAGTTACAGAAAGCACAAAAGATTGAACATGGAAAGATTATCTTTTATAACAAGATGGACACAAAGCCTGGCACAAAGAGGAACCCAATGGATGTATGTTGAAGAGAAAAAGCCTAGTGTTTAACTAGCTAAGGAGTAGACTTTAAGGAACATCGGTAAGTTTTGGTGGGAAAAAGAGTCAGCCCAGGTTGTTACGTGGTATCTTGTAAACAAAATAACTAATTGTTCTATTACACATTGTTGCTTTAAAACTGTTGGGAATACCCCTGAAACAAATAATACATTATATGTTAATAATAAATAAATAAATGTATAAATAAATAATAAAAATAATAAATAAAACTGTTGGGAAGAGGGTCTGTGTAAACAGAGACCACAATGTAAGTAAGTGACATCACTACAGGAAATAATTTTCTTACCAAAACAATGTATGTAAAAGCCAGACACATAAGAAAGAGACACTTCAATGGGACCATTTTGTTTCCTGTTTGCACTGAGCAGTCAAAATTATGTTTGAAGTCATGAAATTGTCACAGTACCGTGGATAGAGTCCCCAATAATAATAAAACAGCAACAGCAAAACTAACATCATTGACATTAAGCAATATGTATATTAACTTACTTAATTCTTAAGAATAATTTTATACAGTATGCGCTAGCATTTTCTCTATTCTGCAAATAAAGGGACAGATGGTGGGAAAAATGAGAAATCAACAAGACTTAAGTCATAAGATTTTAAGGATCTGGAAATTCCTTTTTTTTCCCCTCTGAAAGAAATGAAATCTTTTCGTGTTTTTTCCATCTTCTCTTTCCTTTGCTTTTAATTCTTACCCCTTTCTCTATGGTACTGAAAGAGCTGCAGACCAGACTGTTCAGAAGTTGCCCGAGCAGCACTTTTGCTGTAATTACTTAAATCTTCCACAAATGTATTTAAAAGAGAGACATTTAGATTGGCCGTAATTTCTTCTCTCAAATCCTTTCATTGCCTTTGTATTCTAATTCAGCTGGGATGCAGGCTCACATAGACATTAAAAACTGTGCGAAGAAAACCAGGAATCCTAAGAAACTAACTCGTGACCAGAGGCGGCACATGAAGAGGTGGGAATACTTCATTGCTGCGGAGGAAGTCATTTGGGACTATGCACCGGTCATACCAGTGAATATGGACAAGTGAGTTTCGGGGCTCTGACCACTATGTGAAGGTTCAGGGGTCTTAGAAGCATGGGGTGAGATGCCATGAGTTGACTGCTCTCAGGGGCATACATGTATTGGATTCAGTTCTTTTTGTCGAAATCAATCTGGAATTACTCTAAGCTCCCCATGGGAACTCAGCAGCATGAGAGTAGTAACAGCAGTAGTAGTAGTAGTAACAATAGTAGTAGTAGTAGTAGCATCTGCGACAACAGCAGCAGTAGTACTAGTAACAGTAGTAGTAGTAGTAACGGCAGCAGCACCAGTCTTACTAGTAATAGCGCTACCCACTTGTTGGATGCTTGCTATTGCCAAGCACCATGTGAAACATTTGCTATGAGTTTTACTTTAACTCTCCAAGTTAGAAATAGCTTTTATTTATTTTGTAGATTAGAAAAGGTGTCAGAGAGAGTAAGAAATTTGGAAATTCAAATAATCTTAACACTTGAAAATGCTCAAGCTCACCCACAATAAGAGAAGTGCAAATTAAACTCCACTGAGATATTATTTCCCACCTCGCAGACTAACAAGGCCTGATGACATAATCTGTCGGCTAGGCTATAGGAGACAAGCACTATCATACATTGTTGGTGGGACAATAATTTGATACAGCCAGTCAAGAGATGATTCGACAATAGGTATCGCCATTACAAACACACATGCTCACAATGATAAATGCATATTGTCCTCGGACTCAGCAATCATACTCTGGGAATTTGCTATGTAGGTGTATCATTCACATATGAAGTGATGTATGTACTGGATATTCACTGCTGCACTGTGAGTAGTGGCAACGGTTTAGAAACAACCTGAAATGTTTTTCAGTAGGAAATGAGTTTAACAAATTATGACACACCCATATGATGGTCTACTATGCATCCGTTTTCAAAAAAGGATGTAAACATTCCCTGTATACTAGTATAAAAAGTTCTCCAAGTTATGTTATTAGATTAAGAGGTCAAGGGAGGTAAAAATGGCAGAAGAGGAGGTCCCCTGCTCATATTCCTCCACGGCTAGAGTAATTTGACAGCTGTCCACAAACAAAAGTACTTCTGTGACAGCTTTGGGATCCAGGTAGATTTGAGAAATTGCAAGACCTTCCTAATGGAAGCCGAGACCAAGGAAGGATATTTTGAGAAGGCACATCATGCTTAGATGGTAGATTCACTGATGGTGCTCCCAGCTACAAACTTGGAAACAACCTTATTCCATTATGGACTCAGCTACTGCCCCACTTGGCCTTGGTGTCAACACCAGCATCATTTGCCAAAGGACCCAGAAGAAGTCACACCTGACCGTGACCCTGGAGGGTGGCCTACAGACCTTGGATGGCGTATGGATCTTAAAGTGGCCATGTAACCAGCTCCAGCCCTGGAATAGTCCTGCCAGCTCAGGGACTTTCAGGGAATCCCATCCATCCATGCTCCAGGAGGCTGGTCTGCAGACCTCAGTCCCACTGCAAATCTTGAAGCATCACTGTAACCCAGCTCCAGCTCTCCCAACTGCAGTCTTGCCCACCAAGGGATATACCCATGACTTGATGGGAACCCTCTCAAGGACCAGATGGGAGCCACACCCATCAAAAAACCTAATAACAGCACTGCCATTTCCAAACTCCACTATAAACCTTGAAATAAGCCACTATCCCAGCACTAGCTCTACTGACCAAGGTTCTAGAGGCAGTTGTATCTGCCCAGAGACCAGACAGGATCCATGCCCACCTCACCCCCTGATAAAAGGCCCACTAACCTCAGATGCCACTCTAGTTTCAGAAGCAGCCATGTGACCCAGTTCCAACTTCACTCAGCTGTGATCACAGAGGCAGTCCCAGCAGCCCAGAGACTTGACAGGAGAAGGTCTTTACCCGACAAAATCAGTAGGTAAAGACCAGAAGAAGGTGTTTACTCCTTCAAATGTACATGAATACAAGGCCACATGAATCACAAAAAATTAGGCAAAAATGACACCACCAAAGGAAACTAATAAAGCTCAAATAACCAATGTGAAAGAAATCGAGATCTACAAATTGTCTGACAAAAAGTTCAAAACAATCATCTTAAGGAACCTCAGTGAGGGAGAAGAGGACAGGTAGGCAAAGAAATGAAATCAGGACAACAATGCATGAATAAAATAAGTGTAACAAATAAATAAAAACCATAAAAAATAGCCAAACAGAGAACCTGGAACTGAAGGATATAATGACAGAACTAAAAAAATTCAATAGAGAACTTCAGTAGCAGACTTGATCATGCAGAAGAAAGATTCAGCAAACTCAAAGATAGGAAATTTGAAATTATTCCGTTATAGAGACAAAAAGGGGGGTAGAGAATGGAAAAAAGTAAAGAAAGCTTACATGACTTATATTTACCATCAAAAGAATATATGCATTATGAGAGTCCCAAAAGGAGAAGTAATGAAGGGGCAGAAAGCTTACACAAAGATAATGACTACAAAGTTCCCAAATCTTGGGAGAGTTATAGACATATAGATTCATGAAGCTCAAAGGACTTCAAGCAAGATCTACCCAAAGATCATCCTGAGATACGTGATAATCAAATTGTCTAAAGTCAAAGACAAAGAAAGAATCCTGGAATTAGCAATAGATAAGCAATTTGTCATATACAAGGGGATCTGCATAAGACTATCCACAGATTTCTCAGAAGAAATCTTACAGGGTAGGAGAGTATGGGATGATATACTCCAGGTGCTGGAAGGGGGAAAAAAAAACCCTCTGCCAACAAAGAATAGTATACTACACTCAGCAAAGCTTTTCTTCAGAAGTGAAGGGATTTCTTCAGAAGTGAAGAGACATTCCAAGACAAAGAAAGGCTGAGGGAGCTCAGCATCACTGGCCTGCCTTACAATGCCAAAGAGAGTTCTTCAAGTTGAAATGAAGGGACACTAACAACACGAAAACATGAAAGTATAAAAGTTTCTGGAAAAGGTAAATATATAGTCTAATTCAGAATACTCTAATACTGTAATGGTGGTATATAATGACTTTTAATTTTTAAAAAACTTTAAAATAAAAGTCTAAAGGCAGAAGTATTAAAATCACAAGGCTAAAATACTTTGCTAATGGATATACAATATAAAAAGATGTAAAGTGTGACATCAATAGCACAAATTGGGAGGGAGTAGTGAAAGTGTAGATGTTTTTATACAATTGAATTTAAGTTGTCATCACCTTAAAGTAAGCTGTTAGAACTATGTTTTATGTGAGCCTCATGATAACCACAAAGCCAAAACTTCTACCTCTAGTAGATACACAAAATATAAAGGAATAAAAACATACAAATACAAAAACATCAACAAATCACAAGGAAAATAGCAACAGAGGAAGAAAGGAACAAAAGAACTACAAAAAAAGTCAGAAGACAACAAAATAGCAATAATAAGTCCTTATCTATTAATGCTTATTGTAAATATAAATGGATTAAATTCTCTGATCAAAAGATAATAGAGTAGCCAGATGGATAAAAAATTAGCATCTAACAATATACTGTCTACAAGAGACTCACTTTAGCTTTAGGGCACACATGGGTTAAAAGTTAAGGGAGATGAACCATGAGAGACTGTGGATGCTGAGAAACAAACTGAGGGTTTTGGAGGGCGGGGGTTGTGGGAAGTTGGGTGAGCCTGGTGGTGGGTATTGTGGAGGGCATGTATTGCATGGAGCACTAGGTATGCTGCATAAACAATGAATTCTGGAACACTGAAAAGAAATTTTGAAAATAAATAAAAATATAAAAATTAATAATACATGATAAAACAAAGTAAAGGGATAAACATTTTCCGTGCAAATGGTAATTGAAGGAGAACAGGATTGGCTATACTTACATAAGACAAAATAGACTTTAAGTCAAACTGTCATAAGAGACAAGGTCACTATATGATAAAGACGTTAATTTTTCAAGAGTTTATAACAATTATAAATACATATATTCCTAACATTGGACCACTTAAATATGTGAAGTAGATATGAACAGAAGTGAACGGAGAAATAGACAACAACACAATAATAGTGGGAGATTTAAATACCTCACTTTAAACAATAGGTAAATCATCCAGACATAAAATCAATAAGGAAATAGTGGAATTGAATAACACTATAGACCAAGTGGACCTAATAGACATGTAGAGAACAATTCATCCAACAGCAACAAAATACATATTCTTCTCAAGTGCACATGAAATATTCTCTAGGATACATCATATATTAGGCCACAAAATAAGTTTTAACAAAATCATATCAAGTGTCTTTTCTGACCACAGTGGTGTGAAACCAGAAATCAATAAAGAAAGAAAATTGGGAAATTCACAAATACTTGAAAATTAAATACACTTTCAGGAATGGTCAAAAACTTATCTAATGGAAAATCAAAAAAGTATCATGAGACAAGTGAAAATGAAAACATAACATACAAAAACTTTGGAATACAGCAAAAACAGTCATGAGAGAAGTTTATAGAAATAAATGCCTATATTAGAAAACAAAGAAAGTTCTCAAATGAACAACCTAACTTTGTACCTCAAGGAGCTGGGCAGGGAGAAGAGCAAATTAAACCCAAATTTAGCAGAAGGAATGAAATAAAGATTAGAGGAAAGATAAATGAGGTAGACCCTGGAAAAACAATAGAAAAGATCGCCATACCTCTGAAGCAAATAATACATTATATGTTAATTTAAAAAAAGAAGGAAAGAAAAAAGGAGGATCAAAATAACCAAGAGCTGGTTTTTTGAAAAGATAAACCAAACTGACAAACCTTTAGCTAAACTAACCAAGGAAAGAGAAGATTCAAATAATTAAAATTATAACTGAAAGAGGAGACATTACGATCTTTATCACAGAAATGCAAAGGATCTTGAGAGACTACTATAAACAATGATATGCCAACAGATTGGATAGTCTAGAATAAATGCTAATAAATAAATATTTCTAATTTCCTAGAAATATACACACTACCAAGACTGAATCTTAAAGAAATAGAACATCTGAACAGACTAGTAACAAGTAAGAAGATTGAATCATTAATTAGAAATCTCCAAATAAAGAAAAGCCCTGAATCACATGGCTTCACAGATGAATTATATCAAACATTTAAAGAAGAACTAACACGAATCCTCAAATTCTTCCAAAAATTGAAGAGGAGGGAGGACTTCCAAACTTATTTTACAAGCCATTATCCTCACATCAAAGCCAGATAAGGACAATACAAGAAAAGGAAATGAGAGCCCAGTATCCTTGTTGAACACAGATGCAAAAATCCTCACCAAAATATTAGCAAACCAAATACACAGCACATTAAAATGATCATACACTATGATCAAGTGAGATTATCCCTGGAAGCATGGATTTTTCACCATGCACAAATCAATAAATGTGATAAATGTGATATACCAGATTAACAAATTGAAGGATAAAAGTCATAATAGCAACCCAGTTGATGCAGAAGAAACAACTGACAAAATTCAACGTCTTTTCATGATACAAATTCTCAATAAGTTAAGTATAGAATAAATGTACCTCAATATAATAAAAGCCATATATGACAAACCCAAAGCTAACATCATACTCAAAGAAAGCTGTTTCTCTAAGACAGGAACAAGACAAGGGTCCCTACCATTTTTAGTCAACATAGTGCTAGAAATCCTAGCCAGAGCAATCAGGCAAGGAAAAGAAATAAAAGACATCCAAATTGGTAAGGAAAGTATAAAATTATCTTCTTTGCAGATGATGTGATTTAATGTATAGAGAACAGTTAACATTCTACCAAATATCTATTTGAACTAATAAAAGAATGCAATAAGTTGCAGGATATGAAATCAACATATAAAAGTCAGCTGTACTTATTAAACTAACCACAATCTATCCAAAATAGAAATGAAGAAAACAATCCCATTTCAATAAAATTAAAAATAATAAAATGTTTAAGGAATAAATTTAACCAAGGGGGTGAAACATCTATATACCAAAAACTATAAGATATTGATGAAAGAAATTGAAGAGGAGACAACCAAATAGAAAGATATCCTATGTTAATGAACTGGAAGAACTAATTTTGTTAAAATGTTCATATTAATCAAAGCAATCTACAGATTCAATACAATCCCTATCAAAATTCCAACGGCATTTTTCACAAAAATAGGAAAAAACTATTCAAAACTCATATAGAACCACGAAAGATCCTGAATAACCAAACAATCTTGAACAAGAAGAGCAAACTTGAAGGCACTGCACTTTTTATTTCAAATTCTATTACAAGGCTATAGCAAACAATATAATAATGGCATAAAAACAGACACTTAGACCAATGAAGCCAAATAGATAGCCCAGAAATATATAGTCAACTAATCTTGGGACAAGAGCACTAGAAATACACAATGGGGGAAAATATAGTCTCTTCAATAATTAATGTTAGAAAAACTGGATATCCACAGGCAAAAGAATGAAATTGGATCTTAGCTTATAGCATATACACAAAAATGAACTCAAAATAAATTAAATATTTAAAGATAAGACCTGAAACCATAAAACTTCTACAAGAAAATGTAGAAGGAAAGCCCTTTGACATGGGTCTTCCCAATGACTTTTTGGGGTATAACACAAAAAGCACAGACAACCAAAACAAAAATACACGAGTGGGCCTACATCAAACTAAAAATTTTCTGTACACCAAAAGAAACAATAAAACAAAAAAGCAATCTATGGAATAAGAGAAAATATTTGCAAACCATATCTCTAATAAGGTGTTGACACCTAAAATAAAAATAAATTAAAAGTAAATAAAAACTCAATGGCAAAAAAAAAAATGGGGAAAGGCAGTGATGACTTGCTGACTGGCTCAGTCAGAGACACATGGGACTCTCGATCTTGGGGTTGTGAGTTCAAGCCTCATGTTGGGTGTAGAGATTAGTTAAATAAAATCTTAAAAAATAATAAATTTTTTTAAATCAGCAAAGAACCTAAATTGACATTTTTCCAAAGAAATACAATTGGAAAATAGATATGTGAAAAGGTGTTCAATGTCACTCGTCGTTACGGAAAAACAAATCATATCCACAATGAGATTATCACCTCACACTGTGAGGATGGCTACTACAAAAAAGTGGTAACCAGGGTTGGTGAGGGTGTGAAGAAAAGGGAACTTTGTACAGTGTTGGTGAGAATATAAATGGGTACGACCATTATGGAAAATAGTAAGAAGACGCCTCCTAAAATTTAAAGTAGAAGTGCCGCATGATCCAGCAATCCCACTTCTGAATTATATCCAAGGAAACGAAGTCAGTATCTTCAAGAGATAACTGCATTCCATGTCCGCGGCAGCACTATTCACAATAGCTAAGACATGGAAACAACCTGAGCATCTGTTGATGGATGGATGGATAAAGAAAATATTATACACACGCAGGAATATTACTCAGCCTTAAAAAAGAAGGAAAGCCTGCCAGTTAAGACAACGTGGATGAACCTGCAGAAGATCATGCTAAGACACATTCCAGACACAAAATGACAAATACTGCATGAGGTGATGGAAGTGTTAATTAGTGTAACTGTGGTAATCACATATACACATACATAAATAATCATGTTATACTTCTCAAATATATACAGTTGTCAAAATCACCTCAATGAAGCTGGGAAAATGCAAAAAAAAAAAAGTCAAGGTGCCTTTTCTTAAAGGAATGAGAGTGTACGAATATTTATATTTGCAAGTAACATTTCCATATTTATGCATAAAGATGCTCTGGAATGATACATATGAAATTAATGCAAGTGAATATCTAGAAAATACAGGGAAGGTCAGGGAGGTGGGGTTGATGGGAAAAAATATGTGAGTGAGAGCTTTCTTCTGTAATCAAAATCATTTGAGTGTATTTGCTATTCAAAAAATTTGAGAAAAAGAGCAAGAAAGGAACTTGCTCAAGATTATGTAATACTAATTGATGGAACTGAGTAAGATTCCAGGGCTCTGGCAATAGTGTGTGCCTTTTATTGTGCAAAATGTATGCAGAAAATGAGTAAATTCTATCACAGAACTTCTGTTTTTACAAACTAAGGCAATAAAGAGGACCAAGAGGAAAAGTGGTTCTTGTTGCAGCCCCAAGTCTTGTACCGAGTCGCTACAGAAGATGAGTGGAGGTGGTTGCTTTTTAGTTGGCACTTGGATTTGATGGATGATAGGAAAGTGAGCCCAACAGTACAGAACTATGACTGATGAAGACAGTCAAAGCTTCCTGGTGTGGGACATAACTTTTAGAGATCGAGAAATATCTGGGAAGTCAATAAAGTTATCATAAATTAAGTGATAACAAAGACTTGAGAAAAATTCACAGTATGTCCTCTCCTTTCTTTTGGATAGACGTTTTCCCAGAGACATCTAAGGTCTTTCTAGTGACCAGTGTGACAGGAAGTTCTAAGTAGCTGTTTCTAACCATGCCTGCAACTTTGTCAGTGTTGCAGGAGACAAAGGCTTCCGGTTTTCCAGCTACAGAACAGATACTGGGACTTTGCAAACCACATTATGAATTTTTTTTTTAAGAAAACTAGCATTTTTAGCTAATCCAAGAGCAGAACTTCTAAACACAAGGAGTTTCAAAATCATAAGGGGTCTTTACTTGAGCAGATGGTTTAATTTTTCTAA
This sequence comes from Martes martes, assembly GCF_963455335.1. Lineage (NCBI taxonomy): Eukaryota > Metazoa > Chordata > Mammalia > Carnivora > Mustelidae > Martes > Martes martes. The sequence continues at coordinate 67,464,908 of NC_137903.1, forward strand.
AAATTCATTTCACTTTAAGAAAATACAGATCTCTGCATTTGGATAATTTCTCAAACCAAATTGGAAAACATTATAAGAAGGTTGTCTACAAACAGTATCAAGATGAATCTTTCACTAAACGTATGGAGAATGATAATATCAAAGAAGATGGGATCTTGGGCCCAATTATCAGAGCCCAGGTCAGAGACACACTCAAAGTAAGTAACAGAAATATAGAACCGTGGGAGAAATTAAATAGAAAAGACAGTTTATAAGCACTGGTTCTTTGTATTAAAAAGAAAAATATGTCCATGTAGTTTTTTTTTTTTTTTTAGATTTTTATTTATTTATTTGACAGACAGGGATCACAAGTAGGCAGAGAGGCAGGCAGAGAGAGAGGAGGAAGGAGGCTCCCAGCTGAGCAGAGAGCCCGATGTGGGGCTCGATCCCAGAACCTGGGATCATGACCTGAGCCGAAGGCAGAGGCTTTAACCCACTGAGCCACCCAGGCACCCCTGTCCATGTAGTTTTTAATTCAAATGCAACTTTAGTTTCTATGTAGTATTTGCTCTGATTTATAGCCTACGTCATAATACAAAGAATCTGAGACAATTTATCAAATTATAAAGGAATAAAACAAAGAGCCAATGTAATTGAGGTGAGGGATGATATGGGGACAAAGAAAATAAAGCCATGGATAAGTATACACACGCCATGTGCTGCCTTTTTTTTTTTTTTAATCTTTCTCACTTAATCTTTTTTTTTAATTTTTTTATTAACATAGAATGTATTATTTGTTTCAGGGGCACAGATCTGTGATTCATCAGTCTTATACAATTCACAGCACGCCATAAGCGTCTATAAGGTTGCCTACAAATTTCGTCCAAAGTTTTCTAGCATCCGAGTAAAATATGTCAGGGCAACGTTCACAGAAGTCAAAAACAAAACATAATTCCCCTTGATACTGAGACCAGTTTCCCCCATGGATCCTTGAAAAGAGGATGCTGTATAATACAGTGGGTGGAGTCCTTGATAGCATCCCTACAACTGGTTTAGTAAATAAGCTGCCGGGGCGCCTGGGTGGCTCAGTCGGTCGAGCATCCGACTGTTGACTTCGGCTCAGGTCCTGATCTCAGGGTCCGAGATGGAGCCCTGCCTCTGGCCACATGCTCAGCCCGGAGTCTGCTTGAGATCCTCTCTCCCCCTCTGCTCCTCCTGCACCACGTGTCCACTCTCTCTCTCTCAAATACATAAATAAATCTTAAATAAATGAATGAGTGAATCAGTCACATCGCTTTGTAAAATAATGTTTGTCATTATAGCTGAGAGCAGAACAGTAAATCCAACTGAGTATAAACGAGTCACCATTGTGCTCTTGGTATGTAGTTCTCCCTTGGCTGGTCTCTGATGGGGGTACATTTAGACGTGACTCAAGAACACTGAGTGTTCTTCAGACAACTTTCCTTAAAAATGTGTCCCATCATGGTGCTTTTGGTAGGAACTGGGCAGCAGAGAAGTGAAGGTTGCAAACGTTGGGCAGGTTCTAGAACGCAGGTCGTCTACCGATTAAGGGGGACCCAAATGCTTAGGCAGCCAACCAACGGAAGGTGAGAGAAGGTTCTCGTTTGAAGATTAAGGAGCCTGGCTGGGACCCCTGTGTAGATACTGCTCCTCCCGTCACCCCTTTGTCCGCACACAAGGGCATTTTTGTTCAGTTAAAACTCGCTAACGAACGCAGCCTTTCTCTGCTCTTCTCTCCCTTCCCTCATTTCTGAGCTCTCCCGTCCTTTCTAGCAAGTGTGACTGTACCTCCCTGGCTGTCCGGGTGCCCCTCAGAAAAGGACACCAAGGACAGTGTCCCAGGGGATCTGCCGGGCTGGAGAAGGGCATCGCGGTCTAAAGAGGAGAAGGAACGGAGCTGACGGCGCATGTGGCCGAGCCCAGAGGAGAGGGCCAGGGGAACAGGGGTCGGGCTAGGAAGAGTGGCACATTGTGAGGAAAACGTCACTTCGAAGGGCGGACTTCTCTTTCCATTTGCCCCCTCACCATGGGGTGGAACAGTCTCGAAAGTTCGTGCCCGGTGACGGGAGAGGTCGCGGCCCAGGGCAAGCGCGCAGGCCCCTCCAGCAGGGACCGGCCGGAGCCAGCGCCCGTGTCAGTTCTCACGACCGGACTGAAGTCCCGGAATAACGAGTCTGGGTTGCCCTTGTAGATCGTGTTCAAGAACATGGCCAGCCGCGTCTACAGCATTTATCCGCACGGAGTGACCTTCTCCCCGCACGAAGACGAAGCCAACGCGTCCTTCACTTCAGGTGTGGACGGGGTCCGCCGAGGGGAGCTGGGCGCCTCTGCCAGCTGCCGTCTCTCCCCCTGCCCGGGCTCGGCGACACACCCCGTACAGCGCGGTGGCATTCACACAGGGTGTCCCAAACCCTGTTCACCTGGGACCCTGTTACCCCGGGGCCGCCACCCGTAGCGGCGACCTCTCCGCGGCGCCGTGGGACCCGGGCTCTGTGCTTCCCGAGTGGGGTTGGTTCTGATGAGAACTCACGGCTCGCTGTCCCGTGTGATAATCTGAAAATGAAACAGTGTGACTCTGTCTTCCTTCAGACAATAAGACCATGGTCAGAGCCGTCGGACCAGGGGAAACGTACACTTACAAGTGGAACATCCTAGAGTCTGACGAGCCCACAGAGCACGACGCGCAGTGCCTAACGAGGCCCTATTACAGTAACGTGGACGTCACCAGGGACATCGCGTCCGGGCTGATCGGCCTGCTTCTCATTTGCAAGAGCCGCTCCCTCGATAAACGAGGCATACAGGTATCCTGTCCGCAAACTAAACTTTCAGACATCCCGGGAACTTGTTCTGGCTGGAACAGATTCGGTCTCCTTGCTAAATAATGGGGCTTCACCTTCTAGAGAACAGATTACTATGTTGCCCTCTTTAACGCAAATGGGACAACATTTATTCCTTTGGTGTTTTTTTTTTTTTTTTGCTCGTCTATTTTCATCTACATTCTCACTCTAGAAGGCAGTTCTGCAACGTGACACCATATTTTGTTTTAGTTTGAAATTCCAGGTCTTCTGTATGTCATCACCAAGCCACTTAGCCTCTCTTAATTTCTTCCTTTTATTAAATGGGTAATACCCTCCTAAAAAAATTTTTTACAGGGTTGTTTTGGGGCTCAGCAAGATGCCACCTGGTGAAAGTGTAAAGCTCTCTACCAATCCTTGTTCTCTTTAGAGACCTGGACCAGGGAGAAATAAGAGAGAGAATACTTTGGAGACAAAATCTGGTGAAGTTGGACCCAGACAATGGTCCATCTCTAGTGAGACTAAATTATAGAGACAAAAGTGAACAAAGATATGGATCTTCATTGGAAAATAATAGTCCCATATTATTAACTTAAAATTCCCGATCAGGCTAAGCTATAATCAAAGAAGTTCATCCTAAGGCATACACAATAAATAAATGCCTGGAAAAATCAGAAATGGACCTTTGGAAGACCTTAATTTATTGAGCGAGGAAAGGAAACAGGTAGGGAGAGGTAGAAAGCTTTCCTATTGCAACCTCCTGTTTTCTCCTTGCAGCTATGTGGAGCATGTCTAATCAGTCATCCAGGTGGAAAGGTGTCCACTCACAGAGATAAAACACAATTACAGCTGCCATGAGGAGATAGAATTTTTCTACTAGGATGTTTTAGTCTCTGAATTTTCTGATCTGCTCTGTTTGTCTTTGCATATTACCTTTGGCTCTAACAAAGGCTTTGTATAAAATGGGCTGTCATAAATGCCAGACTTTGTGGCTGCGGTGGCCCCAAGACTGCGCCTCTTTGGTTTCCGAGAAGGACTCAGTGCTGTGGGTCATCTACTGGGACGTTAATCACGGAACAGGGCACTTTTCCCCTCCAGAGGGCAGCAGACATCGAGCAGCAGGCTGTGTTCGCTGTGTTTGATGAGAACAAGAGCTGGTACATCGAGGACAACATCAACAAGTTCTGTGAAAATCCCGACAAGGTGAAACGTGACGACCCCAAGTTTTATGAATCAAACATCATGAGCAGTAAGTCCCATCACTGCTTTTGTCCATCGGTTTTTCCCTCCCATGCTTGAAGGATGACTGTGCATGAAGGCAGAGGCACGGGTTAGAATTCACTCGCCACCCAGACGTTTGGTGACGAAGTTACTGGGGAATACTAGAGCAGCCGTCCTACGACCAGAGGCCAAGAGCTTTTTCTCCTTAGGAAGTCTTCTTGGTCTCAAGCTCCAAATGTGCATGTGCCGTTTATGCACGTGCTCCGGGCTCCTCCGCTCTGGAGGAACAGGGCGAGGGTGGGGTGTTGAGGAAGGGGCTCCAGGCCTTTGTCAGTGGTGTGTGGGGTTTTAGACCATGTACAAGCTGAACAGGCTCCGTGGCCGGAGCAGAAACAAGGTAAGTAATCCAAAGCTGGGTGGTCCCATCAAACGAAGGCAAAACGCAGAGGGGGAGCCAGAATCTTAAAAAGCCGATCCGTGGGGACGCCTGGGTGGCTCAGTTGGTTAAGCCGCTGCCTTCGGCTCAGGTCATGATCCCAGGGTCTTGGGATCGAGTCCCGCATCGGGCTCCTTGCTCCGTGGGGAGCCTGCTTCTCCCTCTGCCTCTGCCTGCCTCTCTGTCTGCCTGTGCTCACTCTCTCTGACAAATGAATAAATAAAATCTTAAAAAAAAAAAAAAAGCCAATCCATGAAGAGGTGTGAAGTGAGGGGTAGGAAGTTCAGAACAGAAGGAATTCCCTTAGCCAAAGTTCTGGCATTTGCTGTGGTTTTCAATGCCAGCGCCTAAAGCCACTGTTGTGAGAAGTCTGAGAGAAATTGCCCTGAGCCTGCTAAAAGCAAACTTTGCCACGGGGGTCAGGGTTCCCACCACTGTTCCTCAGAGTCAAGAGCCATTATGATCACTTTCTCTGATATGAATGATTGGAATTCTCAGAACAGGCAGGTGTCCTGAAAACAATTCCAAACAGGGAGTTACTCAGCTTTCTTTGCATAATTTCATTTTTGGCAGTGAATCTGTCATAGTTTTAGGCTAGTGTTATCCATTAGAAATTCTGCATGAGCCACAAATATAATTTTTAAATTTCTAGTAACCATATGAAAACTTAAAGTAAACTATATCCCAAATATTATCATTTCAATATATAACCGATATAAAAATGGATGAGATTGGTTTTCTTTATTTCGTACTAGGTCTCTGAAATCTGGTGTGTATTTTACACTTACAGCACATCTCAATCCAGATTATCCACATTTCAAGTGCTCGGTAGTCACTTGTAGTCAGCGGCCGCTGTATCAGACAGGACAGCTATAGACCATTTAGAAGAGCCTCCCGAATGAAATACAAACTAAAAACATATTATGTCATTAAGTGCTCCCTGGTGCCAGGCATCACTTTAGTATCCGGGCCAGAGTGGTGGCACAGGCAGAGGTGGGCCCTGCCCTTATAGAAGTCACACCTGTGATTTAGCACCATGCTTAGAACCTAAGTAAATAAAGATACTGCCTAAAGCTGTGTTCCTTTGAAAAATAATAAAATGTGTGAACTCAATACTTGAATAAAAACTATAGATTATCTCAGTGTTAAGAGGGTGTAATTAAAACTGCAAAATGTGCTAAATCTGCCTGCCTGTGAGGGACACTATCTCTTACTCACTAACCAATGTGTCAAGGTGAATTTCTTATATTATGCTTTTCTTCCAGGTAGACTCATTCTAGATAATATTGTAAGTTGAGGTTTAGACTATCTTTAAAAGCAGAATGTGGAAAACAGAGCATTTGATACACACTTGACAAATGAATGAGTAAGTCAACGGGAACGAAAGGCTTTGTCTTTCTCCTGATACTTCTCCCTTGGCTAACATAGGGAAAATAAGTTCTCATTTGGGAAGTCGGAGTTTGATGTAGTCACGTGTTAGGCTGGTGACACTTATCGTAATCACTGCTTTGCTACAACCAAATTAATATTGGGACATTAATCGAAGGTATAATTCAACACATGTCCTTTTGTTGGCGGAGGCTTGCATGTTAATGGATTTTCCTTTTTCAGCCATCAACGGCTATGTCCCTGAGAGTATACCCACACTCGGATTCTGCTTTGATGACACCGTCCAGTGGCACTTCTGCAGTGTAGGGACCCAGGATGACATTTTGACCATTCACTTCACTGGGCACTCATTCATCTATGGAAAGAGACATGAGGACACCTTGACCCTCTTCCCCATGCGTGGGGAATCTGTGACGGTCACCATGGATAATGTTGGTAAGAGCCTGGACACTTGGAGAGGAACCTCTGATCTATAAAGGTCTGCTACAGCTTCCCAAGCTACCACAGTTCCTCAGTTTATCTTTCTGATTCCCTACGGGCTTTCCTTTCAGTACTTCTCGTGATTTCTCTTTGGGGAATTAATTACTTAAATGGGTCCAGTCCTTTCATGTGGGTTCCATTCATCCTTCTCTGGGCTAAGTGAGAAAGAAAGACACAACAGCAAAAAGATAAGGCGTGACTTTGAGGAGGAGGCATGAACATTCAGCCGCAAAAGAGCATTCTTTGATCAAAATGCCCTTTTCCGTTTCTAGAGCTAGCCACGCCACTGTGCGTTAGTTAGTGATCATCGAATACAGTACCCCGGAGGCTGGGGTTGGGAGCTCCTCGGATGTGCTCTGGGACTCAGTGTCTTTGTAACCTTGGACATGTTCCTTGACCTCACTGAGCTTCCCGTATTCATCTCCAAAACACATCACACTTTACAGGGTTGCTTTGACCATGAATTGTCATATGTACCAAATGCCTAGCTCTCAGCAGACACTCAACAAGTGGTAACTGTTGGAGACTCCTCGGGAAATCTGTATGTCAGAAAATAATGTCATTTCAAAGAGATTCAAAATTGCCTTCGAACCACCTGAGTCATTCATTGCTTAGAAATACATCTTACATCATCCTCCCTGTCAGTCCAATTTTCAAATGAGATACGCAGCCAACAAGATGTTTATGATAGTTAAAGCCTACTTTATTTTTAACTTTTTCCTTTTTAAATATATTCTAAAACAGTGACTCTTAAACTATCTGTGCTGAGTTTTCTCCGTGACTGACTAGTACTTTCAGTCTATATTGTTATATGAGATAAGTGCACTGATCACATATCACATTGGGCGCATAGCAATGTCAATTTGCTAAACAGTTTCCTAAACACCTTACACCTAACTTCTTTCCTTATGTGACTACAGATGATCAACAGTTCTCAGATCAGTGGTGACCCAAAGACCACACTTGTTAACCCCGACCTGAAGTTTGTTGAAAATTATCTGCCACAATGGATCCTAGGGTTTTTATATCTTTTTCTGGGCTTAGAGCTGTTTTCTCTGTCTCTCTTCTATAGGAACTTGGATGTTAACGACAATAAATTCCAATCCAAGAAACAAAAACCTAAGGTTGAGATTCAGGGATGTTAAATGTATCCGGGATGATTACGAAGACTCATATGAGATTATCTATGGACCTCCAGCATCTACAGTCATGACTACACGGAAAATGCGTGATTCTTCAGAAAACACGGGTGAAGAGGTTGATGATGACGATGATTACCAGAACAGCCTGGCTTCATGGTTGGGAATTAGGTCATTCAGAAATTCATCACTTAATGAGGAGGAAGAGGAGTTTAATCTTACTGCCCTAGCTCTGGAGAACAATTCTGAATTCATTCCTCCAAGTACTGATACAGTTCTTAGTTCAAATTCTTCTTCCCTAAGTAACATTAGCAGGTTTACTGTCTATAACTTTGCAAAACCTCAGAAAACTCCTCCTCACCCAACAGCCACCATGGCTGGTCCCTCTCTGGGACACATTGGCTTAAACAAGAACTCAGCTCTCAACCGTTCGACAGCAGAACATTCCAGCCCTTATTCTGAAGACTCTGTAGAGGATCCTCTACAGCCAGACATTACAGGGATAAGCCTACTTCCATTTGATGCAGAAGGATTCAGGGGTCAAGAACATGCTAAGCATAAGGGATCCAAGAGAGGAAGAGAGCACACAGCGAAGCACAGGTTCGCCCAAGTGGGATTTTTAGCACAAAAAACTGGGAGATACTTAAGCCAAGGCAATTCTTCTCCTTCCAGAATGGGATCCTGGGAAGACCTTCCCAGTGATCCGTTACTCTTAAAACAAAAGAATCCATCCAAGATTGTGAATGGGAAGTGGCATGTGGTGTCTGAGAAAGGTAGTTATGAAATAGTTCCAGATGCTGATGAAGACATGGCTGTTGATAAGCTGCTGGACAGCCCCCGGAATGCCTCGAGGACTTGGGGAGAAAACATCCCTCTCATAAAAAAGCACAGAAAGCAGAGTGGCCACCCCAGATTTTCTGGAATTAGAAATAAATCTCTACAAGTAAAACAGGATGGAGGAAACAGTGGATTGAAGAAAATCCCCTTTTTCATTAAAACACGAAAAAAGAAAAAAGAATTGAAGTTTGCACACCACATTCCTCTATCTCCAAGGGGCTTCAACCCTTTAAGAGGAAAGGCCGATACCACATTTTCAGATAGGAGACTTGATCATTCATCGTTACCCCATAAATCTGATGAAACATCTTTTCCCACGGACCTCAATCAGACATTCCCCTCTGTGAATCTGAGCCTGTTAGCCTCACTTCCTGACCATAATCACAGTGCCCCAAATGACACCAGTCAGACGAACTCCCCTTTAGATCTTTATCAGACAATACCCCCAGAAGAACACTATCAGACATTTCCTACTCGAGAGTCTGATCAAATACACTCCACTACAGACTCTAGCCACACATCTCCTCCAGAGTCTGGCCAGATGCTTGACTATGACCTAAGAAAAAAGCCATTCCCTACTGACATTGATCAAATGTTCCCTTCTTTGGAACCTGAAGCCTGGCAGGCAACTCTCTCTGAAGGTCTCAGTCAACTAACCATTTCCCCAGTTCTTGACCGTACAAACTTTTCTCCAGACCTTGGCCAGAGAACGTTTTCTCCAGACCTCGACCAGAGAACATTTTCTCCAGATCTCGACCAGGCAACCTTTTCTCCAGACCTCGACCAGGCAACATTTTCTCCAGATCTTGACCAGACAACCTTTTCTCCAGACCTCGACCAGGCAACATTTTCTCCAGACCTCGACCAGGCGACCATTTCTCCAGACATCGACCAGGCGATCTTTTCTCCAGACCTCGACCAGGCGAAATTTTCTCCAGACCTTGACCAGATGACCTTTTCTCCAGACCCTGACCAGACAAACTTTTCTCCAGACCTCAGCCAGACAACACTTTCTCCAGACCTCAGCCAGACAACACTTTCCCCAGACCTTGACCAGACGACCTTTTCTCCAGACCCTGACCAGACGACCTTTTCTCCAGACCTCAGCCAGACAACACTTTCCCCAGACCTCAGCCAGACACCCTTTTCTCCAGACCCCAACCAGGAGACTCTCTCATCAGACATCAGCCAGACAACCCTTTTTCCAGACCTCGATCAGATGCTCCTTTACCCAGACCTCAACCAGGCAACTCTCTCTCCAGACATTAGTCAAACGGCCCTTCCTCCTGATCTAGATACATCACTTCCTCCAGACCTTGATCAGACATCCTACACCTCTGAATCTACTCAGTCATTGCTTATTCCAGAATTTGGTCAGACTTCCCCTCATCCAGACATTGGTCAGGTGCCATCTCCTACCCTAAATAACACTTTTATGCCAAGAGAACTTAACCCACCAGTTGTAGTAGGCCTCAGTGCAAATGATGGAGATTATATTGAGATTATTCCAAGGCAGAAGGAAGAGAGCAGTGAAGAATACTCTGCTGAAATTGATTTTGTGGCCTATGATGACCCTTACCAGACTGATACTAGGACAGACATTAACTCCTCCAGAAATCCTGACAGCATTGCAGCGTGGTACCTCCGCAGCAACAGTGGAAACAGAAAATACTATTACATTGCTGCTGAAGAAATATCCTGGGATTATTCAAAATTTGCTCAAAGGTTTGGCCAAATTTTCTCCTTGTATATTCTCATGTTTCCACTACTGCTAAAAAGATTGCTACAGTCCAAGGAAAAAATTCTGGGCAAATTATACTAAGTATAGTTTAGGTCCCCTATTACAACTTGTCCTGTACAATTTCCTTTGTCAATTCCAAGGTTAGCTCTCTGCATTTGGTGACATTTGGACAATATAAGAAGAATCACTATAAGAAGTCTATGATAATCGATAGTTAAGGAAGCCCCTCCTCTCTCTTCCTCTCTCACCATGTGTTCCTACCATGTTTCCTTGCCTCAGTGCAGAGCCCAGCCTATCCATAGCTATCTGCTAATCAACATGATTTCATTGAAGTTGGCTTCACATCCAAATTTGTGATGTAGAAATCTCCTTTTGTAGAAATCTCCTTTTGCATTTGGTTACCAAAAAATACGTTAAAATTGTTTACTGATCAATGTGACGTGATCTTGGTGACGTTTGATTCAAATTACGTGAGATTCCAGTAGCAGAGGCCAAGGATACAAGCCGGTTTAGAAACAATATCTTCAACTGAGGCAGTCATTCAGTGATGATGTACCTTAATTTAAACTTGGGCTTTAATTTGGCTCATAGAATCACTCCTCCAATAACTCTTTAATGAGTGCTTATTCTCTCCTAAGCATTGTGCTAAGTGCTGAGACTCTAAAAGAGAATATAAACATACACGACTCCTGCCCTCATAGAACTTGTGTCTAGTTGGCAGGTGGATATGAATTAAGTGCTCCCATAAATAAGTGTAAAATATAACCAGCTAAAGACCAAGGAGGAAAGGAAGATACATGGTGATATGATACTTGAGGAATCTGACCCCAAGGAAGTGGTATTTGAGCTGAGATTGGAAGATGAGTAGAAGTAAACTAGGCAGGAAGTAGAGAGAGGAGAACATTCTAGACAGAAAGAAGGGCATGATGAGGACCTGTGGAAGCAGGAAGCCCTGAAACCTGTAGTTGGAGCTCAAGAAGAGGGTGAGTGGTAAGAAAGCATTTGGCCAGCTCTGCAAAGGCCAGATGCCACTAGGTTTTGTAGGCCATGGGAAGAATTTTGGTGTTTATCCAAAGAGCAAAACTAAAACTTGAAATTGAAAATTTGAACTTGAAATGAAAGTTAAAACTTCAGAAGTTTTAAGCCATTCCTGGTTTCCTAGAATATATGAGCTCCTTTCCTGGATGCCGTTACTTTCATTTTTTTAAATGAAGATGTTACACCTAATGGCCCCCAAGATCCTCTTCAGATTTAACCTTTCAGGATTCCAGTCACTCTTCAGCCACAGAGTTGAAGGAGTTCATGCAGTTTTGCAAGTGGCCTAACTCCAACAGAGAGTTTCTAAGGGATCCATAGACATTTCTAAGAGTTTTCAATTCAGTTCTGCTTAAGGATAAACACCATAATGAGGTGGACTCTGTATTCTGGGATGACAATGTAGAGAAAGAAGAGAGGAAGGGACAAGGGGCAGGGCTTAGCTGCAGAGTCTCAGGGACACAGCATGGTGACCGTGCTTGAACAGTCTAAAAACATTACAATATGGCTTTCCCAAAAGCTGACGGGTACAGTAAAAGCCAAAAACCAAAGGGTAATCAGAGTAAGCAAACACAGTGCGTGGTATGGCTTACAGAAATTATTTCTTCAATCTGGTGCTGGCATTTCCATATTAGAACTCGGTTAGTTTAAAACACATTTTCGGGGCGCCTGGGTGGCTCAGTTGATAAAGCTTCCAACTCTTGATTTCTGCCCAGGTCGTGATGTCAGGGTTGTGAGCTTGAGCCCCACATTGGGCTCCATGTTGGGCGTGGAGCCTGCTTAAGATTCTCTCTCTCCTTCTCCCTCTGCTCTTCCTACCTCCCCCAATAAGAATAAAACACATTTTCCCATGACTTTCTATTTAAATGTAGCACCCATTGCTATATGAGAACAAATAGTTTATCTAGGGATTTCGAAGAGAGGCTCTGAGGGAGTAAGATTTAGGGCCTTTCCAAAGTGGAAAGGGATGGAACCAGTTCCTTCAAAATCTTATATACCATTCCAGGCATGCAAGCCATGTGTATGGCAGTCAAAGCTGCTTTGCTTGTCCGCATGTGTTCTGTGAAACTCTGTTACACTTAGGGTCTGGAAGGATGGGGTCAGTAGGGTAAGAAGACGGGAAGGAAGACGGAGTGGGATCCTCTGTTGACGGCTCACGGTGCATGACGAATATGGTGCATGGCGGATGAGGTCTGGCCTGTTTGCACAGGCTTGGGAAATGTAGGAGTCAGTGAGAAAATATGATGTGCTCTGGCCGCAAACTGAACTAGTGAACTACACAAGGAATAACATGATTTTTAAAAAGGAAATGAGAGAAAAATGGCTACTTTCAGAGTATAAAACTCCCAGCCACCTAGTGGCCTTCACAGGGATGACCGTTGACACCTGACAGCCCCAAGCCCTGGCTGCTTCTGATACTAAAATCTGCTAGGTGAATATGTGGTTATATTTGTTCATTCACTGATGTATTACATAAAAATCTATCAAGTCCCCACTATGTGCTGGATGACTTGCTAGATACTAGAAATAAAAGAACGAGCAAATTAGGCATGATCCCTGACCTCATGGTGTTTTCACTCTAGTATTAGAGTCAGATTCTAATAGATAATCTCACAAGTAAATGACATATTTAAAAAAAAAACAAAGAAACAAATAAATAAGATAATTTACTATATATACTAGAGAAATATAAGAGTACTACAGGAATATACTATATATGCTAAAGCAATACTATAGAAACTTATGGAATAATATAGACAGATTTGACCTATAAAGGTTTGTAGGAAGACTTACCTAAGAAATGATATGTGAGCTGGGATCTGAAGGATATTTATTGGCTTAAGTTTTTTTGTTGTTGTTGTTGTTTTTTAAGATTTTATTTATTCATTTGTCAGAGAGAGTGAGCACAGGCAGACAGAGAGGCAGGCAGAGGCAGAAGGAGAAGCAGGCTCCCCGCTGAGCAAGGAGCCCGATGCGGGACTCAGTCCCAGGACCCTGGGATCATGACCTGAGCCGAAGGCAGCCGCTTAACCAACTGAGCCACCCAGGCATCCCTGGCTTAAGTTTTTACTCATTTATATTTTCATTCATTTGTTCCTCAAGTACTAATTAAATATCCATGCTAGATACTATACTCAGAAACAGGGATAATTCCCCCAATTCTTTGAATGGTCTTTCATTTGTTCCTTTAAACAAATACTAACTTATTATTATTTCAGTGAAGAAGTTGATGATGATCCAGAGAACACCATATACAAGAAAGTAGTCTTCCGGAAGTACCTTGATAGCACTTTTACCAAACGTGATCCTTTGGGGGAGTATGAAGAGCATCTCGGCATTCTTGGTCCAGTTATTAGAGCTGAAGTGGATGATGTCATCCAAGTAAGTCATCTCATGAGTGTTGCTAAGATCATCATGGAAATTTCCACAAGCACCAAAGGCTTTGTAACAGTGGAAGGGGCAGGAGGGCTATAGGTAATTTATTTTCCAAAGTTAACAAATAATTACACTTCTTTTCAGAGACTGTTTGCCAAGTGATTTGATAATCTTAAAAGAAAGGATCTCAAAAAAAAAAAAAAAAAAGAAAAGAAAAAAATGATCTCAGATTTTATTTCTTCCTCTGCGGAGCTCCTGTTTCTTCCGTAAGGGCCAATTCTGTTTTCCCCAAGAAACTTTCTCCTGCACGTTCAGCCGAATTGCTCCTTTCAGACATTCCGTCTAACCCCATTCATACTTTGGTTCTGGCCTTTTGGCCCCAGGTCTTTGACGTGAATCCACACGTGCAGCTGCCTCTTCACCAAGGTTGGAGACTTACTGTGAGCAAGACCCAAAGCTCATTCCTCTTCAGATCTGCAGCACCTGCTGTGGTCACTTCACATGTGCTGAGCACTTTTGCTTTACAGCCTAAGAACAAACACATTTTGGTGTTCCTAGGGTAAACTGCTTGGGTCCTATCTCGCAGGATGTTGTAAAGATTAAATGAAGTAACATACGGGTTACTTTGTACTTACAGGCAGTTAACATATCTCACTGTATAAACACACAGGCCTAATTTAATAACTGCCCATCTGCTTGGGCGTAAAATACTGACATTTTTTTAATTTGGATTTTTGTTGGACCTAGTACATTTGTGGGTCATTCTTTTTCCCAGGTTCGTTTCAAAAACTTAGCATCCAGACCATATTCTCTTCATGCCCACGGGCTTTCCTACGAAAAGTCATCAGAGGGAAAGACTTACGAAGATGACTCTCCTGAGTGGTTCAAGGAAGATAATGCTGTTCCGCCAAACAGCAGTTACACGTACGTCTGGCACGCCACCACCCGATCCGGCCCCGAGAGCCCCGGCTCCGCCTGCCGGGCCTGGGCCTACTACTCAGCGGTGAACCCGGTACGTACGTCCACTGAAAGTTTTTGTCACTCACCTAACCTTATAGCCTGAGTCCACCAGATGGAAGGGTCAAGATAATTTCTCCTTAAATGTCTGGCTTTCCATGAGGAATTTGTAAGGGTTCTGGCCAACAGTCTGTCACAACTTGGCTTCAGATGACCGTGAGAGAGAAGCATGTGCTCCGTGGAGAGGAGGGAGGGGTATGGAAATGGTTGAGCCCAGGCAGAGTGACTACTTTGCAGAGGAAGACATGTTTTTGCAATTTCCTTGTGCAAGTACTAGCTTTGTTTTGCTCCTTCTTTATGAGAGAACTGCAAAGTTGAGATCCTTCATCTCGGGTGGGCTTGCTGGAGAGCAAGCGCAGACTTCGACTTCAGTCCCTATCCTGTCACTTACTGGGGGGCTGGGAAAGTTACTTGACCTCTCTCAACCTCAGTTTCTAAAGTTAAAAATGAGGAAACAGTGGATAGTGCACAATAGGCACTTGGTAATGTATATTTAATAAGTGAGTTTATTTTTAATTTACAGGAGTATCTTCTGAATTAAATAAGATACTACCAGCAAAATATTTGCTATAATAGTAGATGCTCAATAAATAGTAATTATAATGGCATTGATACTGTCATTGATATTATCATTACTGCCACGCTGAGATAAAGGACGAATCAGAGGAAGGGACTATGAGTGCCCTGGGCTCCGATGATCAGAGATACCCAGGCTTACTGAGCTCTTCATTTAGAGACTTCAAATTCAGAGCTCCTGAGGGTTCCTTTTCTACATAATCAGTGATTGTCAGAAGAGCAAAGGAAATCCTGAGAAAGAGAAAATCTGTGCATTTTCCTCCTACTGTCTTCCAGGAAAAAGATATCCATTCTGGCTTGATAGGTCCCCTTCTGATCTGCGAAAAAGGAGTCCTTGATAAGAGCAACACACCCATGGATATGAAAGAATTCGTCTTGCTTTTTATGATCTTTGACGAAAAGAAGAGCTGGTACTATGAAAAGAAGGCCCAGTCCCCGAGGCCTTGGAGATTTGCATCTTCAGAAGTCAAAACCTCCCATGAGTTTCATGGTATTTTCCTCTGACTTTGATCCAGTCTCCGAACGGAATCACACTGGGTGACCGTGATTCTTACTCTAGGTCTTCCTAAGATTAGACAGGACGTGCTTCTGAAGAATCAGGAGCCTCGACCCGTACCAGGTCCTTAAGCAGCTGCGGGCTGCTGTCCCCCGGCAGGTGGCGGGCACAGGGAGGAGCTAGAGAAGGTCTGAAAGCTACCACGGGAGCCACTCTGAGAACAAACCCAACCCACCCACCCACCACCCGAAAGCCAGGGTGCACGCGCACTCACATACGTTTCACGGATCAGAGAGCGGATGAAGCCCGAGAGCCCTAGACATTTACGCTGGGAAAGGGAGCAGAGGAGCTCCCACAGGAATGAGAGAGCAAACAGGGGCCTTGGTCGTCCGCATTCCCAGATTTGCCCGGAGCTCTCTCTGAATTTAGGAGGCCTCGGGGTGACGTGCTGTGTCTCCCCTCACTCTTCCCTCCGACCGCTGGAGTTCACTTCTCTGGCTCACGTTCGTCCTCCTGTTCCTGTAGCACAGGGAAGCCCACCCTGTAAAGGTCAAGGAGACAGAGAGCCGGGGAAGTGTGAGGTGTGGGGTGGAGAGAGGTCAGCCCTGCAGGAAGCCGCCGGAGGCCGACAAGGGGAGGAGCTGGGGGTCCCGTTTTAGCCTCTCCCTGATACCAGGGTACACAGGGGTCCTTACTATATGCCTGGGCAGGCAGAGCGGTAGGAAGGTGGGTGGTGAGGTGGGAGGCCTCAGACCTCTCCGGCAGCCTCTCTGCCGGCTACACAGACCTCTACCCGATTGCAACTCTCTGTCCTTTCAGCTATTAATGGGATGATCTACAACTTGCCCGGCCTGCGAATGTACGAGCAAGAGTGGGTGAGGTTACACCTGCTGAACATGGGCAGCGCCCGAGACATCCACGTGGTTCACTTTCACGGCCAGACCTTGCTGGAAAACGGCACTCAACGGCACCAGCTGGGGGTCTGGCCCCTGCTGCCTGGTAAAGACCTGCACGAGGGAAAAGAGGTCCCTGGCGAAGAACGGCTAGGGGAGCCGTCGCTGGCCCTCATTCCCTCCTGGGCATTACTTCCTGAGGGTCGGGCATGGTTTCTGGCATAGATCCTGGGCAGACACACACCCCCAGACTGCATACCGAGTGCGGAAAAGGCAGCTAACATGTGCGCCCTTTGCAGCACCACACAGGCTAATACCCCCTTAATAATGAAAAGGCTTAAACAAACCAGTCATCGCCAAGGATTCTTAGGTACGAGTGGTTTGTAGTTCTCCCTGCGTGCCGTAGGAGTGGGTAGGGGTATGAGTGCCACAGCGACTGATTCTGCGACGGTCCTGAGCACAGTGGAAGTCTAGGAAGCTGGTTAAAATGCAAATGTCAAGGCAGAGATTTGCTTTTGGAGCTTTTGATCTGGTAGATCTTGGGATCTTCAGCAGATGCCAGACACACTCCTTTTTTTTAAGATTTGATTTATTTATTTGACAGAGAGAGACACAGCGAGAGAGGGAACACAAGCAGGGGGAGTGGGAGAGAGAGAAGCAGCCTTCCCAGCGAGAGCGGGGAGAGCGGGGAGCCCAATGCGGGGCTCGATCCCAGGACCCCGGACCATGACCTGAGCCGAAGGCAGATGCCCCGCAAGGGAGCCACCCAGGCGCCCTGAGCCTCTGCATTTTCAACAAACAGCCGGTCTTCTGCAAATGCTCTGAGAAGCTAGTGAGGGCAGTTGGTCCCTTGCCAGTACTTCGGGTGGAGAAGTTGCTGTGTGACTCCGCCTTAGAAGGGCACAGCAGTCCAAACAGGACTGGTTTGGTTCGGGATAGGGGAAAGGGTGTTCTTGTTTGTTTCATTCAGGCCTGTGGTGCATTCATTAAGCTATAAAGACTCACTCTATTAAAATCAGAGACAAGAGGGGATTAGGTGAAACTTATTCCTGACTTTTCACCAGATATAGATTGCCAGATCAGTCCTCCTTTCCGAAACACTGAGAAGTTGGAATTGGCTGGCCCGTCCAAATCTTCATATCTAAATGGTCTGTATTGGACAGTGGGGGATGACCATAGGCTATTAATTCTCACTCACAATCTGGAAAATAGACACGGATTACAGTCAGCAGAATTCAAGTATTAACTAGCAAAGGGTAGCATTAAATATCAGAGTGGATAATCAGAGGTTTCAGGCATGTCTGTCTTTCGGTGATTTTCTGAAATAGTTCATGCGCCTCTCCATTCAACTATGTAAACTTAATAGAAAACTTGAAAACATGGGAGAAGGATGCTTGATTTTAATTTTCTTATTAAAAAAAAAACTAATGAAATGAAGGGAGAGAAAGGGAACAGTTTTCTTGAGGCTCAGTCATGAGTCATTCAAGGTCATTTTCATCCTTAGGGCTTAGAAGCTGTGTTGTGTATGAGTTAAGCTTATGACTTTGTATGTAGCTAAATGAAAGCTTCTTTCCTGTAAGGGGTGCCGGAGATTTTTTAAAGTCCTGGGGCAAGTTGTTTTTACTAATGTGTGTGTCATTGTTTTGTTTTATCTATTTGTTACATCTCTAGTCCTGCCTAAGAGAAACGGGTCGTTCTTTTTTTTTTAATTTTTAATTTTTAATTTTTTTATAAACATATAATGTATTTTTATCCCCAGGGGTACAGGTCTGTGAATCGCCAGGTTTACACATTTCACAGCAATCACCATAGCACATACTTTCCCCAATGTCCTCCACCCCACCCCCCTTTCCCAACCCCCCTTCCCCCAGCAACCCTCAGTTTGTTTTGTGAGATTAAGAGTCTCTTCTGGTTTGTTTCCCTCCCGATCCCATCTTGTTTCATTTATTGTTTTCCTACCCCCCAAACCCCCCATGTTGCATCTCTACTTCCTCATATCAGGGAGATCATAGGATAGTTGTCTTTCTCCGATTGACTTATTTCACTAAGCATGATACCCTCTAGTTCCATCCACGTCGTCGCAAATGGCAAGATTTCATTTCCTTTGATGGCTGCAGAGTATCCCATTGCATGTATATACCACATCTTCTTTATCCATTCATCTGTGGATGGACATCTAGGCTCTTTCCATAGTTTGGCTATTGTAGACATTGCTGCTATAAACATTCGGGTGCACTTGCCCCTTTGGATCACTACGTTTGTGTCTTTAGGGTAAATACCCAGTAGTGCAATCGCTGGGTCATAGGGTGGTTCTATTTTCAACTTTTTGAGGAGCCTCCATGCTGTTTTCCAGAGTGGCTGCACCAGCTTGCATTCCCACCAGCAGTGTAGGAGGGTTCCCAGAAAGGGGTCATCCTTAAATTCTTTTCTAAAGCCTCTTGTGATGTAGGGATTTTAGGATTCTTTGATAGCTGTCAACTAATATTGTTCATTAGGGGTGTAATATTGTCCTTCACTCTCTGTTTTAGGTTCATTTAAAACTCTTGAAATGAAGGCATCAAAAGCTGGCTGGTGGCTGCTGGACACAGAGGTTGGAGAAAACCAGAGAGCAGGGATGCAAACACCGTTTCTCATCATAGACAGAGGTACCGTCCGAGAGCCACGTGATGCTTTTAGCAGGACGGTCCCTGCTGGAACATTCCTAACTTTTAGATTGGAAATATGGAACTCTGAGACTCTGCATGACAGGGGCAATAATGCTTTTATTCTAACTGCTACCTGATTTATTCTGACCCGTCTTCTGATGGTGCCGCAAACATCAGTCTTCAAGGAAACTTGAACCCCATGTTTCAGCCCACAGGCATTCTTCTCAGTTGGGGAACGAATATAAAGTGGCTTCCTTCATGATGTGTGATTCATGGGAAATGAATGTAAGAAATTTTCCAGAGGAGGGAAAAGATACCAGGAATTCAACAATGACTGGGATAGTCTCTGAACTTGGCATTCCAGTATTTGAGAAATCATTTCCATCTGCCCATCCACCCAGCCAGCCAGCCAGCCAGCAATTATTTAATATTTGCCGAGTACTTAATACTCAAGCACTGTGTCAACATCCAGACGTCTCAGTGGCTGGCATTTTCTTTTGTCATCAGGATATAAATAACTCTGTAACTTTCAGGTCAACTTTTGAGAACATAGACTTACAGGGGGTAATACTTAAGGTTGTAAAATGACCTATTTTAAGATACAAGCAGATGGAAATCTGTATAAAACTAGTTGAATTTTGGGGTCTCTATGGTTTTCCTCTAGGGTGTTACTATTTCTTTTAAAGACTAGCACCAATCACTAGTCTTGCTAATACTAGTACTTAATATGACCAGACATGTTTAAGGCAGTGCCACAAAGTGAAGTGAAACTATCAAGTGACTGACCCACCAGAGGTATGATCACCTGCCATGGAGATTTTACACAGTTATATGTATTTTCTAAACAAAAATTATTCATTGTTCTGTTTGTGTGTGTGTGTGTGTGTGTGTTTTGTCTGTTTTTTAGACTGTAAGATGCCAATGGGACTAAGCACTGGTATCATAGCTGATTCACAGATCAAGGCTTCTGAGCATTTGGGTAAGTGGCAGCATCATCGTCTTTGGAAGCCATCTCCTACAATTGTGCAGTGTACAGCCTGAAAAACAACCCATGACAACCCCTACCTGTCGAATCTACGTGTCATTGCTCCTCCCTGGGCTTTGCTCATGAGGTGCTCATCTGGTAGAGGAAGGAGTGTATAATAGGCACTAACATCCTCTCTGATGTATAAGGTTCCCATAGAGTCTGTCTCAGGGAAGACCCAGAGCTCGGGCACCTCAGAATCTCTACCCAGGCAGTCCAAACTCTCGGCAGGGATTGAGCAAGGAGGGGATTTCTTACTCCTATGACCATGTTCCCATTTTCAAAACCCTCCCCATTCATCCCCTTTCCAGGTTTGATCACTAACATAATATTCCAGCCAGATTCACAAGGTCTTATTGGCCGCACACTACTTCCCCACTAATAGGGTTCTTCGTTGTGCCAACCATTCGTCTATTCAAGGACTTTGCTGATCACCCACTGGGTGTCAGGGTCTCCTTCTAAACTTCCTCACTCTGCCTCAAAACCCTTCCTAAGACCAAGAGGTCAGTTGGAAGGAATCAGGAGGCTCCCATAATCCCTCCCACGTCCTCCCCTTAGGCAAGCACACTGGGCAGCAGCCACATCAACACAACTGAGAAAAGACAAACATAACCTGTATGCAGGAAAGGGGGTGGGCGGTGGTTGACAGCTGACCAAGCACAGACTGAAGCCAAGAAGATTTCACCATCGTGAGCTGGCCTCGTAGCTGAGGCCTTGTGTCAACAGCCCGGTCTCCTAACTTCAACAGAAGATCCTGCAGAGGTCTGGTTATCCACTAGGATTAAACTTACTTGGGAAATGGCCAATTATATGCTTTTGGTTTGTCTGTTTGTTTTAATTCAGAATAATTTTTTTTTCTTTTTTGGATTTAGGTTATTGGGAACCCAAATTAGCAAGATTAAACAATGGTGGGTCATATAATGCTTGGATCACAGAGAAACCTTCAACAGAACTTGACTCTAAACCTTGGATCCAGGTATATCTTATTAACCTTATTAATATTTATAGCACCATACTAATAAAATGACAGTGATTTAATAATTTCTCCTTGTTGTTCTTGCAACATTCTAGGCACTACCCTAAGTACTTTACATACTCAAAACGAACCCTATGAGGTTAGTGCTAGTCACAGCCTAGAGATCCTTTTTACCCATGAAAACACTAAGGCAAAGCGGGCCTAATTAAGTGCCGAAAGTCTAGTAAGTGGTTGAACTTGGGTTCAAGCCCAGGTCCTCCGTGCTCACATGTGGGTTGTTTCTAGCCATTTTATTAGCGCTAAGACCTTGGGTGGTTAGTGAAGAAAGCCGGCTACACAGTGAATCACGGAATCAGCGCGTGACTTGTTGACAAGGACGGACTGTAATGGCTTTGCTGTGTTGCAGGTGGACATGCAGAGGGAAGTTGTACTCACGGGGATCCAGACTCAAGGGGCCAAGCAGTATCTGAAGTCCTACTACACCACGCAGTTCTCCGTGGCGTACAGCTCCGACCGCACGAACTGGCAGATCTTCAAGGGGAACAGCACCAGGAACGTGATGGTCCGTGCGCCTCGTTTCTTTCCCACTCCCTAGACTCACCCTAGGCTCCCAGGCTGCTGTGACTATGCCTGTCATCGTGTCTTGCTAAAAAATACCTTTCTGGGAGGTAGAAATGCAAATGGTTTTCTTAGGGCCTTAGGAAAGAAAGTGGTGTAACGACGGGTCTGTTACTACAGAGTAAAGGATGAGCCTGACGTCCGACACTTCCAGACTCCACCAAAAACTCACTTCTGGATCAAACTAGATCCCCGGACCTCTCAGACGGGCAGACGGCAGAGGGCAGAGCAGAACATCTGCTCTTGGCTCTTCGGGAGCTCATGCTAAAAACGGGCTTTGAAGTTGAGTTTCTACTGGCTTTTGCATCGGATTTTGTTCTGTGTTTCAGTGTCCCTGAAAGGAAGCAGATAGCAACGTCCGTCCGTGCCCGTGCTGCTCTGGGCAGCGCACTTCCCGTTCTGCTCCCTGCCCGAGGAGCGACAGGCCTGCCCCTCTCTCCGAAGCTCAGCCAGGATTATTCCCCCAGACCCCTGTGTACCAGCCCCAACTCCCCTTCCTTCCTAACCCCCTTCCAAAGAGAGCTCTTTTTTGAATCTTTTCAAAGGGCCGGCTCTGTTTCGTTGGCTTCCATCCGTTATCGTTCTGGGTTTTGGTCTTGCTACTCTCACCCTCTGTTTCAGCCGCTCCTCCTGACACTGCTCTGGCAAGGAAAGGGGCTGGGGCACACCTCACGCCTGCCAGGTGGGCTTCGAAGTCTAGGGTCCCCCCGAAGGAGGACCGCTCTTCTTTGCCGTTGGGTGGGGATGGGAGAGACTCCATGATACACAGCGGTGGGAGCCTTATTAGGAACTGGTGGGGATGAAAGTCCTGAGTTCCTGTTTGACCTTCTCTAATGCGGCGCTGATGAGGGTGCTGGGTGACTCATTACAGTCTGGCGAGCAGGGAAGTCTAGGCTCCCCACTGGGTGGAGGAGGGGCCATGGTGTTTTCTCTGATGTTCATCTAGAAGTTGAGCAATTATTGTCTGAACGTTCTCTGGCCTGCTGGACTGCCCTTGCCTGGTCCTGTGGCTACAGAAAAGAACCTTCCACCAGACCTTTTTTTGTCTTTATCCATCGGCGTTTCCTGGTTGCTGGCTTCTTCACTTCCCAGTCTGGGTTCTATGAGACAAAAATGAAACGCAGGGAGCCCACTGACTACCGTGTTGTTCTTTGGGCCCCGAGAACCCTCGCTGGTCCGCCGCCTTCTCCTTATCTTTCAGTGGTTTCTTGTGTTTTAGTTGTTCTTAGCAGAAGGAGCAAGATGAGGCACATTTACACCACCTTCCGGAAGTGAAAGTATCTCCAGTTTCTTAAGACCAAGTGATTTAATTCAGGCCACCTGAAAACTTAATATGACAATATTAAGTTAAACTGAAACTTTATTATAAAACCACTTCGTAGAGAATTGTTCCATAACTAAGATTTCCTCTTTTCCTCTAGTATTTTGATGGCAATTCAGATGCCTCTACGATAAAAGAGAATCGGTTTGACCCACCTATCGTGGCTAGATATATTAGGATCTCTCCAACGAGCTCCTATAACAGACCGGCCCTTCGACTGGAGCTGCAAGGCTGTGAGGTTAACGGTAAGACGCTACGGTGCATTACTGTCTTGCTGCCTCTCAGAGAATCAAGCTTTAGTAGATACAGAGGAATGGATAGAATTATTAGTTCTATTTAGTCACTGAGGTGCCTCGAAGAACCTTGGTGAAACAGGTTCTGCTCAGGCAGACTCTCATTTACGTTGTGACCTAGAGCAAGACTGGTTCTACCAGCCAGTGGGTGGGCACCATCTCCAAACAGTGCCAGGATGGCACGGACACTGCCATGACCCTCCAAGGAAAGGCCATCGCTTAGAATAACTCCCGTTGGCCTATTTCAATAAGAACTAAGATTCAGACTACCTCTGACTCTTCCAAAGCCCCACAGGTCACACTCAGACTTTAATGAAAGTACTGAGCAACATTACTGGCATGGATTAGATGTTCAGTGAATGTTTTTGAGATCTAAACTACTTACTAATTCCTGAAACTTTTTTTTTTTAAGATTTATTTATTCATTAGAGAGAGAGAGAGCTGATGGGGAGGGGCAGAAGGAGAGGCAGAGAGAAAATCTCAAGCAGCCTCCCTGTTCAGCAGGGAGCCGGAGGCAGGGCTTGATCTCACGATCCTGAGCTAAAATCAAGAGTTGGGTGCTTAAGCGACTGAACCAGCCTGGCACCCTCCAACTTCCCGAAACCTTGACTGAACTCTATTCCGCTTGGCGCTCTGGAGGTCCTCACGTTTTTTCTATGCAAGCTGCTGTTTTTCAGGGGATGTAATGTGACCAGTGGTATAAGTAAGTCCAAGTAATCATGAATGGCCATAATAAAATTCCTCTAAACAGAACAAAGGTGTAATAGAGTCACTGTTTGTTTCTTTCTATATAGTATATGTTGTAAATGGTAGTTTGTTCAGATCAGAGAGTCGAACTAAAATGTGACATTCAACTCCATTGACCTATTCAAAACATCTATTTTCTATTCAAGAAGCATGACTTTAAAAAAAAAACAAAACTCTTCACTTTCTTGATATAATCAGAGTTAACTGTAGGTTTTCTTTTTTTAAAGTCTTTTTTCATTGAGAGAGATATCATTTCAAGAAAATGTCAGCATGATTTACCAACAAGAACAAAGCATCACGGAGCTGATGGTGGTGATGGGCCGTCGGCTGGGCTCACTCACCAGCTGTGTTTCTCACGTTCACCGACCAGCTTTGAGGACTGACATGCAAGTGCACACCTCGGCAAATTTTGCAGTGGTGCATCCCACGGATCACCCTCCACGGGTTGAAAACAATCTGTTGAACATGACTGCCAAGGGTTCACTCTTCTTCTTTGTAGCTTTTTCTTTAGAGAGAGAAATAGGAGATATTCTTAGGTACATAGAGAGGGAAGGAGTATTTTCTACCTCAGAAAAGACAGAAGTTTCCATGACTCTCCAAAGGAGGAAAATGGGTTTAAATATTCAGAACATGCGTCAGACTTCCTGGGCTCCAGTTTAGTTTCTGATTCTTCTGGTAGTGTTGGTTACTTTTTCTTGCCGTTCTTTGGTTTTCTCACTTGGTAATACACATAGAGCTTAAAAGCAGTATTTGGCCTTTGGGCAATAACATCATCGTTGGCAATGGTTGTTTCTGTTGTGACTTGGTAGTGATATTTTTTCTCATCTCCTCTGCAAGTGAGAAACGCCATGCAGGCCATAGTAGTGGCGCACAATTAATCTCATTACTTCTCTCTTGACAGGATGCTCCGCACCACTGGGTATGGAAAGTGGAAAGATAGAAAACAAGCAAATCACAGCTTCCTCATTCAAAAAATCTTGGTGGGGAGATTACTGGGAACCCTTCCGTGCCCGTCTCAATGCCCAGGGTCGTGTGAACGCCTGGCAAGCCAAGGTAGAGGACGCCTGTGAATGGAGCTCTCTCAGCCTTCCAGAAGGAAACACAGGCCCTCACTCTGGGAAACATGGGGTCCTGGGAAGTCAGAATAGAATCTCGCGTTTCTGCCGGTTGTGAGAATCTAGGAATCCAAGAATCTAGGATGTCTGCTGGTTTGATAGCTTAGCTCTGACTTTGGCTCAGAGAGGTTATTTATCATCTCCGTGGTTCTTGGTCTAGTTTTGATTTTTATCAAGTGTGGTCAAATTTCTTCCACAAAGGACCAGATCATAAATATTTTAGACTTTGTGAGCCATACGTTCCCAGTCATAACTGCTCAACTCTGCCCTTGTAGCAGGAAAACAGCTATAAACAGTACATAAATGAGCATGGCTGTGTTCCAATAAAACTTGATTTACAAAAACGGGCCAGGGACCAAATATGGCCCTTGGGCTAGAGTTGGCCAGCTCCTAACTGAGACAACTCATATTAGTGATAAATGATTTAGATTTGTGATACTTTTTTTTCCCCACAATTCAGCAATACTTTTCGTTTTCTTTTTTTTTCTAATTTTTTAAAAAGATTTTATTTATTTATTTGACAGAGAGTACAAGTAGACAGAGCAGCAGGCAGAAGGAGAGGGAGAAGCAGACTCCCCACTGAGCAGGGAGCCCGACACGGGGCTCCATCCCAGGATCCTGGGACCATGACCTGAGCCGAAGGCAGCCGCTTAACCGACTGAGCCACCCAGGCATCCCAATACTTTTCATTTTCTTAATAGTGCTATTTAAATTTTTTTTGTTCCCATTTTTTGAGAACTTTGTGACATTCCTATAGACAATTGGAGGCCTGGAAAAATGCTGCAAAACCAGGGGTATAGATCAGTGGCCTAAGTTTAATAAGCATCCTCCAGAGTTCTGTTGTCCTAATAATAACCCATTGGATTATTCCAGTGACTTAGTTTTAGGGTAACAGTTCATAGTTGACACATTTTTATTTCACTCTTCAACTGACTTAAAAAATCACAATGGCATCAGAGCTCAGAATGATTCTATCAGTCAACTTAACCCTTCCCTCTTTTCTATACTCCTCTGTCCCTCCCTTAAGACACCTACGTTCCAGCTCCCTGGACTCCGTAGAATTCCAGGTCCTATCCGTAGGTTAGGCTGCCGGCAACAGAAGGGGAGTTGTGGTAGAAATGGGGAAAATGGAAGAACTTGGACCCCCTACAGATAGTCTCGGGAACTGATATCTGTGTCTTGAAACTCATTTCTGGTCCGTCACAGTCTCACAGAATGTAAGAACAGCGAGGGGTTTGCTAAGCATCTGGTCCAGACTTTTCCTTTTAAGTTTAAACATGAGGGAGATTAAAGCATTTTAGCTTAGTTTGGTGGCAGAATCAGGAAGCCCGTTCTCCCGATGAACAGATCAGTGGTCCTCCCACCATTGGAAACCACCCAAATACCTCATTTTGCAATTTTGTAGAGGGAGAAACAGAGACCTAAAGAAGTTAAAATAATAAAAGTAATAATGTGATACTATATTACATTTCTATAATTATGTAAATAAAATGATAAAAGAATAAAAGAAAAAGTTAAGAAGAAAGGATGTCATCCCATTTTTCCCAGGTAACTTTGTCACCCTACCCTGTATTACAGCTTTTTGAAAAATTTTGCTCTGTATATAATTTGCTCTCAGTCTTCGTGATATAATAATGGATTCAAAGATGAAATACTAATTCTAATTTTTAAGGTCACCATTTTAAATCTGGGATTCTAAATCAGAACTGTTTCACTTAATCTTCTATTAGAATCCAATGTCTTTATGAGGTCTCTTTGGAGGGGCTAAAAATCTCAGCCGGACCTAGGCGGGCACACATGCAAACAGAGGCGCACCCACCTGTTTTATGCCTGTGAAAGATTATTATGCCTCCAGATCTCTCTAGATCCCTAGCTCTGTGTCACTGGTACAACCTGGATTGGGTACATACAGCCTGAAGATACACTAAGAAACCACCAAATGTCGCTGGAGAGTGCTACAAAATTAACAAAAATTAATTAATGTAATAATTTTAATTCAATTAATTTGCTTTAAAAATACATGTAGTATATGAATTATACATATATCTGTGTATCAATATATACATATACATACATACACGTACACATAAGTGATGTTAAAGAAATATATCAATATTTGTTATTTCATGTAGGACTGACTGAGACTACGGGGCATGATTAATCTCCCAAGGGTAAAAATCGGTCTCAGATTGCTCCAAAACTCAGTTAGTCCTTCTGACCCTCTTTCTCCAAATATGTGTCAGCAAACATATGATTAAGCATTTCATTAGGCCAGAAACAGAACAGCTCCTGTACCATATCAAATCCTAGTCACGGCTTTATTAAGTCTCTCAGGTATTACATTTGCTTGAAATATCAGAGAAGAAGAAACTGGACAACTCCTCCTAGCTGACAGAAGCAAGGGAAAGAAAAGTGGGACCTTTTCTAAATGAAGTTAAATAGAGAGAGGATTCTCTCCAGTCCTAGATAACCCATCTGCGATATCATGACGGCATTTAAACAAATTTGGTTAAGAGAATAATATTACAGATAATTTAGCAATGTAATATTTTTTTCTCAAGTAAGATTCATTTATTTATTCATTCAGCAAATATTCCTTGAACACCAACTCTGTGCCATGCATTGTGCTAAGTATCTGGAAACAAAATGCAATAAATCCCGGCCTTCGAGGAGATACAAACAAGTAAACCATTATCGTACAATATATGAAATACGCCACTAAAAGTTTATGTATGTCTGTGACAGCAAACAAGAAGGAACAGGGAAGTCCTCTAAGGGACAGAGAATCCTAAGGGATGAGATAGGAAAGGCTTTTGAGCTCTGCGCATTTCTGAGTATCTTGGTCTAAAAAATGGTTTTAACGTCAGCCTTGCTCGGGTGTCCTCACCATCTTCACAGGCAAACAACAACCAACAGTGGTTACAAATCGATCTGCTCAAAGTCAAGAAGATAACTGCGATCGTAACACAGGGCTGCAAGTCTCTGTCCTCCGAGATGTACGTGAAGAGCTACAGCATCCAGTACAGTGACCAGGGGGTGGAATGGAAGCCCTACAGGCAGAGATCCTCCCTGGTGGCCCAGGTAACAGAGCAACAACAAAGCAATTCACATCCTGCTATGGCGAGAGACATCCTTACGTTTGCAAGCAGCTCCTTGCATTTGACAAATATGCACAGACACGCACCTCCCCTCTAAGAAGTCTGAACCCCAGTTCCGCAGGGAGCTGCTCTGGGGACAGAGACCACGCAGGCTATCTTTCTGTGGAAACGGAACCCCTGTGAAATAGTGAGAATTTGAGGGGGACGCAAACATGTAGTCCATAACGGGGGTCTGGAGGAACGTCCACTGTGAAATAGCATCATATTCGCTTATCTTGGGTCCGCTTGTTATTCTTAACTGAACAAATACCCATGGCCATAAAGCCTTCTGTGTCATGTTATGAAGCAGGAGACAATGAGGTTCCTAACCGATGAGGAACCCAATTTCCTGCAAGACGAACTACTCCATTATGCTCCTTAATCCCCAGCCATGTGTTTTCAAAATGCTACTAGGGAAAAATCAGGGAGATGAGCCTAATATTCCAGGGAGGGAAACCAGGCTGGAGCCAATAGGAGGGACAACTCAAGAGAAGGGGGTGACCTTTACCAAATGCTCATCACGGGCTTAGCACTTATCTCGGTGAACGCATTTGAACCTCTCTCTCTTTAAACTCCTGGGCTGTGTGTCTGGTGGGTTGTTTGGTTTGGCTGGTTTTATGTGTCTTACCTGGATGTCTTTACAGCCCAGTAAGCATCAGTGCCGTGAACGAAGAGTGGCCCAGCTGCAGCTCTGGGTAGATCTTGGGGAACTTGCCGGGGCGCAAAAAGAAAAAAAAGTCACAAAACACTGTTCACCTGAGGATAGAAGACATTTGCCAAAAAGAATAAGCAAAAGCCCATGGTTGCATTTTATTTTCAATGTTAGTGACAACTAACCATTATCTGTCACTCACTGTGCACTTGTCACATATTTATATACTTAAAAAACTCTTCATAATGACTCCTGTGGGGTCAACTTTTATTCTTTACCAGTGAGGACATGAAGAGTCTGAGAATATAAGACACTGGCCCAAAGTCACAGAGCTACCAAGGCGCTAAGGGCAGAGATGGTTTCCCAGACACTTCACAGCACCACGTCAGAGGTCAGGTCTCTCTGTTATTCTGACCCAGATCACTGGGAGGTGGAATCCCTAAAGAGGTCTGTCAGGCATGGGATTTCATAATCGGCCAAAGACCATCTCCGGGGATGTTGTATGTGTTCTTGATGCCCTCGGCTTGAACGAAAATTGCAGAAGAAAAGAAAATGATCTGTAAGATTTTTATAACCACGATATCATTTTTAAAGACCTTCTCATATTTTGCTTTCAGATTTTCGAAGGAAATAATAATATCAAAGGACACGTGAAGAACTTTTTCAACCCACCAATTATCTCCAGGTTTATCCGCATCATTCCTAAAACATGGAATCAAAGTATTGCACTTCGCTTGGAACTCTTTGGCTGTGATATTTACTAGAATTGAATATTCGAAGACACAGGAAGGACTCGTAAAGCTATCAAACCATTTAGAGCAGGCAATGTATTTTATAGCTATTTTAAACATTAATAATTTTCAGTATTTTCCCTTTTTTCTATTAGAGAATAAAAATTTATATATGAAACTTTCATAATGTAAACTCCTTGCGACAATTCAGTGAGATGATAGCTATTAATTCTTAAGTAATCTGAATATAGATGGGGAAAATATCAAGAACCAACAAGCTAATGGCTTCTTTCACAATGATTAAAAATGCTATGTAAAGTAATATTTATGTAGTTAGCATGCTTCGTTATAGTTGTTTTAAAACCTACACACACTAATAAAAAAGATACTACTTTTTAAAAAAACCACTTATAGACCTGGATAGTTTTCACTCCTACCTTTAAAAAACAAAACCAGGGGCACCTGGGTGGGTCAGTGGGTTAAAGCCTCTGCCTTCGGCTCAGGTCATGATCCCAGGGTCCTGGGATCGAGCCCCGCATCGGGCTCTCTGCTTGGCGGGGAGCCTGCTTCCTCCTCTCTCTCTGCCTGCCTCTCTGTGACCTCCATCTGTCAAATAAATAAATAAAATCTTAAAAAAATAAATAAATAAAAATAAAAAATAAAAAACAAAAACAAACCAAACAAAAAACCCTATGATTTAAGAGAAAAGGAAACAAGGTTTTAAATGGTTCATTTTTCTTAACATGGAAAGAAAAAGACATCGTACCATATGTAAGAATGAGTGCTTAAAGTACCCTGTCTTGCCAAAACAATGATTTTTCTGGCCCTCTATGAGTAAAGATGCAGTTGTCCCAACTTGTGAGTCTGGCCTGGTCTCGCTTGGAACTGATTCACCTATTGATGTTCAGAGTAGGGGTCTTTAGACATGGAACACAACCGAAATAACCATGGGAGAAATGAGTGTGTAACCTTGGCTTCATTCTAGCTGGCACTACAATGGTTTACCTTTTCAAAACATGGGTTCGCCTAAAGGAAAACTAAAACCTGCAAAACGGCCTTGGAACCATTGGCCCAAAGGCAACTGTTCCTGCTGGGCTGGCAAGCCTCTGAGGCTCCCTTCAGTCCCCTGAAGGTGACCCCAACCTCCTGCTCTCCCTTCCTTACCGACTTCCCCTTTCTGCACTCCCTTCCCTGGGAACTTGGCATCCAATGACGCCATTGACGTTGTGAGACTGGGGAGCTTTCTGGCTTCCTTGAAGTCACGTGAAACAGTCACAGGTGAGGTTATCTTTCTGTGGAACGAACCACCCCAAATCTTAATGCTTAAAGCAACAAGTTAATTCTCTCTCTCATGATTCTGTGGGTTGACTGGGCTCGGCTGGGTGGTTTTAAGGCTGACTTCATTTGGGTTCTCCAGTGAGGTTATAGTCAGAGGTTCCTGTAGCCAGAGTCACCAGAAGGCTCCAGGAGATGTTGAAACAGCTGGTTCTCTGTCACTCTCCATGCGGTTTCAGTTCTTTTCCTCTTTACATGGCTTCCAAGTGGTCTATTCATTGGATGTTTCCAACAGGGGAGCTGGACTTCTTGTAAAGTGATTCAAGCTCTTCAAAGCAAGTGCTAATAATTTAGGAAGCAGAAACTGCCAGTCCTTTCAAATGCTAGGCCCAGCACTGGCACAGCTTCACTCTGAGGTATCCTACTGGTTAGCACAAGTCACAGGTGCATCCCAAGGAGTATAATTCATCAGGGACACCTTTAGACACGGTCAGTTACCTGTCGCCTCTGTGGGCGGGCTGAGTCCTGTGAAGACATATAGGAGCTCCAAACACCCACAGAACATCGGCTTCATTATTTTTTCCCACCTTTATTGAAATACATTTGACAAAACCATAATATATTTAAGTGTACAACTTGTTGATTTGACATACCTCTACGTTGTGAAAGGATTCCCATGATCAAGTTCATTAACATGTCATCATGTCATCACCTCACAGTTACTCTTCTTTCCGTTAAAGGGTCAACCAGGGCTTGATCTCCAAACCAGACCTGTGCTGCTCCTGAAGCTGCAGCTGATGGTACTTCACGGCCATGAGCACGGCCCGTCCATACCTATTTTCGCCCTTGCCCACGCTTACTCTCCTATCCCATCCAGCCGACCGCCCCCGGGGGGCACGTTCAGGCACCCCTCGGCCTCCACGGGCCGTTCCCAGGATTCTGGGCTTGGTCCCACCACAGCCTGGTCCCCTGGCGCCGCCAACGTGGCCACCTCCTCTGGGCAGGCAGACAAAACCACCCCAGCCGCAGCCACCAGTCCACCCTACATCCCAGCCGAGACTCATTTTGAGTTGATTTTTGCATATGGGGTAAGCTAACGGTCCAAGTTTATTCATTTGCATAGAGATACTGAGTTTGGCCAACACCATTTGCTAAAGAGACTATCCTTTTCCAACGGTGTTTTTCTGCACTTTTGTCAAAAATTAATTGACCATGTATGGATGGGTTTATTTCTGGACTCTCTATTCTGTTCATTGATCTATGTGTTGTTGTTGCTGTTGTTGTTGTTTTATCTATGTCTGTTTGTATGCCAATATCCTAGTTTTGGATTACTGTAGCTTTGTAACATAGCTTGAAATCTGTAAGTGTGGTGCCTCTGCTTTGTTCCTCTTTCACTAGATTGCTTGGATATTTGGGGCCTTTTGTGGTTCCATACGAATTTTAGGATTTTTTTCCTTGTTCCTTGAAAAATATTGGAACTTTGATAGTGATTGCACTGAATCTGTAGATCACTTTGGATTCTATGGACATTTTAACAATACAAATTCTTATAATCCATGAGTAGGGAATGTTTATCCATTTATCTGTGTCTTCAATTTCTTTTATCAATGTTTTATAGTTTTTAGTGTACAGATACTTAATCTCCTTGGTTAAATTTATTCCTAGGTATTTTGATACTATTGTAAATGGGATTATTGTCCTAATTTTTCTTTCCAGTAGTTCTTTGTTAGTATATAGAAATGCAACTGATTTTTGTATATTGATTTTATATCCTGCAACTTGACTGAACTTATTAGTTCTAACTGTAACATATATAACACTATAAGAATAGTGTTTTAGTGTAGTCTTTAGGGTTTTCTATATATAACATCATGTCATCTGCAAATAGAAACAATTTTACTTCCTCTTTTCTGATTTGGGTTCCTTATTTTTTTTTTCTTGCCTAATTGCCCTGACCAGGACTACCAGTGCTATTTTAAGAGTCTCATGCTCTACCGACTGAGCTAGCCGGGCGCTACCAGTGCTATTTTAAATGAAAGAGGGAAGAGTGGGCATGCCTGTCTTGTTCCTCAACTTGTTCCTCTGAATATGTTTAGCTGTGAGTTTGCCATATACAGTCTTCTTATGTTGAGGTACAGTTCTTCTATATCTAACTTATTGAGAGATTTTATCATGAAAATATGATGAATTTTATTAAATGTTTTGACTATGTTGATTGAAATGATACTACAATATAGATTCTTCATTTTGTTAATGTGGTATATCACATTTATTGAATGCATACATTGAAATACCTTTGCATCCCAAGGATAAATCCCACTTGATCATGGTGTTTGATCCTTAACACTGTATTGTCAAGTTCAGCTTGCTAATATTTTGTTGAGGATTTTTGCATCTATATTCATCAGCGATATTAGGTTGTAATTTTCTTTTTTGGCATATCTTTGTCTGGCTTTCATATGAAGGCTCATACTCTGGCTTTGGTAGGGGCTCATAAAACGAGTATGGGAGAGTATCATCCTGTTTAATTTTTTGTGGGAGTCTGCAAAGGACGGGTATTAATTCTTCCTTAAATGTTTGGCAGAATTCACCCATGAAGCTATCTGGTCCTGGGTTTCCTTTTGTTGGGAGGCTTTTGATTACTGCTTCAATTTCATCACTCATTATTGTTCTGCTCAGATTTTCTGTTTCTTCATGATTCATTCTTGGTTAGTTATATGTTCCCAGGAATGTGTTAATTTCTCCTTGGTTATCCTAGAAGAAATCTGTTGGCATAGAATTGTTCTTGCAATTCTTAGTATATCTGTGTTATCAGTTGTAATGTGTCTTCTTTCACTTCTGATCTTATATTTCAGTCTTCTCTCTCTCTTAAGTTAGTTAATGTTTTGTCAATTTTGTTAACCTTTTAAAAAAAATCAGCTCTTAGTTTCATTGATCTTTTCTATTGTCCTTCTAGCCTATATTTTATTTATTTCCACTTTGTTTTGTTATTTCCTTCCTTATACTAACTTCGGGCTTAGTTCTTCTTTTTCTAGTTCTTTAGGTGTAATGTTAGCTTTATGTGAGAGCTTTCTTTTTCTTAATGTAGGTGTTTATCACTATAAACTTCCTTCTTAGAACTACTTTTCCTGCATCCCATAGGTTTTTGGTATGTTTCCTCATAAGCTCGGTATGTTTTTGGTAGTGTTTCCATTTTTCGTTTGCCTCTAGATTTTTTTTATTTC
Source organism: Martes martes (assembly GCF_963455335.1). NCBI lineage: Eukaryota > Metazoa > Chordata > Mammalia > Carnivora > Mustelidae > Martes > Martes martes. Next base: position 67,499,097 of record NC_137903.1, read on the forward strand.
CCATTTGATTTCTTTGTTGATTCACTGGTTGTTTAGAAACATGCTTAATCTCCATGTATGTGTGAATTTTTGCTTTCTTGTAATTGATTTTCAGTTTCATGCCATTATGGTTAGAAAAAGCGTAGAGGTGATTCTGGCTTTCTTAAATTGATGAAGACTTGTTTTGTGGCTTAACATATGATCTCTCCTAGAATGTGTTCCATGTGTGCTTGGGAAAGGTGTAGTCTGCTGCTGTTGGTTAGAATGTTCTGTAAATGTCTGTGGGGTCCATCTGATCTACTGACTGTTTTGGGTTTTTTTTTTAAGATTTTTTATTTATTTATTTGACAGAGAGAGGGAGAGATCACAAGTAGGCAGAGAGGCAGACAGAGGGGGAAGGGGAAGCAGGCTCCCCGTCAAGCAGAGAGCCCGATGCGGGGCTCGATCCCAGGACCCTGAGACCATGACCCGAGCTGATGCAGAGGCTTTAACCCACTGAGCCACCCAGGTGCCCCCTACTGACTGGTTTTATGCCACCTGTCCATTATTGAAAGGGGGGCACCTAAGTCTCCTACTATTATTGTATTGCTGTCTATTTTTCTCCTCAGATCTGTTAATAATTGATTTCTATTTCTAGGTGCCTGACATTAGGTGCATAAGTATTTATAGTGATTATATCCCTTTGATGAATTTACTCCTTATCATTATATAGTGATCTTATTTTCCCTATTGTTTTAGACTGAATGTTTATTTAGTCTGATAGAAGTTAGAGCTACCATTGCTCTCTTTCTGTTTGCAGGGAAAAATCTTTTTTTTAATCTCTTCTCTTTCAGTCTGTATGTGTCCTTAAAGCTGGAGCTATTCTTTTAGGTCATGCATGGTTGGTTCTTACTTTATGTCCATCAACCACTGTATGTCTTTTGTTTGGAGAATTTAGTCTTTTCACACTTACAGTAATTATTGATACATATGAACTTAATATTTCCATTTTGTTCATTGCTTTCTGGCCATTTTGGCGTTCCTTTGTTCTACTCTTGCTCTCTTTGTGATTTAATGATTTTCTATAGTATACTTTGATTCTTTTATCTTTTGTATATCTACTGAAGGTTTTGTTTTATAGTTACTATAAGGCTTATGCATAATATTTTGTATATATAACAGTCTATTTTAATCTGGTAACAACCTCAAACACATACAAAAGCTCTACATTTTTACAATCCTTCCCCCACATTTGGTTACTGATGTCCCAATTTACATCTTTTTAATATTGTGTCTCCATTCGCAAGTTATTGTAGCTGTAGTTATTTTAAGACTTTCGTCTTTTAGGTTTTATACTAGTATTGTAAATTATTTACATACCAGCATTACAATATTAGTGTATTCTGAATTTAGCTATATATTTATATATTTACTTTTATCAGCAAGTTTTATACCGTCTTATGTTTTCACATTACTAACTGACACCCTTTCAGTTCTTCAGCTTGAAGAACTCTAACAGTTTTTGGGAGGACAGTCTAATGATGATGAACTCCTTCAGCTCGTGTTTGGGAAAATCTTTCTCTCTCCAGTTCTGAAGGATATCTATGTTGGGTTGAGGATTCTCGGCGGCTATTTTGGTTTTTATTTTTTCACTTAGCACTCTGAACGTATCATCCCACTCTCCTCTGGCCTACAAGGTTCTGCTAACAATCTGATGATAGTCTTATGAGGGTTCCCTTATACATAACAAGTCATTTTATATTGCTGGTTGTAAGGTTGCCTCATTTTCTTTAACATTTGACAATACAATTATAGTATGTCTTGGTGTAGGTCTCTTTTGGATTCATCTTCATCTGAATATCTGTTTCTCTCCTAAGGTTTGAGAAGTCTTCAACCATTGTTTCTTTGAGTTGGCTTCCTGTCCTTTTCTCTCTCTTCTCCTTCTCAGATATCTATGATGCATGGACTGGTCCACCTGCTGGTGTGCTATGAGTATCTTAAGCTATCTTCACTCTTTCTTTTTTTTGCTTCTCTCATGGGATGATTTTCAGTGTCTTGACTTTGAGTTCGCTGATTCTTTCTTCCACTTCATCTAGTCTATTATTGAAGCCCTCTATTGAATTTTATTTCTTTTAAAGATTTTTATTTATTTATTTGACAGAGATCACAAGTAGGCAGAGAGGCAGGCAGAGAGAGAGGAGGGAGCAGGCTCCCCACTGAGTAGGGAGCCCGATGCAGGGCTCGACCCCAGGACCCTGGGATCATGACCTGAGCTGAAGGCAGAGGCTTTAACCCACTGAGCCACCCAGGTGCCCCTCTATTGAATTTTGTATTTAAGTTATTATACTTTAGTTCTATGATTTCTATTTGGTACTTTTTAATATTTTCCATCTCTTTGTTAAAACTTGCACTTTGTTCCTGCATTGCTATCCTGATTGCAGTGAGCATTTTTATCATTATCTTGAACTCTCTGGCAGGTAAATCACTTATTTCTATCTCATTAAGGTTGGTCTTTAAAAATCTATCTTGTTCTTCTGTTTGGAAAACATGTCCCTGCTTCTTCATTTTCCTTGGCTCTTCACCCTGTTTTCTATGCGTTAGATGAAACAGCCACCTCTCCCGGTCTTGGTGGACTGGACTTGAGCCTCATCAATCAGCCCAGCCTGAGGTCCTAGTTGCTTCTCAAATCTTTGTGATTACCCATTCTGCCGTCTTTGTTCTTATGGGTCCCAGTAGTAGATGGTCCCAGAGATGTGGAAAATGTCCACATGCCTGTTCAGTTTCATGAGTACTAGTTCTCTGCTCCGTCGTCTCGCCAGGGCGGGATTAACTGGAAGCCTGACCTTCAGGCAGTAGCTGGGAAAGTCAGGATACTAGAGGCCCAGTCCAGTCCCCACCAAAACCACTCAGGTGCTGGGCGGTTTTGCTTACTCTGTTCTGAACCAGGGAGAATAGTTGCTGAAGGTGCTCGTACATCCACATAGCATCATTTTTTGGTATCATGTTGTCCTGGGGGACTTGTGAATGCTGAGCTCTGCCAGCACCAAGAGCTAGATGATTTGGGGGGCACCTGGGTGGCTCAGTGAGTTAAAGCCTCTGCCTTCAGCTCAGGTCATGATCCCAGGGTCCTGGGATCGAGCCCCACATCCGGCTCTCTGCTCGGCAGGGAGCCTGCTTCCTCCTTTCTGTCTCTGCCTGCCTCTCCACCTACTTGTGATCTCTGTCAAATAAATAAATAAATAAAATCTTTTTTAAAAATTAAAAAAAAGAGCTAGATGATTTGGGATCCATTCCCCTCTGTGGCAGCTGTAACATTTGGGGTGCTAGATGTGTAGACATGCTTCTTCCAGGGAGAAGCTGAAGACTTGGTTTTGCTGCTCGACAAGCTGGGGGGAGATGGAGGGGGTGTGTCCACCAGCCCTTCCAGTCTCCTGTGAGGATCCCAGTCTGCTCCCACATGCAGTGAACTAAAAGCCAGAACCTCAAACAGCAGCTAGGAAAGTACACAGTCAAGTACCTTCTAGGGAGAAATGGGGAGATGAGTGTTCTTGCCTCTTCTTTCCATGCTGAGCTGGGGAAGGGAGAGCTACAAAAACTGCTTGTGTGCCTGTTTAGAAACGGGTTTCTTTGTTTAATGTGGTCCTATGGGATTGTAGATGCCAAACCCTGGTGGCTAATGGAGTTAGGTGACTTGGGAACCTGCTCCCTGAGTGACAACTGCAAAACTTGGAGCACTTTATGTGTGGACAAGTTCCTTCCAGGAAAAAGCTGGCAACTTGGATTGTTGTTGTTGTTGTTGTTGAAGTGAGCCAAAGAGAGACTATGGGACAAGTGTCCTCCAGCTTTTTAGGGCTCCTAGGAGGTCCCAGTCAGCAGCCAGATGCAAACTGATTAGAAGCCAGACCCTCAGCCAGCAGCTGGGAAATTCTGCACTCAAATCCCTTCCAGGGAAGAACTGGGGGTGGGTACCTTTGCCTGTTCCAGCTGTACTGAGCCCAGGAAATAGGTGGGGGAGTGTTCATGTGCCTGTTTAACAGCTGCTTCTTCATTTGCTATGTTCCTACGGGGCTTGTGAATGCCAAACCCTGTTGGCTCTCTGACGTGGGAGATTTGGGGATCCATCCCTCGCATAGTAGCCTTAAAAGTTGAGCAAGAGATGTGTGGTCCAAACACTTCACTCACAGGGAGAAGCTGGGAGTTGGGAGTTCCCTCCCAATTGTAAGGCATTGTGCCAGGGGTGGGGTTTATGGTACGTGTCTCAGCATTTCCTACCCATCTTGATGTGTTTTCTCAGTAGGCCGATGTGGAGGAGTTACTCACGTGGTTTTAGATACCGTTCAGAGGGAAGTGATCCATGTGCAGCTGTATAGTTCGCAAATCCGTGGGAGGAGGGAAAGTCAGGAGCCTCCTGTTCTGTCATTTTGGTCAATCTGAAACGTTGGCTTTCTAACACTGTATTCTCATTATTTCTTTCCTTTAATGATTCAGGTCACTGTTCCACCAAGATGTGTCTGATTTTCATTCAGTTAACAGCAAAAGAGAGAGTCTGAATGTAAAGAAAAATTCCTTTGTTCTCTCCAGGGCCAGCCTCATGGATTGCATGATCTGTTCAAGTCACAGAGTCCCCACGCTCACAGGAGCCCCATGCTTGTTTAATGCTCTATTGTCACCCTCTTGAAATTCTTAGTAATTTTTTAACTAGGAGCCCACAGTTTTATTTTGCAATGGGCCCCCCAAATTTCGTAGCTAGTCATGGGTCCCTCTGCTGAAGTGGTGGGCAGGATCTCTCCTGATCTAGAATCTACCAAGATATAACAGGGACAAGAAAATCATATGGAGTAATAGGTAAGGGATGAGATGAAGAGAGATCGTGAGATCATGTTAGGGTCCGTGATCAAAGGAACGAGACTGATGCAAAGCGAAAGACAAGCAAAGCTTTATTTCCCACCAAGCATCAGAAACCAAACCAACCGGTAGGGGCCGTCTCTTACGAAGAGGCTGTTAGGGTCTGTGATCAAAGGAAGGAGAGGCGACGACGACGGACCCTGACAAGGCCGCTCCCAACAAGGCCGCTCCGGACCAGGCCGCTCCAGACGAGGCCGCTCCGGATGAGGCCACTCGCTGCGGGGCCACGGCTCCGGGCGGCGAGGCGGCCTCGGTGCCCCGGCTCCCCTGCGCTGCTCCAGACAACTATTACTTCCACGATTACCCTAAGGGCTATCCCACCGGCTATTCTAACTCCTCCTCCTACTCCCCCCCACCCCCCAGCCTCACAGACTAACCGTTATAGAGGTGGTTGAGCCCGGCCCACACACAGGTGGCCAATGAGATTTCAACTCACCACAGTAAATATATGTGCGCCCCACTGATTGGCCGTCTCCATCTGGCCTGGCCCACCCCTATATCCGGGGTTTGCAAGTAAGTTCCTCTGGCTAACCAGACCCTTACATTCCCCCCTTTTCTTTGGAATTTAGTCAAATCCTTGACTTTTCAGCCAGTTCTATGTTCTCCTGTTGTAAGGGGTTATATTGAACATGTAAGACTAACATTCTTATCGCTCTAATTTTCTTTAGTACAAATGACATCAGGGCGTTTATAATATAAAAAGTTAACAGTAGTGCCCAGTCGGCTGATGAGTTAGCCATTCAACGCTTTGTATAACCTTTTCCATTTTTCCTAATTCCGTTCATCTAATTTCCCACCTATACTTTACATAAACACATAACAATAGGAGCAACAATAAACTCACAGTTTTTTTAGGCTTAGCTTTAGTCCGTGGTCAGTGGGGTCCGTCGGCTGTAGCTTCCATCTCTGGGGGGCGTCCTTGTCCTCAACTCTTTTGACATGACCTGTGTGAATCCAGGCCCTAATGCCTTCTACTTTTACTGCTGTGGGGTGGTCAGGATAACAGTAAATGGTCCCTTCCAGCAAGGCTCCAAGTTTCCCACTTGATAGCGACGTATCCAAACCAAGTCCCCGGGTTGGTAAGGATGTGGTTCCACCTCCGTCTCCGTCCCAGTGTGGGCAGTCCGGATCCCTGCGTGGGCTTTTTTTAAGACAGACTGTTATGCCTGCAGTGACTGGAGTACAGACTGATCAGTCATTTCTGTTAGGGCAACCTCTTGTAGCCGAGGACAGAGCTGGGCGGGGGGGTCTCCCAAACATCATTTCAAATGGGATCACCTTGTTTAAATAGGGTGTACATCATGCCCTGTGGAGGGCGAAAGGAAGGAGATCCACCCATCCACCGCCAGTCTCCAGAATTAGTTTTGTCAAGGTCTCTTTAAGAGTCCGGTTCATTCTCTCTACTTGCCCAGAACTCTGGGGCCGGTAGGCACAATGTAGTTTCCAATTAGTGCCCACGGCCTTGGCCAATGCCTGTGAGACTGAACTCACAAATGCAGGGCCATTTTCTGACCCGATCGTGAGAGGCAGCCCAAATCTAGGAATTATTCCTTCTAGTAGCTTTTTGGCTACCACTCCTGCCGTCTCATGCTTGGTGGAAAAAGCCTCTACCCAGCCTGAAAAGGTATCTACAAAAACTAACATATACTTGTGCCCATATTTTCCGGGTTTCGTTTCTGTGAAGTTTATTTCCCAATAAATTCCTGGTTCCTTACCTCTTTTTCTTTTCCCTCTTCCCATTTTAGTTCTTCCCACATTAACTGCCTGGCATTGAGCACATCTATCAACTACATCCTGAACCATACACCCTAATTTAGAAACCTGGAACTGCTTGCCTATAAGCTCCTTGAGTTTGCGTATCCCCAAATGAGTACCCTGATGTATCTGGTCTACTAACTTCTTACCTAGTCTTCGAGGAAGAATTATTTTTCCTGCTTTAGTCTTAGCCCAGTTCCCTTCATAGTCCAATTTAACCCATTTCTGTGAATATTGTAAATCTTCTTCTGAATAGTTCAGTTTTTCTGGTAGGGCTGGAGCCGGGAGTGTAACTAGTTCTTGTACTGTTTCTCGGGCTGCTTGCTTTGCGGCTTGATCTGCTAATTGGTTTCCTTTTGAAATCAGATCAGTCCCCTTTTGGTGTTCTGGGCAATGCATAACGGCCACCTCTTTTGGGTCCCAAATAGCCTGGAGGAGAGCCAATATTTCTCCTCTGTTTTTAATTCCTTTTCCTTCTGCTGTTAATAGGCCCCTTTCTTTATAAATAGCCCCATGTACATGGAGAGTAGGAAAGGCGTACCTGCTGTCCGTATAGATGTTGGCAGTTTTACCTTTGGCCGTCTGCAGTGCCTTAGTGAGTGCAATCAGCTCCGCTTTCTGCGCTGATGTTCCGTGTGGCAGGGCTGCCGTCCAGAGTTCCTGCTCAGGGGAAACCACCGCAGCCCCTGCATACCTCTTTCCATTGACCATGTAGCTACTCCCATCTGTGAACAGAGTCATCTCGGCATCCGGGAGGGGAGTGTCTCTGAGGTCCGGTCTTATTCCTGTGACTTGGGTTAGGACCTCCCCACAGTCGTGTGGGGGTCAGCCAGCTCCTCTGGCAGCAGCGTGGCTGGATTTAGTACCTCCAGGGGCCGGAAGGTCACTCTTGGTTTGTTGAGGAGGAGGGCCTGATACCCCGTCACTCGGGCGTTCGTCATCCATCGGTCTGGTGAAGTCCGGAGAAGGCCCTCGATAGCATGGGTGGTGGTCAAGATGAGATTTTGACCCAAAGTCAGTTTACTTGCATCCTTGACCAGGAGGGCCGTGGCAGCAATTATGCAGAGGCAAGGGGGGAACCCAGCTGCTACTGGATCTAGTTTCTTGCTAAGATAGGCTACTGGCCTTTGCCAAGGCCCCAGAGTCTGAGTCAAAACTCCTTTGTCCACCCCTGCTTTTTCATCCACATACAAGTGGAAGGGCTTGGTAACATCTGGGATGGCCAATGCTGGGGCACTCAGTAAGGCTGTTTGTAATTCCCGAAATGCTCCTTCTGCCTCAGCTGTCCACTCTATCATAGTGAGCCCCCCTTTTGCCAGTTTGTAGAGAGGTCGGGCAATCTCTGCAAACCACAGTATCCACAGCCTACAGTAGCCCACCATCCCAAGAAACTCCCTCACTTGTTGGGACATGGTGGGGCAGGGGTATCAGGTGATCCACCGTTTCCTGGACTCAGACAGTGAACGCACTCCCTCGTGGAGATCAAAGCCTAGATAAGTGGTGTGGCTCTAACAGAGCTGTGCTTTCTTTGCTGACACCCAATACCCTTTTCCCTGCAGAGTCTGTAAGAGAGCTCTCGTCCCCCGAAAACAGGACTCATAGTCCTCAGCGGCTACTAGCAAGTCATCAACATACTGTAACAGAGTGACTCCTGGGTTGGAGGTTCTGTACTCACGCAAATCCTCATGTAGAGCCTCGTCAAAAATGGTGGGTGAATTCTTGAATCCTTGGGAAAGTCTTGTCCAGGTGAGCTGGCCTTGGAACCCTCCCTGTGGGTCGGACCACTCAAAAGCAAAAAGGGACTGAGATTCCCTTGCTAAAGATATGCAGAAAAATGCATCCTTGAGATCTAAGACGGTATACACAGTTCTTTTGGGGCCCAGGGGGGGAGTAGTAGGAGGAGTTAGAGTAGCCGTTGGGAGAGCCGTTAGGGTTAGTGTTGGAGTGAGTCGTTGGGAGCAGTGCAGGGGACCCGGGCACGGCCGCGAGCGGCCTCATCTGGGGAGCAGCCTTGTCTGGGGAGCTGCCTCGTCCAGAGTTGCCTCATCTGGAGCTGCCCTGTTGGGGTCGTCGTCGTTGCCTCTCGTTCCTTTGATCACGGACCCTAACAGCCTCTTCGTAAGAGACGGGCCCTACCGGTCGGTTTGGTTTCTGATGCTTGGTGCGAAATAAAGCTTTGCTTGACTTTCACTTTGCATCAATCTCGTTCCTTTGATCACGGACCCTAACAAGATCCAACTTTGTTACCCTACGTGAAAAGGGTAAGTCCCTAATGGTTAAACAACTTGCCTGAAACTATTGCCTGTTTGTGTCAGAGCTGAAGCTGGAAGCCAGCCTCTTTTTGAGTTTGGTTTCTTTTCCACAGAATGGATGTTGTAACATTTATAATTCATCCCCTCCAAAAGGTAGATGTGAATTGTTACTTATTAATATATAAATATTAATTAAGAATCCCTATTAATCTGAAAAATACTTGTTTGGGGATCAATAGGATGTTTGGTTATATTTGATGCTATGTGGGAATATTAAAATACCTCTTTTAAAATGAAAAAGCATATCTATAGTTTTATTCCTTTATTTGAAGTCACCTAGATGAAGTTACAACTTTTGTTGCATAATATATCCTCCACTGACATCTCATTGTCCACTGTTTGTTATACCATAATTGGTTGCTATGCAGAGGAGCTAAATGGCTCACAGCAGAGTCATGACCTAAAGAAACTAACAGATAAAATCCTAAACATTACTAATAGTTCTAGTTGAGAATTAGAAAACAGTCTGTAGGTGTATCACAAAGATGAAAAGGTCAGAGGAAACATAGAATTACTACTCCAGGATTTTTTTCAAGTTGTTAAAATTGCAGACTTCGTTGTTTTTAGGACTAAGTTTGAATAATCACAATTATTTGATTTTACTACCACTTTGGCAAATGCAGGGAAAAATATTAACCAAATAGCTCGAATCATCTAAAGAGCCATAAACATAAATGGTAAACATTTACTTCTCCAGATAGGCCAAGAAAGATGGGTCAGTGAATTTGCTTCTATAACTGGCACATGCCCGAAGATAGTGAGCCTAACATACACTTAAAAATATCTGAGATTTCCACGCTACCATTTTTCTTGGCATTTTTTCCTAACAAAAAGTGATTTTATGGAAAATTCTGAATGCCTAATTCTCCTGAGTTCTTACGTTTTCAGAGACTAGAGGTGGAACAAGCAGTAAGACACAGGCAGATAAAATGACTTTGCATGCATTGACGGTTACATTATCAATAACCAGGTAATAAGTTTTTCATATCTGGGTACTATGCTGTAAGTTTTAAGACTTGCTATCTCTTGGTTGTATGAAATGTCCCCACCAAAGATATTTGTATATTTTGTATTTAGTATATGAAAAGAAAAAATAATATTAACATTCCTAGTCATAGCACCATGTTAATTTGTTTTTTAAAAATATTTATTTAGCTCATCCTATCTATACAATAAAGCACAATGATAAGCATTGAAGGAGAGAGTATATTAAAAATGAAAGACACTGCTCTGGCTTTTTTTAACATTTATTATCGAGTTGGATAGAGAAGACAAAAATAAGAAGCAAATAAAACACCAAAAGAAAAGCTTTTGTTTAGCAGAGAAAACCATCCACAAAACAAAAAGGCAACCTCCTGAATGAGAGAAGATATTTGAAAATGATATAGCCAATAAGGAGTTAACATCCAAAATATATAAATAACTTACATAACTCAACAACAAAAAAATCTGACTAAAAAAATGGGCAGAGGACCTGCCTTTTCTCAAAGAAGACATACAGATGGTCAAAAGACACGTGAAAAATGCTCAACATCACAAATCATCAGGGAAATGCAAATCAAAACCATAATGAGATCTCCCCTCACACCTGTGAGAATGGCCAGAACAAAAAGACAACAAACAACAAGTGTTGGCAAGGGTATGGAGAAAAGGGAACACTTGTACAACTGTCAGTGGGCGTGTACATTGGCGCAGCCACTGTGGAAAACAGTATGGAGGTTCCTTAAAAAATGAACAATAGAATTATCATATGATCTACTCATTCCATTACTGGATATTTATCCAAAGAAAATGAAAATACTAATTTGAAAAGATATACACACCCATGTGTTTATTGCAGTATCATTTACAATTGCCAAGATACAGAAGCAAACCAACTGTCCGTCCGTTCGTGAATGGATAAAGATGTGGTGTGTGTATACAATGGAATATTACTCATCCTTAAAAAGGGATGAGATCTTGCCATTTGTGACAACATGGATGGACCTAAAGAGTATTATGCCAAGGGAATTGAGTCACACAGAGGAAAGCAAATACCCTATGATTTTACTTACATTTGATTTACTTACATTTACTTACATTTGATTTACTTACTTTACTTACATTTGAAATCTAAAAAAATAAAACAAAAAACAAAGCGGTATTAGACCCATAAATACAGAGAACAAAGTGGTGGTTGCCAGAGAGGGGAAAGGGGGATTGTGGGTGAAGAAAAGTGGGGACTACAGGCTTCCAGTTATGGAATGAGGAAGTCACAGGACTGAAAGGTACAGCTCAGGGAATAGTCAATCGTGTGACATGTGGCAGTTGTGTTTGTGGGGTGTACAGTTGTTGAATCACTATGTTGTACACCTGAAACTAATGTAACATCGTGTGTCAACTGTACTTCAATTAAAAAAAGAGAGAGAGAGACAAACAGAGACAATGGCAGATTAACTCCGAGTGATATAAAGTCAATCAAAGAACAGTGCCCGTGTAAGATGGAGTGAAGCTTTTTTTGTTTTTTTGGTTTTTAAGATTTTATGTATTTATTTGACAGAGATCACAAGCAGGCAGAGAGGCAGGTAGAGAGAAAGGGAAGGAAGCAGGCTCCCTGCAGAACAGAGAGCCCGATGCGGGGCTGGGTCCCAGGACCCTGGGATCATGACCTGAGCCGAAGGCAGAGGCTTAACCCAATGAGCCACCCAGGCGCCCCTGGAGTGAAGCTTTTGAAGGTCATTTGACTCAGTTCTTGAAGATGTTGGATGCGAATCGAGGCAATCTATGCGGAATGCCAAAGCAGGGGATTGGGGTAAAGGTCAGTGAAAACCAGGGTAGTCTAAGAGCTTAATGCTTAAGGGCAGGGTCCTGTAAGCCTTCCCCAGCCTGCCCAACCCTTCCCCTGTGTTCTCTGTACAAGATCTGATAATGCCTTACCCATCTGTCTCCCTCCATGCCCCGCTCCCCGCCCAGAAACCCAGTGTGTTTGCAGGGTCAAAAAACATAAAGGCAGCAGCCACCCACGGAGATCCAGTTACCCGAGGTCGGGGTAAGAAACGCACGCGGATACCAAGTATATCCGTGAATGATGGGTGGTGGCAACCAGATTGAAAGTAGGTTCCCTTTGAGATGGGACAGAGGATGCCGACCTTGGACGGGATTCTGGCTTGCTCAGAGGACGGGGCATGCTGGTCAGAAGGAATGGTGCTGGCATAGAGCCCCAGGTGGGCACAAGGGGTTCGTATGGGGGACACTGACCCGCTGAGAGATGAGGCGACCCCGCCGGTCTGTTTGGGTAAGGACAGGAGTCCTCGCGGCCGAGATGACACTCTGCTTCACTGTGTTTCCCGCTCGCCCCCGCCAGGGCCTCATTCGGCTCACTGGCCCTTGCACGCTTTCCACGCAGGGGGAACCTCTCTACATTTCGGAGAATGTCATACACTCGCCTGCTTTTGGCCGCACGAAATTTGGCGATGGGTTGACCGTTCTGTTTGCCCCAAAAACCTTCTCTCGAGGTTCCTTCTTGCGGACTGAAGAGGCTTCCTGAAAGTGGGGAATGTGGCAAGCCTGTTTCCAGATGTGACAGATAAGAAGCTGAAACTTCTCTGTTCCCAGTAGTCTTACGGAAATAGTGACAAAGACTGTATTTCCATGTAAAGTGCCTAGAGTGGTACTTGGCACATATTAAGAGCATGTATACGGGCAGTGATTATTACTAATGACATTGATCATGTAAATATGATGAACTATAATATCAATGCAGTGCTATTATCATGAACAATTGTTACTAATTACTGTTGTGTCGAACACCTTGTTTTAGACCACTCATTACTTTTTTTAAAAAATTGTGGTAAAAAACACATAACAAAAAATAATTGACGTGTACATTTTAGACATGTAAGCTCACTGGCATTAAGTAGGGTCACAGGGCTGAGCCCCCCATCCTTACTGGGCACTGGGGCTCTAAGCTCTGTAAGCCCGAGTCTTCTCAGTGCGCGGTGGCCGGTTGGGCTGCCCGCGCTCTCCCAGGCTCGCCCAGAGGTGGAGCCTTACGACGGGGCTACAAGACTTGAACAGCTTACATGGGCTTCCTTCAGTGGGCTTAACCCCGACCTAATTGTGCTTTTCCTCGGGGGCGGGACTATTTAACATTTGCTTATGTCCGGAGTCCACGGGGCTAGTACGGGATCCAGAAATCATTGTAAATCCTCCAGAGACAAATTGGATCTTTTTTTTTTTTTTTAAGATTTTATTTATTTATTTGACAGACGGAGATCACAAGCAGGCAGAGAGGCAGGCAGAGAGAGAGGAGGAAGCAGGCTCCCCGCTGAGCAGAGAGCCCGACCTGGGGCTCCATCCCGGGACCCTGAGATCATGACCTGAGCCGAAGGCAGAGGCTTAACCCACTGAGCCACCCAGGCGCCCGACAAATTGGATCTTTTTAAATGAAACTAAGTAAACATTTTGTGAGTGTGCAGTGCATTGGTTGCCTGTGAAGGAGGCATGAGACGGGGAGACGTAAATCAGCCGCACCAGAGACTGAACGAGGGCGAAGGCTCACCATGCTACATCCTGACGTGTCATGAAGACTATACTTGGCTTCAGCGCCCCTTAAAGGGCCTCACGAACTACGGGCTGGTGAGGACAGTGTGGTTTGATATTGGCCAGGTACGACAACGCTTCTTCTCCGCCCTCCTAGCAGCTGCCCTCCTAAGTCAGAAAGCCTCCTCCTCCTTCCAAGGCAAGGTAATCGAGAGCACCACGCTCTCGGCGAAAAAATAAAACTCAAGCAATTAAGCACAACATAATTTGATGTATATAGGAATGAATATATTTAGCTCTCGACTTGTTCCCCTAAGAGATCTAAGGTTGGGGCGCCTGGGTGGCTCAGTGAGTTAAGCCTCTGCCTTTGGCTCAGGTCATGATCTCAGGGTCCTGGGATCAAGCCCCGAATTGGGCTCTCTGCTCAGCAGGGAGCCTGCCCCCCCCCACCTCCAGCTGCCTTTCTGCCTTCTTGTGATGTCTGTCAAATGAATAAATAAAATCTTAAAAAAAAGAAGAAGAAGAAGTAGGAGAAAAAGCAAAATCAGTGGGAACATAAACGGGACCCAAGAAAGAGGGGAAATGTGGACCAGAACCCCCGGCAGCTTGTTTTGAGTGGGCTTGGGTTTAGCAGGAAGTTTTAAAAGAGCAGATGCAAAAAGTAAAACCTTAACAGCTGTTAGGTTGGATGTCCCCACAAAAATGTTCACCCAAAGCACTTTTCATGATACTGAAATTAAAAATAAATTTCGCCCAAAGAACCGCAGAAAGAGGCCATCGTGTAGTGTGCCCAGAACCGACAAGAGCAGACTTTAGAGGGCTGTTTCCCGTGCGCCCCTCAGGAATGGCCAAGCCGTCCTCAGCGAAGGACAGCTCAGGAAAAGGTCAGCGCTGTGTGATCCAAGGGCATGGCTCTCTGATGGTCCAGCTTAAGGCAAAGGTAGATTTCACGGTCTCTGAAGGAAAATGGTTTTCCTTTAGACAATAGCTCATATCATGAACATTGTTTTCTGTAAGTCATGGTTCTGATGGTCATTTGGTAGCAATGAGCTCAAGACTGTACAGGAGAGCTCGGCAGAGCTCTTGCGCCAGATTCTATCACAAGCGAATGGTGGTAGGATTTGGTTTCAGAACAATTTACGGGTAAGAAAATGGAAACTGAGAAAAGTATTTCCATTAATTTAATTTTTGCCTGTAATCTTGGAATACAGCCCATTCTGTTTGGGTAGTAAAACACCTTAATCCAGCTCACAGAAGGATACCTATGGTAAACGCGTCAACAATCAAACATCGTAAGTACAGTCATAATCTGATTCTTATTTACAATTTATTTCATTTAGTACAGATTCATCACTTCTCATAATCCCCTTTCCTGAAAATGAATATAACATTTTTGGCATCATTCACTTCCACTAAACAAACATTTATTGTTCATTATTTACAGTAAACAAGTTTTAGCTACTACAGAGAAATGCCTAGTAGATGAACAGCCCTCAAGAAACTAACAGACTTACTTATCAATTTCTAGCTATTAAAGCCTTTGAGTAATCCCATTAAAGTATAAAACTTTTAGTTTAAAAGTATGAAACCCTTTGAGTAATCACATACCAATATTTTTCTTAGTAGCTAACTTCTTATATTTTAGGGTATGTTATCACATTAACACTCAGTCCCATGGACTCTAAACAAAATGTTTCCCCCAGAATTTGGCATCTATGGCCTAGATTTTGACAGAGCGATGTTAATGAGCCTCCTAGATAAGGTATTTGCTTTAAGAAGGTGCCATTTACCAAGATTAAAGCTTTGCAAATAAAACCAGGTTTATATTTAACTACCTTCCCCCATTCTTCCATCATTCCCACGGTGCCGTTTCCCTCACACTTCACTCTCTGTACTGTCAGTATTCACCAGATGCCAGTTTTTCCCGTTTTCATGTTAGGAGGACGTCTTTCAAAGTAACCCTTTCTTATTGCCTATTTTACCAAGACCTTTCTTGCTCTTCTGTGTTTCGCCTCTGAAAGCACTGGCCTACCTAAACCCAAGGCCACACTTCAAAAAATGCTTTCTCACCCGGGGCCAAAGTTTCTTACAATCTCAACCCGTTTGGACGTGGAGGGACGTTGGGTTCAACTGCAGGCTTCTCCGCTGACCCCTCACCCCTACCCCGAGCCTTTGTTTTGTCTCTGACCTGTGATCTGTTGCCATCCTTGGACGAGTAAGGATCTGTTAGAGAACATTAGTCGCTTGTTAAGTTTTTCCTTCTTCTATCTTTCGTTTTCTGTTTCCTCTTTCCAGAGAAAATGACCTTTTTCATCACGTCTCTTTCTCCTAGTTGTCTGTGCTGACACTTGTGTTCCATTGAAACTTCACCTACAGTCATGAGCAGGTTTCTCTTCGTTTGGAAGTGCCCCGCACCTGATCAAAGAGACAAAGTCCGTCATCTAATGGCATCACCCTCAAGCTGAAAAAGAAAGACAGCACATAATAAGGAAGCCTCTAGGACATCAGACATTAGGTCCTAAGGCAAAAATAAACCAGAGGAGGGAACGAGGAAGAAGGTCAATATTAAATAGGATGGTCAGGGAGTATCGTTTTTTGTTTGTTTGTTTGTTTGTTTGTTTTTTAAATTAAATTTTTTATTTCTTTTCAGCGTAACAGTATTCATTGTTTTTTCACCACACCCAGTGCTCCATGCAATCTGTGCCCTCCCTAACACCCACCACCTGGTTCCCCCAACCTCCCACCCCCCACCCCTTTAAAACCCTCCAGTTGTTTTTCAGAGTCCATAGTCTCTCATGGTTCACCTCCCAATTTCCCGCAACTCCCTTCTCCTCTCCATCTCCCCATGTCCTCCATGTTATTTGTTATCCTCCACAAATAAGTGAAACCATATGATACTTGACTCTCTCTGCTTGACTTATTTCACTCAGCATAATCTCTTCCAGTCCTGTCCATGTTGCTACAAAAGTTGGGTATTCGTCCTTTCTGATGGAGGCATAATACTCCGTAGTGTATATGGACCACATCTTCCTTATCCATTCATCCATTGAAGGGCATCTTGGTTCTTTCCACAGTTTGGCGACCGTGGCCATTGCTGCTATAAACATTGGGGCACAGATGGCCCTTCTTTTCACTGCATCTGTATCTTTGGGGTAAATACCCAGGAGTGCAATTGCAGGGTCATAGGGAAGCTCTATTTTTAATTTCCTGAGGAATCTCCACACTGTTCTCCAAAGTGGCTGCACCAGGGAGTATCCTTTAAGCAAAGACCAGAAAGAGGTGAGGCGGGGAAGTAAACACCACAGGTAAGTGGGAGGAAAAAGCAGCTGGCAGGGAGGGCAGAGAGTGCAAACATCCTGCAGTAAACTTGTGTCCTGGGAGGGTGGGGGGGCGTGATCCGGGAACAGCAAGGAGACCGAGGAGCCTGAAGCTCACGGAGCCGGAGGGGGTGAGGAGAGAAGGTGAGATCAGTGGACACTAAGATGGGACAGTAAGGGGGGGGGGCAAGGAGGTGGCTACACCGTTCTAGAAAGCCCAGGGGTTTTTCGCTGAATGAGAAAGGGAAGTAAGTATACCCAGGAGAAAATTTATGACCTGAGTTATGCTTTAAATGACCGTTTCTGGCTGCCGTGTACTGGAGGGAGCGAGGATGGTCACAGCATGACCAGTGTAGATGCGGTCACAGGTACCCCTGTAAGTGGCGGTAGCAGTCGCGGTGGCAGCGGCGGGGGGACTCCGGACAGGCTGCGAGCGGCGGGGTCTGCGGTGCTCCAGGCGGTGGACAGTGTGACCCCCCCCCCGCGGGTGACGGGCAAACACCCGCCGCGGGGAAACACGCGCGGCGCCTCGTGAAAGCCCAGGGTCTGTCCGAACGAGCCTCTCTCGGTGTTGTCTGTCCGTTGCGATCGGAACTGTGTGTGGACCGCGGGGCGCGGGCGTCGCTCAGCCCACCCGGCCCGCAAGTCCCCGCGGGTCCCCGAGACGCGGAGCCACCCGCGCCCCAAGTCGCTCCCGCTCTCTCAGCCCCGCGTCTTCTCCGGGGGGCGCCTCTCCCGCACCCCTTGCAAACCTGCCCAGTGCTCTCGTGTGTGTCCTTCTGTCCCTCGTCCCCGTGTCCCAGAGGTCCCCGCCTCGGACGCTCCAGCCCCGCGTCCTGCCGGCCAGTCGCGGTCGCAGGGTCGGGCGCTCAGCCGGGGCAGCGCTCGCCGCCCACTGCCGGGTCTCGCCGCCCACTGCCGGGTCTCGCCGCGGGAAGCCGGGGCCGCCGCGGGAAGCCGGGGCCGGCCCGTCCCGCGACCCGGTTCTCCGCGCACCGAGCTTCCCGCGCCGGGGAAGGAGACAGCGGGACGCGCCTCCAAGGTCCCTCCCAGCCCCCCAGTGCCCGTTCCTGCTCCACCCGCCTCACCTCCTTCCCGGCCCGGGAGAAGCGCCTCCTCTTTCCCAGCCGAGGCCGAAGCTTACCTTTCGGTTCGGGGTCCCGGCAGCTGCCCCCCCCCCAGGCCTGTTTCGAAAACCCCTGATCTGACGGTCTGCGTCTGTCGCGGCTTCCAGACCTACACGTTTTACTTACTGTTGGCTTGTTTGTTTAAGATTTTATTCATTCATGCGACAGAGAGACACAGCGAGAGGGAGCACGAGCAGGGGGAGCGGGAGCGGGAGAGCAGGCCCCCCGCCGCGCAGAGAGCCCGATGCGGGCCGAGCCCAGGACGCCCGGATCTTGACCTGAGCCGAAGGCAGAGGCTTAACGACTGAGCCACGCAGGTGCCCTATGGAACCACACATCTTAAATGGATGATTTTGGGGGGATAAAAATTATATCTCAGCAAAATTAAAATGAAAAACCAACAAACCAACAAACCCCCATCTCTTCTGCCCTTTTCTCCTCTGCTCATACATACATACGTTCTGTCTCTGACAAAATAAACAAAAGCGAACTTCGGAAAGGCAATCTGCACTTGCTGGCCACACGAGCATTTAAAGAGCACCAGCTGTGTGCGGGGTCTCTCCCAGGTACTTGGAAGCTGACTCACTGTGGTCCTTAGCTAATGACAGATCTTTCTTTGAGATCAGTGCTGTGCCTGGCACTGTGCAAACCATTTCATGCTCTCAGCTACCCGAGAAGATTTTACAATCTCCGTTTTACATAAGAAAACTGAGCCTTAGAAGGGGTTGGTAACTGCCTCAGGCTCGCCCTGGGGGCTACAGTGGGGACTGGACCCCAGACCCGGGTCTGTCCAACCCACCTCACCACCAAGCCCTTCGTACCTCGGGACTGCGGCCCCCAGTGCAAGTGTCCTGTTGGGGAATCATCAGACACAGGACCCTGAACCTGTGGCTCCTCTTTTGTATCTCACAGCAGGAGGAACATCGGCCCTGGAACCGGGCGGGGGGGCGGCGGCTAGAGAAGGTGAGAGGAGAAATAAATGAGTTACAGGCAAAAGCATGGATGAATTACTCTCCTTCAAGGGTCTTCATACTCTACTACAGAGAGAGGCCATTTCTCACCCTGTGGTTTTTAACATACTCTAAAGTTGGTTTCGTCTGAAGATCTTACATCAACATAGCACGGAGTCACGTCGGCGGGGATCGGAGAGGACGGAGTTTCGGATGCTTCCAGGTGGTCAATACTACCTCCTGGACGGACTGGAGACGCCCAGTTTTCTTCATGTTTACATTCAAGAGTAAGAAGGGGGGGCGCCTGGGTGGCTCAGTGGGTTAGGCCGCTGCCTTCGGCTCAGGTCATGATCCCAGGGTCCTGGGATCGAGCCCCACATCGGGCTCCTTGCTCAGCCAGGAGCCTGCTTCCCCCTCCCCGCCCCCACTCTCTCTCTGCCTGCTTCTCTGCCTACTTGTGCTCTCTCTGTGTCAAATAAATTAAATCTTTAAAAAAAAAAAAGTGTGAGAAAAGTGCTGGGTTCCCACTTATTTTCTCCCTGTGATGTTTCGGAGCTCTGCTCCAGAACCACCAAAACCTAGCAGCCCACCGCTTTGGGGCACGCATGCGACAACGGTGCCCTTCCCTCCCAGACAGAGCTCTACTTTTTTAGCGCTGAACCTTGGGCCACACGCAACAAGCCACAGATTCACCCTCAGGAAATCACCGAGTTTGCCGTCCTGAAGCTCGGAAGGGAAAAGGGAGGATGGCACAGCTCTACCTCCAGAGTGTCTGTTCCCAGCCTGCCCTGTGGGCGGGCGCCCTGCATCCGGGCTTGGCCACTCAGCCCCTGTGGAGCGGACACTTTGCGGCCTCCACCACGACGCCTCAGCCTCAGCCCGGGATTAGTCCCTCCCCTTGTGGGCCTGGGCTAGGGGCACCCAGGCGCTCACCGCCTCCTCCCTGGTATGCAGACTTCTGCTGGGGCCACCAATCTCCCCTGGTCCCCCTCCCATCTTTTGTGCATGGTGTGGGGGTGCCCCTTCCCCCCCGTGCTCCAGGACGGACCAGGCCCCGCCTCGTGTCTACTGCCATCCGTGCTGGGAACGTACCGCTCGATAAAGTCAGGGCAACCAGAAACAAATGGGAGAACTGGGCTGTGAGCATAGAACACAGCTCAGTGTGGAGCCCTAGTACTTGCAAGTAAGCCGTGGAAAAAGGTTAATGAAGGCTGGAAGTGTAACTCATGAGATGCGGATGTGTCCACCCGCAGACATTTACTGAACCACAGCCACACTCGAAATGTTGGAATAGGCAGGGGGAATAGAAAAATGATGACCACAGAAAGCCCACCGTTGGCGGGAAGAGGTTTTGTGTACAAAACTGAGCAGTCGTTTACCAGGCAGCATGGGGCAGGGCTCCGCCCGAGTAAATGGAGCTTCAGTCCTCACGTCCCCCAGTACCCGAGTACCTCCCCCACAACCGAGAGTATCTTCTCTGCTGGGATGAATTCCAGCCGAGAACCCTCACCCTCGGGAGCGGGAGGAGAGGGAAGTTGAACATCTTCTGGGAGTTTGGACTATGAAAGCCGGTCCGGGAGGTTGGGTTAGTATTCAGATAAAGGGCATTTCCTTCATAATCTCTTCTGTCTGGGTGGACGCCACATCAGGTGCTTGGAACCTTCCGTTTCGGAGGGCGCCTGAAAACACCTCACCGAACCACCTGGAGCACACGTGACTGAGTGGGAGGAGAGGGAAGCAGTGTGTGATTAAGCATTTGCATGTGTTTATGCCTTGTTGAGAAGGAGGGGAGGAGAGTGACACACCAGAAACATTTAATAGAGCCGGACTCTGTGGCCGTGAGAACCTCGTAAAGCCCTCGGTCTATTCCTTGTGTCAGTTATGCTGCCACAGATGAGTATTAGATGAGAGGAGTCAGCATGCCCTCTCTCCCGTGCACTCAGGATTTCCTAACTTATGACTCATTCGCCTGTGACTGTGAATGCTGTTTTTGGAGGCTGCCGTAAAATGTTACACGTGTTCCTAGAACAGGACAGTTTTCTAAAAAGTTATATGCATTCATTAAAGAATGTAAAGGATGGACAGTCCCCAATTTATGATGGTTGGACTTAGGACTTTTTGACTTCATGGTGGTGCAAAAGCGACACATTTGCAATTTGAATTTGGGTCTTCTCCCCAGCTAGCTGTCTGTGGGGCGACCCTCTCTCGGGACGCTGAGCAGAGGAAGCAAGGCACAGCTCCCAGTCAGCCCTGTGATCCTGAGGGCCAACAGTCGACACACAACCATTCTGGACACACACGACCATTCTCTTCCTCATTTTCAGTGCAGTATTCAACAAATTACATGAGATACTCGACATGTTATTATCAAACAGGCTTTATGTTAGATGATCTTGCCCAACCGTAGGCTAATGTAAGTGTTCTGAGCATGCTTACCATAGGCTAGGCTAAGCAATGATGTCTGGTAGCTTAGGTGTATTAAATATTTTCAACTTACGGTGGGTTTATTGGGACATAATTCTGTCTTATGTAAAGGAAGATCTGTGTATGACAAAATAAATGATCTCATCCTGTGGCTTGGCTGACTAATCTCGTCTGTTCTGGCCTCAGATGGAATTCATCCTGTGAGACTTGAGGAGGTTCAATAGCTGAGTCACAGAAAGGACTTCCCAAGTGACTGTCAGGTTCCAGGGCGCTTCTGGCAAACTCCAGAACCTCCCAGGACCTTCGAAGGGCACACCCTGAACCCTGGGCCATGTGCATTCTCGTTCTAGTGTGGTAGCTCAGAGAACTGACAAAGGTGGTTACGGTGGGGGAGACAGGCTTCTGAACAGCATCGTCAAGAACTGGTGAACAGCTTGTAGCTAAACATGGTCAGGGTACAGGTGAGTAGTGGAGGGTGTAACTGGGGTGGGCGGCGGTTAGCCAAAGTCAGAAAGAACAAGTTCCAGCTTTATTCAAGAAGCACCCCAAATTCTTGAACAACCAGAAGGAAGGACAAGGGTAATATTCGATGTTAGAAAGATTACCCAGACTGTGGTATGGAGGAAGAGACTAGAGGCAAACGAAACAACAACCCTATATCAAAGAAATGCAAGTCAGAGGATGGAGGTAATGGTTCGTTGATATGTGAAATAAGGTTCACAATATGTTTGTTCTGGTAGGGTGTGCTGCCTTTTCACACAGGATGGGATGTTTTAAGAGTGGTGAGTGACGGTGCCGTTCCGGCTTAGACGGAAGGATGGCAGCAGGCTGACAGAGGCAGGAGGGAGGACGGCTTCCACGAAGTGTATCCCGAACCACCTCCGGGACACTTTCCCAAAGGGCCCTGTCGGTGTGGCAATGCGTCATCTGTCTGGAACTGCATTCCCAGCCCACACAGGCTGACCAGACCCTTTAGATGGGCTGCTCCATGACTCAGCTCAGCGGTAGGGTGAGGCCTTGATGAGTCCAAATTCTGGACCAACTATTTAAGAAACAGGGAGGAGAGGGGCACCTGGGTGGCTCAGTGGGGTAAGCCTCTGCCTTTGGCTCAGTCATGGTCCCAGGGTCTTGGGATTGAGCCCCATATTGGGGGTCTCTGTTCAGCGGGGAGCCTGCTTTCCCCTCTCTGCCTGCTTCTCTGCCTACTTGTGATCTCTGTCAAATAAATAAATAAAACCTTAAAAAAAAAAAAAAGAAACAGGAGAATTGCTTGTGAACTGACTTTTACTGGAGAGCACAGCACAGTCATTTACTTGCTTCCGTTGTGTGACAGTGGTCACCAGTTTGGGAGCCATTCAGGGGCACAGGGCTGTGTAGGATTTGGATGACTGATTCACCACCAGTTCATCAGATGAGCACCCCAAAGTTGGGGACTGTCTAGTCATTGTTTCTCAATGACACCAAGTACAATGTCTTGGACAACGGGCTCTCGATAAACTCTTGTTGAGGGAACAAATGTGACCTTGATGAACTGAGATTTCCTGCCCCTCGGTCTCCACCCAAAAACTGAGAGACTCGTCTCTTTATACCCATCTATTTGTACCTACCATATTTCTGAGAATGAAGTAAAAATATAAGTAAATATATTTGAAAGGCACTTCAATACTCTGCTTGCCAGGATAACTGCTTTGTGGTACATTATATTGAAAACTAAAAAGAAAATATAACTACAAGAATGCATAAAAGTCTGCATGGTATGGAGGATTAGTATTGGACTGCAAGTCTACAACCAAAGACTGTTTTGAGTCTGCTTCTAACTCTCTTGGTGATCTTGGTAAGTTGATTTACATTTCTTGGCCTCAGCTTCAATATTATTTTCAAAATTAATGCTGTATGATTATAATTATGTTTTACTGAATTCCATCATTATTTCTCCTGTAAAACAAAGCTCACACTGGGCCAACAGGCATGTTTCCAATTTCATCATATCATACCACATGTCCCTTAAAGTCTCTATAATGCAGTCTTCTTCTGGAAAGTGGTGCAATAGACAAGCTGATCTTTTTTTTTTTTTTTAAGATTTTATTTATTTATTTGACAGAGAGAGATCACAAGTAGGCAGAAAGGCAGGCAGAGTGAGAGGGGGGAAGCAGGCTCACCGCCGAGCAGAGAGCCCGATGTGGGGCTCGATCCCAGGACCCTGGGATCATGACCTGAGCCGAAGGCAGAGGCTTTAACCCACTGAGCCACCCAGGCTCCCCGGCAAGCTGATCTTAATTCTTACCTTTGCTCTAAAATTCTATGTCACACAAGGGGTAAGAATCAGTGCTCCTTTCCTAACTGCACTATACCTTAGGTGAAAAAAATGTTGGACTCCCTCATGCTGTGTAAGTCACTGCTTGCTGGGACAGCTGTCCTTGAGGTTTGGCAATGGGTCATTTAAGGGATTAGAATCAGTGATCTGTAGAAGGCCATTCATTCACCAAGAGTCACTAAGTTCCTTCAACTTGCCAGGTACTGTGCCAGGAAAACAAGAGATTAAGACGACGTCAGCTCTCAGTCTCCTTAATAAGATAGACCAAGTAAATAAATATGATCATTTAATCCTTCACTTTATATTACTTCTATTTTATTTTATATTGTTATGTTTCCATTCTTAAAGGGTTTCCTTTAAGTACTTTAAAGTACTAAAGTACCATTAAGTACTAAGTACTGATACTTTCCTAGTGTATACATGTCTCCGAATTGTTTCTGGAATATTAGTATTACTTAAATTTAAGTCACTTCTAAATCCAGAATTTGTTTTTATATATGCCATAAGACTTTTCCAAATTTAATTTCCTTCACATGGATCAACAGTTTTGCCAGTTACATTTATTAAATTATCCATCCTTTTTTTCACTTAATTGAATAAAATAGTTGTCATTTATCTAATGTTCATAGATAGTGAGCCCTATTTCTGGATTCTCTATTTCACTTACATAGTTGGCTATTCCAATAACATTACCAAATTTTTTATTTTAATTTCAGCACCTTTACAGTATGTTCTGATATCCGGTGATATAAGTATACCTTGCTAGTCCTTCTTTGCAAAATTTTATTGGCCATTCTTGTATATTTAGTATTCCATATAAAGTTTCAAGTAATTTTGGAACCTTAATTGGATAGTGTTTGGATTCCAGTTGGAACCATATTAAAATTCACTTTGGGGAACGGAACATTTTTATGATGTTTCCTATCTAAGGGCATAGTGTGACCATTTTTTCAAACTTTGCTTTATATTCTTCAATAAGATTTGACTATTTGGCAAAAGAGAGTCAGTAAAAAGTATATTTAAAAAATATTTTCGGGGCGCCTGGGTGGCTCAGTTGGTTGAGCGGCTGCCTTCGGCTCAGGTCATGATCCCAGCCTCCTGGGATCGAGTCCCGCATCGGGCTCCTTGCTCGGCAGGGAGCCTGCTTCTCCCTCTGCCTCTGCCTGCCACTCTGTCTGCCTGTGCTTGCTCTCTCTCGCTCTCTCTCTCTGACAAATAAATAAATAAAATCTTTAAAAAAAAATATTTTCAATGAGGAGGCAAAGGGTTTCTAAAATATAAAAGGCTCTTATCAGTTGATAAGATAGGGATAAACAAAAAAGAAAAATGAGCAAAGGACAACGATAGGTAATATACAGAAAAGTAAATCCAAACAGCTTACAAACATATGGAAAGATGTTCAAACTCACCCCTAAAGACTTCCAAACTGAAGATAAAATCAGGTAGTTCTTTATACTAGGGTTTCTCACCCAGAGCACTGTTGGCCTTTTGGGCTGGATAACTCTTCCTCGTGGGGCTGCCTCGAGGACAGTAGGATGTTTAGCAGAATCCCTGGCTCTGCTCACTGGAAGCTAGTAGCACCTCCCCCCAGCCATGACTAACAATTATGACAATCAGAAATATCTCCAGGCTTTGCCAAATGTCTCCTGGAGCAGACACAATCATTACAGTTGAGAACCACTGATTTTTCCATTTATCAGATTAGCAAAACAAAACAAAACAAAAAAACCCCAACAACTTGATTACACCTATTGTTAGCAAGATGCAGGGCAAAACCAATACTCTCATGTTGCTAGTTTCTGGAAAACAACTGAACAATGCCAATTAAAATAAAATACGTATACTCTTTGACCCAGCTAACTCACTCCTGGAAATAAATTTCATAAAAATGAAGCAAACAATACATAGACATATATTGTCCAAGGATGTTAATTGCACCATTGTGGGCAGTGAACAAAAACCTAAAAACAGAGTCAGTGGCCATAAATAAATTACAGTGCACCCACACAATGGGACATTAGAAAGAATTAGAGTTTCATCTTATCACAATAGAGCGTTTTCTACAAATTACTCCTGAGGAAAGCAAGATTCAAAAGTACATAATATAATTCTTTTTGTAAAACCCACATCCCCACATGATTTTTTATATTAATAGAGAAAAGTAAAACTGCCCTTCAGTAGTATATTTACATCTACAGAATAGGCAAAAATATTTGCATGTCATCTCTCTGACAAGGGTCTAATATCCAGATTATAGAATGAATTCTTATGACTCAAAAAAAAAAAAAAGAGAAACAACAATCCAATCAAAAATGGGTAAAAGACTTGAAAGGATATTTCTCTACAAAAGATAGATAGAGGGGCGCCTTGGTGAATCAGTGGGTTAAAGCCTCTGCCTTCGGCTCAGGTCATGATCCCAGGGTCCTGGGATCGAGCCCCGCATCGGGCTCTCTGCTCAGCAGGGAGCCCGCTTCCTTCTCTCTCTGCCTGCTTCTCTGGGATTTCCGTCTGTCAAATAAATAAATAAAATCTTTAAAAAAAAAAAGATAGATCTATCTATCTTTTGTAGAGAAATATCCTTTATATATATATATATATATATATATACACACACTTAGCTAACAAATATATGAAAATGTGCTCAACACCCTTAGTCATTAAGGAAATGCAAATGAAGATTACAGTGGGATACCACGTCACACCCCTTATGACAGATGTTAAAAAAAAAAAAAGGAAAACAAATGTTGGCAAGGACGTGGAGAAACTGTCACCCTCGTACATTGTCAGTGGGAATGTTCATGGGCACAGTCTCGGTGGAAAACAGTTCAGCAGTTCCTCAAATAGTTAAACAGAGTTATAAAGTGATCGCAATTCTACACCTAGGTACCCAAAATAATTGAAAACCAGTATTGAAACAAACACTTGCACACTCACGTTCATAGCTCTACTACTCACAATAGCCAAAAAGTAGAAACAACCCAAAATGTCCATCTATTGAATAAACAAAATGTGTTATACACATAAGATGGGATATGTTTCAGTCGTAAAAAGAAATGAAGTACTGATAAATCCTACAATGTTGATGAACATTATAATTATTATGCTAAATTAAAGAAACTAGAAACCAAGGGTTACATACTGCATGATTCCCTTTGTGTGAAACACCCAGGATAAGTTAAGTCCATAGAAACAGAGAGCACATTAGTGTTCGCCAGGGGCGGGGTAATGGAAGAAGAGAGAGCAACAGACTACAAGTTTCCTTCTGGAGAGGTGAAATGTCTTCCAGCTGGGTGGTGGTGCGGGTTACACAACAATGTGAATGTACTAATGCCACTGAGTTGTCCACGCAATGGTAATGGATAATCTTATACTATGTGACTATTACCCCAATTAAAAAATACATTCTATTTGCCTCTGTATTCCTTTCCTATTGCTGCATAACAAATCACCACACATTTAGCAGCTTAAAACATTACAATTTAAAAAATTTTTATTTATTATTATTTCTTAAATTACAACAACAATTTAGCTCATGGTTCAATACATCAGAAGCCCGGGTGGGCTTGGGTGTGTTCCCTGATTGAGAGTTTCCCGGGCGGAAATTAAAGTGTGGGACAGGCTGGAGGCTCTGAAGAAGAATCTATTTCCAAGCCCTTTTAGGTTGTTAGGAGTATTCAGTCACTGTGTTTGAAGGACTGAAGTCACCAGCCTGCAGGCTGTCCACGAAGCGTCAGCCTCAACGGCTGCGGGGAGCCCCCGTCCTGGCACACAGCCTCCTCCAGCAGCAGCACAGCAAATCCTCCTCAGTCTTCAAATACCTCTGACTTTCTCTTCCGCTACCATCTGGAGAAAATTCTCTGCTTTTAAAGGGCTCTCGTGATTAGATTGGGTCCACCTGGATAATCTCATGTGGCTTCATAATGTCATCCGATTCACAAGTTCCACCCCACATTCCAAGGGGTGGGGGATTACAGAAGGGCAGGGGTCACTGGAGGTCATTCTTAGAATTCTGCCGAGCATAACCTCTTACAGAAAAATAATAAAAACATTCTATGCCCAATTCAGGAAAAATTATTATTTGTTAATGCCCAACATTGCAAAGAGGATTTGAGGTGCCCGAGTGATTAAAACCGGGGAAATTTTTCAGACCCAGTGATTTACAGATTAACACAGTCCAGGTCTCTAAGCCTCAGGAAAGGGCCAGAGAGCTGTTCGGAACAGCTAGACTTCTCCTCCTGAGGCCTCTCCTGTTTCTTTCTCTTTCCTTCTTCCCTTCTGCTAAAGCACTGAATGTGCAAAGCAATTGCCCAGAGGACCTCGGGTCTTCTCTCCGAAGTCATGATGACGGGTACACACTGTGGCTACAGTTTAGGATCTAGATAATATTATGTAGATGAGACGTTGTCACTTTTTGGTCTCAAGATTCCTGTTATTTAGGATCCTAAAGAGTTTTTGTTTTTGCGGCTTATTCCTATTGATCGTTACCATATCAGAAATTGAATCTGGAAATGTTATTAAACAGGAAAACATACAAGCCCACAGTTTCTTAGCCTTTAGAGGGATGATGTCATCTCATCAGGTAGCCTCTAGAGTGGAAAAGGAAGGAAGGCCTATTATTCAGTAAAGGAAATAAAGTCTTACACTGTTAGGAAAGTAGTTTGACCTCCTGGAACCCAAAAAGGTCCCAAGGAGCCCTCGGGTTTCTGGATCACACGCTGAGGCCCACGGGCAGGTGTAAGCGCCAACGACTGCCTTGCTTCAGATCAATCAGCTCATATGCTGGCGCCCGCACTTGAGCAGCCTCGGAAACAAACCTCTCCCTTACCTGCGGCGGGGGACTGCGCCCGCCAGAAATGTCACTCGCCACCCCAGGAGGAAAACTGAGCCAGACGTGTGGTAACAAAGCAAAACAGAGTTCAAACACGTGCTCTGGGAGCGTCGACAGAGCCCGCGACTTGGGGCGCTAGGGGGGCCCCGAGGGTTGGGCCTCCACCTTCGGCTCAGGTCGTGATCCGGGGGCCTGGGATCGAGCCCCGCGTTGGGCTCTCTGCTCAGCGGGGAGCCTGCTTCCCCCACCCCCACCCCCACGTGATCTCTCTGTCAAATAAATAAATAAAATCTTTTAAAAGAAAGAGCGAGCCGACGACTTTGCCAGCACCACAGGGAAACCTGCCTTCCGCGGCGCAGCCCGGCCTGCAGCGCAGTGACCGCCGGAGTCGGTGACCGGCCGGAGCGGCGCTCGTCGGGCACGGCAGGCTCTGGGGGCGGGGAGGCCGCTCGCCACGCGGTGCCCCTGCCACCTTGCTCTCAGGAAAGACGCCGCTGCGTCCCGATGGCCGCGGCGACTCGGCGCCCCCACCTCGCCGCCCACCGCAGGCTCCGGCTCCGGCCGCTCCCCCGAAACCGGCCGCGGGAGGCTCGCCGCGAGCTCAAGCCCGGGGCTCGGCTGCGCGCGCCCGTCCCGCCGCGGGCTCGGGGAAGCCCCCGGAGCTCACGCCCGGCTCCGCGGACGAACGCGACCGAAAACGCGACGGCTGCGGGCCGAAGGCTCTGGCGTTCCCGCGCCCCCGGCTCCAGCTCGGCGGGGCCCTGGCCGCCCGGCCTCGCGCGCGGGGTGTGGACAGTCCCCGGAGGGACGCTGACGGAGCGGGGGAGAGCGCGCGCGTGGAACAGCACCTTCTCTTCGGGCGGGGGAGGGCGGCGGCAGGTCCTCAGGCAGGAACGGCGAGTGGCCCGCCGGCGTGCGCCCCGGTCCTCCGCCTCACCGGTGCGCACGGCCCCGGCCTCCGCGGGACCGATGCGCACGGCCCCGCCCAGCGCGGCTGCCCAGCGCGGCTGCCCAGCCCGGTGCTCCACAGCTTCACGCCGAGCCCCGCAGGTCGGCGCACGTCAGCCGACCCGCGCTAGCCCGCGCCTCGCGTTTCGCAGACCGCGACCAATGGGAGAGAAGCCAGATTCTAGGCGTCCGCTGCGATTGGCTGCGCGTCCGGGGGCGGTGGCGGGGGGCGGGTCTCGCGTCGGCGCTCGGGCGGTAGCATGTGAGGCGGCGGCGGCGGGGGGACTGGAGGGCTGCCGGGGAGGCGGCGTCTGGCGGAGCGCGACCTGGCTCCGCCGCGAAGGGCGCCGCTCGCGACTGCAGCGTTCCGCGCCGCGGCAGCGCCAGAGCCAGAGCCAGAGCCTCCCTGCGGCGGGCGGAGGACGAGCGGGCGCGCACAGGCGCCGGGCCGGGTCCGCGGCCTCCGCACGGCGAATGGATGTGCCCGGCCCGGGGTCCCGGCGGGCGGCGGCGGCCACCGCGCTCCTGCGCTCGGCCCGCGTGCCCCGCGGGGGCTGGTTCCTGCCCACCGCGCTGCTGTGCGCCTACGGCTTCTTCGCCAACCTCCGGCCGTCCGAGCCCTTCCTGACGCCCTACCTGCTGGGGCCCGACAAGAACCTGACGGAGAGGGAGGTAGGCGCGGGCGGGCGGCGGGCGGCGGGCGGCGGGCGGCGGGGACGCCGTCCGCGGGAGGAGGAGCGCCGGGCGCCTTCTGCGCAGGGGCGCTGCCTTCCGCAGCCGGGGCGGCTCGGTGCGCTTTCCCGCCGGCGGCCGGGCCTGGCAGCGTGTGCGGCGCGCGGGGCTGGGGCGCGGCGGGGCCCGGCGCGTGGGCTTGAGGCGGCGTGTGGAGGCCGCGGCGCGGGCGCTCGGGCCGGCCTGCAGTTCCCGCGGGCGGCGGGAGGGGGCGCGGCGCGTTGTCCTTGGGGCTCGGGCGAGTTAGTATCTGGTTCTCCACTGAAAGTAGGCAGCCAGGTGCGAGGAACCGTTCTTTGCTTAAAAAAATTTTAAGATTTTACTTATTTATTGGACGGAGAGAGACAGCGAGAGAGGGAGCACACGCAGGGGGTGGGACAGGGAGAAGCAGACTTCCCGCCGAGCAGGGAGCCCGATGCGGGGCTCGATCCTGGGACCCTGGGACCCTGGGACCACGAGCTGAGCCGAGGGCAGACGCCCCGCAGCTGAGCCCCTCGGGCGCCCCCGAACCCGTGGTTTTTGAAAGAATCGTATCCCCGCGCGGCTGCGTCTTCTCCCCGTACCGTGCTTTGTCTACTCCACGGGCCGGATGTCCTCACATTAAGGACCGAACAGAACAACGAACACATCTACCCCTTAACTTGCTTGGATTACGGACGGGGTGCGGCTTGGTTCACGGACTTGCTGACCCCCGTGCCTACCTCTCGGGGCACAGGCGGACGCCGAGATGGCATCACGCCGTGGACAGTACTAGTTTCCTTCCTGCGTGGTGGACGGGCTGCGCGGGGTTGGTTTTGCGCCTCGGCCGCGGCGGGAAAGCCGAGGTCACCGCGCCCTGCCAGAGCGCCGCGGGGGCGGGGGCGGGGGGCGTGCACGCCCCTCCCCCATAAACTCAGTCTCCTTCCGGTTAGTTATCGCCCCGCGGGGCAGCTGCGCACTGTCCCTGCAAGCGGGTCAGAGCACGATGCAGTGACTCCCAGTCCCCCTTGTTGTCGCTTTGCCCACGTCCACTTTCAAGGACACTCAGGGGAGGGGAAGGTCACCGTGCACTCCTAGACTGACGACTCCGCTTGGTCTTGCGTTGTCCGACTCCAGCAGGTGGCATTGTTTTTCACCCAGTTCAAGGTCTTCCATTTCTCAGTCCGAAGGACCCCCCCACAGAGGACTGCCCCAGGTACTCATTCCTGTCCGAGTTTTAACACTGGTTGCATTTTACCCCCGGGAACGAGCGATTTTACAAGAAAGTTACCGCAGAGAATACGAGAGAGTGACTCCGAGACAAGCACTTGCTCCTGCGGTGCAGTCACCGAAGCAGCAGTGATCCTTGAGCTGCTGATGGGAACGGCCATGTGACCCGCACGGGGCGGGAACCTGGCCAGAGAGGGGGGCGCTTGGGGAGAAACGTGCTCCCGCTGTTGCTGCTTGAAAGCTGATCTGTTTTGTCACATGCCCTGGGCCGGGGAGTTGTCATGTGTCATCATGTGCCCTGTCCAATCAGAGAGCTTTCTAGCTTCGTTCACCTTCAGTGGCATTGGAATGGAACAAGGGTGCTAGACCCCGTAAATATTGGCTGATTATGTAACAAACACATAGCACGATTTCTGTTACTGCAAGAGGAGGAGGATGAGGGCAGAGTTTGAAAAGAAATCCAGTGGTCTAGAAAGGAGGTCGTTTGTCTAGGAGGACCTTGGACCTTGGCTGATACTGGTGTTCAGGCACAGTATGGCTCTGTCCACCTTCTTGGGAACTCTGGGTTTCTAAAATATCTAAAAACAGAAATAAATAGAACAGCTTGTTCTCCTTCCTGGCCTAATGCTTGCTTTCACCAGTGGACAGTTAATAAAATGATTTTCAGGCAAAGTGAATGTCAGGTCATGGTCAGTGCTGTTTGTGTTAAGTGTGTATTTACTTGTAAGACTTTAGAAGGGCCTACGTAGATCATCTTAAATGGAGCTATTGTTAACCGAGTCTAAAGGCAGAAGAAGGAAAAGGAGGACGGAATTTCCTCTATCTTTGCACCCTCAAAGGATTTTTTTCTAGATTTCAGGAAAAAATTATTACCTGTTCCAGGTACCATTTTTAAGGTGTGTGTGTTTTTTTTTAAGATTTTATTTACTTGTTTGAGAGAGGGAGGGCATAAGTGGGGGTTGGTGGGCAGAGGGAGAAGCAGGCTCCCCACTGAACAGGGAGCCCAGTGTGGGGCTGGATCCCAGGACCCCTGGGATTATGACCTGAGCAGAAGCAGATGCTTAGCATACTGAGCCACCCAGCACTGCCCCCACACACATACTTTCTAAGATTTAAACACATTAAAAATGGATTGTGTTCTGATAGATGAAGCCAAACATTTAATAAAATAGAGCTTTATATCTCCAACAGTTTTTTATTCTTTCATCTTTTTTAGCATGTGATTTGACAGACATTCACTACCTTTCTTTGATTTAAAAAAAAACCAAACAACTTTCTACCTATTCTGTCTGATATTCAGAGTCCTACAGAATTTGGCTCTTAACCTCCTTAACAGCCTTATTTCTCACTACATCTTTCTTCTCCTTGCCTTCTTCCTCCACATGCCTACTTGCCATCCACATCAATCTTCTCGTCATAAATCCAGCATATCCACAGTCTCTCACCTACCAGTCTGTACTCAAAGTTGTGATCTCTTGCTTGGAATAAGCTTCTCATACCTCTCTGTTGATATCTTTCTGTTAACCCCTACCTTTGTCCTCCTTCAAGGGCCACCTCAAAGAAGTAGCCCCGTATTTCCTATCTTCCTATCAATAACATATGAATATATATGGCTCATTAGGTTCAGAACTCCTGAAGAGCTAAGACTTTATTTTAATTTTTGTAATCCACACAGCTTAAAGTGTTGTGCAAATAAGAGCTCATTAACTAGTTGTTTAATTGAAACTGGATTCTAAAATAAAGTCTGAATCCTAATTAGAGCTTGAAATGAACATGTTTTCTCTTGACTTTTGTATCTCAGAAGAAAGCACAAACAAGCTCTGATCCAAAGAATGGTAAAAGGCACCTTTTCGATAAAATCAGTTCCCTTTGCTCACATGGCAGATTTTAGCTGAGATAAGTGGGTATTGTCCAGAGTATGGACAATAAGTCTGTAATTTGCACATTTTGTCTTGTGGGAGGTTTCCCTTTAGGATTAAAAGTATCTGCTGGAGAAACATATTTTGGTGTAACAGTTTGTCCGTGGTGGCATTTGAAAAAGATTGGATCTTCTTTTGGAGATCCATTGGCTAAGCTCCGGAGATCGTGTGGTCTTTATCTCTTCAGGAATGCCCTATAAAGGCACCTTCTTACGGGTTGAAAAAGCTGCTGCGGGCACTAGAAGTAGCCCCGGAACATAGCAGATGATCAACAACAGTTTTCTGATTGAAGAAATGAGGCATTTTCTTGTGGTAGAATCAGAGTATCAAGGTTCCGATCCTCCCTCTGCCAGTGCTAGCTGTGAGAACTTGGGATAACTTGCTTAACCCTTTTGTAAGGCCAAGTTTCCTCCGTTCGTAAAACAGAGGTAATGAAAGCGTTTACCTCTTAGGGTTGTTTTTTGGATTAAATGCAGTGAGGTAGGTAAGGTGATTCGCATATTGGGTGGTAAGTCAGTAGACCTTTGCTATTATAATGATAACATCGTGAAAGGGACATTCATCTTGGGGTGACTTCTCTCTCATAAGAGAAAAGTCAGGTGTGGTTTTTTTTTTTTTAAGATTTTATTTATTTATTTGACAGAGAAAAGTCAGGTTTTTAATTTAGAGAACTCATCTCTTCCCCACCCCCACCCACCTTTAATTTTATTCCAGGCATTGCAGGTCTGGCCAGGTTCCTGTTCCTCATCTTTGTTACCTTAATTGTGGTTTTCTGTTAGGAGTAGAATGAGTCTCATAAATATAAGCACATGAAGTTGATAATTTAAAGGATGAGTTTTTTATAATGAAAACCTAGCTGTTAATCATTTGGGGACAGCCGTTATCGAAACGTATAGAACATGCGTACGTACAGACAATATTGCGGGAGTGAAGAAGTCAAAGTCCTGAAGGGAGTGTTGGGAACAAGAGAACGTGGGGTACTGAAGGAAGTGACGGAGATTCTTTCTAAAGCAAAGGCTTGATGGCTAATGGTTTGGAGTGTAGTGTTGGGAAAAACAGGTTGGGGAAAATGCGAAGGTGAAGAAACGAGTGGAGTCAGAGGAGGCAGTTTCACACTTAAGAGAACTAGAGGAGACTATCTGTAAAACCAGAGGCAAAAAGAAAGAGTGGGGAGTTGTTAATGGAACACCGCTGTGTAGTCTCGGCTTCTATCTCAAAGGTACCCTGTCCCCTTTGGTTTTCTGTTGAGGTGTCCTAGGTCGTGATGGTGCCTGACCTCAGTTGCTAAAATTTACACATTTTTAAATAACAATCATTTCTACAGTTCTCAATTATTCTTTTCATACCCATACTCAGGAGCAAGAAATTCCCTGATCCAGTGGAGATTGCTAAATGATTTATACAAATACAAATTGGGCTAAAATTCATGAAGGCGAGACTGGTAGACAAATTATCTTTGATATCTGGCCAGTCAAAAACAGAAACCAAGTCTGGACTATATTTTAGATTATGTTCTACTTTTGTAGTTATGCTCTGCACTGGCAAAAGATTTACAATAGGGGCACCTGGGTGGCTCAGTGGGTTAAAGCCTCTGCCTTCAGCTCAGGTCATGATTCCAGGGTCCTGGGATCGAGCCCCACATCGGGATCTCTGCTCAGCAGAGAGCCTGCTTCCTCCTCTCTCTCTGCCTGCCGCTCTGCCTACTTGTGATCTCTGTCTGTCAAATAAATAAATAAAATCTTTTAAAAAAAAAAAAAAGATTGTACAATAACTGTTTACCGGATTATTCCTCTAAACCCCGACCCTGACAAGCCCGTTTTACATTTGGGTGAACTGAAGCCTACATGAGAGTTAAAAAGAAAGTTGCCCTTGGCCTTAGATTGTCAGAGTCTAGAGTTAGATTGCTCCATGGCAAAGTAGTTAGCCTGTAACCCAGGCTGCCTTTCACCAAGTACTTAAAGATCTGGGCCAGTGATCTAGACTTTGAAATGATCATTTAAAAAACCGACTTACATACGTCCCCAGGACCTTGCTAGACGTGGGTAGGAATAAAAGAAGGGAGGGTCTCCTACAGTGATGGATCCTGGAAGAATGGGGATGGCAGGTCAGCTGAATTACTTCATTCATACTGTCCCAGAGGGTCTCTTTCAGCTTCAGTTCTCAATCTTGACCTCTGAGTAGAGGGAATGAGTGATTTGCATGTATCTATCCTGTCCTTTAATCCTTGCAACAAGCAGCCCTGTGATGTAGGGTTTATGCCTCTTAAACTGGTAGTGGAGACGAAGGCTAAAGGGAACTAAACAAAAAACTTGCGGATAATCACACAGCAAATGATGGGGGTGAAATCCCAGGGGAGTCTGTATGGTGGAAGATTTTAGAGATTATTTTAGAGATTTTTTATTTTAGAAAAAATAAGAGATTTTTCAGAGATTTTAGAGATTATTTCTACTTTATTCCGATTTTAAAATCCATTAAAGAGAAAACAAAACTTCTGTCCTTTTCATATTATAGACAAGCCAGAAAGAAGGACATCGAAGTTGCCTATAATCCTATCATCCACAGATAATTGTTCGGTCAAGACTAGGACAGAACTATCCTCTTTACCTGTTCCCTCAAAGCAATGAAACTTAAAATCCAAGAAACCTAATCAAACAGTAGCGTCAGGGCTCCCTATTCTGGGGCTAGAAGGAAGAATCGATGACTGTTCCCAAACACTTACCTGTTTCCAAAACAGTTACTGAGCCAAGTACAGTCCACGCAGCACTTTGGTTGCTAGGGGTTGCAGGTCAGCATTGGCCAGCGAGTCAGCTCTCAGGAGTCCGCCCTCTAAAGCCATGGTCCTCAGCTCTGGCTCAGACAAAAATCTCCTGGGACGTTGTTGGCAAAGCATGCACATTTTTTAAAACTCCTTAGGAGATGTGCAACCATGGGTAGGAAGCAGTGCTGGGTGGGAACTGGGGGGATTGGCACACACGAAGGGATGTCAGGGGAGCTCCAAGGACGCCGCGAACACTGTCAGCTACAGCAAAGTTGGCCCAGACCAGGATGGCTTCGAACCAGGCCTTGATGAAGGGGGAGGACTTTAAGAGAAAGATGATGGGGTAAAAACGGGGAATTATATTCCAAACAATTACCAGAATTGTTGAGGTTTCTTTGGTTGATAAAGATGATTTATTAGAGGTATGTTTGTGATGAATATTCCAGGTCCATTGATACCACTAATGGGTTTTTTAATTTCCTTTTTCTATCAGGTCTTCAATGAAATTTATCCAGTATGGACTTACTCTTACCTGGTGCTGCTGTTTCCAGTGTTCCTCGCCACAGACTACCTCCGTTACAAGCCTGTTGTTCTGCTGCAGGGACTCAGCCTTATTGTTACATGGTTCATGCTGCTCTACGCCCAGGGACTGCTGGCCATTCAGTTCTTGGAATTCTTCTATGGCATCGCCACAGCCACTGAAATTGCCTATTACTCTTATATCTACAGTGTGGTAGACCTGAACATGTACCAGAAAGTCACAAGTTACTGTCGGAGTGCCACCTTGGTGGGCTTTACTGTGGGCTCTGTCCTGGGGCAAATCCTTGTCTCCGTGGCAGGCTGGTCCCTGTTCAGTCTGAATGTCATCTCTCTTACCTGTGTTTCTGTGGCTTTTGCTGTGGCCTGGTTTCTGCCTATGCCACAGAAGAGCCTTTTCTTTCACCATGTTCCTTCCACTTGCCAGCGGATGAATGGCATCAAGGCACAAAATGGCGGCATTGTAACCAACACCTCAGCTTCTAACCACCTTCCTGGGTGGGAGGACCTTGAGTCAAAAATCCCCCTAAATATGGAGGAGCTGGTAAGTTTAGCCTTAAATGTCTTGTGGTTGGTGGAGCAGTGGTGACAGAACAGACAGGAAACCTCCTCTTGCTAGACTTCGTATTCATCTGGATTCAGGTTTTTATCCTGAATTGGTCCAGTGGTTCATTCATCCACTGACTAAAGATAAGGTTGATTTATATTAGGGATGACGAATGTGTTTTATCCTGGAGTGAGTGACCTCCAAAGTCAGACTGCACAGCATGACACTGCTTGTGTCAGAGGTGTCTTAAGATGCCACAGCAGGAGCTGTGTCTTCTTCACCTCTATCCCCAGTACTTGGTCTATAAAGAAAGCATTCAGAAAATTTTGCTAAATGAATAGATGAAATGATTCCAATAAATGATGAATATTGACTTCAGTTCTGAATTGAAATCCGAAGTATTTAAGGTTGGGAGCTTAACTTCCTCTTCAGTGCTGGAAGTGATATCTGTATTTTCAAGTGACACTTTCCCAGAGGGGGGTAGTAATGAATAGCGCAGAGGAAGACAATCACAAGAGGAAAATCTAAGATGATGATGGAATACAATTAAAAGCGTGACTGTGAAATTGTCTCTTAGGTATGGCATCGGAATAATCCATCCCTACGTTCTGGCTAGGCAGGAGTACTAATTGCTTCCTGCATTCATTCACCCTTCTTTATAAAAGCTTCTTATCTTTCCAGCAGGTTATACTCTGTGAGGGGCAAGGTTCATTCCAGTGATACTGAATTAGTCTTAGCTTTCATGGGACGTGTTTGGAAATAACCTGTTAACCTTCTTACTGTGTGGGTCCATAAGCCTTGTAGTCTGAATGAGAGTAGAGTATCCACATGAGTGGTTTTCGGCTCCCCACCTGGAGTTAACTCAAATTGTTTCCATGTGGCATCTAATTACTCTCTGATGCCTACCCCTATTCTTTACTTATCGTTACTAGTTGCGACTTAGGTTATCCTCCCAAAGAGCTTGAGCCTAGGTGACTCTGGTCATGAAACTCACTTTTATTCCTCGGGCACCTGCGGGCAGCATCAGTCATACCTGGATAAAGTAAGAATGCAGTGCTGATTCCTTCATAGTTTGTTAAGTGGTGTTAGCAAGCCAACAAAGAGTTGATGGAGAGGGAAAGAGTTAAAATCACCTGATCTTATGGAGTAGAAAAAAAGAATAAGGACCCCTTTTAAATTGTTTCAAATGTGTTGAAATGGCTGTAGCTAAAATTAATATGTATATACATTTGCACAATACCTCTACGTATATCTTCAATATTAACATTGGCCATACTTCTGAAGATTTATATAGACCAGGAAGTTTTAAACCATTTTGAGCATGAGTAAGAAACACATCTTACATAGAAACAAGTTCTGCCCATAGGTGTGTATGTTTTTTATATATAACTGAAGCAAAGGTTTTACTGTGCAATAGTTTGATATATTCCATTCAATTCATTTATTTGATAATAACTTCAGTTTTATTTTTAGTTTTTTAATTTAAATGTAATATATAGTGTCTTATTTGTTTCATTCATTTCATTTTTTTACAATGCAGATCACTGCCCACTGCATTGATTTTATTGCGTTTTAATGAGTTATAACCCACATTTTAAAAACTCTGTCCTAGACCAACTTGACATTTGTTGTTTATACACATGCAAAATGTCAGTACTTGATATGCTGAAGAATTGTGAAATTTAGAGTTGAAAGTGATTCTGACCACAGGCCATAGCACGGTCAGAGTATCTGCAAGTTACAAGGGACTTTAGATGTCATCAACCCTCTCGTTTTAGAGATAGGGATGGGAACAGAGATGAGCGACGTGTGCAGAATCGCACTGATAGACTCTGTAACATCATTAAAGAGAATGTATGAGATCCACTTTGATCTGTACGTTATGCTGTAAGGTCTTTCACGATGTGGTCAGAACCATCCTGTCGGGTCTAGTGTGGTAAAAGTTAGATGCAAGTCAGTTCCTTCGTATCCTTGGCTGTGCTCCTGGCACGGAACAGGCTGTTGGGGCTGCTTGGCAGCTGTACAGGGCGAAAATAGTGCTGTTTCTCTTGACAGGCTTGAAGAAGTCAGAATATGGATGCTGGGGACCGCAGTGCCATTTTAAGTTGATAGAGCCCACAACTGAACTGTGTAAATCATAATTGTGGTAAATATGGTAAAGAAGAGTAGGTAGGTGGCTGGATGGTTTGATCTTGACTTGATGGAAAGGGAAAACGAAGTGGAAGTTAAAGTGACAGCCCCGTCCACCAGTTACCCTCCAGTATCTGTGAGCTCTTTTCACAACGAGCCTCTTGCTGTGGACACTCCAGCACAGCCAGGGATTCTCTTTCCTAAATAGGAAACGGGATTCCTTCTGTGCTCGGCCTAGCGTCAGACCTGATGTACTTTAAATCGCTCATCCGTTGGAAATGATGTAAATTAAGCCCCTTCTTTAGCACAGGGCCTGACACATGGTTACTGGGAGGATATCTGTTAACACACCCATACTTTTATTTGTAGACTGATACCCTTTATGATGAGTAAGCATTCTTTTGTGTATGTGTGTGTTGAGCTCTATGAAACATTAATGTTTCCACTTTGTACTTTATATAATTTCTAGCAGCACACCATAGTGGATTTTGAACATGGTCAAACCGAGATTCTAGTACTTACCAGCAGGGTGATCTTGGGCAAGTTACTAAATTCTTTGAGACTTTGTTTCTTTACTTCTTCTTTTATCTGCCTTACAGAGTTATTTCGTGTATTAAATTCAGAGGCAAAGTAGGGCTGTCAAATAAGTATTCCTAGTAGGTAATCAGTATATGGTTCCATTTCTTTTTTTTTCTTTTTAAAGATTCTACTTATTTATTTGACAGGCCACAAGTAGGCAGAGTGGCAGAGGGAAAAGCAGGCTCCCCGCTGAGCAGAGAGCCCGAGCGGGGCTCAATCCCTGGGCCCTGAGATCATAACCTGAGCGGAAGGGAGAGGCTTAACCCACTGAGCCACCCAGACACCCTATGGTTCCATTTCTATTGTCTTTATCATTATACCTGAGTAATCAAGAATAGCCTCGTGCCTTCACTGTAGATAGTTGTTGTGGGGCTGCAGATAACCTTTCAGTTTGAATTGGTTCCCCCTGGTTTTCTGAACCTTATGAAAGGTGTCTCCAGAACCCGGTACTAATTCCACTACTAATTCTTTAACTGAGGCTACTCTTTTTTTTTTTTTTTTAAGATTTTATTTATTTATTTGACAGAGAGAGATCACAAGTAGACAGAGAGGCAGGCACGGGGTGGCGGGGGGGGGAAGCAGGCTCCCCGCTGAGCAGAGAGCCCGATGCGGGACTCGATCCCAGGACCCTGAGATCACGACCCGAGCCGAAGGCAGCGGCTCAACCCACTGAGCCACCCAGGCGCCCCAACTGAGGCTACTCTTAACTCTTAACTGTAGAAACCAGATGATCCCTGAACTTTCCTTAGCTCTGGAATGCTGAGTTTGATGAGCTGATTGATCTGAAAGTAAATTTTTCTTCAGATTCCCAGGCATCACACGAATGCCTTTTCCTTTCCTGTCCAGTCTCCTCTATAGTTAGGAACACATAGTGTCATAGAAGTGGTTTAATTGCAGTCACCAGCCCTTGACTTAAATCTTCACTGTTTAGGCAATAAACCCTACTTATCCTACCCCCGCCCCTATATATTTTCCTGTTGTGTGTAGAAGAAAATCCAAAACTCATACTGTGGCCTGGGAATTCCCCTGTAATCTGGCCTTATCTCACGTGGCACTGGCCGAAACACATCAAGCTTATTCCCACTTTAGAACTTCAGTCCAGAAGGTCTCAGTCAGGACTGCCCTTCATTCTGATTTTCATGGCTGGTTCCTTTGTGTCACTCAGGTATCCGCTCAGGCATGAGCTTTTCAGAAAGCCTTTCAACACTCTCACCAGCCTTCCTTTTCTCTACCACAGTCCCTTGCCACCCTTTCTTCATAGTATCATTCCTACTGTAAGCTCTCTCATGTGTGTGTTTATCGTCTGTCTCCCTTAACCAAAATGTCAGCTCAACGAGGGCAGGGACTTCTCTGCTGTATTCCCAGAATCTAGACCATCACCAAACATGCAGTGTGAGTGCTTGTAAATATTTGTTGATTGTCTCAGTGAGCCATGATAGAGTACAAAGGTAACCAGCATTTATTGAGCACTTGCTGCATACTGAGTAACACCCATTGAGTTCTTTCAAAAGCCTGTTGAAGTAAATATTCATTTCCATTTTATAGTAAAAAGCCCAAGATTTAGAAATTTTTTCCATCTGCGTGTAGGCAGGGGTACTCCTGTTGTTTTTTCCTTACTGTCATTATCGCCTCATCTCCCATTTGTTTTGACCTGGGTACTGGATACTGTGTTAGAAATCTTAGCTTCATTAGCTCATTTAATCCTTATGAAAACTCTGTGATGTGGGAATCAATGCCCCCCCTTGTACAGTTGAGGGAACGAAAGCTTACATCAGATAACTTACCCAAAGGCACAAAGAAAGTAGCATGGTCAAAATTCAAACCTAGATCCAGCTAACTTCAAAAACCACTGTACTAAAGACCCCTATTCCTTGGTGGAGAGAAATAATTTCTCCAGGTTTTTTTGTTTTTCTTTTAAGACCACGTCAGAACCTTTCTTTAAGTGGCATCTGAAACTAGATTTAGGGATGGTGTGAGTAGGCATAGATAGCTGTGAAACATTGCTTGGTTCTCATTCCACTGAGATTTTCCTCACATTTTAGGGAGAAAATAGCCGTTATTTACTTAATTTCATGAGTCACCGTGGATACAATATATAGTTAATATATCATCTTAGTAGGAAAAAGTCTGATTTTATAAAGATTCACACTTCATTTTTTAATTAAACAGTAAAAGAAAACTACATTAAAAAAAAGTCTGAATCATCATCAACAATAGTAGATTACCACTATTAATAGTTGAGTGACCTTAATAAACATCTCTTTTCATATATACATAAGTATGTATTCGTAGGTATACATTTTATAATACATGAAATTACAGCCTACATGTAGTTTTATAACTGTATGGGTTTTTTTGCTCCATGGTATGTGATCCTTATCTTCCTTGTCTTCTCATACCAAAATATTTTGCTTTCAGAATCTAAGGAAATGAAATTGAAATGGTGACAGAGACTGGTGGGCGGTTTGTGTTGGGACAGTAGTCCCCCTTTCCGTCCAGGCTGGCCCCAAGGACAAAGCCAGAATGGTAGAGAGTCTTATGTGAAGGGCATAGTCTGCCTTTCGACCTTCTTCTCTCCTTATGGTCACGTACCATTCCCTCTGGATATCTCCAGTCAGATCCCAGTCAGTGGATATAACTGAGCTGGGATGGAAGGGAGGGAGCGTGTAGCCCTACGTGGTTGCACCCTTCCCTGTTACAGCTTAATGCCCTTGAACTTGAGAGAAGTGTCATCTTCCCTGAAACAGTAGCCAAAGACAGGTCAACTCTTAACAGTTGTTAATGCCCTACTTTCTGGTTTAGTAATGAGAGCTCAGTAAGCTACCAGGCTAAGGCAAGAATGACTCTTGGAGCAGAATAAGTGCACAACAGGCCAGAGCAGGAGAGAGAGTCCTAGAAGCTTTTTATGTTTGGCTAGAACTTCACTGTTGCGCAATTGTAAACCTGCCTTAACAGCACCTATGCTTCCTTGATCCATATTTTGTTTTGTTTTGTTTTCCTAAAAACAAATGTACATTATTTGTTCCCATCAGTTAAGGCTCACTCTGTATGTTTTTACTGTGTTTTGGATAACGGAATATCAACAGCTAAGGAGATAATGATAGGCTCCTTTTCATCATGAAAGTGTTTGTTGTTCATAGCAAGAGTTAGTATTGGGATTGTGTCCTTCAAAAACATTTAATAAAAGAAGCAAACTTAGGCTTGGAAATTTCCATCCTAACTGTTGTTTTGGCTACAGACTAGTCTCCCTCTGTGCACAACAGGGCTGAGAAATGAGTGGTATTGTAACTTGGCCTTGCAAACACCCAGCTACACCTACGCAGAGGTTCTGTTTACATCTAGAGGTTCTCCTTTGCCGAAAGACCTGGTATTAGAGGTAGACTTTGGGAGACAGATAAGATTTGAATAGAAAAATAATGAAGAACATTCTAGACAAAGGAAATAAAAAAAAATTACAGAAGTTGCTGTTAGAGGTGGTTGTAGGGTTATTAATTGACCTAACCTCCATGTTCCTGTGCCTCAGGGAATGGGACACCTGAGGAGAGGGAAATAGGGGGAAAATGGCAGGTCAGTGGGGCAGTCAGAACACATACAACATTTACTGATGAAGTTGGCTGTCTTCAATCGGTACAATTCATGGCAGCCCAAAACAAGGACAGTAGTAACATCAAAGGTCACTGACACAGACCACCATAAAAAAATATAATGAAAAAGTTTGAAATACTGTGAGAATTACCAAAATGTGACACAAAGTGACAAATACCATGGGAAACCTGGCTCTGATAGACTTGCTCGAGACAGGGTTGCCATAAACCTTCCAGTAGTTAAAAACCTATTTGCAAAGTACGGTAAAGGGAAGCACAATAAAATGAGGTACACCTCTGTACTGTTTGTATGCACAAAAATAACCAACCAGTTGGTTTTCATCAGGAAAAAGGAAAATGTCAAATAGAAAAGGAAGTCCAT
Source organism: Martes martes (assembly GCF_963455335.1). Classification (NCBI taxonomy): domain Eukaryota; kingdom Metazoa; phylum Chordata; class Mammalia; order Carnivora; family Mustelidae; genus Martes; species Martes martes. The sequence continues at coordinate 67,542,812 of NC_137903.1, forward strand.
AACAGTTGTTTCCTGTGGTTGCCTTCCTAGTGTTTGAGCTTTCTTCCCTTTTCCTGTGTAGGAACCCCAGCCAGACCGTCTCCTCGTCCTTAAGGTCCTGTGGAATGACTTCCTGATGTGTTACTCCTCTCGGCCACTGCTCTGCTGGTCTGTGTGGTGGGCCCTCTCCACCTGCGGCTATTTCCAAGTGGTGAACTACACACAGGGCCTGTGGGAGCAAGTGATGCCCTCTCGCAGCGCTGCTATCTACAACGGGGGCGTGGAGGCCGCGTCCACCCTCCTGGGTAAGGAGGGCGGGTGGGTAGTTCCCCCTCAGGTGATGAGGTCAACCATAATCAGATTTCCTCTCCCCTCCTAAATTCAAAGTGACCCCAAGGAATGATCTCTTTTCTTTTTTCTTTCTTTCTTTAAAAAAAAAAATTATTTATTTGACACAGAGAGTGCATGAGCAGAGGGAGCAGGAGGGAGAGGGAGAAGCTCTAGTCTCCCCTCTGAGCAGGAAACCCGATGTGGTACTCGATCCCAGAACCCTAGGATCATGACCGGAGCTGAAGGCAGATGCTTAACCGACTGAGCCACTCAGGCATCCCCAAGGAATGATTTCTTTATTTTGAGTTTTGATTTTGTAATTTACGAAGAAATTTAGCAGTGTTCAAGTCATGAATCAGCATGATTAACAAACTTCAATTCTTTATATCCTTTAGGGAAGCCTAATGGAATGATTTTCAAAATTTTCTTCTTCGGGTTTCCATTATCTCTGTAGTTATTAGATGCTTTTGCTACTTGACATGAAACTTTGAAACAATATATAGAAGTTTATGACAATAACTAATGTTAAGTGTTAATATGCAACAATTGCTATTCTTAGGACTTATGTATATTCACTCATTCCTCACAAAGTGTCTGAGATAGGTGCGGTTATTATCCCTATTTTATAGTTAGGGAAACAGGTTGCCCAAGATCAGGTAGGTGGTAAGTAGTAAAGTTAGGATTTGAATTCAGAGCCCGTGTCCTTGACCATTATATTCTATCGCCCCTTTATAATTTTTTGACTTACTTCTTTTTTTTTAAATTAATTAACCAATTAATTAATTAATTTGAGAGAGAGAATGAGAGGGGAAAGGCCAGAGGGAGAAGCAGGCTCCCCGCTGAGCAGGAAGCCTGATGTGGGGCTCCAACCCGGGACCCCAGGATCATGACCTGAGCTGAAGGCAGTCGTTTTTTGTTTTTGGTTTTTTTGGGTTTTTTTTTAATAAATGGGTATTACATTCCCATTTTATTTTATTTTTTAAAAGATTTTATTTATTTATTTATTCATGAGAGGCAGAGAGAGAGGCAGAGGGAGAAGCAGGCTCCCCACTGAGCAGGGAGCCTTATGTGGGACTTGATCCTAGGACCCTGGGATCATGACCTGAGCCAGAGGCAGATGCTTAACCAACTGAGCCACCCAGGCACCCATGTTGGCTGACTTCTTAAGGTGTTTAGAAGACACCCCATGATTTCTGTATTTCTGTACAAAAATATTTCTGTATATTTCTGTACACACTCTCATTCAGTCTCTCCTTGTCTCTCAGTGGCTCCATGGTATTTATTCCATCGAGTCCAAAATTCTCTGCCTCACTTTCAAGGACCTCCCTAATCTTGAGCTCCCCTATTTATTTATTTATTTATTAAAAGGATTTATTTAGTTATTTATTTGACAGAGATCACAAGTAGGCAGAGAGAGAGAGAGGAAGGGAAACAGGCTCCTTGCTGAGCAGAGAGCCCCATGCGGGGCTCGATCCCAGGACCCTGGGATCATGACCTGAGCCAAAGGCAGAGGCTTTAACCCACGGAGCCACCCAGGTGCCCCTTGAGCTCCCCTATAAGTTGCAAGGTTTTAAAATTTAATAATCTAAGCTGAATTTTTAATTCATTAAAAGAGCATTTGTTTAGCAAAATAAATAGGTGGGTTTTCTGTTTGGTTTTGCAGGTGCCGTTGCCGTGTTTGCAGTGGGTTACATGAAAATATCCTGGTCTACGTGGGGGGAGATGATGCTGTCTCTGTTTTCCCTGCTGATTGCTGCCTCCGTGTACGTCATGGATACGGTGCACAACATCTGGGTTTGCTACACGTCCTATGTCATCTTCAGAATCATCTACATGTTACTCATCACCATAGCAACGTATGTATTTGGAGTCAAAGAAGCATTTGGAAAACTTGTGACAGTATAAACTCTTGGTTTCTTTACAAACAAATGAAAATTTCTAGTTAAAAGCGGCAAACAGGAGGAAGCATTGTATTGCATGTTTGTCTCCTGAGGAAGCACTTAGGTGAGGTTCGTTGATTGCCTTGTTGGTGTATTCCTGCTCCGTTCTGATGTTTGCATGAGGTTTACACCACTTAGCAGCAACGGGCTTTTCACCTGGTTGGGAGGGGAAAGGACAGTAGAAAGGAGGGGCTCCTCTTTATAATTGAAGTGAAAATTCTAACTACCTCGGAAGTGATTCTTACCTATTCATCCTTCTTTTGTGGGTTGGTTTTTTAAGTTTTCAGATTGCTGCTAACCTCAGCATGGAGCGCTATGCCCTTGTGTTTGGTGTGAACACCTTCATTGCTCTGGCCCTGCAGACACTGCTCACTCTCATCGTGGTGGATTCCAGTGGCCTTGGCTTAGACATTACCACTCAGGTAAGATTTCTGTTTCAACACTCAAGGTGCTGTCACTGGATTAGGGTGACAAAGTGGAGCTGGATGAAAGCAAATTCAAACAGTAGAGACAGATGGGAGAAGTGGAAGTGTTCTCTCCTTCCTTTAGTCAACCCCATCCTTAGTTCTTTTCTCCCTCGAGGCTGTTGGGACCATCATGGTTTTGATGAGGACCTAGAACATTTCTGAGTGTAACTTAACAGCGTGGTAGAGCCAAGAAGTAATGCTGGTTCCTTCCAGGCCAAGCTTTTCCGCTGCCTCATCCAGTATGTCCCTCCATTTTTAGCTCGGTGCATGGAACTCTGCCTCTGGTGTTTGAGATGCCCTGCTTCATCTCACAGTTCTTTATGTCTCCTTCCTCCTTTATCCGAAGTACCACTCACCCAAATACCAAGGTAGCGCCTTGCCATTGATGAGTAGCATGAAGATTCTTAACAAGTGACCCATCGAGGAAACAGCTGCACACACGCCCAGAGACTGTGGGTCCTTGCATTCATTCAGGAAGCGTATAGTCGCATATGCCTTCGTGTGTTGTGAGTTGTAGGTGGGCCTTGCTCTGTACTCTGGCAAAAGGGGCAGTTGAATCAAAAAGTGCCTCCCCTGCCCCCATCCCCGCCATCCCCGCCATCCCAGCCTGGATGACTCCTTCCATACTGAGGTACTAGTGTTCTTACTATACAAAGGCCCACCGTGTTAGCAGTCCTTCACTTTTTTTTTCCCCAAGAGCTCGAACAGAAATGATCATCATAGTAGCTGATGCGCACTGAGGGCTTTCATGGGCCACGTGGTCCTTTAGAGTTATACAGGGTTGTTGTCAGGCTTGGGCATCAAGAGAACAAGTCTGTGAGAGGTTATGTAACGTAAAGTGTTGCTTAAGGTCTCGTGGTCGATAATAGTGTGGCAAAGCTGGAATTTAAACCAGCTTCTGACTCTAAAGCCTGATCATCCCTCCCTGGATCATGCTGCCTCAGAAAAGGGGGGGGGCAGAGGAGTGGGAGCTCACTACTTTCTCTGTGTTCCCCAATTACCACCGGCAGTGAAAACCTTGAGAAGACCTCTCAAGGGTTTGGTGCTTAGATTTAGAATGGAGGGTAGGAGAGAAACTAAGTGCTTGTCATCCTGCGATAGAAATAGTGGGTGGAATCTCGAATTGTGTAGGTTGTGCTGAACTCTTAACTGCCGTAATTAATCAACAGGTTTCCTATAGGAAAATGTATCCAAATTTTAAAGAACCTGGCTCGAAGACTTAGAGTGGCACCCGTATTGCGCTCTAGAGCCAGCGGATGGTTGTTTCATAAATTCTTTGAAGATGATGATGATGATGATGATGATGATGAAGCTGTTGATAAACTATATAGTCACATTAAAATGTTAGCCTGGGAGTATTATGCCTCCATCAGAAAGGATGAATACCCAACTTTTGTAGCAATATGGACAGGACTGGAAGAGATTATGCTGAGTGAAGTAAGTCAAGCAGAGAGAGTCAGTCATCATATGGTTTCACTTATTTGTGGAGCATAACAAATAATATAGAGGACAAGGGGAGATGGAGAGGAGAAGGGAGTTGAGGGAAATTGGAAGGGGAGGTGAACCACGAGAGACTATGGACTCTGAAAAACAACCTGAGGGTTTTGAAGGGGCGGGGGGTGGGAGGTTGGGGGAGCCAGGTGGTGGGTATTAGGGAGGGCACGTATGGCATGGAGCACTGGGTGTGGTGAAAAAACAATGAATACTGTTACAGTGAAAAGAAATAAAAAATTAAAAAAAAGAAATGTGAGCCTGGAGACGATCCATATGAAAAGTGGAAAGTGATCCAGTAACGGAATGTAGCCGACTTTCTACTGCCCTCCTCTGGGGAAGAACAGAAGTGCTTTGTCTTCAGAATTTGGCCTGCTCGCCGCTCTCTACCTACGAGCTTGAGGGTAGAGACCGTGATTCTTTTGTAACAACTACAGCAACACAAATAGAAAACAGTAAAAAAAAGAAAAGAAAAGAAAACAGTAGTGTTAACAGCCTGAGTGGTGTGTGCTAATGAACACACGCGTGATCTCATCCCTTCCCAGCAACCCTGTAAAATGGGGAATATTGTGAGTTCCATTTTGTAAGTGAAGTCAAGGCTCAGAGATGAAGTGTTTCAGTCAGGGTCACATAGCTAGGAAGGCATGGAGTCGGGAGCCGCACCGAGGCCGACAGATCTTCAGTCCCACCATGCTCTACTGCCTCATTTTTTTTGGCAGAGCCTGGCAGGTTGTGTGAGCACACAGGGTTTTGTGAAGGCTTATGGAGAAACTGAATATACTTTTAATTACAGGCTATGTTCACGAATATAAAATAAAACCTCTCATCGTCTAATTGATAATTCTCTACATGACTTCTTTCCCCATCTCCTTTAGTTCCTGATCTACGCTGGGTATTTTGCACTCATCGCTGTGGTTTTCCTGGCTAATGGTACAGTTAATATTATGAAGAAATACAGAAAGCAAGAAGATGCAGAATTAAGTTCTCAAGTAACCACATCATAATACACTGCTGATAAGCTGCTTCTTATAGCAAAAAATCTGCACAGCAACTGTGCCTGGGTGTATTTAATGTTTTAATATGTAGATGTATATTTATGAATGTGCTTTTTAAGGCTTCAAAGCAGCCAACTGACTAGACCTTGCATTCCTAGAGTGACAATACTGTTTAGAGGAGCCAGGGGTGAAATTTATCTCGTGGATTATTTATGAAAGCTAATATAAGGATTACTTTCTTCTGATTCAGAAATGAACTTGATTTTGAAAACCAAGTAATAAGAGCATTCAAGCAAGCACATGGCATTTGTACTTGGTATAGCGAGTGAGTTTGGTGTTTGGTAGGTCAAGTTACTTCTCTCTATTTGATCAGCCAGAGGCGTGGCCTGGTGGGACGGGGCTTCCCCAGGGCCATAGGATATTACAGGTCAGAATAGAAATAGGTTCCAACAGCACCTGCCTCGGTTCAGCTTAATTCTTATTTCTGTTACTCATGTGCATTTGTGTTTCTACACATGAAAGTTGTTCTTACCACTGGCAATATTTGCTCTGGTTTGGTGTTCTGTCATATTAGGAATGTGTGTCATTTCTAATTTTATTTTAAAAAATTCATTGTATGAATGTTCTGTTTCCATCTTGACAATTTTGTATTTGTGTGGGTTGTCTTTAGAAATACACTTTTGCGTTACTCGTATGCTTCCCAGAGAAGCTCATTTAGTTAGAAAATAAGGCAAGTTTTGAGGCCTGCTAATCATTGAAATGAAGAGACCTAATCAGAAAACTTATGGTATGTTTGCCTGTATTTTGGTCTTTGGTATGAAGGACTTTTAATTCAGTGATGAAAAGTTAGTATGGGCTAAAGGTACACGTAGCCCATTTTGTATTCACATTCCCTTTTATTTCTAAAATAAAGTGAAAAGTCCTTTTTAAAATATCTTCATCCCTATTTATAGCTTTTATGTTATTTGTCCTTCTTACCCAAGATAGAGATGTCATCAGGAGTTAGATATGTTGGATCATTGTAAGGCCTTTTCACAAACTGAGCCTCTTTTTAATTATTTCAATGGGACAGGAACCAGGATAGACTTGATTCCTGCATTTTGTACATTAAATCTGCCTTTGTTTCTAAGGGTGGATCATCTTGGAATATCTGAAAATAAAAAATTGCTAGTGATTTCATTTCCAAGGTACTCGGAAAAATGTTATTATGTATGCATTGAATTCTGTAACTAGTAAACCGAGGGGATGCTAGTGTATGTGAGACATGAAAGCCGTTTTATAGCCAACTTTGTTGCCTTATCTTGAAAAATAACCTTGGTTAACTTATTTAGAATAACACAGGTAAGCAGTGTGAATAATAGTATCAAGATTCCAAAGTTGACATAGTCATTTGGTATAAGTGGGAACTCTAGAAGTAGATGAAAGAAGATAAATATAGGCCATTTTCCATTCACTTTCCTTTCTGATCAAGGGCAAGAGCAGAACACTAAGTAAGGTAAGGGGAAGTGATGTCATAAAAGGACAGCCTCTGATTTTATATTGTATCTTTTGTTTTGCTACAGAGGGAGTTGTTTATTCCGAAACACGTAGAAAAGTGGTGTTCCAGGGATTTTATTTAATGTTTTTTAATAAAACGGACTGTGGTACAATCAAATTATTCATGTTACCAAAGCAGTGTTTCCCTGGACTTTAATTCAAGGTTTGTGGTACCCAGCTGGAGCCTTTACTTATTTAAGATGATAGTAAGTTCATATTCTGGTATGTGGCCATATTTACAGAATGCTGAGCCCAATTTGCAAGTTGTACTGTATGCAATTTTGCAAAGAAGTGAAAATAATTTGTTGTACTTTTTATTCAATTCTGTATAGATTATAAAATTATTTTTATTGAATAAATATTTTACATTATATTTTTCCTTTTAATCACAATTATTTTAAATTTGTTTATTGCTTCAGTAGGAGCTTTGGGTTACATATTTAAACCTTTTAATAATTCCTCCTACGGTCAATTTCATACTAAGTCTTCCCTCACCTGACCTTTCTGTTTAGTCTTCTCATCCTGTGAATTCTTCCCATTGTTTTGTGATCCTTGCCTTTGACTCTTCCCCATTATTTTCTATTGTTTTCCCTGTTATTTTTAGCACCGCACCACACTGCTTATTCTTCTTGGTCTTCATCTCTCTTTAAAGCGTTCTTCTTTTTAGAAACCAAAAAGACCCACCTTCCCTTCAATGTTAACTGAATTTTACAAATAAAAGAGACTCTCAAATCAAGGGCTCAAGGTGCCATCTTGTTTTGAAACTTCATAGCCACTTTGTTCCAGCCCAAAATATTGTGAAAGGAAGCATCTTCTTGCCTTCAGCTGAGAATCACTTGTTCATTATGTCCCAGAAACCAAATCCCTTGTTTCTCACATATACAAAGGTGTACCTTCCCTTTAATATCGCATTCTAAAACCTGTTTCATTATCACCGAAGACTCATTTTTTAAACCAAAAACATTTTTAAAATTCTCTGTTCCTGTAATTATATCCCCTGTATCTTAATGCCTTTCAGATTGTAAGCCGTCTGAGCAGGGTCCATGTCTTATTTTTACCTTTTGTTGTACAACACATGCTAGTGCTGTATGAATATTAAATTACATAAAGGATATGTAACAGATTCAGTACCTGCCAGTATAAATAGCTAAATGTCATTACTTTTTTTAAAGATTTTTTTATTTATTTCCAGAGAGAGCACGAACACAAGCAAGGCGGGCTGTAGGCAGAGGGAGAGGGAGAAGCAGGCTCCCGCCTAGCAGAGATCTGATGAGGGGCTCGAACCAAGAGTCCGGGGATACTGCTGAAGGCAGACGCCCAACTGACTGAGCCATGCAGGTGCCCTGTCATTACTTTTTTAAAGATTCATTTATTTATTTATTTATTTATTTTAGAGAGAAAGTGAGAGTGGACAGTGGGGCAGAAAGGGAGACAAAGAAGCAGGAGCGTGACTTGGGGCTTGATCCTAGGACCCTGAGATCATGACCTGAGCCAAAACCAAGAGTCCGACCCTCGCCTGACTGCACCACTCAGGCACTGCTGCCGTTACTTTTTTAAAAGGACATGCACCTGAGCGGTTAAGATTAAAGTGCCTCTTGATGACCTCCGTTCCACCGGAGGGTTTATTCAAGGCATTTTGTGCTCTAAATGATAGAGATTGGATACCTATGTGTTCCACTTATGACATCCTCCTTATAATTAATACCTTACCTTTGAGTAGTAACACGTTCTAGTTTGGAAAAGGCATTTGTGAACATGATCTCCTTTGGTTCTGGAAAAGGATCTTGTAGTAGTTCTTTTTCCATAAGTAGTGCTGATACGATGGAAGGGAGTTCAGAATGCGAGGTTTGCCCCTCAAGGCTCTACCGTGTCACTGGGAAAATAGCTTCTTTATGGGTTAGTGGGGGTAGCAGCAACCTGACAGGATTGCTGTGAAGAAATGAAAGAACATGGGGCTCCTGGGTGGTTCAGTCGTTAAGTGTCTGCCTTGGGCTCAGGTTATGATCCCAGTGTCCCGGGATCCAGGCCCACATAGGGCTCCCTGCTCAGTGGGGAGTCTGCTTCTACTGTTGGCCGTTCCCCTGCTGTGCTAGCTCTCTCCCTGAAAAATAAATGAATAAAATCTTAAAAAAAAAAAAAAAAGAAATGAAAGAACATGTATGAAAGCACCTGTCACATTGGAGACAGAGTAGGGGGCTGAGAAATCAATTCCTTAATCCTTCTATTTACAATTAACTTGTAGCTATGAATCTCAAAATTTCACCAAAGGGAACTTTTAAAAAATATTTCAATCAAAATGAAAACAATGGCAGGCTTTTAAACACTTTCTCCCCTTGGGGCACCTGGGTGGCTCAGTGGGTTAAAGCCTCTGCCTTCGGCTCAGGTCATGATCCTAGGGTCCTGGGATCGAGCCCCACATCGGGCTCTCTGCTTGGCGGGGAGCCTGCTTCCCCCTCTCTCTCTGCCTGCCTCTCTGCCTACTTGTGATCTCTGTCCGTCAAATAAATAAATTAAAAAAAAAAACACTTTCTCCCTTATTTTTATTTTTTTAAAGATTTTATTTATTTATTTATTTTTAAAGATTTTATTTACTTTATTTGACAGATAGAGATCACAAGTAGGCAGAGAGGCAGGCAGAGAGAGAGAGAGAGGAGGAAGTAGGCTCCTGCTGAGCAGAGAGCCCGATGTGGGGCTCAATCCCAGGACCCTGGGATCATGACCCAAGCCGAAGGCAGAGGCTTTAACCCACTGAGCCACCCAGGCGCCCCCCTCCCCTTATTTTTAATTTATATTTTGGAAAGCTCTTCTGGGGATACAAAGATGAAAAAGTCATAATTTCCTGCTCTCAAGGAATTTAAAAATGTGTGATAAGTAGAGAGGATAATGTAGATGCCCAACTGTATTACAAGAGAGTGTCAGGTACCATTAACCATTTCCCGTTAAGAATTAAAAAGCCTTTTGTGTCAAAGAGAACAAGGACTTTGGGGAAATCTAAGTGGCTCTCTGAAGGAGATGGCATTCGAGCTGGCCCTGCAAGATCGGTAGGATTTTAACAGAAATTTAGAAAGGGAAACTGTGTAGTGGAGAAAAGAGGCCTAAAGTTGTGAGGCCCAAATGTGTATCATCAGCAAGGGCTGATGGTAGAGAGAGGGGTGGTGACAAAGTATGGAACGACAGTTTGGAGTCATTATGTCTATTAATTGGAGGTGGGATAACAATCTTATATTCAAGAGATGTAATCTGGCAGCAGAGTATACGATGAATTTTATGGGAAATAACCACCTAAAATCTCGAGTCCAATAGCCATTTCAAGTGGTTAGGTGTGAGAAAGGCCTTTCTGACTCATGGCCTTGGAAGAAACAGGACTGCCCAGGTCACTAAGTTAACATTTTAAATGTGTGTCCATATTTCAAAGGTGGCTTAAAAAGTGTAAATGTCCACCCAAGGTCACGCATCTGAAAAGTGAAGTCGCGTTGGGCTTCTGAGTCCCACTCTGCCTTGCACATTGGTCGCTTCATTCCCTCCCCGCGACCCGGACCCCGGTCAAGTCTGCGGGAGCGAGACCGCCGTGACAGGCGGCGCGGGAGGGAGCCCACTCCGACCCCGGCCCCGGGGAGGAAGGAGGCCGGCCGGGCGCCCCCGGCTGCCAGAGGGATGCAGTGCGGGGCAGCCCCAGAACGCCCCTGAGGGCAGGGGCGTGAGGATCCCTGGGGACGAGCCGTGGGTGCAGGGCGAGGCCAAGGTGGGAAACCGGAAGCCCACCCTCTCGGCCCTCCTTAGGGCGGGAGGCTCTGGATCCCGAGCGGACCTGCGGCGGGAAGAGCGCGCGCCCGGCCCCGCCCCGCGCCACCCCCCCACCCCGCGCCACCCCCCCTCGCCGCGCCACCCCCCCTCGCCGCGCCACCCCCCCTCGCCGCGCCCGGCCCCGCCCCGCGCCCCGCCCCTCGCCGCGCCCGCCCCCCCACCCCGCGCCACCCCCCCACCCCGCGCCACCCCCCCCCCGCCACCCCCCCCCCCCCCCCCCCCGCGCCCGGCCCCAGGCCCGAGCGTCGGGGGCGTCTGTGCGGGCTCGGCCTCCCGCCGTCCCGGCGCAGGGGTGGGCGGGGGGACCGCGGCTTTGGGGGGCCGAGCGCTGGGCTGCAGTTGACCGTTTTTTGCGACTCGCGTTGTGAAAGCCACGCCCAGCCCCAGCGTGAGGGGGAGCCCGGGGAAGGTCCCCGGCTGTGAAGGGCGTTGAAGGGCGTCCGGTGCGGTCCAGGAGGTTTGAAAACGTCTTAAAGCTCCTTCTTTTAAAATAAGTAAAGGGGCGGGAGCGTTTCCCAGAGGAAAATCCTACGCGCCAGAAGAATCGCAGTTGAGAAAACGCAAATTCTGCCCCAGATGCTGAAATGTTAACAAAAACTATTTAATACTTAAAATTTATTTTTTTATTTTTAAAGATTTCTATGTATTTGACAGAGACACGGCGAGAGAAGGAACACAAGCAGGGGGAGTGGGAGAGGGAGAAGGAGGACCCGCCCCCCCAGCAGGGAGCCAGATGCGGGGCCCTCTGGGAAGACCCGGGACTGTGACCTCCGCCTAAGCAGACGCTTCACGACGGAGCCCCTCAGGCGTCCCTAGTTCTTAAAATCTTAAAGCCTCTGAGCACATCCGTCCGTTTGATAGAGCTCCATTTTCTCCATTTTCTCCATTTTCTCCATTCATCCCCCTCCCCCTTCCTTCAAATATCAAACTGCTCGGCTTGACCCTCATTCCCGGCGGGATGCGGGAAACCCCGAGGACCGAGCCGCGGTGCTGGCCGAGGGTCGACCGGAGTGCGGCTTGGAGTCCGGACCGCACTGGCAGGCTGGGCGCTCGGGCGGCTCCCTGGGAATTCTTGCCTCTGTCTTGCGCTTGACTGATGAAGAGGCCGTGGGCAGACTCGGTCCACAGTGGGAGATCATCCAAGTTGGCTTAAAGATCTGCTCTTATGTCCAAGTCTTGTCATTAACTCCCACTTACAGTTTTTGATCCTCTCTTGCCCACCCTGAATTTTTCTTTTCATGTTGGTCTCCTTAAGTATAAGCCGTCCCATACCCAAAGTCCTTCCTCCGTGTCCACTTCAAAAGAGACGGACGTGCATAGTGGCAGAAAAGACTCCAGCCTAAACAGGGACTCTTAAGTGGGAGCCAAAGTAGTCTCAGATGAGTAGAAGCCTCTGGCTTACGGCAGAAGCAGTTTTTAAAAATTATCTCTAGGAGAGCCTGGGTGGCTCAGTGGGCCAAGCGTCTACCTTCGGCTCAGGTCGGGGTCCCAGGGTGGTGGGATCAAGTCCCACATCTGGCTCCCTGCTCAGCAGGGAGTGTGCTGCTCTCTCTCCCTCTTCTCTTCCCCCTACTTGTGCACTCTCTCGCTCTCTCTGTCAAATAAATAAAATATTTTTAAAAACTAAAAAATTATCTCTAGAGAAAAGCATTCCCTGTTAAGCCCTTGCACCATACACAGTGTGGAATGGAAAATCACAGACAAAAGGACCCCTTAATCCTCCATAAGGAGCTTTCTAAGAAGTGACGTGAAATCGCACCTCACAACGCACAATAAAAATTTACTAATGGAGTTTTCTTGTGCTTGGCAAATGTTTTGGCTCCATGGTCATTTTAACATGATTTCATGATTTTACAGGCATTATGTGTTTATGGTAGGAAATTTGAGAAACAGCAGCACGGTGGTCCGCAGGCCCCTCGCGAGCTTCCCCGGTGTCGTGTGAAACCGGCCGTCCAGAGGCTGCTCCAGGTCGCTGGGTGGCTGGTTTAATGAGCGAAGGGAACTCACATACAAGGCTTATCTTGGGCTGCGGGAGGATGAGCGGATCCCTGCCGCCACCCGCCATATCTTGTGCGTTGACACAGAGGCCTTAGCTGGGTTCAGTCCCTTTACTGTCCAGATCATCTCTATACCACATCCCTATTTCAATGCTGTGTCCTCGGCCAGCTGCTGAGAGCAGGCAAGGCCAGCAGAATGCGCATTCCAAGGACGGGGGAGGGGTGTGGAGCCTCCCGGCGCCAGGGTCCAGCTCACTGTTCTACCAGGGGTCATGTCCTCTCAGTGACCTCCCTCAACAAAAAAAAAAGCTTAAGAATAATTACTACTCTTAATAGTTGTCAACTCTAATGCCATATGGATAATTTTTGTCCTCTGGAGCCCAAGAAGCCACAGTAGAGCAAAAGCAGTTAATAGAACACTTGGTGACAGATCCCTCTCAGATCAAATATATAAAAAATTTTGGTTGGAAATTAATAAATCATTACAAATTAAATACATAATTTAAAAAATCACCAGAGACATAAAGTAACCACAAGTGAGAGTCAGCGGAAACAAAAATTAAGAGTCCTAATGATTTCAGATATTGGAATTATCAGATACAGAGTGTAAAATATGCATAAGATTTTAACTATAAAAGATGAAATCACAAAAAGCAAGTAACAAGAGTAACAAAACTGAAAAGACTGACTTGAAAAAGAACATGAAGATACATCTTTAGAAATTAAAAATGGAAATGCTTAAGTTCAGATTCAATAGAAAATGCCTTGGGGCACCTGGGTGGCTCAGTGGGTTAAAGCCTCTGCCTTCGGCTCAGGTCATGGTCTCAGGGTCCTGGGATCGAGCCCCGCATTGGGCTCTCTGCTCGGCAGGGGGCCTGCTTCCTCCTCTCTCTCTGCCTGCCTTTCTGCCTACTTGTGATCTCTGTCTGTCAAATAAATAAAATCTTTAAAAAAAAAAAAAAAAAAAGAAAATGCCTCATCAATAGCTGGTGGGAGTGTAAATTGGTAAACCCCTCTGAATGGCATGTTTTGGCGCTGTCCTCTGAAGTCATCGCTACGCACGCGCTGTGACCCGGCGGTTCCACCCCTGGGTATACACCGCAGAGCTGCACGTTCCGATTTGGCAACTGCTAGACACATGGCTGTTGAGCACTAGACATGTAGCTATACAGGAGTGAAGATGAATAAACCAGAGCCACAGGCAACAATTTCAATGAATCTTATGAATGCAATTTTGAGTGAAAGAACTAAGACACACAAGAATATGTCAATACAATCTATACATTCAAAAGCAGGTAGACTATATTATTTAAATCTACATGCATAAGTAGTGACAGTATAGAAGAAAAATGACTATAAAAGGCAAGTGTTCTAAGGAATGGAAGAGAGAGATGATTCCTCCAAAACCATTACAATCAAAGAACCTTCACATTACTTCAAGAGGGTAAATGAGTGACGGTGCTTTCATTCTTTGGAGTAACGGAGACAGACATACCCATTCCTCCTGTGTTTCCTGTAGTGTACTCCAAGAGTGTTGAAATGTAGATTTCATTTTTTCCCGAGGAAAAACATTATAAAGTGAAAAAAACATCTAAAAGAGGTTATGCTTTTGTCTGACTACTGCAAAAAATGGCTGTTTTATAATGACAACAATGAAAAAACATGGTGAAAATGGAAAAAGTGACCTGTGGGTTTGAAACTATTTCAAGAATGCATCTATTGGACCCTAAAGAAGAAAGAGATGCCAAGAGCAACAACTTGGGTAAGGCTACAGAGAATCCACATGTGTCCTACAGATGGAGAAGTCTGGTGTCACTTCGGAAAAGCAGCCCACCACTGCCAGGTTACGTTCAAAATTGACTGGAGGTTAATTTCAAAATTCGTTTAACTGGGATTCATCAGCTGTGCAGGTGTCCATCTCCCGCTCCTGTTGTGGCCATCATGATTCTAAGGATGCGTTTTCTCACTGATGCCCACTTGGAGAAAGGGGGGTTCACTTTACGCTCTTTTAAATTACTTTATGCTCTTTTAAAAAAGGGTGAGGGCTGGGGGTAGCCTGCCGAGAACAAAAGGTGAGAACCAGGGCAGTGAAGGAGAGTAAAAATAGAGTGAGTTTGGGAACAGCGCCTGTAAGGTTCCAGCCTCTGCCCCCATGCTTATAGCCACAGAGCTCTTCGCTGTAATGTTGGTGCAGAGTAAGCAGCAAAAATGTGGGCTTCCTGTGAACGTGGCCGATTCTGTGTCCCCATGTTCTTCTAGGAGAGGCTGAATGACCATTATCTGTATGTTATACTACGAAAGGGTTGTATAAAAATCCGAGTTTATAAAAAGTCACTAGAGAGGGCACCTGGGTGGCTCTGTGGGTTAAGCCTCTGCCTTTGGCTCAGGTCATGATCTCAGGGTCCTGGGATCGAGCCCCACATCGGGCTCTCTGCCCAGCGGGGAGCCTGCTTTCCCCCTCTCTCTGTCTGCCTCTCAGCCTCATTGTAATTCCTCCCTCTGTCAAATAAATAAATATATTTTTTTTAAAAAAAGTCACTAGAGATTTCTGGAAATAAACAGAAGTTTTATGTTTATTACTGTTTAACGTGCCTCAAGTCATAGTTAAATTGTAGCGTTCATACAATGGCATATTTTACAGAGATACTGGCTTGCCACTGACTGGTTCAAATCAGTATTAAGATTATGGGTGTCTAGTTACTTCAGAAAAGTCTTAAAAATTCTATGGACATAACTGCTAACTCTATTTTACTATGTTTCCTAAAGCGGATTGGTTGTGGGATAGGGTAGCCTCCACCGAAAAGGATGCATATTTGGCCAAGTCATGGTCCTTAGTATCTCACAGCATTTCATTTTTTTTTTAACTCCTCCATTCTTCCTTGGATTTATTCTGCTTCACATGATTATATAGTCTTCAAAAAATGAAAATTATAAACACATCTAGACTATAGCCAAGAATAACTGCATTGGTTTATAACTTAGTGACCAGAAGTTTGCCACAATTCTTGGCACTTCTGTTTTCATCGTACTTTACACTTGGACAGGTAATGTTACTTTCTCTCCCTCAAGGTCTTCAGATTTAAGTGGTAGAGAAAAAGGAAAACAATTCTCAATTCAATGTGATTATCATTTTTATTATACTTAAAAATATTTTTGGTTGTTCAGAATTAAAATATTAACCCAAATTAAATGTATTCTTAGCTCTCCTTTAGTTAAATTCCAGCAGCGTCTGCAGCCAACCAAAGGCAGGCAGAGTACACTCGACGGGGGAAGTTGGGATGGAAGGAGACACTGGGTTCTTATTGTTAAAATATTCTATTTCTGGAAATTTTACGAAACCGTATTTTCACATAAACACATTATCGGGGCCCCTCCTTGAGCCACAGAAGGAGCCTGTGCAGGTGAGAAGCCCTAAAATTTATTTAGCTTCATGGTAAATCTTCCTTTGCTCGAACCTCTCTGTCTCGTTTCTTCCTTTCCCGTGGAGCAGAACTCCTTGAAATCCTGCCTGCCGTCTCTCCTTACTCTCCTCATTTTGTTTAGGATCCACCATTCCATCAAACTGCTGTTAAAACACTGGTTCTCGGTCACTAGTCACTCCCGGGTCTTATTTCCTGGTTCTTCCTCTTCTTCCTGGAGCTAAACGTTGGGCCGCCCTCAGGCTCCCTTCTCTGATCTGTTTCCCTTCTCGTCCACATTCCCTCCCCGTATGTCTTCATCCGGGCCCACAGCTTTATTTATTTATTTATTTTTAGGGTTTTATGTATTTATTTATTTGAGAAAGAGAGAGAACATGAGCTTGGAGAGGGGCGGAGGGAAAGGGGGAAGTGGCAGAGAGCCTGATACGCGGGACTGAACCCCAGGATCCTGGGATCATGACCTCAGCCTAAGGCAGAAACTTCACCAACTGAGCCACCCAGGCGCCCTAAGTCCCGTGGCTTTATAAACCATGTACATACACTGATCACTCTCAAATTTCTATTCTTCAACATAGGATGGGATTACATCCCAACAAACCCATCATGAGTTGAAAATATAAGTTGAAAATGCATTTAATACATTTAACCCACTGAACATCATTGCTTAACCTAGCCTACCTTAAGCTTGCTCAGAACACTTACATTAGCCTGCAGTTGGGCAAAGTCACCTAGCACAAAGCCTGTTTTATAATAAAAAAGGTCAACTACCTTTTTATATTTATTGACACATAAGTATCAATGATTTTATTGATATATGAATGATTTATTGAATGCCATCCTGAAAGTGAGAAACAGAGTGGTTGTGTGGGTACGGAATGACCCTAAGTGTGTTGGTGGTTTACCGTGGTGATCAGATGGCTGACTGGGACCTGTGTCACCGCCCTGCCCAGCATCACAAGAGAGGAGGATCGTACTGATCACTAGCCTGGGAGTTCCCTTTTTTCCTCCACAAAAACAGAAATGTACAGATACAAATTCTCAAAGTAGGCCACCTTTTAAAACAAAGTCAATAATTTACAAGAAATCGTGAATATAACATGTAACTAACGGAGGTGAATCTAATAGAGGGATAACAGTAACACATCTGAAACGTTCTTGAACTAAATATGTGAAGAGAAGATTATCAATGTCTAAAAAAGCCTTCTTCATAGGCACCCCAAAATAATCTTTTTTTTTTTTTAAGAGTTTATGTATTTATTTGGCAAAGAGAAAGAGATCACAAGTAGGCAGAGGGGCAGGCAGAGGGAGAGGAAGGGAAGCAGGCTCCCTGCTGAGCAGAGAGCCCGATGCGGAGCTCGATCCCAGGACCCTGGGATCATGACTGAGCCAAAGGCAGAGGTTCAACCCACTGAGCCACCCAGGGGCCCCAAGTATAATCTTTAAAAATAAATACATAGTTACAAATTCACTATCAGCCATACCATGTTGCATATTTAATGCCTTTTAAACTAATCATAAATGACAAATATGGCACCTGTGAACTCATTAATATCCATATAAAATTGTGAATTTCATTACTATTAAGAGGAAGATTTAAGTCTTTTGATAAAGTAGTGTTTGTTGGATGATAACAAAAATCTGAGAACCATTCCCACAGGTGACCTAGCAATGTTGAGAACAGTGAGATGGTCAGCAGACCTCTAAAGGATGGTACCAAAGGTTCTTGACAGCTTTGCCCTGTCCGATTTTCCAGCTTCACTATACCATCCCACACGATTCCCAAACACACCTGCGCTGTCGACATCCTCGAACAGCCTCAGCTTCTATATATTTGCACAATCCCTGTGCCTAGAATGCTCTCACCCCCATTTTTGTCTCTGATATTCAACTTACTCACCAAGATTAGTTCAAGGGCCACTTTTTATAGGCAGCCTGCCCTACTGTTTCTACACAACCACGTAACACTCAGGTCTGTGTGGAGGTCATTTGTATGTATATATACACTTTAATCGCTTTGAAGCAGGAACATGTTTTGTCATTGTTTGTCTCTTAGTACCTAGCACAATACCCTATAAAAGCTCACTGAATTGATTAATTAAAATGGAGGTTTCTAAGTTTTTCTGAGGTTTATATCTTTAGTGGTAGGACCTCATGGAAGAAATATCTTTGGGAGATATGGTTTAGATTGCATGTGTTCAAAGTTACTGACTAAAGAAAACTCTGGCTTTGTTACTGATAAACCTAGGATCTACAGGAATAAAATATATACTGGTGAAGCGCTTAGAAGATGTCAGCCCATCACGGCTGGTTAGATTTCATAGGCGGCTAAAATTGTCTGCACGTACGAATATCAACACTTCAGGAAAGAGCCTGTGTCAGCTTGTTATGGTGCTCCTGTAAGGAGGGTAGGGGAGCCTGCCTCTAGAAGTAGAAGTTGCTAGAGTTCAAGTCTTCCTTGGAAATTTCCCTACTAAGTCAGAGGTAATGATGATTTACAAACCATCTGAAGGCTGAGCTTGTGGGTGGGTTAATGAAGAGAAACAAAGGAAAATCCTCGAACCAGAATGGAGATTACATAAGCCCCAGACTGGGAGAAAAATATTTACAAATTATGTATTTGATAAAAGACTTGATAAAAGAATACATAAAGAATCCTTACAACTCAATAATAAAGCAAATAACCCAAATTAAAAATGGGCCAAATAAGGGCACCTGGGTGGCTCAGTGGGTTAAGCCTCTGCCTTCGGCTCAGGTCATGATCTCAGGGTCCTGGGATCGAGCCCCGCATCGGGCTCTCTGCTCAGCAGGGAGCCTGCTTCCTCCTCTCTACCTGCCTCTCTGCCTACTTGTGATCTCTCTCTGTGTCAAATAAAAAAATCTTAAAAAAAAATAAAACAAAATGGGCCAAATACTTGAATAGACATTTCACCAAAGAAGACATACTGATGGTTAACAGGTGTATGAAAAGTGGCTACATCATTAGTCATTAGGGAAACAAAAATTAATACTAAATGAGATACCACTATATACCCTTGAGGAAGTTATAATTTTAAAAAGCAGAAAATACTAAGCACTGGCAAGGATGTGGATGAACCGGAATTCTCATATGTTCCTGGTAGAACTGAAACAGTACAGCCGCTTTTGGGAAAACAGATTGGTAGTTTCTTAAAAATTACATACAACCCACCAATTCCACTTAGTAATCTAACCAAGAAGAACGAAAAGATGTCCACACAAAGATGTGAACAAAAATTTTCATAGCAATGTCATGATAGTCAAAAGTAGAAACAACACAAATGTTCATCAACTGGGAAGCAGATAAGCAAAATCCGGTATTATCCATACAATGAACACTATTCTGTGATGAAAAGGGACAACAGGGGCACCCAGGTGGCTCAGTCAGTTCAGTGTCGACTCTTGATTTCGGCTCAGGTCATGATCTCAGGGTCGCAGATCAAGCCCCACTTAGGGCTCTGTGCTGGGCATGGAGCCTGTCAGGGCTCCCTTTCCCTCCCTTGCCCTCCTGCTCATGCTCCCAGGCTTGCGTGCTCCCTCTCCCTCCCTCCCTCTCTCTCTCTAAAGAAAAAAGAACAAGAAAGCACCAAAATACTAATGCTACTATACAATGAGTGAACTTCAAAAAACATTATGCTGAATGAGAGGGGTCAGATACAAAAGACTACATATTGTCAGAAAGTAGGGTGGTGGTTGCCCCCGGCTGGAGAGAAGGGAAAATGGAGAGTTAATGTTTAATGAATACAAGGTTTCGGTGTGGGAAGATGGAAAAGTTCTGTGAAATATGCCCACAGCCTTTTCCAAAACAAAGGCCTACTCTTCAGGGAAAAAGACAGTAACAGCCTTATCTTATATGGGAAATGGGCGTTTCCTTAACTCCAGCTCCCTCTAGGCTTCCTCACCTAAATGCGACCAACGCGAAGGTTAACAGACACGTGTGAAGGCCAGGGACACAGTACTACTAAAAGATTGAGATTTAATCATAAGATTATATAATGACTCTCTTCTTCCATACTTTACCACCACACCAATCACGTAATACTGAATTACAACCAAAGGAGAGGCTAGACAGAGTCTAGCCCAAAGTCGAGAGAGAGAGAGAGAGAAAAAAATACTAGAGAGGAGTCTGAACCATTTGGCACCTGCAGCTACAGAAAACATTCAACACAGCCCATCTCCTAGCCAGGTTAATATAAAGTCTTACACTAAAGTCCTGTTTACCTCATGATACATCATATCCACCTTTCAACAACAAAAATGTTTGCAAGTCATGCCAAAAGATATGAGAAGACACAGCCTGAAGAGACAAAGCATCACAGCCAGAGCCTGCTTCTCCCTCTCCCTTTGCCCCTCCTTCCCAGCCCCCCAGCTTGTACTCTCTCTCTCTCTCTCAAATAAATAAATAAAATCTTTTTAAAAAGCACATATAGATTAGGGGCACCTGGTGGCCCAGTCAATTGAGCAATTGGACTCCTGATTTTGGCTCAGGTCCTGATCTCAGGGTATAGAGATGGGGCCCTACCTCGGGCTGCATGCTCAGCCGGGAGTCTGCTTCTCTCTCTCTCTCCCCCAAATCCCCCACCCATGCTGTCCCTCTAAAATAAATAAACAAATCTTTTTTGTTGTTGTTGTGAAGATTTTATTTATCTATTTATTTATTTATCTATTTGACAGAGCAGGCAGAAAGGCAGGCTCCCCGCTGAGCAGAGAGCCTGATGTGGGGCTCAATCCCAGGACCCTGGGATCATGACCTGAGCCAACGGTAGCGGCTTTAACCCGCTGAGCCACCCAGGCGCCCCTAAATAAACAAATCTTAAAAAAAAAACCACACATAAGGATTAAAAGCAAATGTTAGAGAAATATATGCTAATACTCATTAAAAGAAAGCTTAAGTAGCAATACGATTTTAAAGAAGAATCAGAATAAGGACAATCACCAGAGGTGAAGAGGGCATTTACAATGATAAAGGGGTCCATTTTCCAGGAAGACATAACAGTTATTAATATATATGCACTTAACACAGAGCATCAAAATACGTAAGACAAAAACTGGGAACTAAAAGGAGAGACAGAAAAATCCACTATTAGCGTTAAAGACCTCATTATATACTCTTTTAATTAGTTAGTAGATCAAAATGGCAGAAAATCAGTAAGAACACAATCAACCTGAAAAACATTATCAATTAACTTAATCTAACTGACATCTGTAGACTGCTCCATCCAGTCAGAGCAAGAATATGCATTCTTTCCAAAGTTGAATAAACAGTCACCAAAGTAGGCCAGATTCTGGATTATAAAACTCACCTTTACAAATTGGAAAGTACAGAAATCATACAAATTACATTTTCAGATGACAATTGAACTAGAAATAAATGACTGAAAGATAAACTATAAAACCTCCAAGTATTTGGAGATTGAACACCACACTTCTCAATAATGTGTCAAAAAAAGAAATCTCGAGATATGAAAATATTTTGAAATAAGTGAAAATGAAGCTTATCAAAATGCATGGGATGAGCAAAAGCTATTTAGAGGGAAGTTTATAGCATTAAATACATGTATTAGAAAAGATCTAAATCAATAACCTAAGCTTCTACTTTAGGAAACTAAAGAAGGGTAATTTAAACCTCAAGCAAGCAGAAGAAAAGAAATAATAAAAATTAGAGCATAAATAAATAGAGAAAATCAATGAAATATAAATGTATTTCTTTAAAGATATCAATAAAATCAGTAAACCTCTGGGCAAGCTAACTAAGAGAAAGAGAAAAGTTACAAATGACCAATATCAACAATGAAAGAAGGGTCATTCCTGCTGATCCCGTGGACACTTAACAATAATAAAAAAGTAATATGAAAAGCTCTGGGCCTACAAATTTGAAAGCTTAGAGGGAATGGACCCATAACTGAAAAACACAATCTGAATAGTTCATAACTATTAAAGAAATTGAACCACTAATCCGCTGTCCAAAAAAGAAAGCGCTAGGACTGGATGGTTTCAGTGGTAAATTCTACCTAGTATTTAAGGGGGAAGTGATACCAATTCTCTACAATCTCTTTGGGAAAACAGAAGCACAGGAAACACTTCCTAGCTTGTTCTATGAGTTCAACATTACCGTAATGCCCAAAACAAATGAAGACAGTACAAGAAAGAGCACAATCTCTCATGAACACAGATGCAAAAATCCTCAACAAAATATTAGTGAACTGAATTTAATGGTGTATAAAAAGAATTATACACCACAACTAAGTGAGATTTATGTAGATGTGCAAAGTGGCTCAACATTTTAAAAAATCGATCAATAGACTATATGCAATTATCAAATCATTATGTAATACAAGCGAAATTAATATTATGTATGTTGACTATAACTTAACAAAAAATAATAAAATAAAATATCTGACTTGGAAAAAAAATCAGTGTAATTCATCCCATCAATAGTCTAAAGAAAAATAATGTGATCATATCAATCGATGCCAAAAAAGCATACAATTTAGTAGCCATTTATGCTAAAAACTCTCTGTAAACTTAGCGGGGAATGTTCCCAACTTGATAAAGAACATTTGCAAAAAATCTATCCCTAATATCATACTTAATGGTGAGAAATTAGGCATTTTCCTCCTAGGATCAGGACCAAGGAAGGCATGAATGATGGGGAGGAGTCAGCAATGCAAATATCTGGGAAGAACATTCCAGATAGAGGCCGTCGCACAGATGGGAAAGAGCTTGACAATGCCTAAGGAACAGGGAGGAGGTTAGTTAGAGCTCTTTGAGAATTCTGCATTAGCAAGAAAGTGGTAGGAGGTGAAATTACAGGAATAAGCAGAGGCCAAATTATGCAGAACCTTGAAGTTAAGGTAAGGTGTTTGGATTTTATTACAATAGCGCTGGAAAGTTAGAGAGGGGTATAGTGTGACTTAAATTTTTAAGCAAGTTTTGGTTGCTGACATGAACTGTGGTGATTTATGTTCTTGGGAGGTGTTCACTCTGCATCTGGATTCGGAAGATAAGATGAATTCATTATCAGCTAATGCTAAATGTACCCTCGCATATCCAAGTTTTGTAATGAGCTTTAACAAAATTGCCAACCTCAGAGAAGAAAGGTATGTGGCCACCACTGCTTTTGGATTGGCATTATAAGGCAGGAGGCATTCACCAGGCATAGGCGAGGAGAAAAAAGTTGAATAAGTTCAAAGCCAATTTTAAAGTATGTGGTTTTGAATGTAGTTTTTCTACATTCGTATTCTTAAGAAAATATGAACAGACACAAGGAAATTGTCTATGTCTTTGCTGTAAAAATGCTATTGAAAGCCGGGTCTCTCTCATCACTTACTTCCTACTCAAAATCCTACCTAAGAATTTATTTTAAAAATTAATGCCAGGACAACATATTTTTCCTGAGGGACACATGTGACTTTTTCTTTCTGATAAGAGCTTAAGAAAATATACTTTATTTCCTTTTACACTGGCTGCTTAAAATTTGAACTCAACTATAGAACTGACTCTTAGTGTTAGCACATTGGCATTCTTGTCTCTATCCACTACTCATTGTGTTTAGGACATTACTGAAAGCAGCTTCAGATCTTGTGGGGGGACGCTCCCAGAGAAGAATATAAGTGAGTACAGAGGCCTATGGAGACTTAACCCAAAAGCATTTTTATGACAAACCATTTCCTCACGTATATGTATCAGTGGTTCTTTGCTCTAGCGAAGCCCAGAAGAAGACAGGCTCCTTATCACCACTCATCAACACTATGTGTATACCTTAAATAAAACCTTTGCAGTTTAGCTTCCTTTTTATTTTTTGCTTTTCATGTTCAATATGTATGTCTGGAAGTCAAGGAACTGAAACTTCTAGAATACTGCACTGACAAGAGCGAGACTTTCCGCATACTTAGTGAAGGACACTTATGTTCAAAGGTAGGTGGGTAGTCAGTTTCAGAGGGTAACCGTTTATTAGGCAATGAGATGCCACTTATACACAGAGAGTTTTCCTGTTAGTGATTTAAACAAGTAAATTCTGTTTGTTGCTTTTCTCAAAGGCCAGCCCTCTGATTCCTTTTCTTTTCCATGATAGTTTATTGATGTCACATCTTTCTCCAGCTCAGGGTTATGACGAGATTGTGAATCACATACTGAGTAAGCTAGAGCCTCACAGCAGGAGATCCCTTGGAACTTTCGCCTTCTGCGGTTTGGGTGTATATCAAAAGTGCTGAGCACATGAAACAGGTCCTGAACAAATTTGCTGAACAAATAAAACCAATGATAGTGTGAGCAATTTTTTTTAAAAATTAGAGTGTTTGTTTTAAGGAATGTATACAGGCTTTTAGCCTGTATACAGGCTAAAAGTGGGCTTGTCCTGCTGCTAAAGGTCACAAGCAAACTCAGGCCCTCCAGTTTTGAAGGTGACACACTCATAATAGTAAATTACAGAAAGAAAGTCTCAGTTTTGGGGGGAAGTTATATTTCCATTATAACTATATCTAGGTAAGAGAGATATCTGATATGTAATATATGTATGTAATGTATATATGTCAAATCTGTATATAATTTTAATAAAATTCTCAAATGTCACCTCAGTATGGCTTACTCGATTACTTTATGTAAAATTTCCACCCCACTTTCATAACCCACCCCCACACTTCTGATCCCGTCTTGCTTGCTCTATTTTTATCATTTATCACCTTCTAATACACAATAGGAATGACTTATTTAGTGTGTTTCTCATTGTCTTCTAAGGGAAGGGGAGCTGCATGAACACAGTGAATCTCTAACGAAAATACTGCCAACATTTTCAAATAGTTTTTAACTTTACAAAGGTCTAGATGTTAATGCATTGATTTATTCAACGTGTTGTGCGTGGTGCGCGGCTTGCCCGGTTGTCTCCCTGGAAACCGCAGCCTGACGGGTCCTCCGCAAGCGCCTGGGAGGGCGCCCGGAGCGGCAGGTGTTCTCGGGATGCTCTGCGCCTGCGCGGATGCGCCGCGCGCCCGTAGTGAGAGGCCCGGATGGAGACGCGGCGGCGCGCCGTTGCTATGGCAGCCGGGTCCTCGCCGCCGCGCGAGCAGGTGCTGGGGTCTCCCTCGCCTCCCAGTCCGAGCTCAGGAGGAGGAGGAGAGCGGAAGTGCGCCGGCCGCCCCTGTGACCCCAGCCGCCGCGGCCTACTCAGGCAGGAGGGGGCGGGGGGGAAGGGAGGACGGTGCGGGGGTCGGTGCGGGGGTCGGTGCGGGGCAGGGTCCGGGGACACACCGCGACGGCCGCGAGGAAAGGAGGTTAGGCGCGGGGACCGTCCCGCCGGCTCGTGTGAGAACCCCCGCGCGCCCTCAGTCCCTCATTCTGTCCCTTGTCCCCTCCACGTTCGCGTCACCCCGAAATGGCGTCTTCCGCGGGGGCCCAGCGGCTCGTCAGCCGACGGCGCCGGGAGCCCGGCTGCGAGCCCGAGTCAGGAGCGACCAGGTCCTCACGCCGCGGGGAGGGACGCGTGTGTCGCGGGATTCCGGACGCGGCTGCGGGACTGGCGGGGCGGCCCGACGCGGGGTCAGCCGTGCTCGAGCGCTTCTTCTGAAGGAAACCCCCGGCTCTCTTCGACTTTCCCCGGTTGTCCTCGACTGCGAACCGGCTGCGTTCGGGGGGCGGCGCGGAGGCCCGGTCCCCGCGGGACGGAGGAGCTGCTGTCCGCGTCTCAGCGCAGCGCGGCGGCCGGTCCGTCCCGAGCCCTTCGCACCGCCCCCTGCGGGTAAAACCGGGATTTAACGGCGAACCCCGAGGACTGAGCCGGTGACCGAGACGCTGCGGCTCGCGCGGGACGACCGCGGCCGGCGCCGGGGCTGGCGGTGCAGGAGCGGGGGCTCGGGGACCCCGCGACGCGCGGAAGCGGCGTCAGGGACTTGGTGCCGGGAGTTGCGGCTCGCGGGCTCGGTGTCCCTGGCAGCCGGCCGGGCGGCTCCGACGGTGCGGGACGGCGCGTGGCCTGCCGCGGGGGCTCCTCTGCAGTGCGGGCGCCGTCGTGCGACTTAACGAGTCTGACTTGTGATCACCGCGTCTTCCTTGATTGTGCCGCGTCTTGGAGCGTGAAATTCGAGTCTTCACGGGCGCGAGATTCTTGTGACTCGGAAGGCGCCGCCGGCAGAAGGCCTCAGGCGGCCGCTCCGGGCGCTGTGGGACTGACGAGCACGGACGAGCGGTCCTCGCCGCACTGGCGTGGCCCGAACGTCTCGGAGTCGTGCCTTCCACGCCCGCCGGTCCGAAGAGAAACCGGGCTGTGCTCGGGCCCCTGTGAGGGTGAAAAACGGCGTCATTGACGTTCGCAGGTCGACCGCTTCGTGCGTGGTGCCCCCGCCTTGACCCGGTGGATGGTTCGAAGCCGAGCGGTAGGGTTCAGCCTGTCCCGCGCGAGGCGGTGGTAGATAAACTCCCTCCGTGGTGCTGATTTGGTTTCTCTGGGTTTCCTCGCATGCTGTTGCTCTCAGCCTTTGCTTTACGAATTACTGAAACCTTGCTTTGAGTTCTTGAGGGAAGTCCATTTTGTATTCTCAGTACAAAAGGCATGAATATCTAGAAGGAATTATAGTCCAATACATTGGAAATAGTTATTTATTCCATTGAATAATTAGATTGAATGATTAACTTTCCTGTACATAAAACTAACTTTGTCTTGAGAGGGGGAAGGGTACCAGGACCAAGCACTATTCTGAGAAAAGATGACATTTTAGTGAACTAGACAAGAACTTTTTAAGCCTTGGATTTAATTATTCAGGCAAACATCATTTGTTTCAGATTAAGCTTATCATGATACTATGCATTTCCTTTTAAATTCTCTTGCTTTTCATGAGTTGGCAGTTATTTGCTAATTGGCAGCTTATAAAAAGCTTAAAATCAATCGTAAGGGCCATCTAGCTCAGCTGTTTTGCTTTAAGGCTCTTTGAGTTGACAAGGAATGCAATACTTCTAATAGGCAACTCACTTCATTTCAGGACAAAAGGTAAATTTCTGTTTTATTTTTATGTTTTTCATCTTATTATTATTTTTATTATTTATTTATTTATTTTTTAAAGATTCTATTTATTTATTTGACAGATAACAAGTAGGCAGAAAGGCAGGCAGAGAGAGGGAGAAGCAGGCTCCCCTCTGAGCAGAGAGCCAGATGCTGGGCTCAATCCCAGAACCCTGGGATCATGACCTGAGCCGAAGGCAGAGGCTTAACCCACTGAGCCACCCAGGCGCCCCTTATTATTATTTTTTAAAAAGATTTTAGTTATTTGAGAGATAGAGACCACGAGTGGAGTCAGGGGCAGAGGGAGAGACAGACTTACTGCTGAACAGGGACCCTGATGTGGGTCTTGATCCCTGGACTCCAGGGATCTGAGCAGAAGGCAGATGCCCAACCAATCGAGCCACCCAGGTGCCCCATTTTATGATTTTTTAAAAAGATTTTATTTTTTATTAGAGAGAGAGAGAAGGAGAAAGCATGAGCATGGGGAGGGGGAAAAGGGAGAAGCGGACTGACTCCCCGGTGAGGAGGGAGCCTGCAGCAGGGCTAGATCCCAGGACCTTGAGATCATGACCTAATCTCATGTACAGGCGCCACTGTAAATTTTGCTTTAAATTGCCAAAATTTTTCCCTGACTTTCCAGCCCTTAACACTAGTTTTACTCTTTGACGGTATCCAAGTCCAGTCCTCCTTTCCTAGCAGCCATTTAGGCAATGTAAAGCAGAGGCACTGCCTTTGGCTTGGGTCCTGAGCTCAGGGTTCTGGGATTGAGCCCTGCATTGTGCTCCCTGCTCGGCAGGGAGTCTGCTTCACCCACTCTTCTGTGCTCGCGCGAGCTCTCTCTCTTTCAAATAAATAAATAAAATCTTTAAACAAACAATGTAAAGTAGTTGTCATGACTCTTGTGTTTTCTCTTCTTTAGGATAATATTCCCAGGGTTTTCAGGTATTCCTGAGAGGCTGGTTCTAAGGCATTTTACTCTTCTAGGCTCCCTTCTTCCCTTCTTTCTCTTTTATCCCCCTCCCCTGGTTTGCTGGCCTCTGAGTGTGTTCCAGCACGTCTGTCTTTTGTCCTTTCCTGCTGCACAGGAAACTGGATACGGTGCTTCCCACTTTCTGTATGTCTCACCCATAGTCTTAGCTTGGAGTTTATTCACATTTTGGGTGTCCTCATCATCATTCTTGTAACTCATTCGAACCTTCTGTTCACTAAAAACTATTACAGTGTTTTTCATACACGGTATTGCAAAGCCTCATCTCTTTACTTAGCTAGTGCTTGTGTAGCTCCTGGAAGATGTTCTCCCACATGCTTTCACTATTATCTGATGACGAACAGCGGAAGGAAAAGAATGTGTACCTCCCTTCAGTAAAATTGGCACCAGGTTAGGTAGTCCTGTCAAGGGTTTGCGAGTAGTACAGTGAAGCCAATGGCCAAAACAAAGCTTGTGGACAATTTATTAATTCAGACAAAATAGCTCTCATTTTATATCCTAAAAAAATGTGTTCTTGACTTCTGTACTTTCTGCCTCCAAGAGGGTTTTAGGCAATTTATTCTTGGTGTAGGATCAAGAGAAGGTGCCTGGGCATAGAAACAGGTGTACAAACAGGGTCCCAGGTGTTCGAAACCCCGAAGATGAGATTCCTATTGTTCTTTCGAGATTGAGCCTGAAATTCTACATACACTTAGAGAGCATTGCTCTTTTTTTTTTTTTTTATAGTTGCAGATTACTGCTCTATATTTCTACCTCTGGCTGCTTTATGACAATTTTCCCTCAACCTTATCTGTCAGAACAGATAATCTCACATCAGATTGACCCCT
Source organism: Martes martes (assembly GCF_963455335.1). Classification (NCBI taxonomy): domain Eukaryota; kingdom Metazoa; phylum Chordata; class Mammalia; order Carnivora; family Mustelidae; genus Martes; species Martes martes. The sequence goes on from NC_137903.1 coordinate 67,571,590, forward strand.
TATCACTGCTTCCAGATTCTTCTTCAGGAGCACATCACGTTCAGGCCTCTCTGAACAATTCCATGCACTTCCATGTTTGTTTGCTGTTTCTCATGGTGTTCTCTTCGTCTGAAATAACTAATAAACTCTTGTACTCAGTATTCAAAGCCCATCTCAGCTTTCCTTGGTATTTCCAACTTTACACAGAGTTAATTTTTTTTTATTCTTCTTCCCATTGTTTTATATATATATATATATATATATACACACACACATATATATACATATATATACATGTGTGTATATATATATATATATCTTTATCCCATTTACATTTTTAATTTGCTTTTATCTATATTTTAAATTTGTGGGTTTTGTTTATTCTGTACCATATGGGAAATACCTCAAGAGCATTGACCTATTTTATAATCTTTATGAGAATGTATATAGGAATGTTGTAGGTGCTTAACAAATGTCTATCAAAATTATAATACATGTATAGACACACAGACACATATGTTGTATACTCACCCACATATACAGACACCTGATAGTATAGATTTATTTGCTTCTTTTGTTTGGAGAATTACACATATAACAATTCTCAGGGCTAGGAACTGACCTCAATTTATAGATAACTTTAGAATGGTTCTCTTAAAAGTGGCTGAGTTTATACACCATCTTCACAAACACTAACTTTATTTGCCACTGTTTCCAGGTAGTATTAGACATCACATTTTGGTTTTGTTGGTGAAAAATATATCTCAGTTAGAGTTGAAAACAGTTTGGCTTTTGTGGAAATTAACATTTACAATAGTTGAGAATCAGCTTCACTTAGCTGAAAAGCTCTCAGATCACGCATTATAATTACGCCATATAAACTACTAGAAGGATTAAAAAACTGAGGATGGGAATTGATACTCAGGTTTCCTCCCTTATTTGAAATTTTACTTCTCCTTTGTAAAAGATCCACATTTGTACCTGTTTTGGTCATTGAAAGAAATCTGAAGAGGATTTTTGCTTTCATGAAGCAGTAATTGCTTCTTTGCTTTATGCCATTTTAGCTTTTAAAAGATTCCATAGGAATGCTCTACTTTCAGAGAGCAGAGGAAACCTGTATTTGTTTTTATTTGAGCAAAAAAAAAAAAATGAGAACAACTGTGACTTAAAAGCTGAGTCGTCTGCTCTGACCTGGGCAAGGCATGTCAGTGATTGGCAGGGGATGTGGAAAATCCTGTTCTAAGCCTCAGATAATCTTCTTATCCACCTTTTTTAGTCTCCTTGTAAATGAGAGTCCCCTTGTAAATGGGAGACAGGAGTGGGGGAGATGCTGTTTAGGAGCAGTACATCTAGAAAATGTCTCTCTTTTAGGGTATACAGATATATGTGTATTCTGAACACTGCATGCTTTGTGTTTCTGTGTGTTGATTTGCTTATCCTATTAATCTCCATATTCCCTGTAAAGTTGACATAACATATCCCTTATCTTTTTAGATCTTCTAGCATTATTCATTAACAAACGGAAAATGGATGAAAATAAAGATATGGACTCAAAAGAAAGTGGAGAATATGAAGACGACTTTGAAAAGGACCTGGAATGGTTAATTAATGAAAAAGAAAAAAGTGGTACCAGCATAATAGAGGTATATATAAATTGCCAACAGCATTCATAATAATTTCATTAACTAAGTGCTTCGTAATTCTTGAAGAGTTTTACATATATTATGTCATCTAAACCTCACAAAATTCCTTTGATAAAAATAGAACAAGTATCAATATTTCCTCCTTAGAGATGAGAATATTGAGGTGTAAAGAGCTTACATGTTGTATTTTAAGGCAAGGGCTAATTAGTGAGAGATGAGAGAACAGGGATTAAGTTAGCACTTAATAAAGTTTAAATTATAATTGTAATTATAATTTATATAATATAAAAATATGATTTATTGCACCAAAATAAAAACAAGTACAATTAATTTCTACTTTATATAACTTGGGTAAATGGGGTTATACTTCTAATATAAATGAAAAGGGGGGATATACTTTTAATGTAAATGAAAATAAAGCAAAGTCTCAAAAGACATGGTCTTTTAGCTAAAATTTGAAACCTTAAGACTGAATTAGCTCTTCAGGGGAATGAATATAGAAAGGAATGTAGAATCAAAACAGCCACAGGAATACCTGTAGGAAAAAGTGGATTGCTGGATTTTCTTAGCAGAGATCTGGCAATGCTCTGCAGATTAGGACAAAGTGGATCCACTAAATATGATCATATAGTATTTATCAGACCTGTAGAACAGAAATCCAGGAAAATGAACCAATGCCTGGATCACAGTTCTTTTTCTTTCTTTATATTTATTTATATCTATGTATATGGTGTATATGTGTATCTATACATAATTTGTGTGGGCATATGTGTGTGTGTGTGTATTCATATGTGTATATATGCTTGTGCATATATGCATGAAATTAGAGTCAATAAGTAGGAAAGTAATGAAGAAAAGATGTAAGACTCCTATAAGAATAGGTGACTTTAGGACAGAGCGCTCAGTAATTACACGAGAAGTCAGACTGAAGAAGGTTAAAGAAAAGAATATAGAGAAAGAAAGCAGCAAGTCTTACATCACGAATTTCTCTTGGTTCCATTTTGCTTTCTTATGCAATGGGGAGGACAAATGGAATTATATTTGAAAAAGGCAACAAAGTAAAAAGTTAAGATTTTTCTAAGATGGCCTTTAAATGGGAGTTTTATGCATCTTTAACAGAAAAATAATCAGAATGAGTACAGGCAGAGATGCCCAGAGTGGTAAGGTTGAACTAAAGTCTCATTACTGGAGGGGTGTGACATCCAGAGCACAGAGTGGTAGAATTAGAGAAGTGATGATCATGATTCCTTGTCTCCTTTCTTAATTCATTTAAAAATATTGTAGTCATCTGCCAGTATCAGAGGCTGTTCTGGGTGCTGGGGATAAAACAGTGGGCAAAACAGAGTGCTCTCATCAACCTTACTCATTCCAGGGGATGATTATAAGCATGTCTTCCTTGGAGGCTGACAGGGAAAACGGATAATAGAGATAGAGACAGGGATGAGGACTGGGGGGAAATTTCATTGTAAAAAGTGGTAGTTTTATTGCAGAGGGTTTTTTATTTTTTATTTTTATTTTTTTTTTACTTCTTTCACAGTGGGTTTTAAAAAGAAGTGAAAGTCAAAGAATAATCAGGAAAGAGATGCTGTCGAAATGAACCACAGAGTCAAATATGGTTTTAAAAAACACCAATTTCAATGCAGAGATCTTGGTTTGATCTTACTTACTTGTTAGACATTTTGTTTGCTTGTTTGTTTGTTTTTTAAGATTTTATTCTTTTTTTTTAACATTCTTTTTTTTTTTTATTAATTTCTTTTCAGCGTAACGGAATTCATTGTTTATGCACCACACCCAGTGCTCCATGCCATACGTGCCCTCCCTAATACCCACCACCTGGCTCCCCCAACCTCCCACTCCCCACCCCTTCAAAACACTCAGATTGTTTTTCAGAGTCCACAGTCTCTCATGGGTCACCTCCCCTTCCAATTTCCCTCATCTCCCTTCTCCTCTCCATCTCCCTATGTCCTCCTTGTTATTTGTTATGCTCCACAAATAAGTGAGACCATATGATACTTGACTTTCTCTGCTTGACTTATTTCACTCAGCATAATCTCTTCCAGTCCTGTCCATGTTGCTACAAAAGTTGGGTATTCATCCTTTCTGATGGAGGCATAATACTCCATAGTGTATATGGACCACATCTTCCTCATCCATTCGTCCATTGAAGGGCATCTTGGTTCTTTCCACAGTTTGGCAACCGTGGCCATTGCTGCTATAAACATTGGGGTACAGATGGCCCTTTTTTTCACTACATCTGTACCTTTGGGGTAAATGCCTAGTAGAGCAATTGCAGGCATAGGGAAGCTCTATTTTTAATTTCTTAAGGAATCCCCACACTGTTCTCCAAAGTGGCTGCACCAACTTGCATTCCCACCAACAGTGTAGGAGGGGTTCCCCTTTCTCCACAGCCTCTCCAGCACACGTTGTTTCCTGGCTTGTTAGACATTTTAATGGGCCAGGTTGATGTGCTTATCAGACATCTAGCAATGCTGTGCAGGTTAGGAAGAGGCAGCCATCAGAGAAGATGATCTTGGAGTAAGTAAAAGAGGAAGATAATTTTAAGGAGTTGAAGAGAGCAGCAAGTAGCGCTTCCCACAGACTTGTTCTAGGAGGGAAAGTTGTCTGAGAGAAAGAAAAAGTATTGCCGGTAAAGCGGTTGTTTGGTCGGTGAGTCTGTTTGTATGTGGGAGAGATGTTAGTTAGGAAGCCTTTCATTCGACACAGCAGATGGAGCGCAGGGTTTGTGACACGCCAGGACAAGTCTATGTGGAATCGTTCCTTGGTCTATGTGAAATGCTGTTCTTGTGGAATTATACTTTAAAAAAATATATTATTTATTTGAGAGGGAGAGGGAGGGAGAAAGGAATTATGCTTTTTTTTTTTTTTTTAAGACTTTATTTATTTATTTGATAAAGACACAGAGAGGGAACACAGGCAGGGGGAGTGAGAGAGGGAGAAGCAGGCCTCCCGCCAAGCAAGAATCCTGATGTGGGGCTTGATCCCAGGACTCTGGGATCATGACCCAAGCTGAAGGCAGACGCCCAACGACTGGGCCACCCAGGCACCCTGGAATTTCACCTTTTTAATGTAAAACCAAGTTATGTGATGGTGTTTAGCATAGATTATTGGGGCTCTGAGGATAGTTGAGGAAGGAAAATGTCATCCAGAGATAAAAATTAACCTGGAATTTGGGCATAGATCCTGCAGAAAATAGCAGCAATAATAATAATCTGAAAAGATTATAAGAACCTCAAAATGATTTGAACTTGACCAAAGACTGATATTGTAATGATTCTGGAAAGAAAGATACCTTTTTGAGGAATACAAATATTATAAGGAGAAAACATTAAAAAATTTTTTTCTTCTGAAAATTTAAAGGGAGGAAAATTTTATAGAGGAAGAATGTTGAAATAATAATGACTTATTTGTAATTACCTTTCATTCATTAGCATGAACATTTAAAAAATATTAATATAGCATTTAGCAACATCAAATTCAGATTTAGGGTTAAATTTCTCCCAAATTGCTGTTGTCACATGTATTTCCCTTGGGGTGCTCATAAACACGAATTAGACTATGATGAGCCGAGTGTAAAATAAGAAACATGTGGATTTTCCCATTCATAAAATACACTGCATGAATATGAAATTCATTTCAGATTAGCTACATATACATGAACAAAGAGTCTCAATTTTTACTCAAGAGAACTTCATATTTTTTTAGATGGCTTGTGGGAATGAAGAGAATATTAACCAAGAATTAAAAGACAACGAAACAGAAATAGAACACACCAAACAACATTCTGATCCTGACAAATCTTTGAAGGATGAGCTTTCACCAAGAAGAAATGACTTCATTTCTGTACCGAGTATTCAACCTTTGGATCCCATATCAGATTCAGACAGTGAAAACTCTTTCCAAGAATCCAGAGTGGAAAGCCAGAAAGACCTGGAAGAGGAAGAGGATGAGGAAGTAAGGAGATACATTATGGAGAAAATTATACAAGCCAACAAGATCCTACAGAATCAAGAACCTGTGAATGATAAAAGAGAGCGAAAACTCAAGTTCAAAGACAAATTAGTTGATCTGGAAGTTCCTCCGCTGGAAGACACTGACACTCACAAAAATTATTTTGAAAATGAAAGTAGTATGTCAGGAAAACTGTCACAGTTATGTATTTCCAATGAATTTGGACAGGAAAATGTGCTCCTGTCACTAAATGATGGAAACTGTGAAGAAAACAAGGATAGGAAAATACTAGTAGAGAGAGATGGAAAGTTTGAACTTCTGAATTTACAAGACATTGAGAGTCAGGGGTTTTTGCCCCCCATTCATGCTCATAGTACAGAAAATGAACCTCATCAGTTGTCCCCCAGATCTTCCAACTCAAGTGTCAATGGGGCGAAGAAGGAAGAGTCTATAGCAAGGATTCATGCTGTTGCTCACTCATCAGCAGAAGAGCCACTGGCTTACATCCCTCAGCCACCGCCCAACTCCAAGACACGTCCGAGTTCTGCTGTCAACTCAGATCGAAGTAAGGGTAATGGGAAATCTAATCACAGGACCCAGTCTGCAAATGTATCTCCAGTGACCTCAACATACTGTCTTTCCCCTCGACAGAAAGAACTGCAAAAACGGCTAGAATTGAAGAGAGAAAAGCTAAAGAGAGAGGTGAGGACATAAGGGTGCGTCCTATTAAAAGCAGAATGTATCTTCATGTTTTAGAAATGCTGTAGGAATTAGAATGGTTCCTCAAACTATTGGATATATTTGCTTGCTTGTTTTGTTTTTCTGTTGTTAGATTAAGTGGTTAAATATTAGGAATGTGTCTTTATGGGATAAATACCATGATTATCTTGGTCCTTATAAGGATCACGAAGCATTGTAATGAATAACTTGTGTTAGAGGTAGGGATCTCAGGGAGGACATCATCTGATCCTTTCATTTAAAGATGAGGCTCAGAAAAGTGACTGTTCAAAGTAATCTTGGTGTGATAAGGTGGAAATCAGATGTCAGGTGGAAAAATGAAGGCATAAATTTGTTGGGACTTGGGAGGCAACAAATTTGGATTTGGATTATAATTCTTTGATTTATGTGTGTATGTGTTTTCGTATATCTTCCATGCCTGTAATTTCTTGATTTCAGGGATTTTAGTTTTAGATTAAGAATAGAGCCTAATAACCTTAACAAAGGATTTCCAAAATGCCATATAGAATCCCATATAGAATCCCAGATGATGATGATGATGGTTTGGGTCTGTCGATCAAGAAGAGGCTGTGGAGTAACCGCAGCATTCTCTGCGCTCTTAGGGATTGCAATCCAGGAGACACAGCGTCCGCCTCAACCAGAAGTGCACTCTGAACAATCAGGGAGTGCAGGCCTATGAAGGCAAACCCACAAGGTTACACAACTTGTTTTTAAAGACTTAGGATTGGTGATGGCAGAGTTTAAGCTGACTATCTAATACACATTGGCGGTGTAGCTAACAGGTATTATATTATTTCAGTCCGAAGCACCAGGTGGTGATGGTGTTGGGAGCGGGGGCAGTTACAACGGACAAGTTGCAGCTGACAAAAGTCAAAAGTTCATGGTGGGCTGAGAATTGAAACAGAGCTGAAATAGGAGACATGCATAGGCCTCACTTCCTCAGTATTCTTTCTTTCTTTTTTAAGGTTTTATTTATTTATTTGACAGAGAGAGAGAGAGATCACAAGGAGGCAGAGAGGCCGGCAGAGAGAGAGGAAGGGAAGCAGGCTCCCCGCGGAGCAGAGAGCCTGCTGCGGGGCTCGATCCCAGGACCCTGAGATCATGTCCTGAGCCGAGGCAGAGGCTTAACCCACTGAGCCACCCAGGCGCCCCTCTCGGTGTTCTTTCATCCTCTGTTGGGAGTGGCTCTCTTAGCAATGCTTACTTCATTTTGAATCTTCTTTCACATTTCCCCCTTCTCATCAAGATCTCTCTGGTAAGAAAGCATCAGTGACAAATTTTTATGATCATGCAGTCCCCTTTCATTGTCCGAGTGGTTGGCAACCTGCCATTTGGCCCCATCATGTCTCCTGGAGGCCAGAGTCTGACAGTGGCTGATACGTGATATGTTCGGTAAGCGTGCTAGCTGAAAGTCTTACAGCTTGAGTAATGGGGAGATTTGAGGAAATAAGGTTTAGAACTCAGGTAGGTTCTCTTTTCTTTTCACTTAAAGGGTAGACCTGATGAATGGTTTTGAGACTTTGAACAAACACCCTCTGAGTTCTGACAGGCTTTGGCCCACTGGCCATGAAAAGTATTGATGGTGTGATAATAATGAATATAGAACAAATTAAAGCAATGGGAAGTAAGATAATTTTGTAGCCCAGATCTTAAAATGGTCCCCATTCTGGTCAGGAACCAACTAAAGATATCTGAGAGTCTGAAATCTAACCAGAGGTTTTAGAGGATGGGATTAGAGATTCAGCAAGCTTAAAAATCTCAGCAGTTTCCAGGTCTACTGATGGGAAGTTCTTCCCCACGTACAGCAAGAAGTCTCAAGCAAATCAGCTAATGCTGTGCTCTTACTGGGGACAACATGAGGTAGAGTATCCAAGGACTTCCCTTGGCTCTAACGGCTCAGGGAGTGGACCTGGCAATTCTGCTGATGGTCCAAGAAAGGTTTCTGATCATGTCCTCACTCCAGCCGGCAACTGAAGATCCTCCCAAACTGGGCCCCTCACTAAGGTTTATCTCTCATGGGAGACCACAGTCTTGGGAAAGTCCACAGCTATTATCTTTATATCTGGAGGGGTTTAGGATGGGTCTGGATGGCCATTTTCTTTCAGTTCTTTTAGGGGAAAGACTTCTTTTAGTTCTATGCTTAGTTCCTGTGTGGTCTCCTTTAGTAATCGAGTTAAAGACAGAAAAAGGGGAAGTTAGATATCCCAGGAGACTGTCCTGCCATTCTTCAGCTGTGTAGGCAGTCAGATGCCAAGATTCTCCCCTGTAAGTGCAGACAAAAATGTGTCCTGTAGGAGTGCAAAGTGTCTCTGCTTAGGTCTGGGTATTTATGGACTCATTTTTTGGTACAGAGGGCATTGTAGGAGAAAGCAGGGGTCTGTTTTATTTGAGCAGACGGAAAGAGGATGTGTTTCAGGTGTTAGCTGAAAGAAACCTTTTGCAAGCGTGGTGTTGTGGCTAGAAAGGCCTATTGGAGAACACTTTTTATTTGTGCTTTGGCATGTCTGCAAGAGTCAAATATAGGAGGCTTATAGCTCTTGATAAATTGTTGGACAATTAGAAATATTTTTCCCTGGCGTTTCGGGTGGTTCAAGTGAAGCAAAGGGGATTTCCTTTTCTGGGAGGCAAAACTATTTTAACTTGATAGGTGAGATCAGAGGGGGCAATCTGGTGTATAGTGAAATTAGGGAGAAGGGTGAAATTATAAATGAGATGACCAAGAGTCTCATGGCCTTCCATAGTGGGCTGAGAAAGACATTCAACCAGAAAGGTTACCAGATAAAACTTGCTATGGCTTGGGTTATTTGAATTATGGCATTTGTCTACCATTTAGTGCCTCTAATTTGGGTAATAATAAGCAGGATCAGAAAGTATTTAATGTTTTGAAAACAATCAAACAGACTCAAGTAGTCAAAATCACCGGGTACAAATAGGATTAACTGTTAGGTCTGTTATTAAAAGAAATGAGACTGAGACAAAGTGAAAGTTATTTAAAGCTTTATTTTATGCCAAGTATTAGAAATCAGACTGATTGGTCAGGGGAATAAGACTGAAACAAAGTTAAAGTTATGCAAAGCTCTATTCTGTGCCAAGCATTAGAAGTCAGACTGACCGGCCAGGGCCGTCTCCGAAGAGAGCGACCACCCCCAGCTTACAGGCTCAAGAAATGACTGACTGACCGGTCAGGGCTGCCTCCGAAGAGGGAGACCCCTCCCCATCTTACAGGCTACCTTCTATAGAGCAAAAGTCTGGTCACACATAGGTGGCCAATGAGATTGTAGTCATGTTAGTTCACACGCAGGTGGCCAACTGAATTACAATTTACCCTATAGTAGCTGTTTGAACTAACCTATTACTCTGGTCAGAATTGGTGCTCAAGTTTGGCGCCCAGATGGCGGGGTTTACATTCTTTGGTGGTTAGGGAAAAAGTATGTGTGTTTCTTATTGATTGGATGTCTCCACCTGGTCCGACTCATCCTTGTATTCTGGGCTCTGTTATCAAGAACTGGCCGACCTGGCCTTGTATTCTGGGCTCTGTTATTAGGAACTAGCTGACCATATTTTACTGGTTTCCCAGACTTGCTTCTAAGTAAGTTTCTCTGGGGGGTGGGGGGGCAGGGTCCGTTTAAGTTTTGCTGCACAAACAACAAAATGGCTTTTAACCAAGATGGAGTCGCTCTGGCTAAATAGGTCCTTATATTAACAAGAGTGCTAAAATGCCTACTACAAGAAGAATTATTCCGAATAGTTCATGAACATTAAGCATTAGTGGGAGTCTTTGGTGAGTTTATACAAGCTCGGTCATGACTCAGGAAAGCTGTCTCTCTAGTTCAGGTACCAAGTGCTTCTTTTCCAGATTGTTGATTTTGAGTGGGTCTGGATATTTTTTGTTTGAGATCTTTAGTGGGATGTCCAGTCAGGTGAAGATGCCTTTTTTTTTTTTTTTTTTTAAATGAGAAATGTTAATCCATAGGTCAGTGCCTTTAAATTTAACAGCACAGGGGTTAGTTAACAATACCTGATATGGCCCTTTCCAGTCAGGCTGGAGGGCATCTTTGTGAAGGTGACATTTCCAGGAAACAAATCTCAGGTGCGAGATTATGATATTAAATATCTTTATTTCCTATGAGTGTGCTGGGGAAGGATTGCTCTATGAGGCTGGTATTATTTCCAAGGACCTTGATAAGGTCTTCATGATAGATTAGGACATTTCCTTTCAGTAGGGCAGGTTCATACATCCCTTGGTCGTCCTCAGAGGTGTTCTGGTAATGATTTCCAAGGGAGACAAGTAGTGTTTACCAAATGGAGTGGATCTTAGGTTAAATAATACCAAGGGAAGGGCTATAGACCAAAGCAGATTGAAAGATTAGTAAATTATGGGCATCTGGGTGGCTCAGTTGGTTAAGCAACTACCTTCAGCTAAGGTCATAATCCCAGAGTCCCAGGATTGAGTCCTGCATAGGGCTCCCAGTTTCATGGAGTCTGCTTCTCCCTCTGACCTTCTCCCCTCATGCTTTCTCTCACTCTCTCAAATAAATAAATAAAATCTTAAAAAATGTTTTTTTAAAATAAATATTTAGTAAGTTTTGTCAATTGGATCTTTATTGCATTTGTGTTTGTCCTACAGTGCCAGAGTATTGGGGATGGTATATGCAATGAAAGTGTCGTAATACTGACTGGCTGTGGCAGATGGCCTGTAATATTTGTCCTGTGAAATGGCTCCCTCAGTCATTGTGAAGTTCTGAGGGTATTCCCCAGTTTGGAGTTATTTTCTCCAATAATATTTACCATAGAGCTGGGGCCGTAGCTCTATGACTACGAAAGGCTTCTGCTCGGTGAGAAAACATACAAACCATTACAAAACATAGTTGCATTCTTGAGTTGGTAGCAGATGGACAAAAGCCAACTGCCATAAATCAAAGAGCCTAGATGGTAAGGGAAGATGTCCCGGTCATCAGAAGGTAAGGGTAACAGAGTAGCAGGGTTTAGAGAATGATAATATGCAATAATGACATTTGGGGAAGACAGCAAGAGGGTTTCATAAAAGGTTAATATACTGGAAGACAGATGCTGAGTATGATGAGTATGATAGTGGAGTTTGCAATGGGAGTTGCTTATTTTTGTGACATACATTTTAAATGGTGATTGATCACATTATTATCAGGAAATACTCAGATTTCTATGGATTTCACACAATTTTTAGAACAATGCATACCTATACAGATGTTGTAGGAAGAAAGTATAGTATTATTTCTTATTTGACAATGCTTTCCATGTGATTTAACATATCAAGTAAGCCTCTTAGGTTCTATGGAATTTTCCAGATCAAAAAGACCTCATTTTAGAAGTTGACTTTGGGGAGTTTATTAAAAATGTCAAAAGGTTTGGACACTTAACCCAATAGGATAACAGAAAATTATAAAACCATATTTAATAATCCATTTAACCAAAATAATCTTCAGGACAAATACAGATCATACATTCTACAAAAACCTTAGCTGTTCTTCTCAGAGAAGACTCAGCTTTCCCAAGTAATCAAAGATGAGATAAAGACAAAACAGAATCTGTTTCCTAGGCAGATTACATTAGAAGTAAAGAAACTTTTTGTACAATCTGTTATGAAGAACAGGCCAACAGTTTGAGAAAATTTTGTCCTTTTAACAGAGAAAACCAAAATTTTGAACTAGTGTACTTTTCATATTTCGTTCATTTTTTTAAAAGATTTTATTTATTTATTTGGCAGACAGAAATCACAAGTAGGCAGAGAGGCAAGCAGAGAGAGAGGGGGAAGTAGCAGGGTTTAGAGAATGATAATATGCAATAATGACATTTGGGGAAGACAGCAAGAGGGTTTCATAAAAGAAAGATTAGTAAATCTTTCCCCACTGAGCAGAGAGCCTGATGTGGGACTCAATCCCAGGACCCCGAGATCACAACCTGAGCCGAAGGCAAAGGCCTCAACCCACTGAGCCACCCAGGTGCCTCTCATATTTCTTTCATTTTGAAATGGAACTTTAAATAAATTGATTTTAGTCTTAGCCAGCTTGATTGCACATAAAATTCCTCTTCCAAGATTTCTTTCCTATAAACCTCTGTGCCTATTTTAGTTTGTCTGTTGCTCCTTCTCTTTCTGAAATAACTAGCTTTAGGACAAAATCACTTTTGTTTCCCTCAACAAAATGCATTTCCATTTCCCATACCTTCTTTTACTAAAAACACACACCCTCCTTTCCTTGCCTGCTTTTCACAGTCATTTTCTTCCTTGTTGAATTTTAGTAATTTTATTTTCATAAATAGAATTTTTAACCCTTAGAATTCTTTTTTCTTTTTAAGATTTTATTTATTTGTTTGACAGAGAGAGACACAGTGAGAGAGGGAACACAAGCAGGGGGAGTGGGAGAGAGAGAAGCAGGCTCCCCGCTGAGCAGGGAGCTGGCTGTGGGGCTCGATCCCAGGATTTTGGGATCATGACCTGAGCTGAAGGCAGACACTTAATGATTGAGCCACCCAGGTGCCCCAACCCTTAGAATTCTTAATTCCTAGTAAAACCTAATAAATAAACAATTGTGGACTGGAAAATTTATAAATATGTTTCATCATTTCATCATTTCTAGAAATATATTCCCCCCTCATAGTTATTTTAATTTTTTTTGGCAAAAATTTGTTTATTAAATAGGCCTAAATATTACATATTTTGGTCTCTCTGTAAAAAATTTAAAAGCCAAAACTAAATAAACTTAGGTTTAGCAATCAATATCTCAATATGTTGTATTATTTGGAAATGATCTAAATGGGCAGTGAATAGCTGTTATCTAGTTTAACATAATCTCATTTAAATTTATTTAAATTGCTTTCTTTTAGCCATTATACTTGGATTAGAACATTGAATAGCTAATCATCATCTTAAATTATTTCTTTTATTGACAGGTTTTGAAAGAATAGCCTGAGATGTTATGATTAAGTAAACCCAGGTAGAAAAAAATTGTGTATCTCCATTATGTCTAATGCTGATAACCCTGAAGACATTCTTTTTTAAATTAAACTAGCAAGCTTAAACTAGCATTTATTTATTTTTATCTTTAATTTTTTTATTTAATTTTTTGTTTTAAGAGGGAGAAAGAGTGTGCACGCGCGCGCACGCACAGAAGGGGGGCATAGGGAGAGGGAGTTTGAGAGAGAATCTTAAGCAGGCTTCACACTCGGGCTTGAAATCTCATGACCCTGAGATCATGACCTGAGCCAAAATCAGGGGTTGGACCCTCGACTGACTGAGCCACCCATGTTCCCCTTTTTATAAAGTTGTTCTTTTTTTTAAAGATTTATTTATTTGAGAGAGAGAGTGAGGATGGGGGAGGGGCAGAGGGAGAGGTAGAGAGAGAATCCTCAAACAGACCCTGCACTGAGCGCAGAGCCCACTGTGGGGGTCCATCCCAGACCCAGAGATCATGACCTGAGCTGAAATCAAGAGCCCAATGCTTAACTGACTACACCACCCAGGCGCCCTTACTAAGGCTTTTATTCGAATTCCGTTTAGTTAACCTACCATATAATATGAGTTTCATGTGTCCGATACATTGATTCAACACTTTCATGCAACATCCTGTGCTTCTCACAAGTACAGTCCTTAATTCCTTCACCTGTTTAATCCACCCCCCCACACCCCACTAGCCATCAGTTTTTTCTCTACTAAACTAGCATTTATTTATCGAGACTGTTTCAGATCATGTGAACTTGAAAATTTTTGGGTTAGTGTTTTTTGTATTTCTTGGAATTTCTGGAATACTTCATTTTTGTAAGCACTTCATTGTCTTTCAAAGGCCAATTAAGTGGAGCTCTTTTATAAAGTAACTTGGCAATGCTGTCAGAGGGAGAAAGTATATCACTGTAACGTGCATATGTAGACGCATGTGACATATGGACAGAGAGAGACAGAAACCTTATAGTGTCATCTTAAAATTCATGCCACGATTCAGGTACAAAATTCAAAAGAATCGTTGAATCTAAATTGTGTTCCTGCAGATGGACTAGGTTAACTGCTATGATAACCAGAGTTTTTTACTGAGGATTTTTATTTGTGTGCTGTGAAGATTGTTTTAGAGCTGTCCCCAGAATTCTGGCAAGAAGACTGGAATGAGGAAGGGGAGGAGGGTACAGAGGAAATGAAGATGGTACAGTGGGAAAGGAAGATGGCTCCAAAGGCAGGACCTTGGTGCAGGATGACTGTTGCAAAGTCCAGAGACAAACAAGGAGGAGGAAGGGAACACAATGGTGCCTGAGACAGAGGGTGGGTCTTTGTAAACTTGTTTGTTTGCTTCAGTCAATTGAGGAATGGCATTTTGTGAAGAGGAGATTTTTAGAATCTTGAATATGTTTAAAAACTCCTAGGTACCAACTGAAGTAGGCATCCCATTTGATTGCCTTTATAACCCTTTTCCAGTTGTGCATGCAAGTAAACTAATTTTAGGATATACGAAGTGCCCATTTTGGCCAATGAAGTTTTAAATCATTTTGGGTAATTTGATCCAATGGGGCAAAAGTTCACAGCAAGAAGGGCCATATTCCTTAACATAAGGTTACAGCAGGGGGCTAATTATTAGAAGCTCATTCGTAGGAGGATTTTTTATTAATGAAAATTCCAGGTACTAAATATGTTAGTAAATTTTCTCTAAATTACTTAAATCAGTGCCCCAATTCTCTGTTTTACTGGATACCTAATGATATTAAGCTGAACCACAAAATGACTGTAAATGCCAAACCTTAGTAGAATCACAGGTAAATAGAATTTTACAATTAGAAGAATCCTTAAAGATCCTTTTACAGATAAGACAACTATAGTTTATAAGTTTAATTAACTTCACCAAAATCACTCAATCTGTTTACAGGAAAGTTGGAGTCAAAGTCTGTTTTCTTGGCATCTATTAAGAAATGGTGTAGGAATTATATAGGGATGTTATCAGGGAAATATCTGGCATGTAAATAAGGAATCCATATTACCAGAAAAAGGTGAAAAACAAAGTTAGTAGGAGTATGTAGGCTACAGAACACTCAGGCAGGAATGGGAAAAATGTACACTGAAAGTTAACTTACTTGGTCACTACTATTTGAACTGTAACAGGCAGATTCAGTTTACTTGCTTGAGGCATATAACAGTACTTCAAGGGGTCTGCTAATGCAGAACTTGTGATAATTCAAACTAATATTTGAGAATGACTGAACTATATAAGGTTGCTATATACCCACATACATGTATGAGTGTATTTGCATATTTCTATAAATGTTATCTGAGAGGCTGTATATAATTTCAGTATCTTTTCACTAATGAACTAAGTATTCTTTAACTGCTGGGACTCATAAATAGTTTTGTTTTTATTTTGAGTCTCTCTGCTGGGTGTACTCTTCTCTTGGTGCTGGGATGCATTTTCTCCTATCAGGATCCTCAGAACTGAATTTCCCTTTGCTTATGTACTTGTTCAAGGCATGGTTTTTATTATTTATATACTCGCTCAAGACTGTGTGTAAATGCTAAGGCTTTTAAATATTTCTTAGTTGGTTTCAGGGGAAGGCTTTCCTTGCTTATGCCCAACAAAATATTTGCTGGGTTGGGCTGCTATCCCCTTCGTATTCTAAGTGCATCATTTCATTGTTCCTGTTGGCAACTGCATTGTGTACACTTTGGCGGATAATTCTGTGTAATACGTTTGATGTTTCTCGGAAATATAATCATCATACCATACTTCTATACTTATACAAAGTATTGTCAATGAGAAAAGAGGTTGAGCTGAAATAAAGCAAACGCATTTATTTGAGTTCTCGGAAATGCCATTTGGGGAGCAATGATTTGGTGCATCTTGGGCAGCACACTAACTCAAATTGTATCCACTAGGGAACAAAAAGTCAAGAGTTTTAAAGGCAAAAAGAAATGCTTGTATTCATTATTTACAAGGAATTTTGTTTGGTGTTGACAGCAGAAAACTAATCTTGGCTACACATAATTGGTTGCTAAGGCTATCACTAAGAAACAGTCTGTTACTGTAGCACATTGTAGGTACTGGTAGAATCCTTGTTATGTTGGTAGTTTGGCTTTGCTCAAAAGTTGGTGATTACACCCAGTGAGGACTTGAAATAAGGCCCATATCCTAACGGCCACTGGCTCCATTTTAAAATACCTTGACGTAAGTAAATTGATTTTATTTCACTTTTCACAGTATTCAAGGTCCTTTTTATAAAAAGAAATTTACAAATAAATGTAAAATTTAACTTTGATAAATTCACATTTTATGTAAGTTTTTTTAGGGCGTAGGAAATAGTATATAGGTTTTAAAAATAGAAATCTTCATTTTATTCATATATATATATATTTAAAAAAGGAGATGATTACCAGAGTATATAGGTATTTTAAAAGACATTCTATGCTGTTAATTGGGTAGAATTTTTCTATTCTTTCTTACATTTTGTTCAATTAAAAGGAATTAGAAAGACTTGCTATGTTGTCAAAAATGTAAGGAAAGAACTCTGAATTCCATCATTTAAAGATAATTGGATTTATGTATAATTCAGTTATTTAAGTGATAAAATTTTGGTATTGAAAGGTACTTAAGAGCTCAATAATATCACTCCATTTCGTAGGTAGGTGGTTTGTCCAAGTTGACATGGTATGATGGTAGTATGATTGTATCTCAGATCTCCTCACTTTTAACTTAGTACGATCTCCACTATGGCATGCTGCTTTGCTTCTAGTAACTATTTTATAGCTCCATACAACTGATTTAAGTACCTCTCTTCAAGAAATTCCCTTTTATGACATTAGTTGAATAATTCATATAAAAATTCATTTTGTTCTGTAGTTGACTATCTAAATATTTTTCTGATAGCAAAAAAGTTATTTTGTAAATATACAGTAGTTGAAAAATACCTTAAAACATTATAATTAAAAAATTCAAACACATATAAAGGTACAGTTAATCCCTATGTCCCCATCACCCAGATTTAAAAGTCATTGAGATTTTGGCATATGTGCTCCATCCCCTCTGCGGCTTGGCTGATGTATTTTTAAAGTAAGCCCAAGGCAGCACATCCTTGCTCACTTGTACATTTTTATATATATTTCTAAATGATTGTAGCATTTTCTTTCATAACCACAATGCCATTTATCACAATTAACAAATTTAACAATAACAAAAAAATGTTTCAAACATTTATGGAAGCATAGGGTGCTTCTAGAGTGTGGTGGCTTTTTTTTTTCCCTTTTGCATGGCTGCAATTTAAGGGGTTTAATTCCAAAAGTAAATTAGGAAGTGAAGGTGAGATTCAAGGAGTTCCTCAACAGAATTTATGTATTGTACCTCTATGTAGTTGTAGAATTTACCCCTATAGTTTAATTTATCTGGTGCATTTTCATTTATTCCTAAGCAAATTAGAGTCCCCCCTATTTTTTTTAGAGAAGCCCAATTTTTAGATAGAAAGTTTTAGGAGCAGAGAATGCTAATTTCAGATCTCAAAATATATCTCTTTATTCTGATAACTCATATACAATTTTATTGACCTTTCATGAATGTCTTTTGATATTCTTTCCACCAGGAAGAACAACGAAAAATAGAAGAAGAGAAAGAAAAGAAAAAAGAGAATGACATGGTATTTAAAGCATGGTTGCAAAAGAAAAGAGAGCAGGTCCTAGAAATGAGAAGAATTCAGCGAGCAAAGCAAATCGAAAACATGAATAGTAGAGTAAGTGAAACTTCTCTATGAAAAATAAGTATACAGATATGAAAGCTGAATTTGTTTACAGAAGGGAATGCGGATATCAGAATAGGAACCTATAGAAAAAGTAGAAAAAGTGGTCCAAGAACAACTCTTGCAAAAGATGTACCATAGAGATGACTTTACAATTAAATTCTAAGAAGTCTCATGAAAGTCAAATGATTACTATTTTATTCACACTTTTATAGCACAGAAAATGGAAAACTATCAATATGTTTTTCAGGATGGTATAACTTTGATACTCAAAATAAGACAAAAATAGCACACACACACATGCACACACCCACAAACCCTACAGAATGGTCTTACTTAAGAACAGACATATAGACAGATGGAGAAAAGACAGATACCATATGGTTTCAGTCATACATAAAACCTGAAAAAACAAAACAAATGAATAAACAAAAAAGAAAATTACATCTATAAATACAGAGAACAAAGTGATGGTTGCCAGAAGGGTGGGAGAGTAGAGGGTTGGGTAAAATTAGTGAAGGGGAGTGGGAGGTGCAGGCTTCCTGTTACAGAATGAATAAATCATGGGAATAAAAGGCACAGCACAGGGAATATAGTCAGTGGTATTACAATAGTGTTGTATGGAGATAGATGGTGGGTATATTCGTGGTGAGCTCAGAGATGGTGAATCACTGTTAGTTTTCACCTGAAACTAATGTAACACTGTATGTCAGCTATACTAAAAAAAATTCTTTTTAAAAAGAATAGATATATGCAAATCTTACATGAAAGCTAACAAAGAGGGGTGCCTGGGTGGCTCAGTTGCTAAGCATCTGCCTTTAGCTCAGGTCACGATCCCAGAGTCCTGGGATCGGAGTCTGCTTCTCTCTCTCCCTCTCCTGCCACTTGTGTTCCCTCTCTCTCTGTCTCTTTGTCAAATAAATAAAATCTTAAAAAAAAAAAAAGCTAGCAAAGATGCCAAATTATTTAATTTTTAAAATTGTGAAACAGAAAACCAAGGAGAAAACAAAAAAAGATCCATATGCCTACCATCTTTTCTAAAAAGCATATAAAGAAAAAACTGAAAATTTAATCCTATGCCCTATCCAGGCTCATCTCCCAGTGATAACCACTTTTTGCAGTGTGGTGCAAGTCTTCCAAGTCTTATTTATATTTATAATTTCACATGTCAAAGATCTATTATGTGCTTTGCTTTTTTCCCCACTTAATTCATCATAGATATATTTCTACATCATTACGTTTAGATATTTCTTTTCAATTAGCTGCAAAGTATAAGGTGCCTGGGTGGCTCCGTCGGTTAACTGTCCGACTCTTGATTTTGAACATGGGCTCAGGGTCATGATCTCAGGGTCGCGAGACTGAGCCTCACATCAACCTCCTCTCTTAGTGGGGAGTCTGCTTGCTATTCTCTCTCTCCCTCTCCCTCTGCTCCCCCCCACCTTAGATGCTCGCGCTCTCTCTCAATAAATACATCAAAAAATAAAATCTTTTAAAAAAGACCCAAATAGCTGCATAGTATTCTGTTCAGAGATACCTTAATTTATTAAATCCTCAAATGTGGATATTTAGCTTGGTTCCGGTATTCTGCTCATTAACAGTGCTGTAGTGAACATGTTCATTCTGCAGGAGAGTTTCTTAAGAGTGGAGTTTATGACTTGCTGGATGTTCAGAGTGAATTTTTTGGTTAAATGTGCAAAAATTAACCTCCCCAAAGGTGTGTCAATTTCCAGTCCCTTCAACAGTAAGTAAGAGTGGATATTTACCACATCCCAACTAACACTGTACATGATTTATCTTCTTGATTTTTCTTCAGATTAGTAATACACATGAGTACGTGTGGACATGTGTATATTCTGTGAATTTCCTGTTGTAGTCTTTTTTCTTGGTTTTATTTTTCTTCTTGCATTGTATATTAGAGATTATAATCCTTTGTTATTATATCTGTCATAAATACATTTTCCTACACTGACAATATATTTTTTATGTGGCCTACGATGCCATTTATAGAAGTTTTAGCTTTTAAAATCTTGGGATGGGCGATACCTTTTGAGGCAAGACACAAAAGCCATAAACTAATAGAGAAAACGCTGAGAAATTTGAGTGCAACTGTGTTGTCAGATAACAGTGTACTATAACCAAGTAGGGCTTATTTTAGGAAGGAAATTACGGATAAGCAATAACAAACCCATTAATAAAATCCATCACATCAATAGGTAGATAAAAAGAGAATATATGGTTATCTTAAAAGAGAAAAGTATTTCTTTTTAGTACAGTTCATTTTTAAAATTCCTAATAAAATATTAAAAAAACAGTATAAGTAGTATCTTAGGAAATACTGTAGGTATTTTAGTAGGTAAACCTATTGAAGTTAGAAACAAGTACGTCTCCACTCTATGTTAAATAGCTTCGTTCTGAGAGTTCTAGCCAGTTTACTAAGGTGAAAAGGAAGCGAGGTATAAGTATTCAGAGTGGATATGTACGTTAGAAACATAAGAAATTTATAGTCTTCCTATAGCAAAAACCTCATAGAGAAATATAAAAGAAGGAATACAGGAATATATAAAATTCTTCGAGCTGAACAAGAACATGTCTGATCTCTGTGGAGAATACAGTACCGCTTTGCAAAGGACAAAAAAGATGACTTTGGTAAATGAAAACAAATGTGATATTTCTGGGTGGCTGGGATAACTATTATAAATATAGGAGTTCTTTGGCAAATGGAAACAAATACGATACTCCTGCATGGATTGACTAAATACTCTAAAGACTTCAGTTCCTCTAAATTTATATTTAATGTAATTTCCACTGAAAGCTGGTGAGGATGTTTTAAATAGGTGTCCGAGTTGTTACTGTTACTCTTAGTTTATTATGAAAGCGAAACTTTTGAATTTTCTGACAGAAAACCGGGCGGAGGCTCTGGGTAGAAGGCTCACCTGTGACTGCATCGGGCGGCCGCGGTGCAGGAGACACGCACGTCGTTAGAACCAAGGAGGCGCCATGGAAGGCGTCGGCCGGGGCGTCGCTGGCTCCCGCCGCGGGCTCTGCGGCAGGTGCTGGCGCCGCGTCGCGCGGGCTCGGCCGGTGCGCGCCGGAGGGAACGCGCAGAAGAGAACTTCGTGACGCGCCGGGGACGGGCGCGCCGAGCCGAAAGCAGCCGTGAGAGCTCGCAGTGGGGGGCATCGGGGCGTCCGGGCCAGTCAGGGAAGCTCGTTCTCAGTTGGTGAACGGAGCGGGGAAGCGTGGGCGGGACTGAGAGGCGCTCGTCTGAGGTCGGGAGAAGCCGTGAGGACGCCCGGGGGGTGTGAGCGGGAACCGGGAGCTCCCGCGGGAAGCCGCCGCGGTGGTCCCGACCCAGCAGTGAGGCGCCAGCGACGCTGCGGGGCGGAGCGGGTGGATGGCGGCGAGTGGCGCGGGGGGAGCGGCCGGAAGGCACGCAGGGTCGTGTGCGAGCTGACGGCGCCCGGTGACTTGACTGGGTCTGTGACGGGAGCGGAGACCGAGGCGGGGACGGGAGCGGTCTCGGGCGCGTCTCGCCGTCCGGATGGACGGGGTCTCGTCCTGACTGAGGCGCGTGAGGCCCGAGGAGGACACAGCAGGTCCTCTCCCCCGCAGCTTCAGCTTCGCGGGTGGCGGCGGCGCTCACTGCCCGGCCGGGGATGGTGCGCGGCGACGGCGCGGCGACGGCCCTGTCAGGTCTTCACGTGCCGTCTGAGGCGCCTGCGGGTCACCCGGGGGAAGACGTGGAAAACTGACTGGAGAGATGTGTTTGCCGCTTCGTGTGGAGAACGCGGGGATTAGGGCCTTGGAAGACACGTGCTTTGCGGGATGTGGCGGGGGCCGTGGAGAGCGTCCCAGGCGACGGGAAAATAAGGATCTGCGAGCTTCTCCGCGTAGTCCTATCGCTTGGGACGAGGGTGGAGGGGACACTGAGCCGCCCCCCACAGGTCGCTGCAGTCGCGCGGCCGGGGCGCCTGGGCGTCGACTGCGCGAGGCTGGAGCAGCGCCAGGCTCCCCTCCTGCGCGTGCGCGTCCGCGGTGCGGCGGGAAGCGCAGAGCCGGTGCGGCGAGGACAGCCGCGAGGCGGGGAAGAGCCAGGGTTGGGGTGGGAGGCGGCGCAAGCCAGAGAGCCTGGGAGAAGGGGTGTTCGGGAGATTTGGGGTCCTTGAAGGGGAACGACAAGGAGTAAGTCGGAAGGGTTTTGAGGGAGGCGGGGAGTTCGGGCTTGCAAGGGGCGAGCGGGCCGCACTGCTGTCGCCTCGGCAGAGCGCGGGCCCCGGCGACGCGAGGAGCTCGGCCGTGATCGCCGCGGACGTTCCCGCGCTGGCGGCGGGCCTGCGGGCCTCAGGGCGTCCGGCCGGCAGCAGTTTCGTCGGGTCCTTGTGAAACACGTGCGCCCCGGTGTGGTGTTGCGTTGTGTCGTCGTCTGCTTGGAGACTAGAGCGAACCCCGGGGGTTGTGTAAAGACACGGACCGCGCCGGCGGAGTCTGTTCCGAAACACTTTCAGGTCAGAAGGTGGTTGGATGGTTCTAGATGTCCCTTTGGAATTTTTATTTCCTATTTTTGCTTTATTTGAAGTCTGTCTCAAAAATTAACCTTAATGAGAAATTACATAAAAAATAAACTGTATTCTGAGGAACTTTTGTGAAGTTTGTCCGCCGCTGAAGCTAAGCGACGGTGGCATCGGGCAGCTGGTTGACTGGGCTCCTCAGCGCGTTGGGATAATGTGCTTCGCTGGTTATTCTGTGGGACGTCGTGCCTCTGGGTCCCGCGAGTGTCAGTTTCTAGGAAATGTCTTCAGGGTATACACGTTCCGGAATGACGCATTTTACACGGGATTAGAACAACTTTTTAGGTGATTGAATTTTTACTGCCGTTTTAGGGGACAGTTAGAGATGTCTTTCAGCTTTGCTGTGAGCGCTGCTTCTCCTGGTCGGTGAGGTAGATCCGTGTGTGTGTGTGTGTGTGTGTGTGTGTGTGTGTGTACACGCGCGCGCTACGTGTATAGGCCGACGTAAGCACACATGCACGCATATTTGTCCGTTTATCTAGGTGAACTCTACATGGACACTGCCATACGCTTTGTGTTTTGCATTGGATTTAGTGTTTTATTAATGTCAGCGTGGTAGAGTCGCTTGATAGTGTGGCTTAAATCTTTTGTGTCCTTACTGTTTTCCTCCTATATGGTCTATGAATTACTGGGAAATTGGGGTTAAACCTTCTGACTATCACCATGTATGGGTCTATTTTCATTTTGGTTTGGCTTCATCTGTTTTAAAGTATTATGTATATACATTTAGGACTCTCTGTCTCACTGGTGAATGACATTTTCACATTATCCTGAAGTCTACTTTGTTTGATGTTATTCAAGCCGTTCCAGCTTTCTTATACGTAACATCTGCATTGTCATATCCCTTTTATAGCTTGTTTATCCATCTCTAAAGACTTACCTGTGGGAACAGCATATAGTTGTATCTTCCCAATCCAGAATTTGTATTTAATTGTGATTATTGATATGGTAGGTTTTAAGTTTACTGCTTGATTTGTTTTATATTTGTTCCATTTCTTTTTAGTTCCATTACTCAACTTTTTCTGCCTTCTTATGGATTAATCAAGTATTTTAAAAATATTCCCTTTTATTTTCTTATATAAAAGCTTTCCATAAGCTATTAGCTATGCCTCATTGAATTATTTTTTAAATCATTGCTCTAGGGATTATAATATTTATCCCCTGAATGTATCAGAAGTGTGTGTGTGTGTGTGTGTGTGTGTTTTAAGATTTTTATTCAGGGGCACCTGGGTGGCTCAGTGGGTTGAAGCCTCTGCCTTCAGCTCAGGTCATGATCCCAGGGTCCTGGGATCCAGCCCCGCATCGGTCTCTCTGCTTGGCAGGGAGCCTGCTTCCTCCTCTCTCTCTGCCTGCCTCTCTGCCTGCTTGTGATCTCTGTCAAATAAAATATTTTATTCATTTATTTGGCAGAGATCACAAGCAGGCAGAGAGGCAGGCAGAGAGAGAAGAGGAAGCAGGCTCCCGGCTGAGCAGAGAGCCCTATGAGGAGGAGGAGGAGGAGGAGGAGTAGGCATCCTCTGGGGCTTGATCCCAGGACCCTGGGATCATGACCTGAGCTAAAGGCAGAGGCTTTAACTCCCTGAGCCACCCAGGTGCCCCCAGAAGTGTATTTTTTGAAGGATTTATTTTTAGTGGATATGGAATTTGGGGCTGACAGGTTTTTTTCTTTCAGCAGTTTAAAGATGGTGTTTTAGTGTCAGTGATTTTCTGACACCCATTGTTCCTGGTTAGAAAGTCAGCTGTAATTCTTATCATTGCTTTCTTGTATGTAACGTCCTTTTTTTCTGTGGCTGCTATAAACTTTTTCTGGCTTTGGATTTCAATGGTTTGTTATATGAATAATATATCATATGCTTTTCTTCAAATTTGCCTAACGGGCTTTCCTGAGCTTCTCAGATCTGTAGGTTGATGTTTGCACCAAATTTGGGAAATTTTTGCCATTATTTTTACAATTTTCCTTTTTTTTTGCTCCATTTTCTTGCTCTTTTTATTCTGGAAGCCCAATTTCACATACATTAGAAGATTTGCTATTATTTCACATGTTATTAAGGTTTTATTAAAATTGAAATTAAAAAGTTAAAATTATTTTTCTTTGTTCAGTTTGCATAATAATTTCTGTTGATCTGCCTTTGGGCATTGATACTTTTTTCTGCTGCATCCTGTTTACCATTAAGCCCATTCATAGAATTTAGGTTGTTTTGTTTAAGTTTACATTTTTGTATGTGTGATCTAAGTCTTTTTCTTTTTTAGCTTTATTGAGGTGTAATTGAAAAATTGTAAGATATTTGAAGTGTACAACATGGTAATTTGATACACATATACATAGTGAAAGGATTCTCCCCATTAAATTGATTAACATGTCCATCACCTCACACATTTACTCCTTTTTTTCTTTTGGTAGAAAGATTAAGTTCTACTCTTTTGGCAAATTTCAATTATATAATACGGTATTATCATCTATAGTCACCATGTTAAACATTAGATCCTCAGACATTTTTCATCTTAAAACAGCAAGTTTGTACCCTTTTACCAACCTCTCACTCTTTCTCCCACCCCTCAGGCCCTGGTAACCACTACTCTTACTGTCTCTTTCTAGGAGTTCAACTTCTTTCCTTCCCTCCCTCCCTCCCTTGCAGTCTCCCTCCCATCTTCCTTCCTTCCCTCCACCCTTTTTTCCTTCCCTCCTCCCTTTCTTCCTACTCGCCTCCCTCCCTGCCTGCCTACCTTCTTTCTTTCCTTCCTCTCTCTTCTTTGATAATACCTATCTTAACAGTAGCTCATGGTCATTTTGATTTGCATTTCCTTGATAATTAGTGATACTGATGATCTTTTCATGTTGCCTTATTGGATATGGGGTTTACACATATTTTCTCCCATTCCACAGGTTGTCTTTTCATCTTGTTGAAGGTTTCCTTTGCTAAGCAGAACCTTTCCTTTGTCTTTTACTTATTTTTGTTTATGTTGCCTTTGCTGTCAAATCCAAAAAAATTATTTCTAAGAACAATATCAAGGAGTTTATTCTAATGTTTCCCTTTAGGAGTCGTTCAGGTTACACTCAACTCTTTAATCTATTTTGAGTTGTTTTTTTGTAGAGTGTATGGAAGAGGTCCATTTTCATTCTTTTGCATATAGTAATCCAGTTTTCCCAAATCCATTAATTGAAGAGACTATCCTCCCCCCCCCTTTTTTGGTAACTTTGTTAAAAATTAGTTTACCATGTTCACATGAGGTTGTTTCTGAGCTCTCTCTTCTGTTGCATTAATCTGTGCATCTGTTTTTTTATGGCAATGCCATACAAGTTTCTGTTTTGGCTTAATTTAAGTTTATTTTGTCTGATATAAGCATAGTTACCCCTGTTCTTTTTTAGCTTCCATTTACATGGAATACCTTTTCCACCTCTTTGATTTCAGTTTCTGTGTGTCCCAGAGCAGAATTTAGTCTCTTTGGGCAGCAAAGAGGTGTAATGGGGACTTGCTTTCTATCCATTCAGCTCTAGGCCCTTTGCATTACAGTAGTCATTGATCGGTGTGGAAATACTTTGTTAAATGTTGTCTTGTTGTTTTGTAGTTACTTTGTCCCCTTGTTCCACTCTCATTCTTCCCCTTTGTGATGGTTTTCTGTAGTTAGGCTTTGATTCTCTGCTCTTTACCTTTGATGTATCTACTGCAAGTGTTTGCTTTCTGATTGCAATGAGAGGTTCGGAAACACCTTGTACTTGTAACAGTCTGTTGTAGTTGTAACCTTCATGCCAGAGTTATGAGTGATCTACCTACCACCGTTACATTTGGGTGTTCTGATATTAACTTTGTATTTATTTTTGCCAGTGAGTTTATACTTTCGTATACTTTTTGCTACTAATTTAGCATCCTTTTCTTTCATTACAACATTTCTCATAAGGCCAGTTGAGTGGTGATAAATACCTTTGGCTTTTGTTCATCTGAAAAGCTCTTATTTCTCCTCAATTCTGCTGGACATCTTTGCGAGGTAGTGTATTTTTGCAGGCTATATGGAAGCCAGACCCTCTGGCACAGCTGGGAAGGTATGTGGTTAAGCCCCTTCCAACAAGAAAATGGGAGATGGGTGTTTTTTTCCTGTTCTGTCTACACTGGGTCCAGATGTATATCTGTAGGCGGGTATTCCTGTGCCCATGAAGATCTCATTTGATTGCTACCATCTTGTGGGACTCATGAATGGAAGTTCCAGTGGCTATCAGAACCAGGTGACCTAGGAACTTGTTCCTTACGTGCGGCCATAAAAGTTTGGGTGCAACAGATGTTTGTAAATGTCCTTCATCGGAGATCCTGGCTACTTGAAGCAGGTGGCAGGGAGACAGCAGCAGAGGGGTCAACAGCTTTCTTGGTCCTTGGGGAAGATGAAGCCTTTAGATGCACTCTAAATTAGAAGCCTGACCCTCAAGCAGCAGTTTTTCAAGTATGCAGATGGGCCTCTTCCAGGGAAAGAATGGGAGATGGGCTTTTTTTTGGTCTAGTCCTTCTGTGCTGAGTCCTGGGATGATAGCCAGTTAAGTACTTCTTCTTTGTGTATTACTGTGACCACTGCTTGAAATACTCTATCTCCAGATATCCGATAACGTACTCCCTCACTTTCTGTCTGCCTAGCACCTTTCTCCTCATCTAGAATAACACTGCCCAGTACAACTTTCTGGGATGATGGAGATGCTCTGTATATGCACTGTCCAGTGAAGTTGTCACTAGCCACAGTGTGGCTCTTAAGCACATGAAATGTAGCTAATGTGACTGAGCTACTGAATTTTTAACTTTGCTTAAATAGCTACATGTGGCTAGTGGTCACTCTGTTGGTCACTCTACTGGACAGTGCAATCACAGAATATATGAGAGAGAGAAACTTGTTTTTTTTTTTTCCCCACTGATGCAATCTACGTGCCTATAGATACTCTGTAGTAGATACTTGTAAATGTAAATATCTGCTGAATCAGTGAAGAAACAGAGATCCAGGCAACCCTGTTCACCCCTGAATCCTTGCCTCTTTCAATCTATAATTCCAGAATGAACACTTTTTGGTCATCTCCGGCCATTCCCAGACTTCTGGGTATTCAGCAATGGTCCTTTAGGTCATCCATGGGTTATCTTCACAGGCTTCAGCATTGTACATCAAAGATCGTAGGTTACGTAAATTATATAAATTAAACTGGAACATACTTGGCAATGTGAGTAATAGATAAAGGAAAGTACAGGGGCACCTGGATGGCTCAGTCAGTTAAGCATATGCCTTCGGCTCAGGTCATGATCCCAGGGTTCTGGGATCGAGCCCCACTGGGAGCCTGCTTCTCCCGCTCCTCCCCCATCATGCTCTCTCTCTCTTGCTTGCTATCTCTCTCTCTCTCTCTCTCTCTCTCTCAAATAAATAAAATCTTAAAAAAAAATAAGGCAAATGCAAGATATAGGAAATGGTCCTTTCTATCATCGAGTTTCTGTTTGGGAAAAGTATTAAATGAATGCATCCTTTCCTTTCTGTTTTGGCCGGGCATCCAACTAATGAGGCATGCTTTCCCCTAGCCCCAAATCTGTCCCTTTGCTCTCTTTATTTTCCCAAATAAGAGCTCTTTCAACTTTTGAAAATTCCCTGAAGATAGTATCCATCATGACGTTTGGGGAACCATAAAATAAGCTATTCCCACTAGCTTTGACTTATGACAAAATCATCATGGCTGTTATGAGAAAATTTTTATGGCTGCAAATCCTTATGGCCACCTTCCATAAGATTAATTATAGTTTGGGGAGGGGCTTGGCAGTTAGATGCTCTTAAAAGTTAAAAACAAGGGTAGAGGGCACCTGGGTGGCTCAGTGGGTTGAGCCTCTGCCTTTGGCTTGGGTCATGATCTCAGGGTCCTGGGATCAAGGCCCGCGTCAGGCTCTCTGCTAAGTGGGGAGCCTGCTTCCCCCTCTCTCTCTGCCTGCCTCTCTGCCTACTTGTGACCTCTCCCTCTCTCAAATAAATAAAATAAAAAATAAAATTAAATAAAAACAAGGGTAGAATTTAAAAGAAAGGATGAATAACAGAGTATTGGATCATAAGTTGTCAGACTGCAATCCAGGGAACTCCTTCAGGAATCATTACAAAGGCCTCGACTCCATTCATATTATCTGTCTCAATCTTTCTTCAACCCTGTTTTATTTTTTTGTGTCACTGTAAAAAATTATTTTTTCAAAGAGCTGCTCGTTGAAAAGTTTGCAAATCACTGCAAAAACCTTCTTCATTTATTCACTACCTCAATAAGTTTTGAAAGATGACAAATGGCAGTGAATTCAGTGTTGAATTTTCTGACAGAGGTCCATCAGTGCTGCTGATTCAAGGGCGATCTGTTTTGTTTGGCTACTAGGAGTGCAGGGAGTGAAAAATTGATGAGTGGAACATGTATCCTTGTAGGGTCCTATAGGCAGGGCCTCAAAAAGTAATTTTGGTTTATTTAAACAAAGCTTGTTTTTGTAATCAGCAGGAAAACAGAGATCCACAGCAAGCTTTTCGATTATGGCTTAAAAAAAAGCATGAAGAGCAGTTGAAAGAAAGAAAGACAGAAGAACTACGAAAGCAAGAGGAATGCTTATTCTTCCTTCAAGGAACAGAGGGCCGTGAGCGGGCCTTCAAACAGTAAGTCACAGGCTGGACAAACTTCCCCTTTCCTCACAGTCCTTGCAGAGACCTCGGTAGTCAACAAAGCTTGAAAATAAACCCCACAAAAAATTTATCTCTGATATTACATGTCTGATCAATTGTAAATCCACACTTTAAAAACTGTGAGAAAATTCTTTTGCTCCATAATTTGCATAATATCTATATGCCATTCTTTCTTCAAGATATTTTCAATAACAACATTATTTTGTATTTTACCAGTGTGATAACCTTTGATAGCCTACCGTTTATTTGTGAGTTATTTTGTTCATTTTTTAGAGAAATGGGCCAAAGATAGCGTACAGCTACTCCTACATACTCCTCAGAAAAACTGAATAGAGAGTCTCATTTCCCAAGAAATATTCGTCTATAAAGAAAGTTAGGCTGAGAAGGAAGATCAGTATCGACTAAACTGAAAGAGAGATTTGGGCAGACACTGGTAATTTAAGGCAAACCTGATATTTTCAGTTACCTGGTTGAGACTTTCCGTTACCTGTCTAATTGTGAGGAAACAGACCTGGCTTCATAATTTTGCCTGCAATCCTTGGGAGAGGTAGAGAATATTGAACCCAGTTGCTTTAAGTTCCTTTCTTTCTTTCCTTTCTTTTTCTTTCTTTGTTTCTTTACTTCTTTCTTCCTTTAAAAAAACATATAAATATTATAAGAGAAGCAATGAGTATGCATTGTGGAAATGGCGGGGGATAGAGTCACATTTTCATCACCTAGAAATCACTGTCAGTACCTTAGCCCATATCTTTTACATAGTTCTCTATACATTGTAGTTTTGAAATGTAAATTGAGATATTGTATACTATTCTGTAATCTGCTTATTTTTATTAATAATCTCATCTAATATCTGATCTAGTACCATAATGAAACTTTCCCAACAGACCTCTCAGTGACTAGGGTCAGTCTACTCAAATCATGTCCAGTTCGGGGCCACAACATCGGCTTATGATGCTTAAGTCTCTTCTCTTCTGACATGCTTAGTTGTTTCTGGTCATTTCTGAAAACAATGGATACATACACAGATGCACTGCATGCGCTTTCTTGTGTGTGTGTGCAGTTACTTGAGTTATTTTACCTAAGCAAGGCTTATAAATTTAAATTTGTTTGAATATGGATTCTTCCTTCACTTTTTTGGATTTTTTTATGCTTAGGCTTATATTTCCATTTTAAGGAAGAAATGTTTTATGCACTAAAAAGCATTGTTGGTAGTGTCCCTACCAACAAGAAGAAGGCAACATTTCTGCACACTGGGATTCTTAACCTAATTGAGTCATGTTTTGGAATACAGTTACTTGCAAAAAAATATGTTAGTTGGAATCTATCAAATACTTGTTTGCTTAGAAAATCATATTTTAAAAAAGAATAGGGCTTATAGCACATGTAAAATATTGTGTCTATTACTCAAAATTCAGTTTTTCTTTAGTTGGCAGTCTTATTTTTAAGACAAACTTAGTTTTAAGTATTTGATTGCAAATGTGACTGTGTTTTCTTATGTGAGCCTACGGGATAAACCTGAAATTTTCATTAGTACTTTAATAATTTTTTTGTGACTGCAGCATTTCAATGTAAAGAAATTCAACTTCCTTTAATAGTCTACAGCTGTAGCTTTATGTAAAGAAGAGTATTCACGTTGATACTCACCAGATCTGATCATATCTCTTTCTACAGATGGCTGCGAAGGAAACGGATTGAAAAACTAGCGGAGCAACAAGCTGTCAGAGAAAGAACTAGACAGCTCCGACTGGAAGCAAAGCATTCTAAACAACTACAGAGCCACCTGTATATGTCAGAAGCCAAAGCATTTCGTTTTACTGATCATTGTAACTGAGAGTATTTATTAAACACTTCATTTGGAAGCTGCTATTCTCAAAATTTTAGATATCATTTCTTATGCTTTGGTCATACTCTAAATTATGGAAACCCTTTTTATCTTTTGGCGATACTGACAGTGAATTTCTTTTTTTTTTTTCTTAACACTAAACAAAATAAATTTTTTCTCTCACAGTGTTGTATTATGTTATACCATCTTGTAGTCCATGCAACAAATTGAACAATAAATGAGCTCTGGATCCCTTTACTTCTAAATTATTTTAGCATTTCTAGCTTGAAAGAACCCAAAAAAGGAACAGATTTCTAGTCTTAGTTTCTATTATTGTTTAAAAAAAAGAACAGATTTCTGTTCTTAGTTTCTATTATTAAAAAAGAGATCTTTCTATTATTAAAAAAGAGATCGCAGTAGAACGTTTCATGGAGCTGAGGTGTGACCTCTTAAACAAGCTTGGTTCAAGGCCTTAACAAAATCCCATTTATGACAACTTTGAATTTGAATAACTGTGGCAAACTAAGAAATAGGGTAGCCTTACTTTCTCGTGTTCTTAAAAAAAAAAGATAGTAATAATTATGCATCCAATTTTGCTCTATTACAAAACTAACTAGCTCTTATTAGAGTTTATAATGTGCATGGTAATGTTGTAAGCGCTTTACATAAATAATCTGACATAATCCTCATAACAACCCTATTGGTCTTGTGTTGCAGATGAAGAAACTAAAGTACAGAGGGAGCAGTTTAGTCGAAAACTCTGATCTGTATAATTGCAAAATTCTTTCTTTTAGGCATAGTATAAACTTTATAAACCTTGGTAGATACTGTGAAGTCTTTAAGACTATACAGGAGGCTGATGTGTGGAGGAACGGTATTCTTGATACGTATAAGAGCATTGAAAGGGTGGAAAACAAAGGTGAACATGACAAGTATGACAGAGACTAGAGAATCATGTAGGAGTTCTGTTAAAGCCTTAAGGACAAGTTCTTGCCAGCTGGCTGTTTGTACCGTTAACCACTTGACCCTGAATGAGAAAACAGAGAGCTACTCAATCCAATCTCCACTTCTTATAGCACTTTTAGCACACGCCAGACCATTTAACTTTTCATTATTTAACTAGTCTTGTGTTGTTTAAAGTTATCTTTAATAATGAGAACCAATTTGACATTTAAATATTCCACAATTTTTCCAAAAAAGCTATTGGAGTTTGTTTTTTTTTTTCAAAGATTTTATTTATTTATTTGACAGACAGAAATCACAAGTAGGCAGAGAGGCAGGCAGAGAAAGGAGGAAGCAGGCTCCCCGCCAAGCAGAGATCCCGATGTGGGGCTCGATCCCAGGACCCTGGGATCATGACCTGAGCCGAAGGCAGAGGCTTTAACCCGCTGAGCCACCCAGGCGCCCAGCTATTGGAGTTTTGATAGAGATTGCAGTGAATCTATAGATTGTTTTGGGTAGCACTGCTGTTTTAATAAATTGTCTTCCAATCCATAACACAGGATTTCTTTTCATTTAGTGCAACAAAATTTTGCAGTTTCACTGGACGGGTCTTTCACCTCTTTGGTTAAACTGATTCACAGATATTTTCTTCTTTTGGATTCCAGTGCAAATGGAATTATCTTCTTAATTTGCTTTTGGGTTGTAAATTCAAAATCAGACACAAATGAATTTTGTGCATTGATATACTGTGCAACTTTGTTGGCTTTATCAGCACTAGGTTTTTTTTGTTTTTTTTTTTGTAGATTCTTGGAATTTTCTATATATAAGATAATATTACCTGCAAATTGAGATGGTTTTATTTCTTCCTTTCCAAGTCAAATTCCTTTTCTTTCTTTCTTGACTAATTACTTTGGCTAAGATTTCCAGTATAATGTAGAATAATAATGGTGAAAGTGGTCCTTCTTATCTTGTTCTTGATCTTGGGAGAAAAGCTTTTAGTCTTTCACTGTTGAGTAAGATGTTAGCTGTGGGGTTTTTCATAAACGCCCTTTATGAAGTTGAGGAAATTCTATTCTTATTCCTCTATTCTACTTATTCATATTCTTTGATCCCTTATTTTTCTGAGTGGTTTTTTTTTTTTAAGGTTTTATTTATTTATTTGACAGAGAGACAGCGAGAGGGAACACTAGTGGGGAAGCAGGAGAGGGAGAAGCAGGCTCCCTGCCAAGCAGGGAGCTGGATGCGGGACTTGATCCCAGGACCCTGGGGTCATGACCTGAGCTGAAGGCAGACGCTTAATGACTGAGCCAGTCAGGCACCCCTTTCTGAGTGTTTTTATCATAAATGGGTGTTGGATTTTATCAAATGCTCTTCCTGTATCAGGCAAAATGATCATTGTTTTCTTTTTTGTTCTATTATGTATGTGTGTGCATGTATTACTTTGATTTTCTTATCTTGAACTACCCTTGCATTCCTGATAGAAATACCACGTGGTCATGAAGTATAACCCTTTTTCTATGCTATTGCAGTTTGCTAGTAATTTGTTAGGAATTTTTTCGTCTATATTCTTAAGAATATATGGTATTGGAAAGTTTATTATTACTGATTTAATCTCTTTGTTATAGGCCTGTTCACATTTTCTGCTTCTTCTTGAGTCAGTTTTGCTAATTTGTGTATTTCTAGGGATTTGTCCATTTCATCTAGTATATTTGTTAAAATTATTAAGTACAATTTTTCCTTTTTTTTCCCTTTTAGCTTAAGGTTAGTAATAATTTCCTAACTTTCATTTCTGATTTTTGTTATTCACATCTTCTTTTTTTCTTAGTCAGTCTGGCTGTAGGATTGTCAATTCTGTGGCTCTTTCCAAAGAACCAACTTTTGATTTCCTTGATACTGTTCTTCTGTTCTCTATTTTCTTTCTGCTCTAATTTTGATTTCCTTCCTTCTGGTAGCTTTGGGCTTAGTTTGCTCTTTTATTCCTAGTTCCCTACGGTATAATGTCAGGTTGTTGGTTTGAGATCTTTTTAGTTTTTTTTGTTTAGCTAACTATTTATTATTACTATTATTGACACTCTTAAACCAACCATTGCAGAAGTGTGCCATTAGTTTGTGGTTATGAGTGTATGCACAATTTTTTGTGTGTGACTATATAACATATATGTATATAAAACTTACCATTTTGACCATTTTTTTCATCTTGACCAACATTTAAGTGTATAAGTGGCATTAAGTGCATTCACACTGTACCACCATCACCCCTTTCCATCTGCAGAATTATCCTCATTCCAATGGGAAGTCTGTATCCATTAAGAACTCTCTATTCTGGGGATGCCTGGGTGGCTCAGTCAGTTAAGCGTCTGCCTCCAGCTCAGGTCATGATCCCAGGGTCCTGGACTTGAGTCCCACATCAGGCTCCTTGCTCAGCAGAGACCCTGCCTCTCCCTCTGCCTACTGCTCCCCACTGCTTGTGCTCTCTGACAAATAAACAGAATCTTAAAAAACAAAAAACAAAAAACCCCAAACTTTCCATTCAGCCTTCCCTTGACCCCTATAACCACTATTCTTTGTCACTATGAATTTGGTTATTTCATGTACCTACTCTTTGCCCTTTTGTTTCCAACAGATTTCATTTAGTGTAATGTATTAAAGGTTCATTTATGCTGTAGCATAATCAGACTTTCAGCCCTTTTTAAGGCTGATACTCCATAGCATGTGGATACATTTTGTTTATCCATTCATCCATCAAAGGATGCCTTGTTACTTCCACCTTTTGACTACGGTGAATAATGTTGCTGTGAACACTGGTATAAAAATATCTTTTTGGGTCCTTGCTTTCAGTTCTATTGGGTATCTACATAGAAGTGGAATTGCTGAATCATATGGTAATCGTATGTTTCACTTTTTTAGATTTTATTTATTTATGACAGAGAGATGTGCACAAGAGAGAACACAAGCACAGGGGAGCTGGAGAGGGGGAAGCAGGCTCCCCGCCCAGCAGGGAGCCCCATGTGGGACTCGATCCAGGATGCTGGGATTATGACCTGGGCTAAAGGCAGATGCCCAACGACTGAGCCACTGGGGTGCCCTGTATGTTTAATTTTTTGAGGAACTCCAATACTGTCTCTAACAGTGGTTGAACCATTTTACATTCCCACCAGGAACGCACAAGGGTTCCAATTCTATATCCTTATCAACACTCATTTTCCTTCCTTGATCACAGCCATTGTAATGGGCATGAAGTGATATCAGTTTGCATTTCCTTAAGGATTAGTGATGCGGAGAGTATTTTGATATGCTTATTGGCATTTTGTGTATCTTTTCGTAGAGAAATTTCTTTCCATGTTTTCGCATTTTTTAATAAGGTTGTTTGATTTTTGGTTGCCGAGTTATAGATCCTTTATTCTAGATACTAGACCCTTATAAACCATATAATTTGCAAATATTCTCTCCCATTCTGTAGGTTGCCTTTTCATTCTGTGGATAGTTTCCTTTGATGTACAAATGTTTTTAATTTGGATGAAGATCAGTTCATCTATGTTTTATTTTGTTGGCTGTGCTTCCGGTGCCATATCCAAGAAATCACTGCCAAGTCCAAGGTCATGAAGCTTTTCCTCTATATTTTCTTCTAAGGTTTATAGTAAGCAAACCTAAAGGAAGGCTGATGAATCAATTATAAATAGTGTAAGTTAGACAAAGACTTGAAAAGCACATTAAATCAATATTCAAAATAAAGAATGTAGAGAAATTTATTGCCATTTCAAAGTATAACTCAGATGAATCAGACAAAAAAATCATTTAAGTTGACATTAAAATGTTATTTCACCAGATTTGTCTTTAGAAGATTACTCTTTTGATAGGCGATTCTGTACCTAATATAGGGTAATTTGGTATAAACATATTGTGGATATTTTTACAGGCTTAGAAAAGGGTGTTTTATGATGGTCCATCATAAACAAACAATAATACATATTAATATAAATTAATGATGGATTGCATTTTGAGTTTGTACAATGTTCTAGAAAGATCCCACTTTCTCCATTACATATCAAATTGGATAGTCCTATTGTGTTGCATTTGTCAAAATGAGCTCAGTAAAATCTATTCTATGTCAAGTCGCATCCATTCAAACTATGGAATTCCCCACACAAAACCAGCACGAGAATATGTTTTGCTCAAACACTTGCTAATGTGGCTATAAAATACTTCTAATTTTCCTAACATATAGCATTTAGTTTTAAAATATTAGTCCCTTCACCCATACTATTTCCATAAGCAGACTTTGTAGTCCAAAATAAATCCCCAAAAAGGGAACGGACACGCTCTCCACCCCTGCCCCTGCCAGTGGGGACCAGAAAAATTCTCCCGTCAAGGGCCAGATAGGAGATTTTAAGTTTTGCAGCCATACGAGCCCTACTGCATCTGTTCAGTTCTGCTGTGGTGCCCAAAAAACCCAAGCCCGGCAACCACAGACAACAGTAAACGAATGGGTGTAGCTGCACAGGAGCCGCCCTGCATTAGAGTTAACAATGGAATCTGCTCATCTTAAACACACGGCAAGATGTAACTTAGGGCCTAAAATAAAGATAGGATCTTCTTCTTTCAGGATCCTTTAGGACAAGCATCATGGATGTCTGGAAAGTATCATCTATAAATATATCTACACAGTTTCACTCTTTTCTTACCCTGAGGTATTTATTAAGAAAGGGTAATCTGTGGTCCGGTACATGAAACATCGCTGGGGATATACAGTACTGAGATAGAAAGTGACATTCTACCACTGTAAGACTCCAGCTCCCAAATAATAATGACTCTTGGGTAAGAAGCAAGTGCCGTCTTGTTATGTTAAAGGACAGTAAGTTCTCCCTGGCAGTGATTGCAGCAATTGAAAGTTATATTTTCATATCTAGTATAGGGATGAAATCGTCCAATATTTTTCTTTGCAGCAAGTAAGGCAGTTGGTGAAGACTCAGAAAAAGGATTACCAGGTGAGCTTTCTGTACAGGTAACTGGATCCAAAATGCGTAGAACCTAAGGAAAATAAGAAGTAATGTCAGGTGTATGCCGTAGGGACTCTAAAACCTTTGGTTTTATTGATGTAGAACTACCTCTAAAGCCCCATTTCATTTATATGTAACTACCACAAAAAATAACATCTGAGTGATGAATGTGATTGGTTAGAGAACTTATAGCTTTTCCAGAAAGCTCTAAATTTAACAACGGTATCTAATTATCACCTAGGTTACCTATTTTCCAAAAATGATGAAATTAATGTTCTTTATGGATATTGGCGGAAAAAGTATGAAAACACAGAGAAAATATGGTTATATCCAGGCTACCTTAAGTGATGTCAATTTTTTTTTTTAAAGATTCTATTTATTTATTTGTCAGATGGAATGAGCACAGGCACACAGAGTGGCAGGCAGAGGCAGAGGGAGAAGCAGGCTCCCTGCTGAGTAAGGAGCCCGATGTGGGACTCCATCGTAGGACGCTGGGATCATGACCTGAGCCGAAGGCAGCTGCTTAACCAACCGAGCCACCCAAGCGTCCCCAAGTGATGTCAATTTTTAATCCTTAACCAAAAAGCACCCACCATCTCTCCTCTATGATCTTTCATTCAACTGTCTAGAATCAGGATTGTGCATTCTTCTAATGAAATGCTATTTCAAAGTTTTTAATCATTTATTTGTAAAATCAATAGTTTTTTATTTCTCTATTTCTAATGTATATGCCATCTTTTATGCTAACAATCACATTCCTGTTTCTTGGATTTCACGGACACCACGCTCTCCTAATTCTGCTCTGACTTGTTCTGCTGTTTCCTTTACTGAGACCCACAACAGGAGGATTTGGGTTGAAATCCTGGGTTGCGCTGGAAAAAACTCTCCAATTAAGGGCAAAGATAACATGCTTGCTCAAAGCTCCTGTATCTCACGTTTATATTCTCCCAGCGATCCTCACATGAGGTGGATGGGTTATGGGGCAAATGAGGTAGGCACTACAGTTGGAAAGGAACCGTGAAAAGCAGTGGCGTAAAGAACTTTCTCTTTTTTTAAAGTAGGTCTATGCCCTATGTCAGGAGCTTCCAGACATGGCTGGATATGTCTATTTCTCTCGCTCTCATGTCGTCCAGCAGTGTTTTTTCCTTCTAAGTTACTACCATGCCCAA
Organism: Martes martes; assembly: GCF_963455335.1. Classification (NCBI taxonomy): domain Eukaryota; kingdom Metazoa; phylum Chordata; class Mammalia; order Carnivora; family Mustelidae; genus Martes; species Martes martes. Next base: position 67,609,804 of record NC_137903.1, read on the forward strand.
AGAACTATTGTTAATTTAAGAACGTCCTGGCACTATTTAAGAGCCAGCATTCTATTTTAGGACCTCTATTTTTCAAATATATTGCTGTTTTTTTCCATTGAATTTTTGAGATCTCTTTCTGTAAAATGTGGTTGGGTGTTAGGAGACAAAGATGATGGGCTTAAAGTTGCTTATAAATTTGGAAGGGAAAATAAAAGTACGGAAATACTCCCTATATGCTATTAGGTTCTATGTCTGTAGAGAAAGAAACAAAATACTGAAGGAGCACAGTGAAAGGAGACAGATAGGTTTCTAGATTTTAGCTTGGAAGTGATGGGGAAGGTTTAAGCAGGGTGCCTTTCCGGGAAATCATGCTGTACATGCTGGAAGACAGGGGTAAGGGCAGGCATTAAAAGTAGCCAGAGGACCTCTGCCTTCAGCTCAGGTCATGATCTCAGGGTCCTGGGATCGAGCCCCACATCGGGCTCCCTACTCAGTGGGGAGCCTGCTTCCTCCTCTCTCTGCCTGCCTCTCTGTCTACCTGTGGTCTCTGTCTGTCAAATAAATAAAAAAAAATCTTTAAAGAAAAAAAAAGTAGCCAGGGGAAGAACAAAGAAGATTACTGCAGTAAACTAGCTAAGAAATGATAACCTTGAAGCAATGGGGCTGGCAGGCTCTGTCATTCATTAACTGAGAGAACAGTTAGACTGGATAAAGGATTAGGAAAAGGGGATTTTAGGCCAACCCCTGAGGATCCCGAGTAGCACATGGTAAAACAGAAGGGTCAGAGAAGAGAAAAGCCAGGAGGGTGTGCAGCTATAGAAGCCGCGAGAAGGGCGTGTTCAAGAAAGGTGGGGCAGTCAGTTACACCGCCGGCTACCGGCAGCGCTGAGGAGGCAAGGACACGGTTTCCCGACAAGGGGAACAGAGTGTGGAGACAACGAGCGTAGTTCTGGGTCCCAGTTCTGGGTCCCGATTCATTATGTACACAGCGGAGCACCTACTCGATGTGTGAAGAATTACCGTGCCAGACCCTGAGGAAACACAAGATACAGGCCTCGCCCTCAAGGGGCTTCCAGTCGGGGGAGAGCGGGCGAACCCAGTAATTACTGTGACACGGTGACCACACAGTGGAAGCCTGCGGAAGGACCGTCTAAGCGTCTAAGCGTGCCGGTGAGATGCGGGCCGGGCGGCTGCTCAAAGGCAGGGAGGGCCGGGGAGGGCGGTCGGGCGGAAGCAGGAACAGAGGCCTGAGATACAACGGCACGTGTGTGCAGTGAAAAGTGGTTGATGCCGCTGGGGTTTGAAGAGCAGGCCGTGGGGACACCCGGCTCGTCCCCTTGAGAGGAGGAGATGCAGTAACGGTTTCTGAAAAGCTTTCTACACAGTGTGGAAGAATGGGGAGTCCAGAATGAGGGAGGACGGGATCTGTCTGAACAGGAGTACCAGCACAAGTGGATGTTTCTTTTTTTTTGGAGGACAGTCTGGAGGCAGGTAGAAAGCACGGGTCGGTACCAGTGAGGAGGCTAGGCAATAATTAAGGCTGGAGGGCAGGTGTGTGAACTTGGAAGCGAGGCTAAATTAGAAGGATCCAACGGGATTTGTAAAACCAACAAGATTACGGGGATGAAGAAAATAAAATAAAAATGGTAACTACCATTTACTGAGAAATTACTAATATACTGGAATCCGCTATGAGCTTTACACACGTTATTTTACACACGTTATTATGAAGTCCTCAAAACATCTATACAGTGGTACAGTTTACCACGATAGGGAGTAGAGGAGGAAAGGGGGTTCTTGTTCTTCTTTCTCAGGGGAGGGAAGATAACAGATATAAAAGTGAGGAGAGAAGAGGTTGTCCTATTGTCAGCTATCTGAGACGTGTCTATGGAGATGTCTTGCCGGGTGTGTCTCTTAAACCCAGAAAAAAATGTCTCTGTTGAAGAAGTCCCAAGCATAAAACCATGGGACTAGGACAGTCCCTAGAGAATCTAGGAAGTCTGTCATGAGAGGAAAGGCCCAAGAGTGGGCCCCAAAGGAGGATGCCTTGCCCGCTGCCAAATTCTGAAAAAGAATGGTCAGAGAAGGGGAGGCGCAGGCTGGGTCCCGCGCTGCGGAAACGCAGCGAGTCTGGAAAGCACGGCGAGCAAAGTCCTATGGAACAGCAGCACTTAGAGGAAAAAAGTTGATGAAGAAGAATTCTGAGAGGGCATATGACAGGACCAAGAAAGGAGCCGGTTACGGAAGTCAACGGGATACCAAGGCAGGAGTGCTGGTACACAGAATATGGTAACAAAGTATTTAAACATTCATGAGCTTTATTCGCACACGATTCGAGAGCGGTGGAGCTGGAAGCCACCGGGCAGTGACGGCAGGACTTGCGGAACGGCGGGCAGGGGAGTACACACAAGTGTGCACGGTGTGTCCAAGGTTCTCGCCCATAAAGGTGATAAGACCTTATCAGAGAACTTAGGATAATGGAAGATTTTTCTTTTTTAGATGAAGACACTTGGGTGTGTTATAAACCAAAGATGAAAGAGCCGACAGACAGAAGGGATGACCCGGAGAGGCCTGCTGAGCCTGGAGGGGCGCTGCGCTTTGGACAGGAGGGACGTCTCTTCCAGTGACAGAAATGTATTTAAGACCGGCTGCCATAAAGGTAGGCTTCTAGTTATCAAGTGGGACCTTGAAGAAATTTCCTGCCTCTGCCTTCTTTTTCTGTGAACTAGGAACCAAGGTCATCTGCTGAACGTGAGGTCACAGCTTGACAAGTGCAGGAACAAAAAAGGCCGACAGCTGAACTGACCAAGGACTGAAGGTCTCAGGGTACCCGAGAGAAGGATGGTAAGGGAACAAAGACACCCAAGAATGAAATCTAGGCAAGCTATGGCAGGAAAAGCAGCCAGGAGAGTGAGCAGACGAGATGAAGGAAAAAATGCAGGGATCAAGGGAATGAAAATTAAGTGATCACAGGGGTAATCAGAATAAAGAATCGGCTGGAAAAAAGGTTGAGAGTACAGGTCATGGGGCGAGGTGTTGAGCTGATTTTAAAAGTGGAACAGTTCTGGTTAAAGACAACGCCTACGATAGGAGATAGGAGTCAGATCCCGAAATGTATGGAAGTGACCTTGGCTCTGCTGGTAGAACCGGGAAACCACAGTATTTGACGGCTCATAGGCATGAACCCTGAATTCACCCAGGACTGTAGGTATCAGGGATGCATTATTTGATGCTGCAGTTTTTGGCACATTCATATCTATATATGGGTATTAACAAATAATTTCTGGTGTCAGAAGTAATCTATTATCTACTCATGATTGCTGAACTAAAAATTCTACCCTAGTTTTCATATCACAATGAACTCAAGTATAAGATTCTCAATGATTCAGTAGCTAAAAGAGAAGCCCTTTCAAAACAACTATATTTGCTCCTTAAGGACAGAGTAAAAATGTTTCAGGAACTGAAGCACAGAGGAAGACATAATTTTCTTCAAAATCATAAGCTCATTAGCATGAACATCAGGTTTAGATCCAAATAGGGTTTAGATCCCATAATTCCTAACTCCTAATGCCCAGCACTTTGCAATTTAACATACCACTTTTCAGTAAGAGGACAGTGTTAGAAGTTCCAGAGTCCACAAAAGAGAAATATTTTACCGTTTCAGCCATTTTTTCTGCTGGGGTGCTGCAGAATTCAACCGTTGATGGTATCTTTTTTTGATTGTTAGTGCCAACATTTCCGAGAAGATGAGCATTTACTGCTTTTGCCAACTTGTGATTTGTTAATGCTAGTTCTGCTGTGGTGTAAGGTTGTGTACTAGGGTAGTAAGTTTGCTCTCTTCCCCACTGCAAGGACACCAGGAGCTCCTCCAATAATCTGCACAGAACACACAGGAACACTGAATATTAATAAGAGGATAAAACATGAAAATCAAGAATACTCAGTAAATGAGAAACCTGACGTTCTTCTGAAGTCACATGGTACTGTCTCCTGCATCTTTTTCTCAGAGGTCAGTAAACTGGGAAATCTGGTAAAATAAGACTACAGGAAGCATTTATATATTTATCAGGTAATTATCTGGAAATCATTCAGCAAACATACTTCCGAACTGCCCCAGTTTTTTGGTTGTCATATTTTAGTACAGGTAAAATATGTTAGTACACTCACCTAGCAGTGCTAGGACTATTGATTGGACTTGTGTCTGTCACTTGTTTTTTCATGAGTTACATTAATGGATTTCCCCTTGATAAACCAACTTACAAATCGTGGGATAAGATGTACTTGGCCATGATATGTAAGAATATATATATATTTTTATGTGTTATTAGGACTTTCACATCTATGTTCATTGGAAATGCTGGCCTGTAGCTTTCTTCTAGTATCTCTGTCTGGTTGTGGTATCAAGATAATGCTGCCGCATAAAGTCAGTTGGAAATTATTCCCTTCTCCTGTTTTCTAGAGGAGTTTGTGTCAATTTGGCTTTATTTCTTCCGTAGTTGTTTGCTTCAGTAAATCCATTTATGCCTGGAGTTTTCTTTACTGGAAGGTTTTTAACTAAAAATTCAATCACTTGGATTGATCAGGGCTATTCAGGCTGTTTACCTTGAGTACCCTGTGGTAGTTTAGTGTCTTCTAAGGACTCTGTACAGTTGTTCATAATATCCGCTTATCATCTTTTTATGTCTATAGAATCTAGGTAATATACCCCCTTCCTCATTCCTGATACTGGTAATGTGGTTGTTTATTTTTTTTTCTCTGATCATACTGCTTCGAGGTTTCTTAAATTTATCTCTTCAAAGAACTAGCATTTGGCTTTCTATTTATTTCTGCTCCCATTATTATTATTTTCTTTTGTCTGCTTAATTTGCTCTTTGCATTTCTTAAAGAGGAAGCTTATATTACCAACAGAACCTTTCTTCTTTTCTACAATGAGCATTTAAAGCTATAAATTTCCCTCTAAGCACTCCTTTAGTTGCCTCCCATGAAATCTGATATTTTGATAAACAGTTTACCTTTGACCAACATGGGTTTGAACTATGTGGGTTCATTTAAAGGCCAATTTTTTTGATAGATACAGTATAGTACTGCAGATGGATTCTCTTCCTTATGATTTTATTTTACTATATTTTTTCTCTTCCTCATGATTTTAGTAACAATTTACTTTCTCCAGCTTACTTTATTCCAAGAATGCAGTATATAATAGGCAGAACATATAAAATACACGTTAATCAACTATTTATATCATCGGTAAGACTTGTGGTCAAGAGTAGCTGTAAGCAGGTACGTTTTTGGGGGAGTCAAAAGTTATACAAGGATGTTCAGCTGCATGGGGGGTCAGCCTCCCCAACCCCTGTGTTGTTCAAGGGTCGTCTGTATTATGTTTTCATTCTTATAATTTCCCATGATTTCTTCTACTTACTGATTTGATTTATAATAAATCAATTATAGTCCTGGACTTATGATGGTTTGATGAATGATTTTTTGACTAGTGATGGTGTGAAAATGATTAACATTTAATAAAAATTGTACTTTGAATTTTCACCTATTTCTTGTCTAGCAATATGAATACCATTTTTCTCCTGTTGCTGGGGAGTGGAAGCGAGCCATAGCCCCTACCGAGCTACATGGTAACGAGGGCAAACAACCGGTACAAGAGTTTTGTACCCATATAGCCGTTCTGTTGCGCACTTTCAGCGCACTGGTCAAATACCGAGGTGCCCAACACTCTGACAGACTGGGCTTTGTATTAGATGGTTTTGCCCAAGTTCAGGCTAACGTACGGAGCATGCTGAAGGTAGGCTAGACTAAGCCATGATGTTCAGTGGGTTAGGTGTATTGAATTAATTTTTGACTTACGACATTTTCAACTTACAATGAGTTTATTGGGTCGCAACCCCATTATAAGTTGTGGAAGATCTATGTACAGATGTACAAAGCACTTTTAAGGAAGACCATCAATTTTGATAGTTCCAGAGCACATAAAAGTAAACTCTAATACTGCAGAATAGTCCTTAAAAAGATCTCCTTCCAAAGGAAAGATAGGTGTACTTTATGGCTTCTACCAAAAATTATACAAAACTGCTATAACTATAACCAAAAACTACTTTTAAACCCAGAGATTTTTCCTATAATAGCTATAATTCATTCTCTCTCAATTAAGAATGTAAGAAGCATGTAGCCTTATTTTTTTAGTCTTCTTCCCTCCCTGGGCATCTATTTTAAAATGCTATTTGAAGAATATGCTCAATAAAAGTTATTAAATGTAGAAACACTGAAGAACTATAATAATGACGAAAGTTGCAAGAGAGAGAAGAGTTCGGAATGTGAACAAATGCTATACTTCTGTGTAGCTATCATTTCCTGACGAAACTGCTCCCGCTCACTCAGGAGATCTTGAATAGCACTCTGGGCATCGCGATTTTGACGCTGCAAACCTGCTCTGGAATTGGTTAACTCATCTGCCATCACCCTGGAAAAGACGAAAGTATCACATATAAATTCTCTGACGATAACACACTGTAAAGAAGTTACTATACTACCTTAATTTTCAAAAGCTTACGTAGAAGACTGAACACAGGCAAGTTACTTCTCTGTTTTTAAATCTTCACTAAAAGGTATTTAAAATATTTATGAACTTAGAACATATTGAAAGGATTTTAAAAATATTTGTTTCAAAATGACAAAGGTAAAGTTATTTAACTTTCCTATAGAGTGACTTTTAGAATGTACTTCAATCTTACTCTAGATGGATCAAATATTGAAAAAATTGATATTAATTAAATGTTTTTAAATACAGGAAATTTTAGAGGAAGCAAAAAAGAGTTGCTTTCTTATCACTCAGTTACCTTCTTGTCCTCAGAAAAATATTAAATAATACAGAAAGTCTTATGTAAAAGGGAAAGTAAGTCTTTCCTCCTGTCCCGATCCCCATACTTCACAAAATACCAATAAAGTTTCTTATGTATTTCTCCAGAAAAAAAAATTTATGGATACATCAACATAAAAGAGTATGTTAAAAATAAGTATACCCATTTTATTTACAAAAAAGGGATTATTTAATACAAAATTTTCTATGTCTTGTTTTTTCATCTAATAATCGTGTTTTTTTTTATATTAGCACATATAGAGTTATCTCTTTTTTAAAAAAAACAACAGCTTCATGTTTTCTTCTGATTGGATGTTTCAAAATTTATTTTACCAGTTCTCTATTAACAGAACTGATGCAAAGTTTTAAAGTATGCTTATTCAGCTGAAAATCTTAAAACTAAAGTCTCAGACCACAGTGATTACTGACCAAAGATTAAATTGGTTAAAATATTGTTAAAGCTGAGCTTAAGTTTTATTGCCCTTACAATGTTACTATCAGCATTGACAAGGATGTTAAGAAAGTTACATTTGCAATAATCTTTATGACACATGCACGATTTGTCTCTTAATGTGTTCAGTGAGCACGAACTTTCATTCTAAGTCAATAAACAGTACATTCCTTTCTCCACACCCATCCTATACAAGCATAATTAGAAAACAAAGACTTTAAGAGAGCAATCAATTACTGGAAAGTATCGCAGACATTAAGATATGAAGAAATACTTTCCTACAAATTTATTCATCACAATCATGATTCTTAAAGTTCAGCCTGGAAACATTTGGTGTTATGTAAGAAATCTCTAGATCACTGAACTTAAATCCACAGTTACTAAACTATGCGTGAAGCATGTGGCTAAGCGCCGGAAATACAAAGATGGATAATACCCAGACCCTGTTCTCCAGTCAGAGCTGGAAGGAAGGGGATAAGCAGACCCCGAATCACAATATATACAGAGTTTCCCAACGACCAGTGTGCCCACGGGCCTAGGGAAGGGCAATGGGGCTTTCACGTCTGTTGGGGAGAGTAGCCTCATCTATTACACCATACAAATAATTTTATTTTCCATTTGTGCATGTACAGAAAAAGGCTGGGAAGCTCTCACGTATAGTTAATACAGTTAAAAGAGCTATGAGAACAGAGCACGGAAGAGAAGCAATGTTTGAGTTTTCCAGATAGAAGCGGGGGAAATAGTTTTTTGCGGGAGGTTTTTATTTATTTTATTTATAAGAGGTCTGACTTTAATTTTCTTTTCTTTTCTTTTTTTAAGATTTTACTTTATTTGACAATTTGACACAGAGAGAGAGATCACAAGTAGGCAGAGAGGCAGGCAGAGAGAGAGGAGGAAGCAGGCTCCCCGCTGAGTGGGGAGCCCGATGCGGGGCTCGATCCCAGGACCCTGGGATCATGACCCGAGCAGAAGGCAGAGGCTTTAACCCACTGAGCCACCCAGGCGCCCCTCTGAGTTTAATTTTCTTAAACATTGTAGTAGTAGTGATTTCTACTACAGAGGAGTAACCTAGAATTCTGGAATGAGGGAGAATCTGATGATATCACTTTTTCATTTAGGGAGACTCTGTGACAGTCCACACACACTTATAAATACATGAAATACTTTGACAACCGGAGTCCCAAATTCTCACACTACCATTTACTTATTTGGGTTACGGTAAAAAATCTGATAGAGAAAAAGCTAGGAAATGAAATATTATTTAAAACAGAAAATACCTGCTTGCAAGGAATTTACTCCGCCACACGTCACACTGTATTGACATACGTTCCAGCTGTTCAGAGAGCTGAGCTGTGCTTTGACCTAGGGCTTCATTTTCTAAAATAAGCTGATTTTTCTCACGGGCTAGACGTTCAAAATGGTACTGAAGATCATCTCCAACGGAAGCCACTAGCAACTTCTTTAACTCTCGATTGACCTGGGAGAAAATTTGACTGTTACAACCAGCTTGAAGTAATGTCAGTGACTTTAATGTAGCAAAATGAAAAAAGAGAAACCGTGCTTCATGTGTATGGACCTCCATTCCTTAAAGTGTGTATCAAAAAGCAATATTACATATTTAAGTTTCATAATCTATATAAGCCATCTGTCTCTGTCTGCATATTTGTATCTTATAGTCTGCGGGATTATAAACTGAGCCTCTTCTAGTAAGAGTACCAACCATTATCACCAAAGTTACAAACTGCTTCCAGTCAACACCTGAAGGCAAAAAATTAGAAAACCAAACCAATAAATTTTGCCAAAGAATATGACGGAGAATGTTTTAGTGTTTTTAAAATCTATTTCAGTGTTTAAAAATTAATTTCTTTGTGCCACAGGATTTTTTTTTTTTTAGAGAGAGAGAGAAAGAGAGAGTATGAGCAGGGAGGGGCAGAGGGAGAAGGAAAGTGAGACTCTTAAGCGGCCTCCACAGCCACGGTGGAGCCTGACGGCGGGGCTCGATGTCACAGCCCTGAGACCACGACCCGAGTCGAAATCAAGAGTCCAGTGCTTAACCGACTGAGCCACCCACACACCCCGGTGCCACAGGTGTTCAAGAATTTAAGCAAAGGAAGCAATTTAGGCTATCTATAAGCATGTTTTTTTACTTTATCTAGAATGTGAAAAATTGAAACATAAATGTCTAATAATAGGTATTGATATATGGTGCAGCAACAGAAGAACACTGTTGGTATTAAAGATGGTGCTGTAATGGAATATTCTGAGACACAGGAAAATATTAAAAAAGGCAAAAATGAACTCAATGTGTATAATTACACATTTATAGCTAGACGGTACAATGACACGTGGTACTATTCTCGTTGTTTGTATTTTCTACAATAGTCACAAATAAATATACACTATTTTTATATTTAGAAGTTAGTTACTTAAGAAATATTAAAGACCTATTTGGATAAGAACCACTAACTATAGTGTCACTTATAAAGATAACGTCTAGCAAAAAGACGAAGGGTCTAAGAGAGAAACGAAGGGTGAGGAGTAAGGCAATGTTTACCAACGTGGAAAGCTGAAAGAAACCCAGCCAAGCACTACAGATCATTTTCCATTTACAATGAAGATACCAATGCTTACCAACCGTTCCCTTTATCCCAACTATGATGTCTGCATAAGCAAAAATATTTGGAGCTTATGGATCCTTAAAAGAGGAATTGTTAACTAGACAACTTCAAAGTCTAACTTGGTCTGAAATTTTATAAACTACGACTTCCTTTACACCTTAGAGGTGGTCTTGTCCGAAGCACCACGCACATCCATCTTCAACTTGAGAGGACAAGTTCCCGACATATACTAGTTCTACTAGCGGGGCTGAGGGAGAAAGAGAAATCGGAGAGGAAACTTTTTAGAGAAATGACAAGCCAAGACAAAGGACATTCCAAGAGGAAATACAGTTTTCTGACACGTGCGCTCAGAAGGTGCAGGTGTAAAGAGCCGCTTGTTCTTACCTCTGTCTGTACTCTGAGCTGGTTTGAAAGACCCTCTCTGTCCTGCAGTAACCTCCTTTCAGAGTTCTTGAGCTTCTCCAGTCGATTCTTAACCTCCGAGAGTTCCCTTCTGGGTTCTACAGTTCCCTCTGACTGGCCGGGGAGCTCGCCCCTATGATGTCCCCGAGACTTCCCCTTTGCGTTCCTGCTGGGGACATCACGGGATATAGCAGCTTTGGGAACTAATATCCTTATGGCTTCAACTCCCACCGCTTTTTCAGTGAGAACCTTCCCGAGCCGAAGGACCGCTGGGCTCTCGCCTGGAACCGCTTTCTCCCGCGGGTTCTGAGGGCCGGGCTGCCTGGCGGGCGGGGCTGCGGAGGTCACGTCCACAGCCTCAGGCGGCTCCTCGGTTTCCCTGCCATCTCCTGCTCCTCGGACTGGGGCTGGCGTAAGGGTGACTAGGAAAGGGAAAACAAAGCACAAGCTACTCGCTAAGAAGAAATGCCAAGGAAAATGCCAAGACATACTTTACCCGACATTCAGAATTACTGGAACTAAAAAGCACACAAAAAATTCAGAGGAGAAGTTAATTTTCAAAACAGGTGTCAATAAAAGATGGAAAAAGGCTCGAACTTCCTTAGGTAAATGGTTTCGCTCTTGACTTCTACTTCCTGGTATGACCCCGGGTAAACAACCGAACCGCCACGGGTCTCTACTTCGCGTTCCGGGAAGCGGGGATGGTACCGGCTGTGCCCCACGGCCGCGGCAGCAGAAGGTGCGGGAAGCTCAAGCACGTGGCACACCGGAGTCTGGGTTCCTAAGGGAAGCCTTCCTCTAAGCTTTCCAGATTCCGCTGGGTTCCCCATTCACGTGCACCTGCAGCAGAGATTCTGCATTTCTCCTTTTTTCTATCAAAATCGTAAATTGACTTTTTTCACCCCAGTGTAACTAGTTATGCAATGTCTGTGCCTTCCTCTAGAACCTAAGTCCCATGAGGGAAGGGATAAGTAACGTGCCTTGCACCCAGCACCGTTTGGCTGATAGACAGTAAATGAATGAAAACAAGGGGAGGGGCACAGGACGAGCACATACATCAATGGTTATGACGACAGTCTGAGTGGTCGCAGGCTGCAAGCATGCAGCGTGGTGCCTAATGTTGACCAGACACTGTCTGAGGTAGTGGGGATGTCTATGCTCAAGAAATTACTATCTAATTTAGGACATAGGATGTACACATAAAAAGATGACATGTATTACAGGTAATAGAAAGTAAGAGTACAATATGTGGTACAAAATTTCTACCAGAATTTTATTTCTACAGAAATGTTAACTAAGAAAAATCATGGACCAATCTTTAGTGAATTCATTACTATTATGTTTTTATATTTATACCTTCTAAGGCAAAGACAGGAAACAGAATTCCTAGTTAAAAAGAAAAAAAAGCCAAAGTAGCCTCAATTACTCTTAGCTATCAGTACTATGTTCTAATCAATTAAATATTAATTTTTAATGACTAATTAAATATTAATCATGTTTCACTGTAACCCATGAAGTCAGGAGATCAACTTGGTAAGAACAATAATAAGTAAGGTCTTATTAAAATTAACCTTTCCCAAGAATTTCTGAAGTACAAAGCCATACTAAAAAAAGGAGACCACATAACATAAACATTTTATCAAGCAAAGACTGTTGTCACCTTGATTCCTGAATTCTCGTCCTAGAAATGGAATGCTCCAGCAATAACCATAGGAAATGGTAAGCTTGCCCAGGATGATTTTTTTTTTTTTTAAATTACCTACAAAGGTCTTTTCTAGAAGGGAAATATCTAACAAAAAAGCCTTCTTTAGTTTTCTATTTTTTAACGAGCTTACTTTTTTCTTTCTCACAAACTTTGTTATACTGATGCAGAAACTACAGAGCAGAACAGATTATTTTCACACACACACAGGTACCCTCTTGTTCTGAACATTGCGTTATTAAAAAATACTAAGAAGAAAAAATTATGTATCTGCTCATTACTCTAAAATTAACTTTTCATTACTCCAAGTTTCTTCATTATTTTTGTATGTTTGTAATCATAATTAACTTTAGAAGCTCAATCTATTTTTCTATTTTGCCGCATTCTTCCTCTTTTTCATCTTATGACATTATTTCTTCGCGTTAATATAACATTATTTACTTATTATTCTGTTGTTGGGGATATTTATGCTTTTTTCCAATTTTTCATATAATAATGCTTTAGTGAATACTTTTGCCTATAGATTTTTCTCAACTTCTGGATTATTTTTGAATAAATTCTCAAGAATGGAATTAATGTGCCAGGTGAAGATCGGTTTTGTCAAACTGCCTCATGAAACAACTCTAGCAACGTATCAGCAGATCTATGCCTTACGTTCTTATTTAGTTTTATTTTCTGGTATGCTCAACCCGGCGACCTCATACAATAATCGAGACGTTAGTGCCAGAACGTGTGGTGTCTGGATGGTGCGCGGCCAGGGGGCACTCGGCAGAGGTCGGCCTGCACTGCTGCTGTTCTTTAAAAACCCGCATTAACTCTGCATCTTCACGAAAGGGAGAAAGCTGAAGTTATGTCATCAAATATAATTCTTCCGTTTTCTTATGCTCAAGTCTTAGGAAAGTGCTTCACTAGACTTTAGAACTATTTTTTCATTTAACAGATTTTTGGGGGGAGTTTTTCCTACTTCTGTAGCAGTGTACTGGGAATCTCGAGTTAGGTCAGAGAAGAGGCGGAAAGACGTGTGGTGTATACTGTGTTTCGTTTTGTTTTTTTTAAATTTTATTTATTTATTTAAACAGACATCACAAGCAGGGAGAGAGAGAGGAAGGGAAGCAGGCCCCCCGCCGAACAGAGAGCCTGAAGTGGGGCTCGACCCCCGGACCCTGAGACCATGACCCGAACTGAAGGCAGAGGCCCCAACCCACTGAGCCACCCAGGCGTCCCACCGTGTTCTATTTAACAAAACATCTTCCATTAGAATAAAGTATTTTGTCATTTCCATACTGAAAGTTCGCTTGCGACTTAGGACTAACTCCACCTTCAAAAAGATGAACAAAGGAGCGACTTCAGAAAGTGAAACAGAGTCTGGTATTTCAGGTCACGATGCAACACATCAGCACTTGGGAGATCTGCCACTGAACGGTTTCAGGAATGAAGGCCTGCTCCCATGTTCTTGAAATCTGCTTTTTAAAAAATTCTAACTCTATCTAAAGCAAATTTAATTGTCACTAAGACATTCTGTCATTTACGAAGTGATGCTGAATCATGAATTAACTACAGATTAATTAAAAAAACAACAAAAAGACAAACCGGAGCCAGACCACTCAGGTCCACTGAAGCCGAAGAAGAAAGAAGCAGGTGTGATGCCCTGTGGTGACTAAACAGAATTTTTAGGAAAATCACAACATTGCTGAGTCGGAATTTTAGGTAGTGGAGATTCAAGAACAAATCAAGTAGACACTGCGAAATTTAAAAGGCAAAGGAACATTGACAGGTATTGAAAAGAAACCTCTTCCCAAAGAAAATACATCATAAAATGCCAGTGAAGCGATTCTATTAACTTGGTTCAGCCTTGGTTTACTCCTGATTTTTTACATCAACCACCGTGACTTACTCAAGCACCTACGGGCGCGACAGCTGCACAACACAGGCCATGGCAGCTGTCGCAACTCAACTCGGGAGTAATGCGCTTCTGGCTAATGCGTGCAGGCCAGGAGGGGAGTGGGAGTCCCGGCTTTCCATCTTCTCACCGGGTAACTGGTCATTGTTCTGCTTCCCTTATGACACACGCAGAAACCTTTATTACATACGGACTAAGCACAGTCCGGGACACACTCGGGAGCAGTCGGTCTCTTGGGGGAAGGCGATGATCTGTGGTACCAGCTCCACAATTAGGAGACGTGTGAGTAGAGCAAAACATCAGCCCCCATTCCCCACTCTTCGAAGGGGACCAACAGAACAATTCTGCGATTACATCAACAGCACTTCTACTTGTGATCAGTTATCAAAGAACAAAATGTGTCTCAGGTTTATGGCTCATTCTTCTGCCTTCCCCAAAGATTACTGAAATGCAGGGAAAGAACAAATGATACTCTGTAACAGGAGTGGACAAACTTTCCCCATAAAGGGTCAGATAAATATTTTAGGCTCTGCCGACCACGAGGCAAAATTGAGGGTAAGAGACAGGTACTTATACAAAGAAGAAAAATCATTTTCAGAGATGAAACTCAAATAAGAAATTGAGTATATTTTTTTTTGTTTTTTTGTAATATAGGTCTAATAATGAGAAGTACAGAATTCTTTTCTGTTTGGGATAACCCTTTGCTTAAGTGGGATTCAATGCTTCCCATCACCAAACTGATCTGTAAGTATTCTCAGGAGGCTGAGGGCCATGACTAGCCAACCCTTGCTCTAGAATACTGAGGCAAAAAGAATAGGATTTGGGGGCACCTGGGTGGCTCAGTGGGTTAAAGCCTCTGCTTTCGGCTCAGGTCATGGTCCCAGAGTCCTGGGATTGAGCCCCGCATCAGGCTCTCTGCTCAGCGGGGAGCCTGCTTCCTCCTCTCTCTCTGCCTGCTTCTCTGTCTACTTGTGATCTCTGTCTGTCAAATAAATAAAGTCTTAAAAAAATAGGATTTTATAGTCTGTCATTAAAGAAATATTTCTCCTTTTTTTATAAAACTGCAAATCTAAGAAGACAGATTCTCCAAGTCCATTGGAAGGTGAAGTAGAAAGAACACTAGACTGGGTCAAAATACCTTAGGTCCTATTTGCCACACATTGTGTGACTTCGGGCAGATCACTTACCCTTACTCTCCTCTCATCCCTCAGTGCTTTCAGAACAATGCAAGTATCAGAGTGTCTTAATATAATCTGTTTTTCCTCACAGACTGGACTGCTGGGAGCTCCACAGGACAGGGTCTGCCTCCCAACCTCTGTATTATTAGCTTAAGGAAATGGTGCTTGGAACAGAAGAGTAAGTGCTTTCTGAAGTTCATCAATGTTCATATGCTACTGAGATTTCATTTTAACATCCACTAACTCATTTAAAAACTGCTCACCCTGTTTTCCCTCTACACCAGAGCATTAATTCCTAACTCAGTTATAGTCTGACAAACTTTTCAGAATATACACAGATTCAGCTAGCAAACAGCGAAACAGTTTAGGGATTGTCACTCAGTAATTTCCAATCAATCTCTATATATATGTGTGTGTGTGTGTATAAAGATTTTATTTATTTAGTTGAGATAGAAAGTGGGGCAGAGGGAGAGAGAGAAGCATGCTCCCCACTGGCAAGGAGGCCAATGAGGTGATCAATCCCAGGACCCTGGGATTGTGACCTGAGCTTAAGGCAGACGCTTAACCGACTGAGCCACCCAGTCGCAAAAACAATATTCTTTTTAAGGTCAGCATTTAGTAAGATTTAGTTACCACTTAGTAAGGTGTAGTTACTATTAAATTAGAAATCATGTTAAAGACAATAGACTTAAGAGTTAGGCCCATGTTCACTGACACAGAATCCAAACATTCCTTCTGTCACAGGCCCACGAGTAAATAGTTCCCTGGTCAAGCGAGCGGGGACGGGGCTGAGCACTCCCTCGCTCTGCCGCTTCACAGTGTGCATTAGTGTGCTAGAGGCTCTGGGAGTCCCATGATGTACTCCCTCCTTTAGTCCAGAATTTCCCATATTTATCTGCCCAGGGATTCCTTCTTCACCTAATACCTGTTATTCCACAGAAAGAGTGTTAAAGTTAGGCTATTTTATGTGATTCTAAATATTTAAATGTCTCAGCTTTTCCTACTTGGTTTACTTTCACTAAACGGTCTGACTTCAATACCTGTAATTTTAATCTTGCTCTCAAGAACTTTTAGGATTCAAATCCTCATTTTTGAATTTTTCTCTTTATTACATGTTTCCCATTCAAATGAAGTCCTAGCAACTGCGCACCCCTCTCATGGTGACAGTTTTGCTCAAATGTCCACTGAGAAGAAGTTCTGTTGCTATAAACCAATGTTCCTTTTCTTGTGAGGCAGTTATAGGAAGCGCAGGCAAATGACAGATGTCAACCATGGTAAGTGCACCTGGTGTTAGGCCATACAGTCCATGGAGCTTTCGTTCACTAACAATGGCTAACGTTAAACAAAAAGAGGACTAAGAGTTGAATTATGTACCTTACTGTAAAATTAAGATCAAATGAAATAATGTATGCGAAAGTGCTTTATAACTCTAATCCTCATTACAAACGGGTAAGAACAAATAAAAGACAATTACTTTCACAGAGGCCTTGCAATAACTAACTTTCAATCACTAATGATAATATTGTATTTAGGTTTTGTTTTTTGCCAAGCACCATGCTAATGACTTTCACCTTAGTAACCATTTAATTGCTCTACTTTTCATTAATCCCCAGTTTATTACTTTCATTACTCTCTTTGGTTTGCTTATTTGAATACTATGAAAGCTTTCTGGTGACTCTGAAATGCTGTTCACACAGCTGAATAAATTCAATTAAATATTATTGGCAGGATCTTTTCTTCTTTGCTTCCTAAACATTTAAATATACCCCTCCTTTTAACAAGATTTTATTTATTTATTTGAGAAAGAGAGAAGGAACTCAAACACGGGGAGAAGGGCAGAGGGAGAAATAGACTCCCCACTGAGCAGGGAGCTGATGCAGGGTTTGGGCTCCATCCCAGGACCCTGGGGTCGTGACCCTAGCTGAAGGTAGATGCTTAATGTACTGAGCAACTCGGTTGTCCTGATTTAAATCCCTTTTAAAGAGTTTGCTGTTGGAGGTGTATTTGCCGCAAAGCTGGCTTCTAGAAAGTAGTTTCCCATCTCTCACTGACAGCCCCGACCTCCAGAACTCACTCCACCCAAGTCAGGAGCCCTCACTGTGGGATATGCTAATAATACCGTTACCAGTGCCTATGTGAACACGGTCAGTAAGCTATAAGGGTCTGAATCACAAGGGAAGAGATCTGGGTTATGGACAGATTTGGAAGTTGTTATTACAGATAATTACTGGAGCCCTGGGAGCAGAAGAGAAAGAGAGCTGAAACATATTAATATTTAAAAGATGACCCAGAAGGAGGATGAAAAAGAAACAGAAGATGTTGCTAGAGCAGTGGTGTCCAGTAGAACTTTCTGTAGTGATGGGAATGTTTTATATCTACATTTCCTACTGCAATAGCTACCAGCCACATGTGGCTAATGAGCACTTGAAATATGCTTGGGGTGACTTTGAGGAACTGAATTTTTAATTTTTAAAAATACTCATTTAAACTCAAATAGCCACATGTGGCTACTGCACTGGACCGTGAAGGGCTGAAAACAAGAGTGGTATCATTGAAATTAAGGAAAGAAAGTCTTTCAAAAGGTGGGAAGGATCAACATATGAAAGGTAGAGAACCAGAAAGTAAGACTAGTTAGCAAGTATTAGGAGTTGAATTGTGTCCCCCCAATGCAAATACTCATGTTCAAGTCCTCAACCTCCATACCTCAGAATGTGGCTTTAATTGGAAATAAGGTCACTAGAGAAGTAATTAGTTAACATGAGCTCATACTGGAGTAGGGTGGGCCCCTAATCCAGTACGACTGATGTCCTTATAAAAAAGGAAGAATTTGTACAGAGACACAAACATAGGGAGAAGGCCATGTAAACATAAAGGCAGAGATCAGGGCGATGCATGTACAAGCTAAGGCATACCAAAAACTGGGGAGCCTGGGTGGCTCAGCTAGTTAACGTCTGTGTTCTGCTCAGGTCATGATCCCAGAGACCGGGCACTGGGCTCCGTGCTCAGCGGGGAGTCTGCGTCTCCCTCTCTCTCTGCTCATTTTCCTCTGCTCAGCACCCCACCCCCCATGCTCACATGCTCACTCAAATAAACAAATAAAATCTTAAAAAAAAAAAAAAAGGGAATACCAAAAATGCCAGCAAACCACCAGAAACTAGGAGAGATGCCTGGAATAGATCCTTCCCTAGTGCTTTCAGAGGGAACATGGCCCTGCCAGCATCTTGATATCGGACTTGTAGTCTCCAGAACTGTGAAGCAGTAAGTTTCACTTGTTTAAGTTACTGTTTGTGGTGGTTTGTTACTGCGGGCCAAGCAAACCCACCCAACACCAAAAAGAAGTCTTTTGTACCTCCTCGCTTGTCCATCTACTTAAATCTTTAAAAAATATTGTTTACTGAACTCTTAATCTTCTAGTGGATAGAAAATATAGCTGCAAGACTTTGGTTTTACACTAAATGTTTAACAGGGTTTAACAGGAGTAATGAGCACTAACCCCGGGTGTTACTGTTCAGGTCGTCTAGGAGGACGGTGATGTCAACACCGCATTACAAAAGAGAGGAAACCTGAAACAGATTGTTCCCAAGAGCTCTAGGAGAGTTACTTGGCTCAAATCGCCTTCATCCTTTGGTCTTAAACTGCATGTTTTAAGTACAATTATCATCAAAAGAAGAACACTTACCTTTGGCTTCTAAACTTTCAAGAGTAGACATTTTTTAATCAATGAAAATGCACCTCAAAACTTCTACAAAAAGCCTAAAAGTGAATAAAATGAAAGAATTAATACCATATAAAGACATCCACTGAGTCCCTGTAAGTTAGAGGTTACAGTGTTCTGCTTGCTTCCGCACTTAGTACACACGCGTTTCACACGCAACGTCACAGGTGACACCGTGAAGGCTGACGAAGGCCTCAAAACACTACGGGCGGTTCGCTTTCCGGTTCATTTCGCTGCCTCACCGGGGAACGCTACCAGGCATGACTCCCGAATTTCGGGGGAGAAACTGCAGGGACGTCACTGCAGGGCTTCGCGTCACTGATAAGCAACAGGAACTAAAGTGATCACTTTCTCCAGGGACAGGAGCGACGCTAGTGTCCGCCACTGATTTGGTCACCGACTCAGAGAGAAGCTCCCGTTTGCGTTTAAACACACGACACAAACACTCAGGATTCCCAAGAAATACAAGTTTTCAGAAACGTGTGCGCGGTCTCCCAGCGCAGACGAGGCGTCGCCAGGGGCCGTGAGAAGGGAGGTCGCGCCGGGGCAGGGCCCCCAACGGCCACAACTGGTTTCGCCGTACAAGTAACCGATCTGACTCGGCACAGGGTCTTCGCGGACTACCCGCCTCCTCGTCCGGGGACAGGCCTCCGGGGGCGCCTGGGCAAGAGCAGGGAGCCCTGGCACTGCGCCCTGGGCGCACCGCCCCGCACCCGCCCCGCACCCGCACAGCGGGGTCCGTCCTCAGGCCCAGGCCCGGGGAGGGAGGGGACGGGAGCGGAGGGTGCGGAGCAGAGCAGAACGGACGGAGGGAGGGGAGCGCCCGACGGCGCGGCCCGGCCTGTCAGCTCTGCCGAAGCCGAAGCTCCGGCCGGGTCTCCACAGACACCCCTGCCCTAAATCCACAGCCTCCGAGCACCAAACTGCAAGCCTGGCCGCGCCCCTTCCCCACACCCTCCGCCGTCACACCGGCGGCCTCGCGGACCCCTCGCCCCGCTCCTTACTCTTCCGAGCTGAGGGTCGTGAGCTCCGCGCCGGTCTAGCCTCGCCCACTCCCGCTCAGCCCAAGCCGCCCCGCCCCCGCCCTCCGGACTTCCGGCGCTCTCGGCTAACCACATCCTGTTCCCCGGGGTTCGTTTCCGGAATAGTTTTCCGAAAGAGAAGGGTAAATACGCTCTGTGGGGTCGTAAAACTCGGGCAACCCCGCACACACGGTGGGAGGCGTCGTTGAATGGAAGATGGGCGGACGCCGACGGAAAATAAAGTAGAGACTATTCGGAGCTCCGGCGGCCTGGGCGCTTAACTTCCGGGTCACCTGTCAACCAACCCTAAGTGATGACGCCAGAAAGACCTGCGCAGTGTTCTGCCGCCCCAGGCGACGCCGTGGAGGGGCGGGGCCGGCGCGGTGGGCGGAGCTTCAAGTCATCCCAGCCATTAGGAACGAAGGGGCGGGGCGGTGGCGGCGCCGCACGTCCGGTAGTGGGCGGGGTTCTGTTGCCAGAGTAACTGGGCGTCCTCGGGAAGGCGGTGTCCGCCCGCGGCCGAGGTCCCTGCCTGCCTGCGGTGCGCGCCCGAGACGATGGTGAGTTCCAGGCGGGGCCGGAAGGACGGCTTCGGCGCCCCGGTGGCGCCGCGTCCCAGGTCCTGGGGCGGAGGGATGCTCGGAGGCGCCCCGGTGTCTTCCACGTCCGCTCTAGCTTCTCCGCAGTTTCTTTCCCTCCCGGTGCCGTGCAGCGCCCTGAATGCCACTTCGGTCCTGCGGGGACCCTGGAGCCACGGAGCGGGAGGCGTGGGGGCGAGCCCTGGCTGTGATACCCCGAGGCGAGCATTTTAAGTGTTTGTGTTTCATCGTCGCATTTTTCAAGTTCTCAGCGCCCCTTGCCGCGCCGAATCCGAGACACCGTGCGGTGCACGCGCTGTCCCGACACCGGCCCGAATCTCCCCGGGTCGCGCGGCGGGTGCCCTCGCGCGGCCGGTGCCCCGCTGCACTCCCGCCCCAGGGCCCTGTGGTAGGCGCTGTACTGGCATCCGTTCTCGTCTAGAGCTGATGACCGTATCGGCAGGTGCTTTGGAACGGGAACGCCCTGACGAGCTCTTGGGAGAGCTTCTGGAACATTCCCTGGCTTCAGCTACACCCCCAGAAATTCTGAATCCGTAGGAATGGGGCGTGGCATTGCATTTTAAAAAAGCCTGCAGGTGACTTGAATTCACGCACTTGTTTGAGAACACCGGGTTCTAGTTAACTCACTTAACTGGCACATCTTTGAGCCGCTTGCCAGTAGCGGACGGGGGGATAGAAGGATGACTGTGGTGGGAGGTCAGAGCTACGGAGCCCCTCCCCACCCCTTCTTTCTCCCTTGCTCGACAGCAATCCTTTCCCTAAGGCCGTCGCCCCTGCGCGTTTCCGGTAGGGCTCTTTCCACACTTGCCAGCCCCTGCCCCTCCCCCGCCTTCTTCCTCCGACCAAGCAGATGTCGGTCATCTTCAACCGCAGGCCCCCAGGCGACGCACCCGCACAACATACCGGCGGTGAAGGCTAATCCAGCTTCCCTCTAGACCTCACGGCCCCCTCTCCATTGCTTATCTTTTTCCTTTCCTGTGCTTTCAGCCTTTCTCTCCTTTTCCTGCTTCCCAGTGTTCTGGGCCTACATCTTGAGAAAATGAAATAAAACAAAGCACGCCCCTCACGCGGTGTTTATGCAGAGGTTGCCCAGTCCTCCCATCTATCGGTAAACTGCCTCAAAGCACAGTATTTTCACCGGCTTCGACTGCCCCTTCCCCATCCTCGGTTCTGTTATCCGACTTTCTCTGGAATGGCTTCAGTGAAGTTGCTCTTGTCTAAGTTTCTAATGGCTTTTTCAATTCCCATCCAGTAATTTCTTCTCAAAGTTTATCTAGCTTTTCTGTGACAGCCGACGTTCATGAGCATTCATTACCTCCCCCTGCCCCGGCCTTGCCTGCTTTTCAAATGCCTTTCTCTGGAGCTCAGTCTTTAATATTTTCAGTAATCAGTGCCTTTGCCTGGGGTGATTTCATCCACACACATGAGTTTACGAGTGCCGAA
Source organism: Martes martes (assembly GCF_963455335.1). NCBI lineage: Eukaryota > Metazoa > Chordata > Mammalia > Carnivora > Mustelidae > Martes > Martes martes. Next base: position 67,631,681 of record NC_137903.1, read on the forward strand.
GCATTCGCGTCTAAATTTCGATTTTCATCTCACATCTGCTAGGGCTAACCTAGTTGCTTCTGGGACACCTCTCCGTCCTTACCCAAATGCCTCTCAAATGTGCCATGACCAAAACTGACCTTGCCATCATTCCACCTGGTTTCTCTAATTCCATCAAGTTAATTAATGATATCGCTATATTATAACCTATAGCATGGCTTTAATATTATATAACTTTAATATTAGTTATTGTGTATTAAATATGGATAACCTAAACCAGAAACCAGAGTTGTTCTCCATTCCTTTTCTGTGCCTCCCATATTCAAAGGGTCATTAAGTCCTGTTTTAGTTTAAGCTTTCTTTGTTTCTTGCCCAGACAGTTGCAGTATTTCTTTTTTTAAAAAAATTTTTTATTAACATATATTGTATTATTAGCCCCGTGCACAGGTCTGTGAATGGTCAGGCTTACACACTTTACAGCACTCAACCATAGCACATACCCTCCCCAATGTCCATAACCCAACCACCCTCTCCCTACCCCCCTCCCCCGCAGCAGCCTTCAGTTTGTTTTGTGAGATTGAGAGTCTCTTATGATTTGTCTCCCTCCTGATCCCATCTTATTTCATTTTTTCCTTCCCTACCCTCCAACACCCCGCCCCCCACTCTGCCTCTCAAATTCCTAATACCAGGGAGATGATATGATAATTCTTTCTCTGATTGACTTATTTCACTCAGCATAATACCCTCTAGTTCCATCCACGTTGTTGCAAATGGCAAGATTTCGTTTCTTTTGATGGCTGCATAATATTCCATTGTGTATATATACCACATCTTCTTTATCCATTCATCTGTGGATGGACATCTAGGCTCTTTCCATAGTTTGGCTATTGTGGGCATTGCTGCTATGAACATTGGGGTGCACATGCCCCTTTGGATCACTACATTTGTACCTTTAGGGTAAATACCCAGTAGTGCGATTGCTGGGTCGTAGGGCAGCTCTATTTTTAACTTTTTGAGGAACCTCCATGCTGTTTTCCAGAGTGGCTGCACCAGCTTGCATTCCCGCCAACAGTGTAGGAGGCTTCCCCTTTCTCTGCATCCTCGCCAACATCTCTCTTTTCCTGACTTGTTAATTTTAGCCATTCTGACTGTGTGAGGTGGTATCTCATTGTGGTTTTGATTTGTATTTCCCTGATGCTGAGTGATGTGGAGCACTTTTTCATGTGTCTTTTGGCCATTTGGATTTCTTCTTTGCAGAAATGTCTGTTCATGTTCTCTGCCCATTTCTTGATTGGATTATTTGTTTTTTTGGGTGTTGAGTTTGATAAGTTCTTTATAGATTTTGGATACTAGCCCTTATCTGACATGTGGTTTGCAGATATCTTCTCCCATTCTGTCAGTTGTCTTTTGGTTTTGTTGACTCTTTCCTTTGCTGAGTTGCCTGGACTTTTAACAGTATGGTATGGCAGTTCTTCAATCCGTTATTTTCTCTGCCACCAGAAGGAATTTTTTTTTTTTTAAAGATTTTATTTATTTATTTGACAGACAGATCACAAGTAGGCAGAGAGGCAGGCAGAGAGAGAAGGGAGGAAGCAGGCTCCCTGCTGAGCAGAGAACCCGATGTGGGGCTCCATCCCAGGACGCTGGGATCATGACCTGAGCCAAAGGCAGCGGCTTTAACCCACTGAGCCACCCAGGCGCCCCACCAGAAGGAATTTTTAAAAAAGATTTTACTTATTTATTTGAGAGAGAATGAGTACAAGTCGGGGGGAAGGGGCAAAGGGAGAGAGACAAGCAGACTTCTTCCCCTCTTCGCAGGGAGCTTGATGTGGGGCTGGATCCCAGGACCCTGGAATCATGACCCGAGCCAAAGGCAGACGCTTAACTGACTGAGCCACAGGTGCCCCAGAAGGAAGTTTTAAAGACCCAAATATTTGAAGTCACTCGCCTCTTTTAAATTCTAGACTCTCCATACTCTACAGTGTAAAATTCAAAGTACCTGGAATGGCATACACGGCATCATAGCTTCTTCCATGTCCCTCCATTGCTAAGACATTCCTTTCAGCTGCTTGTCTTTCGCCGAACATTTTAAGCAACTTCGAACTGGTGGTATGAATGTCCCCTCTACTTTGCACATGCTCTTCCTTCCACCCGAGATACACTTATCTCCTAGTTGGCCGGCCAGATTCCTTCCGATCCTTCCATACCCAGGTTCGGTGTCTCTTCTTCAGTGATGCCTTATGTCTCTACTCAAAGACAGTTGACTTTCCTTTTTTTTTTTTTTTGGTTACAATTTTACATGGAACACATCTCATTTACTTGCCACATTCAGTTGGAATTATTTGTTTATGAGTTTGTCACTCTTACTGAACTGAACTGGTAGAGGGACCGATCTTTATTTTGGTCACTGCTATTGCCTACACCATAGTAGGCTCTCAGGTATTTGCTAAAAGAGAAGAGGAAAAAAAAAAAAAAAAGAATGTGGTAAGTGCCCTGAGAGGTTACAAGTACTTGGGCGATATAGGGGGGTGGAGTCTTCACTTTTCAGAGTCAGGCCATCGCTAAGCAAATGGAATAGGATTTCCATAGTGACAATTCAGTGGCCTGAACAGTGGCACAGGGAGATAGAAATTGACATTTGTGGAATACTGGTTTTCTTCATGCTTGTCTTACATTCCTGTCATTCAGAATTCCCAACTACCCTAAGAGCAGTGAACTCCTCTCCCTACCCTCTGCCCCGGCTGAAGCTGTGTGTGGTGGCTCTTTCAGATTGGGTGGTCAGTGAAGGCTCCTTTGAAGAACTGACTTCCGTCTTGAGACCTGAATGAAGAGTGCAGTGACCTGGGGGAAGTATATCAGGCAACACTAACAATAGGATCAAAGGCCCTGAGGCAGCAAAGTGGTTGGCATATTTCAGGAAGTGATCTTGTGATCTAGTGTAAAAAAAATAATAGAAATTCAGTGGTGGGGCAGGGTGGGGGCAGCAGCAGTGGGGGGGAAGTACGGCAGAGGATAACATGACATGCAGTTAGGGAGGGAGGCAGGGGCCGGCCCACGTGCGTGTACGATAGCATGGTGGCTCAGAGTAGGTTCTAACCCATTACTCAGTCATGAAATTGAGTTGTTGTGTGTAGCCAGCATTAAAAAAGACATAAAGCAGACACTGTATTCATTGTATATGCTAAGGATAACTTCCGTGAAACTTTTCAGTGTGTGCCTCGTGCGTACTGGATTATGATCCAAAATGCATTCCTTCCTGTCAGTCATGGTCCACGAAGCTCCAGATAGAGTGTACTTTGAACAGTATATACTTGAAGAGGCAAAATCGTTGATCTCAAGGAGCACAGATTTCTTATTCCTCGTTTGACCTAGTGACAATCTTCCTGTGTGGCAGAAGAAGCTCTGAATTTAATGAGAGCCTGAAATTGACTAGAGCAAAATTTTCAAGTTTCTTTCTGAACCCAGATCTCTCTCTGGGGTCAGTTGCTGTCCTTTACGAGAAAGGAGAGGCATTTTGGTTCTTGAGGAGAAGGGAGGGAAAAATGAAACAAGATGGTATGGGGAGGGAGACAAACCATGAGAGACTCTTAATCTCACAAAGCAAACTGATGGTTGTTGGGGGGTGGGGAGGATGAATAGGGTGGCTGGGTGATGGACAGTGGGGAGGGGATGTGCTGTGGTGAGTGCTGTGAAATGTGTAAGACTGATGATTCACAGACCTGTACCCCTGGGGCAAATAATACATTATATGTTAATAAAAAAAATAAATTAAAAAAAAGAAAGAAAGAAAACCAGGGAGAAATTGGTGTCCTTTGTCTGTGTTCAGTCTCACCTCTGGCATGTGTATTGTATGAAAGGCTGAGGGTTTCTTTCCCTGAGCCAAAGGTAGAGTTTGTTTGCTCTGCTGGTGGGCCTCCCTGACCGCTGCAATTACATTATCTGGTCAGCTTCTGTCTCCTTCTGGTTTGTTAACAGCTGTAGCTTGCAGTGCCATAATTAGGTCCTGACTACAAATTCTAGGCCTGCCTCTGTCTTGCAAAGCAGAGACAGGCCAATGTAGTTTAGTGTATTCCACATACGTGTTGTTCAAGATAAAGAATGTGCTAGAGTCATCAGTTGATTTACTTTTGTGCATAAAAAGAGGAGATAATTCCAAGGCTCTTTTGGCTGCTAAAGAGATAGGAATGTTCTGTATTTTCTAAAATAGAACATTGGTTCGAATGCTGTTAACAAAGATGATCTGTTAGTATAACGTAAGGCCTTCAAAGATTATCCGCTATGTTCTGCAAGAAATAGACTAAACAAAGATCCTAAAGTTTTTGGTTTGAAAGAGACTTCAAAGAGAGTTTCGTGATGGCTAAAACAGGATTTTATTGCATGAAATGTTTTTCAGTTTCCAGCTTCATAAAGTCTCTTCTAAATAGGCTCACCGTTTTTATCTTTGGCATGCACTTCGTAGCTCTCCAGGATCCCTTTTGTTACTGGGAGTGCTAACTTGGAAGGACGGCAGCTCCAAGCCCCAGGCAGGATTTCATCTGCAGGAACTGAATCAAAGTGCAGCGCCTAATATAGAATCCTGAAACCACACGAACGGTTTTTCCCACTAAGCGATTTTATTACAAATGCAGTTTGGAGCTGGTTACTTTCTTCTTTTGTACGAACCGGATAGTATTTGCAAAAGTAAATAGCAGTGGGTTAATAGATGCCCTAATTTCCTCACAGGTAGCTCTTTTATCTTTTTCTGTCCTTTTTCTGCCTTTTAATTCCTCATCTTTTCTTTCCTTTTCCCCTAGCTTTATGGGGATGTAATTGACAAGCAGTACTGTGTAAGTTTAAGGTGTATAAGGTATTGATTTAATAACGTATATTGCAAACTGATTACTTCCTTAGCATTAAGCCTACACCTGTGTCGCATCACATAATCACCATTGCTTTTTTTGTGATGAGAATGTCTAAGATCTACTCTTAACAACTCCCAGGTACTTAACGCGACATTGTTAAGTGTAATGATGGTGCTGTGCGTTTGAGTCCCCAGAACTTCGGCACTTCTAACTGGACATTTTTACCCTTTGACTGACATCACCCCGGTCCCTGGCAACCTCCATTCTACTCTCTTTTTCTGAGTTTGGCTTTTTTAGATTCTCCGAACAAGTGAAATCATACAGTTTTTGTCTCTGACTTACTTCAGTTAGCGTAATGGCCTTGGAGTCCATCCCTGCGGTCACAAGTGGCAGAATTTCCTTCTTTCTCGTGGCTGGAGAATATTCCAGTGTACGTACACCACATTTTCCTTACACATTCATCCATCAATGGATACTAGGTCATTTTGATATTTTGGCTATTGTGAATAATGCTGCATTGAGCATGGGGGTGATCTATCTTTTGGAGTTGGTGTTTTCATATTTTTCTGATAAATACACAGATGTGGGATTACTGGATCATATGGTAGGACTATTTGTGAAATAGTGCTAGGAACCTGCATGTGGCTTTCCACAGGGGCTGCATTTTATATTCCCACCAGCACTGCGTGGGGTTCCTTTTCTCCACAGCCTCCCCAACACTGGCTGCCCCTTGTCTTTTTTTTTTAAATTTATTTTTTAAATTTAATTTCTTTTCAGTGTAACAGAATTCATTGTTTATTCACACCCAGTGCTCCATGCCATAGGTGCCCTCCCTAATACCCACCACCTGGCTCCCCCAACCTCCCACCCCCCACCCCTTCAAAACCCTCAGGTTGTTTTTCAGAGTCCATAGTCTGTCATGGTTCACCTCCCAATTTCCCTCAACTCCCTTCTCCTCTCCATCTCCCTATGTCCTCCATGTTATTTGTTATGCTCCACAAATAAGTGAAACCATGTGATAATTGACTCTCTCTGCTTGACTTATTTCACTCAGCATAATCTCTTCCAGTCCCATTCATGTTGATGCAGAAGTTGGGTGTTCACCCTTTCTGATGGAGGCATCATACTCCATAGTGTATATGGACCACATCTTCCTCATCCATTCGTCCGTTGAAGGGCATCTTGGTTCTTTCCACAGTTTGGCGACCGTGGCCATTGCTGCTATGAACATTGGGGCACAGGTGGCCCTTCTTTTTACTACATCTGTATCTCTGGGGTAAATACCCAGTAGTGCAGTTGCAGGGTCATAAAATTTGTATGGAATCAGAAGAGACCCGGAATCGCCAAGGAAATGTTGAAAAAGAAAAGCAAAACTGGCAGCATCACATTACCTGATTTCAAGCTTTACTACAAAGCTGTGATCACCAAGACAGCATGGTACTGGCATAAAAACAGACACATAGACCAGTGGAACAGAGTAGAGAGCCCAGATATGGACCCTCAACTCTATGGTCAAGTAATCTTCGACAAATCAGGAAAAAATATACAGTGGAAAAAAGAGAGTCTCTTCAATAAATGGTGCTGGGAAAATTGGACAGCTATGTACAGAAGAATGAAACTTGACCTTTCTCTTATACCATACACAAAGATAAACTCAAAATGGATAAAAGACTTCAACGTGAGACAGGAATCCATCAGAATCCTAGAGGAGAACATAGGCAGTAACCTCTTCGATATGAGCCACAGCAACTTCTTTCAAGATATGTCTGCAAAGGCAAAGGAAACAAAAGTGAAAATGAACTTTTGGGACTTCACCAAGATAAAAAGCTTCTGACAGCTAAGGAAACAGTCAACAAAACAAAGAGGCAACCCACGGAATGGGAGAAGATATTCACAAATGACAGTACAGACAAAAGGCTGATATCCAGGATCTATAAAGAACTTCTCAAACTCAACACACACAAAACAGATAATCATGTTGAAAAATGGGCAGAAGACATGAACAGACACTTCTCCAATGAAGACATACAAATGGCTACCAGACACATGAAAAAATGTTCATCATCACTAGCCATCAGGGAGATTCAAATCAAAACCACATTGAGAGGGGCGCCTGGGTGGCTTAGTGGGTTAAAGCCGCTGCCTTCGGCTCAGGTCATGATCCCAGCGTCCTGGGATTGAGCCCCACATCGGGCTCTCTGCTCAGCGGGGAGCCTGCTTCCTCCCTTCTCTCTCTGCCTGCCTCTCTGCCTGCTTGTGATCTGTCTGTCAAATAAATAAATAAAATCTTAAAAACACACACACACACACACACATTGAGATACCACCTTACACCGGTTAGAATGGCCAAGATTAGCAAGACAGGAAACAACGTGTGTTGGAGAGGATGTGGAGAAAGGGTAACCCTCTTACACTGTTGGTGGGAATGCAAGTTGGTGCAGCCAATTTGGAGAGCAGTGTGGAGGTTCCTCAAGAAATTAAACATGGAGCTGCCCTATGACCCCGCAATTGCCCCTTGTCTTTTTAGCCCAGCTGTTCTAACCGGTGTCAGGTGACAGCTGTGCTACTTTTGATTTACGTTCCCCTTCTGGTTAGTGGTGCCGAGCACCTTTTCATGTGCTTGTCAGCCATCTGTAGGTTTTCTTTGGGAACAGTCTGTTCGGATCTTCTGCCCAACTTCTTAATCCTGTTCGTGTAACTGTTACGCAGTTGTATGTATATGTAATGTAGATGTTAATCCCTCCTTAGATACACAGTTTGTAAATATTTTCTCCCATTCTGAGGATTGCGTTGTCATTTTGTTTTATGTTCCTTTAACTGTGAAGAAGCTTTTTAGTTTGTTGTAGTCCCACTTACTGATTTTTGCTTTTTTGTGTGTGCTTTTGGTGTCCTAGCCAAAGAACTGCTTCCCAGACCAGTGTCAAGGAGCTTTCCCCCTATGTTTCCTTCTAGAAGTTTTATGGTTGCAAATCTTACATTTAAGTCTTTGATGCATTTCAAGTTAGGTGTCGTGAGTGGTGTGAGAAGTCCAGTTTCATCCTTCATCCGCTCCTTCTCGGTCACCAAGTGTCCGTCGGTTCGAACGAGTATTTATTGAGTGCTTTTGTGTGCCGGGCACTGGCTATGCAGTGAGTAACAAGATTGCCCGCCCTCCGTGCCCATAGAATGAGTCCAGATTTCTTAATCGGCATTTGAGACCTTCCCTGGTCGCTATTGACCTTGCGCACCCCATGGAACGTACCGAGAGAAGCAGTGGAAGATACATTACGAGGCCCAGTTGGGTTCTAAGGGAAGGATTACAAGGTGAGGTCGAAATGCGTAATAAAAAAGAGTGGTCTGACCCAGCCAGGGTGATCAGGGAAAGCCTCCTTGATGGTTTAACCTTTAAATTCCCTTTTTCCTTAGTGGAGGAGACATAAATGAATGAAGCCATGAAACAAATGAATGGGTAACCTCTTTCGGGGCCAGATGATGTGAGGAAAATTAAACTTAGTAATGTGATAGTGGCTGGTTCCAAGAGGAGGTGGCTAGAGGACCTTTATGTGGGACAATGAGAGAGGGTCCTCTTGAGGATGTGGCTTTTAAATTGAAATCTCAGAAAAAGGGAGCAGGCCAGGTGGAGGTCAGGGGAAGTTGTTCAGAGCCAACAATAGCCAAATGCAGAGGCTCATTGGAGGCATGGCAGGGGGCCAGTGGGAAGGGGTTCTGGGGAAGGTGAGGCGGGCAGGAAGACTGAGATCCTAAGGCAGGCGGGAACCAGGGGATACTGAGGCTTATGCAACTTGGGAAGGATTTTAGATTTCATTCTAAATGTACTGGGATAAAGCCTCTAATACGTTTTTCCTGTTCCGTCAAAATATTTTATTTTCCTTGAATCTGCCTTATTTAAACCTTAAGTGTATTAGTTCGGTCTTTCAGTGACAGTTTTCATCCTATCTGTAACATTTATGATCTTATAAACTTTGGAAAATATTTTCATATAAACTTCGGAAAATATTTATCTGTGCAGATCTTACGTTTGAAGATCAAACACTCCTGATTTCCCCTTTTATAATTGCTTTCTAATAATTTAATGGCTTGTCACTGGGGTGGCTCTGTCCGTTAAGGGTCTGTCAGAGTCTTGGTTTCTGCTCAGGTCATGATCTCAGGGTGTTGGGATGGAGCCCGCCGGGCTGTGTGCTCCGCAGGGAGCCGGCTGGAGATGCTCTTCCTGTCCCGCTGCTCCTCCCTGCCCTTGCACCTTCTCTCTCTCTCTCTCCATAATCTTAAAAAAATAATTGAAATGCCCTTTTCTGGACCATTTGTTTCCATAGTGTCTTCTCTAAGGTGTGGCAGGCGAAGTGGATGGCATCGTCGTGTCTCCACGGTTACTACGTTTTCTGCTGTGATGTCATCCAATGTCTTTCTGGATGGAGCGTCAGATCGGAGTAGCTCGTTCTCCAGAAATCTCTCCAACGGTTCTATTAACCTTAGATCCACTTTCTTGAAAAATCTGTTTAAACTCCTTCACTTCAAAAAGCTGTTGATATTTTAAGACTTTCTACTTATTAGATGTGAGAAATTGTAGTTACTAAAATGTACTGCTCAGTTCAAGTTTATTTTCTGGTACTAGGCACTTTGTCTAGTTAAGTTGCTATTGTTACTCTCCTGACTCATCTTATGTACTGTGCCTTCTTTGTAGTGCTTTATTCTTTAAAATTTATTTCCATATGCATGCAGAATGGCTCCAGAATTCTGATATATGTAAATTTAAATTTCATCTTCTACTTTCTGTGGTTCTGATACAAGTTACATAATGCATATGCTATATACATTTTATATCTTGTCAAAAATATATCATTGATACATTTGTTGTGACATACGTAGTACATAATATATATAAAATACACACAGCATATATATATTTAACTTGCATATATATATATCCAATATTTAACTTGTTATACTGTAGAAACAATCATTTTTGGAGGTTTGCAAATATGTAGAAAAAATATAATTAAATTCATCTGTAATGTCACTGTATACAATTTGTTAGTATTTTAGTATAATATTCCAGTCAGACACACATACATACATACATACGTACATAGGTGTCTTTGAAAATGTGATCCTACTGTATATATTGTTTATAAATCTCTCTTTTTCACTTAATATATCTTAGACAATTTTCTAGATCAATTTTAGGACCAACATTTTGTTCTTTCCCTTACTTTGGTATAACCAATCTGTTTATTTACTTGGTCTTTTAACACCATAATTAATATATTTTTACAGGCATAGCTTTACATACATCTATAATTATTTCCTTAGAATAAATTGGAAATGGGGCGCCTGGGTGGTTCAGCTGGTTCAGCGTCTGCCTTCCACTCAGGTCATGATCTCTGGGTCCTGAGACGGAGCCCCATGTCAGGCTCCTGGCTCAGTGGGGAGCCTGCCTCTCCCTCTCCCTCTCCCACTCCCCCGTTCATGCTCTCTCTCTTTCTCTGTATCTCTCTGTCTCAAACGAATAAATAAAATCTTAAAGAAAGACGAATAAATTAGAAATGGAGTAACTGGGTGAGAGAGACCATGTGCATTTCTGAGGTTTTCACGATATGCCTTGCCAGTTACCTCCAGAAAGTTTTACCATTTGTCCTCGGCTAGCAGTGTGCCGTGGTGCCTGCTCCTTCTAAGTTCTAACCTCATATTGCTATAAATTTCTTACATGGGGGCGCCTGGGTGGCTCAGTGGGTTAAAGCCTCTGCCTTTGGCTCAGGTCATGATCCCAGGGTCCTGGGATCGAGCCCTGAATCGAGCCCTGAATCGGGCTCTCTGCTCAGCAGGGAGCCTGCTTCGTCCTCTCTCTCTGCCTGCCTCCCTGCCTGCTTGTGCTCTCTGTCTATCAAATAAATAAATAAAATCTTAAAAAAATTTTTTTTTACATGGATGGGACAATGGATTTGAACTTTAAAAAAAATTTCACTTTTCTTACCCAATAATATATTGATTATAAATTACAATATGTTCTATAGATGGGAAACACTGTTAATACTTACCTAAAGTTTTTTCCTGTAATTATTGTTTGCCATTTTTCATAAATTGTTGGAATTCTAAATTTATTACCAGTATATACTGAGGAAGATGGAGGTAACCTTTTCTAAACTACTATTCACAGCTGGATTATCCAGTCCTCTCTGGTTACTTGTACTGAAAAAGCAGCCTGTTGTAGAACAAAGGAATGGGTGTAGAGCTAGAAACCCGAAATTTTCAATCCTACTGCAGTCTTGGCTTCAGCATATATTTACTGTGTGTCTTGTAATTCTTCTGGGCAGTTGTCTTCCCTTTCATAAAATCAGAATGATAATTTCTGTTCAGAGTAGCTTGAAGCATTTTTGTGAGGATCGAATGTGTATGAAAGTAATTTCTAAACTGAAATGTACTCTGTGTGTGAGAGGTAGTTCTCTCATAGTAACCAGAACGCTGTCCAACGGAACAAGCTGGGGAACATGGAAATCTAAAATCTAAAACAAATTTTAGAAATATTTGAGGTTAGTGGTGCTCTTGTCCAACTTTGTGGCTATTTAAAAATTTCCTTTTATATATTAAATTCCTCGTCACTTGTGTTAGAGTCATTTTACTGCTGGAAACAATCAAGGGTCAGGGAAAAGGGAGGGAAAGATGGGAGATGGCAGGAACAGAACTTGAGACAGGTTCAGGAGCTCTCCTACACTTTCGGGAAGGGAATAGCTAGATGTGTCTGCTCTCTATTTAGTGAGTATTAGATCTGAGATCCATGAATTTCTACTCAGTTTAAATAGATTAGGTGGGAACATTGGCTTTTATTTGTGGTAGTTGAGATTTTATTATTCCATAATTTGATCGTGAAAAGTACAAGGAGTCCATTCAGGCCTAATCTGTTTTTTGCTACATAAGCCTAGAAAATATGGCTTTGGAAGAACTGAAAACCTCTCCATCTAGTGGCAAGTGCAAGTCTATCATTAGGTTAAATCATCTTCCTCTTTAACTTACTGCATGTGCCCAGTCTCTGAAAGGCAAGTGTTTGTAAGCTGTAGGTATCTGCATAGTTTTCGTAAACAGCTTTAAAATTTCTATCCAAAGGGAGGATGGCTCCAAAACTATGGTCACTAAGCACCCCCTCCCCCAGCATTTTCATTTATCATTTATCATGTAATGCTGTCCTTAAGATTTTATCTTGTTTCCCAGGACACACATAGGTTGAGCTGTGCGGTAATCGCGCCGGCAGTGCTCGCAGTCAGGAGGAACAATATCCGTTCCTAGACGCCGTCCTGCTTGAATGAGATAAAGTGCTTCGCCTGGGGCCGTGTACAGTGGACGCCCCGAGAGCGAGCTGTCGCTGCTGCGGCCGCCGTCCCGGCGGGGGTCAGGTGCACACGCGCTGCAGCGGGGGGCAGGGGGCAGGGGGCAGGGGGCAGGGGGCAGGGGGCAGGGGGCAGAGGGCAGGGGGCAGAGGGCAGGGGGCAGGGGGCAGGGGGCAGAGGGCAGGGGCAGGGGCAGAGGGCAGAAGGCAGGGGGCAGGGGGCAGGCCCGTCCTGCAGAGGGGGCTCGTGCAGGGCGCGAGGAGTTCACGGTACCGCAGGCTCTGTGGTATTTTTTATTCATTGGGTTTCAGGTTTACTTTAACTCGGGAATATACATGCGTTTAAAAGTAAACTCCCCAGCCTCCTGTGCGCGGCGACCCCGTGCAGTCCGCGGAAGGCACGTGGAGACCGGAGCGAACCGTGTCCCGGCGGTTGCTGCTCCGGGTTCGCCGGCGCCCTGGAAAGGAGGTGCCTCGCGCGGGCCCTTGCTCTTCCCCGGAAACACGGTGCTTCTGCGCCCCAAGTCCCTGGGGCGAGCCCGGGCGGGCCGGGACATCCACGTTGTGACTCTCCCGAAGTACCTGAGGCGTCTTACGAACACGATTTTAAGCGGATCCTTTTTGATTTGCCTTTAGAGATTCATGGGTGGACAAGGTTCCCCTCCGTTCCTGCGCACTTGCACGCGCTCCGCCCGCGCGGCGCCTCGGGCCCTGTCCCCGCGCCCCGGAGCCGTCCCCGGCCTCGCCGTAGCGCCTGACCAAGTGCCGCATCGACGATCACCCGGCGGCTCCCGCCTGCCGAGGCCGTGGCGGTCCCCGGCGAAGTCACGGTGTCCCGCGGAGACAGCTGTTGCGCGTCTGGAGAAGAGAGCGGGTCCGTGCGGCGCCCAGCGACGCGCGTCGGGGAGAACAGGGCCGAAGGGAAGGGAGGTTGACCCCCCACTGAGTCCCCCACCAGTCACTTGGTGGGGACCGGCTGGGGACCGGTTTCAGCCCCAGAGAAGACGGAGAACACCGGGCCGAAGAGCCGGCTCTCGTCCCCGCGGGCGCGCTCGCCTCCGTGCGTCCGGCCGGCCCCGTGCGCGATGTCCTCGCATCCGAGTGGCAAGGAGCCGCCAAGCCCTGCCCTGAGGAGCCGGGACGCCGGGGAGGGGACATGTGCTGCGCCGTCGGGTACCGGTAAGCGCTGTGACAAAATGCCGCTTCGGGGACACAGCGAAGGAAGCCGGAGGGGCCTGATGCGCGGCTGGATGGGGGGGACGCCTCTCCGGACCGGGGCCCCGGTGGCGTCGGGTGGCACAGGGCGAGCCTGGCAGCGCCGGCAGGAAGCTGTCCAGCAGAAGGGACAGCAGGTGCCAGGAGCCTGTGGCCGGAGCCTGCTCGTTTGTCCAGGGACCAGCCAGGCCAGCCTGACCGAGCCGGCGGGTGGCCGGAACGCGGTCGGGGGACGGCTGGAGGCCGGATCGCACAGGGCCCCTGGGCTGCGAGTTCGGCAAGCCCCGGAGCGGGGAGGGGTTTGAGAGACCCGGTTTCTGCGGCCGAGCTTGTGACCCGCTCGCAGCTGTGGCCGCCGGCCGACCCCCGACCAGCGCCGAGTGTCAGCAGCTGGCACGTCCCAGGGTAAGACCCGTGCATAGAACTTCTTTGTCATTTGGGGGAATATGCGCGTGTATCGGTTCTAATGGACATGTGGTTCCTGCTCTGGGTTCCGGCAAGAACACAGTGTGAGTCGCTGCCCGAGTCCCACCCGAGCTGTAGCGACGGGGAAGCTCACTGGGAAGAACTGAGAGGCTCGCGGTGGCTTCCTTGGCGCGGGGCGCGGTGCCCCCGAGTCGCTGTGGCGTGCGCGGGTCCAGATCGAGGGGTGCCCGGCTCCACTGTCTAGTTTCTGAGTGAGGGGAAGGAATTAAAAGCCTTATTTCGTCAGGAGCGCGTTAGGAAGGACCCACTTCAGTTCTGTTCTATGATCCTCTTTCGTACTCCTACTTTCCTTTACTTTCTCTGTTTCCTTGAATACCCTCGTGTTTCTTCAGGAAAGAAAGCTATCCCGAGGGGAGAGAGAGGGAGAGAAAGACGTCCAGGAATGAGAGACAGACAGACATCCAAACTCCAGGATAGAAAAGAGAGAAACAAGGCGAAAAGCAAGAAAGTAGTAGTGACGCCTCTGTCCCTGCCTGTCCCTCCTGCCACCTCCGCGCCCCCCCCCCCCCAAGGCCCTGGTCTCCTGGGAGCCGGTGCTGGTGGAGAATGGAGTCCGTCCAGTTCCAAAGACCCACACTGGGAATTCAGTTCTGTAGCCTGTCTTCTGGCTCTGAGTGAGAACTCGGTAATGTGCTGGAGAGAGCGAGGTCCTGGGGATAGTTTGTCTCTTACGCTCCTTACTCCTCCTAGGTCTGGTGCACAGAGGCCCTGAGAAACGGTTTTCTTCAAAGACCATCTTGATCTTGACACTGAGCTGTCAAGACACTATTCCTATGTGTTAGAGCTAAACTCTTACTTACACAAACGATAAATCTATAATCTTAAAGACAAGTTTAGGCTCAAAAGAGACTTTATTTTGGAGGACTTGCAGGGGTAACTTGGTGAAGTTTGATGAAAGCAATCCAAGGGTTAAAACAGTAGCCAGGGCATGGCAGCAACCTAGTGCTCCGACGGTAGGTGATGCGTAAAGAGAATGTGGTATATGTACACAACGGACTCTGGCACGGCCAGAAAAAAGGGTGGGGTTGTGCCATTGGAGATGACGTGGAGGGACCTAGAGAGTATTATGCTGAGTGAGATAAGTCAGACTGAGAAAGACGAATACTATAGGATTCCACTTGTAAATGGAATCTAAAACAAAAACAAAACCCCACAAAAAGCAGGATCAGGACTATAAACACAGAGAACAAACTTGTTGCCAGAGAGGAGGGGAATGGGAAATTGGGCAAAATGGGTGAAGGGGAAGAGGGAGATACAGGCCCCCAGTTATGGAATGAATAACATAGGAATAAGGAGCAGAACGCAAGGAACGTAATGATGCTCTGTTAGCGATGTCATGGGACAGATAGCAGGTATATTGTGGTGAACATAGCATCATATATAAACTTGTCAGATCACTAAGTTGCATACCGGAAACGTGTAACATTTGCCAACTATACTGACACACATACAAAATGTTTCTTTCACTCCCCCCCCGTAAACCCTTTTTTTGTGTGTCATGAGGAAGATATTCTTGAAATAGTTTAGCATGACTTTAAAAATCATTATTTTTTAGTTGCTTAAAACCCTGTTACATAATTGATTAAATGTGGGAAAGCAAGTGAAGAGAATTCACTGAGTGTTACTTCTCTTCCCTAAGAGTGGCTGTGTGGACCTGACCATTTTTTCATTGGCTGACATAGAAAGCTTTAAACTTACTTGGGGCTGGTTGGGGGAACTATCAAAAAACAGCTCAGATTAGGTCCTTTTTTGTGTGAGTGAGTAGAGACATTTCTTAAAGTGCGATGACTGAAGGGGATAAGAAAAGCCAAAAGAAACTTGTTAACTTATAAATCTGAATGGGAGACGAACTTTTCTTAGTCGTTAATATCTCTAATCTGTCGACTGTCTACTGCCTATTAAGTTCTTGTCACGTGAGGGAACAGTTTCAGGTTTAAAAACACGGGAGGCCAGGCTTGAACTGGTTTGGTCTGGAAGCCCATGTTCTTTTTTTTTTTAATTAAATTTTTTATTTATTTTCAGCGTAACAGTATTCATTGTTTTTTCACCACACCCAGTGCTCCATGCAATCTGTGCCCTCCCCAATACCCACCACCTGGTTCCCCCACCCTCCCACCCCCCGCCCCTTCAAAACCCTCAGGTTGTTTTTCAGAGTCCATAGTCTCTCATGGTTTGTCTCCCCTTCCAATTTCCCTCAACTCCCTTCTCCTCTCCATCTCCCCTTGTCCTCCATGTTATTTGTTATGCTCCACAAATAAGTGAAACCATATGATAATTGACTCTCTCTGCCTGACTTAATTCACTCAGCATAATCTCCTCCAGTCCTGTCCATGTTGCTACAAAAGTTGGGTATTCGTCCTTTCTGATGGAGGCATAATACTCCATAGTGTATATGGACCACATCTTCCCCATGTTCTTTGTTGTCAACCGCATTTGGGGCCAAGATGTTTAAGGTTTAGGATTCGTTTTAGCGGGCTGCCTGGGTGGCTTAATCCAGGAAGTGAAGCGGCCTCCTCCTGATTCTGCTCTGGTCCCGATCTCAGAGTCCCGGGACTCAGCCCAGCATCGGACTGTCCAAGCGGCAATGAGTCAGCTTGAGAATTCTTTTTCTCCCTCTTCCTCTGCCCCTACCCTGCTCACTCGCTCTCTTTCTCTAAAAATAAATACGTCTTTAAACATTGTTTTAGTAATAATGTTTTTTTGGTAGCTTTAGAGAGAACTGAAGACTTACTCTTTTTTAGAAGGGAAGACTTTTAACTTACTTTTTGAAAACTCCATTTCTAGGCATATAGTGATAAAATATTTCTTTAGAAGGTCATAATTCATATTTTGATACTTAATAGCCTCCGAAAAATTATTATGATTCCCTGTTGAACGACCCTGTGGCCTGGCTGGATTGAAATCCACACTGAACGGCAGGTGGCGCTCTCCCACCGTCGGAAAGAGTCTTTCCAGAAAAAGCTCTCCTTTATGGATTTTTTAGCTGCTTATTAATTTCAGTCATATCGCTGTGACATATTAATGCCATTCATATGGAAAGCACAGAGTACAGAGTACCACAGGTTATTTCTTGTAAAGTCAAAGTCATATATATATGTGTGTGTGTGTGTGTGTATATATATATATTTTTTTTTAATGGTACTTTTTTTTTGAAGATTTTATTTATTTATTTGACAGACAGAGATCACAAGTAGGCATAGAGGCAGAGAGAGAGGGAAGCAGGCTCCCTGCTGAGTAGAGAGCCCGATGTGGGACTCGATCCCAGGAGCCTGGGATCATGACCCAAGCCGAAGGCAGAGGCTTTAACCCGCTGAGCCACCCAGACGCCCCAAAGACACATTTTTTTCCTTTCATAAATTAGCTAGAAAGCTGAAGCCTTAATTATGGAAAAGAATAGCCTCCTCGGCAATTATACTGGAATTTTTTAGAATTTGTTACTGTACCAAAATATGCTTTATCTTATTAAAAAAAAATCCTAAAACAGTGAAGTGCTAAGTTAAAATAACCCATGAATCATGATACGATTATTAACCCATATTACATTCACCCATAATATAATATAATAGAATAGAATATGATATAATAGAATATAATATATGATATGATATATAATATATGATACTATATAACATATAATACAATACAATATGATATATAATATGATATGATATAGTATGATATATAATATGATAGAATAGAATATATGATATAATAGAATGTAATACGATATAATATAATATATGATATAATATAATGATATAGTAGAATATAATACAAGATGATATGATATAATATAATATGATATATGATATAATACGATATAATATATGATATAATGTGATATGGTATCATATGACATAATATATAATACATAATATAATATGATATAATGTGATATGATATCATATAACATAATATGATATAATACATAATATATGATATATATGATATGTGATATGATATATGATAAAATATGATAGAATATGATATAATGATAATGTGATATGATGTAATAGAATATAATAGGATATACTGTACTGTACTATAATATGATAGAGTATAATATATGATATAATATATATAATATATGGTATTTGATATAATGTGATGATATATGATATGATATAATATGATATAATGCGATATGTAATAGAATATAATACAATATAATATAAGATATACTGTACTATAATATACGATATAGTATAATACGATATCATATAATATAATAGGATATACTGTACTGTACTATAATACGACACAGTATAATATGATATAATATAATAGGATATACTGTACCATAGTATGATATAGTATAATATGATATGGTAGACTATAATAGGATATACTGTACTGTACTATAATACGACCCAGTGTAATATGACATGACATGACGTAACAGCATGTACTGTCCTGTACTATAACACAGGCGGAAGCGCTCCGGGGGGCGGAGGACACCGCCCCGCGGAGCCCCGACGACAGACCCGGGCGGGCGGCGCGGCGGACGTCGCTGCGAGCCGAGCCGTCGGGCCGTCGTGGCGGCGGGTGCGCGGCCGCCGGAGAGTGACCGCGCGTGTCCCGCCCGGCCGCCGCGGCTCGCACTTGTCCCCGCGAGGCCGGGCGGGCGTCGGTCTAGAACTCACGCTCAGCCGGGTCGCCTCGCGGCGGGGGTCCGCACGGGTGTGTGGCGACCGCGGCGGGGCGGCTGGAGCGGGGCCGGGCGGGGGGGCTCGGCTGGGCGCGTCGGGCCGCCGCGGGTCCCCGGGCGCTGCGGTGCGCGTTCGCCGGCGCCGGTGACCTGACGCGGGTTCTCCCGGCGGGAAGCAAGTGTCCCGAGGCCGCGCGGCGTGCGGGGGTCACACGGACGTGCTGGGTCAGCGGGAGCCGCGTCGTGACTGCCGCTCGCCGACCCGGGCTGTCCCGGCCGTGGACGCGGTTCCCAGGGGAGAAGAGCCGGGGACGAAGCCCGCGGGCAGCGGGTGCGGGATCCGTCCTGGTGCGGTGCGCTTGGGTTTCTGCCGAGGAGCCTGGACGCCCCCCCCCGCGCCCCCAGCACCACCTTCGGGTCACAGTGGCCTTTCGGTTTTTGAGCTCAGAAACTGCGTTTCCCACCCCAAACCGTAACTGTCTCCTTGCGGTGCGCCCCCAGGTCTCTGCACCAGCGGCCTCTGCCCATCGCGGGTCTCGGCAGGCGACCGTCCGCGCACAGCGCTGTCCTGGGCGTCCGGCCTGGATTCTGTCTCGGGTCTCCGCACCTGACTCGGGTCTTCTGTCGCCTTTGTGACAGTCACTGCAGGACCTATACTGGGTACTTCTTGTATCGATTGACTAACGATACGTCCTTCTATGGGGCCTTGTGACGGAGCTTCCGTCCCGGGCAGTCAGGCAGGAAACAGTGAATTAAAAGGCTCCCAGATACACTAGGAAGAAGTAAAATTGTCTTAATTCATAGATCACGGGAACTGGCATGCGGCAGATCCTAAGGAATCTGAAAAACAAGACCATTACAGCTGTTATGTTCAGTAAGTTGGAGAACATAGGATCAATACACAGAGATCAGTTGTGTTTCTATATACCCCCTGTATATTTCAGTGCGCAGTCTGAATCCCTTCCTTTCACAACAGCATCCGAAGGATAAAATAGGAATTTTTAGTGGAAGTGAGAGATATACACTGAAAACTACAAAACATTGCTGAGTAAAATTGAAGATCTACATAAATGGAGACATAAACCTCTTACGGTAAATTGATTTTTTCAAGAAGAATTGCTAATGCCATTCGTATCTTCTGCCCATTTTTATTATTTATTTAAGGATCTTATTTATTTATTTGACACACAGAGAGAGTGAGCAGGGGGGATGGCAGGCAGAGGGAGAGGAAGAAGCAGGCTGTGATGCGGGGCCCCATCCCAGGACCCTGGGATCATGACCTGAGCCGAAGACAGACGCCCCACCGATGGAGCCACCCAGGTGCTGCTTCTGCCCATTTTTAATTTATTTGTTTTGGGGTGTTGAGTTGTATAAGTTCTTTACGTATTTTGGATTCTAACCCTTTACTGGATATGTATTTCCAAATATCTTCTCCTTTTCTGTAGGTTGCCTTATAGATTTGTTGATTTTCTCTTTCAATGTGCAGAAGTTCTTAATTTGATCTAGTCCCAGTAGTTCATTTTTGCTTTTGCTTCCCTTGCCTCAGGAGACATGTCTAGAAAGAAGTTGCTATGGCTGGTGTCAAAGAACTTATTGGTTATTTTCTCTTGTAGGATTTTTATGGTTTCAGGTCTTACATTTAGGTCTTTAATCAATTTTGAATTTATTTTTGTGTGTGGTATAAGAAAGTGGTCCAATTTCCTTCATTTGTGTGTTGCTGTCCAGTTTTCCCAGCACTATTTGCTGAAGAACCCGTCTTTTTCCCATTGGATAGTCTTCCTGCCTTGTAGAAGGTTAATCAACCATAGAACTGTTGGTTCATTTCTGGATTTTCTGTTCCATTTATTTTTATGTGTTTATTTGGTTAGATCTGTTTCTCTTTTTCGAGTGTTGTGGTTCAGATAATTGTTGAAAAGTGGTCCTTGATGGATCTCTTGTCCCAGAGTTAGTTAATACTCTGTCAAGTGTATTTATTAAGGTGGTAATCAGAGAAGCTGTACTTACCCAAAAAAGCAAGAAAAAATGTCCTCTTTCAAAATCTTCTGAAAATGCAAATAAACATATGGTGGAGTGTTGGGGTTTTTTTTTTGAATCTCGGAATGGATTTTTGCCTTTTATTAAGATCTAGTGTTGGACATGTTTATTTTTCTCCTTTGGATCTTCATTTTGGTAGTTGATTATTTTTAAGGTCCCAGAATTAAGAAACTCACTCTGGAATTTCAAAAGAAATAAATGATGTACTTTCTGTTTTCCAGAAGCTCATAATTTAAGTGAGATTAGGGAAAGAACTTGTGTTATGCAGGCCTGCCAGATGACAACCCCGTATTCTCCTGTGGGGACATTAAACCAGCCAATCGAGAAACAAGGATTTTTGCTCAGCTCGTGCAGGTCACAAAGCTCTTGCCAAGTCACTTAACGTCTGTGAGCCTCTGCTTGCTTCGAGTCAGTATTCCTCTGATCTCTGAAATTCACTGAACATCACATTCCAGGCACAGGAATATGAGCGTCAGGTGTCGGTCTTGGAAGATTCACAGTGATTCTGTTTCCTTCAGGAGATCTAAAAAAGGTTCAGTCTGGCTTTCCAGAGAGAAGGTTTTCTTCAGGTAGACAGCTTGTGGCATCGTGTTTTCCCATGACGCTGTTTGACCCTAAATTTGCAGTAGTGTTCTCTAGAAGTCAAGAGGGGAGATTTCCAAGGATCTACAGACCAAGCTGAGAAAGTTTTAAGAAAGCCTTTGCTTTCCTGGGGAGCCTGGGTGGCTCAGTCCATTATACGTCTGCCTTCAGCTCAGGTCATGATCTCAGAGTCCTGGAATCGAGCCCCGAGGGCTCCCTGCTCAGCCAGGAACCTGCTTCTCCCTCTGCTCCTACCCTTGCTCCTGCTCTCTCTCTGTATATCAAATAATTAAATAAAAATCTTAAAAAAAAAAAAAAGCTTTTTCTTTCTTTCTTGAAACTGGATGTGAGCCTTTTAAAATGGTTCCATCTTGTTTGATCAGTTTCCTGATTTATAGTCACACTGTAGAAATGGTTCTTTCCTGGCATTTTTCATGCTTGAACAAAATTAAGCAGGAATTAAGTCGAAAGTGCATTCCTAAGCATCCTGGTTGGGGAAACACATGAGTTCGTGCTCCATTTACGGCAGCATTGACTTTTTTCTGTAAAGACAAATGATGCATTTGACTTCTGAGATGCTGCCTGAAAATGACTTTTTTTTTTTAAAGAAAATAAAATCTTAGAAACATGTCGAATTCTCATGTCAAACATCATATTTTTCACCAAGGAAAAAGACATTTGGCCTTAAACTGAATTTTTTTAGGGTAAAAATAATTGCAACTGTTTCACTTAGTCCTTAAAAGAATTTAAGAGAAATTGGATAATTAACTAAATTTAATAATTTGGCCATCTTTTCTTCCTAGTGTAATTTGTCTGTTTGACTTTATGAATACTAAATACTACTAAGCTGGAGTTAATGAATTAGATTCTCCACATGAGGACCCTTTTCACCTGAGCTCACCTTCCGTTTGCCCTTCACGGTGGGTTTATGAGGCAGCAAGCCGCAGCCCTTGGAGCCCACTCCGGACAGACTGCACACTGGTTCGAGCCGCAGGCCCGCCTAGGAGAACGCTTGCTCCTTGAAAGAAGCCCGTGGAGGGTTGGTACTAAACAAGGGAGTGCTAAAGCCTAGCTCTGTGGTAGGGAAGTGGAAACCTCGTGTTTGTTGTCTTTTCATTTCTGTTGTACTGACCCCTGCGGCCTCTGGGGAAAGCAGTAGGAGTCGCTGAGCTCATTTGCCTGCTGTGTCGGGTAACGGATCTCCGACGATCCGCTGTGTTCTCAGAATGTTCAGGGCAAAGTGAAGTTTGCTCATTGGAAACTCATCTCTCACCAGCCCTCCCCGAAGCAGGGGCTTGAGTGTCTCCTGGGATGCGGGTGAGGGCGGGTGCAGGCGCGGGGGCCTGTGTGAAGCCGAGAAGTCTCCTGAGCGCCAAACGGCACCACGGATGGAGTTTGTCCACGACGTCGGAAGTCACGCAGAAGCATATAATTCGCATAAAATAAATGGTGATCAGTTACTGACTTTTAAATATGCAGATTCTGGAAGTTCGATTTCTACTTAGTTTGACGCTTTTATCCATGAGGTATTATAGAAGTCTGTTTCCACGTGATTTAAGAGAGGGAGCACTTTTGTATAAATAAGAACATTTTGTTGTGTAATGCGAAGTAATTTTTCCTGGAATGTAGCAGTATAGAGTACAGTATACATTTTCAGTGCACTGTTGGAATTACATCTGATACGTGTGGCCTGATTTTTATTGTTTTGCTTTTTAAGATCTGATTTGTATGCATATATGTATGTATTTTAAAGATTATTTATCTGGGAGAGAGAAAGCACAAACGGAGAAGGAGAAGCAGGCTCTCCGCTGAGCTGGGAGCCCGCCGTGGGCTCGATCCCGGGACTCTGGAATCATGACCTGAGCCGAAGGCAGGGGCTTAACTGACTGAGCCACCCAGATGCCCCAATCTGATTTGTTGCATTGGGGCCGTTCAACTGAAAGTTTAGTTGCAGACTCCGGAGACCGAGCAAACAGCAGCCTGCGTAGGCTCCTTGGTCCCGTTTCCCTCAGAGCCCCTTCAGCCCCGCTGAGGAGGGGGATGGGATCTGGAATCACCTTTGTATAAGCTGTGTGGCCTCGGGTGTGTTTCCTAACTCACCCGAGCCTCAGTTTCATGATCCGTGGAGTGGAGAGAACCGCGCCAGCCCTCTCCTGCTGCCGGTAAAACGCACAAGGGCTTAGAACCAGGCACTTAGCACGTGGCAAGGGCCCAGCAGGAAGTGCTAGCTGCTGCCCATCACTGTCACTGTTTTTGTCCCGTTGACTTGTAATGATGGGTTTAGATATTTGGGTTTTATGGTACTAGTTTCCTTAAAGCCAAGGATTGTTGCTTAGAATGTGCAGAATGAGCCTGGCAGAAAATAAGCAGCGGGTACGTAATTTTGGAATAAATAAGTGAGTGCGTGAGGGCAGGATCGGATCATCAGTCTGGTTTTCCCCTGTTTTTTAAAATTGTGGTGAAATACACATAACTTTGAATTTGCCATCTTTGTGATTTTTGAGTGTGTAGGTCAGTGGTGTGGAATACAGTCATAATGTTCAACCACCATCCATCTAGTAACACTGAAACCCTGTAACCAGCAGACGGTTGCTCACGTGTCCCTCTCCCCCAGCCCCTGGCAACCCCCTTCTTCTTTCTGTTTCTGTGACGCTGGGTGCCTCATCTAAGTGGAATCATACAGTGTTTCTCCTTTTGTGACTAGATTATTTTACTTCGCATTATGTCCTCGAGGCTCATCCATGTTGCAGGGTATGTCAGAATTTCCTTCTTTTTTGAGTCTGAGTGATACTCCGTTGTATGTCTAGACTGCATTTTTTTACCGTTTCGTTCATTAACCAACACTTGGGTCGCTTCTACATTTTAGCTATTGTGAATAAAGCTGCTTTGAACATGGGTATATAAATATCTTAAGATCCTGCTTTTAATTCTTTTGGGCTATTTTTGAAGAAAAAAGATAAAACTATTTAGCAGTGAATTCTTGCAGGAGACAAATGTGGAGAGGAGGCAGAATACTTAACCTCCAAGTTGTTTCAATCTCACATTGTCATTACAGAAAACAATATCCCTCATTCCCTCATAAGTGGGTGCTTAATTATAATTTATATACTACTCATATGTTACATGTATTATAAATAATTCACAATAACGAAAACTTTAGTGGGTTCAGATAAAAAATGGAAATGTTGATGTTTTCTTTCCATCTGCCAGTGGGATCTTAGAGACTATTAGATACAGAAATACAGAGACTATTGGTATAGAAAGTATAGTATGTATGTAGTTTATATGTATAGTATATACTATATGTGTGTGTGTGTGTATATATAGTATATAGGTATATACTATATATATGTATATAGTATATATGTATATAGTATGTATGTTTATCAGACTTGAACTTAAGTCCTGGTCTTGGCACTTAATGAATGCCGACACGGGGCTCGATCCCAGGACCCTGAGATCATGACCTGAGCCGAAGGCAGAGGCTTTAACCCACGGAGCCACCCAGGCGCCCCTCCTTCCAAACTTGCTGTGTCCTCTTGCCCGCTCCGTCCCCCTGGCTTTCCAAGAACACTCTCCTCCCCCTTCTTCCCAGGTCTGCCCTCTTGCGGCCGTGGTCAGACTCTCCTTCAAATGCCTGTAGTTTTGTATCACACAGCCCACGTCTGAATTATTTTTTATTACATTTTTGCTATAGTTTCATGTGTGTTGGTCTTTGTCAACTAAGAATGATTGCAAAGCACCCAACAATCTGGATCATGGTCTTGTACTTGCCCCTTTCTCCCACCCAGGACCGCGCACGGAGTCGAGACGGGCGCCTGTTCTTTCCCTCTGCCCATGCGGTCTGTGCGGAGCCTGCGGAGATCATCCCTTGTGAAAGGAACCCACACTGTCCGCGTATTTTATATGCCTTTTGATAGAAAAATCTGATGTTGGACTTCTAGGAATAATCAGACAGGAAGGGTCAGGCGTAGTGCCTGGTGCTGGATCTTTTCTTCCCTTCCCTGCCAGGAGTGTTTGTCGGAGTCGAGGCTGGGCACCTCGATTGTCATCCAAAGGGCTTGGGCTTCATAGCTTAGGAAGTACTGTTTTGTTTCTTTACTGATTAGTTAAACTTGTGCTTGTGTGAATGCGAAACTGTATGGGCCTTGGCTGATGCCCGTTAAGAAAAACTTGTAAATATGTTAGTGACAAGCAGTGAGTAATCACCTGAATTAATAGATGCGCCATGTAAAGTTTTTAAGAAGTAGAAGCAAAGTAGTAAGATATTAAAAAATATATATACAATGGAATCTTTTGTAATCTTGCAATAAGTAACAGATAAAATGGCCATGTAAATGCCTGGCCCATGGATGCTGCACTGGGTACTGAAACCCTTTTCAATAACAGTTGCTTATTCTGTGAGTCTAGTTTTGGAACAAACACTGATTGTGTATTGGCTGAGTGCCAGCTTGTAGAAGGCACTGGGTAGGCGCTTTGGGGGATGTAAGGATGAATGAGGCCCTCGCTTTCGTCCTCAGGAACTTATGTGACAGTAGAAAGATAAGATGTGTGTGTGAACAACTGTAAATACGCTTCCTAAGGCTCAAACGAAGGGCAGGGACTTTCAAAATGCTGAAAATATCTTTCCCCGGGGAGGCTCGCAGGGAATGTTACTGAGCAGGTGGAATTTGAATTGTGTCTTTGACGAGAAAATGTGAGAAGATTTTGAAGGAACGGAGGGGGGCCTTCAAAGTTCAACGAGAAGTGCCATAAATAACAAGGTATAGGGTGCGTATCATTGATTCAGGTCTGGTATAGTTACGGGTTTATGTGAGCCACATTCAGGGTTGCCGTGTGACCCTGTTTTGGTTTGTTCCTGGAAAAACTGACCCGGCCGGTTACGCAGTCACCGTAGAGTACGTCTGTGCTTCTCTGCTCCGCTCCCGGAAGGGGCCAGCCGGGGTACCCCAGGACGTGGTGGCGGGTCCCGACTGCTTCCCTGATTCCCACCCCCACCCCCACCTCTGTGAGTGACCGTTTGTGCTTGGCTCTCGACGCACCCTTGCTGGTACCTCACAAGAAGAAGGGAGTTACGGGTCTGTAGGTCAGCGCAGGGAGGGCAGCCGGTTAGAAGGCCGCCGTCCTCCCGAGCGGGTGGCCCTTATTTGGGCAGACCTGTGTGTGATGGGTTCTCCTCTCTCTCTCTCTCTCTCTCTCTTTTTATAGCGTTTGCTCAATAAACAGGACTCGCTAGACATTTTGGTTTGTGTCAATGTTACATACTTTAAAATCTGGAAGAGTAGGAAAGGCGATGAAGGTAGAAGGACTACGGTAAGCCGAGATGTGTCAACGGTTTTTACACCGCTTCGATCTTAAGCACTTCCTCGTGCAAGTGATAGACCGAGGTGCCATGGGGGCTGTTCAGGGCTGTCCAGTCAGGAGTAGAACTAGTGTTTTATAACTTCTGGCCAAAATTTCCCAGTTCTTTGTAGTCCATTAAATGTAAATTTAGTGACTTACATTTAGTAATTAAATATAAATAATTAAATTTAGTAATGTAAATAGTAACGGGAATCCTTCGGTACCCTGGCATCAATTTGTACCGATGGCTGACTCGTGAGACTCCTAGGGAAGGAGGGGAGCCTCAAAGGTTTGCCCCCCATGTTGGGAAGTGAGAAAACGTAACGAGAAATGCCATAACAAAGCTTGCGGCAAATCGGATTGTTTTTTTAATTCTCCTCTTGTGTCACTGCGTGATGGAAGCGAGGACAGCTGTGTGGCATTGAGTTCCGATCTCGTAGATTCCAGCACTGGATGGAGATACACATCCAAGTCCTTGAACACGTTTGGAACTTGCTGTTTCGCTCTGGAACTAGTTCTGTAGACGCGACTGTCCTCGCCGGCTAGGCTAGAACCGCGTCGTCCCGGCGAAGTGACGCGTGGCTCTTCCGCTGGACCCGAGATCAGTGGTTCTGAAACACTGCTTCCTTCTCGCCTCATCTTTCTGGGAGAATTTTAAGCCACGTGACTCCTTGTTCCGCACAGTCCTGGCCCAGCAGCAGGGCCAGTGCTGTCTCCTGACAACCCCCCTGAGCCGCAGACTCGTGCTTTCCCCGGCCCTCGGAGCTGCCACTCCCAGTGCGAGGGCGGCTCGGTAGCCAGGCTGAGTTCCAGTATCCCCCAGAAATGGTTTCCTCCGGTTCTGTGAATACACAGTTGTTTCCCTTTATGGGCAGTTTTTAATCTAGCACATTTATTTTCATGACTGATACGTTGTTTGGTTCTAAAAGGGAACAACTTTTCTAAGGGTGCTCGGTCTGAGTGTGGAGGGAGAGGCTGGGTAGTTATGTGGTGTTTTCCAAGGTTTTTTGACCTCATTTGTAGGCCATGAAGTCAGTTCAGCATGTTTTTAAAAAAGTAGAATAGAAAATAATCTTAGTCCATAGCATCCAGTAAGGATAAATGTTGCTGCGTGAAGTTTGTCAGTTTGTACAGGTATGAATGTACTGGGTCATGATGTGACGTTGTAACTGTGAGCGAAAATTCAGAGCTTGAAAGTCACCATTATAACAGAGTTTCAAACACATGGGAAAGAAGTAATAAGAGGTAGCTGTTCCTAAATTGTATGTGCTTTCTGAGATAAACAACTTTAATAACTAGGAGTCTTTTCTGAATTAGCTTCTAAGCTGCTTCAGCAGTCTCACTCATCCAGCTTGTAAACATTTTCCGCTCTCGTCCTCCTGCTCGCTATAGGGCTGACCCTTGAACAGCTTGGATTTGAACTGCCTGATGCACTTGTGCATTTTTTGTTTGTTTTGAAGAGCTGGCAGGAGAAGGGACAAGGCGTTTACAGGTGCCTGCCCCAGGCTCCGCGGGACTCAATCGAAGGTGGCTATCGCAGAGGTCATGCCTGCTGTCCTCTGAGTACCCAGGGAACCCTGCTCGCTGCCGGCAGCCCCGGGGCCCCCAGGACCAGGAGGGCTGCAGGTCACCCCGTGGACTGTTGGGGACTGTTGGAGTGAGGCCCAGTGCTGGGACCTGGAGGAGCCTGGACTGAAGAGGAGGAACATGTCCAGGAGGCAAGGAGGGCCCTGTGCGTGGAACCCCATATTCCTGGCTCCCGAGTCTCCCCCCGCCCCCACTGTGTCTTCAGGTCCAGGGCTGTGCAGGGGCGGCCTGGGGCCTCGGCCCCCTACCGCTGCGCACAAAGTACTCCCCTTGGGGACACCCTGGTTCTGGGGCCTCCCACAGCTGCCAAAAGCCGTGAGCCAGTGGTACACCTCCAGGCAGATGGGCCAGCTGTACTTCACCCCCAGACTCTCTCTCACTGCCCACAGCCCCCAGTGCTGCCCCTAATGAGCCAAGGCCACCAGGCTGCCGAGTGTCACCACTGTGGGGGACCAGGGCTGTCACTACTGCCCCGTCTAACCCAGTCCACCTTTGTTAAAAGGTGAAGGAGGGTCAGAAATGCATCCTCCAGACTGAGCAGGCCCTTTAGTACCAAAAAAGTGAAGCAAGCCACTCCATACCATTAGGAATAGCATTTTATTCAGCGTCATTCACTGATGGGGGACTGGGCAGTTGGACAGAGGGACAACCCAGGACACTAGGCAGCTGTTTGCTGTCCCTATTCTCTGCTCCTATTTGGACCTTAGTCCTCAAGTTTTATGGAGCAAGGGGCTTGGTGGTGAGGTCATAGGGTAGTTATCTTGGAGTGGTGCCATCTGTGTGACGGGGGAGAAGAAGATGGAAAGCCGAGGAGGGAGTCGGGGCTCTCAGCCCTCCTACAGCCTCGAGAGAGTTCACTCAGCAAATGCAGGCATGGTGCTGTATTTCCTTACTCTCTTACGGGAATACACTACTCCATACAGACAACATATACGGAACGTGTGTTGGCCGCTTATGTTATTAGGAAAGTTTTCAGCCAACAGTAGGTTATTAGTAGTTAAGTTTCACAGGAAGGAAAAACTGTTCCTCTCCCCTTCGAGGTCTTCCAGCTGGACTAAGAAGTAAATTTACATGAGACAGTAATGGGAGAAGAAAATGAAAGCTGTATATGTGCGTGGATACCCAGTAATGAGATTGAGACCTAAATAAATGACCGCAAGAGGTGATTTTATCTTCCTTAGACAAAGAGACAGTAAGTTTCTGAGGAACTGACAGGGTAAGGAAAACAGATACTCCGGAGCTTTAATTAGTAAGGCATTCTAAGGGGAATTTGGGCTGAGGGAGTGAATTAGAAAAAAAGAAACAAGGTTTTCTACAGCTTTGTGGATTCTAAAGTCTCTACCTCTGGTGATAAGGAGGTCTTCTCAGTACAGGGAGGATATCTTTCATACAGAAGATTTATTTTATGTTCTGGGCTGGGGGTTCTGCGTGTGCTTACATTGGCCGTTTCCCAAGTGGCTTAAATTCAAAATAACCGGTAGCCACTGTGACACATTTTGGCTCCTGTAGGAGTCAAACGTTATACCCAGTGTTTGGATTGAGCATGGTTGGGTGTGCTAACTCCCAAGTTGTTTACCAGTCAACTGTACACTTTGATACTTTGATGATATCAGTTAATATTATATCTTAACAATGACCCTTTGGAGTCCTATAATGGTGAAATATGCAAGTAGCAGCCATTTAAAAATTTCATTGTTTACGACTTGAGAAACTAGAAATACAGGACTGTTTCAGATACAGAAGAGGTGATTGGTATATAATGTCCTCAGGTTTTTAAAAATACGTTTGTTTGAGAAAGCAAAGTTTCTTGGGGTGATTTCTTGAGTTGCTGTTTTGGGGCAGAAGATCCAGAGTACTGGCTCTCAAGATGCATTCCTGAAAAGCTGTCAGTTACACACCACGGAGTTCTGTAACCGGCAACAATAGCCTTCCGAGTCGGGAGGTGAAATGAGACATTTCCAGACGGACGTCTCGCGTCTGAGTACATAATACCACCTCTTTACTGTTACCGCTGCAGTTTCTTCTCTTTTAGGTATGCTTTCCTATTCTGTGAACTGATTTTTGTTCCGAGAAATCTGATATTGACTCTCTAACTCCTTTCCTTGATCTCTTACAACCCCCCCCCCCTTTTTTTAATCGAGGTCTAGTTGGCGCACAATGTTTCATCAGTTTCAGGTGCACAACCTAGTGATTTAAGACATCTGTGCGTTATGCTCTGTCACCACACATTTAGCTCCCGTCTGTCACTGTGCAGTGCTATTGTACTAGCTTTGGCTGTATTCCCTATGCTGCACGTTGTGTCCTCATTTATGACTTAGTTATT
Organism: Martes martes; assembly: GCF_963455335.1. NCBI lineage: Eukaryota > Metazoa > Chordata > Mammalia > Carnivora > Mustelidae > Martes > Martes martes. Next base: position 67,662,037 of record NC_137903.1, read on the forward strand.
TCATAACTGGAGCCGCTGTCTCCCACTCCCTTTCCCCGTTTGGCCCACCCTCCTCCCCACCCGTTCCCCTCTGGCAACTCTCAGTTCTCAGTACTTACAGGTCAGTTTCTGCTTTTTTTTTTTTTTCATTTGGCTTTTAGGTTTTAGATAAAAGTGAAGTCATGTGGTATTTGTCTTTCTCTGACTTAACTTCACTTAGCATTAGACCCTCTAGGTCCATCTGTGTTGTCAGAAATCCTGTCTCTCTCTCTCTCTCTTTTGTGATTGGGTGATATTCCATTCCATTGTTTGTGTGTGTGTGTGTGTGTGTGTCTCACATCTTCATTCATCTGTTGGTGGACACTTGAGTTGCTTCTATCTTGACTATCGTCAGTAATTCTGCAATAAACATAAGGGTGCATATATCTTTTCAGGTTAGTGTTTTCATTTTCTTTGGGTAAATACCCATCAGTGGAATTATATGGTATTTGTATTTTTAATTTTTTGAGGAACCTCTACCCTGTTTCCCACAGTGGCTGCCTCATTTTACATTCCCACCAACAGTGCACAAATGGTCCTCTCTCTCCACCTCCTCACCAACACTTGTTATTTTTGGTCTTTTTTATTCTAGCCACTCTAACAGGCAAAAGGTGGTATCTCATTAGGGTTTTGACTTACATTTCCCAGAGGGTTAGTGCTACTGAACATCTTCTCCTGTGTCTGTTGGCCATCTGTATGGAAACACGTCTATTCAGGTCCTCTGCCCATTTTTAATTGGATTATTTGCGGGGGGTTGCTGTTGAGTTGCATAAATTCTTCATGTATTTTGGTTATTAACCTCTTATTGAATAAATCATTTGCAAATATCTTCTCCCACTCAGCAGGTTGCTTTTCATTTTGTTGATGATTTCCTTTGCTGTGCAAAAACCTTTTATTTTGTTGTCGTCCCAATAGTTCATTTTTGCTTTTGTTTCCCCTGCCTGATGAGACTTATCTAGAAATACATTGCTAAGGATGATATCAAAGATACTACTACCTACATTTTCTGCTAGGAGTTTTGCGGTTTCATGACTCACATTTAGGTCTTGCATCTGGTTGGGGTGTTGGTGTGCAGCGTCAGAACGTGGTCCAGTTTCATCTTTCACGTGTAGCCATCCAGTGTTCCCAGCACCATTTGTGGAAGAGACTGTCTTTCCCCCATTGTATGTCCTTGCCTCATTTGTCATAGATTAATTGACCATATAATCAGGGGTCTGTTTCCGGGCTCTCGTTCTGTTCCATTGATCCGTGTGTCTGTTTTTCTGCTGACGCCACACTCTTCTGATGACTACAGCTTTGTAGTGTAGCTTGAAATCTGGGCTCGTGGTACCTCTAGCTTTGTTCCTCTTTCTCAAGATTATTTTGGCTCTTGTAATACGTGTTAAGGGCAGTGGGCAGAAACACACGAACAGTGCTGCAGTAACTGTCAGAGCCCTTCGACCTCTCTAGAATGATTCCCGTTCTTTCTAGGATGGAGGCCCAGGGGATTTCCCGTTGCTAGTACTCCCTGATTGCTTAGCACTATCTGCTTTTGTGCTCAGATGAGCCCTGTGGAAAGACTGCCTTTCTCACTGTCTTCTATCTATGTTGCCCTTTTGGTTGACCCAGAACTCCTGATGTTTTTCTTGATTCAGTGCTTTTGGTGTCTGGAAATGAGTATTGATTTTTAGCATCAGACCTTTGTTTGAGTCCCAGCTCTGGCCCCGACTGGGTGTTTGATCTGTGTAATCCCTGGATAATTAACTTTAGTCCCTCTGAACCCATTTTCCATTGGTGGAAATGGGAGGGGGAACGTCCAAGACAGGTACGGGGTGAGAGTCAACTGAAATTAGGTTCTAAATATGCTGGGCATTTGGTTAGCTTACCTCCCCTCCCCTCCCTACCTGCTTAATTCAGTATTTGGTTCTAACTGGTCTGAGAGGTAAATAAGATTTGTAAAGGTTAATTAAAATAATAGCAGTTTAGAGAACACTGAACCAGTCATAAGTATAAGCAATCAAATGTGAACAATGGATCCTACTGTGCACACTAATGGTAGTTGGGTACCCTAAAAAAAATGACACTGCCTGCCTTCTTTCCTTTTTTGTTTCCTTTCTTCCTTTTCTTTTTTCTTTTTAAACATTCTGTATGTTTAGTACTTAAAGGTGATGATATTTTTGTCAGTATATGCTGAGTTTACACCTTAACATATTGGTTGCTACTAAGTGTAATATCTGGTATGACCTTAGATATTAGCTAGAGAATGTAAATACTGTTTTATTTCCCAAATATCTTTAGTTTCTGTGTTGAGTGAAAGTACAGGGTTGAATTTTTTAAAAAAAATATTTATTTATTTGACAGAGAGAGAGGTCACAAGTAGGCAGAGAGGCAGGCAGAGGGGGAGGGGGAAGCAGGCTCCCTGCTGAGCAGAGAGCCTGATGCGGGGCTCGATCCCAGGACCCTGAGATCACGACTGGAGCCGAAGGCAGAGGCTTTAAGCCACTGAATTTTTTCAGATCTACAATTGGCAACAGCAATTTCATGTTGATTAGTGTAATTTATGATTTTTTCCATGGTGCCCTTCCTTTGAGACGTTTGAATTTTAATACTAATGATTAATGGGTAACAGATGATGTTATAAATTTTAAAAAGAAAATTGTTGCTCAGTTTTTTTATTGGTGAAAACTTGAAGCTCTCTAAAAAGCAAGATTTTGTACCCTTACTCCAGTTTATTAACATGTTCTTAATAAAAAAATTGCTTGTTATTGCAGAAATAACTATATACCTCCAGTAGCTTTTCTTTTCATAATGTACAATTTCAGTCACATTTCTATTTTCCTGTCCTTCACAAATTCTTTTTTCCTTCACACTCATTTTCCTACAAGGGTCTTTAAAAAAAACCTTACAGTTTACTGGGATCAGCTGCGGCCAAGGCCGTGGTGTCACAAATCAGGAGAGGCTGCTCCTCGTACCAGTGCAGGAGATGAGCGTGTGGGGGGCAGCTCTGACGTCACAGAGGGCCCTGCGAGCCACCGTCACTGCTGTGAAGACTTCGGCAACAGAAATCCCAAGTGCTTTATGCACACTAAGGCGTTTAATCCCCGCATCTGGCCTAGGAGGAGAGTTTGTTACTCTTCTCATTTTATAGGTACAGAAGTCGGGGCTTAGAGAGGTTGGGTATCTTGTCCAAGGTCACAAAGCCCAGGTCTGTCAGACTCTAGAGCCCGTGCCCTCACCCATTCTGAAGTAGCCCCTGACCGATCCCAAAGAAAACCCCATGTAGTTTTCTGGGTCTTCCCTGCAGGCAGCACAGCTCGGGGCCATGCCAGCCGCCCCCAGCGCGGTAGTGACCCCGGCAGCAGCAGGAGCAGACTCGGCTGGGCGCAGGCGTTGTACCCCGCAGCCTGGTAGCGCCAAGTGCAAGCAGGGTGTGTGGTTGGTGCTGTGGGTCATCAGGAGGGCAGTGGCTCTTTCTGACCAGTACTACTGAAGTGCATGAGGCCAAGGCACAGTTCTGTCATAAGCTTAATAAACTTACTCTTGAACTAAGGGACAGGGGTTTTTTGTTTTGTTTTTTGTTTTTTTAAGGGACAGTTTTACTTAAGCACATGTGTCTGGAAAACATCATTAGTTTCACATGATCCTCATGTGGCTCGGCCTTCCCTTAAGCAGTGACCGAGAGAGGTGTGGTGTGATTTGATTTTCCGAGGGCCTGTTTGCCCTTCAAATACCATTTCACCTGGAATTTCAACCCTACGGGTGAAATTTCTTTAAAATCAGCCATTTTTTTCTTACAAATTGTGTGAAATTTTATGAATTTTATATTCTGTTCAATAATATATATGCATTTGTTATAATGCAAAAAATGTTCACATGACTTACCATTGAGTCAGACCGATGCTCTAGGAAGACTCTGTCAATATTAAAGATGATCGAGGAACACTCTCTCTACCCATCTCTGCCTCAAAATGAATGCACACAGAATTTACACGCTTCACAAAAATTAACTCAAAAATGGATCGCAGACCTAAATGTGGCATGCAAAACCATAAAGGGCCACCACAAGCACAGAGCAAGCACAATGGTGAGTACCGTCACCCGGGGCGGGCTCGTGGACGAGGAGAACTGTTGAGCGTCATCCAAGTGACACATCAGGGAGTCTAAGTGGGTAAAGAAGGAAGTGAGGGAAAGAGAGGCTGGTGGGTTGGGAATGTGGGAAAGGACCATTCGGCTGGAAAGAGGGATAAGCTGGACAAACCAACCAGGACGGGAGGTGTGGCAGGGGACAGACTGCTGGAAGCACTGGACTGGGGGTGGAACACGTTCAGGTGACAACAAGGGCCCGCGAGTGGCGCACTCGTCTGTATTCTGTCCTTTCTTCCAGCGTTATTCGACTTCTGTCATTGCCGTGTTCATAACCAATATACAGGTGGTTTTTAAATTCACCCATTTTACAAAAGAACATTATTATTTCTGTTAATTGTTGCCTATTAAATTTATTTTTTATTTTTTAAAAAATATATTTTTTTATTTATTTGACAGAGAGACACAGCGAGAGAGGGAACACAAGCATGGGAGTGGGAGAGGGAGAAGCCCACTCTCCGCTGAGCAGGGAGCCGGATGCGGGGCTTGATCCCAGGACCCTGGGATCATGAACTGAGCTGAAGGCAGCTGCTTAAGGACTAAGCCACCCAGGCACCCTTCGCCTATTTTTTTTTAAACAAAAGAAGGAAAAAGGTTTTCAAAATGAATAGAAGAAACTTACCTACGTAATTAGCATGTGCATGGTTTAATCTGACTATTTTTAAAAAATGACTGCATTGGGGAATGACTCATACCGGAATGCATTTGAATAGATGCAATTTTCATATCCTACATTTTAAAATGACATTTTCCTTTTTTAGGTGTAGCAAAATAAGTTTGGAAAAACAACCTGAGGTTTTTCTACATTTGAAAAAGCGTACCATCAAAGGGAAATCAAAAATAAAAATTGTTAAGCACTGTACAGCACGTTCTGATGGCTAGTCAGATAAACAGCGTAGAATGGATTTTAAGTAAAAAATTAAAGGACTTATCTTAACCGAGTTAACTGTGACGTAGAAGAACAATAAATTCAGAGCCACGAGTTCTAAGTTCCTGGAAGTCGCTCCATCGGCTGTGAGACTGTAAGGGCCGTGCGGACAAGGCTGATGTTTGTTTCTAATCGCCGTTGTCGTATCTTGACGTGTCTGAGGACCTGGCATAGGACGTAGGACATGGCAGGTGCTCAGTGTCGAAGAGGTGAACTGACGGGTGGGAGTCAGATGATGTACAAAGTCAGCGGGCCTTGCCTTAGGCTTTTCAGTCGGCGAAGAGTGAGGCCTATACCAAAACTTGGGATATTTCCTTCACATTCATGTTATACCCTGTGCTTGCTTGTTTTGCTTTTAGTCTGTTTCTTTGTCTTCCTATTCTGATTTTCTAGTTTGGTTAATAGAAAAGAACTCCAGAGGTTATAGGTGATGTGTGATATGAAGGGCCTACTGACACATAATGGCTTTGTTGGGTGTTCAGTTAAACTTTTCCAGTTAAAGAGGAAAAAAAAACCAGCTTCAGTTTTTCAGTATAATTTAAAGTTAAACTATAAAGAAAACTACAAATTAGAAAACAACTTAACCCCTCTTGGCATTGAACAATAAAAAATATAAGCATCAGACAGGGTAAAACAGTTCAGAAACGTGTACATTGAGAAGTGGCCTCCCCACCCGCACCCCAGCCTCCCCACCTCCACCCCCGCCTCCCCACCTGCGTCCCCACCCCCGACCCTCCACACACTCCCTAGGGGCAGCTACTTCTGACATATTCTTGAGTGTCCTTCTGGAAAATTGTTCCCTACCTGTAGTAGGATTTTAAATTGAGAATTAAAGATTTGGATCATCACCACCCAAGTTCCTTGGCAATGACAGTGCTCATTATGTTGTTCAGTGCTGATCTTCTGCAGTCGGAACAGACCCACTTTTTGTTCGGATTGTTACCCAGAGTACAGTTTCCCACTGGCATCACATGCAGCTGCTGTTCACACAGTCATCCACACGTCCTTTCTTACTGTTTGCCGTCTTGCAACCCACTGTGCTTCCTGCCACTTAACCTCTGTGTGGCAGTTCACTCCTTCCACCCCTCCCCGCCCCATGCAGCGTATGGAAGCTTCTATTCCCCCCCCTTTTTTTTAAAGGTTTTATTTATTTATTTGACAGACAGAAATCACAAGTAGGCAGAGAGGCAGACAGAGAGAGAGGGGGAAGCAGGCTCCTTGCTGAGCAGAGAGCCCGATGCGGGGCTCGATCCCAGGACCCTGAGACCATGACTTGAGCCGAAGGCAGAGGCTTAACCCACTGAGCCACGCAGGCGCCCTGATTCCCTTTTATTGGCTTTCTTTGCGTTTTGGCTATAGTGTGTGTAGGGGAGGCTGTAGTGTGTGTAGGGGAGGACCCTCTGAGGGTCCCTGGCTCTGTCTGAAACTGACAAAGACTACTAGGAGCAAAGTATACCGATTTGTTTAGTTTCGTGACATGGGGGCTCTCATAAAGAAATGAGGACCTTAAGAAACAGACCTGGTATTCCTAGCGAGGTGTAATGGAGTGGGGAAACTGGAGGAAACTCAGCGAGGCCTGTTTGTTGGGATTTTTTTCCCTGTTTTCCTTTGTCCCGAGAGATGAGGATGCTCCTTTCTTCGGGGAAGGTACCTCTCCTACGAGGGTTTTATAACCTGTTTCAGAGAAGAGGCTTGGGAGAGGGTCAAAGTGACCTTCCTGCTTCTGCTGTTTTCGCAAACTCCTTCAGCTTAAAATATTCCGTATACGCAGGTGCCAGACTTCGGGAGTAGTGTGCCCTGAACCACATCGTGTCGATAGCTGCTTACAATATTAAAAAAAAAAGTAGATGCGCATTAGTGCTTAGTTACGAAATTGGAACAAATCGTGCTTGAGTTTGAGGGACCCTCTACCTCACTGTGTATAAATTACGTTTAAACTGTTCCGTGGAAGGAAAACAATTTGGCCACTTTAAGAAAAAGTCTCTTTGTGCTCCAGTGTGGTCTTTGTTCCGCATAAACCTGTGTCTGATGGACGCTGAGACCTTCACTGTTCCTGTGACCATGGCCGTGACATTCTCGTCAGATCTGCAGCCAGAACACGGACGTATGCCTTCGTCTTGCTTCAGTGTTAGGTTCTCCCTCTCGAGCCGGCCCTGGAAGCGTGGTATTATGGACATAGCAGAGTCAGCCCGGGTAGTTTCCTGACTTTGTGGCAATCACAGATGCTCACCAGGCTGCAGTTTCCTACTCCGTAAAATGAAGGCTCAAACACAGTGATTTCCAGGTTTGACATCATTATCACTTCAGTGAATCACATTAATCTGATGAATCCCGTTCTTTGCTAGCCTTTGCCTAATTTAGCTGAAAAATATATATTTTTTTTTAATTTCAAAGGTGACTTTGGTCCAGGAGGGCTGTGGTGCAGCCGTGTGTGTATCAGGCAGTGAGGCCATGGCTAGACCGGATGGGACATTCCCAGGCAGCACAGTTGGTGCCAACTCCAGAAGTGCCATTGCTACCCTCTAGGCATTATTTGATTCTAGGAAGGAACCAGGGTTTCTACTGCAAAGATAAATCAGAAAGTTAAGTTTAAATCATATTTAAATACAGTTTATACTTGGCATAGTGGGCCTTTTCTCAGAGAGGAAACTTATTTTTATGTAGTTTTAAACAATTTTGTTGAGAAATCACAGTTATAAATGAAGGAATGCATAAACTTTTCAAGAGAATATGAAGGATTTTTCTTCTTTGTATGCAGATGCTGTTGTGAATGAAGCTCTAGGTTAGAGTCCGAAAGAACCAGTCGGGGAGCTTAGACGTTGGAACCTTGTGGACCAGTTTCTGTGTGTTCTTGTGTGTGCTGCTTACTTAGCAGACAGTGAAGTGGCGTGGTCTGGCCAGTTCTCCTTTCAACATCTCGTTAGGTGGTGGTTCCGAGGGAGTTTGTAAAGATAACGCAACTCTTTATTCCTTTCCCATCGAAGTGTAACCTTTCGTATCCATTGACATTTTCCCCCTTTACCTTAGACAAGAACTGCTTTTCCTGTTTTTCTTTACAGTTCATGACTACTGTAGAATAACTAATGCTCACAGTGAAAAATGATTTTAAAGCAGCAACTTACGGGCAGCACAGAATATGATTTCTGTGATTTCCCAGATGACACCTGCTTTGTAACATCTTGTGGTATTTTACACACTGATGGTATCTTAGAAGGACACACTTCACTGGCTTGATTTTTTTTAGGATTTTGGAATTGGGATGTAATTGAAAAGTGGTATTTGTTAAATATGTTTGATGTCACAGGGAGTAAGATTCTTTTATTGCATTTCATAATAATCCATTTCTCTTCTAGATGGTTGTTACAGGCCACAGAACTTGACCCTGTTTAGAATTACTTAGTTTTACATGGGAGAGTGGTTAAATAACTCCGTTCGTCATTGGATTTGACCCGTTGAATGGATACTTTCTGTAATAGTGACTTCTGCATCATTTGGACTTCAGTCCTTCGCAGTCTGAAGGACTGAGATTTGGGTTCTGACTTATTTCTTTGGTGTGTAACCTCGGACCAGTGTTCAGATTTTTTGAGCTTTACTGTCTTTGTCCATGAAATAGGGATACTACCTACATTGTTGCAAGGATAAAATGAGATCACGTCAAGAGCCTGCTACTTAGTCGGTACTCTAAGAAATTAATGACAACCATTAATCACGACAATAACAATAATTTTTAGAGTTTGAATGTCACTGATTTATTAAATATTCTGATACTGCTTTCCCATTGTCTGAGGAGTAGGACAGGCAGTTCATTCTAGCAGAATAGATGGTGAGAAGCCGAGCAGAATATCCCTGATTTGTTTATGTACTATTTTAGGAGAGATTCTTGTTCACTAATATTCATTGGAATTTGAGAACAGATTGAGCAACTGATGTAGGAGATATTTTCTTTGCTTCACATAATTTGAAGAACACTGTCTACCTTTTACACCCTTTATATTCTTTTTGACATGCATCCAAATTCAACATATTTTATATCCCACAAGATATTGTTTATTATTAATAAGACATTGTTATTTTGCATGCCTATTATTTACTTATTTTTCAGCCCAGATAACTGTTATTTTTCAGCCCTGTCTTTAACTCCTTGAGTTATCTGGTATCATTTTCCTTTTTTCTATGGAACTGCCTTTAGAATTTCTTTTAATGCAGGTACCCTGGTAACACATTTTCTCTTTTTGCTTATCTAGAAGTGTCTTTATTTCACCTTTATCTTTTGGAGGAAATTTTTTTGCTAGTTAGAGAATGGTAAGTGAGTTATTTTTCGTTCTTGAATTTCCAGTTAAAAAGAATAGATGCCTACTCTCTGCTCAAATTCTTCATCTTGACTTTTTTTTATGCCATCTGTATTATTTTGAAGCCTTCGTCAGGTAATAAGTAGGCTACTGTGAATCTCTCTTTATTGTCTCTTTTTTCTCTGGGGTCTGGTCGTCTGTTCCTGCGGTTGAGGACGCCGTGGAGAGGCAGGGAGCCAGGGTGGGGAAGTGTCCCCGCCGTTCGGTCAGGGACTCACACACAACTTGGGAACTTCGTGAGGGTCAGCTGACCCTTGGGTTCGGCCGCGCTGCCGCCGTGTGGTGCCCCGGCCATGACCGCGGAAGGCCGCGGCGTCTACCGCGGCGTCTACCACGGCGTCTACCACGGCGTCTACCACGGCGTCCTCCTCAGCGGGTCTGGGCGGTCGTTTCTCTGCCCCGGCGCCGTGAGGCCGCTGCCGTCCGTGGGACAAGCGCAGATCGGAGCCCGCAGATCGGAGCCCGCTCCCCCCAGGATCTTTGTCCCTCAAACCCGGGCTGCTTCGGCGGCCCCCAGTCCAGTTTTCGTCTTCACGTCCCCGCGAAGTTGTCGACAGCTCCGCTCGCTTCTCTGCCTCTTGGCAGCTCCTCCGGCCGCTGCGGACGCTCCTCGGCGTCCTGTCCGGGTCGGTGAGACTCCGCGCATGCGCTCGGCCCGTGCGGCGGGGCCCGGGGCTGCCCGCGACGCTCCTGGCTTCCCGCCTCCTCGCCTGCTGCGGCCGGAGACGCTCTCCGGGGTCTCAGACGGACGGTTGCTCGCGTCTCGGTTTTCTGGTGGGTCTCGCCTCGTTCGCCGGCAGCTCCTTCGTCGGCCGGAAGCCGTGGCTCCTCCGTTACTTCCGGTCCGTAGAGCGGACGGTGCCGCGTCCTGCTGCCCGCGTCGGGGGAAGCCGTGGCTCGCTCGGGGCCGGAGAAGCGGAAGCGCCGGGCTCCGTGGGTTTCCCGCCGCTCCCGGTCACGCCCGGTGCCTCCCGGTGGGCGCACCGTGTCTCCGTTCCACGGTTGCGTTTGCTCAGGCTCCGGGGCGGTATTTCAGTGACGTCTCCGAGTAAATGAGTATTTTCTCATGCATCGCGAAACATTTGGTAAGCGACGAATATTTCAATTTTATATGAAAAGCGGCCTATACTGCTAGAATGCAGTGAAGCCTAAACCTTAAAAAGCTGTATTTGTAAGAATGTGGGAAAAAAGGTGTGTGAAGAAAGGCCTTCACGACTGTCTCTTACTTCACCTTTATTTCCCCTTAACTAATAAGCATTACTGAAATGTGTATTTTGGGATGATTATGGGGAAAATAGTGTCTTAAAACTACCTGCAGTGCAGTTTATGAGTATAGTCATCAGCATAGCTAGACAGCTTCTACCATGGGAATTTATCAGTGAATTGTTGACATGAAAGGATCCAACCCGTAGATCTGAACTAAAGAATCAGGAACAAAACTCCTAATTCCTTTCTTCCTTATATGTCCTTTGTGTCCTCCTTTGCTTATTGTGATGAAGGACCTTGGGGCCAAGGAATTTTTAGCGACGTGTACGGTTGGAAGTCCTGCTGGATAATCAAGGAAAGATGATCTGTCTTTGACTTACTTTTTTCATTTTATCTTGTGCAGTAGGCGTAGGCCTCCAGCTAGAGGGGGCTTCGGTCGCCGGCCCCTCCTGTGCTCTAAGTCCTCCGTGGCCTTCCCCCCTGACAGCTGCTTCCCAAGGCTGCTGCTAGCCGGCCCGAGGGGAGCGGGGACGCTCAATCAGGCCGGTCCCTGGAAGTCAAGGACCTCTCGAGGGCTCGTTGGCTCTAGTTGTGCCCGCTGGTCCTGCTCATCCTTCCGTAGGTGACACAGCAGTCCGGGGTGAAGCCTTTCTCTCCCTCTCTCCTTCCCTCCGGTTTGTCTTATCCCTCCCCACTTCCTCTCACAGGAATGTCCCGGACAGGAGTAGAATTCTGGCAGGTTTAATCCTGTCGCGGTGTCTGCTCCCCGGAGGACCTCGACCCCCACACGGAGAGTAGCGTCTCAGTTTTGTTCTCCTGGCGAGTTTATTGTCAGTTTATACGTAAATTTGCTTTCAGAAGCCTGAATTATTACAGGAGACAGACCAGGAGCTCATGTTCTAAAAAACTGTTAATTTACTCAGGGTGATTGGATGGTTGTGAAGTATTAGGAAGTTCATCAGTCATCATTGAGAAAACTAAGGATATTTAACGGAAAGTAGAAGGAAATATTTCTGAGGGTATGCTGATAAGTAATATATTGTTGAAAGCAGCATAGTAAATAAGTAGTAACAGATTTATGTTAGTTACAAATATTTGGTAGGTCTTGCTTTCAACTTACATGATTTATACAAGAGAGCTTATATTTTATGTTAATGGTAAAATTCTTCTTTCTTTGCAGAATCATGATGAAAGATTCGTTTTCATTGCAGAGTGGTATGATCCAAATGCTTCACTTTTTCGACGTTATGAACTTTTATTTTACCCAGGGGATGGGTCTGTTGAAATGGTAAATAAATCTTTTTTTCCCTTTAAAGTTAGCGAAGGGAGTGAAGTGGGACTAGGAAGAAGAGCAGGACTGCCTTCTTTGCACTCGCCCTGGAGAATACGCATATACATTTCTTCTTCTTTTTTTAATGGGAATTCTTTTTTTGGTGTTGTAATTCCAATACAAGAAGATAACTTCGTGCCTTTATCTTTAATGTCAAGTCGTAATTAATATTTTTGTTTGGAAAACGGAAGTGGGATTATTCATGTTTTAGATTAAGCAATAGTCAATAAGTGAATGTCATAGATAAAGATTATCATGGTCCTAAATATGTTGCCATTATTGAAAGCTGTTACCTCTACAACAAGTCAAATTGAAGATCAGGTTAAGAGAGTCCCACTTGTTTCTTTTTGTCTCTTAATTGGCAACCATTTTACATGTAGATCTCTTTGGTATTGGCATTCTGTGTAGGGAAGAAAACAGAAATTTGGAATTTTTCTGGGATTTCATAAGCACTAATTTGCTGAAACATTTAGCAATATATTCATGGTTTTTAAAGTATTAAATTTGTAATAAGTTTTTGTGTTATTACTAGATTGGACTAGGAAATACAGAAGTTATAAAAGAAATTATGATTTGTAACAAAAATGAAACCATGTAAGCTATGTTTAATAAAGCAGAATTAAGAATCATTTCTAATTTACGGTAAGAGTAACACTGTCTGTTGATACTTATGTGTCTTACTGTGTTGTTTTTGTTCCAGCATGATGTGAAGAATCACCGTACCTTTTTAAAGCGGACCAAATACGACGATCTTCACTTGGAGGATTTATTTATAGGCAACAAAGTGAATGTCTTTTCTCGACAGCTGGTGCTGATCGACTATGGGGATCAATATACAGCTCGCCAACTGGGCAGCAGGAAAGAAAAGTGAGAAAATCTTTTCTTCATTCTTTTTTTTAAGATTTTATTTATTTATTTGACCAAGAGTCAGAGAGAGCACAAGCAGCAGGCAGAGGGAGAGGGAGAAGCAGGCTCCGTGCAGATCAGGGAGCCCATGCGGGACTCGATCCCAGGACCCTGGGATCACGACCTGAGCCAAAGGCAGACGCTTTTAACGACTGAGCCACTCAGGCGCTCCTGTTTTCTTCATTCTTAAAACATTGTCTGTCTTAGTGCAGAAGTCTAATTTCTTGTTTCTATCTTGTGTTTTTATAGTATCGGTACTTTTCCAATTCAGTGTGAGGATGTTGTTAGGATTTTGAGGAGTAGATTCAGCGATTGGCTCTTCACTCAGATGACAAAGCGAGAGTCTTAGGTGATGATTATTTTCTGGAGCAAAAAATGCGGACTTTTTATATGTCCTCATCTTTCTTTGTAAGATGCATTTAACTGGGAACTGAGAACGTTGGAACATAGATAGTATTGGTGTATAGGATAAACCTGGCTTATGGGAAAAAGATAGTGAGTGGCAGAGCAGGGAAAGCCTTGTGAAGGTATTTGGGACGGATCCTGAAAGATGAATTGGATTTTTAAAAAATTATTTTTATTAACATATAATGTATTATTAGCCCCAGGGGTACAGGTCTGTGAATCATCAGGTTTACACACTTCACAGCACTCACCATAGCATAGACCCTCTCCAGTGTACATCACCCAGCCACCGCATCCCTCCCCCCGACCCACCAGCAACCCTCAGTTTGTTTCGTGAGATTAAGAGTCTCATGTTTGTCTCCCTCCTGATCCCATCTTGTTTCATTTTTCCCTTCTCTACCGCCCGTGGCCCCCCCATCCTGCCTCTCAAATTCCTCATATCAGGGAGATCATATGATAATTGTCTTTCTCTGATTGACTTATTTCGCTCAGCGTAATACCCTCTAGTTCCATTCATGTTGTTGCAAATGGCAAGATTTCGTTTCTTTTGATGGCTGCATAGTATTCCATTGTATATATACACCACATCTTCTTTCTCCATTCATCTGCTGATGGACATCTAGGCTCTTTCCATAGTTTGGCTGTTGTGGACGTTGCTGCTATAAACAATGAATTGTTTTTTTAACCGGTTAGATCAATTGTAGGAATGCTGGTCACAGGAATACGTATAAGCCGGGGTTCAAAGGCAGAAAGTTGTATGTTGTGTACTGGGTTAGGGTTAGCCCATTGTTCTGTGACTGGCTTGGTGGTTAAATTTTTTTAAAAAACTTTGACTAGTAAAATAGCCTGAATTAGGATGGTAGCAGTAGGTATGAAGAGGAAGAAATGTGCAAGATTAACAGAAGCAGAGGAACAACAGTAATGGTCAGCACTCAGGGATGGCTTACTGTTATTACATCAGGCATGGTGCTCAAGTGATCTGTATGGGTTATTTGAGTCCCGTGACAACCTAACAAAAAAGGTACTATTACGATTAGCTCCACTTTGCAGATGGGAGAGTTGAGGCTTGGAGGAGATGTTAACTAGATTGCTTAAGGGCAAGAGGAAGGGCAAGAAAAAGCCCACAGTCCAGTGTGAGTTAAAAATGGGAGGATTCAGTCACAGGAGAATGGAGGGGACCTGGAAAATGGTTGCCCTCTTCCTGCCTCAATCTATTTGCATGTCTTCAGGCACCCAGCACATCTCCTTACACGTTACAAGTACTATATCTGTGTTAGTTCAGTGAATCAGTGGACAACAATTTAAAACTCATTGTCTACTCTCGCCTTTTAAAAAGATTTCCTCTGTGTTTACAGATGATGATGACCTTTGATCTAGTTGACCAAGGTGTTTTTGTGTAGATTGTAGTGAACGTTGTCCATTCTTGAGCTTTATACACAGACATAACATGTACCTGATAAATATTGCCCAAATGAAGAGAGAATGATTGCTACAAAAACAATAAAAAGTAATATAGTTATGATACACAGAAACTTAATTGTCTTGTTCACAACTGTGTCCCTAAAGACCGTAATCGTGATGCCTCAATCAGTTATTCACAGGGAGTGCCCCGCCAAAAAGTGCTGAATGTATGAGTGAATTGGTTTACATCACTGAAAGTAGTTCTGCCTGGAGGAAGAGATGGAGGCTGGCTGGCCTCCGCATTTCCCCTCCGCTCCAACAGCGCGGCCCGTCCCGTGCTGCAGAGACGCCGCAGCCCGGCGCCTCCCCATGGCCGTGTCTCTAGTCTTCTCCGCATATCGCCAGGGCTGCGTTTGTCACCCTGACTCCACCTGAGTTCTGGTTTAGAAGAGACGCAGAGAATGTGGGAGACGCAGCAGAAAATCAGGCTATACTGACAACGGTTACTTTTTACTAATGTTTTTCCTCAATATCGATTTTCAGTATTACTAAGGTGGCATTTTAATTTTCAATCTCTGCATTTATTAGTTTGCAATCTTCTGAGGCTAGAATGACTGTGTTTGAAATGAAATTTACTTCCGTTGTCATCTTTGTCGGCTTCAGATTCTGTGGCTTATATATTGTCTTGGGAGATTCCTTGCATTGTGGAGTGATTGTTGTGTAAGTAAAAGTGGGGACCACTGGTGGAAGGTATGGCTCTCCGTATATAAAGCTCCAAATACCATTTAATTTGATTGGGAAAAAAAAAAAAAACTATCCAACTGTCTTTTGAGGTCTACCGCCAAAGTAAGGAGCTGATTGTGTAATATCTGAGCAATTCCAGTAGTAATACTCTTCCTGTGACTTCTTTACAAGCCCCTCATAGCCCTTTTTACAAGTCCTTTAGAATTCTCAAGGTGGCTTGGTGCTCGTTGTGGATATTAGTACACAGGTGGTGGTGGATTGGGATGTGGTGAATGCCTCATAAAAAAAATACTCCCAGAATAACTCGGAAATAGGGAAAAAATTTGAATGTTAGATAAGTAGAACTCTTCCATTGTTATGAGATCTAATGGTAAAAGTCTACGGGATTAAGGAAACATCCACCATAATTCCTTTATTTGCAAGTAATAAATATAGCTTTAATTTTTTTGATCACATGCTATATGCGGAGGGCTGTGATAGGCACTTTTCATATGAGTCTCAGTTCAAGACTACGTTAAATTTTCATTTAAACTAGCAAAAGTAAATGAATTAGAGAGGTAGGGCTAATAGTATGACCCAGTCAAAATAAAATAATAATGCCTATAGGAATTATAATTTGTGTGTGTGTGTGTGTATACTTTATTTATTTACTTATTTTGGGAGGGTGGTGGAGCAGAGGCACAGGGAGAGAGAGAATTTCTCTCAAGCAGACTCCACACTGAGTGTAGAGCCTGACCTCATCACCCTGAAATGATGACCTGAGCCGAAGTCAAGAGTCGGATGCTAAACTGACGTAGCCTCCCAGGCACCCCAAGATATTAATTCTGTTTGTCTAAAGTGAATGTCACTGATTCCAATTTGTAGAACAGTTAAGTAACTTGGCCACAACCACAGAGCTAGAAAGTCAAGGGAACCAGTAAGCCTTGTTGCATTTGACTCACACTCGTTCTCTGTTAAGCCTTTAATACGCTGGTAGATATTGTTGAATGGGACGGATTTCAAAAGAGGAGGAACCGAAGAATGTGAAGACATATTTTAAATATTTGGGCTTTATAAATATAATTAATAAATATAATATATTAATGAACACATATTCAGTGTTCTATTTTTACTGACTAAAACTGTTCCACCATTTTTTTTTCACCATTTTCTCTTTTGATTCTTCACTGCATGTGGGCTAGTAAATCCAGCAACCATTTGGCTGATTTAAATAAACTTCAGAATTCAAGTTTAAAAAATCTAGTTTCATTTAAATGACCAAAAAAGTAGGCATATGGGGGAAATAAATACATGTATGTCTATCATAATCCTATAGAAATAACCTGTATGTAATAATTATAACTTACTTGTTCTCGGTGTGTACGGTATCAAGGGTAATTTATGAAATCAAGACATTGCTGTTGTAGTCCTCATACTCCACTCCTCTCTTTACATCGAAAGAAATAGTAGGAGAGAAAAGTAAAACCGATCCCTTTCGGCCATCAGCTCATCTTGAGGCAGTTATGCAGATCACGCAGTATAACTCTCTTCAGCTCTCAGACCAGCCTTGGCTTTCCAGTTCCCTTAGACTATCGATGTATGGCATTTGACTCACATTTCTACTTCTTTTTTTAAATCTCTTTTTTGAGTTATAATTGACATTAAAAAGTTGCAGCTACTCAGGGTGCCTGGGGGGCTCGGTTGGTTGAGCATCTACCTTCTGCTCAGGTCATGATCCCAGAGTCCTGGGATGATCGAGCCCCACATTGGGCTCCCTGCTCTGTGGGGAGTCTGCTTCTCCCTCAGACCTTCTCGGCTCTCATGCTCTCTCAAATAAATAAATAAAATCTTAAAAAAAAAAGTTGCAGCTGTTCAATGCATATGGCTCAATGGCTTTGAAGATAAGTCTACGCTGTAAAACTCTTACCACAATGAAGGATATAAGTCAGTCTGTCACCTCCGAAAATTTTCTCCTGTTCTCTTTATTAATTTTTTATATCGGATTTTTTTGTGTGTGTGGTAACAGCCCTTAACGTACAATTTACTCCTTTAGCTAATTTTAAATCTTTTCTCTCTTGTTAAAGCTCCTCAGCTCAGGGACGCCTGGCTGGCTCAGTCAGTTAAGCATCTGCCATGGGCTTGGGTCATGAACATGGGGTCCTTGGATCGAGTCCTGCATCAGGCTCCCTGCTAAGTGGGGGGGTCTGCTTCTCCTTCTGCCTACCGTTGTATATTTTTTCAGTTGTTTTTGTGAACCCAATGACTCATTATTATTGTTCTATATATAATCAGTTAACAATTATACTTCACCACTTTTGGCTTTTTAGTAGTAGTATTTTTTATTTTAGACGTTCTGTTCGGAATTATTTTACTTTTTTTTAGGATCTTATTTATTTATTTGACACAGAGAGAGAGAGAGATCACAAGCAGGCAGAGGCAGGCAGAGAGAGAGGAGGAAGCAGGCTCCCCACGGAGCAGCGAGCCCGATGTGGGGCTCCATCCCAGGACCCCGAGACCACGACCTGAGCTGAAGGCAGAGGCTTTAACCCACTGAGCCACCCAGGTGCCCCGGAATTGTTTTATTTTTGCTTGAATTAAAATTTCCCTTAGAGTTGTTCACTGGTAGAGAGCTCTTTCAGCTGAAAATGTCCTTATTTCACTTACATTCTTGAAACGACCCCCATATGTGTGTCATATTTTTTTTGTTTCTCTGCTTTATTCTGAATTTGTTCAGAATTCTTCCATCAGTTGCATCTAGTCTTCTGTCAGACCACTTGGTGCTTATTTTCACTTTTGTATTTTTATCCCTCGCTATTCTAACAGATTCTTTTTCGAATCTGAGTACCCATTGTTGGTAGCTTAGACTTCCCAGTTGCCTGATACTTGCAGCTTCCTTCTCAGTCCTGCCTTCAGCCGTGGTCTGCGTGGCCGTTGTACGGTCCGCGTCAGAGTGCCAGTAGCTGAGCTGCGTGCGGGGCTTTCTGTTTTGTGCTGTGTCTTCTGGTTCTCCCTCATGTTGGTCTTTCTCACGTGTGTGTGCGCGCGGATTGTCACGTGTCTGTGTGTACGTGGATGTGTATATGGGTGTGAGACGTGTGTGTTTGCATATGTGTATGAATAACCTCGTGAAGGATGAAGTGACCTTCTGCGGTGGAATTGTGTTTGCGTCTGGGTGTTGCCTGGCGACAGCGATCTGGTTGACGTCACCCGAGTGAAAACTGGGAAGTTCCCAGGCTACCTAAGTGATGTGACCCTGTGCTGTCAGGCCAGGGAAGGCCTGCTGCTTTCTGATTCACCCTTAGGGTGTAGCCTTTGGTCCTAAGTAAATAATAGGGAGAATCCTGTTAGGTTTTCTTCCCCTTTCCCGGTGATGTGGTACAGATTAAAGTTCGGATTAGCCAGACAAGAGGCAATGCTGGCAAGGTTGACGCAACTTCCCTTCTCATTTTTCTGGGTCTCCATTTTTCATTCACTTTCGTGCTCATAATGGTTTAGTGTCCAGTCAATTTATTTTTGCTTTAAAATATTTTAAAAAAATATCTACTGTTCTTCATTTTCAGTGGAAGGATCGCTCTGAACCACTTTGCCATTGTTGCCGGTCGAAAGCTCTGGCTCAGTGAGGTTTCCTCCAAACCACAGGTGCCCATCTGAGGCTATTTTCCAGATTTCCAGGGGGGCAAACACATGCTTTATGTTGTAAAGAAAACCTAAAAGAAACCACAAATTTGGCTTTGGGTCGATGTTTTAAAATGGGTTTTTATATGCTTAAGGCCAATATGCATAACTTTTGAAATCTTTACATCAATTAATATAGATTAAAGTTTACAAATCTATTCCTTTAGGTGGGTAACATTCAGAGTCCCCAGCACTGTGCCGTCTAGGCTGTTTGTGATACGGCATCTTTAGCCTGGGCACATCTGCTTCGGTTTTTGCCCGGAGCCTGTTGGTGGAGGGAGAACATATTTTTGCCTGTGAAAACTCTTATTTTGCAGAATTCTCTGTTCTGAGTTGGCAAAGGGTGGCCAAACTATTTTCTCACTCTCCATTGCTAAGAAGCTGTAATGTAAAAGAATGGTTTATGTATATATATTTTTTCTTTTGAGAGCATCTCCTGCGGACACCCTCCACTGGGCGCTCCGTGGCAGGTGAGACGATTGCTATGTGGCAGGTCCTCACAGCGGGGGCTCCCAGTGACTCATACCTCCTGGGATCCACGCCCTGTCCAGTCCCTTCTCACGTCGACTCTGGACTTGACTGTGTGCCTTGCATTGGCCGGAGGGACGTCAGCAAATGTGTTTCAAGGGGATGCTTGATGAGTGTTCGCACGTCGGACTCAATGTGGCTGCCCCTGAGGAAGCCTGGTGTGACCTCCTAAGGGTGAGAGCCCACAAGGAGAAAGAAGCCAGCTGTCCCAGCTGCCCCGCTAGCCGCACGCGGCTGTGTGAGTCATCCCCGGTGAAACCGCTGCCCGGCCACCTCAGAACCTTAAGAAATTGCCGTTTTCGGCCACTACGTTTTGGGGTGGTTTTTTCCTGGACAGAGAACGGGTTCTCAACCCAAGTTTGGCAGCTCGTCAATCAAAAATCAATGCTTCAGGGAGGAGTGATGTTGGGAAAGGAAAGGTTGCCTTATGGAGGGCGCTGGCAACCTGGGAAGATAGTGGACGGATGTCTCAGAGCGCATCTTCCCTGTCCAGCGAAGGCGTGGGAATGGTGGGGGTGACGTGTGGGAGAAGCAGGTGCCCGAGCGGTTAGTTGTGTGTCGACGTGAGACATGACCCTGAACAGACTTGCTGGCCTCCGTGGCGGCTGTTTTCAAATGTGGTCAGGCCTTATCTGCTGGGAAAGTCTGGTCCTTCACTTCTCAAGGCCATTGGTCTGCAAATCTCTGGGAAAGTAGGTTAGTCCTGCTGCAGCCCCGAGGGACGTGGGTCCGCACACGGGAGCGCGGGGGCGTGGAGCACGTGAACCCTTCCACGGGCTGCAGTGTTGTAGCTTGTTATGCCGCGACAGAGGACACTGGTCCTTTTGTTTCTCTACCTGCTGTCTTCTCTTAAATGACACACGTGATTCCGCACGCCGGTCTTCCTTTCTGTACAGAATATACTTTAATTATGATTTACTGGACAGTTGAGCCGTGAGGCGATGATAGGCAGATTTATTTAGAGTAATAACTCCCAGTCATCAGCCCTTTGCCTCCCGTAGGCATGTAAAGAGAAGACGAAATTGCACTTTAAGCTTTGTCGGTTTTGTATTTTCCACGTTGGTTCTTATTCATAGAAATTGGTGACTGCTGATGTGTTGTATATTTTCTTTAAGAGCTGTGGTTCGCGAAGGTTCTTCCAGAGTTTAGCATAAGCAATACATGGGTCCGTTTGGTTTGTGGGTATAATGTGTCTTAATGTGAGTTAAAAAGTGAAGAGTTTTCATTGTATGTGAGGGTGATATGAGTATACTGTGTTATAATGTGAGCTAAAAAGTGAAGATTTTTCTCTCTTTGATGAAGCCATATAATATGAAATACTATCAGTGACTCGTTTGCTTCAAAATAAAGGAAAGGATTATTGGCATGGCTTGTAATAAATTGAGATGAACTTTTATTATTTAAATGTTTTAAAAACCAGCCATGAGTTAATGTGAATTATTATAGCTTTGCCATATCCTCAGTCAGGCTTGTCTCGCTGGTGAAAGAAGCCAGCTGTGAGAAGGCCAGTGTGCTTCTTCAACGGAGCCCTTGACCTCATGCCTGTGTGTCAGAACGACTGAAAACGAAGGAGGGAAAGTGGTGGCAGTTCTTTATCATAATTTTGCATGCCCTCTACACTCACTCGAACTCATCTGATTTTTATCTGATATTTGCAGATACTACCCTTGAGGATTTTGTGATTATGATACTCGGAGTGATGTTATTTGTGGTGTGGAAAGAGTGCAGACCTAGGAGTCTGTGAGCTGGGTGTTCTGTCCTGAAGGTGCCACTGACCAGCTGTGTGACCTTGGTGTCACTCTTTGGGCCTGGTTACCTCATCAGTAAAATGAGGCCATTCAGGAGATCTCCATCTCCAAAAATCTTTTGGGGCTTCAGAGTGGGATGAGTGCTTGGCTCTGATGAGTCCTCTTAGAGGAAAGTGTGATTTGAAAAGTTAGCATGCTGCTTGCTCTCCACATATGTTGCCGGGTAAGAAGACATTTGGGTCTTTGTGCGATGCTTGGGTGTTAAAGGAAGAATTTCTTTCCAGATCAGTGATGAACTGCTTCGCTTGTATTTGTCTAAGAGACCAAAAATCAAGTTCATAATATATTAAATGCAGTTTTTAAAAAAGATTTGTCCTCTTTTATAAACTGTGTTCTAAGAAATAGAAATTTTAAATGTTTTATAATGTGAAGTTGTTTTCTAAGGTGGAAGCCAAGAGCAGCATGCCCCAAAATGTGCCACTTTGACATACTGACTATTTAAAATAAAAGTTACTTTAAAAACAGTCAGTGCAAGGACACTCAGACTCTATTCTGTCCCCCCGATGCAGGAAATAAATCTTTCTGTTCTAAGGAGTAAAAAAGACATCCTTATCTCCAGAGATAGAAACTTTAAAGCCAACCAAACTTTAGAAGCAAACCTTGTTCCTTTCTTCTAATCTACTACCTCCGTCAAAATTCTGTTTAGAATTATTTACTAATTAAAGCTTCTAATCATTTTTTTTTAAAGATTTTATTTATTTATTTGACACAGACAGAGATCACAAGGAGGCAGAGAGGCAGGCAGAGAGGTGGGGGAAGCAGGCTCCCCGCTGAGCAGAGAGTCTGATGCGGGGCTTGATCCCAGGACCCTGGGATCATGACCTGAGCTAAAGGCAGAGGCTTAACCCACTGAGCCACCCAGGTGCCTCATCATTTCTTTTTTTAAAATATTTTATTTTTCACTGATCTCTGTACCCAGTGTGGGGCTTAAACTCACAATTCTGAGATTGTGAGGTCTCATGCTCTACTGATTGAACCAGTCAGGCTCCCCACATCTGTTTCCTTTATCCTGTCAATCCCTCACAAATTTATTGTCTCTTTGTCTAGAAAGTATAAAAACTGCCAGTTTTGGGGGCGCTTGGGTGGCTCACTTATTAGGTGTCTGCCTTTGGTTCCGGTCATGGTCTCAGGGTCCTGGGATTGAGTCCCGCATCAGGTTCTCTGCTCAGCAGGGAGCCTGTGCACCCCCCACCCCCCCACCCCCGCCTGCTGCTCTGCCTACTTGTGATCTCTCTCTGTCAAATAAAGAAAGAAAATCTTTAAACAAACAAACAAAAAACCAAAGAAGACCCTGCCAGTTTTGGTCATTTATTTGGGTCTCAGTTTCATTATTGGGCCTCCGTGCCACATAATAAAACTTTGACTTTTTCTCCTATTAATCTGTCTCATGTAAATTTAATTCTTCATCCACTTGGAACTGCTTGAAGGATACAGGAAGAATTTTTCCTTCCCTACATTAATTAGGACATATTAAATATGACAATTTTAACTTTTATCCCCTTAAGCTTTTATTATTTTTTTTAGATTGGGTACTTAATTTTTATTTCCCTGTGAAAAATAGTAAGCTTACTTTAAGTTTTTCAGAGACCTTTTATATACTTTTTAAAATAATTTATTTTGATGTTTGATCTAGAATGATTGTTAAGGAAACTACCACTGCTTGGGAATTATAAGTAAAAACTGAACTATTTTTATTTTTGAACTTATTCTTTGTTCTTTATTTCCATATAGAACGTTGGCTCTGATTAAACCTGACGCAGTATCGAAAGCTGGAGAAATAATTGAAATGATAAACAAAGCCGGGTTTACTATAACCAAACTCAAAATGATGATACTTTCAAGGTAATTTGTTGATCATTTTCAGTTATGTAAAGTCTAGTCCTTGTTTTTTTTCTTTTTTTAAAATCATCTTTCATCTTTCGTGACATTGTTTAAAATAAAAAACCTGTCACTGGCGAAGAACAGAATAATAAATTTACTAGAACAAGAAAATAGTAAGACACCAGGTGATTAGATTCATCGATGATGGTTGACTCCAAGCAGGTAACCAATAAACCATTACTTCCGTAACCCCACTGGCTTCTATAGCACCCATGCCTGGTAATTGTAATCTCTTCTCACTGTCGAACACGCTGTATAGAAGTGGTAGAAAAGGGAACGGAGGTTGGAGTATTTCTCTTTGACAAGGGAGTGTTCTGGTTGAGATGTCCAAGAGCGACGCATCTGGAAAAGGCCGCGTGGAGCTCCTCGCCGTGTATGTCACGGGAGACAAGGCCGTTTACTGCTCCGAAAAGCGATCTGTCCCCTCGGAGCGGGTCCCTCCTGGGTTATCCAGGGACTTACCTATAGGAGGGGCGTTGGTGGAGCGTCGGGAGAGCTGCTGCCGCGCTGTGCTTATGTCGCTCCCCGGGGTGTTTCGGTTGATTTGGGGTCGGGGGTCTTCCCCGGCTCTTCCTGGGTGTGTGAGGCTCTGTGGGGCCGTTGCAGGTACGGCTCCGAGGGCAGGGCTGGTGCTGGTAGATACCCAGCATGGCTTTCCTGAGCCTGATCCCTCGAAACCTTAACAGAATACCTTCCGTTTTACCCCACGCAGACATATATTTAATTTGAGTTTTTGCCTGTGTCAAGTCTTCAGTTTGCGTATTTTCCAGAAAGGCGGGAGCTCGGATTTCTGAGTCGGAGCGCGTGTGAGCGCACCTTCTGGGCGTGGGGCTCGGGCTGCCCTACTCCGTACCTCATTTTCTTCATCTGCGAAATGGAGAGTGTAACAGCCTGTGTCGTGAAGCTTCTGCGGGGTCCAGTGAGTCTAATGTGCGCAAAGTAGTTGAAAAACCCCAGCACCTAGTAAGTGTAGGTGAATGTCAGCTGCTGTTAGTAGCAGTAATACTGGTGATATTATTTAGTGGAACCGAGGTCATGACCCTTTGTAAACAGTTAAATTTGTCTTATTTCTGTGTATATCAAGAAAGCTTGCTCTCATAGCAGCCTGGGACTGGATTCTGGAGAAATGACTTCGAATGGTTCTCGTGAGATTAGAAATTGTTTGTCTCTACGCTGCTGGTGCTTGATGAATTTGCATCAAACTCCCCAAGATAAAGATGCCCAAGAAGACTTAACTGGCTCCTTGATGTTTTCACAGCACCTCATGTGCCTCTGTTAGTTTTACTCTCAGGCGTTGGGTTCTGCCCGCCGTGAAAGCTAGTCGGGCGGCCTTCTCTTCCGTGGGCGCCACGCAGAAGATGCAGAGCACCTGAGCTGGAGACAGGGCCTTTATCTGGGGGCGGCAGGCACCACGGGCATCATGCTTAGGTCGGCTCTCCCTGCCTGCACGTCCCGTGGGAATGACGTGGTGTGGGTCCAGGTGTATGTTGTGTGCAGAGTTGGTCGCATCCCAGCCGAGGAGCTTGAACTTGGGGCGTCTGCTGCTTCATCAGCACGCGGTACACAGGGCTGCGCTCTGTGCTGAAGAGAGACACGACCTCGTCCCTCAGAAGCTGCTCACTGTAAACATAACTCTGGGGAAAAGGTGGGAGAAAGGGCAGTCGGGGCCTTGGATTCTTGGCATAGCCAGTGAGATGTGCCAGGAGTACCAGAGGCCTGGGAGGGGTGTCTCCCAGCGTTTAAGTCTTTGCTGAACTTGTTTGCCCAAATGTCAGTTCCTCCGTCACGACGGTATCTGAAAGGCAGCAGCCGAGTCCCAGCTGACTCCGTAGCCCCAGACCTGGGCTTAGCGCCTGACTCCGAGGGGCACTAAGTAAACATTTCATGAAAGATTTATCAATCTTTGTGGGAGGATGGTTTCTTTATAAAAACACAGCAAGACATGGCAATGACAAAAACCTCCTTTAAGTGGTGATGCACTTGTTACTATTTCTCTCCATCTCAGCTTTTTAAGGGAAGAATTAGGTAAGGATGACAGGAGAAATTCATGAACCCTCATCTTGGTTTCCATTTTGGATGTTGAATAGAGAGAACTATGGGGTCAGTGACATGTAAGAAGGAAACAAACACTTTTAGTAATTGAGATCTTTCTTTTCATCAGTATTAAAGATTATGACTTTTTTTCTTTTTTAGTAGCCCAGTTGTGTTGAAAAGTTTAGAACTGGTTGTTTCAGTCATCTTGCTGCTAACTCTTTTAGAATGCTCCCACATGAATTTTTCAGACATTTGGTTTTACCTCATTTTAGAGGTATATATAAAATATATATAATATATATATAATATATATAATATAATATAATATATCCTTTTGTGTGTATGTGTGAATTCTTCTCCTGGCCCTCTGCAGTTGGTAACAGAAAGGACAAAAACAGTCAGAGATTTGCAGCCAGAGATTTGGGTTGAAATCCCCCTATCCAAGTTATGTGATCATGCTGAACTTTATTATTTTCATATGTACAATGTAGGTGATCATACCTATTTTAATATATTATTGTGAGAATAAATAATTTAATGCTGGCAGAATAGGTCCTAGAAAGATGAGTTTTCGTCCACTCTCATTTCTAGGGACAAATTTTATTTATCATATTTGCATAGTATACTTTCATATTCCTTTTATCACCAAAGAAAATACTTCCAGTACATTTAGTTTGAATAAGAGTGTGTCCTGATACAGTTTATTATGTGAATTCATTTTGTAGTAGGCCCAGAAGATTTTAAAACATTGCATACTAAATTTTCACGCTTGGAAGGGTAAGCCTTTGCTAGAGGACATGTTAACTTCTCTGATGTTTTCAAAAGTAGTTGATGTTGACATATTGTCATACTGTGAACTCAATTTAAAGTCTTTAAAACTGTCCCAGTTTGAGAGAGACCTGATTTGATTAAAATAAAAAGCTGTTTAGACTTTTCAGCTAATCAATTTAAAGTCCATTATCCTTTCAGTGGCTCTGTAGATATTCTCTAGTGAAAAATATAGATTCGTGAGGTAAATCCCTATTGCCCTTCAAATCCTGAATATCTCTGTATTACCCCCCTTTTTTGGTGATGTCAGTTAAAGCATTGGTTTTTAATACATTAGTAACCGATAAGAATACAGTGATATGCTTAATTTGTCAAGCAGATTTTAAAACACAAGCTCTAAGAGAGAAAACTGTAACTATTAAATTAAAATTCTAACCTGCCCTTTCAAGTTTAAAACCTGAAGAAGAAAGTGATAAATTTTAAATTTGAAGATGGCTTTGCATTCTTTTAGGTAACTTATTTATCTCTAAAGAACAAATAATTCTTGTTGGTCAAATGTTAAACTATGTTTCAAGAATGTGAAAGATGCTGGGACAAAGGAAGACAGTAGATATGAGCATGAGCAGAAGAGTAAGTAGTGCCCTTTACGCTCATTGTAATTTTACATCTTAATAGATACTCAGGGAGCAAAAAACTTGAACAGTGGGAGGATTTGAGCAGAATACTTGGTGAAAAGTCACTAGTCAGTTACATGTAGATCAAATAGAGTGTTTCATCTTTATTCTGTTAATGCAAGCTTCAAGATTTTAGTCAAGTAATTTTTTAAATATAATTTTTAACTGTTGTCCTTTTGGTTATTTTACAGGAAAGAAGCAATGGATTTTCATGTAGACCATCAGTCAAGGCCCTTTTTAAAGTAGGTGCTGAATTTGGGGCAAGTGATTTACAATGGAGGATATCCTAAAAAACTAAAGAATTGTACTTCTGTAATTCAGAAACTTGTGACATGGAAAGCATCTGTCAAAAAGATCATAGCAGCATCTTACAACAGTAGAGAACTATTTTCTATTAATTGTTTTTTCTGTCCTTTTATTAGATCCGAATTTTATTTTATTTTATTTTTTAAAGATTTTTTATTTATTTATTTGACAGACAGAGATCACAAGTAGACAGAGAGGCAGGCGGAGAGAGAGGGAAGCAGGCTCCCTGCTGAGCAGAGAGCCTGATGTGGGACTCGATCCCAGGACCCTGAGATCATGACCTGAGCCGAAGGCAGCGGCTTAACCCACTGAGCCACCCAGGCTCCCAATCCGAATTTTATTTTTTAAGATTTTATTTATCATTTGAGAAAGAATGAGAGAGACAGCGTGAGAAGGGGGGAAGGTCAGAGGGAGAAGTAGACTCCCTGCTGTTCAAGGAGCCTGATGCAGGACTCAATCCCAGGACCCTGGGATCATGACCCAAGCCGAAGGCAGATGCCTAACGGACTGAGCCATCCGGGCCCCCCTAGATTAGAATTTTTATTTTGTTATTAGATGTCTTAAATTTTAATCAGAAGTAAATAGGATGATTTGTTTAAATTATAAAAGGTATAACATTCTTTTTAGATTTCAGTAGAAAAAAATAGTGATAATTATATTTTATGTTGAGTATTTTTTAAAGGTTTTTTTTAAAAATTTAATTTAATTTTTCTTTTCAGTGTTCCAAAATTCATTGTTTATACACAACACCCAGTGCTCCATGCAATACGTGCCCTCCTTAATACCCACCATCAGGCTCACCCAACCCCCCACCCCCCTCCCCTCCAAAACCCTCAGCTTGTTTCTCAGAGTCCACAATCTTTCATGGTTCCTCTCTCCCTCTGATTCCCCCCAGCTGATTTTTCCTTGAGTAATCTCTATACCCAACATGGGGCTCACACTCAGCTCTTCTGACTGAGCCAGCCCCGTGTTCCTGGGTTGGGAGTTTTAGTTGTGCTCTTGGCATTCTTGTATACATAAAACAATGTTCACAGAACCCTTATTTTTTTTAAGGATTTTATTTATTTATTTGAGAGAGAGAGAGAATGAGAGAGAACATGAGAAAGGAGAGGTCTGCAGGAGAAGCAGACTCACTGCTGAGCAGGGAGCCCCGTGTGGGACTCGATCCGGAGACTCCAGGATCGTGACCTGAGCCAAAGGCAGTCGCTTAACCAACTGGGCCACCCAGGTGCCCCCACAGAGCCCTTATTAACTAATACTTTTGTTCCTTGAAGTAGAGCAACTAATATGTGTTAGAAATTGAATTTATGTTCTAAATATTTGGGATATATTTAAATTTAAGTGAATATTGTGAAGTATATATTACTATTGACATAGAAGTGCTTACATTTCTAGTAAAGAATATTGGCGCCTGGGTAGCTCAGTGGGTTAAAGCCTCTGCCTTCGGCTCAGGTCATGATCCCAGGGTCCTGGGATCGAGCCCCGCATCGGGCTCTCTGCTCGGCGGGGAGCCTGCTTCCTCCTCTCTCTCTCTCTCTCTCTGCCTGCCTCTCTGCCTACTTGTGATCTCTGTCTGTCAAATAAATAAATAAAATCTAAAAAAAAAAAAAAAGATTAAAAAAAAAGAATATTAAGCAGCTATACTAAACATGCTATTTGGTATCCTGCATATGATAGTGTTTCTTTTAACATGTGTATGAGAAAATTATTATGTTAGATTCCTTTAAATCAGGAAGTATAAAATATTCCCAAGCCTTGTTAGAATATCTAATTTTCTTTCTTTCTTTTTTTATTTATACATATTTAATTAAGATGGAATAGGCATAAACCATAATAAAAAAAATCAGGCTAAAGTGTCACTTCCATTTTGTAGGGAGGGATCAGGAAGTGGAACAAATTACCTGGGAAACATCCTTTGACCACCCCAAAGTAGTGAGGGTACAGAATGCTAAAGACAAAATTAGGTAATGTTCTACGTAATCTACACATGACTAAAGGGAGTCAGAAGTTTATCCTATTTGGTATAAGATCTTTTACATTTAATATATAGTGAGTCATTTCTCAGAAAGTAATACCAGTAAGTTTTAGAAGAAAGAAATTTCCATTGCACAATTGGTGAGAGACTCTCAGACACAGCTGGGCTGTAGCTGTGTGTGCCCTTACGTCATTTAACACACAGTTGCAGTTTGGGTTTTAGAAATCAGCAATAGTTGTATTTCGGCTTTATTCTAGATGCTTAATACGGTTAAGGTAACAGTTGAAGCATATTAAGTAAAGGTAGTTACAATTAAATGATGACCAATGCCAGCTCTAACAACTTACATACACTGTATCATGCTTACACAGGATGCAAGCAGTGCACTTAATTTGTGTCTTACATGCACACACGCACGCATGTGTGTGAGCGCACACACACACACAGAGAACTAAAAACCCATCAAAAGCAGTCATTGTATGTGTACTATGGTTACACATTAAAAATGTAGTTATGCCATAGAACTAAAGTACTATGAACAGCACGACTTGATATGTGAGATAACGGTGACTGGTTCTAACACAGAGCTACGCCTGTATCAGTCATTCTACTCATAATGGCTTGTAAAAGCATCGGGTTTCCAGTAGAGAAGCTACTCTTCAGCCCAATGACATTCCGCCCGTTGACTTCACAGATGTTACGTTCTGTGAGAAGACCATTTCTGGCTGCAGAACTGTCTTTCACTGTGGAGGCGATCTTCCCATCTTTAAAGATAAAGCCAACATGTCCCGTCCTGTCCTCATGCATGGTAACTGTCCAACAGAGGGCCTGTCACGAACAGTCCTAGTAATCTCCTCTCCAAAAGCCCATTTGGGCACCTCGTGTGCCTTACCAGCGCTCCAGCCCGCACACTTTCCCCACCGATCTGGAGTACTTGGTTCCCCAATCTCAGACCAACCAGTGAGGCTGGAGAATTTGCCTGGACCGGCTGAACAAATATGCCATTATCTACTGATTTAAGCCCGAGCCCAATTTTTCCATCTTGATCCTTATACAAAATGACTTCACGAGTCCCTTGCTTCGCTTCTGCTCTACGAGTTCCAGCATCATTGTCAGTTACGGGAGCCACCACAGGGTTCATACTGGAAGGTCTCGCCGCCAGCTGCCCCTGAACTGGTGCTCCAGGGCCCACGGCCGTATGTGCACGGATTTCTTCTTCACTTAAACTCAGGCCCATGTACTGGGAGAGCTCCGGGTACAGGCTAGGATAGAGATTTCCGTCTCGAGAGATGGGAGCAGAAGCTTCAGACAAAAGTGCTGGGTTGCCAGGGTTTGCAGAAAAGGCAGTTTGAGCCTGAATGACTTTGTCTACCTTCAGGTCTTCAAGAGATGGGCACAGAGATGTTTTTGCAGGATTTTTGTAGGCCACAAGGACCCGCTCACTGCCGTTGCTGCCCCATCGCCTCTGGTAACTGGCACGGACTTCCCAGAATATCTAATTTTCTTGGAAATGATTCTTTATCATAGTCCTGCTTTGTGTTTGTAGCATCATATTACAGCACCTAGTTTAATGTCTTATATGTGACTAGTGTGCAGTAAATTATTAAATGGATGAATTAACTAGTTTTCTGGTGTTAGGAAAGATGCAATGGAAGATGTAGCTCTAGGGTTGGGAATGGTCTCACGAAACATTCCCAGGATTTTTTATAGTCGGGCACAATATTCACTGCATTATTACATGCCACACTCATAGGCCTATTCTGTGTGTCTGAGAATTCTGTATTAACAGGACATTACCAGTTTCCAGAAGCAAGGATATTGTTGAGTATTTTGATTTCTAGTAGGTAATTGGTAAGTGCTTATTGAATGGTTAAAGTTTGTTTGTTCCCTTGAATTTGTTCCCTTGATTTTGGTTCCTTAAATCTATTTTTTTTTTTTTCTGCTAAGGCCTAGTAGAATATGTATGAAGAGGTCATTTAGGCCTGTTAGGATGACGAGTATGAATACTTCTTTGTACATACTACTTTTTTAGAAATCCTCTTCAAAATGAATTGACGTGATTTGAAAAGTGAGTATGGAAGAGAGTCAATGAAGGAAGGAAGTATGTGCTTTTCTCCAGGATGTTCCTGTCCTCTCTTGGATGAGAGAGAAACACAGGCTTGCTTTAGAAAGGATTCTGTCCCTACCTAACACAGTGGGAGGAATGGTGTTCCTTTCTTCACCACCGGACTCGTCACTGCTGCCTCGTGTGCATACAGACATGGCAAAGGGAAACGAGCAGCTGCTTTCCATGGCTTGGACTACTGTCACTCCGAGCTGGATTTTTAATCAAGAATCTGTGTGTGTTCGCTAATAACTTGAGATAAGAATATCCCAGAGTAGCTTTTAGAGTAATAAGAGCATGTTTTTTCAAGGCCTGTTAACTTCGTTTTTTCTTTATCACTAGACCAACTCTGTGTCTATTGAGTGAAAGTTTACCTCCATTCTTTGAATTTTAATCGACACAAAAATACATTCTAACATTCTAAAAAATACATTTACATTCTAAATAGAAGGCCACTCTCATAATTTTTATATTACGAAATCTTATTTGACTGCCATGGTAAACCACATGAAAATAAAAAGGAAGATCTTTCTTTACCTTTCAGAACAACAGAAGAAGCAATAATCAGTTGACCGGTAATATGCATTTTAAATCCATGAAGTCGTCTTAAATTCAATGAAACACTGATTTATTTATTTATTTATTTATTTATTTTTGCTAATAGTAAATGATTTGACAACACTAGTGTTTTATAGTAACTCAGGCTACCACAAGACACTCAATTTATGAAAACTTTATCTTGCTCAGGCAGAATTCACTATATCCAATAGTTTGAGAGACAGGTTGACAGAAAAATGAAGCCAATCAAGCTTTCACCTGTTTTGTAGTGAGCTGATCCAGTTTATTACAAGTGGTCCTATCATCGCCATGGAGATTTTAAGAGATGATGCTATATGTGAGTGGAAACGACTGCTTGGACCTGCGAACTCCGGGATGGCTCGGACGGATGCTCCCGAAAGCCTGAGAGCTCTCTTTGGAACCGATGGCATAAGAAATGCAGCTCATGGCCCTGATTCTTTTGCTTCAGCTGCCAGGGTAAGGTGTTCTGAAAATCTTTTAATTCTGGGTTTTGTTTTGTCTTGTTTTGGTTAAATGTTTTATGTCAGAGTAAAGCTTTTCTGTCATTGCTGTCCTCGGGCAGGTTTTACAGCTGATCTAAGAGTAGAGAAAACCTTTGACCCTTTGCCTAGGATTAAACAGTGGTTCAGTAATGTCTCTTTTGTGAACTGGTAACCTGGTCTCATGGCCCAGGTAAGTCTTCTCCAGTAAGTCTTCTCCAGTTAAAATACTCATCATCCCAGTTTACGTTCAAAGCCACTTTAATTTTTCAGGCTCATCAGTGTTTGAATTACTGACTTCATGTAAGACCAGTTGATGGATAGTCAGTATTCAGAAAGAAACATCATTTCATATATTTTAACTCAGACCTAACACCATCTTCAAGTTTAACATCCTTTTCTTTTCCTATAGAGAGCTAGTGTTTGAAACAGTCTTTGTTCTTCCTACAGTTACTTATTTTAAATGCATAAAGGGGCACCTGGGTGGCGCAGTCATTTAAACGACTGTTCTCAAAGCAGTAAGCCAGTGTGACCCTTTTAAATGCTGAGTCAAACATGTCAGTCCTCTACTTCAAATCCTGCAGAGTTAGCTACCATCATCCTTTCTCCTGAAGAAATGTCTCAGACATATTTGTTTCTATTTTGTACACTTAAATTTTTTAGCTCTTTCTGACATTTGTCCCTGAAATATCCCATTGTTATGAAGCCTTAGGGATATACCTTCTCTTGGCTCTCGTCTTGGGAAGAGTGTGTGTTGTGGACGTCATGTTAGCGACTAGCTGTCAGAGACAGACACTCCGGCTGGAGCTCATAGCGTGCGCAAGGAAACAAGGGCAGTGCATGGAAGAGAAAAGTCGAAGAACATCACACAAGCATCCTCAAACAGTCTCTCCTTATCTTCAATTCCTATTTGTTACTGTTTAATACTTTTTCTTCCTTATCCAGACTATACTCACAATTTTCTCTTCTTCAGTTGCCTTTGACTACTCATGGAGAGCAGTCACTACAATTTGGATTCCTCCTTTCATTCCACTGGAATCATTTTGGCTAAGATAATAAATGTCCTCTTAATTACAAAATCCAAGGAAAATTGTTCATTTCTTTTGTATCTTTCCAGTTAAAATCCTAGCAGAGTTTTTCATGAAACTTAATGAAATTCTTGCATAAAAGAGCCAAAAGAGCAAAGGAAATTTTGAAGGGGAAGAAGTGGTGGTGATAAGATGACTGATTTATGCAACTGGAAGCTTTTTATAAAGCTTTAGTAGGAAAAGCAGTGTGAGATGGCATGGGAGTAGACAAGTGTGTCAGTGTAATAGCCCAAGTGCTCGAGAAATGACCCACAAGTAATGAGAACTTGGTGGCTTATAAGTCAGTGGGCAAGTGATAAACTGATTAATCAAGAAATTGTACTCGATAATTTTATGTGGAAAAAATTAATGAATTAGTTAATTCTGTGTGTAGGGTTTCCCTTAGAGTTTCAGACTCAGATTCAAACAGTGCATCCCAAACTGAACTGTTTATAACTTACCAAACTATTCCTTTTGTGTTCTGCATATCATTAGCAAAGAAACTTGAGACCAGTAAATCTACTTCTGCCTCTTTTTTTTTTTTTTTTTAAGATTTTCTTTATTTGGGGCACCTGGGTGGCTCAGTGGGTTAAGCCTCTGCCTTTGGCTCAGGTCATGGTCTCAGGGTCCTGGGATCAAGCCCCGCATTGGGCTCTCTGCTCAGCAGGGAGCCTGCTTCTCCCTCTCTCTGCCTGCCTCTCTGCCTACTTGTGATCTCTGTCAAATTAAAAAAAAAAAAGATTTTCTTTATTTTTTTGACACACAGAGAGAGAGAGTGCACATGCCAGCTCAAGTATGGGGAGTGGGAGGGAGAGGGAGAAGCAGGTTTCCTGCTGAGCAGGGAGCCTGACATGGGGCTCAATCACAGGACCCTGGGATCGTAACCTGAACCAAAGACAGATGCTTAACTGACTGAGCTACCCAGGCACCCCACTTCTGCCTAATGGGTAAATAGTTGTATAGATTTACCTTCTAAGCATTTTCTTCAATTCTCTCCTTTTCCTTTATTCCAACTCTCACTGTTCTAGCTGTGATCTGGGCTGCTGCAACCGCTCTGGCTCAGACTTTCTCCCTCAAATTCCTCTTCCACGTAGGTTTCAGAGCAAGCTGTCTAAAGAATCTGATCTGTCCATGTCACAACTCTACTAGAAATGTCCCAGAGGACTGCATCCCCCCAGAATCAAGTTCCAGCTCCTTAACATATTTTATGAAAATGCTCTGAATGCTGGCCTCTTCTCCCGTCCATATCCTGCCTCTTCCTCTTCAGACTGGTGTTCTCGCTCTCTTGGTTTTACTCTTTCTACCCTCTGCTTTGGCATGCCATCTCTCCCTTTACCCAGGTAGTTTTATTGGCCCTTTAAAACTTTGCTCAGAATTCTTTATATATTATGGATACAGATTTTTTACGTAGAGATATGATTTGCAAATATTTTCTCACAGTGTGTTGTTTGCATTTTTATTCTCTTTACTGATGTCCTTAGATGAGCAGAAGTTTTCAGTTTTGATGAAGGCCAGTTTATCAATTATTTCTTCCATTGTGGTTTCTCATCTGAGAAATTGCAACCTCATCCAGGGTCACACAATTTTCCCTTTTGTTTTCTTCTAGAAATTTTATAGTTTATGTTTTTATATTTAGCTTCATGATCCATTGCGAGTTAATTTTTATATATTGTATAACATATAACCCAAATTTATTGTTTTGCATATAGACCTCTGATAGTTCCAGCACCACTAGTTAAAATCACAAATTTTTCTCCACTTAATTGCCTTTGCACATTTGTCATATTTGTTGACTATATATATCTGTGAGTGTGTTTCTGGATTCTTTCTGCTTTATTGATTTATTTGTCTTTTGATAAGTCTGGGCAGGGGTTTATCAATCTTATTAATTCTTTCAAAGAACCAGCTCTTGGTTTCGTTGGTTTGTTCTACTGTTTTTTTTTTGTTTGTTTGTTTGTTTTGTTTTGTTTTTTTGTTTCTATTTTATTGGTTTCTGCTCTGATCTTTATTATTTCTCTTCTGCTGCTGGGTTTAGGCTTTCTTTGCTGTTCTTTCTCCAGCTCCTTTAGGTGTAGGGTTAGGTTGTGTATTTGAGACCTTTCTTGTTTCTTGAGAAAGGCTTGTACCACTGTATGTTTTCCTCTCAGGACTGCCTTTGCTGTGTCCCACAGATTTTGAACTGTTGTGTTTTCATTATTATTTTCAATGAATTTTTTCAATTCTTCTTTAATTTCCTGGTTGACCCATTCATTCTTTAGAAGAATGCTCTTTAGCCTCCATGTATTTGGGTTATTTCCAACTTTCCTCTTGTGGTTGAGTTCTAGCTTCAGAGCATTATAGTCTGCAAATACGCAGGGAATGATCCCAGTCATTTGGTACTGGTTGAGACCTGATTTGTGACCCAGGTTGTGATCTGTTCTGGAGAATGTTCCACGTGCACTAGAGAAGAATGTGTATTCTGTTGCTTTGGGATGGAATGTTCTGAATAGATCTGTGATATCCATCTGGTCCAGTGTGTCATTTAATGCCTTTATTTCCTTGTTGATCTTTTGCTTGGATGATCTGTCCATTTCAGTGAGGGGGGTGTTAAAGTCCCCTACTATTATTGTATTTTTGTTGATGTGCTTCTTTGATTTTATTATGAATTGGTTTATATAGTTGGCTGCTCCCATGTTAGGGGCATAGATATTTTAAATTGTTAGATCTTGTTGTTGGACAGACCCTTTGAGTATGATATAGTGTTCTTCCTCATCTCTTATTGTAGTTTTTGGCTTAAAATCTAATTCATCTGATATAAGGATTGCCACTCCAGCTTTCTTTTGATGTCCATTAGTATGGTAAATTGTTTTCCACCCCGTCACTTTAAATCTGGAGGTGTCTTTGGGTCTAACATGAGTTTCTTGTAGACAGCATATTGATGGGTTTTGTTTTTTTATCCATTCTGATACCCTGTGTCTTTTGATTGGGCATTTAGCCCATTGCGTTCAGGATAACTATTGAGAGAGATGAATTTAGTGCCATTGTATTGCCTGCAAGGTGACTGTTACTGTATATTGTCTCTGTTCCTTTCTGGTCTACTACTTGTAGGTTCTCTCTTTGTTTAGAGGACCCCTTTCAATATTTCCTGTAGAGCTGTTTTGGTGTTTACAAATTCTTTTAGTTTTTGTTTGTCCTGGAAGCTTTTTCTGTCCTTCTGTTTTCAATGACAGCCTAGCTGGATATAGAATTCTTGGATGCATGTTTTTCTCATTTAGTGCTCGGAATATATCATGCCAGTCCTTTCTGGCCTGCCAGGTTTCTGTGGATAAGTCTTCTGCCAGTCTAACATTTTTACCATTGTATGGTACATTGTACAGACTTCTTGTCCCGGGCTGCTTTCAGGATTTTCTCTTTGTCACTAAGACATGTCAGTTTTACTATTAGATGACAGGATGTGAACCTATTTTTACTGATTTTGAGGAGGTTTCTCTGTGCCTCCTGGATTTTGATGCTTGTTCCCTTTGCCGTTTTAGGGCAATTCTCTACAATAATTCGTTCTAATATACCTTCTGCCCCGCACGCCCTTTCTTCTTCTTCTGGAATCCCAATTATTCTAATATTGTTTCGGCTTATGGTATCACTTATCTCTTGAATTCTCCCCTCGTGGTCTGTTAGTTGTTTGTCTCTCTTGCACCTCATTAATAGCTTTTTTGATTTCAGCTTGGTTAGATTTTAGTTCTTTTATTTCTCCAGAATGGGCTTTTATTTCTCCAGACAGGGTTTCTCTAATATCTTCCATGCCTTTTTCGAGCCCAGCTAGCACCTTGAGAATCGTCATTCTGAACTCTAGATCTGATATATTACCAACATCCGTATTGATTAGGTCCCTAGCCTTTGGTACTGTCTCTTCTTCTTTTTTTTGTGGTGAGTTTTTCCGCCTTGTCATTTTATCCAGATAGGAATATATGAACGAGAGAATGAAATACTAAAATTGTGGCAAAGACCCCAGAAAAATGTACACTAGCCAAATCAGAAGATACCCCAAATCGGGTGAGAAGAAAGAGAGCAAAAAGAAGTTTGGTGCACCTGGATAGCTCAGTGGGTTAAGCCTCTGCCTTTGGCTCAGGTCATGATCTCAAGGTCCTGGGATCAAGCCCCACATCGGGCTCTCTGCTCAGCAAGAAGCCTGCTTCCCCCTCTTTCTCTCTGCCTGCCTCTCTGCCTACCTGTCATCTCTCTGTATTAAATAAATAAATAAAATTTTTAAAAAAGTTTAAAAAATTTTAAAAAAATAAAAAAATATATATGTATTAGACTAGTGAATAGAACAGAGCCACCCACTTGATTTTGGGTGTATTTTGGTCTCTTAGAAGAAACTGCCTCTCAAAATTTTAAAGAAAGAAAAAGTTATATATCTACAAAAATAAGGGTAAACACAATGAAAGGATGGAATATGACTGTAAAGATAAAAATTTAAAAAAATTCTAAAGAAGAAATTGATAAGAATAGTTGGTTGGGAAAAGAAAGAAAAAGAAAGTGGAGAGAATTTGCTCAGGCTGGAGACTAGAACAAAGCCATGTGCTGGATTTAGGGTATATTTTTATCTATTAGAAGAAATTGTATCCCAAAATCTTTTAGAGGAAAAAACCCTATATGTATACAAAAAATAAAGTTAGGTACAATGAAGGGTAAAATATGACTATAATAATGAAGGTTTAAAGTGATTTTTTTAAAGAAAGGTATTGTTAAGATAAATTAGTTAAAAATGTTAAAAGAGGAAAAAG
Organism: Martes martes; assembly: GCF_963455335.1. NCBI lineage: Eukaryota > Metazoa > Chordata > Mammalia > Carnivora > Mustelidae > Martes > Martes martes. The sequence goes on from NC_137903.1 coordinate 67,700,066, forward strand.
GAAAAGTTAAAAAAATTAGATTAAGAAAAAAATAAAATTAAAAATATTTAATTAACTTTGCAAGACTAAAGAATCATGGGGAGAAAGCCATGAATGCCATGCTTTGCTTTCCCCTCCTCTGAATTCCGCTGTTCTCCTTGATCAGTGAACTTGGTCTTGGATGGATGTTCTTGCTGATCCTCTGCAGGAGGGGCCCATTGCCGGATTCTCATGTGTCTTTGCCTGAGGCGGAACTGCACCGCCCTTGCCAGGGGCCAGGCTAAGCAATCTGCTTGGGGTCGTGCTCAGAGCTTTTGTTCCATGAACGCTTTCTACACCGTTTTGGAGGACGGGAATGAAGATGGCGGCCTCCCAGTCTCCGGCTGGTAGGAGCTGAGAGCTCGGGTCCCACTCCTTAGCACGCCCTCAGAGAAAACCAGTCAATCCCTCCCATCTCCCTGGTCTCCAGCCGTGCTCCCCCGGCCTGTGACTGAGCGTTTCTATCTCTGGCACATGGCCCCATTTGGTTCCAAACCCAGCAGATTCCCGCCACTCTGCTCTTCCAGGGGGGTCTCCCTAGATCTGCCACTTGTGGGGCCCCTGCTCAAAGTGCATTGGTCCAACTGTGCCACGGACCACAGTTTAAGGTAACTCAGAGCCCAGAGCTCACTCCTCGGCTCCGTCTCTGTAGGTGGCTTCCCTGCTCTAATACCTGTGAGCTCTGCTACACTCAGACACCCCCGATCCTTCCGTGACCCCGTGGGACCTGAGACCACGCTGTCCCGGCGAGGGCTCCAACCCCGCTTAGCCTCTGGAGTGATGTCCCTCAGTGGAGCGGACTTTTAAACGTTCAAATTCTGTGCTCCATTGCTCCACTTGCTGGGAGCACCCCCCACCCCCAGTCTTCCCATTGCTTCTGATTCACTTCTCTGCATGTCCTGCCTTTCAGAAAGTGGTCGATTTTCTGTTTTCTACAATTGCTGCTCTTCTTCTCTTCAATCTTCTGTTGAGTTTGTAGGTGTTCCAAATGGTTTGATAACTGTCTAGCTGAACTCCTGCGACTGATGTCATTTCAGTCTGCCAGTCCTCTGCCATCTTGACTCTAATCTATTTGTCTTTATGCTGATTTCACACCTAGGAAATTAAACATCCCAATTAGAAATGAGCAAAAAATTTGAATAGGTGCTTAACCAAAGATGATACATGAATGGGTATATAAGCACACATTAAAAATATACAGCATCATTAGACATTTTGGAAGTAGTAATTAAAACCACAGTGAGATACACTACACACCTTTTAGAATGGCTAAGGTTTAAAAAACTGACCGTTTCAAGTGGCAACTGTGAGGGGAAACTAGAACTGTCATATGCTGCTGAGAATTTAAAAGGATACAGTCACTTTGCACAACAGTTTGGCAGTTATCCAAAAAGTTAATCATATACCTACCCTATGGTCCAAGCATTCTTCTCTTAAGTATTTTCCTAGGAGAAATGAAAGGAAATATCAATGCAAAGACTTGTGCGTAACAGTTTTGTTCGTAATAACCTTATTTGTATATCCCAAAACTAGAAGTAACCCAAATGTTCAAGAGATGAGTGGATAAACAAACCATGATATTAACACACGGAATAGTATCTGGCAGTAAAAATGAATGAAATATTGATATACAGTACAGTCGATGAATCTCAAAGTAATCTTGCTAAGTGAAAGCTAGACAAGAGCACATACTATATAATTTAAGTACAGCTGTTAAACTAATTCATAATGGTGGAAAACAGATCATTGATTACAGGGCCAACTTATTAATGGTCAGGGAGGTAATGGTAATAGTTAATGGTAGAGGAGGTGTGTAGTGTATCTCACTGTCTACCTCCTGGTAGACTGAATTCTGTGAGGATGTCCAATTCATTGTCATACGTCTAGGATCTAGGTCACTGGTGTTCACAATAGTTTTGGAATTCAAAGCAACAATAAACCTTATGTTTATTGAGTGCTCACTATGTAACAGGCACTGTTCCAGACACTTTAGTATCTCATTTAATTCTCACAATCTCCCTTGCATTTGCTTATATCATCTCAATTTAGCAGGAACTGAGACTCAGTGAGTTTAAACACCTTGGCCTCATGAGGACTTGAGCCCAGGCACCTCTGGCTCCACAGCCCTGTGCTTGACCCCTGGCTTCCACTGTGTATGCTGTAGTGGTGGCCTACCTTGTTTTAAACATTACAGTTTTTTATTTTATTTTGCGTTGTGTTGTGATTTGTTTTGTTTTGTATTTTGTTTTCTATATTTTGTTTTATATTTTGCTCCATTTTATATTTTGTTTTTTAGTGATAGTGAGAGAGAGCACAGAGAGGGTAGGGAGAGGGAGAAGCAGACTCCCCGCTGAGCAGGGAGCCTGTGTGGGGCTCAATCCCAGCACCTGGGGATCATGACCTGAGCTGAAGGCAAATGCTTAACTTAGCCACCCAGGTGCTCCCATTATAGTCTTTTAGAACACAGAAGTAATGGAAACACTCTGGAGAATTTGGAAATTGAGAAAGGAAGTTTGGCATTAGTCATCCTGCCAGTAATGTTTACAGCTTGTTTATGGCATATTTCTTCCAGCTCATTCCCTTGATTATTTAATAATTTATATACTAAACACCACATACATGATTTTAATTTAATTTGATTCCTTTTTTCACTTAATACAACATTTTACATGTTACCAGATTACGGTCATAAGAGTAAACTTCAGCGGGTGCAGAATATTTTATTGTATGAATATAACATTTATTTAAACATCCCCTTACTTTTGGACATTTTGTTAGGTTCTTAATTGTTTTTATTTGTACATAAGGCTGCATCATGGAGCTAAATATGAAACTAAGTCATGTGACTTCATATTTCATTTCTTAGTTTTTTAGGTTTTCTGAGAACAGATTTCTTATTTGATATTAGAGTATGTAAAGAGAAAGTTCAATATTTTAATGTTTTAGGGCATTTACGAAAAGGATATTTATTTAAAATTATAAAAGTTTTGGAGAAACATTACCTGGTAGCCATTTCATGATACTTTTATTATGGTAATTAAAGATATGAATGTAGAGTAGTCAGATGTTTTAGTGAGGTTACCGTGAGCTCTTAGGTAAAATTTATGCAGTGCAACTGTATGCTTTACAGCTTGTTAAATATAGTAAAAAAAAAAAAAAAATTTGAAGATTCCATGAGTCTATTCTATTTTTTGAGAAAGTTCCATATCTCTGTCTTTCACTGCGAGGCAGTTTGGGAGCATATAAAAGGCTACAAGTAATAGCAAGAACCCTTGGAAGGAGAGGAGCTTCATGCCATAGGTTTAAGCAGCTCAAATCACAAAGGAGAATTTTTTTTTTTTTAAGATTTTGTTTTTATTTATTTGAGAGAGAATGAGTGAGAGAGAGCATGAGAGAGGAGAAGGTCAGAGGGAGAAGCAGACTCCCCAAGGAGCTGGGAGCCCGATGCGGGACTCGATCCTGGAAGTCCGGGATCATGACCTGAGCCGAAGGCAGTCGCTCAACCAACTGAGCCACCCAGGTGCCCACAGAGGAGAATTTTTTGTGTGACTTTACATTTGTTGTGTGAAGTTTCTGATTGCGTTGCCATAACAATGACCTGGTAGAGGTGCTCTTGCAAATGTTAGCTCGGATTGGTGATTGGGACAGATAGGACCACTGATGTAGGGAGAAAGAGAAAGCCAAGGCATGAAATGGAGTTACTCCCTGTCACTCAGAATGTGTATTTAAATAAAACCTTTATATTCCTTGCCTTAAATACATACTCATTCAGCATATGTAAATGAGAACTTGGAAAGTTGGCATTTTCATTTTTTTTAAAGTTGAGGAAGAAAAGAAATGAAAGTTGAGACCAAGACAATTAAAATAATTGGCCTGATAATTGTTTAAAACTAGAGGTGGAACGATTGAGCACAGCTTCTTTACTTTTGAAAGCCAGATGTGGAAAAGGCTCAGGGCTTTGGAACCAGTGTGACCTGGATTTAAATACTGGCTTTGCCACTTGCTAACCTGTACGGGCTTCTTACTCAGGCTTTCAGGGTGTCATTTATCTCATTTGGGCAATGTGGATAGATAGATTTTATTCAACACGTGCAGAATTTATTAGTTTCTGAATTTCAGTCCGTTTAAAATATCGGGAAGCCACTAGTGAACCAGACCAGGTCCTGACTCCCTTGAAGCGTCCATCCATTGCAACGGTTGGCTGCTGCTGGACAGTCAGTAAACAGGCATAGAACGCGTCGGATGGTCAGTGCTCTGTGAGGATAAAACAGGAGAAGGATAGAAAAAGACCAGGCTGGGGGAAGGATTGTGTGTCGAGTAGAGGCGAGGAATGCTACTAAGTGTAGGGTCAGGAAGTCTTCACGTTATGTTTAAGCAGAGACCAGAAGGAGGTGAGGGAGAAAACCAAGCAAATATCCCGGAGAAAGAGTGTTCCGGGAGGAAGGGAACAACGCACGTGACGTTTGTGAGGTGGGAACACGTTGGCTACTTTTAGGTAAACGGTGAGTGCACGAGGCCAGCGAGGCCGGGTGGGAAGTCTGAGTGTTTTCACGGGACGAGGGGACTGGCTCAAGGAATTGCTAGGGCCCAGACCGCGTCCGTCCTTGCAGACATCTAGAGCTTCAGCGTTCGTTCCGAAGGAGATAAAAGACCCTTGGAGAGTTCTGTGCAGAGAAGGGACATGATGTTTTACAGGTTTCCTGCTGCCTGCTGTTCTGCGAATCGATCAGGCCAGGTGGGCGTGGGTGTGTGGGGGAGAAGCGGGCATGGGAGGTCACTAGGTTAGAGCAGCGTCAAAGGGAGCTCCGGTGCTGGGCCTGGGCCGGGGCGACATGTGGAAGTGGCTGGATTCTGGAAGCATTCCGAAGGGTTTTCTGAGAGACTGAGCGGATGGCTAAGAAAAGGAGAGGAGTAAGTTTTTTTTCCGTTGGCCTGTGCCGTTGGAGGGGCAGGAACAACAGGGTGGGAGCGCACAGACTTGCTGGAGTCAGCGGAAATGAGGACATTTTCAGTAGGAATTATCTCCAAGTGGGAGTGGTGCAGGTGCGGGTGTGGAGTTTAGGAAGGAGGCTGGACTGGAGGCAGGAGCGTGGGAGCCGTGACTGGACAGATGGCTGGAGGTTGTTTATTACTCTTCTTACTACTCTGGGGGAGTAATAAAGGCAGCAGTATGGTGGAAAAGTACTTGCTGTCTAAGGAATAGAGCATTTTCATCCTGAAAGGTCTTCGTGCCAGAAGTGCACAGGCATATCATTACTCTTCGGACAATTCCTTATCTCTGTGGTTCTTAAAATTGTACATCGATGTGGCACATTCATACAGCCCGTGATCTTCCCATTCTTAAATTCATCGAAAAATGCGATTTACTTTGAGCCACTTGTCTTAGGTGCTAAAGGACCTACAATACTATGCAGGTTAGTTACTTGCTTCACATTTAACATTTGTGATGGGCACTTACCCCCCAGACCACAATTTTATAAAAGTACAGGGGACTCACTGGGAGCATCACCAGCTTAAGTTGGTAGAACTCTTTGGAGCCTGAGAATAGTAGAAATAATAGTAACAAAAGCTTAGAGGCAGGAAAGATCTGTCTAAATAACTAGTGTGACTGTGTTTGTGGCTACTTCAAGTTGCTGAGTTGTCATCTCAGTGAACCATGTGCAAAGCAAATCACATAGCTTGAATCTGGTTATAAAATAAAGTTTATATGATTTAATTGTATGCTAGAACTGTAGTAAGTTCATTAGTTGTTTGTTGTTTTTTTTTAAGATTTTATTTTTGAGTAATCTCTATTCCCAACATAGGGCTCGAACTTACAACCCCAAGATCAAGAGTTTCATGCTCTACTGACTGAACCAGCCCCAGGTGCCCCAGCCAGTTTTAACTAGTTAAAACTAATTTTGTGGTTCTGATTCTTAAATGCTAATCTGCTTCTATAAAGGACTCCTACTTTTTAATTTTACATATTTTAATAGAAAGTTTAAAATTGGACCTGTGTCTACGAACTAATGCTTTGGGGAAAATAAGAACTTTGTATTCATTACTGCCCATATTCAAAATATGTTAAGATGTTATTAGTTTTAATCCTGGGGCAGAATGATACATATTCTCATTACTTTAATTAATACTTTTTATATGATCTTTTGATTATAAGACTTAAAACAGGGTATTGTAAGTCAGTTAACCTTTGTAAAAGTCATTTTTAGAAAACTTGAAGCGAATAATTTGTATTACAAACTTCAAAAGTAATTGCATAGTTTTTCCACCTCTCACATAAATATCCCAGAAGTTTGAGATAAGAGATTATATAGGTCAAATTTATTTCTCTCTGTCTTTAGGAAATGGAGTTATTTTTTCCTTCAAGTGGAGTTTGTGGACCAGCAAACACTGCTAAATTTACGAATTGTACCTGTTGCATTATTAAGCCCCATGCCATCAGTGAAGGTAAGTGCTATCTTGAATACGATATACCCAAATGCATTTTGTTAATAAGAGCTTATTTTGTTAGTTTACCTTCTTGATATATTTTATATGCAGAAATTAAAATATAATTTTAATATTTTAATTTTTTCTTTAAAGTCTCATGAATAAAGGTAACATGAGGAAAAAAATCTGTCTCCATCTATATTTACACTCATAAAAAGGTTTTTCTTGAGTTGCTGATCATGGTCATGCTTATCCTGTTTCAGGTCTTGATTCCTTGACTTTTAATCCGCTTCCTCCTTCCCAATCACATAACCGATTCACTCAATTCACTGAAATAATTCTCCTAGTGTGCAGTTTAAAACAATGTCTACCATATCTGTGGTTTGCCCTTTCTGAGAAAGATGGGGAAACTTCCTTTAGTTCTTAGTATCTGAAACAAAGTTCTTTGAATATATAAACAAACAAATAAATAAATAAATACACACACACACACACACACACACACACACACATATATACATATGTATGCACATCCCTAGATAGGTAGATTGTATATATGGCTGTATACTGAGAGTTTGCAGGCGTTTTTAATCTTTATTTGTCATCTTCTGTTTATTTAGTCTGTTGTATGTAGTTTTGTCAACTATTCCAAATCCTTTTGGAAATGCGATGGGTATAATTTTTTTAAGTATTTATTTTATTTTAATTAATTTTTTATTTCTTTATTAACATATAATGTACTATTTGCCCCAGGGATACAGGTCTGTGAATCACGAGGTTTGCACACTTCACAGCACTCACCGTAGCACATACCCTCCCCAATGTTCATAACCCCACCACCCTTTCCCTACCCACCTCCCCCTGGCAACCCTCAGTTTGTTTTGTGAGATTAAGAGTCTCTTCTGGTTTGTCTCCCTCCTGATCCCATCTTGTTTCATTTATTCCTTTCCTACCCCTCAAGCCCCCCACATTGCCTCTCAACTTCCTCATATCAGGGAGATCATATAATAATTATCTTTCCCTGATTGACTTATTTCGCTCAGCATAATACTCTCTAGTTCCATCCATGTCTTTGCAAATGGCAAGATTTCATTTCTTTTGATGGCTGCATAGTATTCCATTGTATGTATGTACCACATCTTCTTTATCCATTCATCTGTTGATGGACATCTAGGTTCTTTCCATGGTTTGGCTATTGTGGACATTGCTCCTATAAACATTCGGGTGCACATGCACCTTTGGATCACTACATTTGTATCTTTGGGGTAAATACCCAGTAGTGAGATTTCTGGGTCATAGGGTAGCTCTATTTTCAACTTTTTTTTTTTTTTTTAAGATTTTATTTATTTATTTGACAGAGAGATCACAAGTTGGCAGAGAGGCAGGCAGAGAAAGGGGAAAGCAGGCTCCCTGCTGAGCAGAGAGCCCGATGTGGGGCTCGATCCCGGGATCCTGAGATCATGACCTGAGCTGAAGGCAGAGGCTTAACCCACTGAGCCACCCAGGCGCCCCTATTTTCAACTTTTTGAGGAAACTCCGTGCTGTTTTCCACAGTGGCTGCACCAGCTTGCATTCCCATCAACAGTGTAGGAGGGTTCCCCTTTCTCCGCCTCCTCGCTAGCATCTGTCATTTCCTGACTTGTTAATTTTAGCCATTCTGACTGGAGTGTGGTAGTATCTCATTGTGGTTTTGATTTGTATTTCCCTGATGCCGAGTGATGTGGAGCACTTTTTCATGTGTCTGTTGGCCATCTGGATATCTTCTTTGCAGAAATGTCTGTTCATGTCCTCTGCCCATTTCTTGATTGGATTATTTGTTCTATAGGTGTTGAGTTTGATAAGTTCTTTATAGATTTTGGATACTAGTCCTTTATCTGATATGTCGTTTGCAAATCTCTTCTCCCATTCTGTCACTTGTCTTTTGGTTTTGTTGACTGTTTCCTTTGCTGTGCAAAAGCTTTTGATCTTGGTGAAGTCCCAATAGTTCATTTTTGCCCTTGCTTCCCTTGCCTTTGGCGATGTTCCTAGGAAGAAGTTGCTGCGGCTGAGGTGGAGGAGATTGCTGCCTGTGTTCTCCTCAAGGATTTTGGTGGATTCCTTTCTCACATTGAGGTCCTTCATCCATTTTGAGTCTATTTTCATGTGTGGTGTAAGGAAATGGTCCATTTTCATTTTTCTGCATGTGGCTGTCCAATTTTCCCAACACCATTTGTTGAAGAGACTGTCTTTTTTCCATTGGACATTCTTTCCTGCTTTGTCGAAGGTTAGTTGACCATAGAGTTGAGGGTCTATTTCTGGGCTCTCTATTCTGTTCCATTGATCTATGTGTCTGTTTCTGTGCCAGTACCATACTGTCCTGATGATGACAGCTTTGTAATAGAGCTTGACCTCTGGAATTGTGATGCTACCAACTTTGGCTTTCTTATTCAACATTCCTCTGGCTACTCAAGGTCTTTTTGGTTCCATATAAATTTTAGGATTCATCCTTTTCTTTGAAAAAAATGGTTGGGATTTTGATAGGGATTGCATTCAATGGGTAGATTGCTTTAGGTAGCATAGACATTTTCACAATATTTGTTCTTCTAATCCATGATCATAGAACATTTTCCCATTTCTTTGTGTCTTCCTCAATTTCTTTCATGAGTACTTTATAGTTTTCTGAGTACAGATTCTTTGCCTTTTTGGTTAGGTTTATTCCTAGGTATCTTATAGTTTTGGATGCAATTGTAAATGGGATTGATTCCTTAATTTCTCTTTCTTCTGTCTTGCTGTTGGTATATAGAAATGCAAATGATTTCTGTGTATTGATTTTATATCCTGACACTTTACTGAATTCCTGTACAATTTCTAGCAGATTTGGAGTGGAGTCTTTTGGGTTTTCCACATAAAGTATCCTATCATCTCCAAAGAGTGTAGTTTGACTTCTTCTTTGCTTATTTGGATGCCTTTAATTTCTTTTTGTTGTCTGATTGCTGAGGCTAGGACTTCTAGTACTATGTTGAACAGCAGTGGTGATAACGGACATCCCTGCCATGTTACTAACCTTAGTGGAAAAGCTCTCAGTTTTTCTCCATTGAGAATGATATTCGCTGTGGGTTTTTCATAGATGGCTTTTATGATATTGAGGTATGTGCCCTCTGTACTCCCTACACTGTGAAGAGTTTTGAACAAGAAATGATGCTGTATTTGTCAAATGCTTTTTCAGCATCTATTGAGAGTATCATATGGTTCTTGTTCTTTCTTTTATCAATGTATTGCATTACATTGATTGATTTGTGGGTGTTGAATCAACCTTGTGGCCCTGGAATAAATCCCACTTGGTTGTGGTGAATAATCCTTTTAATGTACTATTGGATTCTACTGGCTAGTATTTTGGTGAGAATTTTCGCATCTGTGTTCATCAAGAATATTGGTCTGTAATTCTTTTTTGATGGGATCTTTGTCTGGTTTTGGGATCAAGATAATGCTGGCTTCATAAAATGAGTTTGGAAGTTTTCCTTCCATTTCTTTTTTTGGAACAGTTTCAGGAGAATAGGAATTAATTCTTTAAATGCTTGATAGAATTCCCCTGGGAAGCCGTCTGGCCCTGGGCTCTTGTTTTTTGGGAGACTTTTGATGACTGCTTCAATCTCTTTACTGGTTATGGGTCCTTTCAGGTTTTCTATTTTTTCCTGGCTCAGTTTTGGTAGTTTATATGTCTCTAGGAATGCATCCATTTCTTCCAGATTGTCAGATTTGCTGGTGTATAGTTGCTCAGAATATGTTCTTATAATTGTTTGTATTTCTTTAGTGTTGGTTGTGATCTCTCCTCTTCCATTCATGATTTTATTTATTTGGGTCCTTTCTCTATTCTTTTTGATAAGTGTGGCCAGGGGTTTGTCAATCTTACTAATTCTTTCAAAGAACCAGCTCCTAGTTTCGTTGATTTGTTCTACTGTTCTTTTGGTTTCTATTTCATTGATTTCTGCTCTGATCTTTATTATTTCTCTTCTCCTGCTGGGTTTAGGCTTTCTTTGCTGTTCTTTCTCCAGCTCCTTTAGGTGTAGGGTGAGAAACTATTTCCCAATATTTTAAAGAATGAAATATGTGTGTGTGTGTGTGTGTGTGTGTATATATGTATGTATATGTATACACACACACACAAATAAGGGTAAACACAATGAAGGGATAGCATATGTTTGTAAAGATGAAAATTTTAAAAAAAATCTAAAAAAGGAGCTGATAAGATAAATTGTTTGGGAAGAGAAAGAAAAAGAAAATGGAGAGAATTTGCTTAGGCTGGAGACTAGAACCAAGCTCTGTGCTAGATTTAGGGTATATTTTGATCTATTAGAAGACATTGTCTCCCAAAAGTTTTTTGAAGAAAAAACCCTATGTGTATACAAAAGATAAAGTTAGATACAATGAAGGATAAAATATGACTATAATAATGAAGGTTCAAAAAGATTTTTTTTAAGAAAGGAATTTTTAAGATAAACTAGTTAAGAAAACATTAATAAGAAAAGAGTAAAAGTTAAAAAAATTAGAATAAGAAAAAAAAATTTTAAGAATCTTAATTACCTTTGCAAGACTAAAGAATCATGGGGAGAAAGCCATGAATTCTATGCTTTGCTTTCCCCTCTTCTGGAATTGTGCTCTTCTCCTTGATCAGTAAACTTGGTCTTGGCTGGATGTTCCTGCTGATCTTCTGGGGGAGGGGCCTTTTGCCCCGATTCTCAATTGTCTTTGCCTGAGGTGGATCTGCACTGCCCTTGCCAGGGCCCGGGCTAAGCAGTCTGTTCGGGTTCACTCTCGGAGCTTTTGTTCCCTGAGCGCTTTCCGTACCGCTTTGGAGGACGGGAATGAAGATGGCGCCGCCTAGTCTCTGGCCAGAGGAGCCGAGAACTCGGGGCCCCACTCCTCAGTGCGACCTTGAGAAAAGCAGTCAATCCCTCCCATGTCCCTGGTCTCCGGCTGGGCTCCGAGCTCCCCTGGCCTGTGACCGAGCGTTTTTGTCTCTGGCGTGGCCCCGTGTGGAGTCTCCAAACCCAGCGGGTTCCTGCCGCGCTCCTGTGCCGCTCCTTGCCGGGGAGGAAGGTAAGTCTCTTCGGATCTGCCACCTGCGGGGTCCCTGGCGCAAACAGCAGTGGTCCGACTGTGCCTCCGATCACAGTGTATGGCAACCTGAGCTGAGAGCCCCCTCCTCGGCTCCGTCTCTCCCCCGCCGTCTTCCCCGCTCCGACACCCCCTGTCTTTCTGTGAGCCTGAGGGTCCTGAGGCCACACTGTCCCCAGGAGGGCTCTACCTCCGCTTAGGCTCTGGAGCAATGTCCCTCATGGAGCTGACCTCTAAAACTTTGGATTTTGTGCTCCGCTGCTCTGCCGCTTGCTGGGAGCTTCCCCCCCCCCCCCGCCCCCCTCGCCGTCCTATCTTCCCGTTGATTCGTTCGGACTCACTTCTCTGCACGTCCTACCTTTCAGAAAGTGGTCGATTTTCTGTTCCTAGAATTGCTGCTGTTCTCTTCGATCTCCTGTTGGGTTTGTAGATGTTCCCGATGGTTTGATAACTATCTAGCTCAACTCCTGCGACCTGATGTCTTCTCAGTGTGCTCCTCCCAAGATGGGTATAATTTAAAAGATTATCTTTAAAAAAGCTAGGAGATTCTAAATAATAAACATAATTCAACAGGGTTTTTAGTTTTATTTTTTCTAAATATCAAAGTAATTCAGGTATATAGTAGAAAATTTGGGAAAAAAGGTAAGAAAATAAATAGTAAAAGTTACCTGTTTTCTCATGATCTTGATAGTCATTGTTAATATTTTTATATTTCCTCTAAATCCTTTTCTTCTGAATGTGTGTATGTGTGTACACTGACATGTAATTGTTAACATGGTTGAGATGTATGTCCATAGGCTACCATTTTAATTTGATTTTAAGGAGCATTTTGGGGATGCTCTGAATTCCTCATGAGAGTTTCAACATTTGTACACTATACAGTCCTATAGATGTAGTATAAAATTGGGCTATTTAGGTTGTTTCCAGGTTTTTGATGTTAAAAATAAAGTTTTAAAGAATATTTGTACATTAATATTTGATAATATCTCTAATCATTTCCTCTGGCTGGTTTCCTAGAAATAGAATTATAGGTTGAAAGGATCTGAACTTAAAAGATCTTGTTGCATAATGAATGAGTACTTCTTTAATTATTGAGGAAGTACTTCAATATCTTGTAGATCTTTAGGACCACAATTACAGGGAACTAACATGCATGATGGTTAATGAACATTTATGGAGACCTTGACACCTTACACTGCGTTGTAAACTGAGTACCTTATACATTGTCTCCTTTAATATTCACAGCAATTATGCCAAGTAAGTGGATGTATCATAATAAGTGAGCTGAGGCTGTCTGATAATAGGTTATTTCTGCCAGATTAGAGTAGGGAATCCAAGATGCCTACCTGGTCTCTTTTAACCTCCATGTTCTTCACTCGACATATACAGCTCTGTAGCAAGATGGTTACAATAACATGGTTAGCAACACCGCCACAGGGAGTAATGATAATATTTGGTGTTGATAAGCTATGGAAAACAAAATTGGGATTACCTTGGACTGAATACACACACCCTTATACCCACATACATACAAACACTCACATACACACATATACACATAGATATGTATATAATGTACACGCATATATTAATGTGGTGAAACAAATTCTTGTTTAATGGCCTCAATTTCATTAAAAAACTTATCTTTGGCCTCTTCATACATTTCAATTTTCTCTCTCTCTTTTTTTTCCTTTTTCTCCCTCTATTGGGTTTTTGTTTAATTTTTTCAGCAAAATGTGATGCTTGGAGAGACAGAAATAAAATAGAATTATAGTAAATACCAATTAATACTTTAATATTTGCATAGATAAATATAGCTGAAATCTAATAACAATGATTAAGTGAAAAGGCGATGTCAGAATGATTAATTTTGTATATATATATATATTTTTAAGATTTTATTTATTTACTTGACAGAGATCACGAGTAGACAGAGAGGCAGGCAGAGAGAGAGAGAGGGAAGCAGGCTCCCTGCTGAGCAGAGAGCCCGACGCGGGACTCGATCCCAGGACACTGAGATCATGACCTGAGCCGAAGGCAGCGGCCCAACCCACTGAGCCACCCAGGCGCCCGACTAATTTTATATTTATACTGGTTTAAATAGTTTTTAGTCCAAGCTAGTCTTTGAAGATTAGCTGTATTTCATGTGTTTATCTTTGGTTCATAACATTAGAAACATATGAGTTGATCAAAGGAAATTTTTGTAAAATCTAATCAGATGGCAGAATAGTTTAAATTTTGGCACTTCAAGGCTTTTTTTCTTTTATTTCCTTTCTAAGTCTCAATTTTAGGGATCCTGCTAGACTATTTTTAAATGTGCAAATAACCCAATTCAGTTTAGAGTTTAAATTGTGGCTACCAGGAAATAGAGTTTGAAGTCCTGTGTTGAATTAATTGTTAGATTTATGCAGGCCCTTTCATTGCTGGTTTATGTTTATCTTTTTCTATAATGATCTCACTTCCTGGCATATTTAATTTCACCTATGGTCTAGCATAGGGAGAAGAGATTTTTTTGAAAAGGTATTGTTGATAAGAGAGCATTTGAAATCAAATGGGTTCATTTCCTTCTGTTGACTCTCAACTCCCCCAGAGAAGGCCAGGATAGCTTTAATCAAGCAGAACTGTGGCAAAACTGTGGCTTACTACAAGGAGAGCACAACTTGGCCGTGTTGATTGACTTTACCCGGAGAGATAATGGGCAGATATTGCAGAGTTTGGGGTTTGACCTTGAGAGATTAAAGGTGGGTCCTTCAGTGCAGTGATCTGATTGAAACTGCTTAAGTTCCTGATACAATAGTTTGGGGTTAGTGGAAACAGTGAGACAAGGATCTTAACCAAGTCTTGTAAGTACACAGTTGTTGGATAAGTGAGTTGTTTGTCCAGTTGGGGGAATGTTATGAAAAGGGGACGGTTTGAGTAGTCTATTGTTGGGGTAAATGGACTTTTGGGAAGTTCCTGAAGCCAACAATGAAGTTATTTACTGATTTACAGCCTTATCTTTCAGTAAGAATTTCTTGGCGCAAATAATAAAGTCATGTGCATGTAGGCCCCCTCAGTTCTGAGTCCTGTAGTTAATGTATATGGATGTGGAGTTTACTTCCAAGAGAGCTAGAAAAGAGACCTTAGTTTGCAGAATAGATGGTGGGAAAAAATAATGAGGTGCACTTGAAGTATTTGCAAGTCTTTTCATGTTTGTAGATTGAAGTACATTTTGTCATTTGGGGACTCAGGTTTTAAAAGGGAAGAAAAACAAGGTGAATGTTCTTGTTTTCTTTTTTAATTTAAAAACTATGCAATGTAGGGTGCCTGGGTGGCTCAGTGGGTTAAGCCGCTGCCTTCGGCTCAGGTCATGATCTCAGGGTCCTGGGATCAAGTCCCGCATTGGGCTCTCTGCTCAGCAGGGAGCCTGCTTCCTCCTCCCTCTCTCTCTGCCTGCCTCTCTGCCTACTGTGATCTCTCTCTATCAAATAAATAAATAAAATCTTTAAAAAAAATAAAAACTATGCAATGTATTTGTTTTGATGTCCTCAGTATTTCATTAGTTTAATTCCATAATTCATTAATGAAATGAATTATTTTTACTCTGGAATCAGGCTGTGTGGGCTCGGATTTTGGCTCTGCTACTTAACTAGCCCTGGGATGTTGGAAACATTACTTAACCTCTTTGTACCTTCTTTGTCGATAAAATAAGAATAATACAGTACACCTTCTTTAATGGGTTAACTGTAAGGATTAAATGCATTGAGTGTAATGTTTAAATGACTAAATGATTAATTAAATGATTGAATGTGAGGATGAATGTGTTAAGCACCGTGTCCCACACTTACAGTGCTGTATGTGTTAGTGTTGCTGTTACGATTACTACTGTGTCACTACTACCACTGCTGCTAAGATCATTCATTGCCTTTTAATTTTTAAGTGAAGTTAATGACTCCTTAGTAACAAAGCAGTGGATTAAAATGCTAACAAATTTCAACCTCTACATCCATCGTCCACAGGGAAAAACACCCCTATTGTTAAGGACCAAAGTGGTTAAATTCTGGATCTAGTCTCAATCCATGAACTAGGATTACTGCTTCCATCCGGTTGACTTGGCAGCTGTCAGCTGTTACCTGTTCTCATCCACCGTGGGGGGCCTGGGCAGGATGTGGGGGGAGCCACGTGTAGTGCTCCCCGAGTTTAGCCTTTCAAAATGTTAGAATCCTGAAGTTTTGTTGGAAATTGTCCTTTCGTATAACAGATTTATGCATTAAGCAGTTTTACTGCATTGTTAGAACACTGTCCTTTCTAAAATTTAGTTTCTTCCTCAGTAAAATGAGTCAAGATGGTTTTTAAGTTTCCTCTCAGCCTTTCAACCCAGTATTCTCTATCCTCGTGTTGTGTTTTGGCTGGAAAATTAATGCTATTTTCATGGAGACTGTTTCAAAGCAATTTTAGATTGTCAGTGTTTTCAAAAAGGCATATACAGACAGGATTGGGGTCTGTTTGCTCTTAATTAGGAAGCAAATCTATGAGAATATTGGCCAGTTTGTAAATTTACCCCAGAATTGGCTCCAGTATGCTCCTGGAAACAGGACTGATAACAACAAGATCATTTTTATCAAGTTCTTCACTTTTCAAATCGGGTATTCTTACTCAGAGCCTTTGCAGAATTTAATTTCTACCGAGTGGTAGTTTTGATGCGAGGTTGGCCCGGCACCTGTAAGACACATTCCACTGATGGTAGCCCCCTGATTTTGGGCTGACTGAGTTGGTTAAATTCTCAGCTTTTTTGTATTAGATTTCCTTCAAGTAATTCAGCTTCTGGGACATTGTGGAAGATACGTGAAATTTTTTGATGCAAAGAAATTGGATGTAAACATCGTAAATCTAACTCTGTTTCAATGAAAATTCTTGGAGTAGGCCCAGTTTTGCTGAGAATGTCACAATTTTAGAGTTCTGTGAATGTTTTCTATTCCATCTGAAACAGTAAACAAAACAGTTGGAGGGAATTTACAGCAGATGCACCAAGTACATTGAACAACACGTAAGAAAAACCCTGCCTTTAAATGCACAAAGTTATAAGCAGTGAAAATACCTAGTGAATTTGTAAGTTATAAGAACTTTAAATGAGTTTAGTGATTTAGAAGGAGTTTCAAGATTTTTGCTGGTTTAGTGGTCCTGCAGAAGTAGTATGTATTAGGCTGTTGGAAAGTTTGTTATTTAGAAACAGTGAAATTTTGGTTGCTAATATGTTTCAACATCTAAAAACCTTTAAAGTAAAATGTGAGTCCCTAGGATTGTCAGTTGTGATGACTTGACTAAGGGCAGAGGGGAAGAATCCAGCCTTGTTGGTGAAGCACTTAGGGCTTCCCTTAACTGCAGAACAACAGAACCAGTTTTAATACTAATACCAGTTATATTTATGGAGTGCTAAGTATTTTACGTGGATTATTTTATTCTCGAAACTATAGCATAGGTAGTGTGTGAAGGCCATGTTATGCTGAGGAAACCCAAGCCATGAGAGGTTGAGTAACTTGCCCAAAGTCACACAGCTCTTAGGTGGTCGGGTCGGGCTTTCTACCAAGTTTGCCATCGTCATATCACATTGTACCATTCTGCCTCTACACGGATTGTCACTTAAACCCTGTACATTCCCATCATCAGGTGTGATTGTTAAGCTCATTTTACAGGTGTGGAATCGAAGAAATGGAGGGAGTGTTAACTCGATGAACTCCAGAGAGCTATTTGACTTCACAGCTGGAACGAATTACACTATTCCGTGAACACCCGGGTCAGCTGATTGCTTGTGGGAAGCCATTCCAGGCAGAAGGTTTTATAATCAACAGTATAAAGGGTGATTTTAATACCTAACATCCTAACTGGGTGAAAAAAAAGTACTCACAGTTTAAGATAGGAGATAGAGAAATTACTGCCATTCTGGCCAATAGTGGCAGTTAAGAGACAAATAATGAACAAGTTCTTGAAAATTGTAAACTTAGAATACCTTCTTAAAACTTTCCCACTTAAATGGGAATAATATTTTGTGTGTGTTTAATTACTGCTTTATTTATTTATTTATTTTAGAAAGGGAGAGAGAGGTGGGGGAGGGGCAGAAGGGAAGGCGGAGAGAATCTCAATCAGATTGCACGCTGAGCCTCGGCCCGTCCTGGGGCTCGATCTCCTGACCTGGGATCACACCCCAGTGGAATCAAGAGTCTGAGACATATAACGGATGGAGTTGTCCAGGTACCCCTATTCTTTGTATTCTCTTTTTCTTTTTCTTTCTTTTTTTTTTTTAAGATTATATTTGTCAGAGAGAGAACTAACACTAAACATAGCTAGACATGATCTAGACTTAAGGCAAACATATCAAAAAGTTTGTAGGAAAGATAACGTGTTCCCATTCCTCTGCCTTAGAGGAACCCTTGGCACTGGTTTCTATGTCTTCTCCTAACCTCAGCCTCCGCAGAAACGCCTGTGTAATTGCGCGATGACTGAAGGTAGACAGGAGTGTCTTCTGCCCAGGTTAGGGTCCTCTGAGCTGCCTTTGAGCTGTTTCCTTCCTCCAGCTCAGGAGCTGGGCTCTCCCTGTGGAGGAGGGGGTCCAGGGGGTCCAGGCACATGATGGAACTTTTTTTTTTTTAAAGGTTTTATGTATTTATTTGACAGAGATCACAGGTAGGCAGAGAGGCAGGCAGAGAGAGAGGGGGGAAGCAGGCTCCCCGCCAAGCAGAGAGCCCGATGCGGGGCTGGATCCCAGGACCCTGAGATCATGACCTGAGCCGAAGGCAGAGGCTTAACCAGCTGAGCCATCCACGTGCCTCCACATGATGTAACTTTATCACAAAATGTTTTAAAAAAGAAAAACCAAGGTTACATGACCTCATGTTGTAAGACTTAAAAGATGATTCAGGTTAAATGGCAGATTATAAATGCTGAGCGCCTGACAATATAATTATAATTGATTCCTGTAAAGAAGAAAAAAGGCATACACCTAAAGCAAAGGTAGAAACTCACAGAAAGGTCTTCGGACGGCTTGGGATTGCAAATGGCGTGTTCGGAGATGGGAGCAATTGGCACTGAGGAAGAGTGTCGCGGGGGCGCGGTTGCTGTACCTGCCTTGGAGGGGATGGTTAGTAGCGGCGCTCGGCCCCTCTGCACAGTCTCGCGTCTTCCTGCAGGACACCTGTGGCCCAGGCTGTCACTTACTTTGGCAGTTAGTTCACTCATCACCGTCACCAGCTTGGATCTCCTACACTTCCGTGTTGCCGATGGCGGCTTGTGTGTCTGCAGACGGCGAGTTGGGTTCCCAACCCTCAGTGCTTCTCCGCGGCTGTTTTCGTGGCAGTCGTTACTGAGTAGTTTTCAAAGGTGTGTGGTGGTCTGCGGGGTCTCTTCAGGGTAATCGTTAATGATTTGCATTTCAGCAAATTGGAGAGAGCTCACAGGTCTCTGGTGTTTTTGGAATCAGTCTTGAAATTTTGGGGAGATTTATGCTGCAGACTCTCTATTCTGTTTTTCCTATTCTTTAGAATATCTTGGATTTGAGGTTAGGAAAGCTTCAAGCCAAATCTTTTTTCTTTTTTTCCCCTCCAAGTTTTTATTTAAATCCCAGTGGTTTAACATGCAACGTAATATTGGTTTTAGGTGTAGATTTTAGTGATTCATCCCGGACATACGACACCCAGCGCTCATCACAAGTGTCCTTCTTCATCCCCATCACCTGTTTAAGCCACGTCCTTGCCCACTTCCCTCCAGTGACCATCAGTTTGTTCTCCACAGGTGAGGGTCTGTTTCTCGGCTTGCCTCTCTTTTCCCCTGTGTTCATTCATTTTGTTTCTTAAATTCCACATATGAGTAAAACCATATGGTATGTATCTTTCTCTGACTGACTTATTTTGCTTAGTGTAATACTCTCTAGTTCCGTCCATGTTGTTGCAAGTGGCAAGATTTCTTTCTTTCTGATGGCTGAGGAATATTCCATTGTAAACACACACACACACACACACACACACACACACACACACACATCTTCTTTAGCCATTCATCAGTCTGTGGACAGTTGGCTCTTTCCATAATTTGGCTATTGTTGATAATGTTGCTATAAACGTTGTGGGTGCATGTATCCTTTTGAATTGGTATTTTTGTATCCTTTGGGTAAATACCTACCAATGCTATTGCTGGGCCATAGGGTAGCTCTATTTTTAACTTTTTGGGGAACCTCCATACTTTTTACCACAGTGGCTGCACCAGTTTGCTTTCTCACCAACAGTTTAAGAGGATTCTCCTTTCTCCACATCTTTGCCAACACTGTGTTTTTTCCTGTGTTGTTGATTTTAACCGTTCTGACAGGTGTGAGGTAACATCTTATTAAAGTTTTGATTTGCATTTCCCTGGTGATGAGTGATACTGAGCATCTTTTCATGTATCTGTTGGCCATCTGTGTCTTCTTTGGAAGAAATGTCTGTTCATGTCTTCTGCCCATTTTTTAACTGGATTGTTTTTTGGGTATTGAGTTTGATAAGTTCTTTATATATTTTGGATAATAACCCTTTATCAGATATGACATTTCCAAATATCTTCTCCCATTCTGTAGGTTGCCTTTTAGTTTTGTTGACATTTCCTTTGCTGTGCAGTAGCTTTTTATTTTTATAAAGTCCTAATAGTTTGTATTTGCTTTTGTTTCCCTTGCCCTAGGAGACGTATCTAGTAAGAAGTTGCTGTAGAAGCCAACACTTACTTAAGAAGCGCTAGGCTGTTGCGGGGGCGGGGGAGGGGGGACGGGAGAGGGTGGTGGGGAAATGGACATTGGGGAGGGTGTGGGCTATAATGAGTGCTGTGAAATGTGTAAACCTGGCGATTCACAGACCTGTACCCCTGGGGATAAAAATACATTATATGTTTATTAAAATAAAAAAATTAAAAAAAAAAGAAGCACTAGGCTGAGTCAGAATATGAAATTTCCAAAGTCAGTTTGTATAGCATTTGGCTTCGTATTAATGATAGTTTTCACTTAATCTGATCACTGTTGATGTGATTCAATACACATACCTCAAATTCTTCACAAGAATGGTGTGAGGATAAATTACACCCTATATTGCTATAGGTAGATGTTTATGTCTGTATATATGAATCTCCAATTTGAGATCTTGAGGAAAAGTCATCACTCTAAGAAAATCATCTTACATTGATTCATAATTCAGTAATGTTGAATGTTTTCTTTAGGAACTGTGTTCTTTAGTGTTGAAATTACCTGAATGTTCCTTTTAGGGAATAGACACCAAAGAGATAGACAGGTGTGTAATGCTAAGTTTTAGCTGGGCATTTATCTTAATAGCTTTTATTGGAGTTTTTCTTGTATTAATAATTAGTAATCTACATTACAGAAAGCTTAGAAATATAGACAAATGTTTGTCTTAAAAATCACTTACTCCCACTATTTAGAGATTATTTGCAATGTGATGTGTTCTTCCTTCCCTGTCAAACAGAGCCAAATACAGCAACCTGTACACATTTCATAATCGTGAAGTTGAGCAAAATAATCAAGACTTAAGGATATATGCCATACGAGTCTGTTCCTAAGAAGTTCAGATGTAGGCAGAAGTCACTTATGTTTTCCAAGAACGCATATGTATGTAGTGAGGAAGAAAGAAGTACGTGGGAAAGGCTATTGCAGTCAGGTATTTGCAGAGAGGAGAAAGGGCAGTGACTGGGGAGGCACATACGGAGGGCTTCTGCGGGGCTGGCAGTATTCTGGTTTCCTTATCTTGGTGGTAGTTACCATAGATAGTCACTTTAAAATTGTTTATGAGGGGCGTCTCGGTGGCTCACTGGGTTAAGCCTCTGCCTTCAGCTCAGGTCATGATCCCAGGTCCTGGGATCGAGCCCCGCACTGGGCTCCCTACTCAGTGGAGAGCCTGCTTCTCTGCCTGCTGCTCTGCCTACTTGTGATCTCTTTCTGTGTGTCAAAAAATAAAATAAAATAATAAAAATCTTAAATTGTTTATGAAACTGAGCTTACCTATTATATTTTACACAAAATACATATATTTTATATTTTTACAGTAAATACACAGAAATTGAGTGAGGCATAGAATAGACGGTAAAACAAAGATCCTGTATTTCAGTAAAACAAAGATCCTGTCTGTATATTTGTGTACAGATTGAATATTTATAGAGGAATATATAAGAACTTCCTAGCAGTGATTGCCTTTGAGAAGAAGTACTGAGATGCTGTGATGGGAGGGAAACACTTTCACTATACATCTTTTTACTTCCATTTTGCATGTTTTCTGAGGAAGAATGGTCTTAAAAATTGAGTGATACAGGGTAAAGAAAACTAGGACAAAAAAGTACAAAATTTAAGAATTTAACATTTTCTGACTTTCTTGTTAAGACCATATAGGTTTGGCGTAGTTTGATTAAGGAATAATGTGACTGAAAGTTAAAATCATAGGCTTTTCGGGTCCCATTACCCTTTCTCGTGGTCAGGAGAATGGTTATTGCGATTCCCTGCTGTCCTCCGAGATCTGGCTCACAGTCCTGGTTTTCAAATGTATGCATCCAGGTCACCTGGGGGTCTCACTAAAATAAAGGTTCCTGGGCTATACCTCCTGAGTGTCCAATGAAGCAGGTCTTCATTTCTGTCAAGTCCCAAAGTCATGGTGCTGCTACCACTGCTTTTGCAGGGACCACATTTTGAGAGCCACTAGGCAGGAGAGTTGCCCCTCCGTAAGGACTGTACGGAGAAATCGGACGAAACTGGAGGCTGGCACCCAGGGCGAGATGGTAATGTGCTTCCCGCAGACAGGGAGCAGGAGTTACATTATTTGTGGCCCGTATTGTTGGCATTATATCTGTTTTTAAGCCTATTTACGAACGACGATATAGGTCCT
This sequence comes from Martes martes, assembly GCF_963455335.1. NCBI lineage: Eukaryota > Metazoa > Chordata > Mammalia > Carnivora > Mustelidae > Martes > Martes martes. The sequence goes on from NC_137903.1 coordinate 67,722,481, forward strand.
GTCAGCTGAGGAAATCAGAGCTGCTTAAAATCCTCAGAAGAAACAGTGCTCTTGAAGTAGGTGTCTGAGTTCGTGGATTTGCTTAACCATGACTTCGGGTGGCTGGAGTAAACACAGATCAGTGCACCGTTTTGGAAAAAACATACAAAAAGACTGGGTTTGGGAACAGGCCCAACGTGGAGCTCAAGAAGCCCAGTGTGGGGCTTAAACTCATGACCTGAGATCAAGATCTGAGCTGAGATCAAGAGTCGGACACTTAATTGACTGGACCACCCAGGTACCCCAAGAATCTTTCTCTTTTATGTCTTTTAAAAAGACAAAGAACTGAGGGGCTCCCGAGGGGCTCAGTCGGTTAAGGGTCTGCCTTGGGCTCAGGTCATGATCTCTGGGTCCTGGCATCGAGGTCCAGAGCCCGGCCTAGGGCTCCCTTCTCAGCGGAGAGTCTGCTTGCCCCTGCCCCCACTCATGCTCTCTCACTACCTAGCTCTCTCAAGTAAACACAATCTTAAAAAAAAAAAGAGATTTATTTGCTTTCGTTTATTCATGTCGGAGCTAATGCAACCATGGTTTGAGCTGCTTTTTCAGTTTTTCTCATTATGTTTACCTAGAAGATGAACAGGTTTCCGTCAGTGAGTTATAACCTGTGTAGCACTTGGACAATTCATGAAAACTTCCTAAATCTGCTTCTAATGGGATCGTGCTTATTCCGCCCTCCACGAGAGGGACTGCCTCTTTCAAAAGCGGGCGCTCACCCTGTGTTGAAGCCGGCAGGATCCTGCAGTGGAGATACTTGGTACTGCTCTGTGGCTGTGTGACTATTTTCTGTCGTGACCTGGCAGTGACCTGGACTTCTGATGACCCATTTGCCTAATAGTACAAAATTTTCAGTTTCTGATCTGTCTACCTGGTATTCTCTTTGTGTTTCTCTTGGACTGTCCTTGTTTTAAACTTGTGGTCTCGTTTCAGCGCAATAGCTGTTCTTGGCTGCTCTTGCTGTGCCGATCCTGTCCTTGTCTTCCCCGCAAGGAGGGGTTCTGGACTGTCTTTTCTTGGAGGTCTTGGATCCTGCGCATCTTTTCTGTTGTTTCTAAGTTGGTGTGGGGCCTGCTTTTACTCTTTTTTACTCACTTAATTACATTATGAATTTTAAATACACTGAGTTACCATATTGCAGGTACATCTGTAAAGCTACATTGGTTTTTCTTTTTATCGCCGTATAAGGAGCTCACAGATTACAGTTCTTGGGACAAGGGTAAGGAGAGACGCGTATTTTGGATCTGGGTGTTGGTGTAAGTGGAGAATCAGAAATGCTGTTGGATGAATTAGGTCTGTTTCTTATTAAGCCTGCTTGCTACTAGAATAGATTTTCTGATCAGCTAATGGAACAATTTGAGATCCTGTAAGACCTAAAAGTCTCACTGGTTCTTGCTTTAACAGTTCTGTTAAACACACTGTCATCTGTGGTTGATTTAAAGAGATTCTACGGTGTTTTCCCTATTAGAAGGCAGAAAATTGTAACACATTTGCAGTCAAGCTAATTTCAGGTATATCTTCTCTTCTGTTTAAAAGTTACTGAAAGATTATTAGTGAAGTGGTATTGCTCAGAAACATAGTGCTGGTTAGGACCTGGTCTTTATAAAGCCCCAGGACATGTGCTATGCATATCTGCTGGGATTAGTATTAAGTTCCTTCTGTTGGATTGAGTAATGCTTGTGATTTCTTTTGTATTTCAGCATTGAAAATTAATCTAAACTCATAATATCTAGCTCTGATTTGGCTTTTACTAATTGCATTTTAAAGGCAAACTAGCCCTATTTTTCAGTTAAAATACTTTTTAATTTTATTTCACTTGATTTAAATTGTAAAAGAAATAAAAGTCCTACAATCTGATTTAAGCTGGTTATTAATATGCAATGTCATCTACTTATGTATCGGTTTTGTTGGTGTATGTGCTCTTGGCCATAGGAATGATTAAAACTTTTCTTTCGCCAGTTCTTACCCAAATAAAATGTGAAACTTCTTTGTTGACATTTTTCTGTCCCTCAGTTTCATTTCTCACCACCTGTCTTTGGTCTGTGCTGCGGCGTGTGGCATCCACACTGTGGTGACGTCTCGTACCAGCCTGGCTGCTTCTTCGTAGGGTGGTTTTGTATGTGGTTCTGATCATCAGAGTGTCCTTTTCATGGGCCCTTCTGTCTATGAGTAACATTTTTTTTTCTTTTCTTTATATCTTATTATTGCATGGAGTAAACTTAACATTCATGGTTATGGGGTTTTTCAAGTCACTCTGCAGTCTGGGGGCGTGTTTCCTGGCTGCAGGGCAGCCTTCAGGTGAGCGGGCTCTTCCAGAATGCAAACATGATGGTAGCGAGGGGGAGTGTGAAGATTCCAGGAAAGTCCTTAATATCCGAAGAGCTATTTCCACAGGAAATGTTTACTGATGCGTAGACTTGTAGCAAATTGGAACTACTCCATTATTAACTACGAAAACCACTTTTCTCCTACTTTTGAAGAATACTTACTGTTCATCTACCTTGCTAACAACTTTTCTCTGAATGATTTTCTCTGTATAAAAGTTTTCCAGCACTACTCATAAATATAAAGTGATCGTTGTTTCTCTTTCTCCTTCAAATTTTGATAAGCCTCAGAATGGGTAGGAGGAAGGAAACCTTCAACTCTGAATAACCAGCAAACTGGGTGAGGGCCCTGGAAACGTTGCAGAATTTGCAGACTCGCATTTATATTGCTCCGTTCCTGGTTTGTGGTCCACATCCAGAAGAGCACAATGATAAGCCGTGCACATGTAAATATGTATTTTTGCATATTGTAGGGGGTGCAGACTTTTACCTTTACCCTCTTAGAGTGTTCTGGGGGTGAGCCTGGGAATTAAATGGGCATGAGATAGCTCAACAGCAGACGGGTATACGGGTTTACTCATATAAGTTCTACCTGACACGGGAGCCTTTGTAAGGGATGACGACCGAAGAGATAGCGAAACCTACTGGCTTTTATATTAGGTCGAGCAAAGAGCGGCACTTATGCCAGCTATGGAGGTGACTGAGCCTGTGGGATGGCAGAAGGAAGAGAAGAATGATTTCCACAAGGTCTGTTTGTATAGAATTCTCAGCTTCAACTTTTCTCACCCTTAATGATAAAAATCCTAAATTGTTTATTTAAGATTGTTTATTTTATTTTTTGTTTATTTATTTAATTGTTTATTTGAGATTAATTGGTATAGGGAGGGTATTTTTCCTATGGGAATTTCATCTCCTGCTTTTAAGAAAAGGAAGGTTAGAGGATTTTTCTTGTATTTGCTGAGACCTTTGATCTCTTTAACTCAAAATAGTAAAAAAAAAAAAAAAAAAAGTCGATACACCAGAGCAATGTATTTTGGGGTGGTGTATTCTGGACTTCTTCAATATTCATCAGTTATTTAATTGAATGATGTGTACAAGTGAATTAAATATTTCAGTTTTTTTATTGTAGCATTTTATTGTATGACAATGAAATTCTAGGGCTAGCGGAACTGGGTTTAAATTCAGTTCTGTCTCTTACCAGTTATTATTCTAGGGGACTGTTTAATCCCTTGACTATAGATGATAAAAATCTATAAAATGAAGATAATAGTCCTGCCTCATAGGCTGTTGTGAGGATTATATGGAATCATATGATTAGCACATACAATGCGTATGAGAAGGACTGTCTTCTCCCAAATTTGTGTTATCTTTCCGCAGTGTAGACTGGCTTCTGATAAGTGATTGTCCTCTCTGAGACTGTATTTTCTAATGTTCCTCGTATAGTCAGGTCACGGGGTTTGTTGAAACGGCTGTCTCTCCTCCACTGAATTGCTTTTATGTCTTTGTCCATAGTCGTGTATGTGTGGACCCATTTCTGGGCTTTCAGTTCTGGTCCACTGGTGTGTACGTCTGTGGCTCTGCCGGTCCCACGGTCTGGATTGCTGTGCTAGTCAGTGCTTGTGCAGTGCTCTGGACTGATTTCTTTGACTTTTTCATGAAATTGTTCTGGCTATTCTAGTTCCTCTACTTCTTCATATAATTCTGGAATACTCTGTATCTACAAAATACCTTGTTGGGAGTCTGGTAGGAATTGCACTAAATCTATTTATCAGTTTGAGGAGAATTGATGTTACTGTTAAGTCTTCTGAGTCATGGATACTCTATGACTCTATTTACTTAGGTTTCTGATCCGGCATCTTGTAATTTTCGTAACAAGTCCTTTGCATGTTTTGTTAGATTTATGCCTCCTACTTTTTTTCTTTTTGAGTGATAATAAATGATACTGTAGTTTCAATTTCAGTGTCCACATATTTGTTGCTAATACGTAGATACACAGTTGAGTGTTGTATGTTATCTTGTAGCCTGCAATCTTGGTGAAGTCAGTATTAGTTCTAGAATAGTTTTGTAGTTTTTTGAATTATCTTTCTAGACAATCTGTCATAAACAATAGGGACAGTTACGTCTCTTTCTGATCTGTATGCCTTTTCTTGCTTTATTTACTGGCTTGAACTTCTTTTTTTGATATCCAGATAACTTTATTATTTTTTATTATTATCTTCAATTCTGGCTTCAAATTCTGACACTGTGTTGAATAAGAACAATGAGAATGGGCAATCTTGCCTTTCACTATTAGGCATAAGGTTAGCTTTAGTTTTTTTGTAGATGCTCTTTCTGAAGTTCAGGAAATGCCCTTCTATTCCTAATTATTCTGAGAGTTTTGATCATGAATAGGTGTTGAATTTTTTTGAAAAATTTTTTTTCTGCATCAGTTGATATGATCATATGATTTTTTTCTTCCTTAATCCTATTAGTATAGCAGATTACATTGATTAATTTTTTTTTTTTGAACAATGAACCAGGCTTGCATTCCCGAAATAAACCTCACTTGGTCATGATATATAGTTCTTTTTATCTATTGCTGAATTTGACTTGCTAATATATTTTGTTAAGGATTTTTACAACTACATTCATGAGGGTTGTTGATGTGTAATTATATATTTTTTGTACTTTGCTTTTGGTATTAAGGTAATACTATTTTCGTAAAATGAATAGGAATTATCCTATTTATATAAACTTATATCGCACCTTTTTAAAATTTTTTAAAAAGATTTTATTTATTTATTTGACACAGAGAGAGAGAGAGAGAGAGATCACAAGTAGGCAGAGAGGCAGGCAGAGTGGGGGGGGGAAGCAGGCTCCCTGCTGAGCAGAGAGCCCGATACGGGGCTCGATCCCAGGACCCTGAGATCATGACCTGAGCTGAAGGCAGACGCTTAACCCACTGAGCCACCCAGGCGCCCCTTTTTAAGTATTTTAGTTTTTAACCTTTTTTAACCTAACATTGTATTTTGAATTTTTTTCTGTGCAATTAAATAATCTTTGAAAACATAATTTTAAAGCCTGAATAATAGTTGTAGGAATGTACTCCTCTTTACCTTTTCCTTTATTATTTAGAAATTTTGAAATGTTATTAATACTCCTGTGATTAGTTTTTTCCTCTGTGAATCCTTGTGGCTCTCTTATTTGTCCTTAGAATAATTTCAAGAGGTGTTATTCGTATATCAAATGATAAAATTTTCAAGTTTTTGATAAACCCCAGTTTATCTTCCAGAGAGAGGGTATCAGATATTTCCACGGTGCTGTGCGTTTGAGATAACCTGCTTCATTATATTCTAACTCCTAAATGGTATTTGACTTGTATGATTTCTTCCGATTTGTTAAATATCCTAAGATACTTCCCCCTGACTTCTGTTTTGTTTATTGTTAATATTGCTACCCTGTTGGCAATTTTGATTTTGCTTGCGGTATCAGAATTAGGGGATTCGGCTGGGTTTCTATCTGTGCTATAAGGGTCTCATTAGACCACCTTCCTTACCTAAGAGAGGATGTACGGCAGCTTGAGGAGGAAAGGTTGTGGTAGGAAGGATGGAAAAAGGAGAGACCATGGAAGAGGGAGCACATGTCAGCTGCCATGGGAGGACCTCGTCCTTCCCTCTTTTCTTGCTCGGATCTGCTGCTGGCATGGATCGTGGCGCTTGCCGGGTGCTGCCGGCTCCTGCGACGGCAGCTTCTCTTCTCGAGAATCAGTGTGTCTGTCGGGCTGCAATCAGTGTGTCTGTCGGGCTGCAGTCAGTGTGTCTGTCGGGCTGCAGTCAGTGTGTCTGTCGGGCTGCAGTCAGTGTGTCTGTCCGGCTGGAGTCAGTGTGTCTGTCGGGCTGCAGTGAGTGTGTCTGTCGGGCTGCAGTCAGTGTGTCTGTCCAGCTGGAGTCAGTGTGTCTGTCCGGCTGGAGTCAGTGTGTCTGTCCGGCTGGAGTCAGTGTGTCTGTCGGGCTGCAGTCAGTGTGTCTGTCGGGCTGGAGTCAGTGTGTCTGTCCGGCTGGAGTCAGTGTGTCTGTCCGGCTGGAGTCAGTGTGTCTGTCCGGCTGGAGTCAGTGTGTCTGTCCGGCTGGAGTCAGTGTGTCTGTCCGGCTGGAGTCAGTGTGTCTGTCCGGCTGGAGTCAGTGTGTCTGTCGGGCTGCAGTCAGTGTGTCTGTCGGGCTGCAGTCAGTGTGTCTGTCGGGCTGCAGTCAGTGTGTCTGTCGGGCTGCAGTCAGTGTGTCTGTCGGGCTGCAGTCAGTGTGTCTGTCGGGCTGCAGTCAGTGTGTCTGTCCGGCTGGAGTCAGTGTGTCTGTCCGGCTGGAGTCAGTGTGTCTGTCGGGCTGCAGTCAGTGTGTCTGTCCCGCTGGAGTCAGTGTGTCTGTCGGGCTGCAGTCAGTGTGTCTGTCGGGCTGGAGTCAGTGTGTCTGTCGGGCTGCAGTCAGTGTGTCTGTCCGGCTGGAGTCAGTGTGTCTGTCGGGCTGCAGTCAGTGTGTCTGTCCCGCTGGAGTCAGTGTGTCTGTCGGGCTGCAGTCAGTGTGTCTGTCGGGCTGCAGTCAGTGTGTCTGTCGGGCTGCAGTCAGTGTGTCTGTCGGGCTGCAGTCAGTGTGTCTGTCCGGCTGGAGTCAGTGTGTCTGTCGGGCTGCAGTCAGTGTGTCTGTCGGGCTGCAGTCAGTGTGTCTGTCCGGCTGGAGTCAGTGTGTCTGTCCGGCTGGAGTCAGTGTGTGTGTCGGGCTGCAGTCGCCGCGACCCTGCTCGCTTGTTTCTCGCGCGGTCCGTGTCCAGGTGACCGGGACACCTGCATCAGCCTCCTAGGGAGGTCTTGGCAGCGCAGCATTCTCTCGCGAGATGGGCGGTGTGCGGCTCCCCTTTACCGGAGCTGCTGAAGTTAGATGCTGCTCACTCGGCGGCAGAGCGGCGAGTTCAGCCGGGTGTGCGCTGACTCACCTGGGACCGTCACCACCTACGGCTGCCGACCTTGGCCTCCTGTGCTGCTGCGGCTGCCGGCTGGCCTGGAGTTCCACGGGAAACACATGTTGAATCCTCGTAACATCCCTCTGAGGGAGGAGCGACACTTTTTACAAATGAGGAAAGAAACTGAGACCATATAGAGGTTAAATCGAGACGGGCCAAGGACAGAGCTTTTCAGATGGCGCCGTTTGCTGAGAGGTCAACGTCTGGGGCCTGAAGAGCAAAGTGTTCCTTTGCCCGTGGCCGACAGCTCCCGTGTGGGGTTGAGAACCCCCTCTTCTGTGCCGTGCTGTGGGGTCTCACCCTCCTCGGCCGCTGTGAGGAGAGAGAGGACAACTCACGTTTAACTCTGGGCTGTTTTGAGCAATAGAATCCTGATTCCACTCTTAAGGGGCACCTTTCTCAGTGCCCTTCCTTGTGGGGTGATGCTGGCGGGGAGCAGAGCCAAAGCAGGGCAGACCTGCCAACGCTCACTTGTCGGCCTGATCAGATACCAGGTCGGAGGGAGAAACAACGGAGTCTCAGAAATATATACAACTTACACGTTTATTTAAAACTGAAAAAAAAATCCCATCTTTATTTGTTTCTACTTTATATTCAAGCTGGATTTTCACAGTAATTCTTGGGAGAGGCTTGTCCCAGTTCCCAAGACTCTCATAGCGGTGCTGCTCGCACACCCAAGGACGTCTTGCACATTACGTCCGCACCTCCGTGTCTCCGTACCCCTCTGTACCTGCTTCGGGGGCCTCGGATACCTGCTCTGGCACCTGGTCCTCCATCCTGGCTCATGTGAGCCTGGTGCCAGGTGGTTTTCTTCCAAGTGGTAGCCCTGTGTCATATGATGTAATATGAAAGTTTAGTGTGAAAAGTTTTGCTCTGCCTTTTTGCTTATTGATGCCAATTGGTGTGAAAGTGCCTGTTTTCTTCAATTGCCTTGCATTTTTCTTTCCATATTTGGTAAAAGCCAGTTTTAATTTAAGTGGTTAAGTCTACTGTTGCTGCAAAATACCATTTGAACTCCAGTGTACCTGAACATTACATTATTTCTCTTTCACTCTCCAACCATGATCGTTTTATGAACTTTGTGGACAAAGGGAGGGATCATCTTCTAATCCCACATACTGATCATTTGGCCATGCCTGGGATTTTTTCCAGGGTATTTGTTGTTGTCTGTAAATCCTGTTCTATCACACATTGGAATACCACGTCTTTTTTTTTTTTTAACTGTTTCTTCTTTTTCCACCCTTCCTACTACAACCTTTCTCAGGCTGCAGTACATCCTCTCTTATGTAAGTGAGGTGGTCAGATGAGGACACTGTTAGCACAGCTGATGGAATCCTAGCTCAAATCCCCTGATTCTCTCTCATTTAACTGTTCTGCTGGAAGAAGGGCAGAGACTGCGCTAGGCTAGGGAGGAATCTGAACAGAGATTTGGTCAACATCTCTCTTCTCTCTGGATTTTATATTTGCTCTTCTTGACTGTCGGCTTCATGCCCTTAGATAAGCTTTGCCCGGCACCTTGGGGGAGGGGGACAGTTGCCAGCAGTGCAGAGCTCACATACTTACGAACGTAGTGGAGAGTGCTTTTTTCCCTGGTTCTAGCTTAAAAAAAGAAAAAAAATCCATCCATCCATCCCAGGGAAGGACTCTGATTGGCTTTTGCCAAGGATAGGCCCATCCCTGTGTGCATTACTCTGACCTTAGCGGAGTGCTGATAGGTCTGCTACCGCCTCTTGTCTGCGTAGTACGGGAAGATGGCAGGCAGTTCCCTTTCCAATCAAATGATTGGTGAGATCAGTTTTTCAAAAAGAGGATGGGAGCTTCTAATTCCAGGAGAAGCAAGGGTTTTTAGAAAAACAAAGCAATAGATTTCTAGTATTGGTGCTTGGATAGACTGTGGCTACTTATTCAGAGGCTTATGACCAACCCAGGTGAAAGGTACAGGGATATGGAACTAAGGCACTGTGAGTGGAGATGGAGATGTGATTTGACATTCAAAAAATTCGAGAGCGTTCATGGAGTTATAAGCAAACCATTAAAAAGCAAATTAGCTATGCAAACACCAGCCAAGTAAAAAAAGCAGTCTGCTTTGTTTGACCCTTTTGAACTTGTTTGCTTCATGGCATGCAATTTTACTTCCTATTCTTTTTGCTACTAAATTTACATAGTTATTGTTATTTGTTCAGTCATCTGAACATTTTCCATCTAGAACAAAGTGAAGGACATATGGTTATTGACAGTTTGTTGTTTCAAGCTGTTAAACACAGAGCAGGTTTCTTAAATGCCTCTCTATCCTGCCTCCACGCATAACCAACTGAATATAAAAAAAGCAATATCTTTGACTCACATCCGACTCTCTTGGCAGAATGGCAATGTTACTTGAACTATCTTTTTTACTGGTTTAACTGTGAATAGAATTATTCTGTTCAAATGGTACATTTCACGGGGCATGGTTTAATGTGATTATAGATTTATAATAGATGTAGATTGTGGGTTTCTCTTTGTATCGGTTAATGCATGGGGCTTAATACTGCTTCCATATTTAGATCAAGATTCTTATGTAATCATGTAAAGCATTTTCTTTATTTTAACAAGGAAGATCCTTTGAGGTACCCGGAAGACCAAGTCTATTTTCATAAAAATAATCAGTTCATTTACCTTTTAAAATGTGGTGACATTTGCACTAATGGAGCAAAACCAATGGTAGATAAAACTGCAGGTGCCTTAGCAAAATGACGATAGTGGTAGCAAACGGTACTAGGTACTAGTAGTCACTGTATTTCTAACTACCATGTGCTTGCAGGAAAAAAGCCACTTTCACTTAAGAATGTCCTTAATGAAGCAGTGAAAATGATTAATTTTATTAAATTCTTGGCCTTCAAGTGTATGTCTTTAATATTGTGTGTGAAGAAATGGGAAGTATATATAAAACACCTTTGCTCATAGTGAAATGTAAGCGATCTTTAGGGAAAGTTCTTGTCTAGTTGTTTGAGTTATGAGCTCAACTAGATGGCTTTTCCATGGACTGTCATGTTTACTTGAAAGAATGACTGACAGAAAAGTATGGTTATTCAAACTTGCATATTTGGTATGAATTTTTCTTGACGTAAGTAGACCTGCTTTTTTGAAGAATTGATGACTGACAAAAGTTATGATGACTGACAAAATCCCAAAGAAGGTAAAATGGCAAATGAAAATCATAATTTGCAAAACTGTATTTACCACCTTAAGCTTGAAAGTTTCCTAATAACTTACAGACTATTCTGATGAAATTGGTGGTGATGTTCACAAATGTGATTTTTTTTCCCCCTAAGGTACTGTAATGAAAATAGTCAGCATTTGGAAGATCTGTATCACTCAGTAAACTAATAGTTTCCAAGTGATCAATATGTGATATTAGAAAGTCATGCATGGGTAAAAGGTTCTTTCAAATTATACAATAGACCAGTGGATTTTAATGTAACAGAGCAAAAAAAACAGTTCATTGGTAGAAGTTTGAAATTATATGTTATAGTGAGCTTTGAAGAAAACAATGCTTGTCAAGTAAAGAATGTATACATTTATATTAAGGGCTATTAAAATACTTCACTATTTTCTAACTAAATATACTTTAACCAAAACAACACATAGCAGCAGATTGAAAGCTGAAACAGGTGTAAGAATGCAGCTACTTTCTATTAAGGTAGGCATTAAGGAGATTTTTAAAAATGTAAAACAATGCCACTCTTCTCAATTTTTTTTTTTGAAAATATGGTCATTTTTTTTCACAAAATGTTATCTGTGTCACCATGTAAAGAATTTTTGTTATATATAAATTAATAAATGTTTAAGAATTTTCTTAGTTTTTTCTTAAAATTGTTCATTTATAGCGTAATAAATATGGATATATAATCTATATAAATATAAGCTTTTTAGAGTCTTTAATAATTTCTAAAAGCTAAAGTGTCCATGAGAACAAAAGTTGTGAGAACTTCTGGACTATTGGATAAAACCCAAACCTCTAAATATGGTCCATAAGTCCTTCTGTCATATGGCTTCTGCCACCTGCTCTGCCTTCTCTCCTGTCTGACTTCCCTTCCACCGGAAGAATTGTGCCTGCATTCTGTCCCCATACCTTTGCTCACTGCTCTGCTGTCAGCGCTGGATGTCCTGAACACCCATCTTCCTGCAGCTCTCTGTCTAAAGTACTGTCTCCCAAATGCCTCTTAGGACATTCATCTTCTTAGGACATTATAAATTCTCCTTTATCTGAAATTAATGTAACCACTTCAGCTCTCTTATACCTATTGTTTGCATGGTATTCTTTTCTGTCATTAATTTTCAACCTACCTGTGTCCTTATATTTAAAATTGGTTTTCTGTTCATAGCGTATAATTGGATCTTATTTTGTTAATTTGTCTAAAATCTCTGGCTTAAATGGGAATTTTTAGTTCACTAACATTTAATGTAATTATTGATATGATTGGTTTTAGGTTTACTATTTTATTATTTATTTTCTATTCTCCCCTCCCCCCTTTTTGATCTTTATCCTTTCTTCTTTTGGATTAACTGTTATTTCCAAGGATCCCATTTTAATTTATTCATTGGCCTTTTAGGTATAAATTTTCTTTCTTTCTTTCTTTCTTTCTTTCTCTCTTTCTTCTGTGGTTATGCAAGGGCTTTGGTTCTCAAATTTCAGCGTATAACAGAATCACATGGAAGGTCTATTTAAAACAATGATTTCTGGGCTCCATCCATTGAGATTCTGATTCATTGGGTCTAGTGTTGGTCCTGAGAATTTTCAATTCTAAAAAGTTACTGGGTAATGTTGATGTGGCTTATTTGAGGACTATTTTTTGAAAAGCACTCTTGTAAGGATTAAAGTATACATCTTGAATTTTCAGTCTATTTAAAATGTATTGATATTGTACTACTTCACATAAAATGTGGAAAGTTTTCATTTGTAAAGATCCATTTTCTTCCTCTACCTGGTTTATATTTCTGATATGTATTACATTCACAAACATTTATTTTATTTTTATTATTTATTTATTTTTAAAAAATATTTTATTTATTTATTTGATGGAGATGTAGAGAGAGAGCACAAGTAAGCAGAGTGGCAGGCAGACAGAGAGAGACAAGCAGGCTCTCTGCTAAGCAGAGAGCCCAATGCAGAGCTTGATCCCAGGACCCTGGAATCATGACCTGAGCCAAAGGCAGATGCTTAAGCAACTGAGCCACCCAGGCGCCCCTATTCACATACATTTTAAAACCCACAATACAATGTTAAAATTTTTGTTTTAATCAGTCATATGTATTTTAAAGAAATTAAGAGGAAAAAATAGACTTACGTATTTACCACATATTTGCCCTTAATTATGCTCATCATTTCTCCTAAAGATCCTATTTTTTTTTAAGATTTTATTTATTTATTTGACAGAGATCACAAGTAGGCAGAGAGGCAGGCAGAGAGAGAGAGGGAAGCAGGCTTCCTGCCAAGCAGAGAGCCTGATGCGGGGCTCGATCCCAGGACCCTGGGATCATGACCTAAGCCCAAGGCAGAGGCTTAACCCACTAAGCCACCCAGGTGCCCTAAAGATCCTATTTTTAAATCTTATTTCATTTTTCTTCAACTTAAATAACTTCCATTAACATTTCTTGAAGTAGGAGCTTGGTGAAAACAAATTCCTTTAGTGTTCTTTTATCTCAAAGTGTCTTTATTTTACCATGATTCTTGAAGTGGTAGGCTAGAATTTCAGGTTGACAGTTTGTTTTTCTTTTAGCACATTAAAAATGTTCAGCTGTCTACTGGCCTCCCCTTTTCTTATGAGAAGTCAGCCGTCAAATTGTTATTCCCTATATACAATGAGTCATTTTCTCTGGCTGCTCTCAAGAGTTTATTTTTGATCATTAGCAGCTGGACGATGATGTGCCTTGTTGTTTTCTTTATTTTAAAAAATTTGCTTGTGATTGGTAAAAAGCATAAATTTAGATTCAATAGGTCAACAAATTTGGAAAAAAAAATCAGCCATTAGGTCTCTAAATATTTTGTCTTATTTTAGCCTGCAGTTACATGTATATGAGACTTTTTGGTATCATTTCATCCTGCTACTCTGTTCGTTGTTTTTCAAAAATTGTCTAGCCTTTCTTCAAATAAGATAATTTTGTTGATCTCTCTCCAGATTGTTTGACTCATTCTGTGTTGAAATTTATTAAGTCTCTACTCTGAATTTTGTAGTACAGATGTTATATTTTTCATTTGATTCTTTTTGGAGTTCTTAATCCCTGTTGAGATTTCCTATCTTTTTATGCGTTTTGAGTTTATTTTTCTTTTATTCATTAAGCAGTTATAACAGTTACTTTAAAATCTTTGTTTTTAATTATAAACATTGGGGTCATCCAAGGTTGGTCTTCATTGAGTCTCTTTTGTCTTGGGAATAGGTCGTGTTTTTCTGTGTCCTCATTCGTCAAATAATTTTGGATCGTACCCTAAATATTGTGAATGGGATATTACAAAATTCTAGATGTTGTCATCTTCTTCAAAGATATACTGATATTTTAAGTGCAACCAGTAAATTTGCTGAGTTGATTAGGCAATCTCTGTTTCCACTTTGCCGGGTAGTAAATCAAAGCTCCATTCAATTCTTTTCATCTTAGCTGGGCTTCTGGGAGTCTGCTCCAAGTATGAATGCTTGTTTTCCCAAAATTTGAGAATGTTTATACACAGAATTCAGACATTCCTCTCTGGATTTTCTTTTTTTCTGGGGTTATCTGTCTGCTCACTTTCCAATGTCCTTGGTTGCCTACACCTTGTCTTCTAGTTCTTTAAGTTTACTAATTCTGTGGGCTTTCCGTCGGTTTTAGTACCGACTATGGCTTCCCATCAAGCTGACCATTGCAAAAACAGGGAACCACTCAGTGCCTCCAGATGGTTGTATTTTTATGGTTTTTTTTTTTTTCTGGAGTTTATTATAGTTATTATCTGAGGGAAGGTTATTCCAATAGGAGCTATTTCTTTTATAGCAAAAACAGAGCTCTCTCTCTCTCTCTCTCTCTCTTTTTGCCTTTTATATTTAAAAAGGCTACCTTTATCATGAGAAGAAAATAGCCATCAATATATTTCTGTAAATAATTTTTTTTCTTTTGTATTTACCTTAACTTCATTTTGGATTACTGTTTATATATGGCATGAAGTAAGTATGAACTTTTGTCCCTCAGATCACTAAGCCAACATTTTTCAATGATCCTTTCCCTCTCTCTAACTTTAGTTACCCCTTGTAATTTGCCAGTATTTTCAAACTGTGCTCCGTAGGGCCTTGGAGTTCCCTGGGTTCGCATGCAGCAGAGCTCTGATTGCATGTCTCGTTGGTTATTTCTTAATTCAGTGAACAGTATTTGTTAGCACCTGCTATGTGGCAAGACCATACTAGGCACTGGAGATACAGTGAGAACTAAAATGATCCTGGTCCTTGCCTAGGGAGTTATATTGTCCCGTGAATTTTACGTGTCTGACTTCCATGTGTGCATTTCTTTTTTTCTTATTAAACTTGTAGAACGATAAGAGATTTAGAGATTTGGAAATGAACTACTTTATGATTTCAAGCAAGTTATCTATTCTCCAAAAACCTGATATATTCTCATCTTTATAGTGGAATAGTAGCCTCTGTTTAAGAGTGTTGCTTTAAAGATAAATGGTATAAATTCATATTAAGGAGTCCAGTCCTCAGTAATTATTAATTTACTTCTTTCTTTCCTAATATTTTTTGTGTTGGTTAACATTCTTATATCCATTATCATCTGAGTCTTTGGTACAGATTTTTAGTGGGTTATCTAACTTCTTTTTCCTAACACTCTGTTGCTACAGCTTTCTCAGATGTCTTTAACGCAGCATACCGTCTTGCTAATGCTGAAGGCTTTATCTGCATTCCTCGGGTTCTTAATCTCCTTTTGTTCTTGAATATCCCTGTGTTCTAAGAATTTTCCCTACTGAAATATTTTTCTTCTTTATTTTCCTGTACATCTCTCTTTATGTATCTTTCTTTATTCATTTTCATTCTTAATTTCCAAACTTTAGATATTTTCTCAAAACTCATTCCTACCAGGCTTTATTTTTGTTTTTGTTTTTTGTTTTTTTGTTTGCCTTTCCTCTTCTTTTTGTGAAACAAAAAATCTTTTATCCTCTTCTGTTTGCACATTTCAGCTCTAACCTGTCCGCATGCCTCAGTCTAGCCCTCTACCTGTCCTGCTGTTGGAATGCGGTCCCTTATCACCGGTTTTGTGTAGGGACTTTATTCACTCATTCATCAATCATTTTTAGCCATTGGACATGCTCTCTTCTCAAATACAGATCAGTGTTCTGTTCTAAATTTTTTTCTATGTTCAAAATAATTCCCTTTTTCCTTAATTGTTGGCTCAAAACCTCCTTGGAAGCTTTGTGAATATAATCTGAAACTGGCCCTGAACTCAGAGGGCAGGGGGAGACTGAAGTAACAGGACGGTCACTGCAGGTTGGTAGTGAGCGGGCCGTTTTATAAGCAAGGAAACTTACATACAGCTCTTCTTGGGCAGCAGCAAGGTAAGTGGGTTCCTGCACCCACCTGCCAAGTCTTGAAAGTTTCTGTAGAGGTCTGGGTTCAGTCACACATCCTGTGCAGTACCATTTGTCATTATCTCAAGGCTGTGTCCTCAGAGCAGCCTCTGGGGGCGGGAAAGGTGAGCAGAACCCACATTCCAAGGGCAGGGAAGGGGGTGGGGAGCCCTCCAGTGCCTGTGTCCAGCTCACTGGTCAACTGGCAGTCATGCCATCTTGACGACCTTCCCCAAGAGATTAATCAATTTGTTTCCATTAGTTGTTTTCTTCTTAAAGATGCTGTCCATCTGCAGTCACTTGGACTCAGAACCTATATTCCCCTCATCTTCACACTGTGTCCAGTTTAGTCCTGTTCTTGTTCAAAAATATCTTATGTTCATTACTCCTTTCTCTAGCGCTGTCATCCAAGTCCTGTGAGCCTGCTGGATGGTTTCAAAAGCGTTTGTTACTCTGTCTTTTATTCCTTTTTTGCAGACCAGTTTGCCTGTCATTATTACATCAATAATCCTCCTAAAACACTATTTTGTCCTGTGTTTTGCTCAACGTTTTCAGTGGCTCTCCATTTCTTCTGGCAGTGTTTCCTTTGGAGGAAAAATATTCTTGATGGACCCGCAGTGTAGACATGAATTATTGTAATTATAATGCAACTTAAATACGTCCCAATATGAAACTAAAAATAAACCTTTGCACATGCAACTGTATACCTAAAGCAATTTACAAATTCATTACAACAAGACTATAAAATGAGTAAAATTTAACAACATTGATAAGATAAAGGATGTTTGACAAAACTCTGTCACCAAGTCATGGATACGGTACAGAGGGCTATGGGCCTGTTCTACCCTTCAGACTTCTGAGGAACGTTTGTTTCTACAGGATGCTCTGGTATCATTTCGTCTTCACTTGGTACAAATGTCACTTCAGAACTAGGTCTCTAATTGTCTTTTTTTCTCCATCCCTCAACCTGCTACAATTATGATAGCACTACCTAGCTGCAGTGAAATAGTAAAAACAGTGCACAATCCCTGGGGACTTGGCTACCAAACAAACATCCAGATCATCCAGAATATATGAGGAGGGTGTGTGTGTGTGTGTGTGTGTGTGTGTGAGAGAGAGAGAGAGAGAGAGAGAATTTTAGTTGACTTGAAAAAAAGCTTAGAATATTTTTACACTAAAGTAATAGAATCTCAGAATCAGTCCCAGATTCTCAGAATCTGCAGGCCCTATTATAAAAAGCACTGATCTGTGGGATAAGGACCAAATTCCTCATGTTGATATCCAAGGCCTTCATTAATTTGGATCAAGTCTCTTTTCCTTTTCAGCTGTTTTTTTTTTTTTTTAAGATTTTATTTATTTATTTGAGAGAGAGAGAGTGAGAGAGAGCATGAGAGGAGAGAAGGTCAGAGGGAGAAACAGGCTCCCCACGGAGCTGGGAGCCCGAAGGGGGACTCGATTCAGGGACTCCAGAATCATGACCTGAGCTAAAGGCAGTCACTTAACCAACTGAGCCACCGAGGCACCTGGTTTTTTTGTTTTTTTTTAAACTTCTTTTCTGCCTTACTGTCCTGTGAACACGCTCAAATCTTCTCAGACCTTTGCCTTCTGTCCTTGTATGCCGGTGTCCCCATATGCTCCCACCTATTTACAGGCTCTCAGTACCAAGTCATGCTCTCATTTCCCCTTACAGCTTCTGCTATCCCTTCAGTTTCATTTGATTTTTCTCCTTTGGACTCATCCTTGGAACTCCCATATCCAGTACTTTGGCATTTCATTTTTTTGGTAATTTGCATGTTCTCTACATCATTTGACTTCAGGAGCTCTAAGGGAAAATAGTATCTTAAAGGTTTTTTTGTATAATCTTCAGGATCATTGTTGATATTCCTGAAGCACTTACTAAGTGAAACAAATGATTACTGATGATGCTTGATGGTAGGGATTTAGTTTCCCTTGATGAAATACGTGATTTCTCCTATAGAGTGTAAGCAAATAACTTTGAGGGAGAAAATTTGCAATTCTAAGAAACGAAAATGCCTTGGCAATTTTGTATTTTTGCATCCATTTGTTCTGTATTTTCAGGACTGCTGGGAAAGATCCTCATGGCTATCCGGGATGCAGGCTTTGAAATCTCAGCTATGCAGATGGTAGGTAGTTTGCAGTAACTCATAATATCATAAGTCTATCATAAGATAGACTTCTTTTTTTAATATTTTGTATTGAATTATCTCTATGTACTTGTGAACTCAGCACGTTAAAAATAAAAAGGTATAGTTACTGACCTTGATAACCTTATAATTAAAAATGTTTTTGAAATTATTTTACCCATATAATCTTTCATTGAGGAAACTAAAGTTCAAATGGTACGCCTAATTTAAGGTTATAAAACAGGTTTATACAGTTCTGGTGACTTTGGTTGCAATATAAATATGGATAGGAACAATGTATTTAGTTCCTACAAACAAAAAATAGAATTGCATTGAGTAGTTAATACGGAGCTCTCTGTTGTTTGGTGACTAAGAGGAGAATGGAGAGAGAGAATCAGTTGAGATTTTTCCCTTAACTAGCGCCTTTTGCTGGTTTCTGGAGTTTCTCCTCAGAACCTTCTTTGGAGTTAGCACATTTCAGACTCTGACAGTCACAACCCTTGACCTCCAAAGCCCACCGTTCAGAACTGCCTAGTGGATATGTTTATAGGAAACCCTTCACCGAGGAAACAATGCCCACTTCTGCCGAGCTCATACCTTTGTGTTGTACTTACCGGTGCACTTGACAAAAAACTGGGTACAAGTTGTTACAGGAATCAAATAAACAATTTGGATTTTACAATGTGTGAAGACCAGCAAGTTTATGCTATTTTGATAATGAAATACTGACTTTGGAGCTGAGATTTTTCTTACCAATGTAATTTATACATTCTTTTCCTGAAAAGGAGCTGCTTTTGATTTCTGCTAAGTTTTAGATCATCCAGAATCAGGGGTCAGGGCAGTAACTGGGATTCTGACAGTTTTGTGTCCCTAATTTGTCGGGATGCCTGCAAACCAAAAAAAGGCCAGAAATATCAACTAGTTTGCAGAGTCATCAGGCAGATTTTGGAGACTAATGAGAAAGTTGGTACTTTAAGAATCTTGCCTAGGATTAGAAAGAATTGTTAGCTAAAATGTTCTGAAAGTATTAGCCTCGGGATGTATTCATAGGATTGTAGGACCTAAGCCTGCTTTAAAAATGTGTGTTTTGTAGAAATTTTAGATTTAAACATTGATCTAACTCTAGGCCTGTGACCTAGCATAGTTGGCTAGAGTACATGCTTGGTGAAAACAAGAATAATAATTAAGAAAAGGATTGATTGAACCTATGAGGAAGGCATGATAGTTTAGTGGCAATCACAGTCATTCAGTTTTGGAGTCAAGAAGCTCTATTTCTGAATTGCGGGTTAGCTGCCCTCTACACTTATGAGTCTCCTGGCTAGTGAGAACGTTATTAGTTACCTCAATGGATTATTTTAGGAGTTAAATGAAATAACCTTAGGCAATGCCTTCTAGAATTTTCAGGGCAAATTGTAAGTACATAATAAGTTATATATTCTATTGTTTTGTTATATAAAATATACAGCAGGTTGTGGGACTGTAGGATAAAACACTGAAATCAAACAAAATTCACTGCCTGTAATAGTTATGTTGCCTATGAAATAAATCCTCCTAGTTTGAATTATTTCCCAGGTAGGCAAAAATTTCTCAGTGATCTTCATTTCTGGTGACAATAAAGAAACAAAGTAGGGGACAAAATATTTTTTTTCAGAGGCTATTTTTTTCAGAAATTTGAGGTCTTAGTTCTTGAGACCCTAGAACTTAATGTAATTTTATTTATTATTTATTTATTAAAAGATTTTATTTATTTATTTGACAGACATCACAAGTAAGCAGAGAGGCAGGCAGAGAGAGAGGGGGAAGCAGGCTCCCCACTGAGCATGGAGCCCGATGCAGGGCTCGATCCCAGGACCCTGAGATCATGACCTGAGCCGAAGGCAGAGGCTTAACCCACTGAGCCACCCAGGCGCCCCAATGCAATTTTATTTTTAACCAATTTGAATCCAGCCTGGATAAGAGTCTTTATAGGTTTATCTTAAAAGTATACTCTTGCTCTTCTGTTTGAATTTAGGTTTCCAAACAATTTGTATAAATGCTTTACTGTGAACCAGGCTAGGGATTTTTCTGAACGCTTGGGAGGAAAAGGGTATTATTTTTGGCTGTTCCAAAAGCTGAAGTACTTTTCATTAGTAATATTTCTTGGGCCACTAATCTATCAGTAAACAACACGACATTGCATCTAAATTTTTCATGTGTGAAGAATGAAGTTTTATTCAAAGAGGGATATAATGTAGTGGCTAAGAGCATGACCGGGGGGTCAGATTGATTGAGACAGAACACAGATCTGACAGTTACATAGCCTTGTGTGCTACATAACTTAGATCATGGGGTTGTTGTGCGGAGTAAATGAGATGAGGCATGTACAGGTCCTAGAACAGTGCTTGATGTGTTAAGTACTCAGTAAATGTTATTCATTATTTTTACTAACGAGCTGATCTTTAACAGCACTTTTTCTTTTTTCTTTCTTTCTTTTTTTTTTTTTTTTAAGAGTTTATCTATTTATTTGATAGAGATCACAAGTAGGCAGAGAGGCAGGGAGGGGGGCGGGGAAGCAGGCGCCCCGTCCGAGCAGAGAGCCTGATGCGGGGCTCGATCCCAGGACCCTGGGACCATGACCCCAGCCGAAGGCAGATGCTTAACCCACTGAGCCACCCAGGCACCCCTAACAACACTTTTTTGAGTACTTAATTTGTGCAAGGTTTATATTTAAAGTAAAGAAAATATATCCAAGGGATCATAAATGCTGAGTGCTGAGTGTGGTTCATTTATGTTCTTTGGCGGTTGGCTTGATAAGTTTTGTTTTGTTTTAATCCAGTTCAGCATGGATCGAGTTAACGTTGAAGAGTTTTATGAAGTTTATAAAGGAGTGGTGTCTGAGTATAATGTAAGTATCAAAGTAAATGTCAAGCACTGGTACCAAACAGTTTGTGCATCTTAAATCTGGGGCATCTCAGTATAATTTATAATCATGAAAGTAGTCACCAGTCTGCCAGTTGCCGTCTGATCGTACCCAGTGACTGAAGCATTCTTATCTCTTATCTCTGAGAGCCGCTGGATCAGTTTTTAAAATCTTATTGTTTCATTTGTGAAACAAAAACATACCACAGTGCAAAAAAAAAATTGCTGGGATATTGACACATTCGGGCGGTCTCTGTGGAGTTTATCATATTCGCAGGGTGGAAGACTCTCCAAAATGCCTTAGAAACTTAAAAGCAAGTAATTACAGTGTAACAGCATGGCAGCATTTAACGTCTACTTGAATGATATAAATGCAGGTAGAATCATCTGAAAATGTGACTGAGTCTGAAGAAATAAGATTTAGAAGGAATTGGTTGGAAGGCAATGAAATATGTTCTTAAAAACAAATGACTATATTCCAATAAGCCAAATATTGTTCCTTAAAATAAAACATAGTAGATACTTGATCAAAATTAGTTTCCTTCCCCCTCTTTATAAAAGTATCTTAGATACTTTGTGCTGTGGACTGTCTCCTCATCTACATTTGTGACAGATTTGATTTCTTTTTTTTTTTTTTCATAAAGTTTATCGTTCTTGACAGTGAGACTAGATTCTCCTTCCCACGTCTCTATGACTTTCCCTTTCAGCCTTCTTTAGAAAAGACAAATGCACTGGTCTGAGAACTGGCCCGAGCCTTTGTCTTATTTAGTCCTACAAAGTCAAGACTGTGACATCTTCTTCATGTTCGGCATACTCGTGATTTCCAGCCTTATTTAGAGGAACCAGGGTGGTTTCCTTCTGTTATAGCTTCCCGAACCTTCATCTTACGAGCTGCTTCATTTTAGAGTTATGCCTTTTCTTAAATTGGGAGAATTTTAAAATGTGTTATCTCTTAATTCAATCAGTGACAGATGTTCTCCATTTCTTAAATCTCTATATATTTTCCTTCTTTTATTTGTTCAATTTTACCTTAAAAAATATGGTTGAAAACTGCTACCATCCTCCGTTCAGGTTATGTTATAGCTCTGCTGCATGTAAGGTAAACCATGGAGACGTATCTTTTGATCGTCCACTTATATTTTCATGCCATATCACGTGGTATTGAATTTGGTAACAGATAGTTGAGGGCACTAGTGTTGTGCACACATCTGAGGTGGGCCATATTTCCCTTTGAAAAATAACTTTAAAAAAAAAACCCTCATCTCTGACTAAATGTCTCCTATATTGTGCTTTAAAGTACTATACATGTAATTTATTTTTATGTAATATTCATTTAGTCTTAGGGGTTTTTTTCCTTTTGATTTGGGGGATTCTAGAGTAAAAACAAAAACATCACTGGGTAGATGTGTCGTTTTCCCTAAGAAATCAGGGATTTGAATGACCGTAGCAATATCACACTGTAACATTAGGCTGTGCCAGAATGAATGGTGCTGATGTGCTTTCTTCTGTCTGACACTCGCAGTAAGACAGTCTCTGGAACCACTGTTTAAATCTCTTGATATTAATAACAGAGTATATGGGCTGTTTGGGGAAAAAAAGCAACATTATTTCAGTGTTAGCCTTGTCAGCCATATTTAGGAATGCTTATCAGTTTTTATTCAGCTTGAAGTGGTTTATTCAGTGTAAAACAAATATTCCAAATCATGATTGGTTCAGAGTATCCTGCTAATGGGAGAATGGACTATATACGTGAACTAGAACATTACCTAGGTACCTTTATGAGATGTTCTGTGTTTATATGATATAAAACTCTATTGAAACTAAGGAAAGTTTCTTTGAGAATTTTCTCCAGAGGGAAATAAGAATGTTTTTATCCCAGTAGTATTTTGTTAAAGTAACTAATAGTCTTATTAATATTCTTATTCTAATGCTTTTAAAAGTGCTTTTCGCACTTATAATTCAGTTTTGTTCAGAGGAAGTTGCGTGAGGCTCTGTATGCATACACTGCAGATACATGCAGTTGAAGTCTCTGTCAGTGGTTCATGGGAGACACCAAAAGTCAGGTAGCAGGTACTGAGTCTCACTTGCTGTTGTGACCGTTGTATTTCCCAGAAGGCCTCTTACTTCTCAGGACAGTTGATATTCAGGACTGGAGTTTAAGCTCAAGGAAGAGGTAAGTATTTAAACGCCGCATACGGTCTACTTCAAGAAGACCCTGTGAAATCATCTGAGGAGGCAGCATAGTCTAAAGGGACAAAAACATGTGATTTGATTCTTACTCTGACATTTTTTTAAAAATTAATTTATTTATTTGATAGAGAGAGAGATCACAAGTAGGCAGAGAGGCAGGCAGAGAGAGAGGAGGTAGCAGGCTCCCTGCTGAGCAGAGAGCCCCGATGCGGGGCTCTATCCCAGGACCCTGAGACTAGGACCTGAGCTGAAGGCAGAGGCTTAATCCACTGAGCCACCCAGGTGACCTTTGATGGAGTCCTTTTGCTGACATGTTTTTTTCTGTCCATTTTGTACATTTGCATAGCCCTTTATGTCTGTATTTTTAATGGTATTTTTGATTAACCCTGAAAGACAAGCAGAGAGGCAAAAGAAAGAAAGGCAGGCAGAATTCACCCTCTCTTTTTGGATGGCAGGTTCCGGCTGCCTTCTGCCCCTACTGAGAACTCAGCTCTTGACATTTCTGTGTGGGCAGTACTTCAGTGTCATGAGACAGGAAATCAGACTCAACATAATTATCCATAAGAAATCAATTACATATGACCTTTGCAAAATAGCAAAGTGACTTCAGGGGGAAACCTTTAGGAA
The DNA here is from genome assembly GCF_963455335.1 of Martes martes. NCBI lineage: Eukaryota > Metazoa > Chordata > Mammalia > Carnivora > Mustelidae > Martes > Martes martes. Next base: position 67,746,249 of record NC_137903.1, read on the forward strand.
TTCTAATGAGTAGGGTTCTGTGTGCTGTATTAGTCGTGACGCTCTTTCCTTCCTCTTTTAACTTCTGGCATTTCTATTAGGTGTGATGACTGAGTTCCAATGAATATTTAAATATTGTTCTGTAATAAATTACCTTTATTTTACTTGGTCATTGTGTATCATAGACTCTCCAAAGTCATTGGAGTGGCTCGCATGTCCCTGCGGGGTCTGAGCCCCTCTCTTGCGGCTTTCCTGTGGTCTCACTTCGGCTCCCGAGACCCCCTCCTGTGCCGATCTTCATACACACAACTGCACTTCCGCCTCAGGGTCTCGGTGTTTATTTTCACTTCTTCCTGAAGTACTTTTTCCCCATGTATGGAAGAAAAGAACATTTGTTGAGTGTCCCAGACACTGTGAGAGCCGTTTTTCTTTGATAGTGTTTTTCATCATACCACTTTGCATATAGCTAGGAACCTTCAAAGAGTTTACTTCTTCCATGTCCCCCTCCGTATGTGCCATGGTTGTCACATGTTTTCATTTCTATTTATATTATAAACCCTCTAATGCGTTTCTAATATTTTTGCTTTAAATAATCAATTGTCTTTCACACCAACTAAAAAAATGTATTTTATATTTACCCACATGGTTACCATTGTTTTGTATAGATCCTTATTTTTGTCTGATACTTTTTTTCCTTCTGTCTGAAGAACTTCCTTTAACATTTTGATGCTGGTAGTGAATTCTCTCACATTTTATCTGTCTGAAAAAGTTATTTTTCCTTCATTTGTGAAAAATATCTTTCAGGGAGCCTGGGCAGCTCAGTTGGTTAAGTGTCCAGCTCTGTTCCAGCTCCGGTCGTGATCCCAGGGTTGTGACGGTGAGCCTGCTTCGGGCTCTGCTCTGGGCGTGGAACCTGCTTAAGTTTCTCTCCCTCACCCTCTCGCTCTTCCGCTCCCTGCCCTTTTCCCTCTCTCTCTCAAAAACCAAGCAAACAAACAAAAACCTTTCTACCTGGGTATAGAATTATAGATTGACAAATTTTTGTTGTTATAATTTACATCTTTCTTCTCCTGTTTGATGTTTTCTTTTTCTGCGGAGGGTTATTTTAAGGGATTTTTGTTATTAGGGTTTTTTGATTTTAGCGAGATTAATTATTGGCTCACCATACTGTGCGTTTATTCTTCTTGGACTCTGTTGGATCCGTTGGCTTATGAGTTTTATCAAATTCTTGGAATCCTTATCTGTTCCTCACCCCTTTTTTCTTTTTCTGGGACTCCCAATTATGAATATATCAGACAGCTTGTCATTGGAAAAACAATTACCATGGGACATTTTTATTTAATCTTCTTTCTCTCTGTGCTTGCTTTTGAGTAATTGGTATTTCATGTCTTCAATTTCATTGTCCTTCTGCGGTATTTTGTTTTGCTCATCCCACCCAGTGTATTTAATTCGGATGTAGTTTTCATCACTAGAAGTTCCATAATGGTGCCCCATTATTTATTTTTATTTTTAAAAGATTTTATTTATCTTTGAGTCTTTTTAGTATTATTGATTTTCTCTGCATCATGTCCATGTTTTCTCCCTCTAACTTGCATATATAGCCCGTTTTAACATTGTGTAGCCAGTATCACTTCTGCCATTGCTACATCTGTATCAATTTATTGAGTTTTCTTCTAGTGAGGGTTCATATTTTCTTATTTCTTTGCATGCCTAGTAATTTTTATTGGATTCTGGATAATGTGAAATTTATGATGTTATGTGGTATGCATGTCATGTTGCTTTGAAGACTCTTTGCCATCGTTTTGGCCCTCAGTGAAGTTATTAGGATCAGTTTGACCTTTTGAAGGCTTGCTCTGAGGCTTTGCAGGAAGGGTACAGAGCACTCGGTACAGAAGGCCATCTCTTACGGTGCGGTGCCCTGCTGGAGACTCTACCTGGTGTATTGTGGGCATCAGGCATGTATCGCCTCAGGGCTTCCGGCTCCAGCTAGTGGAAATGCAGAGTCTTCTCAGTCTCGTGCTCTCTCTGTGAATGGTTTCACTTAACTGATTCTGGCAGTTCTCTTCTTGGCTTTGAGTAGTTTCTTCCGCACGTATGCAGACTCCTAGCCAAAGACTCAGGTGAACTTCTCTGCTTACTTTCCCCGGGTTCTCTCACATCCTCTTGTAATCTGTATTGCGCATTAGAATGTAGCTAGAGCGACAGGTCTCCCCGAACTCCCGTCTTTGTTTCTTCTGCTCAGTGAGGGTGTTGGGCTCTGTTGTGTTTCCTGTCTGTGTCCCGTTGTCTGGAAAATTCCTCCAGGAAGTAAGATGGGGCAGTCGTATGGCTTCCTTCGTTTGGTTCTCTTCCATCAGGAATCATAATGCTGCGCTGCTGTTTGGGACCTCTTGTTTCATACATACTGTCTCATTTCTGGGTGTGCAGTGTGAGACAGTCTGGTCCCTGTTTTCTTCATTTCTGAAAATGATTATGATTTTAAAAGTGTCTTTGGAAGAAACACTTTGAAATTCATATCTTTAGAAATGTTCATTTGATAGGACTCTGTGTAAGAGGAGAGGCCTTTAAAAGGAACATGTATTATGGGGCGCCTGGGTGGCTCAGTGGGTTAAAGCCTCTGCCTTTGGCTCGGGTCATGATCTTAGTGTCCTGGGATCGAGCCCCGCATCAGGCTCTCTGCTCAACAGGGAGCCTGCTTCCTCCTCTGTCTCTGCCTGCCTCTCTGCCTACTTGTGTTCTCTGTCTGTCAAATAAATAAATAAAATCTTACAAAATAAATAAATAAATAAAAGGAACATGTATTAGATGCTCATTTCACGAGTGAAAGTGTCAAGTGCTAAAGCAGTGCATTAATGTGATGCAGTGGTAGGAGCTGGACGAGGGAACGTTTCTAAGACACATTTTTGCAGGCGAAATGGACAGGATTGGGGAGCCGCTTGGCATGTGGGGACAGGAGGATTCAAAGATAACTAAGATTTTAAGATTTGGAATTGTGATGCAATTAAAAGAGGATGAATAGAAGATTATTAATTTTTACTAATTTTTAAGTATTCTTTTATATTGTTCATCGTAGGAAATGGTGACAGAAATGTATTCTGGCCCTTGTGTAGCAATGGAGATTCAACAGAATAATCCTACAAAGACATTTCGAGAATTCTGTGGACCTGCTGATCCTGTAAGTTAGTGTTTAAAATACTAATCAAGCTTGTTTTATTCACTAGCTGAGTATCTTAACAGGTTTTGTTTTTGTTTTTGTTTTTAAATTTTTTTATAAACATATAATGTATTATTAGCCCCAGGAGTACAGGTCTGTGAATCACCAGGTTTACATACTTCACAGCACTCACAATAGCACGTACCCTCCCCAATGTCCATAACCCCACCTCCCTCTCCCTCAACAGGTTTGATAGTTTTAGTTTGTTCTTTAAAAGAACTGATATAAAAATGACTAAATCAGATGAATTTTTATTCAGAATAGCATTTTGAAAAATTTCTTATATAATATTCTAAGAAAAAGTAAATTTTTTATTAGCCTAGTAACACTATAGGATGGGCAGAAAGCTTTATTGTGGCATTTTCTTTTATTGTTTCTTCTTGCTATATTGTCTAGATAAATAAATTTATCAAGCCCTCTGGTAGAAATTATCTAAGATACTAATTATCCTTGGACATTGGGGGACTCTAAGTAAAGCTCTCAGTGTACAGAATATTGACACGATGGCCTCATACCGTAAATGCGAGCCATGGCACTCACATGAAACCTGATATTCTCCAGTACGCTTTCCATTTTGCTTCGGGTTTTCTTCGTCTAGACATTGGGTAGAAAAAGGGGTGAGGAGGAAGGGGATGGACCTAAAAGCAAAAGTAGCATGAGAATACGTGTGAACCATCTCCCTGCACATGTTAAACGCCGAGTAGTAGTATGGGAAGCATTGCTGATTTTAAACACTAATTTTTTTAAAAGATTTTATTGATTGATTGATTGATTGATTGATTGGAGAGAGAGCTCATGAGCCAGGGGAGGGGCAGAAGGGGAGAGAGAGGGACAAGCGTACTGCATGCTGAGTGTGGAGCTGACCTGGGGCTCGATCTCATGACCCTGAGATCATGACCTGAGCTGAAACCAAGAGTCCGATGCTTAATGTGCCGAGCCACCGAGCTGTCTCTAATTTAAATTCATTCTCTTTTCTTTATTTTACTATCTCTTGTAAATAGTTTGTTGGATATGAGCGTCCAGTTTACTTAGTCCGGCAGCGTTTGTGGAGTTCCGTAGATGGTGGGTAGTAAGTAACAACACCTTTTAAGAAATCGGCTTGTGTGAGTGCTTGCTGCTGGAGTAAGCTCTGTAGGGGAGAGCAGTACACCTGTTCTCGGAGGTTGAAGAGCATGCGCGTAACAATCTTCTAGAACATTTGCAGAGAAACAAACAATAAGGACTAAAATATTATTAGTTCAAGTAAAATGTAAATGTTGAAGGATTGTTTAGTAAAAGGAGCGAATGATGTGACCTGGAGAAAACTGAGAAAACTTACTCGGAGGAAGAGAGTTGTGCATAGGGATTTTAAAGACGAGTGAGGGCAGGAAGAGAATGGGGAGGACTCTGAAGCATGTGCAAAGGCAACAGTGAAGGAATTTACAAACTTACTGTGGTGTTCAGCAAGGATATTTGCTTGGCTCAGTAGGAAGTGCATACCTGAAAGCACAAGGCAATCAGTTTTTTTAGAGGAAATAAGGCGGCAGATGCTGGTAGAGATGAGTGTGGGATGGATGGCCTTAAAGGCTAACACTGTGGGTTCTGTGTGAGCGGAATTCCAGGTGTTAGGAAATAGCAGTTCCTCGTATTTAGCTTGATTGTGAGCATATGGAGTCATTCTCTTGATGCAACAAGAGCAAACTAAATTGGAAGAGATTAAAGGGAGGGGCTCTAGAAGCAGTTACGAGCAGACCTGATGACACCATTGTTATTTTTAATTATTATTTTGTTATGTTAGTCACCATACAGTACATCATTCATGTTTGATGTAGTGTTCCGTGAGCCACTATTTGCATAGAACACCCAGTGCTCTAATGCAATCCGTGCCCTCCTTCATACCCATCACTGGGCTAACCCATCCCCCCACATCCCTCCCCTCTGAAACCCTCAGATTGTTTGTCCCAGAGTTCAGAGTCTCTCATGGTCCGTCTCCCACTCTGATCCCCCCCATTTATTTTTCCCTTCCATCTCCTAGTGTCTTCCATGCCTTTCCTTATATAGTTCCACAAATAAGTGAAGTCATATGATAATTGACTTTCTCTGTTTGACTTATTTCACTCAGCATAATCTTCTCCAGTCCCATCCATGTTGGTGCAAATGTTGGGTATTCATCCTTTCTGATGGCTGAGAATATTCCATTGTATATATGGACCACATCTTCTTTATCCATTCTTCCGTTGAAGAGCATCTCAGCTCCTTCGCCAGTTTGGCTATTGTGGACTTGACTGCTATGAACATTGGGGTGCACGTGGCCCTTCTATTCACTATATCTGTATCTTTTTTTTTTTAAGATTTTATTTATTTATTTGACAGAGATCATAAGTAGGCAGAGAGGCAGGCAGAGAGAGAATGAAGCAGGCTCCCTGCTGAGCAGAGAGCCCGATGCGGGGCTGGATCATAACCTGAGCCGAAGGCAGAGGCTTTAACCCACTGAGCCACCTAGGCGCCCACTAGCCCACTATATCTGTATCTTTGAGGTAAATAATCACTAGTGCAATTGCTGCGTCATAGGGTAGCTCTATTTTTAACTTTTTGAGGAATCTCCACGCTGTTTTCCAGAGCGGCTGTACCAACTTGCATTCCCACCAACAGTGTAAGAGGGTTCCCCTTTCTCCACACGTCACCAATATTTGTTGTTTCCTGCCTTGTAAATTTTTGCCATTCTAACTGATACAAGGTGTATCTCAATGTGGTTTTTTCGATTTGAATTTCCCTGATGGCTAATGATATTGAACATTTTTTTCATGTGTCTTTTAGCCATTTGTATGCCTTCTTTGGAGAAATGTCTGCTTGTATCTTCTGCCCATTTCTTGACTGGATTATTTGGTTTTTGGGTGTCAAGTTTGAGAAGTTCTTTATCGATCTTGAATACCAGCCCTTTATCCATAGTGCTGATGACACCATTAGAAAAAGAGTTGGCAGAACCTACTTTCTATCTTTCCAGGGAGAAGGAACAGTAGAAATAAGTATTAAATGTGGTTGTGAAAGTGATTATTAAAATGTGATCTGACATAGAGGACCTTAAGAGAAAATGGTGATTGTTGAGTGTTTATTGATTATTAGTTGTAAGAAATTAGAAAGGGATACTTTTTGGTTACATGAATAAACAGATCTTGATGTTTGCTATTTTTATATCTGATTTCTGTTGGCCAGGACAGGGTTTTGTTTATTGGTTTTTTAAGATAATTAAAATTGTGAGTGAACAGCTGATTAAACAAACAGGCAAATTAAAGAGATAAAAACTAGAACAAAAATAGAATGAGTATGTTCATTCTTTCATTCATTCCATAACTATTTACTGAATCTGTGCTAGTATTTGTGCATATGAAGATAGAAGTCTCAAAGAACTTACGGTGTGTGAGTGAGTAGTATGTATAAGTGGCTAATTTTCACGTTCCATGGCAATTGCAGTGTTAGATGCTTGCACTGGGTATGATGGGAGCCCAGAACATTAGCACTTAGCTAAGCCTGGGAGGGGCAAAATAGCATCAGGGGAGACCTCTTGAAGAACATGACTTCTGAGGGGAATTGCAAGGAATGACTAGAACTTAGCTAAGTGAAGAAGGAAATGATATGATGGAACTTAGGGAAGAATAAAGCAGATTTCCTTTTAGGCTACAGCAAGATCTTCATCGTTACTGTAGTTGAAGTATTCAGCAGTGAATGCTAGAGAATGAAGATCATCAGGAAGGAGTTTGGCAGAGAAGGCAGAGTTCCAACAATAGAGGTTTGCTGATTACCTCTCTCTCTGACGTCTATTCAGTGAACATTTACAGAGCGAATAGTAGATACAGGGCTTGATCCAATGGCTGGGCCTTAAGAAAGAAGACTAGAACAAGGCATCTTTCCTTAAAGAGCTCATCATCTCATGAGAGTTTAGTTTGGAAACTCTTCCAAGATCCTAAGTCTTCCCTCATTAAGCATACTTGGAATTACTGTACTTTTTTTTTTTTCATTTTAGTTGTCCATGAGCCCCTTATAGCATTACAAAAAGTTGTACTAATAGGAATATTAAAATTTGGTATGAATTTAACATATAAAATGTTAATAGTGTTTGTCTTTGCATGGTCGAAATATGATAATGTTAAATTCCACTTTCCTGTATTTTACCAGTTTTCCTTAAAGTACTTCTATTACTTTTACAATAAGAATAATGCCTTTTAGGGATGCCTAGGTGGCTCAGTCAGTTAAGCGTCTGCCTTTGGCTCAGGTCATGATCCCAGGGTCCTGGGATCAAGTCCCACATCAGGCTCCCTGATCGGCGGGGAGCCTGCTTCTTCCTCGGCCTGCACTCCCCCTGCTGGTGCACTCTCTGACAAGTAAATAAAATCTAAAAAAATAAAAAATAAAAAATATAATACCTTTTATTTTTTCATAAAACTTGGAAGTGAATGAACTTTTTCTTTAAAAAGATTTTATTTATTTATTTCACAGAGAGATCACAAGCAGGCAAAGAGGCAGGCAGAGAGAGAGATGGGGAAGCAGGCTTCCTGCTGAGCAGAGAGCCCAATACAGGGCTCGATCCCAGGACCCTGGGATCATGATTTGAGCTTAAGGCGGTGGCTTAACCCATTGAGCCACCCAGGCGCCCATGAATGAAGTTTTAATTGCGGACTTGGTCCTGATTTGGGATGGATTCTCCTCTTGAGTCTCAGAGTCTTGAATTCTATACTAAGTGCAGGTGCAGGATGTTAACCAGGATCATGGGCCTTTGATGGATATATATATCCCCCTATATATATCCATATACATGGATATATATATATGTCTATATATATACATGTATATGTGTGTGTCTGTGTGTATCCCCATATATATCCATATATATATATATATATGTCAGAAGAAATATCATTAGTAGTTATAGTCAAACTATACATTGGGGACACTAAAATCATTCTTACAGTTTGTTCTCAGACTTTGGTTTATTTAATTCTTTATCCACTCCCTTTCTTTGTCCCTTTTCTTCCACCCCACCAGCAAAGTTGTAAGCATTGAATGCTTACTGCATGTCGTCACTGTGCTAAGTGCTACTAGGTTTATAGTAATGATCAAATAAATATAGTCCTTATCTTTGAGGAACTTACAGTCTAGTTTTAGGAGGTAGAATTGATAACTGGCAGTCTACTCTAAATTGCCAGTGTCTAGTCTGCTCCTGTGTTGTATTAAAATAATTTAGAAATTCATTTCATCACTCTATGGTCATTTCCATATCTGAAGAGAGACTGTGGGTTACAAAACATATAAATATAGTTAGTGTGTAGGAGAAATGCAAGGTATGCCATGGCCATACAATTAATTTTTGATAAGTTAGTGAATAGAGTGGCTTATATTTTCATGTGTGCCTAAAATCTGGTATTAAGTCATTATTTAAAAATATTTCATCTACCAAAGTGAGTTCTTTTTTTCTTTATTCCTTTCTAAGATGTGAACTATTTCTTAAGTTGATTCAAAAGAAACTTCAGTCTTAGAGTGACCGTTAGACTGCTTGGTAACTATGTATGTTGTGGATTGACGTCACTTTTATCATTGATGTCCACACTATTGGCAGGTTCGGTCTCTTATAGCTGGAAGGAAGCACACATTGTGTATGAACAGAATTTATTCCAGTCTCTCTAGAAGTGGTCTGCAAGAAGGGGTGGTTCACAGCACAGGTCACTGGTGGGGAAGGGTATGTTAAACTTTCTGCTTTTATTTATTTACTATATAAAAAATAAGAAAAATTAAGTTTTTAAAAAATTTAATGTATAGACTAGTAAGAGTACATTTATACAACCTGTTAAAATATATACATGTTTTGATATATTTACATATTTGACTGACAAGGGTGCTTGAAAAATGTTGGAGTCTACTGCATAAAAGGGAAAAAATATCACAACAGGTTTCTTTACAATCGGAGAAACACTCCCTCGCCACACCATCTCCTGCAGAAATCTCTTAGACAGAAAACCTGATTTGCCTCTGGAAGACGTTCTGATAGCACCTGCTCAAGAATTGCACTGTTGAGTAGCTTGGTAGTTTTCTTGCTGAGCCAGTCATTAGGAAACTGAAAATCATCAAGGAAGTGGTAAATTATTTGGAAAAATTGTGCAGAATATATTTGTTCTTGGACGGTGAGGAGGGTACAACAAACCAAATAACCTCACATCAGTATGCCTTATCTTATGAAAAATATGTTTGTAAAATATTTTATGTGAACGATCTTATTTAAGGGAATCTGAATTTTTGGTGATTACCTGTCCCCACGTGCTGGTATACTCTGATAACCTTTACCCCATGCCAGGTTGAAGTAAGAATTAAATATTTTCATACACAAAACGTGGCTCTTGAAATTTTTTTTTAAAAAGATTTTATTTATTTGACAGAGAGAGAGATCACAAGTAGGCAGAGAGGCAGGCAGAGAGGAGGAAGCAGGCTCCCCGCTGAGCAGAGACCCCCCCCTATGCAGGGCTCGATCCCAGGACCCTGAGATCACGACCTGAGCCAAAGGCAGAGGCTTTAACCCACTGAATATTTTAATGGTTTCCCATTCATTTCATTGTCAGAATGGTATTTCACCCGTTACTGAGTAGCCTTTACTGATTTTAGGATTAAAGTATCATAATATTTTGAAATGGATGTTCCTTTTTCATGAATGCGCAGGGAGTTGTGGTAAACTTGGAAGAGGAGTGCTTGGGAGTTGATGTCTGTTTGCTTCTGTCATCCCTTGACTTCCTGGTTACATTCCTTTATTCCCTGAAGGCTGCAAGCCCTTGATTGTAGTCTCTCTCTTCATCCCAGCTCTTATCATCAACTTGGGCACAATAACATCCACGTGAAAGACTCACCCAGCGCTTGGCCTCAGGCCTGAACGGGCCATTTCTGTCTTTCATCTCGAGTCAGTCTGCTTCCCCGCTTTCTTCCACAGCCGTCCTCTCTGTGTTGACAGCCGGAGCAGACACACCTCTGTAATCTTAATCCCTAATACAGCAACGTCTCCCATAGCTCTCCGCTCCCCTGGGTCTCTCAGCCGTCGTCACAGAGCAGCTCTGACTTGACCGAAACCTCTAGGCTTTGGACCCTTCCATTTTCTGACGCTGTAATGCCACTTTCTGAGTTCTTTGTTTGGTCAGCCTAGACGCCATTGTTCATATCTTTGCCTTTTTGATATCATTCTCAGCATCTTTACTCTCTTGTCCTTTGTCTACACTCCAAAAGCCCAAATTTAGATCGATTCAACTATATGTCTACCTCATGCTTATATATATATAAATACTGAGGGGTTCTAATAGATGAATGTTATACTGTTGTATAGATTCATGTTGATAAAAATGATGATCTTTAAACTAAGCTGGACCAATTACTGCCTCCTAGAAATCTTTTCTCATTATTCTTCTTGCCTTTCTGCTAATTCTGCTAATTTTCCTCAGCCCTTTTACATTTCATCCTCCTCTCAATAAAAAGATAGCATTATCTTCTATTTCATAGAGAAAAATATGGTTAATAATTATGACCCCTTAAATTTCTGCCTTCATACCATTTATTTCTGAACTCATGCTCATCTCCTCATTCTAGTCCCAAGAAAACGTGTTTTTCTTCTCTCTCAAAACTCTCTACCTATTCATTGTCCTTTTCCTCCTCCACTTTGCTCTATTCTTCTGAATTTGTATTTTTTAAATAATATATTTTTATTATGGTTATAAAAGTAATACATGGCTATTATAGAAAAATTAGAAGTGAAATAAAGTTTAAATAAAGCAAATGTGGTCCATACTCTTATCACCAAGAGTTACCAATTTCATAAGTAAAATTTGGATCAAAATGAGTATACTGCTTTGTAGGTCATGATACCCTAAATAATACTGAGCTTTTTCTCATGTCATTAGACAATCTTCAATGATATGATTTTGGTAGATTGACTCTTATGTCATTTTATGGTGTAAAGTGATTTTTATAAAATAATATTTAAGATAGGAGTCCAGTTTCATTTTTCAGCATGTGATTTTCCTGTTTGCTTAACATTATTTACTGAAGAGATGATCCTCTCCTTACTGAGTACTCTTGGCTTCTCTGTCAAATATTAGTTGATCAAATATTAGTTGATTAGTTGATGTGAGGGCTTATTTCTGTGCTCTGAATTCTTATCATTGTTCTATGGTGTCTGTTTTTATGCCAGTACCATACTGTTTTGATTACTATAGCTTTATAGTAGACTTTGCAGTAAGGGAGTGTGGTGACTCCAACTTTGTTTTTCTTTCTCCAAATTGTGTTGGCCATTTGGAACCTTTTTTGATTCTATACAAATTTTAGGATTTTTTCCCTATGTCTATGAAACGTGTCCTTGAAATTTTCATAGAAGTGATATTTAATGTATAGATGGCTTTGGGTAGTATGGACATTTTAACAATATTCATTCTTTCAATTCATGAACATGGGATATCTTTCCATTTGTGTCATCAGAGTCTAAGAGTTCTCAGTATGTAGGTCTTTTCCCACCTTGGTTAAATTTATTCCTAAGTATTTTATTGTTTTTCATGCTATTGTGAAAGAGGTTTATTTTCATATATTGTTACTGTATAGAAATGCAGTTGATTTCTGTATGTTGATTTTTGTTTCCTTCAACATTGCTGAACTTACTATTTTAACACTTTTTAGTGAAGTCTTTAGGATTTTCTATATATAAAATCATATCCACAAACAAAAACAGTTTTACTTCCTTTCTAATTTGGCTGCCTTTTTCTATTTCTTACCTCATTGCTTTGGCTAGCATGTCAATTACTGTGTTATATAGGAGTGGTGAGATTGGGCATCCTTGTTTTATTCCTTATATAAGAGAAAAAACTTTAAGCCTTTCACCATTGATACAATGCTTGCTGTGGCCTTGCCAAATATGGCATTTACTATGTTTCTGATTTACTACCAAATTTTCTTGAGAGTTTTTAATCCTGAATGGAAGTTGTATTTTGTCAACTATGTTTTCTTCATCTATTGGGGTGATTATATGATTTTTTTTCTTGTATTCTGTTAATGTGATGTACTATCTTATTGATTGGTGTATATTGATTCATTCTGGCATCCCAAGTATAAAGCCCACTTGATCATGGCATGATTGAATGTAGTGTTGAATTCATCTTGCTAGTATTTTGTTGAAAATATTTGCCTCCGTATTTATCAGGGTTATTGGCCTGTAGTTTTCTTTGCTTGTAGTGTCATTATTTGGCTTTGAGATTAGGGTAATGCCATCTTCATATAATGAGTTTGGGAGTACTCCTTCCTTTTCAATTTTTTGGAAGAGTTTGAGAAGGGTTGGTGTTAATTCTTCTTTAAATATTTGGTAGAGGGGCGCCTGGGTGGCTCAGTGGGTTAAAGCCTCTGCCTTCGGCTCAGGTCATGATCTCAGGGTCGTGAGATCGAGTCCCGCATCGGGCTCTCTGCTCTGCGGGGAGCCTGCTTCCCCCCTTCTCTCTCTCCCTGCTGTTCTGCCTACTTGTGATCTCTCTCTGTCAAATAAAATCTTTAAAAAATAATAATAATAAATAAATATTTGGTAGATTTTACCAGGAGAATTATCTGGTCCTGGGCTTTTCTTTGTTGGGAGATTTTTGATTTCTCATTCAGTCTCATTATTGGTATCTTCAGATTTTCTATTTTGTTATGATTCAGTCTTAGAAGTTTTAATATTTCTGGGAATTTCTTCTAGGTTGTCTAGTTAATTGGCATATAATTATTATAGTTTATTTGATTCTTTATATTTCTTTGGTGTCAGTTGTAATTTCCTCTTTCATGTCTGGTTTTGTTTATTTAAGTCATTTTTCTTTTAGTAATCTAGCTAAAGGTTTGTTATTTTTTTTTTATCAGTTCAAAAAAAGCAGGTTTTGGTTTCATTGATCCTTTTTTATTGCTTTTGTGGTTTCTATTTCATTTCTTTCTTCTCTGATCTTTGTTAATTTTCTTCTTCTGCTAAGTTTGGGCTTAGTTCTTTTTTTTTGTTTTTATTTCTTGAGGTGTAAAGTTAGGTTGTTTGTTGGAGATATTTCTTGTTTTTTGGCATAGGTGCTTATTGCTATGAACGCCCTCTTAGATCTGCTTTTGCTGTAACCCATAATTTTTGGTATGTGTGTTTCCATATTCATTTAAGATCTTTTTTTTATTTCACTTTTTATTTCTTCTTTGACCCACTGGTTGTCCAGTAATATGTTTGATTTCCATGTATTTATACATTTCCAGTTTTCTTCCTGTTATTGATTTCTAATTGCATGCTATTGTGGTAAGAAAAGATACTTGATATACTTTTAGATTAATTAAAATTACAAAGGCTTGTTTTGTAACCTGTCATATGATATATCTTGGGGAATTTTCTGTGGGCACTTGAGAAGAAGGTATCTTCTGTTCCTATTGGGTGAAATACTCTGTATATGTCTCTTAGGTCCCTTTGGTCTAAAGTATGGTTCAAATTGAATGTTTCATTATTGATTTACTCTCTGGATAATCTGTTCATTACTGAAAGTGGAGTATTGATGCCCTTGCTATTATTCTATTGTCATCTGTTGATCTCCCTTCAGATCTGTTTGTATTTACTTAACATATTTAACTGTTCCAAAGTGAGGAGCATATATATTTACAATGGTTATATTTCCCTGGTGATTTAACCATTTTATCAGTATATAATGACTCTTTAATTAAATTTTTAACTTTAATTCCAGTATAGTTAACATACAGTGTTATATTACTTTCAGGTGTACAATATAGTGATTTAGCAATTTTGTACATTCTACTCAGCACTCATCATGATAAGTATATCTTTAATCTCCTTCACCTATTTCACTATCGCCCCATCCACCTCCCCTCTGGTGACCATCAGTTTGTTTTCTATAATTAAGAGTTTCTTTGTTGGTTTGTGTGTGTGTCTCTCTCTCTCTCTTTTTTTTTTTTTTTTTTGGTTCGTTCATTTTGTCTCAAATTGCACATGTGAGTGAAATCATGTGGTATTTGCCATTCTCTGATTGATTTATTTTGCTTAGTACTATACTCTCTAATTCCATCCCTATTGTGGCAAATGGCAAGTTTTCAATCTTTTCTATGGCTGAATAATACACACGCGCACATACATACACACATGCACATATCACATCTTTATCCATTCATCTAGCAGTGAACACTTGGGCTGCTTCCATAGTTTGAATATTATAAATAATGCTGCCCTAAACACGGGGGTGCACGTATCTCTCTGAATTAGTGTTTTTGTATTTTGGGGGTGAACACCTAGTAGTGTGCTTACTGGATTGTAGGGTAGTTATATTTTTAATTTTGGGGGGAAACCTCCATAACTCTCCCACTGTGGCCATAGTAGTTCGTAGTCCCATCACCAGTGCCCAAGATTTTTTTTCCCACATTCTTACCAACACTTGTTTCTTGTGTTTTTTGATTTTCGTCATTGTGACAGGTGTGAAGTGATACCCATTGTGGTTTTGATTTGTAGTTCCCTGATGAGTGATGTTGAACATCTTTTATGGTGTCCGTTGGCCCTGTCTCCTGCCCATTTTTTTAAAAAGATTTTATTTATTTATTTGAGAGAGAGAGAGAGAGAAAGCATGAGAAGGGGGAGGGTCAGAGGGAGAAGCAGACTTCCTGCCAAGCAGGGAGCCCAGTGTGGGACTTGATCCCGGGACTCCAGGATCATGACCTGAGCCGAAGGCAGTCGCTCAACCAACTGAGCCACTCTGGCGCCCTCCTGCCCATTTTTTTATATGGGTTATTTGTTTTTTGGGTGTTGAGCTTTATCAGTTTTTTATATACTTTGAATACTAACTTTATCAGCTATGTCATTTGCAAATATCTTCTCCCATTCAGTAGGTTGCCTTGTAGTTTTGTTGATTGTTTCCTACACTGTGCAGTCACTTTTTATTATTGCTTTTATTTCCTTTGTCTCCGGAGACATATATAGAAAAATTGTCCTTATGGCTAATGTCAAAGCAATTACTGCCTGTGCTCACTTCAAGGATTTCTATGGTTTTAGGTCTCATATTTAGGTCTTTAATCCATTTTTGTTTTTTTTTAATGTGTGTGGTGAAAGAAAGTGGTCCAATTTCATTGTTTGGAATGTTGCTGTCCAGCTTTCCCAACACCATTTGTATGAATGGTGATGATCTTTTTCCCATTGGGTATTCTTTCTTGCTTTATTGAAGATTAATTGGCCATATAACTGTGGGTTTACTTCTGGATTTTCTATTCTGTTCCATGGATCTCTGTGTCTGTTTTTATGCCAGTACCATACTGTTTTGAATATTGCAGGTTTGTAATATAACTTGAAGTCTGGAGTTGTGATACCTCCAGTTTCATTTTTCTTTTTCAAGATTGCTTTGGCTATTTGGGGTCTTTTGTGACTCCATACAACTTTTAGGATTGTTTATTATAGTTCTGTGAAAAATGCTATTGGTATTTTTATGGTATTTAATGTGTAGATTGTTTTGGGTGGTACATTTTAACAATATTTGTTCTTCCAACCCCTGAGCATGGAATATCTTTCTGTTTCTTTGTATTATCTTCAATTTTTCATCACTGTTTAATAATTTTCAGAGTATAGTTCTTTCACCTTTTTGGTTAAGTTTATTCCTAGGTGTTTTATTGTTTTTGGTGCAATCATAAGTAGGATTGTTTTCTTAATTTCACTTTCTGCTGCTTCATTATTAGTGCATAGGAATGCAACAGATTCCTACACATTGGTTTTGTATCATACAGATTTACTGAATTTATTTATCAGTTCTAGTAATTGTTCAGTGGAGTCTTTTGTGTTTTCTATATATCCTATCATATCATCCGCAAGTAGTGAAAGTTTTATCTCTTCCTTACCAATTTGAATGCCTTTTATTTGTTTTTGTTGTCTAATTGCTGTGTCTAGGACTTCAGTACTATGTTGAATAAAAGTAGTGAGAGTGGACATCCTTGTCTTGTTCTTGACCTTAGGGGGAAAACTCTCAGTTTTTCCCCATTGGGTATGATGTTGGCTGTCAGTTTTTCATATCTGACCTTTATTATTTTTTAATATACATTCTAACCAGTTTGTCCATTTAACTTAATTTTTTTTCAGTGTTCCAACATTCATTGTTTATGTACCACACCCAGTGCTCCATGCAATACCTGCCCTCCTTACTCCCCACCACCAGGCTCAACCAACCCCCCACCCCCTCCCCTCCAAAACCCTCAGTTTGTTTCTCAGAGTCCACAGTCTCTCATGGTTTGTCTATGTTGAAGTATGTTCCCTCTAGACTAAGCTTGTTGAGAGTTGTTATTGTGAATGGATGTTGTACTTTGCCAAATGATTTTTCTATATCTATTGAAATGATGATTAATGGTTTTTATCTTTTCTCTTATGATGTGTTGTATCACATTGATTAATTTATGGATGTCAGTCTATCCTTGGATCCTGCAAACAAATCCCACTTGATTTGATCATGTGAATGATTTTTTTAATGTATTGTTGGATTGGATTTACTAATATTATGTTGAGGATTTTTCCATCTGTATTCATCAGATATTGACCTGTAGTTCCTTTTTTCTTTTTCTTTTTTTTTTTTTTTTTAAGTACTGTCTTCATCTGGCCTCATGGAAAGAATTTGGAAGTTTTCCTTCCTCTTGTATTTTGGAAAAGTTTGAAAAGAATAGTATTAACTTTTCTTCTTCCACCTACCCCCAGAGGGAGACGGGGCAGAGGGAGAGGGAGGGAGAGAGAATCATAAGCAGGCTCCGTGTGGAGCCTGACATGGGGCTTGATCCCAAACCCTGAGATCATGACATGACCTGAAATGAAGAGTTGGATACTTAACTGAGCCACCCAGGTATTAACTCTTCTTTTATGTTTGGCAGAATTTGCCTGGAAAGCCATCTGACCCGGGACTTTTGTTTTTTGGGAGTTTTCATAGGTTATGTTTCTAGGAATTTATCCATTTCTTCTAGGTTGTAAAATTTATTGGCATACAATTTCTCATAATATTCTCTTATAATTGTATTTCTGTAGTGTTGGTTGTTATTTCTCCTCTGATTTGTGATTTTGTTTGAGTCTTCTCTCTTGCTCGCTTGCTTTTTTTTTTTTTTTTAAATGAGTTTGGCTGGAGGTTTATCAATTTTATTGTTGATCTTTCCAAAGAACCAACTCCTGGTTTCATTGATCTGTTGGTTTTTTAGTTTCTATATCATTTATTTCTGCTCTTAATTTTATTATCTTCTTCCTTCTCCTGGTTTGGGTTTATGTTTGTTCTTCTCTTTTTTTTTTTTCCTCTGTCCTTTAGGTGTAACTTTAGGTTTTTTATTTGAGATTTTTCTTGTTTTGTGAAGTAGACCTGTATTGCTATACACTTCCCTCTTAGAACTGCGTTTTCTGCATCCCACAGATTTTGGGCCATTGTGCTTTCATTTGCATCTATATCCATGTACTCTTTGATTTCTTTCCCCATCTTTGTTTTGTAGAATGTTATTTAGCTTCCATATATTTGCGCTCTTTCCAGATTTTTTTCTTGTGATTTCTAGTTTCATAGTATTGTGGTCAAAAAATATGCATGGTATTGACTTAGTTTTTTTGAACTTGTTGAGACTTGTTTTGTGGCTTAAGAGGCAAATCTGATCTGGACACTGTCCCATGTGTACTTGAGAATGTGTATTCTACTGTTTTAAGATAGAATGTTCTGAATATGTCTGTAAAATCCTTTTGGTTCAGTGTGTCATTCAAAGCCATTGTTTCCTTGTTGATTTTCTGTTTGGAGGATCTGTCCGTTGATATAAGTCAGGTGTTAAAGTCCCCTACTGTTACCATATTACTGTCGATTATATCCTTTATGTTTGTTATTGTTTTATGTATTTGGGTGCTGCCATGTTGGGTGCATAAATATTTACAATTGTTATATCCTCACGTTGGATTGTCCCTTTATTTATTTTTTTTTTAAAGATTTTATTTATTTATTTGACAGACAGATCACAAGCAGGCAGAGAGGCAGGCAGAGAGAGAGAGGAGGAAGCAGGCTCCCCGCTCAGCAGAGAGCCTGATGCAGGGCTCGATCCCAGGACTCTGGGATCATGACCTGAGCCGAAGGCAGAGGCTTTAACCCACTGAGCCACCCAGGTGCCCCGGATTGTCCCTTTATTATTATATAGTGCCCATCTTTGTCATTTGTTACAGTTTTTGTTCTAAAGTCTATTTTTTCTGAAATAAGTATTGCTACCCTGGCTTTCTTTAGACACCATATGCATGATAGATGTTTCTCTATCCACTCATCTTCCATCCTCAGGTGTCTACCAGTCTGAAATGAGTCTCTTGTAGGCTCATATAGATGTTGCTTGTTGTGTTTTTTTTTTGAAATTTATTCTGTCACCTTATGTCTTAAAAAAAAAAAAAAGATTATTTATTTGTTTTTGTTTATTTTAGAGAGACAGAAAGAGAGAATGAGCTGGTAGTGGGAGGGAGAGGGACAAGCAGACTCTGCCCCTGGACGCAAGGTTCAGTCCCAGACCATGAAATCATGGCCTGAGCCGAAACCAAGGGTTGGACCCTTAGCCAACTGAGCCACCCAGAATCCAGTCTTTTGATTGAGCATTTAGTCCATTTATATTCAAAGCAATTATTGGTAGATAATTCTGTTAATTGTTTTGTGGTTCTTTTTGTAGTTTTTCTTTGATCTTTTGCTCTCTTTCATGGTTTGTTGGCTTTCTTTAGTGATATAGTTGGATTCCTTTCTGTTCATCCTTTGCATATCTATTACTGATTTTTGATTTGTGGTTACCACTTGTTTTGTATATAATATCTGCATATATCTACATTAAATTCATGGTCGCTTATGTTTTATCCCATTCTTGACTCCTCTTTCCTTCACATCATAGGTATATGGTGTCATATTTTATATCCTTTTATTTTGTGAATCTCCTGTATGATTTTTACAGATATATTTATTTTTAATGCTTTTGGATTTCCTACTTTTCATACTCTCACTTATGCACTTATGGTCTTTTTTTTTTTTCCTTTCAAAGAGTCCCCTTTAATATTTTTGTAGGGCTGGTTTAGTGGTCATGAACTCTTCTAGTTTTAGTTTGTCCAAGAAATCTTTCTCTCTCCTTTTCTTCAGAATGATAGCCTTGTAGGTTAGGGTATTCTTGGTTGCAGATTTTTCCCTTTTGGCACTTTGAATATATCATGCCACTTTCTTCTGGCCTGCAGAGTTTCTGCTGAAATATCTGCTGAGAATTTTATGGAGTTTCCTTGTGTGTAACTGTCTTCTTTTTTTTTTTTTTTTTTTTTTTTTTTTGCTGTTTTTAAAAAAAATTGTTTTTATCACTACTTTTCGCCATTTTAACCCTGTATATCTTGGTATAGACGTTTTTAGGTTGATTTTGTTAGGGGATCTTTGTGTCTCTTAGATACAAATGTCTGTTTCCTTCTCCAGATTAAGGATATTTTCAACTATTATTTCTTCAGATTTGTTTTTTGCCCCCTTTCTCTCCTCTTCTTGGATTCCTGTAATGTGAATGTTACTGTGCTTGGTAGAGGCACTGAGTTCCCTCTTTTCTCATTTTGCATAATTTTTTTCTCTCATCTGTTCATCTTGATTATTTTACATTACTCTGTCTTCCAGGACATTAATTTGTTCTTCTGCTTCCTCTAGCATGCTATTTATTTCAATGAGTCTGTTTTTAATTTCATATATTGTACTCTTCATCTCTGATTGGTTCTTTTTTATCTGTGTATTAAGGGTCTCACTGATGTCCTACACTCTTTGTTCAAGTCCAGTGAGTATCTTTATGATCATTACTATAAATTCTCTATGAGGCATATCATTTATATTCATTTTGCTTAGGTCTCTTGCTGTGGGTTTGGCTTGTTCTTTCATTTAGGACATATTTCTCTGTGTTCTCATTTTATCTAACTCTTTGTGTCTGTTTCTGTTCTTGAAGGTAATGACCTTATGAAGAAGAGGTCCTGTAGTGCTCTATAGTGCTTTGTCAGCCTGTTCCCAGGACCTCCACTTCAGGAAGTGTCTCCTATGTGTGTTACATGTGCCCTGCTGTTGTGTCCTATCCCCTGTTTTCTTTAGTCCAGTTATGTGCAGAGACTCTCTGCCTGTGTGGGCAGTGTTTTGTCCCCAGCCTGGTAGGGCACAGTTTAACTTGGTATACAGTGATTTGCCTGCAAAATGATACTTGTCCCTGATGCCACTAGAACAAAAGCCCCCTTGTGAGGAGGTGAGGTCTTGGCAGGGATTGCTCCAGTTTTCTGGGGGAGGAGACCCGCCTTGCTGGGACTGAGGCCAGTTTGACTAAATAGAACAGATCCATTGAAGTGTGGGTGGTGGGAGGGCGCTTCATGTAAGCAAACTGAGTAGAAAGTATTACACGGTGCTCGTTCCCGCAGGAGGCCATGTGTTTATGCTGAGGGGTGCTGGTGGCGGATGTCACCTACTAGCTCCTTTATTCCTGGAAGAGTCTTCCTGGGATCCCTACTTCTCTGGCCATGCTCTGAGATAATGGCTCTCCCTCCAATGTGCCTTAGGCATTTTTCAGACTGCTGCTTCTATGCCGTATCTCTACAGGCTATTTGTTGTGCTGTATCTTAGAGTGGAGACTCAACTTCCCAGAACCGAGCCTGCTCATTTTTTTTTTAATTTTTTTTATTTTATAATTTTTTTAAAAAGATTTTATTTATCTATTTGACAGAGATCACAAGTAGGCAGAGAGGCAGGCAGAGAGAGAGGAGGAAGCAGGCCCCCTGCGGAGCAGAGAGCCCAACGCGGGACTTGATCCCAGGACCCCGGGATCATGACCCGAGCCGAAGGCAGCGGCTCAACCCACCGAGCCACCCAGGCGCCCCGAGCCTGCTCATTTTTAAGGTTCCAGGCTTTAAGTCCCACTGGTTGTATGTACTCATGAAATTTGGTCCCTCTCACTTTCAAGCCAAATGTTATGGAGATTCGTCTTCCCTGTGAGGGCTCTCCAGGTTGAGAGTCTATTTCTTGCCCTTCCCTGCACCCTGGGCTCACTCCTGACCAGGGACAGCCATGGTCCTCTCTTCTCCCAAATTGAGTTTCTTTTCTTTCTAACTTCTTTAATGTGGCCTCTTCTTTACTTTTACTTGTGGAGTTTGTTCTGCCAGTCTTGAAGTCATTTTCTGAGTTATTTACACTCTTGTGAATGTTATCTAATTATATCTGTGGGATGAAGTGAGCTTACTGTCCCCTTATTCCACCATCTTCTCAGCCTGTACCTCTGTAATGACTTACTTTGCTTTTCGTTATGGTTTTTGGCTTAAAGTTATATTTTACTGTATAAATATTGCTACCCTTGTTGCCTTTTGGTTTCCAGTTGCATGAAATACCATTTTCCATCTCTTCAGTCTGAACCTATGTGTGTCCTTAAAGCTGTAGTGAGGATTTTGAAGACAACATATAATTTGGTCTCGTTCTTTAAATCCTTCCAGGCACTCCATAGCCCTTGACTGGAGAATTCATTCCATTTACATTTACAGTAATTCCTAGTAGGTAAGGACCTACTAATGCCATTTTATTAATTTTCTGGCTGTTTGTGGTTCCAGTTGTTCCTTCCTTCCTTTTTCGCTGGCTCCCATGTGTGTTGATGATTTTCCATAGTGGAATGCTTTGAGTTGCTTATCTTGGTTTTTTGTGAATTTACTGTAGGTCTTTGCTCTCCGGCTACCATAAGCATTATATAACTATCTTAATGATAGTTATATCAAGAGGAACAACTTGTTTGCCTTCTTTTGATCTCCCAATGCACTAGGACAAGAGCCAACAGCCTCCCTTTTGCTTTCCCAAAGGTTGCCCTAAAGCTCAATTTGTGGTCTCTCTCTGGCTTACAGATTCTTACTGATTTTCTACACATACTCACTTGCCATCCGTCAAAGCTTTCTCTCGCTACCTCTGCGGGAAAGCACACAGGATCAGTTGTTGGGATCTGCAGACAGGACATCCTTAGCAGCGCACAATTCAGCGACTTGATGGAATCTGTGGCATCGTTTTTAGAATCCATGTCCTTTTAATGGGCTCCAAGAGTCTTTTACTTTGCCAGCTGTTCCCACCCACCAGTAACACGTAAAATCAGACTGTCATCTTACCCACTTCCGTGCATCCAGCTCATATTGTTTTGTTCCAGCTGTGTGCTAGGACTTCTCTACTGGAGACTTCCAGTTCTACTGGATACTTCCACGAGGGTACCCCTGTCCATAGGTGATTGTCTAAGACAGTCTTTACCGGATTTCTGGACTGTGGCCAGGAGGGGCTGGAGCTAGTGTGGGAGTCACGGTGGGGTCCACAACTGGGTTTTTACCTGATATATAGGTGGGGAAGACTCCTCTTATGTCTTTTGATGTATGGTACTGAATCCCAAAGCTCCCACAAAGGCACTTTTTTTCATGATTGGATGTCACATTGTTGTGGGATAAGGACACGATGAAGGAGGTCTTATTCATCCATGTTGCTGACTTCTCTCCATCTGGAGCTTTTTAAAAAATTAACATATAATGTATTATTTGTTTCAGGGGTACAGGTCTGTGATTCATTAGTCTTACACAATTCACAGCACCCACCCTAGCACATACGCTCCCCAGTGTCCATCACCCAGCCACCCCAGCCCTCCTCACCCTCCCCTCCAGCAATCCTCAGTTTGTTTCCTGAGATTGAGTATCTTATGGGTTGACCCCTCCCCGGGTCCCATCTTGTTTCATTTTTCCCTCCCTTCTTCCCTTAACCCCCCACCCTGCCTCTCAAATTTCTCATATCAGGGAGATCATATGATAATTGTCTTTCTCTGATTGACTTATTTCACTTAGCATAATACCCTCTAGTTCCATCCACGTCGTTGCAAATGGCAAGATTTTGGTTGTTTTGATGATTGCGTAGTATTCCATTGTATATATACTCCACATTTTCTTTATCCATTCATCTGTTGATGGACATCTAGGCTCTTTCCATAGTTTGGCTGTTGTGGACATTGCTGCTATAAACATTCGGGTGCACGTGCCTTTTTGGATCACTACATTTGTATCTTTAGGGTAAATACCCAGTAATGTGATTGCTGGGTCATAAGGTAGCTCTGTTTTCAACTTTTTGAGGAACCTCCATACTGTTTTCCAGAGTGGCTGCACCAGCTTGCATTCCCACCAACAGTGTAAGACAGTTACCCTTTCTCTGCATTGTCGTCAACATCTGTCATTTCCTGACTTGTTAATTTTAGCCATTCTGACTGGTGTGAGGTGGTGTCTCAATGTGGTTTTGATTTCTATTTTCCTGATACCACGTGATATTGAGCAATTTCTTCATGTGCCTGTTAGCCATTTGGATGTCTTCTTTGGAGAAATGTCTGTTCATGTCTTCTGCCCATTTCTTGACTGGATTATTTGTTTTTTGGTTGTTGAGTTTGAGAAGTTCTTTATAGATCTTGGATACTAGCCCTTTATCTGATAAGACATTTGCAAATATCTTCTCCCATTCCGCAGGTTGGCTTTTGGTTTTTGTTGATTGTTTCCTTTGCTTTGCAAAAGATTTTTATCTTGAAGTCCCAATAGTTCATTTTTGTTTTTGTTTTCCTTGCCTTTGGAGACATGTCTGGCCAGAAGTTGCTGCATCCAAGGACAAAGAGGTTGCTGCTTGGGTTCTCTTCTAGGATTTTGATGCATTTCTGTCTTACATTTAGGTCTTCCATCTGTTTTGTGTTTATTTTTGTATGGTGTGAGAAAAAGGTCTAGTTTCATTCTTTTACATGTGGCTGTCCAGTGTTCCCAGCACTATTTATTGAAGAAGCTGTCCTTTTTCCATTGGATATTCTTTTTTTTTTTTTTAAAGATTCTATTTATTTATTTGACAGATAGAGATCACAAGTAGCCAGAGAGAGAGAGGAGGAAGCAGGCTCCCTGCTGAGCGGAGAGCCTGATGTGGGGCTCGATCCCAGGACCCTGGAATCGTGACCCAAGCCAAAGGCAGAGGCTTTAACCCACTGAGCCACCCAGGCGCCCCTCCATTGGATATTCTTTTCTGCTTTGTCAAAGATTAGTTGACCATGGAATTGAGGGTCCATTTCTGGGTTCTCTATTCTGTTCCATTGATCTATATATCTGTTTTTGTGACAGTACCATGCTGTCTTGATGATTACAGCTCTATAGAGCTTGAAGTGTGGCATTGTGATGCCCCCAACTTTGGTTTTCTTTTTCAACATTCCTCTGGCTATTTGGAGTTTTTCCTGATTCTATACAAATTTTAGGATCATTTGTTCCAGCTCTGTGAAAAATGTTGTTGGTATTTTGATGGGGATTGCACTGAATGTGTAGATTGCTCTGGTAGCATAGACTTTTTATTTATTTATTTTTATTTTTATTTTTTAAAAGATTTTATTTATTTATTTGACAGCAATCACAAGTAGGCAGAGAGGCAGCAGGGACAGATGGGGAAGCAGGCTCCCTGCTGAGCAGAGAGCCTGATGCTGGGCTCGATCCCAGGGTCCTGGGATCATGACCTGAGCCGAAGGCAGAGGCTTTAACCCACTGAGCCACCCAGGTGCCCCAGCATAGACATTTTAAACAGCACTTATTCTTCCAATCCATGAGCATGGAACATTTTTCCATTTCTTTGTGTCTTCCTGAATTTCTTTCATAAGTGTTCTGTAGTTTTTAGAGTACAGAAACTTTATTCCTTTGGTTAGGCTTATTCCTAGGTATCTTAAGGTTTTTGGTACAATTGTAAATGGGCTCAACCACTTAATTTCTCTTTCTTCTGTCTCATTATTAGTGTATAGAAATGCAACTTGTTTCTGTGCATTGATTTTTATATCCTGCCACATTGCTGAATTCCTGTATGAGTTCTAGCAATTTTGGGGTGTAGTCTTTTGGGTTTTCCATGTAAAAACATCATGTCATCTGTGAAGAATGAAAGTTTGATTTCTTTTTTTGCCAATTTGGATGCCTTTTAATTCTTTTTGTTGTCTGATTGCTGAGGCTCTTAGTACTATGTTGAACATTAGTGGTGAGAGTGGGCATCTCTCTTGTGTTCCTGACCTTATGGGAAATCCCTTAGTTTTTGCTCATTAAGAATGATACTTGCTGTGGGCTTTTTTTTTTTTTTTTTAAAGATTTTATTTATTTATTTGACGGAGAGAGAGAGAGATCACAAGTAGGAAGAGAGGCAGGCAGAGAGAGAGGAGGAAGCAGGCTCCCCGCTGAGCAGAGAGCCCGATGCGGGGCTTGATCCCAGGACCCTGGGACCATGACCTGAGCCGAAGGCGGAGGCTTTAACCCACTGAGCCACCCAGGCGCCCCTGCTGTGGGCTTTTTATTGATGGCTTTTATGATATTGAGGTATGTTCCCTCTATCCCAGCACTGTGGAGTTGTTTTAAAGTTCTTGCATGCTAATTCTAGCATCTGGTTTGTCTGTGGGCCTACAACTGATTTTTCTCTTGACTGTGGATTACCTACTTTGAAAATCTAGTAATTTGGGGTTATATACTGGAAAATTATGTAAGATATGTTATCACAGACTCTGAATTTTGGTATCCTCTTATAAAGAATGTTCTAGCAGACTGTTAACATTACTGGTTTTAGGCTTTGGCAGGGTGGATCTGTTTTATGATTTCCCTTAGACATGGGGTGATTTCCTGATTCTCACTGGTGTTTTTTCCTAAGGCGTGGCTCTTAGAGGTTTCAGTTGAAAATCCAGCCCAAGGTATTTACCAAACCTTCTACTTTGACTGATTGACACTCTTCATTCTTTTCTGCAGCGAGTAGCTGTTCAAGCTCTGCTTACCTCTTTCAGCCTGCTGATGTTTGTTTCTCCTCTGGCCTCTTTGAAATCTTGCCCAACACATGAGCTTTCAGGGATCAGTCAAGGACTTGAGGGAGTTTATTTATAGATTTTTGGGGCTGCCTACTTCTAGGGTTTTGCCTCATTCCATTTTCAGCTACTGTGGCTGTCTCAGTCCTCATCCTCTTATTCCTCAGGCCAATACTACTGAGATGTTCTGCTTGAGCTCTGTCACATCGAATGCAGAGTAACTTCATGGGAAAAACTGTGTTTATTTATATATTAATTTCATTGTGGTTCTTTTCTTTCAAGGGCTGAATCCTTTGATTTTTCTCTGGTCCTCTTTAATTTCTACATATATCAGCCAGAGGTTGGGGCCAGAATTGGAGCAGAGTTTTAATTATCTGTGTACTTGTTCATGATAAGTGAATTGTACATGAATGGAAGCCAGTAATAATACAATTATTCTTTTCTTCTTCTCCTCCTGTGTCTCCAACTCATCCATTTTCATCTTCTTGACTACTTTATCCTTTAAATGAGGGTCTCCTGAGGGACTTCATCCTTTTTGTTTCTTCAAATTCTATAAGCTCTCCCTGGGTGAACCATTGGTATTAATATAACAGTACGTTACTACCAATATATTCGCAGCGGACTCCAGAATCCATGATTTCAGCTCAGATCTTTCTCCTGTGCTCCATGTGCTTCTAAAAGTCTATGTTTTCTCCCTCCTCTCACACATTCTTCTATTTTTATGAATGCTGCTAATAATCATCCCACCTGGCAACTGGAGAATCATCTGAAACACTCTTTTCTCTTTTATTCCCACACATCTCTTTGTGTCCTGAGTCCCTGAATGAATACATCTCTTATATCTAAGTGTATGTTTCTTTATCTTCATCCCCAGTGCTACTTAGTTTATTGCTTATCTTTCCTATTTCTCTTATCTCTTAAATTTTATCGTTTGCAGTGTACCAACATTACCGATAACAGCACTCTTTCTAAAATACAGGGGAAGAACTACTGCTCCGTAGCTTAAAGCCTTGGTGTGACTCCCTGTTGGTTAGTTTACATCTTACAGGAAGGTGAACAGAGTCCTCCGCAGTGCAGCCCTACTGCTTCTAGCCTCATTTCTTGCTGCAGTTTTTTGCCTTTTTTCTGTTCCACATTTGTACTCTGCTTTCCACTAATATAAATGTTCATCATTGCTCTATAAATGGTTGCCTTTCTTCACTCTCTCCCGGCACTTCTGTTTGTATGTCCTTCTCTACATAGAGATACAAGCATAGGCACCTCCTCGACTCCCGAGACTTCGCCCACACATCTGGGGATTGATTGTTTCTGGGCCACTCTACCCTCAGGCAGAGTTGACTACTTCTCTTTTGTGCTGTCACTGTATCCTATATATACTGTACTTTCATATCACCTGTTAAATTGTCTGTACTTATTTATTTACTGTCTTAAAAGTCATCCTTAAGATCATATTTTACTCCTCTTGGTATTCTAAGCACCTCATAGAATGTAATAATGGAATGTTGGAAAGTATTTGACAAATAGTTGAAGAACAAGTATGATGAGTATGTTTGGGTATTATTGGGATGGTTGGTAGTGATGTCTCATGGTGTTAAGTATGATGACTGTATGGTGGTTATGTAAGAGACTATACTTGTTTGTAAGAAATACTAAAATATTTGGGTAAACATGTTGGCAACTTGTTTTTAAATGCTTGATAGCAGAAACAATTGTATTCTGCACTGTTCTCTAAGTTTATGATTATTTCAAAGTAAAACTTAGAAATAAATGTGTGGTTCTTAACACTTAAAAATAAGTAAACAAGATATTATTGTCTCTGAAGTTAAGTCTAGCCAAACTGCAAAGTGTGAAAGAAGCAGATTATATATTTCTGTGTCCTTCCTCCCCTCTCCACAGTCCCAGGATCTCAGGCCTAGGCCTCCTCTACTTCCTTGCTGAACAAATTCTCTAATCAGATCTGGTAAATTCAGTCACACTGAGATGCAAATTACTTCTCAGAATTAATATATAATCACTTCCTAGGGTTTTTCATTTCCTTTTCCTCTTTTAACTGAATGCATTATGTAATAGAAAAATAGTTCCAATTTTGGACTTTTAAGTCCTAGGAAGGTGACTGGGGAAAGAGAAACTGACAGAAGAAGGGACTTCTTAGTTACCTCCAATCATTCATTCATCCAGAAGTATTTGAGTACCTACTATGTACCAGGCACCATTCTAGGTACTAGGGATATACCAGTGAACAAAGCAAGTGGTGCGTGTGTGTGTGTGTGTGTGTGTGTGTGTTAGAGAATTTCCTCACAGAGCTTCAAGCTTACATTCTACATAGAGAAAGACAATAAATGAAAAAATAGAATGCATACTATTTCCTATAGTATGGAGAAACATGAAAGAAGGAAAGGGGGTTGGAGTTAAGGAGATGTGTATATATATATATATATAGAAATATATAGATATCTAGATAGATCTATATAGATCTATATAGATCTATATATTTCTATATGTATTTCTATATATTTAAAATAGAAATATATATAGAAATATATAGATCTATATAGATCTATATGTTTCTATATATATATTTCTATATATATATTTCTATATAGATCTATAGATCTATATATTTCTATATATATATATTTCTATTTTAAATTGGAGTCATCAGCAGAGATGGTCTCACTGAGACAGTGATATTTAAGAAAAGGCTTGAAGGAATTAAAAAAGTAAGCCATGTGACTTTCCAGGGGAAGGGCATCATAAGAGGAGCAAACAGACAATGGGAGAGGAGCTTGATTGACATAATCCAGAAACCCAGAGGAATGAGCAAGATGGGGGATAAGATCAGAGGGAAGGGCGCTGGGACAGATCTTATAGGCCCTTATAATGACTTTAAGCTCTGCACTGTGTGAAACTCTAAGTTTTTGAAGAGTTTGAGCAGAATGGTGACATAATTAGACTTTTAAAAGGATCATTGAGACTGTTGTGTTAAGATTAGTCTAAAGGGTCTACAAGAGACTCATTTTGAACCTAAAGATACATACAGACTGAAAGCGAAGGGATGGAGGACAGTTTTTCATGTCAACGTCCCTCAACAGAAAGATGGGGTAGCAGTTCTCATATCAGACAAACTAGATTTCAAGCTAAAGACTGTAGCAAGAGATACAGAAGGACACTATATCATTCTGTCTGTCCAACAAGAAGATCTAACAATTGTAAATATTTATGCCCCCAACACGGGAGCAGCCAACTATATAAGCCAACTGTTAACCAAAATAAAGAATCATATTGATAATGATACATTAATAGTAGGAGACCTCAATACTCCACTCTCAGCAATAGACAGATCATCTAAGCAGAAGATGAACAAAGAAACAAGAGCTTTGAATGACACATAATGGACCAGATGGACTTCATAGATAGAGACAGGACATTCCACCCTAAAACAATAGAATACTCATTCTTCGTGAATGCACATGGAACTTTGTCCAGAATAGACCACATACTGGTCACAAATCAGGACTCACTGATACCAAAAGATTGAGATTATTCCCTGTATATTTTCAGACCATAGTGTTTAAAACTGGAACTCAATCACAAGAAAAAAAATTGGAAGGAATTAAAACACTTGGAAACTAAAGATCATCTTGCTAAAGAATGTTTGGGACAACCAGGAAATTAAAGAAGAACTTAAACAATTCATGGAAACCAATGAGAACAAAAACATATCAGTCCAAAACCAACAGGATACTGCAAATGTGGTCCTAAGGGGTAAATACATAGCATCTAAGCCTCACTCAGAAAAGTAGAAAAATCCCAAATGCACAAGCTAACCTTACATTCAAAGGAACTGGAGAAAGAACAGCAAATAAAACCTAAACTAATCAGGAGATGAGAAATAGGATTAGAGCAGAGATCAGTGAAATAGAAACCAGAAAAATAGTAGAGCAGATCAAAACTAGAACCTGGTTCTTTGAAAGAATTAATAAGATTGATAAACCACTGGCCACACTTATCCAAAAGAAAAGAGAAAGGATCCAAGTTAATAAAATTATGAATGAAAGGGAAGAGATTATAACTCATGCCAAGGAAATAGAATCAATTATTAGAAACTGTTATCAGCAACTATATGTCAATAAAGTAAGCAACTGGAAGAAATCGATGCCTTCCTGGAAACTTATAAACTACAAAGACTGAAACAGGAAGAAATTGACAATCTCAATAAACCAATAAGAAGTAACAAAATTGAAGCAGTAATCAAAAACCTTCCAAAAAACAAGAGTCCAGGGACAGATGGATTCCCAGGGGAATTCTACCAAACATTTAAAGAAGAAATAAAACCTATTCTTCTGAAGCCATTTCAAAAATAGAAACAGAAGGAAAACCTCCAAACTTATTCTATGAGGCCAGGATTGCCTTGATCCCAAAACCAGGCAAAGAACCCATCAGAAAGGAGAACCACAGACCAATATCTCCGATGAACATGGATGCCAAGATACTCAACATGATCCTAGCCAATAGGATCCAACAGTACATTAGAAGGATTATCCATAACAGCCAGGTGGGATTTATTCCTGGGATACAAGAGTGGTTCAACATTTGCAAATCAATCAGTGTGATGGAACACATGAATAAGAGAAAAGACAAGAACCGTATGATCCTCTCAATTGATGCAGAAAAAGCATTTGACAAAACACAGCATCCTTTCCTGATTAAAACTCTTCAGAGTGTAGGGATAGAGGAAACATTCCTCAATTTCATCAAAGCCATCTATGAAAAGCCCACAGCGAACATCATTCTCAATGAGCAAAAACTGAGAGCTTTTCCTGTAAGGTCAGGAACATGACAGGAATGCCCACTCTCACCACTGTTGTTCAACATAGTACTAGAAGTCCTAACCTCAGCAATCAGACAACAAAAAGAAATAAAGGCATCTGAAATGGCAAAAAAGATGTCAAACTTCATTCTTCACAGATGACATGACACTTTATGTGGAAAACCCAAGATTCCACCCCAAAATTGGTAGAACGTGGCAGGATATAAAATCAATGCACAGAAATCAGTTGCATTTCTATACACTAACAATGAGACAGAAGAAAGAGAAATTAAGGAGTTGAGCCTATTTACAATGGTACCAAGAACCATAAGATACTTCAGAATAATCCTAACCAAAGAGGTAAAATATCTATACTCTAGGAACTACAGAACACTCATGGAAGAAAATGAAGAGGACACAAAAAGATCGAAAAACATTCCATGCTCATGGATTGGAAGAATAAACATTGTTAAAATGTCTGTGCTGCCCAGAGTAATTTACACTTTCAATGCCATCTTTATTAAAATACCACTGGCATTTTCAAAAACTTGGAACAAACAATCCTAAAATTTGTGTGGAAGCAGAAAAGACCCTGAATCACCAAGGAAATGTTGAAAAAGAAAAACAAAGCTGGGGCATCATGTTGCCTGATTTCATGCTGTATTACAAAGCTGTGATCACCAAGACAGTATGATACTGGCACAAAAACAGACGCATACGTCACTGGAACAGAGTAGAGTCTCCATAAATTGACCGTCAACTTTATGGCCAACTAGTCTTTGGTAAATCAGGAAAAAATATCCAGTGGAAAAAAGACAGTCTCTTCAATAAATGGTGCTGGGAAAATTAGACTTCTGTATACAGAAGAATGAAACTTGACCATTCTCATGCACCATACACAAAGATAAACTCAAAATGAATGAAAGACCTCAGTGTGAGACAGGAATCCATCAAAATCCTATAGGAGAACATTGGCAGTAACCTCTTTGATATCAGCCACAGCAACTTCTTTCATGACACGTCTCCAAATGCAAGGGAAACAAAAGCAAAAATGAGCTTTTGGGACTTTTGTCAAGATAAAGAACTTCTGCACAGCAAAGGAAACAGTCAGTAAAACTAAGAGGTAACCCACAGAATGGGAGAAGATATTTGTGAATGTCTTATCAGATAAAAGGCTGGTATCCAAGACCTATAAAGAACTTTTCAAATTCAACACCCCAAAACCAGATAATCCATCAAAAAAAATGGGTGGAAGACATGAACGGACACTTCTCCAATGAAGACATACAGATGACTATCAGACACAAGAAAAAATGTTCATCATCATTAGCCAGCAGAGAAATACAAATCAAAACTACATTGAAATACCACCTTATAGGGGCGCCTGGGTGGCTCAGTGGGTTAAAGCCTCTGCCTTCGGCTCAGGTCATGATTCCAGGGTCCTGGGATCGAGCCCCGCATTGGGCTCTCTGCTCAGTGGGGAGCCTGCTTCCCCCTCTCTCTCTGCCTGCCTCTCTGCCTACTTGTGATCCTTCTCTCTGTCAAATAAAAATTAAAAAAAAAAAAAAGAAATACCACCTTATATCTGTCAGAATGGCAAAAATTAACAGGATAGGAAACAACAAGTGTTGGAGAGAATGTGGAGAAAGGGGAACCCTCTTACACTGTTGGTGGGAACACAAGTTGGTGCAGCCACTTTGGAAAACAGTGTGGAGTTTCCTCAAAAGTTAAAAATAGAGTTACCCTATGAGCCAGCAATCGCACTACTGGTTATTTACCCCAATGATAAAGATGTAGTGAAAGAAGGGGAACATGTACCCCCGTGTTTATAGCAGCAACGTCCACAATAGCCGAACTGTGGAAGGAGCCGAGATGCCCTTCAACAGATGAATGGATAGAGAAATTCTGGTTCATATATACAATGGAATATTGCTCAGCCATCAGAAAGGATGAATGTCTACCATTTGCATCAATGTGGATGGAACTGGAGGGGTTATGCTGAGTGAAATAAGTCAATCCGAGAAAGACAATTATCATGTGGTTTCACTCATATGTGGGACACAAGGAATAGCCTGGAGGATTTTAGGGGAAGGAAGGGAAAACTGAAGGGAGGGAAGTCAGAGCGGGAGATGAACCATGAGAGACTATGGACTCTGGGAAGCAATTTCAGGGTTCCAGAGGGGGGAAGGAAGAGAGTGGGGTAGCCCAGTGATGGGTATTAAGGAGGGCATGTGTTGCAATGAGCACTGGGTGTTATATGCAAATAATTAATCATGGACTGCACGGTGACTAACATAATAATAATAAGTAAATAAACAAACATAAAAATGAGGGGGGGCTAAGAATAGCCTACAGGGAGATAAAGATGGAAGTTGCAGTCTGGATCCAAGCTGACTTGGGGATTTGGACCAGGAGGGCAGTGGTGGGCATGCTGGGAAGTAGCTAGGTGTTGTTCGTTAGGTTGCTTACCATTTGCTTTTCTTTTTATCTTGAGTGGATGAGTGGATGAAAATGAAAACTGACGGAATCCTAGGGAAAGGGTTTGGCAGAATCCTTAGTTCTGGGAGATGGAAATAGAACAAAACAGAATTCTGTCCCCTCTGTTCGTTTCATCTCCATCACCTTATAAGTGGAAGATGAGCACACTATTCTCTGTTGGTTCAGTGTATGACAACAGTTAGAGAAGGCACTTATGCTGGTCCAGAGATCACATGCATATTCACAGATTAAAGCAGGTGAAGAATTTCTGTTGTTAGTTTTTACTAAAAATTCAAGAAACATTTTTCTTATGGTATTCAACTTAATTATTTAATAAACATTTCATTGATCTTAGAAAATATAAAAATAAAAATACATTTCAGAAGAGTATTAAATATCTTAAGTGCATTTTTAAAATAAGAAAATTAAAAGCATTCCAAGTATAAGAATTTTACAGTATTATGTAAAAATGCTGTGATAAGGCACCTGGGTAGCTCAATGGGTTAAAGCCTCTGCTTTCAGCTCAGGTCATGATCCTGGCCGGAGTCCTGGGATCGAGCCCCGCATTGGGCTCTCTGCTTGGCAGGGAGCCTGCTTCCCTTCCTCTCTCTCTGCCTGCCTCTCTGCCTACTTGTGATCTCTGTCTGTCAAATAAATAAATAAAATTTAAAAAAAAATGCTGTGATAGTAATTAACGTACAATACCTGTTAAGTGACTTAGCAATGGAAAATAATTCTATTGTAAATCATCATGCTTTTAATGAAGAATCATTTTTTTTTAAAGAAAAACAAAACAAACCCACTTATCTTATGTCGTATACAGTGAGAGTGACCAACACTGTCCTAGTTTGCCCAGGACTCTCCCAAATAAGTACCTAAAGAGCAGAGTCCTGAGAAATCCTTCATTCCTGGGAAAACGGAGCTGGTAGATCACTCCAAAAAATTGCCCCATTGTTGCATGATAGCTCTTAAGAACAAACTGTAACTAAGGGTCGACATACTCATATTCATTTAAAAGAATTTTTAAATGGATGATGCATTGAGTTAGAAAAGTTGAGAAGTGCAATTAACCTGCTCCTACTTCCCTCCAATAAAATAGCTTCAATTTTAAATCTAAAAATTAGTCAGTTTTTAAAATCAACTTTATTTGCTTTATAAGTTAAACTTCCACAGGAATTAGTTTATAGGTAGGGATGTTAAGTAGATGCCCATTTGCCAGAACAGCAAATATGATTGAAAGCTCAAGTATAGAGGTGAGGAAAAGGTGCAGAATTGAAATAGAAGTAAGGACTTAAAATTATGACTTACATAAATCTTTCTTGAAGGATGAGGATGAAAATGATAGGAGAATAAGGAAAACATTTTGGAACATGTTCCATCATATTAAAACACATTTCAGAATGGGCAGTTTACAGTAAATATCCACTTGTTCATTTCAGCTATTCTTCCACATTCGTGAATTCAAGCACATACTGAAGACTTGCCATGAACCTGATGTCATACTTATTCATTAGGGATTCAAAGATGAGTAGTCCACAGCTGGGACCCTCAAGGAGCCCTCAGTTTAATGGGAGAATCAAGCAAATAAATTTCAGTCAGGTACGATAAAGAGAGGAGATGGGATGGGGGCCCAGGGAAGACTATTTAGGAAAGACTTCCCTGAGGAAATGATGCTTGGAGCTATATAAAGACTAAGTAAAATTTGGCTAAGCCAAGGAGGAAGGTTCCAGAAAAACAAAGAAATCCTACTTATCACTTTAGGGTGAGAGAGCGAAGTTTGAGCTTCTAATGGGAGAGCGATGCTCTACCCATCTGCCTTCCCTGTTACTTCCCACAGGCAATTCTGGATCTTGGTCAAGAAACTTTACTCTTCTCGGAGGAGGAGTTGTTTTCGAGATTGAGGGCACTTATCTTAAGAAAGCAGTTCCTTTCCAAAGTGGTATCTCTCACCCCATCTGCAATCTTGGTCTCTTGCTTCCCCCACCTCCCTTTCCGGTAGTATTGGTGATAAGGGTTGGGGCCGCTCATTTTGATTGGGAAAAGGCCCAGCGTTGCCCTCTGCAGAAGCTGCTTCTCCTTTCCTGGGGTTACTTGCCTGTCTTTGAGAAGCCTTGAGGCAGGTATAATAGAAATTCAAACAACAGCCACCACCAAAATTAACATTTTAATAACTGCCAATGCTAGTCTTTCTTTTCAGGCCGGAAGTGGGTTGTATGGTTTTCCTCTGCGGTAAGCAGGTGAAGCTGCTTGGACTGTGACGAGAAAGTAGACGTCTCGCTGAACTATTAAGAAATGCCTACGCACTTGAGAGTAGGAAGTAAAATGAGAGAACTCAAGCCACAGCGGAGGCTAGAATTGGGCAAAAAGACCAAGGTCTAGAGGCTGGGTGGGTGAAGGGATTTTTCAGAACAGTATTTCTAAAATTTAAGTCTAGGACGCCTGGGTGGCTCCGCCGGTTAAGCTGCTGCCTCTGGCTCAGGTCATGATCCCAGAGTGCGGCGATCCGAGCGCAGCTGTTGGGCTCCCTGCTCAGCGGGGAGTCGGCTTCTTCCTCTGCCTCTGCTGCCCACCCCTGACCGCCAAATACAATCTTTTGAAAAAATAAAAATGAAATTTGAGTCTAGGCTATTTGTGTTTCTGGGATGTAAGTCATCCTAATCTTCTCAAAGCTTTGGTAAAATCAAGTACGCCTTAAAGCTTTCCAGGGGTAGTGGTGTGGGTGGAAAAGGAAAGCTGAAACCTGCAACACGTTGACCCTGCCCTGCCTGGAGGCAGTGGGCGGGGCATCTGCGCAGGTGAGAGGTGAGCCTTGAAGCTGCCACTAGCACGGGGATGCCAGCCAGGGAATTTATTCAGGTGCGCGGGGCAGTCCTTTGTTCTTAAATACATCAAAGGGGGGAAGACCATCTGGTAAATGTATTTTACTTTCCTTTACTTCTTTTCTTATGATATGACCTCGCATCTCACTGCAGTGCTAAGTTCTAAGACTTAGGGAACGAGAGGGAGAGGGGGCGATGGAACACGGGGAACAGGCTCATAGTGCGGAGGACGTTAGGAAACCGCTGTTCAGTAGGAGTGTGATGCAAGCTACACAGCTGTTTAAAACTTTCAAATAAGACAGACTATTCTAGAAGACACATTAAAATACCTAAAGAGAAACAGGTTCTATTAATTTTAACTATATTATTTAATCCAGTATGTCCAAAATATTATCAAGTTATAATTAATATAAAAATTACTAATGGGAAATCTTATATTCTTACTCATTTTTACTACGTTTTTGGAATCTGGCTTTCATTTTCCACTTAGAGCACGTCTGGGTTTGAACTAGCCACATATCAGGTAGGCTAGTGGCTACCGTATCAGACAACACAGCCCTCGCCATTCCAGCAGGCCTTGCTTAGAAACAGAGCCTTCCGCCACAGTCTCGCTGAGATTACTGGAGTGCTGCACTGGGGTTTGTGGTCAAAACAATTAAGTATTTATATTGCTTAGTTTTGATTCCTTTGTGCATATTTCTCAGGTTATTTAGAGATAATTAGCCAGTCTTGGGTAGATTTCAAATTCTTAGAGCCTTTGGCCAGAAAACCACCAATATAGTATCTTCCCAGAGTCCTAACTTCATGTCCCACTGGAGCTTGCGTTGAGGGGTAAGCGTGGGCCGGATTAGAACAGGCTTTAGAAAATTACGTCAAAGACTTGAGGGGATGAGGAGGAGTCAGTGAGTTTTCAGTGGGACAATGATGTGATTACATTTGCATTTTAGAAAAATTAATATTATGGTATGGTATGGTGGTGTGGATGACCCATTGTTGGGCAGCTTGATGAGAAGCAAAGAGAAGGTCCTATAGAGATGTGGATAAGCAGTGATGAAGGGCTAAAGTAAGATAATGGCAAGACTGGGTAGAGAGGAGAGGACTAGTTAAAAAGACATTAAGGAAGGGACCTCCCACAGTGCTTGGTGATCCACTGAGAGTAGTATAAGTAGTGTCGAGGAGGACTTTGAGCTATTTCTTTCTTTCTTTCTTTCTTTTTTTTTTTGGTCTTGGGCAACTTGGATAATAGTAAGTAAATTGAACTGGAGATTATGGAAGAAACCAATTTGAGAGGAAAATGTTGAATTTCATTTGGGGACAATGTTGACTTTGGACTGGAGAGCGCAGTGTTTAAAAAGTATCCAATTTAGCCGACCTAGAATCCCTGACAAAGATGCTAAGAGTAATTTCAGTGGAGTAGTGAGGACAGAAGCCAGGCTATAAATGTGTTAAGGAATTAATAAAAGATGATTTTCCTCTGAGGTAAATAGGTGAAGCTGGTTGGACTGGGACAAGAAAGTGGAAGTATCGCTAAACTATTAAGAAATGCCTAGCGACTTGAGAGTAGGAAGTAAAATGAGCGAGAACTCAAGCCACAGTGGAGGCTAGAATTGGGCAAAAAGACCAAGTCTAGAGGCTGGGTGGGTGAAGGGATTTTTCAGAACAGTATTTCTAAAATTTAAGTCTAGGACGCCTGGGTGGCTCAGTCGATAAGCTTGGTGTATTCAGTTCATTCATGTAACAAGCGGTAGTTATTCTGTGAGATGCATTGGAACGTACATCGCCGATGCACTCGTGGATGCACTCGTGAATAATGCAGTGTCTGCTCTCAAGCATTTTTCCGGGGAGGT
The DNA here is from genome assembly GCF_963455335.1 of Martes martes. Taxonomy (NCBI): domain Eukaryota; kingdom Metazoa; phylum Chordata; class Mammalia; order Carnivora; family Mustelidae; genus Martes; species Martes martes. The sequence goes on from NC_137903.1 coordinate 67,784,226, forward strand.
GGGGGAAGTAACAACCAGACAGAGCGTGTGATGGGCTAAGATAGTCACCGCGAGCGCTGTGGGAGCACACGGAAGCGCTCTTGACCCCTAAGGGGTTAGGACTATTTCGGTGAGCTTGTGTTGGGGGCAGACAGTGATGGAAGTGGTAGACGTAAGACTGAGTCATTTTAACATGATTTTCTTCTGTTAAAAGTTTATTTTTGTATTAGGTAGAATGTATTGGGAAAACTTTTCCCTTTTCTAGCTGAGTCAAAGACTGAATGAAGGGACGTAATTTCAGCCTCATGTGTGTAGTGCTGTTAGGCTCCTTGCTTGCAAGTTGCAATTCTTCGAAGACCGGGGTGGGGGGTGGGGGGGGCGCGATAGACACGGGGCAGTAGCTGAGGAAGGAACCGCCTCTTAACCCTGCGGAAGGTTGTCTCGGAATTGGGCTGTGAAGCAGTTTCTGTCCACAGGGCTGCTGCCCACTACAGTAGCCACATGTGGCTAGTTTAAATTCGTTTCAATTAAATAAAATTTTCATCTCTTAGTCACACTTCCACATTCCAAGTGCCCAATACCCGCATGTGGCTGGAGGCTGACATACTGGATAGCATAGACGACAGGACATTTCTGTCCTCACAGGAAGTTGCATTGGACTGTGGCTGGTCTAGACAATTTGCGTTGTTCCTTTAGTCTAAGGAATTTTTAAAACTCAAGGAATTTATACTCTTACCTAGTTTATCTTTTTAGCCCTCTAGGATTTTATGCTAGATTTTGTGTTTTAAAAATTATATTTTTACTTTTAGCTGCCTTAATAATGTATTGTTTTGTGCCTACTTTGGTCTGCTATTTTTATTATTTTTGTAACTTTTATATTTATAGCTTTAGCCCCTTTTCTTTTTTTTTTTTTAATATCATTTTCCTTTCTTTTCCTGTAACTGACCCTTGAAGTTCTTGTAAGTTGCTTTTGGTCCTCCGTTTGTTTCTTTGCTGACTCACTGAAGTAGATGAAAAGATTCACAGAATAAAATTCCTTCTTGGGAACAAGAATATTACATATGCCAGCAGGCTTCCTCAGTTATTACATGTATTTTTTCATCATACCATGTATCCAAGTCTGTCAGTTTTACTGGATTTAAAATATTTATGTGAGCAAGCCATTTAAACATGTGATATTTGAAAGGGGAGAGGTGGTGCTCCATAATATTTTTTTAAGTATTTGTACTTGCCAAGCACTGTGCTGTAATGTCATTGGACTCTCCCAACAGTCTCGTGAGGTTATTGTGATTTATTCCAGATTACAGATGAAGAAACTGGGGTCCTCAGAGGTGATGTCCCACAGTTAAGTAACAGATTTGAATTCTAATTCCAAAGCCTGCATTCTTGGATAAGGAGGTTCCCCTGAGAGTAGGACCCACAAACCTATCTCTGAGTCAGTGATGGCACGAAACTCTGTGGTATTGAATCTTATTATATGTTTTGATGAACACAGTTTCTTAGAGGATCCATGGCCGGGTTTTTGAAATTTCTGTAAATCAATTTGGCCTATCTGGCAATAATCCTTATGCGTATCTCAAATCATAATGAATTTTGAGTTTTCATTATTTTGTTATTTTGTGCTGATTTTTAAAGAAAATTATTATCTGTGGCAAATGGCTGTCTCTTCTCCTGTGATATGATCGACACAATATGAAAGAAGTTTCTAGGCCAAAAACACATGACCCTTGAATCAGGAGGCTCCTGCCCTGAGGCCTTTGCGCACGCTGTCCTTTAGGTGTAGAATGCTGTTCTCCGGGGAGCCACACAGCTAACTCTCTCACCTTCTTCAAGTCTTTGTTCAAATGTAACCTTCGCAGTGAAACTGTAACAGAATTCTCCCTCCTAACTCACTTCCTAGTCCACGTCCAGGAATCAGTTGACAGTGTTATTATTGTGGGCAACAAGCACTAATTCTTTATCTAGATCTCTCAGGGTACCTGTCAGTATTGTTATTTCTTTAGGCTAATGCCTTAGCCTGCCTTCAGAGCAAGTTTCTTTCTTCCCAGTTGTGCTCCTACTTTCCAAAGCTCAAAATAAGGTGCTAAGCCAGTGTCTGACAACCTTGGAAACAGTGAATCGTCTCTTTATTTCTTCCAGTTTGACATGAATCCTATCACTTTTTCCCTATGCGGTAAGATAAATAACACCTCTGTTTGTTGACATGGACCTGGGGAAAGTTACAAAGAGTTTTTACTTTCTTGTCAAAGAAAATAATCCTAAGCAGCAAGCCATACCTAATACCTAGTGTTTTCTTTCCTAGTCAAAGGATCTTTGATGTTCTTAAGATCATTTAACTTGAACCTATTACCATTTTTAAAATTTTACTTATTTATTTTTTACATTTAATTTATTTGAGATAGAATGAGAGTGAGTGAGTGAGAGAGAGCACAAGCACGGGGAGCAGCAAGCAGAGGGAAAAGCAGGCTCCCTGCCCAGTCGATGCAGGGCTCGATCCCAGGACCCTGAGATGGTGACCTGAGCCCAAAGCAGATGCTTAACCCACTGAGCCACCCAGGCACCCTCGACCTATTATCCTTTTAGAAATGGCAAAGAATCAAATCTTGGGGGGGTTTCCAGTGTATAAAAGGAGGAGCCACTGCAGGTTCTGTAGGCATGTTTTCAAACCAGGCTGCCCCATTGTTCATCAGGCTCTGAGAACACCGTAGAAAAGGACTTGCTAAGGTTTTTTTTGTTTGTCTTGTTTTGTTTTTTGTTTTCTTTTTTGTGAGCAAAATTTAGCTCTTTTATGTATTTATTTTTTTTTACCATCTTAATTTTATTTTTTTCAGTGTTTCAAGATTCATGGTGTACGCACACACCCAGTGCTCCATGCAATCTGTGTCCTTAATACCCACCACCAGGCTCATCCATACCCCCACCCCTCTCCCCTCCAAAACCCTCAGTTTGTTTCTCAGAGTCCACAGTCTCTTCATGCTTCGTCTCCCCCTCGATTTACCCCAATTCCCTTTTCCTTTCCTTCTCCCCATGTCCTCCGTGTTATTCCTTATGCTCCACAAGTAAGTGAAACCATATGATAATTGACTCTCTCTGCTTGACGTATTTCACTCAGCATAATCTCCTCCAGTCTTGTCCATGTCTAACAAAAGTCGAGTATTCATTCTTCCTGATGCCGCTAAGCTTTTTAAAAGGACTAATGGTGGGAAACAGTGCTGCCATTTTTTTCTAGGGCATCTGCCCAATTTAATTCATATAAGCTCCCTTTTCAGACCACTTGCTTTTAGCATATCCTTCTGGGTTTCATCTTGAAGAGTACTTTCTCACCCAAATCCTCCAAGCTTGGTCTGTCTCACAGCTCTTAAAACCTAATGAGGACTAAGGTTTTCTTATCTCTTAATTCACTTTTGAAATTCTCAGTAGATAAGTAGGACTGCTTGTACAGATCATCAGGAGATATGCTTGTGCATACCGGAAAGTAGCTTACTGCTATGAACGCCGTGCACTCATACCACCCAGCAGTATGTATTACAAAGGGAATGAATGTGTGGGACTCGGTAATCTGGAGAAGCTGTTAACTACAGACTAGTTAACAGAACTTCTTGTATGTAGACATACTTTCTTTCAAAAAGATTTAGCCTCTTTAATGCAGCAACTGTGTTGGCAAACAATTAATCATTAACCCCTGGATCTCTCTCTGACCGGGTGGGTCTCTCGACCAGGGCTGAACAGTCATCTAGATCTCTTTGGACCATCCGACCGCGAAAGAGCAGGGAAGTTTCTTCAGTACTCATTCTTACTCTTCCTTTATTAAACATGTGACGTGTTTAAAGAGGAGTTGGTCATACTTTCCTGCTTGAGGAAGACAAAGAGAAAAGAACAAAAAGAAAAAAAGAATAACAATTTACAGAAAAATTTACAGAAAAGATGCCTGTTTCTCATAGCGTGCTCAGCCCTATTAATCCATGAAATGTGTATCAAAGCGGATGGTACAGTTCTCTTAAACCAGTGAGATTGGCAAAACTTAAAAAGATAGGTAAAATTCAGTGTTGGCAATCATATGGTGGAAAAGGCGCTCCAGGTTATGGTACTGTGGCTTCTGTGTGTGTGTGTGTGAGTGTGTGTGTGTATTACTGATACAGCTACACACCCGCGCGCACACATCTTCCAGTGTCACCGGTAATACAGGAAAATTTTGTTTGCGAATAAAACTTCCGGAGATTCACTGTGGTATAGACTTAGGGTGTATTAGAAATAAATTACACTTTAAGAGCTCTTTGCCATTTTACCTCCATTTTTATTGGATTCAGATTTACTTCATTCCACTAAAAATCTTGAGTACACAATGGGTACGGCAGTGAGATGATAGACATTAGCTTGGTTCGCATGGAGCTGATGGTCTAATGAGGAGTATAGTCATGAAGCACATGAGTCTACGCATACGTGCGCTTAAGCCACGCTAAGTGCTGTACCGGAGCATGATCTTTGAGCAAGAGCTTGTAACCGGAGGCTTTAGCTGACCCGGAGTGGAGGGATTCCTTAAAGATTCTCATGTATTCTAAAATCTGGAGCATAGAGAACAGCGGTGTGGGAAGGCCCCTCATCTGGGGAGAAATGGCACGTTCTAGGAGTGCAGAGGAGTCCATTCTGGCTCTGTCTTCATTGAAGAGTGGAGGGTGGCCTAGACGGTGACTGAAGAGGTCGTTCAGACCAGGTTATGAGGCCACATTGACTAGTTCGTGTTCATTCAAGAAGTGGGAAATTCTGTGGCAGAGTTTAAGTGGGGCATTGGTGTGATCGCATTTGTATTTTAGAGGATCGCTGACTAGCATGTGGACAGTTGGTCGAAGCAGATGAAGTCATTCCGACCGGAGATGATGAGACACGAGTTTATGTAACCATCATTGGAGGCGACAGGTTTTGAGATACATTCTGGAAGGAGAGCTTGCAGAACTTGGTGATTTGGAAGTGAGCATAAGCAGCTAAGTACAGATAAACAAATTTGTGATGGAAGAGACTATTATATTTTTGGAAGAGACCCAGAAACAGTGATTAAATCACCAAAGCCTGTATAAGGGGGTTTACTACTTCAATGTTCTTCCTGAGCTATAGGCTTAAATTTTAGGTACATATTAATAGCTTTTATTCTCAAAAGTAGGAGACAGGAATGGGGGGAAAAAAAAAAGCATTTGATCTTGGGTTTCACTATGTTACTGAGGTACCTGTCAGCTTTCAGTAAATGTGGAACCCTTTGGACTTCGATGGAAAAGTTTTCGAGTGTGTCTGTTTTGTTTGCCCTTGAAGGAAGTAGTGTGGCAGTCATGGGCTCTTCCTCAGCCCCTTCAATGTTAATTTTGAAGATTTTTTTAACTCATATTTTATAAAAACAAAAATGCTATATGTCACCCTGCTGTAACCAGCAGGTGTTGCTTTCTCGTTAGTTCTGTGTTAGGGATTCGGAAGTGGGTGGAATTACTTGATTAGGATCCAAAAACAGATGGACAACAAAAACACATTCTTGAAAACCTTATAGAGTTGAAATCCAGCTAATAATATTTTTTCCTAAGCCTGTAACTCTGTGGATGTGTTTTTACTACTTTATTCTCTCCTGTAAATGTGATCCACGCCATTAAAGGCTGCATTTGGAGACTGAGATTATTCCCAGTTTCTGCCTTTAAGCCTTCCTGTCAATTCCCGTAATTCACTGCTTGCAGGTGACCTGCGCACTGGGGTGCCGCATTTAGTCTCGTGCAGAATGCAAACGAAGTGCTGATCGAGTCATTAATGACATAGCCTCTCTAGTTTCAAAGCGACAGAAATGATTAGACTGGAAATGTGCCTTTCTTTCCTACAGTGAGATTTTGCTATTACTTTAGTTTACAGCTATGGATGTAGACTTCTGAAAAGTTTGCTGATAACCATTTTCCCTTATCTTTTCCCCTGTGTTAACCTCAGTTCATCAGGCTTCTGAAGGTTCCTTTCATGTTGCCCGTCTTACTGTGATAGTGATTACACGTTTGCATCAAATGGGGAAAAAGTTTATGATCAAATAAGACTGGGAAATACTGGGTTAAATGAAGTTAAGTAAATGTCTCCACTGCAGGACCTTAGAACATGTCAAGTGCTAAGATGCATAGTGACTCTCCAGAGAGGCCATCTAGTATCAAGTATTTTCCAACTTCGTTGCCAAAAGTTAGAGATGACAATCAGGATAAGAAGAAATTCCAAGCCGTAATTCTTGCTAAGCTGCCTGTAGGGACCATGATGAGAGCAGAAAGAACTTTGAAGCATAGCTTTTACTTTTTAGGGAAGAGGGAAAGATAAACAGAGCTACATAAATATGAATTTCAAAATTTATCTTATTTCTAGTCATTCAGCACTTGCACTGTTGTCGTGGATCTTTGTGTGGATTTTTTTTTTTTTAAGATTTTTTAATTTATTTATTTATTTGACAGAGAGAGAGATCACAGTAGACAGAGAGGCAGGCAGAGAGAGAGGGAGAGAGGGAAGCAGGCTCCCCGCTGAGCAGAGAGCCCGATGCGGGACTCGATCCCAGGACCCTGAGATCATGACCTGAGCCGAAGGCAGCGGCTTAACCCACTGAGCCACCCAGGCGCCCCTCTTTGTGTGGATTTTGAGGCTTCTGAACTTCTGTGCTTTGGAATTTCTCATCAGTGTTGGAAAGTAACCATGTGTCCTGTTACTGAACCTCATTCATCCTGATACTCTGACACTCCTAAGTAATTGTATTTTTAGGCCTGTTTTCTAATTAGAGTGAAAAGGATTATCTACCTTTAAAGGAATTAGGAAAAATAGTTTTATTTTTGTCTCCTTGTTTTGTCTCACGCCTTTCTGGTGCTGCCCTGGGGAGTGGAGGGGCCCTTGACGCTGGTCTCCTTCTCCCTTGAGTGTAGCCTGAGACTGACTCTAGAGCGGGCCTTCCTGTCCCTCTGTCCACAGACACCTGAAGTTTTGGAGAACAGAATTCAGGGCTTTGTGAACTTAAATGAGGAAAAAAAAAATGTGTACTTCTTTTCGCTAATCTCTGGCTCGAAATTAAGCTTTCTTGTAAATAGAAGCAACAAACCACTGTAGGAGCCATCCCTGGGCTTTGCAACCAGTAGAAACCACAAACATTTCTTATCATGTTACAACTGTTATATCTTAAATTATCACTTGTAGCTGGTAGACCTGAATAAGATGCACATTATATCATTGTGTCACAACTTTTATTTTATTTTATTTTTTTAAAGATTTTATTTATTTGACAGAGAGAGGTCACAAGTAGGCAGAGGAAGGCAGAGAGAGAGGAGGAAGCAGGCTCCCCACTGAGCAGAGAGCCCGATGTGGGGCTCGATCCCAGGACCCTGAGACCATGACCCGAGCCAAAGGCAGAGGCTTAACCCACTGAGCCACCCAGGCGCCCCGTGTCACAACTTTTTAAAAAGTTGTAAATCGTATTGCATAATAGTTTCCTTTGTAATGCTATGTGTCTGATGCATTTGGAAACATTGCTTTGAGAAGCGTTCTTGGACTTCATCGGACCGCCAGAGGTGCCGAGCACAAGACAAAATTAAGACCCTTGTTTTAGAGGAAGATACACAGGGTCCAATAAGGACCCCTGGAGGTAGAAGACAAGTAGTAGCCCAGTGCCGCAGCTTCCCCTCCTTCCCTAGCTGAATCCTCCGCCCTCCCTGTCCCAAGCCTCTGAGGACTTGGAGGACTCGCAGCCCGTTCCTACTGTTTACACCCTCAGCACCTGCCTCAGCTTCAACATAGCTACTGCATAGCGTAATTCATCCATTCAGTCGTTCATTTACTCAACAAATATTTGGGGGACCTATTCTGAACTGAGTACCATTCTAGATTTGGAGATAGAACAGTACTCAAAACAGGCAACAGACCTTGCCCTCGCAGAGATTATGTTCTGGTGGAGAGAAACAGACCATGGACGTAAGTAAGTAGTAAGTAAGTAGAATGTATGGTATGCCTAATGATGGTGCAGGGGAAAAGAAAGCAGGGAGGAAAAATAGGGCTTTGCGGGAAGGGGTTTTTAAAGAGAATGGACAGGGAAGGCCGCGCTGAAAGGCACCATTGCATACAGACTGGAAGGGGGTGAGCGTGACAGTCGTCTAGCAGTCCAGGCTGCGGGCACAGGGAGTGCCAGAGTTGCGAAGTGCCCGGTCTGTTGGAAGAAGCCAGAAGCCCAGCATGGCTGGAGTGGGGCAACCATGATGGGGAGAGCTGGGAGTGAGGTGGGCTTGTAAGGGATGGGAAGGAAGGCCACGTGGAGCGTTGGATGCCACTCAAATGACTGGTTTCTTCTCTGAGTAAAATGGAGGCCATTGAAGGTTTGGAAAGAGGACTGACCTGATGGGACATGTTTTAGTTTCTAGCTCTCCGGCTTCTAAGTGGAGAATAGATGAAAGAGTGCAAGAGCAGAAAAAGGAAAAACCTTGAGAGTTTTGTTACTTCCAATTTTTTACAGTAACCTCCCAGCTAGTCTCCTCACCATCACCAATTCAGTATCCACACTGCTGCCCGGGTAATTTTTTTTTAAGGCCTTATATCCAAATGAGTTATGGGGATAATTATGAATGTCAGCTAACAGGATTGAAATCTAAAATGTATCACAGTTTTATCATTTCTTCATTTTTAATATACTGTAAGCTTCGAACAAATGGAAGTATCCCATACCTCCCTTGCCATTTGGGGAACTCTGGTTTAAACAGTCTGTAACACGTGGGGCTCCTGGGTGTCTCAGGCGGTTAAGCCTCTGCCTGTGGCTCAGGTCATGATCCCAGCATCCCAAGATCGAGCCCCGTCTAGGCCTCCCTGCTTGGTGGGGAGCCTGCTTCTCCCACTCCCACTGCCTGCCCCTCCCCCTGCCTGTGCTCTCTCACTCTCTCTGTCAAATAAGTAAATAAAAATTTTGAAAAAAAATAAAAAATAAAAAATCTGTAACATGTAATGTAATCTGGTCAACCAGACATATAGTGAGTTTTCTCTGGTTGCCAAGGACTGTATTAAGTACTAAGAATACAAAGCTGAATAATTCGGGATTCCTCATTTCCTTTTCCCGGTTCAGCTTTTTCCCTTACTTCTTGTAGCATTTCATTCAATATATATTTTTATCCCTAGTTTCAAGACCTGTATTTTACCTGTAAATGAATGGGTCAGACTGGATGGTTTGTAATATCTCTTCCATTTCTGCATTCTACACCTTCCAAATGTGTGATTTGAATACTAATGTGGATTTGTGCAAATACTGAAGCAGTCCTTGCTGAGAAATGCAGAAACTTTGAAATTACTTTATATGCAAATAAACTAAGCTTTAGAGTCAGACAGGCCTGAGTGCAGTTATTTACACTTGGATAAACTATCAAATCTCCTTGAATTTATCTCTGTGGACTAATCGATCCATAAAATTGGGGTGCAAATACTACTGCCTTTATAAAGTGTTATGAAGATTAAGTGTAAGGCACTTAAACAGACGGGTTCAGAATAAGCTCAAAATGAGTGTTCTCATTCGGGGAGCCTAAATACAGGTAATTTGCCTATCTGGAAGAGTACTCCTAAATATTCTCGAGTTGGGTAGATTATGTTTGTCCTCATTTTACCAAAAAAATGTAGTGAACACGATGATGGTGAATGTATTTTCTGCTCATTCTCGTCATGCTCACGTCAAGAGCAGCACTTTTTGAGATTCTCTGGTGGCAGACGAGTGTGGCTGAGTGGAACCATCTCGTACCTGACGTCCTCATGGCTCGGCATGGTACCGAACACCACAGCTCTACCGCGTGTTTGCCGGACGGACGAACAGACGATCGATTGGATGAGTAAATGAAAAGGATCCCACAAAATCATTTGTCCTTTATACACTGGGAAAGAGAAAGTCTTACTCAAGACAACATTAATAAATAGTTGGGTAGGACCAGAATCCAGATTTGCCTACGTGTTGGCATTTTTCTGTAATTCCATCATCTTCTGTTTCTTACGACAACACAAATTCACGACCATGTTGCGTTATGTTGACTTCACAAAACGTGATACAATCACATTTTTTTACTTATCCCTAGCAAGAATTCCAAGTACTAAGTGAAGTAGTTAGCATTAGTTTTCCTGTTTTCAGAAAATGGACTAGGAAAAAGTTGACCTAGGATTATGGACCAACTTTTGAGCGGTTTCCCTCAGTGTTACAATGCTGTGTCATCTTTTTCTAGTCAAGGATGGCCTTGGGACTCTGAGCTGGACTTTCCAACAGCACTCTGTAGCTGTTTTCCATTCCATTAGACCCGTTATGAGATGGAATCCTATCAAGAAGATTCCCTTTGAGATCTTGAGATAAAAAATCCTGAATGTGTATCATTAACAGTGAGCAAAAGTCATGCTTCCTTTTTACGTATCTTTCATCTTAATGATCTGAGTTTGGGCCAAAATGGAGAAATGCTCTCAGAAAAACTGCAAGGGTATGAAAGAACATTTTTGAGAGGGATAAAAATTGAGATATGTGACTTGAAATAAGGACTAGTGAAGTGTTTGGGCTGGGTGTAAAGGAGCATTTTGAAATCTGGGATGGCAGTGTACCAATACTTAATGGGACAGGTGTTTTTATTATTTATTTTTTAATTTTAATTTTATTTTACTTTTCATTGTGGTAAGCGTACTTTTTAATCCTCACCATGTATTTCACCACCCCCCCACTGCCTCTTTGGTAACCATCACTTTGTTCTCTGTACTTAAGACTCTGTTCATGGTTTGCACCCCCCCTTTCTTCCCCTTTGCTCCTTTGTTTCTTAAAATCCATATATGGCTGAGATAATATGGTATTTGTCTTTCTCTGACTTATTTTGCTTAGCATTACACTATCTAGCCCTTTCTATGTCCTTGCAAATGGCAAGATTTCATTCTTTTTATGGCTGAATAATATTCTGTTGTGTGTGTGTGTGTGTATATATATGTGTGTGTATATATGTATACACACACCCCCCCCCCCACACAACTTCTTTCTTCTTTACTCATTCATCTGAACACTTGGGCTGCTTCCATAGGTTGGGTGTTGTAAACGATGCTTCTCTAAACGTAGGGGTATGTGCTTCTCTTTGAATTAGTGTTCTTGTGTTTTTCTGGTAATTACCCAGTAGTACCTGGGTCATAGGGTAGTTCTATTTTCAATTTTTTGAGGAACCTCCATACTGTTCTCCACAGTGACTGCACCAATTTGCGTTCCCAGTAGTGCAGGATGGTTTCTTCGACATCCTCACCAACACTTGTTGTTCCTTGTGTTTTCGATTTTCGCCATTCTGACAGGTGTGAGGTGCTATCTCATTGTGGTTTTTATTTGTAGTTCCCTGATGGTGAGCATCTTTTCACGTGTCTGTTGGACATCTGGATGTTGTTGTCTTTGGAGATATGTCTGTTCATGTCTTCTGCCCATTTTTTAATTGGATTACTTGTTTTTGGGGTGTTGAGTTGTGTGAGTTCTTTGTGTATTGTGGATACTAGCCCTTTAACAGAGATGTCATTTACAAATATCTTCTCTCATTCAGTAGGTTGCCTTTTAGTTTTGTGGTGGTTTCCTTTGCTGGGCAGAAGCTTTTTATTTTGGTGTGGTCCCAATAGTTTGTTTTTGCTTTTGTTTCCCTTGCCTCAGGAGACATATCTAGAAAAATGTTGCTATGGCCAATGTCAGAGAAATTACTGCCTATGCTCTCTTCAAGGATTTTTATGGTTTCAGGTCTCACATTTGTATCTTTAATCCATTTTGAGTTTATTTTTGTGTGTGGTGAAAGAGAGTGGTCCAATTTCATTGTCTTGCATGTTGCTGTCCAGTTTTCCCAACACTATTTATTGAAGAGACTTTTTCCAATTTTATATTCATTCCTCCCTTGTCAGAAATGAATTGGCCATGTAATTGTGGGTTTATTTCTCCGTTTTCTATTCTGTTCTGTTGATGCCAATACCATACTGTTTTAATTGCCACAACTGTGTAGTATAACTTGAAATCTGAAATTGTGATACCTCTAATTTTGTTTTTCTTTTTCAAGATTGGTTTGGCTATTTGAGTCTTCTCTAGTTACACACAAATTTTAGTATTGTTTGTTTTAGTTCTCTGGAAAATGCTGTTGGTATTTTGATAAGAATGGCATTGAATCTGTAGATTGCTTTGGGTATTGTAGACATTTTAATAATTGTTCTTCCAACCCATGAGCATGGGATGTCTTTCCATTTCTTTTCATCATCTTGAATTTCTTTCATCGGTGTTTTATACTTTACAGAGTACAGGTCTTTCACCTCTTTGGTACTTTATTGGTTTTGGTGCAGTTATAAATGGGATTGTTTTCTTCTTCTTTTTTAAGATTTTATTTATTTATTTAATTACTTATTTACTTACAGGGCATGAGTGGGGAGGGGGCAGAGAGAGGAAGAGAGAGAACCTCAAGCAAATTCTGCACTGAGCATGGAACCTGACGTGGGGCTCGATCTCACAACCTGAGATCATAACCTGAGCGGAAATCAAGAGTCAGATGCTTAACTGACTGGGCCACGCAGGGACCCCAGGATGGTTCTTAATTTCACTTTCTGCTGTTTCACTATTAGTGCACAGGAATGCAGTAGATTTCTACACATTGATTTTATATCCTGTGGATTTCCTGAATTTATTCATCAGTTCTAGTAATTGTTCAGTGGAGTCTTCCAGGTTTCCTATATAGAGTATCATGTTATCTGCAAATAGATTTTTACTTCCTCCTTACCAGTTTCGATGCATTTTATTTGTGTTTGTGGTCTCATTAGTGCGGCTATGACTTTCAGTACTGTGTTGAAAAGGTAAAGCTGTTTTACACCATTGAGTATGATGTGAGTTTTTCATGAATGGCCTTTATTATGTTGAGATGTGTTCCTTCTAGACCTACTTTTCAGAGGGTTTTTATCATGAATCGGTGCTGTACTTTGTCAATTGCTTTTTCTGCATCTGTTGAAATGATCATATGGTTTTTATCTTTTCTCTTATTGATAAGATATATCATGTTAATTGATTTGCAAATATTGAACCACTCTTGCATCCTGGGAATAAATCCCACTTGGTAATGGTGTATGATTTTTTTAATATATTGTTGGATTTGGTTTGCTAATATTTTGTTAAGGATTTTTACATCTTATTCATGAGGGATATTGGCCTGTACTCCTCTTTTTTTGTAGTGTCTTTATCTGGTTTTGGTATCAGGGTGGTACTGGCCTCATAGAATGAATTTGGAAGTTTTCCTTCCTAATCAATTTTTTGGGAATAGTTTGAGAAGAATAGATATTAACTCTTCTTTAAGTGTTTGGTAGAATTCACCTGTGAAACCGTCTGGTCCTGAGCTTTTGTTTTTTGTGAGTTTTTTGATTACTGAATCAATTTCATTGCTGGTAATGGTCTGTTCAAATTATCTGTTTTTACCTGCTTTAGTTTTGGTAGGGAATTCATCCATTTCTTCTAATTTGTCCAATTTGTTGGCATAGTTTTTCATAATACTCAATCACAATTATTTGTGTTTCTGTGGTGTTATTTCTCCTCTTCCATTAGTGATCTTGTTTATTTTGATCCACTCTCTCCCTCTCTTCCTCTCTCTCTCTCTCTTTGATGAGTCTAGCGAGAGAGTTATCAGTTTTGTTGATCTTCTCAAAGAAAGCTCCTGGTTTCATTGATCTTTTCTATTGGGTTTTTTGTTTGTTTGTTTGTTTTAGTTTCTATATCATTTATTTCTGCTCTAATCTTTATTATCTCCTTCCTTTTTCTGACTTGGGGTTTGGAGTTTTGTCTGTTCTTCTTTTTATATCTCCTTTAGGTGTAAGTTTTGGGTACTTATTTGAGATTTTTCTTGCTTCTTGAGATAGGCCTGTATTGCTGTCAGCTTCTGTCTTAGAACTACTTTGCTGCATCCTAAGGATTTCAGACCAGTGTGTTTTCATTTGCATTTGTTTCCATGTAATTTTTTATTTCTTCTTTGATTTCTTTCCCAGTCTTTAGTTAGTAGCATATTACTTAACTTCCACGTATTTGTGCTCTTTCCAGATTTTTTCCTCGTGGTTGATTTCTAGTTTCATAGTGTTGTGGTCAGAAAACATGCATGGTGTTGACTTGAACTTTTTAAAAAATTTGTTGAGACTTGTTTTGTGGCCTAATACGTGATCCATTCCGAAGACTGTTCCTGTGCACTTGTCAAGAATATGCTTTCTACTGTTTTAGGATGGAGTGTTCTGAATATGTCTGTGAAATCCACCTGGTCCAGTGTGTTATTCAAAACCATTGTTTCCTTGTTGTTTTTCTGTTTGGAGGATCTGTCCATTGATGATAGTGGGGTTTTGAATCCCCTACTATTATTCTATGACTGTTGATTGTATCCTTTATGTTTGTTATTAACTGTTTCATGTATTCGGGTGCTCCCTTCTTGAGTGGGTAAATATGTTTCATTGTTATATCCTCCTGTTGGGTTGTCCCCCTTGTTATTCTATAGTGTCCTTCTTTGTCTCTTGTTGGAGTCTTTGTTGTAACGTCTGTTTTGTCTGAGATAAGTGTTGCTACCCCCGCTTCCTTGGATAGCCATTTACATCACATTTACATAAATATTTTTCCATTCCCTATGTATCTTCGGGTATCTTTCAGTCTGAAACGAGTCTTTTGTAGGCAGCATGTGGGTCTCATGGTCACCCTGTGTCTTCGATCGGAGCGTTTTGTCCCTTTCCAGTCGGAGTAGGGATGTATTTATCGTATTACTTGTTTTGTGGTTGTGTTACTTGTGTTGTGGTTGTTTCTATAGATTTTCTCTGATCTTTTCTTCTTTTGCTGTCTTTCATGGTTTGCTTTTTTTAATGATATACTTGGATTCCTTTCTTTTTATTCTTTACATATCTATTACTGGCTTTGATTTACTGTTACCATGCAGTTCATATATAACATCTTTATGATAGTTACTTTAAATTCTCTATCAGGCATGTTACTTACGTCCATTTCAGTCCGGTCTCTTGCTGTGATTTGGTCATGTTCTTCCATTTGGAACAGATTTCTCTGTCTCTTCATTTTGTCTAACTCTTTGTGTCTGTTTCTGTGTGTTAGGCAAGTCAGCTACTTCTCTTGTTCTTGATGATAATAGCCTTAAGAAGAGTTCTTGTACTGTCCTGCGTTGCACTGTTCCCTTTTCTCCAGGAGACACTTCCAGGAGTGTTTCCTGTGTATGTTTCATGTGCTGTGCTCGTGAATCTTGGCCCTTTTCCCTTCAGCCCAGTGGTCTGCAGAGGCTCTCTCTGCCTGTTGTGAGCCGTGGTTGGTACCCAGCATCTTAACAGCCTGTCGTGGTCTGCTTGTGAAGTGAGAACTGCCCAGCTGATGAGATGATTGCTACGGAAAGAACAGTGACAGCGCTCCAGCAGGAGCACGCCATGCCACTCTGGGCCGTGTGGGGAAGGACCACTTCGGTTAGGAGGGAGAAGGCCTTGGGGGTGTTGAGGGGGAGCGTGGGCAAGAGCAGTGATTTCTGTGGGAAGGGCAGGGGGAGACAGGGTAAGCAGGCTTAGGATTGGCTCATTTAAATCATTTCGGTGGGCTCTAGGGTGTAGGCGGCTGTTGTAAGTTGTCTGGATGTTTGAGGCAGGGGAGTATTGGCTTGGAGTATCCCTGCCTGATGGAAGAGGTGACAGCGTGTGGGGGACTCTGAACTGTGGGTCTCCCGGTCAGCGAGGCTCCAGACGGCAGACAGCGGAGTAAAAAGTCTTGCTTAATTCAGCCTCCTACTCTCACTGGCTATGCTCTAAGCAGTTCTAAATAACTTGCAATTTCTTACTATTCCAATGTAAATTCCCTTACCCTTTTCCTGGAGAACAATAATCTCTTAACTTAATGATTTTCTTGGTGAAACTTCCTTGACCTTCCGCAGACGTGTGACCCTGCCGCGCTTGTCCAGTGTCGCTTAGCGCACTGTATGGTGGCTGTTCGCGCGTGCGTGTGACTTCCCACTCTCCTCCCCATCAGACTTCGAGCCCCTCAAGGACTGGGACTGTTCTGTTCCTTTTTGATTTTCTCGAGTCCGTAGCCCAGCACAGTGCATGGCGTTGTAGCTGACCTTTAGTACCTGTTTGTTGACTGAAATGAAAAAGTGAATAAACAAATGAGATCTACATTAGTCAGAGCTTTGGGAGAGTTACCATTCTGGAGACTTATTTTGTAAGAGTGAGCCAAAGCCCCCAGATCCCAGCTTTATCACTGCCATGAAGTTGCTATAAATGATTTATGCTCTTCGTTCTAACTGTAATTAATGTTCTGATTTTTGTTTTTTTTTTTGCTGAACTTTCGGTAAATCATATCTTTCCAAAGATTTCCTTTCCAAAATCATGTACATGATTTTGATTTCTATATAAAATATGTCCCGTAAAGTGTATTGAGATGGTTAAGATCGCGGGTTGTGATCTGAGTTCAGATCCCACCTATACCACGAGTGGCTTTGCTCTCCGTCCAGGTATGCAGCCTCTCAAGACCTTAAGTTTTTCATCTGTGGAATTGGGATGATAGTGACATCTACTTGGTGAGATTATTCATGGGAATGCCCCAGCACAGAGTAAACACTCGGAACCAGCTGGCAGGATTATTGTGATCAGGGGGCTAGAGCACCATGCCTATAACTAGCGACCTTCTGCTCTCTCACAGTGTGTTGCCAGGGCTTACAGGGCGCAGGGACATTGCCTTTGGGAAAGAACAGAAATAACACAGATGGAGCTTCATGTATATAGCTTTAACCATTTTTACATGTTATTGTTATTATCACATTTTACATAATAAATAAAGTCAATGGAAGAGCATCTTTTTTGTGTCACAATTACCTAGGCTGTCTGGTAAATTAATTCTTTCACAGGGGTTAAAAATGTAGGGGAGGGGAATAGGAAGACAGTCATTTTATGAAGTCTGTAAAAACAGAGTAAGTTCTATATCTGTGGGTTTTTTTTTTTAACAGCACTGTTTAGGTGTAATTCATATCCTAATACAACGCACCCATTTAAAAATGTACAATTCAGTGGTCTTTAGTATAGTCACACACTCGAGCAATCATTACCACCGTCTATTTTAGAACATTTAGAATATCACCTCAAAAATAAATCCCATACCTTCTGCTCTTACCCTCTGACCCCTCAGTCCTAGGCAACCACTGATGGCCTGTCTGTTTCTTTTTTTTTTTTTTTTTTTTTAAATTTATTTATTTGACAGACAGATCACAAGTAGGCAGAGAGGCAGGCAGAGAGAGAAGGGAGGAAGCAGGCTCCCCGTTGAGCAGAGAGCCCGATGCGGGGCTCGATCCCAGGACCCTGGGATCATGACCCGAGCCGAAGGCAGCGGCTTTAACCCACTGAGCCACCCAGGTGCCCCATGGCCTGTCTGTTTCTAATGAGTTTCCTGTTTTAGACATTTCATATGAGCAAAATCATGTAATGTATGGTCTTCTGTGACTGGCTTTATTCCTGTACTATAATGTTTTCAAGGTTCATCCGTGTTGTACTATGTACTCAGTAGTTCCTTTTATGGCCCCGTAATACCCTGTTGTATGGGTATGCCACATTTGTTGGTCCGTCTGTCTGGACGTTTGCGTTGTTTCCATCTTCTGGCTGTTATGAATAATGCTGTTATAAACACTGTGTGCAGTTGTTATGGGAGTTTCTGTGTGTGGCTAGGAATACTGTTGTGGGCCATGTAGTAACTCTATATTTAATTATTTGAACAGATACTAGTCTGTTTTTCCAAAGTAGATACACCATTTTGCATCAGCACTAACACTATTTGAGGGTTTTGGTTCTCTACATTCTCACCAGTACTTGTTTTTAACGAACTTTTTGATGTCAGCCATCTCAGCGGTTCTGATTTGCATTTCCCTGTTGACTAATGATGTCAAGCATCTTTTCGTGGGCTTATTGGCCATTTTTTTTCCTATGAAAAATTATCAATTAAGTCCTTTTGCCTATTTTTAATTGGTCATTTCTTTTTATTACTGAGTTCTAAGAGTTCTTTATATATTCTAGAATTACATGCTTATCAGATCCGATTCATAACTATTTCCTCCCATTCTGTGGATTCTTCTCACTGTCTCCATGGCGGGCGTCCTCTGCAGGACAAAAGATTTTAATTCTGATAAAGTCTGATTTATCTATTTCTTTCTTTTGTTGCTTGTGCTTTTAATGTCATATTTACGAACCCTTTGCCAAATCCAGGGTCATGAATGGTTTTGTTTTTTTTTTTTTAAAGATTTTATTTATTTATTTGTCAGAGAGAGAGAGAGAGAGTGAGCACAGGCAGACAGAGTGGCAGAGGGAGAAGCAGGCTCCCTGCAGAGCAAGGAGCCCGATGTGGGACTCGATCCCCGGATGCTGGGATCATGACCTGAGCCGAAGGCAGCCGCTTAACCAACTGAGCCACCCAGGCGTCCCAGGGTCTTGAATGTTTTACCTGGTGTCATCTTCTAAAAGTTTCACAATTTCAGTTTTTGCTTTTAGATATGTATCTGCTTTTAGTTATTTTTTGCATGTGTAAGGGTCCAGCTTTACCTTGCGGCTATCTAGTTGTGCCCACATCATTTGTGATAAGAGTGCTGTTTCCCCATTAGGTGGTTTTTGCACCGTTGTTGGGAATCCGTGGGCAGGAGATGTATGGATTCATTCCTGGGCTCTCGGTTTCATTCCCGTGCTCTATAGTTCTCTCCTGCTGCTGTGTATGTGTTTGATTTTGAAGCGTTTTATTACTTTTGTCTTGTTTTTCTTTTAAAGAACGTTGACATCCAAGAAGATGTATGATGTATTTTTTTTCACAGTTTTTGAGTCCTATGTCATTTTATAGTCATGATGCTGGAGCTCAGCAGACATGAGAAATAATGATTCATCCAGAATTACATGCTTCAGTGTGAGCATGAATATGAATATGAATTCCAGGTATTACATAAGCCAGAGTTTTTCTAAATATTAGTCATATTTTTTATTTTGAGAAGTTACCTATTTTTCCCAAGTATTTTTTTCAATTTGTAAAGCAAATATACAGCCCCTTACTTGCTTCTAACAATAAATTAGTGAGATGTAGGTACCGTTATCTACTGACACTGCTGTTTTGTCTTTCTCATGTAAGGAAGCTGAGGTGTGGGCATACGCAGAGATTTCTCCGGGGTCGCTCACTCAGCTTACATCAACTCTGAACAGATCTCCTCACCGCTTTCTGTTCTCTGACCACTCCACTTGGTTTGTTTAGGAAGCCACATTTTATTATTTCAAGGGCTCTTTGTTAAGCCTGGTTCCATTTTGAATTTTTTTAATGATTCAGAATCTCAATAGTATTATTTCCTCAAGTCGTAATTGCATATCATGCAAGAAACATGCTTTGAATGCACACAATGCACCTAAGAATATAATGGTTCTGTTGGGTGTGCTCTGGTCTCTTCTCTCCAGTTGCTGTCTGTGATAATAGTACCAATAAAAATATTTCGAAGTTGAGAGTAAGTGACATTCTAGGCATAGGTCTCAAAAGGTTAGTTACATGACATCCCAGTTCATTTCAATAACCCATCATGAAACTGTCACCCATGGAATATGAACATTTTAAAATACATTTGCCTGTGTGCCTTTTTGGATTTGGCACTTTTCCTGACTCTCCTAGTATTTTGAATTTTGTTTTCCCTGCAAGGTTTTTGGCTTTGCTCACTCTGGCCTTAGCATCTTACTAGGGCTGAGTACTCTGTACCCCTCTCTACTCCCACCCCCCAGCTTCTCGTCCCTTGCCTTTTATTCCGTGTGTGCCAACTTGGTCCCACAGGGATTGGAAACTTTTGATGACTATCTTTTTTCTTCCATAATGAACCTTTTCCTTTTCCTTTTGTTTTTTTGGGGGGGTGGGGAAGGGATGTCTGTGTGTACTTTTGACATTTAATTGGATTTCATTTTCCCATTCCTTCTATCAGCAGTGTTTTTGCTTTACCCTTTTCCAGTATGTTTATCTGAATGACTTTCACAAAAGTTTTCCCTTTCAGTCTCTTCTTTTTCTCTCATTTATTTTCATTTTATTAAAAAAAAAAAAATCCTCCCTCATGATTTTGTTTTGCTTCTCCTTGACTGCATTAACTGTTCTCTACCAGATGACACTTGAAGATCTCTTAGCTTAATATTTTACCTCTTTTTTTTTCTTTTCCCATTTTCCTTTTATTCATAGAGGAAGTCACTTGTTCTGAATATCTTCAAAAATCATCTTATTCCAATCAGACATGTCCTTATCACAGTCAGAAGGAGGGGCTAGAGCTCCCCGAAGCAGTGCACGCTGGGGGTAGGGCGCAGCCAGCAGCTGGAGCCACTAGCATTTGAAAATCCCAGGAGGTAGCAGCATGTGCCAGGCCTTATCTCCCTAATGCACATGGGCTGCTTGTCAGTCTCAAATGTCAGCCCCTAGTGGTATTACTTAAAGACAGTAGGCTTTGTGTTGAGATAGAAAGAAAATATTTTTAAACCTTCTTGGGACCCTGGGAAATTACCATTTTTGGACAAGAAATAGCCTGCCACCTTAGCAGTCTGTCCGTAGGTAAAAGCCACTGACACCAGGGCCAGGTCTGAGCCCAGGATCAGTTACAGTTGGCATGAACAGTACGAGCCACAGTGTTCTCAGGATGTTGTTAGTAAGGCGTTTTATTTATATCTCGGTGAGACAGTCCTACCACTTGCAAGGCCAAAGAGAGGGACTTTGGGGGCCCTTAAACATAACCATGTGACAAGTGCCACTCTTGCACCTACGTGTATGGATTTTTGATGGGTGACAAGATAGCAAATCTGTAATCCTTGCTTCTCTGTAGTAAGTACAGGCATGATTCTTTTGAAAAGACTTAATTAAGATATAATGAAAATGTTACCCCACAGTACAAATAATTTAGGAACTGACTATTGTTAAAAGAATTCTGTACTTTCCCATAGGGCTTCTTTCATTAGTCCTTCAAAAAAGAGGTTTCCCCAGAAAGAAGGTTCCTCAAGAAGTTGAAAATAGAGCTGCCCAATGACCCAGCAATCTCACTACTGGGTATTTACCCTAAAGATACAAATGTAGTGATCCGAAGGGGCACGTGCACTCGAATGTTTATAGCAGCAACGTCCACAATAGCCAAACTGTGGGAAGAGATGAGACAGATGAATGGATAGGGGAGATGCGGTATGAATATACATACCATGGAATATTACTCAGCCTTCCGAAAGGATGAAATCTTTCCATTTACATCTGAAATGCATGGAATTGGATGGTATTTTGCTGAGTAAAATAAGTCAACCAGAGAAAGACAATTATCATATGGTTTCACTCCTATGAGGAATATGAGAAACAGTGTAGAGGACCATAGGGGAAGGGAGGGAAAACTGAATGGGAAGAAACCAGAGAGGGAGACAAACATGAGAGACTCTTAACTATGGTAAAGAAACCGAGGGTTACTGGAGGGGAGGTGGGTAGAGGGATGGGGTAACTGGGTGACGGGCATTAAGGAGGGCGTTCATGCAACTAATGAATTATTGAACTCTACATCTGAAACTAATGATGTACTACATGTTGGCTAATTGAACTTAACTAAAAAACACACAAAAAAGAGGTTTCCCTACATTTTAAGTTAAACCTAAATTTAACACATTTAATGTGGAAAGTGAAATATGTATAAATGGGTAAAACAGCTTGCCCTACCTCCCAGAAGGCTGTACATTTCGGAATGAAGCATGTGACCTCTTACAATGCCTTACTCTATTGTCTTTCTGAAGCTTTGCTACCTGACTCTCTTCAGGGCAATATAACTGAGTTGGTGAGGCTCAGTAGGTCCTCTTAACCTTACTCATTTCTCAGATCTCCGGGCATGTGGAATTTACAAAACCGCTACAGAGTACATTTATGCAAAGGAGAGTTGAGGGTACCGTACTCTCCTCTTTCCTCCAGGCATGGTCATTCCTGTCCGTCACCACCGCCTGCCCCAACTTCGAGTAATTTTTGCCTTCATTTGAACGATCATACCATTGTCTTATCACCCGTCACTTATCACCCGTCACTTACCACCTGTCACTTGGCCTGTGCTCCGTGTATAGTTTATCTTTGATGGATGTTCCTCACCTCCTGGTCTAGATACTCCAGTTAGAGGACCTGTGTTACGCCTCGTTGGTGTCTCCAGAACCAGAAAAATGCTCGAACACAGAGTGCTTCCTCAGCCTGGGTAGGAAACCCTCAGGATCTTGTTAATTGCAGATTGTCATTCATTCGGTCTGGGTGGGGCCGGAAAGGCCACCTCGCGGACAGACTCTCAGGCGGTGGCACACAGCTGGTCCGCAGGCCACACCTCCGGCGCCCTGTCTCTGGCAGACTTTCAGCAGATGCCTGTTGGTGATGCTGTTGGTTTAAAAAAAAGGGGGGGGCGAAAGATTTAAATTTTGTTAAATGCTTCATTTGTCTGCAATATGAAAACTGCAGTAAGAAGTGAACATAGATTTAAGTCAATTTCTGTGAATAACTGAAGATGTGGGTTGTCTTTTACTCTTTTTTCCTGACTTGTCTGTCTGATCTATAGTAATGAACTTTAACTTATCCATTTCAATAGATACCAGGCTGAAGGAGATTACATACAAGTAGCTCCTATTCTGGCTTCATTAGATTTGGGCTCCAAAGCAAAAGCTTTTATAACACATTTCCAGTCATCTGAATTATCCATTCCTTAGATTTATCCATTGTAGCTTTGAGGAACACAGGTGTGGTTTTCCAGATAAACTCAAATTCTGCCGGTATCACATTTTAGGGGCAAGAATTATGCATATACTTACTGTAAACCCAATCAAATCTTTCCTTCCTCTTTTTTTTAATGGAATTCAAAAGTGGTACATTAAGAATTACCAACAAGTGGGATGTCTGGGCGGCTCAGTTGGTTAACCCCCTGCCTTTGGCTTAGGTCACCATCCCAGGGTCCTGGGATTGAGTCCAGCATCAGGCTCCCTGCTCAGGGAGCCTGCTTCTCTCTCTGCCTCTGCCTGCCTCTCTGCCTCCTTGTGCACGCTTTCACTCTCTCTGACAAATAAATAAAATCTTAAAAAAAAAAAATTACCAACAAGCAATGAATCTGAGTCCCAAAGACTTCGATGGCAACCAAGAACTCCACGTGCCGATAGCAGAGGTCACTGTTCATCGCCTTGCTCCCCCAAACTGAGAGCGCACTGACGGTAACCTAGGAGTTTGCGCTTCAAGCTTTGATCGTTAGCTACTAGAGTATGCAAATGGAACTTGCTTCCCTGTTTTCTTTTTTTAAGATTTTATTTATTTACTTACTCATGAAAGACAGAGAGAGAGGCAGAGGCAGAGTTAGAGCCAGGCTCCCCACTGAGCGGGGAACCTGATACGGGACTCGATTCCAGGACCCTGGAATCATGATCTCAGCCCAAGGCAGACGCTTAACCATCTGAGCCACCCAGGCGCCCTTTTCTGGTTATTTTGGTAGAAACAGTCTACTTCCTTCCTGTGAAATGTTAAGTACCAAGTGTCATTAGGCCTGAGTCTGCCAGCCTGCAATTGTTTTACGTTCCCTCTCTCCCTGGTAAGGGCAGCTGCCTCGCATAGTGGCTAAGAGCCGCGTGGTGTTCCGGCGCACGATCAGGGAACCATTCCACCGCTGTTGATATCTGACAGTATTTTTACGTCTGTTGCAAGGAGCACTGGGTGTTACACACAAACGAAGAATCAGGGACACTGCACCAAAAGCTAATGACGTGCTGTATGGTGGCTACTGTGACACAATAGAGAATAAATAAATAAATAAAAACTTTTATGTCAAAGACATTGCCGAGACCAGATTTATAAATAAATCTTTGTGCAAGCTTTTTATTATGACCTTAGAATACATTCTTACAGGTAGAGTTGCTGGGTCAGAAGATAAAAGGGTTAATTCGTTTGTAATTTGTTCTGTGCTTTCTGAACTACAATCGTAGTTTAACAGGCTTCGACCTAAACAATGACACAGTTTCCTTTGTAAAATATTTTGTCTGAATAGCAAGACTTATGTTGGTTTCTGAAGTGCATGAATACACAAAAGAGTTACGTAATATCTGGGAACTAATTAACCCGAGGAGATAGTAACAGGAGGCATCACAATGATAAGCATTTATCACCGGGACTTGCCGGGGTCCACTGCTCGTTCTGTTGTCATCTTACCACATTGGAGATACTGGGTTGTACACGCAATACATAAAACAGGTCACACGTGAAATTTAACTGAGAATGAATGGCTGTTTCCCAAACCATTTATCTTTTATTTCCCTCCTGCAGAGAATTTTATTTGGTAAAAACACTGTGTATACTCTGAGTCAAGACAACCAAGGAAAATACAGGAAAAGCAAAGCTAGTTAACTGTTCCTATTAGCATAAGGAGCGTAGATGAGCAAATCTTGGCAGCGTGTTAATTTGTTATATTGCAAAGCTAGCTATTTATCGTGTTTTAAAAGCAGAATTAAATATATATATGATTATATTTTAGAAGAGGCTGAATTAGATGAGTCTCTGTATCATAGCACTGATTTAAATACAGGAATCCTTTTGGTATAGTGTATGAAATAAATCAAATGGCTATACAAGTATTTGATGAGTTTAAATAGTTCTATAAAAGAATATAAATCTGGGGGTGCCTGGATGCTCAGTTGGTTAATCCTCCAACTCTTGGTTTTGGCGCAGGTCATGATCTTGGGGTCATGAGATCGAGCCCTGAGTCAGGCTCCTCGCTCAGTGGGGCATCTGGTTGAGAGTCTCTTCCCTCTTCCTGCCCCTCCTCTGCTCACACACTCTGAATAAGTCAGTCAGTCAGTCAGTAAAATCTTTACAAAAGAAAAAAAGTCTTTCACAAGGTAAGATATTTAGCACATAGAACGGCATGTTTATGATTTTTAAGAGTGCATGCAACAAGTTTGCAGTTACATATCACTGTAACAGTTAAAATATCTGTCAATATATATAACTGTACTATAAGTTAACTGTGTATATTTTTAAAAGCTTTTAACATTGCTATTAACATAGTCATTTATTTATATTAAATTTCTTTTTTAGTTAGAATTTAAGGCAATTGAGAAACATGCAACATAATAAGATAAATCAAGTGAATGAGAAAATCAAGACAGAGAGCAAAGGAGACTAGAAGTGAGAAAATGTGTGTCATGAAATCCTATATTTTTATTACTGGGAGGCCACTCTGTGGCTCTTAGTTTTGGGGGATCCACCGAATCAGATTATATGACTGATGGTGTCCATGAGATCAACTAATTGCTCATAAAAAATCCTAACTTTTTCTGATACCGAAGAGGAAGGTCCTTCGTGGCTCCCCAAAGAAGGACTAAGTGATCTAGCACTCAGTCTTCAGTGGCAGTAAGTTTCCTAGGGATTCTTTGCAAGAAGCTGATGATACCATCCCAGAGGGTGGCAGTTTCATGAGAAATCAGAAAGATTTGATCCCACGTCTTGTTGCAATACAGGGCTAGAGTTCTAAAAAAAAGAATGTGTTGTCTTTTTTTTTCTTAATTTTTCCTTTCTTTTTTCCCTTTTTTTTCTAATTTTATTTTTTCAGTGTTCCAAGATTCATTGTTTATGCACCACACCCAGTGCTCCATGCAATCCGTGCCCTCCTTAATACCCACCACCAGGCTCACCCAACCTACCACCCCCCTCCCCTCCCAAACCCTTTGGTTTGTTTCTCAGAGTCCACAGTCTCTCATGCTTCATCTCCCCCTCCGATTTCCCCCAATTCACTTTTCCTTTCCTTCTCCTAAGGTCCTCCGTGTTATTCCTTATGCTCCACAAGTAAGTGAAGCCATGTGATAACTGACTCTCTCTGCTTGACGTATTTCACTCGGCATAATCTCCTCCGGTCCCGTCCGTGTTGATACAAAAGTTGGGTGTTCACCCTTTCTGATGGAGGCATAATACTCCATTGTATATATGGACCATATCTCCTTCATCCATTCGTCTGTTGAAGGGCATCCTGGCTCTTTCCACATTCTGGTGATTGTGGCCATTGCTGCTATGAACATTGGGGCACAGATGGCCCCTCTTTTCACTACATCTGTGTCTTTGGGGGTAAATACCCAGTAGTGCAATTGCAGGGTCATAGGGTAGCTCTATTTTTAATTTCTTGAGGAATCTCCACACTGTTTTCCAAAGTGGCTGCACCAGCTTGCATTCCCACCAACAGTGTAAGAGGGTTCCCCTTTCTCCACATCCTCTCCAACACACATTGTTTTCTGTCTTGTTAATTTTGGCCATTCTAACTGGTGTTAGGTGGTATCTCAATGTGGTTTTGATTTGAATCTCCCTGATGGCTAGTGATGATGAACATTTTTTGTGTGTCAGTCATTTGTATGTCTTCTTTGGAGAAGTGTCTGTTTATGTCTTCTGCCCATTTTTTGACGTGATTATCTGTTTTTTGAGTGTTGAGTTTGTGGAGTTCTTTATAGATCTTGGATAACAGCCCTTTGTCTGTACTGTCATTTGTGAGTGTCTTCTCCCATTCCGTGGGTTGACTGTTTCCTTTGCTGTGCATAAGCTTTTGTTCTTGATGAAGTCCCAAAAGTTCATTTTCACTTTTGTTTCCTTTGCCTTTGCCTGTCTTGAAAGAAGGTGCTGTGGCTAATGTCGAAGAGGTCACTGCCCATGGTCTCCTCTAGGATTTTGATAGATTCCTGCCTCGCATTGAGGCCTTTTATCCATTTCGAGTTTATCTTTGTGTATGATGTAAGAGAATGGTTGAGTTTCGTTCTTCTATACATAGCTGTTCAATTTTCCCAGCACCATTTATTAAAGAGACTGTCTTTTTTCCACTGGATATTTTTTCCTGCTTTGTCAAAGATTATTTGACCATAGAGTTGAGGGTCCATATCCGGGCTCTCTGCTCTGTTCCACTGGTCTATGTGTCTGGTTTTTTGCCAGTAACATGCTGTCGTGGTGATCCCAGCTTTGTAATAAAGCTTGAAATCAGGTAATGTGATGCCCCCAGTTTTGTTTTTCTTTTTCAACATTTCCGTAGTAACTCGAGGTCTTTTCTGGTTCTATACAAATTTTAGGATTGTTTATTCCAGCACTCTGAAAAATGCTGGTGGAATTTTGATCGGGATGGCATTGAAACTATAGATGGCTCTAGGCAGCATAGACATGTTAACAATGTTTATTCTTCCGATCCATGAGCATGGAATGGTCTTCCATCTTTCTGTGTCTTCTTCGATTTCTTTCATGAGTGTTCTGTAGTTCCCCAAGTATAGATCCTTTACCTCTTTGGTTAGGTTTATTCCCAGGTATCTTATGGTTCTTGGTGCTATAGTAAATGGAATCAATTCTCTAATTTCCCTTTCTGTGTTTTCATTGTTAGTGTACAAGAAAGCAACTGATTTCTGTGCATTGACTTTGCATCCTGCCACATTACTGAATTGCTGTATGAGTTCTAGTAGTTCGGGGGTGGAGTCTTCTGGGTTTTCCATTTAAAGGATCAAGTCATCTGCGAAGAGAGTTTGACTTCTTCTTTGCCAGTTTGAATACCTTTTATTTCTTTTTGTTTTCTGATTGCTGTTGCTAGGACTTCTAGTATTATGTTGAACAACAATGTGGTGAGAGTGGGCATCCTTGTCGTGTTCCTGATCTCAAAGGGAAGGCTGTCAGCTTTTCCCCATTGAAAATTTGCTGTGGGTTTTTCATAGATAGGTATTGTAAAGTTGAGGAATGTTCCCTCTATCCCTACACTTGGAAGTATTTTCATCAGGAACGGATGCTGTATTTTGTCATATGCTTTTTCTGCATCAATTGAGAGGACCAGGTGGTTCTTTTTCTTCTCTTGTTGATTTGTTCTATCACATTGATTGATTTGCGAATGTTGAGCCACCCTTGTGTCCCATGGATAAATCCCACCTGGTCATGGTGGATAATCTTTTTAGTGTACTGTTGGATCCTATTAGCTAGAATCTTGTTGAGAATCTTGGCATCCATATTCATCAGGGATATTGGTTTGAAATTCTCCTTTTTGGTGGGGTCTTTGCTTGGTTTGGGGATCAGGGTAATGCTGGTTTCATAGAAAGAATCTGGAAGTTTTCCTTCTGTTTCTATTTTTTGAAATAGCTTCAGGAGAATAGGTATTATTTCTTCTTAGAATGTTTGGTAGAATTCCCCAGGGAATCTGTCAGGTCCTGCACTCTTGTTTTTTGGGAGGTTTTTGATCACTGCTTCAATCTCATTATTGGATATTGGTCTATTCAGGTTGTCAGTTTCTTTCTGTTTCAGTCTTGAGAGTTTATAGGTTTCCAGGAATGCATCCATTTCTTCTAGGTTCCTTAACTTATTGGCATATAACTGTTGATAATAATTTCTGATGATTGTTTCTATTTGCTTGGTGTTAGTCGTGATCTCTCCCCTTTCATTCATCGTTTTATTTTTTTTAAAGGTTTTATTTATTTATTTGACAGACAGAAATCACAAGTAGGCAGAGAGGCAGGCAGAGAGAGAGGGGGAAGCAGGCTCCCTGCTGAGCAGAGAGCCCAACTCGGGGCTCGATCCCAGGACCCTGAGATCATGACCTGAGCCGAAGGCAGAGGCTTTAACCCACTGAGCCACCCAGGCACCCCTCATTCATCGTTTTATTAATTTGGGTCCTCTCTCTTTTCTTTTGGATTCGTTTGGCCAGTGGCTTATTGATCCTATTGATTCTTTCAAAGACCAGCTTCTAGTTTCGTTGATGTGTTCTACTGTATCTCTAGTTTCTAACTCATTGATCTCTGCTCTAATCTTGATTATTTCCCTTCTCGTGCATGGGGTTTCTTAATTTGTTGTTGATTTTCCAGTTCTTTAAGGTGTAAAGAGAGTTGATGTATTCAAGATTTTTTCAACTTTTTGAGGGAGGCTTGGATGCCTATGCATTTTCCCCTTAGGACTGCCTTTGCCTTATCCCATAGGTTTTGGACCGAAGTGTCTTCATTCTCATTGGTTTCCATGAATTGTTTAAGTTCTTCTTTGATTTCCTGTTTGATGTAAACATTCTTGAGCGGGATGGTCTTTAACTTCCAAATGTTTGAATTCCTTCCAAACTTTTCCTTGTGGTTGAGTTCCAGTTTCAAAGCATTGTGGTCTGAGAATATGCGGGGAATAATCTCAATCTGTTGGTATCGGTTGAGACCTGATTTGTGACCCAGTATGTGGTCTGTTCTGGAGAAAGTTCCATGTGTGCTCGAGAAGAATGAGTATTCTGTTGTTTTAGGGTGGAAGGTTCTGTATATATCCATGAGGTCCATCTGGTCCAATGTGTCATTCAGTGCTCTTGTTTCTTTATTGATGTTCTGCTTGAATGATCTATTACTGATCCCCTACAATCGGGATGCCTGGGTGGCTCAGTTGGTTGGGCGGCTGCCTTTGGCTCAGGTCATGATCCCAGCGTTCTGGGATCGAGTCCCACATCGGGCTCCTTGCTCGGCAGGGAGCCTGCTTCTCCCTCTGCCTCTGCCTGCCACTCTGTCTGCCTGTGCGCACGCTCTCTCTTTCTCTCTCTCACACACAAATAAATAAAATCTTAAAAAAAAGATCTCCTACAATTAATGTGTTCATATAAATATGAATCTTTATCTTGATTATCATTTGGCTTATGTAGTTGGCTGTTCCCATATTGGGGGCATAAATATGTACAATTTTTAGAGCTTCCTGGTGGATAGACCCTTTTAGAATGATGTAGTGTCCTTCTTTATCTCTGACTATAGTCTTTAGTTTAAAATCTAATTTATTTGATATGAGAATTGCTACCCTAGCTTTCTTTTGAGGCCTGTTGGCATGAAAGATGGTTCTCCGTCCCTTCACTTTCAGTCTGTATGTATCCTTAGGTTCCAAATGTGTCTCTTATAGACAGCATATGGATGGGTCCTGTCGTTTTATCCAGTCTGCAACCCTGTGCCTTTTTATAGGAGCATTTAGGCTTGCTTAGTAGTCACACACCCATTTAAACAATGCTGGTCTTGGAACCTCTTTATGTCTCCATCCATTTTGAATGTCAGCCTTGCTGGATAAAGTATTCTTGGCTGCATGTTCTTCTCCTTTAGTGCCCTGAATATGTCTTGCCAGTCCTTTCAGGCTTGCCAGGTTTCTGTGGACAGATATGCTGTTATTCTGCTGGTCCTTCCTCTGTATGTAAGGGATCTCTTCCCCCAGCTGCTCTTAAGACCTCTTGTCTGAAATTATGATTCATGAATTTCACAATTAAGTGTCTGGATGTCTTTCTAGACTCGCTGATCATGGGGGGTGTCCTTTCTGCCTCTAGGACATGAACACTTGTTCGATTCCCCAGATTAGGGAAATTTTCATCTAGAATTTGTCCAGTTGTATCTTCTAGTCATCTCTCTTTCTCCACCCCCTCTGGGATCCCAATAATTCTGAGGTTGGAATGTTTCAAGACGTCATTTACTTCCCTAATTCTGTTTTCATGGATTCTAAGCTACTTGTCCCAGGCCTCCTGATTCTTCTTTTCTGTCATTTTGCTTCTAGATCACTAATTCCATCTTCTGCCTTGGTTACCCTAGCTTTAGAGTATTTAGAGTAGATTGGATCTCATTGACAGCATTTTTAACTTCTGCCAGATCAGCTCTCACTTCTGCCCTTAGAGATTCTATGTTGTCATTAATGGTATTCTCCAACCTAGGCATTGCCTGAACAATTGTTACCCTGAATTCCCTTCCCAACATGTTGTTTCTGTCCATATCCAATAATTCTGTGGCAGAGGGCACAGTCTCTGAATTTTTCCTCTGTTGAGTGTTCCTCCTCCTAGTCATTTTGGTGACACGTGGTTGAGGGAATGTGTAGCTAAAAATATCAGCCAGGATCCAGGCAAGGTGCACCATGACTTGTCATTGGGTAAAGGCTTTTTTCTACTAGACTGCAGAGTAGAGAAGAAACTGGCTCTCACTTTATAGTTCACCTCTATTTCCTCTGCTCAAAAGACATTTTTGTATGGGATATGATGCCAGTTACAGCCACATTAGAAGGTATATCCACGCCATGACGCGGGCCCACTGCGTTGGAGTCCTGCTTGCAGTCCAGTCTCCACCCTCTGTCCGGTTCCCACTGCCCGTCGGACTCACTGAGGCTATGGTTTCCTGTTTGTATTTCCTTAAAGCAGTCCTTTATACATACTGTTCTAAGTCCGTGCTTTGATAATATTGAGTGGCAGTAAGTTCAAGGTTAAACTTCTTGGAATATAACTAGAGTGTGTTTATTTGGTGTCCCTATACAAGTACAGAGTGGTGTGCTTCCTTAGCCAAGCCACATGTACTTGTGGTGACTGATGAGAATAACACGATGTTCACTTAAATGGTTGGAGACCCTGAACGAGGTGGGCCCAGGAGGCACCCACAGGCAGGACCTGGGTTCATTTTCAGATGTTTGTTGCACAGAAATTATTTGAATAGTCAGGGTACTAAAGTTCTATAGCATAGATCATAACAGTATAGTTTTAGCCTGAAATGTTGTTTTTTTTTTTTAATTAAAAAAAGGTATGATCAGATGCTTATCCCTCCCTAAAATAGAACCCACATTAAAACAAAGCAAAACAAAACCTCTCAGTCAATTACCTGGAGAACATTTGTCTTTGAATCTTGTTTTTTATTTTTTTGTTTTTGTTTTATTCTGGTGTACTCTCTAAGATGAACTGATTACAAAATGTACCTTCAGGTATTAGTATGAATTAACTCATTATATGGGGGAGTCAGTGAAACCTCTGAAGTAAGGAAGAAGCATATTGCATATATGCAAACTTACAGAGCAGTTGAGTATTCAGCTTCTCAGGCTGTGGGTTCCCAGGAAGCCTCCCCTAGAGCCCGGCCTTCTGTCTGTGCTGCTGTTTCGTTATTTGTACGAGACTCAGCTTCCACGTCACCACTGGTGAAAGCACCTGCTGGAGAAGTGGTCACGACTCTGGCTTCGGTGTACGGTTTCTAAGTGTATTGAGACTCTCCAGTGTAGATTCCGGTTGGTGTCTTACCTACATTGCCTAGGCTGCTTCTTCACCCCTTTTAAAATTCTGTCTGTTTGGTATATTTTTATGTTTTACATATTTTTAGGAATACACTTATTTCTTAAATCATGATATATAGTTTTTGAATACTAAAAAACTAAAATGTCTAGAGAAGATTCGACCTCCGACATCTCATATGAAGTTCCTCCCAGTGTGAGATGCTCTGAATAGTCTGAGGGATGCTAAGATGAATAAGGAATGCCCCCATTTCCAATGGGTGTATTGTCTCTAGGAGGAGACATGCACAGTTGAGTTTCTGCATTCTCAGTAAATACTAAACAAATACCTGTTATGTGCTGGGTACTGTTCTTGGCATTCAAGATTTAGCAGAGAACAGGACAGATCTGAGCAGTAGTCTTTTATTTTCCTTTTTCTTTTTTTATAATTCAAGTAAAATTAACATACAGTGTTATATTAGTTATATTAATATACCCATATAACTAATATGTTATATTAGTTCAGGTGTATAGTGTGTGTGTATATATTTTTTTTCAGGTGTATAGTATATATATGTGTGTGTATATAGTATATATACATATATACACTATATATATAGTATATAGAGTATATATAACGATAGTATATATAGTATATATAACGATTCAACAATTCTGTACATTTCTTAGTGCTCATCAAGTTAAGTATACTCTTAATCCCCTTTATCTTTATTCCACATCCCGCCATCCACCTCCCCTCTGGTTTGTATTCTATATTTAAGAGTCTGGCTTTTTGTTTCTCTCTATATATTTTTGTTTATTCACTTGATTTGTTTCTTAAACTTCACATATGTGTGAAATCATATTTGTCTTTGACTGATGTATATCACGTAGCATTATACCTTCTAGGTCCATCCATATTATCGCAAATGGCAAGCTCGAATTCCTTTTTACAGCTGCACAATATCCCATTGTATGTGTACACCACATCTTCCCTATCCATTCACCTGTCAGTGGACACTTCAGTTGTTTCCATGTCTTGGCTCTTGTAGCTAATGTGCAATAAACATAGGGGTGCATATATCTTTTCAAATTAGTATTTTTGTTTCTTTGGATAAATATTTGGTAGTGGAATTATTGGGTCATATGACATTTTTATTTTTAATTTTTTGGGGAACCTCCATGCTGTTTTCCACAGTGGTTGTACCAATTTATACTCCCACCCACAACGTATGAGGGTTCATTTTTCACCAAATCCTTGCCAACACTTGTTATTTCTTGTTTTTCATTCTGGCTATTCTGACCAGAAAGATATCTCATACCAGTGTGATATCTCATTGGGCTTTTGATTTGCATTTCACTGATAATGAGTGATGTTGAGTATCTTTTCACGTGTCTGTTGGACATCTGGACGTCTTCTTTGGGAAAATGTCTGTTCAGGTCCTTTGCCTAGTTTTTAACTGGATTGTTTGTGGGTGTTGAACGTGTACATTATATATTTGGGGTACTGATCCCTTATTAGATACATTGTTTACAAGTGTCTTTGGCTGTGAAGGAGGTGGCCTTTTCATTTTATTGGTTTCCCTTGCTGTGGAGAAGCTTTTTATTTTGACGTAGTGGCAGTGGTTTATGTTTGTTTCTCTTGCTTGGGAGACATATCTTAAAAAATGTTAGGACCAATGTCAGAGAAATTACTGCCTGTGTTCTCTTCTAGGATTTTTATAGTTTCAGGTCTCACCTGTAGGTCTTTAATACTTTTGAGTTTATTTTTGATTGTGGTGCTAGAAAGTGGTCCAGTTTCCTTCTTTTACCTATAGCTGCCAGTTTCCTAAACACCATTTATTGAAGAGACTGTTGTTTGTATATTCTTGCCTGAGTTCTCGTAGCTTGGCCGTATGAACATGGGCTCATGTCTGGGCTCTGTATTCCACTGATCTGTGCCTATCTTTGTGCCGGTACCGTACTGTTTTGATGACTACAGCTTTCCAGTGTATCTTGAAGTCTGGAATTCTGATACCTCCAGCTTTGTTCTTTCTCAGATTGGCTTGGCTATTTGGGATCTGTTGTGGTTCCACACAAAGTTTAGTGGTGTTTGTTCTGGTTCTGTGAAAAATGCTGCTGGCATTCTTAGGGGGATTGCGTGGAATCCGTAGATCGCTTTGGGTCGTGCGGACGTTTTAACAGTGTTAATGCTAATCCATGATCATGGAATGTCTTTCCTTTTGTCCAGGTCACCTTCAGGTTCTCTCATCAGTTTTATAGTTTCCAGAGGAGAGGTCTTTCAACTCCATGGTTAAGTATGCTTGAAGGTATTTTATTCTTTCTGGTGTAATTGTTTTCTTTCTTTCTTTTTCTACTACTTCATGATTAGTGTATAGAAATGTTACCAGTTCCTGAGTACTAATTTTGAATTCCTGTATTACTTCTAGTAGTTTTTGGTGGAGTCTTTCGGATTTTATCAGTGTCACGTCGTGTCATGTGCCGATAGTGCTCCCCGGTGCCCTTACAACAGGGTTTCAGCCACGACCCAAGGCACGCGGGGCTGTGCCCTTGGCGGCGCGGAGGTTAGCTGCAGCCGGAGACGAGGAAACACCTCGCCGAGGGACTTTTCTTGCGGAGGCTCAGGGCTCCCCGGCCACAGTGACAGGGGAATGTCCTCCCAGGACGAACGGGAACGGGTCACGGTGAAAGCGAATCACGTTCCGAGTCCAGGGAGCGGGCGGACGCGGGCGGACGCGCTCCTCACCCGCTGTGCGTCGCCGGCGAGTCGAGCGTCACAGCGACCGGAGGGACTCGGCACATCCCGTGGGGACTCGCGGGGGCGGCAGACACGCGTGTCCTCTTGTCT
The DNA here is from genome assembly GCF_963455335.1 of Martes martes. Classification (NCBI taxonomy): domain Eukaryota; kingdom Metazoa; phylum Chordata; class Mammalia; order Carnivora; family Mustelidae; genus Martes; species Martes martes. The sequence goes on from NC_137903.1 coordinate 67,819,049, forward strand.
CCCGGGTCTACGCCCCGATTCGGGGTTTCTCTCTCAGCGGCTGGTCCGCGTCTCGGCTCCTCCGGCCGCGGCGATCCCGTAGATGCGCCCGCGGGCCGAGGCGGAAGAACGCCTGGGGCGGGGCTGCGAGGCGCCGCGAGCGACCGTCGTCCCGCGCGGAACTGCCTCATCCCGGGGCGGGGCTGCCGGAGGGGAGCGTCGGGGCCGCCGCCAGGGGCTGCTGCTCGCGGGAGGCAGGGGCTGTGGAGAACGGAGGGACGGCCTCGGGACCCAGAAGAACTGCCCTGGGTCGCCTCCCTCGTGCCCCCGGAGCCCTTGAATGACACCCTCAGGGGCGCTCGTCCCGCGGGCCGGCGGGGCTCTCCCGGCGCTGAGGGACGGGCGCCGGCTTGCTCGGCCGCTCGCCGGCACCGCCCCGTGCCCTGTCCTGGTGGCGCAGGCGACGCCGTGGCCTCGGGCACACGACGCGGACCGGTGTGTTGTGCTTTGTCGTTGGGCCGCCGTTCGCTGACAATGCCCGGAGCCCCACTGGATTCACCCGACGTCCCGTCAGACGGCGGCGTCTGGGTCCGAGCGCCCCGCGTGACGCGACTGTCTCCTCGCCGCGGGCGCCGCCAGCACCTCGCAGCCTGCGGCCGCCCGCCGGCCCGTGAACAGCCGCGCGGTGACCTGCTGGTTGTGTGCGATGACGGGCCGGTCGGGCTCGTTCCCGGTGACCTCGCCTCATCCCGCCTGAACGCACGGCGGTGGTGACGCCGCCAGGGGCGAGAGCGGAGACACTGAGCCGGCACGAGGGGCTGCGGCGCGCCTGGACGGCGGTCGTGTGGGGACGCCGGGGCTCGGAGGGCCGGGGCTGGAGGTGACGCCGGCCGTCGCTCAAATCGCTGTCGAACGAGGGGTTTGAAGTCACCTTTCCCGTGGTCTTCTAAGAGGCTCCGCTCCCCAGGCTGAAGTTGAGAGTTATCGTTTGGTAAGAAAACAGCTACTTCATCCCAGCAGTACAAGAGAAAACCAGATTTCTGGAAGGTGTTCTGAATATTGCTTTGGCAGAAAAAAGCAGAGACCAGAGTCTGGAAAAGAACGAGGAAATGGAATTTTTTTTCCAATGTAAATTATGTTTCAAGATGGCAGTTTGCAGTTCTGTTAGGAAGGGAGAGTGAATTTTAGGGGCTTAAAGTTACCTCTTTGAATCTAACCCCCGAAGAAGAGTTTTTTACAGTTAAAGGCTAAAAATGAGGAAAAAAACTCAAAAAATATTTTTTTACAATAAACAGGAAGGAAAATGAGACCCTTCTGAGGGCAATAACCATAATCTAACTTATCTAGGTAAAGGAATAGTCTCATTTATTGAGTATTTTGCATCTTTTGTCCGCAAATGTATACTTGTAAAAAATATATAATCAAAATAATGATGACATCGTCACTTTGGTGAACAGAGTTCATTATTTCCTTTTTAAGTAAGGGTCTTGCCTCACGATCCTGTGTGAGAATGTGATTGATCGCGTTACAGGGCCGTAGAGGAGTGCATGTGTTGTAGAAGGAGGTAGCAGAGAACTTCAAATAAGATGAAAGATGGTTAACTATAATGGGACCGCGAAAGTTTAGAATGAGTCGGTCCTTTCTACACGATGGATATCCGCCAGAAGATTCAGGAGCCCTCTGGGGAGTTTCTGTGTGTCTTACTGTCCCCGCTGGAAAGGCCATTTATGAGCGTGCATTTACACGCCTGAGGCATCTCCCGTGGACTGCTCCGCTCTCATTTCATGTCCACTGCCTGGTGTTCTGTGTCTATGATGGAACAGTAGGACTGTCCTCGATCAAGATCCCAAAGCAAGTCACTTTCAGAGCTCTGGGATTAGTGCTTAGAGTTCTTGATTCTGTTCTCAAACGGGTGTGCCCTAATTTGAGAAAATCTGGTATACAAAACCATCAACTCACAAGATAGATAAATTAAGGATTACTTTCATTTCAAAAGGATTTGCTTCAGGATTCCTTAGAATAAGCGTGTCCGAAGAGTGTAACATGTCCAGAAGGCCCTCTGGATTATTAGTAAGCGAGAGGGCTCATTTTCCCACCCTGTCGTTAACCAGGTTAATGACGTGCATATGTTTGAGCCTGTAGCCGTTTCATTCACGCGCTCACTTCTGCACGAAATCATTCATACTGTTATTCAGTGACTCTTTCATGAGCATTCTCTGTGTGTTGGATACACAAAAGTCACAGCCCTTGTCCTTAAGGCATTTACAGATGCCAAGAGTGAATCAGATGTCAAATAAATGTCTGACAGTGGAAGCAAGCTGGCCTGTTAGGAGATCACTGTGGTTAAACAAAGTGAGAGGATGAGCTGTGGCCATAGGGTAGCCTCCTGGCAACTTCAAAGGGAATTGTAGCAGGACTAGGGTAGCTTAGAAAATTAACTCAGAGTTTGCCCAAAGCAGTTGATCTTTGGATACATTGTTTCTTTAGTGCTGAACAGGAAGTCTAAGACTTTAGAACCAGGTTATCCAGACATATAAAAGGTAAAAACTGTCTGCATTGTCACTACAACAGGGCGTCGTTACATGTGAAATATGATATCTTTTAACAATGAAAGTACTGTGTGAGGGCTTCATTATAGTATGATGAAGATGATGAGTGCCTCCAATTTGGCCGGAGACTATTAGACATTTTACGGGCATTACCTCATTTATTCCGTCCGGTATACTGAACCGAGGCCTTTACGGACACCGAGATATTTTCACTAACTGCTGGGATTTGTGTTGCTAATATAGGAGAGAAAATCTTTACTCTTACAAGCTCTCTGTCCTATTTTATAATCTGAAGTATACCTGTATATACTAAGATGAGTTAGGCCCCTGGAGATGTTGATTTCAAGGCCACCTCACCTCACTGGAGCCACATCTTAAGCCAGAAACCGCCGCTGCTGCCTCCACTGCTGCCATCACCACTGAATGTCACAGAATCTGGGGCCTCGGGCGCGGGGTCCGGCCACCACAACGCCTCCAAACACTCGTGTGTCCCACCTTGTCAGCCAGAGGCAATGTCAGCAGGTACGTGGCCTGTGTCCAGTTCTGCCTTCCGGATCTCACTGGTGGGACGTAATTTACTTCAAGAACGCAAGCAGAAAGGGTGTCGAGAGAACGTAGTGGTGGGTTTCTAACCTGCATCTGGAAGGAGGGTGGAATTAGGGCTGAGAGAGCCGCTGTCTGGAATCCACTCGGTCTTACTTATGTTGCTTATTCTGAACCCTTTGTTAGGAACACGAACTCCTTGAGAAGAGGATGAAAAACTTCTGAGCCAGAAGATTCGAAGGGAATAGGACGTTGTCTCACGCTCGAGCTAGGAAAGAGCTCCATGGCTTTGAAACCCGGAAGAGGTGGAAGTGACTGGGTTATTTCAGGTGCAGGTGGAGAAGCGAGCAGGAGTCACGGCCGCTGGCCTTTCTGGAGCGCGTCGCGCACTTTAGATGTTCCGTTGCGGAAAGCCGCTCAGGCAGAGAATGGCATGCTTCAGCTTGGTTCTGTAGCCTCGGCCCGACTGCTCCGTGGAGGATTGAGGGGACGGCATAAACCAGGAAGAGAGATCCAGGAAGTCAGTAGTCTAGGCGACAGAACATGGTGACAGAGTGGAGGAAAGGAGAAAGACTGATGTGGACTGTATTTCAGCATTGTATTGACAGGACTTTATAATAACTAGGGTGCTAAAGGTGCCAGGAATGGTCCCAGCTGTTTCACTGTTTCGTTCCTTTAGCGGAGTTTCTGAGTATTGAGCCCCGCTTCTTAGGAGAGTCAAGGAAGATTGCGTCGCAGTTCTTTATCAGGATGACATAGACTGTGGGGAGCACGTCTTTTTGGGGGAGAGATGGAGAATGCCTCTCCGGTTTCTCAGTAGTAATAGGATTATACTCGAAGGTTAAATCTCATAAGTGTAGCTTTGTGAAAAACAGGAAAATATTCACCAAAAATTTTATCATTTTCCTCTGTACTAACATGTATGTTCACAGACGTCATACAAATGAGTCCTTGTGGGTAAACCATAAAGTAATTTACATACACGTGAGCAAGGAGATTTGCCCAACTATTTAAAAGAGAACGAAGGGATCATCATTTTTATTTAAAAATAACACCTGTGTCAGCCAGTGCCTATCGTAGGCTAAAGTAGCAAACAGCTCAGCAAAAGGAAATGATGACTATGGCATGTGGCCTTTGGAGCCTAGTGCAAGAGACAGGGTTGAATTGTCAGAATGTTTCACCTGAAATCCCATTTAATTATCACCCTCTTCGGATTCTGTAAATTCACATTACATCTAATTTCTACTTAATGAAAAGTGAGATATGAGGCCTGTCAGGAGTTCACAAGCCAGGTGTTTTAATGATTCCTTATATTTAAGCAAATCATACAGTCTCCAGAGCTAGTAAGATAAGTGTATTTACTGTGAATTCTGACAGCTCACTCAATGAGATTAATATGTAAGTAGTTGAGTTTAATTTTGTGATGATGCTTTCGGAGAACCTGTTCTCTGAAACGCATGGGTTCTAGAAGGATCCTTAGACTTATAGAAAGTAGCCTTTGAATCTCTTTTGTGGTTCCCTTTCCTGCTCCTGATTCCCTCAGTGTTCCATTGTCCTGTTTTAGCTGTAAGTTAGTCTGATACTGCTCATCTCCCAGGAATATAAAACTAACTGTGTTACTTAATACAAAGTTTCGTGCAAATGGAAAAGCTGCTTGGAGGTCAGCTTCGGTGGGATGTTTCTGAAGTACGGGGAAGTCAAGCCGAGCCCTCAGCATGTGCTTTTTACTCTTGTAGGTCTCCTTGGCTAAAAGCATGACTAGATGCTTGAATGATGGCACTTGCTTCTCTGGTCTTTAATATTAAGTTATGTTACCGTTGTTCTCTGTGAAATGAGGACAACAGTAATATGACTGTCTGTTTTGCTTCACAGCTTTGTGGCTGACGGAAGCGATGCTAGTTCCTCTTTAATATTTATCCACTTGTCTATGTCATTGCCAACATTGTTGCCCTATAGCTTGAGAGGACTTTTTCCTTGGAATTTTTTGGAAATTAGACTGATGACCAGGTGTAATTATCCACCATGTACCACTAATTACATGAATATATTCTACAGTTGATCATTAAGTCATCTTTTTTAATTAACATGTAATATATTATTTGTTTCAGGGGTACAGGTCTGTGAGTCATCAGTCTTACACACTCCACAGCACTCACCATAGCACATACCCTCCCCAGTGTCCATCACCGAGCCACCCTCTCCCTACCCTTTCTACCTCCCAGCAACCCTCAGTTTGTTTCCTGAGATTAAGAGTCTCTTATGGGTTGTCTCTCTCCCCGGTCCCATCTTGTTTCATTTTTCCCTCCTTTTCCCCCATGAATCCCTCACCCTGCCTCTCAAATTCCTCATATCAGGGAGATCATTTGATAATTGTCTTTCTCTGATTGACTTATTTCACTCTAGTTCCATCCATGTCATTGCAAATGGAAAGATTTTGTGTTTTTGATGGCTGCATAGTATTCGTGTGTGTGTGTGTGTACCACATCTTCTTTATCCATTCATCTGTTGATGGACACCTAGGTTCTTTCCATAGTTTGGCTATTGTAGACATTGTTGCTATAAACATTTGGGTGCATGTGCCCCTTCGGATCACTACATTTGTATCTTTAGTGTAAATACCCAGTAGTGCAATTACTGGGTCATAGGGTAGCTCTATTTTCAACTTTTTGAGGAACCTCCATACTGGTTTCCAGAAGGGTTGCACCAGCTTGCATTCCCACCAACAGTGTAGGAAGGTTCCCCTTTCTCTGCATCCTCGCCAACACCTGTCATTTCCATGGCATCAGTCATTCTGACTGGTGTGAGGTGGTATCTCACTGTGGTTTTGATTTGTATTTCCCTGATGCCGAGTGATGTTGAGCATTAAGTCATCTTTCTTAAAGTTCTATAAAAAGCCAGTAAATTTCACAGATCTCTTCCCAATCCATTTCTTAAGTAGAGGGTCATTTTCAATCTTGCATATCTGTTTTGCATTATACAGAACTGAAACAGTATGACTTTCTGAGGAAGCAATTTGTTTTCTTTGTTCAGACATATTTTATGAGTCTGAGAGACTTATAATTCAATAAACAAAAATATTTATAATGGACACAATAACAGAATAATTACATAAAGTTTCTCTAATTTTAGTATTTAGCTAATCACCATCCCCCTTAGTGCATTTTTTCCAGGTCTTAGATATAGAGGTCATTCTTTAAGCCAGGATTCTTCTCCCACTGCAGGATTACCCTAGCAGAACTTTTGGTACTTCTGATGAGCGTATAATAACCAAGAATTTGACCTGAGGGGGCTCAGCAGGCCAGGCTGTAGTGGCGGATGGATATGACAGGAATTTGGTAGAGTCTGAAAGACTGCTGACCTTCTAAGTGCAATGTGGGGCTTTAGGGAGTCTCGTTTTCTCAGCAGAACCTGTCACTTATTAAAACTGCAGTAATTTAAAAAAATTATGGTAGGAAAATTGTGTGTTGGTATTTTATGTTGCTTTTATATATATCTGATATTCACTTCTGCTTCATTAAGGGAAATGTTTGGTGGGATGGTTTTCACTGTAGTGTACAAGGAACAGGAGAGCATGAATCTATCAGAAACAATTAGCCTGGTGGTGGGTGTTAAGGAGGGCATGTATTGCATGGAGCACTGAGTGTGGTGTATAAACAATAAATTCTGGTACACCGAAAAGAAATTTAAAAAAAAAAAAAAAAGAAAGAAAGAAACAATTAGAGAAAATCTGCCAGGAAATACTGGGGGAGAATGATCTGTGGAAGATTCTTCTGGGTTTTCACTTTCAGTGTTTCAGTATTTTTTACTTTTATAGGCATATAGAAATTTTACAGTAGTCAAAACTAAAATCAGTGTGTCAGTGCTTTTTCAAAAAAAGATGACATGAAAACCTCAATTTTAATGAAAGAAGCTATGAAGAAAATACTTGTTCTCTAGCTTTATGCTTCATAATTATCATTAACCTAAACAAAGTAATTTATGCTAGTAAAAAGACTTTATACTTTTTATGATTTGTTTACTTATAGAATATCATATAATCTATTTGTCTTCTTACTGGAGTTAAACATTTACTTTTATTCTAAAATTATCATTAAAAATCTTGAGAGATGTTACATATTTTGTAAAAGTTGCTTGAGGGGCACCTGGATGGCTCAGTCGGTTGGGTGTCTGACTCTTGGTTTTGGCTCAGGTCATGATCTCAGGGTCTTGGGAGCAAGCCCCATGCGGGGCTCCGCACTCAGCAGGGAGTCCGCTTGCAATTCTCTCTCTCCCTCGTCCCCTCCCCCTGCACTCTCTCTCTCTCTTGCTCTCTCTCTAAAATAACTAAATAAATCTTTTTTGAAAATCGTACTTGAATATTTGGTTGGACTATCTTTGGTGCAGAATCAAAGTATACCCTTTTTCTGTCTCTTTAAGAAGTGTCTCATCTTAATTTCTTTAAAATTCTAAGGTTATATTTATAAAACTACTGACCATTATCTATTGAATGCAACACTTTTCTAAATACTGTTATTTCTTTAGTTCTTACAACAACACTGTAGTTAAGTCCTATTTTTATCACTGTTTTACAAATTAGAACAGTAAAGCAGGCACAGGGAGGTTGAGTAACACAGCATGGTCATGGTTACACAGCTAGTAAGTGACAAAGGCAAAATTCAAATCCACAGAACCTTCTCCCACAGCCCTTGCTCTTCCTCACTCCGTCCTGGCTCCCTGAGTAGACATGTTGCCATTTTATATCAGTCAACAAGTATTTAGTGAACATTTACTATGTGTTTATAAAAAAGACGTAGAATATCAGAGAAGTTTTATATTATGTTAAAGGTTGAGAGTCTAATGGGAACTTACTAAAATAGGCACACACACACACACAAACCATATGAGATGCAAGTCAGAGGTCTGTAATTGGAACATAAATTCCTGTTGAAACAATGGAAAAGGGAAGATTACTCTGGGAAGAATTCAAGTTAAGTTTTGTAGAGGAGATGATGTTAGTGGGATTTAAGCTTTCAGGAAGGTGTGAATGAGGCCTGCAAGGTAGGTCTAGGCAAAATGTAGAGGACCTTGGATACCACACTAAGGAGCATAGGCCATAGGAAGTGAGTAGCATGATAATGTCTGCATTGTAGGTGCAAAGTGTTAGCAGCATGAACAGTGAATTGAAGGTGGCTCAAAGGGTTTGGGGAAACAGAGAATGTCAGTAAGATGAGTGTGCTTTAACATAGCAGATGGCACTGTGGATCCAGAACTGTCACAGAACCAGTGCCTAAGGAAAGCAAATTAATAGAGCTAACAGTCTTCAAAATAAGAGAGTCGGTACCGAGAGATTTAAGGAATGTCAGACCCATAAAAAATAATTATAGATACTGAAAATTTTAAACACGACCAAAAACCATAAGATACCTGGGAATAAACCTAACCAAAGAGGTAGAGGATCTATACTCTAGAAACTACAGAACACTCATGAAAGAAATTGAAGAAAACACAAAGAGATGGCAAAACATTTCAAGCTCATGGATTGGAAGAATAAACGTCGTGAAAACGCCTATGTTGCCCAGAGCAATCTACATCATCAGTGCCATCTCGGCCAAAAAACAATCAACGTTTTTCAGAGAGCTGAAACAAACAATCCTAAAATTTGTATGGAACCAGAAAAGACCCCAAATTGCCAGGGGAATGCTGAAAAAGATAACCAAAGCTGGGAGCATCACGTTGCCTGATTTCATGCTGTATTACAAAGCTGTGATCACCAAGACAGCATCGTACTTGCACAAAAAAGACACATAGATCAGTGAAACAGAATAGAGACTCCAAAAATGGACCCTAAACTCTATGGTCAACTAGTCTTTGACAAATCAGGAAAAAATATCCAATGGGAAAAAGACAATCTCTTCAGTAAGTAGTGCTGGGAAAATTGGAGAGCCACATGCAGAAGAATGAAACTGGACTATTCACTTATACCACACAGAAAGATAAACTCAAAATGGATGAAAGACCTCAACGTGAGGCAGGAATCCATCAAAATCCTAGAGGAGAACATAGGCAGTGACCTCTTTGACATTGGCCACAGCAACTTCTTTCAAGACATGTCTCCAAAGGGAAAGGAAACAAAAGCAACAATGAACTTTTGAGACTTCATCAAAATAAAAAGCTTCTGCACAGCAGAGAAAACAGCAAAGCTAAGAGGCAACCCAGGAATAGGAGAAGATATTCGCAAATGACATTATCACAGAAAGGACTAGTATCTAAGCCCTGTAAAGAACTTCTCAAGCTCAACATCCAATTTTTGAAGTTTAAAAAATAGATTAGTAGAGTTGCACCATGGACCCAGTTTAAAAACAAATCAGTTTTACATAATAAAAAATAAATATAAATAAATATCAGGTAACAGTTCAAACAGAGGAATTCTCCCAGAATACAATACAAAAAGACAGTTAGATGGAAAGTATATAAGAAAAGAGAGAGGGAAGATAGAACCAGATGTTTCAACATTTATTTCATAGAAATAGCAAAAGGAAAGAAGGTGTGACATGGAGGAGAGAAAACAGTGCAAGCCGTAGAAGCCGACTAAAGATGTAGCTCTTCACACTGAAGTGGACGACAGTCAACAGACTGGAGCAGAACGACTGACAAATGATCCAACGCCTCGCTGAAGGGAGAATGCAAAACCTTCCAGAAAAGAGAAAAAATTCATTACCTAGAAAGAATGGTAGATCGCAGTGGTCTGCAACACCGTATTTGTCATATATGCTATGTATGCGGCATGCAGTGTGTGTGTGTGTGTGTGTGTGTGTGTGTGTAAGCAGCAGAGGCTGTGGAGGGCCGCTCAGATCCCCTTCTCACCTTCAGGACTGAGGTGCCCATTCCCCAGCCCTGTGTTGGCAGCTCACAGTGATTCAGTAAGTCTTCCCGGTATAGCCTTCTATTAAAGAAAGTCACCTTGCCCAAGGTCATGGCCCCTTCCCCGGAGTGGCCCATATCCAGTGACTTGTCAGTTTGGAGAGATCAGGGCCTCACCTGTTTGCTTCCGTTCAGGATGACTCTGAAGGTCATCGTAGCTCCAGAACTCCCTGTAGGATTGTCTGAGGCTGCTGCTGTTGCTCATTGCACTTCAGCTTGCCCCTCTGCCCAATCCCGTGTTCCTCACTTCTCCACGAGTGTAGATCCTGAGACCACCTCCCAGTAAACTTCTTGTGTACAGCTCTCTGCCTCAGAGTTGGCGTCCCAGAGAATGCAACCTGTGACAGGATTCTTTCCAGCTGCCCTTGAGACAACTGACTAAAACTGACTGCAAAGAAAATCCCAACAAACTCCTTCAAAATATGACCAAAGAGAACACCTTCTCTCACCACGGCGAGATACGATTATACATTAACAATGACGCCCCTCCCCCAGCCACCACACACACACACACACACACACACACACACACACACACACACGATCTTCAGAATTCAAGTTTTGCACATATAGTCAGTTACATGAAAGTGATATTTTAATGAAGATGGTGAATGCCAAATAAAGTAGGTGCAGGAAACTCTCATGAAACAGCACACTCAAATGGAATCCTTTTCAAGTGTTTTCTTCCTAACTGAAATTGTAAGAAAAGGCAAATAAGTACTCACCCTCATGATTTTACAGAGTACGTCTTCCCGGAATGCCAGCTTACCACCACGTAAATAGAGAAGGTCTGTAATATCAGGTGCTTAATCGTCAGGAGAATTAGGGGAACAGAATGAAAGACATGAATGTAATAGACAGCCATCCTGGTTTTCTAGATCATCAAAGTGTTTTTCTTTCTTCTTTTTTATAAAGATATCTTTTTTAAAAAAGATTTTATTTATTTATTTGACAGAGAGAGATCACAAGTAGGCAGAGAGACAGGCAGAGAGAGAGGGGGAAGCAGGCTCCCTGCTGAGCAGAGAGCCTGATGTGAGGCTTGATCCCAGGACCTTGGGACCATGACCTGAGCCGAAAGCAGAGGCTTCAACCCACTGAGCCATCCCGGCGCCCCTCGAAGTGTTTTTCTTAAGTAATGCATTTGTAACTGACATTTGATGCAACCTTGTAAAGGAAGACTTAAGTAATTAAATAAACGCGCACCTTTGAAATGTGCCAGAGGGGCGGAATGACAGGTGTGAATACTGCTCAGCATTTTTGCACCAGAAGGTGCAGCTGCCGTATCACTTGGTGACTGTCATATCCATAGAGCTGACCCATTCAGGACTTTGGCCTCCCAGTCTGCGATCCTCCGTTCCCCAGTACTCTTGACCTCCACGTGACCTTGGCCATGGTGTCACCTTCTATACATAGCTGTCTACTTTTCCCAGCACCATTTATTGAAGAGACTGTCTTTTTTCCACTGGATATTTTTTCCTGCTTTGTCGAAGATTATTTGACCATAGAGTTGCAGGTCCATATCTGGGTTCTCTACTCTGTTCCACTGGTCTATGTGTCTGTTTTTATGCCAGTACCATGCTGTCTTGGTGATCACAGCTTTGTAGTAAAGCTTGAAATCAGGCAACGTGATGCCCCTAGTTTTGTTTTTCTTTTTCAACATCTCCTTAGCAATTCAGGGTCTCTTCTGATTCTATACAAATTTTAGGAGTGTTTGTTCCAGCTCTTTGAAAAATGCTGGTGGAATTTTTGATCAGGATGTCACCGAAAGTATAGATGGCTCTAGGCAGTATAGACGTTTTAACAATGTTTGTTCTTCCGATCCATGAGCATGGAATGGTCTTCCATCTTTCTGTGTCTTCTTTGATTTCTTTCATGAGTGTTCTGTAGTTCCCCAAGTATAGATCCTTTACCTCTTTGGTTAGGTTTATTCCCAGGTATCTTATGGTTCTTGGTGCTATAGTAAATGGAATCAATTCTCTAATTTCCCTTTCTTTGTTTTCATTGTTAGTGTATAAGAAAGGAACTGATTTTGTATTCTGCCACATTACTGAATTGCTGTATATAAAAAAATACTAAGGAAAACTCAAAGACAAGCTTCAGGCTGGGAAAAATATTTGCAAGATTGTGCAAAGTGACAAAAAGTAGAATTCAGGTTATAAGAATAATAATCAAAAAAATAAGAATGACCCCGTAGGAAATGGATGGAAGAAGACAAAAATAAGCATTTTATAAAAGTGGATGTATATGAAAGGACATTAGCCTTCTTTAGGAATCAGGGAAATGTGAACCAAAAGCACAATGAGACACCATTTCACACCCACTAGAATAGCAATATTAAAAAGTCAGCCAATATCAAATGTGGATTTTGACGTGGGTGGTGGGAATTCTTGTGCACTGATGACTGAGGGCAAATTGTGACAAGCACTTAAAAAATGGTTTGGCAGTACTTCATAAGATTGAATATGCATGTGCCCTAATCCAGAGAAAACTCTTGTACACACGCATCATACTACGGATAAGAATTCTTGTAGCAGAATTGTGTGTGACTTTGGGTGTGCGTGTCTGTCAAAGCAAGAAGAGGAGAGAGAAGAAATGAGCTGAATGTCCATCAATAGGAAAATAGATAAAATGTGCTCAATCACATATTTCGTTTGTATAGTAATAAAAACGAATTACAGCTGAATACAACAACATGCACAAATCCGAAAAACAGTGTTTTGAAAACTAAACAAACCAAGGAATCTTTAAAATCAAGACTAATGGGTACTTCTGGGTAGGGGGAGTGGTGGGATAGAATAGAGTCTGGATGAAGTCTCACACGGGGAACTTTTAAGTGTTTGTGTTATTTTACTTCAGCTAAGTAGTGGGTACACAGGTATTTCTTTCCCTTTTAAAAAATATTTATATATATTAAATATGCTTTTTGTACATATATGTCAAAATTAAAATACAGGCTTTGGAAATGTTTCACTTAGAATAAGAAAAAGCTAATAAGTAGGTCATTAATACTCCCCATCTTTAAATTTTTTAACCTCTTATTTCTCTTACAGTTTTGAGTTATTTGTAACCATTCTTTCCTCTAATGGGAGCTAGTACTAAGCTGATGCAATGGGAACATTTTGAAAAATCTTTTAAAATCAGGGCCATCAAACTAATTCATTTTAAATCAAGTTGTTAGGATACAAATCTTTCACATTAATAGACAAGGTTCCTGTTTTGTGTGATTTTTCCATGATCTATTGATAAACAGATGTAGTTATTGTTACCCTCTAGACTTTATATGAGGCCACAAAAAAGCCTTCTGAGTGACCTGAAATGTTTCATTGCTCAAAGTTTTAATACATTCATGCTATTTCCAGAAATAATCAGTGCCATCAATGCATACATGTGTTTCATAAGCAGATAATTCAAGAGCTTCATGTAGCTGGTGTTCTCCTTATTGGCACTGAATGACTGACTTTATATGTGAATGTGTATTTAACAGGAAATTGCCCGGCATTTACGCCCTGGAACCCTCCGAGCCATCTTCGGTAAAACTAAGATCCAGAATGCCGTCCACTGTACCGATCTACCAGAGGATGGCCTCTTAGAGGTAAGATAAAGAAGAGCAACCATCCTGTTTATATTTCAAACTCATCATCTCAGCAGTTCTGGTTCATAAGAAATGTTTTAATATTCTTGGATAATACTATTACTTGGCCACCTGAGGACTTCAGACTGGAACTATGACCGGGTTGTACAATGCCACATATACCAGTCACAGAGAATTAAGGTATGTCTGTGATTGGCATATGTTGGCATATATGGGCTAATATTTTTATGCATACATTTAAAAATAATTTAAAAAATGAGAAGCTATAGCTTCATTAAATAATGTGAATAGCATCATTAAATAATGTGAAATTTGTTTTAAAAAACAGGTAAAAATACCATTACCAGAAGTTTCTAGTCATAAAAATATATCAACAAAATTGAGAAGTCCAGTATGCAGTGTGATAACATTCAAAGTAAAAGTTACCATTTACTGACTCTTTATATGCTGGGTTCTAGCATGATACATAAATGCTTTATATAAAGTAATTCTTTTAATCTCCAAAGCAACTCGAATATGTTGGCATAAGGCTCCACACCCAGCACAGAGCACAACACAGGGCCTGAACTCATGTCCCTGAGAGCAAGACCTGAGCTGAGATCAAGAGTCAGACACTTACCTGACTGAGCCACCAGGCACCCCAGTCTGGTTTGGTTTTTAAAAAGTCATTTCTAGCCCAAAAGCAAAAAAACTTCAAAGAAAAAAAATTTTTAAGTTTTACAGTTTTTTTTTAACTTTTGTCTGTCAGAAGGAACTGAACTGAAATGAAGACACATGATAAATTAGTGATTATGGCATAAATGACAGAAATGATGGATATCCTCAGTACGTCTATTTATCTTAGCATTATTTATGTTTTATGTCACATTTATCAGTCGGTTTTTTTCTGCCTTTGAAGTCATATGTAGAAAGGTCTTCACCCATATTTTCCTTTCATTTTCTGACACCGAAACATTCAGTGCACCTGGAGTTCGGCAGGTGTGGACTAGGCAGCTGTCACGACGTCGTTAAATCCTTCCGTGCTTTCATCGTTCCCTCTCATTTACTAAGTATTCGCCCGTGTCTGTCTGTTTCCGAACTTTCGGCTTTATCTCATCGGCCTGTGCCAGCAAAGGCTATTTCTAGTATTGCACTTTATTTATACTTTGAAAAGTTTCCTTGGTTATTCTCTTAAATGTATTCCTTCTTGTGAACGTCACATGCATTTAGCCAGTGTTTTACCCCATCCCCCCAGGAGGCACATGGGGCCTGACTGACGGTATGTTTGTGAACGAGTGTGGGACTGATGGGGCTGTACCGGTGACCTCCCTTCTGTGTTGGTGGACGCCTCGCCTTTCATGCAAGCACAACGTCTCTTTTCCGCGGGGGCTTGGACGCAGCGCATTGCATTTATTCCCATCAGTTTTTTATCTTGTTGCTATGGAGAATGAGTGTGTTAACTCCATTGAGGTTTTCTGCTATAAGCCACGATGTTAATGTGGTAAACAAGCAATAATGTGGGAGTGTAATCCTACCAAACTATGAACTCTGTTATGAATTTTGACATACTTGTGAACTATAAAATTGTAACAAACTTCATTTTTTAATTACCCAAAGTAGTACGTTTATTTAAAATTTTCACCTGTTTTATAAATATTCACTTCACCTTATGATAGTTTCAGATCTATAGGGCAGGTTTGAGTACAGACTATTGTTCAGTGAGACCAAAATGTTAATCAAGAAATTTATGTCCATGAAAAATATGATCAAGGCATGCCCTTGATTGTCCTTGTACAACTTGGGAGTGTATTATTATTACCGCCTATAGTTTACAAAGCTATTTACTAAATGATTAAAATCTTTCTAACCTAACTGCACAGGAGATTTAATTGTAAGTTAATGACTGTGTGGTTTAGAGAATTAACCAAAAACCAGAAGTTGGGGCTTCAGCAGCCTCCTTTCATGTGGCTGGGGACTCATAATTGATACGACCTTGGATAAGCGACTTTTTCTTTCCATGCTTCACTTTTATCAGCAAAATAGAATAAAGAATTCTGATGTAACCAAGGGATGTTCTTCCCCTTGGGATTAACAATTTGTGGATTGTTACATGGCTTTAAATGGTAAAGTATTATAAAAGCACTTAGAAGCCAGAGCAGTTATCTGTCCTTAGGTCTTCAAGGTGAAATTCAGAGTGCTGTGGAAAGACAAGCTTTCTGATCAGGGAAGCACTTTATGCTGCTACTCATTAAGGGAACATCTTCGATGTAGGGTGATCATAACACGTATTGTCTAATCGAGGACCTTTTTGAAAGGCAGTTCCAATCAGAGAAGATGCTAGGACAAAAGGCATAAACCAGAACTCTCACTGGCACACTGGGATCGTAGGTTTTCTGTACACGTGGGAGCCAGGGAAATGGGAAGAGTTTGCTTCTCTTTATCTTTTCCTCTTGTGATGTTTACTGAACTGAGTTTATTTGTGTCACGTATAGGCCTTAGAAGGTATGGTCTCAATTCATACTTTGTCACCTTCTGTTTTAGGTACTTACTCTCATAGCAAATGATTATAGTATGTATGACTTGCTGACATTGTGGTAGGATTTCAGAGTCAAAAGGAGACATATCTCCTATCCTCATTGAGCTCACAATAAGTTTCAGAGGTCAAGGATCTTAGCATGAATATAGAGTCTGCTGTATTTGGGTGCTCCTAATTGTGACATACCCATTTTTGTGATTGTAGGGATAAATGACAGCATCTGTGGTATGAGACATTCTATAATGTTATTTCACTGGTAATATTCCTGATTGGTAGTAACTCTAAAGATCTTAAATTCGAGCTTTAAAGAAAGCATTAATGGCAAAATGTATAGCTAAACTAGTAATCAAAGAAATACTAGTTTTTTACTAAAGGCAAATAATTTTTTAATTGTTCTAAATTAACAAAAAATGTATTATTTGTCCCAAGGGTATAGGTCTATGAGTCATCAGGCTTACACACTTCATAGCACTCACCATAGCACATACCCTCCCCAATGTCCATAACCCAATCATCCTATCCCTACCCACCCGCCCCAACAACCCTCAGTTGTTTCGTGAGATTGAGAGTCTCTTATGGTTTGTCTCCCTCCCCATCCCATCTCGTCTAGTTTGTTCCTTCCATACCCTCCACAACCCCCCACCCTGCCTCTCAAATTCCTCATATCAGAGAGATCATATGATAATTGTCTTTCTCTGATTGACTTATTTTACTCAGCATAATATCCTCTAGTTCTATCCATGTTGTTGCAAATGGCAAGATTTTGTGGGTTTTGATGGCTGCATCCATTGTGTGTGTATGTGTATATGTGTGTATATATATATATATGTATGTATGTGTGTGTGTATATATATACGCTATATATATATACGTATTGTATGTGTGTGTATGTGTGTGTATATATATACGCTATATATATACACACATATATATATAGTATATATATACACACACACACACACACACACACACACACAGTATGTATATTGTATATATATACCACATCTTCTTTATCCATTCATCTGTGGATGGACATCTAGGCTCTTTCCATAGTTTGGCTATTGTGGACATTGCTGTTATAAACAATCGGGTGCACGTGCCCCTTCGGAGCACTACATATTTATCTTTAGGGTTAATACCCAGTAGTACAATCACTGGGTCATAGGGTAGCTCTGTTTTCAACTTTTTGAGGAACCTCCATATTGTTTTCCAGAGTGGCTGCACCAGCTTGCATTCCCACGACAGTGTCGGAGGGTTCCCCTTTCTCCACATCCTCGCCAGCATCTGTCATTTCCCGACTTGTTAATTTTAGCCATTCTGACTGGTGTGAGGTGGTGTCTCACTGTGGTCTTGATTTGTATCTCCCTGGTGCCGAGTGACGTGGAGCACTTTTCATGTGTCTGTTGGCATCTGGGTGTCTTCTTTGCTGAGATGTCTGTTCATGTCCTCTGCCCATTTCTTGGCTGGATTATTTGTTCTTTGGTAAGTTTGATAAGATTTTGGATACTAGAAGGACAAAGAATTTTTTAAGTATCACTGTCCACTGCTGGTAAAGCTACGGTTAAACAGATACCCTCATATTGCTATTGGTAGCTACATGGAAACAGGTATGCAAGCCATGGGTTTTTCCCATTTGTTCCAGAATTCTGCTTCTTATAATCTAACCAAAGGGGGAGCTGGCAGCAGGACTGAAAAATAGAAAGATATCTGCACAGATGTTCATTGAAGGAGTATGTGGGGCAATTAAAATCAGAAATAACATGCGTGTCAAAGGTATATCTGATGATCCCTCCTCTGAGAAGCCTTTTTTGATACCTGTGGTCTGCATCAGAGGTCCTTCCGTATGTGTGTTTGCCTAGCATTTTGCTTCCTGCTAACACGGTAGCACAGCCAAGAGCTGACATAGCTCTGCTCCTGGGGCAAGTTACTCATTTCATCGAGCCAGGTTTCCTCCTGCCATAAGATGAACCGCCTGGCCTGTCAGATGGCATGGTGCCCAACACTGAGTGAGTGCTCAACGAGAGATAGCAATTATTATTATTATAGTCCCTTGTCTTTTGCTCATATATATGTTCCCATAAGACTGTCTTGCCCAGCACATAAAAGCTCCTCCATTAATCATTTTTGAGGAAAAGGAGGGAAGGGTCTCGTGAAATAAATTATGGTTCATGCACTCCGTGCAAAAGTATGTAACCTTTTTTTCAATGATGGTGGAGACCTCGGCAATGGAGTCCAGCCTTGGTTGCATATTGGAATCACCTGAACCATTTTTAAAATACCAATGCCCAGAGCTATCCTTAGAGATTCTAATGATTTTTCTTTTGAAATAACTTCAAACTTACAGAAAAGTTGCAAGTAGAATAAAAAAATTTTTTTCAGGAACATTTGGGATTAAGCTGCCACCATAATGCCCCATATCTCTGAGTACTTCAGTGTATATATATATATATTTTTGGTTTTGTTTTTCTTTTTTTTTTAAATTTTTTATAAACATATAATGTATTTTTATCCCCAGGGGTACAGGTGTGTGAATCGCCGGGTTTACACACTTCACGGCACTCGCCATAGCACAGACCCTCCCCAATGTCCATAACCCCACCCCCCTCTCCCTCCCCCCCACCCCCAGGAACCCTCAGTTTGTTTTGTGAGATTAAGAGTCACTTATGGTTCGTCTCCCTCCCGATCCCATCTTGTTTCATTTATTCTTTTCCTACCCCCAAACCCCCCATGTTGCATCTCCACTTCCTCATATCAGGGAGATCATATGATACTTGTCTTTCTCTGATTGACTTATCAGTGTATATATTTTTTTAACATAAAGGGGCATTTTGCTACATAACCACATTGTGAGCACCCAGATTAGGAAATGAACACTGATACATTGCTACCATAAAAATTTAAACTCCATTCAAATATCTCCCCTTGTCTCCATAATGTGTTTTAGTAGCAGAAGAATCCAGGTCAGGATCCCTCATTGCATTTCGTTCTCTGCTTAGTTTCTTTCAATGTAGAACTTCCCTCCGATTTTCTTTGACTTTCGGGCCCTGATACTTTTGACAATAACAGGCAGAGATTCTAATATAATTGGCCCATTTAAACCTTTGCTCACCAGAAGTTTTTCTAGATGGTTTCTGTGTACATGTCTAACAAGACACCGACACGTTGACTTGCCGGCCGAACAGCACATAGAGCTCATACGATGAGTCGTTTGTTGGCTCCCCGTTGTCCATGCCGCTGTGTGAGGCCTGCGACCCGACGTCGTCCTTGCTGCCCCCGCTCCGCTGCCGAGCCCGCTGCTCCCACGCATCGCTGACGGCACTTCCCAGTTCTTCTTTCTCCTTCCTTCACCTTTCCCAGAGCCGCTGCGCTGCTCACGTTGCTTCCACAGTCCGTTCCCAGGACCGTCATTTTCTGATTATCTTGGCGGGAACAACCAACACTTCACATGTACGGAAATTGAAATTCTCAAAGTTGCCAAATAGGTAGACAGTAGAAAAAATATGTTTGAATTTTGAATTCTGCTCGTCAAAATGGTACATCATTCGTTCATTCAGATAGTTAACACTTTTTAAAATTAAAAACAGCGCTGGGGACACAGCAGCGAGCAGGGTACGTGCAGCCTCTGCGCTCACGGAGCTTACCTTTTAGGAGGTAGCGGTCGTGGTCATTGTTTTTTAGAATCATGAAAATATGGATCTTCCCTCTGTTTTGGTTTTCCAAACCAAAACACTTTTGGTGGTTATAAAATAAGAATGTTTACTGTTTATAAAATAGGGGCACCAGTGTGGCTCAGAGTTGGGCATCAGACTCTTGATTTCAGCTCAGGTCATCATTGTCAGGGCTGTGACATGAAGCCCAATGTAGGACTCCACACTCAGCTCCTTGAGATTCACTCTCACCCTCTCCCTCTGCCCCTGCGCATGCTCTCTCTCGCTAAAATAAATAAATAGATCTTTTAAAACATAAAATATTTCATTGTAGATACAAATAGTCAAGCAAAACAAATCTGAAATTGGATATATAATTATTTCTGCATTAATTCTTGTTCTGGTATACTCTGGAAAAGAATTAATCAAGCATTAACCAGAAATAAGGTGTAGGAGTAAGTTAATTGAACAGGCCTGGATTTCTTGGCTGTGGTTAATATGGGTTTCTGCACACACTGACTCTTATAATTTATCTTTAGTTTTAGTTTGTATCTCAAAGGAAGAATTGTGGTTTTTACTAGTGCATTGTCAAAGAGGGAACAACTTGTTCAAAGACAAGAGCAAACAGCTTTCTCTAAGGGATTTAAAAATAGTTTGGTCAGGCTGAGACTTTGACCTTGAGGTGCATAATGATGAGATAAGGCTAGGAAAGTCAGCAAGGGCCTTGTAAAATCATGTTGAGACATCTGAACTTTATCCAGAGGGCAAGAGGAATCCAAATAAATGTTTTACACAGGGGAATAGCACAATCATATCTGTGTCACAGGGATCACTCTGGCTGTAGGATAGAGAAGAGATCAAGGGGGTTGGGGAGGATGAGGGGAGACAGTCAGTCTGGAGGGAGAGAGACCAGGTAGAAGGCTGTGGAGGTAATTTAGGGGAAGATTCTGATAGCCTGAACAGATATGATAGTAGGAATAGCTCAAAGCACTGAGCTTCAAAAGACATTTAGGGGGCTGAACTGATAGCCTCAGAGACTAGTCGGATGTGGAAGGTAACCTGTGGCAATGAGACGAGATTAACTCCCTTCTCCCATCGTCATCTGTGATACCCAAATTTCTGAAAACCAGAGTTCTTTCATAAATTTGATGGCAAATCCTAACCTGATCTTATGTATAATTTTTCTACAACCTACATAGTATGACTGTTCACACTGCTATAGAAGTAGGAATGTATGAGAGTATGTGTGGGAAATTCCCCTGGCTCCTGGTACAACACAAAATACGTGTACTGTGTATATTCAGTGACTTCTCCATGATATGGAGCATGGATACCCTATTACTAGTCCAGCTCCCAAAGAACTGTCACCGGGAGTTTGAACAAAGGATAGTGGAGAAGGTTTGAAACAGTCATGGAGAAAGAGCTGATCACAAAATACAGATTTCTGGGTGATATTTAGGACTCAGCTCATTTGAGACACTGTGTGTATCATGAACTTACTGTTTTTCTCATGTGCACTTGGAATGAACAGCGTGAAGGTTTGGCAGGTGGACGCATGAAGCAAGACCACTGAGGAGGTTCGCCAGAGTTATGGACGTTCGCGAGTCATGAGTCATGGAAGATACAGTGAGAGGAGGTGCTGGAATAAAAGAAAGTCAGAGGGACTGGAAGCCTTTCTGAGGCTTCGGGACGGGGTCCCGGAACAACTGAGGGTGGGAGCTGTGGTCAGCCTAGACTCGTCTCAATTCAAAACTTGAGAGAAGGAGCTTCTCGTGGATGATAAGGTTCAGGGTGTGGCCGTGGAAGAGGGGACCAGCATGGAATGGAAATCACCAGAGATGTGGAGCCTTCAGTGATGAGTGAAATTAAAGTCCCTGGGGTCATGGCTGGGAGTGGAGAGGAAAATGGTGATCCAAAGCCTAAAGTGTTTTTGTTTTGTTTTTTTTTAAAGATTTTATTTATTTATTTATTCATTTGACAGATCACAAGTAGGCAGAGAGGCAGGCAGAAAGAGAGAGGGAAGTAGGCTCCCCGCCGAGCAGAGAGCCTGATGTGGGACTCGATTCCAGGACCCAGAGATCATGACCTGAGCCAAAGGCAGAGGCTTAACCCATTGAGCCACCCAGATGCCCCTAAAGCCTAAAGTTTTCAGTGGAAGTAGAGTTAGTGAACCTGTGGTGTGACAGCAACAAGGAGAAATGAGTATCTAGCCAGATGGCAGAGGTCAGAGTCCACTTCCTACTTCTACAGTCCTGGCTAGAAACCCTTCACCCACGGCCCCAAAGACGTGATACCTTCAGAGATATCCAGGTTTCATTTATGGCTGGGAGGCCTGGTGAGGAAGTTCAAGTTTCAAGGGAGTTTACTTTGAGACTGAGGGGCTGGAGGGAGCAAGGACAGTGAGAGACTGATGGAGGGAAGAGGGACCCCAGAGCCATGGGAGAGTAAAAAGATGAGGGTAAACAGGTGACCAGAACAGCCTCCGTCTTGGTGGGTGGGATGTTACCAGATAGTAGTTGTTCTTCTGCCCCGTAGTTAGTGGTTGGAGTGTGGGCAGTCGCCCTGGTAGAGCAGCTCCATGGCCTCCAGAACCCAGGCTCCGCCATCTCGTCCTCACAGACAGTCTTAGCGGGTTGCCTTGTGGAACCTGCGTGGTTTTGGGGCTACATTGATCGGGTGATTCTGATATAGACCATTAAACTCGCATTTGGAACTGCTGTACGTTTTGGAGAAAAGTTGGCTGTGGTTCTGCTTTTGAGGAAACCTAGACCCTGTCAGTGGGCCGGCCAAGAGACTGTCTTGCTTCCAGGCCCTAGAATTGGAAACAGCGGCAACCTCTGGGATTTGAAGGGATCCTTAGGCCCTCTCGATGGATTCAGCTGCCACCAAGCGTTACTGCGCCTCCAGGGCAGGCCAGCCTCCGACTGGGGGGCTCTGTGGCCTCTCGGGAAGGAGCCAGTCGTGACCTGGTTGATCACCTGGATTTCTTGGTGGACATCTCAGTGTTGAGGCTGCCATAGCCCTTTCCGGGAATGACTAGAGGCCTGGTTGTGTGTGTGTGTGTGTGTGTGTGTGTGTGTGTGTGTGCACAACACACATGTATTAATGCGTTTCAGGGCTGACAAGGACAGAGGCCTTGGGTCTCTCATGCTAAAAACAGTTTTCGTCAGGTTCTTCAGCTGTGCATTCACCACTTAACAGGGACATGTGATGCACGGGTGTGGAAGGGACCGAGCCATATCTCTCCCTGCTGCTGACTGTGTAAATGCCTTGAGGGTGTGGACCTCTCAGACTTTTGAATCTCTAGGCCCTGCCTGGCATACCACAGGCTTTTAGTCAATGTCTGTTATTGGGGGAGCGTTTCATGAATGATGACAGTGGGCTTTCATCCCCCTTCTCTTTCCATACAGCTGAGATGTCACACCCTGACGACGTGAGCCCCACTTTCAAGTGCCACATCCTACTACTTCCTCCATTTACCAGTTGTCAGAAAAGTCTACTGCTTGTGTCCCTGCTGGCTGTACGCAGCTAAAACCTGAGCTCTGTGTGTGCGGAAAGCTGATGGTTTGCACAGATTTTTTGTCCTCTCAAAGGTAGTAGTTTGAGAGTCTCTCCATTAACCTTAAAAATATCCTGAAAATATAGTTAGTGTTAGGCCATCAAATTCTAATTCTTTATGGCCCAATTAGTAGTGAAGAATTGATATTTTCTCAGATAAAGGAATCTTGGACTAAGGAGCAATTTCCGGTTCGTGCTGTTGTGTCACGTGGAGAGCTCATGACTCCTGCTAGAGTACTTTGATTACTTTGCCCCAGGTAGCCCACACACTGCCTAAGAAAGGGACCCTTATATTTCCCTCGTTTAGCATCGGTAGGAATTTAGTTTTCCGTTCACGGCAGTAATAGATCTCTACTTATGAAGTGCTAGGAAAACTTACTCCCAATAGTCATAGTAACTGTTCACTTCATGGAAATGTCTCCATCTGCTAGTGCTGTAATATCCAGGCGGTCACTGTCATGACTGCGGTCGCATTCCACGCGGGGAGTTTTCAGGCCCGTAGGTCCCTACAGTTCTCCGATACAGCCCCGGCTCCAGCTTTCGTCGTGTTGGTTATCTTCAATCTAGAAGGTAACAAGCCTTATGGACTTAAGTATTTAGTGTGATTGATCCCACTTTATTTTTTTATTGAAGCGCAGTTACCTTATAATGTCTTACTAGATTCCGGTGTACACATACGTTACTCCGTGCTCACCACGTGGAGCTGCTACCATCTCTCACCATACGACCTTACCACGGTGTCATTGACTATCGTCCCTGTGCTGTACATTTCATCTCCGTGACTTATTTTATAGCTGGAAGTTTATACCTCTGAATTCCCCAGTTTTTTGTCCTTTCTCAAACCCATAACCTTCTCGCAACCACCAGTCTATTGTCTGATTTAAGAGTGTTTGGTTTTTGTGTGTTTTGTTTTTTTAGATTCCACTTGTAAGTGAAATCACATGGTATTTGTCTTTCTTTGTCTGACTTAGTTCACTAGCATTATGCCCTCTGGGTCCATGCATGTTGTTGCAAATGGCATGATCTCATTCTTTTCTGTGGCACGGTAGCAGGTCACTGTTTAAAGATGCCACCTCTTCTTTATCCGTTTATCTATCAATGGACACTTGAGTTCTTTGATATCTCGACTATTGCCAGTAATGCTGCAGTGAACACAGGGCGCATCTATCTTTTCCATTTAGTGTTTTTGCTTCCTTCGGGTAAATGCCCAGTGGAGGAATTACTGGATCGTATGGTATTTCTATTTTTAATTTTTTGAGGAACGTCCATACCGTTTTCCACAATGGCTGCGCCAATTTGCGTTCCCACCAACAGCGTGGGAGGGGTCCCTTTTTCCCACATCCTCGCCAACACCCATTCTTTCTTGTCTTTTTGACACTCGCCATTCCGACAGGTGTGAGATCTCACTGTGGTTTTGATTTGTATTTTCCTGATGATCAGTGATGTCGAGCACCTTTTCATGTGTCCTTTGGCCATGTGGATGTCTTTGGAAAAATGTCTCTTCAGGTCCTCTGCCTGTTTTAATCAGATTATTTGTGGGTTTTTTGGTGTTGACCTGTAGAAGCTGTTTATATACTGTGGGTATGAACCCCTTTATTGGATATATGGTAGCAAACGCCTTCTTTCATCCAGTAGATTACCTTTTTGTTTTGTTGATGGTTTCGTTTGCTCTGCAAAAGCGTTTTATTTTGATATAATCCCAGTAGTTTATTTTTGCATTTGTTTCCCTTGCCTGAGGAGACATATCTATTAAAAAACAAATGTTGCTATGTCCAGTGTTAGAAAAATCACTGCCTGTGTTCTTTTCTAGGATTTTTATGGTTTCAGATCTCACACGTAGTCTAATCCATTTGAGTTTATTTTTCTGTGTGTTGGAAGAAGGTGGTCCAGTTTTGCAAATAGCTGTCCTGTTTTCTAAATCCCGTTTACTAAAAAGGCTGTCTTTTCCCCATTGTTTATTCTTATCTTGTCTGTGATAGATTAATTGAGCACATGAACATGGGTTTATTTCCAGGCTCCCTACCTGTTCTCTTGATCTCTGTGTCTGCTTTTGTGCCAGTAGCATACTGCTTTGATTGCTGTGGCTCTTTAGTGTGTCTTGAAATCTGTGCTTATGGTAACTCCAGCTTTGACCCTCATTCTCAAAATTGCTTTGGCTAGTCAAGGTATTTTGTGTTTCCATACAGATTTTTAGGATTACTTGTTCTAATTCTGTGAAGAATGTTGTGGGTATTTTGATAGGGATTGTATTGCATCTGTAGATTGCTTTGGGTAGTATGGATATTTTAATGATATTAATTCTTTCAGTCCATGAACATGGTATATCTTTCCATTTGTTGTGTCATCTTCAGTTTTAATATTTTCAATATTTTATAGTTTTCAGGGTACCAGTCTTTCTCCTCCTTGATTAAGTTTATTCCTAGGTATTTTATTATTTTTGGTGCAAATTTAAATGGCATTGTATTCTTAATTTCTCTTATTCCTATTTTGTTATGAGTGGATAGAAACCACAGATTTCTGTATATTAACTTTCTATCATATAACTTTACTGAATTCATTTATCAGACCTGATAGTATTCTGGTAGAGCATTTCAGATTTTCTATGTATAGTAACATGTAATCTGAAAACAGTGAGTGTTACTTCTCCCTTACCAATTTGGATACTTTTTATTTCTTTTTATTGTCTTGATTGCTACATGTAGGATTTCTAGTACCGTGTTGAATAAAAGTGGTGAGAGTGGACCTCCTTGAAAGGAAAAGCTTTCAGTTTTTCACCGTTGAGTAATATTAGGGTTTATGTTGAGGCATGTTCCCTTTAAACCCACTTTGTTCAGTTTTTATCATGAATGGGTGTTGTATTTTGTGAAATGTTTTTTCTGCACTTA
This sequence comes from Martes martes, assembly GCF_963455335.1. NCBI lineage: Eukaryota > Metazoa > Chordata > Mammalia > Carnivora > Mustelidae > Martes > Martes martes. Next base: position 67,845,217 of record NC_137903.1, read on the forward strand.
TTAATATGATCACATGCTTTTTATCATTTCTCTTATGAAAGTGATGTATCACACTGATTTATGAATATTGATCTATCCTTGCATCCTGGGAATAAATCCCACTTGATTGTGGGAAATGATATTTTTAGTGTACTTGCTAGAGTCAGTTTGCTCATATTTTGCTGAGGGTTCTTACACCTATGTTCATCAGGGATATTGGCTCTTGTTTTATTCATTTATTTATTTATTTTGCAATGTCTTTATCTGGTTTTGGTGTCAGGGTAATTAATGCTGGCCTCATACAATAAATTTGGAATCTTTCTTTCCCCTATTTTTGGAATAGTTTGAGAATAGGTATTAACTCTGCTTTAAATGTTTGCTGGAATTCATCTGTAAGGCCCTGTGGTCCTGGATTTTGTTGGGCGATTTTTGATTACTGATTTAATTGCTAGTAATTGGTCTGTTCAAAGTTTCTATTTCTTCCTGATTCAGATTTGGAAGATTATATGTTTCTAAGAATGTATCCATTTTTCCTAGGTTGTCCAGTTTGTTGGCAGGTGACTTTTCGTGCTATTCTCTTACGAATGTTTGCATTTCGGTGGTGCCGGTTGTTATTTCTCCTCCTTCATTGCTGATTTTATTTATTTGTGTTTCTTTTTTTCTTGATAGTCTGGCTACAGGTTTGTCGATTTTATTTATCTGTTTAAAGAGCAGCTCTTGGTTTCATCGGCCCTTCCTGTTGTCTCATAGCGTCTGTTTCATTTATTCTGCTCTAATCTTTATAATGTCCTTCTTTCAACGAGCTTTGGGCTTGCTTTTCCTGGCTCCTTTGGTGTGGAGTTACGTTGTTTATTTGAGATTTTTATTTTTCTCAACATAGGCCTTGATCCCTATAAATTTCCCTCCTAGAATTGCTTTTGCTTCATCGAAGGTTTTGAACCCTTGTGTTTATGTTTTCATTTGTCTCCAGGTATTATTTTATTTCCTCTTTGATTTCTTGGTTAACCCATTAATTGATTAATAACATGTTGTTCAGCTTCCATGTGTCTGTTCTTTCCAGATTTTTTTTCTTGTAATTGATTACTAGTTTCTACTGTTGTGGTTGAAAAAGATGCTTGATGTTGTTTCAGTCTTGTATTTGTTGAGACTTATTCTGTGGCCTAACATGTGATCTGTCCTGGGAAATGTGTCATGTGCACTTGAAAAGCATGTATATTGGGTGGAATGTTCTGTATCTGTGTATAGGTCCATGTGCTCTAATGTGTTGCCCAAAACCACTGTTTCCTTGTTATTTTCTGTCTGGGCGATATATCCATTGGTGTAAGTGGGATGTTAAAGTTCCCTGCTGTTACTGTATTACTATCAAATTCTCCCTTTTTGTCTGTCAATGTTTGCTTCATGTACTCAGGTGCTCGTCTGTTGGCTACAGACGAATGATGTTCACATCATTCCATTCTGTTGTTGGGTCGCTCCCTTTAGAGTTACGTTGTAGGGCCGCTCTCTGTCTCTGCCGCAGTTTCTGTTTCACAGTCTACTCTGGCAGAAGTATCGCTTATATCTGATATACATCTGCTCTGGCGGAAGTGTTGCTTATGTACTTTCCGTGTCCATCTACGTGGTATGTTTCCCATCCCTTCACTTTTGGCCTCTGTGTGTGTCTTTAGGTCTGAGATGAGTCTCTTGTGGGCCGCACATTTTTTGGTTCTTTTTTTTTCTTCAATCCCTTCAGTCGTTCTCTCTTTCTTTTTTTTTTTTTTTTAAATTAAATTTTTTATTTATTTTCAGCGTAACAGTATTCATTGTTTTTTCACCACACCCAGTGCTCCATGCAATCTGTGCCCTCCCTAATACCCACCACCTGGTTCCCCCACCCTCCCACCCCGCCCCTTCAAAACCCTCAGGTTGTTTTTCAGAGTCCATAGTCTCTCATGGTTCACCTCCCCTTCCAATTTCCCTCAACTCCCTTCTCCTCTCCATCTACCCTTGTCCTCTATATTATTTGTTATGCTCCACCAATAAGTGAAACCATATGATACTTGACTTTCTCTGTTTGACTTATTTCACTCAGCATAATCTCTTCCAGTCCTGTCCATGTTGCTACAAAAGTTGGGTATTCGTCCTTTCTGATGGAGGCATCATACTCCATAGTGTATATGGACCACATCTTCCCTATCCATTCATCCGTTGAAGGGCATCTTGGTTCTTTCCACAGTTTGGCGACCGTGGCCATTGCTGCTAGGAACATTGGGGTACAGATGGCCCTTCTTTTCACTACATCTGTATCTTTGGGGTAAATACCCAGCAGTGCAATTGCAGGGTCATAGGGAAGATCTATTTTTAATTTCCTGAGGAATCTCCACACTGTTCTCCAAAGTGGCTGCACCAGTTTGCATTCCCACCAACAGTGGAAGAGGGTTCCCCTTTCTCCACATCCTCTCCAACACACGTTGTTTCCTGTCTTGCTAATTTTGGCCATTCTAACTGGTGTAAGGTGGTATCTCAATGTGGTTTTGATTTGAATCTCCCTGATGGCTAGTGATGATGAACATTTTTTCAAGTGTCTGGTAGCCATTTGTATGTCTTAATTGGAGAAGTGTCTGTTCATATCTTCTGCCCATTTTTTAATATGATTATCTGTTTTGTGTGTGTTGAGTTTGAGGAGTTCTTTATAGATCCTGGATATCAACCTTTTATCTGTACTGTCATTTGCAAATATCTTCTCCCATTCCGTGGGTTGCCTCTTTGTTTTGATGACTGTTTCTTTTGCTATGCAGAAGCTTTTGATCTTGATGAAGTCCCAAAAGTTCATCTTTGCCTTTGTTTCCTTTGCCTTTGGAGACATATCTTGAAAGAAGTTGCTGTGGCTGATATCAAAGAGGTTACTCCCTATGTTCTGCTCGAGGATTCTGATGGATTCCTTTCTCACATTGAGGTCTTTTATCCATTTCGAGTTTATCTTTGTGTACGGTGTAAGAGAATGGTCAAGTTTCATTCTTCTACATACAACTGTCCAGTTTTCCCAGCACCATTTATTGAAGAGACTATCTTTTTTCCACTGGATATTTTTTCCTGTTTTGTCAAAGATTATTTGATCAAAAACCTCCCAAAAAACAAGAGCCCAGGACCTGACGGATTCCCTGGGGAATTCTACCAAATTTTCAAAGAAGAAATAATACCTATTCTCCTGAAGCTGTTTCAAAAAATTGAAGCAGAAGGAAAACTTCCAGACTCTTTTTATGAAGCCAGCATTACCCTGATCCCCAAACCAGGCAAAGACCCTACCAAAAAGGAGAATTTCAGACCGATATCACTGATGAATATGGATGCTAAGATTCTCAACAAGATCCTAGCAAACAGGATCCAACAGCACATTAAAACGATTATCCACCATGACCAGGTCGGATTCATCCCTGGGTTACAAGGATGGTTCAACATTCGCAAATCAATCAATGTGATAGAACAAATCAATAAGAGAAGAGAGAAGAACCACATGATCCTCTCAATTGATGCAGAAAAAGCTTTTGACAAAATCCAGCATCCGTTCCTGATTAAAACGCTTCAAAGTATAGGGATAGAGGGAACATTCCTGAACTTCATCAAATCTATGAAAAACCCACAGCAAATATCATCCTCAATGGGAAAAAGCTTGCAGCCTTCCCATTGAGATCAGGAACACGACAAGGATGCCCACTCTCACCACTCTTGTTCAACATAGTATTAGAAGTCCTAGCAACAGCAATCAGACAACAAAGAGAAATAAAAGGTATCCAAATTGGCAAGGAAGAAGTCAAACTCTCTCTCTTCGCAGATGACATAATTCTTTATATGGAAAACCCGAAAGACTCCACCTCCAAACTACTAGAACTCATACAGCAATTCAGTAATGTAGCAGGATACAAAGTCAATGTCCAGAAATCAGTGGCTTTTTTATACACTAACAATGAAAATACAGAAAGGCAAATTAGAGAATCGATTCCATTTACTATAGCACCAAAAACCATAAGGTACCTCGGAATAAACCTAACCAAAGAGGTTAAAGATCTGTACTCGAGGAACTACAGAACACTCCTAAAAGAAATTGAAGAAGACACAAAAAGATGGAAGACCATTCCATGCTCTTGGATCGGAAGAATAAACATCGTTAAAATGTCTATACTGTCCAGAGCAATCTATACTTTTAATGCCTTTCCGATCAAAATTCCACCAGTATTTTTCAAAGAGCTGGAGCAAATAATACTAAAATTTGTATGGAATCAGAAGAGACCCCGAATTGCTAAGGAAATGTTGAAAAACAAAAATAAAACTGGTGGCATCACGTTACCTGATTTCAAGCTTTACTACAAAGCTGTGATCACCAAGACAGCATGGTACTGGCATAAAAACAGACACATGGACCAGTGGAACAGAGTAGAGAGCCCAGATATGGACCCTCAACTCTATAGTCGTTCTCTCTTTCGTTTGGAGCAGTGAGTCCATTTCTACTTAAAGCAGTTGCTGGTAGTTTTGTACTTACTGCCGTTATGTCATGTTCTGGGTTTTGGTTGTTTCGTTTGTTGTTGTTGTTGTCGCTTTTTTAGGTTCTGCTGTTTTTATCTCTCCTTCTTTTGCTCTCTCCCTTGTAGTTTGGTGACGTCCTTCAGTGTTAAGCTTGGATTCCTTTCTTTTTACATTGAGTTCAGACACATCCTGAAAACACTAAATTGTTACTCCCCCCTCCCCATTTTATGTATATAATGTTATATTTTACAACCTTTTGTTTTGTGTATCTCTTTCCTAATTTGTGTAGATAAAATTGATTTTACTGCTTTTGTGTTTTAACCTTCATATTGGCTTTGTAAGTGGTTATTCTGTACCTTTACTATATGTTTGCTTACCTGTGAAATTGTTTTTCATAATATTCTTACTTCTGGTAATGACTGTTTCTTTCCACTTAAAGAATTCCCAGGGCTCCTGGGTGGCTCAGTCATTAAGCATCTGCCTTTGGCTCAGGTCATGATCCCAGGGTCCTGGGATCAAGCCCCGCACTGGGCTCCCTGCTTGGCAGAAAGCCTGCATCCCCCTCTCCCACTCCGCCTTCTTGTGTTCCCTCTCTCGCTGTGTCTCTGTCAAATAAATAATAAAACCTTTAAAAAAAGAATTCCTTTAATACTTGTGTAAGTCTGGTTTAGTGAAGATGAACTTTGTAAACTTTTGTTCATCTGGGAGATTTATCTTTCCTATTCTTTTTTTAAAAATTCTTTTAAAGATTGATTTATTATGTTAGAGTGAAAGAGAGAATGCACATGTAGGGGGAGGGGCACAGGGAGAGAGGGAATCTCAAGCAGACTCTGCACTGAGCATGGAGCCTGACGCAGGTTTGTGTCTCACCACCCTGAGATCATGACCCGAGCCAGAATCAAGGATCAGACACTTAACTGGCTGAGCCACCCAGGGGCCACTCTCTCCTTCTGTTCTTAATGATCATCTTGCTGGATAGAGTGTTCTTGTTGGTTTGGTTTTGTTTTTCTCCCAGCGCTTTGCATATATCACACCACTCTCTGCTGACATGCAAAGTTTCTGCTTAAAAATCAGCTGACAGCCTTATGGGGTTTCCCTCGCAAGTAACTGTTTATTTTTCTCTTGTCACTACTTTTAGCATTTTAATTATGACATGTCTTGGTCTGGTCCTCCTTGGGTTCATCTTGGTAGGGCTCTTTGTGCCTCTTCGACTTGAATGTCTGTTTTCTTCCCCGGAGAAGAGAAATTTTCAGCTGTTACTTCTTCAAATAAGTTTGTGCCCCATTCCCTCTCTCTCTTCTCCTTCTGGTATCCCTATAATGTGAATTTTATTACACTTAATGATGTCACTGAGTTCCCTTAACCTATTCTCATTTTTTAATATTCTCTCTCTCTCTCTCTCTCTCTTTTTTCCTGCTCAACTCAGTTGCTTTCTATTTTCCTGTCTTCCACATCACTGGTCTGGTCCACATTCTCTTATGTGCATTGATTCCTTCTAGTGTATTTTTACTTTCAGTTCTTCAGTTCTTCAGCTCTGACTGGCTCTTTTTTATACTTTCTGTGTCTTTGTTGAAGTTCTCACTAAGTTCATCCACTGCTTTCTCTAGTCCAATGAGTATCTTTATGACCATCACTTTGAATTCTTTTATCGGACATGTTGCTTATCTCCATTTCATTTAGCTCTTTTACTGCGATTTTGTTGTGTTCTTTCCTTTGGGATACATTCCTCTGTCTTCTCATTGTGTCTCTTGTTTCTCTGTATTAGCTAGGTCAGCTGTATCTCCTGGTCTTAAAACTAGTGTCCTAGTGTAAAATAGGTCTTATGGTACCTTCTAGCACAGTGCGTCCTGGTCACCAGAACTAGGTGCTCCGGGGTGTCTCCCGTCTGGGCTGCATGTGCCCTACTGTTGTGGCCGAGCTGTGACTGCCTTCAGCCCAGCCGGCTGCAGTGACCTACTTTGTCTGTTGCGGGCATCCTGGCAGGGTTTGGTCCCGGGCTGTTGACAGGCCTGACGCTGCTGTGGTCTCATTGGTGGACTCTCTATCTCCACTTAACCTCTCTGCCACAATTGTGGGCATACCAGAGGGCAGGGCTTGCTCTCTGTGTAGCCAATGAAGTCTCTAGTCGGTGGATAGGGCCCGTAGTCAGCCTGGCTATCCACAGTTAGGCTCTCTGCCACATTTCCAGGGGTGCCAAAGGGAAGGGCTCGCTCCCTGTGCAGCCAGCTACGAGGCCAGGCTGCTGGAACTGTGGGTGCACTGGTGACTGGCGTTCTCTCTGCCCCTCCCCAGGGCAGGAGTTGCTTTGCAGGGGCTCTGATCCCTGCCAGGGCAGCCTTTAGGGTATGGCGGGGCAGGAGCTGCTTCGGAGGGCTGCCTGTTGAGGTGGGTGGGTTGGATGGGGTAGATCCGCAGGGGGACATGGGAGCAGGTGCACTGTGCGAACAGGGTGGATGGAGAATGTTAGTGCTGGCTGCCACAAGTGTCCAGCTACCTAGACTGGGGAGCGGAAGAGAAGTGGGTCTGCCCGCCCTCTTGTCCCGGGATAACCCTCCTGAAGGCCCCTGCCTCTGGCACACGTTCCAGGCTTAGTCAGTAACTTCATGCACACGCCAGGTGCTTTTCACCTGCTTCTGTGTCGTGGCTTGGGCTGGATTGTTTGTCATTCCGGTTCTCTAAGAGGAGGGACTCAGTTTCTCATTGCCCTTCAGCTCTCCCAGAATTCAGCCCACCGAGTTTTAAAATTCTGAGTTAAGCCCTGATAATTTTCAAAATTCACAAAGTTAAGCCCCACTGCTTTTGAAAACCAGGCGTTGTAGAGACTCACCTTGCCAACACCAGCACCTAGTGCCTGGGCACGTGGGGAGGGTTCTGCTGCGCTCCACTCCATGCGTGGGGAGGGGTCTGCTCCGCTCCGCTCCATGCTTGTGGGCCCCTTCGCCTCTGTGCTTGGTCTTGTCAGGGATTTGGTTCCCAGCCGTGTGTCCCCCCCTCCCATTGCTTCCTCGCGGCTTCTTCTCTGCAGCTAACGTGGAATGTCTGTCCTGCCGGTCTTTGGGTCATATTCAGTTACTTGCATAGATGTGGCTGTTACCTTGGTGCGTAGAGGGGATGAGGTAAGCCCAGGATCCTCCTTTCCCTGATTGATCTGCTTTAAGTAGGCATGTGTGAAGTCGTTCCTATAGACATTAGTCAATAGATCAGTTTTATTTTGGGGAGATTGGTTAATTAATACGTATGTAAGATCCATATAAAATAACTAGATTCAACATCACTGGATTAAAAAGAACGTTAACGGGACATTTAAGAAATCTCCAGATGGAGGACATAGGGAGATGGAGAGGAGAAGGGAGTTGAGGGAAATTGGAAGGGGAGGTGAACCAGGAGAGACTATGACTCTGAAAAACAACCTGAGGGTTTTGAAGGGGCTGGGGGGTGGGAGGTTAGGGGAGCCTGGTGGTGGGTCTTAGGTAGGGCACGGATTGCATGGAGCACTGGGTGTGGTGCAAAAACAATGAATACTGTTACGCTGAAAAGAAATTAAAAAAAAAAAAAAAAGACTCTCCAGGTATTTTTTCTCAGCTCTGTCTCCTGCTCCCTGCCTGCTTCCTCGCAATGGTTCTCAGACTTCAGCAGGGGGCAGGATCCCCTGGAGCGCCTTGCAAGCCCACAGATTGCTCTACCCCAGAGTTTCCGATTCAGTGGATCTAATCTGCGTTTCTGACAACTTCCCAGTGAACACTGACACTACTGGGCCAGAATACCACACTAGGAGAACCCCTGCCTTAAGCCGGAAGCCCTGCGCACTCACACTATTCGTTGAATTGTTTGTTCTCTTGGCTAATTGTTCTCAGATTTAGGATTCATAGTCTAGGAACCTTTCCAAAAACCAAGCAGTGAACAGCAGTAACTCCATGCTGGGGATGCATATAAAAATCAACTTCTAAAAAATTTGCCAAATGAGAACATTAAAAAAAATTGTTTCTCATCATCACCATCATTTTGCTTTGAAAGGACATTTAATTTCCAGTGTCATTTAATATAGAATAATGGACTGTCTTTTCAATGGGGTAAATTTGTCTTTACACAAAGCTTACTTTGTTTCTCTGCCATGCCAAGGGCTTGAGAGTGGAGGCAATTTGCTGCAGGTACAGGCCAAAACTTGATTGCATTTTGTGGGTAATTTTAAAGCAATAATAGAATCTGCTAGAAGTTTGTGTATTTTTTATTTTCACTATGCACAGCAGTTCCAGACAACGTCAGTGAGAATATATTGTTCTCTCCCCGAGAAGGACCACACTGCCTAGCCTGTGCTTCACCCACTGCTTTATTGTCCCAATCTTTCCCGCTTTGCCGGAGAATAGTAAAATGTCATTCTGGACCGGGAGCACCAGGGCAATGGTGGGCAGAAGCCTTTGGGCTAAGTTACATGCAACTATGGAGTCTTTGCATTCTTAATTATGGAAACCTGATACGGAAAACACCGTCATGTTTCTTGGGTCAAAGAGAAATATAAACTGTCTGAGACTTCCTTAGTTTTGAGAGGTGACTTTATCCCTATTAGAGAAAATCGTACAAATTTTAAAAAACACACAGTTCAGAGAACAAAAATTCTTTTCTAATTATGTGGAGAAGTAGAATCTACTACTTATACCACTGAGGCTCAAATATGATACATTGTTATGAATGTAAATGACTCTTTATTTAACTATGAGTAATGACAAATGAAGGTAGAATATTCTAATTCTAAGTAGGAAGCTGGAGATTTTTCTGTAACATTGGGTTCAATATAACATGAGTTTAAAATCTTTTTTGTCTCTTTAATCTATGACCGATTTTTAAGTTATTGAAATATACATGTATACATTTTATTTCCATTTCATTCATTTGCTAATAGGAAGGTACAGCCGTTTGCTAGGTGTTGTTTTGAGGACACAGGTGTTACATAGTCCCAGCCTTTGAGGAATTGAATGTTTAGCTGAGAAAACAAGATAAATACGTGTTTAAAGTCAAACTGTAATAGAAATCCAACACTAGCATAAGAGAATGTTGTGGGGGCGCCTGCGTGGCTCAGCGGGTTAAAGCCTCTGCCTTCAGCTCAGGTCATGATCTCAGGGTCCTGGGATCGAGCCCCACATTGGGCCCTCTGCTCAGCGGGGAGCCTGCTTCCGCCCCACCCCCGCCACTGCCTGCTTCTCTGCCTACTTGTGATCTCTGTCTGTCAAATAAATTAAAAAAAAAAAAAAACAGAGAGAGAGAATGTTGTGGGACAGTGAGTGTATGATGATGTGTCAGAAACACTTAGTGGACAACAGTATGGCTGGGTCAAGGGATGAGAGGACTCTCATTAATGAAATGGCATTTCTTGAAAAGGGCCTTGAAGGATAAGGTACATTTTTATATACAGAGAGGAACAGAAGATGGCAGGCTTGTTTTGGGAGAACATCTCCCAGTTCCTCAAATCTAGTTAAAGTGGAGAGTTCCTTTAGTACTCTATGGGAGATAAATTTGGAAATGTAAATTAATGTAAATTATACCTGGATTATGAAAGCATCTGAAGCCTTCTTTCTGATGATAATATTGAGCATTAGATTAATGATCATAAAAATAGTAAGTGCAGGGGCATCTGGGTGGCTCAGTCAGTTAAGCATCTGCCTTTGGCTTAGGTCACAATCCAGGGTCCTGGGATCGAGTCCTGCATCAGGTTCCCTGCTCGGCAGAAAGCCTGCTTCTCCCTCTCCCGCTCCCTCTGCCTGTGTTCTCTTTTCCACTGTGTCTCTTTCTCTGTCAAATAAATAAATAAAATCTTTAAAAAAAATAGTGACTGCAGTTTACTAAGCAGTATATAGCAGGCACTGTACTAAGTGGTTTACCTACACTGTCCACAAATCCTACGGGGTAGCTCCTATTATCCTCATTGTACATTTAAGGCAGCCCTTAATTTTCCTGAAACAGTCTCCTGGGATGACTTGGCCAACATCACAGCACAAATAAGGGACAGAAAGCTGAAATTCAAGCTAAGTCTACGTCCCAAATCCTACTTCTATCAAGCAAACCAGGCTAGGGATGGCAAACAGGTTTCAAGCGACAGTTCTTGATTTGCTGATAAGACTCCAAGACCACAACTAAACAGATCAAAATATGCTGTGATGGGATACTAATGTCTGCTGAAAATGAGGAGGGGAGTTGGTTGGCGTGTGTGGCGCACGGGGGCTGTGTAAGCTCTGGGAGCCGCTGAAGGTTTCTGAGTAGGTCAGTGATCCAGTAAAGCGACTTTCCAGAACGTTAACCGGGCCGCAGAGTTGAAGTCAGCAGACAGTGGGACTAATGGAGGCGCGTGCTCCAGTCCTGCAATGGGAAGTCTTAAGGACCTAGTGGCCTGAAATATTTAGGAACATTCTTCTGCTTCAAGAAATCCATTTCTGCTAGAGAAAGCACAGTTCTTGAAACGAGATCCTTTTCCCCGCGAACCTACGCTCAGCGCGAACGGTGACCTTGCATGCTTTGTTCATTGCTTAACTCCCCAGTCCTAGGTGCTAAATATGTTTTCCTTAAATAAATATATAATAGTAAAAGTAGGGATTACGATAATAGTTAGCACTTATTTTGTGCCAGACGCTGGGCTCGGTGTTCTCAGTAGAGCAAGGACTTCCGGAGCCAAGCGGTCTGGGTTTGAATCCCAGTTTCGCTGTGTACCGGCTGTTTCAGCAAGTACCGTAAACTACTGTGCCTCAGTTCTCTCATCTGTGAGATGGGGATGACAGTACTTATTTCAGAGGGTAGTTCCGAGAAATGAATGGGTCGGCGCAGGCATACGTTGGAGATACTGCGAGTTCGGTTCTGGACCACCACCGTAAAGCAAGTCAGATGAACATTTTGGTTTTCCGGTGCACATAAAGTTGTTTACACTGTATTCTAGTGTCTGTCAAGTGTGCAATAGCATTATGTCTAAAAATGTGCATGCCTGGATTTTAAAGTACTAGTTGCTAACGGTCCGTGGATCTTTCAGCGGGTCGTGATCTTCTCCTGGTAGAGGGTCTGGCCTCCATGTGGAGGGCTGCTGACTGGTCTGGGTGATGGTTACTGAAGGTTGAGGTCAATGTGGTAACTTCTTAAAATAAGACAATAAAGTTTGCCACATTATCGGACTCTTCTTTCTACGAATAAGTTCTCTGTAGCATGCGATGCCGTTGGATGGCATTTCATCCGCAGTAGGAGTTCATTCAGAATTGGAGTCCATCCTCTCAAACCCTGCCTAGGCTTGGTCAGCTCAGTTCAGATAATATTCTCAGTCCTTTGTCGTCGTTTCAACAGTCCTCACAGCATCTTCGCCAGGAGTAGATTCCAACTCAAACGCTTTCTTGGCTCATCCACAAAAAGCAGCTCCTCATCCGTTCAAGTTTGACCCTGAGACGGCGGCAATTCTGTGCCATCTTCAGGCCGCACGTCTCCCGCTACGTCTCTGGCCGTGTCCCCCCATCCGCCACTACTTCCTCCGCTGAAGTCTTGAATCCCTCAAAGTCATCCATGCGGGTTCGAATCAACTCCTTCCAACTCCTGTTGATGTTGCTGTTTCCACCTCTTCCCACGGATCACAAGTGTTCTCAATGGCATCTGGAATGGCGAATCCTTTCCGGAAGTTTTTCAGTTTACTTTGCCCAGATCCATCCCATCTGTGGCAGCCACAGCCTTGTGCCATGTATTTCTTCATAAGAGTTGAACGAAACAACTGCTTTCCCCGTGGGCTGCAGCCGGGGTTGTGCGGGCAGGCACGAGAATGGCACTGACCTTGCTGCCCGTCTCCGTCAGAGCTCTTGGCTGACGGGGTGTATTGTCAACGAGCACTAACGTTTTGAAAGGAGTCTTTTTTTTTTTTCCCTGAACAGTAGATCTTAACAATGGGCTTAAAACATCGGTGAACCGCGCTGTGAGCAGCTGTGTGGCCGTCCAGGCTCTGTTCCATTCTGAGGGCACAGGCTGAATAGATCTGGCACAGTTCTTAGGGGCCCTAGGATTTGGGGACAGTAAATGAACATTGGCTTCAACTTCAAGTCACCAGCACTGTTAGCCCCTAATAAGAGAGTCAGTGTGTCCTTTGAAACCTTGACTATTGACTTCTGTCTGTGAAAGTCCTAGACGGCATCTTCCAAAAAAAGGCTATTTCTTTTACACTGGAGGTGGGTCGTTTAGTGTAACGACCTTCGGTACTTACCGCAGCTGCACCACTGGAGGCCGAGCCGTGGTTCTGCGTCCCGGCTCGCTGCTTGCCCTGGCTCTGCATATCAGTGAGACGGCTCGTCCTTGAACCACATGAAGCAACTTCTGCCGACATCAGACTTTTTTTTTGTTTGTCTGCTTGTTTTTTACAGTTTCCTCACCTCTCTGAGCCTTCATTGAATTGAGGGGAGTTAGGGTCGTGCTCTGGATGAGGCTTTGTCTTAAGGGAATATTGTGGCTGTTTGATCTTCTGTCCAGATCACTAAAACCTGCTCTATATCAGCAGTGAGGCTGTCTCAGCGACTTTCATCCTTCATCTGAGAAACCTCTTTCTTATCCGTTCATGTGTTCATTGCAGTAGCACTTCTAATGTCTTTCAAGAACTTTTCCTTTGTGTCCACAACTTGGCTACCTGTTTGGCACAAGAGGCTCAGTTTTTGGCCTGTCTTAGCCTTGGACATACCTTCCTCACTGAGCTTAATCAGTTCTGCCTTTTGATTTAAAGTGAGAGGTGTGATTCTTCTGTTTACTTGAACAGCTAGAGACTACTGTAGGGTTATTAGTGGGCTTTAAGTTCAGTTAGGAAGCTCCAAGGAGAGGGACAGACGGGGGAACAGGCAGTTAGCACATGCACTTACTCAGTTTCCTGTCTGATATGGGAGTGACTTATGGGGCCCCAAAACAATGACAGTAGCAACGTCAAAGATCACTTACGGCAGGTCACCATAGTAAATATTATAACAACGGAAAAGTTGAAATATTGAGAGAACGTATCAAAACGTTGACACAGAGACACGAAGTGAGCAAATGCTATTGGAAAAAAGGCTTCGGTAGACTTGTTTGATACAGCGGAGCTGGAAACCTCCAGGTTGTGAAAATACCCAGGATCTGCAGCATGATAGAGCAAAGCCCGGTAAAGCGAGGTGTGCCTGTACGTGCAAATTGGTAAGAACAGGAAAAGCTCAACAAATATTATTGGTTATTACATTTATCGTTATTATTGTAGTATTTACCATTACTTCATTTGGGAAGATAAATACATCAGGGTCAGAGCGAAGCTAACCCTTATGGTACGCCCATTGTCAGGCCTGTTGCCCTCTTTCACAAACAGTATCTCAGTGAAGATGAAACTCCAAGTATAATCTCGCTGTCAGAAACGACTTCATTCTATTTTTACCAAATACGAAATTCCTTGAGATCGGGTTTCAAATAATGTGATTTTAAAAATAAAGGGAGCTTTTCCTCTCTTCGTGTAGATCCTTATGACTGAACATTAGATTACATTCCTTTGCAAGAAGTCCAGAGGCCCGGGTGCTAGCCCCGGCGCGGTAGTGGGGAACCGGGGTTTTCACTGGCCTGCCCCCGTTTCATTATATGAGCGTGAGTGTCTGCCGCTGGCAGTGATACGAACCTCATGGGTGGTTCCTGATTCAGCTGAAGCTGGAGAAGCAAAGCCAGATGAGCCCACGGGAAGGGGTCACGTGTGTGTCTTGTCTAGACGAGCAAGACTTCCCTTTGACAAGTATTAAAACCAAAACTTTCTTCTAGCCACACTGAATTATGGCTGGGTCTACCCTTCAGCCCTTCACGCTGACGATCTTCAGTAATGCTGATGTATTAATTCAAGTGGGGATGGTCAGGTCTTGACTGTTTACCAAAATGGAAAAATGAAGAGGTTAACAAGTGGCCTTGAAATCCAGAGAGACACCAGCCGCCATCTCTCTCTTAAACTCAGCGCCTTCACCAAGTGACGTCTTACTTTTTTGGTGATAAGTTTCCAAGTAGATTGCTCTTTTGCTCTTAAATTTCTTTTTCTTAGCCGTCTCCATAGAGACCACAAAATATTTGTTGTGGGCTTAAAATAAATATGGTTGAATGAAGGTGATTCAGAACCACGAAGGAGGGACCCAAAGTCACAAACTAGAAGGAAGTTAAAAGACGTGACTCCTCCCAGAACTATATAACCTAGATTTGATAAGATTATATTTTAACCCAAGTCTAATCCTCGAGCAATAGATGGAAATGTGTAACCTAGGGGCGCCTGGGTGGCTCAGGCAGTTAAGCGTCTGCCTTCAGCTTGGGTCATGATCTCAGGGTCCTGGGATCGAGTCTCAGGTTGGGCTCCTGCTCAATAGGGAGCCGCTTCTCTCTGTCTTTCTCCCTCTGCCTCTCCTCCTGCTCGTTCTCTCTCTCTCTCAAATAAATAAAATATTTTATTATGTGTTTTTATTATTACTTTTATTATATATAATATGGTATATATATATTATTTATTATATTATTTTATTATGTATAAACTAAAAAGTAACCTCTCTGAGCTAAATGTTATTTAAAACTAATGAATAGGCTCACCAGCACTCTTATTTCTAATAATCCCAGACTTGAAAGAACTTTCAGAGGATCACTGGCATAGGATCCACTCTGCATGCAGACATCCTGTGAAAGGAAAGGGGTACCATGTCCAGCACACGTTGGGGGCACGTAGCTTTTTGATCCTGATGTCAAGTGCGGGAGGCAGACGGTCCTGCTGAATCCGTGAGACCTGTGTTCCTCCACCCGGCACACCCGCTAACACACTCCCATGACTACCTGCCCGGGCTGCTGGCTCGCTTCCTTGCCCGGGCACTGAGAGACCGCGGCGGCGGCATAACCACCCACTCATTGTCCTTTGCTCTCTGCAGTTTGACCCTGAACTCTTGTCTTTGGTCTGTGCACGGCTTCATTTTTTCTAGCCAGTGACTAAGCATGATCTGGGTTAATAAATAACTTTCAGGTGACCATTTAAAAGCCCTTAGAGAGGACATAGAAAGGACCTAAAACCTCAAATTCATCCTCTTTTTCATTCATAAAATATTATTCCTACTCTTACTTTGGTTTCAGAGTGAAACTAGATGTTTTTGGCCCATTAGACAGTTACAGACGTTTCCGGGGCATTGGAGGGTGGGCAGGGGGATTGGGTTTTTGTCATTCTTGGTTTTTGTTTTTGGTTTTTTGTGAGATACACTTTTATTTCTGCCCCATCTTCCAAATCTCCATCTGAACCCACAAGAGTGAGTCATATTCCTTGTATTTAAGTATTTTTCCCTTCTTGTGTGCTAAAATTCCCAACTCCAGTTTATGGAGTGTGTCCACAGCCTCCCTTCTGTGTGCTGCATTCTTTTCAAGGATTTCATCTGAGTACAGCTGACACACTGTGTTACTTTAGTTTTAGGTTACGCACAAGGATTCAGTCTCCGTAAACGTGCTGTGCCCACCACGAGGGTGCCCACCATCTCCCACACACATCAGCATTACAGTGCCACCAGCTGCGTTCCCTGCGCTGGGCCTTTACCCCACGACTTACTCACTCCATAACTGCAAGTCTGCGCACCCCCCCCCCCCCCACCGATTTCGCCCATCGTCGCATGGTGTTCTCCTCTGCAGCCCTCCATTCGTTCCCTGTGTTCATAGGTCTGATTCTGCTTTTTGTTTGTTTGTTCGTTTGTTTTTTTCAGATCCCGCATATGAGTAAAATCATGTGGTATTTGTCTTTCTCAGGCTGACTTGTTTCATTTAGCTTCATGCCCTCTAGGTCCATCCATGTTGTCGTGAAAGGCATGATCTCCTCCTTTTATCACTGTGTAATACTCCATCACTGTATCATATGTATGTACACCTCACAACTCCCTTATCCATTCGTCTACTGGTGGACACTTGGGTTGCCTCCATGCCTTCCCGACTGTTGGGAATAATGCTGCAGTGAACACAGGATGCATCTGTCTTTTCCATTTAGTGTTTGTGTTTCTTTCGGGTAGATGCCCAGTACTGGGATTACTGGATCATATGGTATTTCTATTTTTAATTTTTTGAGGAACGTCCATACCGTTTTCCACAATGGCTGCGCCAATTTGCATTCCCACCAACAGCGTGGGAGGGGTCCCTTTTTCCCACATCCTCGCCAACACCCGTTCTTTCTTGTCTTTTTGACACTCGCCACTCCGACAGGTGTGAGATCTCACTGTGGTTTTGATTTGTATTTCCCTGATGTTCAGTGATGTCGAGCACCTTTTCATGTGTCCGTTGGCCATGTGGATGTCTTCTTTGGAAAAATGTCTCTTCAGGTCCTCTGCCTGTTTTAATCAGATTATTTGTGGGTTTTTTGGTGTTGACTTGTAGAAGTTGTTTATATACTGTGGGTATGAACCCCTTTATTGGATATATCATAGCAAACGCCTTCTTCCATCCAGTAGATTACCTTTTTGTTTTGTTGAGGGTTTTGTTTGCTCTGCAAAAGTGTTTTTTTTTTTAAAGATTTTATTTATTTATTTGACACAGAGAGATCACAAGTAGGCAGAGAGGCAGGCAGAGAAGGGAAGCAGGCTCCCCGCTGAGCAGAGAGCCGGATGCAGAGCTCAATCCCAGGACCCTGGGACCATGACCTGAGCCGAAGGCAGAGGCTTCAACTCACTGAGCCACCCAGGCACTCCTGTGCAGAAGTGTTTTATTTTTATATAATCCCAGTAGTTTACTTTTGCATTTGTTTCCCTTGCCTGAGGAGACATATCTAGGAAAACTTTTTTCTACAGCCAGTGTCAGAGAAATTACTGCCTGTGTTCGTTTCTAGGATTTTTATGGTTCCAGGCTTCACACGTAGGTCATTAGTCCGTTCTGGAGTTTGTGTGTGTGTGTGTAGGATTCAAGACAGCGGTCCAGCTTCATTCTTGCACACATAGCTGTCCAGTTTCTAAACTCAGTTTATGGAGCAGACAGTTTTCCCCTGTTGTATGTTCTTTTCTTGTTTGTCGTAGGTTAATTGACCATATAAGCATGGGTTTATTCCTGGTCTCTCGTTCTGTTCTGTTCTGTTCTGTTGATCTATGTGCCGATCTTTGTGCCAGTGTCCGTCATGTTTGTGGCGATGCTATGCAATGTATTTGCATTCACTTCTTCATGTCATCCGCTTATTAATTTTGTATTTTCATGTTTTGTATGGTAGCCATACTAAGTAGCTTTGGAGGGTAATCGCTATGTGCCAAGCTTTGTTCTCTGTGTGTGTTCCCTGCAGGAACTTACGTAACTCTCAATGAAGTAAATATTGTCACCCCATTTACAGACGGGCAGGTAAAGAACAGAAGCGTTAAGCAACTTTCCTGAAGTCATACAGCTGGAACGTGGCAAGGTGGAGATCAAACCCAGGCAGCCAGATCCAGAATTTACCCGTTCTAACCTTGTCACCTTTACGTTGTCATGTTAAACCTAATGAGCATTACTTCTCTACTGGTGACAGAGTGGGGAGTGAGAGCAGGAAATCCAACTTGGCGGAAGACACACCAGAGTCCTGAGCTGGAATATGTGGCCTCCCTCAAAAATACTTAGTACGATTGGATATTTAGTCATATTTCATCCGTATTAACTTCTATTTTTAATCATGAACCTTTCCCCCTCAGTTTTACTCGAAAAATATAAAATTATTTCTCAAGAGTCTCTCAATTTAGCAGGCTCCTATATTGCCTGCAGAGCTTTGGCTGTATTCTTGGTGAGTCCATGTGTAATTATTTTATTTTTTTAAAAAATATTGTATTTATTTTTCAGAGAAAGAGATAGTCAGAGGGAGAAGCAGGCTCCCTGCCGAGCAAGGAGCCCGATATGGGCCTGGACCCCAGGACTCTGGGATCGTGACCTGAGCCGAAGGCAGATGCTGAACTGACTGAGCCACCCAGGTGCCCCTGTAATTATTGATAAGCACATTCATTTTTGTTTAAATTTTACAGAATATCCAGGAAGCTCCAGATCATTGCAGCATCCAAGTTTCTGTCTCCTAGTGTAGTTAGGGGCCAGGAAGGCTGCCTTGAAAAATCATGGCCGATTCTTCAAAAAACCACAGATTCTTTTGTTATTTGAGACAAATGGACAGTCTTGAGGGGTTTTTCTCCCAATAACATTAAGTGCTGTATCTCTGCACTTCCCCTCTCTGCCAGTCTCGACCGTATCGTCACAGTTCACACTGTAGCTCATGTCACTTGTGTTACGCACTTTCTGCCAACAACTGTCTTGTCTTTAAAGTCAAATCAACAGAAATGATGGCTCCGGGTTTGTTGTAAGCATACTCATAACAGTGTTTTTCCCTACAGTGGTTTTCAATCCTCTTACTGCCCCTGTCGTTGTATATACAGAACCCGGTCTACTCTGCCGGCGCTCTCTCGCTCTGACTGGGAGCCAGGCCTGGGATGAGACCGGAGAGGAAGTCAGCAGGTCGATCCACCACAGGGGTGGGGAGGGGTCAAAAATGATTCTTCCCTGGAAGCTTCTGTCCCTTGCCTCCACCCCACTGTCACCCCACCCCACACTGTGCTCGTAACCAGCCAAATGACACCAGATGATCTGTCGTAAGAGAGAGGAGTTCCAGAGTTTGTGAAACAAAAATGTGGGAGTTGGCCCTCTCATCGGATCTTCCGGCCACATTTAGGAGTCTGGTCCGCATCGCGCTTACGGTGTGTTGTGAATGAAGGTCACCCTTCCGGTGGCCACTGCGGATGTCCCGTGGTGTTGCCTGTAGGATCAGGAGCAGCTTCACCTGCAGGTAAATGAATGACAGCCGCAGGTGTAAAACAGCAAAAACTGTTCTTTGCTGGAAGTACCCGCGCCCAGAGCTTTCTGTGCAAAGTTCTCTCCTTCACTTGTTACACGTTAACTTTCTGGTCACTGTACCGTCACCATCTTCGAACCACTCCTGCTGCAGGGAGCCTTGTCGAGCATTGCACGGCGGGGGCACGGGGCAGGGTGCTGACCTTTACCTAAGGACACCATCGTGGCGCAGTTTCTGACTGCTGCCTTCTCACTGTGCTAACAAAGACTCGATGACTTTAACAGCTACCCGCGGTGGCACTCGTATCTTAGGCAGGATTATTTTGGGGGGGGCGCGGGGGGAATAAAATAACTCTGTGCTGTGTTTCCGCGTGGGTGGCCTTTGTCGATGGTGACACCTTGCAGACACCCGGGTATTTCCACGTCTTTGTCGCCTTCCCATCTGCAGGGAATTATCTGCCACTTCTCTCGGCTCCTCCACCAGTGAGTTCGGTCCTTCAACAGATTAGGTCAACACACATTTATCAAAGGCCTGTTTGTGTCAGTCGCGGTTCTACACAGTGGGGTGAGGGGTGTCTAGGAAGCGGTCCTTGCACTCCAAGAATTGAATACTCTCTAGCAAAGATGGTGATCTGTGATAACTTGGACACCGTGAAGTAAATGCGGGGCGGCTGATCCTCCCTGGATGTCACGGGTGCCCCTACACGGCTCCCCTCTCCCAGGACCAGAGCGAGGGGAGGCTCCCGGGAGGTGTGAGCTCTGCTCTAAGGGTTGGAGGGTAGAGTTTTCAAAAAGGTAGAAATGACATTTCGTGCAGAGGAAATGGTATGTGTGCTGGGAAACCACATGGTCTATTAACCTTCATCTGTTAAAGCTTAAAATATTGGGAAATGGTAGGCGCACTCAGAAAGGCAGCTACGCATCAAGTCAGCCAATTGTTCCATGCCGCATTCAGGAGCTTGAAATTTGTTCATAGGGTTGGTCCATGGACTGGCTGAGATGGTTTGTAATGTTGTGGATATATTCATTTTCTTAGGATAAGCATGCAAAACTTCTATTAGATCTCAAAGTGTTCCATGATCCAAAAACTGTTCGGAATGTTTGCACTGAAAGGTCTTAAATGAAGGACGATCCTGCTCATTGATTAGAGGAATGAAAGCATTACCGTATTCACACTTCACATCATAAGAAGTTTTCTGCATAGGGCTGTGTTAGTTCAAAGATGGCGGTTGAAGGGGAAATTCCTGTCTACAGCCAAAAAACCCCCATAAATTCATTCATTGAACAAAGGTTTAACTGAACCCAAATCTTCTTGAATCACTTGTCCTTGGAATCATGGAAGTGTTTCCAGCCTTCTGCAATAAGAGTGTCGGATCCTGGTCCGAGGTATTCATAAATGGCCTGTGGCACTGGGAAAAACGCTGAGGAGGTACTAGTGACCTAAAGAGACTGCGTCCCTGTTCTGAGCTTAGAGTCTACTGAGGAAAGCGGACGTGAATCAGATCATCACAAAAAGAAATGAGCCAAGTTCAAACTCATCATTTCTGGGAGTGAAAGGTAGGATGAGATGTAATAGGAAAACCCGGTGCGGGGGGTTGGTGCAGGGGTATCAGAGGAGCTTTTCTTGAGCAAATGACATGTGAACCGAGACCTGAAGAAATCGGTGCCAGCTGGGAAAGAAGAGAGAGACCCCGAGCTCCCAAGTCGTGACGCAGAGCGGTGCTGTGTGTGTTCCAGGAAAGAACACACAAGCAGTGTGTGGGCCTTGAAGAGCAGTGGAGAGACTGGCACGAGATGGTGCTGGAGAAATGGAGGTTGGGCCGTTTTCCAAGTATGGGTCTTTGTTCTGAGAACAACAGCAAGGAGAGGCACTGGGTAGCGGGGACAGTGCCCGACATGGTGGGCCTGTACTTTTTAAGACCGCTCCCTGGTTGCCGTGTAAGAAATGGACCAAAGAAGGACAAGTTAGCAAGGAGTTACCAAATAATATATAACAACTGAAAACGCATCGGTAGCATGTTCTTTAATTGATGGGTTGTTGTAAATCTGCTTTAGTTCCTCCATGTGCAAACTGGTGAGCTCGCCATTCTCTGAACTCAGACTTTCCACAGAGGCACTGAGACCTCGATCCTGAGACGCAGGGTCCTGCGGAGTCCTGATGGCTCCCGGGGAGGCCGCGGCACGCCACACAAGATCTGGCATTTCACCTTGAGCACCTTGAGGTGACAACGCTTGAGACATTCTGCTCGAACCCCCTTTTTCTACAGTAACGTTTCAGGGCTCTACGTTGTGAGGACACCAGTTTCATAGCTAAGCCCTTTGTTCTTGCCAGCGAGGAAGGGACTCACCTAAGATTGCACAGCTCGGACTGCAGATCACTGGTCTCCTAGCCAGTAACGCGGGGGTTTCTACCATGCCACACTGTCTTTATCTCCCCAGGAGTCACATCGTTGGTTTTCATAATGATCAGAATTACAGGTGCTGCTTTTCCTTTCCTTGACTGATGACTGGAAGTGCACCTTATCCGTTTTTAATGACCAGTAAAAACGTATTGCTCCATGATAGCAAACATCTTTTACTAAAGCTTGTAGACTTCTGAGAAGTGCCTCCCCAGGAGAACAAGATTTCTCATTTCCTTCTGACTAAGCTGAAAATATTGCCAAGACCAGCATTTCTGTTTCTAAGTCAGTCCAAAGTCTGTAAGCGTACAGAAGTGATGAGTGGAAGGAGAAATTAGCTGAGCTTTCAATAACTTTTACTTGATTTGAACTTGAGTTCATAGGTAAATCAAAGTTTAAAGTTGAACTTGAACTTTACCATGCCAATTGGGCTTCCCTTACCTTAATTAAAATGTTAAGTATGAGGCAAGCCCATAGGAAATAGAGCAGTTCTGAGTAAGGCTTTGGCGTCAGGTGATCACAACGCAAATTCCTGACTTCTCCACCTGCCAGCTTTGTGACTTAGGAAGAATTACCTTTCTTCAGGCTTATTTTCTCTGTCGCAGAATAGAAATAATGACACTTCACAGAAGGCATTAAATAAGACAATATGTACAAAGGGCTGTATCATCAAAGTTCAGCACAGAAAACAGAAACCAAGAAGAAAGGGGTTTAATACAGGGGAGATCGGTGAGGAGTGGGGGACAGGAAGCTGCAGGACCACCGAGCTACGCCGCGGTACTGCACCTGGGACCCAGAGGTCAGGCGGCGGCTCCAGGCGCCACCCTCAGCCACAGCCGCTGACACGACTGCCTCTCCCGGCCATGTCCCTGATGACAAGACAGGGCAAGGCTGAGCCCAGGCCCGCACACACTTCTGTCTCCGACTGCCGCCGGCATTTGCGGCCGTGCGAGGACGGCCCGGGCCCGTGTCTTGCCTCTTTCGGTTCCACTGAGCACAGCTAAACCCGTGGAGCCCGGTTTGTAACAAAAGCCTTAGCTGGAAGGCAGTTTAGGAAATGTAGTTTGTAGCTTTCCAGCTGCCAGATAGGAGGAGGATGAAACGGAGCCTGAGAGGCCCATGGCATCCAGAAAACAGCCAGAAAATGACAGTTCTGGTTGGCTTTGCTGCTGGTGGTGTTCTAGCAGTGGGAGTGCAGGTGTCGTGTGGTTACGTGTGTTTGATGCAGATAGGTAATTTGCTATGTAAGCATCTATTAACCTTAAGTTGGTGTGTTCCTATTCCCAGGGTAGGTACTAAGGATGCAATTAAATATAAATCTTGATCCGTACTGTGAAGGTCTACGACGTTATTTTTAAGATCCCTTTCTCTTCCCATCAAGATAGTAATAATAATAATAATCGTCCCTTCAGTAATGAAGCAGATTTCTGGGTATTGTCGATTCAGTTAACACAATCACTGACTTGAATAATAGGTGTGATATGATAGGGCTTGCAGCATTCAGATGTAAACAGCTGCCTGGTCTTACAAGGTGTCTAGACACAGGCTCAATCTTCTTTCCCAAAATAAATTGTACATGTTCCAATCATTTTGAAATTAATTATTTTCTAAAATGTGCAGATTGTAATTTGTATCGATAGTGCCATGCTCTCACCACCATTCATTTCGTTTTTCTCTTCTCGCTTATCTTTTCCCTACTCATTTCCTTCTATTCTGAGATGCCATTGTCACCCAGAAACCGTAATAGAACATAATATCTGTGTATTTTTTCCTATTACCATTTTGGGAGGAGAATAAAACCATAAAATAGCATGTCAGTTACAGAGTTCCCTGTTTTTTTTTGTTGTTTGTTTTAAAGATTTTATTTATTTATTTGACAGAAACAGCGAGAGCAGAAACACAAGCAGGGAGAGTGGGAGAGGGAGAAGCAGGCTTCCCACTGAGCAGGGAGCCTGATGCAGTGCTCGACCCTAGGACCCTGGGATCATGACCCGAGCTAAAGGCAGACGCTTAATGGCTGAGCCACACAGGTGCCCCTCTCTGCTGGTTTTTTCTTTTCTTTTCTTTCTTTTTTTTTTTTTTGACTCAACCACACCTGTTTTCCAAATGCCCTTTTCTACCTAGGGGTTCTTAGATTGCACTCTAATACTCTAATTTTGCTCAAAGAACAGGAGATCTAATCAGTGTCTTAATAAGAATATACCAGCACTTTTGCAATGGACTGCACATACCCAGGAGGGTGATTATTTGAGGCGTTCAACTTGTCTTTTGAAGGTCGAACAGATGGTAGTTAATGTGCACTACTCCTGCATGTAGTTTGTGCATAAACTTCCCTCTTAAACTACCTTTATTTCATTCTCCTTTTTATGTTTTCCAGCCAGTCACATTTAAAATGAAGGATGCTTGTCTTCCAAGTTAGTATGAGACACCACAGTCTAAATGTTTAGCATCAGCAGAATTGGAAGCATCTTTTATTCGCGTGTTTATTCGAAACCTATTTCTTGGACGACTGCTTACCTACATTTAAAAAGAAAAGAAAACTTTCTTCATTGTATTATTTCTTTGCATCACATTTTATTTAAGGACATAAAATTCCTTGCCAAAAGCTTGAGGTCTGTCGCTGGGGAAAGACTAAAGAAGGTTCAGTTTCTGATCTCACAGAGCTAACGTTCTAAAAAGGTGAAACAGTCGCCCGTAAAACGACAGCTGGTGAAATCAGACTGTGCAGGATCTAACAGGTCACGTGGTGCTACATAGTGAGCTCGGGATCGGATTCTGGACATGCTTTTTGTGTCGTCCTGCTGTCGTTTAATGGAGTGCTGCTTAGAGCGGTTTTAGATACACAGCAAAACTGAGCGGACAGTGTATCAATTTCCTGTGACCCTCCAGCACCATACACGCATAGCCTCCCCATTATCAACATCCCCTACCAGAGTGGTGCACTCATTACAGTTAATGAGCTGAGTTTACATTAGAGTTCACCTTTTTAAAAAATTTTTTAAATTTATTTTTTTATTATCAACATATAATGTATTATTTGCCCCAGGGGTACAGGTCTGTGGATCGTCAGGCTTACACACTTCACAGCACTCACCATAGCACATACCCTCCCCACTGTCCATCACCCAGCCACCCCATCCCTACCCCACTCCCCCCAGCAACCCTCAGTTTGTTTTGTGAGATTAAGAGTCTCTTATGGTTTGTCTCCCTCCCTGGTTCCATCTTGTTTCATTTTTTCCCTCCCTGCCCCCCACAACCCCCCGCCCTGCCTTTCAAATTCCTCATATCAGAGAGATCATATGATAATTGTCTTTCTCTGATTGACTTATTTCGCTCAGCATAATGCCCTCTAGTTCCATCCATGTCGTCGCAAATGGCAAGATTTCATTTCTTTTGATGGCTGCGTAGTATTCCAGTGTATATATATACCATGTCTTCTTTATCCAGTCATCTGTGGATGGACATCTAGGTTCTTTTAATTATTGTTTTAATTTGCATTTCCCTGATGACCTATGACACGAGGCACCTTTTCATATGCTTACTTGCCATCTGTATATCTTTCTTGCTGAGGCTTCTAAGGTCTTTGGCCCATTTTTAAAATGGGTTGTTTTTCTTGAATTTTAAAAGTTCTTTGTGTATTTAGGATAACAGTCCTTTGTCACATGTCTTTCACAGATACTTTCTCCCAGCCTCTGACTTGTCTTCTCGTTCTTCTAGCAATGTCATCCCAGAGCAGAAGTCCAGCAGAACAGTTCTTCCTTTCACGGATCGTGCCTTTGCCGTTGTATCTAAAAAGTCATCACCATACCTAAGGTCATCTAGGTTTTCTCCTATAGTATTTTCTAGAGTTTTTATAGTTTTGTGTTTTGCATTTAGGTCTGCACTCCATTTTGAGTTAACTTTTGTGAAGGGTGTAATATGTGTGTCTAGATTCGTTTTTTTGCATGGGGGTGTCCAGTTCGGGCACCATTCTTTGAAAAGACTGTCTTGGCCCCACGGCACTGCCTCTGCTTGCTTGTCAAAGAAGCGTTGGCTGTATTTATGTAGGCCTGCGTCTGGGCTCCTATCGTGTTCCATTGATCTGTTTGTACTTTCATCAGTACACACTGTCTTGGTTACCGTAGCTTTATAGACCTAGGAATCAGGTAGCGTCCGTTCTCCCAACTTTGTTCTCCTTCGATGCTGTGTTGGCTCTTTTAGGTCTTTTGCCTCTTAATATAAACTGTGGAATCAGTTTTTAGATTGTTGATATCCACAAAATATGACATGGAGGATCTCTTCATATGCTTAGATGCCGTCTCTCACATACCTTCTTTGACGACGTACACACCAGTTAAAAAGACTAATTGCACCCTTGTGTTTCCTTTGCTCCCTTGTCGAGGATCAGTTGACTGTATTTATGTGGCTCAATTTCTGGGCTCTACTGTGCTCCATCTATCTGTCTGTCCTCCTCTCAGTACCGCACTGGCTGGCGTAGCTTCACCGTTGGCGTGCGCCTTCTATATATTCTTCTTTCAAGAAATGACGTCTTTGATTTCTTTTGTCAGAGTTCTGTAGATGTCCTCATGTAGATGGTCAACATATCTTGTTCGATTTACACCGAAGTATTTCATCTTTTGGACGTAGTATAAGTGTATTGTGTTTTTTATTTCAAATTCGCCTTATTTATTGCTGGTGTGGGAAAATGACTGCTGGGGACTTTTGTAGCTTAACGATAACCAGCAGCCTTGCTAGAATCTCTCATGAGCACCAGAAGTTTTTTGGTCAGTTCTTTCAGGTTTGCTATGGAGAGGATGATGTCATTTGCAAACAGAGCCAGTTTTATTTTTCTTTCCTAATCTGTATGCCTTTTATTTCCTTTTCTTGTCGATTGCACTAACTGGGAATTCCAGTGTGATGTTGAAAATCTCTGTGAGAGAAGATATCCTTGTCTTTTTCCTGATCTTAGTGGAGTTTCTCACCATTAAGTATGATGTTAAATGTAGGGGGTTTGGGTAGGTATATATATATATATATATATATATATATATATATATATATATTTTAACTAAACCCTACACCCAAGTGGGGCTTGAACTCATGGCCCCTAAGACCAAGAATTGCATGCTCTACTGACCAAGCCGGCCAGGCACCCCTAGATAGTCTTTATTAAGTTGAGGAAGTTCCCCTCTAGTTCCCAGTTCGCTGGAGTTTTTATCATGAATGTGTGTGAGACTTTATCAAATGCTTTTTTTTGCATCTATTGATATAAACATGTGATTTTTCTTTTTTAACCTGTTGATGTAAGGATTTCATTAATTGATTTGCAAATGTTGAGCAATTGTTATGTACCTGAAGTAAATCTCACTTGATTGTGCTGTGTAAATCTTTCTACTTATTGTTGGATTCCTTTTGCTAGTATTTGGAGGGTATTCGATCTGTGTTCATGAAGATACTACTATGTAGTCTTCTTGTGATTCTTCCTGGGTTTGGTTTAAGAGTAATGTGACTTCATAGAATGATGAGTTGAGAAGTACGGCCTCTGCTTCTGTCTTCTGAAAGAGACTATAGAAAATTGTTTGGTAAAATTCATCAGTGTTTAGTAGAATTCATGTATCTGGGCCTGGCACCAATTTTGTTTTAGAAGGTTATTCGTTATTCATTCAATGTTGTTAATATAGGCTTATGCGGATCATCTGTTTTCTTTCTTGTATGAGTTTTGGCAGATTCTGTCTTTCAAGGAGTTGGTCCGTGTCATCTAGGTTGTCAGATCTGTGGGCTTGGAGTTTTTCATAATATTTCTCTGTTATCCTTTTAGTTTACCTGGGGTCTCCAGTGACATCCCCTCTGTCATTTCTGATATTAGTAATTTTTGTTCTCTTTTCCTGCCTTGCCTGCCTAAAGGCTTAGTGATTTTATTGATCTTTTCAAAGAACCGGCTTTTGGGTTTGTACAATTTTTTCCTTTTGATTTCCTGTTTTAATTTAATTTCTGCTCTCATTTTTACTATTTTTCTTCCATTTAATTGGGATATAATTTGCTCTTCTTTTTCTACTTTTCTAAGTTAAAAGTTTAGATTAAACTTTTCTGTTAAACTTTTCTCCATAGATTGAACTGTTCTGTTTAAGCCTTCTTGACAAACGCAGCCCTGAGTGTTCACTTCCTGAAATTCCTTCTGTTGTTAATTACTGACAAATGCACACTGAGCTAGGGGTCCGAGAATGTAAGAGACAAGCACAAGACAGTACTTGAAACAGTATTTCATAATACTAGTTATATCATGCTCTCAATTCTTAAAATATATTCTGATACATTTCTGTGTAAGTACAAAAGATCAGGATAGAAAAGTTGTTGAGGGGCCACAACATTTACGGAGAGTCTTATATGGAGGTGAGACTTGGCTAGAAATTAAAGTAAGAAAAGGTGAGTGTTTTACAAAGAAGGAATATTTTGAATAAAGACACGGGGAAAAAATGTACATGTTGAAAGAAACATGAATACACCTTTTGGGCTGGAATGAAAGGGTCCATGTTGTAGGGAACAGGTGGGGAAGATGAGTTTAAGTAAGAAAGTGCTAGAAGAGAGAGACCCTTCAATCTGGGGACTTGGAGTTTGGAATTTCACAACCAGAAGGGGTGGTTTTGTATAGCACGCGGCCGTGCATGTTTGTATCATCTGCTTCGAAGTCTACTTAGGCGGATAGTTTTCTCTGTTCAGTGACGTGGTAACTACAACACTGGCCTCTCTAGAGAGCAAAAGATTATGAAAAAATTGAAAACCTTTGTGGAGGGAATGTTCTTCATCCAGGATCTCCTTTATAAAAAAAAAAAAAAAAAAAGTGCCATCTGGTTGCTGACAACCATGGGAAGTGCAATAGAAATTATGAATATATTTCCAACAAGAAAAGGGAGAGTTTTCACAGAATGGATTTGTTTAGCATTTCCCTGGTGGTAAGTCAAGACCTCTAACCTCGCCACTGCCAGCAGAGCCGCCTTCGTTCCAATAATTCGGTCTTGGCTGTGATCTCAGCAGCACCACCAAGAATTCCATGAGTCCATTTCTGGACTAATGCAGCTTATCTACTGATTAGGAATTTAATGAAAACAAAGATTTTCTTTATAAGCCAAACTTCTCTATGCACCACATCTGAGTAAGTTCCTGGAACATCTTAGTACTAAAACCCTAGAGGCATTTAATGGCACAATAATGGGAATCAGGTAATAGATTATAGAAATTAGCATCCTTGCTTAATGGCTATACCATAAAATATCAGTAGGCATTGATACCAACATTATAATTCCAGATCAACAATATTTTAAAGGAAACCCTAGGTTAAGAAATTTTCATTTTTAGCCCACACCTTTCCACTATTATCCAAACAAGGATATAGTTTTTATTTTTTAAAAATAAATTTTTAAGGATGCAATTTTTTAAAAGAAAGCTAGAAATAATAGATTTATAAGTTAAAAGGAAATGAAGATTCTTTTTTTTCCATTTCAAAGTAACAGACAGGGATTTTCACTGGTCCCGGGGGGACGATAGCAAATCAAATGATCAGCATTTTCCAGCCAGAGATTTTTATTGCTTTTTTTACATTCCACTGAGGTGAATGCATATTCGTTTTCCTCATTCAAGTAGATGGTATTTTATTCATTTTATTTTTTTTTAAAGATTTTTATTTATTTATTTGACAGACGGAGATCACAACTAGGCAGAGAGGCAGGCAGAGAGATAGGGGGAAACAGGCTCCCCGCTGAGCAGAGAGCCCGATGCGGGGCTCGATCCCAGGATCCCGGGATCATGACCTGAGCCAAAGGCAGAGGCTTAACCCACTGAGCCCCCCAGGCGCCCCCAAGCAGACGGTATTTTAGCTGTCACGCTGGCCTCCTGGGGCATTTCCCCCCAATATAGTCAAAGACTTGATTCATGTTACCCCAACTCAAAAGTGTCACTTCACATTTAAATCAATAAGTCTAGACAAAAATAATAGGGAGTAATGGCAGAAGAAGAGATCAATATTTTTTATCAATTATTTTGAGTATTAATTTCCAAGGTAGAAACACGGCAGAGCCACGGTGTCACTGAAGGCCTCAGAAAATTCCCTCTACCTCTAACTACAAACCCACAAATAAGAGAAACTTCAGATGAATTAAAGGTATAAAATGACATAAAATTACTAGCTCCTCCTCCAAGATTTTATGACTGTAACAGACATCAAGTCTAATTTTTAAAAAATGCATATTTAATCTTAGTTTCAGAGTCCTTAAGCCTTTGGCTCATATTTAGCACTAAATGTTAAACCAGAGATAAAGTTTCTGTACGATCTGAAGGACTTCCATTTTAAAAGGAAGTAAAAGAGGTGACATTGAAAGCCTAGATTTTTATAGCTTGGTTTTGTTAATTAAAAAGTGTCATTCTCGGGGCGCCTGGGTGGCTCAGTGGGTTAAAGCCTCTGCCTTCGGCTCGGGTCATGATCCCAGGGTCCTGGGATTGAGCCCCGCATCGGGCTCTCTGCTCTGCGGGGAGCCTGCTTTCTCCTCTCTCTCTCTCTCTCTCTGTCTGCCTGCCTCTCTGCCTACTTGTGATCTCTGCCTGTCAAATAAATAAATTAAAAAAATCTTTAAAAAAAAAAGTGTCATTCTCATAATCTCCCATAATTTAAGGTTTCAATATAATGTCCCCGTTTACTGCAAGAGATTATTTTAGAATTCCCAGGATCAAAGATTCAGTAAGATCTTTCCTTGGTGCCAAGACCATTCATTCATTCGAGAGAAAAAGCTCGATTTTTTAATGTAATCACCATGGCTGCCCATTTTACTAAACTTCCTTTGGTAGGTTTTGAAGACTTGAGGTACCCGTTTGGTACCCACAAATCCTGTCTCCCCAGTGTGTTGTGTGTGTCAACGACATGGGGACATCCAGAATGCCAAGTGGTAAACATAACTCAAAGCTGTCACCAACGCAAGTCATTCAGTAAAGTGGAGTTTTGACCCAACAATATAAATAAGTGAAACATTTATCCAGAGTATTTTAGTCACTCTGACTCATTGTGGAATCAGGCCGTTTATGAATTACTGTTCCCAAGATCTGACACTCTTGTTGGAGAAGGCTGAAAAATTTTCCATGATGCCAAGATGAATGATTCAAGAAGGTGGTATTTAATTTTTGCATATAATTGACATTTTTACCCCAAACCCACTTCAATGCAATATTTGCGCTTTATGTTAAATGTGACTCCGATATCTCCGGATATTAGATATTACTCTTTACTCAGCGGAACTGGCATTCTCACATGAATTAACAGTGCCAGATTCCAAATAGCTCTCATTCAATGTTGACATCACAGATGTCATTTACAAGAGTGAAAGAAACAGCTCGATATAGCAAAGCCTTTTCCCTTTTGTACGTAAGATGTTTTAAAGCTTTCGACAGAACGAGGGTCCCAAGAGACAGAGTTTTCTCTTTCTGCCTTTCGTGTAGAAGTCATCTTTCCTTTTTGGTGTTATATGTCCTCAGATGAACCTTTTACCTGCCAAGCTCAGACCCCTGATTTAGATGGTTAGTGTGACCACCTACCAGTTTCTTAAGTTCCATGAGAGTTTTTCTGTTGGCTGGTTAGTGGCTTAAAGTAAAGATTCTAAGGTCACAAAGTACAAAAGTGGGGATAGTGGGTCCATGAGGACCATGAGGCAGAGGGTTCATGGAGAGCACTGTGGGCAGAAGGAATTGAATGTCTGCAGACCCAGAAACAGGACAGAAGATGAAGCGTTCAGTTGATGGTTTGAAATTTGAGTAGTGAGAGTTTAGAATCAGAAGGGACTGAGGACTTAGACTAGAACTTGGAATCGTTGGCCAGTTTCAGGTTGTGAAAGGTTGTGTTTTGTTTTCTGAGTCAGGAACAATGTTAAGAAAACACCAGTGGCAGGATACGGCGGGGGTGGGAGGGGGTGGACGGCGGGGTCCCGCTTCTGTCTGGATTTGTCACAGGTGTATCTGGTTTTCCCGTCTAAGCTGGAGTCCTGCAGCAGAAGTGTTGAACAGCAGCGTCTTCTGCTGTTTTTCGTCTTTAAGAAACGGCACATGACAAAGAGGAAGTAACATCTTTGAGGGGATTGCACAGAATGTTCTCCGGTCTTTCAAGTTCTTAATTTCTGATTCTGATTTTCCAAACTATTCAGTTAATTTTCAGTTGACCTGACTATAATAGCCAGGATTTTGAAATGTCCCTCAAGTGTACTTTTGTATTAGGGATGATGGATTCACAGCGCAGCTTCGGTTGGAAAGGTCATGGCATGCTTGCAGAGGGCCTCCGAAAAATCGCAGGCAGCTTCAGAATGATTTGTTTGGTTTCGTTTTGTTTTCAAAATCAACCCAAGTGTGTCCCAGAGAAGGTAGATCATTTCCATCCACGTTAGGGGAGTCATCGGTCCCAGGGGGGTTAGGTACCTGCACTGAAGAAAACACCATGGTCACCGCCACTAATTAGCTCCCTTGGTGGTGATTTCATCGCAAAGGGTAAGGATTGTAAGTCCGTCAACATAGGTCTCCTCCCCGTGCGTGCAGACGGAGGATGAAGTCAGCTGAAATGCTCTGGCTGAGGAAGGGTAAGGAGTGTGACAGGAATGGGACAGGTGGTTCGGAATCCTCATGGAGGGAGGGTTTGCTTTCTGCAATTATTGGATCAGACTTCACTCTTTTTATTTTTTTTTAAGATTTTATTTATTTATTTGAGAGAAAGAGAGATAGAGCATGAGTTGGGGGAGAGGGAGAAGCAGGCTCCCTGCCGAGGGGAGGGCTGGGCCCCATCCCAGGACCCATGGATCATGATCCGAGCCAAAGGCAGACGCTTAACTGACTGAGCCACCCAGGCGTCCTCCGACTTCACTCTTTTTGAAGTCTGTGTGTGCATTTTAGGAATCTTTATTGGAGATGCCTACACGGGAAATGCGTGTTCAGCATAAAGGGGAATAGCAGTGGAGAACAGCGCACGGGACCCCAGACCTCCGCCGAGCTCCTCGCTGACTTCCGTACTCGGCCAGGCGGGAGGAAGCGCGGCGTGTGCGGTCGAGGTTAGATTCCCAGCTCGCGCCCCGATTCTGCTCCGTCGCCAGCTGTGGGACCCGCGCTCCAGCCGCCCGACTGTGCTGGGCAGGTGGCAGGCCCGGGTCCGTGAGAAGCACGAGTGTTGAAGGCGGTGGTGAGTGCGAAGCGTTTAGAAGAGCGCTGGTGCTGCCGCGTCGCTGGTGCTGCCGCGTCGCTGTTGCCGCCGCCGTCCTTCTTATTCCTGTGACTTGTGTCTGTGAAGAATTTGGCTGCTAGGAACAGAAATGCCAAAAATAGCACAAATTAGAAGTTTTCTTACTGGTGAACAAGGAGCGCGGAGGTCTCCGGTGTAAGAGTGACTCTTTGTGCTGAAAAGGAAGCTATGAAGGCAGCTGTCTTGGCTCATTCAGGCTGCTGTGAACACCACCGTCGACCGGGTGGCTTGTCGCCGCCAGAAATCGGTTTCTCAGAGTCCTGGAGGCTAGACATAGGCTAGACAGTGCACAGTCAAGGCCCCGGCAGATTTAGTGACAGGCTTTGGTTCCGCAGCTCAGGACTTCAGCCCGACAGTAATCGTGGCCCTTCCCCGTGATGGCCTCTTAGCTCCAAGGTGGCTACTCTGCCCTAGCATCCTGGGCTCGTTCCAGACAGAGGCAACCCAAGGGCAAAGGACGAAAGACACTGGGGGCTGAGTGTGCCTGCTTTTAGTGAGCTTTCCAGGAAGCCCTACCCAGCAACTTCGCTTACACGACATTGGTCTGGAATTAGTCACAGGCCTCCCCTCCACCCATGTGTAATGAAGGCTATGCACTTTGCTTCCCCCAATGAAATAAAAATTCTCCTTATGAAGGGGAAAGAAAGAAGGAGTATCAGTCTCTCCCACATTATTTTCCGTGTTGCCGTCTGTCATTATGGATATTATCTTGAAACAACACCATCTTTCTCTCCTGTAAGTTTTCCAAAGACAGAATCCGAAACTCTTGGGTATGTCTACGTGAATCTTTAAAATAGCACCAGAGGGGTAGGCCAACAGTCAGGAACCAGTATTTTCATTGGTTGAGTTCTAGTTGAGCCTTTGACTTTTCTGTTTTGAGTCGTTTACGAGAACATGAAACGTGAGTGAAATGATCTAGACTTTGGATGGGCCCGAGGCCGAGGTACACCCCTCGACAGAAGGCTGTAAACTAAGAGCCACACTATTCTAAATGAAATCTTTAAACTGATAAGGCTTTAGATAACTCACGGTTTTATGTTACTCCAAAAACTCAAATGACTTGTGGGATTTATGGGCCATTGGTACTCTTGTGTGAAAATAAGTTAGGATTCAGTTTTGATAGGAAGAGCATCTGTCTGAAGCATGGCTCTGTCATACTTGCCTCTTTCTGGAAGCTCTGTTCACTTTCCCTTTTTAAGAGGAATCTGGCCACTCACTTCTTACCTCCTGAAATCCTCTCTGAAAGGCCCCAGCAGTCAGCCGTGGTCCTGGCTGGCTTTGGCACGGGGCCCTCTCCGTTCTGTTCCTGAATGTCAGCGTTTGTGGTGTTCTGTCAGCCTGACTGGCCGAGGGCAATGGTGGAGCCTGTGCGGGAAGCCACTTGGCCATTCTGTGGCCAGCTTGGATAAGGAGTGGGTGGGAAGGGTGTGAAAAAGAAGAGAAACCGAAACGGCCGGTGTCTGCACGGAGCAAGTGTCCTGCTGTGTATGTGAACGACTTGGGAGTGTCAGAAGAAGGGAGAGGGACACTCCTTGCCCTGCAGGACTTACGGGTGTGAAAGAAAGTGGTGAAGCTCTTTCTCTGCTCTTGAGTGGTGGAAACCAAGAATGACTGCAGCCAAAATCTTGCTTTTAGTGAGTGTATTGTTGGGCTCTATGAAAGCCAAGCCGACCCTGAGATGGGAGGTCGCACTGTGGGAAACAGGGAGCCCACCGAGGTTTGGGCTGGGGAATGACTGATACTCACGGAAGCCACGTGACAGTGGTGGCGGATGGAGCCCAGGAGCCTCCCTGTCTTCCTAGAGTTTGCAGGCAACTCATCCCGTCGTCCCCTTCCGCCTGCGTCTCCCCCGCAGGAGCACTGGCCGCCTGCACTCGCCATTGTCCCCACTCCCGTTCTCCGGGGACTGTGCAACAGACTCTTTACATAGTAAGAAGCTTAAAATTTCACGCAAATGTACTTAACCCAGGATACTTTTTTGCTAGTAACAGTAAAAAATGTTTATAGAAAAATATGGCAATTGCCTCTTGTAACACTGCTGTCAAGGTTTAAGAATATTTCTTCAACATCCCCAGCTTGCCCTTCAAAGAGATTATGAAAATATAATTCTAAACATTTGAACCTTCAAGTCTTTGGATATAAGGAAGTCATTCTTTTCCTTAAACTTAAATTAGCTCAACATTTGCTCTTTCAGTTGCTTTCCAGATTTAAGTGAAAAAGTCCTACTGTTCCCCTTACTATCTAACAAATTCTGATTATACATTCTCTCAGCTTTGATCTGATCTGAGAGCTGTTTTTACTTTTCTTACATGTCTTTATCAAAGCAATGTCCTATCTTCTAAGTAATTTTAGTTGCTAGTTTCTAATTCCGTGATATTCATCTTGGAGCTTTTCTAACGGAAATATGTATGAAGTATAGCAACAAGAACTTCCCAAGAAGCAAATATACCCCGTGGTGTTTTTGAAAAGGGTTCCGTAATTCCTTGGTTTCATTTCCAGTATCCTGTGTGAGGTCCGTCCGGAGTGACGGCAGCCCAGACAACGACTGCCCCGTAGGCCCAAGTCCGTAGGGAACCGAGAGAACATACCCGACGATACTGTTTCTAGAACTCATTTGGTGAGCCTGCTTGACTTCTTTCTTGTGAACACGCAAGCTGCCCTGGTGAGGTTGACGGCCTGCATTTTGCCCACGTTCCCCAT
This sequence comes from Martes martes, assembly GCF_963455335.1. Lineage (NCBI taxonomy): Eukaryota > Metazoa > Chordata > Mammalia > Carnivora > Mustelidae > Martes > Martes martes. The sequence goes on from NC_137903.1 coordinate 67,880,809, forward strand.
TTCGCGGTATGAGGCCCATTGCCGATCTCCTTGGCACCCCCCCGCTCCGGTCCATGCCGAGGGCCTGCGATGTACCGCCCACACCAGTGAAAGGCAAGGTTACTGGAAGGTTTCAGCCTCTCCTTCAGGTCACTTAGGACAGCCTCAGATGGGCTTCGTTCCAGCCCTGGTTTCTGGGGCACCTACTTTTGCTAACTCTGTCTAAGGCGGCGGTTTGCAACCCTAGTGAACCCGAGAAGTGCCTGGGAGCTGCGTGAAAATGTGAATGTTCAGGGTCTTCCCAACACCAGACGAGGCGACTCTCCTAAGATAGGGTCCAAGCATGTAGTTATTTCTGAAGCTCCAAAGGGTGCTTCTGACGTGTGGGCAGACGAACATCACTCATCTCAAGAAGGCATCATCATGTTTACATTTTCTTTCCTTATTTAAAGGCTTTTTTTTTTTTTTTTTTTTAACAAAAATTGAGAATGGGATCTCTTCTGTGGGGAGTCAGCAAACATGAATTTCGAATGGGACGTGTCAAGTTCAGCTGAGAGCTCTCCCCGACTTGCCTGGTGCTCTGGCGGAGGTGGCCCAGCTCCGAGCTGCTCTCTGGCTTCCAGCGGAGCCCAGCCCGGGCCGCCCCGTGAAAGCTGACGGCCGTGCGTGTGCTGCAGCTCAGCCTTCCGTCCGCGTTCATCCCGATGACGTAGGTTTTCTTCTCCCCGCTTTTCTACTAGGAAACGGGCTCACAGAGTTTGACATACTTGTCTAGGGCACCAGGACATGGTAGCTAGAATCAAGCTCGGTTCTTTCCAAGTCCAGATTCAGCGCTCTCACTCTTCACCCACATTCCCCAAAGCTTAGCGTTTTCCTGTGTCCCAAGGTACCGATCATCCCCTCTTCTCTCTCTCAACTTGTGCACCCGTGGGCCTCTTTTTTTTTTTTTTTAAGATTTTATTTATTTATCTGACAGAGAGATCACAAGTAGGCAGAGAGGCAGGCAGAGAGAGAGGGGGAAGCAGGCTCCCCGCTGAGCAGAGAGCCCGACGCGGGGCTCGATCCCGGGACCCTGAGACCATGACCTGAGCCAAAGGCAGAGGCTGAGCCACCCAGGTGCCGCACCTGTGGGCCTGTTCGTATCATGATACTGTGTTCGCCCATAAGTGATGGACAGAAATCCCTTCTATTTCTCAACACTTCGGTGTCTCTTTCCTACAAATCTAAAACAGTGATCTATACTCCATCACCGCAGAACAATGACGAGACCCAGGAAATTAAGATAGTGCTACTATCTATGTACAGACATGAAAATCTCACCAGTTTTACCCATTAATGTCTTTTGCAGCAAAAGAAAAAAATGTTTCTGGTCTGGATCCAATTAAGGATAACATGTTGCATTTGGTTCTCATGTGTCTTTACTGTCCTTGTCTGTAAAGGTCTTGCGTCTGCTTTTGTCATTCATGACCCGATTAATTATGTAGGTTCTCCTCCGGTGGGCAGGAGTGGTATGAGCAGTTTGGCTCTCACGGAACGGCAAGCTTGCTCAGAAGCCCGTGGCTTCCTCACCGCACTGCGGGATAGGCCACTGCATTGCGAGCGTTGGAGAAACAAGAATAATGATATTTGCTATGGAGTTCTTACTGCGTGCTAGCGCTGTGAGGCTTTCCTTATTTTTAAAAAATTAACATATAGTGTATTATTAGCCCCAGGGGTACAGGTCTGTGAATCATCAGGCTTACACACTTCACAGCACTCACCACAGCACATACCCTCCCCAGTGTCCATCACCCAACCACCCTCTCCCTACCCCCCAGCCCTCAGCAACCCTCAGTTTGTTTCCTGATATTAAGAGTCTCTTATGGTTTGTCTCCCTCCGTGGTCCCATCTTGTTTCATTTTTTTCCCTCCCTGCCCCCCACAACCCCCTGCCCTGTCTCTCAAATTCCTCATATCAGAGAGATCATATAATTATCTTTCTCTGATTGACTTATTTCACTCAGCATAATGCCCTCTAGTTCCATCCACGTCATCACAAATGGCAAGATTTCATTTCCTTTGATGGCTGCATAGTATTCCACTGTATATATATACCACATCTTCTTTATTCCTTCATCTGTGGATGGACATCTAGGCTCTTTCCATAGTTTGGCTGTTGTGGACATTGCTGCTATAAACATTCAGGTGCACGTGCCCCTTCGGATCACTACATTTGTATCTTTAGGGTAAATACCCAGTACTGCGATTGCTGGGTCGTAGGGTAGCTCTATTTTCAACTTTTGAGAAACCTCCCTGCTGTTTTCCAGAGTGGTTGCACCAGCTTGCATTCCCACCAACAGTGTAGGAGGGTTCCCCTCTCTCTGCATCCTCGCCAGCATCTGTCATTTCTTGACTTGTTAATTTTAGCCATTCTGACCGGTGTGAGGTGGGATCTCACTTGATTTTGATTTGTATTTTCACAACAACCCTGTGTAATAAGTATTATTAGATTATAGATATGGAATCTGAGAAACAGATGTGATGTGACTTTCTCAAGGTCATCCAGCCTAGAAATGGCAAGGGCAGGGTTCAGACTCTAACAAGCAGGCTCCACCCCTCGTGGGAGCCTTACCCAGCCCAGGCAGAACCCTGGGCACTAGACAGAGCTGTGTGCCCTCGGGCAAAGAGTTAGCTCTTAAATGCTGACACTCCGGCTCATCCAACCAGAAAAGGAGACTAATTTCTAGTCTGTGAAGTCAGTTGTAAGGATTACACACGATAAACTGTTAAAGCACATGTCACAAGGACTCCATTTTTTGGAAGAAAAAGTGAAGTTTACAATGTAAATAATTGAACAGCTATCCATAGCTCATACTCATTTATGGTCGCTCTCAGAGTGTACCTTTTTAATCATTGGAAGTAGGGAGGAAAAGGGAGAACAAGTGACAAACGTCTGTTTGTATTTTTAGAGTTTTTGAGGGGTTGGGGAGTGACTAGCTACAACCAAAACCACCTTCAAGGCAGAAGAGGCCAGATAATGAGTCAGAAGCCCAATTTTAGAATGAACTTCTAGAAAGGACTCTTGTGTCTTCAGTTATATTAGAAAAGAAAAATAAAGGTATATATTTCCAGTAAAGAGAAAGGTCAGTGCTACTCTGACGGGTTCAGGAAGAATTACATTCCGGCTTTAAAGAAAGACTTGTTCTCCTTAGTGGCCAACAGGCAGTAAGAAAATCACGTGGGCTTTAAAAGAGAGCTCTGAGCACACTGGGTTTACAGAATTCCTGAAATATACAGTCATCTTAGTGGGAAATTTTCATTTTGTCTTAAAACATTTCAAAACATTTCAAACATGGCCTCTGCACCTGTGGAGAAAGAAGGTAAAGCTACGTGAAGGAGAGACTCTGATGACTTCGTTCGCGTCACGGCTCGCGGCTTGCGAGGGGAGCCGAGGGCTACATCCGAGCCCAAGGCCTTCCTGGGCTCCGTGGCGCCCTAGGAGGCAGGGTAGCCGCCTTTCTCGGAAGGCTGGATCTTCCCACGGAGCCCAGCCTTCAGCTACCGCCTCTGTTCCCACAGGGGCCACTTCCCAGGGCTCTGTTTGGGGAGCAGAAAATAGGGGTGACTTGGAGAGACTAAAGAGGGAGAGGGAGAGGAGGCGCAGCCGCGGTTCAGGCAGGGTTTGAGTCTCCTGTGTGTGGCCTCTGCGTGGCCTCTGCTCCTCCTCTCCCCTGCCCCAAGACTTCGACTTCCTCTCCAGGCGAGCCTTCCAGACCCCATCTTCCATGGCCTCCCCTGCACCTGCCCCGACCCGCCCGCTCTCACCGGACGTCTGTCCATTGCTTGTTTTCAAAGCAGCCCTTTCTGCCAGTTTCCACTCAGCCAATAGGAAAACCATGCAGGAGTGGCCCTAGCATAGAGGCCCATGGCTAGAAACAGAACTGGTTCAGAATGGCATGTAGGGCCCCTTGTTCAAAAACTATTAAGAGGAGCACCTGGGTGGCTCAGTTTGTTAAATGTCTGCCTTCGGATCAGGTCATGATCCCAGAGTCCTGGGACTGAGCCTGCATTGGGCTCCCTGCTCAGCGGGGAGCCTGCTTCTCCCTCTGCCCCTCACCTCACTCGTGTTTTCTCTCTCTCACTCTCTCTCTAATAAATAAATAAAATCTAAAAAAAAAAAAAAAGTTAACAACAACAAAAATCTGTTAAGAATCTCAAGAGGGAGACAGTGGAAAGAACATGAAACCAGGCATGGCCCTTCCAGCACGTGGCCCTGTGCAGTGGCCCAGGTCGCACGCCTGCAAACCCATCTCTGGAGAGAAGGGGCTGCAGTGAGTAGAGAATTTTCTACTGATCTGGCTGGTATATTTGAAAATCAGTATATACGTCAGTCAAATTCAGATTGACTGGATTTTATCTGAAAACTGCCTCGTATGGTGGCCACGGTGCAAATGTTCTGATTTGGTGCCTGAACTCCATGGCAGTGGGGGACATGAATTCTGTAAATGTTCAAACACATATGCATTCCTACGTAAAAGGAAAAAAAATAACTCCACAAGTATTTTGGACGCCAGCCAACCGTAAGTACCACTGGAGAACACGTGGCTGCGCTTTCCCCCAAAGCACCTGACTCAGTAGTCCGTGAAGAGCCTGGGCCTCTGTAGCAGACTCAGATAGAAAGCTGGAGGTAGTAACTGTGCAAAGGGATTTCAGACTAGCTCCATGTTCTAGAAGTTCCGCGGAGGCAGTGCAGGACAGGACTAGAATCACTAGCCTCGACACCCACTTTTGCTACGCACTATTCAGGGCAAAAATTGACCCCTGGAAGCAATTTTAGAAGATTTATATTTATTTGAATTCCATTGCTGGAGAGTTTTCCGTCATGGAGATGCCCGGGCAAATGCAGAGTCCGCTCCGGAGGAGCTGGAGAGCCAAGAGGCTTTGCGTTGTAGATAGAGACTCAGATTCCGGTCCTGCGGACTCGGCACGTGCTCTGGCTCCCCGCCCGCGGGAGTCGCGGCCCCTGGGCCTCAGGATCCTGATCTCTGTGTGTGTGTGTTGGGGGGGGGGGGGTTTCATGGCGCTGTGGCGAGTACTCTTTTGCTTAAAATCCGTTCACTGTTATTCTTGAGTAAATTTGTTTTACTCCCATAATTGCAAAACTAGTATTACTTGTCCTTAACTGAGGGTAATAAAATAAATACAGTAAAGACAAAGGTTATTAAATTCTAGCTAGGTAGTAATGCTTGCCGCAGGTTCTGGGCCCAAGGCCTGTATCCCTGTCCCTGAAAGGCAGATCACCCTGGGTGAAGACAGGCCAGCACCGCGCCGGAACTTGCCTTCCCGGAATGTGATGCATTGAAAAAGAAAAGAAAATTCTTTTTCCTCGGCTCAGTAATCGTTCTAATGCCTTTGGTTCCAAGTGGGACTGGGCCTACTGAAAGACACTGCCTTTAAGAAACTCATTCCTTTATATTCAGTGTGAGGAACTGAGTACTTGAACTTGTGTGAAAACCTCTCTGTAGGATGTGAGGGAGTGGGAGGCACCGTCCCTACACCCCAAAAATGTGTCATCTAATAAGGGATGGACTAAACTGGTGAGGTGAGAAGAGACAGAACCCCCGAGTGCACAGAGCTCGCGTCCCGAACACGCAGTGTATTTCGTACGAGAAGGCGCGCTGCGGAGGGAGGACAGGTCTGAGCGTTCTCGTCACCCGCGGCTCTGTCCCCAGCGGGCAGTCGGCAACACCTACCGAGTCAGGGAATACAAACCCCCTCCCAGTCTCCCGGCGGGGATGTCACCGTATGGTTCACGGGTGGGGACTGGCTCGGGGGAGGCAAGATTTGGGCGGAATCTGGAGGTGACTGTGCGCACGCACATGCACGACCACGTGCACGGGGGCTGAGACAGGACACGTGAGGGCACCGGATTGAGTGTGACTGAGGTTGTGACCTTAGCCTAAAAACGGCGAACTACCTCCCCAGCCCCAGCGTGTTCCCAGACCTAAAGCCATCTCTCTTCTTGTGCTATAAAGTCACCACCTTTCAGACGGACAGACACCCTAGGAAATGAGTTGTTGGAGCAAGAGAAACGTCTTCTCTTGCAGGAACGACACCTCCTATTTCTAGACGTGTGGGTGCGGCGCTGGCTTTGCCGGGGTGGCGCAGGGTCTTCTCGCGAGCGCGGGCTCCGCAGACCGCGGCGGCGAAGCCGTGGCACCGCTTCCAGCCCCCCGTGCTGGTTCTGTCGTCGGTAAAGGGGATCGCGGCTCCTCCGGTGCTGACCTGCCGTCACACGGTTTGCTGGTCTGGAGACAGCCGGGTCTCCGGTGATGCTCTTCCAGCATAAACCAGACAAGCCGCTCGGCGGGCTCAGGTGCGGGGCGCGCGGCGGGAGCAGGAAGAGCTGCCGCCCTGGGTCCGCTCTGCTGCCGCACGCGGGGCGCGGGCCTCGGGGGCTGTGGCTCCGCGGCTGGGTGAGGGGGAGGCATCACCCCAGAGGGATCTCTCGGGGGCGCCGAGGGCCGGGAGGCTCTGCTCGGGCTCCAGCTGCGCAGCTCTGCGACAGGCCTCTGCTTCCAGCACCGGGATGCCGGCACTTCAGGGTGGCCCTTTCCCGCGTGGGTTCTGGGACCCTAACCCTGCACTCACACGGGACGGTGCTCTTCAGAAAGTTCACTGTCTCCACACGAAGGCCGATGTTCAGTACGGCTGAGTAGGAACCACAAACCAAAAGCGAGGTGTGAACCTTAACGGACTATACCTCAAACCTAACCTCGTCTGTTAACTGAACTACAGACGCCCCAGTGAAGCACTAGCAGGGACCAAAACTGCACGTCTTCGAAACTAAGCACAGTCCACACCACAGAATGCTTTTAAACTTCACCTTTGAACCAAAACCTCATGGAGTCCCTGCCTCCGGTGAACCTAGTTGTCTCTTTGGGAAGGGGTGTGCTCTGGGCTCAGCTCCTGGCCTCTCCAGTGTGAAAGGCTGAATTTCCAGTGAACTAATGAACTCCTTCATGTGTTTGTCATTCAGGTTCAGTACTTCTTCAAGATCCTGGACAACTAGAAGTAGAGAAAAGCAAAGAAGTCACAGGCTGGAGCATTAGGACAAGAGTGAATCACGCACATGCAGAATGTGTTCATTCTTTTATTGTCCGTTGTTTGAACCTGACCGCATACAAGATCAAGAAGAGCACTGTACTCCTGGCAATTATTGTACATGTTAGAACATGGAATTTGCAGACAACATTTAACACCAGTCTATGGGGTACTGCATTGCTTTTTATAAAGTCCAAAATAAAGATTTATTTTCAAACAAGTGACTTTGGTTTATTTCATACATTACACTTTTTCTTGCAGAAAAAAATAAAATTGTACAACTGCATAAATATAAAATTCTTCCACCATGAAAATGGTTAAAACATTCATAAAGACACAGCACCAGCATGTGATGCCTCCAGAGAAAGGAAAAAAGGAAAATAAAAGAAAATGTAAAGCAAATGAATTAGGCCCGTCACCAGCCCAAGTGACAGGCGATCCAGATCTCATACACAGCTTCAGATCGTACTGGAGGACAAGGGAAGAGAGGTCAAGACGGCATTCGATACAAAGCACGACACAACCCATCACCTTTTTGTGTTTTTCTGTAGTGTCACTTAAAATTTAAAGGGCAGTTCCCCCATGACAGCCCACCCCCACCCCAGCCCCAGGAAAACAAACAAACAAAAAGTAAAGACCCAACACCACAGGAGAAGACTATGGAGTGTGTTAAAAATGCTCATTGATGGGCCATTAGTTTTTGAAAGAGCCAAACCGAAAAGAAAAAAAAAAAGTACCATGCCAGTTTTATTCCCATTGAATATTTACACCTTGGACAGCAAACCTTGCTCACATACAGTAGAAAACAGATGCGATAAACATGGCTTGAGAAATGACCAGAGTGTGCACCTACAGAACTGTACATCACATCAGATCCACAAGGCAGCAATACTCAGGGGCTGGAAACACTGCTTACTACGAGTCAGTTATGGAATCATAATTTACAGTAAAAATGGGCACGTCCCAAGGCTCAATTTTTATTTTTTTCTTTTGTCATTTACAGTAGAATAAATATTTTGTTGCTATTGCTACACTTTAAATTTACATTCTAACCTATTAAATGCAGAAAGCTAGTGTAAAGCATATAGATTAAGTGTAGGTCCCATACGTATGACAGTTTATTCAAGACTAGTAGGTTTTTGTTTTTTGTATCTTTTTTTTTAACTTTTTAAATGGCTAGTGGGAAAGATTTGTGCTTGTGATCAGCTCTTAACTTCAATTTTTACATCAAAGCGTCCCTGAAAACGGTCTTTCTCACTGTACCCAATGTTCTCACCGTACGCCTTACACTCGACACGGATTTCAGTGTCCATGGTGAGGTTGGTGAACTGCACGGCCAGCAGCGGCTGCAGGTACTTGGGCTGGAGCAGCTTGCCGTAGTAGGGGTAATACTGCAGAGGAAAACCGGGGTAGCCGCCCAGGCCAAAATACTCCACGTTCCCAACTTTATCCTTGTCTTCGTCTCGCTGAAAACCAGAGAGAAAGGAGATTTTAGTGGCTGGCAGCCTGGGTCACTACCCGGGGGACCCACGAGACTCTCGATCCTACGGGACCGCCTGCACACCGCTGCTGCAGGAGACCGTCGGTCCCTGACACGGCCGCTCAGCGCCCCCAGGGGCAGCAGGACGCAGGCCGCAGGAGGACACACGCTGGTCCCTCCCTGGCCGCGGCGGAAGTGGTCATCGGAGGAAACTTCACATTACACAGGTGAAGGACAGCAAAGGTCAACCAAGCATTCCCCCAAAGCCAGTACACCCAGAAAAGCACCTGCCACTGAACGTCAAACCCACTGGTGGTGGACCCCTGGACGGGCCTTGGGCGACATTCCCTCCTACTTGCCTCTCGTTTGCTCGCGTCCATTTTACTGCTTGGCATGTGCGTAAAACAGCACCGTGTAGGGATTCCCGTTAGTCAGCCCTCTCCGTAAACAATCCATTAGGATCCTATTTTTAGGTCTAAAGGGAACATGTACTACTACCTTATCTTTCATTATTTCTTATTTTTGAAAGAAAAGCCAAAAACTGGGGTGCCTGGGGGGCTCGGTCATTAAGCATCTTCCTTCAGCTGAGGTCACGATCCCAGAGTCCCGGGATCAAGTCCTGCATCGGGCTCCCTGCCGGGCAGGCAGTCTGCTTCTCCCTCTCCCACTCCCCCTGCTTGCCACTCCACCTCTCATGGACTCTCTCTTTCAAAAAAATAACAAAAAAACCTTTAAATTAAAAAAATTAAAGCCAAAAAGATTTTTCAATGTGAACCTGTCAAGAAAAAAAGTGGCCTTAAATCTTGAATAGGCCATGTGGGCTAGAGAAGCACCGTGTGGGCTGGAGTTCACCTCCCAGTTCTGGAAACCGATCCTCCTGCTAACGCGGTTTCTTGCTCCGGCGGAGAACGGACGTGTGGTTTCAGCCGCTAACGTCCTCCTCGTGAGATGTTCTGACCGCGCGGAGCTACGGCTCCCCTGAAGCCACGTTCCTCCTGTCCCCGGTCAAGTTCTCCCTCTAACTGCAAAGTGTCCCACACACGCACACGCCCCCGGCCCCGGCCCTCACCTTGCCCGTGCACTGGACCGGCAGGACGTAGGGGCTGTACTTGAGCGCGGGGTAGGCCTCCAGGGACTCGTTCTTGGGAGGCTGCAAGGAAGAGCGCACGGTCAGTCCGGCGGCGCGTGGCCTCCTCCCGTCCCGAGCACGAAGCTCGTTTGTAGCATCAACAGGCCCCGCTGGTCGCGGAAACGCAGCCCAAGGAACCAAACACTCGAGGGTGCGAGAACGAACGAACCCCCGACCCCGTCCGCGCTGGGACGCGGCTGAGACGAGGCCGCGCCGAGGTCGGGGAGGCCGCGCGGGCGCTGGGACCCGACCCGGAGCCACGGGGACCCCGGACCCGAGAGCGGGGACACACGGCGCGGCCCTTCCTCGCGGGCTGCGGTACCACCGTCGGAAGCAGGAGTCGTGGACGTTTCTGTCGCACAAAACCCGGGCCTGCTTCCGTGACCCGCATCCTCCGCCCTCACGCGGGACTCGAGCAGCTTCTGTTCTCTGGGCCCGAGTCTCCGCAGAGCCCGGCCCGCGGCTCCGGGAACGGGCCCGACGCGCGCGGCAGGTCGGGCTGGCGACGGCCCCCGGGGAGCCCCAGCGCGCTCCGGAAGGTGCCACCGTTGCGCGGCGCCGGCTCAAGCGCCCCCGGCAGGGCGCGACCGGCACCTCCGCCCGCGGACACGGCCCCTGCGCGTGCGCGTCCCGTCGGGGAACCGCAGTTCGCCCGGGAAGCGCCCGCGAGGCTGCACACGGTGGGGGCGGGGGGGGGGCGTGCGGGGCCCCTCGACGGCTCCAGCAGCCGCAGGCGGATCCTTGAAGGCGGGAGATGATGCTCCCCGCCGGCATCTGTCCTGGGGGGAGGGAGACCGGCCGCCGGGGGTGCGGGACGCCACAGCCCGGACGGAAGTGATTCTCCGGCGACACCAGGCAGGGCCGAGGGGGGCCCCGGGGTGAGGACTCGGAGGCGGGAGAAAGGACCGGGAAGCGCGAGCGGCTGAGCGCGTCACTCGGCGGGTGCGGGAAGGGACGGAACCCGCAGGACCACCCCCGGGGGCAGGCGGGGGACAAGGAGCGCTCGTCCGAGGAGGAGCCGCCGTCACAAGCGAGGGACGCAGCGGAGGCCGGACCGTCGTCCTCCGAGTGACCGGCGGTCCCGCCATCCTCCTCCGTCGGACCCTAATCCCGCGGCCAGCAGGGCCGTCCTGGCGAGGGCCGCGGCGCAGGGTCCCCGGGTCACAAGCGCTGGGCGCCCGCAGACCTGAACCCAAGAGCCGGGTTCCAGGGAGGCGCCAAGCTTGGGGGACCGTGCGGCCCGCCTGTCACCACGGAAGACCCGACGGCGATGGCTGGGGGGGGGGCGGCCTCGGGGAGGAGGACGGCCCTACCCCGCCGGAGGAGAACCCGGACGCGGCTCCGCGGGGGCAGCAGCACACGTTCCCTCCTCCCGTCGCTCCTGGGGCAGCAGAGCGCTGAGGACGACGCGCCGCCGTCGGACAGGCCGCCGTCGGACAGGCCGCCGTCGGACAGGCCGCCGTCGGACAGGCCGCCGTCGGACAGGCCGCCGTCGGACAGGCCGCGTGGCTCGGGGGTCCCAGCTCACGGCGCGCTCGGGCGGCAAGAACACGCGAAGCCAACACCGCGCTTCCCGGAGCCGGAATGGCGCGCGGCTTCCAGGTTTGCCATGAACTTGTCATTCAGTAAAAAACAAACAAAAACCTGTGTCTTCAGATTACCGGACCGTTTTTTAAAAACTACTCTTGGGCTCCACGAGAACCAAAACCTGAGCCTGTACATGCAGATAGTTCTGAAACTTGAAAATACCTTTTTCTAGGTTTACTGTCAAAGGGTTCACATTCTAGAATGACATCACGGAAGCCTTACGAACAGAGGGGCTGCTGGGGGCTCGGGTGGTTAAGCCCCTGCCTTCGGCTCAGGTCAGGATTCTGGAGTCCAGGATCCAGTCCCACATCGGGCTCCCTGCTCGGCGGGGAGCCTGTTTCTCCCTCTGACCCTCCCCTCTCACGCTCTCTCTCTCAAATAAATAAAATCTTTAAAAAAATAAAAATAAAAATAAGAACAGAGGCGCCGGACTTACTCGAGAACGTGGCTCTGCCTCTCAGAATTTCACTTTAGAAAAGGAGATAAGTGACTTAACTGTCCCCGTCCCCCAGGCAGATGCAGACGTCTCTGCTGTTACTCTACTGACTGGGTTCGAAGTCGTCACCGAGTTTACTCTAAATCTTTACAGACTCGCCTCATGCCAATCCGCTACCTCATCCGAAGGAGAAAGGCTCCTCTACGGTCTAGGGTTTAAAGCACGACTTGCCTTAGGTTTGAAGCCCAGAACTCGGTTCAGCTTTATTAGGACGCAGGGTTTGCCCTCTTTGTAGCCGTAGGATTCATCGTTTATTCCGGAGCAATTTCCCAACCACTCGAGCTTGAACCTGCAGACTTTTCGCTCTCCTCGTTCGTTGTTAAATTCTCCCCGTTCTTTGATTTCGCTGGGCACATCTGGAAACAGAAAGCACGGTTTTCGCTGCGGAGCCACAGTCCCCTGGGCACCACTGAGACAGGAAAGGGAGCTTTTCTTCCAGCCCGTCCCAAGCCCGTGCTGCTCTGCGTCTGGAGCGAGGGTTTCCTGCAAACCACCTCTGGTTCCCTTGCGGACATCAACACGGGGCTGTACCCCAGGCGGTAGCTGGTGTGTGACCCCACCCAGGGCTTCCTGGTACCAGAGGATCCACACAGGTCTGGTCCGGAGCCATATTTCTCTTCCCTTAAATAACGGGTGACTCCGCGATTTAGAAGACTGAGCGGAAACCCGGCCGCCCGTCATGAGCAGCCTCATCGACACGGGTCAGCTCTGATTATTGATTATTAATCAATAATTTTCAGAACTGGAAGGTTTTTGGTCAGAATTGCCTGACCATTGCTAGGTGTCACGGTCTCTGCCACTAATTAGCCTCTCAAATAGAGTAAAGAAAGAATTATTTTTTTCCTTTTCAGTCACCATTCAAGGTTTGAAATTTTTCTTATTTTTGTCTTTTCAAGCTATGACTTCTTGCAAGCATTTGTTCAACTGAAAAAATATTGTAGTATTCTTGATTCATACCTCATAACAAAGCCAGAGAGAGAATACAAGAAATAGAGAATTCAAAGTTAATACAAAGCACCCTGCAGGAAACTGAGGCAAATACCATAATTTCTATATATTTCTAAGGTCACAAAATAACTATTTTCCCTTTAAATTGTAAAGGGCCTCCATTCAGTTCATCTCCAGGGAAGCAATTCACCCTAATGATCTTTCATACAAGCCTTTTAATTACTGCAAAAATGAAAACCTCATTGAAATCCTAATGAGAAATCGTAGGAAACAAACTGAGGGTTGCTGGGGGGGAGGGAGAGGGTGGCTGGGTGATGGACACTGGGGAGGGTGTGTGCTATGGTGAGCGCTGTGAATTATGTAAGCCTGATGAATCACAGACCTGTGCCACTGAAGCAAATAATACGTTATATGTTAATAAAAAAGAAAAAAATAATAAAAATAAAAAATAAAAAAATAAATTACTCCTTTCAGAATGACCTAAAATGGCAATCACCCCATATTATGATCAAGCAAACAGGGCCATGTGACGAACTGGTGTCGGTAAATGCTTGAACTGAGTCGGAAAGACTGAGGTCACCTCGTTACTCAGACATCTTGTCTCAGCAGGTCTGGAAACATGGCTGGATGGTGCACGAGGACAGAGATGTGTGTTCCCATCAGCGTTAATACATCCAAGAGCCGCCTTTCCTTTACCGTTCCTTACTGAGATGCTGAGCGGCCTGGGACACAGTTCACTGTCCCTCCCAACCGGGGGCAGGAAGGCTCTGCCCTGGCCAGAAGTCCTGCTTTCTCCGTATCAGCGTAGCTGATTATGCCAAGGAGCCATGCTAGTGAGAGAAAGGCCCTACACACTCTTCCACAGGAGAAGGGGGCAGGGGCGCGGGGAGCAGAAATCTGGAAATGTAAACAGTTCTCAAAAATCAATGGAGAACCATAGCAGTAACTATGGTCTTTGGGTGTGCGTGGTAAAAAGCAAACGTGTCCAGGAGTGTTTTAAAGCAAGACACTTTCCAAATGCACATAATTGTAATACTTGAGGCTACTTCGTTTCTTCCATCAGATCCAAGCCTAAATCGACTAGTCTTCTTGCTTTAAAACAAAATGAAAACTGTCCTCTCAATATGGCCAGACTTCAATCAATTATTTCAAGAGGATTTTTCGATCATTAAATAACAGACAGAAATGGGAAATAAGAATTAACCAGCCACAGACATCCAGAATGAGTCTACTTACTGCCACAATCTTCAAAAATCATTTCATCCTTCTGGGCCGAATCTTTGTACTTCTCCAGGAACCTAACTATGTTGAGCACATATGCCTCATAGCTCTTGGGGTCGTTAGGGCGAAAGGAGATTTCGGTCTTTTGGATCTGAGGAATCTGTGTTAATCCTAGACCAGACAGAACAACAAAGAAAATCGTTAGTGGGAAGGTGTCAACCAAGATCATTCAAGCACGTTCTCCACGTACCAACATGTTTCGCCAATCCCACCTACTAAAAAGAAGGTTAAATTCTTGCTTCTCCTGGGAAGTCACTTCTCTGGCATTTAGATTGAGTACCTAAGTGCCAGGGACGGTGTCTTGCTATCATTATCATCTTATTTACCCAGCAACACTTCAGGATGGGTAGTGTCTCCATTTTATGAATGAAACTTTTTGCACAGAAAGGTTAAGTGCTTGGCCCAAGGTCACAGAGGAAGTAGCGGAACCAGAATTTCAACCCATGTATACTCCAAAGCCTGTTATCTTCCCAATACATCCATATGCTCATATGAAACACGAACGGCATAGCTAGCCAGCATTTTTTGCCGGTGGCCTTCCTTTCCCTAACTGCATGTAAGCCTTTGAGCACAGAGGCCTTTTATAGTTTTGGAACGGGTTGACGACCATTCCAAACTCTACCAGACTCAAGGCTACTCAACAGACACATTCCTTTGGATCTTTAACCCAAGCTGGACGAAATGGGATTTATGTAAAGTTACCATCCCTGCTTTCCATTCTAAAAGCAAGTCAAGGGCCAGCCAGTATAAAATTCAAAGTATGACTACCTTGGATTTTCACTCTTTAATCAACATTTTACATTCTTTAATTTTCACACACCTCTATCACCACAAGATTTCCTGGCTAGGATTTGCACACCACACAGGACTACACAGGAGCGCCGGGGAGGCCTGACCACGGCCTTCTAGTCTCGGATGCTAGGTAAGACCCAAGCTGCCTGGTTACATTTAAATTTCAGATAAACCATGAATCAATTTTTATAGAAGTATGTCCTGTGTAATATTTAGATGTGTTTCTGTAAAAATCAACTCGTGGTCTATCTGATGGTTAAATTTAATTAGGCGTCTTGCATTTTATTTGCTAAATTGCACAACCCTATTCTAATCCCCATCCCAGATGCACCTACTTTGTGTTGGCAACAGAAGGCGGCTCACGCCCCCGGCCCTTTGCCTTGAGCAAGGGGCGCATTAAACCTGCTGCCCCATGGGCCCCACTCCAGACCTGCCAAGTCAGAACCACTACTGATGGGAGTCGAGAATCTCTACATTAATGAGCTTGAAGGGTTCCCTGAGCACTTTCGGTTTGAGAACCAGTGCTCTGGGGGGCCAGAAGCTGAGACTAGCAATAGTGATGCCAACATGATGAAGACACGGACATAAAAATCAGGATCTGGTTGGGGTTGGGGCTAGGCTCAACGGCAGCTTTTTTCTAGTGATTAAGGATGGCTCTGAGCTTCAAACGTGGTTAAACAACGTGAGCAGCCCAGCTCAGGGGGCTCGACGGGCGAGTTCCGCGGTGCTTGCTGTTCCCTAGAAGAAGGGAGAAGACGGGGATGCAGACAAAGGACGGGAGCGTCAGCGATGACGGAGAGGAGCCACGGAAAGGGGAGATATCGGCATTTGCACTTACAAAAATGATCAGTTAAAAATCAACAAGGTTAGTACAATTAAAAATATTTGTTAGATGCTCACTAACCCTAGAAACCTGTACGACTCAAGCAATTTAAGTATAGCCTGAACAATCTTTTTCTACATTTAAGTTAGAAAATTGGCATTGTGACCATTTGTAGCACAAGGAGACGATGAATAAAAATGACAAGACACCTGCAAAAACGAAACAAAAGTGAGTAGAACTTTCCACTGGGATTTCATGCCTGAGAAAGTGTGGAAAACAAGCCTCCCCACGGAAATGGGGAAGGCCAAGGGGGGCCAGGGAGGGGTGCCTTCCTGGTTTGACTTTGAAACTGGATGTTTAGGTCAAGGTGACACGCCTGCACCTGTGAAGGGCAGGGAGGGCTCAAAGCCGGAGCCTCACAGAAGCCAGGAGGAGGGGCTGCTTTCCTAGAGTGACCCGAGAAGCGGCAGAGGACGGAGCCGGACGGGCGTCCACGCCAGAGCCCACGGGGAGAGCCCGGGCGCGGCAGCCAGAGACGCCAGAGGCAAAGGCCTTCACACTCCGTCGCGCCGGTTTGCCGGATCCATCTCGGGGACCCCGTGTCCGGGCCGGGAGCGGGAGCGGCGTCCGGGCTCGGGGAGAAGCAGGAGGCGGCCGGGGAGCCGGGCAAGAGCAGACCCGGTCCTCAGAAAGCAGGAAGCGCGCTCACCAGCCTTCCAGAAGCGGGTGGCGGGGAAGAGGCTGCCGGCCGCCCTCGGGGACCGCGGCAGGATCAGCGGCGACCGTGCTACAGTCCCTCGCAGAGCGGGCGATGCGGCCAAAACCCAAAATGCTAGCCAAGTGTCAGTGAGCCCGGGCGAGATCTGCAGAGCCTCACGCAGTGAGTTTAAAAGAGGAAGGTGGACCCAGAGGTCGCGTTAGAGGAACACGGCGGGACCTCAACCACGAGGGGAGCGTCCGGCTTCAGCTGTCCGGGCGGCCCCTCCCGAATCCTCTCCCCGCGGCCGGCCGAGGACCCAGCTTCCATCTCCCGGACTGAGTGACGTGCTCCTCAGACTCTCCCAGAGCGAAAGGGACAGTGGGAAGAGGAGGTGGCATCACGCAGAGTGCTTTTCACTCCCTCGAGCTACCAAGTCCAAGTTCTCTGCTATTAAAAGTGGCCGGGTGACATGTGTGAGACCCCAAAGCATCAGCAACCCTGAGTCAGGCATGTGGGATCTTAGGAGGAGAAGTAGGTCCTTCGGGAGCCTGAGAACTGTGGCCCGAGCTGAGTTCCCGCCCGCCCAGAGACAAACACCGGGATTCCCATCAGCAAGCGCCTCTGCGGTTAAGAACCCGAGTTATGGAAACAGTAGGCATTATTATTGCACACACAGCGGTGCCACTGGCCCAGGGAAGCTCTACACAGTTGGCCTCGCACCTCTCTAGATTGGGCAAAGAAGAAATAATGAAAACCAAGTAACGGAATCACACCAATTTCTGCCTGAGAGCCCGAACCCCCTCAGTCAGGACGGCTCACGGCCCAAGCCGCACTCACGGCCCAAGCCGCACGGAGCCTGTACGTTACCACGGGAGAGAAACGCAGCTCGAAGACGCCTGGAGAATCGTGACTGTGTTCTGTGCAGAGAAGCATCAGAAAGTGAGACCGAGAAACCAAGAGTAGAAGAGACAGCTAAGCCCAGGGTCTCAGAACCCTCGGACTTGCTGAGCTGGATTAGACCTTGAGCCAAGGCCACTACTGTGTCCTTTCCACTTGAAGTGATGCAGAACGTTGGGAGAGGGAGCCCCGGAATGACAGACCAACCCCAGGAAGGTCAGCCATGCCTTCCTGTCTGCTGAAGTTTACCACTGGGGTCTCTGAAGGATCTTGAAGCTGTAACTACCATAAGCCTTCATGACCCTCCTTTTAAGACACCCAACTTCTGGTCCCAAGATGGCTTCCAGAAAAAGCAGCACGCGTGGTTTGGGTTTTAGGCATGCCATCAGCTCCTCTCTCTAAACCCTCACCCACAGAGCACATACACACATAAATACCGAGGAGCCACCCCAACGTCGGGTTTGGACACAGCCCCCTCGGTGAGCTCGTCTGCTCTCCTCGCCCATGTCTGGGCAAGGTCTCACTCCATCCCCCACCAGCGCTGCCTCCCCTTTTCTTCATCCAGAGCCTTCTGGCCTGAGAAGTTCTCTTCCTGGAAACTCTCAGAGATCAATCCCCTCGCCTGTTCTGCTCAGGATCACCTTAATTAGGAAAGTTCTCAGATGAGATCTTCTCCAAGCCATTAGGAAAATTCCTCTCTTCAAAAGTAATTTCCCTAAAGCAGTTAGATACGTTCGAGAGGCAGGTGAAGGACCCTTGATCAGATATCTGATCACTTACTTCCATTATCAGACTCACCGGAAAAGACAGAAAGGAACGGGATCAGATGTGGAAACTTTATTATCTGGAGGCCACACAGATTTCTGCAACTGTGACACTCTTCCAGGGCTATACAAATCCCACCTTGGGGACTGGCACCCTCATCAGTCGTGTTCACACGGGACTAGATACCATCAGCTAGTCCCTCTCTACGCTGCCCACTCCGTAAAGGGGTGGGTCAGGATTTAGACAAGGATGAGCTTTCTTTCCAGTGGTAACTCCCAGAGGCCAAAGATAGCGGAACACCCAGTCGCCGGCTTGTGGTCTCAAGTTATGTTCCAGGAAACAGATATAACCTTTTGCCTCGCCAGTGTTCTGAACTTGAACTGACATTCACCAGGCCGAGTTCTACACAGCTTTGCCCTAATAGGGCCATTTGCCTTAAATTACGTTTCACTTATTATTTAAGAAAACCACCTAAGCAGACTGAAATCATAACTTGGATATGTGACATTTTAGTATTGGGTTTGTAATGAGGACATCATCTTTACAGAGAATTTGGAGTAAAACAGAACAAAACAAAAACCTCTTCAGCTTTGCAGTTGCTTCTTATAGTTACATTTGCCTTTCCTTGGTCCTTGGTCCCCCATCTCTTGAGAAACAAAGGAGGAAAACACTCAATTTTTGGCTTTAGTCGGCATTCATAGCAGGAGGGGGAACTAACCAGTAAAAGAGGAAGGGAAAAAGAAACGAAAGGCTTTTCACTAAGAAATACATTGTGTCCAATTGGGTTTACAATGTAGCAAGTTTATAATTCCTCAATTTACTTGTGAGTCTGAATTATTGAAACCAGAACATGGCCATTGTAACCTTGTAACGGTTACTCAGCTGAATCCCAAAGCACAGCTGCTTGTTCGTCATTTAATACACCCCCCAAGTCCCCAGGCCAAATTCTCTAAATAGGCATCATTTTCCACAGAAACCTCCAGGAGGGCACCCATGATGACTAAGAAGGGCACCCAAGGCAAAGAAACACAAATGTAGGCATGCACAGAGCACCGCATACCACATATCTCCTGCACAGTCCACGTTGCAAAGTAATTTGCAGTTAAAAACATTTGGAGGTGTGATTTTACAGAACCTCATACACATCTATGTGTAGAGATACACATATACACCGTGCACGCACGTGCGTGCACACACACACACATACACACACACAACTTTCCCCCTTTAAGTGCCACTAAGATACCTATGAGTTTTTGTTTTTAATTATTTTACCTCTGCAAGAATGGGATCGATTTACCTAACAAATACAGGGAGGGCACACGAAGAAAGGTGCCTCCGTGCTTTCTGGAAAGAAGCAGGGTTTTTGCCTCACCTCGGGCTGTAGGCTCAGCTTTTGCAGAACTACTGGATTTTCTCCTTGGTCTAGAGCTGATGTTCAACGACCCCCGGTGTATGGAAATCTCTTCTCCTGTCCGAGCTAAATACCACATGCTTGGGTTGAAGGCCCTTCCCTGTTTTGGGAATTAGCCTTCAGCACCATCATCAGACTCTGATCTACAGTGCTATATTCATTTTCAGGTGAGCAGACAAAGCATAATTTGGTTCAGAGGATCAATCTTAGAGGTCCCTGATTTCACAGGGACCTATCTTTAGATATTTTCCTGTAGCTCTTAATTATGCTTATTCTTGATAAAAGATACATTTTACAATGGGAAAATATAAGCAAACAGCCAAACCCTACCATTTTACATTAAGCTTTTCTGCTCAAGGCTAAACGGAAGGACAACCATACACAGTAGATACGGAACACAACGTCCGCTAAGTGACCAACAACCTCAGACATATTCGAAAACGTCTCTTCGTGCATGTATGTGGGAAAAGCACAGGTTTTCCAGCTGGAAGCCACTAGATCACAGACATCCCAATCCTCCTTCGTCTCCTCAGCTTCTCTCTAGTCCTGGGTGTGTCAGGCGGGCCCTGCGGTGGGCCGATCGCTAGAATAAGCACACCGAGAAGCCACAGGCATCAGGACCCCGTCTGACATCACCACAGCACACGGAGGCTGGCGCGCTGATGCTCCTTCCACGACAAAGGCCTCTCAGAGAAATTTCACAGATTCAGCTTTTTTCCCCATTACCCTCGATGCACGGGATTTGTTACCCAGTGCCAGGTGTCGGAGGCCTCTGCTCTGCTCACTTGCCACAAAGGAGCCCCCAGAGTAAGACTCATTTTTCTGGGGCTCCAGGAACGTCGCTAAGTTAATCATGAGGCTTCCTGTGTCCCCAAGAGCTAACTGATTAGTTTTATCTTGGTCTTTACAAAGGAAGAAATAGCCACACAGCGGGGCTGGGGCTCTCAGAAGAATGAGAAAATCCCAACAGCACCCAGGGCGAGCCCAACAAGAGCCACGGAGTCCGGGAGTGAGCGGGCAGGAGCCTCTGAGGCTGGGGAGGGAGGAGGAGGGAGAACGTGGGAGGCCGCAGGCCTGGGGAGCACGGAGCCTTTAGCACGTCAGCTCCTGTCAGCGGGATCTAATGGAAACAGCAAAGGAAAACAAAAGCAAAAACAAAAACACCCAACGGGCGCTTTGAAATAACAATCCCTCCAACCTGGAACGAAGCCCAACGTTTTCCGATTCTCCCTTTGAAATGTGAGAGTAATGCAAGCGACAGTTTGAGAAACTAGGCACCTGAGACAGATGTAAGAATTTTGCTTAAGGGGCGCCTGGGTGGCTCAGTGGGTTAAAGCCCCTGCCTTCAGCTCAGGTCACGATCTCAGAGTCCTGGGATCGAGCCCCGCGTCGGGCTCTCTGCTCCTGGCGAGTCTGCTTGCCCCTCTCTCTCTGCCTGCCTCTCTGCCTGCTTGTGATCTCTGTCAAATAAATAAAATCTTAAAAAAAAAAAAAGAATTTTGCTTAATTCTGCCGAGATTCGAACTGCAATGCCTCCTACCCGAACAGAAGACAGGATACTCCCTCGCACAGTCAAGAGGAGACCCAAACTGCTGGTGGTGCTGCGGCCTGCCGGGCTGCACCCCCACCCTCCCTCCTCAAGTCTGGTTTCCATGGCAGCACGATCATGAGCTTTTTTTTTTTTTTTTAGTTTTAGAGCGAGCGAGCGAGCAGGGAGGGGCAGGGCAGGGGGCGGGAGGGAGTCTCAAGCAGGCGCCGTGCTGGGCGTGCAGCAGGACTAGGGCTCGACCTCACGACCCCGAGATCACGACCTGAGCGGAGACGAAGTCGGACGCTCCGAGGGCACGGAGCTCTGAGCGGGCGTCCCGCCGACGCGGTGCCAGCTTCCCTCCGGGACAACCCAAAGCAACACGCGACTCGGGAGCCAGGACAGGAGCGGCCTCAGAGCTGCTCGGCAGGAAGCGAGGCGGCCGGCATCTCCCCGGGCGCCACTGACGTGCAGGGACCGTGCTGTCACCACCCCCCATCAGCGATGGCGGCCGGGGAGGGCAGCGCCCCCCTCCGGGTCCGGCCGTGAGCGGGCGGGAGATGCGGCCGCCGGGCCGTCCGGAGGAGGGTCTGCCACGGAGCGCGGCCTGGCGCGGCCCACCCGGCCGGTGTGGGTGTGTTAACGGGACAGACTACGCGACAAATACGGTGTCACTCACATTTATTTAAAATCTCTTCAAGCGTGCTTCCTAATCCCCCTTCTCCCGAATCCTCTCCGTGGGGAAGCCAAGAGGCTGTTCACCTTGTGAACAACCGCCAAGCGTGCGAGCGGCCCTGCTCCGCCGTCTAAAGCTCCCGGTCCAGAAACACGGGATTCAGTCCCGGGAACCGGACCGCGCCTTCCGTTGCAGGAAGAGAAGTGGCCGCTGAGCCACCCTTTGCTTCATGCCATCAGCTTGGCCGCTCTCCGCTCCCACCCGCCTCCCATCCCGCGACGTCCGCGCGGTCCCACGCCCATTCTGCAGAGGGGACGACGGAGGCCTCGCGTGCAGTGGACGTGCGCGCAGTGGCTCACGAGCCTGGGGCTTTCATAGTCACATTAAGCCACGTCACACGGCCAACAACCAACCATCCGTGACCCACAGACAGAACAAGTTGTCGGTTTCTGTCACAGCGTAAGTGCTGGCCCCGTGCCCTCGGGGCTGCGGAGCGACCTGTGCCATCGTCCCAGAGCCATGGGGACTGTCAGGAAGATCACGGCCCCCAACACCACCAGCGCTCAGGCCAATAAACTGCTCCTTAGGCTTTTTTTCTCCCCCTTAAATTTCCCTTCCATTTTGTGACTTAGTCCTTTCATGGAGACCTCCCTGTTCAGCCCACCTGCTTACCCAGTACCACAGACAGACAGACCCGAACGGACTGCACCACCGCCGCTGTTCGATGCGGACGCCTTGGCACACGCTGTTCAGCAGAGATCTAGCTATAAGGTGTGCAAAACGCAGTCCACCCCCGGTCAGGCGGGGTCCGTACCCGTGCCCCCAGCTCAGCTAACAGCATCACCGAGTCTCCGCTCGGCCCCTTCATCTGACTGAGACATGCAAGCACCCCCCCCCCCCCGCCACTCGCAAACACGGACGCTTGGAGACACGACGTGCAGTGGCCGAGGGGTGCCTCCACACGTGCCTCCCCATGTTCTTGACAGACGCCAAGAGCGAGGGCCCAGTGAGGAGCCTTCAGAGCATCTAGGGACAGTCCCGGGCTGCATTTCGTGGCTCTGCTCACCTGACCTCCCTGCTCGGAGGCCACCAGATTTTCAAATGACAATCACGTCTCTAGGGAGGGCGAGAGCAAAGGGGCCTCTGCCCAGACTCTCCTGACAAGGTGGCAGACAAGGGGAGGAGGAGAAAGAGACATAACGAAGACAAAGAACCCAGGCAGCGGGACGGGGGAGAGAGAGCTGAGGAAGCACTTCTCCTGCGGCTCCGGCTGAAGCAGGAGCACATACTTCCACGATGAGACACCAGCATTCCTCCGAGAAGCGACGGTTTGTCAGGTCAGTCCAACGGCTGAGGACACTAAATATAGGTACTGAGAATGTGTCTTTTAGGAAGGGGCTGGGAGGAAGGGGAGGGAGGCTGGGAGAGGGGGCGGGCAGGGCTGAGCACCTCCACCAGATCGTCTAGGCAAGGTCACTGGCAAGTCCCCACTTAAAAGGTCTGGCGCTTCAGCCTTTTCTTTTCTTTTTTTAGCCTTTTCTCTTTGAAAGTGAAATTGCCCTTTCTGCAAAGAACACGAAGAAAATTTTTACTTTTATTAAAGGCTGACCCCCCACAGTTTGGAGAGACAAGCAGCACTGGTTTACATCTAGGAAGTTAAATGCTTGACTCTTCGGTCACTCTTGGCTTTAAGCTTAAGAATTCTTATGAAGCAGCATCGTGATTCAAGAACAGCTTTTCAATGGCTCAATAAGAGGAAAATAAAGATCGACACAAACGTGATGACGACTCCTCACACTGCCTCCAAAATCTAACAGGAGAGGACACGCCGGGCTTCACGGTCACAAAAGCCAGCGTCCAGTCTATTTCCTCAAGGTGCAGCGTGCTCCGTGCACGCCGAGAGTTTCTGCTTCAGCCTTCCCAGAGACCCGCCTCTTTGGGGAACTACTTGCTGGAAACTGTGGAGCATTAACCAGGTGAAGTTGTTTTATATACTTACATGTTTGTTTTCTTCCCCCCGTTTCCAAAATCCCCTAGATCTAAATTTATCTGGCAATGTCCAGGGTTTCCTTACAGTGCAGGACCGTGTGGCTTGGGGCCAGGGCACCATGTTTGCCACCTCCATACTCTGAAGATTTTCCTCCGGGTCTCTCACACCGGAGCCGGGAGGTAGACACAGCAAGCGTGCGACAGGCGGCCACACTTGAGCGAGGCTGCCAGCCCGGTGCCCGTGGTCAAAGCTGCTCAGTGCCATGAAGACGGCCTCAAGATTGTCACCTAAATACAGCTGTTACTAAACCACTGCCAGGGAAAGTAGAGGGGACGTGTCATCGCCACCCCCAGCGGCAGCCTCAAGGTCGTTCATAATGCAAGAACCCAGAACTTACGCAACATCTCCTGTCTCTAGGTCCTCCTGACAATGAATTTTACAAGAGCCGGTGAGCACGACCAGGTCTGCGGCTGCGCCCGGGCCTTCTGTCGGCCTCGGGCCTTACGGGCAGCGGGCTTTCCCTGGAGGTTCAGTGACCGGAATGGACACGCACAGCTGCGCACGAGGTGCACGGCGCTCAACAGTGGCAGCACCCAGATCACTGCAGGGCGCTCGTGTGGCATTTTCTTCCTTCTGGGGTGACCTCTCCTTGTTCATCCAAGTTTCCAGAGCTCAAAGAGACAGCGGGACTGCAAAATGGGGCTAGAAAGCCGACAGGTGAGAGTCCTGCGAAGCCCGTGGGCACGAGTGCTGAGCCGGGAGAAGCTGCTGCCGCTGCTGGAGGTTAAACTAAGCCACGTCAGCAGCCGGTGGGAGAGCGGACTCCGGAGCCACGGCTCCTCTCCCGTGAGTAATCGGCCATGTCAGAGCTTCTCATCATCCCTAAAAATAACTTCATCTCTCAAAACAGGAGCTGAAGTGGCTTTTTCTTTTTTTTTAAAGGATTTGCCTGAGTCACAGGCCCCTCGAGAAAGTGAAAGATGTGCCTGAGCTGGAAGGGCCCTGGGGCGACCCCGCGAAGCGACCCACTGGGCGGCGAGGGCGCCTCATCGCAAGTCACAGGCTGGCGGGTGCAGGCTCAGGCGCGGGGGAGACCAGGGCTCTTCGCCCTCGCTGCAGAGCCGTGACGACAAGACATCTGCAGCGCCCGGAGGCCTGCAATGCGGGCAGGAGAGCCGCGCCATCGTGAGCAGGTCCCGCTTCTCCTATGAAAACAGGCTCGATCTAACACTGCATTACAGGCAGTTCTCAGAAAAGTGGCCTTTTTTTTTTTTTTTTTTTTGAGTGAAAAAGTGACACCCATTTTACCTCCAAAGAACTGAATGTGTTCACCCTCCTGTTACCTGGGGGGGCCACGCGGTCCTGGTAGGTGGGCTTGAACTCGCTGATGGTAAGCAGCATCACCTGGATGGTCCCGATGAAGATACCAGCCAAGCAGCCGTAAAATATCACGTAGAACAGGAGGATCTTAACTGCAAGGAGCACAGACAGAGACGGAAGGCTGTGATACAGGCGCGCTCTGGCATGAAGGGCTCGTCTTCTCAGAGACGAAGGGGCTTCCTTCCCGGCTCCCCCCCAGCCTGTCTTCAGAGCCTCCTTTCCCAACACTGACCCAGAGCGTGAACCACCTTCCCGCAGGACGAGGGACAATCGGAGACGGGCAGTTGCCTGTTACAGTGTGTGAGTGTGTGTGTTGGGGCTCGGTAAGGGTAAGAGGAATGGTCATCTAGAACTAAGATTATTTACAGGACGTAATTTCACTGCCTAAATAAAAAAATTTTCACGAAGATCACCAATAAAATCTAGGGCCATGTCAGTGGGCTTACGCAACACATCGCACATCTGACAATATACTCCCATAGAGGCAGGTTTTCTTGCCTGGTTGGTCCCCTGGTATTTCAGTACTACAAGCTCTGCCGCTTCTCCGAACGTGAGGGCGCCTGCGGGTTTTACGCTGGGCCAGAGCAACGAACGCCGAGAAGCCCCAGGAAGCTCTCCGGCTCCTTCCTACCGCAAACCGCCCCCCACCGGTGACGTGTATTAGACACCCGAGCACACACTGTGTTTTCCTCCGGGGGCACCAAACAAGGGCAAAACAAAGGGAAATCTTATAGTCAAAATGACAGGCATATTTTTATTTCATCTTCTGACTGGACCCAGAATGCGGACTGGTTTGATGAGCTGCAGCCCCCCCCCCCCCGCCCCCCACAGCTAGCTGGAGAGCAGGGCAGCAGCTGAGCTGGCTACAAAAGCAAAAAACAAAAAGCTAAGCACCACGAAGCACAGGGACGGGAATGAGGCTATCAGTTACTGGTTTACGAGGATTATCTCCCCGATTAGCCGCATAGTAACAGGCTGTACTAGGCATCGCCCCGCAGCCCGGTGCCAGCCAACAACTCCCAGTGAGCGCAAGAACGGGAGCAGGTGAACCGAAAGGTTATCGAGTCTGAGACAGGACTGCACGAAGGAGCCTTAGGGTTACCTCTAAAAAGCTCCAGATTGCAGGCAGTACAATGCTGGGGTCCTAGGGGTAAAAAGTACAGAACAAAAGATCGCTGAAACGCAGTGTCTTGGTGCATGGTGGAGGGACAGAGGGAGAGTGGGTGCGCTGTGGCAGGAAGTAGCCAGATTGCCTTTGGCAAGCATTTAAGAGCCCAGCTTTCCAATCAGCAAATACGTGGTTCAGGGAAACCATGCTATAAACGCTAGTAAAACAAGCCAAATGCACATAAGACCAAAATGCTTAATCATAACCCTTTTCTTCCCCTATCCAGAAAAAAAAAAAAAAAAAGGAAAAAAGCCAGGCCAGGAGCCAAAGATAAGGAAAAATGAGAGACTGCAGAATCCAGAAGCACAGCTGCCCCGCTCAATCAATCACTGCCTCCCAGCAGGCCAAGGGTTAACTGCCGCATTCTGTATCCAAGTAGCAGTAGGCAAACGGCAAGGCTGTGACGTCAAGAGATCTGGAAAAATTTTCCAGTGAAGGCTCCTAAGAGGTGCGAGAGTTGGTGGTAGAACACGGTGAGAAAGGAACTGTTGTAACCTGTTTTCTGTGCACCCCCCACCTTGTCTCGGTACTTAGCTTAACCACACTTGGCTCCTCCAACAACCAGAGCATTTTTACACTCATTCCTTGGACTCCAGATACCTAATTCTAACAGCTTAAGAAGGTACATAATTGAGGCGATAATTGAAAATACAAACAGAGCAGTGGAAAAATCAGTCCTTTCGAAAGCATGCTGATTAAAGCTGAATGAGACACAGCCTTTCCATTCTGCCTGACACCATAGCCTAAGTGAGGGATTTTTCTCTTTTGCTTCAAGATGTTCCTTAGCAAAATCTCCCCAATGACAGCTGAGAGGTCAGCTGGTTAGAGGACTGTGAACTAAGCAGGACCTATGCACTGGGCTCACCAACACAGATCACCAGGGGCTGCTCAAAGAAAAAAGCTAGACAAATTGTACCAACCAGCCAGGGTGGCACGGAGGGTAAATTTAGAGGCTTTTTTTTTTTTCCTGGTACTCTTCAGCAATTTTTCTTCCTTTAAAAAAAATGCAAGTAATATGGAGGTTTTCCAGTTAGAAAAAAAAAAAAAATGAGTACCCTTCAAAAAGGGTCACAGGCAAAAGGAAAGACTGGCCTCCTGGCCCAGCAGTAACCCTAACAGAAATCTACCAACGCCTGCATTAACTCAATACAAAGGTGGAAACCACAGGTGATTTGCATGCTGCCATTTCTCCAGCAGGTGACAGGCAAGACTCCCGCGTCCATCTTGGTGAAAATCTACCTATAAGCAAAACTGAGCCAAGGGCAACCTGCCCCCGTCCCAAGGGCATCCATGTTGGGCCCAGCGCTGGACAGGTAGCATTTCCCCCTCAGGAGACAGCAATTGCTGTCAGTGTCTCTGGTCAGAGAGGGTGTCATTTCTTACATTGCCCCAGAAGAGGAGACACATGAGCTCAAAGCAAAACCTGAATTGTCAGCCCAGCACCTGCACCTTGGGAAAGAGAAGCAACCAGACAAGCACACCCATCCTGACGTCTGCGTTCATTAATCCGTGTCTTGGGACCTTGCTGGATGTGGTATCAAGACACCAATATTAATACACACGCGCGCGCCTTCTCTCACATACGGAGGTGCTGCCCCATTACACGTCAGCTTAAAGAATAGGTCTTCCTATACTGCCTTACCTTCTAAAGCAAATATTATTCTGAAATTGGAACGAGGAAAGAAACCTATTCTATGAGAGGGGAAGACACCAGAGGACAAATTTCACAATATGCCTGGAATCCAGGCAGCCCCGGGCCCATGACAAGGCTGGGATCAGACCACCAGGGCTGGAGCCTCCCGTGCACCTGGGAGAAGGGGGCCCGTTCGGCAGCGCACCCCCCCAGGCCTCACTCAAGTTATGAGGAGCTGCCAGATCGCCCTGACCAGGGGCTGTTCACCCTACACACATCCTGAGCTCTTCAGGTTTTCCCTTCCATGGTGAGAAAACCGAGAGCTATCTTTATGCATGAGAAACTATGGCAGTAATCGTACTAAATAACACAGGCTCCCCAAAATAAAACAAAATATAAAATACGAGCCAAAAGCCATCATTTGAAAGACCTACATTTAACACGATTCAGGAATACCTGCGCTTTCCTGTAATACCTTGGAATGCTATTTCACCTTGACTAACCTTGAAGTGTGATGCATTTTTAACCCTTTATTTTCCAATCAAGAGAGCCACTAAGGGCTGCATTTTTTCTTTGCAAAAATCATATATTCTAGCTTCTTCCAATTCAAAATGTCAGCCAAGCATTATTTCCCTGACTCATTCTGCTGTGATGGCCACAGATCCTCCCAATCAGGAATACTGCATCAGCCCCTAGCCAGGACTCCCCCCGTGGCTGCAATGGTGGTGCTAGCAGTGGTGGTGATGATGATGATGGTGAGGAGGATATTAGAGAAGGAGGGGGCAGTGATGCAGGAGGGGGGAGCTCCCTTCTCTCCCTTCCGCAGTCACGACTCTTAACAGATGTGCCTACAACTCTGCCCTTCAAAATGACCTTTAAAAAAAATGTCACCCTTCCGGTGAAAGGAGGCGGAAAACAAGGTATCTAATTTTCAATGAGGGAAAAAAAAATTCCATCCAGCCAAGCCACAGGCTGCCCCGAATCCTGTAAGGTGAGCTGCATCTACCTTTATGCCGTTTATTTCTTTGACTAACCCTTCCGTGTAATCGAGCCAAGCTACTTGTTCCGCATCTGTGTGCAGCCGCTGAAAACACCCAGACCTCACTCACCACGTCCCCGGGGCCTCCTGGGCCCCTTGAAAGGACTCTAGGGGAGGTCGGTCACTGGGGGGGCTCTGGACAGAGCGGAGCGCACTGCAGTGTGGATGGATCCCGCCACCCCCACCCCGCGCCCCTGGAGGTACATCTGCACCAGAAAGGGCTGGAACGCACTAGGTCGCCTGCATCCGACCCGATCACCCCCACGAGGTCCCCTCGTAGCCTCGAATCTCAATGGTGAGGGCTCGGGGCAGGACTGCAGGGAGAGGCGCATCTAGTCTCCCGGAGCCGACCGTTCCCGGGAGGGACGGGCTCGAGCGATGCTCGCACCGACCGCAAAGGAGCCAGGCGCGACCTCGGCTTCTACCGAAGCCCCCGCCGGCGCGCGCCCGCGCCCATCCCGGGGGCGCCGCGGTCCGCAGCGACGACAGCGCCCGCGGCCGGCCCCGCTCCGTCCGGGGCGGCCGGGGCTCGCGGAGCGGAGCGCGGAGCCTGCGCGGGGTGCGGCGGGCCGGCCCGGGCGCTGCGGGCGCGGGAGAGCGGCGGCCCCTACTTACACCAGCTGCCGCCGGTCCTGCCCAGAAACTCCTTCTTCTCCGAGTTCCAGATGAATTTCTTCCAGCTGCCCTCCTCCTTGGCTTTCCCGCGGGCCATGGTGGCGGTCGGCGGCGGCCGCGGGGCTGCGGGGGGTGAGTGCGGCGCGCGCTCGCGTGCTCGGGCGCTGGCCCCGGCCCGGCTCTCCGCAGGCTGCTCCGGCCGCTGCCGCTGCGGCTCTCCGAGTGCCAGACGCGCGCCGGCGGGGCCGAGGCAGCCGCGGGAGGAGGGGGAGGCGGCGGCGGGGGCGGAGGGCGGAGGGAGGGGCGCCGGCTGGGCGGCTCCGAGCCCCGCACCTATCGGCGGGCGCGCGGCCGCTCGCGGGCTCCGCTCGGTCCGCACGCGCTCCCCGCGCCCTGCGGGTTCGGGCGCGCGGCGGCGGCGGCGGCTCCGGGGCCCCTGGGGCGCTCGCTCGCCCCGCCTCCTGGGACCTCTGCAGGGGCGGCCGCGGCAGGAGACGGCGGCGAGGACGGACAGACGGACCGCGCGCCGGACCCTCCGCGCCGCCCGGAGCCGAGAAGCTGACCCGAGCGCACGCCCCACCTTTACTATATACCGCGCCCGGGCGGCCCGCGGCCCCGCCCACAGCGGCCCGGCTGGCCAATCGCGGGCGGCGGGGGCGGGGCCTCGGGCCCGAAGGGGCGGGCGCGGGGCCGGCACAAAGGAGCCGCGGCGGCGGGAGGGGCGGGCTGGGCCGCGGGGGGCGGGGGGCGGGGGCGCGGCGGCGCGCGCGCAGGCGGCCCCGCGCAGCCCCCTCCGCGCTCGCGGTGGCCCGCAGGCCCTCCTCTGCGGTGGTGCGGGTTACAGCACCTGCGTCGCGCGGCGCCCGCCGGACACCCGGGGCCCGCGGCCCAGCCCGCCCCGACCCGGGCCCCCCACCCCCCGGCCCGCTCGCGGCCGCGCGCCGCCCGTCTCCCCGCGCCGCAGGTCCACCCCTCGGAGGCCCTGCAGGGGTGGCGGAAGGTCACTCGGGGACGCGTGAGAGTCGGGGAGTCCGCCTAGCCCCGCCCCGCCTCTCGGCTGCTGCACCTGCCGCCCCCCGCGCGCTGCGCGCCCCTGCGGCTGCGGATCCGGCCGGTCTGTCTCCAGCCCTGCCCGGCCCGCCCGCGCCGGCTCCCCGCTGCCTGCCGCGCTCCCCGGGGGCCGCCCGGGCCGCCTCGAGCAGGACTGTCGCAGACCCACCCAGGGCGGATCCCGGGGTTGGCAGGGCCGGGAGGCCGCCCGCGGGGCCCCGGGGTGTCCTCCCTCGGAAACCTGTCGCACTGCGCGGCGGGCTCACACCGGTCTGCACCGGACGGCGGTGTTTGCACATGACCCAACCTCTGCGGACTCTCCTCGATGCCCAGTAGGTGGCCAGGATTCTCACTGACCTGCTTTCTGATGCCCCCTTGGGAGTACGGACCACTTTGCTCTGCTGTAAAATCCCTGAGGCCGAAAGAATTTAGGAAGACCCAGCTCGAATGGCAGGACGTTGAGGGCCAGTCCCCCTTCCCACCCCTTATTCCCTGTTGCTGAAAAGCCGGACTCCTTAGTCTCATCTCTCTCCTCCGAACCCCTGAGCGGCTTCACACACCCCTCCCGGGGCGGTGGTGACACAGCAGAAAAGGGCAGGGGTGCATCTGCAGTCACTGCAGAGAAGTCCCGTCCCCAGAGAACAGCGTCGGTCATCCCGGGAAAGGAGACTTGCAGGCCCTCGCTAGGGACGCTTGTCAGGACCCCTTGTCTCCAAGGTCAGCCTTGCGGGTCTAAGGACCAGCTCCAACCGCTTTGAAAAGAGCCCTTTCCCACTACTCCTTCCCAAGGCCCACACCCACAAGACTTGAAAAACCTGAAGATCCCTGAAATTCAGAGGAGAAGCAATGACCTATCCCCCCCTCACCCCACCCAGCCCCAGAGGACTGCTACCCGCAGGCCTTGTCAGGGGCGGTGGTGAGACCCGTGTGGAGAAAGGAAGCCACCCCCTGCTTTGCGCCTGCCATGTGTATGCCGGAAAAGCCCCAGGCTGGTGGGAGAACTGCAGGCACAGGAGCACGTGCAGATGCGCTGGCCCTGGTCCCCTCCCAGGAGAAGCGACCTGGCGGAGGGGTCTCCAGGAGGAGAGCTCGCTGGAAAGGCCGTGTGGTTAGGGAGCGCTCACTGCGAGCAAGAGGGAGGAAAGCCTGTGGGCAGAATCAGCAACCAGGGGTGAGTGAGGAAGGGAAGAGGCAGGGGAAGGGATGAGGGGGTTAAGGGAAATAAGCATGCCCCCCCCGACCCTTCCCACCCCCCAAATCCCTTCCCCCTCCCTGTCTCATCCTCTCTCTTCTCCAGTGAAACAAAGTATGTGGAGAAAGGCTCACAGTGACAGATGCTTCATTGGAACCCCCGTTCTCTCTTCAAAAAGAGGTTCCCTACCGCAGCTTTCTAGGGCTGTGGCAAATGCCAAGTAGACCGACTCTGTGTCTGGCAAGGCTGAGCTTCCTCTCTTGTCCTTGACCTACTGTGTTCCCCTGGAGGCCACTCCCTCTTCGAATCTTAGCTCCCCAGCTTTGCTCATTCTGCCTCCCCCATGTGCAGACTCTGCCCAGGTTCTGACGAGGGCTGAGCGTCGTGCCTTCACAGCCGATGCAGCCTCTCAGCCTCTCCTTCTAGGCCGGCCTCTCGCAGGTCCCGGGAACCTCCACGTCTCCACCCCAACCTGTCGCGCCGCTGCAGAGCAGGATCTCAGCCATGGGAGACCCAGAACGGGACTCAGCCGCACGGCCACGCGGACGGCCCGACCACATCACCCCAAAGAGCAACCTGCCGCGGAGCGGGACAGACACACTCTCAGCTTCAGTCCTGGCTCACCGTGTGACCTTGGGCAAGTCCCTTGTTCTCTCCAGGGCTGCCCTTTCTTCACTGGTAAAATTGGAACGACACATTGTTGCGAGGATTAAATGGCGGTTGTGGGAAAATGCTAAGCGCAGTGCCTAGTGCGAAGTGAAAGCTGTTAAATAGCTTGCTTAAGTATAATTAGCTCTTTCCATTTGACCTTGTCTAACCTTGGAACTGCTGCTAGGACTTTGCCACCTTCCCATTCTGATACCTACCCCCGCCCGGACTCTCGAGTTTTCTTAGAAGGTCACCTTGACTAAGTCCCTGCCCTCTATGCCACCTGTCCCCTTGCTTTCCAGCGTGCTTCCTGCTCGGTGACCTCTTCTAACTCAAGTAATGAGTAACTTGAGCACAGGATGTCCCCTTGGGCTGCGCGGGGCCGGGCTTTTGTTCTGAGGCCCCTTCTGTGAAGGGTGCTGTAGCAGCGGGTTGAAAGCGGAAGCATGCAGTTCCCTGCAGGGAGGGGTGCCTCGAGCAGGTGCGGCGTGCGGCTGGGCAGGGGGTGGGGGAGGGAGGTGTGGGCAGAGGGAACGAGGAAAGCTGTTCGTGCATGCCTGCGGAGGCCTGACGTCTCTCTGCAGAAAGGAGGAGGACGGAGTTCTTCAGCTCTTTTGAAAGACTCAGGGCAAAGAGAACAACGTTTACATCTCTTTTTCTGGGGAAGAGGACTGGTTCTAGAGTGATGTTGTTAGTTCTGCCCAAGGTGGTGCTGGTCGTTGGGGCGGGTAGACGGGAAGCAGAGAGAAGCGTGGTGGCAGAGAGTGGAGGAGGTTAGGGACCTCTGTCCAAGGGAGGATGACAGGTTCTAAGTGGGGAAACAACCAGAGGCGGATGAGATTGAAGCAGACTCTCCCCGGGAGCTGAGGCAAGGGCCCAAGGGTGAATGCAGGACAGGGCGGTCCCGTGTGAGGCAAGACCACCAGTTAGACATCTGGCGGGGGGAAGCGCCAGGACAGATCAGCCCCTGGCCGTCTGCTCCTTCTGCTGCAGGGCGGAGAGGCTGAAAGGGAGGTCCGGCTGCCTGCAACCCAGAGGGTGCCGTTTGGCAGGCTGCGCGAGGGAGACCGGATCAGCAGGCCCACTGCCAAGCGGTGGGCTCCCACAAGGCGTGGGCCAAACCCGGTGCAGTCCGCGCCGCAGAGGGCTCCGAGGGCCGAGCTGCCCATCCCCGCATTGACACACGTGCTCGCACCCTGCGGGGTTCTGCTCGGCCAGCCCTAGGGTATTTTAAGTACAGAGTGGAGGGGGCTGAGGGTATGTGTTGCACGGTGACTCATCTTGGCAGCAGAAACTGTGCGCAGCGTTGGGGAAAATGGCTCAATGGCGGGCTCTGTGTGCAGCAGAAAGCTCCGGAATGCACTGCTCTGGGAGGGAGGGCCGGAGGGCGGGGGGGGGAGGGGGAGAGGAGGCTAGGGAAATGCTGCTGGACCCTCACGGCGGACCCGTCACGGTGGTGGGATGCGGGCGATGCCCAGGGAGCTCCTGCCACCGGCCTGGGCTGAGCGCCCTAACTGTCCATCGGGGAAGCCCGAGTGCCCCACAGGGTGTCATTCTGTGGTTCACAGTGGCCCCTGGCTATTTGGTGAAAACAACAAATCATTCTCTGGAAGGGTTTTGGTTTCTTGAGGAAGCCAGAGGCCCTCGGCGGGGACATGGAGAAGTACTGCTCTTTCTCATTTAGCGTCATTCTGTCGCTCTCCTCTTGCACTGGGTGTGGAATGGAATTCTTGTCCTGGGTGGGGGCACAATAGGACAATAAGGAGAAAGGACTTTTTTTTCCTTTTTTTTTTTTTTTTAAAGCAAGGCCTCCTGGGTGAGATGGACTGTACCTGCCAGGAGTGGCAGTGACAGGTCACCTTAGCCACCAGGCCCTGCCCGGCAGAGTCCCAGAAGCTGCTGTCTGTGACACCATTCCTAACTTGTAAGTCGGGAATCTGGAGGGTTCCGAATGCATCCGCAGTTCAGTGGGACGTGCTGGGGCTTCTCTCCACCCTCCCTGTCCTTTACCACATTGTTACAAAGTGTGTGGAGGTAACCACAGTAGAGGGAAGTGGACGCCCGGAGAAGGATTTTTGTTTTGATTGTTGTAGCAAGACCACGGAAGTGGATGGTTTCTGTAAGCATATTCGCAGCTTGGGGGGTGGTAGGAATAAAGGCCAGCAGGGCCACGAACTCCTGTCAGAACCAGCCTCTCTGCTCCTTTGTACCTCCCCAGTACGGGGCAAGAGGTTCAACTTGCTTTTTCCTTGGAAGAATGTCTGGAACCAACCAGTGCTTGCTCTAGGCTTTAGAAAATGAAATTTCTTTCCAGAATTTTCCATCTGCTTTACAGGGGACAAGTGGACACTCCTGTGAGAGGCTAAGCTCAGTGAGGGGCGCTCCCGTTCCATCATTCTGCTGTCAGAGAGGTCTTGGGGCAGATGTAAATGAGATGAGAATCGGGACATTGGATGATCCCTGTCTTGCTGGACAGCTAGGGAGTCTTTCAGGGATGAAAAGGGGTGTCTGTTTTACAATCTGCTTCATTTCCAGCTTCTTTCCGCAGCTTTAGTTGAGGGCCTGGAGGTAATGGGTCATCATTGTGGGTAAACTCATCGTGTATAGTGGTGCCAATGATGTCAGAGGTCCTCCAGTCTAAACTCCTGTCCCCAAGACAAGGTCGACGAGCCTCTTGTTGAATATCCAGACAGGCTGCGTACCCCCAACCTTGCAGCAGAACATTCCGTTGTGGGGAAACCGTGAGCTAAAATTGAGCTCCTTGTAACATCTGTACAATCCTGTCTCACCCAGGGGGACACGTCACAGACCTGGTACATCTTCATTGTGTCCACCCTCCAAACATTGCACACATTTCTGCTGTCTCCTTGATTTTTACCCTTCAAAGTGTAAAACCCCCAGTTTCTTCAGTCCCTGTATGAGATTTTTCCTAACCCCCTCACTGCCCTAGCCCCTTCCTCATATTCTGTTCCATTTGTTGATGTCCTTTCTTAAAGCAAGTGCCCTGGTTCTTAGGCAGAGCCCGGTGGACATCCGGACACTACCATTTTTGTCAACCGCAGTCCTCCCAACATTGTGCCTTTGTGGTTTTCTTGAACCAGGGGCTCTTGAACCCTGAAGCCAGATAAATGTTTTAGAAAAAGCTTCGTCTGCATTTGCAAAAGCCAGAGACCCTGCCTCCCCCGCAAAGTCTAGGTCAAGGAAGAGAGACGCACGTAAAAATTGGAGAAGGAGGACACCAGTCCCTGAGCTCCGCGGCAGTGTGCTGTGGATGCTGGCCTTGAAGGGACTGGGGCTGGAGATCTTTCTTCTTGCATTTGCCCATTGCAGTGACTCACTCAACGGGGCTCTGCCTGCCACTCCTTCCTTCTCAGCACCCCTAACTTTCTCAGCTGTCCTCATGCCCAGCTTCAGCCTACATGCAGGTCAGCCGGCTGAGGCTTTTGTGGTCCTGCTTTTCCCGTGGCCTGTCAGTCCCCACCCCATCACCCATGGGCAGTGGCTTACTTCACTTTCCTCTTGATCCAGGCTGAGAGATTTAAGGTAGCGCAGGTCCTATTTTCACAGGTCCTAGGTCACTGGGAAGCCTCAGCACTGACCGTCTTGGCCCAGGTTCCTCCCTCCAGTGCGGCTGGGATGTGGAGGAGGGAGCCATGCCGGTTAAAACGGCCAGTAAGCTGCTGGCTGGCAAGAGACAGACAGACATACACTCAGGCAGGCAGGCAAACAAACACACAGAACAAAGACCCTATACACCCTACAAAATTGGCCAGGTTTTCTTCTTTCTGCGGCATTGTACCTTTCCAGATCATTCTAGAAACAGTGTGTTTTAATATGGCTAGTTTGTAGCACTCAAACCAAAGGGAAGAAATGGGAAAAAAGGCTGTTTTGCATTTATCTTACTGTGTAGAGTAGCTGGGAGGTAGGAAGATGCAAAAAAGAGAGAAAGGGAGCGAGAGAAAGAAAGGGAGGGAGAGAGGAAGGGAGGGAGGGAGGGAGGGTATAAGCTGGATCACAACTCAATTTGTGCTCTTGTCTACACCGAGTAAGGAGGACTTCATGCTGTCAAGGAGCGAGTCCTCTCAACGCGCTGGCTGTCGGCGGTGTCTGTGCTCTAGCTAACGGCGCCTCTCACTTTTCCTTGCTTCGGTGAGCGCTGGCGGGTTTTCACAGCAACGGTCCACACGGCCTTGTGCCCCACAAGGGGGCCTGGAGGGCAGGCCCTTTACTGAAGTTTATGAAATGGGTCCCGAGGACCAGGTGGCACCTGTAAGTCACACGGAAGACACCGCCCACCAGAGTCCTCCATGTTCTAGAAGTCATTGCTGTGCCTTCCTCACAGTGACACCACCAAGGACGTAAATGAGTGGAATGACCAGGAGACCAGACCCTGAGCCCCGGCTCCTCCAAGACCTCTTGCTCCATTCAAACCTTCCGTCGCGACGTTCGAAGCTGCGTGGGTGCATAAAGACCGCGTCTGTCAGACACGCGCAGACAGACACTGTGCCGGGTGCTCAATATGCATCACCTTCTGTTGGCTGTGTCCCGCTCTGTATTGCCTTTTTAACCCTTAATGAGGTAGGTCCTTGCACTGGTTAATTTTCTGTGTCATTTTGATTGGGCTAAGGGATGCCCAGCGGTTTGGCAGAACATGGTTCTTGGTGAGTCTGTGAGGGGGTCTCTGGAAGAGGTTGGCATTGGAGTGAGTAGGCTGAGTCGAGGGGAGCTCTCGGCGAAGGGTGTGGGCGCCATCCAGTGCACTGAGGGACGAGCCGCTGAAAAGACCAGAAAGGCAGGCAAGGGGCAAATTCTCTCTCTCTCTGCCGGAGCCGAAACGTCATCTTCTCCTGCCCTCGGCCACTGGCACTCCTGGTTCTTGGGCTTTTAGACCGAACCACGATTTACACCATCAGCCTCCTCTCAGGCCTTGGACTAAATTACACTCCTGGCTTTCCTGGGTCTCCAGCTTGCTGGTGGCAGATCAGGGGGCTTCTTGGTCTCCATAACTGGGTGGTAATTTCTGTAACTGGTCTCCTCATCTGTGTCTGCATCTCTCTCTCTCCCGCTGTCGATCTAACCCTATTGGTTCTGTTTCTCTGAGGAAGCCTAACCCAGCCCTCTCACTATTACCTGCGTCTCACAGGTGAAGAAACTACGTATCGTACAGATTCAATCCCGAAGGCCAGCGAGAAGGCAGCCCCATTCAGGTCCGGGCAGGGCTCTAGAGCCCATGCTCACAGCCACGAGACCTCACTGCCTCTTCAGAAGGAAGACCCCCCCCCCCCCCACAGAAAGTGCTAGCACAGCTGCCGGCGTCCAGTGGGTGCACTTACGTAAGGCTCTTTGTTTTCTGGGTTGAAAGCTCCCCGGGAGAATGCGAGTGTTCACTGGGTCACGAGTTACAGAAGCCTGTCTTGGATTCATGTACTTCCCATCGGTCATTCACGGTCGCCCACGGTGCGCATAGCGTGGCCTTAGGAATTGAGGGCATCACAAAAGACATGGAAGATGTGGTCCTTTGACAGCAGACGGTCCGGTCCGTAAGGCAAGCCCCACGGGAATGAGTGAACAACAATGCAGGCTGGTAAATCATTATGTTTCACGATAGGTAGCAGAGCAAGAGACGCAGTGGCAGTTTGGCGAGAAGAGATGGCCCTTCTGGAAGGGGGCGGGCCCAACAGGACCTCGGTAGCGCCATGGGAAGGAGCAGAGTGGAAAGAAGCTTCGTTTGCTCATTCACTGAACACTGAGGGACCTAACTGCATACCGGGTCACTTTGCTGGTCGCCCGAGAGCCCGAGGGGCCAAGCAGCTTGTTCTGTTCTGTGTTCTTGTTCTGTTCTTGGGCGCTCCCAAGAGTGCTGGGAGAGTGCTTGAGCAGACCTAACCCCTGCGGGGAGTGGGGAGGGCTTCCTGCAGGTGGTGGAAGGTGAAAGGAAGGGAGGGGAGGGCAGGGGCGACAGCGGGTGCAAAGGCAGAGAAAGGGCTCCGGTTAGGGGCGGTTGAGGGAACACCTTCCGTTGTAATAAAGACATTTTAATAGAGACAAGATACAACTGAAAGGTACAGGTCTAACCTGCTCTTTGCAAAGGAGGAACTAGACTAAAGCAGACCACAGTTCCCCAGACCGCAACGACATCATCCCCGGCCCCCCACTGCTATCCCGGCAGATAAAACCAGATCTGCGCTCAGCCTCTCCCCCACCACTGACTCCAAGCTGCTGTGTTCTGCGAACTCCTTGGGATCCCCGCAGGTGTCCTCTGACACTGTCCCTATAAGCAAAGGACAGGGAAGAACAAGGCGGCCACTCCAGGCGGGTAGGTGGCAGTGAGAACAAGCAAGGAGGTTATAGATGAGGCTTGTCTGGGGTGGAGGCGAGGGGTGGGGGACCCGCACATCCACTGCCACATCGTGGAAGTTTCTACAGAGGCGCAGGGTTCTCAACAGCGCGTCATTGTCTCAAGGCTGTCTTTGGAGCAGCCTCTGGGAACAGGAAAGGCAAGTGCAACCCACATTCCGAGGACAGGGCGGAGTGAGGGGCCCTCGAGGTCCGAGGGCCGGGCGCCGCTCATGGGGGTCACACCTGCTCGGTGATCTCTCCTGACACGACAGCAAAGGGACAAGTCAGGCTTGACTGCAAAGCCTTGAAAAAGAGCATCCTTCAAGACCCTTTACGGCTCCCAGGGCATCTACATCAAGTTTGCTTAAGAGAACGTGGCCAGATCCACAAAGTGGCCTCTCTTTTACCTACAGGGCGAATTTTCAAATGAAGGCAGATTTCAACTGAAGAAAGCCAGGTAACAGCCCCAGGATATTTGGCAACTCTGGAGACTCATTTTTTTTTTAGCTTTCGTAGGCATCTGAATGTGAGAGGGAAGTGCCATTCCTGGGAGGGTGACTCTCCCCGAGAGAACACAGGAGACAAGCAGGGCGTCCTCTTCTCTGCCGCGGGCGGGGCTGGGGGCTGTTTCTGTCCCCTCTCCAATCAGACACCGAGCACTTCCGGGCCACACACACCCTAATCTTCTACAAACTGTTCTGTTCTAGGACCCCCTCAGCACCGCTGCTTAACTGCAGGTTGATTATTGTCTTGGAATTCGCGTGGGAGCCTAACCTTGTTCTCGGCCAGTGGAGAAGTGTGTCGCCGAGTTCCAGACAGGCGCTGCGGACTGTGAAAACACAGCCCGTCGGTAAGGTAAGACGAAAACTCATCCTCATCATCATGTCCTCCGATGGGCA
This sequence comes from Martes martes, assembly GCF_963455335.1. Taxonomy (NCBI): domain Eukaryota; kingdom Metazoa; phylum Chordata; class Mammalia; order Carnivora; family Mustelidae; genus Martes; species Martes martes. The sequence goes on from NC_137903.1 coordinate 67,920,339, forward strand.
GAGTGGGCACGGGGGCAGGTGACACCAAGTGAGCCTGGTCTTACAAACGACCAGGTTCGTAGGAGGGCCTGGAAGCTGTTTCTAGGGGGAAGGAGAAGCCCAGTGAGGGAAGCTCGCTGGCCAGCTTGCGGCAGGGCCGGCTTCAGACCGAGGCCTCGGGCCCCCGGCCCGTGCTCCTGCGAACCCGTGTTCCTCTCGCATCTTGCGAGCCACCTTGGGTTGACTCGAAGAAGCAGCCACACATGAAAATGGAGAATATCGTTGCCTACATGTGAGGGACCCAAGAAGAAATTGCACTGTGATCTTCCACTGAAAAAGAAAAAAAAGAAAGAAAGAAAAATCCCCATGATGGTTTTATCAGTAAACTTGGCTCTGGCTATAACAGAAACCCCAGATTAACAATGGCTCCAACAACATGGGATTTATTTCTTCTTACTTATGAGTCTGGAGGAAGGGGGCCCAGGACTGGGACAACGGCCTCATCCCTTAGGTCCTCAGGCCCCCTCCAGCTCACCTGTTTGCCATCCCTCCCATGTGGCCCCTGCTCTCATGGCCCAAGGTAATGCCTAGGACGTCAGTCGTCCCGGCCAGGCTGGAGGACAAACACGAAGAAGAACAAGGCCCGGGGTCGCCGTCCCTAACGGAGACACCTGTCGGAGAAACCGCTCCCATCCCGTTAGTCAGGACTTGGCCCCAAGGCGACACTTGGCTACATGGGACGCTGAGAAATACAACCCTTATTTTGGGAACCATGTGCCCAGCTCAAAGTTAGAGGGTCTGTCCCTGTCTGCCATAATGATTTGGGGAAATTGGACACACATTGACTTGTTCTTTTGAGTTACTATTATCCAGACCTTTTTCAAAATACAAATCCTAAGAGGGGTCCCCTTAGCTGATATTTGATCATCCAATGAGAGCACCAAATTTCTTTCTTTTGTGGTAAGAAAGACAAGTCATTGTAAAAGTAGGCCATGGGAAAAGCCCAGGCCACAAGGGTCAGAGAAGGCGGCTCCGGAAGGAGCAGGGAGCAGAGCTGGAGGAGGTCTCGAAAAGAGTGTTCAGAAAACAGGTCTCTCTTGTCCTACGGTCACAATCGGGCTCTGCCCTGTTGGCAAGGGCTGGTCCCGCTGAGGTTCTGCCCACCACCTTTCTCCACTTCCGGTGCCAACAGTGGAGTCAGTCCCCACCAGGCTTTCTGGGGCTTGTGGGATTTAGACGGCTGTTGCCTTATCTTAGCCTGGGCCCTGGTGACACAGGGTGTGTGATTTCCCCAGACCTGCACGGCAGCTGCCCTGCCGGTTTTAACTGACGGTAGATCTTAGAGCAGCTCACGTCTAGTTGTAAATAAGGGCTCTTTTTTGCAAATCGGTAATTCTTCAATTTCATCAGACTTCCAGAGGGATGGGACATTAGAGTGTGTACGTTAGAGTGTGTAAAGATCTCCGGACACTGGGACTACATGGGAGTCCACTGGGCAGCTTCTGGCAGCTTCTCAGACTCTCTAAGCCCCTTTGGTGACCACAGGGCCTTTACACTTGCTATTCCCGCTGTGTCTGGAATGTTCCTCTGTCCCCTCTTGTCCAGATAACCTACTGAGCCTTCAGAAGAAGACTTCCTTGATGTCTGGGACTGGGGAAAATGTCTCAGCCACAGGTTTTCCTGGCGCTGTGTCTCTCTTCTTTGTGCCTTTTTCCACAGTTGTGGCTCTCCACTGACTTGTGCAATTATTTATTTAGACGATACTTTCATAAGAACAGGCTGTGTCCACCATGGTGTCCTCTGTACGTAGCACACTGATGGGCGCGTAGTACACACTCAGTAAATTCAGCTGAGTGGTGAAATGCCCCCACAGTACGTTTGTCTCTAACCCTATTACAACGGCACAGAATTTCACCATGTGTTGACCACGAACCCTCTGCCTCAGATTTATTTGGTGAGGCCCCGGTGACAGGATCCGCAGGTGAACCAGCTTCCTCGGTAATTGCTGAGCCGCGTTTGAGAAGCCGCACCGGAGGGTGTGTGAGAAATCCGGGCAGACGGCCCGGTGTGGGTGTTATTAAGACCCTCGTGCTGGCCACAGGAATGCGCCTCTGGGGGAAGGCGTTTCAGTTCAAGAACCATCGCCTCTCTCCGTCTGCTCGAATTCGGAGAAGAAACCTACAAGACAACTTTGCTCTTGGACAGCCCAGAATGTGTGTGGAGACGGCTGTTCGTTGAGCTTACAGTCTCGGTTAGGTGGGAATAAAACTACGTGTGTTCGCCATAGCACCTGGGCACAGAGGGCTTTTAAGAACTGCACAGAGACCTGGTTGCTGCCGCACTTGGTGCGTCCCTCCCTCGCGGGGCCTCCGTCTCCAGGTGGAGCGGTGGCGTGACTTTCGGAGTCAGGAACTGAGTCCTCCGTGCAGCTGGGGCTGGTTTCAAGCCCCCCGAACGTAATATGGTATGTTCTCAGCTACTAAAGATCTCCAGGCCTGCAAGCTGATACACTTAAACTCTTGTCTTCTTTTAAAAAAACAAACACCTGGGGCGCCTGGGTGGCTCAGTGGGTTAAGGCCTCTGCCTTCGGCTCAGGCCATGATCCCAGGGTGCTGGGATCGAGCCCCGCATCGGGCTCTCTGCTCGGCGGGGAGCCTGCTTCCCCCTCTCTCTCTGCCTGCCTCTCTGCCTACTTGTGATCTCTGTCCGTCAAATAAATAAATTAAAAAAAAAAAAAAAAAAAAACCTGGGAGCCGAATACTGTGCCCCGAAGTTGACCGTGCAGCTGGCCGGCCCGCCGCACTCACCGAGGTCCAGGCTGGCAGCCCCACCTGGGACGGGAAGCCGTCCGTCCGCGCAGGAGCTCCTCCCAGGGTATCGTGCTCTTTCTGCCTCCCAGACGTCCTCTTTCTCTTTTTTTTTTTTTTTTTTTTTTTTTTTTTTTAGCAGAGGCCAGAACTCTGGGTTGCCCGATTCTTTTTTTTTTTCTTAATATTTTATTTATCCACTTGACAGACAGAGATCACAAGTAGGCAGAGAGGCAGGCAGAGATAGAGGGGAGGAAGCAGGCTCCCCATTGAGCAGGGAGCCCGATGCGGGGCTCGATCCCAGGACGCCGGGATCATGACCTGAGCCGAAGGCAGAGGCTTCAACCCACTGAGCCACCCAGGCGCCCCCGTCCTCTTTCTCTTTTAAGATTGTCTTCTCCTCCCTCCCTACTTGCGGGCAGGCTCATATCTTTTTTGAGGATCATAGATTCTTTACCTTCCAAGAATTTTTTTCTTTCTTCCATTGCCCCAGGACCCACGTCCTCTTTTTAATATTTCCCCAAGATCTTGGATGACCACTGTCATTTCTCTTAAGAAATCATTCTATTGTCTCACCACATATCTAACTACATATATATAATGTAATATATTTGTTATATAACATATGTGTTTATTAGATTTTTAAAAAAATTTTAAAGTAATTTCTGCACCGAACATGGGGCTTGGACTCACAACCTTGACATCAAGAGTCACACGCTCGACGGCCTGAACCAGCCGGATGCCCCCAACTCCTGTATATCAGTAGTTCTGCTGACAAGAAACAAAAACAAATGGATAAATGAAAACCCGGCACAAACTGATGCGTGAATGGAGATCGTGAATAAAGATGAAAAGTTCAAACCATAAAACATAAGGCGAAAATTACCGTCCCAGAGAGGGTCCCCAGGGTCGGAGCTGGAGGACAGCCTGGAAGAAGGTGCGGCACTTGCTTTACCAGCTCTGGGAAGCAGGGGCAGACTCTTCGCTCGAATTCTCCACTGTTCCCAGCGGCAGGGCCCGGCTCACAGAGGCTTCAAGAAATACTTATGGAAAAAAGTGACTCGAGGAAGGGTCTCCAGTGTGAGCCAGGGACATGCTAGTTTTAATGCGACGTTGGTGTTCCAGTGAACCCAGCAAAGCGTAGTCCAGCCCCGCAGGACCCCGGCAGGCCCTGCGATGCGGACAGCGGGCTGTGGTCACTGGTCAGGAAAACTGTCTCCTCCCGTGGCCCACGGCCCTCCTGTCTCAGCCCTCGGGAACCCTTGAAGCTTCCCAGTACCTTCACGGATCCATCCGGGTTGTGGTAAATGAAAAAGAAATACTTTGCTGACAAAATATGGGGTATTTCTGCTAAAAGGCCCTGTGTAGTGTTAGCCAAATACACTCCCCTGTGGTCTGATGGAAAGCGCGTGGGTTGTGGTGACATGGGCAGCTGGTGCTTCCTTAACCGGGTGAGACTCCACCTTCTCATCCCAAAAATGGGAATAATGACACTGTGTGGGAATTCGAGATAATTACTGTTCGGGGCTTAGAACATCATAGAAATTCCAAAAGTGATGGCTTTCCCCACTCACATGTAAACAGCTCAGGAGCTGGGGTTTTCTGTCTAGCGCCTGACACAAAACCAGCACTTAGTAATGTCTGTTGCATAAAGGACGCATCTGGTCACTCAGCACGTCGCTGAGTGGAAATGCGTCTTTGTCTTCTGATATACTCAGATGGACGGACGGTGCTTGGTGTTTCCAGCAGCAGCCGGCTTCAGGACTTTGGGTCGGATGCTAGTGACAGTTGTGTGCTTGCTGGACGACACGTGGGACAGTAGGCAGACACTGTGTGAGCGGACCTCATTGTGTCCTCTCCCAACCAGCAGCATCAGCGCCACCTGGGACCCCGTGAGACGCGTAAAGTCGCAGGCCCTGCCGCAGACCCCCGAGTCAGCAGTTGGGTGGGGGGATCCGGTCATCAGTGCGAGCCGCTCCTTCGCCGATCCTGATGTGTGCCCGGGCTGGGGACCAGGACCGCGGGACGCATACAGCCGTCCTGTGCTGTGACTGCAGCTGCCCTGAGCCCCCGGTGCCTGAGAACCGCCGACGCGGGCCTGGAAGCCCGAGGCCGCTGCAGAGTTTGGAAGGCGCCGCTCGGCCTCCCCTGAAGCTCACGTGGGGCTCACGCGCTGTCCCCCCGGCTGGCCGCCGCCGTGGGTGCATGTTGGGTCCCCTCCTCCCCGAATCATAGGTTGAAGCCCCCCCCCCCCACGGTGTGCTGGGATTCGGTGCCGGGGCCTCCGGAGAGACCCTAAGGCCAGACGCGCCGCTCGGCCCTCGGAGGCACCGCGGGACCAGGCCAGGGGAGCGCCCAACCCGCTCCCGGACCGCGCTGGCCCCGAGCCCCGACGCCTGCTTCCCGGACCGGGAGCGGAGACACGGCTGTTGCTGGAGCCGTTTCCGCCTGCGGCGGCCGAGGGCACCGGGGCGGCCTGGACCCCGGGCAGCCCCGTCCGCGCCCGCCCCCCGCTGTCGCCCGCGAAGCCGCGGTCCGAGACAGAAGACGACGGGGCTCGGACGCGGAGCGGGATCGTCTCCTCGCAGCCCCCGCGGGGCGCGGTCGGGGCGGAAGACGGGTCCCCTGCACGCCCCGTCCGGGCCGTGTCCTCCCGTCGTGCGCTTCTGGCTTCTCTGCGGCCTGTGCCCGGCCCCACGCGGGCTGTCAGCGCCGTGTCCGCCTCCCGTCCTCCTGCAGGGAGAAAACCCAGGACGGGGCGTTTGACTTTAAGACGGTGTTGCCAGATTTACACATTTCACTCCCATTTATACCCGGTTCCTCGCGTTCTCGTCGCCAGCTGCGAGCCGGGCCAGGCCGCCGGGCCGCCAGGCCGCCGTGGGCTCACAGGTGGCCCGCCAGGCGCTGTCGCGAAGGAGAAGGGACGAGCCAGCCCCGCCAGAGGCGCCTCGGCTTCTCAGTCCGCCTCTCCTGGGCCATCGCCGCACGCAGCCCCGTCCCCGGATGCCCAGGAGATCTGTCTTTGGACGAAAACCCCCTCTCCTGAAAGAGCCGGACTGAGAAACTCTTCTTTGTTGCCAGAGGCTGCAGGTCAGAACCGGGCCCCTTGAATCCCTGAGACCTTAGTGAAGGTTGAGATGAACGGAAAGTGGCAGGTGGGGGGCTCCGAGCGAGCCCGCACAGCGACGCTGGGGAGCGCGCGGTTGTGACCGCAAGGACGGCCGTGAGGTGCCACGAGAGGAGACTTGCCCCACGTGACAGTTCTGAGCTGTCCTGAGCAGCCTTCCTTGCCTCCCCGAGAGCCCCGTGTCCAGGCAAGGCCGTGCAATGCACCAGGCGGGAGCTTTCGGTCTCTTTCTGCGTCCCTGCCGGTGGGCCCTGGGCCACCAGAAGCCCCTACCCCGCGCCCCTTTCCTCTGGGGGCTGCTCGGCTGTGCACAGGCACTCGGGTCTCCGTGGGGTTCAGGGACTTCTCGTTGCGTGGGACTCTGTAGCAGGGGAATTTTCAGCCCGTTTGGCTCTTAGCCCTGGTTTATTAGGGGTTTTTGTTACTCAAGCAGGGTGCGGGTATGTACAGTCACCTCTCTGTATCCTCATTTCGGGGTAACAGTCTGGGGAAAGTAATGCCTTTTGTTTTTCTTCCTGTAGTTTTCATCTCTCACTTAGCATGGCTGGTGGGTGTGCGAGCTCAGGGCTCCCGGGTCCTGGAACAATGGGCAGAACTCTTGGGTCTCTCCCCTGTCAACCCGGTGTCCTTCGCCAGCTTTTAAGGCAACGGTTCCGACCTGCTCTTCAATGCCTGGGTCAAATAAACGCCAGGCTTGCCCAGTGCTGTGTCCAGTGTGGGCTTACAATCAACGGAGGGGGCCAGAGGAGCCCCTCAGTGAGAGTTCGCACATGTGAAGTTGAACACAGGTCAGTGTTAGAGTTAATCAGCTCAACGCCTGTCTTCCCCACCCTGGGTTTCTTGGCTCTGCCTCTGGGTGATTTGCCGTCTCATCCCTCCGTGGGCCGTGTGTCTCAGTGAAGCAAGGGGACCATGGCAGCCACGACCTTCTGTTCACGGTAGGGTCTGCAGAAGGGATGGGGCGCGGAGGGGTGGGAGTGGGCTCTGTGCGCCAGGAACTGCTAGACGCTTGTAATCCCCAAGGAAACTGCAGAAGAATCAATATTTCAACCTATGAGAAAATGGAGGCATCAGAGAGACAGTGGCTTTCTCAGATCACTGGTCACTAACAAGGGGTAGAGGCAGAATCTGAGTGAGGTTTGTCTGGTTTCTTACGTCCTGTGCTCAGAATTAGCTTCAACCCACTGACGAGAAGAATCTCCCGTGAAGAGGGCACGCTGGCAACAGAGAAAGGAGGGCGGCCCGTTTTAGTCACGTCCTTTGTGGGGGACAGAGAGGGAAGAAGAACGAGAGCCGCTGAGAGTGGACTCAGCAATTTATCTGGAGGCGCGATGTTCTGCCACAACCTTATTCTGTGACTCTGGGAGAATCCATTGTCTTCCCTGTGACTTAGTTTTACGACCAGATTGAAAAACAAAACAAAACAAAAAACCCCACAAAAAACACAATACTCCCAGTCTTTGAAGGGCTCAGTGAAAATCTAGGTGAATGACCATAGAAAAATCTTAGCAGGTAGGAACACACACACACACACACACACACACACACACATATAAACATAAATACAAATGATAGATTTTAAATACCCTGTTTGGAGACCTTCTATCCAGAGCAAGTTCAGTTTCGCTTTGCTGTTGTCCTGGACTGAAGTTCTTAAGGGCAGGCGCCAGGTCTTTGTCAAGGAGTCCTCAACTGTTGGAACTGGAAGGGACGTTAGACCTCGGAAAGGTAATCTCTCTCTGTTTCCCGGACATGGCCTGACGCCTTGTCTTGTGTACAGCGGGGGCTTATTAAATAGCAGCGGAATACACGTGGCTGTCTTCCGTAGGCTCTGTGACCCGACCTCCCTCGACAGCCCCGTGAGTGAGGACACAGGAAGCCCCACGCCTCCGGTCCCACTGTGCGGTCATTACTTGCTCCAGCGGGAGTTTTGCTGTTTTTATGAGCTTTTCCCTCCTCCTGCCATGACCTTTACCACAGCTTAGCTTCAGCTCCGAGGACGACTTCTGTGTACCCTCGCAGTTTGTGGGCACCGTTCCGCCCTCTCTAACGGAACGAGACCCACAGTGACGGCAAAAGCAGCCTTTGGCAACGCGGCGAAGCTTGCGCCTTCCCCGAGCTCCGGGGCCGGCTCTGTGGGGTGCAGCCCTGGCTCTCACGTGGGAATACTGGCTGGCTGTTCCCCCTTGAAATTCCCAGTAATTTAGACACAAGCGGCCCCGCGTTTTCAGTCTGCAGCGGACCCCGTAAGCTGCGCGGCTCTCCTGCTTGGCGCTCTGTGTGCACCCGCGCATTTTCCCTCGGCCCGAAGCTCCCCACGCCCCCTGCCCAAAGGTGGGACTGCCCCCTGCCCCAGCACGGGGGGGTCTCAAACATCTGCCTGGCCTTTGGAATAAACCAGCCAAGGCATTACTCAGAACCCTCGGCTCTCTCCACGCATACGGCCAGACTCGTGGCCTGGAACGGACGTGTGTTCATCTTAGACGGGTGCCAGCCACGGGGCTACGGGTCTTCACCTCGAACCCGTGAGATAAGTGCTGTTATTCTAGCCCTACAGATGGGAGTCCTGCGGCTCAGGGAAGGTGGGAAGGGGCGGGGCTCAGCCGCCGAATTCTTTGGTTTGACTGGAAAGCCCGTCCCGATTCCCTTGCCTTTGCTCATCCGGGGCCTGGAAAACGCGCCTGGACATCCCAGCGCTGCCTGCGACGAGCGGCGACCTTTCCCGCGACTTCCACTCCTCACCTCTGCAACGGGACCTTTCACCGCTGCTAGGTTAGCAGTTAGGGTACGTTACTGTCCCGTACGGGGCTTTGAGCCGTAGAGTGACTTTCCCAGGACCACCCAGGAAAGCAGGACCGCAGTGCCTCATTGCCGCACAGATGGGGGTGGGGGTGGGGGGCAGAAAGCAGACCCTGGGACTTGAGTCCAAGCCGGCGCTGGCGGCAGGCGGCTTACTCAATAGCACTGCCCGCCGCGTGTAACAGAAAATGCAGCCACTTCTCTCTTCTTCACCAACCTCTGTCCGCACCTGCTGGGTGCCAGGTCCTGTACTAGGCCTCACAGAGGCTGAAACGAAGAAGACACAGCTCCTGCTCTCTAGAAGGCCACGGACTGGCCGGAATGTGCACTCTTCACCCCGGCACTTTGCTAGCCATGGGTCTGAAGTAGAGGAGTCAGGAGTGAGAGCAGATTTAGGAAATGGATGTAGGATTATTTCTGAAGCTCATTGGAATTCTTCCTCGCCTGAACCTTGCTGTAGATCAGGGTCCTTTGTTGGGTGGCGCGCCTCTCCCCGTCGTCAGCGGCAGGAAGAGCGGCCCCCGCCCGTTTTGCGTGATCCTCTGCTCCAGCAAATGGAAGCGTGATCGTTCGGGAGGGACACGGAGGGCCGCTGAGTTACAAACAAGCTCTTCCCTGGGTCCCCACCCCTACCTGGCTGCAGTGCTCTGTAAAATCATTGATTGTCTAACAGCCTCAAGAAGCCAGCAGGGCGAGGAGGCCAGAATTCCGCCCAGCGAACACAGCCGTGGAGCACAGTGCTCCGTGAGTGTCGCCATGGTAACAGTGATAACAGCTTATATTTATAGACCCTCTATCTCCAAGGAGCTCAAAGCACTTTACAGACATATTATCTTCTATGAGAGAGAGAGAGAAGGACAGAGGGGCAGAGAGAGGGAGGAAGGGAGAATGAGAGGGAGAAGAAGGAGCAGGAGGGAGGGAGGGACGTGGAGGGGAGCATGAGTGGGAGTGGACAGAGGGGCAGAAGGACATGGTGTGCTCTGAACGGAGACGTCAGTGACCCAAGGTGGCACGGTAAGCCAGTGACAGATGGTAGACTGGACAGGGTTGGTGGCTCTTAGAACTCCTGGAACCCTTGCTGCCAGCCTTGGGCAGATGTCAGGGCCGAGCGGCCGACTGCCTGTGGTCTAGCTCTGTTCAGAGTCGTCTGGGTAATCAGATAACTCCAGGGACGTCAAAGGCAGCTTGGCTCCACCATTGTTGACATGAAACACAGGGGCAATTCTTCTATGGAGATTTGAAGATAACGTTCATGCAGCCACCAGACAATCCCACATGGCATTCACAGGAGTGAGAGGCTTCGATGTCCTGATAACCTCAGACGAACGCCGCACACACATGCAGAGGGTCTGCACACGCTGATGGAAACGGGTCTTTAAACCCATTGCATGGTGTCCCAGGGATCTTTGGAGGGAGCACTTCTCAATCCTTTCCCCCGAGAGACACATCTGTTCCATTAGACACGAGAGGTGGGGTTATCTGAAGGCTGCAGCCAATGAAACTGAAAATGAGTTTTGTAAATTCCAGACCTGCCATTCTCTTTATAAAGCACTTTTTCTGGGTGAAACCACGGCCTCTGCAGCGGTGTAAACTCCGAGGCGGGTTGCAGTGGGCTGAACCCGTCATCCTGAGCCTTTTCTGTCCTCATTCCTCTTTCATCAGAATTTGCCACACATGGTCCCTGCTTTTTACCCTCCTAGACCTTCTGTCCCCACTCCCCCACTCCCAACCTCCTCACTCCTCATTTGGTCTTTAGAAAATAGGATTTATTTTCTCTCTCTCTTTTTTAAAGATTTTATTTATTTATTTGACAGGCAGAGATCACAAGTAGGCAGAGAGAGAGGGAGAAGCAGGCTCCCCACTGAGCAGAGAGCCCAATGTGGGGCTCGATCCCAGGACCCTGGGACCATGACCTGAGCCGAAGGCAGAGGCTTAACCCACTGAGCCACCCAAGTGCCCCTTTTTAAGTATTTTAGTTTTTAAATGTTACTGGTATAAGAAATACAATTGACTTTATAATATTTTAAAACTAGCAGTCTTTTTATTCACTTATTAATGATCATAATTCAACTATAGATTCTTTTGGATTTTCTGTGTACACAGTGATAACTTTTTTGCATTGTGACATTTTTCATTCTTTATTTTCTTTTTTCTTTTCTTTTTCTAAAAGATTTTACTTATTTATTTGACAGACAGAGACCACAAGTAGGCAGAGAGAGAGGGAGAAGCAGGCTCCCTGCCGAGCAGAGAGCCCAATGCGGGGCTCGATCCCAGTACCCTGGGACCATGACCTGAGCCGAAGGCAGAGGCTTTAACCCACTGAGCCCCCCAGGCGCCCCCATTTTCTCTTTTAAAAAGATAACTGATCTGCAGAAGATTCAGCCGAAGCTTGGCTGCGGAGAGATAAGGTCCATCCCCGCGGTCTTCAGGCCCTTCACGAGCCATCACGCCCGTTCCTGCCGCCGAGAACCTCAGCCTTCTGCAAAAGTTGGGCTGCTTATTTGCTTCCAGCCTGGACCCGGTTTCAGGGGCCCTTGGGTGAAAGGGTTGGTAGTTTGGTAATTCCAGTGGTTAAGCCTCAGGAAAGTTTAAAATATTTGATATACGAATAGGCTTCTGATCCCCAAAGCAAAAAGAACTTAAAAATGAAGAAGAAAGAAGTGTTTTGCTGGGAACCTCCCTGTGTCCAACACCAGGGTAGGCATTTTGCGTGCACCTGTGCGCGCCGGGTCTGGCCCCCCCGGGAATGAGCAGGATGGCCCTCCAACTTACCAGGGATAAGCTTCTGTGCGATGAATTTCTTTCTATTCTCCCAAGAGTCAGGAGCTCCCTCTTACCGACTGGCTTCTCCAGGAGGGGAGGGATCTGTGCTGGTCTGCCTCCCATATGTAAATGAGCCAACGTGCTTGGCTCCGCCCTTCCTCCCTCCCTCTTCACACCTTCTTGGCTTACCTGTGCCTCCTCCCCCACAGGTCCGGATGCGGCCCCCCTGCTTGTTTCTGGGCAGCGTTTTCTCCTTCCCCATCCCAGCACTTACGGCGTTTGCTTGTGTTCACCTGAGTTTCTAGGTAGCTGTCTTTTGTCTAGGTGTCTTTGGGGCATAGAAAACATTATTCAAAGGTTTACTTTTTGGATTAAAAATTAATATTCCCCTTATTAAAGCTGAAATTAGAAAAACACTTGTTTTAGTTCAGCTTACAGACAGAATTATTTTCTTAGTCTGGCCGAGCTTAGCATAGGGCCCATGCGTAAAGTGAGTTAATTACTTCCAAATATATTAAGCCATAATCACAAATTTTATTCACACCTTCACACATGCATGAACATGCATATAAAACACACGCGCATGCACGTATGTATTTGAATTAACAAACGAGCTTTCTGGAGTACGTCAATACTTACACACGTATAGGCCCTCAAATTTATAAATACAAGGTCCAAGAGTTCTCTTACACCTTCCAATAAACTTAAACTTAAGTAATAAAATAAACTTAAATAAACTTAAACTTAAAATAAATAAACTTAAAATCCTAAAACTCCACATTAATTACTCAGTCAGGTTTTAAATTGGCATTATAAGGCTCCCACTCTGATCGGCCCAGTTCCCTCAAAACTTAAGACCCAAAACGGCAAATACGCACAATTTGTAAGACTACGGTTCGGCCTCTGAGATCTTTTTGTAGTTAACGCTCAGTCCCCCTGGTGGGAAGAAACACATCCAACCCAGGGGAGACATCTGCCACATAGCTCACCGGCGGGGTGCTGGCCAAGACGGGGGCTGGCTGGGGACCGGGAGGGGACTTTCTTATTGGGTACAAAGTCATGGACTTTCATGCTAACGAGGCGACTCTCCCAAGTCCCCTGCCGTTTTGTCGAAGTCTTTGTTCCCTCAAGGAAGTCTGCAGCTCCTGTTCTTGGAGACCACTTGACTGGACCTTGACTTTCCTTGACGCCTTAACATTTGTAAATATGTTTGCAAGTAGCTCACCCTTGATGGCATGTTGAGGTTTGTAAGATTTATCTGCTTGCTAATAGCACATTTGATCTTGACGGGGTTCTCCGTTCTTCAGAGTCTCCGCATCACGGCACGGTCAGGGTCATCTCTTGGGTAGCCTGTTGCGTTTCATTTGGTCACGACTCCTGGGGTGGTTCTGCTCCTCGCGTCCCCCATCAGGCTGTGGGCGCTCCGCATAGGACAGGACACACTGTTTTGTTCCGAGCTGTGAGCCCAAAAGCCAGCACACTGCTCGGCACAGGGCGGACACTGCTGTCACTTGGCCGTCGAGTCACAGGCGGGTGTCGCAGGCAGGCGGGGACACGCCTGCAGCTGAACGAGTTGCATTTATCGCCAGCTGCACGGAGAGAGCTCGTGCACTGTGGGCAGGGTGCTTGGGCCAGAAGGTGCTAGAAAGCACTTAGGAAGCGCTTGGGCTTGCCCTTGTCAGCTGCTTTGGGGCAGAGCTCAAAGCAGCAGACTTTGCTCCGAGCCGGTTGCTGCCAGGAAGTGGAGATAATGCTATGCGGGGGAGGCTCCCTGGACCGAGGCTGAAGATGCGATCAGTGTAGAAACAGCAGTCCTTCCTGTTAGTCCGGAGAGGGGCGTAGCTCACGGGGGGGGGGGGGCTGGGACAATGCTCACGTTCTGGTCGGTTCAGACATGGCCCCAGAGCCCTCCTGTTTGGGCCTTGCTTCATCAGAGTCACCAAGAGCTCTGCTGTCGTGTGAAATTGTTTCTGTTCGACGGAACGCCAGGACCTCGCCATGAGTGCTGGGCCAGACCGTAGCAACACCAGGAGAGAGCTGTGGTCCGGGCTGGCTTCAGTGTGGACCCCAGCAGAGCTTCCAGAAGCTTCCGTTCCCTCTGCTCCTCCCTCACATTCTCTGGGCCCCCAATCCTGGTTCCTCCTTCTCCTCCCCTCACCGTCTCTGTCTTTAACTGGTACCTCTCAGTGGAGCCACACTCGGTCCTTGGAGCCTGGAGAGCAGGCAGGAGGTGCTCACGGTGAAAGACCAGTTGCCCGGCGAGCATTCCCTCTCCTCACCCGGGCTCCGTCCCCCCGGCACTTCACAGCCTCCTCTGGCCCAGACTTTCCATCCTGGCTGTCGGAGGTCAGCAAAGCTGGCACAGACCAGGCTCTCAGCCCCCTGCTGTTTACTTGCCAAAAATATTTCTGCAACTGGAATTCAATTTGGAAAATGTTTTACAAATAGAGTATCTTGGGAGAATATTTTAATTTCCCTGATCCAAGCGTGGTGTGCCACTCTTCCGGGTAAGTGCTCCTAATGCCTTGTAGACGGAGAGCCTAACTGGTTCATCCCAGTCCGAGACGTCCTCCCAGTCCCTTAATTAGTACCTTTAAAACCAGTGAGGATCTCAAACATGATCACACTTGGCGTGCAGAGAAATACTTAGGGTCCTGACTCAGGAGTCTTGCTAACTCCCCAAGGCCTTTGACTGAGGGGAGAGAGAAATCGAGAGTTGAGTTGCGTGTTCTCTACTGGGTCCGTCCCACTATTCTACTCCCAGTAGCCACGCAGAGACACTTTGATAAAGGTAATTTTTTTAAAAGATCTTATTTATTTATTTGACAGACAGATCACAAGCAGGCAGAGAGGCAGGCAGAGAGAGGGGGAAGCAGGCTCCCCGAGGAGCAGAGAGCCCAGGACCCTGAGATCATGACCCAAGGCAAGGCAGAGGCTTTAACCCCCTGAGCCACCCAGACGCCCCTGATAAAGGTAATTTTTAAACAACTGCTTACATGTTTTGAAGACAAGAAGGGGTGTATGTATATACACACACATACACATATAACATGTCATATATGTGGCATACACTTCCTGTTTGGCCACATATGTGATACACATATGTATCATATGTATGATACATACATATATGTGTATCTTCTTTCTCATATAACTGACATTGTGATTGTATTAGTGATAATGGTGACCTTCCTTTGCAAATGCTTATTAAACCTACAGAATGAAGAAGGATTTGATTACTCCTTGGTTTTCAGTATCTTTAACCAACCAACCCAACCAACCAACTAACAAACCAACCAACCAATGCCTTTACTTAGAAGAACAGTGAAATGAACAAGTGAATTGCTAGACATGGAAAATAGGTAATATTTATTGGTTTATTTATTGTTGGTGGACATTGGCCTCTTTATAGACGTAAGTTTTAACTTTTATGAACATGTCAAGGGCAAAGTACAGAATCCAAGTGTGCAGTAGGGTCCTTACGTAGTGGAACATTCACTGCTCTGAGAGTTGAGACATCTGAATTCTAGTATTGTGTTAGTTGTGGAATGTTGACCTTAAGCAAACAGGAAAACCAAAACATCTGGATGTCAGTTTTTGTAAAATGAGAGGAATTATACTAACCGATTCAGTGGGTTCCTACAGCTTAAATATTCTAGATTTTACAGGTACAAATGTATTTATTTAGTCAATTACTTAATATGGGAAGCTTGCAAGAAATAGTACTTCTATAATTCATGCACGCTGCCACCAGGTGAAGATGTTTGGTGTATGGGTCATGTGCTCCAAATTGTAGGCTTAGGCCACACCTGTGTTGTATCTGAAAATGCCATGTCTGTATTGTATCTGAAACATATGTTATATGTTCACCTTTTGCCTCCTTGAAAACAAATATTTGTTTAAACATTAAGCTTATCCATTATCACATACTTGCTGGCCAGAGTCATGATCTGCTCAGGATTGATTTTATCTTTTGCCTGTAAGTTCTTCTTGGCCTGGCAGCTTGGGCTGGGCTCCTGGTGGAAATAATATCGCACGTATCTGTGCCACTCAGATCGTGAAAAAAAAACAAACAAAACCATTGTCCAACTAGAAAAAAGTAATTTCCCCATTTCTCCTCTGGATGGAGGTACGTTGCACAAGGATCCTAGATATTTGGGCTTTGTGCTCAGCAGGGAACCTGCTTTTTCCTCTTCCTCTGCCCCTCCCCCTGCTCATGCCCTTTCTCTCTCTCAAATAAATAAATAAATAAACAAATCTTTAAAAAATATCCCTAGATGTTAACAACTTAATTGTATGTCCACTAGAAATGTAAACATTATAGCAAGAATTTTTGATAAGGAAATTTTAGGTAGTTTTCTTAGTGATAAGTTTTACTTTAAAAACCTGCCTAGGAAGTAAAAAATGTTAACAATATCCTATATGAAAATACTTGTTTGTTTTTATTATTGTGTAGTCTATGTTAGGTAAAAGCGTAAGTTCACAAGGTGTTTCAGTAGTATAAAAGGGTTTCGGGAGAGAAGACCCTTAGTTTGGTTTCAGTGCCCAAAACTAATTTAATCTTGTGACCTTCAGTGGCAAGATCACAGCCACAGCACGTGGCCACTGGAGACAAAGGAGGACGTTGGGAAACCTTCAGAGGACAGAGTGTCTGGCACTAAAAGCTCCATTAGCACCGAAGCCTGCCTTAGGCACACAGATCTCCTGTATTGACTTTGGCATGTGTCTACCTTGTCATGCCAATAAAGTTAACTGAACTTGAAAATTGATTGATAACACAACCCAGTTCTCTCTGCCTCTCCTTTCATTTGGGTTGCCATTTGACTTCGCTGAACGTGGCAGAACCCTCTCTTCCTCCTCTCTGGCTGAGGACCCGGGCCGCCCCTTCCCCTGGGAGAGGCAGGCTGCCTAAGGAAATCGCTCTTCCTGGCTCCATGCATGTACAGGCCCCTGACGTCTGTTTCAAGGAAATTCAACTTCTGTTTGCTCTGCAGAGCGCATTCAGTGGTGCTCTGTCTACAGACGCGTGTGTGCCTCGTTAACCCGTTTAGGCAGAAAAAAAAATAACATGACTCTAGCTAAAACAGTCACAGCAACATGAGAAATGTTCCGAAGCTCATGGGACATCCTTCTGACCTTGCGTTGCTTGGAGGTCACAGGACAGGTGTGCCCAAGGGAACAGCGAAGGAGGCTGGAGGGGCGAGAAGGCCTCGAGGACTAAACCCCAAGGGACGGGGCAGGGGAAGGGATGAGCTACTTAGAAACTGCAGGCTCTTTGGTCTGCAGAGCCCCTGAATGTCTTCTAGTAGAGCCTCACGTTGTAGGCAGAGAGGCACGGTCCCCGAAAGTGTAGGCCCCTGCCCAGGATCCTGCGGCTAATCAAGCGACAAAGCCAACTTGGAAACCAGGTTTCCTGACTGCGAGGCTGGTAGTGTTTTCATCCCCCCACACGGTCTGCTGTGCTTAGGAGAGCCACTGGCGCTTTGGGAAGCAGAGGATCCTAACCGGAGCCTCACCACTGAGTTTGGATATGACTTTGGGCAAGTTACCCTGTCGCTCTCTCTTTAGATGGGGACAGTGCCAGGCCGAGGTGACCCATACCTACAGCACGAGCACTCTGGAGACTGGTGCACTTGAGATGTTTTTACCTCGTGTGTTTCCAGGAATGTTCTGTGGTCAATGCTTATTCACGCGGGCCTGCTTCTTTGTTTTGCTCTACCTGGAGATTGCGGTCTTTCCTGACCGGAGCACGTTAGCGGCTAACGAACACTGACGGCTTATGTGCGTGAGTTTCACTTATGCCAGAAGCCAGCCGAAATCTGCCAGCGTGTGAATTCTGCCCTTTTAGGCTGTCCCCAGAATGGCTGAGGAGGTGGTCGCACGCTGCCAGCTCGGGAAGCAGAAACACAGCCCCCCCCCTAGGGCTCTCTTGAAATGATTGAGATGGACCATTGGACCAGGATATGACAAAAGAGGAATGATTTGGGTGGTTTCTGCTTTAAGCAAATCTGAAAGTCAAAATGATATGAACCTCTAAGACAGAAACATGGGGCAGTAGTTACTCACATGATTAAATGCTTCTTTATGCTTCTTTCAGATTTTTCCTCCATTAGCATAATGGAGAATGCAGCTCGATTTGTACACATCTATCACATAAAGTAACACCCGCCAAGCATGCCAACCTCGCTTAGAACCTCATAGTTATCACATACGTACTATAGTCCTCACCATCCCTGTCTTCCCCCATTATTAAGTCATCTTAAAGATTTTGAAAAATATATGTTTCTTCTGTTAAAGGCACGTTTAACTATTATGAAAAAACTGTTGTTTACCTCCATAGTTTCCCCCACCCAGAGATAACTACCTTAATTGAACTCTCTATAATAATACGGCTATATAACACTAAAATCACTCTAGTATTTTATTAGTATACTAATTGTGCTATTTTTTGCACATTTCCTCCAACCTGGTTTTTTCTGCTAGTGTGTTGTGAACAGCTTTCCATGTTGATAAATATTAATTTGCAACATTTTTATAATGGCTACTGTTCTTATACATTTATTTCGTTAATAGGCTAAATGTTAAGTGCTCTTGATTTTTATCTATTGTAGGTGATAATGTGGCTCAGTATACATCTTTTTTTTAATTTTTAGTTTTTTATTAACATATAATGTATTATTAGCCCCAGGGTTACAGGTCTGTGAATCGCCAGGTTTACACATTTCATAGCACTCACCATAGCACATACCCTCCCCACTGTCCATAACCCCACCACCCTCTCCCTATCAATATACATCTTTAAGACAACATCTTTGTTCGTGTCCTTCATTACGGAGGTAGATTTCTGAAGTGGAATTGCTTGGACAGAGGGCATTCTTACTTTAAGGCTCTTGATATACATCTTCAAACTGCCCTGAAGAAAAGGGGTACCCCTAATCTGTGAGTTATTTTTTCCCTTGCACTCCAGTAACCATGCCCATTTAAAAAAAAATTATTTATTTCAGAGAGAGAAAGAGCGACGGCATGGGGGACTAGGGAGGGCCAGAGGGAGAGGGAAGGAGAGAATCTCAAGCAGCTTCCCCAGTGAGCACAGAGCCCCACGCAGGACTGGATCCCTGAGATCATGATCCCAGCCGAAATCAAGAGTTGGATTCTCAACCGACTGAGCCAGCCGGGCGCCCCATGCCCGTTATTTTTGAAGACATTATTTTTAGAGGAGTTTTAGGTTCATAGCACAAGTAAGAGGAAGGTACACAGATTTCCTGTACGCTCTCTGCCCCCAGGCATGCCCATCTCCTGCAGAGTGCTAGGTGTGTTACAGCTGCTGCAACTGTACTGACACATCACAGCCACTCCCAGTCCCTAACTTACCTTGGGGGGCACCGTCGGTTCTGTGGGTTTGGACAGGTAGATAATGGCATGTCTCCATCATGTAGTATTAGACGGCGTGTTTTCACTGCCCTGAAACCCTTGTGCTGGGCCTGTTAATCTTTTCTCTCACCTCCTTTCCTCCACCAACTCCTGGATCTTTTCACTGTCTCTGTAGTTTCCCCTTTTCCAGAACGTCATATAATTGAAATCACACAGTAGGAGGCCTTTTCAGACTGGCTTCTTTCACTTAGTAATGTACATTTGAGGGTTTTGTATGTCTCTTCATGGCTTAATAGTTCATTTCTTTTTAGCCCTGAATGCTGTTCCATTGTCTGGATGCCCCACTGTTTATTTGTCCATTCGCCTACCAGAGGGCATCTGGGTTTGCTTCCAAATGTTGGCCATTATGAATAAAGCTGCTGTCAAGTCTGTGTGTGCAGGTTTTTGTGTGGATGTAAGTTTTCAGTTCCTTTGGGTAAATACCAAGGAGCTCAACTGCCAGGTCATGTGGTAAGAATAAGTTTAAGTTTAAGTACAAGTATACTTAAATAAGTATAAGTTTTGTAAGACACTATCAAGCTGTCTTCTACAGGAGCTGTACTACTTCGTATTCCCAGCCGCAGTGAATGGGAGCGTCTGTTGCTTCACGTCCTTGCCAGTTTTCGGTGTTGTCGGTGTTCTGGAATTTGGCCACTCTGATAGGTGTGTAGTGGCACCTGATTGTTATTTTACTCTGTATTTCCATGATGACAGACGACATGGCATATATTTTCATAGACCTATTTTCTGGTGAGGTGTCTGTTAAGGTCTTGGCCCATTGTTTTATTTGGGTTGTTTGGGGTTTTGTTGTTGAGTTTTAAAAGTTCTTTGTATATTTTGTATAATAATTCTTTGTCACGTGTCTTTTGCAAATATTTTCTCTCAGTCTGTGGCTTGTCATCTCATTCCCTTGACAGTATCTTTTGCAGAGCAGACATTTTTAATTTGAATACAGTTCAGCTTGTCAGCTCTTACTTTCATGGGTTGTGCCTTTGGTGCTGTATCTAAAACGTCATCCCTATGCCCTGCGCCATCTTAGGTCTTCTCCTACGTGGTTTTCTAGGAGCTTTATAGTTTGCTGGTTTACATGTAAGTCTCTGATCTATTTTGAGTTAGTTTTTGGGATCCGTGTCTGGATTTGTTTTTTTGCATGTGAATGTTCAGTTCCAGTACTGTGTGTTAAAAATACTGTCTTTGCTCAAATTGCTTTGTCTTTACTCCTCTGTCAAAGACCAGTTGACTGTTATTGTGTGTGCCTATTTCTACCCTGTCCAATTAACTGATCAATTTTCTCTTCTTTTATTAATATCACATTGTCTTGATTATTACAGTATGGTAGGTCTTGAAGGCAGCCCATAGCGTCACTCCTCCGACTTCCTTCTTCTCCTTCAACATTGTGTTGGCTCTTATGAGCTTTTTGATATAAACTTTAGAATCATTGTCAATGTCTGCAAAATAACTTGCTGGGATTTTGAGACTGCATCGAATCTACAGACGAAGTTAGGAAGAATTGATATTTTGACAATATTGATTTCAACTGTTTCATTCTTCTTTCATTTCTTTCATCAAGGTTTTGTGGATTTCCTCATACACATCTCGTACACATTTTGTTAGAGTCATACCTAAGTATTTAATTTTGGAGGGTGGTAATGTAAATGGTATTGTGTTTTTTTTCCCCTTTGCCTCAGGAGATATATAAAGACAAAATGTCTTTATGACAGATGTCAAAGCAATTACTGCCTGTTCTCTCTTCAAGGATTTTGATGGTTTTAGGTCTCACATCTAGGTCTTTAATCCATTTTGAGTCTATTTTGTGTGTGGTGAAAGAAAGTGCTCCAATTTCATTGTGTTGCATGTGGCCGTCCAAGTTTCCCAATGCCATTTGTTGAAGGGACTGTCTTTTTCCCACTGTGTATTAATTCTTCCTTTGTCAAAAATTAATTGGCCATATATTTGTAGGTTTATTTCTGGGTTTTCTAATCTATTCCCTTGATCTATGTTTCTATTTTTGTGCCAGCACCATACTGTTTTGATTATTACCACGTTGTAATATAGTTTGAAATCTGGAATTGTAATGTAATACCTCTAGTTCTGTTTTTCTTTTTCAAGATTGGTTGACTCTTCGAGTTCCTCTGTGGAGCCATGCTAATTTTAGGATTGTTTGTTCTAGTTCTGTGGAAAATGCTATTGGTATCTTTATGGGGATTGTATTAAAACTGTAGATTGCCTTGAGTACTTAGACATTTTAATAATATTTGTTCTTCTAGTCCACGAGCATGGAGTATCTTTCCATTTCTTGGCATTGTCTTGAATTTCTTTCATCAGTGTTTTATAGTTTTCAGAGTAAAGACTTTCACCTCTTCAGTTAAGTTTGTTCCTAGATACATTATTGCTCTTGATGCAGTTGTAAATGGGATTGTTTTTCTTAACTTCTCTCTCTCTTGCTTCATTATTAGGGTATGGGACAGCAAAAGATTTCTGTACATTGATTTTGTACCCTGCGGTTTTACTGAATTCATTTATCAGTTCTAGAATTTTTTTGGTGGAGTCTTTAGGGTTTTCTACATATAGTATCATGTCGTCTGCAAATAGTAAGAGTTTTACTTCTTCCTTACTAATTTGGATGCCTTTATTTCTTTATTTTGTCTAATCACTGTGTCTAGGACTTCTCGTACTATGTTGAATAAAAGTGTGAAAATGTACATCCTTGTCTTATTCCTGAACTTAGGGAAAAATGATATCGTGTTTTTAATTTCAAATTTCACTTTTTCTTTGCTGGTATATAGGAATGTGATTGACCTTCGTGTATTAATCTTGTGTCCTATGATCTTGCTATAATCACTTTTTGGTTTCCATTTTTGTTTTTGTTGTTGTTGTCATTGATGTATTTGGATTTTCTACATAGGTGACCGTGTTGTCTGCAAACAAAGACTGGTTTACTTCTTCCTTCCAAACCTGTATACTTGCCATTTCCTTTTCTTGTCTTCTTGCCTTAGACAGTACTTTCAGTACCGTATCAAATGCATTCTTTTTCCTACTAACAGTTTATTGAGATATAATTGACATAGAATTCACTCATTATAAGTGAACAGTTCAACTGTTTTAAGTAATTCTGTAGTTATGCAACCACCACCACCATCCAGTTTTAGAGCATTTCTATCTCCCCACATTTCCCTTGGAATCTTTGGAAGTTTGTTTTTCTTATCGAGGTATAATTGAATACAGTGAAATGGCTACACTCTAGGTATACCTGCTGTCAATCAATTTTGCATATCAAGACACAGAGCATTTCAGTCATCCCAGAAAATTTCCTTGTACCCTTTCCCAATCAAATTTCTTTAACCACTGCCCCCCACTAAAAGCAAACACTGATTTGATTTCCATCACTGTAGATTCTAGAATGTCATATAAATGAAGTATAATATTTTTGAAACTTACCCAGGTTGTTTCATGTATCTGTAGTTTTTTACCTTTTTATTGCTGAGTATTTTTCCAGTGTTTTCTATCACAGCTTGTTAGTTCATTCTCGTGTTCATGAACATCTGGCTTGTTTCCAGTCTTTGCTCATCTGAGTAAAGCTGTTATGGACATCCTTATACAAGGCTTTTTTGTAGACAGATATATTTCTTTTTCCTAGCTAAATAGCTAGAAGTGGAATTGCTAGGTCATAGAGTAGATGTTCATTTTAACTTCCTATGAAACTGCTAAAATGTTTTCTGAAATGGTCGTACCAAATTACACACTTGTCAGAGTCCTGCTGATTCCTTTTCAGTATTTATTATTTTAAATCTTTTAAACTTTAGGCATTCTACTGTGTGTTTGGTGGGATATCATTGTGGTTTTAAATTATCTTTAAAAATGATACCACATTTAGGGCACCTGAGTGGCACAGTCAGTTAAGCATCTGACTCTTGGTTTCAGCTCAGGGCATGATCTCAGGGTCTTGAAATCAAGCCCTGTGTTGGGCTCTGAGCCCAGCATAGAGTCTGCTTAAGACTAGTCCCCTCTCTCCCCTCCAACCTACCTCCCATGCATTCTCTTTCTCAAATAAATAAATATTTTAAAAAATGACTTCCAGTAACTTGATTATCAGTGAGGCTGACAAATTTTTATGCTTGTTAGCCATTAGATTTACCCAATTCTCTTCCTAAATGCAAATTTCCATGAAAGCCTAGCACACATGAAATAGTAAGAAACGTCAGAAAACACTGGTCTCTTTTAAGATCAATGTCTAATTTGCAGATTATCTCTAGACTTCAAACACATGGCCCAGTCCTGGCTTTTAATGTTGAATTATCTCTTTCAAATTCATTTCACATTCAATAAGGAAGGGACACAAGTTTAACTATCCTTTTAAAGGTTTTTTTTTTTTTAATTTTTATTTTATTACCTAACAAATGAAGCTAAATAGATGAAGCGTTATGGGACCTGTTATGTAACTAGTACATGGGGCATAATGTTTAAACCTTTTGTTGAATGATAGAATAAATGAATAAACGAAAGATCCAGAATCTGGGGCTCCTTCTGCTACAGTTTCTTTTGTTTCCACTTGTGCTAGGTTGTCTTTCTAGTCTTTCCCTGATGGGTTTTCAGTAAGAGGTGGTAACGTGGCCTTAGAACATAGCATACCTGGAGTTGAGAGCAGTTGGAGGAAGTCGGAGTTACTGTTGTTGTGAGTGGTCCTAAAGCCTTTTTTGGGAAGAGTCATAGACTAGAACACGATGCACAAGACAGAAAAAGCCTGGTCGTGGCCCCACAGCACAAGGCTGACTGGGGAGAGAGCGAGCCAGTCGCAGGAACAGTAAGAGCTCTGGTACGTGGTCCAGACAGTGCTCACAGGAGGCGTCATTAAAGCCAGCAGGGAATACTTTGTGCAAGTGGGGCCCTAGAAGAATCTAGGACTGAACTAAAAGTATTGCAGAAGACTAAGAAAATACAGATGGGCAAAAGGACAAAACTGAACAGGAGCAGGCAGGATCCAAGCAGGTGCAGCAGCGCAGGACAAGCACAGGAGTGGGACAGCGTGAGCGAATGTCTGAGCGGGAGCTCAGTGCACTCTCCACGAGGCAGTGCAGCAGGGATGGGGCAGAAGGTGCACATCGTGGAGAAAGGCAAGCACCAGGCTAGCGAGAAAGTGTGGGCCACATTATAAAGGACGACAGTTAGATGCCAGACTATACAGCTGGAGGTTTTTATGTAGGTAGTTAGGGACCTTTGCAGCTTCTCCACAGGGGAGCAGTGAGATGAAAACCTCTGTGCTGGGATTAGTTTGGTGATTTTTCAGGCTGTGTGGGAAATAGGAGAGACTACAGTTGAGGAGATTCTGTGATAACCTCTCAGAAATGATTTCTGTGAAATGGGAAGAATTTCTTCACCTTCCAAAGATTCAAATCAAGATGTTCAAATATTCTTCTTCACATTAAATGCTTGTACCTCCTGATCACAGATTTCTCCCAAGTTTTGCCTTCCTTTAAGATGACAGGTTATACAGAATTCAAACTTCATAGGACAATCAAGTTGTTTCCTAATTGAGCACATACTTTGCGGATGTCTTGCAAAGCAAGAGCAGGTATGGAGCTTCTGTAACAGGTCCTAGGTCCAGAAGCTAGCATTTCTGCAGGGGTTTTTTAACACTTTTACAAAGTGTTTGTAGTCCATCATCTCAGGGGACTCCAGAACATAATTTTATCGATGAGAAAACTGATTGTGTGCGAGGTAGATAATGTTGCCCATGTCACAGAGTTAGAAAAAGGTAAAGCCAGGACACTGCTTTAAGAGAACAGCTAAATTTATCAGAATCAAACAGAGCACATTTCTGGAATCTGATTTAATAGAAAACATGGTTTTATTTTAAAATATCAAACGCAAAGGATCTCTGATTAACAAAACTTTTAGAAGAAGCAAGTTTCCCTGGAACACTCGTTGAAGTCTGATCTTTCTTCCTTTGGCCGTTATATTGCTGGTGGTGTTTCTTTCTGATAATAGCTAAAATACTACCACCAGCAGCACAACCACTTTTTTTTTCTGATCATATTACAAATGCCACCACTTCTAGTTGTATTAGTGGCTCATCATAAATCCCACCATGAATATAATAATACCAACATTTCTGGAGGGCTCACTGTGTGAGACACTGTGCTGAAAACATTGCCTGTCTCACCTCATTTGTTTCCTTCCCAGACCCTGTAAGGAAGGCACTACCATGATGATTATCACCATTTTACAAAATGAGAAAACTGAGGCATCATCAGAGAGGCCAAGAGCCTTTGCAAGTTCGCTCAGCTAAGAGGTGGGGGAGCCAGCAATCCAGGCCAGGTTTGTCCTGATGGAGAGTCTTAACCATTGAGGAATAAGATGAAGACATTCTCTGGTCTCGTATCCCAGGAAGATTCCGGACAGCCTGTCAAGAGCCAGTGGTTCTTGAGAACTTTCCTGTCTGGTGAGTGACAAGGCCTGAGCAGCTCCGCCAGCAGCCAGTCCCTGGGAGAGAGCTGGCATTTTACTCAGCCTGTTCTGTCTGTTTTCTGTCCCCTTCTCTTTGCCAATATAAATTAGTGCCAATAAAAGAATCACCGGATTGTGGAAGACATGCCAATGAATCTGCTATAGGAAAGTATCCTTAATAGTAATACTCTGCCCTTGACACGTGGGATCTGAACATCTTTGCGGAGCAGCCTGGAGGTACTGGAGTCCCACGTTTGTCCCGAGAGATTTCAGGTGTCCGGGGAAGAACATGAAACAGGGATGGGCTTCTCAAAGTCTCCCCAAGGTCATAAATCGAGGCTGATCACAAAGTTGTCATTGTCAGCCTATGTTTGTGGTAAGTGAAGACACTCACAAGGCATGGGCCAGTCCCTGGGGAGAGTCTGGAGTGAAAACATCTACTAGACTCTGCCAAGCCCGAAACAGAGAAAGGCAGTGGGGAATGTGGCTAGATGCATGGATTCCAGAACTGGAAGCATTGGCTGAAGGTTAGATAATTAAATGACTCTATGCCTCAAATTCCTCATTTGCAAGATGGGCCTAATGTAGTCCGGTTGTGCAAGATTATGGTGAGGATGGTGAGACTGTGCTGGAAGGAGGCTGAGTAAAGGGGCCCATGCCTTCCCAGTCAACAGTAAATAACACGTGTGAAACTCCAGTGGGAACCAACCTCCTTTAGCATAAGCTGTTGGTTTCTACAAAGAGAGGCATCCTGATGTTATGGGGAAAACCCATTACTGAACACCTATGCTGCGGTTTGGGTTTGGGTTAGATTGAATTATATACTATTGTTTCCAGTTTGTAAGTGGAAATGTGGAAATGAAAGTATTTTGCTCAAGATCAGAGGGGAAAACCATCATTTTCTTAAAAAGATTTTATTTATTTATTTGTCAGAGAGAGAGGGAGAGAGAGAAAGCACGAGCACAGGCAGAGGCAGAGGGAGAAGCAGGCTCCCTGCCAAGCAAGGAGCCCGATGTGGGACTCGATCCCAGGACGCTGGGATCATGACCTGAGCCGAAGGCAGCTGCTTAACCCACTGAGCCACCCAGGCGTCCCGAAAACCATCATTTTAAGTGAGGTCTGTCTGACTTTCAAGGGTTTCCACCATATGGTATTCTTTCCGAGGCACACATCTTTCAGACATGAGATATAAACAGTTGAGATGTTTCTGTGAGTTAACACCTTAGCACCACCGAGTTCTGCTGCCGCTTTGCTTGCTAGTGTCAGGACTCCAAGTGGAAAATTCGAACGTCTATAGATGCCAGACCAGGTTCTCTCACTGGATGTCGGTTAACTAGCAGGGTGTGCTGGATATTGAATAGCAGAGAATCCTGAGTCCAGGGGACAAGGAGACGACAGGGAGTTGGTGAGGACTGGGATGAAGTGGCAAGTGCATGTCCGGGCTGGAGTTGCAGCTACCACTCCATTCCAGCCCGTTCCGCCATATTGGAAATGGTCAGATCTTGCAATATTTCCAGAGAAGATAAACATTTAGACTTGTATGTGAAATTACATTAAATAGTTTTAATTAAACTTCTTATTTTGAAGTAGTTGTACCTTCACATGCAGTTGTTAAGAAATAATACAGAGACCTCCTGTGTATCCTTTACCCAGTTCCCCCCAATGGTAACATCTTGCAATGTTATAACAGGGACTGACACTGATATAATCAAGGTACAGAATATTTCCATCCTTATAAGCATCCCTGATAATGCCTCTTCTTAGCCAGTTACTCTTCCTTCTCTCTCCCACCACCTCCCTGACCCTTGACAAACACTAATTTGTTCTCCATTTCTATGACTTTGACTTTTCTAGAATGTTATATAAATAGACTCATATGGTATTTGGGGATTTGCTTTTGCATTCAGTTATCTGGTTATCTGGAGATTCACCCGGAAGGTTGCATGCATTGGTAGTTTGTCCCGTTTTATTGCTGAGAGGTAGTGCACCACGGTTTACCAGTTCATCCATCGAAAGACATCTGGGTCATTTCTAGTTTGGAACATTTATGAATAAGACTACTTTAAACGTTCTTGTACAGGTTTTTGTGTGAACATAAATTTTCATTCCTCTGGGACAAATGCCCAAGAATCCAATTGCTGGGTCATATGGTAATTGCATGTTTAGTTTTTTAAGGAACTGCCAAACTGCTTTCCAGAATGGCTTTAGCATTTTACATTCTCACTAGCAATGTATGAGTGACCCAGTTTTTCCACATCCTCACCAACATATAGGGTTGCCACATTTTTTTTTTTTTTTACTTTAATCATTCTGATAGCTTTGTAGTGATATCCCCTTGTGCTTTTGAATTGCATTTCCCTAGTGGATGCTGATGTTGAACATCTTTGCATGTGTTTATTTGTCAACTGTACATGTTTGGTGAAAAATCTGTTCATGTCTTTTGCCCACTTTCAAGTTTGATTTTTTCCCCCTGAGTTCTGAGAGTTCTTTATTTATTCTAGATACTAGTTCTTGGTCAGATGTGTGATTTGCAGATATTTTCTCCTAGTCTGTAGCTTGTCTTTTCATCCTCTTACCAGGGTCTGCAGCAAAGTATTAAGAAATTTTAGTCAATTTATCAAGTTTTTCTTTTATGGATCATGCTTTTGTTATCAAATCTAAGAACCCTTTGCCGAGTCTTAGATCCTAAAGCTTGTCTATGATTTTTAATAGTTTTATATTTACATTTCAGTCTGTGATCTAGTTTGAGCTAAATTTTACCATTTCTCCAGTACTATTTTTGAAAAGGCTATCATTCCTCCATTGAATTGCTTTTGTACCTTTATCAGAATATATTGAGCATATTTCTGTGGGTCAATTTCTGAATTCTCTACTATGTTGCACTAATCTATGTGTTTATCCATTTGCACACTTGATTTATAGAGGTATTTTCTGATATCTTTCAATAGCATTGAGTAATTCTCAGTATACAAGTCCTGTATATGCTTTATTAGATTCACATCTAGGTCTTTCTCTCCCTCTCACTGTCCCTCCCTCCCTTCTTCCTTCCTCCCTCCCTTTCTCTTCCTTTCTTTCTTTTCCCTTCTTTCTCTTTCTTTCTTCCTTTTCCCTTCTTTCTCTTTCTTTCTTCCTTTCTCTCTTTCTTTCTTTTCTTTTCTTTCTTTCTTTCCTTTCCTTTGAACAACTGTAAATGATACTATATTTTTGATTTTGGTGTCCCCATGTCCATTGCTTGCATATAGAAATATAATAGAATTTTCTATGTTTATCTTGAATCCTAAGACCTTGCTGAATTCACTTAAGAATTCTAGCAGTTTGTATTTTGTTTTGGTAGACTTCTTGGGATTTTCTATGGCAATCATGCCATCTGCTAAAAGAGATAGTTTTAGTTCTTCTTTTCTGATCTATACACCTTTTATTTCATTTTATTGCTCTATTGCACTGGCTGGAATGTCCAATATTATGGTGAGTCGTGTGGTGAGAAGGAAGCATCTTGCCTTGTTCCTGATCTTAGGGGTAAGCATTCAGTACTTTAACATGAGGTATAATGTTAATTTTGGTTCCTTGCAGAGGTTTGTGATCAAACTGAAGAACTTCCTCTCTGTTGCTATTTGGGGGGGGGGGGTTGTTTCTATCATAAGTAAGTTTTAAACCTTGTCAAATACTTTTTTACATCAATTAATAGGATCATATGATTTTTCTTTTTTGTTAATATGGTGGATTACATTGACTTTCTGAATAATGAAGTAGGCTTACATTCCTGAAATAAACCCATTTGGTCATACTTTATGATTCTTTTCATATATTGCTGAGTTCTGTTTGCTAATATTTTGTTAGGGATTTTTGCATTTGGATTGCTGATGAGTATTTTGTATTTTTAGTTTCCTTTTTTTTTTTTTTGGTACTGTCTTTGTCTAGTTTTAGTGTCAGAGTAACACTAGCTTCATAAAATGAATTGGAAAATGTTCCCTCCTCTTCTGTTTTCTGAAAGAGAATGCATAGAATGTTTGTTTATTTTTTAAGGTTTGATACAATTCTCCAGGAATACCATTTGGGCTTGGAGAGTTCTCTTATTTTTAAAAAACTACTAAGTACATTTCCTTAAGAATGATAGAGATGTCGGACCCTCCAACATTCTACAGCTATAAAACATGCTGATAACACTATTCAGCCGCAAACAAGCCTACCTCTCATGAGAAGGAGAAATGGGAATGAAAATGATAATTCCGAGGTAGAGCTGTGAGCTCAGGGAACGGAGCCGTTAGCCGGAGAGGCCTTGACACCTCTGAAATTTGCCCAGCTGGATCTTAAAATTCACTGGGCCTGGTAACTCCCATCTTCCTTCCATTTTTCTTTTTGAGTGGGGATGTTCATAATTTGCTATCTTATGCCTGTCCTTTACAGGGAGAGGCAGTTTCCCCAGGCTGGATCATAATAAAAGTTTTCCCAAGCTGTTTAAATGACTTAGATGAAAGCATTTGGAAATTTGAGCTGATGAGAATTTGGACTTTGAGTTTATGCTGTAACAGAGTGAGACTTTAGAGGACCTCAGGATGGGGTGAATACATTTTGCACATGGGATGGTCATGAATCTTTGGGAGCCAGAAGGCAGACTGCAGTAGGCAGAGCAGTGGCCCCTCAAAGAAGTCTACATCCTAATCCCCAGATCTTGTGAATATATTATATTAAGGGCCTTCACAGATGTGATTAAGGATTTTGAGATGGGCAGATTAACCTGGCTTCCCTCAGTGGGCCCAGTATAACCACATGGGTCCTTGTATGTGAGAAAGAGACAGGAGAGTCAGTACCAGAGTGAAGCAATGAGACAGACCAGCACAGATGGTGCTGACTGAAGATGAGGGAACAGCCACAAGCCAAGGCACGAGGGCAGCCTAAAGAAGCTGGAAAAGGCAAGGACACGGATTCCCCACCAGAGCCTCCATAACGTGACTTAGCTGTGACACTCTGATTCTGGCCCAGGGAGACCTGTTCCAGACCTCCAACCTCCAGAACTCTAAGATGATCAATCTCTTTTGTTTCAAGGTAGTAAGTTGGTGATCATTTGCCACAGTGGCAGTAAGAAACTAGTGCAAGTCTGTACACTGAGCTTTCAATTTCGAGGACTGTAGCTTTCAATTCTAAAATGGCCATTTGGTTCTTTTTTATGGTCTCCATTGCTTTGCTGAGGCTTTCTATATTTGCATTTGTTTCAAGCCTGTTCAGTTACTTGTTGAAGCATTTGTATCATGGGAAGCTTTAAAATCTTTGTCGAGTAAGTCGTACATATCTGCCCTCTGTGTTGGCATCTGTTGAAGGTCTTTTTTCATTCCCTTTGAGATCCTCCTGGTTTGGGGGGTGATGAGTGACCTTTGATGGGAAAGAGAACATTTTTGTATTGTGTTAGGAGGCTCTGGATTTTATTCAAGCCTACTCTTTAATCTGACCTCTGATGACACCATTCTGGCAAAGGAAGTGGACTGCTTTCAGGCAAATGTAGAAGACCAGGTTCGTCCAGGTTCACCACTTGGCCTCCTTAGACACTCAGGTGGTGGGAGGTAGGGAGGCACCCCTTTGAGGAATGGTAGCTATGCCTCATTACTGCTTGATAGGTTCCCCATGAGGGCGGGAGGTTAGGGCTGCCTACCAGTCACAGTGGATGAAAATCTCTACTTGGCTATCTCTGACTCCCCAGTGGGGTGGTTAGGGCACCTCATTGTAGCCTCACAACAGTGGAAATCAAGACCTCCCACTTGCAGGTGGGGGAGGGGCCACTGATCTTTTTCTGAATGTTTGGCTGGAGTAGAGCAATTATTGTTTAAACATTTTCTGTATTGTTGGGCTGCCCTTTTTCTGTCATTGTGTCATTCAGGCTTCACAAAGCAGGCTTTTCTTGGGGGTTTTGTTATCTGCACCTGTTATGAGCACCAGCATTTCTAGATTACAGGCTTCTTTAGTTGCAAGCCTGGGATACGTGAGCCCAAAAGAAAATTCAGGAAACTCACAATTGTGCTGTTTCTCAGGTCTTGAGGCTCCTATCTAGTCTGGCTTCTCATCTTTACTTTTTAGAGCCGTCTGTTTGTTTTACATACAATGTCCAAGGTTTTAGTTGTACCTAGCGGGAGGAATAGAATAAACTAAGTCTACTCCAGCTTTCTGGAAGTGAAAATCTCTCCTAATTTTTTAATATTGGTAACTCGTTAAAAATAAAAGTAACACATTTTGGGAAGGGATGTTAAAGAAAAACACTCTATTTGGTCCTGGGATGTCCATTTGTGATCTCTACCTTAAAACAAAGAAACTGAAGGACTAGAAGTGTTAACTGGTCTGTGTGTGTGTGTCTGTGTGTGTATGTGCGGATACCCATGATGGTGAGGTGTGGTGGGCAAAGGGAGGGATGAGAGAAAGAGAACTTTGGAGGCTGGGGTTCATGGAGGCAGGGAAAGCTGAAAGGTCAGTCCGCTCTAAAACACAGACCATAGCAAGTCTCTGGAGGGGAGCTCCTGGCTTCTGAGAGGACCTCTCAGCTTCAAGGTCCCTGTGTTCACATTTGCTAGAGGTACTGCTTTGGAATTTTATTCTTTAGTTACCAACTTAAAATAACATGTATTTTTTTGGATTATAAAATTAATACAGTTTCATGTTGAAAAAAACAGAAAACCCAGACAAGGAAAAAGAAGGAAATAATCCCCTCCCCCAAGCCTTTATTCAGAAATGACTGAATATTTTGGTGTGTTTCCATCCAGTCTTTTAATCTATCCATCCATCAATAGCAATAAATTTGTGGCTATTCTTTTTATATATTTTTAACCATTTCCCTCCCTTCCCTTGTCACTGAATAATTTGGAAGCCAAGCTTTTGATAACTATATTGTGTTCAGTTATTTAAAATTTAGCAACATTTCTCTCTTTGTTGAATGTTTTATTGTTTATAATTTCTCATTATTAGAAGTAATGCTTTGATAAGAAAGCTTGGCCACATGTCCTTTTAATTACTAGAAGTGGCAATACTTGAGCAAAGAGTATTTAAGACTCTTGATTTGTATCTTCAACTTGTTCTCCTGAAAGACTACCAATTTATAATTCCACCTCCAAGATTAGAAAATTCTTGCCTCACTACAGTCTCCTAGGCACCGAATATAATCATTTCAAAACTCTTTGCGAATTTGAAGGCAAAAAGGTCCCTTATTGCCATCTAATTTGCATTTATTTTATTCCTAATCGTTTTAAACATCTTTTTGTCTTTAAAAATTTTTTTCTGATAACTACTTTTTGTTATTTGCCATTCTTTTTCTATTGTACTTTTCTTCTAAATGGTTTGTCTGTCACATGCGTTACAACGATATTTTTCTAGTGCATCATTGCCTTTTAATTTGTGTATGATAATAATTGCCATAAAGCAGTTTTCCAATTTCAAGTCTGTTATTCTTTTATTTTGATTCCAGCCAAGCCTTTGTGCTTAGAAAGGTCTTCTCTGTTGGTTCTATTTATCTATTGCTGCATAACAAATGGCCCCAAAACTTAATGGCTTAAATTAAATCCCATTTTATAATTTTTGTAGGTTAGGAATCGGGCAGACTCAGCTGGCAATTTTTCTGCTCCACCCAACGTGGACAGAAGTTATTCAGAGTTCATCTGCTGGATGATTCAGAGAATCCAAGATGGCATGACCCATTTCTGGAGC
Organism: Martes martes; assembly: GCF_963455335.1. Classification (NCBI taxonomy): domain Eukaryota; kingdom Metazoa; phylum Chordata; class Mammalia; order Carnivora; family Mustelidae; genus Martes; species Martes martes. Next base: position 67,953,348 of record NC_137903.1, read on the forward strand.
CTTGTGGGATGGCTGGAAGGCTTAGCTGGGACTGTCCCTGGAGTGCTTTCCTGTGGCCTGCCCTCCATGCAGCTGAGGGGTGTGTGCAGCTCAGGGACTCTAAACATGAGTGTCCCAGCAAACAATGGAGAAGCAGGGAGGCCTTTTCTGACATAGTCTCAGATGTCAGCTGCTCTAGCAGAGCGGTTTCAAGCCTGCTCAGATTCAAGTGGGCTTCGAGGGAGAGGTATCGTGTTATTTGTGGCCATATCTTAATATTGCCGCTCTACCCCAAGATGAGTTAGAAGCAACTTACCTTTTCTTCTAGCTTGTTTATGCTTCTGTTGCTGCTTCTCCTTTTTATTTTCATACACATAAAATCCATAATACACCTAGAAAATGTTTTTTATACAAAACTTACAATGAGATTCAAATTTGAATATTTCTCGGGGTGCCTGGGTGGCTCAGTCAGTTGGGCGTCTGACTCTTGGCTGCAGGGGCTTGGGGTCGAGCCCCGCATCCGGCTCCGTGTTCAGTGGGAATCTGCTTGGGATTTTCTCCCTCTGCCCCTCCCCTTGGTCATACCCTCTCTACAAAGTAAATAAATCTTTAAAAAATTTTTTTAAATATTTCTCTCTAACGGTAAATGATTTCACTCTGGCGTTTTCTGGAGTAACCACCTCTTCCGCGGCAGCTGACGTTCGCGGACACTAGGCCCGGTGAGGATGTTGTTAGAGGAGGACCGAGTCCACTCCCGACTCTTGGAGCGTTCTTCCCGCGAAGGAAGAGTAACACCCGCTCGTTCGGTCCCGCTCTTCCGTCCGAAAAGCGCCAGCCACACGGCGGACGCCGGGCCGGCGAGCGTCTTTCCGGAGTCTGTCTCGGCCGGAAGGGCCCCGCGGCTTCGGGCTGCGGACCTGCCTCCGAGGGGCTCCTGCTTTTCAACCGACTCTTCACAGTGGGGGGCTCTGCCCGGCCGCCGCGCTGTGCTCCGTGGGCGGCCGCCCCGGGCGTGTCCGGCGGTTTTGCTGTCGTCCGTCCGCGTGGCAGAGTCCCGGGGAAGCTCGCTTCTGAGGTGAGGCGACTTGACTGCTTCTCGGGGAAGAGCCGAGCTCGCTTCTGCTCGTGAGCCAGACAGGAGAGCGCGACCCCAGCGCCGCGGGGTCCCGTCTCCGCAGCCTCCCCGCCCGCGCCTCCCGGGGCCTGTGCGGGGCCGGCTCCACCCGGAGAAGCCTCTGCCCGGCCCAAGCTTCCTTTCGACGCCTCTGCTTCTGCCGCAGAGAAATGCCGGGCTCGGGCTCGGGCTCGGGCTCGGGCGCGGCGGCTCAGGTCATGACCCCAGCGTCCCGGGATCGAGCCCCGCATCGGGCTCTCCGCTCAGCGGGGACCCTGCTTCCCCCTCTGCCCCTCCCCCTGCTCACGCGTTCTCTCTCTCTCCTGCCAAAATAAGTAAACAAAAAAATCTTAAAAAAAAAAAAAAAAGAAGGAAGGAAGCCGCGCGGGGCTAAGCCTGGTTGGCAGCTCGCGCGACGCCGAGTCCTCCTGCGGGCCTCCGTGGGGCTCGTGGCCGCACCTCAGAGTCGCCGCCGCGCGGCAGCTCCAGCCGTGCGTGTCGCGTTCGCGCGTTTTCGTGGCTCGTGTCGTCCACCCGCGCGCGGCCGGTCTGGTGGCCGCTGCCGTTCCGGGTCCGGTCACGAGGGGACGGCGGGCTCCGTGCGGTCACGGATTCCCGCCGCGTGGCTCCCGAGGGCGCTGACCTCGGCGGCCTTCGGTCTCCAGACACCGAGTGACGCCCCGTCTGTGCTCCCGCCGCGATCCGCTCTCCTCACTGTGGCGGCTACTCCCACGTGTCTTCCCTGAGGGGGAGCCGCGCAGCTGACCCCGGGGTCGCCGGAGACGGACACCTGCGTGACGACACAGTCTTGTCCCGCAGACACGTTCGCCACTCGGCCCTACTGGAGCTTCCCGCGCCGCGTCACCCTGCTTCGAGCGGCTCGGGCCGCCCTGGAGGGGGCCTCCCCCCACGTGCCTCAGGGGCGTCGTGTCCCGCCGCGCCCTGCGGCTCTGCTCTTCCGGAGGAAACGGCTTCTGCGGCGGAAGCTGGGGTCGCAGCCGGAAGCCGGGGTCGCAGCCGGAAGCGGGGGTCGCAGCCGGAAGCCGGGGTCGCAGCCGGAAGCGGGGTCGCAGCCGGAAGCGGGGTCGCAGCCGGAAGCCGGGGTCGCAGCCGCGCTTGTGGAGAGCCGCAGCCCGAGCCGCCGATTTCCTGGACGGGCAGTCGGGCTGCTCGCCGCTGAGGGACCCGAGCGGTGGTCAGGGGTGAGGGCCCGGCCCGCCGCGACAGGGGCAGGGCTCGGGGCGAGGACTGCCCGGGGCGGGAGGAGGCGCAGAACCCAGAGAAGCCTCCGGAGCTGAGCCCGCCGCTCGCGTTTAGCCCCTCGGAGAACGGCGAGAGGGAAGCGCGAGCCGCCGGCGCTGGGTCCTGCCCGACTCCAGGGACCGTGAGCCGGACGGGGAGCGGCCGACCTGAACTTAAGGGGACGAAGAGTGAGTGACCCGGGAAGCAGCAGCTCACCCGTCCCATTTTACGCTTAGTGCAAATCTTAGGGAGGAAAACTAGGCATGTCTTCGGGATCCCACCGTTGCTGAACCCATTTCTTGGTGGGAAAGTACCGTGTTGTGTTTTCACATCAGGGTTAGACGATGTCAGGATTTTGCAGAGGAACCTTTACAGGCTCTCCGGGGAAGCTGGGAGTTGCATTTCTTGCTCACGGGAAGAGCGTCGTACTCTCCAGGGAGAGGCGTGGGTCAGTTCCGTCGCAGAGTGGATTCGGGGCCACTTGCCGCCGCTTCAGTGCGGCTCTGTCGAGTCCGGACGCGCGTCCGCACCGGCCCCCCGGGGGACTCCGCGCGGGCGCCACGCAGGCCTGCTTCAGTGCCCTGCCGTGCGGGGCATGAGGGTTCTGAGGTGATGCTTTTGAAAGTCCTTTTCTCTTGGGTCAGATTGTAGCTCCAGGTAGGCGGGATCCTTGTCCTGAAGTAGTTGGTTTCCCCGGGAGTAAGACTAACGGAGTTGAGCTCGTCCTCTCCTTGAGATCAATACTGGGGCCGTCTTTTCTGTTGCCGACGCTGTTGGTTGCTAGGAGGAAGCTGTCTCCCTCCTCCTGCCTCGCGGTCAGAATCCTAGTTTTGGTTGCCCTTCTCTGAGGGGCTGTGTCCTTCATAGGACCCCCGCATCAGAGGGCGGATCTTCATGGGTCTTGATCAGTTCCAGGGGCCTTGCCCGGAACAGGGGTTGTTGAAGCGTGGCTAGATGGTGCCGGTTCTGGCCAGTGAGACACAGGGAACATCTGATGGAGGGACACAGAGGGAGATTCCCTTTTCCTCTTTCTGAAGATTGTTTACAGCACATGAGGCCTGACCTACGGCTGTCTTGGGGCTGTGGGAGAAGGCTGCAGAGGAGCTCAGCCGGATCGGCGAGGTGTCTGTGCCGGGGAGTTCACCCACTCTGAAACTGTCCCGCCTCCGACCTTTACATGACGCGAGCTAATACACATCCTTATTGTCCGGGGCCCTGGTAGATTTAGCTCTTCTGTCCTTGGCTGTCCAGAGCACATTACCTAGCCTTGGTTTGGAAAGGGGAGGTTGATGCCGGTGGGGTAAATCAAAACCAAAAGCTCCGTCCTCTCTAACACACGATGGGAAGGGAAGCGGCCTTGTTTGACCGGTAGTTCTGGTAGGTCTGTCTCTGAAGAGTCTGCTCTGCTAACATTCCTCAGAGACCTGGGACTGGGGGAAAGCTATTTCCTGAGGTCAACTTGGTTCAAAAAGAGTTTACATTCCAGGAGTTGCAAAGAAGGGTTGTGTCCCACCTGACAGGAGGCGCCAGTCTTTGTTGCTGCCTTTCTGCACACCAAGAAGAGGTTCCAGCCAAGCGTTGACCGTCTGCGGCTAGTTTTGCACAAACATGATTTCAAAGTGTGACTCTCATCTTGCCAAGTCAAAACTGAGGTGAGGGTCTAGCCAAGGATGGAGAATGTGTGCTAGCGGGTGTAGAACGGGGCAGGAGCTCTGTATGTGGGCACAGGGGTGTGCCAACAAGGATCGTTAAACCCTGGGGAGCAGCATGAGCTTCCTGTGTCGGAGTATGAGTTCGCCGTTTAATTGACATGCAGTGAGCATGTGTCAGGCCCCGCGTAAGGTGCTGAGAAGGAAGGAAGCGTGGGCTTTGCCCACCAGGAGCATACAGTCAGTACACAGTCCCGCCTTTGGCTAAGTACCTTGACACCCTGCCTGCCTGAGCCCCATCTTACACTCTGCTGGTTTGATGGCTCCTCCCACTCCTCAGTCATGACGTCACTGCCCTGGGAGCTCCCAGACATGCCCCCTATGATTTCCTGGTTCCAGATTAAGAAACACAGTAGTTGCATTCTGTGACGAGTCATCAAGAAGCTGATGTGAGCTGGGTGGGGTGGGACACACAAAGGCAAAGGGGATCCCCTACCTTGCAGGAAACAACAGCTCAGCTGGCGTTCTTGGATTTGCACAGTGAGAGAGCAAGCAGCTAGGTGACAAGAAGCATTTGAATAGTGCAGACGACTCATCACGTGTGTGTGGAGCCCCTCTTTGTGTCAAGTACTGAATCAGGCCCCTGGGACCCAGGAACGCATGAGCCCAGCTCCCACCCTTCCAGGAGCTGACTTGAAAATACTGACACAGCAACATTCATCATATCAAGTGATGTGTACTGAGCACCAGTTATCATTACATGTTTCTGGGTGCTCTTCCTAAGAGCTTACCTATTCCCTACCTCTATGGGGTAGACACTAAAATCCTAATTTTACTGATGAGGAGACAGAGCATTTAGAGGCTAACTTTCCCAAGATCACAGAGTTAGTGTGAGAGGGAAGAGATTCATGAAGAATCTGTTTATCAATATTAAATGTAATAAATCTACATCTGGAAAAACTAGGCTCTTGAGGCAGACGAGGGAGGTACAGCGGTGAAGGGACTGCGAACTGACTGTGGCACAGCACGTAGGGTAAGTTGCCTGCACATTCCTCAGCACGGCCGGGAACCCCAGAGCCCCAGTGATGTGGCTGCACACAGTCGTGTCCGATGCTATCGAATACACAGCACCTGGGACCGAAAACTGTGGTCATCAGCCGGCCTTCTGTCCACACCCACTGAACTTGAGCTGAGGTCTGTTGAGGACAGTTGGTTCTCAGGCACCTGGAATTCGAATCCCATGGAAAATTACGGTGGAAGCAGGGGTACGTCTCCCTAATTATGTAACCTAACTGAGGCCATAACAACAGCCAGGGAACGCCAGGAGGGCTGCCTGGCATCTTACTCTGGGCTCAGCCTCCTGGGAACCTGCAGATAGATTGAGGAGTGAGAAGGCAGATTCTGTCTGGGTCATCTTCTACTGAGGTACTCAGATGCCTTCTGCTAGATCTTAGGTCATCTCAAAATGACACAACCCTATTAGTCTTGTGACTCAAAATAAATATGTATTTGGTCTTTGTTCCCTTTTCTGGCACAGAGCTCCTCAAACCTTTGGAATTTCCTAAGTAGTAGGAGAGATTAAGGTGGGAAGGGTCTTTTGTTTTTCACAGCAACGCCCTTCAAGGACAGCAACTGAGTTTGTTAATGAGGTGAGTTTTAGAAAGCCCCTAGATAACTGCACAGTGGGGGCTGGTTTTCAGGACAATCCACCATGGGATTAGAGGGCTGGAGCTTTCAGTTCCCCCTCCACCTGGGCAGAGGGGAGTGGCTGGAGGTTGAATCAACCACTGACGGCCAATGATTTAATCAATCTTGCCCATGTAGTGAAGCCTCCATAAAATTCCCTAAGTGTAGGATTCAGAGAGCTTCCCGGCTGGTGAAGAAGAATGCATCCACATGCCAGGAGGCTGGCATAGCCCAGACTCCACGAGGACAGGCAGAAGCCGCTGTGCGAGGACCCCTCTGGACCTCGCCCTGTGTATCTCTTCATATGGCTGTTGTTCATTTGTATCTCTCAGTATCCTTTGTAATAACTTATAGGAAACTGTGTTTTGTTGTTGTTGTTTTAGCTCTTGTCAGCCATTCTAGCAAATGATCAAGCCTGGGGTTGAAGGTCATGGGAATCTCTTGAGTTATAGCTGGCTAGAATACTGGTGATGACCTGAGACCTGGGACAGGGAGGTCACAGTGGGACCAGGCCTGTGGGATTGAGCCCTTTGCCTGTGGGATCTGATGCCATCTCTAGGTAAATAGCATCAGAATTGAGTTAAAGTGTAGGATACCCACGGCTGTTGGAGAATTGCTTGGTGTGGCAGAAAAGTCCCATACATTTGAGTACAGAAGTGAGTAGAGAAGAAGGAAACAGTTTTCCGTTTCAGAAGCATATGACCTACACTTGAGAGGGGTTATGGTCTGTCTAAGAGATGGGCAGTTCTAAAATGAGTACGTTCTTTACATTGCAAGGACGTATTTCTACCATAACTCCCTACTGATTCTGTACATTTTTCTTTACTTGTGGTACATTTCATTTGTAGTATATTTCATATCTTATTCATACATTTCATACCTCCTCATCTGATTCTGTATATTTTTCTTCATTTATGGTATATTTCATACCTGATAGGAACCAATGAACACTGTCCCCCAGCGGCCTAACTTATCTATACCGTAGAAGTTTTAGTGTCCTCTGATTAGAAGAGAATGCTTCTTAGCCTCCAGGAGGGATCTGAGATGAGAAAAAAGAAAGGAAAGTGAGAGTGGGGCGCCTGGGTGGCTCAGTGGTTTAAGCCGCTGCCTTCGGCTCAGGTCATGATCTCAGGGTCCTGGGATCGAGCCCCGCATCGGGCTCTCTGCTTGGCGGGGAGCCTGCTTCCCTCTCTCACTCTCTCTGCCTGCCTCTCTGCCTACTTGTGATCTCTCTCTCTCTCTGTCAAATAAATAAAATCTTAAAAAAAAAAAAAAAAAGGAAAGTGAGAGAGCAAGGGACAGATTTCTCTTAAAGCAATCATTCATTCGTTTGCTCAGCACGTGTTTATGAAAACCCTACCCAGGGTCGAGCCCTGTGCCTGGTATTGGAGGCACAATCAGAAACAAAATTAAAGTGGCCTGTGTTCTCCGGGGTTTCCAGGCTACTGTGGGAGACTAAGAAGGCAACAAAATACTCATTTACAAATCCAAAGAAGTGCTTCAAGGATAAAATGTAAGTCCAGAAGAGACAAAGTGTGAGGGGCAACCCTACTGTATTTTCACAGTCAAGGAAGGAGGTCACATGAAAGCAAGACCTGGGAGTTGCAGGAATCAGTCCTGGAAAAACTTTCCAGTCAGGGAAGACTTCTAGAAGAGTCTATGTTTAAGAAATTAATCAAGATATGTCCTGTGGTAGAAAATGGAGGGGAGGGAGAGAAGCAGGAAGTGAGATGGAGAAGTGGGCAGGAGTGTGGGAAGGGTTTTGGATTTTCTTCCAAGTGCAGTGAGAAGTCACAGGAAGACAACATGTAATGACAACTCCTCCCCCTCGTCTCAGAAACCACGTGCTGTCACTTCCAGAGTGAAGGGAAGAGCGTGTGAGTGGAGAGCAAGAAGGGAGGAGTATTTGCTTTCCTCCAAAACCTCTGAGCTCTTGAAAGAACAGTGCCTGCCCTAAATTATGCTGTGTCAAGTGTGGGAGTTACAATTGCAGGATTAGCACTATGAATATAATCAAATGGCCTTCAAAGGAGAACTTGGAGGAGGACTGTTTCGAAAGGAAGCCCTGGTTGGAATACTTGTGAAGTCCGCAGAGCCATTCGTCTTCCACTGAACTGCTTCCGGTGGTTCAGCCGGCCCGACACAGGGTCCCGATAAACACGTGTTCATCGAGCATTTACTCCATGCCCGGCACTGAGAAGCATGCAGTGGGAACGGTAAAAGCATGTTAAGTGGTCCCTGTCCTTGAGGACTAAAACAGTAGGATAGCAGGGATGGCAAAAAAAAGCGCATTCGAACCCCGAGCCACAGTGACTTTAACCTCCCTGTTGGCCTTCATTTGCATTTCACACAGAGTTCCAGCTGACCAAGAGATGAGGACATGGGGGAGAAGTCTGTGAATCACTAGTGAGGCTCGGCCAAGAAACAGGTGAGCGAGAGTACGGAGGTTCTCCTCACACGCTGTGTTCCTCCCCACAGGATTATTCCAGACCCTGGAATACAGCCGCCGACTGGGAAGCACTCCCCCACCCTATGCTCTTATCATTGGCATTACACTTGGCCGCTACTGGGCACGCTGGCTGCCATGGTCATTTCCCAGACTTTCAGTTTTCACGTAGGGGCGGAGGCCTTTCCCCAGGTCATACCACCCCGTTTTGAAACCAACCATGGAAGAGGAGGAAGGACGAGGTTGCACAAAGTTCACAGAGAGGACACTTGGGTGCTCAGGCTCATGTCTCTGGGGTTGTAAACTGGCAAGTTAGTGTTCAGATTCTGGGCCTGAATGTGGTCGGATAACATTGGATCTTATTCTGTTCAAAGGAGCAAGTTGGACCTACTGAACTCTAACCTCACTCCAACCCTCCTGGAAGCAAGGGGCCCTAGGCTCTCCATTTTGTCCAGTAACATAGAGCCCATCAGAGAAATCCCAGCCATCCTGCTAGAGGCCCTGAGGCTTTGGCCTTGCCTTCGGTTTAAAAAAATCCAGTGGCCTATTCCAGCATGCAGCGGCAGCTGTCTCGCAAATTCCTTCTCAGTATCAGTGGGTAATGTTGGAATCTGGAAGTAGGATTGCTGGATGGGGAGAAGGCCTCGCTCTGCTGCCCTGTGATGCAGTGCTTCATTCCACAGGCATGTGTAGGGGTTGCTGTGTGCCAGGGCATTGTCACAGACGCAGGCCTTAAAGTCTTAGGAGTTAGCATAGCCATTACACAAGGCAGGTTGATGACCGCAAGTGCTCTCTCAGTCAGCACTCTCAGACTGCTTCATTCTTCCTGGGGTTCAGGTCTCGGGTCCAGGTGTTGTGTTTCCAGCCAGTCACACGGTGGCATGTTGAAGACACCATCCAGAACAGGGTGCTGTTTTGGTTGACATTAGGGATCTTCCTTCATCGCATAGCAGACCCGTGGCAATCCCAGCCCATGTGTGACATCCCTTCCCTTGGGATCCCCACTCCAGGGCAGTCGCAGTCAAAGGGCTCAGATCTCACTTCCAGATTCCTGTTACCTATGATGCCAACCGTTCCAGTGCTCATTCTAGTGGAAATCAGACCGAAGAGAAATATGTGTTGATGGGACAGTTGAGATCTTTCTGATGGGCTCCATTTTACTGGACAGAATGGCATTCCAGGGGTGCCTGGGTGGCTCAGTGGGTTAAAGCCTCTGCCTTCGGCTCGGATCATGATCCCGGGGTCCTGGGATCGAGCCCCGCGTCGGGCTCTCTGCTCCGTGGGGAGCTGCTTCCTCCTCTCTCTGCCTGCCTCTCTACCTACTTGTGATCTCTGTCTGTCAAGTAAATAAATAAAAAATCTAAAAAAAAAGAATTGCATTCCAGCAGCAGCAGCTAGGGCCCCTAAGATGCTTCTAAGAGAAGTTGGGTCAACTAGTTGTTCCTGCTCCCGGTTGTCAACAAGGGGTTGAAGTTGTGACCCAAGATATATAGGAACTGGTGTGTTAGGACCATTCCCTCGAATCTGGGTTTATTCCTTACCAGTTGTGTGATAGTAAATAAGCCAACCTCTTTGAATCAAAGTTTCCTTATCAGTAAGCCAAATTTAGGGTCTATATACTAGGCCGTTGAAGAGAATCAGATGAAATAAAATACGTGAAAGACCTGGGTAAGGGACAAAGTGAGTGGGTCATATTAGAGCGCTGAGGTAGGTGACCGGTGTGACGAGTGTCTTCCTCGGCTCCCTGTCGCGGCTCCCTGTGTGGAATTACAGGATCTAAAGATCCGTAGTTTCTCACTTTAACCACTTGATGCTGTCGGCCTCGGGCCTAGGGCTTAGGACTTTCTAAGGGTCCATTAAAATATTTGAGATAGATATGGGAAACATATAATTCAAAACTACAGTATCAAAAAAGGAACATTAATATTTAAGTAAATGTTAAAAAAAAGTTTCAATTAGTCAAATGCAACACAAATTATTACCAAGTTGTATATCAATTATTATTTTTTAAAGATTTATTTCTTTATTAGAGAGAGAGAGAGAGAGCAGGCTGGGAGAAGGGTCAGAGGGAGAGGAAGAGCGTGAATCCTGAAATAGACCTTCCGTTGAGCAGGGAGACTGACACAGGGCTCGATCCCAGGGCCCTGAAATCATGTCCTGAGCAGAAACTGAGTTGATGGCTTAACTGAATGAGCTACCCAGGCACCCCAATATATCAGTCATTTTAACTTGTGATCAGGGAGGATCTTAACATGTTTGACACGACGAAGGGGAGAATCTCGAAAAGGAAGTTCTTGGAGCCTGAGCTATGCAGGCAGCCCTATTTGTGTCAGTGGTGAAATGGGAACCGGGAACAAAGGCCTTTTCTCTTTCGATAGTTGAAACCCACGTTCATCTGTTGCAGTCTAGCATCATATCTATTTTTAATTGAATTGCTAAATGCTCTTTTCACTTTGTCCTCCAGTGTCCTGCAACTCATCCGTATAAGCTGCAGACGATGAACTAGCTCAGCTTTGTTCAACTCCAAGGTGAAGTGTGCTCACTTTCTGTATGTTTTGAGGAATGTTGGTGCTTCAAGAAAGTCACTCCTATTCTGTCCTTCCCATCATGCCCTCTTGCCCTTCTGTTCTCTTGGTCTGTGGCATCCATGGGACTCTGGTTATTTGTAGGTATTTATTGAATTGTGTGATGGCTCTTTGAGCTGGAGCCAAGAGGCTTTGTGCAGACAGGCAGACAGCATCCTGAGAGGCTGCCATCTTGCCTTGGCCACCAATGGTCTGACCTGGGTCAAGCCCTTTCTCTGTTCTTAGTTCTCTTCTCTGTGCAGTGAGATGTGTTAAATCTAGGAGAGCTGGGTGAGCAATGGAGTCCAGCTTTCATGCACGGGACTTCTGCTTGCGCTCCCAGATCCCTCTGGAGGACACATGGGTGACATAGGCACTCTAGGGGTAGACACAGCCATAACGTGCTCTGTGGAAAATATCAGACTCTCATGAACCTTGGCTTGTTCCTTCCTTCCAAGTTGACAGAACTTCCCAAGTTTGGAAGCCGAGCCGTCTGATGGACTTGCCTGATGAAGTGTTGCATAAATTACATGACAAATCCAGAAGGTTGGGAAGCTCTTTCATCTTGGACACATAGCCGCTCGACATTTCTTTCCCCAGTTAATCATCTCACGTGTCCCACGGGGCTCTCCGCGCTGGGGGTGAGGGAAGGTGCCGAATTCCTCGATCTGCTGGTTCTCCTCCTGCTGACACCCATCAGCCTCACTCTGCCTTGCCAGACTAGACCCGGGTATTGGTCACCACACTCTTGGGGGAGACAGGGAGACGAGCCCCGGGAATTGGGACAATCTACTCACAGCGGTTCTGTTCGTTTTGCCTATAATTCTGTGCTGCACTTCTGTCCAGTGCGATGGGAGGGGATGTCTGCTAGAGTGGGGGAACCGACCAGGAAAGTTCTTCTTTGAAAGGGATGTGAGGTAGGAAAGGTTTTCATCCTCCCGTGTCCCAGTGCGAATGTACAGTGCTTGCCGTGGGAGCAGCCGTTTGGAGACGCGAGAGGTCTACGGCCATACCACCCCGAGTGTCCCTGATGTCGTCTGATCTTGGAGTGCACGAGAGCCTGTGCCTAAAGCCGAGGATGGCAGACAGAGAACATGGAATGAACGTGGGTCCTTGACGACATTTTTAAGCTGCTCATTTAAGTAACCTGGAACTTCTCTGCTTTGGAAACACTGCGAGAGCGAATGCTTTTTCCCTGTTGCCCATGGTCCCCTCTGGCTGGGTTTGCGGCTCTCCCGGCCCGCTCACGGCTGGACGGAGCTGCCTCTTTGGCACCAGCATGTGCCTTCCTGCGTCAAAAGCACCCTCAGGGGGCAGGTCTCGCATGAGAGCTTCGACAAGGGCCCCCGAAGCTGGGCCAAGGCGTGGGGAAGCGGGTCTCCCTTCAGATGCTGGGGCTGAGCCTAAAGCTGCCCGCCAGAGAGCCGAAATGCATTTGATTTCCTGACTTCAACTTTGAAATTCATGTGAAATTTTCATTCTTCTCCCCCCGGTATCTTTTTCTTTCTGTAAAACTCACATTTTACCTCCTTGCCAGGCACAATGTTCAGCCGCCCCTCGCCCGAGACGGTTCGCCGTCGAGGAACACGGCCCGGAGCACAGACGGGTGCTGCCCGCGACGCCAGCGGCTCCAACACCCACGCGCAGAGGAGCTGCGCGGGCAGAGCTCACCGAGCCTCGCGGCTTCGCTCTCGCTGTTACCGTGGCCGGCGTGGAGGGGGCCGGAGCAGGAGGCAGGCCCTGGGTGGGTGTGGCAGCTGCTCTTCCTTCATTCCTCAGCCGGACAGCGCGGGGCACGAGGGGCCGCTGGACACCGAGCACAGGCCACGTTCCTGCCTCACGTGAGGGCTGCGGAGGTGACTCCTGAAAAGGACGAGTCATCGCAGCTGAGAGCCCAAGCAACTGGCCCGTGCTGTCGCTCAGGGCCCAGACAGCGTCAACTCAGCGCGTGTCGTCCACCTGGCGGGCTCCGTCTCAGCTCGATGTCGGGACGGTTTGCCGACGGGGCTCAGGATGCTCTTCTGGATGTCCCCCACCCAGAGCGCCTCCTCTGTGGTAGGTCTGAGCTCCCTTCTCCTTCGCACGAAAGCCTCCAGACTCCCGGCACCGGGGAGCGAGGACAGGCCTGTCTTGTTCCCTGCCGGGTCCGCGGTGCTAGAACCGGGTCTGGCACGTGGGACGTGCTTCGTCGGTGTTGTCTGAGTGACTGGCCTCAAGGAGACGGCTTGGGGAAGACTCCCAAGGCCATTCCACGGGAGGAGGAGGTGCTTTGAGGGCAGCGGAGAACTGCGGGGAGCTTAGACAACAGGAACGGAGAGGAGCCGTGGAGACGGGGCCTGCGAGCCCGGCAGTGTGCAGGGAGAGCTGCTGCAGGGGCCCCGCCTGGCCCCGAGGAGGTCCCGCGGCGGGAGGGGCGGCTGCGGCCTCAAGGGCCTCACGAGCCGAGTGCGAATGCCGCTCATCTCGGGTGGGAGCTTCGCGGGCCGGGCTCGGGTCTCGGCCAGGCGATGCCCCTGTGGCCCAGGACGGGGCGAGCACCGTCTCCTTAGCACCTCCCCGAGGCCCGGCCAGGGGCGGGAGTCTGATGACGGGACTTTCCTCCGTCCCTATTCAAGGGCCTCTTCCTGCTTTGCTGCCCATTGAACCGTCAGGACACGTGTCAGCTCAAAGGAGGCGGTTTCCTCATCCCGGAGCAAAGGTGGGAAAGCCCTGGAGTCTTCTGAGACACGGTCTGCGGGGAGTGCCGAGCAGCAGGGGCGCGAGCCCGCGGAGTCGGCGCGGCGGTGGAAGGGCCTCTTGCTCGAGACGGTCCCCGCGTGCCAGGCCCCTGCTGCCTGGCTGTCCGGGTGGCCTCCACCGGCTCTGCCCTCTCTGTGTCTGCAGCAGCCTGGCCGCTCTCGGTCTGGAATTCTCAGGTTCCAGCCCGCCTGCTTCTTCGCATGCCTTCTCGGATTACAGCGACTGATGGAGGAAGAACGGAAGTTGAAGCCCATGACGTCGGGAATTGTCCAGGCGGAGGGCGCAGCGATGGATGCGCGGCCCTGGGGTCGGGCCGTCTGGCTCCGCTCCTGCGAGCCCTCCCAGCTGTCCCCAGACAGCGCCTCAGCGTGTGCGCACCCTCGGCCCGTCCTCCGCGGCCGAGGCTCAGCGTGGAAAGCTGTGGGGCTGTCCCGAGCGCTCAGATCGGTGGGGAACGTGAGCCTCTGCTGTGGGGCTTGGCCTGGAGCAAGGGACAAGTAAGGGCCAACACGTTTCACTTCTGTTTCTCCTTTTCATCCTTCCTTTGAACTCTTGCCTAGATCGACAGGCACTTTCCCTCCTCCCAGGGTGGTGGTTGTGGCGGTGAAGACAAGAGGACGGAGACATTCTTCTGTTTTCTTTTTTTTTTTAGAAGTTTATTTATTTGTTTGACAGAGACACAGCAAGAAAGGGAACACAAGCAGGGGAGTGGGAGAGGGAGAAGCAGGCTTCCCGCCGAGCAGGGAGCCCGATGCGGGGCTCGATCCCAGAACCCTGCGATCATGACCTGAGCCCAAGGCAGATGCTTAACCACCGAACCCCCCAGCCCTGCCCTCTGTCTTATTTCTTGAGTCATCGGATCAGAAAAACCCAAGAAAAAGCCATGGCTGCTTGTGGAAGACCAGGCGTGGTCCGGGCTGCAGGCCCTTGGAAACACAGGCACAAACTCACGCACCTTCAGACCCTGGAGGAGCCTTTCATTGCCCCTTCCTCGCGGGTCGGCAGCAGTGACATACTCCGAAGGAGCGAAGGTAGGGGACGTGACACTCTGTGGCTTTAGGGACCCGCTGCACCTGTCTCTGTCTGTCTGTCTCTCTCTCTCTCTCTCTCTCTCTCTCTCTCTCAGGACGTGTCCCTTGGGAGCCTGACCACCTTGCGGGAAATGCAGTGACACCGCAGGGGCCACGCGGGAGCGCCGGGTGCCAGCCCCCGGGGATGGAGGGAGCGGCTGAGGCTGCCGCATCTCCTGCCTCGTGTCCAAGCTCCAGAGCCCGGCGTGCGCATGAGGCAACCTCTAGCGCGAGCCCAGCCCCGGCCCCAGCCGGCCATGGTGTCCTGACAGCCCGGCCCGCAGTGCTGGTCTCCGGCTCCAGACGCGCCCGCGAGCCTTCCGTGCCGCCTCCAGCAGCGGAATCTGGGCGGATCTGTTCTGCCCTGAGAGGAGATGAAGACAACAGTTTTCAACCGTGACCCCGTGCGACAGGTCCCGCCGTCTTGCAAACGCAGACACCAAGGCCTGAGGACTCAAGACGTGCGTTGGTTGCCGTGAGGGGACACGGGGCCGGGGCACAAGCATGTGTCCGGTGACAGCAGAGGGCTCGCCGGGCCGCCCTGGGGCCGCCTCCGATGCTGCGGGAGGCCGGAACAACGTGTCACTCTGGGTCCACGCGCCTCGCCGGGCCGGTGCACGAGGGTGAGGCGCGGGCAGCAGCGTCAGGCTGGAAGCTCAGCTCCTGCTCGCACGCGGAGGCTGCAGGCCACGGGCAGAGCGGACGTGCGGCCTTCCAGCGCCATGTGTCCCCTCAGGGCCGTGCTGAGAGAGGGCTGCGGGCTGGGGTCTGGGAGCCCCGAGGCCCCGGCTGCCCGGCGAGGCCAGCAGAAGTTGGGGAGCCCGAGTTCGGGGCCGCTGAGGAGGCCTGCGGCACGTGTGACAAATAGAGGGGAGACCGAGCCAGCAAGGCCGCGCGGGACGGCCGCCCAGCAGGGACCGAGGGGCGACAGAGTTCTGAAGAGCAGAGGAAAAGCCTCGAGGATCTCGCGGGTGAATGCGCCCTGGAGAGCAGTGGCTGCTGAGGAGAGGCGACCAGTTTGATGGGAGCCGGGCGGGCCCTGCCCGTGGCCTCAGACCGCGGCAGCGTGGCCATCATCCCCTGAGCAGGCCGCCCTGGCAGGCTTCCTGGAAGAGGCGCTCTGCTCCTTCACGCGGACATCCAGCAGGTGCACTCCCGGGCCGCGGATGACGGGACATTGTGATGTCAATGAGACACACTTGTTCCCTGCGCGCCGAGGCCCCCGGTCTGGAGGGGACGCAGACTTCTCGAGACCTACTGTGCGCTCGGGCCCGTGGTTCCCGAGTGTTATCTCACTTCATCGAGGCCACTTCTACGCAGAAGGCGTTACTGCCTTTGTAGGAAACTGGGCTTAAACCACACGCGTCAGGTACACAGCAAGCCAGCGGCGAGCTCTGAGCCAGTTCTGGTTCCGAAGCCCACCGGGGAAGCCCCATGACAGAGCCTGGCTCTGGGACTGGGGGTTTGTGCTAAATGTCGGTGAGCACGCGGGGGTGCTGTGCAGCTGGCGGGAGAGAAGGCCCCTTCTGCCTGGAAGTGGCAGGGACGGGGGGCAAGGAGCTTTCTTGGGAGGGCTCAGACCCGGGAGCAGCGGGCGCTGGGGGGTGGGGAGTCACGCAGGCAACAGGGCCTCGTGGGAGGGCAGGCCCGGGCTCGGAGCGCGAGCACCAGGCTTCTCGAACAGGGAAGTCACTCAAGTTTGCCTTAACACTTAGAAAGGTCGCCGTGGGGGCTTGGAGGAGCCCTGCCAGGAGCGCAGAGAGCCTGGACACTTGCAGCTTGGGTGTGACGTGACCCTGAACTTCACAGTCTCCCAGGGACGTGCTTGACTGTCTCCCGCTTGCACAGCCTTGTCTGCAGCGGGGCCCCAGCTCAGGGGGCAGAGGCTACCATTCCTCCACTCAAAACCCTCCGTAGTTTGCACAGAACTTTCATTTCCTTAAACTGTCCCGCAGGCCCCAGGCCGTCTGCCCCCGCTCCCATGTCCTCTGCGGGGCTTCATGCTCCTGCCCCTCACTCTTCCTCCCGCCTCCCTTCGCTGGTGCGGCTCCGCCTGGCTGGCCTGGCGCGTGGCCCACCCCTCTGCTCCTGGGCCAGGACCCGGTTCGCGGCTCTCTTGCTTGCACTTTCGTTAGCAGTTTTCTTCGGGTTCAACCACAAAGGGCACCCGACTAGGTGCCTAGCTGGACTCCGGGGTAGGGGGCAGGTGGGAAAAATGAAAAGGAGAAGCTGGTCCAGTGAGGGCTCCGCAGTCGAGACGGGCCTCAGGGGCCTGGAAGCAGTAAGGTGGAAGTTCCACTTCCCAGAATGGTGTCAGCTCGGAGACGTGTCCCGGGTCTGTCTGCTTCTCCCATCTCCACGGCTGCACCCTGACCCGCTATCACCGTCTCTGCTGGGTCACTGCCCTGGGGGTTGAACCTGGGATCCTACTTTCTCTTTTGTTCCATCTGGAATGCAGCCCTAACATAGCGACCAAAGGATCTCCCATAAATGTCAATCCAGTCCCACCACTCGTTGCTTAAAAACGTATGTATGGCTTCCAAAAGCAGGAAAAATAAAATAGAGACTCATTGGCACAGCCTGGTGGGCCCCCGTGAGCAGTCCCTGCCTCTCGCTGGCCTCGCATCTCTCCACATGGCCTCGAGGCTAAGCTCCAGCCACCCCGGCCCTCGTTCCTTTCCTTAAACAGAACCAGGTTTGGTCCAGCCACGAGGCCTTGCTCTTGAGGTCCCTGTTCTGAGAGGCTACCTCGTCTGCAGGCTTCAGACTAGTCTTAGCTCCCAGAGGGAGGCTTCCCCGGGCACTCTGACGAAAGAGGCCGCCTCTGTCTCCCCGGCCCTGCCCCCCTGTGTTTTATCCGGCTGGTCTCTTTCCTTCTCGGGGTCTGAATCCGTCTGCTGTATTTACTTGCTGTCTGCGCTACAGGGTAGAACGGAAGCTTTGCGAGAGCGGGGATTGCCGGCTGTGTTCACGGCCCGGCTCCCGGCCTCACACCGTGCCTGGCCCTCGTTAGGACCTCAGTGGGTTGACTGTGTGATCGAACCAACGAAGGAAGAATACGTGAACGAATGAGTTCGTGAGCGTCTGTGTGCGGGGGCGGAAGACGAGTGCCTGCACGGGGCATGCAGGGTGGTGAGAAGGACTCTCCTCCGGGTTTGTCCGTCCTGCTTCCTGCCCAGGTGCCTGAAGGGTCGTTTGTGGGTAACAGCTGACTCCCGCTCCCGGTTGTGACTGCTGTGCAGGGCTCTCGTGCCAGAAACATATGTGGAACCTGGCTAAAATGTAAACAATTTTTATTTCTCCTCTTTGGTACTCTTTGTGCATCTGAGGACATGTGTTTTTCACCAATTCTAGAAAAATCCTTGGCCATTATCGGTTAGCCTCTGCCTTCCCCTATCCTCTGTCCTCTCTCCTGTCGGGCAAATGCCAAAACTTCACGTTCTAGTTTTGTGTTATTTCCCTTCTCATTCATATTTTAAATCTCTTTCTCTGGACTGAATCGTTTCCTTTTTTCAGGTCTGTCCTCCTCGGTTCCCTAATTCTTCCTGCAGATGTATTTAATCTGCTCTTAGCTTTAAATTCAATCACACCATTTTTCCATTCTAGAAGTTAAATTTTTTCAAAATTGCTTGCTTTTTAATAGTTATTTTTTCTGTTAAAATTTTATCTCTGATTTGGTAATACTTGAAAAGTTACTTATTTTTAGAAATCTCTGAGTTTTCTAACCAGCAGTGGTGTTATCTCTGTTCCAAAACGTCTACCTGAGCTTTTTATTTTTGCTGACTCTTGCTCCTGCCGGCTTGTTTACTCACGTTCTTTGTATTTTCCACTTTCGGGCTTCTGCTTGGCTGAGCTTTGTCTGTGGGATTCCTGTGAGGCCTGCGTTGAATAACTCTCCCTCCAGGTATGGCTTATTTTGGCGTCTGCTAAAAGCTGGGGTTTGTTGCCAACCTAGGGCCATTTTACGTTCACTTTTTCTTTCGGAGTTTCTGACACCAGACAGACAGTGTGGACATGAACCCCAAACCCACATGACGGCAGGTTGCGGTTATGAATTCTCAGAGGAGACTTTTTCCCAAAGAACCCAGGAATATGTGTAAGTATTGTTCTCTACCTCCTTTGTTGGTGGGTACATTTTTCTTGTTCTTCTTCACAGAGGATAGAATTTCAATGTTCCTGGGTTTATGCAGGGTTCTTGGTTTCATCCCTCCTGTTCTCATGTGCGTTTTTCGTGGGTATAGAGACTGAAAGTTAACCTCCAAACAGTCTTATTTTCAAAACTCTATGGGATTTCCTTTATTTACCTATACGATCAGCTATAGATTTTAGAGCCCACGTAATATGATCCAGCATTTTATGTGGTTTCGATGGGAAGGTTCATATATTATCAGTCTGGGGCACCTGGGTGGCTCAGTGGGTTAAGCCTCTGCCTTCGGCTGTGGTCATGATCCCAGAGTTCTGGGATCGAGCCCAACGTTGAGCTCCCGGCTCAGCAGGGAGCCTGCTTCTCCCTCTTCCCTTCTGTTCATGCTCTCTTTCACTCTCTCTCTCTCAAATAATAAATAAAATCTTTTAAAAATATATATTATCAGTCTTCCATATTTTGAGATAGAAATCATGTATTTTAACTTAACTGTATTCGTTAATGCTTCATGTCTTTATAAATTGACTTCCCAGGTATTGATAATAATCTTAACTCTTTAGAGAATTTTAAAGCTTAGAAATCCTTTTCACACCTATTCTCTAATTAGGAATCCTTGCCGCCTTTGTATAGATAAGGAAGCTAGGCTCAGAGTGAGATGACTTGGCTAAGAAGAACTACTATTTTTTGAAAACTACTCTGTGTTAGGCACTATAAATATATTATGGCAGATGCTTACAGCCGACCAGGAATGGGGATTATTTTCTGTGTCTTGTAGTTGAGAAAACTCAGCATCTGAATGCTAATATAGTTGGTTTAAGGTCCTGTAACCTGTCGCTCAGCGGTCTGCTCGATTCCAGAGCCCATTCTCTTACCAGGGCTCTCTCTCTTCATTCTCCACACTACTTTCCTAGATGTGGGTTTTATGCATTTTAGTGACGCATTAATGCATTTAGTGTGAATTTTTACTTAGAAAGTTCCTTACCAATAATATGTTTGGGGGTGCCCGGGTGGCACAGTCAGTTGAGCATCTGACTCTCCATTTTGGCTCAGGTCGTGATCTCCGGGTGGGGAGCTTGAGCCCCGTGTCCAGGTCCCCAGTCAGTGCAGAGTCTGCTTAAAGCTCTCTCTCCCTCTGCCCCTCCCCACCCTCTTTCTCACTCTCTCACTAAAATATGTAAATAAACCTTTTAAAAAAATTAAAAAAACAAATGTTTATCCATAACGATGGTTCATTGGTTATTTATTATCTCGGATACCTTTTCTACCAGCCCCCTTCCTCGAAAAGCTGTGTGGGGTCTCGTTATTTGTACGGCGCTCTTTGTTTAGTTCCACGTGGGAGACTTCTGTCTGGGCTTACACTCCAGTATTACAAACAATGTGGTCACGATTATGGTGGCACTTTCATCTCGGCATGGCCTGTGTTCCAGTAGAGACGTGTGGCAAATCCCGTCTATTACAGCTGTTGGGCTAAAGGGCATAGACCCCGCCTGTTGACAGCTCTTAGCAGTTGTGCAGGATGTTCTGCATGCCCTCACTGACGCTGGGTGCCATACATATTTAGGTAGAATTTATTCGGTTTCCCTGTGTGAGGTAGGTACATAGAGGGCGAGGCACTTGGACAATGTTGAAGTGACCCCTTTCTTTGTTTCTCTAGAGAAAGAACTTTCTAGGTGTTGTGATGCTGAAGAAGTTCATATCTCCGAGTCTCAGTTTTCTCACCTGAAAAAGGCATTAAGAATGCCTTAGGAATATTTAGAGAGCTGCTGTCAGGACTAAATAGTACAATGTAAATAAAGGAATTGACCGACTATTTGACAGTGCTCGGTAAATGGCTGAGCTTTCTCTTCGGGCTCCCTGTAATGCTGGGTTACCTGTGGCACTCAGGGAAGACGAGGTAGGAGAGCTGGTGTGTCGTCATCATACCCAGCACCTGCTGGATGTTGGCCACGTCTGGCTACCACTGTAAGTTCTTGACTTGGTGGCTTGTTCACTGCTCACCGTCACACGGTGCTACTACTGTCCCTATTTTATACCGTCTTAAAGGTATAAGCTAGGTAGGGGTGAATCTGTTAGAACTTGAGATTATAAATATCCCATCTTTTGGAAATCACACACGGTATGGCAGGTGCCCATCTCTTAACTTACCTCGGGCCGACACGCTGCCCCTTGGGCACCTTCTCGCGGAGACTGGTCAGCTTCTGCAGCTTCGCCGTTCCTCGTGGGTGTGATGTCACATTTACAAGTGCCACCTGTTGCGATTCACCAAAAAAGCTCTCATTAAAGAGGACAGCCAGAGGGAAACAAGAAGCATATTTACTTCAGTCAAGTGAAAAACAAAACTCACAGCTTGTTTTATTTGTCCAATGACTGATTCGATACGTACCAGATACTCTAAAAACCTTACACTGGATAAGCCCTACATGGATCCCCGAGGGCCAGAATCTTACACTAGGCCTGCGGCCGTGTGCCTGTAGTGAGTCGTGGGCTTGCATGTGTCCAGGTGAGGATTTAAAATGGTATTTTCCAAGAAGTAGAGTCATTGTTTGGCTTCACCTTCTATAATTTTTCCATTGCATCAACAGGGGAGGACTTTAGTAAGAATCATGTACCTTAATTTTAAAATAATTTTAAATAGAGAACATCCCCCAAAGCCCAAAGAGTACAGGTAATCTTATTTTAAAAATACTTAATGTGATCAGGTGGGGTGACAGGTGGTAGTGACCTCATTCCCATGTTACCAATGGACATTGAGGCAGGGAGAGTCAGAAGGCAGGTGTGAGTTTTGTTGTCCTCTTAGGACAGACGGGATCAGGTCTGTGGGTTCCAGCCCCGGCTTTCAGAAGGGTCCTGATTTGTGCACTGAAAAAGTAAACACAGTCACACGAAGAACACGAAGGCTATGTGGCATAACGTGAACTCCACGTAGCAGGATTGGGGAAATTTTTATGTTTTCGAAAGGTCTTCCAGAATTGCCTGAAATTTTTTAATGAGAATCTTTTTGTTTCGTAATCGGGACAATGAAAAAGCCATCAACTAAGAGAGAAAGACAGAAAGACAGAAAGAAACAAATGCAATGGAAAGAAGAAGAGGCTCCGCCCTCCCGGTCCTTCTGTGAAGGACTCGGTGGTTCCCTCACTGCAGCTCGGACGCGGCGGCCTGTGTTTCTGCTTCATTCCTAAGGACAGGGGTCCTGGAGTGGAGTCTGAAAAGAGAAGAATTAGATCTCTGTGGGGAATCTATTTTGTCCCTCTATCTTAATTTTTTTTTTTTTTTTGAGAACTAGCTGATGTTCAAATTGAATTAAAATGTTAACAAATGGAAAAGAGCAAAGACCCTTGAAGATTTCCTGGAAGGGACCCAACGTGACTGAACTGGTCGGCAGTGTGGGACGGGAAGGGGGTTAAGGGAGTGAGGAATCGGACGCACCTTTGTTACCACAAGGGATCTCTTTCTCACTGGGGAGACAACCAGGAGCTGCCTGACTCCGGGTTCTTTGCTTTTCCTCTGTCGCTTGAGCCATGAGGGACTTGATCTGAGTCTATCCAGAGTCTCCTAACTCTGATTAAAGAAAACAGCTGAAGAGTGAACGTATCTGTCACTAGCGAGTCAGAGGCTTTGTGACACTCAAGGCAAAGCCACCTCTACCTGTTGTGTCCCATCAAGTTTGCAGGACTTCTGCAGGACCGGATTCAGAAGCCGTGCTCGACTCAGGCTTAGAAGATCAATTTACTGGATTGTAGTTAAACTAGGAAATTAGTGGCAGAAGGCATTTGACCTAGATGCTTGTATTTCTTTAGTCCATTTTCAGGATTTCTCTCTTTATGTTTTGGGAATAATTTCAGCAATTCATTGCCTTATCTTGTTCTATAAACAATGAGTTACATTCTTAAAAAAACAGTGGAATTTTTATTAGAAATGTTAACTTCAGTGACATTAATCACCACAATTAAGAAGATATCTACAGAGGATGCCTTCTTTAAAGAAATGACTCCTAACTTTAATTAAGGAAATTCCCTACAAGTCCTTAATCTAATGATTCTAAGTCCTCCCCCCCCCCTTAATATAAGCTACCCACTTTGGAAACTTCTGAGACTGTGCTGGTGACAAATCCAGCAAGGCCCAAAGTGGTTCCGGCACAAACTGAGAGTCACAATATTGGGGACTTGGTTGTGTACACACCGCGTCATTATCTACTCTCTCCTCCATCCCTCCTGTCTCTGTGGGGGAGATGTCCCCTCTAGACTCTAGGTATAGATCCTCTCTCTTCCCATTCTCACTGGGGTGCCGCCTGCCTCAGGCATCGTCCTCTATCTATTCTGGATTGTCCGTCTCTCCTCTTTTACCGGTTCGCTGCCCCAGTTTTATCCCCGTACCACCAGGAGCAACTGAAGAGAAGGGACTGCGTGTCACTCACTTCCGTGTCTCTGCGTCTACCCAGCACACTGTAGGGGATAACACTAAAATTATTTTTAGAGCTAAGATGTACTGATAAAAGTAACAACCTTTGATTTTTCTTCTTCCTGTGACTTGATGAAGAAATACTAACCTTAAACAGAGCTTGGCTGCACAGTTCACAGAGTGTTCAATCCCTTCAAGATGGCGGTTACAACTTGGTTTTAGCTCCTGTGTTACCAGAGAAATGATCATGTGTGTGGCGCAGTGGTGGGGTGCATGTGCATAGGGATGGACTGGATGTCAGGAGAGGTGAGTGGATCAGACCATTCTCTTCTGTCATTCTTGTGCCTAATTTTTCTCCCTGAAGCAGAGCAGAAAGAGAACTACCATCTCCGTGTTGTATGTCTCTATGTTGGCTGTACAAAATCCCATGTCCTCTTGCCAGCTGGAGAGAGCAACTTCTCTATCAGTTGACCTTTCTAAGGTCTCTATTTGCACTTCCTGTACCACTGTCCTCCCCGTGATGTGCTTTTCCTTGGTGGAGAGTCTGTGACTGTCTCAGGCAATCCTCTGCTGTCCGCGTCTTGCGTCTGATGATACCTTAAAGTTACAGAAGCTCAGCACATACCAGACTCTGTTTCCTTGGGTGGTCGGTATCTCTTCCATAACAAGGCAATTTTTTTAGGTCAACCAGAAAACTTAATAGATTTCTAAAGCTGCTATTTAATGTATCACACATAAAATCCACACGTAGACTCTTAGTTGCAAAAGCAGAACTTGAACGTGGCCACCTCTTAAGGAAGCAAGAGAAAAGCTCACACCTGAACCCTGAGTCTAGGAAGCCTGGATGGGGACTGTGTTTGGTCCTATAGAATGACAGAGCTCTCTTCTGGCTCCACAGTGGTCTGACTGAGTCACCTCCCCGGTCTCCTTTCCTTCACGCTTGTAAGTCACACGGAAGGTTGGGCGTGAGGTTGGGTCCAAAAGACGTGGGCGTGAGGTTGGGTCCAAAAGACCTGGGCTGGCCAGTGGCCCAGAGGTGCCAGATGGCTGGCCTTTGTGGGAGGTGGTGACACACGGGTGATAAACGAAGGGAAGGAGAATGTGTAGCTGAGAGATACCAAAGTCCAAGCAGCGTTCTGCTCTGGGACTCCCTAAATTGTTGGTTGAGGGTAGTTACTCGTCGTGGCATGAATCTCTTTTCTCGCCCTCTTCCTGGCCAAACATCAAAGGAATGAAAGGCAAAAACCAACGAATATCAATGTCAATGTGACTCCGACCCCCAGCATACCTAAGCTCATTTTTTAGGTTTTTTATTTTTTGTATATTCTCTTCCTGAGAGAATACACCTTTTCATCTATGTAGCAGATTACGCGTGGATACAAAAAGGAGCAGAACTCTTCATTTGAATTTTTCTATTAAGTCCAGGTGAAAGAGACACGTGGATGTAAGCAGAAGGACTCTGGCTTTCTGGTTTCTGCTTGTCGGACACTTGAACACTTTTCTTTGTGACCTTGGGAGACTTTCCTCATCTCACTGTGCCTGGCCTGAAGTGGGTAGGAAGAAGCCTGCAGAGAGGAAGGCCCAACTCAACTGTGCGAGTTCATACGAATAATTAACACGGTATGTGCTACTTACTCTTTACAGTTGGTAACATTTTCCTTTAACTTTTTAAAAAAATTGAAACCTACAGAAGAGTTGCAAGAATAGCACAATAAGCACCATTTACTCTTTATCTAGATCGGTCAATTGTCGCCATTTGCCAGTTGATTTATGTCTTTCTGTCCACACATGTGCATGGTCACACAAATATTTTTTTTGGCGAGCCATTTGAGAGTCTTTTTCATAGAGAATTCAATTATTATTATCCTTAATGTTTTCATGCATGTCTTCTAAGCACAAGGACATTGTCCTAGATAACAATATAAATATCACATTCAGGAAATCTAACATTGAAATGTAATATTATCTAACATCTAGACCAAACTCAAATGTCCCAGTTATACTTTTAAATGTTTTAATCATTTTTTCCAATCCAGAATAGAACCAAGAATTATTCATTTCATTAGCTGTCCTATTTTTTTTTATATCTAGAACAGTTCCTGAGCCTTTAAAAAAAATTCTCATATCATTCTGACACTTTTGAGGAGTTCAAGCAGCCCTTTTGTAAGATGTCGCTCAATTTGGAGTGATCTAATTGTTTCCTCATGCTTGGGTTCAGATTCCACTCCTTGCTAATGGGAATTCTGCACACGTGATGTTGTACCCTTCCTGGTGCATCGGTCACATCCAGGAGGCACAAGATGGCAGAGTCTTGTGGATGCCGGCCATTTTGATTTGTTAAGTTGACGTCCCCCAAGTTTTTCCATTTAGAAGTACTCCCCCGCCCCATGTTTAGTAAAAAGCCATTTGTGGAGTGTTATTTTAAAAGCATTCACTGCCGGTGGTTTCTTGTATGCTCATCTTTGTTATTGCAGCCATACATCGTGAAATGTCTCTTTCATAATGAGTTTGTTTTCTTCATGGGACAATTCTAGTAGTCAAGATTCTCAGGTGTATAAATCCACCCTCGCCAGTGGTGTGACTTCCTGTGGGCTGGGTCACCTCCATTAGTTTGTTACCTGGGCTTAATGATGTCAGAGTCCTGTGCCCTAACTTGACAAAGCTCTCCTCCAGAAAGTTCCTCTCTCACTGTTCACTGTTGGGGTTTCCAAAAGTCTTAAGGTGGGGTTCCACAGCAGCGTGTTGAGCCAGAGGTCAAGAAAGGCCTGTCTTTGAGAGATTTGTGGCCACGGCTTTTTGTCTAATGGAGTCTGTTATAAATCAACACCCAAGAAGTGCTCAAAGTTTTTAAAGAATTGTACCAGCTGGCACTAAAAGCAAAGAAACAGCGCAAAAGGAAAAGAGACCTTTGAACCCCTCAGCTGGTACAGGCAGGGAGGTGGTTGAGACAACTACTCAGCTGCAAAGTCAAGGTCAAACTCAGGCAAAGGAATGAGGACCCAGAAGAGAACAAAGCCAGAGAACGGAGGGGCAGGGTTGAGCCCTAATTAGGAGCTGGTCGTCTGTGCCCTGCTTGAGTTCAGAATCATTTAGGGACCCGTGGCATGGCGTGTCTCTTGTTCCCCCCCATGTGTCCACAGCCACTGCATATGGGATGGGGGCTGGTCACAGGTTACCGCCATGGAGACAGGAGGAGGGGGACTTGGCTGTGCCCCTGAATAGCTCCACACGCCTGGACCTGCCTTGACTGCCTTGAACTGGGGTGATGATGGGACAGGGCTCAGTGGTCTCGGAGCAGGGGAGGCGGGTATTTTGCCAGTGGGAAGGCTGTGAAGTACTGTGGCCTGAGGGTGAACTTCGGTGACTGTATTTTCCAAAGATGGTCACCACAGTATCTCCTGCTTCCCTACAACACGATTTTGAACACCTCTGCAGGGAGGGGCAGAGTCTCTGCTCCCTTTCCTTGAGGTCGGGCTGGTGCATGATCCACGGCAGAAACGAGGCTAGATCGTGAATGCTGATACAGCATCTTGTCTGGTTCCTTTGGGTGCTCTCTCTCAAGGCCAGGCACCCTGCTCTGAAGCCCGAGCAGCCACATAGCAGGGCCCCGTGTGGGTCTCCAGCCAACGGCCGGCACTGACCTGCAGGCATGCAAATAGGGAGCCTCGGGAGGACTCCCATCTCCTAAGGTCGAGTAACCCTAATGCTTCACGTCTTCCCAGCAGAGCCCAGACACTGTGGCAGAGACAAGCTGTCCCATTTTGAACTCCTCACCCACAGAATACAGTGTTTTTGTTTTGCTTTGTCTTAAGTTTGGGGTGGTTTGTACCACAGGAAGAGGAACCGGAATGGAACACAGAATAGAGTTTGCACCAACTCATCCCAGAACATGGCAACGTTGTTTCCTACTCTTGGTGTTTCCAGGCTTCCAAATAGAAGCCATTTTCGAAGGTCGATGTGGGAGGTCTTTCCTTTTTAGTAAACCAGAAACAAGGAAGTAGGTGTTCAAGAGATGATGAATCAGGGCACTGCCTGAAGAGAAAAGTGCTTGGGAATTTAGCTCTGCTGAGAGACTCATTCTTATTCTAGACCACACCCAGTGAGCTGACATCGAACGCTGCGGGAAGCATCAGGGAGAGGTGTACGTGGGACGGAAGAGGCTGCGGACAGACAACAGTTCAGCATTTCTCCCCGTGTCCGACCCCCTGCTTTTCTTTCTACGCTCCACTTCAAGTTCTCAAGAAGGAATAAGCTTTTTTGTTCCCCTCTGGGTGATTATCATTATCCCTTGCTGGGTCATTTTCATATAAAGCCACCCGCTGGCCCCTGGTGATCCTAGCTGTTGTCTGTCTTTTGGGTCAGGGGTCTGCCCCACTCTAAAGGTCTGTGGTACAGGTGGCTGGAACGGCTTTGGACTGAATTGTGACCCACCCCAGAGGCATACACTGATGCCCCAGCCCCCAGTAGCTCAGAACGTGATTTTATTTGGAGGTGGGGCCTTTAAGGAGGGAGTAAACGGAATTGAGGCGGTTGGGGTGGGCCCTCCTCCAGTATGACCCGAGTCCTCGTAAGGGGAAATCTGCACAGACAGAGGGATGCCAGGGATGCGGCACAGAGCACAGGTCATGTGAGGACACAGCAAGCAGGAGGCCACTGCAAGCTAAGAGTCCTTATGAGAAACCAAGCCTGCTGACACCTTGATCTTGACTCCTGCGCTTTACCGATTTACAAGTAATCTCCCTTGCAAAGAACTGGAGATACTCAAAGGAAAGATGTGAATTAAAAAATTACACACATAATTTAACATAGTGGCATCAACTTTAAAGCAGGTTGTAGAGCACAGAATTGGTTCCTAAAATCTATCTTTAAACAGGCAACTCATGTCTCACACCTATGGCTAGAAGAAGGAGGAATTTGGGGCAAGTTTTTTGGTCTCCAAATACAGAATCCAGCTAGCTAGATCTGAAGGGCCATCCCCTTTCAGGAAAGTAGGATCCTTCTAGGATCCTATTAAAATAGGATCTTGAGAGATGGTCTAGCTTAACCTTCCACACCACAGATGAGACTCCCGTAGTTGGGAAGCATCTGCCAGCCTTCCCGATTTCTGCAGGTGGCTGGAGAGCAGAACCAGCCCGACACTGGAGTCCCGATTTGCATCGGTCGTATAGCAGCTGAGCTCCAAAGTTGAGCATTTAAAAGATCACATCCTGAGGGTGACTGCCTTGGTGCTTGATGTGCCATAAGGGTTCTCAGGGCAGCGTTTCTTAATGCCTTCATCTGAAGCTCCAGGGCTGCTTACTAAAAAAAACAACAAATTTCCAGGGCCCGCTCAGACCTAAGGCATCAGAAGTCTGCATTAGGGGCCAGGAATCTGTATTTCAACAAGCATGCCCAGTGATTTCTTTCTTGCTTGCTTGCTTGCTCTTAGAGAGCGAGTGAGAACATGCAACAGGTGGGGGGAGGGGCAGAGGGAGAGAGAGAGAGCATCGTAAGCAGGCTCACTCCCAGCAAGGAGCCTGACGGCTTGATCTCAGAACCCTGAGATCATGACCCGAGTCAAAATCAGGAGTCAGACGCTTTACCGACTGAGCCCCCCAGATGCCACCCCCCCAAGTGATTCTTATTCACACTAAAATTTGAGAAGCACTAGGCCAGGACCAAGTAAGGTTTCTGCTGTCGCTCTTATTGGCAGTCGCCTTTCCTCTTGGTCCCCAGCCCCATCCTCTTCCTCCTGCTGCTGTACCAGGTCTCCCCACTCAGCCGTCTTTATACCCCGTCTCCCCTCTCCCCACTCAGCCGTCCTTATACCCCGTCTCCCCTCTCCCCACTCAGCCGTCTTTATACCCCGTCTCCCCTTCATCTTTCTGTGGCCGAAGCACTTCTCCTCTTCCCTCCCTTTCCCTGCTGCTCTTCTGGTTTCTTCCTTCTGCCTCTTTCTTCCCACGTGCTGTTTCCTCTCTCCCCTGCTTCTGACCCACTCTCCTCCCTGCCTGGCCCAGCCCCTGCCAAGGTGGGGCTGGAGCACGGGCCGGGGCCAGAGGCAGGATGGCAAGGGAGTGAAGGCCCACGTCCCAGACAGCAGGTTCTGGTCACGCTGCACCTGGGGAGCTGGGATGACAGGTGTGTCTGCCAGGCATGGGTGAGGGAGGGGGCAAGTGTGCAGATGTATGACACAGGAAATTCCACGAGGAAGTAAATCGGGAAGCCCAAGACAGGGTGCGGCAGGCCAGGGTGGAGAGCCCTGTGCACACCTGTCCTGTCTTCCTGGAGGCCTGTGTGTGGGCGAGCTAAGAGCAACTGAGACTCAGCGCCCTTGTGAATGGACACGGTCCCAGGTGTTCACCTGCCGCGAGGGGTCTGTGGCTCATCCGCCAGACCTGGGACTTCGTAAGGAATCAGGGAATACCCCTCGCAGCTGAAGATTCTGGAGCACACAGGAATGGAGGCTCAGCTGAGACATCCCTCCTGCTCAGAGGCACAGAAGGTGGGATTCTCACTCCGAGTCCTATGTGGGGACACAGATGCTTTCCCCATTAGGTGTGGACCGCATTCTCCAGAGGCCCAGCAACTCCCACTGCAGACAAAAGGGCCCTGTTTGGCTGTGCCCTGCACCTGTTGCTGGAGGGTAGGGTACGGGTTGTAGACTCTAAGGGGAAAGGACAGTACCTCCGAAAGAGAAGCAGAAGGGTCCTCACCCAGGATCCCACCTTTCCAGAACGTAGCTCCCGCAGCAGTGCTGTCTACGTTGGTCAGCAGCACCTGAGACTGGAACTCGGGTCCCTCCTCTCTTGTTGGTCTGCATGAGCCGGAAACCGATTCCACTCCTGTACTTCCTTTCTTGGCTTCCCACCAGGTAGCCCTCTCCGACGGCTGCATTCCTAACGGCTAGCCCAGCCCTGGTGGTCCAGGCCGCACGGCCATCCCTGTCTCACCTTGCAGGGCAGTTTTGCTGGGCATGTCTTTCAGAAGCTGCATCTGAATTTAAATGCAAGTTTCTGGATCCTTTGCCAACGGCCTCCTAAACTCATGGATGAGCCCCACAGGGTCCACTTTGGCCTTAGCATCCTTTGGCTGGCCTGCCCTCCTCCCGCAGCACCCTGCACCGCTCGCCACCCCTGCACTCTGCTCTGCCTTTGTTCTTGCCTCCTCTGCTGGGAACATTCCTGCTGTTTCCAACCTCTTGTTAACCTTCAATCAAGGTTCCACTCAAAGGACGTCTTGGGAATATTTCCTCCCTCCTCTGCTGCTCACCCTCCACAGCCCTGCAGAGGTAACCGGTCCCTCCTGCCTCCACTTCCCTGTGCACACGCCCCTGTCGCCGTACTTCTCCCCATGTGTCATCATTGAATGTTTACGCCTGTGCCTCCCCAGGGCAACAGTGTGGCTCCATGGGTCTTTTACTGGTATCCCCAAGGCCAGCCTCGGGGCTTCAGGATGGTGGTCTCCCGGAGAGCCGCCTATTCCGACAATGTTGTCCATCATCTCAATGCCACGCTGCATGCTAGCCCCAAGATAAGCCGCTGGAAAGGGGTCTGTGGGTGAATTAGTGTCCGCTCTCACGTGCCCGTAGCGCCAGGCGTGAGCCTCTACTGCTGGCTGGGCTCTAGGAGTAGAGACTAAGGTGGTAGTGGGGCCTTCAGGGACCGCTGCTTTCGGATCTCCACTTCGCTGTGTTTGCAAGCTCAGGCGTTGGCTCGTTCGTTCGCTTGTGTCCTGCACGAGCCGGACACTCATGCAGTCGCGCGTGTTTGCTGCGGGTCTCCCGCATCAGGGCACGAACCCCAGAGCGCACAGGGCTCGTCTTGCGTCTTTGCGCGGTGCTCGGGCACTGACCCGACGGGCGGACGCGCGGGCACCTGCGCTTTCTCCGCGGGTGCGTGTCCGCTCTGGCGGGGGGGCCGCGGGCGCCGGAGGACACCCGAGCTTTTGTTTCGCGTGGGCTGGCCGGTGGGCAGGCGCCGGCGCGGTGCCGGGACCGAACTCGGGGTCTCTTGGGAGGGCGGCCGGCTCGCCAGGCTGGA
Source organism: Martes martes (assembly GCF_963455335.1). Taxonomy (NCBI): domain Eukaryota; kingdom Metazoa; phylum Chordata; class Mammalia; order Carnivora; family Mustelidae; genus Martes; species Martes martes. The sequence continues at coordinate 67,984,400 of NC_137903.1, forward strand.
CTCGACTCTTGCGCGGAGTCCCGAGAGCCCGTGAATGGTCGCAGCCTCAAAGTTGGGAAGGACCTTCCCGGGACGCCCATGACCAAAGCGGGGCGGGGGAAGCGGAGATGCGGGGAGCGTGCAGGGAGCCCCGAGTGCCCGGGAAGGGCTGTCCCCGCGGGTCGCCGGCCGTCCCTGCCCAGACTTCAAGGTGCTGCGCCCCCCCCCCCCCCCGAAGACGGCGAAGTGCAGCTGGCCCTGGTGGTCCCTGTTCCTCCCCAGTGCTGCCCCGCCTCTCCGGAGCAGAGTGGACAGAGGCGGCCGCGGGGGCCAGCGGGCAGCAGAGGGCCTCGGGACAGGGCGCCTCCCCCGGGAAGCCCCTCACCGCGGGGCCACGGCCGTGTCTGAGACCCCCCGCCGAGCCAGCAGCCCCCGCGGCAGAAATGCAGACGCAGATGGACACACGCAGATGCCAAGGTCCGCAGCGCTTCCCTTCAAGGTTCTGGGTCCCTGAGGTACAGCCTTCGGGGGTCTCTGCGAGGCAAGGGGCGTGGTGCCAGCCCATTCGCCCCCGTCCCCCTTCCACTAAGACTGGACCGTCCCGGCGTGCGCACATCGGTGCGGCAGGGAACAGAGCCTGCGAGGCCGGCGCCCCCCGCCCCCGCCGAGCTTGCCCGGCAGCGCGTGTGGGGCTTGACAGTGCGGAAGAAACAGGCAGACACAGTGTCCGGGAGTGACAAGGGAGAAGGTGAAGAGTGTGGGGTGTGTGCCTGCAAGGGAGGGGCAGAGCCCGCCTCCCTGGAGAGGGGAAAATCCAACTGAAACGGGAATAAAGCGAGAGAGAGAGCGAGAGAGACTGTCGGAAGGGCGACTTGTGCCTCCGCTGGACGGGGGTGTTGCCTTCTAAGGAGGGGTCTGGTCTCGCGGGGAGAGCAGAGCCAAAACCAAGCTCCCATGTATGTGACAGAGAAGTCGAATATATAATACACAGTGAGATGACATATAATGATTACCGCATATTATTTAAGCTATATCAATTATGTTATTTTAACATAGAATACACAATAAGGTAACATACGTATGACACTGTGGTGATTAGATTTTGACCATCATTGGGCATTTTTCTCCCTTTGCAATCCCATACTGCCCCTGTACTTACCCTCTCTCATTCAGTAGCATGATCCTATTGGGCAGGGATTTCACAAAATATAGCAAAGAATCCAATTCCTGGCTTTTCTGTCCCACGCTCACGTCATCCGTATAATTTCCCTGTAAAGGGGAGGCATAATCTGGTGCATTTTTTTTTTAAAGAATCTATGTATTTATTTGACAGAGAGAGATCACAAGTAGGCAGAGAGGCAGGCAGAGAGAGAGAGTGGAGGAAGCAGGCTCTCTGCCGAGCAGAGAGCCCGATGTGGGACTCGATCCCAGGACCCTGAGATCATGACCTGAGCCCAAGGCGGAGACTTAACCCACTGAGCCACCCAGGCGCCCTATCTGGTGCATTTTTGAGGTGAGAAATCAGGGTCTTAGAAATTCTTAAACCTGAAAACAGAGACCATGGTTTTAAAGGAGCCAAAGTTTTGACCTGTAAGAGTTGAGTCACTTTTCATCATCTGCTCAAAAACGAGGGATCGTTAAGAACAGAGCTGTGCCCCAAGGGTCCTGGCCCCGGGGACCAGTTAAGGCCAGGGGAGAATAGGCGGGAGCAGGGACCTTGAGGCAAGGTCAGTGATCCTGGAAAAGGGCTCAAGCTGGCCTTCCCACTCTGGGCTGAGATGGGTGTTGCCATCTCAGCCCAGAGTGGGAATTAGGCCACATTTTGCTATCAGAGGGGCTGCTGTGTCCCAGGGAAGGGAGATAGGGCCATTGCAGGTTACCGTAGACAGGCCCAATGTGGCACAGCCTGGAGGATTCGACAGGAGGAAGGGCTCAGAACGAACTGAGTGATGCCTGTGGACCTGGAGAGGACGAAGGGAAACACGAAGACCCCAGCTGGAAACCCGATGGGGTCTGAGACTTCTAGCAAGTACTCATAATGGAATGAAGGTATATGGAATGACAGCTGCCACCTGGGTGTGGAAGGTGGGGGGAGGGGCATACAGAAATGACCAGCTTTAGACTTGAGGTGACAACCCTTTTCACCTCAAGGGACTAGGTCAAATTTTCTGTCAACAGGTGGACTAATGCATGAAATAGAAGCCGAGGTGCAGAAGTTGCATTTCTTTGCACATTTGAAGAGCGCAGTTTGCAAACTAAGCCTTTTTACCCACTCTGCTAATGATGAAGTAGCAAACAGGTATGCAGAGGGTTCTCTGGGAGGTTTTCCAGCTAAAAATCCATGATCAGCCTTTGGTCTTCTGAATCCAAAAAATGTGGTCATTCTTCCTCTGCTGAAAAAAGAAGTGTGAGAATTTCCTTCAGCTTAAAAGTCTTGTGGTTCACAGAGGGAAACTGGTGTCCTTACTTTCTGCAAATACCGTAGTTATTATTCACAGTTGTTCTGGCTCCAGCAGCTCTACTCGGTCTTGTGTCTCTGAAATTCCCGGCGCAGGTTCCTGTGTGGCGTTCTCTGTAGGTGTTTTCATCCTCTTGGGAATTTCTAAGCCTGATACTTTGGAACAGGGCACAGAGGGGTTCAGAGTCAGAACCGAGTGTGCCTAAGAGGCCAGGTGGGGCGTCAAAAGAGAAGAGGATTTACGATCAGTCGGTTTTGGGCTCTGCCCCTTGCTGGCTGTGGGACCTCCTTTAAGTGACTTTACCTTTCTGGGCCTCTGATTCATCACCTCCAAAAAAAAAAAATAGATATTACACCTACTTTCACAGAGATTATAAAAATAAAGTGAGGTAGTGTATTATGAGTTTTCTAGGGCTGCTGTAGCAAAATACCACGGACTGGGTGGCTTATACAACAGAAATCTGTTTTCCTCCCCGTTCTGGAGACTTGTAGTCTGAGACCAGGGCGCCCGCCGAGTGGGTTTCTCCTGAGGGCCTTTCTCCTTGAATTCCCGGTGATCGTCTCGTGAGGACATCAGTTGTGTCGTGTGAAGAGTCTACCCACATGACCTCATTTTACCCTAACAACCTCTTTAAAGGCCCTGTCTGCCCACATGGCCACATTCTGAGGTACTGGGAGTTGGACCTTCGACATATGAACCTGAGGGACCTTCGCAGCTGTTTGCAGGGAGTGTGTCTGAAAGGGCACAGCACACAGGTATTCCACTGATGTCCGTCCCTCCCCATTTCTCCAGGTGCAGTATGAGACTCACACTGTTCATGACATCTACGTAAAAGAGATGTTCTCCTCTGAGGTTGCCTGTGGGCGAATGGCTTGGAGGCAACATAGTAAATATCGGAGATTTAATAGAACCCGAGAACTTAATTCTGCTCATCCTCTTTCGATGTTTGGATTTGGACCAAACTCATGATCTCTCAGATTTACTTCCTGACAGGAGTAACTAGTGCATAGAGTAGGTACCAGATTATGATAAGGCAGTGGTTCCAAAATGCTTGACTTCTGTTAGGGGTGTCATAAATATTTCTTCAGTTGGATGTGGAGACTTTCGGGAAAGAACACAGTGCTAAGCAAATGTGAGATACCACGTTCTCTGCTCGCCTGACTTTGAACGCCACTTTGTGAGGTGGAAATGCCCGCGTGTTATCAAAGACCCAGTTTTTCTTGTTTCTTTCATGTTGTTTCCTAGGTGACCGGCTCCCTTGGATGTGGAGGTCTGGGTTTGCTGCCCCGCGGGGGCCTCCCGGAGAGGAAGGCCCGGGAGGCTGTTGTTCTCCGGAGCTCTGAGGGGGGAACGTGAGTGGTGGTTCTCTCTGTTTTTCATTCCTATTGCATGGAAACCAGTGAAAGCCCCAGAAGCCCCTCTCAGGATTTCCTGTGTCTTATCTCACAAAGACACACAGAATATCCCATCTCCCTAGCAACCAAATGTCCTAGGAAGCTCCTGGACCGACTGGGCCTTCTTGAAGGCAGAGCCAGGTGTTGAGTTCGCTGCCTGTCCAACGTGCCGGTCATCGCGTCTGACAAATGCTCAGTGTTCGCTAAGTAGATGCTGGCTCCCCTGTTCCAGCTAAACTGCCTTCAAAAGTAGTGGAACTCTTTTACATCTCTCGGATCCCAGAACCTTCTCCATCTCCATAGAGATATTGCCTTGCTGAGGGCTGCCTCCAGCTGCCGGGACCCCATGGGAACAGGGAGTGACCATGGCAGGGAGGAATTCCGAGGTGTGTGTTCCAGCAAGAAACGGGGGATGAGTTGGCCTAAAGGCTCCTGGTGCTCTTGTGCCTTTCGGAGCTTTTGCTTTCTATTTTCTGTTTTCTTGGTCCCTTGAGGCCTTACCCATCCAAATGCTCTTGTGAATGAAGCCCAGAACGGGAGTCAGAGGCCCGAGTGGGGTCCCCAGGGGATTGCCCTCGCTCTGTTCAGAGAGACTGGTGTGGGGAGGAAATCACCAATTCACTTCCTCTGCTTGGAAAGACCGGTACGGAGACTCAGTGGCCAACACATGTGAGGGATAGGACTGAGCAGTCCCTTTTGTTGAGGTTTTTCTTTCCAGTCAGCAGAGATGCTTTTAGACTCCCAGAACTGCCTGGAATGCCCACTGATGTCAAAAAGAGAAGATTTCACTAGACTCTTTCCTTCAAAGGAAAATTTGGATTGTATGTGGTATCCTAAATAGCATTCTGTCTTTATTTTTAGAAAACCTCATTTGGTTATAGTGATTTCTTCTTTAATGGTCGATATTGACTTTCCTGAGTAGACAGGTGATTTTTTTTTGAGTGCTTATTTTTTTAATTTTTATTAACATATAATGTGTTATTGGTCTCAGAGGTACAGGTCTGTGAGTCATCAGTCTTACACAATTCACAGCACTTACCATAGCACATACCCTTTCCAATGTCCATCACCCAGCCACCCCATCCCTGCCACCCCCTTGCCTTGCAGCAACCCTGTTTGTTTCCTCAGATTAAGAGTCTTTTATGGTTTATCTCCCTCCCTGGTTTCATCATGTCTAATTTTTCCTCCTTCCCCTGTGGTCCTATTGTTTCTCAAATTCCTCATATCAGGGAGATCATATGACAACTGTCTTTCTCTGGTTGACTTATTTCGCTCAGCATAATACCCTCTAGTTCAAGTAACATCATTGCAAATGGCAAGATTTTGGTTGTTTTGATGGCTGCATAGTATTCCATTGGGTATATCTATTACATCCTCTTTATCCATTCATCTGTTGATGGACATCTAGGTTCTTTCCATAGTTTGGCTATTGTGGACATTGCTGCTATAAATATTCAGGTGCACATGCCCCTTCGGATCACTACATTTGTATCTTTAGGGTAAATACCCAGTAGTGCGATTGCTGGGTGGTAGGGCAGCTCTATTTTCAACTTTTTGAGGAACCTCCCTGCTGCTTTCCAGAGGGGCCGCACCAGCTTGCATTCCCACCAACAGTGTAGGAGGGTTCCCCTTTCTCTACATCCTCGCCAACATCTGTCATTTCCTGACTTGTTAATTTTAGCCATTCTGACTGGTGTGAGGTGGTATCTCACTGTGGTTTTGATTTGTATTTTCCTGATGCTGAGTGATGTTGAACACTTTTTCATGTGATGGTTAGCCATCTGGATGTCTTCTTTGCAGAAATATGTTCATGTCTTCTGCCCATTTCTTGATTGGATTATTTGTTCTTTGGGTGTTTAGTTTGATAAGTTCTTTATAAATTTTGGATACTAGCCCTTTATCTGATATGTCATTTGTGAATTCTTCTCCCATTCTGTCAGTTGTCTTTTGGTTTTGATGACTGTTTCCTTTGCTGTGCAAAAGCTTTTGATCTTGATGAAATCCCAATAATTCATTTTTGCCCTTGCTTCCCTTGCCTTTGGTGACGTTTCTAGGAAGAAGTTGCTGAGGCTGAGGTCGAAGAGGTTGCTGCCTCTTGAGAGGAGACTCAAGGATTTTGGTGGATTCCTGTCTCACATTGAGGTCTTTCCTCCCTTTTGAGTCTATTTTTGTGTGTAGTGTAAGGAAATGGTCCAGTTTCATTCTTCTGCATGTGGCTGTCCAATTTTCCCAGCACCATTTGTTGAAGAGGCTGTTTTTTTCCCATTGAATATTTTTTCCTGCTTTGTCAAAGATTAGTTGACCATAGAATTTAGGGCCCATTCCTGGGCTCTCTATTCTGTTTCACTGAGCTATGTGTCTGTTTTTGTGCCAGTACCATACTGTCTTGATGATGACAGCTTTGTAATAGAGCTTGAAGTCTGGAATTGTGATGCCACCAAATTTGACTTTCTTTTTCAATGTTCCTCTAGCTATTCGAGGTCTTTTCTGGTTCCATATAAATTTTAGGATTCTTTGTTCCATTTGTTTGAAAAAAGTTGATGGTATTTTAATAGGGATTGCATTCAATGTGTAGATCGCTCTAGGTAACATAGACATTTTCACACTATTTGTTCTTCCAATCCATGAGCATGGAACATTTTTCCATTTCTTTGTGTCTTCCTCAATTTCTTTCATGAGTACTTTATAGTTTTCTGAATACAGATTATTTTCCTCTCTGGTTACATTTATTTCTAGGCATCTTATGGTTTTGGGCGCAATTGTAAATGGGATTGCTTAATTTCTCTTTCTCCTGTCTTGCTGTTGGTGTATAGAAATGCAAGTGATTTCTGTGTATTGATTTTATATCCTGACACTTCACTAAATTTTTGTATGAGTTCTAGCAGTTTCAGAATGGAGTCTTTGGGTTTTCCACATAAAGTATCATACCATCTGCAAAGAATGAGAGTTTGACTTCTTTGCCAGTTCAGACACTCTTTAATTCTTTTTGTTGTCTGATTGCTGAGGCTAGGACTTCTAGTACTATGTTGAATAACAGTGGTGATAGTGGACATACCTGCCGTGTTCCTGACCTTAGGGGAAAAGCTCTCAGTTTTTCCCCGTTGAGCATGATATTCATTGTGGGTTTTTCATAGATGGCTTTTATGATATTGAGGTATGTATCCTCTATGCCTACACTGTGAAGAGTTTTGATCAAGAAAGGATGCTATACTGTCAAATGCTTTCTCAGTATCTACTGAGAGTATCATTTGGTTCTTGTTCTTTCTTTTATTAATGTATTGTATCACATTGATTGATTTACAGATGTTGAACCAACCTTGAGGCCCAGGAATAAATCCTACTTGGTCATGGTGAATAATCCTTTTAATGTACTGTTAGTTCCTATTGGCTAGTATTTTGGTGAGAATTTTTGCATCCATGTTCATCAGGGATATTGGTCTGTAATTCTCCCTTTTGTGGGGTCTTTGTCTGGTTTTGGGATCAAGGTAATGCTGGCCTCATAAAATGAGTTTGGAAATTTTCCTTTCATTTCTATTTTTTTGGAACAGTATCAGGAGAATAAGTATTAATGCTTCTTTTAATGTTTGGTAGAATTCTCCTGGGAAGCCATCTGGCCCTGGCTTCTTGTTTATTGGGAATTTTTTTTCCAAAGATTTCACCTATTTATTCAACAGAGAGAGATAACAAGTAGGCAGAGAGGCAGGCAGAGAGAGAGGGGGAAGCAGGATCCCTGCTGAGCAGAGAGCCCAATGTGGGGCTCGATCCCAGGACCCTGAGATCATCACCTGAGCTGAAGGTAGAGGCTTAACCCGCTGAGCCACCCAGGCGCCAGTGTTGGGAGATATTTGATGGTTGCTTCAATCTCCTTACTGGTTGTGAGTCTGTTCAGGTTTTCTACTTCTTCCTGGTTCAGTTTTGGTAGTTTATAAGTCTCTAGGAATGCATCCATTTCTTCCAGATTATCAAATTTGCTGGTGCATAGTTGCTCATAATATGTTCTTATAATTGTTTGTATTTCTTTGGTGTTGGTTGTGATCTCTCCTCTTTCATTCATGATTTTATTAATTTGGGTCCTGTCTCTTTTCTTTTTGATAAGTCTGGCCAGGGGTTTATTGGTTTTATTAATTCTTTCAAAGAACCAGCTCCTAGTTTCATTGATCTGTTTTACTGCTCTTTTGGTTTCTATTTCATTAATTTCTGCTCTGATCTTTATTATTTTTCTTCTCCTGCTATGTTTAGGCTTTCTTTGCTGTTCTTTCTCTAGCTCCTGTAGGTGTAGGGTTGGGTTGTGTATTTGAGACCTCTCTTGTTTTTTTGTTTTGTTTTGTTTTGTTTTTAATTTTATTTATTTATTTGAGAGAGAGAGAGATGACAAGTAGGCAGAGGCAGGCAGAGAGAGGGGGGGAAGCAGGCTCCCCACTGAGCAGAGAGCCTGATGCGGGGCTCAATCCCAGGACCCTGAGATCATGACCCGGGCTGAAGGCAGAGGCTTAACCCACTGAGCCACCCAGGTGCCCCCTCTCTTGTTTTTTGAGAAAGTCTTGTATTGCTATATACTTTCTTCTCAGGACTGCCTTTGCTGCATCCCAAAGATTTTGAACAGTTGTATTTTCATTTTCATTTGTTTCCATGAATTTTTAAAATTCTTCTTTAATTTCTTGGTTGACCCATTCATTCTTTAGTAGGATGCTCTTTAGCCTCCATGTATTTGAGTTCTTTCCTACTTTCCTCTTATGGTTGAGTTCTAGTTTCAAAGTATTATGGTCAGAAAATACACAGGGAATGATCCCACTCTTTTGGTACCAGTTGAGACCTGATTTGTGACCCAGAATGTGATCTATTCTGGAGAATGTTCCATGTGCACTAGAGAAGAATGTGTATTCTGTTGTTTTGGGGTGTAATGTTCTGAATATATCTGTGATGTCCATCTGATCCAATGTGTCATTTAATGCCTTTATTTCCTTGTTGATCTTTTGCTTAGATTGATATGTCCATTTCAGTGAGGGGGGTGTTTAAGTCCCCTACTATTATTGTATTATTGTTGATGTGTTTCTTTGATTTTGTTATTAATTGGTTTATATAGTTGGCTGCTTCCATGTTAGGGGCATAGATATTTAAAATTGTTAGATCTTCTTGTTGGACAGACCCATTAAGTGTGACATAGTGTCCTTCCTCATCTCTTATTATAATCTTTGGCTTAAAACCGAATTTTTCTGATACAAGGATTGCCACCGCAGCTTTCTTTTGATGTCCATTAGTGTGGTAAATGGTTTTCTACCCCCTCACTTTTTTTTAATGATTTTATTTATTTCTTTGACAGAGAGAGAGATCACAAGTAGGCAGAGAGGCAGGCAGAGAGAGAGCAGGAAGCAGGCTCCTTGCTGAGCAGAGAGCCAGCTGCGGGGTTCAGTCGCAGGACCCTGAGATCATGACCTGAACTGAAGGCGAAGGCTTAACCCACTGAGCCACCCAGGCACCCCTCACCCCCTCACTTTAAATCTGGAGGTGTCTTTGGAACTAAAATGAGTTTCTTGCAGACAGCATTGGATGGTCTTGTTTTTTATCTATTCTCATACCCTGTATCTTTTGATTGGGGCATTTAGCCCACTTACATTCAGGGTAACTATTGAAAGACATGAATCTAGTGCCATTGTATTGCCTGTAAGGTGACTGTTACTGTATGTTGTTTCCATTCCTTTCTGGTCTGTTACTTTAACGCACTCTCTTTGCTTAGAGGACCCCTTTCAATATTTCTTGTAGGGCTGGTTTGGTGATTGCAAATTCTTTTAGTTTTTGTTCGTCCTGGAAGCTTTTTATCTCTCCTTCTATTTTCAGTGACAGCCTAGATGGATATAGTATTCATGGCTGCATATTTTTCTCATTTAGTGCTCTGAATATATCATGCCAGTCCTTTGTGGCCTGCCAAGTCTCTGTGGATAGGTCAATCTAAGATTTCTACCATTGTATGTTACAGACCTCTTGTCCCGAGCTGCTTTCTCTTTGTCTCTGAGACTTGTAAGTTTTTCTATTAGACAACAGGGTGTTCACCTATTTTTATTGATTTTGAGGGGGTTCTCTGTGCCTCCTGGATTTTGATGCCATTTCCTTCCCCAAATTAGAGAATTTCTCTGCTATAATTTGCTCCAGTATACCTTCTGTCCCTCTCTGTTTTTCTTCTTCTTCTGGGATCCCAGTTATTCTAATATTGTTTTTTCTTATGGTATCACTTCTCTCTCTGAATCTTCCCCTTGTGATCCAGTAGTTGTTTGTCTCTCTTTTGCTCAGCATCTTTATTCTCTGTCATTTGGTCTTCTATATCACTAATTCTCTCTTCTGCCTCATTCATCCTAGCAGTAAGAGCCTCCATTTTTATTGCACCTCATTAATAGCTTTTTTTAAATTTCAACTTGGTTCGATTAGTTCTTTTATTTCTCCAGAAAGGGATTTCATTTCTCCTGAAAGGGATTCTGTAGTATCTTCTATGCTTTTTCCAAGCCCAGCTAGCATCTTTATAATTGTCATTCTGAAGTCTAGTTGTGACATCTTACTAATGTCCCTAGTGATTAGGTCCCAAGCAGTTGGTACTGCCTCTTGTTTTTTTTTTTTTTTTTTTTTGAGGTGAGTTTCCCTGTCTTTTCATTTTATCCATAGAAGAATATATGAATGAGAGAACAAGATGCTAAAAACAACCCCAGAAAAATTTACATTAACCAAATCAGAAGAGGCTGGAAACCAGAGAGAGAAGGAGGGGAAAAAAAAATGATTAAGTTGGTGAATATAACAGAGCCACACAGTTATTTTGGGTGTATTTTGGTCTATTAGAAGAAACTGCCTCTCAAAATTTTAAAGAAAGAAAAAGTTATATATCTACAAAAATAGGGGTAAACATGATGAAGGGATGGAATATGAATGTAAAGATAAAAATTAAAAAAGATTTTTTAAAATATTTTATTTAATTTATTTGAAAGAGAGAGAGAGAGAATGAGAGTGAGCAAGCATGAGAGAGGGAAGGTCAGAGGGAGAAGCAGACCCCCTGCTGAGCAGGGAGCCTGATGCAGGACTCCATCATCATGACCTGAGCTAAAGGCAGTCACTGAACCAACTTTACTTTTGCACGTGCAAAGTAAAAAGGATTTTAAAAAAAGAATTGATAAGATAATAAGTTAGTTGAAAAAAGAAAAAAAAAAAAAAAAGAAGGCGAGAATGTGATCAGGTTGGAGACTAGAACAAAGCCATACTCTAGACTCAGGGTATATTTTGTTTGTTAGAAGAAACTGCATCCCAAAATTTTAAAGAAAGAAAAAATATGTATACAAAAAATAAGGTTAAATACAATGAAGGGTTAGAATATGACTACAAGAATGAAAATTAAAAAGGATTTTTAAAAAGGTATTGATAATATAAAATAATTAAAATAGGTTAAAATAGGAAAGAGGAAAAATTCAAAAATTAGAAAAAGAAAAAATTTAACATTGAAAGACTAAAGAATCACAGGGGAAAAGCCATGAATTCTATGTGTTGCTTTCCGGAAGCTCATTGATCAGTGAACTTGGTCTTGGCTGGATGTTCTTGCTGATCTTCTGGGGGAGGGGCCTGTTGCGGTGATTTTCAGGTGTCATTGCCGCAGGCGGAACCGCACTGCCCTTGCCAGGGGCCGGGCTAAGCAATCTGCTTGGGTTCGCGCTCAGAGCTTTTGTTCCCTGAGCGCTTTCCGTACCGCTTTGGAGGACGGGAATGAAGATGGCGGCCGCCCAGTCTCCACCCGGAGGAGCCGAGAGCTGGGGTCTCACTCCTCAGTGCGACCTCAAGGAAAGCCGTGAGTCCCTCCCGTCTCCCTGGTCTCCAGCCGCGCTCCGAGCTCCCCCGGCCTGTGACTGAGCGTTTCTGTCTCTGGTGCGCCGCTCCGTGTGGCGTCTCCAAACCCAGCGGATTCCTGCGGCGCGGCCACGCTGCTCCTTCTGGAAGAGGACGGAGGGGGTCTCCCCGCATCTGCTATTTGTTGACTGCGCCACGGACCACAGTTTATGGCAACCCCGAGCTGAGGGCCCCCTCCTCAGTCGGTCTCCGCCCCCGGCTTCCCCGCTCGGACACCTGCGAGCTCTGCCGCACTCGGACCCCCCCCCCTTCCTGTGACCCTGAGGGACCTGAGACCACACGGTCCCCGCGAGGGCTCCACCCCCGCTCATCCTCTGGAGCCACGTCCCGCCGCGGAGCAACTTCTACTAAATGTTCGGATTTCGGCCCCGCTGCTCTCTCCCCCGCCGGTAAGTGGACAACAGAGGCCCCTCCCCCCGTCTATCCGCCCAAATATCGCCTCGGATTCACTTCTCGTGCTTCCGACCTTCCAGAAAGTGGTGCTTTTCTGTTCCTAGAATTGCTGCTGTTCTTCTCTTTGATCTCCCGTTGAGTTTGTAGGTGTTCAGAATGGTTTGGGAACTGTCTAGCTGAGTTTCTGGGACCAGACGGAATTCAGGTCTCCCGCCCCTCTGCCATCTTGCTCCTCATGGTAGGCAATTATTTTAATTATGAGTTTGTTGGCATAGGGGAAGCCATTTTTTTTCTAGAAAGTTGGCTTACCTGAGGTGATGTGTACATGCTGATATTTTGTTCCTGGGAAAACAAATGTGGCCCCATTTGCTTCCTGACGTGTGCTGTGTGTGGGTTATTGCTGTGGGTGGGTGGCCTTGCTTCTGCTCTGGGGACAGCTGTTCTGGAAAGGAGTGCGGCCTTCTTCCTGTAGTGATGATAGCCAGACGGTAGTAATTGCCACATGGGAGGGCATATTATGGCTCCTTGCAAATAATGAAGGATAATGTTAATGACTACTTTGCTTGCGATGTGTTTATTATTCACAATTACCCAGTGAGGTAAGTCCTACTGGTTGGTTTTCCAGTTGTGCAGTTGAGGAAGCAGGCTTAGTGAGAGTTAGTAGACTGTCTAATCCAGAGCTGGCATATGGCTGAACTGAGACTCAAACCCGGTCTAATCTGATTTCACAGTTGTGCTCGTAATCACTGCACCGTCCTGCATCCCGGTCTAGGGGTTATCTTATCAGAACATCACTACAGTAGTTCTCAAACCGTGGTCCTCGGGCCAGACTTGTTAGCATCACCTCAACACTTGTGGAAAGCGCAGTGTCTCAGACTAAATCAAATTGTTGAATCAAAAACTCTGAGAGCTAAGCCCGAGTGTTTCTGCTCCAAAGCATTCCAGATGGAATCTCACCACCTCTGTGCTGGAACTTCTAGCCAGAGCTCCCATAATCCCATGGGGCACTCATTCTGTCTGCTCTCCTTGTCCTAACATCACCAATTATTGGAATGCTCTTCCTTATATGGGAGTACAGTTTGCTTTTCTTCGTTGTTCACCCATCGGTTCTGGATCTGCCATTTGCCCCATTGACAGGACAGCTGACGGTCGCTGCTGAAACTGACGTGATCTAGAGCAGAAAATTGCTAAGGTATTAAAAAGAGCTTGTCTGGTGGAACATGGGCAGTTTGAATGCCAGCTTCCTCTTCTGTGCACTCCCCAGAGATGCGTTCTTCTTTGTCCCACAAATAAGATAGTGAAGGAACAGTTTTGAAAATGGGAAAAAAATAGACTGAGGAGTCAGGGTTCCAGGGTCTACTGTTTCTTCAGGGAGTAGTCTTTCTAGAAGCTCTGGACCTGGGAGATATTTTGTTTGCTCCAAAGTCACAGGTATAAAGGTCAGGTATAAAATCTGTCCTGAAGAGCGAGGTGGGCCACTGAGACTTGAGCGCGCCTTCCGAGCAGGGTGGGGCTCGGCCGTCTAGAGGTGCACAGGCCAGAGTGGCAGGAGAGCTCAGAAGACCAGAGATCAGGTGTGATGGGATCAGGTGTGTTGTTGTGTCTGGAGGCCTACAGGTGGGGTTCATGTACTCCTTTCATGAGTACTGACTACCCCAGGAAACAAAGCTACTACTACTGCACTGTGTGCCATCTTGGGGAAAAAGAAGTGAGGGAAAAGGGATGGGGGCTGGGGATGGCTGGAAAGTCAACCCAATAATGCATTACTGAGTTGACTTCTACTGAATACAACTAGTTGGACTCAGCTGCAAAGCTGGACATTTGTGACTTAGAACAGGAATTCTTGAGGGAGAAAGACAACTTGCCCTCTGGTTTCCATCACCCATCTGTCGGAGGTCTACCCATGGAGCCTTAACATCCTCAAACTCTGGGTCATGGGGACGTGGGCTTCACGTTTGGTCCTACAGTGTCCTGTTCTTCATGGTCAGCAGGATGGGAGATGAGAGGCAATTGGTGTGGGCAGGAGCTGAGACACTGTCAGATTTTCCCTGCACAAAATCAGAACCCAGGCAGCGCTGGTGGCCACGATGGCTCCGGGAAGAGTCAGGTGAGGCAGGGGGGCCTCAGATGGCTCAGATGTTTCTGATACAACACCCTTAAAGTATTTTGAAAAAAAAAATCCTTCTAGATTTTATAAAGTTGATATCTAAATGTTTTCATCATTAGTCTAAATAATGGCAAAGGATATCATTCCCAGCTTACCCTAAATGTCGATTGACATTTAAAACAAAATTGGGTGCTGATATGGTATGATGAACAAGACTCTTCCTCCACCCACGTGGAAAACAACGGAAACACCTGGACCTACTTTAAAATAAAACCCCGCTATCCGAAGGTACAAGAGGGTAAACAGAAATGCACAGGCTCGGGGTTTGGGGGGGAGAGCTCATACTGGCCTGGAGAGGGGAGACTGGATTATACAAATAAGTTCCTGTCTGGGGCTTCTTGCTTGGGGCTAAGTACAGTCTATGTGGCAGCAGCACATATGACAAAACTTGCAATTTTTCAGGCCGAAAGAATAAGAAAAACATCAGGAAACTAAATACCAAAGGGAGTGGCGAGAACCACTCTTTTCAGGAGGGAAAGAACCAGAGAGGGAACCCCCCAAAATGCCGTCTGCCCACATCTCTGACTGACTCCCGAGCTGCATATGGACAGAACAGACAGGGACAAAATTTCATTACACATGCATGTCTTGAAACAGATGAAGTTATGATTTTCAGTTTGTTTATATATTCTTGGACACATGCTACTTATTGCTAGTGTTACAAATAGGAATATTACCTATTTGTATAGGTATAAATATTGAGAAAGCTCACTCATATAAGTAAGTGGATGGAACTGAAAGAGGGGTTATATGGGTAGCAGTCAATAATTGTTACTAAAAATGATTTTTTAAAGATTTTATTTATTTATTTGACAGACAGAGATCACAAGTAGACAGAGAGGCAGGCAGAGAGAGAGGAGGAAGCAGGCTCCCTGCTGAGCAGAGAGCACGATGTGGGGTTGGATCCCAGGACCCTGGGATCATGATCTGAGCTGAAGGCAGCGGCTTAACCCACTGAGCCACCCTGGTGCCACTAAAAATGATTCTTGATGATCCATCAACTAAGGTTTTCAATTCTGTACAAAGCAAAGAATTGGAAACCACTTGTGTAGATTCTTTTCTGTCATTAGAGACACTCACTTTTGTATCATATATACAAATTTAAGATTGTCACATTGTTTGGTGTCCTGGATTTCTTTTTTTTTTTTTAATTTTTTATTTCTTTTCAATGTAACAGTATTCATTGTTTTTGCACCACACTCAGAGCTCCATGCAATACATGCCCTCCTTAATACCCACCACCTGGTTCCCCCAACCTCCCACCCCCGGCCCCTTCAAAACCCTCAGGTTGTTTTTCAGAGTCCATAGTCTCTCATGGTTCACCTCCCCTTCCAATTTCCCTCAACTCCCTTCTCCTCTCCATCTCCCCTCGTCCTCCATGTTATTTGTTATGCTCCACAAATAAGTGAAACCATATGATGATTGACTCTCTCTGCTTGACTTATTTCACTCAGCATAATCTCTCCCAGTCCCGTCCATGTTGCTACAAAAGTTGGGTATTCATCCTTTCTGATGGAGGCATAATACTCCATAGTGTATATGGACCACATCTTCCTTATCCATTCATCCGTTGAAGGGCATCTTGATTCTTTCCACAGTTTGGTGACCGTGGCCATTGTTGCTATAAACATTGGGGTGCTGATGGCCCTTCTTTTCACTACATCTGTATCTTTGGGGTAAATACCCAGTAGTGCAATTGCAGGGTCATAGGGAAGCTCTATTTTTAATTTCTTGAGGAATCTCCACACTGTTCTCCAAAGTGGCTGCACCAACTTACATTCCCACCAACAGTGTAAGAGGGTTCCCCTTTCTCCACATCCTCTCCAACACATGTTTTTTCCTGTCTTGCTGATTTTGGCCATTCTAACTGGTGTAAGGTGGTATCTCAATGTGGTTTTAATTTGAATCTCCCTGATGGCTAGTGATGATGAACATTTTTTATGTGTCTGATAGCCATTTGTATGTCTTCATTGGAGAAGTGTCTGTTCATATCTTCTGCCCATTTTTTGATATGATTATCTGTTTTGTGTGTGTTGAGTTTGAGGAGTTCTTTATAGATCCTGGATATCAACCTTTTGTCTGTACTGTCATTTGCAAATATCTTCTCCCATTCTGTGGGTTGCCTCTTTGTTTTGTTGACTGTTTCCTTTGCTGTGCAGAAGCTTTTGATCTTGATGAAGTCCCAAAAGTTCACTTTTGCTTTTGTTTCCTTTGCCTTTGGAGACATATCTTGAAAGAATCAGAAGAGACCCCGAATCGCTAAGGAAATGTTGAAAAACAAAAATAAAACTGGCGGCATCATGTTACCTGATTTCAAGCTTTACTACAAAGCTGTGATCACCAAGACAGCAGGGTACTGGCATAAAAACAGACACATAGACCAGTGGAACAGAGTAGAGAGCCCAGATTTGTACCCTCAACTCTATGGTCAAATAATCTTCGACAAAACAGGAAAAAATATCCAGTGGAAAAAGACAGTCTCTTCAATAAATGGTGCTGGGAAAACTGGACAGCTATATGTAGAAGAATGGAACTCGACCATTCTCTTATACCGGACACAAAGATAAACTCGAAATGGATGAAAGACTTCAACATGAGACAGGAATCCATCAGAATCCTAGAGGAGAACATAGGCAGTAACCTCTTCTATATCAGCCACAGCAACTTCTTTCAAGATATGGATTTCTTTTCTTTTTTACACTCTGGGGTGATGCACTGAAGTAAGTTTAGGACAGGCAAGAGGTGCATTTTTCTTCCATTAAGGTGGACAAGCGTGATTAGTGGTCGAGGAAAACAGCACGAGCAACCACACCCTCACCCATATCAAATAAGGAACAGTTCAGATAGAAACTGAGGATCTGGAGACTGATTCTGGTGAGACTACATTCTGATATATACTTCCTAGAAACGTTTTATGTATGTGAATACATACTCCAGTTTGACATCTTAGAGGATCAGGGAGCCAAAACCACCCACTGCATAAGGGACCTTGGAGAAAATTTAGGTTTAAGAATCTGCGAAGGTCAGAAAAAACCTGCAAAGTTCAGAGGGAAAAAAAAAACAAAACAACAACAACCCTCGGATTTATTGCAGCCAACAGATTCATGTAAAACAGGGAAAACTTGGGCTGGTCCAGATTAACACAGGACCCAAAGGCCAACTGACAAACGGTAAAGTCTTGGCTATCCCAAGATGGAGAAAAAAATAGTTTCTCATTTTAGCAGCATAAAGCATAACTGCACAAAAATGCAAACAAAACAAAACAAGGCAAAACCAAACCACAAAGAGAGGAAGATCAGATTGATCAAAGGAGCTACACCAGCAGCACTTGTGGCTAAGGGTAGAAAGACACTTTGTTTAGATGCTGGATTTGAATGAGTGCATTGGAGTCTGAGGAAGCCTGCAGAAGTAGTATTCTAGAGATACTAACAATACCAGAAGAAAGTTACCCATTTTAGTGAGGTTCAACTAAGGACTTCAGTAAAAAGTGCAGCAAAAAAACCATTCAGAGCCAAAGAGGTAGTAATGGCACATGACTGAGTTCACCAAGTGATCGAATGAAGAGCTACTTTTGCTGAAACTGGTGCAGAAAGTTGGGTTCAGGTTTATGCTATCCTATCCCTTCTACATCATCCTCTTGCCATGCCTTGGACTCTGAATTGAAAGGAGATTTTGCCGGATGATGGCTAAGCTTCCTTCCAGTTCTAACACCCTATGAAAGAACACTAGGCAGACGTGCATAGCAGCATTGTTTATGGTAGCCAAAAAGTGGAAATCGATGGAATGTCCATCAACCGATAAGGATAAATGAGGTGGTAGTCAATGAAATATTACTTGCAATAAAAGAGGGATGGAGTTCTGACATACGCCACAACATGGATGAACCTTGGACACATGAGGCTAAGTAAGAGAAGCCAGACGAAGAGGGCCACATATCATATGATTGCACATGTGTGAAATGTCCATGAGAGCCAAATCTGTAGTGATGGGAAGGAGATGAGTGGTTGTCTCAGCTGGGAGTTGGGGAGAAATGAGGATGACTGCTCATGGGTACAGGGTTTCTTTTTGGAACGATGAAAATGTTCTAAAATTGGCTGTGGCGATGATTGCACAACTCTGTGAATATACTAAAAACTATTGGATTGTACAGTTTAAATGGGTGAATTGCCTGGTATGTAAATTATCTCAGTAAAGTTGTTATTTTTTTTTAAAGTTAAGAAAGGAATTTTAAGTGGAGAAAAGAGCTTAGATCCTGGCATAGACATAGGACAGAGAATTGAAAAGAGAAAAAAGCCAGGAGTAGCACCTGGAGAGGTGGGGGGAAACTGGAAACACGACTCTGCGGGGAGGACAGGGCGGACAGCCAGCGACACAAGGACAGTGGGTGTGTGGTGGTGGGTGAGGATGCTGGTGGGCTATGCCCCGAAATGGAAAAAGGAGTACTGGTTGAGAGCGCTCTTTTCTGCTTCAGGCTTTGCCTCTGACCAGATTTGCACTTGGGTATGTCTTCCTAAATGGGTGCCCTCGCCCCCAACTCCCATACCCATATCCAGGCAGCTAGAGGCACAATTTTTCTTTCAGTTCTTTTGAATTCTTGTTAAAGTGTCTTCTTCTTACCAGCTTCCACATCTTTTGACATAATGTCTTTCTCCTCTTTTTCTTCTGTGCTTACCAGGTACTTTCTGTCTCCTTGGCATAGGCTATTTCTTGTTATTAAAAAGTCAGCCTTGACTTTTATATTTCATTTATTCTTCCCTTGGGTTCTTTGTGACCTTATCTTAAAGGATTATTACATATAAATGTGCAGATTCACTAATACACTTAAAACGAGGGAGACCAGTATACCAGGTGCTACTAAGATGAAAAACTGTATGTGATAAAAATAAGGACAAAGCAATGTGACATTTTCAAACATTTGCACAAGAAAGAACTTCAGAGCCTCCTTGAAAGATTTTCTTTTCTGTATTCTTATTTATTTTTTATGGTATTAGGGGCACAGATTTATGTCTTAACCAGACTTTGTCCAAAGAATCCCCTAGATTTTATCCAACTAAAACCAAGGCTAGATTTCAATTTCATGTGTCCAGTGCTGACAGTGTAGTGATGACAGGGAGAGGATGCTACTGGCTCTCATGACATGCACAATCCAGTAGAAGAGACAGATATTAAGCAAATGTTTACACAAATCTCCCAGATAATTATATAATTTAAACTATGATGTATTAGATATTGTTTTAGGATTCCTCCTCTCTTACCTTTCCTCCTCCATGTACTTGCTAAAGGAGCCCATGAAAAATATTGGAGGGGAATTTCAAATCACTGAATGTTTGAAAAGATAGAAAATTTAAACCTTTCAAGTAAGTGCTTTAATGAGCTCAAGGAGAGGTGGCCCTAGTTTAATGACTAGATCCCTCACTTGTAACAAGCAACATTTAAAAAAAAATTAGTGGGGGGACGCCTGGGTGGCTCAGTTGGTTAAGCAGCTGCCTTCGGCTCGGGTCATGATCTCAGCGTCCTGGGATCGAGTCCCACATCGGGCTCCTTGCTCGGCGGGGAGCCTGCTTCTCCCTCTGCCTCTGCCTGCCACTCTGTCTGCCTGTGCTCGCTCGCTCGCTCTCTCTAACAAATAAATAAGTTAAAAAAATTTTAAAAAAAATTAGTGGCTTTTAATTCGAGTATAACCTATGTAGGGAAGAGTAGAGAGACTGTGGATAATACAACTCAATAAATTTTTACAAGCTGAATACAGCTGTATAACCAGAATCTAAATCAAGAGACAGAATGGTGTTAGGACCCCAGCAGCTTCACACATGCCCACTTTCCCCACCGGAGTCATTTTATAAGGAGACGGTATTTTGGAGCACTTGCTACGTGCCAGGCTCCGTGTGAAGTCTTTTACACGTCCCTTGTCTTGTGAAGAGCAATTTTTTTCCTCTCTTGTGTATGTTGAATTATTCCCGGGGAGTCTAGTTGACACCAGTCATTTAATTAGCAAGCCCTTCCTTCCCAGAGAGCCAGGAAAGTACCCTTCAGCCCCACACAGGTAGGATTCTTGCCATTCCGCACTGCTGGAGATTTTCCACAAGTGCAGAAAATTTCCATGATGGAGAGGCTTTGGAGCCCATCAACAGAAGCAGGGAAGTGGCCATTTCTCTGGATGGCTCTGTGCCAGGCTTTTTAATTTGCTGTTCTGCCTCTCCTTCCCCGAGGAGAAATCTGTGTCTCTCCCCACTCCCCTGCACAAAGTCGTCCTTAAGCATAACTAAGACTGACTTGCTAATTTATCTGAGTAGTGAAGCCACTCTGGGGTAAGTGTTCCTTAATCACTCAAAGTTCTGCAGAAATTCACATCCTGTCTTTGGGGCATCGTCTCTCTGAATTCTGGGGGCTTGTGGCAGGGGACTGCAGTGGGGTTTTAAAGAGTCTGGCTGGGGGGAGAGAAAGGATCTGAAGGGCCCTGAGAAAAACAGAGACCGAAAGACACGTACTGCACGGAGGAGGGAGGCCTGGCTTTCACGGGACGACATTAAGGACGTTGGCGGTGGGCGTTTTCTGCTTTAGAGACCAATCTAAGCCAGAAAGCAGGAGCAGGAACCAGAAACTTAGCACTGCTGTCAGTTGTACGAGGTGCTGTAGGGGACAAAATGTGTCAGGGAGCCGACCCCCCCCCGGACCCGTGCTGGCAAGACTTTTCTGTGTAGAGGATGAAGCGGCTGAGTACCTCTTACTATGGTACCTGTGTGGTTGGGAGAAGTGGGATGTTTGGAGATTAATAAAACACCACAGGCAGTGGTAAAAGGGAAAACCACCCCTATGGTCTTGTCCAAGAGATAAAAATCTCTTTATTGTAAAAACAAATACATGAACAAACAATAAGCAAGCTACCTCTCGCTGGTCCAGACAGAATTCCAAAGTCCCCAAACAGTTCACCTCTTCGTGGGAGGCACTGAACGCCCCAGAAACAATATGACTGTCTCCCCTTTGGGGAGAGCTCAGAATCTGACCAGGCCTTCCATGAGACCACATAGTCAAGTGTCCCCCAGGTCCTCAGTGCTGACTACATAGTGATTTTCCGCCACGGTTTGTTCTCTCTGGCATCATGAATGTTCTGTCCCTCCTCAAGCTCCAATCCCAATGCCCCGTTTCTTCCATTGTGGAGAGACAAGTTCGTCCCTTCCTTTGCTGAGAATTCGGAGGTCCCCGAGCAAGCCCTTCCTCACCTTCCTTTACTACTTTTCCTCCTCCCTGCCCCAGTCTTGGCACATGTCCTTTGTTGATTTTCTCCTGTTCCAAAAGACAGAAGTCCTTCCTGTGCCCCAAAACCATTCTCTGTGCTTTGTTCCTGGGGACTGTGTTTCCTCTGTCATTGATCTCTTTTCATATTTTTTTTTAAACTTACTATAACAGTTTTCAAACATAGACAAAAGTGGAGAGAATAAAATAATGATTCCCCATGGACCCTTCATCCAGATGCAGTGATTATAATATTTTGCCACATTTTATGCAAATTCCATCATTATCTCAAAAATGTCTTTTTACAACCAGTTTGTTTAAATTAGGATTCAAGTAGGGCTCACATATTATATTTGATTGCTACGTCACTTCATTTTAATCTAATCAAGATCATTTTCCCAGCCTGCTTTTACTTTCTGTCACGTTATTGACTTGTTGAAGAAAGCAGGTCAGTTCTGTAAAATGTCCCATAATCTGAATTTTTCTGATTGCTGCTTCTTGGAGTTAACGAGGTATTCAATCTCCTGTATTTTCTATAACCTGGAAATCAGACCTAAAGGCTGATTAGCTTCCTTCTTCCCGACCCTCTTACTTCTGTTTTGTGACCTACATCACACCCAAATGGGTGGTGGCTCTTCACCCGAGTGCTTGCTTGTGGTCTCTGTGTTCTCTTGACCTCTCTCCCATCACGGCTCCACTGTAGGGCAAGCGGTTGGCATCGGTTTCCTCCTCTGGTTCACATACATTTTCCCCCAACTCACTTCTGTTCTCTGCCCTGTGTACAGAAATGATTCCTTTAGAGTTCGCTAAGTATCCTTGAACAACAAAACCCATGACTTCTTGTTAGTGTTGTAATAAATGCCCATCGCTGTCACCAGCTGCCAGGTCCCATTTCAAGCCTTTAACAATTTCCAAGTGCTTTCCCTCCATGGTGGTTTCATAAGTACTGTCCTTTCCGATTCTTGGTCTCAGGACCCTCAGGCTTCCCTGATCACCTTTATGTGATGGCTGTGGCATCTTTGTCTGGAGCTCTGACCAACTCCTCTGAGCTCCAAATCTGGGTCTCCTTTTTCCTCACAAGCAGTTTTATCTCTAGATGATTCCTCACACCTGGAATTCAGTCTGTCTCCGTTGTATTGTCCTATCTCACTGTCAGCTCTTTCTGGTTGCACCTTCTCTGATCTTTCCAGGAAGAATTAATCACGTGCCTTGGTGTTTCATACCGTGGTGGCGTGATCTTCTACAGACCGACTCTTACTGTCATGGGTTGTGTATGTCTCTGCTGCTTCTACTGATTGTGAACTTCTTGAGTACAGGACTTGGGTTTCCTGTGCCAATTTGTTAACTAATTCTATGTATTATTTATTGGCTCTCTACTATGGTCAAGGCACTATACTTGGTAGCCTTTGGATTTGAAATAGTAAAACCTTGGAACAAGAAAGGCATAAAGGGCCAGTGGCAGTGGTACGTGTCGGCTAACGCACTGTTAAACTTATTTCCTCTTTAAAGCACTTGGCCAGTCTCTTCATTTGAGCATCGCTATAATCCTATGAGGGAGTTGCTATTATTAGGTCATTTTACAGATATGAAATTGAGACACAGAGAGGTTGAGAGAGCTGCCAGAGTCCCAGAAAGGGGCAAGAAGCTGTTAGACAAAATCAGTTCTGCTCGGCCAGTGAGTGGAGGCTGGTGTTCTGCAGAGTCAAGGCAAGAGAAGTGTCCTTAGAAATCAACAGATAAGGACACTTAGACTAGGAAATTAGAGCAGTTTGGTAGCAGAGACTAAGAGTTTTCTTTAATTTTCTATAAATTGTAATGTGATACCAAGATGTTCAAACCATCCTCAATTGCTATTTCCATCAAGTCCTCAGCGAAAATACCCTTCAGATGTAGTTATAAATAGCTTTGTGAGTCTGTTGGGCTCAAACTGAAAATTACAGTTAAAGTCTATTCAGAGTGGGCAAATCAAGAAGCAGATCCACTTAGAGAATGCTGTTTTCAAAGAAAGATCATCCTTCTCCGGGGGTGTTCTGGATGGCACTCGGGCCCTGGGGCTGGGCAAGGTGGGGAGGGGACACAGAAGAGATTCCTGGAGGGATGAGAGTTTCTCGTCTTGCTTTAAGTGTTCTGTCCCTTTTTCTTAAGTAGTGATTGGCACATGCCATGTGTTCAGCAAAGACTTGTTGAATGAACAGGTGAATGAATGAGTGATGGAGAAGTACAGATAGAGCATGGGGGAAAACCTGTGTAATGGGTACTCAGCAATTACATGTGAGGCTGAATGGAACGGCTGAAAGGCATGAAATAGAGTAAAAATAACAAGAGAAACACCAAAAAGGCTTGCACGAGTTAATAAGGAGGTGGTGAAAGCCAGACCTGCCTCTGCTCACGGCGTTGGTCTATAACGCCTTGTGGGATATTTTAAGTTCTGTTGCTAGCATAGAGTCTCTTTCCAGATGCCTCCTCCCCAGACCCCTCCCGACTCTCCTCCCCTCACCCGTAATAAGGTGGTTCACATGGAAAAGCCAAAGGTTTTCACCCTCATCAAGTCTCATCAGAGAGAGCAGGTGATACCAGAAGAGAGGGAGAGGACTTCATTTGGGAAACCCTCTTCTTTACTATTTCTAAGGTCACATCTCTTCGTGCCACTACTGCGTATTTTTGCTGCTTGCATCATTTTGCTGCTTGACCCAGCTTGCCAGTAATGGCTGTGTATCTGTCAGGGTGGTACCTTCTTATGTGTGCACATAGAACGGACTTTTCCATTCTCTCTTGGTGCCTTGCATGGGGGAACCTGTCTCTCTCCAGAATGGCTGATGAAAGCTTATCCCTCTAAAAGCCCTGCTATGCGGTGTCAACTCAACTTCAAAGACCTTGCCAACCTACTCAGGTTGAATTAACGACACTGCCTCCTTGGCTGTCTGGTTTCTGTATACAATTCCATTAATTATTGCATGGATCATTGAATGAATGAAAGAATCTGGAAATCTTATTCTTCTGGGTAGCTCCAGAAATTTGCACGGTATGTGACCCAATAAGCACAATATCATGGTACATCACGGAAGCTCAATAAATGTGCAACAGTCCTGAGCTTCACCTTCCTTTCTCATCTCTTCTTCCTGACATGAGGTTGCAAGACGTTAACATCCGTGGGGACTGGAGAGAGGCCCTGCTCCACTCTGCCACTCGATACAGACATCTTCCATAGAAGGAGTCTTACTGTCTCTGTGAACATCTCCTGTGATGGGATGCTCACTATTTCATAGTACGGTGTGACCAGTTCGGACCACTCAAATTGCGAGCAAAGTTTTTTTTATATGTATATATGAGCTTAAAATTGCCTTTCTGTAAGTTTTACCTACGGATCCTATTTCTCTGCTCGCTCTACACCGAGAACTCTTTAAAATAAGATTGACCTCCCTCCGTTTGACCGTCCTCAGGTATTTGAAAACAACTGTCTCAATGTGGTTTTAATTTGAATCTCCCTGATGGCTAGTGATGATGAACATTTTTTCATGTGTCTGATAGCCATTTGTATGTCTTCATTGGAGAAGTGTCTGTTCATATCTTCTGCCCATTTTTTGATATGATTATCTGTTTTGTGTGTGTTGAGTTTGAGAAGTTCTTTATAGATCGTGGATATCAACCTTTTGTCTGTACTGTCATTTGCAAATATCTTCTCCCATTCCGTGGGTTGCCTCTTTGTTTTGTTGACTGTTTCCTTTGCTGTGCAGAAGCTTTTGATCCACTATGGAGTATTATGCCTCCATCAGAAAGGATGAATACCCAACTTTTGTAGCAACATGGATGGGACTGGGAGAGATTATGCTGAGTGAAATAAGTCAAGCAGAGAGAGTCAATTATCATATGGTTTCACTTATTTGTGGAGCATAACAAATAACATGGAGGACGAGGGGAGATGGAGAGGAGAAGGGAGTTGAGGGAAATTGGAAGGGGAGGTGAACCATGAGAGACTATGGACTCTGAAAAACAACCTGAGGGTTTTGAAGGGGCGGGGGGTGGGAGGTTGGGGGAGCCAGGTGGTGGGTATTAAGGAGGGCATGTATTGCATAGAGCACTGGGTGTGGTGCAAAAACAATGAATACTGTTATGCTGAAAAGAAATTTAAAAAAAAAAAGAAATTAAGTTATGAAAAAAAAAACTGTCATCCTCCACTTAATATTTTCTATTTCAAAACTGGACTGTTCTGTGTTCAAGCAGACTTCAATAGCCCATCATATCATATGGTTTCTAGGGCATTCCTTTTCCTTGTCTTTCTACTTTAACTTCTAAGTTAGTCAATGTAACTTGTACAGCTTAGTACTCAGAACTGGCTCTATGGGGCCAAGAAGGCCAAAGTTATAGGTGTGATCACTGTTTCCATTTTTGGGCCTTCTGAGTGCCAAGGTCGTGCTAGGGACTGAGGACTTGGAGATGTCAGGGCCTGCCCTCAGCAAGTACCTGGAAGAGAAGACGTGCTTCACACTGAAACTCTGCTCTGAGACCCTGTTTTTCTGGTGCATCTTTTCATGCAAGGACAAGGGAATTCTCTCCAAACCCTGCTTGGATAAAGGAACGTCTGTCTCTTGTTGGTCTTTTTTTACCTGAGTGATCTAGAATGAGTGAAAGTGCCCAGAGTGGGTGAAGGGTGGTGACATCCAGGCCTCCCTTCACTAGCAGGGATCGAGGAGGCTGTGTGTCAAGGGACATGGCTGGGTATCAAGGCCAGGGGATCCCTGGTGGACAGGAGAGGTCGGCACAGCATCGTGTTGATGTCTGGCGTTCACTGGGAGTGTCGCGGTCAGGTACTCTTCACTTCGGGGAAGGTAACTGCAGCTGCGTGTGCCGTCGCCTGGAGTCTATGGGGTTACCAGCAGGTGTCCGCCTGGGAAGGCAGGTGGGCACCCAGTGTAGAGTAGGTGTCGGGGGTCAAGCACTGAGAGGTGCCTGAGAGAAGAGGGGGCCTTTTCTGCCCTTCTCCTCCCCTTAATATCTGCACGAGATGTGCAAACACTCCAAGAGTTGCACATGCTGGACAAGAACCAACCCGATCAAGAAATGCCTTCAGAAAGGCCTTCCTTCCTCCCCAACTTCTGGGTGAGGTCTACCTGCCAAACCCATAGAGCGCCACATCTGCCCTCCTCTGAGCTTCCTCTTACAAGATCCTGCGTTGCTGCCCTGAATTTATTTTCAGGAATATTCTGTAGCTGGAAATATATCTCCCAGACTTAGAGGCAATTCTTAGCTTGGAGGCATACACAGTGAGAACCCTTAGAAAATGAAATGGGGTGACAGAAACAAAATGCAAACTCGAGAAGTAAGTAGTAGATGAAAGGAAGCAGACTGTGGTGAATGGAGGTCATTTGATTAATACAGAGCACAAAGGAGTCATGAGTTTCAAAGCCTGGGGCTGGCTGGATGCCCAGAGAACAGGCCGGGGGCTGGAGGACACTAGCAGAGGAAGGCAGGGGGAGAAGGCTGGGCAGGGACTTTGACAGAAGCTGCGGTGGCAGATACAGTGGTTGTTCTCAGTGTGTGTGACACTTGAAGGCAGAGGCCCACGTGACAGCTCTTGTGGGCTCTGAGTGGGCCTGCATCACAGGGAGCTACGGCTCGGGGACGGTGGGGTTGGGATGTGGAGCGGGTAGCAGCAGCCTCTGGCTCTGGTTTCTCCTTGGGCTCCTGACAGGTCTGTCCGTGCAGGTGACCTGTGCTGCGCGAAGGGTCACAGCCAACTGAGGGACTGCCTGCCCTGTCTGGCCTCCAACATGAGCTCTGCGGGCACGTAGCTCCAAGGGCCAGAGGTGGTGGCCGACTCCTGCCGGCAAGGGGCATGCTCAGAGCCCTGCTGGGCCCCGCAGGAAGAACTCAGCAGGGCTTCTTACCTCTTCTCTGTCTCCAATTCTGAATGGCTCCTTCTTTGTCTCTCTCACCCAAAACCCCACGAGCAAACATTAATTGTCTGTGCAGTGTGTCCCCACCTAACACGCCCGACAGCCCCTGGATGGCTGGGTCAGTCTGACTGTACCTCAAGTCAAGTAATCATCGAGCGTGGATGCCTGGTCCCGCAGCACAGTTTTCTTTCTTGCCCGCCAGTGATTTTGTTTTTGTCGGGGGGACCCTAAACTAGTGCCATTCATCTTGCTTACAAATGCATCCCTGCCCTGGAGAGTGTTACTAAGTCCTGGTCACTGCAGGTGAAAAGGACTTTCACAACTGTCTTTCATCATAGCCTTCTGGTCTCAGTCTCCTTGGGTTTGCAGACCATCTTGCCAAGGTGACACCTCCCACCCCTGACCACGAGGCCCTGACCTATAGAAGAGCTTCATATATGAAGGGGAGGTACTGAAAATCAGGAAGTAGGAACAGGATCTTCTTCTCCATCGAATGGCTAATGCAGAGCACGGGGCCCTGTACAGAGTAGACACGCAACAGTATTTGTTCTGCAAGGAGAGAGGAATGGAGGGTTGCTCAACAAATACTCATTCGATCTTTTTTTTTTTTAGCTACTTAAAATTTGAGACTCCATTTAGAGAGCCATGACCTCACAGTATACAATAAAATAAATTACAGTTTAGTGCAGAGACTCATAGGGGAAAGGAGGGAAAACCGAATGAGGAGAAATCAGAGAGGGAGACAAAACCATGAGAGACTCTTGACTCTGGGAAATAAAATAGGGGTTGTGGAAGGGGAGGTGGGTGGTGGGAAGGGGTAACTGGGTGATGGGCATTAAGGAGGGCAGTTGGTGTAATGAGCACTGGGTGTTCTATGCAACTGACGAATTATTGATCACTCCGTCAAACAAATGATACACTATATGTTGGCTAAGTGAATTTAAATTAAAAAAATAATAAATTGCAGATTAAAATTTCAAAGTAAAAAATCTTAAAAAGACTGGAAGAAACCACAGGATATGTTTATTTGAGATGAAGAAGGATTTTCTAAGCTTCAGGGAGTGAATGAAGTTACAGAAGAAAGGATGAACTGGACTAATGAAATCTTCCATATTAAAAAGAAAAATGAAAAAGGAAAGTGAGAGGTGAATTTGAAATCGTCTCTGAAAAAATATTGTTCAGGTTTTAGAGGACTCGTGACTAATGTCTTTCTCTCCCTTTTAAGTTTGGAACCATTTTTGGAGCAAAGAAATTAGACCAAGAGTTCAAAATGTCACGTTATTGGCGATAAAAAGCAGACTAAGCGGTTCAGATTTGAGACTGTGGCCTGTTTCCTAATACTTTATCCCAGAAGTAAAGCCGCCTGCCTTATCACAGGCAGGGCAGGGTGACGTGGACCTCCCCAGGGGGCAAAGCCTCCCTTGGTCAGTTTCCACCGTGGCAGAGAGCGGGCTGCTGAGAGCGAGAGAGCGAGAGACTCAGAGACACGAGAGAGGTCAGAGCAGAGGATGAGTTGAAACGACTCTGTTCCTTCTCTAAGTCTCGAACTCCTGAGTCACATAAGTCAAGGGGTGGAAAGGAAGCCATGACTGATACTCCAGGACAGGGTTTCTGAAGTCTTTGGTGCGATGGACCATGCTGGCAGTCTGATGAGGGCTATGGACTCCCTTTTTAGAACGGATTCCATAAAATACCCAGAATGACAAAGGAAACCTACTGTGCCAAAATTCAGTCACAAAAAGTATTTCAAAATATTTGTGGCATATAAAATACATCCTTCTTAATTAGCCCACTAAACATATGATCAAGTGACAGACCTAATAACCACTATAATTTTGATGTAGTGATGAGCGTAAGTTATATTTTGATATATGCAATGTGATGTAAAATTATCTATGGTTTTTATCTGTGGCAAAGTTGCAGGTACTGCTGATATCAAGGTGGCTGGTTCCCTACATTTGGAGTTGAAAGAAACCTAGTTTCAAGTAAAGGATAAAAAAAGTAAAGATGCTTTTTCTTTTCCATTTAAGTTCAAAGACACTGCTCCCCCTCCTCCTCCTCCATTTGTCCCCAGACCTGAAGGACTTCAGGTGAAGAATCCTTTCTCTAAAGAAGGCCCCTCCATCATAACATGAGGTCAGGGAGTTGAGGTTTCTCCTCAAATATTAAAAATATAGAAGTCTCGTACAAATTAACAGGAAGAGACCAAAAGATGGATGGGCCAAGAACGTGATGAATACAGACAGTGATAAAACTTGACCAAAAAACTCAACTTCAAAACAAAGCAACAGAAATTCAGTGTTTTCAACAGTTCAAAATCTGTGGGACACGACAAAGGCAGTCCTGAGAGGAAAATATATAGCGGTGCAAGCCTTTCTCAAGAAACAAGAAAGGTCTCAAATACACAACCTAACCCTACACCTAAAGGAGCTGGAGAGAGAACAACAAAGAAAGCCTAAAGCCAGCAGGAGAAGAGAAATCATAAAGATCAGAGCAGAAATCAATGAAATAGAAACTAAAAAAACAATAGAACAAATCAACAAAACTAGGAGCTGGTTCTTTGAAAGAATTAATAAGATTGATAAGCCCCTGGCCAGACTTATCAAAAAGAAAAGAGAAAGGATGCAAATAAATAAAATCATGAATGAAAGAGGAGAGATCACAACCAACACCAAAGAAATACAAACAATTATAAGAACATACTAAGAGCAACTCTATGGCAACAAATTTGACAATCTGGAAGAAATGGATACATTTCTAGAGATGTATAAACTACCACAACTGAACCAGGAAGAAATAGATAACCTGAACAGACCCATAACCAGTAAGGAGATTGAAACAGTCATCAAAAATCTCCAAACAAACAAAAGTCCAGGACCAGACGGCTTCCCAGGGGAATTCTACCAAACATTTAAAGAAGAATTAATTCCTATTCTCCTGAAACTGTTCCAAAAAATAGAAATGGAAGGAAAACTTCCAAACTCATTTTATGAGGCCAGCATCACCTTGATCCCAAAACCAGACAAGGATCCCACCAAAAAAGAGAATTACAGACCAATATCTTTGATGAACACAGATGCGAAAATTCTCACCAAAATACTGGCCAATAGGATCCAACAGTACATTAAAAGGATTATTCACCACGACCAAGTGGGATTTATTCCAGGGCTGCAAGGTTGGTTCAACATCCGCAAATCCATCAATGTGATACAATACATTAATAAAAGAAAGAGTAAGAACCATATGATACTCTCAATAGATGCTGAAAAAGCATTTGACAAAGTGCAGCATCCCTTCCTGATTAAAACTCTTCAAAGTGTAGGGATAGAAGGCACATACCTCAATATTATCAAAGCCATCTATGAAAAACCCACCGCAAATATCATTCTCAATGGAGAAAAACTGAAAGCTTTTCCGCTAAGGTCAGGAACACGGCAGGGATGTCCGTTATCACCACTGCTGTTCAATATAGTACTAGAAGTCCTAGCCTCAGCAATCAGACAACAAAAACAAATTAAAGGCATCCAAATTGGCAAAGAAGAAGTCAAACTATCACTCTTTGCAGATGATATGATACTGTATGTGGAAAACCCAAAAGGCTCCACTCCAAAACTGCTAGAACTTATACAGGAATTCAGTAAAGTGTCAGGATATAAAGTCAATGCACAGAAATCAGTCGCATTTCTTTACACTAACAACAAGACAGAAGAAAGAGAAATTGAGGAGTCAGTCCCATTTACAATCGTACCCAAAACCATAAGATACCTAGGAATAAATCTAACCAAAGAGGCAAAGAATCTATACTCAGAAAACTATAAAGTACTCATGAAAGAAATTGAGGAAGACACAAAGAAATGGAAAAATATTCCATGCTCATGGATTGGAAGAACAAATATTGTGAAAATGTCTATTCTACCTAAAGCAATCTACGCATTTAATGCAATCCCTATCAAAATCCCATGCATTTTTTTTAAAGAAATAGAACAAATAATCCTAAAATTTATATGGAACCAGAAAAGACCTCGAATAGCCAAAGGAATATTGAAAAAGAAAGCCAAAGTCGGTGGCATCACAATTCCGGACTTCAAGCTCTATTACAAAGCTGTCATCATCAAGACAGTATGGTACTGGCACAAAAACAGACATATAGACCAATGGAACAGAATAGAGAGCCCAGAAATAGACCCTCAACTCTATGGTCAACTAATCTTCGACAAAGCAGGAAAGAATATCCAATGGAAAAAAGACAGCCTCTTCAACAAATGGTGCTGGGAAAATTGGACAGCCACATGCAGAAAAATGAAATTGGACTATTTCCTTACACCACACACGAAAATAGACTCAAAGTGGATGAAGGACCTCAATGTGCGAAAGGAATCTATCAAAATCCTTGAGGACAATGCAGGCAGCAACCTCTTTGACCTCAACCGCAGCAATTTCTTCCTAGGAACATCGCCAAAGGCAACAGAAGCAAGGGCAAAAATGAACTATTGGGATTTCATCAAGATCAAAAGCTTTTGCACAGCAAAGGAAACAGTCAACAAAACCAAAAGACAACTGACAGAATGGGAGAAGATATTTGCAAACGACATATCAGATAAAGGGCTAGTATCCAAAATCTATAAAGAGCTTATCAAACTCAATACCCAAAGAACAAATAATCCAGTCAAGAAATGGGCAGAGGACATGAACAGACATTTCTGCAAAGAAGACATCCAGATGGCCAACAGACACATGAAAAAATGCTCCACATCACTCGGCATCAGGGAAATACAAATCAAAACCACAATGAGATACCACCTCACACCAGTCAGAATGGCTAAAATTAACAAGTCAAGAAATGATAGATGCTGGCGAGGATGCGGAGAGAGGGGAACCCTCCTACACTGCTGGTGGGAATGCAAGCTGGTGCAACCACTCTGGAAAACAGTGTGGAGGTTCCTCAAAAAACTGAAAATAGAGCTACCCTACGACCCAGCAATTGCACTCCTGGGTATATATCCTAAAGATACAAACGTGGTGCTCCGAAGGGGCACGTGCACCCGAATGTTTATAGCAGCAATGTCCACAATAGCCAAACTGTGGAAAGAGCCTAGATGTCCATCAACAGATGAATGGATAAAGAAGATGTGGTATATATACACAATGGAATACTATGCAGCCATCAAAAGACATGAAATCTTGCCATTTGCGACGACGTGGATGGAACTAGAGGGTATCATGCTTAGCGAAATAAGTCAATCGGAGAAAGACAACTATCATATGATCTCTTTGATATGAGGAAGTGGAGATGCAAGGCGGGGGGGGTTGGGGGGAGGTAAGAAAAGAAAAAATGAAAAGATGGGATTGGGAGGGAGACAAACCATAAAAGACTCAATCTCAAGAAACAGACTGAGGGTTGTGGGGGGGAGGGGGGACGGGAGAGGGTGGTGGGGAAATGGACATTGGGGAGGGTATGGGCTATGATGAGTGCTGTGAAATGTGTAAACCTGACGATTCACAGACCTGTACCCCTGGGGATAAAAATACATTATATGTTTATTAAAATAAAAAATTAAAAAAAAAAAAAGAAATTCAGTGTTTTGGTCCATTAAATTAGTCAGGATGAGACATGCACCCACATAAATACACTTCTGCCAGATTCTGACTACTCTCACTGCTCTTTGAATTAAAACTTGGTATAATTCTTTTGGAAAACAAATCTTAAATTATTCACATTTTTGGAATCAATTTATTAAACAAACTTAAATTATTGTCTTTTAATGGCTAAGCACTAAGATTTTTCTCACATAACTAAGACTGCTCAAATTATAAAGGACCCACTGGGTTGTATAACCCACCAGCTCCTTTCACACTAACAAACCAAATATTTTCCAGTCCCCCAATCATAAACATAATAAAACCCACTGCATCCCATGGTGTATGCCTGAACTTCATGGGGTCTTTTCATGTATCCTTTAAATCTGCCAAACTCTGAGTATTGGTGGGGGAAAGGCGGGTTGCCTAGGAGAATGGTATTTGGGTATGATGGCTAATTTTATGCGTCACCTTGACTGGGCTAAGGGATGCCCAGATAGCAGGTGAAACATTATTTCTGGGTGCATGTATGGGGTGTGTCTGGAAGAGATTAGCCTTAGAATGAGTCATCAGCAGAATGAGTAGAGAAGATTGTCTTCACCATGCGGGTGGGCATCGCCGGACACTTGGAAGGTCTGAATAGAGCAAAAGGCAGAAGAAGGGTGAACTCGCTTTCTCTGCTTGAGTTGAGACACCCATCTTTTCCACCCTTGGACGTTGGTGTTCCTAGTTCTCAGGCTTTCAGACAGATGGGACTCACACCGTCAGTCCCAAGTCTCAGGTCTTTGGACTCATTGAATTTTACCACTAGCTCTCCTGGTTCTAGAGCCCGCAGACTGTGGGCCTCCAAACCACATGAGCCTATTTCTGTAATAAATCTATAATTATCCATTATATATATTGTGTAATATAATATATAATTATATATATATTAACTGTATGTGTACAATTACATAATTATATGTAAATCATACATGAATATGTATATTCATATATTATCTCCAGTTGGTTCTGTTTCTCTGGAAGAACCCTGGTTAATACAGTTGGTATAGGTATTTTGGCACAGTATTAGTGGCCAGTATTCAATTTTGCCCAGATGGTTCTCTTTGTTTATATTTTTACTATTGTCTTTGCTTTTCCTTTGGTCTCCCCTCCAGTCCATAACTCTTTTGTCTTGATCTTGGCATCATTGTCCCATTCCCTTAATACACTTTTTTTGAACACGTGTCATGGGCCAGGAATTGCACTAGGTGTTACTGATTCAGTGCGGAACACACTGACTTCATTCTTGCCCTCAGGGAGCTTATGATCTCAACAAGCTAGTGTTCACAGTTCCAGATCTAGCCTGCTATCTGTTTTTGTACAACCTGTAAGCGAGAATGGTTTTTACATTTTAAGATGCAGTAGAAATCAGAAGAAGACTATTTCATGACGCCTGCAAATTAAACAAAGCTCGAGCGTCAGCATCCATCGAGAAAGTTTTGCTGGAAGGCACCACACTAAGTTGTGTGTTATCGACGGGGGCTCTTGGGCCGCAGCAGCAGAGTTGAGTTGTTGCAGCAGAAACTGTATGGCACAAACCTGAACTATTTGCTGTCTGACTGTTTGCAGGAAGAGTCTGCAGATTTCTGACATAGTGGGATAGACAGAAAGGTACCAAATAGGAAATAAAATAATAGCAGCGTGTGGCAAGTGATAGGAAGGGGGGAATGAGGCCAAAACAGAGAGCAGCAGGAGCGTAGTGAGGAGAGGGTGGTCGGAAGGCTTTCGGTGGAAGCGACACTGAGGCTGAGCTAGGCGGGGTGAGCGGGACCTGGTAAGCCGAGAGCGGGGGCAGGTCGGCTCCAGGCAGTAGAGATGGGGTGGGCGATGGCAGAGGGACAGCTGCGGGTGAGATCCTGGTGTGTCTGGGAACAGAGGAGCCGTCACAGCTGGAGAGTGGTAAGACTGGAGACAGACACATAAACACGTGGGGACCACGGAAGAATTTTAAGCAAGGGGATGACATGGTTTGATTTGTGTTTTTATCAAACCTCACTCCAGCTACTCTGTGGAGAACAGATTGCAAGAAAAAAATGAGAAGAGGAGAGTGTTTGAAAAGTTACTGCATTAGCCTTCTCCAAAGGCCTCAGACCTGCCTTCCTCCCGCCAGCCTGGGCTGTGATGGACTCCGTGAACCAGCCCAGAAGGGGCACTTCAGGATCTTACCAGGTTCTGTAGTTATTATTTTGAAAGTTAGTTATCAAAAAAGAAAGGAAGAAAGAAAGAATGTTAGCTATCAATGAGGTTTAGAGGTGTAGAGTAGCAACTGATAAAATTTCTGAAGAACCGTGGGTTAGATGTCAGGTGGTATTCTAAGAAGAACTCCTTGAAGACTATTTTCTTGCTAAAAATGCAGTTTTCAAATATGGTGCAACAAGATGTGGAAGCGCGTTGCTAGAAATCATAACTGGTGGTAGCCACTTTTACCTCCTGGCAAGCGGCGTAGCATTTCTCTGAAGCGGAGAGCCATACTGGGGAGGGAGAGGAGGCCGGCACTGACAGCAGAGCATGTGCTCACGAGAAGTTAGTAGTCATCTGAGCTTGATGCTACTGGAGACAGAAGGAGTGTTCCGGGAGGATAAGGTAGAGGCAGAGAGACGTGACTGAGGGGACCAGTGAGGAATTTCTGGAAAAGGATTACCCTGAGGACTTTAAGAACTCTGGTATCTACTTATCTTATTTTTTGAAATGCGGCCGTGTTAAAACCTTCCATTTTCCCCAAAAACTTCAATGAAAGTCTTATCCAGGCACACAGACTGGGTTGGTAGTTTTCTGGAAGTAATCGTGGGACTATCTCACCAAGTCCGAGGTAGTACAGGAGAGAGAGTACAGGAAAGTGATTACATGTCTAGGGCGGTCGCATGACCTAGAAAATGAAGGGGTTTGGTAAAGGCAGAAATTCAATGCTATGTCAACTTGGAGAACCTTTCTCTGAGAAATACAAGAATCCTAAGAAAGACCAGGTGAGATGACAATTTTCTTACCACAAATAATAGGGATTTTGAAGTAATTTCATTTGACAGTTTAAGGACAGTTTGGCTCCTGCTTGCATGTGGGTTACAAATCATCTTGTTCTGTCTTCCCATTAATCTGTAATTTACATAAGGTCAGTAACGTGTTCATTTTAGAGACCAGGAAGAGCAGCCAAGAGAACATAGATGACATCCAACGGCTCTGACATTGGCAGGAATAGAAGCCCTGTTGTTCCTCTGGCCACTGGGGTCCTTGAGGAAGCTTGTACTTGCAGCTACTTGGTGGCCGAGAGCCAAGGTCAAGCAAAATCAGAAAGGAACAAAAGTAAGTGTTTATGGAAAAACACAATCTAGATTTATAGGAAATATTTGTTTCTTCCTGTATCTTCCCCTTCCTGAATTTTGGGTTTCCCTAAAGGAAACAGTTCTATTTTTGAAACACACACACACACACACACACACACACAGGCCAGATTTTGCTGAACCTCTTTCAGGGAACACCAGTCTGCTTCTGGGCCTCACACACCAATCAGAAAGCTTGAAGCTGGCGCCAAAGCATCCCTGTTTCTATAGTGTCTTCCAATTCTCTCCATGCCCAGTGGAAAGACACAGCCAAAAGCATAATGAAGATAGGGTACTTTTGTGATTTAAGAAAGATTGGGAAATTTGTTGAGTACCCAAATAGGAACCCACCTAAACTGGCACAACACAAGAAATCACGAAGTGTTTAGTGAGTTCAGTCTCATGAGTTTCTCAAAGAAGCCATACTTTTATAATCTTACGGCTGATTGAAAGTCTCTTGGAGACTAGAGTGGGCCTCATATTATCCAAGGACCTAAGCCAGTGGCCTTAGCTGTGAGGTCATGTGGTGCCGTGATGTGCATGACCTACCAGGACCATCTCCAGGGCCTTGCCTGGAATGGCCAACAAGAGCTAAACCACCTTACTCACTCTTTACTATGGTTTAATTCTCCTTCTACCAAAAACTTCTGTAAGAGCCCCTCTCCTTCCCACATATCTTGAATGAAATCCTGACCTAGACTCCCGGTCGATGTGGGAGACGGCTACAGGAGAGGGCACAAAGCCCTCCTTTCACAGATTCACAGAACTGGGACCAGTGCGTGGGTGAGCAGTCCAGCCCGACTTTCCCGATCCTGCTTTTCTCCATATTGCTAGCTTCAAAAGAGTTTTCTTCTTCCTTTTCTCTTAAAAGACAAGAATGAATGAATAATTGTATATAAAGCCTCTTGACTTTCTTGAAGAAAAGTACCATCCGAATATAAAAGTGAATAGAATGAAAAGTGAATATGAGAGTGCTAGACATCTATCAAAGCTCAGAGCAAAGTCTCAGACTGGGAAGAAACTTGCAAAATATAATTTCACACCTCAAAGTCAAAATCTTGTATAAATGACTAAGTGCCAATTTTTTTTTTTTTTTGAGGTCAAGAGAACCTGTAGAGTCTACAGGTCCCACCAAACAACCAGTCCCTGTGCAGTGATTAGCAGTTGGCAAAGCGCTGTTGTACGCGTGACCTCATTTCTCATAAATAAGACATGAACATGAAACAGAAACACTGTAAGATAATGTCTCTTCTTACCATCATTTAAAATAAAGGGAACCTAAGACTTAGAGTAAATTTTACTCAAGTTCCTTTAGCTGTTAAGGGGTGGAATCAGCAACGATATCCAGATCTTGTGGTGTCAAAATCCAAGCCATTTCCATGACCTGGGGCACTTCCTTGGAAAGCGAAGTACCCCGTCCTTTCCAGCTTCCCGTTTTGTTATGAATACTTCGTTAGAGAATGATTCCCGACCTCTTCAGTGCGGAGCCAGCACTTTGGATCACAGAACCAACCTTCTGTCCCCCACCAGTGTAGTACATAATTACCTTTAAGATGATTTAAGACTCATCCTCCAGATCCAAAATAATGTTCTTCTCAAAGCTTCAAAGTAGAGTTAGCTTAAATTTTAAGTCACCAAGTAAAATAAGTTTAAATCCTAAATCACAAAAAAACCCCAAAAACAAAAACAAAAAAAAGCACAACAACTTTAGGACCCCTGGGTGGCTCAGTTGGTTAAGTGACTGCCTTCGACTCAGGTCATGATCCTGGGGTCCTGGGATGGAGTCCCACATTGTGCTCCCTGCTTGGCGGGGCAACTGCTTCTCCCTCTGACCCTCCCCTCTCTTGGGTTCTCTCTTTCTCTCATTCTCGCTCTCAAATAAAGAAATAAAATCCTAAAAAAAAAAAAAAAGAAAAGAAAAGTCAGAAAAGTTTCTTTTAGACAACTACTTCCTAGATATACTGTTGTGAGCTATGATTTATTGTCCCTTCCTGTGCTAGATACTAACACTTTTATACAATTCCCTCACTCTTTCTCCACTTATTTTTTGATTACCTGAAGTTTCAAGCATACTTCTAATTGCTGACATAGTAGTAAACAAAATAGCCAACCTCAGCCCTCCATGGGTGAGTAGGGGACTGACAATATGAGAAATAAACAAACGATTAATGTGTTGGGGGATGGTAAGAGCTGTGGGTACCCACAAAGTCCTCAGGCGGGACGGTGATGTGGGGCGGCCGGGTGATTCTGTTGTTGGCATGCGTTTGGGGAGGTCTCTGACTTGAGCAGCTCACTCAAGGACATGGGGGAGTACCTGTGTGGTTATCTGGGAACAGCTTTTTAGGAGAGAGAACAGAGTGTGAATGCCCTTGGGAGAGAACGCTGGGTACGAGGGACCTCTAGTAGGACAGCAGGGCTGGAGCAGGAGGGGCGAGGGAAGACAGGTGGGGGACAGGAGAGGGGAGAGGTAAGCAGGAGAGGTCCAGAGGGCTTAGAGGCCGTTGTCTGAACGTGGGTTTCTAGAGATCTTCACAAGTAAGCTTAATTACCTGTATTTTAAAGTTAAAAAGACATGCACAGAGAAGTTTCATACTTATTCCAGACTACTATGGGATGGCCAGGGGTTTAAATCCAGAATTTCTGATTCTAAACGTAGCTTGGTCCTCTTCTCTCTGTCCGGGACCTTCTGCTCCTGCGGTCCCGAGGAAAGACTTTAGATAAATAACTGTGTTCACAACTAGCTGGTTCATAGCTAGTTCCTAAATCTTGATACACATTTCTAAAGAGTCAACATGAAGAAAAATTTCATATTGGACATTGTAATGAGAAGCAAATTATGTTCTAAGTTGTTGCATTTATCGAGCTGGGATTTGTAATCTAGACAATCTAATGCTTTGTCTGGAACAAGAGGCAAAAAATGCAGAAGAGTGGAAGCTGTGGCTACAAGTCTTGGAAATGCTGAATACAAGGGCATATTGAACCACCAGAGATCAAAGAGGCCAGTGAAAACGCAGCCAGCATGCAAAGTCAGGCCAATCCCCTTAGGGTAAGACCGAGATGTTCTGCACCCCGTTATCTAGAAAAATCTTCTGAAATGCACAGAGTGAAAAATGCTGTCCTATGCTTTGGTTCAAATCTCTTTGACAATGGCTATGGAAGGTGGAAAGACTCAAATCTATCTTGCTCAAGTTACTTCAGAATTCTAGTAAACATTGTTGGCGAGTCATATCATGCCATCCAAAAAGCACTGTCCCTCATCATATTTTCTGATGAGCCCTAGGACCCCTGCACACATGCTCTGGAGCTCCTTTCACTTGGTGTCTACTCACTCATGTTTTGACTTCTGTGCTGTGTGATATCATTCCCATCAGATGCATCCTGTGTGTCAGATACCCGCACCCTTAGGTATGGCCCCCTTTAGATCCAGGCCAGGTCACCTGGTGTCATGTGGAAACAAACGAACACTGTATAGCTTATTGTCCCATGCAGGCACATTGGATGTTTAGAAGACAAATCTCACTCCCTTCAATGGAGCAACTCAATAAAATCTTATGGGAGCATCAGCCACCAGAAATTATGGTACTCAGAAGAATTCCAAGGTAGCTCAGGAGTGCCATTAGAACAGATGATTTCTGGAGGTTCTGTATGTTATCATTCAGCTGTCATCCATCCATCCGTCCATCCATCCATCTTCCTGAAAGCCATCCTTCACATGCAGAGACCAAGTGAGTTCTGAGAGCCTGTCCCTGGTGGGACTCACTAACCAGCACAAATGTGGATGGCAATCTCAGGCTGATGAGAACAGCCAAATGAGAGTTGGCTGTCCGGGAGAAAGAAAGGTGCTCTTCTAGTAAGGCAGTCAGGGTGCTCTGAAGAGCCTGTCCTGGGAGGTCCTGACCAACACTCATGAGTCTTGCCTAATTGTTTTCCATTTCTCATTTTGGTTTTTGAGTCTTCTCTTTTTTCTTAGTTAATGTAGTTGAGGCATTACCAATTTTATTTTATTTTATTTTATATTTTTGGAAAAGCTGGTCATTACTTTCAGTGTTATCTTAGTGTTTGTTTTGGTCTTTATTTATTTCTGATTTTTCTCTGTTATTTCTTTCCTCTACTGAATTTTGGCTGTTTCTTCTTTTTGTATTGTGGTATGACAATAAGTTGTTTATTTGAACTTTTTTCCTTTTTCTTTCTTTTTTTAATATTCTATTTCTTATTTGAGAGAGAGAGTGAGAGAGAGCGAGCACAGGCAGCAGGGAGGGGCAAGGAAAGGGGCAGGGGGAGAAGCAGACCCCCCGTTGAGCAGGGAGCCCAATGTGGGGCTCGATCCCAGGACTCCAGGATCTTGACCTGAGCCAAAGGCAGATGCTTAACAGACTGAGCCATCCAGGCACCCCTGAATTTTTTTTTCCCTAATACAAGCATTTATAGCATAAATTTCACTCTAACAACCTGCTTTTGCTATATCCCATAGGTTTTTGAATATTGTGTTTTCTTTTGAGACATATCTTGATTTGCCATTTGATTTTTTATTCAGCCCATTGCTTGTGCAATAGTATGTGTTTAATATTTTCATATTAAATATTTAATATTTACATTGTAGATTTTTGTTTTGTTTTATTTTTTATCTTTAATTTTTACCATTGTTGTTGGAAAATATACTTGGTATGATTTCAGTCTTAAATGTGTAATTTTTGTTATGTCTCCTTTTATGTGATTTAGCCAGGGGATTCCTCGGTGTGTACTTGAAGAAAATAGGTATTCTAATTTTCTTGGATGGAATCTTTTATATATATGCTTTAGACCATGTATTCTGAAGTATGCTTCAAGTAAAAAGTGTTTTGTTTTGTTTTTGAAATAGCTTTGACTGAGGGTACTCATTTAAAATAAAGCATACCAGGGGCGCCTGGCTGGTTCACTTGGTAGAGCATGTGACTCTTGATCTTGGGATTGGGAGTTCAATCCCCATGTTGGGTGTAGAGATTACTTAAAAATAAAATCTAAAAAATAAAATAAAGCATACCAGAGAAGAGAGGGGTCAGGGATAGGTGAAATAGGTGAAGGGGATTAAGAGTGCACTTATGATGAGCACTTAGTAATGACGTATAGAGTTGTTGAATTGCTCTACTGTACACCAAAAACTAATATAACACTGTATGTTAACTATACTGGAATTAAAATTAAAAAGTTAATTAAAAAAAAACAAAACAAGAATAAATAAAATTGAGTGACATTTAAAAAAAAGAGGAAAAATGATCTAGACCAGAAATTCTTACCTGGGTCTGTAGATCTGCAGTCCATAGGTCCATTGGGGATTGGACCAGCCAGGAGAAACTCAAAACAGGGATGGGCATATGTAAAAGCATGCCTTTGTTTTGTTTTGAGAGAGGGGTCATGGCTGTCATAAGGACCTCAGAGGGCTCCTACATGAAAAAGTATTAAGAAGCACCAATTCCCATGCTTCATTCATCCAGTTTCTCTAAACATCCATAGCTGATTTTGTTGTAGTTGTGAAAATCTAACCCAGACTCAGGCTTGGGAGACCTCTCCCACAGATCTTCTTATGCCCATTGGCAACTTTTCATCTCTATCCTAACTTATTTCCATTCGTTGACAGCAATGTGATCCTGTAGGGAAGCGGTTATTTAAAGACTGTTGGAAAGGTGACTAGATACTAGCATCTCACCTAGAGCTCTCTGTTGTTCATTGTCATCCATACATATTCATAAGCACGGGAACACTGGAGACACCTGGGTGGAGGAGAGGCATGAGAAAGTGGGAGTGCTGTACAGCTGTGAAATTAGAGTGTAGGATTTCCCTCTCAAGGTCAGTAATTTTAACTTCATCTCAACCAGGCCTTTTTAGCTAATTTTCTCTGGTGTTCTTTGGTTTTCTTTGCCAGCCTCTGCATTTCACTCATGGTTTACCTGTCTTTCCCCACTCGGGATATTGACACCCTCAAGGTCATGTCTATTTTGTGCCAAGCACTGCCTATATATTCATGAAACCAAACAGCCATGTTTTCTGCCTCCATAGAGCTTATAAACTGTTTCAAAAAATGTTGTTACTTGAAACTGACGAGTGAACCAGCAATATGCAAGTGTTTGTTTTATTAATAACAAAGAGATTGATCTAAATTGCCAGAGATTCCAACCATAATATTGATTTAACATCATGTTTTAATTAATTCAGCTGAAAACAAAAAAGAATTAATTATTAAAATAATTTACTGATCAAGGAGACAGAAACAGAGGGCCATTTTTTATAACTGTTCAATTATGGAAGCAGAGTGGAAAATATTAAAATGTTTTGATCCTTATAACCAAATTTTGAGATAATATTATGTACTAGGAGAATAAAAACAAAGCAGATTTTCTTTGATTTATTCTTTAATTGAGGCAGAATAAAATGGAAAATAAATAATAGGAGAAAATACCCTCTGGGATACAGACGAAAGTAAGAAAAGTGAAAGCAAATAAAAATATCCGCTCAGATAAAATCATCAACCACTACCTTTGTGTAAGGAAAACTCTATGACTTTAGACAGAACTGACTTTAGACTCTATGACTTTAGACAAGTTATTTAAAAACTCTCAGCTTCAGTTTTCTCTTCTGTAGAACCATGACAATAGTACCTGCTTACAGTATTTTTTAAGAATACATTTTTAAAAATAAATTAGATTGTGTACATTTGTAAGTAATTACTATTTAAATAAGAATACAGGGGCTCCTGGATGGCTCAGTGGGTTAAAGCCTCTGCCTTCGGCTCAGGTCACATTCCCAGGGTCCTGGGATCGATCCCCACATTGGGCTCTCTGCGCAGCAGGGAGCCTGCTTCCTCCTCTCTCTCTTCCTGCCTCTCTGCCTACTTGTGATCTCTCTCTGTCAAAGAAATAAATAAAATCTTTTAAAAAAAAGTTAAAAAAAAAAAGAATACATATGCCATAGCAAAATACCTTGAAAACAGCAAATTTTTAAAGTAGTATTATTACACATTACATTTTTATTTAAAACATCAGTAAAAAAAGGTAACGCTGTAGGACCCAAGATTTATTGTTGCAACAAATTGTACACATAGGAGGAATGAGGCCATTTTTTTCAGT
The DNA here is from genome assembly GCF_963455335.1 of Martes martes. NCBI lineage: Eukaryota > Metazoa > Chordata > Mammalia > Carnivora > Mustelidae > Martes > Martes martes. Next base: position 68,027,827 of record NC_137903.1, read on the forward strand.
TTTGTTGATTTTCTGATGGAATCTTTGTCTTTGGGGATTGTGGTTAACTGCTTGCCTCATACTTGTATCTGCCCCGATGATCAGGGTCCAGGTGTAAACACAGAAAACAAGTAATGAAGGGAGACGCAGGGAGGACGGCTGGGCTCTGCCTTCCGGGGATGTTCCTGTGTTCTTCTGTGCCATTTAGAGGATGACATTAAATCAGGGATGCTGATAGATTCAAAGGGCAGACCTGCCACACTGCCTGCAGAAAACCCTGTCTTCTACTGTCACAGAGCGTGGCAGAGGGGCCCCCCCACTTCTCATGTACTTGGGCAAGTGTGGTCCCCACTACTCCTTCAAGGGATAAATCCCCATACATGACCCTGCAAAAGCCCGTCTTGTTTAGAACGATGTCCCTGAACGCTGCTGCTGTGCTCAGCACAGAGTAGGTCTCAGTAAACGCTTACTGAGGACGCCTGGGTGGCTCAGTCGGTTAAGCCTCTGCCTTCAGCTCAAGTCAGGATCTTAGGGTCCTGGGATCGATCCCATGTTGGCCTCCTTGCTGGGCAACGGTGATGTGCCCGACCAGCTCAGGCTGCAGAGGATGATACGTCTCCTGTCACCGACTTCGGTCAGCGGCCTCTTTACAAAAGGAAAACGTCCTGTTTCTCAACTAGACTTTTTCTGTGTCCGCAGTTTTCCTCAGTAAAGGGTCTTTAGATTCGAGGAAGGGAAAGAAAGAGTTGGAAAGAGAGGCAGGCTGGCACAGCTGGGACGCCACTGCCGCTGCCCTACAGGTGATCTCTATGGCACTTATAAGGAGGGTGCGTTTGGGCCTCGTTGTCCTTTTCACAGGTGATTTTTGCCCGGCCATATTTAACATGCCTTTAGGAAGCCCTGGGAAGGTCAGGCAGATCGAGGTTCTGCAACTTGCCATTCTGTAGGCGAGGGCAAGGAACTCTGGGCTGTGATTTCTTCCTAGGTAGGATGAGAATCCTCAAGTTGGCAGGGAAGGGAAGAGGCTGAGCCAGGAGAGCTTCCAGGGGATGCCCCGGACTGATCCTGCCGGGGCGCTCCAGGGGACAATTCATCCCGAGCCCATCGTCATTGCCAGGAAGGGGAGGGAGAGTGCAAACCCCCGGGCTCCAGGCACCCACTGTCAGGCCCCTGCAGGAGAGCTGTAGGCCTCCTTTAGACTCCTGTGCCCGTATAAGCTGGGGAGGAAAACGGAGAAGTAGTAAGAGGGGCCGAAGCGGACTTGAGCAGAGCCCCGCAGTGTCAGCTTTCGTCTCTCTGAAGGTCGGATGATGCACGCACACAGAGCCCTCAGGAGAGACTCGGGCACGGAGTGAGCACATACTGGATGTTTGCTACTACAATTCACATGTTTATTACCTTCCCCACAGTGTCACAGTCACTGGTCCCACAGCTTTCCAGGCAGAGCTTATCGGCCTAAACGCTTTTGGGTGATGCGGGTTAGAGAAAGTGACGGGAGGAAGAGCAGACGGACCAGGAAGGAGTCAGCTGGGCACACCTGTGCGGTCCAAAGTAAGGCGTTTAAAATCGAGTGTTTACAAGACACCGTGCACCCAAAGTCAAACCAAACCAAAACTAAACAAAAACACACACCTGGCTGGTGGCTTGCCAGTTTCTTACGGCTTGTCCTAACCCTTCGTCACGGTCCGTATGGTCCGGGCGCCCGTCTCAGCGGGGAAGGGCGCCGTTTGGCTCTGTGCTCGCTGAGGAGTGCTCCTTGGTGGGCTTCCTGGAAGCTGGGAGGTCGTGGAGTGAGTTTTACTGGGTGGGCCGCCCTCTCCACCCTGGCCTGAGCAACTTCTGGTGAACTCCTCTCCCTCGTGAGGGCCATGAACTTCATGACTGTGTGGGGGCCGTGGTCTGCTCTCCTTTGTTCTCCAGTCTGGACCAGGGTCTGAGGTGACACGACACAATGAGGGTGGGATTTGTTTTTTGTTTATTCAAGGGGGATTTACGAAGCACTAGCCAGTTCCACACGGGTGTTAGGGATCCTAATGGGAAACAGACTGTGTGTGTGAGAGAGACAGACAGCAACAGAGTTTCAAACCTGGTTCAGAAGATGCCCTTGCGCCTCTTGGAGGAAATACAAAGTCAGGAATAAACCAGAATTGCTTATCTATCCATCTGCCCTCCTCATGGGTCATTTGATTCACCCAGTTCCTAGCATCTCTTAACACACCGTCTGTCCTCACAGTGACGCTTGCCTGACAGACCGACCGTTCAGCCCGTACCTGCTGTGGGTACAGCTCTGTGCTTCGTGGCTCAAGGTGGGGGTTTGTGTGCCAGAGAAAATGAGACCCTGTCCTGGGGAAACAGGAAGAACAGCCATTCGAAAGGCCGTCAGAGACCTCGGACCATTATAACGAGTGTTCGACTGTAAAGATGAGACCGTAGGCGAGTGCTGGAGGTGGAGGGGAGACACACGGCCGAAGGACATGGGAGCGGGAAACCCTGTGCTGCAGCCCGGCTCTGCCCGCACCTATCCTGTATGTTACACTTCTTTTATTTCTATTTTATTTTACATTAATATCCATTTCATGATTAAAATTTAATCTATGTTCATCATAGGAAACTTGAGAGAAAATTTAAAACCATGCATAATCCTGTTACTTAGCTGCAATTAGCATTTTGGTGTTTTTTCCTTCTAGACACACACATTTTTACTTTGCTGGGACAATTCTATTTTGAAACTAGCCTTTTTTTTTTTTAATTTCATACTTTATCCTTGAACTTTTTCCCACATTATTAAGGACTCTCACATAACATACTTCTTAATGGCTATTTAATATTTTGTCCCATTGACGTGTTATAATTTATTTAAGCAAACTCTTATTTTCGCCTCAAGATCCACCTCCTTGTCTCCTGTTCCAACGAAAGCCGGACTGCCCGAGCTACCCGAGGGCCCCGGAAGCCGGCGAGAGATGGTTTGCTCTGCCCCTTCCCGAGGCCTGCAGGGGAGACAGCTGTCACGTTCTGTTTCCACAGCCGCGGGAGTGACCCCTGCGCCCGAGGCTCCTACCGGGGTGGGCCAGAAGCAGAGTCGGGGTGGGCGGGAGCCGGGGTGGGTTTGGGACGGAAGGATTCCCGTGGCCGGGCTGAGAGAGCAGGAAACCCTTCTCTTACAGAGAGGGGTTTGCTTTCAGAAACCAAAAGACAGAGCCCAGCTGTCGGGACTGTTGGGAAAGGCGGGGCGCATGGCGCGTTGGAGAACTGCATCGGCTCCGTTCGTTCGAGGGAAGGTGGGGGGCGTTCAGCCTGGGAAGCGGGCTTTGAACATGCGCTTCCTGGGACCCTTCATGCTTCTCTCCTGACAGGGCTCCTGGTGTTCCTGATAAAGGAGTCTCGTTATTTGGCATCTGCAGGCAGCCTCATCTGGGCAACGTTCTGTTCAAGTCTTTGTGCTGCGGAGCTCTTGTAAAGCCCCGTGTCTCCTCAGACCAAGGCCAGAATTCCCCCTTCTCCCCGCCTCACTCCCACCCATCGCCCTTGTGCGCGCCTTCATTCCGTTACGCGTCTGAAAGCTGAAACCACAGCACGAGTGAGGAGAGGGTACGCGCGGCACTGGGCCGCCACGCTTCAGGATGGCGCCCGGGAGGGCGATTGGCTGAACGTGGACCGTGACACAGAACCCATGGTCAGGACCTCCAAGACCTTCCAGGAGAAGAAGCCGAACTCAGCCTTGGCCTGTCCTTTACTTCACTTTACTTCGGATCTCAAGTACACAAAGGGGATGGCAGAAGATCTAGAAAGAACGTCTTCCTTCTTTATTCGCTCACTTGTTTGTTCATTAAATCTAAATTAAGCATCTGTTTCAGTATTGTTCACCTCGGAGAATGCAAGTAACCATGGGATACACTTTAGTTCAATCAGACGTCTTACGGAAGGGTCCGGGAAGCCACTGGGCACACTGTAGGCATTTGATACATATTAATGATAGCTAACGTGTTCTCTGTAGGCATTTGATACATATCGATGACGGCTAACATATTCTGAGCTTTCTCTTCACCAAGCTCTACTCAAGCATTTATATATAATAACATAGTTAGCAATGAAAAAACAACCTTCTGGAGGAAGCTACCCCAACTTGGCAGATGACGTTAAATAACACGTCCGATATCACTGGCTGGCTTCTTTCTCCTGCCTGTCCGTAGTGTACAGCTCAGGAGTCCTGCTCTCCCCAGCAGAGATTAGCTGAGCACTTGGCCAGACGGGGAAGCAGAACTTCCACAGAAAGGTTAGGGCTATGTATCTCGCTGGGAAAATGAGGAGATGGACAGAGCTGTGGTCCTAAGACATTCCAGCAGGCTCCTTACCGTAATATTTTATCTTCTCTTGCTTGCTCTACGGTAGGAATACAGTGTATAATACATGCAACATATGGGATATTTGTCAACTATGGTCAGTGTCCCCATGTTGTTCAAGGGTCAACTGTATATCTCTGTATATCTGTATATATAACTGTATATCTCTCGGGGACTGGTTTCTCTCCAAGTGACTGGCCTGAGAGGAAAGGAACGATCAGAGTAAAAGCTACAGTGTATGTCATACTCAGAAGAAACATGTCTCAGAAGAAACATGTCAGTATTTCTGCCTTAGTTTATTGGCTACACAGATCAGTGTGGGAGGGGGCTGCTTAAGAGCATACATTATTAATTAAATACAATTAGACATTTGAGAGGGCAATTGTGAAAACAACTCCATTTGAGACAAATTGGATTTCCAGCTGGCAGTCCGCACTATAAAAAGGACTCAGCAAGGCTTTTGAGGAATTACGGCTCCGGCTATGGGCAGTTCCAGAACTCACACCCCAGCCAGAACTGCTGGTTGGTCACCAGTCTCTTTGAGTGGAAAATTTTCCATAGTTTGCTTGTAAACTCTGGTTCACTTGGGTAGTATTTCTGTTGTTTTGTGAGCCATGTCTTTTTACTTTGAGAAAAAAAATCCTACGATATGTATAGATGAGATTCTATTTTCTACCATTGAGATTGGCAGAAATTCATAAGCTTGACAATATATTAGTGAGGCTGGGGAATGTAAAATGTTACAAACTCTGCAGGGTGACTTTGTCAATGTGAGCATTTATTTTTTTGTTTTTTTGACCCTACGGTTTACCTTGAAGATACACCTCTAACAATTAAAAAAATTTATATGCAAAAGTTACTTATTACAGCATTGTTTATACTGCAAAATTTTGAAACTACCTGAATGTCCAAGTATAGGAGATTGGTTGGGTAAACTTTGGTGCGCTCACCTTAATGGAGTGCTCTGTAGCTGTATGAAAGAGTAAGAAAGGTCTCTGTCAACTGATACTGAGTGACTACCAAGAGATATTGTTAAGTAAAAAAAAAACAACAACAAAAGTGCCAGAGAGCGTATAAATATAGTATGTTACCCTTAGTGTAAGACAGAGGAGGAAATACGAAAGTACATGCATATGCTTGTTTATCTTTACGAAAAGAAACACAGGGAGACTATAAAGCAGAAAACAATGAAGCTGGCTATCTACGTGGCGCTGGAAGGGAAATGAGGTGAAGCGATGTGGGAGAGAAGGACATAGAATTATTCTTAGAGAATACCTTTCTGTGTATTTTTTTGCCTTTTGGAACCATGTCTATGTATCACATAGTTTTTCTAAAGATTTAAAAATGTCTATGCCACCCAGAGCAATACATACTTTCAGCGCCATCCCAATCAAAACACCAATGGTATTTCCAAAGTGCCATAACGAACAATCCTAAAATTTGTATGGAACCAGAAAAGACCCTGAATTGCCAAGGAAAGGTTGAAAAAGAAAAACAAGGCTGGATATATCACGTTGCCTGACTCCAAGTTATATTACAAAGCTGTGATCACCAAGACAGCATGATACTGGCACAAAAACAGACACATAGACCAATGGAACAGTAGAGACCCAGATATGGACCCTCAACTCTGTGGTCAAATAATCTTCAACAAGGCAGGAAAAAATATCCAGTGGAAAAAAGACAGTCTCGTCAATAAGTGGTGCTGGGAAAATGAGACAGCTATGCATAGAAGAATGAAACTTGACCATTCTCTTACACCATACACAAAGATAAACTCAAAATGGATGAAATACCCAATGTGAGGCAGAAATCCATCAAAATCCCAGAGGAGAACATAGGAAGTAACCTCTTTGACATCGGCCACAGCAACCTCTTTCAAGACATGTTTCCAAAGGCAAGGGAAACAAAAATGGAAATGAACTTTTGGGACTTCATCAAGATAAAAACAAAGGAAATAGTCAACAAAACAAAGAGCAGCCCATAGAATGGGAGAAGATATTTGCAAATGACAGTACAGATAAAGGGCTGGTACCCAAGATCTATAAAGGACTTCTCAAACTCAGTACCCAAAAAGCAAATAATCAAGTCAAAAAATGGGCCAAAGGCATGAACAAACACTTCTCCAAAGAAGACATACAAATGGCTAATAGACACATGAAAAAATGTTCATCATTGTTAGCCATCAGGAAAATTCAAGTCAAAACCACAAAGAGATACCATCTTACACCAGTTAGAATGGCCAAAATTAACAAGGCAAGAAACAACAAGTGTTGGAGAGGATGTGGAGAAAGGGGAACCCTCTTACACTGTTGGTGGGAATGCAAGTTGGTGTGGCCACTCTGGAAAACAGTGTGGAGGTTCCTCAAAAAATTAAAAATAGAGTTATCCTATGAAGCATTTGCACTATTGGGTATTTACCCCAAAGATACAGATGTAGTGAAAAGAAGGGTCACATACACCCCAACCTTCAGAGCTGAAATGTCCACAATAGGCAAACTGTGCAAAGAGCCAAGATGCCCTTCAACAGATGAATGGATAAAGAAGATGTGGTCCATATATACAATGGAATATCACGCAGCCATCAGAAAGGATGAATACCCAACTTTTGTGTCAACATGGATGGAACTGGAGGAGATTATGCTGAGTGAAATAAGTCAAGTGGAGAAAGCCAATTATATGGTTTCACGTATTTGTGGAGCATAAGGAACAGCATGGAGGACTTGAAGAAAAGGAAGGGAAAAATGAAGAGGGGGATATCAGAGCGGGAGATAAACCATGAGAGACTATGGACTTCCGGAAACAAACTGAAAGTTTTAGAGGGGAGGGAGTTTGGGGATAGGCGAGCCCGGTGATGGGTATTAAGGAGGGCACGGATTGTGTGGAACACTGGGCGTTACACACAAACAATGAATCATGGAACACTACCTCAAAAACTAATGATGTACTGTATGGTGACTAACATGACATAATAAAAGATTTTATTTATTCATTTGAGGGGAGAAAGAGTAGGAGCCTGGGGAAGAGTAGAGGTAGAGGGATAAGCAGACTCCTGGCTGAGCAGGGAGCTCAAGGTGAGGCTCCATCCCAGGACCCCGGGATCACAACCCCAGCCGAAGGCAGATGCTCAAATGATTGAGCCACCCAGGTGCTCCAGCCACATATTTTTAAAAAACATATAAAATATATGTTATTAAATCAACAAGGATGGAAAGGGAAAAGAACCTAACAGTGATAGAAAACTGAAATATACAAACCTTAATGTATTTCAAGTAAATTGCATAACCACACAGAATGGGGAAAAGGTCAAGCAAGTGCACTGATTTAATTATCTAATGAATGTGGTATTTGATTATACATCCTCAGTCTTGGGTGGGAGAGAATAGCAAACAAACCTTGTACTTTTTTCAGTAGGTTTCCTTTTTTATTTGGACATAGAAACACTGAAACCATTTTAGACATATTATAGGATTAAGTGAATGAGTGTATATGTTTTGTTGGGATCCTTTGTGGAGAAGGGATGTACATGAAGTGGGAGTCATCAAGAAAAACCCTGTGGGGATGGATTGTAGTTAATATTTAATATTAAGTTTGTAAACTCATAATTTGTGAACTATGCATATGTGAATATAAATGCACACACATTGACATACATGTTTGTTTATGTACACATGTAAACATTCATATCTTTTCTAGGTTTTTCTGCAGCAAAGATCTAGAAGCAAAACCACCCCAATAGCACCCACAGCAGTGAACTCCCCTTGGCTTCTAATTACCATTTTCCAAAAAAAGGAATCAGGGCTCCTCAGAGAAACCGTAAATCCTGGGGCTGGGGAGGGAAGGTGGAAAGTAAGCCTGGGATATTTTCTTAACATCAGAAAGTAAGAAAGTTACAACATCTAAAAAAAGACACAGTATCCAACTTGAAGTAGTTTTCTGTGATCAGATCTGGGTCATTTGCACACCAAGATAATTAAGGGCACTAATGAATTCATATTGATAATAAATAGATAAAAAGTGAGAAGGGAGGGCTCTTGCCTGCGGTCATGCTGGGCACTGACTGGAGAGAATGCTAGAGTTGGAAACCCATCATTTGCTACCATCCTGGTAAGGACTGGTTCAGGCAAGAGTCAGCACTACATAGTGAATCTAGTGGGACATCCGGGTAGGCCAGGCCTGGAGGTGAGGCCTGGCGCTTCCCCATGGATTTCACTGGTTGCAGTTCGTTGACACGGCAACGCTGCATTTCAAGGAAGGTTAGAAAATGTAATTTTGTTGTGTGTCCGGGGAAGAGAGGGAGAACAGACGGCGGTAAGCACCAGCAGTCCTTGCCACAAGAACTTGTAGGTTTGGTATTCACAGCGTTTGTAGGGCTTAGATTTGGGCATATTGGAGTATCAAGTATAATCACTAGTTCCTAAGGAGGGTCCCCCCGTGAACGCCCCTTCCCAGTACTTACGCTCTTGTGTGGCCCCGTCGTTGTATCTGGGCTGGCCTGGACTCGTGTTAATTAATAGAAGGAGGCAGAAGTGATCTGTCCCAGTTCTAGGCCTCACCTTTAAGAAGGCTGGTAGCTTCTGCTGCTTCTCCTTTGGAGGCCTCAATTTTGGAGGCCGGGTGACGTCATGCAAGGATCCTGGCTTTCCTCTAGAGAGGCCCCATGAAGAAGAGACTCGGAACTGGGGGAGAGGGAGAGAGACCCAGCTGCCCAGGAATCCCAGGCAAGCCTCCAGATAATTTTCGCCTGGCTGCCGTTATGACCACAACACGAGGTCTGCCCAGCGAGCCCAGCTGCCTCAGACCCGTGATAGGAAACAAGATGGCCGTCGTCAGAAGCCACAGCTCTTCAGGGTGGTTGATGGTGTAGCAGTAGATCATTGAGCAGGTAGAACTGGTGATTCCAATATAGTTTTATTTTTTTTTTAAGATTTTATTTATTTATTTGACAGACAGAGATCACAAGTAGGCAGAGAGGCAGGCAGAGAGAGAGGGGGGAGGAGGTTCCCCGTTGAGCAGGGAGCCCAATGCGGGGCTCAATCCCAGGACCCTGGGATCATGACCTGAGCTGAAGGCAGAGGCTTAACGCACTGAGCCACCCAGGCGCCCCTGATGATTCCAATTTAAATTGTATAACTGAATCATGGATATGTGTGTGTGTGTGTGTTTTAATATGAAAGACAAAAGGGAAATTTACTATACATATAAACAGCATTGAAGTGTTATGAGAACATTAAACTCACGATAGCAGTATTATTTATTGTATTTATAAAAGCCATCTAAATATTTGGCAAGCTTCTGTTAATCAGATAATGAAAGTACTTACAAAGCAAATAAAATATATGAAATTGATTGGTGCATTTTTAATGTGTTTACAGGTATTTAATCAACTGACTTGTAGAAGTATCCTTAAAAGTGATGCTAAAGTTTTCTAGATTTAAAATGAGAATAATAAAATTTGTATATGCAAGTAAGACACTTAAGGAACAATAGGTTTCAAATTTGTTTTTCAATAAATCAAGTATTGATTTAACACCTCAGAGCAACTGCAGATTGTCTTTTTGCATGTGCATGTGCATAAAACCCACTTTCAGGGACACTTAAATTATTTTGACAATCATCGTTGAGGGTGTCGAAGGCCGGGAACTTGAAGCTAAAATAAAATTTAACCCCCCAGTTTGCATGCTGTGCCCTTATTGCTATTTTCTGTCTCACTAGCCACCTAAACCATTCAGGGAAATTAAGGGGTAGCTTCTTCCTTCCGATCTGAGAAGTAGCTGTACCTGGTAAGATGTTTCCAAGCTCTTTAGCATCCCTTCAAAGGAATTTAAAAAATAAAGAACAAATCAGGACCAAGGAAGTGACCTGGGCTGGAGAGCCGCTCTAGCTACCTTAACCCACTATGGGAACTTTAGGACCTACTTACCGTTCATTGGTCACTTAAATATTATCATTGGCTCTTGGGGCACCTGACTGGCTCAGGGGTGAGGCATCTGTAAGCCTCTGCCTTTGGCTCAGGTCATGATCTCGGGGTCCTGGGATTTAGTCCTGCGTCAGGCTCCCTGCTCAGTGGGGAGCTTGCTTCTTCCTCTCGCTCTGCCTGCTGCTCCCCCTGCTTGCGCACACTCTCTCTCTGTCAAATAAGTAAATAAAATCTTTTAGAAAATATATGAAAATTGGCTCCAGAAGGGGCCCTACTCAGGCGGCTCTTCTGTCCCTTGCAGAGGGACAGATGCGTTCTTGAACTCTCAGGGACTTTCCTCTCCAGTTTGTCCAAGATGCTCATTATGTGGCCGGTAAGTGGCAGAGTTAGAAACACTGGCTTTTGTCCCTACTTATTCCATGTGGGACAATTTTAAACACCCCTTTCAGGGAAGAATTATCTGCTCCTACATGACATCCTCGTAGTCCTGGAGCGGTGTCCCTCCCACGGGTGATGGTGTTGATCGGAAGAAGGCCAGAAGCATAGCTGAGCCAGAGCTCTGGGCCCAGCAGCCTGACAACGTGTTTGGCAGATAGACCGTATATTAAAAAGAAAGAGAGAAATTTCAGAAAGCTGACCTCCAAATGCCAAAACTCCAAGTTAGGGATAAGATTTTCCATGACGGGTTTTGTTGTTTGGGGGAGCGAAGATAAGGCATGAAGACTCTTGGAATGCCGTGAGTGTGAGTGTGTCCCTGTAGAGACTCAATCCCTGACCGGAGAGAAGGTTCCTGGCAACCAGCACACCGATAAAGCAGGCGGGGAAGCCAGGTCCTTGTCTGAAACCTCCGATGGGGTCCTTCAGCCCCAGAGACCCAGATGACCCAATCCGCACAGGCAATCAGGCTGACTGTGAGAAGGCCTCGCAGAGATTCAGTTATGAAAGGAGGGCAGTGTAGACATCTTTGAGTTTTCTGCCAGTTTAGTAAAGAAGAGCAAGAAACCAGTCAGGATGCAGTTAAATACCATCAAAAACCCACTGATTGTTCAAAGGGGTGTGGGGGGTGGAGAGCTGGAGATGTGCAGAGAAAGAGAAATAAAAGAGGAAGGAGAAGCAGGAAAGGAAAAGAGGAGGAAGGAAGTTTTATGTTAAGGTCTGTCAATATCTAAATTTGGTGTCTGTTTAGACAGCCAATAATGTATTTCCAGGCCGGCAAAATCACTTATCCTGCCCTGCAGTCTATGTGAAGTCTCACGCACACTGCACAGAAGCAGATCAGGTTTGCTCAGAGTTTAGGGGGAGGGGGCGGCTAACCCACGTTCCTTGGCAATGGCGGCCCCAGTCTCTCTGTATAGGAAGTACTCGGGATAGTAATTTAGTTGGGAAAGGGCGCTAGGCTAGGAGACTTGCATTGAAATTGCACTTCAATCCAAGAACACTTGTTTTTTTAAACTTCTACTGTATGCTTATTTGTGATGGGTTGGAAAGGGATTAAAATCGCCCCAAGTCTCCCAAATCTCCCCCTCCCAACACCCATGGCACCTCTCAGAATGGACCCCTGCCATTCCCGAGTGGAGAGAGTGCCTCTCTGTGTCGTTGGCTGAACTGGCTGACAGGACAGTGGACAAAACGACCACAGGTTAGAAGCCCTGCCCCGGCACCCCCAGGACCCTTGCAGGCTTGAACACTGCCCTTTCATCCTGTCATGGGGGTCCCGTAGTCAAGCTACCCACTTAAGACCTGCTTTCCTCCAGATTCTTTAGCAATCTTTTCATTGGGCGGATGTGGATAACCTCAGCTTTTTACACATTTCACTTATGTGATTTTAAAAGGCTCCACTGCGATGTGGTGTCTAAGACAACGGGCAGTTTTCATGGACTGGCTCTATCTTTAGGTATCTTGTCCTAAAGTAAGGCTATTGGACATGACCCAAGGCTATGAGTTACAGCTGCTTCTAATGCAGGTTTCTTGGCCTCAATACTATTGACTTGGGGCCTGATAGTTCTTAGTTGGGTTCCTGTGTTGTGAATTGAGATGTTTAGCTGCATTCTTGTCTTCTACCCACTGGATTCCATAGAACCCCTCTCCAGTCCTGCTCAAGTGATGAAAACACAAAACGTCTCCAGACATTTTCAGATGCCGTCGATGGGGTGGGGGTTGTGGATAAAATCACTCCAGTTTACAACCACTGTTCTGTGTTGATGGCTTAGGTCTCAAGCACTCCACTGGAGACTTCAGTTCTAAAGATCAGAAAGTCACTACCTTCCAGAAAGGGCAGCTGCCACCCCACCCTTCTCTTTCATCTCTACTTCCTCGCCAGTGAGTGCCTTTATTTTTGATAAATATTGTCTAGAGAACAATGATCCCTCAGTCTCTAAGGGAGTGTCAGGGCCAAGGGTGTGTCTTCTTGCCAAGAAGTGGTGACATAGGAAATGGGGAGTCATAAACCCATTACAATATTATAATTCTTCTCTGATTTTTGAGATGAAAGTTACAGAGCTCTCAAGGCTGTTTAAATTTACCTGCCACGATCAATCTTTCCTTCATAAGACTAATTTTCTGCTTCTCCCACCCCAAAACATACCTGTCATGGTCTATATGGTAAAAGAATAAGTTAAAATTTGAATCCTCTCTGATTAGAAAGAAAACACCCCTACTACTATCAACCTTCTTACCACAAGACAGACATTTTATATGCATGCCAATATATTTGATTAATCTTTCTAACAACGTTACAATGTAGATATGATCTTGCCTGTTCTATAGCTAAAGAGCCAAGTTGCCTACAGAAATACACCTAATGTTGGTGAAAGAATCAAAAATTCTCCTGCCAGTTAAAGATAATAGCAATACCTTATGTCTGCATTGTATTTTCCATATCTTTATTATTTTTTACATACATTATCTGGATTGTACTTCTAGTTTAAGTGCTGTGGGAGAAGCTATAGCATATGGAGTGTGGTTGGAGGAAGTTTCCCAATTAGGCAATGGACAGGTCCCTGAAGTTGACAAAGTTCCGAGAGTTGTTGGGGTTATTGGTGGACGTGCTAGTAGAGGTTTATTATAGACAGGAAACATGAGCAAAAACCCAGACTGAAGAATCAGGGGCGGATGGGGGAACAAGGGACTAGGCTAACCCCAGGAGCAGATGATTCCTGATGGTAGGGTAGGAGTTAGAATGGGTGCGTCTAGGGTGATCAGATTATGGAGGGCCTAGAGATCCAGGCAGGGGAATTAGGACATTACGAAACAAACCCTGGGAGCTGTTGGAGGTCTGTAAGCAGAGATGAACACTTTCATCCTACTCAGACTCACTTCTTCAGAAAAGCCTTAGCTAATCTCCCTGACATCAGCATTTGGTGTCAGTCTTAAAGTATCCCGGAGCTTCCTTTGAACAGTCAAGGCCCTATGAGACCATGAGCTCTTTGAAGACAGAGTTCTGAATTACCCAATTTTGTGTCCTTTAGTCTGGCATGTAGGAGGCTCTCAGGGAATGGCCTCGGTAGTGAGGAAATGGACCTTGATAGACACCATGTGCTTCTCTGACTCCTCAGTGCCGTATGAAGATGGATTCTAAGGACAGGGAGGGCTCTGGACAGAGGAGATCACAGGTTTTGAAGGCGGAAAGGTGCACAGATGGGATCTCAGAGGAGAGCAGAGCTGGAGGGGACAGAGCAGACAGAGCAGACAGAGCTCAGGAGACAAAGAAAGGTGGTTGAGAATCACCAAGGCAATTAAAATGTCTGAAGTGTGACCATCTCCCCCGTCCTAAAACATGGAACGTTCCAGACATAGGCCTTACAACTATTACAACTAATGTTCACTCCCCTTCTGTAGGAAAGGGAATAGTCACATTCTTAATCTAAAAAACTGAAAAATGGGGCACCTGGCTGGCCCAGTCGGTAGAGCATGAGACTCTTGGTCTTAGGGTTGTGAGTTTGAGCCCCACACTGGAGGTAGGGATTACTTAAAAATAAATCTTAAAAAAATTTTTAATTAAAAAATAAAATATAAAAAACTGAAAAACATCCTTCCAAACGCTCCCCTCTTCCCGAATCCTCCACCCCCACCATTCACGCTGGCATGTGGTGGTGTTCCTACCAAATGAGTCAGTCAGATAGGAACATTCATCTCTTTGAGCAGATGTCACTTTAAAAAAACAACACTGCACCATTCCGCAAAGCTTACCAGTTACGCCTGTCATGGAGCTTCGGGGCTAATATAAAGAAAAGGGGTAATTTTGGCGAATACAAAGGGGGTAAGATTACTGTAATTATGGGGGACTGCTGCTAAATAGTCTTCAGAAAAAAGAGAGGCTGTTTTGTATCTTGCTGAGATACCGGAAGGGGGAGGGAGGGGCCTGGCAAGGAGGTCGGCCGAGAGGCGGGAGGCCTGGAGGACGCGGCAGTGTTTACTGGTATTCTCGGGCCCGACTTACTGTGTCTTGAGTTGAGAGAAAACAAGGTCTTTGAAGGTCACCGAGGGTAGAATCCAAAGGCTTTGCCCAGCATAAGCTACCACTCTCCGTCCTCACCAGCCGTTCTTTTCCAAAGCCCTGCTCAAGCCCTTCCCCTCCTGGGACACCATCCGTGTCACTCCACTCTGCGGAGCCCTGTTCCTGCTGAACGGCCATACCAGTCACAAGGGGAGCCTCAGGACCTCAGTGCTGATGACCAGTGTCTCCTACTACTGTCCAGCCTCTCATGTGCCTCACATACAGACTTGCTAACCAGCTCGCCGCCCCCTTGAAGAAGGCATGGCGCTCCGTACCACACGGGGGCCCTCAGAATGCTGGCAGTGTGTGTTGATTGGTTGATCGATTAGGTATCAATGCTGGGGGCTATCAGCTAAGGTGGTCTACCACCTAAGCGATGTGGGGGTCTAATGATTTACAGAAAGGAAACTAACATCCGTCGAGTACCAAGAAGCCAAGCCCCTTTTCTCAGGTTAGATTATCTCAAGAGAACCATTTGAAAACACCACAGTAGATCTTCTCAAATTAAGGGCGAGGACATTAAGGTGGGTTTCCAAAGGTCACAGCACTCATAGGCAGTAGAAGCTGGGATTTACTCTTAGACTTGTCTGATCCCAAAGCTTATGTCCTTTTCAGGTGATGCTTTAATGCTCCCAGCATCTTCCTTTTGCCTTTGGCCAAGATCAGAACTCCTGGCAATTTCATCATGGTAGCTTGAAACTTCGGTACCTGTTGAACTGAAAACGCTCCTAGCATGAAGTGTGTTAGGCAGAATAATGCCCCCCAGCCCTAAAGTACCCATATCTTAATCCCAAAACCTGTGAATACATTAGGTTACATGGCTTAAGGTAGTCAAGGGTACAGATAGAATTAAAGCTGTCAAATACCTCACCTTAAAAATATATAAAAAAAGAGTGTACCATGCATTTTCTGGGTGTGCCCAGTGTAACCGCAAGAATCATGACTCGAAGGAAGGGGAAGGCAGAAGAGCTGAGTGGGTCATCTTACGCGAGGCCTGGGTGTGCCGCCGTTGCCTTTGAAGATGGAGAAAGGGTCCCAAGACAAGAGACTGAGCAGCCTCTAGAAGCTAGACGAGGCGAGGGCATAGATTCTGTCCTAGAGCCTCTAGGGAGGAGTGAATCCCTTCTGATACCTTGGTTTTAACCTGGTAAGACCTGCATCAGACTTCTGAAATACAGAACTGTAAGAGAATTAATTTGTATTGTTGTAAGCCAGTACGCTTGTGGCGATTTCTTACAGCAGCAATAGGATATTAATCCATCCAACAATACATCCGTACCTGTTTCTGTTACACATTTACTGGTGATTTGAGAAAAGGCGTGGAGGGTTTGCCGAAGAGAACAGCACTGAATTTAGACAACCAGGTGGAAAGAAAGGGAGGAACCAAGACAAAAATGGGGTAGAGCAGCGGTAGAAGATGAGAATGGGAATTCTGGAAGGCGGGGATCACAGGTCCCCACACTGGCCTCCCCGTGCCACCCAACGATCCGAGACAGCAGGTTCTCCCTTCAAAAATTGCTGAGTCAACAGAACGAATGAACGGGTGAAGGAAGTGATGCGGAAGAAAATGCCTTGGGGGAAGAAAGGAGAAAGTGAAGAAAGAAAGGAGGTAAATGTGGGTGGGGTTGAGTGGCTCCATGAGGGGGACACGGGGGGGGGGCAATCAGTAGACTGAAGGTTCTAGAATACATTTATGCTAAGGCTGGCACTTGAGTGAACTCTGCGACCTGTTCTGGAAACCCAATAAACAGTGAAAATCCTTGCAAGTTTCTCACCAGTATCATCCCTGGCTCTGAGTTTCTCACCCTATTATTTCTCCTATATTATTACACAGAAAAAAAAATAACCCAATAGAAACACAATCCTTCAGTATGACCGTCAAAGGGGAGTGGAGCAGCAGTGCATGAGAACAATGGATTTGTAGACAATGGATTGGAAAGAAATGTGTTTTTTCCTGACATCTCAACTTTTTGCACCAGTGAAACCTCATTGAGAACATATACGCTGGTGGATCAAGTGATAATCTCCTTTTTCATTTAGACAGTCTTCGTGAGCCTTATCCTTCTATTGGTGAACTTTAAACATGATGCTAAAAGTAGATTCCTCATTGCTAATTCTTAAATCCTCTCAGTTCGCATAAAATGGGAGACAAGATCTCAAAGTCTGACGATACTCAAAGCCAAGTGTCGAGTTACCTGCCTCTCATCAGTCCAGCCAACGTTAAGAAGAAAAAGTGGAATAATATTTATTGTCTTGAATTATAATGTGAAAATAGCTGTTCTACTGCCCATTTTCTCTGAGCATTAGGATATTGATTATGTAAGGACCAGGGTCTCAAGTTCAGGGTATGAAAGATGTACTTTTTAGCACTTTTCCTTGTTGATGTCTCTTTCTCTATAATAGTCTCATTCTTCTCTCTTTCCGGTAGACACAGGCAGGTGCTTGCACACTTATAGCTGCATGTGTGCATGTGTGCACCTGCCCACACACACACGCACACACACATGTTTCTAAATATTAATCTACTTCCACTAAATAACCCATAGAGTAATCGCAGTTCCCTTCAACAGCAACAGAAGTGAGCTTTATGGTCAACAGAGGTGCGGGTCGGTGACAGCAAGAAGTCCAAGTGCAAGGTCCCCTGACTCCCTCAGACCTGTGTGTCTCCCGATGTAGCAAACCACTTCCAGGTGCAGTAAATACGTCTGTGAAAATGTTCAGGGCACTTGTACTAGGTCCCTTCCTCCTTCCTTCCCTCCCCACTGCCTAAACCACATTCTTTGTTAATAAATCAGGTCCACCATCATTTTCTAAACCCAGGTAGCTGGGAAAGCAGGTATCTCACTGTCCGTCTTAGCGTGGCCATGCTGAACTGATACAAACTAATGACTAGAAACGACACTGGTGTTGGTAGAATTTTTAAAAACTTTAAAAACAAAAATATTAATATAAAGCATAACTGGGAGAAAATATGGCTGATTTTTCTTCATAAAATTCCTACTGTAAGTTTGTTTTTTAATAATCAGACAAAAAATTAATAATCATTTTAAGATACTATGGCTAATGAGAGAATTAAGCTTATCAAGGGAACCTCCAATTCTGAGGCATCAGGAGCCCCAAGGATGCCGCCTAGGGTGACTGATCATTTTGGCTTGCCCGGGTCTGAGGGGATCTGGGGGACGCAAGACTTCCAGTGTGAAAACCAGGATGAGATGGTCACCCTAACATCACTACCTATGTCTACCCAAGCATGTCTTACAGCTTCTCCAGAACTGGTTGTTAGCAAGAGGAGAGGCGGCTCAGACTGTTGGTGATTATACACACTCGTTTATGGAGGAGATTAGATATGTATATCCAACTCGCAGGCATACAGCTAAGTAAATCTTGACAAATGGCCATACCACGTAACATCACCAAGATCAAGATAAGGAATATACCATCCCAGAAAATTCCTTTGTGCCCCCTTTCCAGTCAATACCCACTGCTCACCAAAAGCAACCACTCTTCTGATTTATAGCTCCGTAGATACATCAGAATTAGATACACTCAGAAATGTGGCTACAGAATTAGGAAAGAACTTGAAATAAAAGAAAAAACATTGTTCAGAAATGAAGACCAACTACCAGAAACATGAGAGTCGCTAAACGCAATGTATAATGTCATTAGACAATCAGAAGGCGGAAAGGTAGACATGTTTAAAACCAAAAGGAAATGGAGATATAAATAGGATTTGAGAGAAAGTGACAAATATTGAAGTGAGGCAAAAAAAAAAAAAAAGACCTCTCTCCAATATTTGTCACTTTCTCTCAAATCCTATTTATATCTTCATTTCTTCTTTTTTAAAAGACTTCATTTATTCATTTGACAGAGATCACAAGAACAGAGAGTCAGGCCGAGAGAGAGGAGGAAGCAGGCTCCCCGCTGAGCAGAGAGCCCGATGCGGGGCTCGATCCCAGGACCCCGGGACCATGACCTGAGCCGAAGGCAGAGGCTTCAACCCACTGAGCCACCCAGGCGCCCCATTTCTTCTTCTTGATGACCAGGGAGGGGCAGGGGAATTTGACTAGGAGTCACCATACAAATATTAGTTATTTACTTATATAATCATGTGCCATTTCCTTGCCCCTCCTTGGGGGGGGGTTCCCTCTCTTCTTTGAGTTCATTCATGACCTACCACAGACTAAATACTTAAAAAGTGTTTAAAATTGAGGAAAATAAAAGAATAAGGAAATAAAAATCTAAAGGGAGGAAAAATTAAGGAAAAGATGTAAAATCCCTTCCAACTCTGGACTTAGGAATCTGGGTAGGGTTGGTGGGGAGAAGAAGGCTGGCTCTCCTTGTCTCTACAACATTACAAGTTATAGTCCCTAGAAAATAAATTATATTAAAAAAGAAGAGGAGTCCCTGAGACCTAGATCCTCTGGTACACCAGGTACACAGAGACATTTGGGTTGGAATAGTGTAAGATTCGTGCTATCATAGACACTGCTTCTGGTCTACAAGTTTGGTGAGCCCTGGCTGTTTCCCCTGTACGGAGGGAGTAGGTCCGGGGCTTTGATGGGTACCGCTGTCCCTTCTCTCGAACTATCCCTGGTCTGTGCCGCTCCTGGACGATTCCTAAAGAAGGTGCAAGGTGGGGACTGGCGGGCGGATCCTGGCTCAGCCTGCACTTGCCGGGAGCAGACTACCCAACCCCCCCCTCGTGCATGGAGAGTCTCCCTCTGCTCAGGCTGCTGAACCAGCTGGATTGGGCATTCTTCTCAGTTTCCACGGAGTCCTTTCCTTCTTGTGTCCCACTTCTTAATGGTTGAGAAAGTCCTGTGGCTATTGCTGGTGTCTCAGAGTCTCTTTGAGAACGGAGGGTGTCGTGCACCAGAGAGGTCAGCCGGATCTGCACCTAAGTCCTGGCTGTAGCACTGGCAAGGAGGTCCATGATCTCAGTTCCCTCCCCTATTAAAAAAAAATGGAATAATAATACCTATGTCCCAGGGTTGTCGTCGGCATTGACGCCAGGTCATGAGTATCAGAATTTAACACAGAGTTGGTGCTCAGTAAATACTGGTTTCTTTTCTTCTACCAGATGGGCTGTGGGCCTGTTAGTCTCTGGATAAGTTGATGTTTACAGGATGGCAATATCTGTGCCATCTGTAGTAATTTAATACTGATTAAGAACTCAAACAAAATGAAAGATACAAATGTATGGCACAGATTTGGTTTGGGATTTTTGACATCCCGGTTTCATTCTGTTTTGGATTTAGAAAACAAATAGGTTTTGTCCAAACCTACACTACTTTTTAAATAAATAAAACCCCCAAATCATTAATCTAGGTGGTGGCATCAGACAAGAAAAATGCCTTCTTTTTTATAATTTGTATTGCTTTAGTTCCCTTGATTTTTTTTTTAATTTTTATTTCTTCTCAGCGTAACAGTATTCACTGTTTTTTCACCACACCCAGTGCTCCATGCAATACGTGCCTTCCTTAATGCCCACCACCTGGCTCCCCCAACCTCCCACCCCCGCCCCTTCAAAACCAACACTGTTGGTGGGAATGCAAGTTCCCTTGATTTTTGATTCATATGGAGCTTTTGTTTAAATCTCTCCCTCCATTCCCACACTTGCGCTTGCTTGCTCTCTCTCTCTCTCTCTCTCACACACACACACACACACACACACACACACTAGTATATTGCCAAAAGCAAAACTGACCAGTTTTCTGATGCCTCCATACAATGATCTCTAAGCTAAAAGAAGAGATTGTCTTTGGTGAAGAAAAGCCTGTATAATTTTTTTTTCTACCATATTTTGAGGATTAACTTGCTAGAGCCTGATTGCTTAGGCCTCCAATAGGAGGAGTGGTGAGGTGACAGGTGGCAGGGTAGGCCAGCTGTCGGCTGTGATCATTACCTGAAAATAGACCACTTCCCTGTGAGAGTGAATTCAGGTTGATACCACTGAAAGAGTGGTTCCAGTTTGGCTAATTCTATGACGTTGAGCAAATCATTTCACCTCTATAAGCTTAGTTTTCCGTCTCTAAAATGAAGCATTTGGCTTAAGTGATTTCTAGGATCTCTTCCAGCTCTGAAATTCCAGGGTTCCTTGAATACAAAAGTGGCAACGCAAGAGAAATCAGCTGTTAGGAACAACGATGGAGGCCAGACGAGCCTGCCTGAGAGTACTGAGGCCGTGAGCTTACAACGGATCTGGAAGAGCAAAGGCCATGTTCTCTGGAGGCTGAGGCTGGGCAAACCGAGGTTATGGGGGAGATGCTTAGAATGGGTAGGGGGGATACGTCATCATAACCTCTCCTCCAGCTTTTGATCTCTGTATTTTACACTCCCTCTGCTGTTGGAACCAACGATCTCATGGGTCTGAAGATGAGCCACTGACGTGCTAGTAAAGGGTAAAAGTGTCACAGAGTAGTAACCGTAGGCGCAACAGCACATCCAAATAAGATAATTGGAAATAATGTGATTAGAGTCAAATCGGGGAAGCGACTGTGCCAGTGAGGAGGCATCCACTGAGCAGGGAGAAGTCAGCAAAGACAACTTTTAGAGCACGGAGCAAATATTGAGATCTTACCCTATAAAGAAAGATGGGAGGCACTAAGGGGGCATCACAGGACATACGAATCATGTGGCATTGGCAATTCAGTTGGTAAGTGCAAGTGAGCATGTGTGCACATGTGGGTGTGTGGACGTGTGGTTGCATGTATGTGTGTTTTCTCAGAGTGGAATGACATCTCCGTGAACCAGGATCTCCCTCCTCTCCACATTCGACTCATTTTCAGTTGAATCGGATCTTTAGAATGCTGCTTCTTCTATGGGCTAAAATACAGATCTCTAGAGCATCTAATCATTGGTCCTTGCTTTATTTCCAAGACGACAGAAGCTGGAACATGGAGTCTTTCTGACTTTGAAGACAGTTGGTATGTACCTGGGGAATCTCTTTTCTTCACTCTTAGTTTCCATCCCCCCTTCATGGTTTAATATCCAAATCCTTCACCACCAGAATTTCCATTTCCACAAAGGTGGCCTTCGGTAGCCGTGCTGGGTCCCTTACTTCTGTCTTCAGGCCCGTCCCAGCTTCTGTGCGGGGGTGCACTTCCTGGCTCGGCTCCGTCATCATGGAAGAAACGTGTACCTGTGTACGTGTGCAAGTTTCAGCCAGCAGGTCATGTGGGGAAGGTCCGCGTGCCGGTCTGCAAGGCTGGCACCGCCGCAGAGTCCGTGAGCTCCGAGGGCTGTCCCCACCGTTTCCAGACTGAGAACGTCAGGTGCCCGCAGCTCGCTTCTACGAAAGGTCATAACACTTGGGCGCTGGCACCGCCAGACAACTGTTGCCAGTCCCATTTAAATGCTTACCCTTGAACCATTCCACAGACCAGTTTGTCTGGACAGCCTCTAGCATTAGACTCTGGGAAGAAAACTCGGAGTGTGTTATTTTAGGCAAATTTCTCTATAAACAGTGCTCAATGTCTCAAGCAGCTTAATACACTGGGAGGTCATGGATTTGGAAGCACAAGGAACTGAGTTCAAATTGTATTTCTGCCGCTCACTCTTTCGTGACATTTGGCTTTGGGAGGATTAAATTAGATAATAAGGCTTAAATGTCTGGCCTGGTCTGTGATACCTGGTGGTTTCACGGCCACCGTTAACCACGCTTCTCCCTCTCCGTGGGATCCCATTCGACATTATATTTCTTGAGACTCCTTGGAAACTTCAAAACAACATGTTTTCATATCCTCATTTGAAATATGATTTCCTGTCTATGAAACAGATCCTGTTATCCGGGACACCTGCCTTCTCGTGCACGTCCGCAGCAGTGTAATTACTCACCGGGGTGGTTGGTATTCTCTAGGCGTGCGCTCGGTCTGGCAGTGCCACTGCACATGTCATCCGCACGCGGGCTTAATCGTCTGTGTCAGTCTCGTGACTCCGAATTAGCTGCCATGCCGTGAGCAGAAGGGCGTTTGTCATCTGGCCGAGGCGGGGTGAGCACTCCGAATGGGGCGCTGAGCAGGGGCTGCTGACTCTCAGAGTCCTTGCTGCTCTCTGATGCTCTTGAAAATCTGGAGGAGACCAAAAAAAAAAAAAAAAAAGGCAAAATCTATTTCACTTTTTATTTAATGCTTTTATCATCAAACAGGATTTATTGTTTCATATATCTGGTGCCTTTTTTTTTTTTTTTTTTTAATCTGGTGTCTTGCTTCAAGGGTCGTGGTACCTTGGAAGGACTGCGTTCAGCATGGCTCAGTGCTCAGCCTTGCCATCAAAAGCTTAAAGCAGCCAAAAATAAGGTGGGTGACCTGACATCAGTGAAAATGGGACGGACAGCCAAAATGGCCCGAGACGTGCAGGAAGTAGGAGAAGAGCTCTTAATTCACCACGGCGTTGGGTCCCAGTCGGCTTTTCTCTGCCAAACGGTATAATGTGGCGCTTCCGGCAGAGAGGCTCTATTACCAGGCTCACTGGGTTCAAATCCTGATTCCGCCCCTTCCCTGTTGTGTGACGTCGAGCAAATAACGGAGTTTCTCTGTGTCTCCGTTGCCTCATGCATCACATAGAGTTAATAATACAACTTACTTCCTAGGCTGGTTTTGAGAGTTAAAAGTGGCGATACGTGGAGGGCACTCTGCTTTCTTGTTTTGTTTTTGATTCAAATCCACTGAGCCGACATACAGTGCACCCTTAGTTTCCGACGTAGAGGTCAGTGGTTCATCAGCCGCACGGGACAGCCGGTGCTCATCGTGTCACGGGCCTCCTCGCTGCCCGTCGCCCAGTTCGCCCACCCCTGCACCCAGCTCCCCTCCCGCAGCCCTCAGTTTGTTTCCTAGAGTTAAGAATCTCTCACGGTGTATCTCTCTCTCTGATTTCTTTTCATCCCATTTTCCCTCCCTTCCCCTGGGATCCTCTGTGCTGTTTCTTATCGTCCGCATAGGAGTGAAACCGTGGGACAGTTGTCTTTCTCTGACTGAATGTTTTCGTTCGTAGGGTATTTCATTGTATTTCGTTGTAATACCCTCCAGGTCCATCCATGTCCATGTAAATGGGAAGCACTCGTCCTTTCTGATGGCTGAGGAATGTTCCATGGTGGGTGCGTAATGTGTACACACACCTTTACCCATTCATCTGTGGATGGACACCTCGGCTCTTTCCCTAGTTCGGCCGTTGTGGACGTTGCTGCTATGAACATTCGGGTGCACGCGCCCCTGCAGATCACTATGTTTGTATCTTTGGGGAAAACACCCAGTAGTGCGAAGGCAGCTCGGTTCTTCCCGTCTTGAGGGCCCGCCCCGGCCTGCACTCTGTGGGAGACGCTTTGACGGCGCCGGCCACATACTCAGCTTTATGTGTAAGATCCCGTGTGGCCTAAGAGACTCTTAATCTCAGGAAACAAACTGGGGGTTGCCAGGGCGGAGGCAGGGATAGGGCGGCTGGGGGGTGGACACCGCGGAGGGTCTGTGCTGTGGTGCGTTCTGTGAAGTGTGTGAGCCTGACGATTCACAGACCCGTACCCCCGGGATGAATGATACATTATATGTTAATTTAAAAATAAAATAAAATGCCTTAAAAAAATCCCATCATGGCCAAGCCTCTGACCCGATCCCTAAGCTCAGAGGGACGCGGCAGCTTCGGTTCCACCATGAGCTCCTCTGACCGCCGAGACTCCTTTCTTACTTTCATTAGCTAATTTAGCCGGCGTTACGGACACTTTAGGGTGGTCCAAGCGTTGCTGCAGATGAACAGAGGCAGAGAATTCTGGTAGAGTCCCGGGCCCCGGCGCTCCGTCCGTCCCCGCGCGATTCCCCGCACTGGCTCGGGTTCTGCTGCGCGACCCGCGGGGAGCGGACTCGTCCCCTCGTGTGCAGCCGGTTCTCAGGCCTTCGCTCGGCCTCTTCTGACGGACAGGCGCGGAGCTCCCCGCGGCCCCCGGGGGTGGGTGGTCGCCCGCCGTGTCCCGGAGCCCCTTCCGCGGCCGCGGCAGCGAGGCGCGAGCCGGTGGACGTTCCCGAGGCGGCGCTGCGGCTCGAGTCCTGCGCCCGGGGGCCCGCGGCCGCTGCCTTCTCGCGCGGCCCCCTTGCTCCTGCTCTGGAAGTAGCCTCCGTGCGCCGGAGCCTCCCTGCGGGCGGCTTCTCCGGCGCCGTCAGCTCCTCCCCGCGGGGGCGGCTTCTCCGGCGCCGTCAGCTCCTCCCCGCGGGCGGCTTCTCCGGCGCCGTCAGCTCCTCCCCGCGGGCGGCTTCTCCGGCGCCGTCAGCTCCTCCCCGCGGGCGGCTTCTCCGGCGCCGTCAGCTCCTCCCTGCGGGGGCGGCTTCTCCGGCGCCGTCAGCTCCTCCCCGCGGGCGGCTTCTCCGGCGCCGTCAGCTCCTCCCCGCGGGCGGCTTCTCCGGCGCCGTCAGCTCCTCCCCGCGGGCGGCTGCTCCGGCGCCGTCAGCTCCTCCCCGCGGGCGGCTGCTCCGGCGCCGTCAGCTCCTCCCCGCGGGCGGCTTCTCCGGCGCCGTCAGCCCCTGCCTGCTTCTCCGTTCCGCGGCGGGGACCCCCCCAGGCCTCCCCTCCCTGACCCAGCTGGGCCCACCCGGCCCGCAACGTGCTGGGGTTAAATCACTTTTCAGTTTTCATTTTTTGTAAATGCTTTGCTCTAGTTGTCCCCAACTCCTTGGCCTCTGAGCTAGTCTTCCTCGTGGCCGGCGAGTGCCCGCTGTGACGGTGAGGCCAGGTGCCCTGGACCACAGGAGGCGCCGGTGTTCTGTATCACACACACACACACACACACACACACACACACACACACACACGGTGGTCAAGCAAACCATGCCACCATGCTCTTGTATCACTTAGAATTCTTATTTATACTTTTTGAAGGAACTCCTTTAGACTTTTTAGCAATAGACTTTCAATCCCATGTCACTCTTAGAATAAATCAAAACCAACCCCATCTCGTTTCAGAAGCTTATTTTTAAACTGTTCACATTATATATCAAGAAAATGCTTCAAGAGTGAACACCCTTGCTGGAGGTTCCGGACTTTCAGGTTTGACCGGGGACTCCATCCGCTCAGACTCCCTCTTCTTGATGTCCTCTGCCTGCGCGGCAGCATCCCCGAGAGACGTTTTCAGGCCGAGGTGGATTTGTCTGTAGCGAATGAAGCTTAGGATTCCCAGGTCCTCACTAGCGAGATCGCCTTCCTTTTCCTGCATAGACTACCACATTATAGAATTTTATCATAGGCAAATGTGATCAAAGGATAAGTAGCCACACAATTTAGGGAAACATTTGAAAAAATCGTGTCAGGCATCTAATTAATAAAAACATTACATTACATTTTGGATTGTTGTATCTGTCAATTTTTAAAAATTTATAACTTGTTATGATTTATTTTCTCTTTCTTAATAACTATTCACTGTTGTACCTAATCATATTCACAAATTTATATTGTGTTTCCTAGAGAGAATTCTCCGAGTTACGTCAATCCAGGGATCAGTAATATCCACGTTTGCCCTATTCTTAGTTACAAGTTTTTGGTTTAAATTTAAATCTGCTGGCAGCTGTCGACCAGTGGTGCTACTCACATCATCACGGTGATAACACTAATTTTTATGACTCATGCTTGTAATTTCGATCCGTGTAGCTTCTTCAGCATTGACGGAGTTATTCTGAGGCGTGTTGAAGTACACCATGATTTCATTAGCATTTTCTATTTGACTATGCTCAGTTTTGTTTTCTCCTTAAATTGAAAATGTTATTGGAAGTTAAGGAACTTCTCTTCAAAGTCAGCTGGAAAGCGCTGATGAATTGAAGTTCTGCCAGGGCTTGAATTAGTCACACTACCCCTCACTGCTTTAAAAACCTTTCCATGTAATCCCAAAGATTTGGGCATTTTTTCCTGCCTTTAGTTGATATATGATAGCCAGTCATTTAACCTTTTATTTTTAATAGTTTTGAGCTTATAAGAAGTGAAAAAATGGCGTGAAGAGCTCTTGTATACTCTTTCTCCAGATTCTTCAATTATTACGTCAGTTACGTCAACGGATTCATCATTCCCCAACTCCCTGTATTTAGGCATATTATTGTCCTCAAGCGTCGAGAGTAAATGAAAGACACACTGTCCTGTTGCACCGTAAGTCTTCCCTACGCATTCCCTGAAAACAAGCCCACTCTGCTGTGGAGCTCCTGTACGACACGAAAACCAGGGAATTGCACGATGCTACCGTGCCACCTGTTCCAATTCTGCTGATTGTCCCCATGATGTCCTTTCTAAGGTCCAGGAGCCATCAAGGGGGGCACGGTGCTTTTCCCTGCCGTATCTCTCGGTCTGCTGACCTGGACTGGTGTCTCAGATTTTCTCTCTTTCACGGACTTGAAGTGTTAGATGTGTCCAGACAAGGTACTCCAGAGAACATCTTTCGTTTGGGGTTTGTCTCATGTTTTCTCGTGATTAGATTCAGGTTTTGCGTCTTTGGCTGGAATATCTCAGAAACGATGCTGGGTCATCTCAACACATCATTTTGGCTGACACATGATTCCTGGTGATATTAATTTTACCATTTGGCTAACATTGTGTCTTCCAGGCTTCTCCATTGTGAAGTTAACAAATATGTTTTAAGTTCTTCTATGGATTTTGTGGGAGTACACTTTGAAATTATGTAAATATCCTGTTTCTCATGAAAATTTTAGCCACTAGTTTTAGCTTCCATTGAATGCCTACTGTCTTTATAAATAAACTTACTGGAACACAACCAGGCTTATTCTTTTATGTAATTTGTGTTGCTGCTTCTTTGCTAAAAAAAAAAAGATTTGAGTATTTGTGACAGAGACCAAATATTGCCACAAATCCTAAATTATATACTATATGACTTTTTTACAGAAAAGTGTATTGACTCTTGCTCTTCTGAGCCTGGAAATCTGTATTTTAACAAGTGTATTGATATTTTAAAACACTGCAGCAGTATGTGATATTTTCCTCTGTATTCCTGCAGCCTGTGCTTTATTACTATGTATCTCTTCAGCCATATAACTTTATATGCTCTTTTATATCTTATCTTGTAAGAGTTACATCTTAATTTTATAAGATTTACAAAAGCAGATGGTAAGATTAATGTATCTCTGAAATACTACTGTAAAGACAGTGCAGAGAGTGGTATGCTAACATGGATTTTCAATACATTCTCTTTGATATTATGGTTTGTTGAAAAACTTCACAAATTTGAGTAGAAGGAACTAGAATAGTACTCATAATTTTGAGCTTGATTCTCCGACTCGCGAGTCCTCCAATCTGTTCAAATAATGCTATCAGATCAGGGTTCTAGAGGTCAGCTTTGAGTTTCTTATCCCTGGTTTCAAAACACAAAACGCTTCACAATCTCCCCATATCCTAATCAATAGTACCATATTTCTTAGTCTGGCGTTCAAGAGCCATCATGATCTGGACCCATTGTCTGATGATTAAAGGAAGATGTGGAGGCAGAAGTGGTCTTGGAAAGGGAGAAATTATAAGGGTTTTCCAGCATGTTCCACTCCTGGCCATCCCTTTCTCAATGCTTTGGACAGCTTAGACTATCTGCTCTTTACCATACGTACCCCATATCTAGGTTTCTCTTTAGATCATACATACAATCCTTTGGACACACTTTGTACTTTATCTGTTATCTCTCTTGGGGAAACTTTTTCTTTTATTTGGTGGGGGGGACTTAACTTTTTCTATCTTGAATTATGGTTCACTGTATCTGCCCCACTACTTTGTAAGATGGTTGGGGATACACTTTGTATCTGATCGTCCTTGGTAGTACAATGTTTACCTTGTAACGGATCCTCAATAAGCAGTCATCGAGAACCCCTGGTTGTGAATAGTGCAGCTCTGTGGAAAGCTGGTATTTGTCTTGGGATATTTGGGTTTCATTTGCTGTAGGATCTGAAGCTAACCGGAGAGGTTTCAGGCCACTTTGTGGTCCCGTTCCTGAAAGCCTGTAGCAGGAGCGTCATGAGCTGTGGGAGGTAACGTCTACAGAGCACTGCACAGCACTATTCGCTGACCTTGGATGTGTTTAAGGAGAAGACAAAATGAGGTTAGTTTGACTATTATTAACTCCTGTTTCGAGTATGGCAACAAGCTCTTTGCCAGTTAAGGGGTTCTTCCCACTGTTATCAGCAGTGCTTTAATTTGACTTTTTCCAGATGGGGGGAGCTAGGAACAGAAAAAAGATACATGTATAGGTCAGGGGGAGGGTAATCAAGGCAAAATAGCAAAAAGGAAAGAGACAGACATCTGCACAGACAGACCTAGATTTCAGTCTCAAATTTGCCACAGTCACTGCGGAATGCTGAGAAATTTACATGACTTGGAGACCCAGTTTGCTAATCAGTTGAATGGGAATGATAGCTACATTGTGTGGTAGTTACTAATTAATGTAAAATGCCTGGGGTAGGTGTTTAAAAACTTACTGTTGTTTAAAGGTGCTTTGGAGAAACTGGCCAAAAGAAAGGACACTTTTTAAAAAAAGGGTCCCTGTTGACTATGAACACACTAAAGAGAGAGACTGCATCTATAATCAAATAAATTATTTTCTTTTAAAGATTATTAAATTAGACTTTTTAAATTATGGAAACATTTATTTATTTATTTATTAAAGATTTTATTTATTTGGCAGACAGAGATCACAAGCAGGCAGACAGACAGGCAGAGAGAGAGGGTGAAGCAGGCTCCCTGCTGAGCAGAGAGCCCGATGTGGGGCTCGATCCCAGGACCCTGGGATCATGCCCTGAGCCGAAGGCAGAGGCTTTAACCCACTGAGCCACCCAGGTGCCCCAAAATTATGGAAAGAGATTTAAATGGGAGCTGGAAGGTACAAGATCCAGAGCACTGCTGAACAAACACTCGGATGACCAGAGAAAGACAAGTTCCCCATTAGAGAGGCGATGAGGTAACAAGAATGGGCAGTAATGATGTGGGTGAACTTGCAGGGGTCATGGCAGAGAATTGAGGGCATTTCCACTTCATGGCTTTTATAGTCTCCATTAAGTAAAAGGCAAGGTCGTCTGTGAATAATGAGGAGGAACGGAGGGAGGAGGAGGATTTGATGTGGCCGCCAGGGGTTAGATAACAATGGATGTGGGTTCATTCAATGTTAAGCTTTTACCCTGTGAAAACTTTGAAAAGACAGTAAGGTAGCAGAAGTCGTGGCAGGTGGTCCAAGTGTTGGGATGTGGGATCCAGGTCGAATAAGGAAAGCGGTGTAGACAACAGTAACCTTTGAAAGGGAGAAAGGACGGGAGGGCTTGTGGGGATCCAGAGCAGGTGAAGTGGGAGAAACGGAATGAGAGAACCGGGAAGGAGACTGATCCGGACAGTCGTGTGTCTGAACTGAAGATCGCAAAAATGGTGCGATGAGTCCAGGGCATGGCTGTGGGAGGGGGGAGCTGACGTGGTCGGGGGAGAGGCCTGGTGATGGGGAGGCCAAGAAATTGATTTGGAGGCCCTGACTATGTGAACACAAAAGCCATTGTGAAGTGCAGCATGATGGATAATAAAGAGAGTTAACTGAGTAAGAATTCTTTTTTTTTTTTTTTTAAGATTTTATTTATTTATTTGACAGAGAGAGATCACAAGTGGTCCAAGAGGCAGGCAGAGAGAGAGGGGGAAGCGGGCTCCCCGCTGAGCAGAGAGCCCGATGCGGGGCTCGATCCCAGGACCCCGGGATCATGACCTGAGCCAAAGGCAGAGGCTCTAACCCCCTGAGCCACCCAGGCGCCCCCTGAGTAAGAATTCTTAAAGGAACAATGGCTACAGGGTGCGGGGGCCACAGGAGAGGGTAACAGATGAAAAAGGAGGACAGCTTACACAGGTCAAGGGTCACCCGGATATTTAGAGAATAAATCTGGGGTGCTTCCAGGGACACTCTGGCCCACCCCACCCTCCCTGCAAACAATCATCCTTCTGTTGATTGAGCTCAAGCCTGCCATCGCTCTGTGTCTGCCTCTGTTGTGAAAATAGACGCTTCCTTCGTCCTAGATTCTGGTCGGTAAATTGGTAAATGTTCCTTCCTGGCTCTTGTGCTTGAAGCAATGACTTTTTGGTTTCTGATTCTTCCTGTCCCTCGAATCCAACACTATACTTGCTTCTGCTGTCCACTTGCAGCTCAGGTTCGGCTGTAAATCCCAGTGACTTGTGTCTGTTTGATTCTAGTAAATGAAACAAGCCCCCGATCAAGACTTTTGTGAAAACTCTGGTACAACACATACTCCAAAAAATCCCCCTCTTGTGATGGGAGGAAGGGCACGTCAGTATTTCCCGGCAGGTGTGTAATTACTTTATGGATGATGCCTGTGACTCGTTCCCGCCCATACTACTCAGAACGGCTTCTCTTCATGAGCTCATGATCCCGTCCTTGCAGGAAGGTCATTTTGAGCTAAATGGTTAAGATGATCAAATGGAAAAATTACTGGAAAAGACTCCACTCATGTAATTGTTAACATAATAAAGTTTCAAATTAGATATCAAACAGTGCGGCAGTGTTTTGTTTCTTAAAGTGATATTAATTTGCCTTGGGGATCTGTGTATTTTCTTAACATGACTCTGCCCCATCTTGAAGATCTCTTTTCACAAGCAATTATCCTTAAATATAGAAACAAGTGCTTAAGGTGTGTAGTAATGGTTTCGAGAGCCCTCGGAAGCCTCTGGCCCAGGGACTGCTGCACAGTGGACTCACTGACTTGAGTGTAGTCTATTTACTGCAAGTGTTCTGCTTCTGCTAGTCCACAGAGAACTAAATTCCTCTCAACAGTGAAGTCCCACGCGTTGACCTGAGGAACTAATTCTTACCGTCTCCTTCACCACAAGGCATGCAAATTCTTTGGAGCAGTGCATATAGTTTGAAAAAGTGTAATCACTACTAAAATGTCCTTTTTTATTGATATAGAACCCTATTATTTTTATAACAAAAACTTCTGAGAGAAAAGCCCAATAAAATCCTTTTGGCTGGCAAGACTTACACAAGACTATGTCAATTATGTGTCAGTGGCTTTCATGGACAAGAGGAAACTGGTGTTTATGATTTCTATTCTAGACTACCCATTTCACTTTCCTCTGCCTTCCGCAGAACTGTGAGTCATAGGGACTTGACAGGCAGGGTGAATTTAACCTTTATTCCCTACTGTCTACATATGATCATTGTAATTTTCTATTAACATTTAGTAGGTCCACCCTGGTGCTGGCCAAAGAGTGGTGGATAAGAAAAAGAAATCCAAACAAACAATTACTCTATTCTAGTGAGGGTAAATTGCTTCCACTTCCATGAAGAACGGTAACCGATGTGATCAACTTGCTACCAGTTGGCCAAATGGTCCTTACTGTGTGGCGCCATACTGAATCCTTAGAGTTGACCGCAGTAGTTAACAAATTGGACATTCAGTTCTTGTAGACTGCAGGTCAAAGAAGAACATGTTGACAACATCCCTCTACCCGTGTGATCTCGGGGCCATGGCTCATTGCTGCCCTACCTTCTTTGAACTGATGATGCTCAATCAACTTCCTATATCCCAAGTCTGACCTATTAAATCATGTTAACTTCAGGAACATTTCCTTCAACAAAGGATGGAAGAGGGAGCAAGAACAGAAGTTCAGTTCAACAAAAACTTAGTTCAATTTCTTACCCAAGTCTTCAAGCCGCATCTGGGACCCCTGCAGTAAGTAAACACGCATTAGAATGTTTTCTTGATAAAGGCAGTGCATAGACCCTTTATGCCAGCACGCCGTGGTCATTAAACACCTGGTTGGGAGTAGCCAAGTGGACTAAAGAGAGACTCGAGATTTAAAAATTCATCTTAAGTGAAAATTGTTCATCTACTTAGAGGTTATACACTCAGGTGACAGGGGGGCCATGTGGTGACGTGAGTGACAGGGATTGGGTAGGGACGTGATTACCCACAGAGCCTGTAGTACTCTCTTTGAAGAGGCAGCTTCTCCTCACCTCCAGACTCTCACTAACAATGAATACTTGGGTCTAATGCTCATGTTTCCACTATTTTGTTCTCAAGAAAAGACAAATTCGGAAATCTGGGTTTTTTTAATATGAAAAAATCTAACTCTTTACAGACCAAGTAGGATATTGCAAAAGTCTAAACCCAGCCTAGGACCAACAATTTGTGACTTCTGATTCAGGTGTAAGAAATCGGGCGAATAAGGAAAGGGCAAATTAGAAGACAGTTGTGCAAAATAGGTGAAGGTCGAAAGAGAAAATATTTGCTTCTTTCAACCAATATATTTCATAACTGGTGGAGATTAATATCAGGAATTGTGACTGAAGAGATCCAAAAATTTAGAAGTGGATTGTCATTCTATCTGGACATCATCATACATCACTGCCCTCCCAAATTTCTTCCTAAAAAACGGAAATTTTGCTTTAGGAATTTATATATTCCTCAAAGTCCATTTTCATGATTACCCAAAATGCTTCTTTATGATACTGCCATGTATTTGCTTTCCATAATTTGATGTTAGGCAATTTATTGATAGAACATTGTTGTTTTCATAAATGTACCCCTGTGAGCCTTGAAAATATTCTTTTTTTTATATGCACCTTTTTTTATTATGTTCTGTTAACCTTGAACATAGTCTATTTCTTTTTTGTCCCTTTAGACTACTAAAATACGCTTGGTTATCAATTTATTCAACACCTTTATGTTTTTAAGATCTCATTTATTCCATGCAATTTTTGTCCCAATCTATGTGTTAGATGCTGAGAATGCCACAAGAAAAAAGCGTGGTCTCTTTTCCCAGATGAGATGCTTGTGATCTAAAAGGAGAGTTCGACTTACTCAGGTCTGACTTTTAGGAAAAAAAAAATATGATTTTTGGAGCGAGGCAAAGTAGACCCATAATGACGTATATTTTCATATTCATGGGTACGTGAATATGATATATATTTATGGTTCTTTACCAGGTAAGTATGTACTTTGGAAAAGGCAAATAGCACACTAAAAAAGCAAGCTATTCTTTCGCTGTTTCCTCTAAAATAAAGTTCTATCGAGATGATATATGTACAGAGATGGTTTATTATAAATTTATTACCAGCTATCCAATAAAATATATGACCTTGAAGGTGAAGGTTCTTCTCACCTTCCCAGGCTCAGTCTTTGGATCTTTCTCCTGTTTCCTTCCCTGGGCGTTCATCTAACTCCACTGCTGGAAATGCAGTTATTTATTTGTGTTTATGATACTGTTGACTCGACCCCATCTAGGACAACTATATGCAACAGGTGAATGTGTGGTTGATGAAATTCTCTTGCTTCTTCATGGGGGAACATGTAAGGATGAAACCCAAGGCTAAAGATGAGGATTCTGAATCCCTGAGGAGTTTGAGATGTGCAGACATTGTCTTATTTTCGTTCCTCCTGTACCGCGCCACACAGCTAGAAACTGCCCCCGAACCACACCACACAGCTAGAAACTCCCCCGTACCGTGCCACACAGCTAGAAACTGCCCACTCATCTCTAGATTTGCACTCTTGCACTCCCTCCGTTCATTCCCGCAGAAGGACAGAGCCTCCGAGGGCAACCTTGGGGGATTTTCTAGTGGGAAGTTGTCATCGTCTTGTGAACGAACTTGAACAAAAGATTTAATTTGTCATTGTCTAAGGAACACGGTAAAATACTTTGTCTTCCATATAGTTCTAGGAAGTCTTCTGAAATCCTGAGATCCCCAGAGAGCGGGTCTGATCTTCTGTGGTTCCCAGCACATTCGTGCCACATAGGCCACATTTTATTTGTGAGGTGCGTCCACGTACTGAACTGCACAGCATTGGGAGTACGCATGAATCATGGCTTGCAGTTTACCCCGCACACCATTATTTTGGTGGCCTTTACGCTTGAAAGAAAAGACAACTTGGGAAGGAAATGGACTGAACTCATTACTAACCAATGTTGTTCAAACACTTGAATATCAAACACGAGAGCTCACCACACCTTTCCTTACATCTGTGTCGAAGGGCAGTATTTTAAGGGTTCAAAGCAGCATTTCATTAATTTACTTTGGGGGGCAAAACTGGGTGCATGAAATTCCACTTCTGTGTATTTGGGGAAGTGAGGACCATTGTAACTGTACTGCTGTGTAAGTAACAATTCAACAGTCAAAACCTCTTTTGAGGAAAATCTATATTTAAATTTAATGAGGTAAAAATTAAATGTGATTTTTAGTATAACAAGTAGAACACTTGTAGCCCACTTGGCACTATAGATAGGGAAACTCTATGTCTAGAGACATAGTTCTGGACATGGGTTTTGGAACCTGAAACAAAATGCGGGGAGATGATACAAAAAATATACTACCCTTTGCAAATTTTACAGTTTATGACCATGCAGACACATTGCTAGGGTCTTTCTCAAGGCTTTGGAAGGGCCTGTGCAATGTGGCACCTGAAACTTGTTTCATACTGCCACTGGCAACGCTTTAAGAAAAGTAGCAACAATATTCATTGTATCTTCACCATAGAAAGAGAAAGGTTTTGGGGATCCCGAACTCTGAAGGTCTCCATCGGGAGCCTGTAGGATTCATCTGTTCACATTTGAGGTATACAGAGGATCAATTAGTAAAAAATTGCAAAATTATGACTCTTACTCCAGAAGGGTAGGTTGGAACTTTCTACTCCTTTTCCAAAAGGACGTGTTAAAGATAGAGCGGGTGACCTCCCTTGTCAGCTGTTCCTGGGCCCGAATCCTAATCCTGACCATGGATATCTCACCACTTCATTGCAGAGAAGCATGACAGAAAGAAAATTCCGGAGAGAGGATAACAACCTTAGCATCTTCCCCTGAGACCTTCTCGGGGATACGACTGATTCTCTTCCAAAATGGTGGTGAGCCCAGGCCCGTCTTTCATTCAGTGCAGAAAGAGAAAATTTAGAGAAGAATGTTAGTCTGTGAGTCGAGGTGCTGAGAGCAGCCTTAAAAGAACATGCCTGGATGATGAAATCATTGCTCTCTATCCTGCCACCCAGTTCAGTTTTTCTTCATGGTACAAATCCCTCTGAAATTATTTTCATTAGTTTAGTTCATGCTTTTCTGTCTCCCTCACTAGTTTCCGTGAGACTATGGACCTTGTCTGTCTTGTCTAATGATGCAGTCCATGTGCCTAAGATAGTGTCTGGTCATAATAGACTTCCCTACCATATTTGCCCAATAGTTAAATGATAAGTACCCACAGAATGCCTTTGTGGGCCTAGATGGATGGGGCCAAGAAGGGAGCGATCTCACAGAACATCTCATAATCTGTCTCCCTGTGACTGTTCCAGGGGACTTTGGAGTCTCTGGCTGGGTAACAGAAAACACAAAGTCTGGATCAGAGAATGGTAAGAGACTTTACCAATCTCATATTCACTGCTTCCATTATATCAAGCTCGACTCTAGAATAAATATTCCCGAAGCTGGTATATTTTATATATCTTACCACTTAGTTACACCTTCAGTTCTCTCCCAGTTGTATTCCTTCCATGACTAAGTATCTGCATCCTGCAATCAGCAGTGGTTTTCACTTTGTGCCTCCTGGAGCATTAGGCTTGCTCTGGGGGTACCTAAGGGGCCGCCAGGGAGGGTGAGGAAAGAGGCACCAGAGCCCCAAGCCATCAATCCTCTCCTTTAATCAGGGAACTTCTGCTTTGAGTTGTTTTTATTTTGTTCTTCTCCATATGGTTTGACTTGATGCACATGATATGAAGGTTTCAACAAAAAATTTGAACGCTATTCATCTTTGACATCATTGTTTGGCTCTGAAAATCCCACATGCTTTTATGTAATTTTAAATGTCTGAGTGCCCTGAAAGCACTTCAAATTTGAATATTTCCTTCCACAATGTTTGGTACTTGTGCATTAAAATCCAATTAATTATGTAATTCTATTTCACAAATAAAGGAAACATAATGCATTTTTGCTTATTTGTACCTGAATCACAAAGGAGCTATGACTTCTACCAAGAAAAAAACCAGAATGTGTCTATACTTTTTCCTAGAAATTAAAAAAAAAGTAAGTGCAGACTGTGGGATAATATATTATCTATCATGAAGTTTTTTTTAATTAACATATAATACATTATTTGTTTCGGGGGTACAGGTCTGTGAATCATCAGTCTTACACAATTCACAGCATGCACCATAGCACATACCCTTCCCAGTGTCCATCACCCAGCCACCTATCCCTCCCAGCCCTCCCCTCCAGCAACCTTCAGTTTGTTTCCTGAGATTAAGAGTCTCTTATGGTTCATCTCCCTCCCTGGTTTCATCTTGTTTCATTTTCCCCTCCCTTTCCCTATGATCCTCTGTCTTGTTTCTCAAATTCCTCATATTGATGAGATCATATGATACTTGTCTTTCTCTGATTGACTTATTTCACTTAGCATAATACCCTCTAGTTCCATCCACATTGTTGCAAATAGCAAGATTTTGTGGGTTTTTTGATGGCTCCATAGTATTCCATCGCATATATATACCACATCTTTATCCATTCATCTGTGGGTGGACATCTAGGCTCTTTCCATCATTTGGCTATTGTGGACATTGCTGCTATAAACATTCAGGTGCACGTGCCCCTTTGGATCACTACATTTGTATCTTTGGGGTAAATACCCAGTAGTACAATTGCTGGGTCATAGGGTAGCTCTATTTTCAAATTTTTGAGGAACTTCCGTACTGGTTTCCAGAGTGGCTGCACCAGCTTGCATTCCCACCAACAGTGTGGGAGGGTTCCCCTTTCTCCACATCCTCGCCAGCATCTGTCATTTCCTAACTGCTAATTTTAGCCATTCTGACTGGTGTGAGGTGGTATCTCATTGTGTTTTTTATTTGTATTTCCCTGATGTGGAGTGATGTTGAACACTTTTTCATGTGTCTGTTGGCCATCTGGATGTCTTCTGCCCTGTTCTTGTTTGGATTATTTGTCCTTTGGGCATTGAGTTTGATAAGTTCTTTCTAGATTTTGGATGTTGGCCCTTTATCTGATATGTCATTTGCAATGATCTTCTCCCATTCTGTCAGTTGTCTTTTGGTTTTATGGACTGTTTCCTTTGCTGTGCAAGAGCTTTTTATCTTGATGAAGTCCCAAAAGTTCATTTTTTGCCCTTGCTTCCCTTGCCTTTGGTGATGTTTCTAGGAAGAAGTTGCTGCGGCTGAGGTTGAAGAGGTTGCTGCCTGTGTTCTCCTCAAGGATTTTGATGGATTCCTGTCTCACATTGAGGTCTTTCATCCATTTTGAGTCTATTTTTGTGTGTGGTGTAAGGAAATGGTCTACTTTCATTCTTGTGCATGTGGCTGTCCCATTTTCCCAACACCATTTGTTGAAGATACTGTCTTTTTTCCATTGGACATCCTTTCCTGCTTTGTCAAAGAGTAGTTGGCCATAGAGTTGAGGATCCATTTCTGTGCTCTCTATTCTGTTCCATTGATCTATGTGTCTGTTTTTGTGCCAATACCATACTGTCCTGATGATGACAGCTTTGTAATAGAGCTTGAAGTCTGGAATGAAAGAGGAGAGATCACAACCAACACCAAAGAAATGATACCGCCAGCTTTGGTTTTCTTTTTCATCATTCCTCTGGCTATTTGGGGTCTTTTCTGGTTCCACATAAATTTTAGGATTATTTGTTCCATTTCTTTGAAAAAAGTTGATGGTATTTTGATAGGGATTGCATTCAAGGTGTAGATTACTTTAGGTAGCATAGACATTTTCACAATATTTGTTCTTCCAATCCATGAATATGGAACATTTTTCCATTTCTTTGTGTCTTCCTCAATTTCCTTCATGAGTATTCTATAGTTTTCTGAATACAGATTCTTTGCCTCTTTGGTTACATTTATTCCTAGGCATCTTATGGTTTTGAGTGTAATTATAAATGGGATCAACTCCTTAATTTCTCTTTCTTCTGTCTTTTTGGTTTATGGAAATGTAACTGATTTCTGTGCATTGATTTTATATCCTGACACTTTACTAAATTCCTGTGTGAGTTGTAGCAGTTTCAGAGTAGAGTCTTTTGGGTTTTCCACTAAAGTATCATATCATCTGTCAACAGTGAGAGTTTGACTTCTTCTTTGCCAATTCAGATGCCTTTTATTTATTTTTGTTGTCTGATTGCTGAAGCTAGGACTTCTAGTACTATGTTGAATAGCAGTGGTGATAGTGGACATCCCTGCTGTGTTCCTGACCTTAGGGGAAAATCTCTCAGTTTTCCCCTATTCAGAATGATATTCATTGTGGGTTTTTCATAGATGGCTCTGATGATATTGAGGTATGTATCCTCTATGCCTACACTGTGAAGAGTTTTGATCAAGAAAGGATGCTGTACTTTGTCAAATGTTTTTTCAGCATCTATTCAGAATATCATATGGTTCTTGTTCTTTCTTTTATTAATGTATTGTATCACATTGATTGATTTACGAGTGTTGAACCAACCATGAAGCCTAGGAATAAATCCTACTTGGTCTTGGTGAATAATCCTTTTAACGCACTGTTGGACCCTATTGGCTAGTATTTTGGTGAGCATTGTTGCATCCATGTTCATCAGGGATATTGGTCTGTAATTCTCCTTTTTGTGGGGTCTTTTTCAGGTTTGGGGTCAAGGTAATGCTGGCCTCATAAAATGAGTTTGGAAGTTTTCCTTCCATTTCTACTTTTGAGAACACTTTCAAGAGAATAGGTATTAATGCTTCTTTAAATGTTTGGTAGAATTCCCCTGGGAAACTGTCTGGCCCTGGGCTCTTGTTTGTTGGGAGCTTTTTGATGACTGCTTCAATCTCCTTACTGATTAGGGGTCTGTTCAGGTTTTCTCTTTCTTCCTGGTTCAGTTGTGGTAGTTTATATGTCTCTAGGAATGCATCCACTTTTTCCAGATTGTCAAATTTGCTGGTGTATAGTTGCTCATAATATGTTCTTACAATTGCTTGTATTTCTTTGGTGTTGGTTGTGATCTCTCCTGTTTCAATCATAATTTTATTAATTTGGGTCCTTTCTCTTTTCTTTTGGATAAGTCTGGCCAGGCGTTTATCAATCTTACTAATTCTTTCAAAGAACTAGCTCCTAGTTTCATTGATCTGTTCTACTGCTCTTTTGGTTTCTTTTTCATTGATTTCTGCTCTGATCTTTATTATTTTTCTTCTCCTGCTGGGTTTAGGCTTTCTTTGCCTTTCTTTCTCCAGCTCCTTTAGGTGTAGGGTTAGGTTGTGTATTGAGACCATTCTTGTTTCTTGAGAAAGGCTTGTATCGCTGTATACTTTCCTCTCAGGACTGCCTTTGCTGTGTCCCAAAGATTTTGAACCATTGTGTTTTCATTTTCATTTGTTTCCATGAATTTTTTCAATTCTCCTTTAATTTCTGGTTGACCCATTCATTCTTCAATAGGATGCTCTTTAGCTTCCATGTATTTGATTCTCTCCAACTTTCCTCTTATAGTTGAGCTGTAGTTTCAAAACATGGTGGTCTGAAAATATGCAGGGAATGATCCCAATCTTTTGGTACCAGTTGAGACCTGATTTGTGACCCAGGATGTGATCTATTCTGGAGAATGTTCCATGTGCACTAGAAAAGAATGTGTATTCTGTTCCTTTGGGATGGAATGTTCTGAATATATGTGTTGTCCATCTGATCCAATGTGTCATTTAAAGCCTTTATTTCCTTATTGATCTTTTGCTTGGATGATCTGTCCATTTCAGTGAGGGGAGTGTTAAAGTCCCGTACCATTATTGTATTATTGTCCATGTGTTTCTTTGATTTTTTTTTATTAATTGGATTAGATAGTTGTCTGCTCCCATGTTAGGGGCATAGATATTGTTAGATCTTCTTGTTGGACAGACCCATTAAGTATGACATAGTGTTCTTCCTCATCTCTTATTATAGTCTTTGGCTTAAAACCAAATTTTTCTGATATAAGGAATGCCACCCCAGCTTTCTTTTGATGTCCATTAGCCTGGTAAATTGTTTTCCACCCCCTCGCTTTAAATCTGGAGGTGCCTTTGCATCTAAAATGAGTTTCTTGTAGACAGCATATGGATGGGTCTTGTTTTTTATCCATTCTGATACCCTGTGTCTTTTGATTGGGGTATTTAGCCCATTTACATTCAGGGTAACTATTGAAAGATATGAATCTAGTGCCATTGTATTGTCTGTAAGGTGACCGTTACCGTATATTGACTCTGTTCCTTTCTCGTCTGTTACTTTTATGCTCTTTCTTTGCTTAGAGGACCCCTTTCAATCTTTCCTGGAGGGCTGGTTTGGTGTTTGCAAATTCTTTTAGCTTTTTTTTTTGTCATGGAAGCTTTTAATCTCTCCTATTTTCAATGACAGCCTAGCTGGATATGGTATTCCTGGCTGCTTTTTTTTTCTCATTTAGTTCTCAGAATATATCATACCAGTCCTTTGTGGCCTTCCAGGTCTCTGTGGATAGGTCTGCTGTCAATCTAAGATTTCTACCATGGTAGGTTACAGACGTCTTATCCTGAGCTGCTTTCAGGATTTTCTCTTTGTCACTGAGACTTGTAACTTTTACTATTAGATGATAGAGTGTTGACCTATTTTTATTGATTTTGAAGGGGATTCTTTGTGCCTCCTGGGTTTTGATGCCTTTTCCTTCCCCAAATTAGGGAATTTCTCTGCTGTAATTTGTTCCAGTATACCTTTTGCCCTCTCTCTCTTTCTTCTTCCTCTGGGATCCCAGTTATTCTAATATTGTTTTGTCTTATAGTATCACTTCTCTCTCAGATTCTTCCCCTCATGATCCAGTAGTTGTTTGTCTCTGTTTTTCTCAGCTTCCTTATTCTCCATCATTTGGTCTTCTATATCACTAATTCTCTCTTCTGCCTCATTTATCCTAGCAGTAAGAGCCTCCATTTTTTATTGTGTGTCATTAATAGCTTTTTAAAATTTCAATTTGGTTTTAGTTCTTTGATTTCTCCAGAAAGGGATTTCATTTCTCCTGAAAGGGATTCTGTAGTATCTTCTATGCTTTTTTCAAGCACAGCTAGCATCTTTATAGTCATCATTCAGAACTCTAGTTGTGACATCTTACTGATGTCCGTATTGATTAGGTCCCAAGCAGTCGGTACTGCCTCTTGTTTTTTTTTTGTTTGTTTGTATGTTTATTTTTTGTTTTTTATTTTTTGAGGTAAGTTATCCCATCTTTTCCTTTTGTATAGATGAATGAAAGAACAAGATGCTAAAAAGGTAAAAATGACCCCAGAAAAATATACACTAACCAAATCAGAAGAGGCCCAAAACCTGGGAGAGAAGAAAGGAAAAGAAAAATGATTAGGTTGGTGAATAGAACAGAGCTAGACAGTTGATTTGGGTGTATTTTGGTCTATTAGAAGAAACTGCCTCCCAAAATTTTAAAGAAAGAAAAATTTATATATCTACAAAAATAAGAGTAAACGAGATGAAGGGATAGAATATGAATGTAAAGATGAAAATTTTAAAAAAATTTAATTAATTTATTTATTTGAGAGAGAGAATGAGAGTGGGGAAGCATGAGACGGGGAAGGTCAGAGGGAGAAGGAGACCCCCTGCTGAGCAGGGAGCCTGATGCAGGACTCCATCATCATGACCTGAGCTAAGGGCAGTTGTTGAGCCAAGTGAGCCATCCAGGCACCTGAAAAGTAAAAAAGATTTTTAAAAAGGAATTGATAAGAAGTTAGTTGAAAAAAGAAAAAAAAAAAAAGCAGAGAATGTGATCAGGTTGGAGACTAGAATAAAGCCATACTATAGACTTAGGGTGTATTTTGGTTTGTTAGAAGAAACAGTATCTAAAAATTTTAAGGAAAGAACGGTTATATGTATACAAAAAATAAGGTTAAATATGATGAAGGGATAGAATATGACTACAAAAATGAAAATCAAGAACGATGTTTAAAAAGGTATTGATAAGATAAAATAGTTAAAATAGGTTAAAATAGGAAAGAGGAAAAATTGAAAAAATAGAAAAAGAAAAAATAATGAAAATTTAAAAAGTTTAACTTTGAAAGACTAAAGAATCATGGGGGAAAAGCCATGAATTCTACGTGCTGTTTTCCCCTAGCACTGGCGTTCTGCAGTTCTCATTCATCAGTAAACTTGGTCTTGGCTTGATGTTCTTGCTGATCTCCTGGGGGAGGGGCCGTGGCCGTGACTCTCAGGTGTCTTTGTGGGAGGCAGAACCGCACTGTCCCGCCAGGGGCCGGGCTAAGCAATCTGCTCGAGTTCTGGTCAGAGCTTTTGTTCCCTGAGCGCTTTCCGTACCCGCTTTGGAGGACGGGAATGAAGATGGCGCCGCCCAGTCTCCAGCGGGAGGATCCGAGAGCTCGGGC
Organism: Martes martes; assembly: GCF_963455335.1. NCBI lineage: Eukaryota > Metazoa > Chordata > Mammalia > Carnivora > Mustelidae > Martes > Martes martes. Next base: position 68,070,865 of record NC_137903.1, read on the forward strand.
CACTTCTCAGTGCGCCTCAGAGAAAAGCCGTGGGTCCCTCCCGTCTCCCTGGTCTCCGGCCGCGCTCCGAGCTCCCCCGGCCTGTGACCGAACGTTTCTGTCTCTGGCGCGGCCCCGTGTGGCGTCTCCAAACCCAGCGGATTCCTGCGGCGCACGCGCGCGGCTCCTCCCGGAGAAGGAAGGGGGGGTCCCCGCTGGAAGAGCAGTGGCCCGACTGTGCCACGGACCACGGTTTATGGCAGCCCCGAGCTGAGGGCCCCCTCCTCAGTCCGTCCCCGCCCCCGGCTTCCCCGCTCGGACACCCGCGAGCTCTGCCGCACTCGGACACCCCGGTCCTTCCGTGACCCTGAGGGACCTGAGACCACACGGTCCCCGCGAGGGCTCCACCCCCCCACCCCCATCCTCTGGAGCCACGTCCCGCCGCGGAGCGACCTCTAAACGTTGGGATTTCGGCGCCGCTGCTCTCTCCCCCGCCGGTAAGTGGACGACGGAGGCCCCGCCCCCCGTCTATGGCCCAAATACCCCGTCAGCTTCACTTCTCGCGCTTCCGACCTTCCAGAAAGCGGCCGCTTTTCCGTCGCTAGAATCGCTGCTGTTGGGTCTGTCGGTGTTGGGAGTGGTTGGGGGACTGCCTGGCGCAACTCCTGGGACCCGACGGAATTCCGTTCTGCTCCTCCGCCCTCTTGCCGCTCCCCTCTACCATGAATGTTTTAACTTGGGGAACAAAGAGAGACAAGAGCGTGAGAGTCTGGCTTTGTGGTGGCCATCATGGTGGCCATCATGGTTGAGATACTGAAGGAAGAATTCTAGACCACTCAAGCTGGAAGCCCAGTTGAGGTTATTGTAATTATGATTCAGCATTTGTTTCTCAGCGAGGCCAGGTGTGCCCTGATTTCTATTTTCCTGCAGATCCCTAACATGCAAGGTTGATGGACTTCCTTGATTTACTGGTTCAGTTATTTGAATAATAAGTCTTTGTTTTGTTCATCAATAGCCCTTGTTGGTTTGCATCATGGAAAATGACATTATTCAAAATGTTAACAATTTGATTTCTTTCTAGTAATTCTGAAATTTAAAATATGTAACTCTAAAAAAAGCACAGTGATTCAAGAGAACATGCTTTAGCATGTTGTATGTATGTGTGTGGTTGTGTATTTTATTTGAAAGTCAATACATTAGAACAGTTGGCATTCGTGAAATATAGACAGTAAAGAACTATCAGTTTATCAACTGCAGATGAGAATTTTATGATGTTCTCCGTTGTACCTTACATTGTGCATCATGTAGTCTCTGTCAGGTAGTTGGTCTCTGTGGAATCCGTGACTGGTCATTCTTACCTTAGCAGATTCTATTTTCCCCATGCACTGTACTATAGTCAGTCATGTTTTACTCATTATACTGACATAACTTTGAATGTGGGTGACCATAAAAATAATCTGTGTAGAACCCTTTTGTTGTACTTCAGGTGTTTTCATTCCCACATAAACACTATTCTATAATCTTATTACTCAGTATGGGACTTTGATATAGCCAGGTTTCTTTGTATTGTCAATATGCCTGTGTTACCTGTCAGTCATATGTCAGCTTCTTGACAGCAGGAGCCCAGGTTTTGACATCTGCATAGCCCACACAGTGTCCAGTTCAAGGTCCCCAATTAGTCAGGCTTGTGATGGGTTGGAGTTAACCCTGTGAAATGCAGACATCACTACTAAGAAATTTTCCCAGTCTTCCTGGTTCTAGGAGATTATAGCCAGGAAGTACAGAGGCCAAGAACTACAAGGGGACAGTTTTAGATTTAGAAGATTTAGGAAACCTTTTGAGGAGGGGTGGAAAGGGAAGGAATTGGAAGCCAAAATGGGCCCACTTGAGAGGAGATTGCAGAGGACATCCTAGGATTAGATGGAGACAGAGGATGCAGGAGAACCACTGTGGACTAGACCAAGGATGAGGACAAGCTCTGAAGCCAGCGACCAAAGTTCATCAAGCTGGTCATGGAAGAAGGCAGGTTTAGGGTAGGCCCAAAGGCTCGGTCATCAAGGAGGAGGATTGAATCTGGGGGGTTAGACTGGGGAGTGAAAGAGAAGTGAGAATGAACATGAAGAGGAGACCGGTGGACAGTAGGTACCTGGGTGCCGTTCCAGCAACATTTATTCTTGATCATTGCATGCATCTGTCTCTGAGCCTTACGGGCACCAGGCAGAGCCTCTGACAAATGTGCATAATGAGATACGGTCTCTGTTTCTGTCTCTGTCTTTGCTTGCCCCATGTGCTTGCTCTCTCTCCCCCCCACGCTGGCTCTCTCACTTTTGCTCTTTCTCTCATTCTGTAAGACCACAAAAATGCAAGTAATATGGCAATTTAAGTCATAGTTAAAGCCGGAAAGATGATACCACGGGTTTCAGCAAGCTACATGACAAACAGTGGCATGAATGTAGGATACACAGCTTGGTCTGGGATGATAACAGAGGTAAGGAAAAATGGAGATTTGGTTGGGGGTGCAATTTGCAGAGGTCATCCAATGGATTGTGTGGAATGAATGATGGAACTGACTATGGTTCATACCCGTCTGGTGTCTCTCTGCATATTAGTTCCAACCCTGAAATAGTTCTGGAAAGCAAATATTATTACCTTCATTTTTAAAATAAGGATACTAGGATTAAAAAACATGGATAATGTGCCCAAGGTCAAACAGCTCAGTGGTCAAGACCATATACAAGTCTGTGTTTCTCTGACTCAACATTCTTTCTGCTTCTTCAAAGGAAACTCTACTTTAAAAACACCCAATAGCTCAGAATCTGTCAGAACTAGTCCTTTCCATGACCTTCTCCTTGATAATAACGAAGACACAGCTAAAGTGTGGTCTTATAAATTCACCCTTGACGATTCTGTGGTATCCTCCAGAGCCTTTCTTTCTTGATACACTTACCCCTGAACTTTGACATTACAAATGAAATAGCACAAATGAATAAAACAGTTTTTGATTAAAAATAATGTGCCTCAGCAAAGGAAACAGTCAACAAAACAGAGAGGCAACCCATGGAATGGGAGATTTTTGCAAATGACATTACAGACAAAAGGCTGATATCCAGGATCTATAAAGAATTCCTCAAACTCAACACACACAAAGCAGATAATTATGTCAAAAAATGGGCAGAAGACATGAACAGACACTTCTCCAATGAAGACTACAAATGGCTAACAGACACATGAAAAAATGTTCATCATCACTAGCCATCAGGGAGATTCAAATCAAAACCACATTGAGATACCACCTTACACCAGTTAGAATGGCCAAAATTAACAAGTCAGTAAATAACGTCTGTTGGAGAGGATGTGGAGAAAGGGGAGCCCTCTTACGCTGTTGGTGGGAATGCAAGTTGGTGCAGCCACTTTGGAAAACAGTGTGGAGATTCCTTAAGAAATTAAAAACAGAGCTACCCTATGACCCTGCAATCGCACTACTGGGTATTTACCCCAAAGATACAGATGTAGTGAAAAGAAGGGCCATCTGTGCCCCAGTGTTCATTGCAGCAATGACTGCAGTTGCCAAACTGGAAAGAGCCCAAATTCCCTTCAACAGACGAATGGATAAAGAAGATGTGATCCATATATACAATGGAGTATTATGCCTCCATCAGAAAGGGTGAACACCCAACTTTTGTACAACATGGATGGGACTGGAAGGGATTATGCTGAGTGAAATAAGTCAAGCAGAGAGTGGGTCAATTATCACATGGTTTCACTTACTTGTGGGGCCTAAGGAATAACATGGAGGACATGGGGAGATGGAGAGGAGAAGTGAGTTGGGGGAAATTGGAGGAGGAGACAAACCATGAGAGACTGTGGACTCTGAAAAACAATCTGAGGGTTTTGAAGGGGTGGGGGGGGTGGGAGGTTGGGTGAGCCTGGTGGTGGGTATTATGGAGGGCACGTATTGCATGGAGCACTGGGTGTGGTACATAAACAATGAATTCTGGTACACTGAAAAGGAATTTAAAAAATAAATTAAAAAAAGAATATGCCTCCAAGAGCTTACGTAATGAGTCTTGAGTACATGGTCTGCTGCTTCCTCCCTGGCATTGGGTGTAATTCTGAACTCTCCTGCATTTGCAGAACGAGAACATGTGTAGTCACTATTCTCTGCCTCTGGCTACTTGTTTTCAAGAGGAAGGGCATTTATAGACTCTTGAAAAGGATGAGGAAACTCATCCTAAGTCCGCAGGTCCGCAGGGTCAGCAATTGTAAGCTGCTGGGGGATTGCCAAGTGCTGCTGAGCTGATTGCTGTGACGGATCCAAGAGGCTGTTGACTCATGAGGCCCAAATCTTTCCGGTCACAGGAAATACAAGGGATCCTTGGCTGAAGTTGGTACACCAAAAGCTCTAAGAAGTTATTCAGAATCTCATTTTGAAAGCCTCTCATGGTCATATAAGAAAAGCCAAGCACTGACATTGTATGTCAGATAAGGCTGTGATAAAAACTTATCCTAGATCCAGATTTTGTCTGATCTACCTTCCGAGGTGTACTCTGTGGAAGTGTGTGCTTCTCTGGGAAAGGAGGTCGGCCAGAATTTGACTTGGGAGTCTGTGGATTCCTGGTGGCCTTTCAGGTTTGCTCCCTTTTTTCCCCATGGAGTGACTTCTTTACCTTCTGATTATATCTGTTTAGAATTCATTCATTCATTCGTTCATTCATTGAACAATGTAAGGTGAACTCCTACTGTGTGCTGGGCTCTACGTGGAAACTTGAAACACAATGCTAAGCAGAAATAAACCCACTTCCCGCACTCAAGAAGTGTTACAATTTAGCCAAGGGAAAACAGAAAGGGAAAAAAAAATCATTGACCTATGTGATTTCTAACTGTGAGTAATTTGGAGAAAATGACAGCTAAGCATTGAGAGTGTATAACGTGAATTGAGCCTAGCCTGTAGAGTTGGGGTAGAAGTCCCTGAGAAATGATGTCTGAGCTGAGATTTGGAAAAGATGCACTACCTCAGAGACCCTTGGGACTGATAATGAATTAGGGCTGGGATTTGTCAGGCCCCTGGAAGTGTGCACACATGACCTCGGAGTGATCGGCTCACAGTTTGCTTGGTGTTTGCTCTTAAGATGGCAGCGTATCTTGCAAAGGAAGGAGGAGCCCATACACGTGTAGACACAACCTCATCCAAGTGACATCTGTATTCTTTCTTCAGTCATCTCTTGACGCCTGGTGTGTTTGATTCAGCCAGTAACCTTCTTTTCCCCTTTATTTGTTTTCCAACATCAGTCAGCTGGTCAACACCCTCTTCAGACCTGCTTCATCCCTAATGACTGAGCTGGTCCAAGACTTATGTTCTTCCTCTCCGCTCTCCACCTCACCATCTGGCCTCCTCCTCTCCCGCACTGGTCCCAGCCTTCCCCACCCTTGTGTCGTTGGCTCTCACACATCCCCACAGACCTCTAGGTTACAGGCGACCACAGGACTAGAGACAAGTGCCATGCCTGGGTTGTGTGCTCCCGAGAGAGAAGTGCAGCTGTGCGGGATTGTATGGGTGTTTTCCCGCCATATGCTAATATCTGGGCGGAGTCAGATCACTTTCACGGTAGGATTTGTCAGATCTGTTCTCCTATGGATTATCTTTACTTGGGAAATATGTGCTATGAGAGGTATTAATAAAAGAACTGTAGTTTTCTTCCGTTATCATGCTTCGCTCAGGCTGGCAGAGGTACGATGCATAAGCTGCAAGTAAATTTAATAGGAAACTTGGGTTTTGTTCCCCTGGCAACGTTAATTCGGTCTCCTTACAAATGGAAACGACACTGGAGGCCTTTGGTTTTGCATTCCCGGCTCTACAGGGCAGCGTGCCATGCTGAGCACTCTGCAAACAGTGCCCTATGAGAGAATCCTATGGCCTTTCCTTTAGAACCTCCCCTCGCAGAATTTCATATGCTCTCCCGGGCGTTCCGCTGCAGTAGGTGTTCATCGTGTTTGCTAAAGGAAGAGGGACGGAGGAGTCGTTGGTGTTGTGGCTCAGAACACCTGGGCACATGTGTCAGCAGGGCATGCTGCGTTAAACCAGGCCAAGGCAAAGTTTGGTGGTTCAGGGGCAGTAGTGGCTGGGAGTTCAAGGTCAAAGTGGAGCATGTTCCACAGTTGAAACACGAGCTGGAGCACTGGTGCGCGGGAACGGTAACCACGTCACATGTGTGGAGATCTCTTTTTGCCTCTCACACCTGTTTAGAACATTCGATAAATTCCAGAGTGGGTTTCAATAAGAATCCTGGAAAACACAGTAAACCACCTTCACCCATGTAGATAATTTATATTCAAGAGGCTTTGTTAGCGGCCCAAATAAGTATTGATACTCAGATGGGTAAAGAGGCCGTGTATACAGACATACAGTGGAATCCTATTCAGTCGTAAAAGGGAGCGAACTCTTGCCGTTTGCAACAATATGGACGGAGCTAGGGAATATAAGGCCAAGCAAAGTCAACCAGTCAGAGAAAGACCAATACCAGGTGATTTCCCTCATATGTGGAATTTAAGAAACGAACAAAGGGGAACAAAAAGGAAAAGACAAAACACAGCACAGACTTAACTGTGGAGAACAATCAGAGGGTTTCCAAAGGGGAGGTGGGTGGGAGGACGGTTGACGTAGGGGAAGGGGAGTAAGAGTGCACTTCCCGTGCTAAGCACGGAGCAGCGTACGGAATTACTGAATCACTGGATTGTACATCTGAGTTAAAATTTACAAACTTAATAAGAAAAGGCTTTGGTAAAATTTATTTTCTACATCTAGGAGATTTCACTAATGTGCTTCTGCTGGGAGGCTTTATAAAATAGTGGTACGTTTCTGAGTTCTAATGACAGACTGCCAAGATTTAAATCTTGGCTCTACCCCTTACTAGCTGGGGGACTTGGGAAAACCTCCTGCTCTTCTGTGCCTCAGTCTTCTCATCCACACAGTGGTCTCAGTAGCAGCTTACGGTTGTAGGGATGAGACATTTCACAAAGAACAGTGCTCACAGCCGTGCGGCCGTGCTTACTTAGACATTGAACTGCCGCACGCTCCCATCTACTTGCCACGGGAAGAGAGAGCACTTGTCATATCTTTTTGAGTCCTTGAGAAAATTTTACTAGAACGGATAGAATATAATTTTCCCCCAAACTATTCCATGAGAATTTGTCCCTGTTTTGTGGCTGCCCCTTTACCCATGTGATGGGGTCAGGGCTTGAGATAATGGAGGAGAAGTAAGAGAAGGAAGAAATGAAGGAGGAAGAGGGAAAGGAGGAGATGGGAAATCCCATGACCTTGGAACGGGAAGCAGATGGGTGCCCACCCTACCTGTGTCCTCCACCCCCTCCCCCAAACAATGTTTGCTCATTCCCCGTAACTGGAGATCCTGCTTGGAACTATGAGTTGTTTTTATCCTGGATCTCCGAGAGCCAAGTCTGAAACATAACCCCTCAGTGTAACATTCCTCACACGTTATTGTGTGCGGCTGCCTCCCGCGGTAAGAACTCACAGCACAGCTCTGTAATACCCAAACCCAGTGTTTTGTGTGGGTGTGGAGATATGAGGGAAGAGTTCTTTTTTTTCACCCTTAAGGTTAAGCTCAGAAAAAACAAAAGGGACTAAATCCCTGTTTTTATCTGTCTTTCTTAAACACTTACCTTGCAATTTTAGAAAATTAGAGGGTACCGTGTTCATTTAAGACAGTATTAAGACTTACAACCCAAATCAACTAATGTCAGGCAGAGAAGAACAAATGCCACAAATTGTCATTTGTTTGTAACTGAAGATAAATGTTACTCTACTGAAGTAATTGCTGGGCATTCCTCCCCCTCTGGCCATCCACGTTCTCATGTTCCTGCACGGTATCAGAGCACTTGGACATTCTGGCTAAATGCACACTCCCCACCCTCGGAGAGAAATTCTGTCCTAAGCACAGACACTTGGAGCATAAGGAACAGCATGGAGGACAGTAGGAGAAGGAAGGGAAAAATGAAGGGGGAGAATCTGAGGGGGAGACGAACCACGAGAGACCGCGACTCCGGAAACAAACTGGAGGTTCTAGAAGGGAGGGGGTGGGGGGATGGGTTGGCCTGGTGGTGCGTACTAAGGAGGGCACGGACTGCATGGAGGACTGGTTGTCATACGCAAACGGCGAATCATGGCACACGGCGCCAAAACTAATGATGGACTGTATGGTGACTAACATGACGTAATAAAAGAAAAAGAAGAAGTTTCAGCTCCTCGTGGTTTTGCCCCTGGCCCTGCAGACAGTGCCCCAGCATTCCCCTCACTGTGTGTTTCCCACCTCATCTGCAGCAGTGCTGACCACCTCCAGGTTCTCTCGTGTCTCTGGTCCGTTGCTCATGCTGAGGCTTCTGCCCTGACTAGGTTCTTCTTCCGAAACTTGCCCCTTCGTTGAGGCTTTTTGCAAACTCTTTCTTCCTCCTTGAGTTGCTCACTCAGAGCATGATTTTTTTTTTTTTTTTGATACCTTCTTCCTGACAATCCCCCAAATCCTTACGACGTTCCACTCTCTGGAATCCAACCAGATATGTTTGTATCTCTTGTTTATAGTCCTCGCCACAAGGAATCCCACTGTGTAAAAGTGTGTGTGGCACATGCAGTGTGTGTGTGTGTGTGTGTGTGTGTGTGTGTGTGTGTGTCGGGTCCTCCTACCTGAAGGAAAAGGGACCAGGTCTTACCCATCTTTGCTTCTCCAGTTCCTAGAATGGATTTTACACAGACAATTAATAGATGCTCCTCATGTACATGAAAAGAATGAGCAGTATCCTGGCCTCCTTTGCCACTTTCCTGCCTGGTGCTGGGTCTGTGGGTGGGCGCCTTCCCCAGAGGCGTCCTTCTCTCCTTCGAGCTCCCAGACTTCCCCGCCTCCTCTCTTCTCCATTCTTCCTTGGTCACTGCAGAGAGTTCCTGAGTAGACTTTTAAGTCCCAGTTGAGTGCAGCACACAGTCCAGGAAGCCCACAGGCCAAGGCAACCTTCTCTCTACTGTCAACAGAGTTCATCAAAACATTTGTGAGTCCTTCAAATACTCCTTTTCTCACCCTACCCTCAGGGGGCTTGGGTAGGCCATAACAAGTTTGGTAAAGCTGAGGAGAGCAGAGAACCTGTTGGGCCAGCTCTGTCTGGAATCAGGAATGGTTTCAGGTCCTTCAAAGCTTCTCTGTGTTGGTTTCATATTTTATGAGAGGGTCTGTCAGTATTTTTTCATGGCCATTTTCACTGAGTGTCATGAGTATCCACAGTCTTGACCGAGTCTGACTTCTTAATAGAAGAGGTCACATTTGTGAAATCCAAAAACCGTTACACATATTAATGTCCCCTAATAGCTCGTGATGGAGTCCCAGCCTATTAGGTAAGAAGTTAATGACATTATTTGATTGGTGCCTCACTGAGGGTAATTAATTAATTTCCTTGCTTTCTGCATTTTCCTGATACCCATGAAATCTCTATGGGATGAGTATTCTACAGCAGACGGGTAGCTTCTTAATCCGGGATTCGTAGAAATCAGTGCAGTGAGACTCAAGGACAGAGAAAAGAGCGTATCAATCAACGTGTATTTTTTATTTTCTGATTACCCTCTTATGAGCTCTTCCAGAAATCATAAGGGGAGAAAAAGGCACACAGGTGTTTGTGTTTTTTCTCTTTTTCTCATTTCTCTCCAAGTAAATCGTGTCATGTTGCTGAGTCTGGAGGCTGGAGGCCCCAGTGCGTCCGGTACGGACTGTAAACTTTGGGTGCCGAGAGAAGGGCAAGACGGAAGGGTCTTGTGGACTTGGCTGAAGTGTGAACAGCTCCCTCTTGGCCTCTGTGCTGGGCAGGATGAGGGCAGTGGCAGTAACTAATGCTCACTGATGCTTATTGTTCTCAGGGCTCTATAGGTATTCTATTATTATCCCCGTTTCACGGGTGAAGACCTACAATGTCTATTGACTAAGACGTAGCCGAAGCTCGTACAGCCGGTGCCTGTCAGAGCTCGGGCTCGAACCTGTGTCCGTCGCAGTCTGACCGCCCTGCTCTCTTCCTGAGGCCGCTTCTGGGGGACCCTGGCTCATGTGGAGGTCGTCCTCCGTTCTCAGGACTCCTGAGTAACAAGGGGGTGACAAGGGGGTAGTCAGGAAAGAGGAGATACCAGAAGGTCTATAGTTACACAGAAGATAAAATTAGGATGATCATTTGCCAAAAAGACTTACCATAGTGTTACTCTGGGAGGAAGCTCTCCAAGAAAGACAAAATGCCGATTGTTATACAGAGATCACACCACACTTTTTTTTTTTCAAGCAAAGAAAGCAAAGCGTAACTGCATTTTAGCATTGGACTGAGACAGTTTCCTGGCAGTGTTTGTGTCCTGAAGCCATTCTTGATTGACGCTGTTGCCACATTTCTATAGGTCATTTCGGTTTTCTGTGGTAATTCCGTGAAACCGTCCTGGCGTTCTTGCAGCTTTTTCTTGTATGTTCCATAGCTTGGACTTGCCAGACATTTATCCGTAACTGCAATATATTTCTTATTTCTCTTACTTAAACAATTGCCTTGTGATGCCTCTAAGTGTGGGACATCAAGTTGTACCTAATTAAGGAGTGTCTACTTTCTGCATGTGACATTGTAACCCTGTGACTCAGTTGCCTGGATTTTATCTCCGTGTCCGGCCACCTAAATATTCAGACTCCATTCAAAAGATGGTGATGGAGGCTTACTATGTGTTTCCCTTGTTGTTACCTTATCTCATCTGAAACAGCCCCCTTTATGTTAGGATTTGGCAGGTGGGAACTCCAAGACTCGGAGTAGGCTAGTGGTCTGAGCGAGGTGATGTCAACAGCTGCGATTCCAACTTAGATCTCAAACTTTGCATCAAGAACCATGCTTTTTATCACATCAGAGCTCTGTTCCCTGTTGCTAATGGATGTGTCTCTTCTTAGTTCTCTTTAAACAAGCTGGGGAATGCCTCGTAGTATCTTTATAAAACAATTACATGAATACAAATCAGATTTTACCTTATTATGTTGTTGATGTTCTCAGCATTTATCTCCAACATGACACTGGGCCTGTCATGCTCATTATTCGAGTTTGGTAATTATGAGCAGATGCTTAAAGAATGAATTTGGAGGTGGCTCAGGTCCTCAGTCCCTCCAGTCCCCATAATTATCCCTCTGAGTAATTGCTTTCTACCCTTTGGTGGAGGAAAACAATAGCCAAATGGAAATAACTATTTGTGTAAATGATGGTGGGATTATTCTTAAGGCTTTATTTTTAACTTGCAGTTTTTGAAAAGAGCACACTAAGAAGATCATCTAAAACTGGGGCTAACATTTAACCGAAATGAAAATCTTTCAACAGGATAATAGTTTCTTTAGGAGCATGTCAACACTCTTGTGCTTTCCCTCTCCTTTTCTGAGTCCCACGGGATCCAAAGTGCTGTTGGCAGCCACCCTGGCGGTGGGTGCCCGGAGAGGGGCCGAGAGCAGGAGGGCCAGGGCAGCTCCTTCAGGGCTCACTCCCGTGCTGCCGGCACTAAGTGGGGACCAGCTTTGAATGCAGGGCCAATTCCATACGCTATTTGGCAAAAAATACAATAGAGCGTGCAAATGTGCGGCGCTTTCTTCTCCAGTAGAAGAGCTGCAGGGTGACTGTTTGCTCTCGGGCGCGTAAACTTGACGTCAGTGCGGTTTTGGCGAGTGTGCCTGACTGATGAACGGTCCGTATTAACAACCCTAGACTTGTACATCTGATCCCTGTGTGGGACGTCCTATGTGGGATATTTAGCTTTCTGGGTCCCATACTGACTGCCTGCACTCCTCGACCTTGCAGACCTAAGGCTTTGATCACCAGGCCAGCCGGCTGAGACACTCTCGGAGACGACTCCCGCTGGTAAAGCAGTTCAGTTCATCTCTCCACCCAGTGGTGGGCCTCTTTTTGAGTGTGAAGAAGGCGTGTCTTCAGAAGCCACCCTAGTGCTATTGTAAATCTCTGTGACGTTCAGTGACATTGTCATCCTAGCTGGAACATAAAGTGCACAATGTTCTGTGCCCGCAGCCTTGAGTCAGAAATCGCACACATAACCTTGAGACTGCGTTGATTACCCAGGCTGCCTTTGTTTTTCATGGAGCCCTGCCACTTGGGGCGGTGCGTGTGGGATGGGACTTCGGACTTGAAGAGCACAGGAGTCATTTGGCCCCTGAAGTGCCTCAGCTGCATTCTGGCGCCACCACTGCATTAACTATGAAAACATGGGAAAATCTCTTAACTTTTTCATTGTCTAGAATTTGGGAGCAGAAGTCTGTACCTGCCTCATAAGGGTGTTTTAAGAACTGTTAAAAGGTAAACTGAGACATATGAGAAATACTGAGTTTATTTGAGTGAAACTTGATTTGAATTGCACAGTATCCAATCTACCAGACAGAAAGTCGCTCTGAAATGAAAGACTCTTATCGGCCATTTGGAGCGGGAACAAGCCAGACTGGTTGGTTCTTGCTAAATTACTTTACTTTAGGGGATGGTAAGGGTCTGTCAGGCAGATTATCTAACTGGCGCTGATCAGGCAATTCCTGACTGGGTTAAGATTTCATTTCTGGAAAAGCTGAAACTGAATTAAGTCTCCGGTGACATAGAGCTTAGCATAAGTGACTCCATTTGGGCCTGTCGCCTTGTTTTTCACAGGACAAAACGAGGTAATCCATGCAGAAGCACTCTGCACAGTGTTTTTAGCATTTTAATATGTTAGCTTCCATTTCTGGAAGGGAAAATGAGGATGCCCGAGATGAAATAACTTGTGAAATGATCTTTTGGTGCTACATCTGAGTTGATGAAATTTTAAGGTAGATTCTGTGTAAAGATTGACTTTTGGCTGATGAGAGACAATTGAGATTATTTAAATAACACACTTAGTATATGAGGAACAAACGGAAATGAAGAGCCAGAATTGTTAAGTTTTCATCTTTATTTGAGACTTGTTAGCAAGAACCTCCACACCAACAAAGTCTTCATAGTCTTGTTTAGCAGCAGAAGGAACCCAAAAATTCCTTGGTATATGATGGATCATTGACTCACAGCGAGTCACTTTCTTTGAACCCAAGTTTTCCGTGGCGAAAAAGGAATAAGAAATCTTAGCTCACTGGGTTCTCAGGAGGTCTTGAGTAGGATTACACATATAAAACATTTTTAATCCACAGAATGGTTTGAAATTATTATTATTTTGAAGAAGATGAGGATGATGATGCTTTTAAGTAACTGAAGAGTTAAAGGATGAAATTGTTAGCTCGTCTGCTGAGAACAATCCAGGGATGAACGCTGGAGTCTAGAGCACACCGAGCTTCCCTTTGTCCAGATCTGCGCGTCAGTCGTCCGCTGGACAGACGGCGTCGGAGGAAGTGAGCCCGCCCTGGGATCTCACTGACGCCCTCCTCGTGTTCTCCTTCCTGTTCTCATTGGCCACATATTACAGAACTACTCATGGGCTGAGGAAGGGCTAATTACCCCCTTTGAGTACCTTGGTCTTTTTTCAGAAAAGGTGTCTTTCTTCTTAAGAAGTTGGAATCCATTTCTTGATACGGAACTTATATGCCTTGTTGAACAAAAAATCTATTTGGAAAGAAAGCCTTCCAAAGAAAACACTGAACCAGAGGGCACCACTCCTGCAGATTCATTAATGCAAAACAACTTCCCCTTTAAACAGCTGCAGTGGGGTGAGGGTCCTCGGGGCACTTGTTTGGGATTGTGGGTGATGTTCAGTGTCACCCAGGTTAGTAAGGATCTTGCATCACAGTTAGACGCCTCCCATTTTGAAATGAGAAAGCTGAGGTCTGAAGCATGTTCAACCTGCTACTTACGTACCCAGTTTCATCTCTTGTCATACCCAAGGTTTTATTTTACACTTTCGCCGTACAACAGCGTTTCCCTTTTAGTCTTTGTGGTATCCTTTGCATGCTCACATCTCAGGGCCTTTGCTCGTTATTTCTGCATCTCGAACAGTCTCATCATCTCTGTGATGTCGCATGGCTCTAGCCTACTCTATAGTGACTGCTGTTGACAGCCCCTACAATTTACCCGTCGATCTACATGTCTCCTTCGCCAGACCGTAAGTCGAAAGAGAAGGACCGTTTCGCCTCTGCACAGTCCCCATTGTATTCCTTCTGCTCTAAGCGGCTGGCTTATTTCAGATGTTCAATGACTATTGCAGAATGAGAAAGGAAATGAAGCTATGCCAGCAACTTTATTTTTAATATTTTTATCTCTTGTGGACATTTTTATGCAAGGGCATAAGATCCTTCTATAGTACGTAGGGCCCTAGGATGCTTAAGCCCTTGCTCAATGAGATAAAACAACCAGGATTTACTGTTTAAATTGGAGCAAGGAAGGAAATAGGAAACGCACCACCTCGAGGGCTTTAGGGCCCATGATGGACACTGGTCTACCACCCCCAGAAGTCTTCTTTCCAGCCGAGGGAATAGCTCTGGGGAGCAAGGGGCTGCTTCAGGTCTCCCATTCTCTTGCCTCACCCTGGAGTGCTCCTGGGGCTGGGGACTTGTCTCGGTCTTTTCCGGATTCTACAGGACTTGCCCAGAGGCTAGCGTTGAGCAAGCTCTTGGTGAAGAATATTTTTGAGTGACTTACTGAATAGGTAGGAAGTGGTCACGACGAAATATTTTAAGTATTTTGTTGTATCTGTGTCTACATGTACACTCTGATTGACTCCGCAGTATCGAAAAAGTGGCTCCTTGAAACTGGCAGCCTGGATTCTTCTAGCATCTTACAGTGTGGCTGTCCGCAGAGCCTAGCAAGGGGCTCTGCTAAGATCTGAGCTCCAGTGCCACTTCTGCGGCTTATTCACTGTGGGACCTAAGGCAAGTCATCTTGACCTCCACTGTCTTCGTCTTGCAAAAGAGCCTAGCTATACTGCTTAAACCTTAGGATGGTTACAAGAAATAAATGAGTCACGCATGGGAAATGCGCAGCACTGTATTGGTGCGTCCTTGACCCTCAATACATGTGAGCGTCGATAACAATATCCAACACTTACTGAGTACTGTTAGATGTGTGTGTGTAGTGTGTGTGCCTGTGTTCATGCATGTGTTCATGTGTACTGTGCATGCATGTGTATATACATTTCCTCAAATTAGGCCTGAGAGGAAGGTACTACACAACTACGTACTACGTTGGTACTACACCAACGTTTACAGATGAAGGAAGAAGACGTTAAGTAGCCTGTCCCTAGTTACAGAGATGGTGAGTGGCAGAGCCAGTTTTGAACCTCTGAGTCTTCCCCGGAAGCCTCTGTTTCTACTGCCTCTCTCCGCCCAGTGTTGCTGGTTTTAAGGGGGCGTGGGGCCGGGGATGGTGTGGGATCCGGCGTCAGGTGCACTTTCTCATCAGGTTCTGCTGAGGGCAGCCCAGTTACTGAGACACATTAATCAGCAAAACTTTTCCCCACCGTTAGCATCTGTCTGCATGTAATCTCGAGGGCTTCGAAATTCTCTGTTGAATTACTGTAGTTATTTTGGGAAGCCCCCGAGTTGGAAGCAAATAAAGCCACAAAGGAAGAGAGGTAACCCTGTGTCAGGCTCAGGGGTGGCCCCAGAAAGTGACGTGATGCTGCTGTGTTGACCATGCTCATTTCAGGTAAATTTTATCAGAATGTACTTCCCTTTACAAGAAGCAGACCATAAGCAAGAATACCGTTTCAGGCAAGAAAAGTTTGCGTTAATGAAATATGGACAAATGGGAAGGGGGAAAAGATTAAGCAAGGTGTACTCACCTGAGGGATGGCAGATGTTTATTTTTAACAGATTAAATATTAGCACGTTGATTAGTGCTGTGGGATCCCTCTGCTTCTGCTTCTCTGAAAGCAGCCCTTCTGTTGGAGTCAGACAGTGTCACGTTCGCTCCTGGACCCCCAGTTCTCACTTCATTAATTGGAAGCAGGAATTACCAGCAGAGACCAGCTGCCATGTGGAGTGATGAATAGTCGGTCACTCTCCAGCTGGGGTTTTGTTACCCCTTTGGAGCTGGACCATTGGAAGAAGACTATGTTGGGGCTTCTCTGCTACCTCATTTCCCACTTAGCCGGACCAGCTGTTCCCAGCAGAGGAAGCTACTGGGATTGACGGGATTGTGAAGCGGGAGGCTGAGTGGGAGGAGAGGGTGGGGGGCGGGGATTGCGACAATCAGAGGACGTTGCAGACAGCTCCTCTTTACTCATGGTCGTCCCACATCAGCGTGGGGCCGTGTGTGGGAGGAAAGCGCAGTCTTGGCAGAGGAGGCCTGGAGGAGACTGAGGCTGACACTGACCACAGCTTTCTCAGGTTGAACCTAAAGAAGCTGTGTCTAGTTGGGCACCAACACACCCGGCTAATGCAGACTCCCGGGCCCTGCGGTTCGTGTCCGTAAGCATTAAAGCTCCTGGCAGAGATGCAGATGGGAGCCCACTCCAGGACAACCCTGAGCACGTGACGGCAGCGGGAGGAGGCAATGGCAGAGAAGGCCCCGAACAGTGTAGCCGACCAGAAAGGAAGCTCTGGACCCTTGGATCGTCCCCGGGAAGCTCTGATGTGGCCCTTCTGCCCAGAGTCTTCATAGCTCATGTAGGTCATAGCTCTGAGAATAGATGTGACTGAGCCACAAAAGTAAAAAAAAAAAAAACAAAAAAAACCCTAAATTTAACAGGACGTCACCAAACCAGTTTGGTGAGTAATATTTGCCTAGTGCCTTAACGCTGCTGAAAGAAACATGAAATCAAAGGGCAAATTATCGGGACAATACACAAAGCAGGTAGCTGGCTAGCAGGGGTTTAAGATAATCCAGAATCTGAGCAACTCTGTACACAGAACAAGCAAGCTATTGAAAAGACTTTCGTAATTTATTTAGAAAGGATCTCATGTTCTAAGGAAAGGACTCCATTTTTCTTGCTGGAGGTGAGCAAACGCTTGGGTTCATGGCCATTCGATCAGACATAATTAATCGAACGCTAACTCATCAGGCCTGAAACTAAATCCCCCAAGTGCTGCATGTAAGAAAGGAAGTAAAAAGCCACTCCAGCGAGAGACGGTGGCTTATTAACACGGGGAGAAAACCACTACCACTTCTCTTTGCTTCACAGGCTTTGTATTTATGTAGCAACGAATAGTTTATAATGTACTTTTTATGGCAACTGACAGCTTTGAGTACCTCAGAGTGAAAAAGAATGGATAGTAATTTCCCATCTGTAGATGAGGTAGGGGGACTCAGGCTCCAAGGTTCAGAGTGAGTGCGTCACTTTCTCCCCTCTTTCCAAATCCAGCCTTGGCCTTCATGTTATGAAATCTTCAAACTGGATAAAATGGAGATAAGCAGACTGATTGCAAAGAGGGTCTGCCCAAGTGCCATCAGGGAATCTCCTGGTAGGCTCCCTGCTTGCTAGGGGGTTACCGTAAACAGGGGAGGCACAGGGAGTCCTGTTTTGGAGTTTTATGGCCCAGAGAGTATGATTAGATAGTGGCTGGTGGGGTTGAGCACTTACTGCACTGTGCTAGACTTTTTGTGTATCATCACTATAATCAATGATGCTGGTGTCATAAGGACTCTTACAAATGAGGACACCAAGGCACAGATACAAGGCAACTTTTCCAAGGACACGCAGTAAATAGAAATCCATCTAGAGCTCTACCTGGGGGCGTAACAGCTGATACTTTGTCACTAATTCGTTGTCAGTGGTATTTCTCTGAGTTTGGAAGGATCTATAAGAATGAAGAGTGCAGTGGAGAACAGCTCACTCAGAAGCAGGACCCCCGAGTTCTGGTCCTAACCGTGCTATCTAGATGTCCCTTGACTCATCTGCGAAACTAAGATTCGACTCTATGTATTCTCTGTGCTTCCTCGCAAATCTAATGTGTATATTCTAGTAAAGGTTGTGTCCTGTCTGAGTCTTCATTTCCCAAACTAGATTCAGAAAATCTTCTCTGAGCCTCTACCCTCTGAAAGGCTACACTACTTACCTTGGGAAAACTAAGTTTATAAGACCTATTTTATTTTTTTTAATTAATTAATTAATTTATTTATTTATTTGACAGACAGAGAGTAGGCAGAGAGAGAGGGAGAAGCAGGCTCCCCGCTGAGCAGAGAGCCCGAAGTGGGGCTCGATCCCAGGACCCTGGGATCATGACCCGAGCCGAAGGCAGAGGCTTTAACCCACTGAGCCCCCCAGGTGCCCCAGACCTATTTTATTTAGTCCTTGAGCTTTGCAAAGCTACTAAGGATGTTAAAAACAACTCACATTCTCAGTGCTGCTGCGTGGGCTTGCATGGACCCTGACACCCAGCCTCCAGTGACTCCTCGGGGCAGTTCTGAGAGGTGGGTGGCGACTGTGGCTCAGAGGCAAGGGACAGCATGCCGTCCTCTCAGACATCTCTCTCTGGATGGCCTTTGGCAGCTAAAAAACTTCCGTAAATCATGGGAGTTTATTTAATCCTCATAACGCCCTGTGAAGTAGGTGTTCACTTTCTCATTTTACAGATGAAAAGAAATTAAACCCCAGAAAGTGGTAGGTCTTGACTATGCTCCAAGCACTTACAAGTAATGACCTGAGCCCTAAAATTTGATTTTGACTCCAAATCTAGGTGTATTCCCATTGCCTTGTTTTCCCCTTAAAACCAGCTGGTTTAAATCTTTTTTTTTTTTTTAATTTTTACTTAAAAAATTTTTTTTAACATATAATGTATTATTTGCCTCAGGGGTACAGGTCTGTGAATCATCAGGCTTCCACACTTCACAGCACTCACCATAGCACATTCCCTCCCTAGTGTCCATCACCCAGCTGCCCCATCCTTCCCACCCTACCCCCAGCAACCCTGTTGTTTCCTGAGATTAAGAGACTCTCATGGTTTGTCTTCCTCATTGCCTTTCGAAAGGACGGCAGAGTAGCATGGTGGGCGGGGCGCTACCGTGACAGTTTGATTCATGACGTCACCCCCACCATCCGCATGGTCTTGGATGAGTCAGCCAGACCCCCTGCATCTCATCTGTGAAATAGATTAGTGATACTCGCCGGGCCTTGGTAGTGGCTCAGAAATGACACACTCCGAGTTACTTAGTAGACTAGCTGGCCTGAAGCAGATCCTCAGATATCACTATTGTTTCCATTTCTCCGTGTTTGAGAACTTAGTATCTTCTGCTTCCAAGACGTTTACAATTTAGTCATTGCCACCTATGTAATTGCTAAGCAAATAACCGATTGTTTTCCTTGGAAGTGATTTTCTTGTCAGTAAAGAGCAAAGAGGAGGCTAAATTAAGAATTTGAAAAATTGTCAGTTTAATACATCAGAATAATCTGGGGCTACAGTTTTCTTGCCATTTAAGTCTCTTTATTCTTTTAGTGTCTAAAGCTCACCTCCCATCTTTCAAACTCAGCTTTAAAAAGTGAACGCACAAATGATAGAATGTGTTAGGCTGCCCCGCAGGCATTAAGCTGGGAAATGTAAACTCTAATGGAAAACCAAGCACCGGAGAGTCTATATTCAGCACATGCAGCTGTGTCCGTGGTGAATCATTTACTCATTTTCAGTTTACAGTGGAATAAGCAAAAGGCTAGTACCCGACTAGAACAAGCAGGTCTCCAAGCTGGACTTGCCCATTTTTTATATTACTACTCATGCACATGTATCCTAAAAATAAGTTTATTTTAGCCATTGTTATTATTTTCCAGTTCCAGAAGCTTGGTGCGCTGCTGCTGAACACAGTTGGTTTCTGGTATTAGCGAGTGGAAGGCAAACTCTCATTTCTTGCCCTGTTGTGTGCTTAAGGCTCTCTGCCTGATCACATTCAACCCATTTGATCCGGCAGAGGCCCGGGCAGAGCTGCACCGTGCTGGCTGGGCCCAGAGTCTGTGTTCTGTCCTCTGCCTGCCTGCCTCCAGGTTCCCCCGGGCTCTTTGTCAGGACCTGTGCCGGAGCAAAACATGGGCATGGTTTGTCAGCGGTTTCAAGAACTTGTCAACTGAGACAAGCCTCTCTTAAAGGGGAAGAGTAGGATACATTTGGCAGAGGAATTCTCCAGGTCAGGGGAGGCAAAGGAGCATAGGAGGGGACGGCAAACTGGGAGCAGGTCCTCTGCGATGAGTCCGACTCCAGAGCCGCACCCCTTTGCGGCTTCGGATAAATTCTAAACTCCTTCCGAGCCCGTTTCTTCTTGTATTGAAACAAAGATTTGAAATAATAAATCTCCAACTTCCTTTCCAGCTTCAGGATCGCATAGTCTAAAACAATTTAAAATGACTCTAGCTATGATAAGAACAAGTCAGGCTTGAGAACAGTTGTGTTAAGTCCCCTAGGTTTTTAAGAGCTTAATTTTGGTTATGGATAATAATGGGTTCAACAAAAAATAGAAATGACAGGGGCGCCTGGGTGGCTCAGTGGGTCAAGCCGCTGCCTTCGGCTCAGGTCATGATCTCGGGGTCCTGGGATCGAGCCCCACATCGGGCTCTCTGCTCAGCAGGGAGCCTGCTTCACCCTCTCTCTCTGCCTGCCTCTCTGCCTGCTTGTGATCTCTATCAAATAAATAAATAAAATCTTATTAAAAAATAGAAATGACAAAAGATGGGGAGCTGAAACCCTCATTTATTCTTGCCCCAGGAAAAGGATTGGCAGTTTGTCAGAAAACATTTATTTTCTAAGCAACATAGCAGAAAAATAGAATGGGTCTGGTGGCATAGAAGGGGCAGCCGCTGTGGGATTGTTGCTTCCGTACTGTGATCATATTGTCATGGTCCCACTGGGCACACCCTCAGAGTTGAGCTGGGAATCAGAAAGCAGTGCCCTCACCTAGCTTCAAGCTGAGATTCTTACTCAACAAGGCACCTCCTGCCAAGTGACTAGGAAGTGGCATGAGTAGTTATGGTACCAGTAGGCAGAAGAGGGACTATCACACACCGAAAAAGATGTCGCAGTTGAGGGAAATTGGAAGGGGAGGTGAACCATGAGAGACTGTGGACTCTGAAAAACAACCTGAGGGTTTTGAAGGGGCGGGGGGTGGGAGGTTGGGGGAACCAGGTGGTGGGTATTAGGGAGGGCACGGATTGCATGGAGCACTGGGTGTGGTGCAAAAACAATGAATACTGTTACGCTGAAAATAAATAAAAAATTTAAAAAAAAAAGATGTCGCAGAGGCTAGAGGTCTCTCTGTTGTGGCAATGGCAAGACGGGACCTTCTTTGAAGGTTGCGTGGGAGCCGAGTAAATGGAGAAGAGTTGGTGGCAAGAGGACAGAATGAGATAAAGAACATAGAGCAGCTGGGGAAAGTGAACAACCCAGGTTCACACAGGCCACTCAGATGTGGAGATCTTCTGAGTCAAATGCAAAATTTCTAAGCTCTAAAAAATGTGAAGTTGTGATGAGTCACTGTAAATCAGCCAGATGAAAAATTTCAATTCCATCCAGGTTTTCTTCATTTGAGTGAATTTTGTTCAGTGACAAAGAAGGTAGTTACCAAATTGGTTATGAACTTGCTTTTCAAAAATAGTGATTTCACAGAGATCACTCTGCCCAGAGTAACTGTGGTACCTCCATAGGAATGTGCTTGTCTCCATCCAGTTTGCTAATGAGAAGGTTTCTATAGGAGAGAACGCTGTTAAACGTACGGTGAGGCTGTTGAATCTTGTATTTCTTTAGCATCAGCTGCTTCTGTTGATTTGTTACAAGAAATCCACATTCTCCTTCTTGAACTCAATGTCCTTAAAATACAGGCCATCCTATTGCTTGAGTTGTGTGAGGCCATTTTCAAGTCTGGAAGGGCTTTACAATGAACGCTCTCCCTTGGGTCTAGGGCATTCCATGGGGCCACATCGTTCGCCAACCGAAGACAATGACAAAGGCCCACTGTACTCTGATCACTGCTGTAGCGTGTCAGCCTCTCCACGTGCTGCTCGTACATGCCAGCCATGAAGTCATTTGCATGTGAGATACTATGTTCCAAACTTCTCCAGTATCGCAAGAACGATCCACCGTGGTAAAGGCCGTAAACGCCCCAGGAGTATTACCTGGGCATTTGGGGCTTTAGCTGGAGGTCTTTTTAAGGTTAACATTCTTGTTTTTGTCATAGCTAGTGTTTCCTAACTCTAAGCCAGTTAATATTCGTGAGTAATCTACACCTGTGCGAGTCTGCCTAGCTAAGGAGAACTTCGGCAGCGTCTGGCCTTGTGTATTTAAAGGTCAGCTTGTCGTCAGTGACTTACGGAGCACTTCTCCTACCCCGATTTCTGTCTTGTGAGGCGCTCAGGTAGTGTTTTGGAGAAATGCTCTTTAGAGCCACAACACAGAGTTAGTGAAATAATCATTTATGGCACCCTGCTTCCCTCCCTCCTTTCCTTCCTTCAACCACAACAACATTTAGCGTCTGTGTATGTTTTAGGGAGCAAGACCTGGGGAGTCGGAGGCGAGTTTTCTCAACTCTCTGCATTCAAGGGCTGCAGATCGTAAGAGGGTTAGATCTAAATAAAGCGCTGTGTAGACAGGCCACGTGTCAGCTGAGCTAACCTGTCCATTAAGACACAAATAAGGTCAGTTCCAATCCTTACCTAGAAGTACTGATGGCCTCGAGTCTGTTCCAGACTTTTCAAAAGAATTTTTGGCGGGGGAGGGAGGGGGAGGGTGGTGAGGACGACACTCCATCCTCCCTTTTCCCCTCTGGCTGCTGCTTGCCGTTCCATACGTCATGTGCCTGCATCGCCTTGTGCGGACTGCGAACCAGGCCCCTCCGCCCCCTGAAATCTTGACACGTACAAGCACTGTTGTTCCCGTCGTGGACTTTTCTGCAAGTTCGAGGCGACAGAGGGATTTCACACTGTCTGTTTACTTGCCCCCTCCTCTCTATACACTCTATTTCCTCACTTTCTTGGTCTTCACGCATGAACACAGAAGAGAGAAGCTTAAGTTGTAAAGTGAAGGAAGAAACAAAGCGAGAAGGATGAGCGAGTACTGGCCGGACCGCGGGGCCTGCGACAGCAGCGCGGGGCTCTCTCCTGTCTTCCCTGTAATCCGGCAAAGCTTTGCATCTCCTGCCACTCTCCGCTCGCCGCTGTCCTAGCCGTGGAGCCTGCAGTGTGTTTGCTCGGGCCGGGCTGCCTGTTCCTGCCTCACACGTCCCTGGTACCAAAGGACAGAAGAGGCTGAAATGTCCTCCTCCTCGTCCTGCTTTCCCCAGGCGCTGTAAAGGGAAGGGAGCCCTGTAAGGATTCATTGATATTAAATTATGCCACTTTCCTGAGAAAACAATCTTGGGTCTTCTCAGTGTTACAATCTCCCCTCTAGAATAGCGGCACAGCCCAAACTAGTCCCGCCCTACACCCTCTACTATACTCTCCCGAAATAAACGGTGGGTTCTCTACCTCCCATCTGAAGCCCGGAGTCTGAAGTACATCAGAGTCACATCCCACATCAGGGTCAGTCTCAACAGCTACTGGAAAATTCACTCCTAAATATCAACCAAAAAATATTGAATACCTAAATCTGTCACTGGTAAACCACTATGCTATGTCGTTGACATATAGTCAATACTCGTTCACCTATTAACAATACTGAAGGTAAGTTTAAGTTAAAAAAAAAAGAGTATTCTATAGAAATTAACACGCCAAAAGAAACTTTAGTTTTCTTTTTCCCCCCAAGTTTTTATTTAAATTCTAATTATTAGCATACAGTGTACTATTAGTTTCATGAATAGAAGCTAGTGATTCATCACTTACATACACCACCTAGTACTCAGCATGACCTGCTCCTTAACCCCCACCCCCATATTACCCAAGCCCTGCCCACCTCCCTCCAGCAACCCTCAATTCATTCTCTGTAGTTAAGAGTCTGTCTCATGGTTTACCTCTCTCTTTTCTTTTTCCCTCTATGATCATCTCTTCTGAGAAACTTGTTTTCTGAAGTTAATCTTCTTATCCATCAAAATGACAGAATTACAAAGGCAAAGGAATTAAAGAGAAAAATTGAGACTCGAGGAGCTTGCATTTTTGTTCTCAAATGCTGCTGTTGTAAAGGCCATTTAAGAGCGAAATGATGATGGAAACATACAAATAATTTCCTAATCTTATTTTAGCCTCAGGCTTAAACTTCCCAGAGAGCTGGTGGAGTGCTAGGTACTTCCCTGAAAGCTGTCCTTTCCCATAATCCTATTTACTCCACGAATGGAAATGCTTCTCAAGAGTAAAATGGCCAAATTGAAGGAAACTGAAGGTCTTAGGAACCACACTTTAGTGTGTTATTTAAAGTTGCTTATAATTCTAAGTCATGGTAGGTTGTTTCTAAAGATGACCGCCATCAGTCCCTTCCTTCTCTGCACCTACGTGCCATTTCCACATCAAGGGGTAAAGTCAGGTTTCCCTCCCCTTGAATTAGGGCTGACCATAAGTTCTTGCTTGACCAACAGAACGAGGTAGAAGTGAAAACAGCACTTCCAAGGTCATAAAAAGTCTTGCAGCTTGCACCTGACCTCACGGAGCACTCCTCTCGGGATGCACTGGGAACTCACCCGTCATGCTGTGGGAAGTCTAAGCCGAAAGGAAAGACCACGTACCCAGCTCCAGGAAACAGCCTCAGCTAAACTTCCAGCCCGTGGTTGGCCATAGGGTTCGGTTATCTTGGCTGCTGAGCCCATCGGAGCCTCCAGATGACTCCATCCCCATTTACCATTGGACAGAACCTCCGAGGGAGACCTTGTGAGCCTAGTTAATCTATAGAACCACGAGAGATAATAGTCAGTTGTTGCTTTAAGGCATGGAATTTTAGGATGATATATAATAGAGCAATAAATAACAAGAACGGAAGTAAAAGTATTTTGAATAATTAAGGTGTTCTTTCTTTTTTTCAACACTGTGCATGGTTTTTGGAACCAGGTCCTAAGCTAGGTGCTGGGGATTCAGAGATGGGTGAGACGTGAGGTGTAAAGCCTGGTGTGTTTGCTTGAGAAACACCTAGTTGCTGAAACAGACAAACGAGCGGAAGAATATTATACAGGATGGTGAGTGTTGTTATAAACATGCGTGTGGATCTTGTGGGATCACATTGCTTTGGGAAGACGAATCTGATTTTTGGAAGGTGATGAGCCAAGTGAGACGAGAAGACTGAAGGAGAGATCACAAGGCGTTCAGACAGGGGGAGCACCTGAGTGCTAGCACGTAGAGAAGGTGGCATGTGGAATCTTCCTGGAACTGCAAATATTTCAGTGAGCCTGGGCTGTAGATGTGAGGGCGAAGTGGCTAAAGATGTGGTTGAAAAGGATAGGGGAAGGCTCAGAACAGGTCCTCGTGTCCTGGTGAAGGAGCTTGGATTCTATTCTTTTTTAATTTTATCCTTCAATAATTAAATGACAATCAAGACGTTCTAGTGTTTGTATTAAAGGATTTTGAGGACAGGCAGAGCATCATATTATCCAATTTATAATTCAGAATTATGGTGTCAGAAGTAGATTGGGGTATAGTAGGGAAGGCAAGATCATAGACAGAGACTCTTTAGGAGGCGATGCCAGTAACTGAGGCACGGCAGTGGGAGTGAGGTTGGAAAGGAGATGGATTCAGGATATGTTAAGCAGGTGGAACTTGAGTGCTGAATTTGTAAGACAAGGGAGAGGGAGGAATCCAAAATGAGTTCCAGCTTTCTAACTTGGGAAAATGAATAGATGATGATGTCATTCGCTGAGCTGTGGCTAAGGGACAATGACACACACTTTGACTGTTGAACTGAAAGCGTATGTCAGGCACGGATGCGGACATGAACAGTAGAACGGTGGTTGGGGAGCTCTAGAGGTTGAGAGAGGAACCTGAGCGAAGGTCATGGGTGTGCAGGAAGGGCCTGAGACCGTGGGTGCGAATGAACACAGAAGGGAAGTGGGCGACATGTTAGTAGAATTCTGCCCGGGACTTCCAGGGAATGCCCATATCCAAGGGAGAGTTAGGAGAGGCCTGTAACGGGATTGAGAAGGAGTCATCAGACAAGTATGAGGAAATGAGGTGAAGAAGCCAGGGGTAAGAGAGGCGTGAGAAGGAAAGAAGAGACGATGGCATAAAATGCTACAAAGAGGGACGCCTGGGTGGCTCAGTTGGTTAAGCAGCTGCCTTCGGCTCAGGTCATGATCCCAGTATCCTGGGATCGAGTCCCACATCGGGCTCCTTGCTCGGCAGGAAGCCTGCTTCTCCCTCTGCCTCCGTCTGCCAGTGCTCGCTCTCTCTCTCTCTCTCTCTCTGACAAATAAATAAATAAAATCTTTAAAAAAAAATGCTACAAAGAGGAACATTTGATGACTACGGTAATGACCTTGGGGAGATCAGCTTCAGTAGAGTCATGAGGGAAAGGAGAAACCGTGGTGGACTCAGGTCGGGATGAGAGGTGAGGAAGTCGGTTAATGCAGGCCGATGATCTAAGGAAGCAGAAGAATAATTTTGTTTGTTTGTATTTTTTACCGAGATGTAATTAACATAATGTATTATTTCCAGGCCCATAACATAGTGATTCAATATTTGTATATATGATCATGTCTTTTTGAAGATAATAGTGGTGTGAGTGTGCTTATAAACAGCCAAAAAAACACGTTAGAGCTGAGGAGCCTGAATGTGTGGATACAAAGAGAGGGGGAGGGGCACTGAGCGCACGGGCCGGGGGGGGGGGGTCTTCCCCACCGATACGGGTGGGAATTAGCTAAGGAGGCACAAGTGTGTGGAGGCACGAGGGGAGAAGCAGGGGGCAGGCAGGGGTCCTCTGTGAGTACAGGACAGGGTGACCATCCGAGAAGGGTGGAGAAGGTGGTGGACCGGTGTCTTCTACAAGAACGATGAGGATCTGGAAAGGCTGTTGTGGGATAACAAGCTAAGGCTGGCTCAGGGCACTGAGAAGGACGGCCTCGTGGCTCTCGGGACTGAGTGAAGATGTAGGAGAATGGATTTTTTATTGTCATTAATGTGCATAGGTGTGTGATCTCTTTCTCCCTGTACTTGACAACTCAGGTATGGCCGTAAGGAAATGAGTGATAGGACTGACCCAGAGTTACGATTTCTCTGGGCAGGTGCAGTGGGTTCACAGATGGGGTGGGATAAAGTTGAGGCCACTGACCAGTGAGTGGTGGGGGTTTCAGACCAGGGTCCAAGAAAGGACTGGAAGACTCATCGAGGTGGCCAAATGGGTGTTAAAAGGAGAGTGCCGAAAAGATGAGAGGTTGTGGTTGGAAAGAGGGGCTGTGCGGATTTTCCTTTTGGGCATGAAAGACACACAGGTGACGCAGGACTGCTGGGGAAACGGTGGCGAGCTCTCAGTGGAGAACGTTCTCATGCCAGGAAATCAGAAGACCATAGATGACAAGGAAGGAAAATGACAGAGCTACAGTGCATGAGCCTCAAAGTAAGGAGAAGATGCAGAAATGTTATAAGCAGGGACTCAGGGAGCAGTGATATTTAAGCTGGGCTTTTGTGGGTCAGTAGGAGTTCTCCAGGCAGATGAAAGTAGTGAGGGAGACCCTTTCAGATACAATCAGTAACACCTGGCAATGCTTAAGTTCTCTTTCAGCACAATGTCTCCTGGGGGACAGAGGTCACAAATACATACCCTACGTCCCTTTTTTCCTTTTTTTCCCCCAGAACATGATCATTCTAGAAATAAAATCTCATGAAATTAAAATAACCTTATCTCCAGGACATGTAAGCAAATTTGATTTAAATCTTGCCTGAGTTTGCCAGTCGGACATTCTGGATAACCCCGTTACTATTATTTTCAAGAGAAAATGGTAAGAATTATCTTTGAAGAGTGACACTTTGATGCCTTAACCAGTATCCATATTTTAGAGCCCATTGGTTGTCCATCACCTGTCTTCCTCTTCTGTCCTTTGGAAGCTTCTGTGATTTGAGAAAGACTGTGGGTTTGCAGACCAGCCAGATCTGGCCCTGAATCTTGCTGACAACATATACTGGATGTATGACATTTAACAGCCTGCATAACCTTTCCTGGTTGCCGTTTCCTCCTCTGTGAAGTATGTATGACATGCCTGTCTCCAGCGTCACGAGCATGACACGAAATCATGTCAGTAAGGACGATGACCCAGAACGCACACCCGGGAAGCATCCTCCACCTCTGTGACCGCCCCTGCCTCTCCCAGCGCTGTTCTCCGATGCCGGCTCCTTCCAAGCACTTGGCCACTGACCCTTACTGTGTCTTTCTCTCAGTCCACTGACTTCTCCATACTTGTCTGTCCTCTGGCTGCCACAATTCACACAAACACATCACAGTTGCCTGAAAGCATTTTCTTTCCTGAATCTTGACTTCTAGCTTAGAAAGATCCAAGAGAAAGAAAAAAAAAAGGGAGAGAGAGAGAGGGAGGGAGGTGAAAGGAAACTCTTTTACACTAGGCGGTTTTAAGAATGGAATCCTGGAGACCGGGGCAGAGAGTGATGGCGGAACAGAAAACAGAGAACAGATACCAGAACACACAGGAGACGCCTTAACAATAAAATCTCCAGCAGTACAGCCTGCTGCCTCCCTTTGCTGAAGTTGACTGATATCTTGTTATCATTTCTTTGTGTTCTTACTGCCTCCTGAAACAAAATGTTCTTTGAATAGGAAGAGGAAAATCATTTAAAAACTCAATCTCTCCAATGGTTTGTCATGTTCTTTTAAAAAATATTTTTTCACCAAAATGTAATCCATATTTTGAATTTCTCCTACTTGCCAGACTTGTTTTATATGTTGTTTCTTTTAGAGGTCTGCGGCCAAGACAAACTGCGACTCTGTTCATACTTTCAGAATAGAGTAGCCCATTGTCTGTAAGGGAATGGTGCTCTCTGGGGTTGTGCAACTTGGTTGCCCTGAGAATCAGGGAGGCTTGGCCGGGTCTTCAGAGACCGAGGACACTGAGATCCTCAACGCTGCCAAACCCCAGGCTCCTTCCCCTTTTCCTATTAATGCTTTTGCTACATAGTCCGTGCGAATTTCTTTGCAACTAGGTAACAACTGCAGAAAAATAAGTTTGTAATGTGTATGAGAAGCCCTTAAAACAAATAATTCACAAAAGAAATACAAATGGCCAATGAGCCTATGAGAGAAGGTCCTGCCTTTCTGGTAAT
This sequence comes from Martes martes, assembly GCF_963455335.1. NCBI lineage: Eukaryota > Metazoa > Chordata > Mammalia > Carnivora > Mustelidae > Martes > Martes martes. The sequence continues at coordinate 68,099,945 of NC_137903.1, forward strand.
GACAGTAATGCCACGTACAACAGCAAGACAAGCCATTTGGACTGATTTAAACTGACAGATGACAAAAACCATTTGGCGTAAGACAATGGCCACCGTTGGTGTCCAGGTGAAGAAGGCCTGGAGAGGATTGTCCTGAGTGTCAGCACTGCTTTTTACAGGGCAGTGCGCCACGGACGACTTCCTTTTTATTCTCTATATGTCTGAACGTGGTCCTATCTGGTCCCATGCCGACGGACACACTCACATGATTGTCATACATCAAGTGGGGAAATTAGGGGTGCCTGGGAGGCTGTTATGCTTCCAAATCTTGATTTGGGCTCAGGTCATGATCTCAGGGTCATGGGATCAAGCCCCACCACCCCCGACCTAGGGCTCTGTGCTTGGGGGGTGGTGTCTGCTTAAGAATGTTCCCTCTCCCTCTGCCCCTCCCCACCCTGCATACATGCCCACATGTGTTCTCTCTCTCTCTCTTAAAAAAATGGGAAAATAGAAGGGGAATGATCTAATATAATCTTTTAAAACTTTCAAATGAAAAATGTTAAATATACACAAATACACAAAAGTAGGGAAAACAGTATGATTAACCCTTCTGAGAACCGTCTATAAATTCAATAGTTAATATTTTTTCTGCCTCCCTCCATTATTCCTTTTCTTTCCTTATTTTCCCTTTCTTTCTCCCCCCTCTTTCTTTTAAAGATTTTATTTATTTATTTTTTTTTTTTAAAAGATTTTATTTATTTATTTGACAAACAGAGATCACAAGTAGGCATAGAGGCAGGCAGAGAGAGAGGAAGGGAAGCAGGCTCCCTGCTGAGCAGAAAGCCCAATGCGGGGCTCGATCCCAGGACCCTGGGATCATGACCTGAGCTGAAGGCAGAGGCTTTAACCCACTGAGCCACCCAGGCACCCCTTATTTATTTATTTGACAGACAGAGATCACAAGTAGGCAGAGGGGCAGGCAGAGAGAGAGGAAGGGAAGCAGGCTCCCTGCTGAGCAGAGAGCCCGACGTGGGGCTCGATCCCAGGACCCCTCGAGACCATGACCTGAGACAAAAGCAGAGGCTTAACCCACTGAGGCACCCAGGCACCCCTTCTCTGCATTATTTTAAAGGAAATTCCTATCACATTTCATCTTAACCCTAAATATTTCCACATATATTTCTTTGAAAAGGGACATTTTCTCACAACCACAATTCTATTTTCATGTCCAACAAAATTAACAAAAATCCATTAATAACATGTGAGTCCAAATATGCCTTTACATTTTCTCAGTTATCTCAAAGAAGACTTTTAGAGTTGATTTGTTTGAATTAGGACCCAAATGAGGTCCAATCATTGCACTTGATTATAATGCCTTTTAGTCTCTTTTTAATTTGCAACAGATCTGCCACTTTCCTCCCCCTTTTTTGGTCCTTGACTTGTTAAATAAACTGTCTTAGTTGCCCTAGAAATTGTACCAAATTCTGGATTTGTGTATTTGCTCTCCTGTTGCCTTGCAAACTAAAGTTTAGATCTGAATCTTGACTAAATTCAAGTGTAACAGTTTTTGGCAGTACTCTTTCATAAGTGGTGCTGTGTATTTCTTATTGCATTACATTACACGGTACATAATGTCTGGCTGTCTCATTTTGAAACATCAGCTAAAACTGATCAGCGGTTCATAGAGCAGCGTGATCTTTCCATTGTGAAGGTTCCTACCATCCTTTTTCCTAATGTCTTTAGCATCTCTTGATATTCATTGCCTGAATCGTTATTTCATTACTGGTTATAAATGGTGATGTTCCAATTTTATTAATCCTTTTGCATTTAATAACTGTAATTCTTCTCTATCAAAAGAAAAATTCGTCATCAGCTAGGTCTTTTTTGATTATTCTGAAATGTAGCCATACAGGACAGGTCAGATAAATGCATAGTCCCTAATCTTGTCCACACTAAAGTCCTACAAGCAATGACAAGCCAGTAACAAGGAGTAGCCATAATGCCCAGATTGTGGTCTCTAAGTGACATTATACACCACAAGGAATTAGGGCTTTGTGGAGAAAGGGCTGATCGGAAGGTGAGGCTGGAAATAAGATAATAATGAACTGTGGTACCAGTAAGCAAAGACTCTATCAAAAGCAAACAAACAAACAGAAAACAGGTTTTCATCATAAAGATCTCCCAGGAGCTGGTTTGAGGGAGCTCTTTTGGTACAAGTTGGGGTACTTTGAGAATCAAAAAAATGGCAGCTGCGATTGATTGACTCATCTTGAATATGTTTTATAAGTCTGTGAGTTCATAATGATACAGACAAAAAATAAGAACAGGTTGAGAACCACAAAACCACCAGCCAAAAGAAAAACAAACCCACAGGTAGCCACTGCAGGAAAGTAGGACACCAACTCCCTCCTCAGGAAATTAGTAAATTAAAGTGGGAAACTGATTGTGTCCGTGAAAGAGCACCATGGCTGCTGTGAGAAGAGAAAATGGTGGGAAGACTAGAGTGGAACCAGGGAGACTTGCCCTGAAATCCAGGGACTGTGCAAATGCCCGAGGTAGACAGTTGAGAGAGCTGGTCTCTGATCTCCCGGAGCTCACGTCTCCAGGGGCGTAGACCACCTTGCGGCAGCCAGCTGGCCCCTGGCAGCCGTGGTCGCTACTGACCCAGGATCTGGACGGAGTTACCTAGGCAGGAGGGGGAAGGGAACATTGAGTGCCTGCAGGGAAGGGACCGAGGAAGGCGGGCTGGATCTGACCGAGCCTAGCCACAGAGAGGAGAGGGCCCGATCACCCTGTTTTAAAGTTTTTACTTTAACTCCAGTCAGTTATAACAGCCAATGTTGTGTCAGTTCCAGGGGTACGGTCGAGTGATTCGACACTTCCACGCGGCCGGGTGCCCACCTCAAGTGCCCTCCTGAATCCCCGTCACCTGTCTCACCCATCCCTCCGTCCCCTCCCCTCCCAGATCTCTTTGGTATTATCTCTATGTCTCTGTTTCTGCGATCATGCTTGTAAGTGGGAAGGAGGTGCTAGCTGGGTGGAGTGAGAGGAGAACGACAAGGAAGGGTAGCGGTGGGGAGGCCCCTAGACGTGAAGGACAAATCCCAGCTGTGCCGTAGGAAAAAATGAGTTGTGCTGCGCTGCTGAGCTGCATTATAGGGAAAGACGTGCTGTGTGGACGGGCTTAGCTCTGCCGTGTGTGGACGGGCTTAGCTCTGCCGTGTGGTGCTGTGCTAAAGCCTGAAGCATTAGAGACGATACATCATCAAGACCCCACCAGGCAGATAGACGGGAAACATGGAAGCCTCTGGCTGAGGACCATGGGGGGGGGGGGTGCGATGCCGCAGGAGGCCGCACAGCCGGAGGCTCTGCAAATGCCTGCTGTCCTCACGGGGGGGAAAGAGACTCTGCCCACAGGAAGGGAAAGGATTTGGACTCGCTGTTTATGCGCAGACGTGCAGAGAAGTGTTACGGCCCGGTACCAAGCTGAAGTGGAAGGATTAAGCAACTATTTCAAATAATAATCAATGATAACATTCAGTTCTGGCAAGAACACAGGAAAACCAGTCCTTTCACATACTACTGGTCAGAGTTAAATCAGTACCATCCTCCTGGAAAACAATTTAATAACTCATTGAAGATTTTTAAAAAATGTTCTTTATTCACCTTTGTCTAAGTTACTGAATTTACTAGCCCAGAGCTGTTTATATATCCTTTTTTTTTTTAACCTCTTAGTGTCTGTAAGGGCTATGATGTTTCCTCTCTTATGGCTGATACTGTCAGTTTGTGTCTGTCTTTGTTTCCTTTGGCTACAGGTTTACCAGTTTTACTGATTTTATTTTTTTATCTATTTTTCTATTATCAATTCTCCATTATTTTCTGTTATTATTTCATTCCTTCTACTTACTTTTGGTTTAATTTGCATTGTTTTAATCATTAAAAAAATCAATAAGCAAAACCCAAACATGACTGCGGGACATAGCAGAATTCTCTCTTTTTCAGGTAAAGTAAAAAGTTTCGGTTTGAATAAAGAAGAGTAGAGATTCTCCTAGCCTCTGAGGACTATCAGCAGCTCCATTAAACCAAGTAAGTCACTATTTGCTTTCCTAGAAACAAAAATTGCTAGAGAAACATTGTCCCTGGCACAGGGGGCCGGCGGGGGTGGGGGGGGAAGAAAAACAATTTATTTTACTTTCTCACGTCAGTTTCTGTACTCAATATTCCCAGGATATCTCATAAAAGTACTTTGCTTTTCTCAGTTTAGAAAAAAAGAAAGTCAGGGAATGATGTTTATCACTTACCTCCCGAGACCATCTTGACAAAAACTAATGAACAATTGTGAGGTGCCCCGTGAACGCAGCTTTGACGTGTAATTGCCAATGTGCTAATTAAGAATTCACCAGAGTGTCAGCATACCGACAGAGATTGAGATTCTCCAATTTACCCGAGAATGATTATGCTTCATAACTGAGCTATTATGATCGTCATCCAGAGCGACAGGTGTTTACATACGCAGGCCACTGAGCCAGCTGAGCGGTCGCTGCTCCGAAAGAGTTCCTGTCTTCACTAGGGTCCAAGGCACACGTAAAGAGAAAAGTGGTCCAGGTTGTGCAAATCTAAGTGCCAAATGAGTGGTGCAAGGGCGCCTGGGGGGCTCCGTCGTTAAGCGTCTGCCTTCGGTTCAGGTCATGGTCTCAGGGTCCTGGGATCGAGTCCTGCATCGGACTCCCTGCTCGGCAGGGAGCCTGCTTCTCCCTCTCCCCACTCCTCTGGCTTGTGTTCCCTCTCTTACTGCGTCTCTCTGTCAAATGAATAAATAAAGTCTTTTAAAAAAAATGAGGGGTCCAGAACCTTAGAAATTCAAAGGGTCACAGAATATAAGGGCTGTGATCTGGGGCGCCTGGGTGGCTCAGTGGGTTAAGCCTCTGCCTTCGGCTCGGGTCATGATCTCAGGGTCCTGGGATCGAGCCCCACATCGGGCTCTCTGCTTGGCGGGGAGCCTGCTTCCTCCTCTCTCTCTCTGCCTGCCTCTCTGCCTACTTGTGATTTCTCTCTGTCAAATAAATAAGTGGAATCTTTAAAAAAAAAAAAAAAGAATATAAGGGCTGTGATCCAAGATGAGTGAGGGCTTTAGGGAAATTTATTGGTACTTTAAAGGGAAACACCAACGGAAACAAGAAAAACGAAAGGATCCACTTAGAGGAATCAGAGTAAGCAAATATGTGGAGGAAAAAGGGCTTATAATGCACTTTTGAAATAAGCAGAACGGTTGTCACCTGCGTCCCTAGAACAGTTACATGTCATGAAATAGTGGGAGAGAAACCACCAGTCCCCCAGTGTGTTTCATGCGCAGCGGCTTCATGTGCCTTGCACGGAACCGTTGGGCCCACGACACGTGGCCAGGGGGCGAGGTCGTTACACTAATATCGCAGCAGAGAAGCCTGAGGCTCAGGGAGCAGAGTCAGAGTCAAGCCAGCAAGTGCAGTCTTTGAGCCACACGCACGCCACAGCTCGCTGAGGACTGGGGGAAGCGGCCTGAAGGGGTCTGGGTCTTAATAAGTGAGCGGGGCAGGCGCACGGGTGGTCGGGACTCCTCGCGGGATACGCTCCGTGCAGGGTTCCGGGAGGACAGATCCGATGGGGTTTCGTAAGGCGGGTTGCAGAGGGGAAGCGGGGAGGAGGCGGCGCGACGGCCCTGCTGTCGGGACCGTCCTCTCCGGGGGGCTGTGGGAATGGAAGGGAGAAGGTGTGAAGACACCAAACGTCCGGGCTTCAAACATGCTTGAAAAAATTCACGTTTTATCAATCTTAAGTTAAAGGAACGGGAGGGAAGGATTTTGTGTGCGTGGATACAGGGATAGGCTGATTGGGGAAGAAAAATAATATATTTAATTTGGGGTACGTCGACTTTGAGGCACAGGTGAGGTGTCCAGTCAGAGACGTGGGACGGGGCACAGGAATCAGTGCTAGAATTTACAAGTAACCCTGAGTGCAACGCACAAATCGAGGTCAAGTTCAAGGAAGACTCTTTGAGGAATTGTCCTATCATAGCTGATTCTTTCTAAAGGATTGATTCTGCCTTATATGCTCCATATAGTTGAAGAGAAGTCAAGTATAATGCTCTGGAAAGACGATAAAAAGTTTTGGAAAATCAAAGCTGTGAAGGAAGTCTTTGCAATAGCTGTAGCACCATCCAGCAGTAATTAAATATTCTACCACGAGGAGGTCCTGTTTGCTGAGCACTTCCAAGGTGCTGGACGCTTTTCCTGCCCAGCCTCACGTGGCAGCACTCACAAACTGGGCAGAGACGAAAGGGCAGGGGAATCTTGCGACCAAATCACAGAGCCGAAACCACCCGGAGACCAGGCTAATCATTCCTTCTAGAGAGGAGGAACCTTGGACCCAAGACGGTTAATGGACGTGCTTTCCGAAGAGTTAGAAACAGCGAGAGTACATTCTACCTCATCTGATTTAATCACAGTCCTGTTCAAAGCCACGAAAGAGGACTGTGCCCCCTGTGCACCTGTGCACGGGCCGTGTGCGTGTCATTTGGAATTGCATGTGGCAAGGACGACTGTTGGTTGAGGTTCAGTCTTTGGCCTTACACCGCTCTTTGGCGTGACTAGAATATCACCAAGCCTATGGCTTCTCCTGTGCACTGCCGTCACAGTGGTCCAGTGTTTCTGCTTCTCTAAACAATGAGCAGTTTTCTCCAGAGCCTCCGTAGGTCAGACCCACATAGCCTATTTTGAGCTATTTACACGACCTAAGCTTCTTTTTCCTTCCAGATTAACATTTCCCAGACTGATTTCAGCCCTGAAGAAGATCTTTATTTTTGGAAAGTTCTGAAGAATATCTGTTCACCTATTTTTGAGTTTTTGGAGTGAGGAAAGTCAATGTTTTATTGCTGTTAAAGGGGAAAAAAAAGGTTTAAGTACTTTGATGCTTTAGATACCCAGATAATTAAAAACCGTCTTCTCGTTGGAAGTTCTAACTAAGCATCGTTGTCGTTCTCAGCAAAGAGGAGCCCGCGCGGAGTTTGACAACGTGGGGCCTGTTTTGGTTTCCTCTTGCCCCGTGGCCAATTACCACAAAGTCTGCAGCCGTGACGACAGGCAGGTACTACCCCCCAGTTTCCGCGGGCGAGGGGTTTGAGGACAGCTTAGCTTGACCCTCTCCGCTCCAGACCCGCAGGCCCTCAGCGAGGTGTCGGCTGGGGCAGGGGCTCCTTTTCCACGTTCTTCCTGCTGCCGGCAGGATTTCCTCCCACGCGCTGATGTGTAAGGCCCGTGTTTTTGGCTAGTCCTGGAGCACCTGGAAACCCCTGCTCTTTCCTGTAAGCCGCTTACAGCATGGCTGTTTGCTGTCTCCCCTCAAAGCTGGCCAGAGGAGACCCCTGTTGCTTTAAACCTGCTTTCAGTCACTAAAGGGATCAGCGCCTCCCGGGTCAGATCAACTCGTGCAACTTTGGTAACAACCGTAAGATCCCGTTGCCATGTAACGTGACAGTGTCGGGAGAGCGATGGCTCATACCCGCAGGTTCCCACCGCACAGAGCGGGAGGGGATGGCGCCAGGAGAAGGGACGCGGGGCGCCGTCGTGGGGCCTCCCCGGGGCTGCCGGGCGCTTCAGATGGCTCAGAACTGCCCTTACGCATCCGTCCACCAAGTCCTCCCGCAGAGCATGAGCGTCAGACTTCATGGCACAGCCGAGGCGACCACCGGCTCGCCAGACCTCCCGTCTCCCCTCTCCGTGCCGCTGTAGAGGATAAAAAAGCGGAGGCCAGTTAGAGAACGCCTTCACCCTTTCCAGACCTGTCATCTTCCCTGCATCTGGGCGTCGTCTTAGCTCCCATTGACGCAGTTCTCTTCAGTGAGAGAAGCACTTAAGAGCAGAATCTGCAAGTGGTTAAGGGAATTCCATGTTATGTTTCCATGAGTATTTGCTTTTTAAAGAGGGGCACAGAGCCACGGCCATAATGTGCTCAGAGTAAGTAATTCTCCACGATAGAGTGTCGCCTTCACCACGCCAGGAGGGCAGAGGGCAAGGAGGAGGAACCTTTCCTGCAGCCCTTAAAATGCTGCTGGACTCATCGCAGGGTAAGCAGAGACTCTGAGCTCTGATGACCGTGGGCCTCCCCTCTAACCAGGAGAGAAGCTCAAAGCCCATCCCACCCACGGCAAAGCCTCACGCCACCTTCCATGGAGGGCAAAGGGTGGGGTGGGTGAAAGAGACGATTCAACTACGTTCCCAGATAATGGAGTTTTCTCACGGTTTTCCACATTGGACTTTTCTGGAGTACATTTGGCTTTATCCTCTCAACCACATTAGAACACTTTTTCTAAGGTTCAACTCTCTCTGCCTCTACCAGCCCACGTCATGATAAGATCCTGGGATCGAGCCCCGCATCGGGCTCTCTGCTCAGCAGGAAGCCTGCTTCTCCTTCTCTCTGCCTCCCTCTCTGCCTACTTGTGATCTCTCTCTCCCTTTGTTAAATAAATAAAATCTTAACAAAAAAAAAGGAATCATGTAATTTGTGACCTTTGTATCTGACTTCTTTCACTTAGCGTAATGCTTTCATTCTTGTGTTATGTTTCAATCCTTCTTTCCTTCTTATGGATGAATAACCTGCTCTCCGTATATAACACAGTTTATCGGTTCATCTCTCGATGGGCGTTAGTTTTTTTCCCACCTTTTGGCTATTATTAATAGTGCTGCTTTAAACATTTGTGCACAACTTTTTGTGTGGACATATCTTTTCATTTCTCTGGAGTACATACAGGAATGGGATTCCTGAGTCACATGGTAATTCCACGTTTAACTTTTTGAGGAACCACCAAGCTATCTTCCACAATGGTTGCACCATTTTACATTCCTGTCAGCGAAGTATGTTATCTCATTTCTCCAGATTATTACCAACCTGTGTTATTTTCTCTTGCTTTATTGTAATTGTCCCAGCAGGTGTGAAGTGGTATCTTATTGTGGTTTTGGCTTGCGTTCCCTTAATAACCAATGGTGTTAACGTCTTGTAGATCTTCTTGGGAGAAATGTCTGTTCAACTCGTTTGCCCATTATGTGTTTCTTTAAGCAGTTTTGTTGAGATATAATTTACATATAGTTCACTTACTTAAATTTTATAATTCAATGGGGTTAATATTTTGACAGAGTTGTGCAATCACCACAATCTAATTTTAGAATATTTTCATGACCCCAAAAAGAAATTATGCTCTTTAATAGTCCCTCCTCATTCCATCCCCCTCCTTGGCCCTGGCAACCATTAAGATGTTTTCTGTTTCTCATCAATTGGCCTGTTGTGGACTTTTCAGAAAATGGAATCATACAGTAAGTGGGGTTTGTGATTGGTTTCTTTCACTTAGCACGTTTTCAGGGTTTGCCATGTTATAGCATGATTAGTGCTTCATTCCTTTTTGTTGTCAAATAATAATCCATTGTCTGGAAGGACCACATTTAGGTGTCCGTTCATTATTTGATGGACTTCTGGGTTGCGTTCACCATTTGGCTCTTGGGAACAGTGCTTCTGTGAATGTGAGTATACCTGTATTTGTCCGAATACTTATCTTCAATTCTTTTGGATTATACCTATGAGTGAAATTACTGAGTCACGTGGCAACTCCAGGCTTAACTTTTTGAGAACCAACGAACTGTTTCCAAAGTGGCTATAACACTTACATTCTCACGGGTACTGTGTGAGCGTTCCAATACCTACATATTTTCCAACACTTACTGTTGCTTTGTGGTGGTGATCCTAGACGGTGTAAAGAGGTATCTTTTATGATTTTGATTAGCATTTCCATATGTATATATATATATTTATTTGTTTATATCGTATTTAAGAAGGGTTTGCCCAACTCAAGGGCACAAAGGCATACTGCTCTGTTTCCTTCTAAGAGTTTTTTACTTTAGGTCTATCATCAACTTGGGGTTAATTTTTCTTTTTTTTTTCTTTTTTATTTTATTTTATTTTTTTTAACTTGGGGTTAATTTTTCATGTATAGTATTAGGAAGGGGTGCAACAACTCCCCCTTTTTTTTTCACAAGTGTGATGTGTTTTGAGTCTACACTCTAGGGCAAAACTAATGATAATTTCAGTAAGTTGGGCTGAGGTACAGAGAAGAGTATACAGAGTTGGAGGGGGCAGCCAGCATTGTAGGACTGAGCTTTGTGCTGTCAGGACAGTGATTCAGGAAGGCCCATGTGTCTCAAGCCAGGCCGGTGAGGTGTAATTTCAAGATTTGCTTGAACTATTGAGATAAAACGTGGTTCTTTTTTGTTAGGATTTCTGGCTGTATGGACGACTTAGGACTGAAGCTACCAGTCTCTTCAGGTAGGTAGCCTGTTGGAAAATGGGCCATGAAAATGGAACACAGAGCCAGGAGGTGGGGAGAGAGACACTAACTTAAATCTAATCATGTTTGAAAATCTACCCTTAGATTTTTTCAGTTATATGAGGGAATAAATTTTCATCTTTCCTTACAGGGTTTTGTGTTAGATTTTTGTCACTTATAGTTGAGTAAATGGAGAATGACATACATCTGTACCTTTCCCTAAATGCCCACCAACAATCTACACTAGAAAAAGAATAATTTGTTACAGTTTCTGATGTATTTGCACTGGAGCCTTGACGTGGACTCTTCTTTCTACCAAGAATGCCTTTCCCCTTCCTCGCTTCATTACTGTTGTCTATCCTTCAAAACTCAGTGGAAGTCTCAGTTGGCCTCCTAGAATTCTTGGCTGATACAGGCAGGCATGGTTGGAGCTCCTCTATGAGCTCTAGTGGTACACATCTCATTTTATCTTCATTTTCTTGTCCCTTAATTTCCGAAAAACAAACGGGCAGTGTATACATGTACTCATCTTTGTGTTCCTAGTGCCTAGACCAGGGCCCAGTACATAGTAGGCCATTTGTAATGTTAGGCAGATAAATGGATAAGTGCAATAGACAGTCCATTCCCATTAAGACTTTAAGATCTCACAGTGCCCTCCATATGTAATCATATGCCCTAAATATGTAATCATTTTCTCAGGATCTATCTGGTCCCCACTTTCTGGTCTGAAATATAAAACATTCCTGTAGGGAATATTTAAGGAGAAACACGAGCTGATGTGATGGTTTTAGCCAGTGTGGGATGTAGTTGCTTTTCTGCTTTCTGAACAAAGTGATGAGGACCAAGTACAACAGCTCTATGTTCTCTAGTTATTAGTAGGTTTTGGTATACACTTTTTTTTCAGGTTGGCTTTTTTGAATGAGAAGGCCAATGAGAAAATGATCTCCTTGGGATTAGGACACGTTTAGCATTCTGGAGCTTACTTTCCCATCAGACACTATCCCCATGTTTCTGGAGTTGCCCTGTCATTTAATTCAGGGTGATCAAGCAGCTGGTACTATTCTGTTTCCTTGCGACACCTTCTCCTTTCCAGCCAACATCCATGTAATATCTATTATCTTAATATTTCTAAATCTGATTTTAGTGTGTTTGTCCTAAGCACAATAAATGGCTGACCTGTAAAATTTCTGACACAAAGGGCAGAGTTTCGGAGCCTAGCAAGTAGCCTTGGTTCCTCCATAAGCTTGTTGTATGACTTGAATAACGTTGGCCCTCAGTTTCTTCCACTGAACGATGATGAGCCTGGATAGAAGAGCATCCAAGACCCATTCCAGCTCTCAGACCCACAAAACACCCAGTAGTCTTAGGATTCTCACTGAAGTCATTTGTACTAGTGGACAGCAACAGAGGGACCATGGCCTTCTAGTTCTTTGTACCAAGTTTCCAGAATCAATACACTGTTAATGGCAGAGAAAACATTGACATTAAAAAAAAAAGAGAGAGAGAGGTGCCTGGGTAGCTTAGTGGGTTAAGCCTCTGCCTTTGGCTCAGGTCACGATCTCAGGGTCCTGGGATCGAGACCCACATCAGGTTCTCTGTTCAGCAGGGAGCCTGCTTCCCCCCCACCGCTCTCTCTGCCTGCCTCTCTGCCTACTTGTGATCTCTCTCTATCTCTCTCTGCCAAATAAATACATAAAATCTTAAAAAAAAAAAGCTTTTTTAATCTAAGAAAGTTTACCTTTACTTTTCCCCCTTTTGTTTTTATTTCTTTAAATAACAAGTTATGACAGTTTTGCATAATCCAAATCATCTAACTGGCCCTGTACTCTGCCTTATTATTTATTTATTTTTAAAAAAAGATTTCATTTATTTATTTGAGAGAGAAGGAGAGAGATAGTAAGAGAGAGAATAAGCAGGGGAAGAGGGAGAAGCAGGCTCCCCACTGAGCAGGGAGCCTGATACCTGACTTGATCCCAGGACCCTGGGATCATGACCTGAGCTGAAGACAGACGCTTAACTGAATGAGGCACCCAAGCATCCTGCCTGATATTTTAAAGGAAGATAATAGGTAGCTCTGGTCTAAAGAGACCCTTTATGTTTGGGTTGTCCGGTCAGAGTAGGCCAAATGGTATACTAAAATACCCCTACTTTCAGTGGTTTAACACAATAAGTGTATATGTCTCACTCATGTCATCTCCTCTGAGGGTTGGCAGGGCTGCCACTGGGGGTGGGGGTGGTAGATGGGCGGGACAGACTGTTTCCATCATGAGGCCCCACAACATTTTAGGACCTCAGTGTCCTCCACCACATCTTTCATCTCCACCAGCACATGAAGAAAGAGAGAAGGTAGAGAATTGTTCTGATGGCCCTTCCTAGAGGTGTTTTATCAATTTGTTCCACATTACACTGACCAGAACTCAGATGTGGGGCCCCATCTCTGCAAGGTGGCCAGGAAATGTAGGTTAACTGTGTACTAAAGATGAGAAGAAAATGAGCTTGGTAATCATCCTAGGTCATCAGGGCATGGCAAAAACATGCACATGGAGAAGTTCATACAATATGGTAGCTGTGTGGAGAGATACCACTTCTATATGAAGAGGAAGAAAACAAATGGGATTGGTTGGTCATAAAGAGAGGCCTCATGTTGATTTTGAGTTCAGAGAAGGGACTTAATGCCATCTCTCTCTGACTTTATAGGCAAGGAAATGGTGCCTGATTAGTAAAGTATCTTTTCAAAGTCACCACAACTCAGCTGCTTAGTAGAAACTAGAACTCCTAGGTTGATCTACTTCTTGGCATTCAAGAGTAGAATCACAAATGCCAGCATTGTTTGGAGAAGAGCCTACTTGGCCCTGGCTTCAGACCAAATTTAAGATAATCAACCTTAATTTTTTTCTTTTAGTGGAACTGATATAAAAACCCTTGAAGAAGTTCTTCAGAACTAAAAGTAGACATTTAAAGGGAGAGAGAGAGAAGGAGAGGAGGAAGGAGATGCGAGCAAGAGAAGACCCACTCAGAAAGAGCCAGAGAGCTGTTGAAGAAGTGATTTTATGATGGTTGATCTGGCCTTTTAATGTTGTTGGGTCTGGGGGTTTATAAGATGAATTTTCCTTCCAGTTTTCTAGTCCTAAGGAGAGCTAGCCCCTGGCCAAAACTGAAGGTAAAGCCTGTCCTTAGGTCCTCTGCCCCTCCTGTGTGTACCACTCCTAACAGCAGAGCTCCAGTAGCACCTCCCAGCCTCTCATCAGAAAACAATGCCGTCACTCCATTCCCTGAGTAATTCAACCACTCCATTCTATCATAATTATGTATAAACTGCTATTGATATATTTTCATTGTCTCCTTTAATTCTCATGTATATCATATGGCTGTTTTATTATTCTAATTTTATAGATGAGAAAACTATTGTTTCCAGATGTTTTATGTACGTTATCAAATTTCCTACGACATAAATCATGTTATATATCTTCCCTTTAAAATGTGAGGTGTCAGTAGCAGAGAGGTTAACTAATCCCCCCAAGATCACCAAGCTGGCAAGAGAAAGAGCTGGGTTTTAAACTTAGGTCTATTTTGTTCCTAAACCCGTGCTTTTTGTGATACTTAATAATAATAATTACACTGATTTTATTATTTTTACTGTAATTTTCATAGCTTTCCCAGAGAAATAATTCTGAAATGGGGTTCTATGAGAGGATTCTTAGAGACGCAGTGCTTAAACCCAAGACTGAATATGGTCGTTCAGTTTATAGGAGTCTTTCAGCTGCAAGTTAAAAAAAAACCCAAAAACCCAAAGACACACAAACAAGAAACAAGTAAGCAACAGGTTGTTTCTTTTCTCTCGTAAGAAGCAGCCCAAAGACAGAGCATTTCCACCGCCGGTTCATGGCAGCTCAGGGACACCATCAAGTACCCATTGTCCATCCGTCTTTCTATTCCGTCAGCTGTAGCCATTTGCTTTGCTCTTGGCTGGCTTCCCTGGTGGTCCCAGATGGCATTTTCATTGTAGGTGACAATATCCAGAAGCAGAAGAGGAAACTGTTAAACTTGTGTCCCTTTCTAGGAGTGGGGAAAAGTTTCCCAGAGCCTCACCAACAGATCTCCTTACATCTCTTCAGCCAACATCGTGTCATATGTCCGTATCCAAACTCCTCACTTTCCAGAGGTGATGCGGTTGCCATGCTCGACTGCAGCCAGTCCGGACTTAACCTCTTAGGCTTTGGTGCCCCCTGTAATAACTGGCTAGTCAGCGTCTGAACAGAATTGGAATTCTGTTAGGAAGAATGGTCCAGGCCCAGGGGTGGGTGGGCAGGAGGCAACAGTGATGATCACATGCAGGCACCAGGGCTTGGTAGGTTAGGGAGAGAAGTAGAAGCTTTCAAATTCAGAACAGAAGTCTCTTGCTTTCCCATGAGCCCAGCCCCCGCTTGAGACTGTTAGAGATAATACTGTAAGTGTTTGGGAAAGAATTTTCACATTGTTTTAGGGTGTTATTTTGAAATTATAAAGATTCCAAGCTGGTTGACCGAAAACCATATGGAAAAAATCCAAATTATGATTTACTAAGGGTTACTTACATGACTCTCTTTTGGACTTAAAGATTTCAAATGACTTGGAGTCATTTGGTTTATAATCCTCTGACCCCCTGTTATAGTGCTTGGCTTCCTTTTACAGTGTCTTTGATCTAGACTCTGCTTGAACACATTCTGTGACCAGAGGCTCACTACTTACAATCTATTTCCCTTGGGGGCAATTCTTTTTTGTTGAAAAGTTATTTTATTTTATCTTAAGATTTATTTACTTATCTACGTATTTGAGAGAGAGGGAGCACGTGCATGAGAGAGAATCTGAAGCAGACTTGGCGCTGAGCGTGAAGCCCCAAGCGGGACCGCACCGCACGGCTGTGAGATCACGGCCTGAGCGGAAACCACCAGTCGGCTATTTAAGTGACTGAGCCACCCAGGTGCCCCCAAAAGCTATTTCTTATTTTAAACCAAAATCACTATAATTAAGTACATGTATCTTTTACACAGACATAAACGTGCTGTGTAAAGAAAACAAAAAAAAACAACAACACAAAAAACAGGTTTTGGAATCAAAGTTTAGTATCTCAGATTTGCCAATGCCTGGTTATACAGTTGAGTCAGACTCTCCGGACTCAAACCCCAGGTATGCCATTTGCCAGCCGCACGATCTTCCAAGAACACCTCACTCATCCCTCTCCCCCGCACCTCTGTTTTCGTTCCCGCAAGATGAGTCCTTCAGCAGCCTGTGCTTACTGGAGTGAAGCGACCCAGGTCTGTAAAGCCATCGTGCTGAGACAGCGCGTGTCGCAATTACTAAAACCAACTGTGAAGACTTACAAGTATTTAAATTCTCTGATGCTCAGTAAAATTGATGTAACCATCCCTCCCTTCGAGGTTTACTATATGACTAAATAAGACCATTCATACAGAAAACTCAAAAAAAGTTAGTCCTTCTTCCCAAATCACTTGCCCAAGGCCTGCCTGGAACTCAGCAGGTGCCCTGTAAATATCGTCTCCCCCACCAGTTCCCTTTTCCCCATGAAGGTAGAGAAGTGAAGTTCATGGGGTGGTGAGGCTCGGGCCTCCCGTGGATGCCATGTTTCTGCCCAGAGCAAGACTGGCTGCTCTCAGGGTCGGGGCTCCTACGGTTTGTATCTCCCAGTCCCTGACCAGAAGCTTCTCACGGATAGGGCCAAGACATAGGCACACGCGTACCTGCCATGCTTCATCCTGGCAGGAGTTAGTGCTCAACACAGGCTGGTAACTGAAGTCACTTTTCTCTGGGCCTTTCTACAGGCGCTAGACTCCCAGTGAGTGCTCTGCAGACATTAGCTCATGATACTGGTATTATTACATAACAAACTCAACAGTTTGTGCAGGCGATGAAGGGCTGGTGGGGAAGACGATTCCAGATGTCTGCAGGACCTATCTCCTTTTCTCCTAAGCCAGAACTCCCAAAGTTTACTTCTCCACTCCTAAAATGCAAGTCATCCCCACGGGGACTAGCCTTCACAGTGGGCAGGGAGGACTGAACGTCTAGAACCGGCTTCCTGCTTTCTTCACCCTGGCTGGGGCCACATTTGCAGTTCACGGTGCAGCTTGGGTTTATGCAAACTGTACTTACGTGGATTAACTAACGTCAGTTTGACGATTGCTGCCCCTAAACACGTTTCGCCCAAATCACTTATTTTTGCCTTTTAAATGGTAATTGGAAAATACATGTGAATTGTGGCACGTGAAATCAAAACATAGATCCATTCAACCCAAACTTCTGTCCATTCAACCCAAACTTCTGTCCCTGCTGCTATCTCAAGGTAAGGATTGTGGAGAAGCCTAAGGGTTTTATGGCATAAATTTAAAACACAAAAGCAATTCTTCAGAATCTTATGGATTCACCATCATAGATTAATCATGTTTCCTGAGTTTTTATCAGGGAATGTCACTGTCTGTCCGTGGGTCTCGGGATCAGGTCTGTGCTCGGACGGCGGTCTTGTGGTCGCTCATCCACTTCCCGCCTGTCTTAGCAGACCTTAGAGAGCGAGTCCACGAGGCGGCCGTCCTTGGCTTTGTGTGGCTCCAGCTTTCAATCCTCCGTACGCTTGAACACTAAAGAACTTTTTCAGATCCTTCCTCCCTGGGAAGGAGGCACAAACCCTCTTCACTTCAAGACACAGGAGGAGAGGTAGGAGAAATGTGTTTATTTAAGAAGCCAGAAATCCAGAAGATTCACTTAACTATTCATTCTTTGGGAACCAAGTCAAAAATCCAACAAGTTGACTCCTACTTTTGTTTCGGCTTGGCCGGACGTCTGTGTGAACAGCCTTTCTTATGACAGTTTGGCAGCGAGGCTCTGGTCAGGAAGGGGAGAACATACGAATGTTTTCATTTCTCAGCCACAATCCTCACCCACCCTCCCCTTTGCTGCCCTTTCCCTGAACCGAGCTGAGAGTTTGATTGGGGCTTTGTTTTGTGCCTTGGGCAACCGTTTCGGGTCAGCTGAGGTCAGTTCTCATTTTATCTAAATCAGTTTGCTCTCCTCAAACTCAATGGAAAACCTTCAACAAAAATACTTTTACACATGAGACTTCGTTTTCATTGAGTTCTGTGTTGGCAAAGGAGCCAGATCCTTATCCCTGGAGGCACTTAACTTCTTAATTTTTTTTTTTTTTTTTAAGATTTTATTTAATTTGACAGACAGAGATCACAGGTAGGCAGAGAGGCAGGCAGAGGAGAGGAAGGGAAGCAGGCTCGCCGCTGAGCAGAGAGCCCGATGCGGGACTTGATCCCACGACCCTGGGATCATGACCTGAGCTGAAGGCAGAGGCTTTAACCCACTGAGCCACCCAGGCGCCCGGCACTTAACTTCTTAAACAATGTTTTATTAATTTTTTTTTCAAAGAACTTCTGCTTCATCATAAGTAAATCGGCTCTCTTGCTTCTCAGGCTGACTCCAGGAGCCTTTGGACTTCTGACGTTTCCTAATCTGAATGTAGACACTGTCTCAAACCTGTAGTAAGGAGGCCGGGTCAGAGGCTTGGTGGGTCAGGAAACTTGGGTTAGTCTTGGCTGTGCCCTCAGGTGTGATGTTGGGCAAGTTCCTAAACCCTGTGGCTCCTCATCTCAAAAAGTAGGGGATTGGGTACTAATTAAAATGTCTTTGACTCAAAGATTTAATGACTTAGTTGATCGAAACCAAGAAAGCCAAGACCCAGAAATAAATCAAAAGATAAATAGATTTATTTTAGAAATCTGAGACCCATAAGTAAGTCAAAAGGTAGATATTAGATTTATTTTAGAACTCGAAATCTTCGACGTGGTCACCAAGCAAGGAGCACTTCTTGAGTCATCAGGACTGTAGTGATGTCGGGAGCATGCTGGAGCTGGAAAACCCTGGAGGTTTTTCTATCAAATCCAGCCCTTTCTAACACTGAGGCCTGAGGAATAGCAGTGACTTTGCCTAACGTCGGCTGCAGAGAGCCGCCCTGGGTTCTCCTCCGCGGCCACCGCGGCTCTTTCTCCTGTCCTTAGACCTTTGCGATCAGTGCTGCTCGCGTGTGTTTTCAGTACCTTGTTTTGGTACCTGGCATGTATGTCTCAGGGATTTGAACACATGACAGAGACACTTAAAATACCACCTTGTGAATTCGTGTCTTTCATCCTTTCTGTTGGTTCTATATGTTCTAATTATCCAGTGTATGCAAGCCTGAAAAATACCTTCTTGTCACAATTTCCAAAGTCTGTCTTCACCCAAAGTATCTGGATAGCTCGAGTATGGATTTATTTGGGGGAAGTGAATAATCACGATTGCTGGCTTTCGGAAGTTTATATACTACATTAAAGAATGTAAGACTATAGGTTTTGTATACATTTCCTCCCCAAATTTGATCTGTTTTCAGTATTCCTCAGACAATAAGGATAACTCCTCAGATTATAGCAGCACGCACATTAGCTTCAGAGTTTCCAGCATACACTCTCCTGTAGAGAGAAAGCAACATAGTGTCTTGCTTTCCCCACCTTCGGAGGAGTAAAAAGTGTCATAACATGAATTTTTTCAGGCAATTAGTATCTTTATAAAATCCCAGTCCTAGTTTTAAATTGATACTGTTTAATGGAATATTTGATTAAATGTGTATTTTTAAAAAAAAAATTTTTGGCAGGGAGTGAGAGGCAGAGGGAAAGAATGTCCAGCAGACTCCCCGCTGAGCATGGAGCCTGACACAGGACTCGATCTCATGACCCATGAGATCATGACCTGAGCCAAAACGAAGAGTCGGACACTTAACTGACTGAGCCACTCAGGTGTCCCAATGTGTATTTTTTTTTTAATACTAGAGTAGTTATAGATGTTTTTACATTGTTTAAATGATCAAATTTCATTATGAACATCAATTTCCATACTGTCCTGATAATACAGTGATCACTTCCGGAGCTGTAGAAGTACATGGGGCCGTTTGTGTATTTGGGGTCCTCTTACTGCGGGTCTGTCACTGGCCAGGTCCTACCGTGGGTTTCACGTCAACTTTGAGCAACCCCTCGCTCACCTAAAAACACAATGGCTGCAGGTCTCGCAGCCGGATGACCAGATCTGTCAGAACTGTGGGGAGAATGAGAGGGACGGGAATCTGAACGAGGCTTGCCAGACCTTAGTGCCTGGAGTCTCACCGCCCAAAGAGCCCTTCTGTTCACCTCAGCAATAACTAGGTTCTGGGAGGCATTGTCCCCAGGGCCTACAACCATGCATTAGTTTCCTAATCGGAACTTTGGGTCAGTTTGTTTATGTTCTCCTAGCTAACAAAACTGACTTACGTCACTCTTGGATCTAGACTAGTTATGAATTATGAATGAGCGGATAAAGCACTGAGTAAACAGAACTTGGCCTGCGCAGCGCGTCGTCCAGCAGCCCATTCCGTTCCCGAGAGCAGCGCAGGAAGAATGCTCGGGAGAACAAGCCAGAGCCAGGACGACTTAGCACCCAGTCCAAGTTCACACTTTTTAGCTCTGTGACCCGAACAGTTAACTCACTTAACCTTTTCCCCTTCATCTGTAAAATGCACACGATCATAGTGCACACCTCCTGTTTCGTGAAAGTTAATTGTGATAATGCATGTGAAGCGTTTTGTACGTGTCTGGCAGATCGCAAATGCTTAAACCTTATTTCAGTGCGCACCTTCTTGTTTTCCAAATCCCTCTCGTGTCTTCATGGGTCCAGACGGGCTAACTGCAGTGAACCCCCTACTCTGGGCGCTCGGAATAAGAGGGGATCATGTCACGGAAGCTTCTTTCTCATCCTTGTAAAGTGCAGTCGATAGTGGGCTGAGGAGAAAGTCTGTGCCACGGCCACTCAGAGACTCGGGCTCCCCCTGCCCTCGGTCTCCACGACCACCTTGGGCGGGGAGCAGCGGACGATGACCCGTGGGCCGCACCAGCCTGCTGCTGCCTGTTTTCGCGCAGTCCACGAGCTAAGAATGGCTTGTACCTGCTTAAATGGTTGTGTTTCAAATAGCTATAAAAGTATATACATGAAATCCTCGATTTTGCTTGTTGGCCGACACAGCTTGAAATATTTACTACCTTTGCCCTGTAAGGGAAAGTATGTCAGTCCCTTTCCTGGGGCCCTAGAGCAGAAGCCGCTGCCGGAGGCCCTGCTTTGGGCCGTCAGGTGAAGGAGAAGTGGAGCAGCACGTCGGGGGTTCGAGGCCGGTTCTGGAAGCGGCGTGTGTTATTCCTACCACGTCCCTTTGGTCAGAACTCATACCTACGAGCCAGGGAGGCTGAGCGCTGTGGTCTAGTGTATGCCCAGGAGCGAAGGTACTGGATTGTAGTGACCGTGGCGCAGTAGCGCCAAACCGCCGTCATCACTGACTTCCCTCTGTGCAGCCCCCACACCTCCCCTTGTGCTGTACCCTCGCCTCTGACCCGCCTTCCTCCTCCCTAAATACGTCCGGACTCCCCGCGCCCCTCCCTGCGCTTCCTGGGACACTCTGGGTACGGTCTCCCGTGGACGGCCTCCTGGTTTCGAATCCCTCCAGTCCCGGTATCTCACACCCGCTCTGTCTTCCCGCGGTGACCTTAACGCACCCGCTCCCTTCTTTGACTTGTTTTCTGTTAGTGCTCTTGCCACCCAAAAAGTAGACACCCCGGGCCTGTGCGTAGCGATTACTCCTTCAGCACCTCTTCCGAGACTCAGTTCTCCCCTTTGGCCGTGTCTTCTGCTCTGCTTAGGCCCCTCTTCGAGGCGCCCGCTGCCTTCGGCCTTCATCACCACCTCTGGCCCCGGTGTCTGTCTCCGACGCTGTCTGGGTCTCTTTGCTTCTCCGAATCTCTCTCTCTCACGCTCTCTTCACTTGCTCTCCGACTAAGCTTGGACCCAATGATCAGTTACATGAACGACTCTTTCCTGACCCTGAAAGACCCCACCCCAAACGCTTCTACCCATTTTCCACCGTGAGCGTCTTCCCCTCTGGTAAAAAGTGGCAACGTACGCGTGTTTCACTTCTATTCCTAAATTGGTGAATGTTGCGAAATAAAGTAAAATAACGCACAGGCTGTTTTCTCTGAATATTCCTGAATCTCCGCCCTGGGCTGGGTCCCCGAAGTCACCGTTCCTTCGTGTATCCCCTCACCCTGCTGCTCACGTGACGTTTACGCTTTTCTTGCGTCTGTATTTCTCCCTCACCTGCCACCGCCTCCTGATTTACTCTAGATTCCTTCTAGTTTACTCAAAAAGATGTCGTTTAAATGATTCACTCATTAATTCAGTGCATGTTTATTGAGAAACTATCGTGTGCCCTCTTATGCTTTTAGTCTAATTTTCTCTGGCCGTCTAATAGGAGGATCTCAACTCGCTCTTGATTTCAGAATGTCTCTGTATCTTCTTACTCCTGTCTGTTCCTTCCTCCTCTCCCAGAGGATGAAGAATTTCTCCTTCCTTCTCAGGCTGGCACATCCAATCTCTTTCCTTTTTATCTCTGTCAGACCAAGTCCTATAATTTCTTTATCTTCTATTCTGCATGTTCATTTATGAGCCAAAAGTACGATTTGGTATCCTCTATTCTAGAAAAGTAAATGCTTCTCCTAATCCTACTGTTCCTTAAAAAAATATCCTGCATTCCTCCTTTCATGTCTCACCATTTTTCCCCCCAAACTCCTGCTTTGTATATTTTACCACAAATTAATGTATTAGTCTCCAGCAATTTGGCCACCCCTCCCACTCCTGAAAATGGGTCTCTGAAAAGTAACTACTGACATACGCATTTGCTAAAGCCTCTTATCTTTTCTCATTGCTTATTTCTTCTGGTTTTTACTGTGAAACTCTAAAAATTGATAACATATTCACAATAAACTATATAAATTATAAGTGTCTTTATAATATGTCTCAGTTTCTGGTGGTGTGTTTTTGCTCATCTTTAAGATTATTCATATTAGCTATTTCTTTTTCTGTGGGTTTTGGCACAGAACCAAGGAATTAGTGACTTCATCCAGGTTATTACATTTGTGGGCATAAAGTCATTCTTTATTGTCACTTGAATTTCTACGGGATGTAGTTCTCTTTCATTTCTGACATTAGTAATTTGTGTTGTCTCCTTTTCTACTTAATTACCCTGGCTAGAGGCTTATCACTTTTATTGATCTTTTTGAAGAAATAGCTTTTGGCTTTGTTATTTTTCTTCTATTAATTTCTTGTTTTTAATTTCATTGATTTCTACTCTAATTTCCATTACTTCTTGTCTTCTACCTATTTTGAATCTAAATTGTTCTTCTTTTTCTATTTCCTAAGGTGGAAGCTTAGATCATCAATTTTAGATCTTTCTTCTTTTCTAGTACGCTCGGCGGAGCGTCTGCTTCTCCCTCTCCCTCTGTGGCTCAGCTCCCTCACCCGCTTCGTGCGTGCGCTCTTTCTCTCTCTTTCTCTCTCTCTCTCACAAATAAATAAAATATTAAAAATATAAGAAAAAATATATTTTTATTTTATCTTCACTTAACCCTTCTCCGGTGGTAACTTCTAAGCACCTGACAGCTCTTCTTGTTCAACATTGTAGTTGGTTTCTCAGGCCACAGCCTCCTCACTGACCGCAGTAGATCCTAAGCCGTTCGGAGGTTAGAACCAGAGACTACTCATCTTTTAATGCCCAGTACTTAAGCTAGTGGTTGCCCCATTTCAACTAAATGTTGGTGGAATAAGTTAGATGAAATCAAAATAACTAGATTGCAATGAGTATCAATTTTTTGTCAACATTTGTGGCATCTTTTCTATGCCTCAGGCACTGAGCTAAGGGCTTTATACACCTCGTGTCTTTCCCTTTGATCGAAACCCGATGAAATAAGTATATACATCCCTATTTTGTAGATGAGAACATTGAGGTTCAGAAAGGTTATGCAGTTTGCTCAAGATTACACAGATAGTAAATGGTGAAGCTTAGTTTCATTTCCAAGCATGTGTACATCCAGAACACAAGGCTCACTTCCCACAGTGCAGGCTGACTGATGCGCTCCGTGCCTAATTGCTGAGAGTAGCCCCACCTTCCCAGGGCCATCAACAATCCCCTAGATTTGAACACTGATCGCTGTGTTGTCACCAGTGCAGGGTTGTTTCTGGATCGTGGTAGCCCTTGATAAATCCTTATCAAATCATTAAAAATATAAATGAGAAAATAAAATTTTCACCGTGTCTGAATTTAGCAGGCTTATTTCTGAGTCATCCAGTATCCCCGGGGCATTATGAGAATTAACAGACAGAAATGTTAATGTAAATTCCCCTCAAGATCTAGGTGTGAATTACACTCTTGGAGACAGAACCTGGACTATTTTAGGCCATTTGTGTAGGATGTTTGAAGTGAGTTCTTCCGACTGCTGGTTGAACGGAAGTGTGCATATTCTATAGGTGAAAAAAAAAGCTAATGCACTAAGCATGGGGGTCTCCCTTTTCTGAAAGGATAATATGGACAAAAGCCTCTACATGAAGTCACAGCGGAGTCTGATTTACGAGCGAGTGCCGAGGAGCCCCAAGATGTTGCCGAATCTGGGGCAGCACCTCCTTCCTCCAGGTGCTGTTGGCACCGTAGGCCGCAGGGTGTGCGCAGGCCGGTCCCTTAGAGCCTGCTCCGTGCCGAGTGGGACCGCTCTTCGCTGGAAAACACATGATATGTGTGATGTGCGTCTGTGGTTCAGCGGGGACACGGACGCTGTCCTTGGGCGGCCTTCTGGTGCGGTCTCATCGTCGAGCCTGGGAGCACACTCTTTGGCCTCGGCGGCGGCAGAAGCAGAGAGGGGGAAGGGAGAGGGCGGGCCACCGCCTGGCGTCCTGCCGGCCGCGGCTTGGCCCTCCACACACGGCCCTTTCGGTTCTAGCCGCAGCCGCCCTGCAGCACCGCCGTCCTCACCCAGCAAGTCAGAAGGCAGATGGCCCAGGTGGGAACTGCTGCTCGTCGGGGAGCGATGCCGCTTCTCTCTCCGAGGACGAGTGTGGGAGGGCATCACACGCGGACAGACGCTACACAAATGCGGAACATGACTCTATTTATATTGCTATTTGAGGGGTAATTGTCGAGTCGCAGAGTAATGGCCCGTAGCTCCCTGGAATGGTGCTGTGACAAAAATCAACCGAGCAAATTCGCCCTGGTGATTTCACAGAGGTTAAAGGAATTTAGAGATTGAGACTGAAACGAGAGGGAAATAAGAATAAAAATAGGCTTGGGAGATTAGGAAGAATGTATTTTAATTTTTACTTGTTGGAGGGTATTAACTCACAGTGGTACTACAATTTGCACGCTCGGCTGTACTTTTTAAAGTACTTAACATCGCCCTCGTCCGGTTCGATCCCCGTAGTGACCGTAGGAGGAGGCTAGCAACGTTGCCCTCTTGTCTGGATGAGGAAATGGGTATCCAGGTGCTGCCCGTTGTCTGTGACCTGTCGTCCTCGTGCAGTCCCGGTGACGCCGAGACTCGAGCTTCTGGTTCTCAGTCCCGAGTCTTTCCACCCAGGGAGAGTCAGGATCGAGCTCGCTGGCCGTACGTGGGGCACAGTGTCGTCTTCAGACCGGTGCCTTTCCGCTCCGCTCTTCCTCCGACGCAGCGGGAGAAGGTTCAGCCAGCGAAGCCGTGTAGGCTCCAGGGGCCTTGCTGTTGACCCGGAGAGCTCGTGGAGGGTCACATGCAGCCGTCCCTGGGGTCGCGTTTAGTCACGTGGCAGTGACTGTAGGTGCAGCCCAGCGCCCAGACTGCAGACCTGCACAGACGCAAATGCTGCCCCGTGACTCGGCCTTATCCACCCCCGCCCCCAAACCCGATGGTGGTGGAGCAGGTTTTGTAAACAAGTGTGCTTTGGGCTGCGGTGCTGGGCACCACTGGGACCAGAGCAGAAGTTTGCTACAAGCTCTTTGCTCCCCAGAGGCCAACATCGAGACAAAATAAATGCACGCACAAACAAGCGCGTGGTGCCAGTTGTCCCTGAAGCAGCATTTCAGAGAAAGGAGCTGCCAGTGGGAGCAGGGGGGCCGCGGGAGGCTGCAGGAAGGCGGTGTCCGTGCCGTTAGAACAGGTCAGGTGGGGACGAGCAGTTGACTAGACTGAAGGGGAAGCTCTTGTTTGCACATGGAGAGACTTTCTTTGCGAGAGCGAAAGCTTCAAGGCGAGGATGGCTGTATGGGTGTAAGAGGGCGAGGAAGCCATTCGGACCGAGGCAGGAGGGCGGACCACTCGGCCGGCCCCGGATGGGAGGGCAGACGCGGAGCCGGGCAGAGCTGGGGGCAGAAACCACGAGGAGAGGCCAGTCAGCTCAGTGATGGTGTAGCGGGGAACCCATCCCCTGTGTTCATGATGTCGACCAGGATGGTCCCCAGTGAGATCGTGGATTGTTGGAAGGGGAGGTGTCAGGAAGGTAGGAGACAAGAGGAGGAATGCTTTAAGGTGAGGAGCTGGAGGTTTCCACCAAACCCAGGGCCCCGCAGGAAGACGTTCTCCACGAGATCAACCTCCTTCCTTGTCTTTGCAGGTTGATTCCTGCCAATAATCTTCCTTTGGGAGAGTGCCCGTTTTCTCTCCCCTTTCCTGCTTGCTACACGCTTCTTCTTCTTATGGCGGATTTTGTATTTTTAGCCCAGGCAGTTGCTGTGGCAACCACTAGAGCTGAACATTTTGTTTCCCAAGAACAAATGCGTGTTTAAATATTCCAGCAATTTTTCCGTTGTTCAAAGGAACTGAGATTTCAAGCATATTATTCAGACCGTGTGAGATAAATTGCATTTTCTCTTCTTTATTTTAAGGGTTCCCACGATGTTCACACTTTTCCAGGGGTGGGATAGAGGTCAGGATTAGTGTTTGCATCAAACATGGTAATCTCTCTTGGAAAGGATAATGAGGAATAACTTTATGATGTTTTCATATTTCCCTCTACGACATTTTTTTTGGAATATCTTAGCCATGAGTACCCCAGACAATGAGGAGAGAGAGCTCATTTCTTCCCTCTTTGGGAAGGAAAGATTCAGAAACAGGTACTCTTTCAACAAAGAGAGGCCGTCGCTCCCGTGTCTGACTTGCACCGACAGTGCTCGCATGGCAATGTGGCTTTGGTTCCATCTTTCGACCTTTCGCTACATTAGAGAAATTGTAGAAATTGCATTGACTGTGTCTGAGTCTTCTTTTTTCCTCAGATGCATATTCTAGATTGTGGATTGCAAACATGTGTCTATTTTAGTAATGGAGCTTCTGAAGCTTATCCCAGCCTCCAGATTCCTTTCAAGTATATTGGAGTGTGGAAATGGATCTCCCACACATCTAGACAAGGAGTTCTTAATCTTGGGTCCGTGAACTCGGATGGAAAAAATTATACCATCACCTTCACAATCTTCTTACTGGGGTTTATCATTGTCTTCCATTATGATTGTTGGTAACAAACCGCAGGTCACCACCAGAACCCCTCTACGTGGCAACCGCTAAGCTCTCTCCGAGCTCTGTGCGGACCCTTCACCACTTGGGAGTGGCTAGACGCACGGTGCAGTCCAGTCTCGTGTCTTGAGTTAATAAAGAATATATGCATATATTCATTCACATCGCAAATTTGATTTTTAGTATTGAGAGCTGTATTTAAACTGCTTTTCTTTGTAATAAATTATATTTCACTTAAAACATCCTGAGAAGGGGTAAGTAGGTTTTTCCAGACTGCCAAAGTGGTGCACGGCTCACGGAAACGAAACAACCTCTAACCTACACGTTTGTGCTCTCGTGTTACCATCTTTGTATCCAGGCGAGCTCGGTCTTCAGAAGCAATGTGATGAATCCTTTCCGCTTTATTTTTAAAAATCCCTTAAATATTGAGCCATGTTTCCCAGTAGCACGATTTAGACCTCTTTTAGGGAGCAGGTGAAATCTTTGGGTTTTGTGGGTTTTTTTTTTTAAGTTTTTATTTTAATTCCAGTTAGTCAACAGGCAGTGTTACGTCAGCATCAGTGTACGATATGATTTGGCTTTTCCATACGTCCCCTGGTGCTCATCACAGGTGCACCCTTCATCCCCAGCCCCCACCCGCCTCCCTTCTGATAACCGTTAGTTTGTTCTCTATAATTTAGAGTCTGTCTCGTGATCTCTCTCTCCTTCTCTCTTTTCCTTTGCTTGTTTGTTTTGTTTCTTAAATTCCACATACGAGTGAAACTATATGGTTGTCTTTCTCTGACTGGCTTTGCTCAGCGTTACACTCTATAGGTCCATCCATGTCATTGCAAATGGCAAGATTTCCTTCTTTCCTATGGCTGAATAATATTCATATTTATATGTAGTGTATGCATGCAGTGTATACATATAAGTACTCACATACGTGTATATATACATGTAATATATGTGTATTCTGTATTTACACACATGTGTAATAGGTACATGCCACTTCTTTATCCGTTCATCAGTCAGTGGGCACTTGGGCTGCTTCCATTTCTTGGCTATTGTAAATAACGCTGCTGTAAACATTGGGGTGCATGTATCCCTGTGAATTATTGTTTTTGTATTCTTTGGGTAGATTTTTTAACTTTTTGAGGAAGCTCCGTACTGTTGTTCACAGGGCTGCACCAGCTTGCATTTCCACCAGCGGGCAAGAGCGTTCCTTTTTCTCCAATTCCTCTCCAACACCCGTTTTTTGAGGTTGTTGGTTTTAGCCATTCTGACAGGTATGAGGTGGTATCTCCTTCTGGCTTTAATTTGCATTTCCCTGAGAGTAGGTGACGAGCATCTTTTCATATGTCTGTTGGCCATCTGGATGTCTTTTTTGGAGAAATGTCTGTTCGTGTCTTCTGCCCATTTTTAAATTGGATTATTTGGTTTTTGGGTGTTAAGTTTCATGAATTCTTTATATATTTGGGATACTCTTTATCAAATATGTCATTTGCAAATTCTTCTCCCATTCAGTATGTTGCCTTTTAGTTTTGTTGATTGTGCCCTTCGCCTGAAGAAGCTTTTTATTTTGATGTGGTCCCAAAAGCTTACTTTTGCTTTTAATTCCCTTGCTCAGGAGACATCTAGAAAGAAGTTGCTACAGCGATGTCAAAGAAGTTGCTGCCTATGTTGTCTTCTAGGATTTTGATGGTTTTCTGTCTCACATTTAGGTCCTTAATCCATTTTGAATTTAGTTTTGTGTGCGATGTCAGAAGGTCGTTCCGGTTTCATTCTTTGGCTGCTGTTCAGCTGTCCCAGCTGTCTTGAAGAGCCTTTTTCCCACTGCATATCCTTTCCTGCTTTGTTGGAGACGAATTGACCATATAGTTGTGGATTTATTTCTGGGTTTTCTGTTCTGGTCCATTGATCTGTGTGTCTATTTTTGAGCCGGTGGCATACTGTTTTGATTACTACAGATTTGTAATATAACTTGAAGCCCAGAACTGTGATGCTTATAGATTTGTTTTTCTTTTTCAAGATTGATTTTCCTGTTGGGCGTCTTCTGTGGTTCCTTACAAATTTTAGGATTGTTCTAATTCTGTGAAAAATGCTTTTGGTATTTTGATAGGCATTGAATTAAATGTGTACCTTGCTTTGGGTAGCATAGACATTTTAGTGATATCTCTTCTTCCAATCCATGAACATGGAATGTCTTTCCAGTTCTTTTTGTCTTCAGTTTCTTTCATCAGTGTTTTATAGGTTTTAGAGTATAATACTTTCACCTCTTTGGTCAGATTTATTCCTAGGCATCTTGTCATTTTTGATGCAATTGTAAATGGGACTGTTCTCTTAATTTCTCTTTCTGCCGCTTCATTATTGGTGTATAGAAATGCAACAGATTTCTATAGATTGATTTTGTATCCTGCAACTTTACTGAATTTGTTTATCAGTTCTAGCAGTTTCTTGGTAGAGTCTTTTGGGTTTTCTGTGTATAGTATCAGGTCATCTGCAAATAGTAGAAGTTTTATTTCTTCCTTAATCATTTGAATGCCTTTTATTTCTTTTTGTTTTCTGATTGCTTGGCCAGGACTTCCAGCGCTATGTTGAATAAAAGTGGTGCGCGTGGACATCCCTGTCCTGTTCCTGACTTTAGGGGAAAAGTTCTCAGTTTTTCCCCATTAAGGATTATGTTCCATGTGGGCTTTTCATATACAGCCTTTATTATTTTGAGGTATGTCCCCCCCCACCCGAAGCCTACTTTGTTGAGGGTTTGTTTTTTTTTTTTTAAGATTTTTTTTTTTTTTTGTCAGAGAGAAAGAGAGAGAGCGTGAGTGAGCGAGCACTGGCAGATGGAGGCAGAGGGAGAAGCAGGCTCCCCGCCGAGCAAGGAGCCCGATGTGGGACTTGATCCCAGGATGCTGGGATCATGACCTGAGCCGAAGGCAGCTGCTTAACCAACTGAGCCACCCAGGCGTCCTTGTTGAGGGTTTTTATCATGAATCAGTGTTGTACTTTGTCAAATGCTTTTTCTGCCTCTATTGAAATGATCATATGGTTCTTATCACTTTTTTTTATCATATTTATTGATTTGTGAATACCGAACCACCCTTGCAATCCAGGAATAAATGCCACTTAATCATATTGAATACTTTTTTGATGTATTTTTGGATTTGGTTTGCTGGTATTTCATTGAGAATTTTTACTTCTCTGTTCATCAGAGATATTGGCCTGTAGCTCTCTTTTTTAGTGGTATCTTTATCTGGTTTTGCTATCAGGGTAGTGCTGACCTCATAAGTGAATTTCGATGTTTTCTTTCCTTTTCTATTTCTTAGAAGTGCTTAAGAAGCAGGATAATAGTTATTAATTCTTCTTTAAGTGTTTGTGAGAATATATTTATATATTTCTAGGAATATATCCATTTCTTCCAGGTTCTCCAATTTGTTGACATATAGTTTTTCTTGATACTCTTTTATGATTGTTTGTATTTCTGTGGTGTTGGTATTTCTTCTCTCTCATTTGTGATCTTATTTATTTGAGTCGTCTCCTTTTTTCTTGATACGTCTGACTAGAGGTTTATTAATTTTGTTGATCTTTTCAAAGAACCAGTTCTTATTTTTTTTTAAAGATTTTATTTATTTATTTGACAGACAGAGATCACAAATAGGCAGAGAGGCAGGCAGAGAGAGAGAGGGAAGCGGGCTTCCCGCAGAGCAGAGAGCCCGATGCAGGGATCGATCCCAGGACCCTGAGACCATGACCTGAGCCGAAGGCAGAGGCTTAACCCACTGAGCCATCTAGGCGCCTCCAAAGAACCAGTTGTTGTTATCATTGATCTGTCCTATTGTTTTTTATTTTTGTTTTATTGTTGTTGTTGTTTAGAGTAACTCGTTATTTTTTAAAAATTATGTCCAGTTAACCAAGCCATTAGATTTTGATGCAGTGTTCCATGATTCATTAGTTGAATACAACACCCAGTGCTCATTGCAACATGAACCCTCCTTAATACCCACCACCCAGTTAGCCCATCCCCCACCCCCCTTCTGTAACCCTTAGTTTGTTTCCGGGAGTCCAGAGTCTCTCGTGGTTTGTCTCCACCACTGAACAGCTGCATAAATACCTATGATTGTTTTATCTTCTTGTTGAAATTGTCCTCTTAATTATTATATAGTGTCCTTTGTCTCTTGTGGCAGTTTTTGTCATAAGTCTATTTTGTCTGAAACAAGTACTGCCACTCTGGTTTTCTTGACATCCATTTGCATGACAGATGTTCCTCCAGCCCCTTACTTTAGGTCTGCAGGTGTCTTTAGGTCTAAAATGAATCTCTTGCAGGCAGGATAGAGATGAGTCTCATTTTTTAATTCACTCTGTCACCTTATTCTTTTGATTGGAGCATATAGTCTATTTTACATTCAATGTCATTTTATTACTTGTTTTGTGGGTTTTTTTTTTTTTAAGATTTTCTCTGATTTTTTCTTGTCTTTCTCTTTTATTGTTTGCTTGTTTTCTTTAGTGATATATTTAGATGTATTTCTCTTTATTCTTTGCATGTTGGGACATACAGTTATCATTAGGTTTGTATAGAAGATCTATATAATGTCTTCTGTGTATAGCAGTCTATATTAAGTTGATGGTCATTGAATTGAATTTTGAATCCATTCTCTTTTCGTCTCTCATCACATATTAGGTATATGCCACTATATTTTATATCCTTTTTTAGTTCCTTGACTTATTTTTTTTGACAGAAATATTCATTGCCACTGCTTTTGTGTTTCTAAAATGTCACTTTTCCTCTCTTCTTTCCACTGAAATTTTTCCCTTTATTATTTCTTGCAGGGCTGGTTTAGTGGTCATGAACTCCTTTAGTTTTTGTCTGTCTGGGGAACTCTTTAACTTCCCTTCTATTCTGAATGATAGCTTTGCTGGATAGAGTATTTTCGGCTCCAGATTTTTTCTCTTCAGCCTCTTGAATCCTGTGGATGTTGTGATATCTGAGATCTAACCCTGACTGTGTGACTTTGGGTAACTCACACTTGTCGGTTCTGGGACTCAGCTTATACGTTTTCAAAGGTTTAGTTTTTAAACTAGACTGCATTATGATTGTGGATTATGGATTACATTATTCACGATTTCAGGCCTCCATCCCACTGGTTCTGGAAATGTAGCTGTGTGGAGTCCAATCCCTTGACATGAAGACTGATTTCTCTGTTCACGGACACTGACGAGTGAGTGGGCCTGTGAGGAGAACCTTTCAGGAAATGGGCTAAAGAATTCTAGAAGGATTCTTAAGATTTGTTTGTTTTGTAGAAAGAGGATTCCTGTCCTTCTCAATGCCACCTTGTACCCCTGAAAACCCCACCTGCTGACATCTTTCTCTACAGCTTGTATAACGTACCAGCTGGAAGACAGTGAAACTAATTTCACGAGCTTACCTGAGGGTTTGACTGCTTTATCTGAGGCTCCTCACTCTGGAGCCTTTGTATGAGAGTGTTTTAGAAGTCATTTCTAATTAACCCGCAGGCATCTCTGTGTGATACAGTCAACATCTCAAAGAGTCTCCTGCGAATCTTGTTCATGTTCCCCTTTGCCACTTATCCCCACTCCACTTCCTCAGAGTCTTGTCCAATGAGGAAAAAAACAAAATAAAACAAAAAACAGATCAAAGGTTACAAATATCTCAAACACCCCTAAGCAGATCAAAGCAGAATGGGTCGGACAAGAGGCATTGTGTTGCTGCTTCCCAGAGGGCTCTGGCTCAAGCGTTCTAGGGAAGTCCCCTTCCCTCCCACAGGCGGGGCTGTTCTGGAGACCAGAACCTCTATAATCAGAGGAACGTGCTTATTACCTAGAGGGACCCCAGGTGCCGTGCTGTGACCAATCAGGTCGAGGTCAGAAGGAGGAGGTTTTGAATGGCCAACATGAATTCTCTGAGCTTTTTCTTCGCAAAGTAAAAGGATTATGTGCAGCGGAGAGAACTGGTTTAGCAGGAATTTTCAATATGAAGGGACTTAATATTTGACTGCACTCTTTACAAAGGGCAGGCCTGGTTTCCACAGCGTGTCAGCCGTTCTGCCCGTGTCCTGATGGGGAGGGGGCGGCTCTGGGAAGGTGGGGGCAGAGCCAGAGACCCAGGCAGGATCCCCAGCATCCTTGGCTCTATTGAGAATGGACAACTGGCTAGAGAGCTGAGGCAGAGTGCAGCTTGGGGATCTCTGCTTTACACTGCCTGTTTCCAGCCCTAGAGTGACGAAGAGGAAATCAATTGAATTCACTTTCTAAAAGCATCTATTGATATGTGTAAGGATCAGTGCTGGAGCTACTGGGAATTCAGGGGTGAAAAGTACATTGTTTCTGACTTCGGGATTTCATAAGCTGTTTAAAATGACCAGCATATCTAAATCACTTTGATATAACTCTGGGATAACTGTTAAAGCTGGTTATGGATATCCTTTATGGGAGGGAGAAGTTTTTCTTCCTCTTCGAATCTGATCAGGCCTCTTAGAAGATGGGAGATTTGAGCGGACCCTGAAGAAAAGTCAACAAACAAGTAGGTGATGGAGAAGATTGACAAAGGAGCAGAAAACATTCCATATAGAAGCCAAAACTTAAACCGAGGCCGGGAACAGAAGTGTGAAGGATGTTATTTTAGAAATAAGGTGGAGAAATCTCTGATAGTTTCACCGGGTAGGGTGGAGATGATCATGTAGTTGAGAACGGGCCTGTCAAAGGCTGGGCTGAATGGTTTGGGATTTATCCTGTAGATGATATGGAGTCACTGAGGGTTTTGATCAAGGCAGTGACATAGTCAAAGCTATTACTGGTAGAAATGTATGGATTGATACTGGAAAAAGGAAGAGATGAGTGTGAACTGGAGGTGAGTATTACAAATGGAAAGAGGGAGATAGGTCTGAAAAGTGTCACAGACAGTAGAGTTGATAGGACAGAAGGATTGGCTGCCCGCCATTAGCCTGTCTAATCCAGTAAACCAGAGAGACATACACCTGTCTTGTGAACTCTGAGGGTTACACGGTCTTAGGGATAATCTGGTCTTTGCTTTGACAGGGGACTAAGACTCAAGAAGTCGAGTCCCAATTTACAATGTATTTTAGCAAAACTGTTTAATTCTTCATGTTAGTTCTTCAAATAACCTGGAAAGATAATTTCTAATTCAGAATATGTTCTTGTTTTGTAAAAAGGCCAACCGAAGCATGAACAGTTGAAAAAGGGGCTTCCAAGCAGGTCCAAGATATCCAAATGGGTTCCTTCTACCATATCGTCTCTCAGTGCACAGAACGATCTGTTTGACATTTAGGCATTAACACCAACTGTCTTCCCTATTCATTTTCCTTTCCCACCTCAGAATCTACTGTTTGGTGTTTGTGTTCTTTTTTATCTTAGAAAATATTATGGTTGAAAAATTGGGCCAGCCTGTAGTTGTGGCCCATTTAACTCCAGTGGAATCCAGTAGAGAATTTCTGGTTGAAAACCAGAGACCAGCCTTGGAGAGCGTGTGTCCAGCATCCTGAGGCAATTGGGCTAGACTGTGAGTAAGGGCTCTGTTCCATTCCTGCTGTGATCCCTGGTTAAACCAGCACTTTATTTCCTTCCATCTTCTTAACCATGAGCCCAGCTTTCATGCCCTCAGCCTGCTAAGGAAGGCAGGGACTGGCTCAAGTGGGAGCTTGCTGGATGTCTCAGTTCCGAGCCGTCCTAGGAGGAGGACTTTGCTATGTAGTTCCAGTTTTGCAACCTCTGCTCCTTGGCCCAGCTCAGGCAGACACAGGGAATGGGGAGAAGAGGCAACTTTAGCCGCTTCTGTTCACAGCAGGCCATGGACATGGGCACATTTCAACTCTGGGCAAAAGCACAAAGAAGGACATCTTGAAAAAACAAAATGGCTCTTATCTGTGTTTTCAGCCTGAGAGAAACCCAAAATTTAGAGGCAAAGAGAACTGGTAAGAATAGAAATTCATGAGACTTCAAGCATTGTGGCATGGCCTCAAGAAACTAGGAGAGCTTAAGTAGCCCAGAAACACCCTTTAAACTCCTAAGATACCAGAAAAATTGTTCTAGTTTATATTTATCGGGCACTCATTATGTACCTGCCCCTAGGACAAGTTTTTCTTTTTCTCTTTTTGCGTGTTTTAGTTTTAACATTTGTTTCATTGAAGTGTAATTAGCATTGTGGAAGGAGTCCTTGTATCCACCACCTTACACTTTCACCTTTTTAACCTTTTTTTTTTTTTTTTTTTGGTGAGAACATTAAGTTGTACTCTGTTAGTCAACTTCACTTGTACAATGAATCATCAGTTATAGTCGCCATGTTCTCTGTTAGATCCTCTACACGTTTCTTAATCCTCACAGCAGCTCTTTCAGGGAGGTGCTCTTAATGCCCTTATTATCTGATGAGAAGACAGAGGATCAGAGATGTCAGGGAAATGGCCTGAAGTTGTCAGTGGCAGAGACGGGCTCTGAAAGCCGGCAGGCAGGCTTCAGGCAGGCGTGGCACTACATCACGTCATCCAGATGGACCACGTCATCCATCAAGAAAACAAATGAATTAATGAGTGTTGAAATGTTTTGGTCATTTCCCAAAGTCTGCCTTAGGCATAGCATGACAATAAGGCATGAATTTGAGGTTTGCCAAGAATAGTCGATCTTTATTATTGATGGTTCTATATTTGGAAATTCACTTACTTGCTACAATTTATTTGTAACCCCAAAATCAACACTCATGGTGGTTTCACAGTCATTCATGGACCTGTTCAAAGCTGATCAACCTTTGAGTCATTCAACACACACATTCCCTAAGATCATACATTCCTTGAGAGCCAACCAAGCGACGTTCCGCCTCTTTGTTTTAGCTCTCGTTCTGCAAGTAATGTGTCCTTTGTGCTGCATATTCAGTGCCGTGTTTCTGTCTTTTGTGCTTCCTGCTGGGAATTTTACTGTTTAAAAGGGCCGCCAAGCCTAGTGCTGTAGTACCGACTTGTGTTCCTGAGCACAAGACCGTGACGTGGGCTCCAGAGAACATATGTGTGGGTATGATGGGTTCATACAGTTGAGTTATAGTGCTGTGAGGTTAATGTTAATGAATCAACAATAGGTATTAGATTAGGCATCTTTAACAGAAACACACATAAAACAAGACTGTGTATTGATTGATTGACAAAAGTGTTGTGGCCAGAGGCTCATAGGAACCTAACCCTGTATTTCCCCTAAGAGCTCGAAATCAGGCAACATGATGCCCCCAGTTTTGTTTTTCTTTTTCAATGTTTCCTTAGCAATTTGGGGTCTCTTCTGGTTCCATACAAATTTTAGGATTGTTTGTTCCAGCTCTTTGATAAATGCCGGTGGAATTTTGATCGGGATGTCACCGGAAGTACAGATTGCTGTAGGCAGCGCAGACATTTGAACAATGTTTGTTCTTCTGATCCGTGAGCGTGGAATGCTCTTCCGTCTTTCTGTGTCTTCTTCGGTTTCTTTCATGAGTGTTCTGTAGTTCCTCGAGTACAGATCCTTTACCTCTTTGGTTAGGTTTATTCCCAGGTATCTTATGGTTCCTGGTGCTATAGTAAATGGAATCAATTCTCTAATTTCCCTTTCTGTATTTTCATTGTTAGTGTATAAGAAAGCCACTGATTTCTGTACATTGACTTTGTATCCTGCCACGTTACTGAATTGCTGTATGAGTTCTAGCAGTTTGGGGGTGGAGTCTTCTGCGTTTTCCCTATAAAGTATCATGTCACCTGCGAAGAGAGAGAGTTTGACTTCTTCATTGCCAATTTGGATACATTTATTTCTCTTTGTTGTCTGATTGCTGTTGCTAGGACTTCTAATACTGTGTTGAACAAGAGTGGTGAGAGTGGGCATCCTTGTCGTGTTCCTGATCTCAACGGGAAGGCTGTGAGCTTTTCCTCACTGAGGATGATATTTGCTGTGGGTTTTTCATAGATAGATTTTATGAAGTTGAGGAATGTTCCCTCTATCAAGAAATGGGTTAATATTCCATAATTCATTGTTTGCAGAGACGTTTTAGAACACAGCTTTGGTGAATAACAAGAATCAACTCTGTAGGTCATCCCTGCACTAGACAATAACAACAATAATTGCTACATTTAATTACTATGTACTGTGTGTGTTGGGATTTTGGTAGGTGTCAGGGACACAGGAAAAAGAGACATGGACAGAGTCCCTTCTCTCAAGGACTTTATAGTTCCAGGGGAATATGGATGCTAATCTACATCTACATATGGATGCTAATTACAAAGGCAGTGGGTATGATGAAAAGGGAAATACAGCATGCCGTGGGAGCACAAAACAGAGAAAAACTGATCTCCAGAGGAGTACTGTATTCTCCTATGCACGGAGGACTTTGGGGGTACAGAACGGTTGGATAACCCGTCCCGGGCTCCCTACCTCCCACTTTGCGTAACTGCCTCTAGGGGTGGAAGATGTTGGGGGATTGGAGGACAGAAATGATGAGTCTTACTGTTACCAGAATCTTGATTTTATTGAGGTTCACTTTAAGTACACGGCAGAGAAATGCGGAGTGTCAGAAGGCTTTGCAGAGGAGGAGAGAGACGGAGAACCGCAGTGGTGCCGTTTCAAGAGCTGTCCGTGAGCTGCAAGTCAGTTTTCCACGCATTTCACTATTCACAAGGTTTTGTATAAATCTGCCACACAGAGCAGGGTAGTTCTGGGCGAGTCCATTCCAATCTCTAAAATAGGAAATTTGTCATAGAAAAACATTCTCCCTTCTCCTTTCTTTTTTCCTGCTTTATCCAGCTCTACTGCTTTTCTCTGGGGATCCTGGTTTCTCAACCGAGCTGTATTCAATTTTGTGATTACGTTCAGTATTGGTATTCTCTAGTTACTGAGGATAGGAAGATAGGGGAAAGGAAAGCTAGAGATTAAATTTGTTTCTGGTAATGAGCAACAACTCTGCAGGGATCTTGGCGACGCAGACACTGGAAATGGAAATATCTATAGGGAAAGTCTTGTCTTCCTTGCTTACGTGAACACAGCAGCACCTCTCTGGCCTTGGGCTTAAAGGAAGTGGCACTTCCCAGTGACAAGGTACAGATGCTAGAGAGGGAAGAAATGAAAAGCCCTGCAGGGAGAGAGCCTGCCCTGGGGCATAGGGAGGGGACACCTATTGGCAGGGACCTTAATGAACAGCCTGACGAAGTAATACTATTTCCAGACCGAGAAGGACCACGTCTGGGTCCTTCAAAGGAGCACAGAATCAGTTCGCCTTTTCTAGTGGCGCACGTCCCTCCCTGTTCTGCTTTTTTGTGTATTGGGAATCTTTGGTGTTTCTGTTGTGGTCCTAGAGACCTGTCCATTTGTAGGTACCATGCTGTTCCCCTTCACAGCACCGCAGTCCCTGGCGTGGGTGGGAACGATTACCTATAGACGTTCTGATGCAAAACAGACTCTTGGAAGAGAAAGTTATTTTTCCAGGGTTCTCTAGCCATTTAGTGACACAGCAGTGACCGAAAGCCTGTGACCATCAGAGGCCACAGAGGAGTCGGGAAACAAAGATAAGGAAAGGTCCCTCTCTGAACACTGACTTCCTAACTTTCCATGTGCCTAGGGCTCCGTCAGCTTTCTCTTAAAATCAGGTGCCGCGGAGGATGTCTGAAAGTCTTACACTCTCCTGCTGTCTTTGCGGACATGGGTGGTTCAGGCTACGGGAACGATACATGAAACAAAAGTGCCTGGACTTCAACTGCAGGACTGAACCATTCGACTGAAAAACTCCTATGCCTTGAGCAGAGATTTTACATGAAAATATCGCTAAGCTTAGCTTTCTGGTTTAAAATAGGACACTGGCAGAGTCAGACCTCCTCATATGTGGGGGATTTTTCACAAGTGCCTATTACTGTTCAGATTAGAAGAGGTGGACCCAGTGCAGGGTTGGTTGTTGGATAAAACACAGAACGCCCAGTTAAATTTGAATTTCAGATTAACAACAAGTTATTTTTTTTTTTGGTATAAGAATGTGCCAAATATTACATGCACTAAAAACTTCATGGCACACGCTCATGATAAAAAATTATTTGTTGCTTATCTGAGATTCAAATTTAATTTAACTTTGATGTAGTGTACTGTATTTTTATTTGCTAAATCTGACGACGCTAATCCAGTGACTTAAAACCAACAGCTGATCCTAGATATCAGAAGTGGAACTAGTATCACAGATACGATGCCTTCCAAAAGCATTTGCTCAATAAATAATTACACAATTTGAATCAAGTAGAACATCTACCTATACAGTAAATATATCTGTTTCACAATACCTCTACAAAGCAGTTATTTTTTTTTTATTCTTATGTACCATATGAGGAAACTAAGGCTCAGAGGACTTACTGAGTTTTTCAGGGTCACACAGTTCCTAGGAGGTCCTGATGACATCGCTACCAAACATCTTTCTGTCATAAAACCCATGAGTTTCAATGCAAAAATCTAGAAATTTTGAGATATCTCCTAATTTTAAAGGAAAAAGGTTTTAGGATGATAGAATCAGTTTTGCAATATCGGAAACGAAGCTCATTAGGCCAACTGGAAGTTCGCGCCAGAAGCTCAGGCTAAGCCATCCGTTTGAGGAGCTGGGGCAGAGCTCCAAGGGGCTGCAGGGGTCTCTCTGGCTGTACCGAAAACCTAGAGGCAGCCCACCCAGGTAGGGGGCCGCCCAAACTCTAGTTGGAAGACAACGGAAATTTAACTGAGGGAATGTCTTCATTCTCTCCACGCAGAAAATCTGGACAAAATATGCTCATGAAAGTTGTACTGCTGAGCTCTGAAGGAGGGAAAAGCCACAGGTAGCAGAAGGAGAGAGAACCTCAAAGTCAGGGAGGCAGTGGTCGCCTGAAGCTGCAGCTGGTTTTGGAGACGAGTTTTAGGGGTGGGGATGGGCTCTCTGTGTTTGCAGAGGACGGGCTCTCAGACCGGAAGCCGCCTGAGACGAGCATCTGTAACGCAGTCTCTCCTATTGATTGCTGAGGCTTTCGAACGCATGTATGTCTGCGGAAAGGGGATTGATTAGGAAAACTGCACGAACCCAAGGCACTGAAAAGGAAGTGGCTCCCCGCTGGGGCCCTGGATGGAGAAAATGTCCACCATAAGAATTCAGAATCTCAAACTTACATAAGGAATGGGTGCAGGGTCTAAATTTACCCTACCCACGTGGTACAGAAACCCCCGATTTAGAAATTAGCACAAAACTCATCCAGCTCCGGCGAGAGCCCTGAGGTCCTGGCAGAAGCAAATGGGAGAGTGCAACAGACTCCCCCCCGAAACCGTCTCCAGGCGCGAGGAATCCAGGGATAAAATTATCATGAGCACAAGCAAGCCTTAGCAACAACGTGCACCGAAAAACAGTTAGGAAAAAGAGAACGAGAACACAAACGCATTTAGAATGTTCATTTTAGAAAATTAAACAAAGGAATAGAAGTCAGAAGACAGAAAAATAGTAGAAGAAAAAAAAAGCCAAAACAAATACAATTTTTAGAGTTAAGAATTGTAGTCGTTAGAGTAAAATGTCCAGACAGGGGTTGAACGGTGACGAACACGCAGCTGAGGACAGCATTAACTAATGGAGGTTGGATATGGAGGAGTCACCCAGAGTGCGGGAGAGCGGTAGAGACAGGGTCTGTGATAAAGAGATTCAAGCTAGGGACGTTAGGATGAGAAGATTTAGCATGTATCAGCTAGAGAGTGATGGAGGCGAGATAATATTCACAAAGAGGCTGGCTTGGAAGTTTTCTGAGCCGAAGAAAGATTTGAGTCCTCATGTTGGAATTGCCCAAGTAAGCGCAAGGAAGATGACTTTCTTTTTTTGTTTGTTTGTTTTTAAAAATTTTATTTTTTCAGTGTTCAGATTTGTTGTTTATGCACCACACCCAGTGCTCCCTGTGGTGTGTGTCCTCCTCAATAGCCACCACCAGGCCCTCCCAACCCACCACCCCCCGCCCCGTCCGAAACCCTCAGCTTGTTTCTCAGAGAGGAGGATGAGTTTCCTAGTGAAACTGCAGAATAACAAAGACAAGGAAAAGTAAATTTTTTAAGGCATCGAACGAAAGGCAGATTACCTGCAAGGAAGACGAACGGCTCACCGTCTCCTGCAGCAGCAACAGAAGCCGAGTCAAAGGAGTAAAAGCCTCCAAGTGTTCAACTAAGTCACCGTCGAGCGATAGGCCGAAACGAAATCACCTGCACACAGAAGGAGACTGAGTTTACTAATCACATTCACCGAAAAAACGACAAAGGGGAACTTCAGGAAAAGGAAACTTAATCCAGAAGGAAGGGGAGAGATACAAAAAGGAGTAGAAAGTAAAGAAATTGGTAAGCGGGGTAGTAAATCAAAATAATTGTTGATGGTATAAACAGCAACGACAAGATTATTTGGGGAAGTTTAAAAACAAGATGAATTGCGTGTAGAAGGCCATGAAACTGGGAGGGGTGCGGAGTTGAAGCGTCCCGAGCTCCTTCTGTTGGTCAGGGAGAAACATTGATTAAATTTGGGCTTTCTTAGATACCCATGTGAAGGAACAGAAACAAAATACCTGTATATTCAAAAGGATAGATTAATAAAGGTGGGGAAAAAGAAAATTTGATAGCAGGTAACACAAGAGAAAATAAATTATTAGCAACATGGAAAATAAGAAACATACAAAAAGAAATAATTAGTCGATGTATCAGTAATTGCAAATAGCAAGGGATTTAACTCACTGATCAAAGGCAAAGAAGTTGAATTGAATTGTAAGAATCCATTATTCATATAATAAAGAGCTAAGAATAGAGGAACTTTTGAAATAAAAGATGTACCAGGAAAACAGGAAACTGTGTTATAATATTAACATTGGGCAAATTTAGATTTTAAGACACAACCATTAACAGTTTATAAAAGGGGTTATTTCTTAGTGATTGAAAGAATGATCCATCAGAAAAATATAATAATCATTACATATTATCGAGAGAAACTGACAGAATATCAAGCAAATAATAATTGGTGAAAATAAAAATATTTTCATATTAGTATTAACACTTGACCCGTCAAATAGAGAATTTGACATACTCTTCATCTTATAAGAACTTTTCCAGAGAAAAGGAAGAAAGGGAAAACTTCCCAAGCCAATTCATGAAACTGCCCTCACTTTGATGGCAAAACAAGACAAGAACAGTTTCAGAAAGGATGCTTGAGGGCAAACTCACATTTAGGAACGTAAATACAAATTTCGTTAAATATAAGGAAACCGAACGTAGCCATTTATTATTTTTTTAAGTCCATCATGATCAAGGAGGGTTTATCCCAGAAATTCAGGGATATATAAACAAAGAAATCTATACGGTACTGTAACTTGTCATATTAACAGATTGAAGGAGAACAATCAGACAAGTAACTCAATAAATAAAGGAAGAAGACGTTTGATAAAAATCCAACTACTCCATGGTTAAATACAACCACACTTAGCAAACTGTAAAAGAAATAGAAGTTCCTTAACTTGATTAAGAGACTCTGACAAATGGACACAGTGGACATCACACTTGCACCCTTCGCGTCTTTTCCTTTGAAGATGTGGAGGCAGCAAAGCCTCGAGCTAATGCTGTTTCTCTCCATGACCATGACCGTCCTGGAGGTCTGGGCCCACACAAAGAGGAAAGAAAGTGTGACGGGAGGAGTAAGGGTCAGTTTGGGAGAAACGAAGTTTTCTACGTGCGGATAAGCTGTTAGAACAATTATTTGAGATACTCTGAAGCTATCGTATAACTTCGTAAGTTTTAAGAGCAACATCCAGAAATATACTTGAAGGTGGGGAGAAGGGAGTGGTTTTCAAGATGTGGGTCTCCTTGCGCGGGCGTGTAGTGGTCTGATCACACCCCGGTC
Organism: Martes martes; assembly: GCF_963455335.1. Lineage (NCBI taxonomy): Eukaryota > Metazoa > Chordata > Mammalia > Carnivora > Mustelidae > Martes > Martes martes. Next base: position 68,142,537 of record NC_137903.1, read on the forward strand.
GCACCGTCCCTGCTCCAGACCTGCGTTTGCTTCAGGTATTCTAAGCAGCCTGTCATCTTCTGTGACAGATCCTCTCACTAGTGCTGTTCCCTGCACTGACCACGGAACCGCATGTTTTCTTGCTGTTCTTTTACTTACAGATGTATAGTGTGATTGTGGCAGGACCGTCAGAAAATTTGGGGCCACCACCAAACAGAGAGCAGAACCTCAGGGTCCAGCTAATCCCTGCTTCCCGTCAGCACGCGGGAGGATTGAAGGCCCCGTATTCGCCAGTGAAAAGAACGTTACTGAACTTCATAGGAGACTCAGTATTTTTATGATTCCCTCTCGGGGACTAACGACAGAGACGCTGACAACACATTTTACCCCGCTGGGAGACTGCGGGCACAGGACCCGGAGGCTGAAAGTTGTTTGCTCTGAGCGCTGTACTGACTGAGTGACTGTCACAGCTGGAGTGAGATGCGGGGGGAGAAGACGTCACTGTCCCGGGGGAAAGTAAATAGATACTCAATAACGTTAGATCCAATCACCACAGACTGAGGTGGCTCAGAGAGCGGGAATACATTTTCCTCCTCTTGAGAGTTACTTTGTCCCTTTTCTCCTAGACTTTCTTGCTTTCCCGGCAGCCTCGGGAATGTGTGCTTCTACCAAGGGCCTCCACGAAGGCAGCAAGTAAGTACCAGACGTTTGCAAAATGTCTCAGAGTTTATAAAGCGATTTCACGGACATTATCTCGTTAGAGCAGGTGTCGCTCCTGTGTGGCGAGGGTGCTGACCTGCAGAACGGTTAAGTGATTATCCTCAAAGTCATACAGCTCGAGAGCCAGTAGGCTGTCTGGTTCCAAATTTAGTGTTCTCAGCCCTGCACTGGAACTCAGTGAGTAATGCGACCAGTAGCAGGAAACGAGGCGTCAGGAGCCGTATGTGCAAGGTAATAGCTTTCCTGGGAGCCCAGATCTCTGCAAGGACAGAGGGACAGAAAACGATCCCTGGGGACCTTTCCATGGATTCCATCCACTGCAGAGGTCTCTAGCTGGGTCCCTTGAATTTTAGTCTTGACTAGTCCACTGTGTTTGAAATCTTGGGCGATATATTCAATCTTTCTGGTCTCAGTTTCTCTATTTATGAAATGCAGTTAGTAACAATTACCCTAATAACATCATGATTATTGTGATAATAAGGTAAATAATGAACAACATCTAAGAGACCTTAAAGTGCAATGTACAAATGAGAAAAGTATTATCCTTGGCAAAAAAGGTAGTAAACAGCTCCCCTTTGACACACATTCCCGGCTTCCCAGGGAACCGCCGAAGCAGCTAACAGGTCTTATATGCACTTATTTTCTTAGTTTGAAAAACACCACTGACATATCAGTGTAAAAATCATCCATATTTCTAATATTGAGAATTGGTCTAGAGTAAGACTTTGAGGTCTCCTGGGCTCCCCTGCACCCCACCTTCCCCTTGGCCTGTGGGTCTGGCCCTCAGAGTTCATCACTGTCCACTGTGTCTCATTCCCTTCCCTTTGGTTCCTTGATTTTCATGACTTGTGCTGCCCTGAGAAATGATGCCCCCTGATAAAGGGTGACCACACCTTAGCATCACGCAGGGCTTTACGGTTTCTGAAATACTTGCTTGAATATCGTCTCCTTCGGGCCTTCAAGAGCCCTTAAGAAGAGCTTCTCGGCCCGTGTGCTGTAGGTGGGAGAGGCAGGCCTGCTGATCATTTCCAGAGAGTGCGCGCGAGCCAGGTGCGGGGCAGCCCGGGGGAGGGCAAAGCCCCCGGCCTGGAGGAAGCATAGCTGATTAAGGGAGATAAAAATGATATATCTTGACATGTCTTCGATACAAATCCATACAAAACCCAGGAAGACCACCGAAGAAGGAACTAACTCTGCCCGGGCCTGATGAAAACAGAAAACTCGGGGATGTTTTCTGTGGGAGTCTAATGACGCACAGTGTGAAATTACAGTAAAATCCAGAGAAGCAGAGAGGACTGAAGGTCAGAGCACTAGAAAAACTCAAATTCAGTTACTGTTGTTCTAAGTCCAAGGTGCCTTTTCCCATCCTCTACTGTGCATTTTATGGGTTTGACCATTCGAAACAGACGTGGGTAATGTTTAACCAGAGTTAAAGAAATCTCCTGGCTTCAAAGACGGTCAGCACAGCCAATGGAGAGATGTGATTGCCTGACTGGCTCCTGCGGTCCGTAGAGTTACCAGTTACTGGAAGAATATGTGTATCGTGTGTGTGTGCGTGTGTGTGTAACGATGCTTACCAGCCTGCAGCAGAACCTAGTGCGTGCCAGCTGGTGCAGTCAGGAGCTCACACTTGGAGGGGTTGGAGGTGACTTACTGTTGTTAATGTTTAGTCCGTTTAAGACTGGGATTTGTCGAAACTACAATTCCTTAACCCAAAAAACAACTTTCTAAAGGTACAGGTGAGGTATCACGCCGCCGGAGGGAGGAGGCGTCGGCAGGAGGGCGTTGAAGCTACCCGCGCCGGGTGGCGTGGTTCTGGGCCTCCCGACAGCCGCGGGAGCTCGAGCGTGCTTAGCTTCCTGTGCTGGGCTGACCGGCTCTTTTGGTGGGAAAGGAGGGAAGGCTTCGTTCCTGGGGGCCAGGACAGCACACGCTGTGTTCAGCCCAGACGGGCTGGTTCCCCCCGGCCTCGTGTCTTCTCACCCTCTGGTGGGAAGCAAGACGCTCGCTGGTGCTGAGGGCTTTGGCAGAGCCCCCTCTGGTGTCTTGTTCTCCGGGCGGCCACAGTGGCAGGGGACAGGTAGCGGGGGAGAGGGGGGGAAGCACCGGCTGCAAGGGCAAGGGTAGTTTCAAGAAGTCGGTTAGGACAAAAGAGCCCGAACCCCGTCCTGTCTGGCTGTAGCCGCGAGCACCATGGTTTGAACTACGAGAGCTCACAGGCCCTGCCGCGGGGAGCCTTCAGCCACGACAACTCAGAGAAGAGAAGTGGCCAAGGCAGGGCCGGTGGTCTGCCAAGCGAGCCACAGATTTGGTCAGTCTCTGCCTGTCCCCGTGACACCCTTTGATTTCCAGGCCTTCCCGTCTCCACGGGGACCTGCGCGGGCAGGCGCTCTGCCTGCCGTGTTCCCTGCTTCAGCACAGCCCTTAGCCCCTGCCCGACACAAAAGAGAAGATCCACAAATATTGTTGAGTGACGACCTCCTTGAGGTGAAGTCCCACTAAACCCCTGTCTTCTTTACTTTCTAAAAACCATTCAGGCTTCCTCTTCGGTTAACAAATAAATACAACTTGTGCATGGGAACAAAGGCTGGAAGGAAAAAAAAATACTGATAATAACTATCTAGAAGATGTAAATGTGTTTATTTCTCTCCGTTCCGTTTTTTCTAACTTTCCATAACAAAAAAATGCTAATTTTTATAATGGAAAACCCCTTAGCAAACTTTTCCATTTGTTGGAATCCATTTATTTTTCTTTTTTTAGAGATTTTATTAATTTATATGACAGAGAACGACACAGAGAGAGCGGGAACACAAGCAGGGGGAGTGGGAGGGGGAGAAGCAGGCTTCCCGCCGAGCAAGGAGACCGATGCGGGTCTTGATCCCGGGACCCTGGGACTGAGCGATACAGGCGCCCGGAATCTACTTTTCTATTTTTCTGAAGCAATAACGTCGACCTACCGATTTCTCCCAGTGTCTGGGTGGGGTGGAGCTGTGGGTGGGCTTACGTGCACGCGTGTGTATGGACATGCACACAGTTATGCACGTACGTGCATGTGCACTGTTTCAGCAGAGATGGTGACTCGTTCTTCCAAACTAACAAAATAAGAAAGACAGGGGGATGTACCTGGTAGGTTCTCCTGGAACAATGTTACCACATAATTCGTCCAGGAACATTGGCAGAAGTGACCCTCAGCTGATTAGTGCTACTGCCACATCTCTCGCTGGGCCCATCCCCCCACCCCACCCCCCTCACCCCTTACCCCTGCCATGCTGGCTTGCTTGGCTCTCGCTGATGAGGCCGACCTGTACACCGTTGTGTCTCTGCTAGACAATGACTCCTGGAGAACGGGCCACCAGCCCAGTGGCCAGCACCCAGCGCAGTCCTTGGCACATGGAAGGCTCTCAAGGGGTGTTTGGGGAACGAAGGAACAAATCTAACGGCAACTGCTCAGTCTTAATGACAAAGAGCGACACCAGTGAGAGGAGACAACCACATGGGAGTGTGGGCTTAAAATTACAATACAGGCAGAGGGAAATGAGGATTCACTGTGGCCAACTTTTGGAGATGCAAGAAGTCTTGCCCCTTGTTTTGGATCTCTCAGTGCTTTAGTTTGTTGTTTTTGTCTAGGAATGTCGTCGAAGATGAGGCCGCTTGTGTCTGGTGCACCGCAGGTTCTGTGGTTTGGTCGTAAGAATGCAGAAACTAGTTTTTACACTACCATGGCAATCACTGTAAAAAAACCAACCAAACAAACAAACAAAAAAACAAAGCAACTTTTCTCCTTGAGCCTGTTAAAAAAAAAAAAACCACTTTGAGATGCTGCCTAATTAGATGTAAAAGTTCATGCCAAATACTTTAAGATCATTGTGACAATGATAAGAATATATTCATCGGTTGCCAGACGCAGCGTGTGAATGCAGCCATGGCTCTTACCGTGGGGACGAGGGGCAACGGGTCTTTCCCACGATGCTGTTGCTGGACTGGAGCTGATCCTTCCCTCCCGCCGCGCTCCCATGGCGCGCCGTGCTCTGACCCCAGCCCGAGAAGGGAAGGGCCTTTTCCCAGGCCCAGAACCGGCGCAGGAGGGAAGGCTCTTCCCCTTTCCTAAGGTCTCTCTAACCGGTGAGAGATGCCGCAGTCAGGCGGCTTTGGATAATAATGTGAGCCAGGGCTTCCAGCAGCAGGGCAGCGAGAGAAAGAGGCCTTCGTGTGCGGAAGAGAGCGTTAGGGACGGGGAGACAAGAGATCGGAGGAATGGGAATTGCAAGAAGGAGAGATCAAGGTGAGAGATGTGTGAAGGAAATGAAGTAGCAGATGGAGAGAGACAGATGTGCGGAGAGAGAGAGCGGGAACCAGAGAAGGCGCGTTGGGTACAGAGAGGAGAAGGGGCTGTCCCCGTGCCGTGTCTGCGTCCTGTGCTCTTCCTGGCGAGAACGGACGGCTCACGGTTCAGACACTCACCCGGTTCGAGAGCCAGGCCTGCTGTCCTCTTGGACCCAGGTGTTCGGTCTCTGTCCTCTTGTCTTTGTTGCCGCCGGTACTGTCTTTCTTCTTGAGGCTTTGATCCCTCCGGGAGTGGCCACGGTTTCGAGGGAAGATTTCTCAATCACTTCCCATTCCACAGCCTTTCTGGTGCCATTCACTTCAGGGAAATGAAGGAAAATCATTCATTCACATAATTTGATTTATTTGCCAAATGACAGCTTACCAAAATCTAAAGAAAATTCCTCTGTGGGCATACTAGGGCATAATATGGCTCCTGACTCTCTCCAACCCCACTTCCCACCCTCATCGCTCTGCTCAGGCGGCGCGGGGTTTCTGGCTGTTTGTTGAGCGCACCCGGCAAGCCCCTCCTGCTCGTGCGGCTGCTTCAGCACCAGCAGTAGGTAGAGCAGGCTTCGGAAGCAGGGAGTTTCATGACCGTCCTTCAGTTTATTCAGATCTCTGCTCAGATACGACCTTCTCCCAAGAGCCTTCCCTAGCAACACTGTGGAAAATAGCCTTCCTTATCAGAATTCATGGCCATACTCTGATTTTTCCTTTCGTATCACCTATTACTCTCTGGTTCCACTCATTCATTCATTCATTCGTTCACTCATGTTTTTGTCTTTGTCGCTAGAATACAGTGTGTTGGGAGACATTCAAACACGAGTCTCTCACGGTTCTGCACGTCCAGATTATCTTTTCTCGTACACTTGGAAGACAAAGATAATGTCTTCCTCTAAAGCAAAAGTCAGGAAAGTTTACTGCACATTAGAAAACACATAGGTCCCCCAAGCTCAGGACACCTCTTCTGTAATGCAGCCCACTGCAGGTGTAACTGTCACCTGGTACCCTAAAACTCAGTCCCCCTCAGGTGACGGCGGCGCAAGAAAATGCCTGTTCTCTTGTATCCATGAGAAAGAGGCAGGCTTACTTTTGGCTTGCAAGTAGGGGAAATGCTTTCCTTAACTAAACCCTTTACAAGAGGTAACACTCCGCTCTTTGTCCGTATCTTGGTACAGCCCTTCCTGCGCGCATGCACCACACACACGCGCGCTACCTGTGCGTGATCCCCATTTGGGGATCCAGTTGGGCACATCTGTGCCTAACGATGGATGGAAATGCCCTCTGGGAAGCATCCCAAGACCTAGCCAGGACCCCCTTCTGTGTTATAGCTCAGGAAACTTCCCAACCTGCGGCCCACTCGCAAGTCTCCCACTTCCCCAGTTTTGGACATAGAATGCCCACGTGGCAATCCCCCGGCTTTTGCCCAAGGCTTGCAGAGATTTGATTTGATTTGTAAGGGTTATTTATAGAGTTTTCATGGTTCATAGGCAAGGCTGAGAATTTACAAGTGTGTTTTTGGTGTCTCTCTGATCCTCAGCTGTCTGGAGAACGTTTGATTCACAGGGCAGTGTCGTAGCTAATCAGAAAGGATCAGTTTGTGGGTCTGGATTGCCATTTTGCCTGAATTAACCTATGTTTTTAAAGAGATATAAGTATTCACATGAATAATCGAGGTTCGTGCAACAAACTATAGCCCCAAAGGGCCCATTAACTAAATTTTAATAGATGAAATTGTATTTTCTCATTCAATTACATTATAATTTTAGAGATAATGATATTTATCAATAAATATTGCTCAAAGCAGGCTAATGCAAAATTTCGGGGGAAGAGTCTAACATTTTAGTAATTGTGTATGAAAGTGAACAGATGAATGGGGCGCCTGGGTGGCTCAGTCGGTTAAGCATCTGCCTTTGGCTCAGGTCATGATCCCAGGATCCTGGGATGGAGCCCCGCCCACAGGAGCTTCACTTGACTTTGGCGGGGGGTGGGGGGGGTGTCTGGTTCTTCCTCTGCCCCTTCCCCTGCCCAGGCTTGCACTGTCTCTCTCTCTGTCTGTAATAAATAAAAAATAAAATCTTTAAAAAAAATTGTGAACAGATGAATTTCTCTGCCTTCAGTCTCTTTATAGTAACTTTTCATGCCTTTGTTCTCTCCTTTTCTACTTTTTACTAAATAGTATGAGTAATGATATTAATGATTTTAACTAGCAGTAATTATTACTAATCAGTGACATTTCTTATTGTAACATGTTACTCATTATTGTTTTCTCTTTTCCAAAGAAATAACTTTCACGATGACTAAGGTCTTTTGTACATCTTCAAAGTAGGGTGAGAATCAAGTCCGCTCTAGGAGAAACTGAAGCAAGGAGTTTGTCACTAGCTTCTCTTGCCCAGGAAATGTGTATATTCTGGAACACAATATTTGTATTAGTATAGACCGTTTTGGGGTCTTAATTCTTAAAGAACCCACTGTCTGCTGATGCATAGCTAATTTGCTTGATGAACAAATGGCCAAAAATTATATTATGTTGAGTTGTTTGTCTCTGGTGTTACCTATTTAAAGGAAGCAGCACCTGGCCAACTTGAAACTCATGGTCATAAACAGTGGTTCCAATAGTGGGAATTCAGTTCACTGTGACAAGCTACCGATCAAAATATGTTCTACTGCATGCACCTGCATTTACATGGGCTCCTTTGGTATGACCGAATTTAAAGCTAAAAGGATCTTGGAAATCATCTGATGTAATACTTCCATTTAAAAACAAAGAAACTGAGGCCTGGAGAGGTAAAAACAAACACGTAGGTAAGCAACGAAGCAAACAAACATAGCTTACCCAAATTCATAAATCGAGCTAGCCGCTGAGCAGCACCAAATTACATGAGACTAAAGTTTAAGTCTTCTGATATGTGAGCCATCGTTCTTAGCAATCTCAAGAATTATCACTTATCTGCTGTTCTGAACTAATTTAATATCTGAGAAATGATGTTAAACTGATAGTTAGTGGATCTCATTATAGGAAGGAAAATAATCCTGATTATTGTTTAATTATGTATTACAAGTTTTTATCAAGTTACATCAAAAAGAGAGCAATTTCCATTCTACAAAATAGAAAAACTAGTGGTTTTTAGGTGAAGTGACTGATCTAAGGTCACAGAAAATACCTCTGGTTCAGCTGAGACAAGGACTCAAGTTATGGATCTTCTCCTTGAATCCTTCCTCTTGAGTCCCAGAACGTCTTCAGTGGGCACTTACTTCATATGGTAGTCCCCATCTGTGTGTAAATTTTAAACTGGTAAATTAATCATATCCAAGAATTTATGAATGTCTCAAGATAATTGCCCTCTGAGACACAAAAAGGGGCAGGATCTCTACCCCCAGAGTTCCCATCTGTATGGGAAGAGTCTCGGTGTATGTTCCATCAGGATCAACAGGGTTAGATGAACATATGATCTGTAAGTTTCCATAGATGGTCTCAGGCTCATGATCTGAAATGTACACCTTGGAGCAAATAATAATAGGTGAGAGTAAAATAAACAAACCAGAACAAAGCTGTTGACTCTAGGCTCTAAAGGCTCACAGGTTTTCTGTCTGGCATTTTCATTCCTTTCAAACCACATATTAATGATGCTGACCTTTTTAGTAATTTGATTCTGACAATAGCACAGCAGCAAGAGAGCTCAAAGTCTGACGGCCTGATGTGGGCGAGCCAAGGAAGTGATTGCTGCTTTAAATGGAAGAACCATTTGTGTCTCTCTAGCAGGCCGATTTTGTCCTCCATCCTTCATGCCATATCACACCCACCATCTTCCGGTGGGTTGACTTCCCAGAGCTCAGGAAAACTGGCGTCTGCTGGGTGTCCAGACCTAACACCCATATTGGCGGCCATTTTGTTTCGTCATGGAGTCTTAGGTTTGGAAGAGGCCACACAAATCATTTGCTCTAAGTGTCAACTCGAAGTAGCATTAACCCTGAAAAAAGGACCCCCAGACTGCTTGGATGTTTCCGGTGATGGAAAACTCAGCCCGTGGTTCAGTCAAGCAAGGACCCCATGAATATGCATTCTCAGGCAGAGCATTCAGGTTAACCCTGCACAAGTAGAGCTCAGAATCACAGCTTCAGTCCCCTTTTCTTCAGTTCTTTCTTCTTTCCTCCTCATTGGCTTCATATTCTTCCTTTAAGTTACAGGGTTTTCTAAGTATTCATTGAACATCCGAGATGCTGATTCACAATTCAATGAAGGACCATATGGAAATGTGTTTTGCCCACCTAACCAGCGGGCCATAATTTGGATAAGAGGGAAAAGAACACATTAAAGATTATTTTTAGCTTAAAATGTGTAAGCTAACTCAGTTTACAAAGGGTTCATTGAATTCTCTGTCTAGCCATTCCTTATTTCCCCATGGCATTGTACTTTTCCTGGAACAATTACATCAGGCTGGAAAATTTAGCTTTTGGTTTGTGACCAGATTCACCTCCTGTCCCTCATGTGTTTTATCAGAGTTAGCTTTTAAATAAGGAGGGGAAATCTCATTTTCTCACACTGAGAGCCAAGATTTTAAACCATTTTCCAAACATTGCTGACTTCTTCAATGATCACATTCACTTCTTGAACACTGTGCTGGACTGTTCAAAATTATCCAATTTCTTGTATCTATGGATGGTACATCCAAGAGGACAGAGACTTGCTGACCATCCTCATTCACGGATAAGAGAGTAATTGATAGTTAATTCCTGCAGGGCCATCATTAACCTATATATCACCTTTGCATGACTTGGCAAAATATTCCATCTGGAGGAGATGCAATCCAGAGCTGTATAATTTGACTGGAAGAAAGAGACTTTTGAGAAGCAAAAAAGAATTCCTTCCTCTGAATACATTTTGCCCTGCGCCATGCCTGTGTTTTGGCTTTGCATGATAAGCACGGAAGTGGTAGTTCAGTTAAGACCAGCTGCTGTAACAAATAAACTAAAAATCACCAGTGGCTTATGACAGTGGAAGTTTGTCTCTCGTTTACATTGAAGCTGTTCATCAACCTCCGACAGGCAGGGGGGAGAAGGCAGAGAATGGGAAAAGTGAACCGGCTTCTTACCTTTGCAGCATCCCTTCTGCTTATATTCTGTGGGTACGAACCAGTCACTCGGAGGGACCAGGTGAAAGGGGAGAGAAAAGCTGGGAAGTGTGGTTCCTCTGTGGGGAGCCACTTTTCGGAGGCAAAGCGATTTCTGTGCCTGATGATTTAATAAAATGTATTTTGAGCAAGTCACGGTATCATTGTGCAGCACCCTCGCGGCGAGAAAGCCGAGGAACAGCTATTGGCCAGGATGGGAAGCTGAACAGCAGTTGCTTTCCAGACCCCAATTGCTTTAGGTCAAAAGTTCATGTGAACGTGAACTTGGAAGCCCGTCAGGACTGGATTTAAAAATCTCATATATTGTTTAGCCACTCATTTTCTGTTTCCTAACTTACAAAATACAAAAGAGAGGTACAAACAATCTCAGTTAAGCATATAAACTGAATGACTTGTTTGCCTCCGTTCCTTTCTGAAATCTTAGTAAAATGGGTGTGAAGTGTAAAAGCATTATCATCTATGCACATAGGATGATAGTGACAGCAGGGTAGAAATGTCAGTGCAATTTTAGATGATGCATAGTGAATCCATGAAGAAGTGATTTGATATAACAGAGAAAATAGGGGTTCCCAAAGTAAGCTGGGGGTGAGGAGAGTCCACAGCAAGCAAACTATACTCAGAACCCTATAAAGGCTCAGCTCTGGAAGGACCAATTACTTTTCTAGGGTGAGACTGAAAACAGGGCTGCCTGCAGACGCCCCGGGAGCCAGGGAGGGCTGCAGTGCCATCCAGAACAGGAGGTTGAAGAGAAGACTGCAAACCGAGCGGTAAGACTCCTGCTCAGTTCGTAGACTTCAAGGAGTCAGGATTATATTCTCCCCTTTCTGGAGAAACTTCTGGGCAGAAGAAAAGGTCTACACATCCTTCTGCTGGGAGTGGGTTAGTTCCGACTGCTGCTGGAACAAATGACCACAAGCCAAAATGGGTCTCATTGGGCCAAACTAGAGGCATTGGCCTTCTGGGCACGCAGGGAACAATCTGTTTCGTGCCTTTTCCTGCTTCTAGAGGTTTCTCACATTCCTTAGTTCATGACCTTTTTCTTACAGCTTCAAAGACAGCAACATCAGATCAAGTACTTTCCTTTTTTAAAAAATTTAAATTCAATTTCATTAACATTTATGTATTATTGGTTTCAGAGGTAGAATTTAATGATTCATCAGTTGCATACAATACCCAGTGCTCATTCCATCAAGTGCCCCCCTAATGCCCATCACTCAGTTGCCCCATCCCCCACCCTCTCCCCTCCAGCAACCCTCAGTTTGTTTCCTATGATTAAGAGTCTCTTACGGTTTGTCTCCCTTTCTGATTTCATTTTGTTTTATTTTTCCCTCCCTTCCCCTGTAATCCTTTTTTCTTCTTAAATTCACCATATGAGTGATATGGTATGATAATTATAGTCCTCTGATTGACTTATTTCACTTAGGATAATACCCTCTATTTCCATCCACATCATTGCAAATGGCAAGATTTAATGTTTTTGTGATGGTTGAGTAATATTCATATATATGTGTTATACACACACACACACACACACACACACACACACACATCTTTATCCATTCATGTGTCAATGTGAATCTGGGATCTTTCCATAGTTTGGCTGTTGTGCACATTGCTGCTATAAACATTGGGGTGCACGTGCCCCTTTAAATCACTATGTTTGTACCTTTGGATAAACACCCAGTAGTGCGATTGCTGGGTCATAGGGTAGTTCTATTTCCAAATCTCTGAAGAACCCCCATGCTGTTTTCCAGGTGGCTGCACCAACTTGCATTCCCACCAACAGTGTGGGAGGGCTCCCCTTTCTCTGCATCTTTGCCAACATCTGTTGTTTCCCAAGGTGTTAATTTTAGCCTTTCTGACTGGTGTGAGGTGGTATCTCACTGTTGTTTTTATTTGTATTTCCCTGATGCCGAGTGATGTTGAGTATTTTTTCATGTATCTGTGGCCGTTTGTATGCCTTCTTTGGAGACATGTCTGTTCACGTCTTCTGCTCATTTCTTGACTGGATTTTTTCGTTTTTGGGGTGTTGAGTTTGGTGAGTTCTTTATAGATTCTGGAATCTAGCCCTTTATCTGATAAGACATTTGCAAATATCTTCTCCCATTCTGTTGGTTGTCTTCTGGTTTTTTCAACTGTTTGCATTACCATCTAAAGGTTTGCATGATGAAGTCCCAGTAGTTCATCTTTGCCTTTGTTTCCCTTGTCTTTGAAGATGTGTTTAGCAAGAAGCTGATGTGACCAAAGAGAATGCTGCCTGTGTTCTTCTCCAGGATTCTGATGGATTCCTGTCTCCCATTTAGGTCTTTCATCCACTTTGAGTCTATTTTTGTGTATGGTGTAAGGAAATGGTCCAGTTTCATTCTTCTGCATGTGGCTGTCCAATTTTCCCAACACCATTTGTTGAAGAGACTGTCTTTTTTTCTATTGGACATTCTTTCCTGTTTTGTTAAAGCTTAGTTGACCATGGAGTTTAGGGCCCATTTCTGGGTTCTCTGGAACCCAGAATGGAACATTGATCCATGTGTCTTTTTTTGTGCCAGTACCATACTATCTTGATGATTACAGCTTTGTAATACAATTTGAAGTCCGGAAGTGATACCACTAGCTTTGGTTTTCTTTTTTAACATTCCTTTGGGTATTTGGGATCTTTCCTGGTTCCACACAAATTTTAGGATTGTTTGTTCCAGCTCTGTGAAAAATGCTGATGGTATTTTGATAGGGATTTCACTGAATGTGTAGATTGCTTTGGGTGGCATAGATATTTTAACGTATTTGTTCTTTCAGTCTATGGGCATGGAATGTTTTCCCATCTCTTTGTGTCTTCCTCAATTTCTTTCATAAGTGTTCTGTAATGTTCAGAGCACAGATCCTTTACCTCTTTAGTTAGGTTTATTCCTAGGTATCTTATGACTTTTGGTACAGTTGTACAAAAGGGATTGATTCATTGATCTTTCTTCTGCCTCATTGTTAGTGTATAGAAATGCAACTGACCCTCATGTTTTCCCATTATTCTTTCAATCTTTATAATTTGACTAATTAACAAACATAATAAACTAATTTGTTATAAGGAATGGATGATCAGTAATGGTTTACAATATTAACTCTTCTTAAATAATATATTTTGTAGGGGCGCCTGGGTGGCTCAGTGGGTTAAAGCCTCTGCCTTCAGCTCAGGTCATGGTCTCAGGGTCCAGGGATCGAGCCCCACATCGGGCTCTCTGCTCAATGGGGAGTCTGTTTCTCCCTCTCTCTCTCTACCTGCCTCTCAGCCTACTTGTGATCTTTGTCTGTCAAATAAATAAATAAATAAAAATCTTTAAAATAATAATATACTTTGTAAATATATTCACTGCATTCTTCAATTCTCAACTCAAAGCAATCTTTAAAGTGGAAATGTCAACCACTTGGCAGGTCATTGGGTAAGGAATCTGTGGCTGGACTTTCTGTCAAGTGTTCCTTCAGTCTTACCATGTGGTATACGTCCCATACTCTGTTTATAGTCTGAGTCGGGGTGGCTGAGTTTTCTCTGTCAGGATGTGTGTGAGCGCTCATGGCAGCAATCCGCCATGGTGAAGATACTGACCTTCTGAAGATGGCCGAATTCCAATCAGATCTTGGCTTATTAAATTGACCGTATCCACAAAAGAATTTCTACAACTATGGGTTGCATTGCAAGCATATCTGCCACGGATACTCAGTATATAAGATTACATTCATTCCTAGGTTTATATTGTGGTCTTCTAATGTGACCCTTCATCACTCAAAGTGACCACAAAATGAGTTCAGAGCAGGTGTCCTTTTCCTTGCTGGAAGGGGACCAGAAGTTCAGGTAGGAAGATGGTGTATGTCTTAGTGCATTTTTAAAAAATTTTTTAAAATTTTTTATTAACATACAATGTATTATTAGCCCCAGGGGTACAGGTCTGTGAATAGCCAGGTTTACACTTCACAGCACTCACCATAGCACATACCTTCCCCAATGTCCATAACTCAACCACCCTCTCCCTACCCTCCTCCCCCTGGCAACCCTCAGTTTGTTTTGTGAGATTAAGAGTCTCTTATGGTTTGTCTCCCTCCCAATCCCATCTTATTTCATTTATTCCTTTCCTACCCTCCCAACCCCCCACATTGCCTCTCAAATTCCTCATACCAGGGAGATCATATGTTAATTGCCTTTCTCTGATTAACTTATTTCATTAAGCATAATACCCTCTAGTTCCATCCACGTTGTTGCAAATGGCAAGATTTCATTTCTTTTGATGGCTGCATAGTATTCCATTGTGTATATATACCACCTCTTCTTTATCCATTCATCTGTTGGTGGACATCTACGTTCTTTCCATAGTGTGGCTATTGTGGACATTGCTGCTATAAACATTGGGGTACACATGCCCCTTCGGATCACTACATTTGTATCTTTAGGGTAAATACCCAGTAGTGCAATTACTGGGTTGTAGCGTAGCTCTATTTTCAGCTTTTTGAGGAACCTTTATCCTGTTTTCCAGAGTGGTTGCACCAGCTTGCATTCCCACCAACAGTGGAGGAGGGTTCCCCTTCCTCCACATCCTTGCTAGCATGTGTCATTCCCTGACTTATTAATTTTAGCCATTCTGACTATTGTAAGGTGGTATCTTCTTGTGGTTTTAATTTTTATTTCCCTGATGCCAAGTGATATGGAGCATTTTTTCATGTGTCTGTTGGCCATCTGGCTGTCTTCTTTGCAGAAATGTCTGTTCATGCCCTTTGCCCATTTCTTGATTGGATTATTTGTTCTTTAGGTGTTGAGTTTGATAAGTTCTTTATAGATTTTGGATACTAGCCCTTTATCTGATATGTTGTTTGCAATGTCTTAGTGCATTCTGCCTGCTATAACTGCTCTAACAAAATACTACAGACTAGGTAGCTTATAAACAACAGAAATCTATTTCTCACAGTTCTGGAGGCTGGAAGTGCTTGCATGGTTGAGTGAGGGCCCTCTTCTGTTAGAGACCTTGTTGTATCCTCACATGGTAGAAGGAAGTGAGGGATCTATCTGGAGACTGTCTTATAAGGGCATTAACATCATTTATGAAGGCTCTGCTCTCAAGACCTAATCATCCAAAAGCCCACTTCCCAGGGTTTAGTATTTCAAAGTATCAATTAGGCAGGGGACACAAACTTCAGATAATAGCAGGGTAGCAAATAAACCTAAAGAGGTAAGAAATGAAAGGCAGTGAGACCTCTTATCATTAGAGAATTAGGGGTTCAGAAAGTACCAGAATTTCCTAGTTTACTGGTCCATATCCTGACACTAATTTACAGAGGAGTTTTCTTCAGTCGCTAAACATTTCCATCTGAAGTTTCTTAATTTCTAAAATCTAATAATGGCCTGGCAACCAAAGTGAATATATGCTAACTTAATTGATAAGTGTGATTTTAATTTCACTTCAGTTATAAATGATAAAAGTACATTTAAGTAGCTTAAATTTTTAAAAAATTTAAAAATTAAAAAAATAAATTAAAAAAATCTTTTTTAATTTTTTTAAAGATTTTATTTATTTATTTGACAGAGAAAGATCACAAGTAGGCAGAGAGGCAGGCAGAGAGAGTAGGGAGCAGGCTCCCCGCTGAGCAGAGAGCCCAATGCGAGGCTCGATCCCAGGACCCTGAGATCATGAACTGAGCTGAAGGCAGAAGCTTAACCCACTGAGCCACCCAGGCACCCATAAGTAGCTTAAATTTTTATTGAAACATTTGCTCTCTCTCTATATATAACATATATACATATATTGTATATATAATATGTACATTTATATTTTGTATATTCTCTTTATGTTATATTGTATATCATATATTGAATACATACATACATATATTCAAACCATTAAAAATTCCATAGATATATTATGTATATATGTATGTATTATGTATATTTTACATATTATATAATGTATAGCATACATAAATATATAATACATAAATGGAAATTTTAATGGTTTAAGTAGATATTTTCTTAGCCCACAGTATAGTTAAATTTGGATAAGTAATCTCAACCTTGGCTTCAAATTCAAATATTCTAAACATTCTTCTTTATAGACTTGGGGTGCAGCCTAGGCATCTGGGCTTTTAAAAACTTCCTAGTGATTCTTGTGCACAACCAAAGTTGTGTACTGATCTAAATCATACTTCTAGCTCCATAATCACACCATCAGTGACTATATATCCATAGTAACCCCATTAGTGACTGTATAGTACCTGTCGTCTTGTGATTTCATTATTATATTTTAAATTGTAAAATTCATCATCTTAGTGCAAACATGACAGCCATGTATTTTCCTCTTCATTTAACAGATAAAAGAAACAACGCTCTGAGAAGTTAAGTAACTTGCTCAAGGTCACATGACTAGTTAAGTGGAAGAACTTGGAATCTAGGTGGGGTGGGTACGTTAATTGAAACTGGGGCCATCTGAGTCCATGCCCAATGCTGTTGCCAGATTGTCACATGATGTCTTCTCTCCTACAAACTCCTCAAGGTGCAAAATTAAAATTTGAAAGGCCATGGAGAAGATGATTCCACAACACAAAAACAGCATTTTCTTTTTTTATAATTCACATCTTTCCCATAACTTTTCTTGTGGTTGTTCAGACCCACTGGTCTGGGTCTCACCCCTTGTCCTACCTGTTCAAGGCCATCTTGAATTTTGAAGATTTTCCTGGACAGATCTACTTAGTGATCTCCACTTACAAGATTAAAGGACAAAAACATATACTCATGTTCTTGGTCTTGGCCTTCCCCCATCATCCTCTAACCTATCAGCAACACTTTTTTTTAAAAATTAATTTCTTTTCAGCGTAACAGAATTCATTGTTTATGCACCACACCCAGTGCTCCATGCAATACGTGCCCTCCTCAATACCCACCACCTGGTTCCCCCACCCTCCCACCCCCCGCCCCTTCAAAACCCTCAGGTTGTTTTTCAGAGTCTATAGTCTCTCATGGTTCAACTCCCCTTCCAATTTCCCTCAACTCCCTTCTCCTCTCCATCTCCCTATGTCCTCCATGTTTTGTGGAGCATAACAAATATCAGCAAAACTTTTGATAAAAATTAAGCATCTGATTTTCCTCATTTTCTTGAAGTCCTGCATTCTTGTATTTTGGGTGACAATAGGAGGAGAGAAGCACATTACCAGGTAAAAATAGTGGAGGGAAGTGTAAGGAAACAAGAAAATATTGCTTAGCTGGTGTTATGGACTGAATTGTGTCCCCCCCAAAAAAAAGAATATGTTGGAGTCTGAACTCCCAGGACCTCAGAATGCAACCTTATTTGGAGTCAGAGTCTTTACAGAGATAATCAGGTTAAAATGAAATCATTAACTTAAGCCTTAATCTAATACTTCTGGTGTCTTTATAAAAAGGGGGAACTTGAGGGTGTCTGGGTAGCTCAGTGGGTTAAGTGGCTGCCTTCACATCAGGTCATGATCCCAGGGTTTTAGGATCGAGCCCCACATTGGGCTTGTGGCTCAGCAGGGAGCCTGCTTCTCCCTCTCCGCCTGATTGTGCTCTCTCTCACTATCTCTCCCTCTCTGTCAAATAAATAAATAAAATCTTTCTAAAAAAAAAAAAAAGCCAGGGAGTGGAGTAGAATTTGGATGGAAAGACACATTGAAGACAAGGTGAAGAAACTTGGAAATAGGGAGAAGATGGCTATTGACAAACCAAGGACAGAGGCCTGGAACAAAGCTTCTCTCACAGCCCTAAGAAGGGAAAATCCCCATCAACACCTTGATCTCAGACTTGTAGCCTCCAGAGCTACGGGACGTTAAATTCCTGTCATTTAAGCCACCCATTTTGTGGTACATTGTGGCAGAAGCCCTGGAACACGAATGCAGCAGGTGAGTCCAAGGCAGTGAGGCTCCAGGAGAGCAGCTGGATGGGGCTCGTGTGCTCTGCTCAGAAGACATTAGAGGCAGGGAATAGGGGTCTCCAGGGAGGCCCTACAGCGCTTACATGCCTGGGACTCTCTCCCTGGATCACTGGAGGAAAAGACTTCTTGTCTGAGCTGCCAGCATCTGGCTGTGCCCCCACCTAGGAGCAACTTAGTCTCCCTGTTGCCAACCAGGGAGGTCAGAATATTCAGGTGCTCTCTCTCTCCTGCCAAAAGGCCACCATTTAAGCTCTTCATCCATCAGGAAGGCCCGCTGTCTTAATCTTTTCATTCTCAGGAACACATCTATGAATCTTGAAAAATTCGCCGCAGTGTATTCGGGCAAGTTCATGAAGTGTTTTGGTTCTTTGTTGTATACAGAAAGGTGATACCCCTCGGGCTTTGAGCCAATAATGCACGTCTTCCATTACCTGACGGCACACACACACCTCTCTTTGGTTCTCCCCTGCCTGTTCCACACTCCACCGTCACCTGCCGCACCACCACAGGTGCTCCTGTGGGAGCTCGGGTGCCAGACTCCAGGCTGTTTATTTTATCACTATGACACGACAGGGCTGTAGTTATTCATGTCTCGCTGCCTGAACAAGGGGAGTAGACAACACATACTCTGTCCTTGGGTCCGTAAAGCATAGAGACACACAGGCAGATAGAGCATCATGAGACGTCATGATTGAGGCTTTCTGGGGGGGCTTAGCGGCTGAGTGCCCAGGGCTCGAGGAGATGAAGTAATATTTAGGATCTGATGAGATTCATGTTCACAGTGACTATGAACATAGGTCATGTTTAGGAAGTTCTCAAAAAAGGATGCATTTAAAATATGTATTGACAGAGACAAGAATAGTGGGAGGCCCGCAAGCAGGAGCAGTTGTGCCGGAGTGTCGCCACGGCAGCCAGAACACCCGAGATGGTGGTGGTGACTTACTCTCCACCTACTTCCCGTCTCCCATGATTGCCAACAGAGCTTATAACCACCATAGCCTAGAAGGAGTGGATAGCAGAAGTAGTGAGTGTACCCGTACCAAAGTCATTTGACATTTATGCTAAATAAAAGATCATTTTTCTCCCAACTCTTCTTTCTATTCAGTTAGTTTTGGAGAAAGGTATAGAATTACATGAACACTCTCAAGAAGACAGTGTTATGTAGACAAAGTTAAAAAAGAAATAGGGCAGTATAGGGCTGCTGTGTCGGTACAAGAAGTTTAATAATACCAATGAACACAGCTGTGTTTCCACTTTAAATAACTACTGTCAATGACCCTAAATTAACCTTTGGGAACTTCAGGCCCTAAGGCAGGCAGATATTTTCTGAGCAGTAGAAGTGAATGAGTGTTAGACTTGTGAATGGCAGTGAGTGAGTTCCACTCCCAGTGTGATACAAGAGCACTGAGGAGGGACAAATGGAATTCAGTTATTTAAGGCTTATGACAGGTAGGTCCTCATGTGACGCAGGCAGTGCTGAGGCTGCTGAATAGTAAATGTCTGTGTTAAACTTGCCCATCAACAGAGTAGCAGAAAGCCCTTCCTGAGGGGCTTTGAAAAGCATCTGAGCCCCACCTGGGCTAGTGGTTTACAGGTGAAAATGTGACAGGATGCACAGGAAGTTTGGAGCTGGAGTCAGAGCTCTGAGCATGAGTTTTGATTCTGCCACGTATGATTAGTGGGAATCTATGTCTTCATGAGCAGACTGGGACTAATTTCACCTCTTAAGATTTTTTGTGAGGATTAAACTCTGGTTTAATGTGAAAATGCCTAACACTGGAACAGACGTTATGATAGCTGATCAGAAACATTAATCATATCAGGATCTCATCTTTTGAATTGCATTACTTTTCAAAGCTGTGAAGGCACAAGATCATGGCACCACTAATGAACTGGCAAAACCTTCATCTTCATATTCCTACCCAGGAATGACAGTTCTCAATTTACCAGAGTCCACTCTCAGAATTGGGCTTCAAAAAGCTCACATGCCCATTGGTCATGCAGATAAAGAAAAAGAATTAGCTTGTTTTTATTGGCAAAGACAAGCATGAAAAGTGACTTTTTTAAATGTCTAGACAAATATGTAGAAAATTACAGAGAAGAAAATGAGGTCTGTGTATCTCAAGCTGGAGAATAAAAAAATGGGCCTTCATTTGCCACATTGATATTATTGAGAAGGAAAGAGGATAAGGAATTTTGATAATGGATATGAAGGGAGAATACTAGGTAAATGGTGACAAATCAGCAGAGTCAAAGGGGAAAAGCAGTAAGATCTTGATTCTGTACTTCTGTTCAGTCACTGTGCTGCTGAAAAGCCAGCATATAAAATGAATCTCTAACTGAAGGAAGCACTCTGTGTTTAAAGGAAGAGCTTTAGGGGAGTTACATACATATAAAACAAATATTCTTATTTCACTTGGGATGTTTGGCAGATATGGATTTTTGATATTAAATGTGCTTTGAAAGCAGGGTAACCCTCTGTATATATAGAGAGGAAATAAGCACATGAAAATCAATAAATGTATTTTGGCAAGGATATTGGCTACCCTAGCTGATAGAACCCAACAGTACTTTAAAAGGATTACTCACCATGACCAGGTGGGATTTATTCCTGGGATGTAAGGGTGGTTCAACATTCACAAATCAATCAGTGTGATAGAACACATTAATAAAGGAAAAGACAAGAACCATATGGTCCTCTCAGTTGATGTAGAAAAAGAATTTGACAAAATACAGCATCCTTTCTTGATTAAAATCTTCAAAGTATAAGGATGGAGGGAATATACCTCAATATCATCAAAGCCATCTATGAAAAGCCCACAGCGAATATCATATTCAATGGGGAAAAACTGAGAGTTTGTCCCATAAGGTCAGATACATGACAGGGATGCCTACACTCACCATTATTGTTCAGCATGGTACTAGAAGTCCTAACCTCAGCAATCAGACAACTAAAAGAAATAAAAGCATTCAAATTTGCAAAGAAGAAGTCAAACTCTCATTCTTCACAGATGATACTTTATGTGGAAAACCCAAAAGACTCCACCCCAAAATTACTAGAACTCATACAGGAATTCAGTAAAGTGTCAGGATATAAAATCAATGCACAGAAATCAGTTGCATTTCTATACACTAACAGTGAGACAGAAGAAAAAGAAATTAAGGAATCCATCCCATTTATAATTGCACCCAAAACTGTAGGATACCTAGGAATAAACCTAACCAAATAGGTAAAAGATCTGTACACTAGAAACTATGGAACACTTATGAAAGAAATTGAGGAAGACACAAAGAAATGGAATAACAGTCCACGTTCATGGATTAGACAAATAAACATTGTTAAAATGCCTATGCTGCCCAGAGCAAACTACTTATTCAATGCAATTCCTATCAAAATACCATTCACATTTTTCACACAACTAAAACAAAACTAAAATTTGTATGGAAGCAGAAGAAAACCCTGAATCACCAGGGGAATGTTGAAAAAGAAAACCAAAGCTGGGGACATCACAATGCCTGACTTCAAGCTATATTACAAAGCTGTGATCATCAAGACAGTATGGTACTGACACAAAAACAGACACATAGGTCAATGGAACAGACAGCTCATAAATGGGCTCTAAACTCTATGGTCAACTAATCTTCAACAAAGTAGGAAAGAATATCCAATGGAAAAAAGACAATCTCTTCGGTAAGTAGTGCTGGGAACATTGGATAGCCACAAGCGGAAGAATGAAACTAGACCACTCTCTCACACTATACACAAAGCTAAACTCAAAATGAATGAAAGACATAAATGTGAGACAGGAATCCATTAGAATCCTAGAGGAGAACACAGGCAGTAACCTCTTCAATATCAGCCACAGCAACTTCTTTCAAGATACATTTCCAAAGGCAAAGGAAACAAAAGTGAAAATGAACTTTTGGGACTTCACCAAGATAAAAAGCTTCTGCACAGCTAAGGAAACAGTCAACAAAACCAAAAGACAACTGACAGAAGGGGAGAAGATATTTTCAAATGACATTACAGATAAAGGGCTAGTATCCAAGATCTATAAAGAACTTCTCAAACTTGACACCCAGAAATAAATAATCCAGTCAAGAAATGGGCAGAAGACATGAACAGACACTTCTCCAAAGAAGACATACAAATGGCTATCAGACACATGAAAAAGTGTTCATCATCCTTAGCCATCAAGGAAATCCAAATCAAAGCTACATTGAGATACCACCTTACACCAGTTAGAATGGCCAAAATCAACAAGACAGGAAACAGCAAGTGTTGGAGAGGATGTGGAGAAAGGGGAACCATCTTACACTGCTGGTGAGAATGCAAGTTGGTGCAGCCACTTTGGAAAACAGTGTGGAGATTCCTTAAGAAATTAAAAATAGAGCTTCCCTATGACCCTGCAATTGCACTGCTGGGTATTTACCCTAAAGATACAGGTGTAGTGAAAAGAAGGGGCACATGCACCCCAGTGTTCATAATAGTAATGTCCACAAGAGCCAAACTGTGGAAGGAGCCCAGATGTCCTTCAATAGTTGAATGGATAAAGATATGCATCATATATACCATGGAATATTACTCAGACATCAGGAAGGGTGAATATCTACCATTTACATCGACATGGATGGAACTGGAGAGAATTATGCTAAGTGAAGTAATCAGAGAAAGACAGTTATCATATGGTTTCACTCATGTGGAACATAAGGAATAGTGCAAAGGACAATAGGGAAAGGGAGGGAAAACTGAATGGGAAGAAATCAGAGAGAGAGGCAAAACATATAAGACTCTTGACTCTGGGAAACAAACTGAGGATTGTGGAAAAGGAGGTAGGTGGGGGGTGGGTTAACTAGGTGATGAGCATTAAGGAGGGCACATGATGTGATGAGCACTGGGCATTATATGCAACTAATGAATCACTGAACGTTATATCAAAAACTAATGATGTACTATACGTTGGCTAATTGAATTTAAATTAAAAAATAAATATGATACATTCTGTTAACAGAATAAAGGGCAAAAATCACGATTTCAATAGACGCCAAAAAGCCCTTGACAAAATTTAACATTTTTTCATGATAAAAATTCTAAACAAATTAGGCATGGGGGAATGTTTCTTCAACTAATTAAAGCCATATATGGCAAGCCTAGAGCCAATATCATATTCAGTGGTAAAAGCTAAAAGCTTTTCTTCTAAGATCAGGAACAAGACAAGGATACCCACCCTCACCACTTGTATTCAACATCATTCCGGAAGTCCCAGCCAGAGAAATTAGGCAAGAAGAAGAAATAAAAACCATCCAAATGAGAAAGGAGAATTAAAATCATCTCTCTATATAGAAAGTCCTGAAGACTGTATCACAAAATGTTAAAACTAGTAAACAGATTCAGTAAAGTTGCATGATATGAAAGCAACATACAAAAATCAGCTACACTTTTTATACACTAACAAAGAATTATCTGAACAAGAAATTGAGGAAGCAATCTCATTTGCAATAGCACCAAAACCAATAGTGAGTACGGTCCTACTCTCTCTCCCCACCTCCTCTACACAGAAATGGCAGCTCCCTGACCCTGGAGACCGATATAAGGAACAGCTGTGCCTAAGGGGATCACATCTCCAGTGCCATTTGCATTTTAACAGGAGGCTTCAGGAGATGCAAAACAGTAATCCACAGGAACATATCTCTAATAACTGAAGAGGACTTTTCTAGGAATTCCCCCAGATAAGCCATCTGGGGAAAAAGATTAGTTAATGCACTGTGTTGGTCTTTCTATAACACTAAAATTAGAAAACATCTCTAACAATTTGAAGAATGAGGACCAGTCAAGGTAGCCAATTTATTGGATACTTGATATTTAAACTCCCATTTATGTAGCATACAGAGGGGCTGAAATAAAACCTTTAGTTATAGAGTTTTATCATTTTCACTCAGCAGATATGGTACACCTGCTATATCACAGCCACTGCTCTAGTCTCTTAGGACACATTGGGCAACAGCATGGACAATGGGTTCTGCCAGCAGGGAGTTTACATTCTAACTGGGGAGCCAGTTTATTCAACCATATATTGAATAAATGTAAATATGAATAAATGTAAATATGAATAAATGTAAGTATATTGTATATTCATATTTATGGTGTGTGTATGAAGAGAAATAATAGAGCAGGATGAGAGAGCTTGGATGTACAGAGGGGTGGTGGGACTGTAGGTGGCAGGTTGTAGTATTAATGAGTTGGGGGAAATTAGAGGGGGAGATGAACCATGAGAGACTATGGACTCTGAGAAACAAACTGAGGGTTTTGGAGGGGAGAGGGGTAGGAGGTTGTGTGAGTCTGGTGGTGGGCATTAAGGAGGGCATGTATTGCATGGAGCACTGGGTGTGGTGCGTAAACAATGAATTCTGGAACACTGAAAAGAAGTTTTAAAAAATAAAAATTTTTTAAAAAGGAAAAAAAATGAGGAAGCTAAATTAGGGTTCATTGAGCAGGTGAGAGAAAGGAGTGGGCCAATGAGATATCTTAGGAAAGAAGTTCCAGCATATAGAAGAACTAGTACATATCCCTAAGGAGGAAGTATTTTTGAAGAATGCAAGATGATAAAGAGTTGTTGAAACAGGGTCAACAGGGGGA
This sequence comes from Martes martes, assembly GCF_963455335.1. NCBI lineage: Eukaryota > Metazoa > Chordata > Mammalia > Carnivora > Mustelidae > Martes > Martes martes. The sequence goes on from NC_137903.1 coordinate 68,167,238, forward strand.
AAATGACAGGAGAGAAGTTAGTGAGATGACATCTGTATAGAACAGGTCATTTGGGGCTTGTAGGCCACAGCAAGGACTTGTACCTTTACTCTGACTAGAAAGGTGAGCCAGTGCATATTTCAGTTAGGGCAATGACATGATCCGATTTATATTTTTAATGTATTAGTGCTACTGCTCTGTTGGGACTGTACAGAGGCAAAGGCAGAAACAATGAGAGCTGTTAGGGGACCTGCAGTATTCTCCGCAGTTGATGAAGGCCGCCTGGAGGGACCATAGTGCTAGAGGTGGTAAGAAGCAGTAGAGTCTGGCTGTGTCCTGACAGCTGAGTCTCTAGGGTTACCTGGCATATTATTTAAGAGTGAGAGACACTATGGTGAGTGTTGTGAATTGTGTAAGACTGATGAATCACAGACTTGTACCTCTAAAACCAATAATATATGTAAATTTAAAAATTTAAAAAATAATAGAGATATCATACTGTAAAAAAAAAGAATGAGACAAAGAAGAGCCAAGGTTCTCTCCAAAGTTTTGCCCTACCCACTGGACGGAGAATTGTCAAAACTGGAATAAGGAAGGTCATGTGCACAGTAGTTTTGGGGGTAGGGACTGGGAAGGACTGGAAGCTCCTTTGGGATGTGTTGACTTGGGGATATCTATGGATATACGAGACGTTGAGCTGGTAACTGCAGGAGGGTTGTCAGGGCCTCCCCAGTGTACTCCTGTGTCTCACATACCGTGGACCAGCTCTGCCAAGAGCCTGGTGCTAGCACAGATACTTCCGAGGAAAGGTGGTAACTTTCCCAACTTGTAAAACCATCTGGTGTCCGATTTCATTCCCAGCAGAAATTTCAGCAAACAGAAAGAACAAGGGACTTGGATATGCCCCAAAGGTATGATCATCACTTATCAGATATAGTATAAGTTTACATAGAACATGTGCAACCACCAAGTTGCTGTAAGGAATGTCTTCCCACTGCTGGAGTTACTGACCAGCAGAATACCCCAATCAGTACTTCCAAATCTCAGTTTTACTTGCTTTTTTGTTTGGTTAGACTATTGTGATAGCACACTCAAATAAAAATATGAAGGGGAAAAATCATGTATAATCTTGTCACTCTATTAGGATGACTTTTTAAGAAATTTTTATTTCTTAAAGATTTTTTAAAATTAATTTTTTTTATTTTTTCAGTGTTCTAAGATTCATTGTTTATGCACTACACCCAGTGCTCCATGCAATACGTGCCCTCCTTAATACCCATCACCAGGCTCATCCCACCCCTCATCCTCTTCCCCTCCAAAACCCTCGGTTTGTTTCTCAGAGTCCACAGTCTCTCATGGTTCATCTCCCCCTCCGATTTCCCCCAATTCACTTTTCCTTTCCTTCTCCCCATGTCCTCTGTGTTATTCCTTATGCTGCACACGTAAGTGAAACCATATGATGATTGACTCTCTCTGCTTGACTTATTTCACTCAGCATAATCTCTTCCAGTCCTGTCCATGTTGATACAAATGTTGGGTGTTCACCCTTTCTGATGGAGGCATAATACTCCATTGTATATATGGACCATATCTTCTTTATCCATTCGTCCGTTGAAGGGCATCATGGCTCTTTCCACAGTCTGGTGATTGTGGCCATTGCTGCTATGAACATTGGGGTACAGATGGCCCTTCTTTGCACTACATCTGTATCTTTGGAGTAAATACCCAGTAGTGCAATTGCAGGGTCATAGGGAAGCTCTATTTTTAATTTCTTAAGGAATCTCCACACTGTTTTCCAAAGTGGCTGCACCAACTGCATTCCCACTAGCAGTGTAAGATGGTTCCCCTTTCTCCACATCCTCTCCAACACTTGCTGTTTCCTGTCTTGTTGATTTTGGCCATTCTAACTGGTGTAAGGTGGTATCTCAATGTGGCTTTGATTTGAATCTCCTTGATGGCTAAGGATGATGAACACTTTTTCATGTGTCTGATAGCCATTTGTATGTCTTCTTTGGAGAAGTGTCTGTTCATGTCTTCTGCCCATTTCTTGACTGGATTATTTATTTCTGGGTGTCAAGTTTGAGAAGTTCTTTATAGATCTTGGATACTAGCCCTTTATCTGTAATGTCATTTGAAAATATCTTCTCCCCTTCTGTCAGTTGTCTTTTGGTTTTGTTGACTGTTTCCTTAGCTGTGCAGAAGCTTTTTATCTTGGTGAAGTCCCAAAAGTTCATTTTCACTTTTGTTTCCTTTGCCTTTGGAAATGTATCTTGAAAGAAGTTGCTGTGGCTGATATTGAAGAGGTTACTGCCTGTGTTCTCCTCTAGGATTCTAATGGATTCCTGCCTCATGCTGAGGTTTTAGGATGACTTCTTTTTAAATTTGTTTTATTTTCACATCCTTTTCCATTTCTTTCCAATTTTATGTAAAGACATTGATTAGGATATTTGTCAACCGTAGAACTCTCCTCACTGTGCTGGTAACTCAGAGGGATCTTTGGGGCGAAATACAGCAGGATTCAACACACAGTGATAGAGGCAACTTGAGCCAATCGTGTTATAAGTAGAACTGAATTCCACTGAAACACTTTCTGTTTTAATAATTTTTAAAAATACATGGGAGATTTATTGGATTTCTGGTGATAATAGCACTTACTCTTGAGAGTTTTGTTTTCTTTTTTCTTTTTTTTTCTAAAGATTTTATTTATTTATTTATTTGACAGACAGAGATCACAAGTAGGCAGAGAGGCAGGCAGAGAGAGAGAGAGGAAGGGAAGCAGGCTCCCCGCCAAGCAGAGAGCCCGATGTGGGGCTCGATCGCAGGACCCCGGGATCATGACCTGAGCTGAAGGCAGAGGCTTTAACCCACTGAGCCACCCAGGCGCCCCAAGAGTTTTGTTTTCATATGCATCTGGTGTTTGCTTTGTTTTGGATTGTTTTTTACCATTTACTCTGTTTACTTTTTTATTCTAAGGACTACCCAAATACATTGTGCATATTCACACATTCTCATTTTATTCTTGATTTTATAGTTATAGTACATAGGTAAGATAAAACCCCTCAAGAGAGTCCAGGATACACTGTATCTTGCAATACCTAATCATTTTTCACTTCCCTACAAATTTCTAATGTCATCCAACTCAGTTAAGAGTCCCCAGTAAATTGTACCTTCCTCTATATTTTTGAAAATTAAATATTTGAAGAGCTAGCGCCTAAAAAATACAGTGACCAATTACAGAACACCAATAGATGTTGGTAGTATTTTTGCAAAAAATTATCATTAACAATAACAAAGAGTGGCCAGAAGACAGGACTCTGGAATCTGAGGAACTTTTTCAGAAACAAAGGAAGGTCCTCATCAAGAAATGTGTACATTAACCTGAGAAAAAAACCCCAATGATCTGCAAACTTACTTGAGTATGCATCCCTATTAATAAAAATGTCTTAGGTTGTCCCCTGCCCCTGGCAATGTATGTATTTATTTATAATACATACACAATTGTGCGAATATACTGTGTATCGTAAAACATACATAAAATGGAAGTTAAATGTAAGTTCATGTAAATAGCATCCTAATAATCTCGTCCTGCACCCTTCTGAAACACCTTTACTCTTGGGGAGCAGGCACCCCACTCGAGAGACCACTGAACATGGCAGCTGTTCGCAGCAGGAACTTTCCAGCTAACGGCGGCCTCTCTTGGTCCTTGCTGTGTTTCCGCTCCAGATGCCGTCTGGCTGCACCGAATACAAAACCGCTGTGGTCTGCTCCCGTCACGGTGGCCTAAAAGTGACCACGCCAAGCGGCCAGTCAGTCTGACACTGGAGACAGGGAGGCGTCATGTCAGTTTTCAAGGACTGGAAGGGGATAAATGCCAGAGTCCCAACCGGCTCCTGCCAAGTTCAGAATACACCAAGCTTTTTGAAGGGCCTTTGAAAAGTTTGAATGAGTATCTGTCCCTGCCAACAGCAATACAGAAATTGCCCCTCTCAGAAGCAACACTTTGACATTTGCACAAGGCATTCCCTCTTCCAGAAAGGCATTTCCACTTGATCTTCTGCCAGCCGCTGGCAAGCGCATGACTGCCCGCACTACACATACCCCCGGTCCACGCTATTTGGTTGTTGCCCACCCAGGATCCCTCACACGGAATTTGTCCTCTTTTCTCCTGGAGAGAATGTGTGTTTCAGTCCATACCTGCCCGTATGCATTCATGCTATTCAAGGAAAACTGCCTGAGTTTCAGTTGATACCCAGAGGAGGAAATAAATGATTCTGTCTTTATTGTAAACAAATGACAGCCAACATAATTGGCAGTAGAATAACTGACTTCCCCTTTCTAAAATGAACACAGACACTGAGTTATTGACAAGGCATCACGTTCCTGAACTTAGGACAGCGTCACGGTTTGTCCTTTGTTTTATCCTTTGCAGTGATTTGTGTGGTAGATGATAGATCAGCTGAGCTAAAAAAAACATCCAGTAGCGGAACCAAAGACCAGAAAAGTGAGCAGCTTAGATGGTTTTGTTCCTGTGAATAAATATCTTAAGGAGACAGAACAATCCAGATCATACATCTAGACCATAAAGAGCCTTTATTTATATCTGAATATGAAGAATAATCATTTCTTGGCTTAATTAAGTCCCTGCAATTATTACCAAGTTTCAGCAAAGTAAAGTGCAACTTAACTTCTTACCTGGTATGAAATTTGTATAATAAAAATTAAATATGCTGCTGAAACACATTGCCATTTTACAGAAGTCACTACTTGTTTTCTATCTCAATAGAACATTCTAAGAAATTATTATTATTGACAATTTAAATGTTAATAGAATTTTAGTTAATAAATACTTGAATTTTTTCTTGACAAAAGCCATTAGCATATTTTCACCTTTTTCCAAATTACAGATTTAACCAGAGCATCTTCCAAGGCTAAGTAAAGGAATTCAAAACAATTTTTTTAAGTTAAAAAATATAGATTTGACTCACAATGTTGGCACATAAGAGTATTCTGGATAGCTAGTTTAGTATCCTGGCATATACAAAAATGTATTATGTACTATTTAGTATGAGTACCGTATGTGTGTTTAAATCTACAATGTTCGTGTTGCAGATCTGTGAGGTTTAATTATCATACATATTCACACTACTTGTCCTACTCACAAACACTAGGAGTTAAGATATATAAAGGTACTTATATATGTGTCTCCAAATCCCTTTGCAGACTAAGAAACTGTTCAAAAAGAATAGAAACTACTTCAAAGAACCTTCCAGTTTAAACGGGACATAAGAACCCTCTATTCCAACCCATTTATTTTGTGGTTGAAGAACTTGAGTCTTGTTCCATAGACTCACAGCTAGTCAATGGCAAAGACAAGACCAGGAGACAGAGGGTCTGACTCTTTCCCATTCTCTTTAATCTTTAAGGAAAAATGGGCCTAACCATGGCTTCCTCCAAATAAACAACAAAGAAGGACATTTTGAAGTTTAATAAGAGTTAAAAAAGTTAAGCTTTCCCTGGTAGAGGTGATTCACTATTAATGTATACTTAAGTGCATAATAGGAAGCTATACTGATAATATTTTATACTGATTATATGGTTCTTTATTGGGCTTATATTTATTCTAATAGTACAGATGTTCGAACTCATTGTATATTCCCAGTCATGTACCTCCTGTTGACACCAGACTGTCTAAATCATATGAACTACATACAATAGACATCTTACCTCTTATTCCTGGGATGAAAGTTTTCCAGGAGACTTCCATTTCCCCACAGGTAAAGGACTAAGCTCCTTCCCATAACCCTGTCCATATTTTCAGCCTCCTCATTTGCACTGCCTTCCTCAGTCTTTATCTTCCCTTAATAAATCAAATCATAGCTGTCTGTGGCTCCCATACACCTAATACTGCTTGTCAGTCTGTGCATTTGTTCCTGCTCTCCTCATGTCCACCCCCCAAACATCCTCCTCACCCCCCTCTCAGCCCCACTCCGCTCTGTGGCTCATTATCCCCCACCCTTGGCCCTGCTCTGCCAACTGGCTCATGCCTGAGGCTCAGTACTCATGCGACACCTTCTTCAAGAGGCTCTCCCTGATACCTCCTCCCCTTTTAGTTGTCCCTAAGATTATATAACCATCCTCCACGATTCTGTACTTCCCTCTGAATACCTAATCACTGCATTAGGCCTATCATTATGAGACATTGTAAACCTGTCCTGCACCTAATTCACTCTGCGTTCCCTGAGGGAAGGATAATTTTAAGCAAGCCTAGGGTCTGCCATCTCATAAGAACTCAGTATAAGTTCAACAGAGGTTACTGGGATGATTAGTGATTAATCGTTAAATGAGTTAGTCTGTGTGAAGTTCACAGAACAGTACATGACATACAGAACAGGAAGAATGCCAAGAAATACATGAGCGAGTAAACTTTAAGATCCGCCGCAACGCTGCGTCCTTCTGACCGGTCGACGCCGTGCTTCAGCGCCGTCGGAGGGCAGGTGGATGATCACAGGACCCCGCCAGAGGAGTCGGAAGAAATTTTGATTTGGGGAACTTCTATGAGGCATCTTTAAGAGTCGGTGTGTTTCATATTGGCTCTGAAGAGAGGACTACAAACGAACCGCAGAAAAATCAGCCTCACCAAATAGCTCTTTCAGCGCACGAAGAATGCTGTTGGTGGGTCTCCGTCCAAGCTCCTTGGCGTTCGCAACGTTTGCCTTTAGTTTATGACTTCGATTTCATGCCTGATTTATCCACTAGGGGTCAAACTTTTATATACAGTGCATCTCATCACAATAGTAGGGCTGGTCTAGGGGGAAAAATTTCACTTCCTTCTTAGTTTGAGTAAAAACTGCTGTTTTCGGCATGTGGAATGCATAGTCAACCATAATAATTGGTTTTCCTCCTGTCTTATCTGCTTCCATTGTAACCAGAAATGGGTGACAGTAGCACTGGCAATTCAGACTCTCCATTTGTGGGAGGGTGTATATAAGTTGCCACCTTAAAGCAGCCGGCACACTCCATCCTGTCTAGTTCTGCTTTAATGTCTTTTCTATTTTATTTTGGTTATATACCCATCGCACGCTATAAATTTGGTGCATTCATGAACCTTCCCCTTCACTTCCCCTTCCCCTTCACTTTCCCCTTGAGCTACAGTAACTAATTTATTTCTGAATAATTAGAATTAACATTTGCCTAGTCTTTTATAGCTGGCAGTATTTTTACAAGCATTGTGCTGTCTGGTCTTGTAATACTCCACTTATTTCGATAAGGAACAGTAATTTTATTACATTCATTTTATAGTTGGAGAAATTAAGGTTTTGGTGGTTAAGTGGCTTGTTAAAGATCACACAGACAGAGCTAAAATGAAAGTCCCATTGGCGAAATAGGATATCTGAGATCTTACTCTCTTGAAATTCACTTGCAATATCAGTTCATTTAGATCTTGATTTCCAAGATCCTGTAGGTACCCTAAGAAGTACTTTGTCATAAGAAGTATGTTGTCTTCATAAATGGATACATTCTCAGAAAGAAGAGTTCAGGGGATAGTGTAGTATAATCTGCAATCTCTGGGAAGGTAAATATTTGCAAACCTGAGAAAGTGAGTCATTTTTTTTCTTGAAGGCTTTAGGTACTAAGCTCTTAATTAACATATTTTTATCACACTGATTATTGAAGTTATTTTTTACATAAAACAGCTACACAGCTACAAAAAAAGGATGAGATTGTACTATTTGTGACAACATGGAGGGACCCAGAAGGTATTATGCTAAGTGAAGTAAGTCAGAGTGAGAAAGACAAATGCCATATGATTTCACTCATATGTGAGATTTAAGAAACAAACGCATAAACAAACAAAAGCAAAATCAGACCTATAAATACAGAGAGCAAACTGAGGGCTGCCAGTCGGAGAGATGTAGGGGGATGGGCAAAACAAGTGAAAGGGAGTGGGAAATACATGCTTCCAGTTACAGAATGAATCAGCCATGAGAATAAAAGGCACAGCATAGGAAATATGTTGAAATATGTTGATGATATTGTAATTGTGTTGTATGGTGATAGATGGTAGCTACATTTGTGATAAGCACAGCATAATGTACACGGAAGTAAAATCACCATGTTGCTCACCTGAAACTAATATTATCATTGTGTGTCAACTCTACTCAAATAAAAAGATAAAGAATTTGTCATGATTGTCACTCAATCATGACAAAAGCTCAATAAACTAAGAAGAGAAGGAACTTTCTTAACTTGCTCAAACTATCTACAAAGAACCTACAGCTATGCATCATACTTAATTATGACAAACTCAAAGCTTTCCCAATAAGATAAGGTGCAAGGCTATGATGTCCACTCTTTCTCAACACAGTACTGGAAATACTGGAAGTCCTTGCCCAAACAACAAAGCAAGACAAGGAAATAGAAGATATACAAATTAGGAAAGAAAAAATAAAACTATCTTTGTTTACAAATGTCATATTTCTTCATGTAGATAATCTGAATCAACAAAAAAGCTTCTGAAAGTATAAGCAATTATAATAAGCTTGCAAGATACAAGGTTAATATACAGTAAGTCAATCACTTGATAAACACCCTCAATGAACAAGTCAAGTTTGAAATTAAAAACAATAACATGTATTTTAGTACCACCAAAATGAAATACTTGAGTGTAAATCAAACAAGTATATATAAGATCTATGTGAGGAAAATGACAAAATTCTGATGAATGAAATCAAAAGACTAAATAAACAAATATTCCATGTTTGCGTATAGAAGGCTCGATATTGTCAAGACGTCGTTTTTCCAAAGTGATGTATAGATTGGATGAAATTCCAATAAAACCCCCAGCCAGTTGTTTTGTGGATATTGACAAACTGATTCTAAAGTTTGTATGGAGAGGAAAATGCAGGGTAGTTGACACGTTATTGGAGAACGAAATTGGAGAACAGATACTACTCCACTTCAAGACCCAATATAAAGCAACACTACACAAGACAGGGTGGTACTGGTGAAAAAAGACATCAGTAGAGCAAAGGGACAGCACAGAGTGCCCAGAAACAGATTCACATAAAAATAACCTACTGATCTTTGACATAGGAGCAAAGGTGATTTTTTTCAACAAATGGTACTGGAACACCTGGACATCCACGTGCAGAAAGAACTGAATGTAGACACAGAACTTACACCTTCCCAAAATGGATCATGGGCCTAATGTAATGCAAACCTATAAAACTAGAAGGTAACATAGAGGAAAACCTAAATGACCTTGTGCATGGCGATCCCTTTTTAGATGCAACGTGAAAAACATGATCTAGAAAAGAAATACTTGATAAGCTGGACTTCATTCAAATTAAAAACTTCTGCTCTGTAAAACATACCAAGAAAATTAGAAGACAAGCCACACACTGGGAGAGAACAATAAAACCCAAGTGTTTTATCAGCCACATCGGATAAAAGACTGTTACCCAAAATATACAAGGAACCCTTAAAACTGGACATATAAAATGAGTCAAAGATCTGAATAGACACTTCACGAAAGAATAAATGGAGATGGCAAGTAATCACAAAAGATGCCGCCCATCATTTGTCATGAGGGAAATGCAAATGATAGTGACAACGAGATACCACTACTACACATGTATTGGAATGGCCAAAATCTGGGACCCTAACAATGTCAAATCCTGCCAAGAAAGGAGAGCAGAAGGAACTCTCATTCATTCATTCATTCATTCATTGCTGGTGCGAATGCAAAAATGGACAGTTTCACAGTTCCGTACAAAACTAAACATACTCTCACCATAGGATCCAACAACTGCAGGACTTGCTATTTACCTAAAAGTTGAAGACTTTTGTCCACAAGAAAACCTGCATATGGTGGTTTATAGCAGCTTTATTCGTAGTTACCCAATCCTGAAGCAACAAAGATGCCCTTCTATAGGTGAATGGATAAACTGTGGGATACCCAGACAATAGATTATTCAGTGCTAAAAAGAAATGCTCTGTCAAGCCGTGAAATGACATGGAGGAACCTTGAAAGCACATTGCTAAGTAAGAAGCCAATCTGAAAGGCTACATAATGTAAGACTCCAAGTACATGACATTCCGAAAAAGGCAAAACTATGAACACAATAAAGACACTAGTAGTTTCCAGAAGCGGAGGGAGTGAAGTAGGGAGAGGAACAGGAAGAACAGATGATTTTTAGGAGCATGAAAATATTCCGTGTGATGTTATCATGACGAATACATGTCGTCATACATTAGTCCGAACCCATAGATCATACAACACCAGCAGTGGACTTTCAGGTGAACTACTGACTCTGGGTGATTCTGATGTGTCAGCATGGGTTCCGCTTTCACAAAAATGGTACCATTCTGGTGATGGGTGTGGATAACAGGGAAGGCTATTTGTGTGGGGGCACAGGCTATGTGGGAAATCTCTGAACCTTCCTCTCCAATGTGCTATAAACCTAAAACTGCTTGAAAAAAATAAAATCTTAAAAATTCTCACAGAGTATTTTTTTTATTAGGTTCAGTTAGCCAGCATATAGTACATCCTAAGTTTTTGATGTAGCGTTCAGTGATTTATTAGGTGGGTATAACACCTATGTGACGAGTCACTTACAGTATTAATTCGTCTGTGCAATGCTTTCAGAACAAAATTTTTTTTTTTCAGAACAAAAATTTTACAGAGTTTGAAAGCAGATGAGTGGTTTCCAGAGGCCAGAGGTGGTAGAGAATTTGAGTGGATCTGCCTACAAAAGCGTAGCACGAGGGAGATCTTTGTGGTGAGGGACTAATTTTGTATTTTGGTTGTGGTGACGGCTACACAAACCTACATAAGATATAAAAAGACAGAACTACACATACTTATTGCGCCAACATTAAATCCATGATTTGGATGTTGTACTACAATTATGTGGTCATTGGAGTAAAAGGGCTGAAGGATGCTTTAAAGACTTTCTATATTACCTTTGTACCTTCCTGGGAATCCATAATTGTTTCAAACAAAGTTTTAAAAAGTTTTAAAAAGATGCCAATTATTCTCAAATTGAGGTATAGATTCCATAGGATCCCAGTAATCTTGGAGATCCTTTTTACAGAAATTATCGAGCTGATTCTGAAATATATATGAAAGTTCATAGGACCTAGAATAGTCCATACAACTTTGGACAAAGAAGACTTATACTACTTGATTTTAAGGTTTATTGTAAAGTTACAGTTGTCAAGGTAATATTGATGAGAAGATAGACAAATAGATCAATGAAGCAGAGTCCAGAAATGAACCCATATAAACATGGGAAACTGATTTTTGACAAAATTTCAAAGGTAATTTAATGGAAAAGATAGTCTTTTCTGTAAGTGGTCCTGGCACAACTAATTATCCAAATGTAAAAAAAAAAAAAGAAACTTAGATCCAAATCCCATAGCATATACAAAAATTAACTGTGCTGCATAAACAATGAATCTTGGAACACTGAAAAAATAAAGTTTAAAAAAAACGTGGATTATAGACCTAAATGTAAAACTAAGTCTATTAAATCTTCTGTTAGAAAACAAGAGGGGATGCCTGGGTGGCTCAGAGGGTTAAAGCCTCTGCCTTCGGCTTAGGTCATGATCCCAGGGTCCTGGGATCGAGCCCCGCATCGGGCTCTCTCCTTGGTGGGAAGCCTGCTTCCCCCTCTCTCTTTCTGCCTGCCTCTCTGCCTACTTGTGATCTCTCTCTGTCGAATAAATAAATAAAATCTTTAAAAAAAAAAAAGAAAAGAAAAGAAAACAAGAGAAAATCTTTGTGAACTTGAGTTAGATAAATATTTCTTACATAGGACACCAATAACTAATTCATAAAAGAAAGCAGTTGCTAATTTGGACTTCATAAAAGTGAGAAATTTTATTCTGAGGAAGACATTGTTACGAAAATAAAAAGACAAGGTACAATCAGAGGGAAAATATTTGCAAATGAAATATCTGATCATGGTTTTGTATTCAGAATATATTAAGAAATCTCAAAACCCAATAATAAGGAAAATAAACACCATGGGGGAAAGACCTACACAAAATTTCACCATAAAAGATATATGGATGGAAAATAAGCACATGAAAGATGTTTAATACGGTGAGTCCTTGGGACTTACAGATGGAAGCCACAGTAACATCCCCTTGCACATCTGCGAGAATGGATACAATTTTTAAGAGACTGTCCTTAGTATGTGTTCACATGGAATGAGAATGGGAACATGGTTGGTGGAAGTCTAAAATGGTATAAGCACTTTGGGAGAAAGAGAATCACCAGTATCATCGGTAGGTAAAAAGTAAAGCAGCTGTTCCAGTCGTCCCACTCTCAGGCACTTACCCAAGAGAAATAAGAACATACACAAAACCCTGCTGCATGAGTATATTCAGAGCAGCCTTACTTGTAATAGCCTCAGACTGGAAAGCAGGCCATGTCTCTCAACAGGCCAGTGCGTGGACTATTAGTGGTGCCTCCACGGGATGGAATACTATTCAGCACTGAAAAGGAATGACCTCCTGATACGCGCAGTGGATGGACTTCAAGTAGTCATGCTTGATGGTGAAAGTGAGTACGTGAAGCCAGACGAGAAAATCGCACATGTAATATGAGTCCATCTATATAAACATCTAGAAAATGCACAAATGTACGGAGACAGAAAATCCATCAGCATTTGCCTAAGTAGGCTGGGGTACGGGGTGGGAGCTGGGAGGAGCAACCACACAGGGACACAGAAAGCTCAGACGGTTGATAGCAGATAAGTCATTGATTCTGTTCTTTGTCTTGCTTGTGGTGACGGTTTCGAGGGTCTATGTACAAGTCAAAATTTATCGAACTGTGTGTTTTAAGTAGGTACAATTTGTTGTAGGTCAAGTGTACCTCAATAAAGCTGTACAAACAGAACAAAAAGGTTAAGTGGTGGCAAACAGACAAAAGGCAACAATAGTAACAAACACCTAGCTGAAGGCAGACACCGGAAGGGTCACTGTGAGGTCCCCACACCTCCCCTGTGTCCAGCTTGTTCCCTCCTCTGGGACCCACCCTTGATCTTGGCCAGAATTTGCCTCCTTAGCCTTCTGTCTCCCTCTTATCATGAATCCTTTACTACCCTTCCCACCAGAGCACAAATGGACTTTTCTCATCTTACATTTAAAAGAAAAATAAAATGTCCTTTTTAACTAAATATATCCCCTAGACACTGCCCCCCACATGTATACACCCATACATACAACATAGAGTCTCCCAGATCTGACCACAACACTCTATAATGTTCCCAAGCCTTGTGACCTTGAACACGACATCTCTGCACGCTAATAAGCTAACGAACTAGGATAAAAGCTACTATAAAATGCTTATTCTGTTAATACGCACTGGCTCTGGGTTTGGAGATCAGATAGACCCGCCGCGCAGCAGCTAGAGAAGGTAACTTTGAGGAGGTTACGCAACTCCCTTGGAAGTGTTTACTACCTGTAAAATGCATTCGGGAGACCTGTCTGAGCGGCTTCGGAAAGCCAGTGTGAGGACTGAGTGAATTGTGTTTCCACGTGTGCGAGCAACCTGCCAGGAACGCACAGACGCCGTCAGCGCCGCGTCGCCACACCTGTGCCACACCTGTGCCCGCCCCGCGCCCGCCTCGCCACACCTGTGCCACACCTGTGCCCGCCCCGAGCCCGCCCCGCGCCCGCCTCGCCACACCTGTGCCACACCTGTGCCCGCCCCGAGCCCGCCCCGCGCCCGCCTCGCCACACCTGTGCCACACCTGTGCCCGCCCCGAGCCCGCCCCGCGCCCGCCTCGCCTCCGGAGACCACCTTCCTGCGGTTTCTCTGGCTCCCCGGGTTGGTTTGTTTCAACGGCCTGAGTCAGCGCAGCTCGGCACCCCACACCGATTGCTCACCTCGTTTTCCTCCAATGCGCCAGCCTCTCTTCAGGCCCAGTGAGCATCGCTAGGCAGCAGGGCTCGCCCCCGCGTGCACCCCGAGAACGCTTGCTGGGCGCGGAGAGCTTTTAAATCGCTCTCATTCTCCAAGCCTGACTTAATGTCTAATGTCTCCCTGCAACACCGATTTCTTTGGAGCAGCTTAATCTCCACACGCTCTTTACCACCACCTTTCCTGCCGCTGATCAAGATAGCCACAAAATAAAATAGAAACCAGTAGAAATACAAGCCCTACGCCTAGAGTACTTATTCGTGCTCTCACAGTAGGGCCACTATTCAAGTATTCTCTTGTATTAATCTCACTGGTTTACGTTTCTGTTCCCCTGAATACTGCATAATCCTTGAGGGTAAGAAGTTTTCTTCTGAATTATGCAGAAGTACAGAATATAGTGCTCGATTTACATGTGGTCCATCAATTATGGTGATGCCAACGGGGAGGTCATAGATCCCCAAGCTACCACCCACCCCATAGATCTCCGTGCTTCTAGACTTCTCCTCTCTCTGGAATTCCTTTCGTTTTCTTTCTGTTCCAGAAAGCAGAGGCTGGACTGAGATCATACATCTTCCGTGGGCTTCCTAATACTGCTTCTGTTTCAACTCTTCTCTTCCCGCCCCTGTCCTTCTCTCATACTAGAAACGGGATCTGCGAGACCCACATGCCAATTACTGGCTGTGGGAACGTGGGCGAGACATTTAATCTCCCTGAGCCGTGGTTATCTAGGACTCTAAAATGACAATGATGCCACCTGTCTCAGGGAGCTCGTGTGAAGGTCAGATGAGGTAACGTACCTGGGATTTCTTTGTAAACTGGACCGGGATGAACGAATGGGAGGGGTCGTGACCTGTCAGGGCTCTCAGCTTGGTCTGTCTTGTGTTGGGCTTACTTATCGGTGGATCTGTCTCCTGAACTGGTTTGGGAAACCCTGAAAGAGTGAAGACGGTTCTGCTCATTTCACAACTCACGCTGTGCTGTGCGCGCACAGATGCACAGTGGGGTGTGTTGATTTGAACGTGGTAAGTGCATACTGCAGCCGGGCCCTTCCTACGGAGAAGCAAAGGTCGACCGTGGCATTTGTCCTTTTATAGACAGAAAAAAAAAAAAAAAAGAGAGAGAATAATAAAAAAAAAAAGAAAAGAAAAAATCAAAACACACACAATAAAACTTATTTGCCCTTTTTTATGCACCAAAAGATGCTTTTCAACGGGGAAAGAGGCAGTTGTTTCCCCTGATAATTGCCACATGTTCAAAGACTGCAGAACAAGTCACCAACACAATTCATCAAACGAAATTATAGGAATTCAGGAAACAGCAAGTCCTAATTAAGCCAAAACAACCATCCACAGCAGACACACTCTATTTTCAAGCCACAATCTTGTAGTTTAGTGTCCCGCAGGGTTTGGGAGTCAGGACTTGCGGCAGAGGGGCTGAGCTGGGAGCCACGACTGGGTGATGGGACGGCTCTCGTGGAGGAGCCCCGCTGGAAGGTCCGATGTTCATGCTCAAAGTCGGGCGTCTTCGAGCCAAGGAGGGGGCGGAGCTCTAAATTGACCAACTTACCGCCTGGGTCCAAAGATGGAGGGATAGTGTTGAGAATTCTGTGACCCACCTTTCTCTTCCATATAACTGCTCTAGGAGGTCTCTTCGGACCCTCCTGCCAGTGTTGGGTCATTTCTCTCTGTGTTCACGTGGCTGTCATCACTGTTCTGGAACAAGAACCGCCCCCGCTCCGTGTCGGGCCCATCGGACCTTCAGTGCGGCTTTAAAAGAGACTAAGTTAGTCTGATGATGTTAACCTTGAAATCCCCAAGAAGAAATGTTGACCGTTTCTGGTCTGGATGTGACTTCGGAGACTTGAGAAGAGCTGTGGGCTGAGAATATACATGTGTTAATCATCACTGTGCGGACGGCTAGCCGTGTGGAAGGAATCTTCCAGGGCAAGAGGTTATGCCTGTAAGAGAAGAGCGGAGGGGAAGGGAGGGCAGCAGGCCCCAAGATTCCGATTTACTGTTTATTTACTTGGCAAGGGACTTCGGGCAAAGACCTTGATCATCCTGAGTGACAATTTCACATTCTGAGAAAGAATGACTCATTCCGTTATTCATTTAGCTGACAAATAATTTTCTAAAAGTTTATCATAAGCCAGATGCTGAGCAAGATATTAGGTACACAGGGGCAAACATGGCACAGACATAGTCTTAGTGTAGGTATGTAAATCCAGAGTGAGACCGGGACCGATGACAGGGACAGAGACCAGGGACAGAGACAGGATGGTTGTGGTGCCCTCTCAGGAGGCAACACTCTAGTCCTGGGGGATCAGACGAGGCTTGTGGAAGAAAACCATCTAAGAGAAGACCTGGGTTATCTGGGTGAAGGTTAGGAGGTGGGAAGAAGTGACCATGACAGGGGACAAGTGCAGAACCCCACAGGCAAGAGGGGACATGGGGAAATTTGAGGTGTAGCATTTCCATATGATTCTGGGAAAGAGTATGCCTGGGGAGAGATGAGAGAGGCGGGCTCCGTCCAGCTTATGAAGCGTCTTGTAGGCTGGCTGTAGGAGGCTGGCTTTCATCTCGAAGAAAGCTAAGCAGGGGTTTTAGCCACAGGAATTCTTTTAATAGAATTGTGTTTTGGCAGTAGAATTCTTGTTTCACTCTCCCAGCTGGGTTGGGAACAGGAGGGTCAGTTAGGAAACCTCGTTTAAATAATCTACATGAAGGACGGTGATGCCCTGAACCAAAACAGAGGCTACAGAGGTGGGGGAGGGAGGAGATTGGCTCTACGGGCAACGAAAGGCCAGGACATGGCAGCTGCTAGTGGCCCCAGGGCCAGCAGAGTCAGGAGAAGCGGCTGCAGCAGGGAGACGGCCTTTGCTGTAAGCTTAGCAATAAGGAGCTGCCACGATGACCTCTGACCCCTGTGAAGTTTCGTGTGTGTGTGTGTGTGTGTGTGTGTGAGTGATTGTGTGTTTGCCACAAAAAGCCATCACCGAAAGCACCCTTCGCTTTGCACCATGGAGACTGTGAACTTCCTCACGTCAGCATCTGACCTGGCCTCCTGTGCGCCCTGACTCCAGTCCCGCCCTCTCTCTTGCCCTAGGCCCTCCAGCTTTCACCTTCTTATGAACAATTTCTCTTCTGTCTCTTGCACACTCAGACCGTCCCTCTCAATGAGATCCTTCCCACTAGCGCATAAATACGCTCCTGTCTTTCCCGAGCACAGGACTCCGCCCCGATCCTTCTGCCTGTCCATCCTTCTCGTCCCCTTTCCTACCCAACGTCCTGCAAGAACGGACCCAACTCACCGACCCCCCCTCCCCTTCACCTCACCACTCACACGCATGAGTCTGAGGTCTGGTCGGAATTCCTTTTATTTGTGTCTACGGACTGTTTTTCACGTTGAAAAACACAGAAGAGAACCAAGAATAACAAAAAGCTGTGCAATCAACAACAGAAATTTTTTAAAATGTTAACCGTTTCCCCATTTACTTGAGAATGAGTTTCTCAAGAAACGAAGCCGCCGTTCATACCACAGCCCCACGCCCTGCCTTCCCTCTTCGGGCAGGTGTCACCCGGAGCTTCCCAGGTAGACTCCCTGCCCACGTCCCGCTCTCCAGGGCTAGCGCAAATATTGTTGAATCCATGAAGAAAGTAAAAATAAGAAGAATAGCTTATATTGAAGGGCTTAGGGGAAATGGGGAAGATTATTCTTTTTCTGAGAATAGGATAGGGAACAGTAATTCCCCTGGGGGAGGTACCTTCTTGTGAAACAAGCAGGTCTCAGACTCCCCTTTGGGGCTGCAGGAAATACAGGGCCTTCTGCTGGCTTGGTTACAAAATCCAAGCTTTTGGTTAGGAAGTCCAAGCTTTCAGGTGTACACTTCAGTGACACGTATGACATTGCTTCAGAAAGTAACTCATTCCATATTCCTTGCTTAGACAGAAGATTTTTTACTTTGAGATCTCTTTTCAGGTATTTCCATAGCAACCACTACACATGACACATGCTTGGCTCAAACAGACAGACATTCTCCTTTCAAATAATGATGACATGTCTCGGGGCGGCGGTTGGGACTTAAAAATATCATGCCCGTGGTAAAGTGATGCACCAGAGAGAGCGAGGACGGGAAGAGGAAGGGAGAGAGAGGGTGAGTGAGGGTTAGTCACAGACATGCTCCGGTATAATCTTTGATGCCTGCCACTCACACCGACACACGTACACACGTGTACATCCACCCACGGATGTGTATATGTCAGGAAACATGTGTGCGATTGGGGGGAAATCAGATTTGGGACTCTGTACCTATTCCTAAACCCTGTGTCTCAGCAGCGTTCTGTACGCCTGCCGGTTGCTATGGAAACAGTCTGAGGAGCTCGCCCCATGCCTTGTGTCTAGCGTCACGAGGGAGACACTCAGAAATGCAAATAACAAGGTGGTTTAAGAAGAGATTAGAGAAGCAGTGTGACCTGTTTTGATTTCATTCCACAGACTCAAAACCTTCTTAATGCTACCTATCCAAAGAGTCTACGTAGCCACAGATAGGACTAGATCTGTCACTAGTTTTGCAAGTGAAAGGCTGCCGGGCATCCTAGTTTAGCTAGAAAATAACATCAATCTATATAGTTTTGAGGGCCAAGAAGTTTTTGAGAAAAAAACAGACCAGAAGACAGGAAGTCTGTCTTCTAGTACCAAATCACAGCTGTGCACCTATTTGTGCTTGGATGGGTCCTATTTCCCCTCTGTGGGCCTCATTTTCTCAATGCTCTTTGTAAATTGAGAAGAAAACACCAGGTAATTCCAACAGATTGCATCATTTAGGAGGCTTTAGGTTGGAAATTACAAAAAAAAAAATTAAAATTGGCTTCAAAATAAAGGAAATGTATTGGATCATGAAATGGGAAATTCCAGAAGTGACCTGGCTTCAGATAAGGTTTAATTTAATGCTCAGCAATGTCACCAAGGACCCAGTTTTGATATCAACCTCACCCTGAGGCTGGTTCCAAGATGGTGGCCAATAGTCTCAGAGCTCCATGGTACCTCATGGAACAGGAAAGAGAGCGTGTTTGCACTGGAGAGCCAACCATCATTCTGAAAGTTACCAGAGTTGAAGCAGCTCCGATAGCAAACCAACCGCTTTAATCATCACAATGGCCTGGAGGAGGAGATGTATTTACTGCCTGAATGTAGGGCATACATGCTCCAAATCTGGGACAGAGACAGGATTCAGTTTCCTTGGAAATACATGAATCTGTAAGTGGGAATCAGAGACAGTTGGGAATTCTGAGGAGACAAGCAACAAATGTCTAGTCTGGGTGTCTCTAGTTCTGATATATTTTATTTGCATTTTCTGTGCTAGTGGAGATGTAAGTTGACTTTGAGCATGAAAGGAAATGCTATATGAAGGTGCCTGTGCTTGGAAGTTCCTACTGCCCTTGAATTTTTCCCTAAAACTAACCCTGAAAGAAAACTGCCCAATAACTTCTTAGTTCGAGATTTTTTGGTCTTCTAATAGTTAATAAAAATGAAGCCTGTAGAAGAGGAGGGACATTACGCATACACACTGCATATGGAAGATATTTCCATTCTACCAAACAGTACTTGTCCTTTCTCTGTTTCGAATTTCTGGTCCCCAAAACTCATCTGAAATTTTTCTCTGTAGATTTATAAATCTTTGACTCTATTAACTTTCTAAGGATTTTGATAGGAAGCTTGATTCTTGGTGGATAGAAACACGTTTCTCCTTCCTTCATTGTCCCTTCGATACATACACACACATGTCTACACAGACACTAGTGAAGAGAGACCAGTATCTGCAAGGAGGCAAATCAAGAGTTTTGTCAGTTAGGACGTTCTGGGTGGAGGTAACAAAAGCCCAATTCCAAAATGCTTTACACATAAGGAAGTAGAAATCTAAAGTTAAAACAGGGCTAAGTTGGTAAATTTATCAGCTTGACTCTATCATCAAGGACCTGGGTTCTTCCTACAGCCCCACCATGTTTTCCTCAGCACGCTGGCGCTGGCATATCTTTTTAGGATGACTAACCCCATGGTGCCAAGATGGCTGTCACAGCTGTAAGCATCACATGATGATGGCAAATCTAAACATTAGAAAGTGTGGCTTTTCCTCATGCTTTTTTAAATGCAAGATGAAATCTTTCCCTGGACCATTACCTCCCTCCAAACAGAATCCCCCTCATGACTGGACAGAACAGTACAACACGCCCGTTCTTCTACATCTCTGGAGGGACGAATTATCCCAGTTGGTTACCAGTCAGGTTCAGCTCTGGAAGCACAACATTGCCTGATACCTGATGCCAGCTGAGTCTGCGACATTGAATTTTCAGAAGCAAGTGCTCTAGGAAGGAAGGGAAGCACGAAGCCCCACCCTCATCTCGTAGTAGACTTTTCGTCGTGTGTCATTGGGCATAAGGGGGTTACACGCCTATTCTGAAATGCCACTGTATTACAAATACCAAAAATGTGAACTGCAGTCACTTCTATGTTCAATTCATGTTCCTCCTCTTATTACTGGCTGTGGGAATAGGGCGAGTATTTTATCATCACTGTGCCTTTGTTTACCCCTCTGTACAGTGGGAATAGCGTCCCAGCATTAGCCTCACCATGGGCTTCTGAAGCCTAAAGGAAATGGCACGTAGATATGCTCGTATTTCATAAAGAGTAATTCTGTTCCTCTTTTCCCTTTTTTTCTTATGAAAAACTACTAAAACAACGAAAAACTAAAAATTTAATCAGGGAAGAGGCATAATCTGACATGTGTTTTGATAAGATAAAACTCAAGGTGGATAAAGTGAGGGTTTGGGTGATTTTTTCTACTTATGGACACTTCCCTAAGCTTCTCCAAAAATGCCATTTATTTTATTAATTGTTAAAATTTAGAACTATTAAAATTTAGGGGAGAACTTTTATTAAAATATATCCTTTGGTTATTCCTGCTCTGCACTTCAATTTACCATCCAGGAAAAAAAAAAAAAAAGTTTAAATAATTTAGTGAGTCAAGGGTTTCCTGGCAGAAAAGAGGCTACTCTCCTCTCAGGAGGTTATGCTTGCTCACTTCTCCAAAGTCTCCCTTTATCAGAGATTCTGTGTCCTTGCTCAATACGGAATTGAGACAACTCTTCAGTCCCTTGTTGGGAAATGTCCTATAGAGGGAAGACAGCTTTCTGCTGTGGAGCTGTTGGTCATGTTTTTTGGAGGATGGTTATGGTTTTAGAATGTCACCCTGAGGGGAACCCGGGTGGCTCAGTCGTTAAGCATCTGCCTTCGGTTCACGTCATGATCCCCAGGTTCTGGGATTGAGCCCCGCATCGGGCTCCCTCCTCCATGGGAAGCCTGTTCTCCCTCTCCCACTCCCCCTGCTTGTGTTCCCTCCCTCGCTGTCTCTCTCCGCCAAATAAACAAATTAAAAATATTAAAAATAAGAAAGAATGTCACCTTAAATTTCTTCAAAATTGGGGGTGAATTTCATGTAAATTCAGTGATTTACTTACATTAGTTGGACAATTTAATCTAGAAAGGCCTGTTTATTCTCAGTCCTTTTCCAGCTAAGAACCAAAGGGTACTTAGATTATCTTCCCTTCATTCCTTGAAATCAACATCATTTGGTGGTTGGAATGTGGCAGCTGGGATCCCATCGAGCTGTGCTCTAGAAAACACAGAAGCATCAATACAGTATTTGAACCTCTACTCGCTGGTAGTAAATCCCCGGATTCACTGCTGACTGATCCATCACATGGAAATGGGAAGGATCATCGAAAACCAACAGATGAGGTAGCCAAAACCCTTAGAAAACGGATGGCTCCTCTGGTTTTGACCACCTGAATGACTGCATGGAATCGAAGACTACACAATCGCTTTTCAAAAGCTGGAAGGAAGTCTGAAGCTTGCTTACTTTAAAAGTCTTTTATTTATCATACTCGCTGTGTAGCTAATTTAGTGCTAAACTTTTAGATTAAGTTTCCAAAGGGACAACTGGGGTCATATATGTTTGCAAATTCCATTCATGCATTCATTTTATTTACTCAGTCACAAATGTTATCTGTTATATGTCTCCTACCACAGGAGGACAGAGAATATAACCTCCAACATGATCCTGTTCTCAAGAAACTTAAATAGATAGTGTTAAGTATCATGGTCAACTTGAAAAAGATACAAATACAAGCAAAGAATATTGCTAAGGAACAACATCAGGTCACACGGAGCAATTAGGAAACGCTTCCTAGAGAAAGTAATGATTGTATTTGTTTCTAGAGGACGATTAGCAGACAGCTCGATTGTGAAGGCAGTGGTGCCAGTGGGAGAGGAGTTACAACAGAGTGAATGTCACAGAGGCACTTGAGGTGGGACAGCAGAAGCACACAGTTCTCCCTACGGCGTGAGTGGGGGGTGCCTGGATTGCCGTAGGGGGTCTGGGAAGAACTGATAGATAGAAGGAGGTCGGGATCAGAATGTAAAGAGTTTTGTGTTCCAAGCTAAAGCACTTCCATTTTACCTGAAAAGACACTTCTTTGGGAAACGTCTTTCTGGCTTCTGTGATGAGGGGGAACTTCTCTCGTAAGTGCTTATGCCACCATGAGTCTCTTCTGCGGAGCTTATCACAGATGTTCTTTGGGTTCACCTGCATGATCAAGGGTTTGGTCCGCGTCTTCGTCCTTGGCCACACGGCAAGCCCGCCGTGCTTCTGTCGTCTACCACACGTACCTTTGTTTATCGTGGGTCTTCTACTAGCATCTCCGTGAGGGCAGGGACTCCATATCCTTCAACTTTGTCCCTCCATGAGGGCAGGGACTCTGTTCATATCCTTCAGCTTTGTGTGACCGGAATTACAGTGCCTGGCACGTGGCGGACATTTGGTAAATGCCGGCCGACTGACAGAACGAATGCCGGCCGCGGGGAGCCGCTGGGGAGTCTCGTGAAGTGAATGCCTTGCTAGATCACGTTTCCATCCTGGGGAGCAGCCTTAAATGATGAACTGGAGGAGGGTCCGACCAGGGGCAAAGGGACTAGCTAGGAGGCTACAGGAGTAGTACTGTTGAGACGTATACAAGTGTTTACTTGTGTACAAGTATACAGTTCTGTCAGAGGGAGTGGCTGGATAAAACAAACTTGAGAGCAGAAAACAGATTTGTTGGGGAAAAAAACACACTTGTAGGTACTACAAAGCTTGGTAACTATATCATTTTCACTTGGTATTTTATTGGCTGGGGGAATCAATGAAATTGAGATATCTAGGATGCCTATCACAGGTTGAGTTCCCACAAAATAGACTCGGGATTGATTCATGTACATGAGTTTTATGAGGAGGTGCTCTTGGCATTAACACCTGTGGAAGGGGAGGAGAAGGGAGGGAATGGAAGAGGAGGAGAGGAGAGGCAATACACCAGGTTTTGCAGAGAAGGGAGCTGGGGTTGGATGCAGTCTCATGAAGTCCTCAGCCAACCCTACGGAGAGCCCTGACACTGAGATAGCCCTGTGAGTAGGCCTGAGTTTGAGGAGAGGCTGGAATTTGATATTTCTGTGTTGGTCGTTCACTGAATGAACACTGCCCCAAGAAAGCAGCACGCCCTTCAGCAGAGCAGTCTCTTCAATCCAGCCACTCTGAAGGGGCCTCATAGAGCTGCCCACCAACAACACTTCCACAGGGAAGGAAGCACCTCTTACAGTCATGAAGGAGAATCTGGGCGGCACGTCACAGCAACCACTGCCATGAGTCCCCATTCTGAGCGACTGAAAGGATAGTCGAAGGTAACGTTCGAGGGTGAACTATTAATTCAGTTTGTGAATATAAAGGCTAGAGTCCCTGGATGACCTGTAAAGATCAGCCCCAGACGGTCTGGGTTCCGGTTGTGGAAGTCATCATGGTGGAAGCGGTGGTGAAAGAGAAAAATTGGACCTGAGCAAAGGGAGGGAAACCAGGATGAGGCCAAGAGAAGATGGAATTTTAGGCAAAGAAGCGAGCGACCACCCCTAAACCTACCAAGATAAGGACCCCAAACCGTAGGCTGAATTTAGCAAACTTGCTGACTTCTGCTCAAGTGCTTGCGCAGCGTGGGGCCGGGGCAGAAACATGTTGTAGCTCGTGAAGGCCGAGCCAGTAGCAAGGGCCATTGCTGTGTGAGGACAGGGAAGACTGTTCTCTGCAGACCCCTGTGTGGGTAAGGAAGCTGGATCACAAGGTAGTAGATAGAGGGGGACACGGCGGTCAAGGAAGGTTTTGTTCGGTTTTGGTTTAAGACAGAGAGGTATAAAGTACCTTTTTGCCAGAAGAGGAACAGCCACCGCGACGTCGAGGACCAGCAGAAAGGGCTGGAGGAGAACACGCCAGGAGCTGAGAAAGGACGGGCCCAAAAGCGGTGGGAAGGAGCGACGTTTTCGGAGGGGCGGGAGGGAAGCGGTGCGCATGTTTATGGAATTGTGAACTCACGCCTCAGTTTTCTCACAGAAGTAGGTAGAAATGTCACACAGGTGGTGATAGAGGTCCAGAAACAAGAGATGACGAAATTAGTGAACAAGAACGTTGAAACCTCTTCTACAAATATGTTCCATATGTTCAAGTAAGGAAGGAAAATCCAAACATAGTGAGGAGATAAATAGAAGATATAAAAAGAACCAGATGCAACTTCTAGAGATGCAAAATGCAATATCCAAAGTGGAAATTTAACCAAATGGAATTAACAGTGGCTTAGACCCCAGGGAAAACACACAAGACTCAGAAAGACGGAGCAATTGTTCAAAATCGATCATAGGGAGGGAAAAAAACAAACTAAGTAGAAAAAAGGTGAGGAAGGAAAGGTTTCCAGAGGCACAGAGGAAATGTCTCCTGGGAGATGTTCAGGGAGCATAAACCTTGAATGACCTTCAACTTGACAAGACAGAGGTAGGAGTCAAGGAGAAACAGGTGAAAAGCTGATCCCTAGGGTACGCGTTGGAGTGGGACCTTCATTTATTTATTTTCGACCTGCTTACCAAAGCATGTTACCATTTTTGTGCCCTTTCTGTGTGCTATACTTTGTCCTTAGCCCTAAGAGATACAAAGAGGTACCAGATGCTGTCTACAGTCTGTATAGGGAGGCAGGCAAGTTAGCAAGCAATTACAGAACAGGATGCTGAGTACAAGGACAAGTCTGTGGACATTTAGGAAGGTCCCTGCTTCCCAGGCCATGCAGATGCAGAGTCCGCGCCCGGCTCACGGTGAGCGTGAGCGCCCCCTTAAATTTCCCACCCTAGATGCCTCCCTGGTCTGACTCCTCCCGGCTGCTGGGTAGGACAAGTTAACGATGGTGGAGAGAAGTACTGGATTTAGGATTCACCTACCCACAGTTCCTCCTGTCGGTTCAGCGTTCCTGCCTGCTTTAAGGCGCAATCCAGCATTTGAGGGAAGCCTGAGCGTTCGGCTTCTGGAGTAGAACTGCTCATTGCTGAGGCTTTGGTCTAGAGGTCTTTCCTAGCAATCACACCACTAACAAACCAAAAGTGAAAAATAGAGCTACCCTATGACCCAGCAATTGCACTATACGAGGTATTTACCCCAAAGAGATGCACGCAGTGATCCGAAGGGGCACCTGCACCCCAAGGTGTATAGCAGCAATGTCCACAACAGCCAAGTAGGGAAAGAGCCCAGAGGTCCATCGGCAGATGACTGGATAAAGAAGATGTGGTGTATGTACACAATGGAATACCATGCAGCCATCAAAAAATGAAATCTTTCCATTTGCAATGACGTGGATGGAGCTAGAGGGTATTACATTAAGTGAAATAAGTCAGAGAACGGCAGTTATCATGGGATCTCACTCATATGTGGAATTTAAGAAACAAAACAAAGGATCGTAGCGGAAGGAGGGGGGGGAATAAAACAAGATGAAATCAGAGAGGGAGGAAAAAACCATAAGAGACTCTTAACCGGGCGCCTGGGTGGCTCAGTCATTAAGCATCTGCCTTCGTTTGGCTCAGGTCATGATCCCAGGGTCCTGGGATCGAGCCCCGCATTGGGCTCCCTGCTCAGCGGGAAGCCTGCTTCACCCTCTCCCACTCTCTCTGCTTGTGTTCCCTCTCTCACTGTGTCTTTCTCTGTAAAATAAATAAATAAAATAATAAAATTAAATTAAAAGACTCTTAACCATAGGAAATAAACCGAGGGCTGCTGGAGGGGATGAGGGTAGAGGGATGGGGTAACTGGGTGGTGGGCATTCAGGAGGACACGTGATGTGATGAGCACTGGGTGTTCTATGCGACTGATGAATCACGGACCTCGAACTCTGAAACTCATAATGCACTATATGTTAGCTAATTGAATTTAATTAAAATTTAAATTAAAACTAATAAAAGGTTAAATTTCTTTCATACCTTCCTCCTTTGACCCAGCACCCCCTTTTTATTTTCTACCTTCTCACCAACGACCCTGCATTGCACATGTCGTCTTTTCTACTAGACCATGAGCCACCTGAGGACCAGGACTATCTTATTCAATGTTGCGGGTTGTTTTTTTTGTTTATTTGTTTTCATAAAATATTTTAATTATTACAGTAATATATATATAACAAACTTTTCCATTTTAATCTTTTTTTATATTTAACGTATAATATATTATTTGCTCCAGGGTTACAGGTCTGGGAATAATCAGTCCAACACACTTCACAGCACTCACCATAGCACACACCCTCCCCAGTGTCCATCACCCAGCCACCCTCTCCCTATCCCTTCTCCCCCGCAACCCTCAGTTTGTTTTCTGAGATTAAGAGTCTCTTATGGTTTGTCTCCCTCCACGGTCCCCATCTTGTTTCATTTCTTCCTTCCCTACCCCCCATGACCCCCCACCCTGCTTCTCAAATTCCTCATATCAGGGGGATCATATGATAATTGCCTTTCTCTGATTGACTTATTTTGCTCAGTGTAATACTCTCTAGTTCCATCCATGTCATTGTAAATGGCAAAATTTCGTTTCTTTTGATGGCTGCATAGTGTTCCATCGTATATACATACCTTATCTTCTTTATCCATTCATCTGTGGATGGGCATCTAGGTTCTTTCCATAGTTTGGCTATTGTGGACGTTGCTGCTAGAAACATTCGGGTGCACGTGCCCCTTCAGATCACTACATTTGTATCTTTAGGGTAAATACCCAGTAGAGCAATGGCTGGGTCATAGGGTAGCTCTATTTTCAACTTTTTGAGGAACCTCCGTGCTGTTTTCCAGAGTGGCTGCACCAGCTTGCGTTCCCACCAGCAGTGTGGGAGGGTTCCCCTTTCTCCGCATGCTCACCAAATTCCATCATTTCCTAACTGGTTAATTTTAGCCATTCTGACTGGTGTGAGGTGATATCTCACTGTGGTTTTGATTTGTATTTCCCTGATGCCAAGCGATGTTGAGCACTTTTTCACGTGTCTCTTGACCATCTGAACGTCTTCTTTGCCAAAATGTCTGTCCATGTCTTCTGCCCATTTCTTGATTGGATTACTTGTCCTTTGGGAGTTGAGTTTGATAAGTTCTTTCTAGATTTTGGATACTAGCCCTTTATCTGATATGTCATTTGTGAACATCTTCTCCCATTCTGTCAGTTGTCTTTTGGCTTTGTGGACTGTTTCCTTTGCTGTGCAAAAGCTTTTGATCTTGATGAAGTCCCAATAGTTCATTTTTGCCCTTGCTTCCCTTGCCTTTGGTGATGTTCCTAGAAAGAAGTTGCTGTGGCCGAGGTCGAAGAGGTTGCTGCCTGTGTTCTCCTCAAGGATTTTGGTGGATTCCTTTCTCACATTGGGGTCGTTCATCCATTTAGAGTCTGTTTTCATGTGTGGTGTAAGGAAATGGTCCAGTTTCATTCTTCTGCATGTGGCTGTCCAATTTTCCCAGCACCATTTGTTGAAGAGACTGTCTTTTTTCCATTGGACATTCTTTCCTGCTTTGTCAAAGATTAGTTGACCACAGAGTTGAGGGTCCATTTCTGGGCTCTTTATTCTGTTCCATTGAGCTGTGTGTCTGTTTTTGTGCCAGTACCATACTGTCTTGATGATGACAGCTTTGTAATAGAGCTTGGAGTCTGGAATTGTGAGGCCACCAACTTTGGCTTTCTTTTTCAACATTCCTCTGGATATTTGGGTCTTTTCTTGTTCCATATAAATTTTAGGATTATTTGTTCCATTTCCTATTTTAAAATATGTAATTCAGGGCATTAATTACATTCATAATGTTGTGCAACCATCGCCAGGATCTATTTCTAAAACGTCTTCTCCAATTTTTGTATCCTTATCCCAGTGCGTGCCACAAGTGTAATTTTAGTCAATATTTATTAAATCAACTGTTGAACAAACGCGTGAATTAATCTGACAGTCCAGAGACTGACTATGAATACACAGCAATTAAGATTTCCTTTTCCGCTGTGCAGAGTCATGACAGAGAATAGAGGCTAAACAATTTAAACAAGCTGTAGGGAGTAGGAGTGTCTCCATCGAAGGGAGTATCTTTAGAAAGAGAAGGAACGAGGAACTAATGAGGAATGAGGGCGTGTTTTTGATGAGGAAGCTACAGAACAGAACTCAATGACCTCCACAAACAGGTGACAAATTCCTTTGCTAAGAAACAGACTTTCAGAAGAGGTGGGCCTGTTAGCCTTTTGCAGGTGGTCTGACTTGTGACGATGTTTACAAAGTACTCCACAGATTTTTCATGTTTAATAAGTGTTTTTATTTTCTCTCCTAAGAAGAGGACATCCTGGTTCTGTTACTGTCTTTGGACATGAAAGAAGATTGGCAGGAGTCACTCTCCTCTGTGCTCCGTCAGCATGTGAGCTCCAGCCCTGGGCATAGAACAGAGGCGAATATTGACCTGATTTCACAGTGATGGGCCAGTTCCGTCTCGAGGTGGGGAAGGAAGGACAGAGTAGTAATCAGGTCTCTTAGGTCATATGGAAAAATCAATAACAGTTTGTTTTATTCTAGTGAAAATTTGCTAGGCATGCTGCCTAATTTGCTAACATTCCTTGCTTCACATTTTCCTGTGAGGACATTATCTGTCACCCAGGAGGGCCTGGTGTGACCTAGCCCAGAGGCTGAAGAGTAACGATGACGCAGGACAGTCCTGATAGTGGGGCCCAGTGGAAAGGGTCAGAAACACAACTCTGAGCCCCTTCTCAGTGTCCTACTGGTTCGATGACTCTTTCGTGTGTGTGTGTATGTGTGTGTGTGTGTGTATGTGTGTGTGTCTAGGTACATGCAAATGTATATAACTCTTAAGATAATTACTATAAAGCAAGCACCATAAATTGATTCCAACTATAGCTTTTTCTCCCCTCAAAGTAACGGGTCTGCTCCCGACCTCCAGACAAATCTAGAAAGAGCTCACAGGACCTCCTTCCGGGGCAGGCGTGTGCAGATGTGGTACAGGAACGAGAGTCTTAGTTTACGTTCACCCATGTGAATGCTTTCCCACTGTTTCAGGAGAAAAAAAGCTTCACCCAATGTGTTCTCAATTACTGGGTTCACTTCTTGACGGGAAAAACCCCAGTAATTATGGTAGTTGCTGTCAAGGGAATAATGGTAACTAGGAGGAAAGAAACGGTCTTTAAGGGTTTTGTCAAGCAATCCAGCCGCATTCAGTAAGAGCAAGTGACCAACTGATTCCCTCAGACGGGCTCAGGAGGCTTTTTTTAAGTAAAACTCAGCCATCTACTCTTTCCCTTTGTGTATTTCCCCACTCCTGTTCCCAACTAACTTCAAAGAATGTGAATCCGGGATCCACACTAAACAAACAAACAAACACACAACAAACAAAACCCACAAAGCAAAATATCAGCTTAAACTTACTGTAAAGATTCATGTTATTTATCAGTTAAAATTCAGCTCCCATAGGCAATAGAAAATATCCTATAAACTTAAACAAAGACACTTCATAGTTTCTGTAGCTCAAATTGTTGTCCCTGAAATAGCCCTGGGGGATGACACGGGGAAGACACGGGGTGACACGGGGATGACAGGGGTGGCATGGGATGACACAGGGGTGACACGAGGATGACAGGGGGTGACACGGGGGTACTTACAAGCAAGCAGGGCAGGGGCCAGGACCTCCTTCAGGGACACACGGGTGGTGGGGAGGCGATTTGCAGAGCTTCCTTCGAAATTCCTCCCTTTCTCTGGCCCCCTTCAAAATGTAAATATTTTGTTGAGAAGTGTACTGATTCGCTCATTATTCCTCACTGAAGCTTCAGCTCGGGTTTCCCCCTCAGACCCGGAGAAGGACGCAGGAACACCAAGAGGGCGGCAAGGTCACCTCCCGGCAGGAGCAGGTGCGCTCCCCGGGCGGCGGCCGAGGGGTCCGCGCGGCCCGGCGGGGTCGCCGGGGCCTGTGGGGCCTGGAACGCGAAGGGCGAGGCCGCACCGGGTCGCTCGCCCCGTCCCCGGCCTCCTCGCCCCGTCCCCGGCCGCCTCGCCCCGTCCCCGGCCGCCTCGCCCCGTCCCCGGCCGCCTCGCCCCGTCCCCGGCCGCCTCGCCCCGTCCCCGGCCTCCTCGCCCCGTCCCCGGCCTCCTCGCCCCGTCCCCGGCCGCCTCGCCCCGTCCCCGGCCTCCTCGCCCCGTCCCCGGCCTCCTCGCCCCGTCCCCGGCCGCCTCGCCCCGTCCCCGGCCTCCTCGCCCCGTCCCCGGCCGCCTCGCCCCGTCCCCGGCCTCCTCGCCCCGTCCCCGGCCGCCTCGCCCCGTCCCCGCGGCTCTCCGCGGATGCAGCTGCCCAGGGACCCGCCCGCAGCGGTCCCGGTGTCTGTGGCCCGAGAGGGCGCGGAAGAGGAGAGGAGCCGCCGCGGAGCCGCGACCTCTGGGCCGGGCCTCCTCGCGCTGCCTCGTCCCTCCGGGGTCCTGGGTCTGCGAGGTGCGCGCCGGCCTGGGAGGCCTCGGGGCGTGCGCTCCGGCTCGGGGACAGGGGGGCCCTGGGAGGGGACGCGCAGGAGGCCTGTCCCACGGTCCCCACCGGCGCCTGCAGGCTCCGCGACCAGAAGGCCCCACTTCCCGCCCCGAGTCCTTTTATTTTCTGTCCCGCACGTCACCTCGAGAGTCACCGACACTCTAATATAAAATAATCCGAAAACTCTTCAGTCACCGCAGAAGGTGCCGAAGCTCTCTGGGGTTGGGGTCCTGGGGAAGCGAGTGACAGGGGACACGGGAAAGGACCGAGACAGTAAGGGGAGCCGGAAGTCACACACCCTCGCTGACAGGGTCTCTAGCCCCGGGTGGCCAGGCTCCCCACCTCTTCCTGCCTGGTCAGCGCTGCCCTCCAGGGCCCGTCATGGGCCTCGGGGTGTGTGCGCGCGCGTGGGTGCGTGTGCGCGCCTGTGGGTGCGTGTGGGTGTGTGTGCGCGCGTGTGCGTGGGTGTGCGCGCGTGTGGGTGCGCGTGTCCTGGCCCTGTGTTCCCACACGGGCGGAGTCTACGGTGCGCAGTGGGTGTACAGCCCGTGCCGAATATTCCAGAACTCTCCTCTGTCCAAACACAGGTGTAGCTGTGATCCTGTGCGGGGGCCCCAGAAAGTGCCTTTCCTCTCACTTCAGTAGCTGCGCAAAGCTCCCGATCTGCTCGCCCAACTTCTAAACTGAGAAACTTCATTTCTCTCACAAAAGATTAAAATTGTATCCACAGAGCTGACCTCAAAACAGAATTAACTGCTGTTCTGGAAGCAACCTGACACATTTTCTAGGATCTTAGGAGAAAGAGACCATCTGGTGTGACACTGCTGACGGCCTGTCCCAGGATGTGAGGCGTCAACCCGTTTGGGAGCAAACCGCTTAACTGCAGCCCAAGACAAAACACCTTCTTTGCAGGGGTGAGGGTCGGGGAGGTGGAAGGACTCGGATGACACAGCAGAAAAGCCAGAAGTAGAACGTGCAGGCCCCTTGCTTCCTGCTTATGAGTGTCTCCGAGGACTCGTCCTTGCTCTGACACCTTTGGGAAATTCGTAGGCCGAGTGTTTCTTTTCACATTTGTTGCTGCCATAGGAGCACCGTGTGTCCCTAGGGGGAGACGGCGCCCTGCAGGACAGCCACACACGGCTCCTCAGGAAGTCCTGCGGGGCGCAGGAGACCCGGGCGCCATCACGGTTCTGTTCGTCCGCTCTGCCCCACACGCTCTGCCCCACACGCAGGTCTTGAAACTCTGCTATGCTTACGGCTATTTCTCTTCGAAAGGAAAACCCGTGCTCTACGATTTTTCAACTCTGAAAGTAGTGTCTGTATGTTTTCCAAACCCTCTTGGACCTGGAATCCAACAACCATACACCTCTCTGCAGACTTAGACCTCGATGACTGGAAGTAATATTGGCTCTTTCCTTGATATGTTATGTAAACAGAAGTCCCGGAGATGAGACGAGATTCTCATTTGTATCTCCTCAAGTGAGTATCTAGATTAGGAGTTGGCACTTTTCCTGTAAAGGCCACTTAGTAAATATTTTAGGGTTTCAGGCCAAATGGTCTCTGATGCGAGCTCTCAACTTTGCCCTTGTAGCTGGGAGCAGTCCCAGGGCCTAGACGAATGCACACGGCTGTGATGTAATGAGGCTTTACTTACAAAAACAGGCAGCAGCGTGGACTTGGCCTGGGCCACACTGTTTTTCTAAAATTTTCTAAAATACCCCCTTAAAAAATTGTCATTTACTTCCTAATACCATTATCTGAGAGTTAAGAACGTTGCTAAACTCGCATGATCTATGCAGTGTATATACAATGGAATGTTACTGAGCCGTCAAAAAGAATGAAATCGTGCCATTTGCAATGACATGGATGGAACTAGAAGATACTATGCTCAGGGAAAAAAGTCAAAGAAAGACAAATACCATATGATTTCACTCATGTGGAATTTGAGAAATGAAACAGATGAACACAGGGGAAGGGAAAAAGAGAGAGAGAGAGAAGCAAACCATATGTGCCTCTTAACAGAGAACAAACAGGGATGCTGGAGGGGGAGCGGGGTGGCTAGATGGGGGATGGGCATTAAGAAGGGCACTTGTTGTGATGAGTCAAGGCTGTTATATGTAAGTGACGAATCACTAAATTCTACACCTGAAACCAACTTTACTGTATGTGTGAATTTAAATAAAAACTTGCAATTGAAAAAAACTTTTAAAAAACCTATCCATACATTTATGTGATTTTCTTGAAATCACAACATAAAAATGTACTTTTTAATGTTTTTTAATCATAACCTTACAGATTGAAAAACACAATACATTCCATCTGGCTTAATTCCAATTCTTTCTCTGAACACATGACCATATATTTATTTGGTTGTAGTTCGTACCTGTATCCCATTTGTTATCTTGTTGCTTATACCCCATTCTCCTGTAGTGCCACTGTTACATATTGATCTATTCTGCTTACTTATTTTTAAAGATTATGCAAGAGCTATTTCACTATACTTATAAAGCTGGCTTACTAAAAATTATCCTATTGTTAAATATTTGGATTTTTTCCCATTATTTTTCCATGAGCTAAATAGGGCTGCTATAAAAATCTTTGTACAAGTGACATCCAAAAAAGTTAAAATCCAAATGTAAAAGCAATGTTACTTCTGCTAGCTCTGCTAATTATTATGCTTGAAACATGGTAACATTATACACTAAAAAATACAGCCAGAGGACTATTTTTTTAAAGCAACCAGATAGTGAATTCACTGAGTCGCCCTTGTTGAATGATGTCAGAAGACTATCCTATGCAACTTTTTCTAAGAAGTGTGATTTGATCTCAAATATATATTTTTTTAATTCTGTAACTCTTCACAGCTATCAGATGTTCCTTCAGAGATTTGATGATGTAACTCAATATTACTTTGCAAGCTCTCCTGGGCCAATGGCTTAAATCAATCTATGCTCAAATTGGGCACTTCGGTATTCTAAATCAAACAGTTTCATGAACTTTGTCAACACCGACATAATTAACCTCCTGTTACTGTTAGGCTCAAGCTCATAATCTTCTTTTTCGAAACAGGAGAGAGTAGAATCTAAAAGTTAGAAGTTGCCTGTTAGAATAAAAGACTTTTCCTTAGCTCCAAGTTCAGACATGGCTTGGTATTTTCTGGCAGTAAATTCTTTGCCCAGATCCATGGGGTACGCTGAGGTTGGGAGCAGCAGAGAGGGCCTGGCCCTCTCAGGTGGGGATGCTCTAAGGAGATGTTCTCAGGCATTCCTCTGTAGAAAGGGCCTTTCTCAAGATGCTCTCATTCAGTTGGAACATTTCAGAACTACAAATCTAAAACAAGGCAGCTGGGCAGCAAACTACAGACTGGTTCATAACGTTTGGTTCCCCAAACATTATTTTCATCTTCAGGCATTTAACCCAGCAAGAGGCAGTGCTGAAGGTCAGTCTACTGAAACTGTCGGTGGTAGAGAATCAGGTTGGGCTTTTTTTTTTTTTTTAATATTCAAAATGTCACTTTCATAAGACACAATAAAGTAATTATCAGAAAAATAAGCAAAAAATAAGGCACGCAAATACCTACCCCCAGTTATACATTTACTATTAGAGATCATTTTTATTTTTTATTATTACAGTTAATATAAATATATGTATTATAATTATGTTACAGACCATATTAAATTAGAGTTAAAGAAATGCAATCAGAACAAATATAGCAAGGGACGATTATAAAAGCTGAACCCATTTTTCATTAAAAGTGTGTGTACTGATGAATAACACAGACTTTACCTTGTTTGTCGTAAACGAGTCGAAGGCCCAAACTGAATCAGTTCCATGTTCAAGGGTCCGGGCTTTAGAGTCAGATACCTGGTGTTGTCTTAGTCTCCCACTGGCTGTGTGACCCAAGACAGCTTGGCTGTCCTCGCCTGCATTTCTTCCTCTGTAAAGTGTGGATCTCAATATGATCAAATAAGATAAAATAAGACAATACATGGTAAGTTCTTAGGGTAGCATCTAGCTTAGTAAATGTTGAAAAGTGATCTCCAGCCTTTGCAGGTCAACAGGCATGAAAAAGCTTTGAGGAGGTCGAGTGATGAGAATGTGAAGAGCAAACATGCATCTGGCTTCCGGGTACCACCTAGTAAAAGGAGTCAGAGCCGCTGGGAAAGCCCACTGCGCCACAGACTTCCAAACGCGTGAGAGTTCCGCAAGGCTGCCAGACACAAATTCAACTGACACCATCAATAACCAGCCAGGAGCGCCAGTAGAACATCAGCTGCCACTCATAACACCCGGCACCTCTCAAGTTTCCGGGAATGGAAAGAAAAAGGAAGGCGTACAAGTTTATAGATAAATCATTCAAATTCTATAAAAGGCATAGAAGACATGAATAATGAATGAATGGAATTGTCTGATATTGTGAATCTGTCAGTTCTCCCCTAAATTAATCTATATATTCCATATGTTCCCAGAAAGCCCCAGCAGAAGTTTTTGAGACAGACTGATGCTAAAATCAGTCACAAATAGTTGTCAATTTTATGTGCACGTGCACACAAACACACACACACACACGCACGCAAAGAAGAGCAAGGAGAGGAGCACGTACACTAGCAGAGCAGCAGCAGAACAACATGTAGAACAGATAAGAATGCCCAGGAATAGAGATGTGTGTAAGGAAGACATCCTACAGAAATGGGGAGCAGATGAATTGTTTAGTATATGGTGCTAAGAAAGCAGGCTCCTTAAAACTAGGAAGGAGAAAATATGCCCATAGGGTGGATAGAGATTTTTTGCAACAAGACTGTATGAGCACAGACGATAAGGGAGGACAGTGTTGGGTCTGACTACACAAATGTTACAGATCTCTATTCATCACAGGCACAGAAAATGGTTGTTAATAGGTGTGTGCCAGAGTTTAAAATCAATAGGATTAATGTTTAGATTAAAAAGGAATGCCTGTTGGGGTGCCTGGGTAGTTCTGTTGGTTAAGGACCCAACTCCTGATTTCGGCTCAGGTCATGATCTCAGGGTTGTGAAATCGAGCCCCATGTCAGGTTCCATGCTCGGTGCAGAATCAGCTTGAGATTCTCTCTCTCCTTCTGCCCCTACCCCCCGCTAGCACTCTTGTTCTCTCTCTCTCAAAAAAAATTCCTATTAATCATTGAAAAGGCAGGAAAATGAGTAAAGTATATGAATAGGCAACCCACAAAAGGCAGAAATCTGAATGCCTAAAGTTCAAGAGATTCCCAACCTCACCCGTAATGAGAAGCATCAACATTGAAACAACAGTGTTGTGCCACTTCCTAGCCACTCAATTGGAAAAAATTAAAAATGACAGGACTGCAAGATTTCAACAAGTTGAAAGAAACCAGAACACATATGCTTAGCTGGCAAGAGTGCGACTGGCACAGTCTTTCTGGAAAGTAATCTGGCGGCTCTTAGGGGAATTAGAGTCTGGGTATCGTACAATACAGCATCTCTCTCCTGATAACCTGTGTCATCTTGCATGAGAAAATCTTGCCTAAGCCCATACGGCTCTGCAAAGAAAATGTACGCTGCAGACTTCTTCATAGCGGCAAGTGGCTGCCCGTCATCAGAGGCAACGTCACACGGCTGCTGGGAGCAGCACCCTGAGGAGCGCAGTTGGAAGGAGCAAGTAAAAAGCTAAGAAAGGAGTAAGTAAGAAAGAAAGGAGTAAGAAGGAGCAAGTAAAAAGGTAAGAAACGTAATGAGATACTATCATGTAAGCTAAAAGCACACACATGCCAAAAATACCGTGACACGCAGCACAGATATACAGAGAACATCTATCAAACATCCTAGAGGGGGGCCTACTTAACGTTACTGAATATTAATGGGAAATGAGGGATGAAGGGGAACCTGGAACAAAATAAGAAAGAGACCTTGTGGGAGTAAACGTCACAGTGCACCATCAACTCAGAGAGATGTTTGATTAAATCAAAGCTTGGCACCTAAAATCCAAAGAGTTAAAAAAAAAAAAAAAAGGAGACACGCAATCCAGAACAGAGTGTTACCCAAGGCGCCCTTGGAGCTCAGCAGGCGCTATTCCTGAGCATGTGGAAATGCATGAGCCCCGTGGGATTGAAACTGCAGATTGAGTCTCTGTTCTTAAATTCACGAGCCACGGTTCTTCCGGAGTGTTCTTCAATCTCTTGAAGTTCTTTTCCGTTCTGCAACACTAGGGAAGATGAGCCAAGTGGGGAGTGGAGGGCACGGTTTCTCCATCCTGAGAATCTGGTGACAAACTCCTTCCTGACTGCGGTATCCTAGAAACGCTCAATTTGTGTTCTTGCCTGAGTGATAGAGTCCGTGTTTTTCCTTTACAAGCTGGCAGTAGCAAATGTCTTACCATGGCTGCCGTCCAGAGAATTCGAAGCCAGAGCTTTGCTCTGGGCGAGCCTCCAGGAGAGTAATTTGGATCCTGTAGCTGAAAAGCCCTAAACTTTAAGGAGGACCCAGAGGCTATGCTAACTGCCTCTTGAAGCCTTTGTAAGTTGAGGAGGGAAAGAGACGGGCGGCCCTCGGTCATTCCCAAGTCTTAGCCTTCCCCAGCCATCGTGTGCTGGCCTTTCTTTGATTTCCGTTCTTTTTACAGGATCCCCAGGTGCTTAGGAGGATTTCAAAAGCAAGAGGTGAAACATTACCCAAGATAGTTTATGTTTTTGTTTTAGATCTTGTCCTATCTCCATACTGGATGTGATTAGTTGGATAAACATTTCCTCGTGAGTGTTGTATTGGTGAGAAATTTTCAGTGTGGGAGAAACACCACTGCTGGACAGAGCAGGCAGGTTCCCCCGTGAGGTGGTAAGAGGCCTCGGAAGGCCTGCCAATCCCACATCCCGTGTTCTTCCAGAAGCTCAAAGTCCTGTTTATTCTTATTAATTCTATTCTTCAACCATTTTCAGTATCTTAATTTAGTACGCCGTTTATAAACAGAGTCTCATCTCACAATTTTAACAAAACTGCTAATTAGCTATTCTCATTCCTAGTTTACAAGTAAAGAGTGGTCTCAGAGAGGTTCCTGCCTTCACAGGTGACGCCAAATACGGTAGACCTAAGAGGATACTCTGTTCTATGTGGGTCTATGTGTGAGCCATCTCCATGCTGGTATGAAAAACTTCTGTTAAGATACAGATACATTTTGGAAACTGAGTCATCCTCAGTACCTTGGTCTTATCCATTGGTTCCACTTAGGCTGATGTGGCCTCAAAAGCAGGACCTTGAAAGAATGAAGCAGAGAAAAATAACAAGGCTCCCACACTTGGGACACTCACCGCCTAAGGAGAGCGACATAGTGGCCAGCACACAGGAGAGGACCAGTCCCTAAAATCCCCCTCCCTTCCTGTCTGGCACAAGGTGCACTGGGGAATGTTCGGGAGAGAAAGCTGGACACCAGAGACTGGATTCCAGAAGAGGTGGCAACAGAAAGTCGCAGACACTCGGGAAGGGTGGTAACAGCCTGTCCGCGGCAAACATAACCTATCTTTCCAGTCACAGTACTCCCACCAGGTCTGTTCTCTGTGCTTTCTTTCTAGTTAGGGCAGACGGTACTGAAGCAAGGTACAGGTTTTGATGCCTGCTCGCCACCTCTAAGTCTGCTTGAGGACCCTGTGAGAAGGAGCCTATGGCTTGTCCGTGTTACGGGTCAGGAATATTGACTTTCGAGCGATTGCCCCAATGGCCCGTGATAACAGGTTAATAATAATTGTACTTGCAGGGATGGTAACTTACTATGTGTTAGATGTAGCACCAAATGCTTCAAAAATATCTCACTTCACTTGATCCTCCAAACAACCCCCAAAAGTTGTTATCGTTACTCCTAGTTTATGTAATTAAAACAGAACAGAGAGGTCAAGCAACTTGCCCATGACCATCTACCTCATGCATGGTGGTGCTAGAACCAACTCATTTCAGCCCCAAACAGCTCTTGACCCTAACACTACACTCCTTGTCACTGTTATACTGACCATCAGTGATCTTGAAACTGAGGCACAGAGTGTTAATTCATTAAGGTAACAGTTGGGATCATTTATGACTTAAAAACAAGCATGGCTTATTTGTCCAGCCATTTATTTTACTCGTATTTATGGTGAGTAATAATTAATATAATTAGTATCTACAATGAACATGGTATGTTATTACTAAAGAAAAAACAATTAGCAGTAAGTGCAATCATATCTCTTTTTATTAACATATAATGTATTATTTGCTTCAGGAGTACAGGTCTGTGAATCATCAGTCTTACGCAATTCACAACACTCACCATAGCACAGACCCTCCCCAAAGTCCATCACTGAGCCACCCCATCCCTCCCCCCACCACCTCCAGCAACCCTCAGTTTGTATCCTGAGATTAAAAGTCTCTTATGGTTTTTCTCCCTCACAAGTCCCATTGTTTCATTTTTTCCCTCCCTGCCCCCCTCTCAAATTCATCATATCAGAGAGATCATATGATAATTGTCTTTCTCTGATTGACTTATTTTGCTCAGTGTAATACCCTCTAGTTCCATCCATGTCATTGCAAATGGCAAGATTTGGGGGGGAGGGGGCGGGAGCGGGGTTTGATGGCTGCATAGTATTCCATTGTATATATATATATACCACATCTTTATCCATTCATCTGTGGATGGGCATCTAGGTTCTTTCCATAGTTTGGCTGTTGTGGACATTGCTGCTATAAACATTGGGGTGCATATGCCCCTTCAGATCAGTGCATTTGTATCTTTAGGGTAAATACCCAGTAGTGCAATTACTGGGTTGTAGAGTAGCTCTATTTTTAACTTTTTGAGGAACTTCCGTGCTGTTTTCCAGAGTGGCTGCACCATCTTGTGTTACCATCAACAGTGTAGGAGGGTTCCCCTTTCTCCACATCCTCGCCAACTTCTATCATTTCCTAACTGGTTAATTTTAGCCATTCTGATTGGTGTGAGGAGGTATCTCACTGTGGTTTTGATTTGTATTTCCCTGATGCCGAGTGATGTGGAGCACTTTTTCATGTGTCTCTTGACCATCTGAACGTCGTCTTTGCAGAAATGTCTGTTCATGTTTCTGCCCATTTTTTGATTGGGTTATTTGTTCTTTGGGTGTTGAGTTTGATAAATTATTTATACATTTTGGATACTAGCCCTTTATCTGATATGTTGTTTGCAAATATTTTCTCCAATTCTGTCAGTTGTCTTTTGGCTTTGTGGACTGTTTCCTTTGCTGTGCAAAAGCTTTTGATCTTGATGAAGTCCCAATAGTTCATTTTTGCCCTTGCTTCCCTTGCCTTTGGTGATGTTCCTAGAAAGAAGTTGCTGTGGCCGAGGTCGAAGAGGTTGCTGCCTGTGTTCTCCTCAAGGATTTTGGTGGATTCCTTTCTCACATTGGGGTCGTTCATCCATTTAGAGTCTGTTTTCATGTGTGGTGTAAGGAAATGGTCCAGTTTCATTCTTCTGCGTGTGGCTGTCCAATTTTCCCAGCACCATTTGTTGAAGAGACTGTCTTTTTTCCATTGGACATTCTTTCCTGCTTTGTCAAAGATTAGTTGACCACAGAGTTGAGGGTCCATTTCTGGACTCTTTATTCTGTTCCATTGAGCTGTGTGTCTGTTTTTGTGCCAGTACCATACTGTCTTGATGATGACAGCTTTGTAATAGAGCTTGAAGTCTGCAATTGTGATGCCAGCAACTTTGGCTTTCTTTTTCAACATTCCTCTGGCTATTTGGGTCTTTTCTGGTTCCATATAAATTTTAGGATTACTTGTTCCATTTCTTTGAAAAAAATGGATGGGATTTTGATAGGGATTGTGTTAAACATGTAGATTGCTTTAGGTAGCATCGACATTTTCACAATATTTGTTCTTCCAATCCACGAGCACAGGACATTTTTCCATTTCTTTGTGTCTTCCTCAATTTCTTTCATGAGTACTTTATGGTTTTCTGAGTACAGATTCTTTGCCTCTCTGGTTACATTTATTCCTAGGCATCTTACGGTTTTCGGTGCAATTGTAAATGGGATGGACTCCATAATTTCACTTTCCTCTGTCTTGCTGTTGGTGTATAGAAATGCAACTGATTTCTGTGCATTGATTTTATATCCTGACACTTTACTGAATTCGTGTATGAGTTCTAGCAGTTTCAGAGTGGAGTCTTTTGGGTCTTCCACATAAAGTATCATATCATCTGCAAGAGTAAGAGTTTGACTTCTTCCTTGCCAATTCGGATGCCTTTCATTTCTTTTTGTTGTCTGATTGTTGAGGCTAGGACTTCTAGTACAGTGTTGAACAGCAGTGGTGATAACGGACATCCCTGCAGTGTTCCTGACCTTAGCGGAAAAGCTCTCAGTTTTTCCCAATTGAGAATGATACTCACTGTGAGTTCTTCATAGATGGCTTTTATGATATTGATGTATGTATCCTCTATCCCTACATTGTGAAGAGTTTTGATCAAGAACAGATGCTGTATTTGTCAAATGCTTTTTCAGCATCTATCGAGAGTATCATATGGTTCTTGTTTCTCTTTTATTAATGCATT
This sequence comes from Martes martes, assembly GCF_963455335.1. Taxonomy (NCBI): domain Eukaryota; kingdom Metazoa; phylum Chordata; class Mammalia; order Carnivora; family Mustelidae; genus Martes; species Martes martes. Next base: position 68,208,583 of record NC_137903.1, read on the forward strand.
GTATCACATTGATTGATTTGCGGATGTTGAACCAACCTTGCAGCCCAGGAATAAATCCCACTTGATCAAGGTGAATCATCCTTTTAACATGCTGTTGGATCCTATTGGCTAGTATTTTGGTGAGAATTTTCGCATCTGTGTTTACCACGGATATTGGTGTGTAATTCTCCTTTTTGAGTGGGGTCTTTTTCTGGTTTTGGGATCAAGGTAATGCTGGTCTCATAAAATGGGTTTGGAAGTTTTCCTTCCATTTCTATTTTTTGGAGCAGTTTCAGAAGAATAGGTATTAATTTTACTTTAAATATTTGGTAGGATTCTCCTGGGCTCTTGTTTGTTGGGAGACTTTTAATTACTGCTTCAATCTCCTTACTGATTATGGGTCTGTTCAGGTTTTCTATTTCTCCTGGCTCATTTGTGGTAGTTTATATGTCTCTAGGAATGCATCCATTTCTTCCAGATTGTCAAATTTGTTGGTGTATAGTTGCTTGTAGTATGTTCTTATAATTGTTTGTATTTCTTTGGTGTTGGTTGTGATCTCTCCTCTTTTATTCATGATTTTATTTATTTGGGTCCTTTCTCTTTTCTTTTTGATAAGTGTGGCCAGGGGTTTATTAATCTTATTAATTCTTTCAAAGAACCAGCTCCTAGATTTATTGATTTGTTCTACTGCTCTTTTGGTTCCTATTTCATTGATTTCTGCTCTGGTCTTTATTATTTCTCTCTCCTGGGTTTAGGCTTTCTTTGCTGTTCTTTCTCTAGCGCGTTTAGGTGTAGGGTTAGGTTGTGTACTTGAGAGTTTTCTTGTCTCTTAAGAAAGGCTTGTATAGTGCAATCATATCTTAAGTGTCATTTCCTCCGTAACTTATTGGCTTCTACTTAAAAGCCTTCTTTTATTTCCTCTAAACTGGGGATTCTTAATCTTTGGTCCCAAAGACTCACGGATAGAATTCTTGGGTGGAAAAGGGAGGATATACATATGTTTGAATTTGAATCGGGAAAAAAATGGCATTTTTGCTGTTGAGGGTGGAGAGTTTATCGTGTGCAGTAGTTCTCAACCTTGATTTACATTAGAACCACCTGGGAGCTTTTAAAATTTATTTTATTTTATATATTATTTTTTATTTTTATTAACATATAATGTATTATTTGTTTCAGGGGTACAGTTCTGTGAATCATCAGTCTTACACAAGTCACAGCACTCACCATAGTACATACCCTCCCCAATTTCCCCATCCACCCCTCCTCCATCATCTCCAGCAGCCCTCAATCTGTTTCCTGAGATTAAAAGTCTCTTATGGTTTGTCTCCCTCCCCAGTCCCATCTTCTTTCATTTATCTCTCCCTTATCCCCAAGACTCCCTGCCCTTCCTCTCAAATTCCTCATAGCAGAGAGATCATATGATAATTGTCTTTCTATGATTGACTTATTTCACTTAGCATAATACCCTCTAGTTCCATCCACATTGCAAATTATAAGATTTCAGTTTTTTGATGGCTGCATAGTATTCCATCGTGTGTGTGTGCGCGCACGCGCGCACGGATACATCTTCTCTATCCATTCATCTATTGATGGACATCTAGGTTCTTTCCATAGTTTGGCTATTGTGGACATTGCTGCTATAAATATTCAGGTGCACATGCCCCTTCAGATCACTACATTTGTATCTTTAGGGTAAATACCCAGTAGTGCAATTGCTGGGTCGTAGGGTAGCTCTATTTTCAACTTTTTGAGGAACCTCCCTGCTGGTTTCCAGAGGGGCCGCACCAGCTTGCATTCCCACCAACAGTGTAGGAGGGTTCCCCTTTCTCCGCATCCTCACCAACACCTCTCGTTTCCTGACTGCTTAATTTTAGTCATTCTGACTACCACCTCGGAGCTATTAAAAGGGCTCCTCCCTTAAGATGAATGAAGAAAATCACAGTCTCTGGGGATGGGTCTGGAGCATTAGTACTTTTTTTTTTTTTTTTAGGATTTATTTTATGGCTGCCTTTTTAATCCTCATAGCCGTCCTACGAGATGGATACTGTCATTATCCTCATTTTACAGATGATTAATTTCTGCATATTTCACTTACTCCTGAATTTGTTACATGGCATTGAACATGTGATTTATTTTTTTTTTTTTTTTTTTTTTTTTTTTTGAACATGTGATTTAAATACATTTGGTTCTCCAAAGTACCTATCACAGTGCCTTGCTCTAATGAACTAAACTTTTTTTTTTAAGATTTTTATTTATTTATTTGACAGATAGAGATCACAAGTAGGCAGAGAGAGAGAGAGGCGGAAGCAGGCTCCCCGCTGAGCAGAGAGCCCGATGTGAGGCTCGATCCCAGGACCCTGAGATCATGACCTGAGCCAAAGGCAGAGGCTTTAACCCACTGAGCCACCCAGGCGCCCCTGAACTAAACTTTTTAATGCTTACTAAAATAATCACTGTACTCAAGATAGTCATCTTTGGGTTGCTATAAAGCAGTGACAAAAAATATTAAGTACTTGGACAGGTTAGTTTTCCAGGATCCTCCATGAACTAAATTCTGGCTATTAGGAATGACAGGTTGGTTCACGGGTAAAAGTTCAGGATCACTTTAAGGGCTGACTCAGTCCAGAGCTCCTCTGGGATCAGCTGAGGCCTTCACTGAGACTGTGTTGTGGTTCACTCTTCTCCCTTTGCCCATTCTTCTTCCTTTACTCTATCTCAGGGCTTGATCTCAAAGACTCTCTCCAATAAACCTCCCGCACACAGGTGTCCATGTCTCCATATTGAAGGACCCAACCTAAGACAAAAGGAGCCTAAGAAAGATGGACCACATTTATTAACTTTATGTTACTTTCATAGACATGGTATGTGAGAGTAGAAATTGTACATGCTTTATGGTCAGAAAGATCAACGCTTATTTGGGATCAGCTCAGGGAAGCTACTTTCAAAGATCCAGCTCCTCATTTTGTTGATTTGTTCTACTGTTCTTTTGGTTTCTATTTCGTTGATTTCTGCTCTGATCTTTATGATTTCTCTTCTTAACCATTCCGCTACTCCATCTTCCAGAAGCTTGAATAAGCAAGAACGGTATCCTCCCGATTCATTCATTTAACTCATAATACTGAAACTTTGCTACTGTGAGCCCAGGACTCGGGTTTAAAAAGAAATAATGCTTTATTTTATTTAAGAGTAATAATAACCCAATTCCCTTGGATGCATTCATTCTTAATTCCCCAAATGTTCCTTCATAGAGTAAAGTCACCTTGCTTTATGACAAAGGAAAGAGGTTCAGAGAAGGCATGTTGAAGAAGCAGCTAGCTCAGTTCTCACCAGTCTTGGACTGATGGGAGCTGGAGAGAGGGCCTGCCAGGAGAGACGGGATGTGAGCCCTGAGTCACCTGTGACAGAGCACAGGAGGAAGAGGGGGCTACCTATCACGTGTATAAGAAAGCAGCTGTGTTTCTTTAATAAGTCACTAGAGGTCAAGTGTAGGCTCCTAGGAAAGGTGGAGCCTCTGGGAACCACAGACACTAGGAGTTTCCACCCACTCTGGATTCTTCACTATGAACACCCATCGGGGCCATGAGAAGGACGGAGGCAGGGCCAGGGCCGGAGAGCATCATTCCCTCAGAGGTGCCAGCCAGCTGCAGACAAGTTGCGAAAGATCACTCAGACCCCTTCCCCTAAGAAACAAAAGCCTTAAGTTGTCTGTGGGAGGGCAGCTATCCCTGTCACCCCCAGAACAAGAGTAAAGACCCATTAGGACTGGGGGAAGGAGAGCAAAGCTCCGCTCCTGGGTGGAGGAGAAGGGGCATCCCTGGGCCACATCGGTAGAAGCACTCTCTGCTGCTGGTGGGGCAGGACCAAAGGGAAAGACCCACCCCGGCAATCTGAGCCCCAGGACATGCCTACGAGCAGGTGGCAACAAGCATCAGCAGTCTGGTGTTGGGGACGAGGGGGAAGCAAGGAGGGGGGTCCGCTCCGGTGCATGAGCACACGGAAGAGCAGGCGCTGCAGGGGTGTGTGTGGCGCCAGGACGCTGAGGTCAGCCCCCACCGAGGATGAGGCCAGAAAAATCTGAAAATAACCACAGCAACATCAAAAGGTAAATCTTTCCCGGGTGGCCTTTGGGCTTTTACTCATCAGGTCATAAAAATGGCGTTGCCTCCCCTCCATTTCCATTCTGGATCTCTGACCCTTAGCCAGTCATCCCGTCTGCATCGTCCATACACTGGCATTTTCCATCCCACCGTGTCTCTGAGCTGCACCCCGCCTTATTTCTGCAAACCTCCCCTTGACGTCACGTCTCCTCTCAGCCGCACGGAATCTGCTGCTTCGACTGCCCGTGAGCGTGTAGGTGTCGAGTATCTCACTGTTGTAGAGAAGTTCTGTACGCTCCTCTTTGACTGTCCCTTGTCATCTTACAGTCTCTTATTCCTTGCCCATACTTCTGGCACTCCTTTTACGTATTTAAACACATCAAATATACACATTTTATAAACTGCTACTAATAAATCCAGTATCTGAAGTCCTGGTGGGTCTGAGTGCACAATCTTTCTGCTGGCTCTCATTCATGGCACCACGTTTCATCCATGCTTTTTGGGTGAATTATTGTTTGATTTAACTTTATGGGAAAGGGGTCCTGCTGAAAATATATTCTTCCATAAAGAACTTGTTTTGCTTTAGCCGGAGGATGGCGGGGGGAGGGCTGCTGATGGAATACCACCTAAAAATAAAATTTCAGTGTGAAGGTTTTTTTTAAAATTACATAGGTAATATAAATTAGGTATGAAACCTTTAAGAAGGCCAGCTTTCAGTTAAAAATTCTTGGGAAACAATATTTTTTCCTTCTCCATCTATGGCTAAGTATAAGGCAGATAATTTTCCTTATAGATCCTCTTTGTGGAGTCCTCTTCTTCTTCTTTTCTTTTTTTTTCCTTTTAACCTAGTGTATTCTTTTGTTGAGAACAGGTGATCCTTTAGCATTCTGGCTTTTTTTACCCTCCTTAATTGAGTAGGTTCCTACAACACGGGTAGTCACCAGGGTAGTCACCAGGAATGAGCTGATCGTTTCCAGGATAGCTGGTGGTTTAGAAACTTACTCTCCTTTTGGATTCCTGTATTTAATTTGTTTTCAACAAGCTGAAATTGCTTATAAAAAATAAAGGAGCAGAATGTCCTAATCATGCCTGTTAATCTATTCCTGGGTTTGAATCCAAGGTCTGCTCTCTTAATTATTGTGCAACCTCGGGTAATCTATTTGCTTTCCTGAAGTTGTTTTGTCATTTGTAAAACATAAATAAATAATACTTAGCTACATGTTTGACTCCCACGCAGATTTAAGAATAATGAACCACAGTGCCTAGAACAAAGAGATCTTGCCTGGCACTTAACCACTGGCAGTTATTACAAGTTTTGTTAGCAGACTCCCTTGGGACATTTCAAAATGTCCCGAAATCTTTAAAAAACTACAAACTGGTCATTTCCAGGCAGATCTGCTGCCCACTCAGCCCAGGGTGAGAATAATGAAGGAGAAGCGTGATTTGGAGTCCACAGGGCCATACATTAAGGGTGAGGGCGGTGGTAAAAGGGATTTTTCTTCTTCTCCATCTTCCGTGTATCATGCTGTGTCCTGACCAGAAATGATCCTGTACCAGAAATGATGATGTACCAAGGATTGCCTGTGAAAAGAAAATGGTAAGTAGGGTAGGGAGACTCTCACCCAAAGAGCCAACTACTGTCGTTCAGCAACATCTTGAAAACAATGGGAGTGTGAGCTCGGTGGTGTTTGGGCTGTGAAGCCAGCATTCCCCATCTGCCAGGTGAGGCCCTAATGATTACACCCACAGCATCCAAAGAGTAATTTAATTCACACAGTCCTGATCCACTTACACTAATGTAATTTGAACCTGGCCTGATGTACACCGCGTCATGCCCAGACTGCCCTCTCTCCTTCTGCTTAATTTGTCCAGAGGAAAATTAATGAGAATTTAATGTCCCTTTGAAAATTGTTAGGCCGATTGGAGAATTTAATGTCCCTTTGAAAATTGTTAGGCCGATTGGATTTCCCACGTGGCAAAGCATCTCTAGTTTGAAAGGATTTTTAAAGTTTGTCAACTGATGGTTATGGGATCGTGGTCACTTTGGACTTTTTTGTTGACGGTGCCCTACAGCGATGATTCAAAAGCCTGTCTTTCAAAGAAATAATGCATTATGGCAGCATCATTAATCGGAGGCCATCCTCTGTCTTATGAAACAGTGACCCATGAAACTATGGAAAGGGGTCATGGTCCCCGTTCCGGCTCCTCCCCTGAGCGACGTTAGATTAAATGGACAAGACAAGACTCTACAGGCAGCTCAGCCTCTCTCCCGCGCGTCCGGCCTTCCACAATCACTCCGTGAGTCCTGCGACGCGCGTCTTCGCTTGAGCTCGCCGGGAGACAGACTGAAGTCCAGATGCGCGGGCAGGTGTGCCGAGGAGCGCTTTCAGGCTCGGCGTCTGGGCGTCGGGAAGCAGACCTGGGCCGAGGCTGATTCTGTCAGCCAAGGCCCCGCGGCCCCGCGGTGCTCGGAAGCCAAGGGTGGGCCTCCGGAGCCGGCCCGACGGAAGGCGACGGCCCGTCCTTCCCGCCGGGGCGCTGGCCAGGCCTCACGCTGCAGCCGCGGACTCGGGGCGAGGAGCCGGCTGCCTCCGAGGCCCTTCCTGGGGCGGCACTGAGCTGGGGGCGGCCGCGGCCCGCGCGCTCGGCGGCGGGGAAGCGTGTGCCTCGTCCCGCGGTGGGGCCGGCGGTGCCTCTCGGCTTCCCCTCAGGCCGCCGTGGGTCGGTGAGCGAAATCCCGCAGGGCCCGGCTTCTCGGAGCCTGCGGTCCGGTGGGCGCTCGCGGCGTTTCTCCGCTTCCTTTGTCTGGACCCTGGAGAGTCACTCTCCGTCTCGCGCCTGGTGCCGCCGCCCCCCGCTCTGTCTTATTCCAGCTCGTCCAGGTTCCTTTTGCCCGCGGCGGGGGAGACAGTTAGGATCGTGGGTAATGAGGGTTGGGGCGGCCCTGGGGCACCTGCCAGTGCGAGCGAAGGGCTCCATTCGCTCCGTGGCTCGTTCCCAGTGGTTCGGCTTCCCGCAGTCCTCGGCGTGGGGGGCCAAAGGGGAAGATGGGACAATGACTTCCCTGATCCTCGTAAAGAACAATCAGCGCCGGAGAAAAGAGGTTACACGTTCCGGAACGGCCCTGGATGTCATCTCAGTGGCCAGAACGTTCCTCCCTGAGCCACTGTCCTTTACAGTAATCAGGCACAGCATCTTATGAAGCTTTTGTAAGAATGGATGAGACAGGCAGGCGACCCGGGTTATTTCTATTCTGCGGGGGAGGAAACGGAGGCACAGACATGCCCCTGAGCCGCTCGCCAGCGAAGCGGTGGGAACGGTTCGAACAGTGACGCGTCACCAAGAATCCACTGTTCGCCTCACGGTCAGGCCAACGTTGTCATAAACGTGATCACCGTTTTCACCTGGACTCTGAGGGGTACGTGTTAGCACAAGGCTGAGAGGTGAAGTGACTTGCCGAGGCCACACAGCAGTTACGTGACAGGATCTGGGACCTGCCTGACTTGTTCCAGAGCCCAGTTCTTTGCACTCGCTGGCGGGCAGGCATCCCGGTCTGCGGCTGAGAACGGGCTGTGAGGTCGGGAGGCAGAAGGGGCCTTTGGAGGACGCGTGTGGGGTCTCAGAGAAGAGTTCCAGGCGAATTCTGCCTCCGGCCTAGACTGCTGCGAAAGCCGGTGATCCCGGCACAGCCGGTGTCGCTGCGCTGCGGAGGGTCGCGGCCCGGGAGGAGGGGGCGCGGGGCCTGCCCCCGCTCCGGGGCGCAGTGGGGCCAGGACCCGTGCTGGGCTGGAGGAGGGGGCGCCTTGCCCCCCTCGCGAGCATCCTGCGGGGACCCCGGGGCGAGCGGGCAGCTCCTGCCTCCTCACAGCCCCGCAGACCGGTTGTGGGTGTCGCACCCGCCGCCTCCACGGCTTCCCCGACGGGAGGCCCGGCGCCCGACTGGGAACGGGGACGTTGTGCCCGTCGTCACGGCGACCTGAGAGAGCTGAGATGGGACGACACGGTTACCATATGGTGGAACCCCACTTTTGACCTGCGTCTTCTGGAACGGCTGGGACTCGGACAGCCGGGTCGCTCCCCGGGGCGGGGGGGACCGAGAGCAGCCCGGGCCGGTCGGCTGTGCCCCGTGCAGGCCAGGCCCAGCCTCGCTCCGGCTCTGTGGGAAGGCGGCGTGGCTCGAGCTCACCGGCTGGCGCTGGCGGTTTCCACCCGGCCGCCTCAGAAGAATGAGGCCGTGAGGACAGGGACTGCCTGGGGCCAGGTCACCTCCCGGCGTGGGGCCCCGCCGCCGCGCTCCCAGCCCGGGCAGCAAGCCGCTGGGGGGCCTGGAGAGGCCTACGGGGCGCGGGCACGGGTGGAAGGGGAATCACCCGCCTCTCAAGGCCTCTTGCGAGCTTCAGGCGTTCCCGACGGCACCCACGGTTTTGAGCAGGGCACAGAGCAGTCCCCGCCTGGCAGATGGCCTCCTTGTGTGCTGCCTCCTGACCTGCAGGCTCTCGGGGCACGGCTGGTGGAGAGTGACGGCCTCCCGATTCCAGACTAAAGGGAGCGAGCGCGACACCGGAGCCTCCACGTTTTCTGTTACTCGGGAACCTTCAGCGCTACTGTAATTTGCAGTTAAGGGGTGACCTGTTTCTCGCTTGCCCTCGACCCTGACTGAATGCCCTCTTCTAGCCCAGCACGAACCGCTCGGCCCAGGACGCCGGGGTCCCGACTGAGCCACAGCTGGCGACGGGCTTGCTTTGCCCGGCTTACTGCCCCAGCCGCCTTCGGGCCCCTGGACGTCAGCTGCCGCGTCTGTAGAGTGGGAGCGCCGTGAACCGCACGTGGGGTCCGGTCCGCGAACTGTTCTATTATCGGTGTGGTCATAATGAAGAGCAAACAAAAAAAATTGTGTGTACGCGTGCATGTGTGTGTCAGCGTGGAATTCAGAGACGCCACGACTAGGAAGGACCGCGGGATGCAGAATTACGGAGAATGACCTTAAAGGCATTTATTTCTGCCAGATGGTCATGCTGGTGCCGACAGAAGTCAGTCGGCCAGCTCCAAGGGGACCTCAGCTTTAGAACCGCATTTTAACAAGAAGGATTTTTAACTTCGTTATCATATGGCTCTGGGGTGTTGGTGATAATTTCATTCATTCCACAAATATTTTTACTGCCTACCATGTGCAAAGTTTTCCAAATAAAATAGCTGCCACATTCAGACAAGAGTGACACATACAATGTCTTGTTAACCGGTCAGAATCCTGTGGGGCGATGCTACAAAGAAGGCAGATTGCCCCGTTCCGTGTGTGCTGCTCTCCCAGCACCCCCCTTGCTCCGGGAGCCCTCTCCACCCACCACATCCCGCCTGGGCGTGGAGGCCCTCGCTCGTTTCTTGGGGTCTCCCTCCTTCCCTCATGCAAGTCAGTAGACGCTTCTCCTTGCTCATCCCATCCTTGGCTTCCTCAATGTCCCAGCCTCAGCGAGTTCTGGAACATTAAACTGAGAGACCGCATTTCACATTCTAGTAATGACCATAATCCCGCTGAAGCCTTAATCATTCCAGAAATACTTACAGTGTGAAGAAGGGCGGGTTGGGCGCAGAGCACCTGGACCTCGGGGGCTGAATCTAACGGGACTGCGGACACCGCTCTGGGAGAAGAGGCACGGACACAGAGTTTTGCTTCCTACTCTGACAGTTTTGCCAGAAGGTGGGAGAGGAGAATCTGCGGGAAGAAATGGGCCAGACGTTGACTTAGGCATTGGGAATAAGCAAGCGAATAATAAGACAGTCTGAACAAATGTCTACGTAGGAAAAAATGAAGTGATTTGAAAGGTGCTAAGATACCTAATGCTTTTTCCTCCAAATAGAGACTTTAGCCATGCCATGACTCTGACATTTTCTTGACATTCTCCCCTCTGCTGGAATCTCCAGGGCTTGTCATCTCCCACCTCCCACCCGACTTATCTCCTGTTTGACCTGTCGGATGGAATCTTGAAATGCCCCAGGTCACTAAGCAGATTTTTACAAGGGAATTTGTGATCATGTGAACACCGTGCTTCATCAAGTGGTCACTCCTTAAGTCTGTTTTCCTGGCATTTTAAGACAGTGGTCACATGGGGTGGTTCCTTCAACCAAATTCGGCCAAAGGGCTTTCACAGAATATTAGTTTTCATCAAAATATGATTATTTTCTTTGCTTATATTCATAGTCGGGGATCAAAATATTTTTTCCCATGGGAATTCTTTCAAATCATAATGCAAGTAGGAAGGTTAATTCATTAGGAAAATTTAATTTAGTTTACAAATATACAGAAAGAAAACTAAGGCTTATAATCTGAACCTGTTTGATTAAAAATTTGTACTATTCTATGGGTGGAAAAGCAAGAAATACCAGATTCTCAAATTTTAACCTGATCCTCTCTGAAATATTGAATCTAAAATTAATGTCTTGAGGGCAGGAGTAATGCCCGTGTGGTTTACTCCCTCCTGTAATGAGTTCGTGGCCCTATAACATTAGACGAGGGAAGACAGTACCCGGAGAGTGTCCTTTACAGCGGGGACCCGCAGTCTGTGGACGGATTCAGAGTGCCCACAAATTCCCCAGAAATGTATGTTAAAAGTCTAATGTGCATGTTCTTTTCTGGAAAGAAATTTCAGTATTTTCACCAGATTCTCCAACTTGCCTATGATCTTCCAAATGTTGAGAATCACTGTTGGAGGAAAACTACATCAACCCTCATTCTAACAGGTGGGCACCTGCCCGCCCCTTCCCAAACCTGAAGGGTAAACGACCTGCCTAACTTCTCCAGGAGTGTAGGGCCGACCTCGGGCATGGACTGCCAGGAACGTAAGAATTAAAACCATCCCCACCAGCCCCAGTATCCCCCCGGGCCTTTCAGGCAAACAACAGATACTAAATTTAGCTTTTAAGAGATCATTTCCACCATAACTTGTAAATGGCCCGTGAACATTGATGGGGAGCCGGGACCAGATCAGGGAAACCCTGCATTGCCTCCTGTTCGGTTCTGATTTAGGACAGGGGCTGCACAGGTCCTTGAACCAACAGTCCCCCCTCCCTTTCTCTAGACCTGCATCCCGCTCACATGCTTGGTCTCCTTTGATGACGCTCCTTTGGGGAGATGCTGTCTGCTTTAGTTTCATGGAAAAGTACTCCCACATCTGCCGTGACACCTGAAACCCCATCCACGGCTCTCATCCAACAGGTCTTTCAGGCATCAGGCCTTTGCAAAACAGTCTGTTGGATAATAACAGAGAAGATAAAATTTCACAGATAAGGAGGAAGTGGTGGGAGTGGAAACCTAAGGGGTGAATTTTGTACTCCGTGCTCCCCTCCACTGGTCTCCACCGCCCTCCAGCTCTGGCCCCGGGACCCCTGCCTGTCCAGACAGCTACTACAAGCTGCAGAGTCCACATATACTAGCTGTGAGCCACCCACCACGAAATGCTTCCTCTGCACGTGCAACGTGTAAACTGCTTTGTCATGAGCCGTTGGGAGGAAGCAAAGCTGGGTTTGAAGGGTTAAGCTAAATTACCGGTCAGCCTGACGTGGGGCTCGATCCCAGGACCCGGAGATCATGACCTGAGCTGAAGGCAGAGGCTCACCCCACTGAGCACCCAGGCGTCCTACCTCCAGGCTTTTAACCATGACTGTCCCTTTGCCTCCTTCCTTTCTCCAACCCAGGACCAAAAGACAAATTTGAGAAAATCCTAGATCCCTTCCATCGAGTTGGCTTCCTGTCGTTAGCTGGAATATTGTAGGTTGAATTACCCACTGACAATGGGAAAGAAATGGGAGTAGTTAATTCGCACCATCGCCTCCCAAAATTCGTACCACACTCTCTACGTTACACATGAAAGAACTCACACTCAGCGAAGAACCTTGGTTCACGTCAGAGAGTCATGAGACAGAGTCAGTGGGGATGGATTTGTCGTGGGTGATGGAGATCGGCTCCCCGTGAGGCGCCCCACGCTCCCATACTGACCCCCGCCTCCTCGGGCGGTTCTTTGGAGGGACGCACAGTCCGAATTCGTAGATGGTCCCTTTCTTCCTAGTTTGGAATCGGGGTCTTCTATTCTTTGTGGGACTTGGGGAGCGTGTGTTGGACTTCCCTTTCACGGTTCCTCACTGAGGTGCTGGAGCAGACCCCGTGGGAGGCCCCTTTCACAGCCCAGCTCTACAGAGGAGGCGAGGAAGGGCCCCAGGATTGCATGGCCTGGGGGAGACCTGCAGAATGTGCTTCCTTCTCCGTCTCAGAGAGGCGAGAACAGCATGTTTCTCAGCAGGTCATGGGGTGAATGTCCAAACGCCTGTCAGGTAGCCGTGCCATGCTGGTGATTTATGGGGTGGATCTCAGAGGACAGCGGCTCTCAGAGAACCAACTGACAACTGCAGTGTGACAATCTCACTCAGAGGGACTAACCTCTTACACAACGCTGTGTGACGGAAACCCCGTATTCTCTAACAGCGACCTGCGGATTTATCGGGCACCTATCCCTGGGCCAGCTGCTCTGTGAGAAGCGGATGTAAGGCTGAATAACGTAAAACTTCCACCTTACGATCTGGAAGCGTCTGAAAAGCAAGCAAGCAAGCAAGCACACTCGAGTTCGGGACGTGGCGTCATCGGGGCACTCGGAACAGGAATGCCCAGGGTGCGTTGTCCAGATGGGAGGGTCCGGGAGGGCTTCTCCAGAGAGCTTCACCAAGTGGGAAGGGGAGATGGAGAGGCCTTCCTGGGCCACCGCGGGACATCACAAAGGCCATCGCGTAAGAACGATCACGGTGGTTTTAGAGAACTGGTAGTCATCCGTGTGGCCGAATCATACAGCTCTGGGGAAGAAGCAGGGGGAGACGACCAGATGACATCTCCTGTCTTCTCAGTCACTGATTATTTTCCATAATCAATAAGTTAATGGTGACTTCAAAGTTTTAGAGACAGAAGCTTTGTCAACACTACACAAAATATTTATTTTTTTGAGATTCTATTTTAATACTTTCCAGATTGGAAAGGGCCTCTCATCCAAGGCCATCCCCTTCTGTAACATGTGAGGAAATGGAGGCTCTGCGAGGCTGGGTGAATTATCCAAGGCCCCTGACAAGCTTTAACACATGCTTTTGCTTTAGTGAACGTGCGAGCGTAGTACATTGCTGGACGGAAGGACGGCGTATTGTCGGAGGGAATACCTTTTCCAGATCCAGGTGTAGCATTCACACAACCCCAACTCAGCTCACGAATGGTTATTCATAAACAATTCAACAAAGTCACTCTAGAAATCCGAGACCCTGAAGTCCTCCAGTCATTCGAGGTACTTGTCTACGCCATAGTACATTCTGTTGTTGGCTTGTTTGTTCAAGAGAGAATGCACACACGTGAGTGGGGGAAAGGATGGCCGTGGGGGGAGTCTTAAGCAGACTCTGTGCTCAGCACGGAGCCCGACAGGGGCTGAGATCATGACCTGAGCCAAAACCAGGAGTCAGTTACTCAACTGCCTGAGCCACCCAGGCTCCCCTCCATAGTACATTCTAGACAGAAAGGTCGAATGTTGGAGATATGAACCCTTTCCTCCTAACACGAGGTACTTTCTCGTGTCATATCCGCCTTTTAAGGAATGTGAGTACATGCTGAGGACACACCCCCGGGGAAACGCTCTTGTCCTTGGCACCGTCCGTCCGTCCGACTGCCGTCTGGCGAGCTGACTTGCGGGCGAGCCGAGCCATGCTGACGTCAGCCACGAAAGGAAAGCAGCCGAGGCTGCGCCCGTGACCCTGACGAGAGCCTCCACTCAGCCCTGAAAATCCTGTATTAGCTCTTCTTTCCAACCGCAAGAGTAATGCTTATATAATGTCCTTTATCCCAGGAGCGCGGAGGGATGTACCAGCGTTACAGCTCTTCGTTCCTTTCTGATTAGCCACGGGAAAATGCCGGTTCTTATTGTCAGGAAAGTTACTGGCCTTTCCCTGACACACACACAGGCTAAGCCATCATCACCAGGCCAGGACAGGGGGTTCCTACGTCCTGAAGGCAAACCAAGGCAGAGACAAGGAGGGACCCCTGCAGGCCGTGGGACACCATTGCTGGGGGGTGGCATTGACAGGGTCAGTGCTGGGGATGGTCTGCTGTTCGAGGACCTGCTTCCAGAACTATGCAGTCCCATGGGCAAGGTGTCCGCGTGGCTGGAGCAAGTAGATTATGTTTACGGGGAAATTAACATTTCAGACCCCACTCCTTGGGCACTTTCCCATCCTTGAGTCGGCATCTGGTTTCGTGTCTAGACCGCGGAACTTTGAAGTCAGAGTTCGGAGTTCAAATCCTGTGTGCTCTCCGACCCGACGGTGGGACCGGGGGTGATTTCCTAGCTCCTTCCTGTGAGTCTCTTTCCTCATCTCTGCAGTGTGTCCAGTCCCATCCCGAGGGTTGTCGTGAGGATCAAACATGGTGAACACGAAGAGCCTGGTCCTGTGTCCGGTGCGGAGCTGTGCGGGTGGCGGCTTCGTTCCGTCCGTGTAGCGGTTGCGGCTGACAGCCTTGCTCGCACGGTTAAGCCAAGTACCCTTTGCTTTTGTGAAAAGGAACAGGAAACTATTTTTTCCTCCGTTATGATAATCAGTATTTTTTTTTAAATTTATGAACTGAGACTTAGTAAAAACAGGATTTGCTCTCTCAGGTCCTTTCCGCTAATAGCTCTTCCCCACACGCTAGCTTTCCATCTCTTGTCTTCCAGTTTGATTTTGTTTTCTGTTTTTGCTGATGTCTTTGAAGTAAGATATTTATATAATTATCATATTGTTCCTCAAAGGTTGAAGTTTAATGGAGGATTCTTACTAGCTTCGTATCAAAACCCGAATCTCCTGACAGCCTGGAATGGTTAGCGTCGCTTACCTCTTATTACGTGCCTAACGGCTTTCCAGGGCTTTACATCTGCCGACGTATTTGGTTCTCATGCTAATTGTACGAGGCAGGAACTATTAATTTTCCCATTTTACAAAGGAAGAAACCAAAGCACAGAGACATTCATTAATTTTCTCTGGTTATGCCACCATGTCTTCCCAGGGTTGGCTAAAACTCAGAGCCTGAGGTAAGCAATAAAACTTTTAGTTCACAGGGGATGCAAACCTGAGTGAGGATGAGATGAGATGAGATGAGCTGAGGTGGGATGAGGTGAGGTGAGGTGAGGTGGGATGAGGTGAGGTGAGGTGGGATGAGGTGAGGTAAGGTGAGGTGAGGTGGGATTAGACGAGATGAAGCACGGGCAGGCATGTTCCCTGGGAGCCTGGACTTCTCCAAAACGTTTGCAAGGAGAAATGTACCTCAGAGCTCTCAACGAAAGGGAGGACCCCTTCGCTCCCGCTCACTCCCCTTTGACAGCAGTGCCTCTCGCCTCCAGGGCTCATTACCCCACACAGTCCCTCAGCTCAGCAGCTGCTCAGGAGATCAACACTGTGATGTTGCATCCAAGTGACGATGTGGAAGGGCCACTCAGAGCAGGTGCGGTGCTGTCAGAGAGGAAGAAGGAGGCGCTTGAGGGAAACTGAGAAGGCTGGTGGCGATGGTTTCTCATGCAGGAGTGCAAGGGGGGCAATTCTCACCGCAGTGGCAGAACTCCTAGAACTTAGAGGCGTTTTTCCTGGGACTGCTCCAGTAAACAACCACAAACATGGGGGCTTAACACCATGGAAATTTGTCATCTCACCCTTCTAGAGGCTGGAACTCTGACATCGAGGCGTCATCATAGCCATGCTCCCTTGGAGGCTCCGGGCAGGGACACTTCCTTGCTTCTGCAGAGCTTCTGTTGGCTCCTGGCAATCCTTGGTGCTCCTTGGTGTTTCTTGGCTTGAGATGCATCACTGCAGTCTCTGTCCCCGTCTCCATCACCTTCTTCTCTGTGTCTGTGTCCTCTCTTCTTGTGGGGACACCAGTCATTGGCCAAATCCAAGACGGTTTCACCTTGAGACCCTTATAACTGACCACACCTGCAAAGACTTTTCTTCCAACTAAGGCCACATTCTGAGGTTTTGGGTGGACAGAAAGGTGTGGGGGACACTATTTAACCCACTTCCCCGGGCCTCAGGAAACCACCACTGCTGTTGGTTTCAGTGAAATAAACAGAGTTAAACATGCCCTGCCTAAGAGAGAACAAGTCCACATGGGGCTCTAGAAAGCTTGGAGTCAAAGGCTTAAAATCCATATACCTCAGAATGTACGGATAATTTGGTTTTCTGAGCTTATTAGAATAAACCACTTGATAGCTGCTGAGAATTTTGAATCAAAGTACATATTCTTTGGCATTCCCACTTGAAATGAGCTGCATGATGTAGCCACACGGCTGCAAAAAATGGATCCCGTGGTGCTGAAGGCATCTAAGCGGGTTATGGACACTTCTGTACACACACACACACACACACACATAGATTGATACATAGGGGATAGATAGATGATAGGTAGATAAGGCAGGTAGAATAGGTCTGGTAGACATCACTCCCAGTATTATTACATACGAACAGAGAAGAAGACCCAAAGCCCTTTGCACTGGTGTACGACCGGAGGCTTCCCTTTCAGTTGTGCTGTTGGTCACTTCATGGCACAGTGCGAAACTTCATTGTCTCTTCATGCCATGAATTACATTTTGTCCCAAGTCTGTCTTCTTTTGGAATTTGCTGCAGAGTGTACAGAGTGTACTCGTTGGAGCCCTGCAAGTAGAAGAGAATAAATACGTGCCGGGGGCCTTCTCCCTGCTGGGTGGCATGGTTTCTACCAGGTCTGAGCATTCGTAAAGCCACTTTGAAACTAGGAACTTTGGCTTGGAGTGACATCACTTAAGACCTCCTTCTCCACCATGAAGCCTCCTCCTCCTGCCTGTTGCTCCCAGACCTCCGGAACTCTCCTCCCTCATTCCCTGCCTCAAGTGCCCAGCCCTGTCCTCCTGACATCTGCAAACTCACTCTCTCGGTGACCTCTGCCATCCGCACTCACCTGTGTGGTGTACTGAAGCCCTTGGGTGGTAAAACATGCATTCCTAGCTTCACCATTCCCAAACGAGTTCCTCCTGGCACTCAAGTGCTCAGGAGTACTGGGCTGCTGGCGGAGTCGGGCTCTCGTTCCGCTGCCTGGCATGACGAGCCCCTCTGCTCCACTAGCTAGTGTTTCTTCGAGGCGACAATGACAATGACAACCTACATTTGGGGCAAGCTGTGCAATCCACAAAGGCTTTGCAAGACCATTATCCAGTCTTGCATTATCTAGTCACAGCAATCTCATGGTGGGGGGAGGGGCAGGTCCTGTGATCATCCCCCATCTTACAGATGATCAAACAGGTTTTGTCTAACTCCATGGTTCTCAACCAGAAAGGATTCTGTCCCCCAGGAAATGTCTGGCAATGTCTGTAGGCATTCTTTTTTTTTTTTAATTTATTTATTTGACAGATAGAGATCACAAGTAAGGAGAGAGGCAGGTAGAGAGAGAGGAAGGGAAGCAGGCTCCCTGCTGAGCAGAGAGCCCCATGTGGGGCTTGATCCCAGGACCCTGGGATCATGACCTGAGCCGAAGGCAGAGGCCTTAACTCACTGAGCCACCCAGGCGCCCCTCTGCAGGCATTCTTGATTGTCACATTGTGGGGAAGGGAGGTGCTGCTGGCATGTAGTGAGTGACAGAGACCAGAGATACTGCCCAACATCTTGCGGCGTTCAGGACAGCAAAGAATTATCTGGCCCAAAGCATCACTTGTGCCAAAGTCAGAAAACTGGTTTAGTCCTTTAGTTTACTGGTAGAACCAGGATTTTGACCCAAATATGTGGATGCCAAGCACCTCTGCTCATTTCAGGATCATCTGTCCCAGCTCTGAAGTCCTGCCATGACCATTTGGGACCTGGGATAATAGAATCAGATCATTAGAAGAAACAGACTGATGAAGTCAAGCCCCCTTTGTGTCTTGTACCATCTGTAAAAATTGGGGTGAGTTACCAATCCCCTCTCGGCCTCATTTTCTTCAACCATAAAATGATTATCCTGGAACTGTGGGAAGATGAACTGGCCAATCACACGTAAAGTCATAGCACAGGTCCCGGCACACAGTAGGTGCTCTGTGCTCTCTCCACTCCTGATCGTCCCTCTCCCCTCTCGTTAACCTTGGTTCTCACTCTTTCTCCCGCTGTCTCCAATACAAGCATCTTTAACCTCACTGGGAGCTCGCAGGGCTCACCTCAAGTGGCAGAATGGTGGGGGCCCCACAGATCTTAGGAAAACAGTGGGGTCATGCAAAGAGTGGCAAGCTGGAGGGACAAGGGGAAAGCCCGGGAACACAGAGGCTCTTTAAAACCTTCCTCAGCTAAACTCTGAAGCTGGAAAGTGTTCTTTCTGGGAAGAGAACACGGATGGGAAAGAAAGTGTTCTTTCTGCAGCAGACACGTGGGATGGGGTTCCTCACAGTATGTGTGCAAAGCCCTTGTACAGAGAGCTGCAGCTATATCCCGATTATAGGCAGTAGTTAAAAGGGGGAAAAAAGAAAGTGTGCAAAAATGGAATCTTCCCATAATTTCCAGCCAATATTTCAGGCTCAGCGTCTGCTCGCTCATCCGGGGCAACCACCTTCATCCAAGCACCACAGTGAGCTATGCCTCCCGCCTTCCCCGTAGCTTGTCCATGGAGCCAACAGGTCTTATCAGAATACTGCAGTGGATTCGGTCTGCTCGAGAGTGACACCATGAGTACACACTGTTTTTCTTGCCAGCGTGCAACGAGATCTGTTCCAATCCAGAAAGTGTAAAAATAACTCACTCAGAGGGGTGAGTTGGTTCCAGGATCATTCTGGGGGCTCCCCACTGACATCAGGCCAAAAGAGGATACTCAGCCTTTCTCGAGAAGGAATTACCTCTTTGAGGAAGCTACCAGATTGGAGTGGATCCAGACCCCAAAAAGTGTCACCAGAGCGGCTGTGGCTTTCCACAGCTTTCCGGAGAAGCCAGACCTACTAAAAGTCTTGGTGAAGACGTAGAGAAATTGGAACACCTTGCACACGGCTGGTGGTTCGACGGTCTTGCAGAGCAGACTGACAGTTCCTCAGGAAGTTAAATTCGGAGTGATTCTACGCTCCAGCCGTTCCACTCCTGGGTGTATATCCCAGAAAATGAAAACCTATGGTCCCTCAAAGACTCGCACGTGAATGTTCATAACAACATTGTTGGCAGAAAAGAAACTTCATTTCTTTTCGTTGCCGGACGACGATGAAAAGAAATGAAGTCCTGACACGTGATGCAACAGGGACGGAGCTTGGAAACAGTTACACTAAGTGGCAGCCCAGTCACAAAAGACCACAGGATTCTGTCCACGTGAAGTGTCCAGGTTAGACAAATCTGAAGAGACAGAACGTAGATTAGTGGTTCCCCAGGGTTCACTGGTGGGGAGAAACGGGGAGTCACTGCTAATGAGTACGGGAGTTCTCGTCGGGTGGCAAAAGTGCTCAAAAACTGGCTGTGGTGATGGTGGCACAACGTGGTTACACCAGGAGCCGTGGACATACGTGGCTTAACTGACGGATCGTGTGGTACGTGAGCTGTATGTCAGCAAGGCTGTTGGAGGGAGCCGGAGGAGGAGGAAGAAGAGGCAGAAGGCGACTCCTCCTCCTCACCATCCAGGCTCTGGAAAGCTCGTTGGCTGAGTTTCTCCAGAGTAGCTCGGGTTCGTTACTACTAGGAAACGAGATAGTCCAGTCATTCCTGTGTGGGCTCTGGAATAAAACGAATGATTTCGACGCAGGTAGGCCTCAGTAGCATTCATAACCGGACGAATACTTTGTGTGGCAGCTGCTCTAAGTGCTGACGCCCAGTCCGTGGCTGCGGCTTTGGCAGAATAAGGGAAGGGATCACAGGAAGGCCCGAGCGCCGGGTCGGAACCTCCCAGCTCTAGAGACCAGAGCCGAAATGCCCCCTGGCCGCAGCGCCCCCATCTGTGGAAATGAACCCGAGGATGCCTCACTGACGTTCGGTACAAGGCTGTGAGAGAGAAAGATCCCCCAGGTGGAAGTGACGGCCACGTGCGCGTGGGTTTTACAGGTTCCTAATGTCCGCTCGGGAAGGCCATTCTCTGCGAGGCCTCCAGCAACTCGCCCAAAGCCCTCGGCAGTTTCTGGAATCCCCGGAGCCATCGCGTAAGTTGGGACGCTTTCAGCTCCAGGGAACGGGATCCGACACCCAGACTGGCCTAAACGATCCAGACGTTTACTTCCGCGCGTCGGAGGGAGTCCGGCCGGGTAGCTCTGAGCGGCCGAGGAGAGAGTCTGCCCGGAAGAGGGAACAGGCAGGCCCCGGAAGGGTGGGGGGAGGAATGTACCGCCAAGATAGGTGCCTCGATGGCTTGCATTGCCTCTGGGAGTTCTTTAAGGGTTAGGATTACTCAGACGTCATACCCAGAATGCAGGAGAGGCCTCTGAGCACCAGGAGGCTATAATTTAAAACCTCCAGGGGAAAGGGATGGAGGAAAACCGATCGATCGATCAGTCAGTCGCTCGATCCTCTCTGGTAGTGGTTCTCAAAGCTGGTTGCGTGTGAGACTCATACAGGAGCCCGGGCCCTGCTCAAAAGCTTCTGGTCTGGGTGGTCTGGATGAGGCTGAGACCCTGGTGTACTTCACAAGCTCCCCAGGTAATTCTGGAGTGCTGATTTTTGACAAGCTTGAGAACGATTGCTCCAGCATGTTAAAAATAATCAAAGGGGTCACCCTAAGCTTGTCACCAGCGGTCACCCAGCAGCCAGTGGTGAGCAGTTACTTAGGGATGAAGTGGTGAGAAAAGATGATGCTGGAAACAAAACTGAGGCTCCTGTCCCTGTTCGGCCCAGAGCCTCTTCCCCTCCCTTTGGTAAACATAACCTCAGAGCAAGCTGCATGCCCAACACACACGTGCGCGCGCGCACACACACACACACACACACACACACCTGCTTTCCTCCCATGTGGGACGTTCTTTCTCCTCCAAGGTCATCGTGATTAATGTAGCCTGAATGCCATCTGGTAAATGTGCTGTAGGTCGGACGTGGGATTTAGGATTTACAGTGTGATTTCTTTTTCCCCAGCTCCACATTCCTTTAGGAAAGTGGTTCTTTAACTTGGTTTGAATAAGAATCACCTGGTAAACTTTGTTTTTAGCTGTGGTACTTGGGCATCCCCCGTGAGGCTACGGTCAACTGGGTTCCACAGTGAAGCCCAGGAATCTGCATTTTAACAAGCTTCACAGGGGCTGAAGAGATAATTTAAAGAAACTTCTTTAAGGACAACCCTGATGAAAAATGAGATACACAGTGCACTTGGGAGACACTAGAGGCTCAACAGATCTGAATGCTAAATCACCAAAGAAGACATATGGTGGCTGATAAACACATGAAAAAATGTTCAAGATCCTTAGTCATTAGAGAAATGCAGATCAAAACCTCACTGAAATACCACTAGAAACCTGTTACCCTATTAAAATGGTTAAAGTAAAGAAAGAAATGGCAATTTTCCCGTAGGGAAGCACAATGGCTCAGGCACTCTAGAAATCTGGTAGTTTCTTAAAAATTTAAACATACACTTACCTTACGGTCCAGCAAGCCCACTCCTAGGTGTTTGCCCAAGTGAAATAAAAAATCGTCCACACACAAAACACCTGTAGATGGATGTTTAGAGCAGCTTTCCGACCCCCCATTACCAAACCTGACAAAACAACAACAAAAAACCAAAAGTCTTTCAACTGGTAAATTTATAAACAGCCTGTATACCACCACCGAACCACAGAGCAGCACTCGAAGCAGCACGTGAAAGCACTACTCTTTTTTTCTTTTTTTTTTTTTTAAGATCTTTATTTATTTATTTGTCAGAGAGAGAGAGAGAGTAAGCGAGCACAGGCACAAGCAAGGGGACACGCAGGCAGAGGGAGAAGCAGGCTCCCCGCTGAGCAGAGAGCTCGATGCAGGATTCGATCCCAGGACCCTGGGATCATGACCTGAGCCGAAGGCAGACGCCTAACCGACTGAGCCCTCAGACGTCCCTTGAAAGCACTATTCTCAGGGAAAGGAGTCAGACACAAAAGACTACTGAGGTATGACTGCATTTACTGGGCATTCTGGAAATAGCAAAACTGTAGTGACAGAGTAGATCAGGGATTCCCAGGAACAGAGCGTTGGGGAAGATTTGACTATCAAGGGGTGTAAGTGGGATTTGGGGGGTGGGGGTTGGTGGACCTGTTCTATGTCTCAGTTACGGTACTGGTTAAATGACTGTGTGCTCAATATTTTAAAAGATGAATTTCAGGGGCACCTGGGTGGCTCCATCAGTCAAGCCACTGCCCTTGGCTCAGGTCATGATCCCAGGGTCCTGGATTCGAGCCCCACATCAGGCTCCCTGCTCGGCGGGGTGTCTGTCTGCCGCTCCCTCTGCTTGCGCGCTCTCTCTCTCTCTCTCCCTCTTTCTGTCAAATAAATAAATAAAATCTTTCTTTTTAAAGATGAATTTTATTTTCTGTACATTATACTTCAAAGAAAACCACGAACATGGAGGAAAACAAAAACTCTGAAGGACGAATTCAGATGATTCGGATTAAACCCACTACACACTTGGGAGCAGAGCTCAGCTTGTAAATGTGGCTGGTTCCCATTCCAGCAGCTTAGGAGGGGCCACAAGGGCAGAGATCGTCCCGAACGTCCCCTCCCTGGGGCCCACAGCACCTCCACGTGTGACTGACAGTCCACAGAGCAGCCTTGCAAGCCGGCACGCCGTCCGTACACTCACGGTCAAGAGGCAGCAGGCTGAGAACCTAAGAGAAACCAGGCACCTCGCCCTGCAGAAATCTTAACGACTCCCCCTTCACCCCACGACTTTGGTGTTCTGGAATCCCTCCGGGTGTCTGGGGGTCCCGGAAGGCTAGTTGGGAGAACACAGGAGGGGCTTGCCGGGGGAGGGGAGCCCTCCGCGGGGGTGAAGCATTTGCTTGTCTCATCTGTCTGCAGAGCTGGTCTCTTTCCAGGGCGTTTCTTTCATTTGCACGTTCCTTACGTTTTCCTAGAATTCCACCTTAAAACGAGCTGCATGGACTTGGGGCCAGGATCTCCACGCCGAAGAGTTCTGCCTGAACCATGACACAGAGCAGCTGGAGCCTGTTCACCCACATCTGCAAGCCACATGTCGGCGGCCGCCGCATAAAACGGTCAGCCCAGCGGCCCAGGGTGACAGTGCTTGCCAGAGCCCAGCAGCATGGACCTCACTGTGCTCTGCGTGCTTCTGCCCCTGGTCACCGCGGCCTGGGGCCAGTACGGAGACTACGGGTACCCGTACCAGCAGTACCACGACTACAGCGACGACGGGTGGGTGAACCTGAACCGGCAGGGCTTCAGCTACCAGTGTCCCCACGGGCAGGTAGTGGTGGCCGTGAGGAGCATCTTCAACAAGAAAGAGGGCTCGGACCGACAGTGGAACTACGCCTGCATGCCCACGCCGCAGAACCTCGGGGAGCCCACGGAATGCTGGTGGGAGGAGATCAACAGAGCCGGAATGGAGTGGTAAGGGCAGCCTGCGCGCGGCCGGGGGGCACGGCCGTGGTAGCTATCCCTCCCCCGGGAGCACCTCGACCCCAGCCTCTAGGGATGGGGGCCAGCAACTCGTTCTCTGGGGGGCAGGCCTGCTGCCCAGTAGCCTTCAGGACAGACAGAAACCCAGGATGGGGAGTGCCCACAGCGGATGGGCTCCTCTGTGGTTCTGTTCCTTCCAGAAGCAAGCCCTCCTCTCAGTTTGGTCCAGGGACGGCCATGGGTCTGTGAAATGTTTCCTAGCCTGCAAAAAGATAAGTACAGAAATTGACACTTTACAAATTTCTTTTTCTTAAAGACTTTATTTATTTGACAGAGAGAGATCACAAGCAGGCAGAGAGACAGGCAGAGAGAGAGGGGGAAGCAGGCTCCCCACTGAGCAGAGAGCCCGATGTGGGGCTCGATCCCAGGACCCTGGGACCATGACCTGAGCCGAAGGCAGAGCCTTAACCCACTGAGCCACCCAGGTGCCCCAAAGACACTTTAAAGACAACAATTTAACATTGTTGTGATGTCCAGATGGCATTTTCATTTGGCAGTAACTTATTTACTGTTTTGCGACGGTGTTGGTCTGAGAGAGTGTGGGGACAGTGAACACGGGACACGGACAGTTTGAGAAACACGGACTTGAAACAAGTGTCTGGGGAAGAGTGGACAAAGAAACTGAGGCAAAGAGAAGGGAAATGAAGTATGTCTTTGTTGCCCCAGTAAAAACGTGCTCTCTGGGTTGTAAGAACTGAGATTCTCCTCTCTGTGAATTTAAAGTGGGTTTCACTGCCAGAGAATAGTTTCCTAAAGACCTTTAGGGGGAAGTGCTGTTCTCGCCCGAATGGACTCTGCCACAGTCAATGGCGTGGAAATGGTCCAGGCTGGGGCTCCGCTGTGGGTGTGATCGTCCTAGCCCCGGAGCCTGGTCAGGAGCCCGTCCCAGCACTACCGCCTGCGGGCATCTGGGAGGGGAGGGCAGGACCCCGGGGGCTGAGGTGAGGGAGGGGGATCTGGGGGAGGCAGGTCCAGGCTGCCAAGCAGGGCTCTCTGAGGGTTCCAGAAGCACGTGGCGGAGAGCGGGTTGGGGGTGGTCAAACTGGGGGATCACGCAGCCAGCAGACCGCACCGTGATGAGATGCCGAGAGGGACAGGCGCCGACATGCGTGTGGAGGGGCCGGCAAGAGAGGGGACTTCTGAGTCGTCCAAACGGCCGCCGTTCGGGGAGGGCTCACCCCGGGCTAGCGCCGTTATCCCCCCAGCGCTCAGAACAAATCCGTAAGTCGTTATGCGTAGCCAGACTGCGGTCTGCAGACCCAGGGGTCCCCTCAGCCAGCAAGTGGCAGAGCCGGGATTCGGCTCTAGAGCGTCTCAACCCCAAAGTGCATGAGCTCGGCCGCAGCGACGAGAAACTTGACAGCCTGCTGCCCCCGCCTGCTGTGGGCCAGGGGCCGGCGCTGGACCCAGGGAAGGGCTTCTCCCGGGGGGTGGGAGCTGCGAGGTCGCAGAGGAAGCAGAGCCTGCAGGAGTGGGGACCGGCGTGGTGACCGTGACGGAGGAGGGGCCCAGCCAGCTTGGGGAAGGGGGGGGTCAAACGTGTGGCAGCAGGTGTGGCCCTTTCCTGGGCCTTCGTTGTCCGCCCGACTGTCTCTGTTGAGCAGATTTAATGACCCAGACTCCTCCGATGGGAGTCCCCCTGGCCTCGACGATGCCCGCAGCCAGGCCCACTGCTCGGCCTGGAGCACGGCCCACCTGGTCCTCCCCTCGGGGGCTGCTATGTGGGCGGTGCCCCCTCTGATGCCCTTTTTTAGAGCCGTATGGGAAAACGGCGCTCAGAGCTGAGTTCTGGGCTCTGAGTCAGAAGGCCTGCATTCGGGTCCAGGCTCCAAGACCACATGACCTTGCCCCGGGGGCTCAACTCTCTGGGCTCAAACCTCATGTGGAAAATAAGTGTCATGCTGCATGACCTCAGAAGGATCCACGACCGCCGTAGCCCACGCTCGTCTGGCCCCGAAAGTGCACTTGGATTTCTCTCGCGCTCTGCTGACCCTTGTGTCTCCCTGCTGGGACAGAAGGCAACTGGTGTTTAGCCTGAAACGTGCCAACTTGCGTCTGGTGTGTCCGGAGCTCCCGGGCTGCTGGAAGAAAAGTGAAAGAAGAAGGGAGTGGACGCGATGTGATTCTGTTTGGCCGGCGGGAGTCGAGGGAGAGGCTGACAGACGAGACCACTCCCCCCTCCCCCACATCTGGGCTGCGCTGACTCAACGGGTCTCCTTCCCCCTTTCCACCCTCTGCTGCCTCCTACTCTGCTAATCACAGAGTAAAAAATGCCCAAACATGAAAAACAGTTCCTTTACAGTAAAACTCTACTGCCCCAGGTCTGATACCAATTACCACAAAAGCACTTTTTAGATGATTATTGGTTTGACTTTAGACTCTGGTCTCAGTGAAAAGTCTGGAAGGAAAGAATTTGCTCCTCGGCCGACGAGCAGTCCCACTCCCCGCGGGCTGCAAGCTTGCGATCTGCTCTGGGGGCAGAGCTGGGGCGGCTCTGGGACTCTGGCTCGGTCCCGTCACGGAGTCCCCTTGCGGGTCTGCTTCAGGAGGGAGAGGAGCTCAGGTGCCGATTTGACAACAGGACACACAGGACCTGCAAAGACGCTTGCGAATGGAAGCACAGATATAAAACGGGCTCCACGGGGCGACCGGTGGCTCGGTCTGCTAAGGGTCGGACTCTTGGCTTTAGCTCAGGTCACGATCCCGCCGTCGGGGGATCGAGCCCAGCGCCGGGCTCTGCGCTCAGCCTGGAATCTGCTTCAGAGTCTCTCCCTCTACCCCGCTCACTCTCTCTCTCTCTCTCAGATAAATAAGATCTTTAAAAATAAATAAATAAATGAAAGCAGTGTCGAGCATGGCTGAGCGGCTCGTAACGCTGCCGTTGGCTACAGTCTCTCGGGAGAAAACCACCTCTTCAGGTGCCAGACTCTGGAGCGCGCCGGCGGCCCCCGGAGCCCAAGAGCGCCCCTCTGCCATTTCAGGGCTGGCCCTGGTTGTTCCCGGGAATCTTCTCTCATGTGATGTGGCACAGGCTCTGGGGCACGTGGGTCCTGCGTGGGGCAGACGCAGCTGCGATGGTCCGGTAAGGCTGAGCTGTCACGTGGCAGAGGGAGCTCTGGCCTTAGAGTCAGGACACCCGGATTCACGGCCCCAGTTTCCGTCCCTTCCTAGCCCTGTGGTCCTGAGCACCCGAGTCCTCAGTCTTGAAGAAGGGAAGGTGCGGCGCCCGCCACGGCAGGGGGTCCCCGTGCAGGAGCAGCGGACAGAGGACTCCGTGTGAGCGGCGCGGCCCGTCGCCGGCGTCTGTGGTCTGGCGAATCCGGACGCGCACGCGGCTGGTCCGGGGCGAGCTGGGCTTACTGGGAGCCTGAATTCAAAGGAACAGCTGTGGGCACCTGCTTTCCTCTCCCGCTCCCGGGTCTCTGGGCTTCAGAGGAACTTGGGAAGGTGTTTTTTTTTTTTTTTTTTAAGATTTTATTTATTTATTTGACAGAGAGAGGTCACAAGTAGGCAGAGAGGCAGGCAGAGAGAGAGGGGGAAGCAGGCTCCCCGCTGAGCAGAGAGCCTGATGCAGGGCTCGATCCCAGGACCCTGGGATCATGACCTGAGCCAAAGGCAGAGGCTTAACCCACTGAGCCACCCAGGTGCCCCGGGAAGGTGTTTCTAAATGGCAGCTTCTGTTAGGGCTGACAACTGAGATTTAGGAAGTCGCCAAGGACGAGCCATGTGGCAGAGAAGAGGAGAAGGAAACCCCCAGAGCCAGGTTAGCATCAAGGCCAACGTGAGGCAGAGAACAGAGGACAGGAGCTCGGGTTTCCGTCACCTGACTCTCCCCGAGACCAGGGTGCTGGGTTGTACAGAGCGATTCCCCGATTCACGGTTCCGAGCCCTCAGGACCCACAGTGCCGCCTCCTCTGAGACCTTCTCAGACCACCTTGTCCAAACGCACGTTTCCCACCCTCTACTCCCTGACCTGCTTTGCGTTTGCTGCGAGGCCCCGTCATCACCTGACCGGTGTTTGTGGACTGTCTCCTTCAAACAAGCTTTACGGAGGTAGGGACTCTGTCTTATTTGACACAGCCCAGAATATCCCCCAGGGCCTGGAGCATGTGGCGCATAGTAGGACCATTAAATGCGGACACACCCCTACATCGGACCAGCCGGTGTTAGAGCGGTTCGACCCAGCCAGTGTCCGCGCCGCACCCACAAAGAAGCCTGCGGATGCGCCTGCGGGGAAACCGATTGTTGGTAGTTTCGGCTCTCGGTGTCCTGTTGCTTATAGGGCCCGGCTTTACTGTTGGCCTCACATTCTGGCTAGTTGTGTTGGTCACCCTGAGACTCCCTGAGGTTCTCTGAAATGTGCACAGAGGACATCGGACTCACTTACCTCCGATGAATTCTTTATTGGATCTCCACAATCCCCAAATCTTACTGTCCTGGTAAACGTTCAAAGATACAATCATGAGCTCTTTATCTCAAAAACCACATGGGCCAAATGCCACATTCTGGTGTGGATCTTGGTGCGCGCGCACACACACGCGCACACACACACACACACACACACACACAGAAAAAGACATTCGTGAGGAAACATGAAACCCAGATGAAGTCTGGCGCTTACGTTTGCCGCGATCGTAACTCGGCGCGGATCCAGGAACGAGAGTTCTGAGAGACAAGGTCAGGGGACAGCTCTTCTGTACATCTACGATTACTTCAATCTAAAAAGATTTTTATAAACAAGGACCCACACTGGTAGTTTAAAGGCAAACAGCAGCGGAACCAAGGAAGCTGAACCCGGGAGAGGCCTGAGAGTCAGCCGCGCCAGCGTCCTCGCATCACGGAGGAGTGAAGGCCGCGGGAGTCGGCGACCGAGAAACCCGTGAAACAGGTGCGTTCCGTGTGGTGCTATCACCCTAGGCCTAGTCTCTGTGGTGCGGGCTGGTTTATAAACATGCGCTCCTTTGCTCATTCACTCACTACAAGATGCTTATTGTCACAGACTTTGCCAGACTCCCGGAGCGTGAGGATGAATGGCATGCGGTCTGTGGCCTTGAGTCACTCGGTCTAGTCCTACTTGATCTTCACGGTGACGCGGGGAGGCGGCACCGCTATACCCCGGGTTGGCAGCTGAGGGAGTGTGGCTCAGAGCATCGGGACGCTTGGCCGCTGGGAGCGGGTGAGCAGCAGAGGGAGAGGCCCAAGCCAGACATTTCGATGCCCCAGTGCTGCTGGCCGACGGGAAAGGTTGGCTTCGTTTCCATTCTTGGATAAAGCCAGGCTCAAGAAGATATCGCAGCCCCGTAAGAGTGACTGCTGAGGGCAAGAAGACGAGTGTGGGAGAAGGGTGACGGCCGCCGCGGGGTTCGGGAGAAGGGTGACGGCCGCCGCGGGGTTCGGGAGAAGGGTGACGGCCGCCGCGGGGTTCGGGAGAAGGGTGACGGCCGCCGCGGGGTTCGGGAGAAGGGTGACGGCCGCCGCGGGGTTCTTGCCAACTCCCCATCGTGGTCACCCTTCTTCTAAGTCCTGGGAATCAATTGTCTGGGGGAACTCGAGTTTTGCAAAAATGGCTCTTGGCTGTGCTCATAAGGATGGCAAATGTCCACTAATCCTAGCAGAGGGTTTGCTTCTGCGGACGTGCCTGCCAGACATAATCTTCTCCTTAAATAAGAGATTCCCCAGAGTTACGAGATCTTCCTCTTAAAGTAATGGAAAGATGATTTTTGCAGCCAAACAGGACAGCGCTCCAAATGCCACCCTGCTACCGCTGAGGCAAGCTGTGTCCTCTTTCCAAGCCCGTTTCTACCTCTACAAAGACGGAAGTAGGTGGGATAACATCTAGGCGTTACTGGCTGTGCATCCTTGAGAGGATCCCATAATGTCTCAAAACCACGTTTCCTCAAGGTCGCACGCTGGTGGCGGCAGGAACTGGCCAGGCAAGCCCGTGCCATGAGACGGTTTCGGTGACCGAAGGAATGAACGGGGGTTACGGTGCCGAGCACAGCACTGGGCACGGCGCGGCAGGTCCCTGACAAAGGTTACTTGTTCTACTCTCCTGACCGCTCTGTGGGAACTGAAACTCAGATATCACAGTCCATTTAAAAGCTGGAGATGAGATGTAAATTGGTCCATTACAAAGGCCCCTGGTGTTACCGTTTTGCTTAGGGACATGTAATTCAGTTACGATCTAGGAAGATTTAAGCGTGCATTATGAGTGTCTTGAATATCGCTCACATTTTCAGAGACGTTGAAGCACTGTTCGACCTCTGGGTTAGCAAATGTTGTGATAGTTGATGTCTGTGGGCTCCTGTCCCCGAGTCTGAGATCCCCACCTGACCTGGGCTTGCTCTCGAGATATAACGGACCTCAGGACATTAATATGTCACATAAGATCATCTGGATCTTCTCAGATGCCTTTGGGATCGTCTCTACTGGTCGCATTTTTCCAAAACGGGGCAGGAGTTTGTATTTTGGGGAGAACATGTTTTTCTCCCTCCGTCCTGCTGTGTTTTTTTCTTTCATCCAGAGAAGCTACTCAGCAGCTCCTTGTGTGTCACCGTCTGGAACCCTGGAAGACAGGCAGGTGGACTCGAAACCAGACGCAGAGAACACAGGACAGTCTTCCTCAGAGGCGGGTGGCGCCGCGCAATTCAGGCCGAGGGCTCACGTCCCACCTGCGTGGCAGAAGTTACCTCCAGAAACGGCACTGGCACGCCTTGTCCCCGAACCACCTCTCGCCACTTCCTCTTGCCACTTGCCCGTCCCAAAGTCCGCACCCGGTCTCTTGCTTCTCTTCTCCGTCTGTGGTGCCGATCTCCTTCCCTCCGACCCCCGTAATGCCGGGGCAGGTGCGCGCGGGTACAGCTCTCTGGAGAGGATTCCAGGCCAAGCACAGAACCAGGCAGAGAATAGTTCCGATGAGTGTTTGCCGGAAGCTTTAATGAACATTCTGAAACCCTGTGGACTGTGTTCTAAATGCGTTGGGTGCAACTCAAAGGCTTATTCTGGGGAAAAGAGAATTAAGAGGCATCAAAACTTTATTCTAAAATAATGAATCTCTCTTGGTGGAACTTAAGCCCTCATCAAGCTGGACTGGGAGGAAAACTGCGGAGAGTCAAGGAGGCGGTGTCACGTGGTCTCCCCAGTGCGGGGAGCTCTTACTCCGCCCCTGCTGGCTGGCCGGAGACCCGCTGACGGGCCTGGAGCACAGCGCACGTCTGCGGGACTGGAGGAGAGAGACCGGGCAACCCGCCCGTCCATGCGATGTGACTGTGGAAGCCTGACCCGAGGGCGCTGCTTTACCCTGTTCCTACGACAGACCCGTCGCTGTAAGAGCTTGGACTTCTAAGTTTGGGCCCAAACCGGCCGAGACTGTAAGGAGGGACCAAAACCCCACGGAAGAGTTCACCAGCCAGACCAGACATGGGCACCCCCGCCGGTCCCAGCCTCCATCACTCGGCCTGACGGACAGCCCTGGACCCAAGGAGGACTCCAGGAGACAGAGAAACCCCGGCCAGGGGATGGGCCGGAAGCAGAGGACGGTCTTGATGCAGCGCTGTGCCCCGAGAGCTCCCGTGCAGAGATCTGGCCTCAGAAGAAACTGCGTTCGGGTCCTGCTCTCCCGGTTTCCCCGAGATGGGGCTCTGGTGAGGCTGCACAGCGTGGCAAGGACAGGGCGCGGGCGGGACCCGGCCTGCTGCTTCCTCGACAGGAGGCCGCCCTCTCAGAGCAGGTCCCCGCGTGCTGTCCGGGGCGGGCTACTGGCTGCCTGTGAGCCGCCTTCTAGAAGTTTCTTCCGTCCGGTGCAGCAGGGCCCACGACGACCGGGTTTGTGAAGCAAACGAGCCCTCGGCTCCGGAAGGGCGGGGAGCGGGAGAGTCCGCCCTCGGCCGGGGCGCAGCGGCCCGGGAAGTCGGCGCCCGGGGACTCGGTTCTGGGGGCGCCCGTGCCGCGGCTCGGCCG
This sequence comes from Martes martes, assembly GCF_963455335.1. Classification (NCBI taxonomy): domain Eukaryota; kingdom Metazoa; phylum Chordata; class Mammalia; order Carnivora; family Mustelidae; genus Martes; species Martes martes. The sequence continues at coordinate 68,240,211 of NC_137903.1, forward strand.
GGTCGCGCAGGAGCGCCGAGCGGCCCCGAGACGTGGGGCGGAGGCTTCGGCCTGTCTTCTCGCCACCAGCCCCTTCTTAAAAACTGAGTCTGAGTCGCTTCACCGGCGCCGGCCCTCTGCGGCGGCCCCACGGCCCTCGTGCTCACGGCCGCGCTCGCCCCTCTTCGCTCCTGCCGGCCCCCTTGGTTGGGTCCTGCCGCTCGTGGCCACGTGCGCGAGCGAGTCTGGTCCGCGAAGCAGCTTTTACAAAAAGGGGATCGAAAGGGACAGGAGTGGAGCAGGCTTCGTTCCCGAGGGAGAAGGTGATGTGGGGAGAGCTTCAGTCCCTCCGCGTCCTGGAAACTTCTGGGGGGAGCGGCAGGGCCCTTTCTGGATCGGAGCGGGGGCTCTCCCGTGTCACCTGTGCCCCTGGGGACGGCAGACGCCTGACCAGGCCCCCGCCCGTCCGCTCTCCCGTCAGACGCCTGTCAGAGCTGCCGTGCCGGGCGCCGTGGGGCGTTCAACCTGAGGACGGAGCGGACTTTCCCCTTAAGGTCTTCACCATCCACTCACGTGTGCGCGCTGCCGCGGGCGTGTGTGCCAGCGGCTCCCCAGCCCACCTCCGGGAGCTTCGTGTCGGGCGATCAGCTGCTCGGGGCCACACTGGAGTCCGCCAGCTTTGCTCCGACTGGAGACGTGGAACCAGGCAGCTCTGGCCCAGAGTCGCGGCTGTCGAGTGGACACTAGGGTGTCACTAGGGTGACACTAATAAATGACGCATCGAGTGCCAGGAATCATGGGCATCGTCTCATTAACTTAAACGAGTATGTGCTATTATTATGCCCATTTTACAAAAGAGAAAACTGAGGCCAATACAGAGTATGAAGCCTACACCTAAGACGTCAGCCAGGGGCGACTGCAGCCCGGTCCAGCAGCACCGTCTACGCTCTTAGCCGTTCCGCTCACTGATCCCCACGCGAGTGTGACAAGGTGCCCCGGCAAAGCTCCGGGTCTGGAAGGAGTGATTTCCTGCGTTGACCAAATGCCCGACCGAACTCCAGAGCCGCTCTCCCAGAAGGGGAAGGCCACAGGACAGAAGCAGGAGGAGAGCTCCGCTCGGTTCTCTGGTCTTCACGGGCAGCGTCATCGGAGGTGGCGTGTGAGGGAGTGACACACACACACACTTCCCGCACAGGGTCGCGGGGCCAGCTGCCTGGCTGACAGCCGGTGGGAATTCACGGAACTAGGGTTGAACCCCGTGAAACAGCTCAGCTTATCTTGCTACACTGATGTTTACTTAAGGGAACTCACACCCCTGGGAACACTGTCCCCACAGGACAAACCCAGACAATGGAACAACAGCCACAGGGAAACCGCAGCCTGGCCTGGTCTCGAAAGGGCTGTTTTGGAGGAAACCAGAATTGTTGTGACGGGAAGAAGGAGGACGGCAGAAGCCCGTTTACAACTTCCGGTGCTCCCTCTTGAACGGCTCTCACTCGCACTGCTAGGAGGAGGATGCGACAGGCTGTCTTGGACCACGCACTGCCCCAGACCCGAGCATCCGTTCCAGTCACGGTCCCGAGTGGGGCAGGTGTTTTCCAAAGTGGCACAACTCCCGCTGAGCCGTGAGCAATGTTAGAGCAAAGAAGGTTAGCGCCTCAGGGGCTCGGGTCTCAACGCACAGTTTAACCCGCATTCCTGATCTCCCATCGCCGTGTCTGGGGTCCGCCAGAACCTCTAACACATCCCAGGGACAGGCAACTCCGGCTGAGACGCGGGGCTGCCCAACACCAAGCCACTCCTCAGTGCCCTCAACACGGTCACGTGGTGACTGGTGCAGAAGGACCGCCGGGTGCGAGTGTGCGGAGCGGATGGACAGACACGTGCATACTGGAGTGTAGCTACGCATGAATGAGTGAATGAGGAATAAATGGATGAAAAGGGCAGATGCCTTCGCTCAGAGGCAGGAAATGTATTTAATACCAGTTTCATCAGATCCACGGGGTCGTTTTCGGCGATTACAAAGAAACCATCATTGGTTTTATAGTTTGTGTCTCAGCAAGGTCCCTCTCACCGTTCAGCACGGAGCACTTATTCTTGCTTTATCTGCTGTATTTTCTGGGAACTTATCTGTACTTGGGAAACGGGGCTGTGTTCCGGAACCGTCACGCCATGACACGTAGACACTGTCCTGCTCCGCTTGTGAGCATGAGCTTGACCAGTGGCTGGGAGGTGGGAAACATGGAGAACCTGACGGAGCTGAGGGCTGGTTTCGGAAGGACTTGTGAGAGATCCCACCCCGCACAAGGCCGGGTGGACACAGCATCCCCATCATCCAGCAGAAAGTGGCAGCCTTCGGGCACTGGTGGGATTTGGGCCGGAGCCGGGAGAAAGCAGTCGTGGAGGTGGGACAAGGGAAGACATGGTCGTGGCGTCCACAGCCAAACTTAGTTAGGAAGGTGCCGTGACGATGACAGGGCCCATGCCTGAAGGCCTCAGCAGACCAGCTAGAAAGAAAGAGGCAGGGTCTGTGGACCAGGGAGGAGGGTTTTCCTTCTCTGAAGAAATAGAACAGAGCATCTAAGACAGGGAAAAGGTCCCTACAGGGAGGTCGAGGCAGTCAGTTGGCCTGTCACCACCCTGGAAGGAGTGTGCCGTGTGCTGGGACCCACCGTGGGCCCTGGGGATAACTCCAAGCCAGCCACCCTGACGACGTACAGTCTAGTGGGCAGGAAGAAGATCCCTGCTAAGTGCTGAGAACCCAGGCATGTGGTCCAGCTTCCCACGGGTGCCCCGTACCACATGCTGTCTGTGCCCACCTGGGCTTTGAGGGTGCGTGGGCTTGAGTGAATGAGTGTCCCGTGCAAACTCCCGGGGCTCTGCTCTTGAGCAAGAGAAACGTTTGAAGTTCATCGATTCATTGTTTCTCTTTGTCGCCTTATTTTAAACTCCAGTAAAATAAAGGGTATTTATTCTCTTTCAAGTGGCAGGAATAATGTGTTATTTTGTAAAAGATGCCTCTCTGTCGGTCCGTGTGTGCATTCTTGTAAGTGTAAGTTCATCGACGTCTCTCCGGAGCTGGGCTCCCCAGTTTCCTTCAGCGGAAATACTCTGAGTCATCTGAGTTGTAATGGTGACCATATGTCACTTCTACAAGTACAGCGAAGTCTTTATCATCTGCATTACACTGGGAAGACTGGAGCACCTGCGTGGCCCGGTCGCTTAAGCGTCCGACCCTTGATTTCGGCTCCGGTCATGCTCTCAGGGTCCCGAGACTGAGCCCCGTGTCGGGCTGCGCGCTGGGTGTGGAGCCTGCTTAAGATTCTCTCTCCCTCTGCCCCCCTCCCAAAAAGAGGCACGAATTGCCAGGAACTTAGGTCGTCAAAGCGTGGGCTGGCTCGGGGGCTGCGGGAGCCGTGGGAGCCGCGGTCGCCGCGGTCGTGGTGTCCTTGCCGTTCGCTCACTCGTTCCCGTCTCTCCAGGTACCAGACGTGCTCCAACAACGGGCTGGTGGCCGGCTTCCAGAGCCGCTACTTCGAGTCCGTGCTGGACCGGGAGTGGCAGTTTTACTGCTGTCGCTACAGCAAGAGATGTCCCTACGCCTGCTGGTAAGCCTGGCCGCCGAGCGTAATGCCCGGAGACTCCTGGGGCTAGAGGGGAGCTTGGGAGGGCGCGGTCTGGTCCCCGTTTCTGACGTCAGACAAGCCTGGGCCGTCACGCAGGAGCTTGGAAGGCAGCGGGCAGCAGGTAGAAGGGAATGGATGCACAGCATTCACGAAAAGGCTAGAATAACGTTTGCACTGGGAGGGACCTCCTGGCTCATCGGCCAGCACCTCCACATGCCTCTTTTGGCAGGAAAGAACCCAACAAACCCACAGAACAATGAGGTCACTCGTCTGGAGTTACACAGCGTTCCACGGGGGTCACCCCCGCCGCTGGGATGTGCTGACTCCCGATGCAGTGCTCTCTCCCTCTACCACAGTAATGTCTCATCGCAGCCTTGGCTGCTGGACCTGTCCGGGAGCTGATTTTTCCCTTGTCACAGGTCAGAGCAGCAAACAGTCTATAATTACAGACCCGAGAGAAACACTAGTGTTTTCTAGATCCATTCGTAATTCCAGCCTGTATAATTTTGCCCCTTTTGTGCTCCCTGGGCTGAGGCCAGACATCCGCCGACCCAGGCTTCAAACTGACTGGGGGAGGTGGGAACATATTTTTTTAGCGGGAAACTTCCAGCGGGGGTCGACGACACAACTCGTCCCAAGTTCTTCAATCTGAACACCAGCCGGGCATTTCTGCCTTGGACCGAGGGGTCCCAAAGTGTCCATGTTTGAAGTCTGGCCCCCTCGAGGGACTGGGCTCTCTGCGGTGTGGTGCTGGAGAGGACAGCCTCGCGGGCCACGCTTTCTCCTGCCACCAGACAGCATGACCGCAAGCTGCCTGAGCAGGACGCCCTGACACTGAGCGCGGGCAACTCCAAAAGCTAAGAGTTTTCTGTTCAAAGTAACGAGAAACAGTAAACGCGGAGCTCGAAGCCCCCGATACCAGTAGCTGTAGGACGGAGCAAGGCCTTACGCCTGCTCTCCAAAGCCGCCACCGTCAAGCAGTCCTCACCCCACCACGACAGGGGAGCAGGCGTGGCGAGGGTCCTAGGACCGTGACAGGTCCCGAAGCAAAGACCTGAAGCTTGCACGTGCTGGGGTGGGGTGGCAGAAACAGCGACGGAAGGGGCAACGAGGAGCTTGAGCTCCTGTCTCGGTATTGACCCCTCCCCCCCCGCCACCCTCCCCCTTCCCTCCCTCCTCTCTGGCTTTAACTGTGCTGTCTCTAGAATGTCACCTCCCTTCTCTTTGGGCCTCAAGTCCATCCTTTGGAAGACGGCCGCCTTTGCTGGGTCTCTGAGACTTTTGAGAATCCGATGAAAGCTGTAGGTCTTGGCCTCCAGAAAAAGAAAAAGCATGTCACCGTATTCAGACCAAAAAGTTACACAGAATCTCCAGGAGCCCTCGAACTCCCTGAAGGCCGCCGAAAGACCTTTGAGGCTGTTTGAGCCCTAAAACTTCCTTGACGCCGAAGATGCTTCTGCAAGAGGTAGTCCAGACGCCCAGAACTGCTTTCAAAGATGGGGAGACGTTCCGTAGGATGCCCGGACCCCACTGAGTGGGGAGAGATGGCAGGAGCCTGCCTGCTGCCCAGAGAAGCACTGCTTTCCCCAATCTTCCTGTCCCCAGCCTGCCAACAGGAAGCCCCCTCCCCTGCTCTCCACCCCCGGGTGAAATCCGCCTCCCTCGTTGAGAGGCAGGGAGAGCCGGTTAAAATGAAAATGAATTCTCTGAGGAGTGAGAGTAAGCAACAGACTAATAGTCCGTCACCCGATTAGCAAGACGTCCCCTTAGGCTCCAAAGGAAAACATCTGGGCCTCCGTACCCCATACCCCGGGTGGTCCAGAGGAGCAAATTCTGGAGAGAAGGGATGCGGCCATCGGCCCTGAGCTGCTGCGGGGGGGGGGGGGGGCACGGTGTAAGGGCAGGGGGAGACCGGGTGTGGGGCTGCCTTCTGTCCCTTGTGGATGCCTGTCAGTGCTTAGAGCGCTGCCTCGGCTGCTGTAGACTAGGGGCCTCTGGGCGCACGTCAGCTGGGCATCCCCAGTGCCGCGCGCCATGCTTGGAACGGAGTGTCTGCTGGATAATTACGGGACGAGTATTTGCAGAAATGATTCCGAAGGGCATGCAGAATAAGGTGAAGAGGCCCAGGAAATATAATGCACTTACTTACTCTAAAAGTTTGTTTTTTTTTAATCTGTTTTTAAATCCCACTCTCCCACCCCTGCCCTAGAATGTAAGCTCTGTGCAAGCAAAGACCTTTGTGCGGATATGGTCCAGCCCTTAATTCATGCCAAGCACTTCAACGTTTGTTGAACGAGCGATAGCTCTGGCCTCTTCCTAATTCTGTGAGGATAAAGCGAGATAATATATGTCCGGAATTGGCACTGGCCGTGATCACACCGAGCTGACCCGTCCCCTGCGACCTTCCCAGATCCGGGGTAGACCCAGCCTCCTCGGTAAAAGACAAGCCTTTCAAAGGCTGACTCTGCCCAAGGTCATCACAGTCGGGGTGGGTCGCCCTGCAGGAGGCAGAACAGGTGACTGCAGCTGGTTGAGCAGAGAAGCAAGAGACAGTCCATGCGGATAGTCCCCGGGGGGGACGCACCCCGTGGTCCCCCGGCAGAGGAGGAGGGAGCTGGGGGAGCTGTGCATCCTGTCACTGCGGGGACAACTTCTCTCCAAGACCGGCGGGAGCGTCGGCCCCTCTAGTGGTCACCCAGTCACTGGCTGGCCACCTGGCTTCCGGCCGAGCAGGGCAGAAAGAGGGAGTGGACTTAGGGCCACGGCTTTTGGCAATAAGGCAGGTAAGAAACAGTCTCACTCGTGTTGGAAAAATTGTCCAACAGCCGAGGTGGGGGTGAGGGGAGGTAAGGAGGGGACAGAAGGGAAATACCTAATCTTCCCAGAGTCCCATATTCTGTGGCATCTGTGGTCTGTATCCCTGTCCCAAACATCGTCTCCTGACCTTCACCCGTGGTGCTGAGAGCTGAGACCCAAAAGACACGCAGGTCTTTACGTCTCAAGATGCCGGTCACTCTCTCACGCTGCCCCTGACGTCCGTGGTCACCTGCGGGTAGGTTCCAGCCCCGTCCCGCTCCCCAGCACTGCTGGTGGTCCTTCCTCGCACGTCCGTTAGAAATGACCGTTCAAGTGCTCCTACGTGCGCCCGCCAGTTGCTAAGACGTGAAGAACTGAATGAGCCTGGAAACACGCGTGTGGGAACAGAGTCCTGAGGTGAAAGATGAGCCACTTCTCGGTCACCTGAGACACTCGGGTCCCTGTGGCAGAATGTCCCCAAGCCTCGGTCTGCCAGGGCCCGCCTCTCCCCCACCACTCCGCCACCGAGAGGTGTCACTAACGGTCTGCAGAAGCCAGTGGGGGGACGAGGAGAGAATTACTCAGGAAGACACGGCCGGCCCACTTGGAAGCCGGCCTCCTGAGGAAGACGTGGCTTGGTGGCCTCTGGCTCTGACCACAGGGCGCTGGAGCCAAGGGCCACCACGGTTGTCCAAGGAAACGGAGCTTTCTGGAAGGGGAACTGGGAGCAGCCGCGGAATGAGCCGCACCCTGGTACGCAGCGTGTGACTCGCTCTCCCCCCGGCTGTCTGGACGCTTCAGAGCCATCGCCAAATGGCCTGAGTCAAGATGTCGCATGTCCCTGTACGTGCGGCCTCCGGGGCGAAACTTAAGTCTTCTTTCTGCAGCATCTCGGCCTTCCGCCGGGCACGAACCCGAGCCTGGCCGCGCTGCTCCCCATGGGCGACGCCGGCGGCCCGCAGGAGCGGTCGCAGTGTGGGACCGCCCGTGAGGGGGACGCTTCGGCGGTGACAAGGTTCTCCTGCAAGCGCCGTTTCACTCGTTCCCTCCGGCGGCCCCTCACGGTGCGTCCCGAGCCTTCCCCCTGCGGAAGCTGCCGCCTGCGCGACGCCTTCCGTCCGGTCACTTCACCTGCTTGAATTAGCTCCCGGGGACCCCGACGCGGCGGGGGGACACGCGCTCTGCCGCGCCACGAGCCACCCGCGGCTCTGAGCCCGACCGCGCTGTGAACCACACGTGCGGGGACAGACACGGCACCGCCACCGCGCAGGGGGAGCGGACAGACCGCCCAGCCGGCGCCGAGTGAGCACGAGGCTCTTCGGTTGATGGGCCCGAGGCGCTGCCCTCGTTCCGGGCGGCGAAGCTGCTCCTGGACGTTATGTCTTGGCCGGACTCTGGCGGAGGCTGAATCTCTGACACACTCAGACGTGCTGTCGCCAAACAGGCCGCACCGGGCGGGAGACGTACGTAGGTTTACACGTACTTATCTATGTGTGAGGATTCAAGGGCTCAGTGCCGTCACCTGCAAACCACAGACACGTGTCACCGAAGAAGCCCCCCGCCTCAGAGCGTGCTGGCACCGAGTCCCCGGTCTGGGAGCAGCGGTGGCCGCAGCCGGCCGTGCGCAGAACCGTCCCCGTCAGCCTGGGCGGCCGGCCGCGGGCCCTGGTCCTGGGAACCGGCGGTTGTGAATCGAGCTCGGAATTCCTTTTCCATGCATGGTTCTTCTCCAGACCCGTGGCCTTTCATCAGATTCACTCCAAGTTATGTTTTGATAGAAAAAAATGTTATTCTCAGAATCCACAGAGATAACGTTTCAGTTTTCTTCCAACCTTGACATCCTGTGACCTTACAGGTCATTTTCTCTGGGGCCCATCATCCCTCCCTTCCTGAAGCTCAGGTCCTACACCAGAGAACATGGTTCTTAATTCCTGGGTAGCTCTAGTTAGCAACGACAGAATCAGCTAAACTAGAACATCCTTCTCCTGTCTGCACCCCAAAGCCTCAATCTAGGCTAATCTTTAACTCCTCATCCCAAGGTGCAGACTTTTTTTTTTTACTTGTATATATTCTCTGCATTACTTTTTCTTTTTCTTCAATTAACATATAATGTATCATTAGCCCCAAGGGTACAGGTCTGTGAATCACCAGTTTTATACACTTCACAGCACTCACCATAGCACATACCCTCCCCAATGTCCATAACACACCACCACCCTCTCCCTCCCCCCTCCCCCTGGCAACCCTCAGTTTGTTTTGTGAGATTAAGAGTCTCTTCTGGTTTGTCTCCCTCCCGATCCCATCTTGTTTCATTTATTCTTCTCCTGCCCCCCAAACCCCCCACGTTGCATCTCCACTTCCTCATATCAGGGAGATCATATGATACTTGTCTTTCTCCGATTGACTTATTTCACTCAGCATAATCCCCTCTAGTTCCATCCACGTCGTCGCAAATGGCAAGATTTCATTTCTTTTGATGGCTGCATAGTATTGAATTGTATATATATACCACATCTTCTTTATCCATTCATCTGTGGGTGGACATCTAGGTTCTTTCCATAGTTTGACTATTGTGGCATTGCTGCTATAAATATTCAGGTGCACGTGCCTCCTTGGATCACTACATTTGTATCTTTAGGGTAAATACCAGGTAGTGCAATTGCTGGGTCATAGGGTAGCTCTATTTTCAACTTTTTGAGGAGCCTCCATGCTGTTTTCTAGAGTGGCTGCACCAGCTTGCATGTCCACCAACAGTGGAGGAGGGTTCCCCTTTCTCCGCATCCTCGCCAGCATCTGTCATTTCTTGACTTGTTAATTTTAGCCATTCTGACTGGAGTGAAGTGGTATCTCACTGTGGTTTTGATTTGTATTTCCCTGATGCCGAGTGATGCGGAGCACTTTTTCATGTGTCTATTGGCCATTTGAATGTCTTCTTTGCAGAAATGTCTGTTCACGTTCTCTGCCCATTTCTTGATTGGATTATTTGTTCTTTGGGTGTTGAGTTTGATAAGCTCTTTATAGATTTTGGATACTAGCCCTTATCTGATATGTCGTTTGCAAATATCTTCTCCCATTCTGTCAGTTGTCTTTTGGTTTTGTTAACTGTTTCCTTTGCTGGGCAAAAGCTTTTGATATTGACGAAGTCCCAATGTTCACTTTTGCCCTTGCTTCCCTTGCCTTGGCGGTGTTCCTAGGAAGAAGTTGCTGTGGCCGAGGTCGAAGAGGTTGCTGCCTGTGTTCTCCTCAAGGATTTTGGTGGATTCTCTTCTCACATTGAGGTCCTTCATCCATTTTGAGTCTATTTTCATGTGTGGTGTAAGGAAATGGTCCAGTTTCACTCTTCTGTATGTGGCTGTCCAATTTTCCCAGCACCATTTGTTGAAGAGACTATCTTTTTTCCATTGGACATTCTTTCCTGCTTTGTCAAAGATTAGTTGACCATAGAGTTGAGGGTCCATTTCTGGGCTCTTTATTCTGTTCCATTGAGCTGTGTGTCTGTTTTTGTGCCAGTACCATACTGTCTTGATGATGACAGCTTTGTAATAGAGCTTGAAGTCTGCAATTGTGATGCCACCAACTTTGGCTTTCTTTTTCAATATTCCTCTGGCTATTCAAGGTCTTTTCTGGTTCCATATAAATTTTAGGATTATTTGTCCCATTTCTTTGAAAAAAAATGGATGGGATTTTGATAGGGATTGCATTAAACGTGTAGATTGCTTTAGGTAGCATCGACATTTTCACAATATTTGTTCTTCCATTCCAAGAGCATGGAATGTTTTTCCATTTCTTTGTGTATTCCTCAATTTCTTTCATGAGTACTTTATAGTTTTCTGAGTACAGATTCTTTGCCTTTTTGGTTAGGTTTATTCCTAGGTATCTTGTGGTTTGGGGTGTAATTGTAAATAGGATTGACTCCTTAATTTCTCTTTCTTCTGTCTTGCTCTGGGTGTATAGAAATGCAACTGTTTTCTGTGCATTGATTTTATATCTTGACACTTTACTGAATTCCTGTATGAGTTCTAGCAGTTTGGGAGTGGAATGTTTTGGGTTTTCCACATAAAATATCCTATCACCTGCAAAGAGTGACAGTTTGACTTCTTTGCCAATTCAGATGCCTTTTATTTCTTTTTGTTGTCTGACTGCTGAGGCTAGGACTTCTAGTACTATGTTGAATAGCAGTGGTGATAGTGGATATCCCTGCCATGTTCCTGACCTTATGGGAAAAGCTCTCCATTTTTTTTCTATTGAGAATGATATTCACTGTGGGTTTTTCATAGATGGTTCTGATGATATTGAGGTATGTACTCTCCATACCTACACTGTGAAGAGTTTTGATCAAGAAAGGATGCTGTACTTTGTCAAATGCTTTTTCAGCATCTATTGTGAGTATCATATGGTTCTTGTCCTTTTTTTTTTAAATAATGTATTTTATCACATTGATTGATTTGCAGATATTGGACCAACCTTGCAGCCCAGGAATAAATCCCACTTGGTCATGCTGAATCATCCTTTTAATGTGCTGTTGGATTCTCTTGACTAGTATTTTGGTGAGAATTTTCGCATCTGTGTTTATCACGGATATTGGTGTGTAATTCTCCTTTCTGAGTGGGGTCTTTTTCTGGTTTGGGGATCAAGGTAATGCTGGCCTCATAAAATGAGTTTAGAAGTTTTCCTTCCATCTCTATTTTTTTGGAATAGTTTCAGGAGAATATTTATTAAATCTTCTTTAAATGTTTGGCAGAATTCCCCTGGGAAGCTGTCTGGCCCTGGGCTCTTGTTTATTGGGAGATTTTTGATGACTGCTTCAATCTCCTTACTGGTTATGGGTCTGTTCAGGTTTTCTGTTTCTTCTTGGCTCAGTTGTGGTAGTTTATATGTCTCTAGGAATGCATCCATTTCTTCTAGATTGTCAAATTTGCTGGCATATAGTTGCTCATAATATGTTCTTATAATTGTTTGTATTTCTTTAGTGTTGGTTGTGATCTCTTCTCTTTCATTCATGATTTTATTTATTTGGGTCCTTTCTCTTTTCTTTTTGATAAGAGTGGCCAGGGGTTTCTCAATCTTATTCTTTCAAAGAACCAGCTCGTAGTTTTGTTGATTTGTTCTGTTCTTTTGGTTTCTATTTTACTGATTTCTGCTCTGATACTTATTATTTCTCTTCTCCTGCTGGGTTTAGGCTTTCTTTGCTGTTCCTTCTCCAGCTCCTTTAGGTGTAGGGTTAGGTTGTATATTGAGACCTTTCTTGTTTCTTGAGAAAGGCTTGCATCACTATATACTTTCCTCTCAGGACTGCCTTTGCTGTGTCCCAATGATTTTGAGCAGTTGTGTTTTCGTTTTCATTTGTTTCCATGAATTTTTTCAATTCTCCTTTAATTTCCTGGTTGACACATTCATTCTTTACTAGGATGCTCTTTAGTCCCCATGTATTTGAATTTTTTCCAACTTTCCTCTTGTGATTGAGTTCTAGCTTCAAAGCATTGTGATCTGAAAATATATGGGGAATGATCCCGATCTTTTGGTACCAGCTGAGACCTGATTTGTGACCCAGGATGTGATCTCTTCTGGAGAATGTTCTATGTTCACTAGAGAAGAATGTGTATTCTGTTGCTTTGGGATGGAGTGGTCTGAATATATCTGTGATGTTCATCTGGTCCAGTGTGTCATTTAAGGCCTTTATTTCCTTGTTGATCTTTTGCTTGGATGATCTGTCCATTTCAATGAGGGGGATGTTAAAGTCCCCTAATAATATTGTATTACTGTCAATATGTTTCTTTGATTTTGTTATGAATTGGTTTATATAGTTGGCTGCTCCCATGTTAGGGGTATAGCTATTTAAAATTGTTAGATCTTGTTGTTGGACAGACCCTTTGAGTATGATATAGTGTCCTTCCTCATCTCTCATTATAGTCTTTGGCTTAACACTGAATTTGTCTGATATAAGGATTGCCACCCCAGCTTTCTTTTGATGTCCATTATCATGGTAAATTGTTTTCCACCCCCTCACTTTAAATCTGGAGGTGTCTTCGGGTCTAAAATGAGTTTCTTGCAGGCAGCATATTGATGGGTTTTGTTTTTTTATCCATTCTGATATCCTGTGTCTTTTGATTGGGGCATTTAGCCCATTTACATGCAGGGTAACTATTGAAAGATACGCACGTAGTGCCGTTTATTGCCTGTAAAGTGACTGTTACTGTATGTTGTCTCTATTCCTTTCTGGTCTGTTACTTTCAGGCTCTCTCTTCTCTTAGAGGATCCCTTTCAATATTTCACATAAGGCTGGTGTGGTGTTTTCAAATTCTTTTAATTTTTTTTTGTCCTGGAAACTTTTTATCTCTCCTTCTATTTTCAATGACAGCCTGGATGGATATAGTATTCTTAGCTGCATATTTTTCTCGTTTAGTGCTCTGACTATATCATGCCAGTTCTTTCTGGCCTGCCAGGTCTCTGTGGCTTGGTCTGTTGCAATCTAATATTTCTACCCTTCTATGTTACAAACATCTTGTCCTGGGCTGCTTTCAGGATTTTCTCTTTGTCTCTGAGACTTGTAAGTTTTACTATTAGATGACGGGGTGTTGACCTATTTTTATTGGTTTTGAGGGGAGTTCTCTGTGCCTCCTATTTTGATGCTTGTTCCCTTTGCCGAGTTAGGCAAATTCTCTGCTATAATCTGCCCAATATACCTTCTGCCACCCTCTCTCTTTCATCATCTTCTGCGATCACAATTATTCTAATATTTTTCTGTCTTATGGTGTCACTTATCTCTCGAATTCTCCCCTCATGGTCCAGTAGTTGTTTGTCTCTCTTTTGCTCAGCTTCTTTATTCTCTGTCATTTGATCTTCTATATCACTAATTCTCTCTTCTGCCTCATTTAGCCTAAAAGTAAGAGCCTCCATTTTTTTTAATGTTTTATTTCTTTTCAGCATAACAGTATTCATTGTTTTTTCACCACACCCCGTGCTCCATGCAATCTGTGCCCTCCCTAGTACCCACCACCTGGTTCCCCCAACCTCCCACCCCCCGCCCCTTCGAAATCCTCAGGTGGTTTTTCAGAGTCCGTAGTCTCTCATGGTTCACCTCCCCTTCCAATTTCCCTCAACTCCCTTCTCCTCTCCATCTCCCCTCGACCTCCATGTTATTCCTTATGCTCCACAAATAAGTGAAACCATGTGATACTTGACTCTCTCTGCTTGACTTATTTCACTCAGCATAGTCTCTTCCAGTCCCGTCCATGTTGCTACAAAAGTTGGGGATTCATCCTTTCTGATGGAGGCATAATACTCCATAGTGTATATGAGAGCCTCCATTTTTTATTGCACCTCATTAATCGCTTTTTTGATTTCAACTTGGTTAGATTTTAGTTCTTTTATTTCTCCAGAAAGGGGTTTTATTTCTCCAGAAATGGATTCTCTAATATCTTCCGTGCTTTTTTTGAGCCCAGCTAGTGCCTTGATAGTCGTCATTCTGAACTCTAGTTCTGACATATTACTAATGTCTGTATTGATTAGGTCCTTAGCCATTGATACTGCCTCTTGTTCTTTTTTTTTTTTTTTTTTTGTGGTGAGTTTTTCTGCCTTGTCATTTTATCCAGGTAAGAACAGAAGAATGAGAGAACAAAATATTGAAATGTAGCAATGACCCTAGAAAACTATACACTAATCAAATCAGAAGAGACCTGAAACCAGGGGAGAAGATGGGGGGGGAGGAAGGAAAAAAAAAATATATATATATATGTATGTAAGTATGTATATATATTAGACTGGTGAATAGAACAGAGCCACACACTTGATTTTGGTTTCATTTTGGTTTTAGAAGAAACTACCTCCCAAATTTTTAAAAAAAGAAAAACTTATGTATATACACAAATAAGGGTAAAAAAGATGAATGGATGGACTATGACTGTAAAGATGAAAATTTTAAAAGATTCTAAAAAATGAATTGATAAGATAAGTTGGTTGGTAAAGAAAGAAAAAAGGAGAGAATGTGATCATGCTGCAGGTTGGAACAAAGCCATGTGCTAGATTTAGGCTATATTTTGACCTATTAGAAGAAATTGTATCCCAAAATTTTAAAGAAAAAAACCTATATGTATACAAAAAATAAGATTAAATATGATGAAGGGATAGAATATGACTATAATAATGAAAATTTTAAAAGATTTTCTTAAAAAGGTATTGATAAGAAAATAATTAAACAACATTAAAATAGGAAAGAGGAAAAGTTTAAAAAGTAAAATAAGAAAAAAAAATTTAAAAATTTTACTTTGAAAGACTAAAGAACCACAGGAGAAAAGCCATGAATTCCATGTGCTACATTCGCCTTGCTCTGGAGTTCCTCAGTTCTCCATCAGTGAGCTTCGTCTTGGCCAGATGTTCTTGCTGATCTTCTGGGGGAGGGGCCGTGGCCGTGATTCTCAAATGTCTTTGCCGGAGGCGGAACCTCACCGCCCTTGCCACGGCCCGGGCTAAGCAATCCGCTCGGGTTGGGGTCGGAGCTTTTGTTCCCTGAGCGCTTTCCGTACCGCTTTGGAGGACGGGAATGAAGATGGCGCCGCCCAGTCTCCACCCGGAGGAGCCGAGAGCTGGGGTCCCGCTCCTCAGTGCGCCTCGAAGAAAAGCCGTGAGTCCCTCCCGTGTCCCTGGTCTCTGGCCGCGCTCCGAGCTCCCCCGGCCTGTGACCGAGCGTTTCTGTCTCTGGCGCGGCCCCGCGTGGCGTCTCCAAACCCAGCGGCCTCCTGCCCCGCGCAGCCACCGGCTCCTCCTGGAAGAGGACGGAGGGGTCTCCCCGGACCCGCCACTGGTGCGGTCCCCGCTCGAATCACGGTTTAAGGTAAGCCCCAGCTGAGAACTGACTCCTCGGCCCGACCCCCGGGAGCTCTGCCGCACTCGGACACCCCCTGTCTTTCTGTGACCCTGTGGGTCTTGAGCCGACACTGTACTCACGTGGGCTCCACCCCCCGCTTCGCCTCTGGAGCGACGTCCTTCAGTGGAGCAGACTTGTAAAGGTCCTGATTTGGCTCTCGGCGGCTCCACCCTCGCCGGGAGCCGGCCCTTCCCCCTGCGGTGTATGTTCCTGTGGCTTCGGATTCACTTCTCCACAGGTCCTGCCTTCTGGAAGGTGGTTGATTCTCTGTTCCTTGAATTGCTGCTCCTCTCTTCGCTCTCCTGCTGGGCTGGTAGGTGTTCGGGATGGTTTGATACCAACGCAGCTGACCTTCTGGCACCTGATGATAACTTGGTCTCCCACTCCTCCGCCATCTTGCTCCTTCCCTGGTTCAGATTTTTAATACAAGATGGGTGGTGTTTGCATAACCAGTCCCTCATGGTATCACAGCAGGGACAGAAATGACATCATAGGCTCCCCCACTGCTGTCTCTGCCACCTCCCGCCCCTGGTCAGGGGCTGCTCAGCCCTGTGCCCAGAGGTTGGTGAGAAGACTGGCCTCTATGCTGGTTCCTCTGAGCAAGATGGAAGCTGTTATTACAGAGATAAAGACACCCTCACTGCATTTTAGCTGGTCTGCTCGCCTTTATTGGAATCTAGAGACAATCATTCATTCCTCCATTCATTAATTTGCCTGATCAGCCAGGCAGTGTGAATGGATATAAAGTAAGTTCAATTCATAGATGTTGATTCGATGTGTTCCCTGTAATGATGACGATGATACTCGTATTTATTGAGCTCCTAGCGTGTGCTCACTTTACTTCTCACACACTGAAAATGTGACCCTTTCACACAGATGAGGGAAGTGAGGCAAGGAAGTTGTTCCAAACAACTCTGTTCAAAGTTCCAAACTCTGTTCAAACATGTCTGCCTGCCTCCCCACCACAACCCTTCTGCACAGTACTGAGCTCTCTCAGTCCAGGGGAGAAAGTAAGACCCACATGGGTAAAGTATCAGGTAGTAGGCATCTGGAAGAAAACAAAGAAGAAAGGGGTTATGTTATTTGGAGTAGAGATGTTGGAGGTGGAGTTGTCCCCATCAGTGTTTAGGACGAAGGTGACCATGATGTAATGTGGCTGATGAAAGCCGGTAGGAATGGAAACAAACGTGTTTGCTGAGCAGCCCTGGGCACCGATAGAGAGCTAGAAACTCGGTTCCAGGAGAGGAGTTTGGAAAATATTTAGAGGTTTTCCTCCTTGTAATTTAAGTCAGAGATAGCTCTGGAACTGCGTTTCCCTGTATGGTGACACGTATCTGGATCATTTGAAATACAAATCTGCAAAGTACTGCAAAGAGACAGACATGAGCATGGAAGGTCCTTTCTCATCTCCTCCAGGGTCTAGAGGAGGGCTATGGGGACCTGGTCATTCAGCCCCATGGGCTCAGTTCCCCAGCAATCTGGGGGACAAGCCAGGTGGCTGCTCCTTTGCGGCTGCTTTCCTTCATGCATAACTGCACTGGGGTCTTAATTTTCTCCTTTTTGCAAAAATAATTCAAATAAGTTCTGATGCAATTCCTATTGTGGGTGCCAGGATTAGCGAATTAGTCTAACCTGAAAGAGGCTAATTCCTGCGAGCTTCCCCAGAAAAGCAGTGTGCAAGAGGATGGTCATGAACAGATTGTTTATTTAAAAACTTCTCACTGACTTGCGTGTCCGCGAGGGACATACTCCTTGTCGCTGGAAGTAGAATGTGGGGCAGCCTCAACACCTCCACTCTACAGATGCTGAATTTCTCATCCAGGCCGCCGTGATCGAGACCACTAAGGTTATGTGCTGCCAGGTGCCTCTGACCCCTTAAGGAGCCCGCCAGATTGGTCATCATCATGAAACAAGATGCTTTCATTGGATCCCGGGGGGTTTTGGTTTGGTTTGGTTTTTTGGTGGGTTTTTTTTCTTGTCGTTGTTTTTTGTTTTGTTTTGTTTTTTGGTCGGGGGCGGAATCCTGTTTTGTGTTTTTTTCTAATCAAATGCTACATATTTGGTGCTAACAAGTAAGAGGACATTAGTATAAGATACTTAAAATAAGGTGGTGTTTGGGATGTGGAGAAAATAGGGGCAAAACAGAATTAGAGGTTGGCCTGACCAGAAGAAGCTTCTCGAAATTGTAGTTTGAATGTGGGTTGCTCACCAAAGAATGGGTCAGAAAGCCTCAGTTTGTACTCGTTTATAGAAAAGCTGACGCTTCCTCGGGCACCCCCATTCTGGTTTGTTAACGTGGAAATGATGGGTGTTCTTGGAGTTCCTACAGCACGGAGGCTGTGGGGTGTGCCTCTCTGGTGTCCCACGACGCGGGATAAGGTTGAGGATGTGATTCTCGCTCACTATGATCCAGTTGTCCTCTCTGCCAGCAGATCAGACCTGTGGTGTGAAGTTTGACTTTAGGTCTAACTGCTGCGTAATCAATAGTAGAAGTGGATTTTGATACAGTTTTACACTGAGTCACTGTCTTCTGAGGAACAGATTTAAAACCCTTTCTTTTGACTATTAAAACTGGTCCTCAACCAAACCTCTGACAAGTAAACTCGCCTCTTTAGCCAACTAAGTTGTATTTCCACTCCCGTTTTTAAAATGAGTGTGAGAGGGGTGCCTGGGTGGCTCAGTGGGTTAAAGCCTCTGCCTTCGGCTCAGGTCATGATCCCAGGGTCCTGGGATCCAGCCCCGCGTCGGGCTCTCTGCTCAGCGGGGAGCCTGCTTCCCCCCACCTTCTCTGCCTGCCTCTCTGCCTACCTGTGATCTCTGTCAAATAAATAAATAAAATCTTTTAAAATGGGTGCAAGAGCATATCTCCGGGCCGCCTCTGCCCCGTTCTCCCAGCGCAGGAGCTGGGCCCTCTCCCCGGGGAGCTCCGACTCTGGTGGCCGACCGCTCAGCAGCCATGTCTTGATTCTAGTGGGGTCTGTGGATAACTTTGAGAACCTTAGATGAGAACATCTTCTCTCTTATAAATTGCCTCTGTTTGACCGGGTTGTCTTCGGCTCCTAAGATTTATTTAATTTCCTTGCATCTCATTCAACCCCATCTAAGAAGCTGCACAGGTGGTTCTGTATCACCAAGTTCCCACTGAGCTTTTCTCATACCCTTGTCAGGTCTCATCTTTTCTGCAGATGACAGAAAAAGTATTATGGGGTGAGAAGGTGCACCCCAATAGTCACTCATCTAGAAGTGATGGCGGGACCACACACACACACACACACACACACACACACACACACACGAGTTCTTCCTAAAGGGGTACGTGGGGACCCCAACAGAAGAGCTTCAGCGATGTACCTGTTTCAGTGCGTTGAGTAAAGGCGCCTCACTGACTGGCCCTACCCTTCACCTTACCAAGCTGAGGGCTTGTTCGATTGTTGTCGTTGGTCTAGGAATGTATGACAGTGTTCAGTAGGAAGTGTGCTCTGCAAAAACGTTACGTGGAGTGACCAACACTCACACGGAAGCTGGAGCCACGCGCAGCTCTGCCCCCAACCCCCGCCTTCAGGAAGCCTGATGCCGGCACTTAGGAAACCCTGGACTTCTGCTTCCTCGTAGCCTCGTTAAACCTCCTGACAAGGCCCTTTGTCCCTATCTCAGTGTCTAGCTCTGACAGTTTAAGTTCCGTTTCTTCTCGGAGGAGCGAATACTGGGGCTTTCATTTATTAAGACATTTGGTGTGTGCCTGATGTCATTGAGAACCGAACGGAGACGCATCTCTCTGATTCTAAAACTCAGGGTCCTGGATCATATGGAAACAGTGGTTCCCTCTGTGGATGGTCTTGGGGAGGTTTGTTTTCCACTAATGATTTGGGCCATTTCCCTCTCTGTTTTTGGTTTCATAAAGCAGGCATCATTTCCACCAATGTCCAAATTCCTTCCCTGGCTCCCTTCATCCAGGGTTCTGTAAGAGGGTATAAACTTATATCACGGTTTTGTAACAAAACAACCACCACCACCACCAAAAATCAAGTAAAACAAAAACTGGGCTGGGACCCAGATGGAAATGTACCAATTACCACATACCAGGCCTTCTCTAGGACACTCTAGAAATCTACTGGACAGCAGTACCCCCCAGAGAGGCCTCCAGACAAACTGTTAATTGGGGGGGGGGGCAGCTGTATCTGATCACTACCAAAAATGAACCAATAGAGAATGACAGGTAAAGTATTGAATAAATTACTTCCCTTTAAAGCTTAAAACTTCATTTTTTTAAATGCAAGCCTCTCTTTTCCACTTTATTCCAAGTTTGTTGAACTAACCAAGTAATCTGACATCAAATCAGCAAACACTTATTTTTTAAGTATCTAGACTGATTATTTCCAAATAATTTTGGCACTTGGATCTAGCATAGTGCAGTACTGCCATATGAAATTTCTGCCTTAGAACATATAAAAACGGCAATTAGCTTTTACATATTGACTCCCGAGAGTGCTTCAAAGTTCTGGAGAATATTTTGTATTCTCTGAAGTAAGGAAACCACCTCCTACTCCATTTCTTTTAATCCAGAAAGACCACAGCAGACCTACTCATAGGCCTGGGATGGACTTAATCTTGGAGGGGAAAGAAAGAAGGGACAAGAGAAGGGGGAAGAAGAAATAAAACTGCCGCTAGGGTCCAACTGCCACCGCTTACGCATCACGCACATCTGTACTAGTCCCACTGACCGGCCTATAAGGCACTTCCGTTCTTCTATTGACCAGGAAATTAAGATTAAGGGACTGTCCCAAGGGTATTTATTTATTCAGCAAACACTACGTAGCAGGAGCTATTTCAGGTGCCACAAAACAATGGTGAACAAGGAAAAGCCAGATTTTGTGGGGATTAAATATTACTTTAACATTTTCATACACTTTAATCATGACTCAAAGTAAAAAGTACATATTAAATGATCACACCACACATTATGAATACACGTATACAGTACATTTGAAATGAAGTTTTTACACGCGTCCATGAGAACTTATCTGATATGTCTCTACTTTTTCTTTTTCAAAGCTCATTTGGTAATAACCAATGAAACTGATTTCATGACCCACTAACAATCACAATCCAGTTGGGAAACCTGATTCCAGCAGACTTGAGTGGCGTGGACTAACATTGATATTAATATTTCCTCAAGGCCTGGGGACTCATCTCCATCTGCTTCAGTGTGTAGTTTAATGACGGGAAGAAAGGAGAAGCCAGAGGAAACCAGCCACCTGTCCGCAGCCTGAAGTGGTTTGGCGGAGACCGTCTAACTCGGGCTTGGGCTTCCCGCGACGTTCAAATACCATCTCTTCTTTGTAATAATAGTGTGTTTTATCTTTTTCCTCTAAACTTTTTCATTCTTCCCGCATAGGCTGACCACAGAATACCCAGGCCACTATGGGGAGGAAATGGACATGATTTCCTACAATTACGACTATTATATGCGAGGCGCAACCACCACGTTCTCGGCAGTGGAAAGGTGAGCGTTCCCAGGGCAAAGACCCGTCAGCAGGAGTCTCCGGGATTTCCCCTGCTTTATTTCTACGTGGTCTAGAATAACCGGAGAGTTGCCTGGGGGATGGAAGGCCCTGGGGGGGTGGGAGGGTGGGGGTGTGGGAGGGGGAGCTGTTCTCACAAACCCACTTCATGGAGAAGCTCAGCTGTGGGGAGGAGGACGGGCTCCAGGCCGCTCAGAGCAGGAAAGCCTCAGCGTGGTCTCCTGGGACGTTCTAAGCTCTGCCCGTCGCTCAATCTCAAAGAGCACTTTTTCTGACCCAGTGTCAGGAGGAGAGGGCAAAACTGGTCGAAGGAGGATCCACTGTCAAATTAGACCCCCGTGGCTGCCGACGATCCCCACCTTGGGTTGCAGGGAGGGAGAGAAGGGAAGGGGCAGGGACCCCCCGTACTCAGAAAGGCAAGGAGAGGATTTACGTAACCTGAAGGCAGGCAGAATTCCTCCACCCCCTTTCCTAATAAGCTCCCCAATCCTATCCCAGCCACTCAAACAGAAAACAGTAAGAACACGAGACGTCTTCGCTAGTGTAGACGGCGCCAGCAAAGTCAGGTGCTTCCCGCCAGGTGAGCACATGAACGCGCCACGTGAATCCCTGAAAAGCCACCATAAACCTTTTACAAACAGCAAAACTTACCTTCACTCATTAAATAGCGGACTTTGATGAATGTGAGCATGACTCACCTCTCAGGGATATTTATGTTTTTCAATGAAATGACATCGTACTAACCAAAGTTAGCATAGCCCAGAATTTAAACAACCAAAACAATAGAAAAAAAAAAAACATTAAATAGCTCTGAAAAGGCGCCCGACATGGTGCAGGCTCCACAAACAAAGACCTTTATATTTACCCCCAAGGGGCCCCTCATTTCTCACACATTAGTCACTTTTATTTTACATCCATTTCTAAGTAGCTTACTTAGCTGTTTTGTAGAAGCAGAACACTAAAAACTGAACAGGGAAGAGCATACATAAAGTGGAACTCTTCACCAGTGAGAACAGCTAAATGACCGAGCACTCACACAAAATGTATTTAAGAAAAGGAAAGACTTAAGAACTCGAAACCGTGGAAGCCTGGTGACAATCCACAGGTGTGTCTCCCCCAAGGGCGGACTGGATGACAGTGCAGGGGGGCATCCAGTATTCTTAACGATGTCTCCAAGTCAATAAGAAAATTAGTTCTGCATTGCCTGGTTAAGAAGGAAAGAAGGAACGTAATAAAGGAAATACCGTCCAAAATTACGACTCTCTCTCTCTCTCTCTCTCTATATATATATATATATATATAATAAAATTATGACTATATACAGTCATAATTTTGGATGGTATTTTCTTTATTTTATATATATACACATATATGCATATGCAGTCTAAATATCCAATTCCCATTGGCTTGAAATTTTTCAGTTACGGGAGTAACCCAGAACCTTGGAAAACTGAGATGCCATGTCACGTATTTGTTTAAAATGAGCAGACCCGTGCGGTTTTACTGCTGTCATTAACAATCGGTGGCTTAATGATCCACAGCATGTGTCCCTTCAGCTCTGCTGAAAGATGCTAAGGCCACCGGCTTGGAGAAACGGCACCAGCATAGGACCTACTGGGAGGGACTTTTGCGCATCTGGTGGGTTCCTCCTGGCACCCAGTCGCTCAACCTGAGCGCTACTGACAGATAAGTTCTCTGTTGCAGGAGCCTATCCTGTCATTCCAGATGTTTGGTGGCAGGCTTGGCCCCAGTTGCTGGATGGCAGTAGCAACCTCCCCTCCCCCATAGTTGTGACAACGAACACTGTCCTCCGGAGCCAAAGCGCCCCTGCTTGAGAGCCACTGCCCTGGAAAGAAATCAAAGGCTGAGTGTGACTGAGTCCCTTGGTTCTCTTAGGACCACGTCTAAAACTTGCTCGGCAGTGATCACAGTCTCCTACAGGAGTGGCGTGAGCGTCTGGCCTAAGAGCCTTTCTAGCTGCCTGTCGGTGCCACGGTAACAAATCATTATAATCACGCGCCACCAGTTTGCTCTCCTCCGTCCGGAAGAGCCATGTCCTCTGCTGGCCGCTGCAGGAATAAATACTAGCACGTAGCTGGGCACAAGGCTCTCGGGACCTGTGCCAGGAGACCCTCTCCCTAGTCCTTTCACACAAATGACTCGGAGCAGCAGACTCAGAACCGCAAAGCCTTACGCACGTGCTGGCCGACCGGCACGTCCCATAGCTGCTGGCAAGAGGGTATCTCTCAGAGCTAAGTGTGGTCAGGCCCATGGTCCAGATCAGAGGCTGGATGGAGACCTTCTCCGTGCTGGTTGTCATTTGGGATAAGCCGACCTAGGAAGAAGCCTTGCAGGCTAATTCAAAGATTAAGGGACCCGGCTGTGCTTTGGAAGGATTTACATGATTGTACAGAATGACTCTTTATTTTCGCTCTTTGTTGGGACTTTGCAAAGGATGTGACCGCCATGTCCTCTAGTGGGGTTATGGGCAGGTCATCGCGGGGGTGTTGTGGTGTAAGAGAAAGAGCAGGGTCAGTTCCACACACTTGGACCATTGTCTTACGGAAAGTCACACGTTTCCGTGTCTGCCTCTCCGCCTAACGATGACGGCTGGGGAAGGTCACATGAGCACACTTGCCCGGCGCAGCGCTGGGTGTGCCGCACTCACCCGGAGCGCAGCGGCCGCGGTCCACGGGGCGCCGTTCATCGCCTCGCTCAGCGGGGCGCCGTGCAGAGTAGGCAGCGAGAAGTTTCCGCCCAGTAGGTACACGAAGAACACAGGCTCACCCTCAGCAAAGAACATTCCCTGAAACGCATCCGCACCACGTTTCCCAAACCTGAGCAATCCCATGGCTCCCCCTCCGCGCCTGACCCCCGGACACAGACGCAACCCGGTCTCTGTTCGCAGGAGCGGCGGGCGCTTTCCTATCCAGTCTCCGGGGACTCCGAGCTGTTTCCCTCCGCTTCCTGTCCCCACAGTCGTGTTTTCTGCCGCACGCGTGTATAGTGTGGCATCTAGAACGTGGTACACAGTAAGAGATTAAATGAGCGAACGGGTGGCCTAGTTAAGAGTCTTGACCACAGGATGGAGACAAGGTTGAATAAATGCTTGTATTTCAAGCTGTTAACCTGTATGTCCTCGACGTACCCGTGGACAGAGCGGTGCAGCGGACCCCAAGGGACGGGTCACCGAGTGCCCTGGGCCGGAAGGTGTCGAGGGTTACGCCCCTTACAGATGAGTACCTGATGGTTTTCGAGAGGCTTCCTAGAGAACCAAGTGAGATCAGGCGCCCCTTCGGTTCCCAAACCCTCCGAAGGTCATTCAGCGCTTTCCGGGCAGCAGGGACCTTTCTCACTGGCCTCGGCTTTCTGACTCTGTCCCCACAGGGACCGCCAGTGGAAGTTCATAATGTGCCGCATGACGGACTATGACTGCGAGTTTGCGAGCGTGTAGGCCCGCCGCGCACCGAGCGCGGGGGAGGCCAGGGAGCCAGGAGAGCCGGCGTCCGCCCGCGTCGCCCTCAGCTGGACCTCGGGTGCGTCTGCTCTGCCCTCCCCTGACCTGGTTGGCGGCTCCCGCGCCAGCTTCCTGGGCCTGACGAGTATCACACTTACAATAAAATCCACGATTAAAGCGCATTCTCACTTTCAACCTGTTCCGTAGCGACCGTTGTGTGTGACTGACGATGGCTTCCTTGCACGCCGCGTAGACGTCGCGTGCTCACTGCCAGACAAGAGCCGGCTTCCAGGAGCACCTGCCGGAGCCTCGCTACTGCTTTTGCCACCAAATGAGCCGCAGGCAGGCCTGGGGCCGAGCAGTATCTGTAGGAGTTCAGGGTAGTGGAGTGAACGGCAGAAATTGGAGAAGGCGGCAGTGGACGTTCTTTGCAGGTCCGTGTGTTTGAATGGAACCCGGGGTCCTCACCAAGCCTTGAGGGGACGTGTGCCCACTGCCCCCCACCACAGCAGCCATGCTTGTCTGCAAGTCCCAAGTGCAGGGTTCTGAGCTCCAGGAGGGAGCAGACAGGGAGGTCAAACGCAGGGATACAAGGGTCTGGGCAGAGCCGGACGCCTTAGCCCTGGAAGAGTTCCCTGAACTGAAGGAAGGTTCTAGGCACCAGTAATGACAAAGATGCAGAAACACAGAAGCCTAGGCAGATGCGGCTCAAGTCCGACGGGAACAAGGGAGGAGAGCGAGTGGGACTTGGGCTAGGAGCTGGCGGCAAGGGAAGAGTAGCGGGTGGCTTTGGGAATCAGAAGTGGGGTTGGGTCACAGGCACCTGGACGTGGTCCCGGGCTCCTGGACAGAGTCATGGCTCCTGGAGCCCTGAGAGTCACGGGCAAACTCACCTGCATCGGTCCCCATTTTCTGGCTGCGGAAGGCTACCCTGAGACTCCACTTCCCTTCTCTGCAAAGTTCAGGGCTGCTTTCTGTGGAGGTGACATTACCCTTCCTCCTCCTCGGATGTCTCTGTCCCCAGCCCTTTGTACTGTCTTCATCATAAAAGGAATAAAAACATTAACCTTCACTCTGCTGCCAACGTTGAGGGTCAGTTTTTGCTCTCTACCCCCCCCCAATTATTCATCTGGAAAATGTGGCTTAGCATTGTGATTTGTGCCAAGCCCTGTGCCTTACAGCAACGATGAGGACAGAGTATGGTCAGCAAGTCTAGCGGCCGAGACAGAAAGTGCCAACAAAGGACAGAACCACAGTTTTGGGCGTTGAACCCAACCTGATTTGCCGTCAGCATCCTTCAGCCCTCCTCCCACCCACGCGCCACATGCATTTTTTAAAGAGTATGATTATGTTCCCTGAGCCAGCACATGGTGCGCTATTCGTTTTAGATGTAGCGTCCACAGCACTTTTGGACACGGGGAGCCCCCGTTCCCTTTATCCGCAGTTTACCTTTTGTTTTCAAATCCGGGCCGCCCGTCCCTCCTCCTCTCCCCCAGTGGACCCAGGAGAGCGGTGGCTAGGCAAAGCCACGGGGTTACCTCCCTCGCCGTGCAGGTGGCCGAGATGGTGAACCCCGGGCAGTGCAGGTGCGTCTCCCTGGCGACACCCTGGGACGGTGAAGGGGAAGGCGGGGCTCCGAGGTCCTCCCCTCCTCCTCTTTGCCCTGTGAGGCCGTTTTTCACATTATGGCTTTGCTCTACTGGCTCCATTTCAGCGTTTGCCGCCTCCCTGGCAATTTTCACTTACAGCAACCTTTACCGTGGTATCGTTCACAAAGGCAGCCATTAATATTTCAGCGCTTACCGCGCCGGTGCAGGATGGCAGCCAGGAAGCGGCCTTAGCTGGGCCTGTGGAGCACAGCTGGGAGGCAGCCATGAGGAGAACAAAGGGCTGGTGAGAGGGGCCACAGGGGGAGGGGGAGCGGGCTGGAGGGCTGCGGCTGGGAGGGGCCGTCCCGGGGCCTGCAAGAGAGCAAAGCCCAAAAAACACCCGATAAAGCCATCCGGTAAGTGCCTGCGCCAAGGACAGTGAATAGGTTTTTACTACAAAAAAGCCACTTTGGGGCACCTGGGTGGCTCAGTGGGTTAAAGCCTCTGCTTTCGGCTCAGGTCATGATCTCAGGGTCCTGGGTTCGAGTCCCGCATCGGGCTCTCTGCTCAGCGGGGAGCCTGCTTCCTCCTCTCTCCCTGCCTGCCTGTCTGCTTGTGATCTCTGCCTGTCAAATAAATAAATAAAATATTCAAAAGAAAAAAAAGCCACTCTTTGCATGGAGGCCAAGGACAATGACAGTAAAGACATCGTTGCCTTATTCAAATCTGAGCGACTTACACTTTGTATCGCACGTCACGCGTCGGCCGGGGGCTCACCCTGCGCTCTCGCGGCTCCGGAGCCTCGGACACGCCGCCCCCCCCCCCCCCCGCTTTCTGTGAGGACATTTACTCAGGTAACCTTGGTGGTTTCTTGCAATTCTAGAATTCTGTAAACTCTGCTGTTGGCCCCAAACTGTTTGGAAGGACCCTTGCTAAGACATTTTCTTCCAGACTGGAAGCCCGAGATGAGAGCTGAAAAGTGGGGTCTGACCTCTGACCCTGACAGGGGGCGGCCTCGTCCGATTAGACAAATCCCCAGGCCGCCGTTTCCTCCTCTGCCCGGTACGGACGGGAACCCCTGTCCCGACAGCCTCCCGAGACGGCGGCCACACAAAGTGGGAAGGAGAGAGACGGGATCCCCCCTCCCAGGGACTACGGTCCTGGACGATGGACAGCGAAGCCACGCGCGTAGCGAAGTTGCCTGAGGAAGCGAGGTCTCCGCCCGGCCCCGAGGGAAAGGGGGACTGCCCGGGTAAGTGGTAGAGCACGAGGGGCTTCCTTCGGACCGTCCAGGCACAAGTTCCCGCTCCGTGACTTACCAGCTTCATGACCTTGGCCCGGTCACCCGCCTTTCCCGATCGACTTTCTTGCCAGCGGAGTCGTGGGGCCCGCAGCCTGCTGTAAGGGCTCCGTGAGATTTCAAAGCGTCTCGCACGTGAGCGCCCCGTAAATCCAGCAGGAGGAGCGGCGCTATCCCTGGACGGTCGAAAGCGCGTTCCTCGGGTAAGGGGATGTTAGGAAGGTCAACGTGGAAACGGTTTTCCAAAGAGATGGCGCGTCCTTTCTGCTCTCGTGGGCTTCTTCCCTTCAGCTGCTCAGTCGATAGCGTAGTCAGTGTTTATCCCAGGCCAGTCCCTGTTCCAGGACCATCCCGGCGCTCCAGGGGACCAGAGGGTGAGGGAGCCCGACAAGCAAAGCACCTTCCAGTCCGGGTGGAGGAGTCAGGGACAGGCAGCGCTTCGGGAGAGAGGACAGGGCGGGGGGCGAGAAGGCACTGTGGCATTTCAGGCAATGGGAACGACGCGGTAGAAGACGCAAAAACACGGACGGGCCTGGGAAAGCTTCCCGAGGGAACCCTGGCGTCGGCGGAGTCCGGCCCAACACGCCGTCGTGACGGCCTCCGGAGGGACCGGGAGCGCACGGGAGCGCCATCGCGGGTTCCACTGTTTGGGCAAATGAGTGGCATTCGCCCAACTCTGTTTTCGGCTGGGGCTTCCCACAAATCTAGGAGTGGGAATTCACCCCGAGCTCCCTCCCCGCTGCCCCCCATCCCTTCCTCCCACGCTGCCACGGCCTGGGGAAGTCCCCTCTCCACGCTGGGGCCTCGTCCCCACGTACCGTCTTTTTGATCAACTGTCTTGACCCAGACACGAAACTCGACACTTTTTCAGTTCCTTCAGAAGACTGTATTCTTACAGAAGCATTAGTGAACGCGAAACCCAAAAAGGTAAACCTAGACATTCCCTCCTTCCATGGTTTTTTCCTACTTGCGTGCGAACCCTCGCTACGCGGGCTCTTCCTCTCTCCAGCTGGTCTCCATCTAGCCCCGGCCTGCTCGGCTCTCCTCACCCTCCCATCCTTTCTCCCCCTGTTAGCAAGGGAAAATGTTGCTTGGTGCAGCCCACACCCAAACAGCTGGGCCAATGCAACCGAGGTCACACAAAGTCAACAGCATCCACGCTCCCTACAAAGCCTCAGGTCAACTTCAGTTAACCCACTTCTGCCGAGTTCTGTTACGTTAAAACCCGGTGCTGAGAAGTGACGGCTGAACCCGGCGGCCGTGGGGTCCACAGTCAGCGAGTAAGGGAAGCCTTCACACAGCGCTAAGCCCAAGTGGGTGTGTGAAGCGGGCGTTGGTGGTATAGTGGTGAGCACAGCTGCCTTCCAAGTGGGTGTGCGAGCCTTTGCCTACTGAACTGCTGGGTTTCTTTTTATCAGTTCACTCCTTTTTGCGAAGCAAGGATGAGAAACACGCCGACTTCCAGAGTCATTTTTAATGACTGATAATACAGTCACACGGAGCTCAGTTTCACGGAACTTACAACTTTGGCACAGAATGGAGATTCTGCCCAAAGAGTGGGAGAGCTGTCCAATCTCGTTGCTCAAGGAGACTATGTCCATTGTCTCCTTAAAACTAAAAACCAGTCAAAACCCCTCATGTGCTTCAACCCCATGTATCAGAGCCTGCTGTGCCTTGTGAACGCTGGAAACCTACGGCTGTGTGACCCCCTCCTTCCCTCCCTGATGCGGCCACAGGAGCCGCTATCAGGGTGAATGTGCATCTGTGTCAGTGAAAATCACAGACCAGAAATACTCAAAACCACAGATTATTACATCGTCCGCACTGTGACATCGCTCTCTCTTTTTGTTCTCTCCTTTCCTGCCTTTCTCAGCTTCAAACACAATCGCCACTGACTGTGTTCATAATCGAGAAAGAAAAGTAATTTTAATCTTATCAAACAAGAACAGTCACCAGGGCCCAACAGTTCGGCCCCAGGACCGTCCCGGCCAAAAGGTGAGCATATGGCGGCTTCACGGCAAGAGATCACAAAACCAGACCCTTTCATCTAACCAGCCGCCTGGTGGCTTATAATTTAATATGCAGAAGTACCTGCTCTTTCCAAAGCTGCTCACCACCCCCAGGGACAACGGAACAGATGTTCGGTCTGTCAGGTGGCCAATGGGAAACTGTCATTTAAACGTCCTCCACTCACCAAAGTCCTTGGCGTCCTTCAGGGCCAAGCAGACACTCGGCTTCCTCAGAAAACTCCCTCCGCCTTCTGACACCTGCCCAGGGTCCCTTCCTTGCCCCCTCGATACCATCTTCCTTCTCTCTCCCATCTCTCTTGTTCTCTGGCAGGTTTCGAATGCCTAGTGAGGGGTCTTACATATAGCGGACGTCCGACACATGGGTTTTTAAACTAATCTGCATTTCTGACTGTCGGTTTTTACGAGCAGACCTCTCCCAATGGGGGTTGATGCCATCTCCCACTTTCCTTTTCCAGCGGCATTAGGTGACCATTAATCTTACCCTTTAAAGCACTACTCACTAATGATGAGTGAGTTGGAAAACACACCAATCTGTCCCCGTTGTCACCGACACGTTCAGGAAGTGGATGTCACTGTCCTAGGGTCCTGAATGTCAATTTTGCTGTTGTTCTGACCCCTGAACCGCACGGAAACCAGCATGTGAGTGGTCGGCACCCGGCTGGGCGCTCGGTGAGCCTGGCGTAGGGCCTTGCTCGCACCCCTGAAGTGACCGGGGCGCATCGGTTCAGGTCAGTTAAATAGGAGCGGCCCTGGATGAACTCAGACGCTGTTCTTAAATCCGATGACGGCACATGAGCCCCGGGGAGGTAGAGTCGTGATTTCTGTTTGACGTCCCCCCCACACAACGGGCAGTCAACGAAGAGACAGAAGCAGACATGCCCTGAGACGAGCCCCGACACAGACTACGACCGCACGCGTGTGCACCACGTGACCCTTGCGGCCGCCTGTTACTCCCACTCAGAGTTTACTTGTGGAATCACACCGGAGCAGTACAACTGGTTTCTCGGAGTCAGACGGTTTCCTGCTTCCGTGGCCGCCCGGCAGGCGCTCACAGCCCACGCCGCGGTCCGGCATCTTCCCGGTCTGGGGCCGGTGCATTTCCGCTGGTCGGCGTCTCCGGGGCCTCTTTTGTTGGCAGACTCCGAGGCGAGCTCATCGGCCCTACCCCCGGGAAAGACACTCTTGGAAACCGAACTCGCTCTGAGTCACATCTGCCTGTCCCCTACGGAGACCGTACAGTGCCACGCGGATTGGTTCTGCCCACCGGCCTCCAGGACAAAGGAACTGACGCTCTCTCGTGGCGACAACAGCTCAGCTTCATCTGGAGAAGGACTCACTCGGCCCCACGGGAATTCAGAGCGAAGCAGCTCTCAGTTCACTGCGCGCGCAGGTCAGCCCACCGACGCGGCCGGTCTGTGCAGCGGGGTGTGGGGGGAAGGAAGGAAGGATCGGGGTGAACGAGCAGCTTACTGGTGCAGAGGAACAGGAGCCGGCTCTTCCCCGAGTGGGCCCACTCCTCGTTCTGAGGTCAAAAGCTCCGCCCCCGCGCTCTGCACACGTGGGCTGTCGAGGCCGTCGCGGCGACGAGCCGTCATCTGTCCCGTCTGTTGCTCGCGGCCCAGAGCGAAAGAAGCCGGAGCACACGGCGCACCCCGTTACTCCGGGAGACTCGTGTTCCCGATGGGGCGACAAGAACTAAAACCTGGGAAGGTTCCTAAGTAAAATAAGGTTGTTTGTACTCGAGTGTGCAGGGAGAGACGCAGGAAACCCGACGCTGCTGCCGACACAGGAGGGTCGCCCTGGGCGGACAGAGCAGGGGGCTGTGGGACAGGAGCGAGAAAGCTGGGCTTCAGGCCAGCAGTGAGCAAAGCCCGCAGTGAGGGTGTCCCCCGGGGCCTCGGGGGTCTTGGGGACTGTGATGCCCCGTCTCCCATCTTCCCGACAGGGAGTGAGAGCCCACCGAGGTCCCTGGCGGGCTCACGGCGCCCCGGGCGTTAGGGGCAGGGCGGGTCTCCACTCCCAGGCTCTTGGTGGCGCGTCTCCAGGTCGCAGGGCAGTGCATGGGGCAGCCGAGGCGGTGGGAGCTTCGGGCCCTGTGCTCGGGCCTGAGCAGCTCCGGCTCGCGGCCACCGCAGGCTCTCCTGCTCCCACGCGGCCGCGGTTACGGACACTAGAGGAGGCCTCAGAGGCTTCGGAAGTAGGAGGGAACTGGCCCAAGCTCACCCGTCGGGGGAAGTGGATTTTGGACCCAAGTCTGGCTGTTCTCAAAGCCCAGCCTCTCCGCTCCGCCGGCAGTCAAGGGTCCCACGGAGGGCGAGGAGGGACGGTGCTCGGACACTCGCGGGTCACGTCCCCGCCGACGAACGCCGCACGACAGAAGAAGCGACTCATGCCCGGTGGCTTCCACGCGGCCCTGCGGGAAGAGCTCCGACGGGGAGCGCCAGGCCCCAGCAGCAGCCCCGAGCCGGAGCCTCACCAGGCCGCTGCCCTACCTCCGCCTGTCGCGTCGGCCGCCCCGTCCCCGTCCCCGTGAGGTCAGGCACCGACCGCGCCTCCTGCGGCTCCGGAAGCGCTCGCCGTCTGCCTCTGAGACGTGTCCACGCAACACACCCTCGAGTCCAGAAAATCCGTCGAACCCCGGCGAGCAGGACCGCTCCGGCCACGGCACGCGACGGCTCTGCTGGGCCCCGGCCGCACGGTCGTGTCTCTGCAAGGCCCCGGGGCGACCCGCCGCCGGCTGTGCTCCGGGAAGCGTCCGGCCGGGCGGATGCGCAGCTCAGTGCGCGCCTGTCCTCCCCGGTCAGACCCCGGGACGCCCCGTCCGCCCGCAGGATGCGCCGCAATCGCCTCCGGCCTCCCGCCTCCCGCCCACCTCAGCCAGGAGGCCTCTGCCCGCACCTGCATCCCTGACCCTGGCGATCGCCACCGCTCCGCGGGCGACATCAGTCCTCGTTAGCCGGAGTCCCCGGGGAGCGAGCGCCGGCACCGAAGCGAGGGCAGCGGCTCTCGGTCCGGGCAACGCTGTGAAGACTGACCGCACCGGCCGAACCGTGAGCCACTTTCCAGAAAAGGCCGATGCTGAGGTCCTTCTGCGGGAAACGCGTCTCCGCGGCCCTCCAGGGAGCTGCTTAGGTGAGCGCGGCCTTGGCCCCCGCGGGCCCCGGAGGAGCCGTAGCTGGACCCGGTGCTGCGCCCGCAGGCCTTCGAGCCCTTCCGTGCCCCTCATCTGAGCCTCACAGCAGACCTGTGAGATGGTTGTCACCGTCCTCAGTTCACAAACGAACAAGCCGGGACTCGGGGTGAATTATATTCTGGAGGCTCCACGCCGCACACATCAAAGCAGACTCAGGCTTGGCTGAGTCCAGTATAGACGCTGCTCTGCCGCCGCTCGTGGGCGCCCCCCCCCCCCCCCGCTGTCCCAACCAGCACGGGCACCAGGTCAACTTAAGGTCGGGCTCACCCGAAACCACCGGGCCAGTCAGTCCCTCCCAGTACGAACGGTGCTCCCCGCGCTCCCTTCCCCTGGCAGAGTAGCTCGTGTACTGTTGGCGACTGCTGTGTGTTTGTCGAGTGAACAAATGACTCCCTTGGTCGGTGACTCACGGCCGGTGCTCTGACGGCCACTTTACTCACCGGTTTCCTCCCACACTCTTTATCCTCTCCCAGTCACAGCCCTCCTGTGGCTCTCCTCCTCAGTCCCCAAACATGCCTACCATCTAGGCTCCTAGAACTTCTATCCCACAGCTCAGGGTCATCCTAATCTTATCACCCACCTTCCCGCTTTGCAGAGACCCACGCCTCGCCTCCTGGTTTTATGTGGATCTAGTTTTTGCCCGCTGCCCTCTCAGGCGGGGACGTATGCTCACAGGTGCTCTGAGTGCTGTGGACTCCTTTCCTGCTAAGCAATCCTTGAATTCAACCTCTTTTGCTTATTCTCCAACGACCACCTTTTTTCTGACCCTTATCACTACTTAGCTGTACTCTTTAACTCAGGAACTCCATACATCTTTCTGAGCATAAATGCAATATGTTGCATTCCCTCCTTAAAGTCCTTCTGTAACGCACAATAATATGGTCAATCAGTCTTGGACAAGCAGGAGAGAATATGCAATGGGAAAAAGACAATCTCTTTAACAAATGGTGTTGGGAAAACTGGAAAGCAACATGCAAAAGAAGGAAAATGGACCACTTTCTTTCACTGCGCACAGAAGTAAATAAAATCAAATAAAAATGCACAAAAATAAATAAAATAAAATAAATGGATTAAAGATATAAATGTAGACAGGAAACCATAAAAATCCTACAAAAGAACACAGGCGATAACTTCTTTAACTTCGGCCATAACAACCTCTTTCTAGATATGTCTTCTGAGGCAACAAAAACAAAAGCAAAAATAAACTATCAGGGGGCGCCTGGGTGGCTCAGTGGGTTAAAGCCTCTGCCTTCGGCTCAGGTCATGATCCCAGCGTCCTGGGATCGAGCCCCGCGTCGGGCTCTCTGTTCAGCAGGGAGCCTGCTTCCCTTCCTCTCTCTCTGCCTACTTGTGATCTCTGTCAAATGAATGAATAAAATCTTTAAAAAAAAAAAAAAAACTATCAGGACTTCATCAAAACAAAAAGCTTCTGCACGTTGAAGGAAACAGTCAACAAAACTAAAAGACGACCTACAGAATGGGAGGAGATCTTTGCAAATATATATCCAGTAAAGGGTTAGTATCCAAAATATATAAAGAATTTCTATAACTCAACAATAAAAAAACTCCAATTAAAAAAATAGGCCAAAGACACGAGTAGACATTTTTCCAAAGAAGACACCCAGATGGCCCACAGACATAAAAGAGATGTGCAACGTCACTCACCGTCAGAGAAATGCTAAGTCAGAGAAATCAAAACTACAGTGAAGTATCGCCTCACAGCTGCAGAACGGCCAATGTCGGTAACACAGTGAGCAACACATCACATATGTGATATCACACACACGTACATGTGCGCGTGCGTGTGTAACGGAACACTACTGTTATCATGCACACATGTACGTGTGCACATGCGTGTGTGTCATGGAACACTGCTGAGCCACAGAAAAGAATGGGATCTTGCCAGCTGCGAGGACACGCACAGGGTTAGAGTGCATTATGCTAAGCTAAACAAGTCAGTCAAAAAAATATACCATATAATTTCACTGATCTGTGGCATTTAAGAAACAAAACAAATGAGCAAATGGGAGAAAAGAGAGAAGCAAACCAACAGACTCTACTACAGAGCAGACTGACGGCCACCAGCGGGGAGGCGAGTGCCCGGGCTCCGTAAGGCCGGGGCCGCGGAGGCGTCGTCAGGAGCACGGGGTGTGGTGCGAGGCACTGAGTCACTACACGCACACCTGAGCCTCAATCACACTGTAAGCTACTGGGATTCGATAAAAACTGAAAAAAATCCTTTCCTAATTCCTGAACACATTGAAGCAACGCTTCCGTTTCCCCGATGACGCGGTACCCTCCACACGCTGCCCCGGGGCCTAGACGCCGGCCACGCAGAGTTGGTCCCATTTGCCCTAAGAGACGCATCGGTGACACCGAGGTGGCCCCGCACCCACACCCCCTTCCTGCGCCGACGCTGCGCTGCCGTCCCCGAGGCCCCGCTGCTGCTGCACCAACGCCGAGCGGCGCCACCTCGCAGTGCGCGTCCCACTCGTGCGTTTTCCTGCTGCCACGGCGACCAAACGTCCCCTCTGTCCCTTTTACCCGGCGACCGGCATCAGTACCCATGTGATCCCCACCGACTGTTCAAAGACGGAAGACGGCCCTGCCGCCCCACGAAGCGACTGCAGTCGAACCGCCACCTCTCTCCCAAACCACCGCCCGGCTTTCGGCCTGGGCTCCTCCTCCACCTCCCTCCTTGTCCCCTTCCGAGCCCAGGCTCCCACGACCACCAGCAGGAGCCGGCAGCGGTCCTTCCCCTGGCCTCGCACCCCGCGTTCCCCCTGGGCGCGGTCGGAAGGTCCTTCCCTCAGCACCGTGCCCTGCGCGCCAGTGTCCTCGGCCTGTCCCCGCCGCATTTCCCTGCCTGCCTTGGTGCCCCGGGCGGCGTCCGGAAGCTGCGCGGGGACACTGCATGCGGCCGCTGCCACAGTGCCTCACGGGGGCCATTTAAATGCGGTTCCCAGCGCCGGACAGTGAATCCCTCCAGGACGGGAGCTGTGCGGGTTTCTCCCCGGCTCGGCGGCAGCCGGCGCGGGGCTGGCCGGAGGCTGGGGCTCAGGACACCTCAGCGGGCAGGAAGAGCCGCAAAGGAAAGCGACCTCCGGCCCGAAGCTCGGGCGCTCCGCGGCTGTGAATTTCATGTGTGTCAGGATGTAAAGGAACTTACGTTCTCACCACACGTCTTCCACGGAGGACAATGTTCCATAAACACTCTTTGGTGTAAATGGAAAACTGATTATATCACAAAAAATAAGTAGAAAATTAAAACGCAGATCATCTTCATAATGTCTTTTACTCCCTTTCCTCACTAGTGACACACAGCAGTCGGGGCACGACCGCTGCTGATCGCATCTGACAGCGCGCCCGCTGTGTCGCTGTTCGCCCGCGACAAGCCCCAGCAACCGGCCACGGGCCACCAAGTGTGGACTCGAGACTCCCTGTGAGCGTGGCGTCGCCCTGAGCGGGGGACCGACGGCGTCGGCTCCGGACACTCGGCAGTTCGCGGCGCATCTGGGTAGAACAGAGACGCCCAGAGCAAGACAGTCTGTGGACACAGAGCCCGAGAGCTGGCCACAGGGACCCGAAGCCGAGCCCAGCTGCGGGCGGAGCGGGGGCAGCTGAGAGCCACGGAGAGCTGGGAGAGAGCAGGCTCCCCCGGGACCCGAGGGCCCGCAGACGCTTCCCGCGCGTGTCTCCTCGTCAAATGCCCAGTCGTCTCCGCCTCTGAGCACCGCCTCGGTCCCGGTCGCACACGCTCTGCTCACGGGTGTTACCGTGACCACTAACACGGCACTCCGAAACGGAGCGGCCAGCCCGGCCAGGGAGTCCCTTTTAAAATAGGGTCACGGGGCGCCTGGGGACTCAGTGGGTTAAGCACCTGCCTTCGGCTCAGCTCATGGTCCCGGGGTCCTGGGATCGCGGCCCTCATCAGGCTCCCTGCTCTGCGGGGAGTCTGCTGCTCCCTCTCCCTCTGCCCTCCCCCCCCATCTCTCCGATAAGTACATCAAATCTTTACGAAGTAAAATAAATAAAATAAGGTCACGGCACCTGGGTGGCCCAGTGGGTTAAGCATCTGAATGTTGATTTCAGCTCAGGTCAGGATCTCAGGGTCCTGGGATCGAGCCCTGCGTCAGGCTCACGCTGGGTGTGGAGCTTAAGTTTCTCTCCCTTTCTCTGCCCCTCTCCCCCCTTTCCCTTCCTCCGTCTCCTACACACTGTCTCTCTCAAAAAAAAAAAAAAAAAAGGTAAAGTAAAATAATAAAATAAAACAGGGTAGCAAGGCCGTAAGAGGGGAGGGATTTATACAGATGCTCATCAGGGGACGACGAACTCATCGCCAGCTGCCAGCCTTCAACCCAGCCTGACAGGCGAATCTCTTGCTTTCTTCACTTGGAAAGGAGCCACGGTGATCTGACAAGTTTCAATTCCTCGTTTGCATCATTAATCCAAGCAATCCCAGTTAACCCAGTTTCATAGAGGACCTACGTGTGAACTGGACTTGTGACATTTGGCCTTATAACTCTGCCCCCTCGGTGTCTTCCTCGGAACACCGGTCAGCCTTCTACCTGATTCTGTGTCTCCTGAGCTGCAATTCTCATCGCCCGAATGAGTGCCTGACAGCTTTAATTTCCAGGGGATTTTTTTCTGCGTCAACAACATAACCATGGGAGATAACCATACAGCTCTTCACAGACCCGCATGGTGGGTGTTACCG
Source organism: Martes martes (assembly GCF_963455335.1). Classification (NCBI taxonomy): domain Eukaryota; kingdom Metazoa; phylum Chordata; class Mammalia; order Carnivora; family Mustelidae; genus Martes; species Martes martes. The sequence continues at coordinate 68,277,283 of NC_137903.1, forward strand.
CCCCTATTTTGCAAATGAGCAAGTGGGCCCCCAAGACTGTGACTTGCCCAAGTACACAGCTACAAGACAAGACGGAAACTTGAATTCACATCTTCTGACCCCCAAGTCCAAGCTCTTCTGACCCCCAGGCTCTTCTGACCCTTCTAAGCTTCTGACCCCCAAGCTCTTCCCAGTATGGTGCAGGAGGCAAATGTCCAATGTTCCAAAAAGTATCATTAGTACTTCCAAATTCCTTCCAGCATGAGAGTTTATGGATGAAACCTGTTAGCATGATTTCATTACATATGTTGGACTGAGAAATCTACAATGTATCTTCTCCTCCAAAAAGTACACAATTCTCCCTAGCCGGGATTTACAGACACCATCAAGGCCGCCGTAATCCAGCCGTTACAGTTGAATTGTTCCATCAAGAGGCCCATCAGGGCAACGAACAAACAAACAATACATCTGATTTATTTGACTAAGTGACTTAAGCACTATGATTAAAACGCTTAAGAGTGAAACAAAGCCACAGTCTTGGCCAAAATAAGTATTACCGCGTTCCTCCAGGGTTACGTAAGATGCCGGATGCCTGTTTACAGACCTCACCGTACCTTCATTAAGCTGCATTTTCTGTGTTAGAGAGTCCATTAAAATATATTTTGGCCATGCGGAAATATTCATATTAGTCCCTTCTGGCTTCCTTCCTATCTCTACACTCTTCCACAATACCCTATTTTGATTTTTTTTTAAGATTTTATTTATTCACCTGACAGAGAGAGAGAGAGAGATCACAAGCAGGCAGAGAGGCAGGCAGAGAGAGAGGAAGGGAAGCAGGCTCCCTGCTGAGCAGAGAGCCCGATGCGGGGCTCGATCCCAGAACCCTGAGATCATGACCTGAGCTGAAGGCAGAGGCTTTAACCCACTGAGCCACCCAGGCGCCCCCCCCCCCCATTTTGATTTTTAACATTAAATTGTTGGATGGATTGTTGCTACGATTTGAGCATTACATACTTATTAAATGTTCACAGAATTCTCCACTTTTCTATGACACTCAAGGTATGTGTTATTTCTTTTTTCAAAGTATGTCTTAAACTGTGAATCTGAATCACTAAAAAGAGAATCTTTGGGAACTTGTAATCTTCCTTTTTTTTTTTTTTTCCTTGACTGGAAGACAACATTCACTGTTTGAGGCAAATTTTCAGCTTTCATCCAACTCTTGTATGGCAAATCTATGTCCCCACGGTAAATCCCTAGAAAGCCAGGGACTGTGGCTTGCTTCTTCAAAGTGCCAACGTTAGTGACAGTAGTTCTGAAGTATCGCAACAAGAGAAAGCTCCTGACTGCCACCCGGGGCCGTTAGCCTCTTGAGCCTCAACGACTCTGTGGAATCCACCAGCTGCTTCTACCGTGCCGCGACTTCCAAGCTTGGGCCCCCAGTGCAGCTAGATTCCAGGACAAGCATCCTCTCTGAAGGACACTGTCCCTTAAAATGCAGACAATCTGGCGTAACCAGGACCACAACTCTCGGGTATATTTAGTGCAGATAAGAAAAGCAGGAAAGGAATTTCTTCACAGTGAGAGTTCCTGCTTCAAAGACAATGGATGACACCCTTACAGAGGAAGTTTGGAAGGGAATGTGTCATCCAGTTGGGAAGGCAGCACCGTGGGGAGAGTGCGGGATAGGGAGTCAGGACACCTGGTTCTCATTCTGCCACTGGAATGTTCAGTCTGCACAACTTTGAGCAAGAGACTCAATTCTCATGAGTCAGTCCTTCTCTGTAAAATGAAGACAGACACCATAATTCCTTCCTTCCTTACTGAGGTGTTGTGAAGATCAATTTAGTTACGGTAAAACATATTATAAATACCATATGCTGATTCAATTAGCATTTATTCCGCATGCATAGCTGCCCTTCGGGATTGCATGAGTACGTCCTTTTAGGATTCCCCACGTGCCCTCAGCTTTGAAGCAGGGAGAGTTGTGAAGCAGGTGTTCGCGGAGCGCCAAGTGGGGGCCCCGTACTCTGACAGGAGCTACAAGGGGTAACAATTAATAAAGAAAAAATGTATATGGTAACCCTAACCTTAAGGACTTCATAATCTAGACATGGAGAAGATACGGATATAAAAGAAATAAATACTGAAAAAATCAAGATGACCTAGATTTAAGGCCACTTAGGTGAGACCTAAGATGATTCATACATCACAGGGGTGAAGGGTGGGTGGTACCAAGGCAAGGCTTTGTGGGAAAATGTCCGCGGGCTGGGTGAAGATGTGGGCATCTGGAGAAACCGAACTAAGGGAAAGCTCCTCCCTTAATTGAGCTGTTCTTAAATTGATTGATGTTCAAAGAAACTGAGGCATAGTAAAATTTTTAAGAGTTTGAGCAAAAATTGATTGGAACTGACCAATATCTGATCTCCAAGGAGCTGTAAGGAGCTGGACAAAAGGAAAGACTTTTATAGACACAGGGGAGTGGGAACAGGGAAATGATGCTAGGGAGGAAAGAAAAAAATTGGGTTGGTTATAACTAAGTTACTCCCCTTCAGGGGATGGCAGGGATCCGCCGGGCAGATCACCTAACCACTTCCGATCGGGTGACTCCTGACGGACCAGATTAAAATTCCATGTCTGGGAGAGCTGAAACCGTAACCAAGTTACCTTTTGGCTTGTAACATGGGGCTTAGCACGCACGGCTCCGTTTCGGACCCGTCGTCTTATTTTTACTAGAGAAGAACGACAAAGTAACAGGAGAGACACCAAATGATGGGATCCAAAATCCAGACCCTGGCACAAGGGCTGCTCTCTTCTTAGACAGAGGTGGACATGGTGGCAAACGTATGAGGAAATGTGGTCAGTGAGGCCTGCTGCAGGGTAGGATAGAAAACTCTAGGTGTTTTGGCCGACGAGCCTGGTTGAGGAAGGGCCTTTGACGAGGAACCACAGTGACACACCCGTGTGTGCAGGTCAGGAAAGAACGTCTTACTGGACCACATTTCATGCTGGCAAGTATCCAAGTCTTTAAAAATGATGAACATTTTTGAGTCTGTAACATGTACAAAATAAGTACACTTGCAAAGATAAAATCTTTACAAAAGTCCTCTACTTTGGTAGAATGCCCCATGCGCTAACTTTTTATGTCTCCAGTTTCCAGATGATAAAATCAACGCATGAGAGCAGTGGATTCACTTGCCCACATAAGCGGCGGACGTTCAATCTTTTTTCTCTTTTTTTCTTTTCGTGAGCTACTTGTTCATTCAAATGCTGGTGCCTTGCAACACGTTCAGGGCAGAAATGGCTAAAATTGGGGATCCGTTCTGTAATTCTGTTTTTTCTATGAACTGGAATGGAATCCCCATCGTTCTCTTTTAGCAACAGAACACTTGAGAGCTAAACGTGTTCATTGTGGGACGTGCAACGTCCACTATAATCTTGGTGTGAAAACCACCGTAAAGCATGTCAAAAACGTTGCGAAAGGCAGGAGCAAGGATCCTTCTCTGGCACCAAGCACATCCCTGGCAGCAAACTAACTGGCTTTCTCTAGCAATCTTGCAACGCTCGGGGCTGGGACCCCAGGGAGCACCAAGAAGACGGCTGTTGGACTCCTTGGGAGGCTCAGTCAGCATTAAAGACGGCTGGATAAAATATGGTTTTAACAATTGTGACATTGTTTTTAAACATCGCCTTGAGTTCCAGCTGGCAGCTCTGAACATTTCTGCCTCTGTTTTCATCACAAACTGCAAATCTTCCAATGTCGAAGGTGAACCACTGGGCCCCCCGACCGCAGCAACTCCTCTCCCTGAAGGATGTGTGCGGGCTGCACGAGCCTGAGCTGCCCACAGGATGGGGACGAGGGGGCCGCAGCTCGGAGCCTCATGAGACGACATCTTCTCATTCCGTTTGACCCAGACTCTGTTTCTCATCCCTGGAGGTCCTGTTCTGTTCCAGAATGTGCTCGTAGGTCATGGTGCAACTGAGCATGGCTGAAATATTACTCAGGAAATAGATGTGCTTTTCTGTTTTTGTTTTGGTTGCTTAGTTTTGTTTTTGGAGAAATGTTGAGGGGTTTGTAGAAACTTTCTGATTTTGCTAGGAAACATCTTAAAAATGAGTAACATCGAAAAGTGGGGAAATTCGGACAGTAGGTCTTTAAGGCAATGTCTACTTCCCCCAAGACCAGACCAGAGGAGACATTAAATTTTCAAAATCCTGAAATAGGATTTACTACAATCCCAAGAAGTCCCCCATTCAGGCTCTTTGTTGTTCGCTTATTTCCTTCTGTGCTGTAAGCCTCTCAGTCACAGGCAGCTGTGGGAAAATGGACCTCGTAGGCAAAATGCAGCCCCTCACTCAGCTGAATTAAAAGGTTCTGGGGCTCCCAATGCCTGCTCAGACTGTGCACCTGCAGAAAGGGAGGGGGCAGAGCAGTGAAGGCTGAGTCATCACCGCAAGTAAAAAATAAGCAAAAAATGAGGAAAAAGATTAGAAATGACAGAGAATGCACACAACAGTAGCATAAACCAACCACGTCTCCAATACAACAGCCCGCCAGGGGGTCCCCCACTACACTCTGTTCTGACTCCAGGAGTGGAAGGAGACGATTTGGAAATCATCATGAGGAAGGAAGGGGAGGTTCATTTCTGGAGATTAGGTGTGAGGACCACTGTTGTAGGCAGGCCCCAGAGAAACACTAAATTCCATGAAAGATGCAGGGGAGGGAAGAGCAGAGATGATTCCTAGAGATCCAGCCGGAACTTCTTATGTTCAGTGACACCTCTGAGGGAGAAAGCTGGTGTTTCAGACACTTCCTGTTCCTTGCTGGCCTCAGCTGGAAGATTTCAGAGGCTGCTCTGGCTCGGAAGCACAGGCCCCTTCCTCTGCCTATGCCCAAGTGTGCGGAAGGGAGCAGTGATCACATCACCCGTGGCCCATGCCCACGTCTCCATGGTTTCAAATGATCTATGATGATAATAATCCTCTTTGTGTGGATTGTGCAATCACCTCAATACTCCATTTCCATGGTGCAGGTCGCGGTCACCCTTTACTTTCGCCCCCAAAATAAATGGCCAGGCCAAAGTGTGCTGAGAGGGAACAACCGAGTGGAGAGAGAAGTGGATTCCCTGGGAAAGTGAGCAGACACCGTTGTGGCAAATTTGGAAGAGGGGCCTCAGCTGTGCTTTCCGCTGGACAAGAGCATCGGCTCATAGGGACCTTGCATAACACAGGACGGCCGCCCGTCTCAGCTTGCCCGATTACCCCTGTGTCAGCACCGAACGTCTCTCCTCTCTCCGGGGGATGCAGAAAGGCCCAGCAGCCATGGAAATGGAAAGTGAGGGGGAAAGTACAAAACCCATACAACAGCCCAAAACATCAGACTGAAACTACTCCGTTTCTGATGTCAAATGACAGCCACACGGGTCACCCACCTGCTGGGGCGGCTGCTGGTGCTTATTTCCCCATGATGCCGCCTTAGTCTGGGCCGTTGTCACAGCCGCTGTCACAGAATGCCACCCGCCGAGTAGCTTACGAACAACAGAAAGCGACTTCTCGCGCGTCCTGTGCCAGGGGCCCGGATCGAGGCACTGGCAGTTTCTGCGTTTGCTGAGAGCCCGCTGCCCAGGTCACAGACGGGGTCTTTTCTGTCCTCACGTGGCCGAAGGCGAGAGGGAGCCCTCCTGGGGCTCTTTGCTAAAGGCAGGAAGCCCACTGGGAAGGGCCCGCCCTCACCACCTGAGCACCTCCCGACGGCCCTGCCCTCATACCGCTGCCACGGGCAGAGGCTCGATGCGTGAGTTCGAGGGGGACACAGACATGCAGACCACGGAACGGCTGGTGCCGGGGCCGTTACCTGCAGCTCACCACGCTGGATCGGTCACTGCTGAATTACTCCGAGCGACTCGTGAGCATTCCGGCGCCCGGTAATCACGAGCCTTAACAGTCCCCCTTTTACTTTGCCCCTGGATCAATTACCGTGCTTTTTATCAGAATAAACCCCGTTTAATTTTTTCACATTGTGACTAATGTGATCCCATTTTCTAAGAGATCAGGTAATGAAAACAAGAGTGATTCCAATACCGACTGCAGCGTGACATGGAAACTGCTAGAAAAGAAGGTTAAACGACTCATATTTTAAGGACAGACGGAAGGACAGGCGCAGTGGGGCTGGGGGCGCCGAGTAACCCGTGCGGAGCTCAGTACACCAGCCGCAGGAAGAGCCTGGAGCTGGGCGCGGCAGAGGGACGTTGAGGGTGAAAGGCTGACGCGGAGACCAGATCTCGTACGTTCAAGATGAGGCAGGCACGCTTATCTCTCAGCGAAGAGCCTTCATTTTCTCCAGGTCCCTAAAAGGACGCCAATGCTCAGTTGACAAAGCAACCGCACAAATGAGTAGACATTGTCCCATCTTTCTCTCAGCGTCACTGTGAAACCGGGGAGTTACGTGTTCTGACTCGGGCTACAACCAAAGTGCCTATTGTTGAAAAAGAGAAAATTTTCATGACAAATGTGCTGGCCCCCTGGAGTGCAGACCTGACTCCGTCAGTTCTTACCAATGACCGTGCTTTCCACCGTTAATGCGGTGTAGAGTCGAACGGAGGCAACTGAAGGTGTTCTTTCTCGCTCTCCAGAACTTTGGTTTGAAAAACGAATTTTCCAAACATTCTCTTGAATTCTGTGAAGATTTTAAAGAAACCACAGAAAACGGGAAAAGATTCTTGATCTCTGAACACAAAGTAGACTGAGCAAATCTGCCTATTTTGGCAGACATGGCAAATGTAAATCTTGGTCAATTCCACTCAGTCTCTCCACTTCTCACAGAAGAAAGTGGAAGACTTAGTCGCTCGTGCCCTGCGCCCCGGGTACACGGCGCTAAGAGCTGACGTGGGTCACTTGTCTGTGACGCTGGGGCTCTCGTCGTGGAAGTTTCTCCTCTGAGGAGTTTTCCACTTGCCTCGAAATGCGCAGGAGCCGCCGATGATGTGCTGCACGGCCACGGAGCGGAGAGCCTCCTCCCGCGTGTGTCTGCAGGGAGCTGTCGCCGTCGCCGTCGCTGTCACGAGCAGCCCAGTACCTCAACGCCTTTTGTTCCGCTCTCCCTCAGCGACGCTGTGGACGTGGCCGTTGAAAACCATGTCCGGGACCCTCTCCGTGTGCTTCCTTTTAAGAAGCAGAGGGTCCCTGCGCCCCCAGGACAGCGTGGCCAGGTGAAGCGCTGTCGGCGGCCGCTGCTCTTCCAGCCCCCGCGCCCGAGAGAGGACGTCGTCACGTGCGTGTTCCGTGTCACCCGTGAGCTCTGTGAGCCTGAGCATTCGGGACGTCCCCAGCCATTTCTCCATCAACAAGCAGGTGACCCTCAGCCAGCCGGCGGGGAGTCTGCCGCGGCGAACGGGGCTGTCGGATCCCCCGCGCCACCTCGGGCTCGGTGGCCGGAGACCGCCGCAGGCCACAGCGATGACCGGAGCTGGTGGCGCGCACGTGGCCGCAGGGGCCGCTGGCAGACACCCGCGGCGCTGGGGCTGGGGCTGGCGGCCAGGGCCAGGGCACGCTGGTGACCTCCAGGCTCTGCGTTTGGCGAGCCCGGCAGTGGCTGCTGGCTTTTGTCGCGGGAGCGCGGCTGCGGAGGCTCCCGACAGAGGTCAGGCTGAGAGCACGCAGGCGCGTGGCCGGAAGGCCAGTGACAGGGGAGGGGAGTCACGCGGGCCGGCCACCAAACATGGGCCACACGAGCAGCTGCGGGGGCCGAGCCATCCGCCAGGGCCGTGGCGTGAGAGCGGGCAAGGGCGCGCGTCTGCCGTCGCGGTGCTCGTCCTCGCGGCTTCGGGGATGAACTCTGCGGCGTTTGTCTGCGAAGCAGGCCACTGGGGACGGTGGCAGCTGCTCCTGGCAGCCCCTGCTTTCCTCCTTGTCCCCAGCTGCCCGCGGGAGCCGCCGCTTGGCCAGGCTGGGTGCGGCGAAGTCGGAGCGGGGCCTTCTCTGGAGCCCGGGAGGGCCGCGAAGCCCGGGGCTTGCCTCGGTCCTCCGGCCGGTGACGGCCGCTCTGCGCGGGGCCGCTCCTTTCTGGTGCCGAGCAGGGCTGGCTGGGGAAGGGACGATGCGGGCCAAATGCAGTGACTTGTCTCTCCTTTGGGGGCCACCCTAAGGGCGTCTTTGTTCCACGATGCTCTCCAGTTTCTTAAGTCGATGCCAGGGCTCTCCCGGCGCTGTTGTCTCCGCAGGGGGCTCCCTAAGTGTCGGTCCCGGCCGGGGCGCAGGGGCCGGGCGGCCTGCGTCACTGTTTCTCGCCCCAGCTGAGCCCTGAGATGACTGCAGGTCCGGCTAAGAGCTCGACGACAATCCCAGGAAAGACCGGGAACCAGAGGCAAGGGCGAGGCTGTGCTGATCCACAGAAACCCTACAATAGCCATCGTCGCAGCGGCCAGGTGTGCGGTTTGTTACGTGGCCACAAACAACGGAAACAATGTCCAGTCTCTCGAAGCTCCTGCCGCGGAAGTCGCTCTGCAGCCCAGCGCGTCCCTCTTTCCCTGGAACGGGGGGACGCCCCAGCGCTCAGCTCCAACCGCCCACCCGTGCTCTGAGCGCGTCTCCCCTGCCTCCCCGGGGCCTCACCCCACCCTTCAGTCCCTGCCTCTTCCCCGACTCTGCAGCGTCTCCCTCTCTGCCTCCAGGGTCCAGTTCAGCGTTCGAGACGTTCTGGTGATAACCGCGCCCTCGCCTGGCATGTCCCCCTCGTGGCTTCTCCAGCCGGTCTCTCTTCCTTCTAAGCTGACCTCCTTAAAACAATCCTCTTCATTTCCTCAGGTCCCATTTGCAAACATCACGCTGCCCCTACGGGAGAGATTTTCATTCCGATTTCCCAGACTCCATGAACTTCAGCGCAGGGGCCAGCGGTGTGTCCCACTGGACAGCCCAGCTCCCTCAGACCTGGCGCACTCAAAGCTGAGATCCTCCTCCTTCCCAAACCCGGTGTTCCTCCCGCTTCTCCTTCAGGAACGGCCCAGCATTTACAGTGCCGGAAGCCCTGCGGTCATTCTCTCTCTGTCACCTTGCGTCTGTCCTCACGAGCACCAAGCTAAGCTCCACCCACCTCCTTCGGCCGCCATCGCTCCCAGAACTCCAGGCTTGCCTAATTCCTCACAGTCTCCTGAACAGACTTTCCAGAATCCCTTGCTTCTGGGATTTTTCCATGCTCCTTTTGGACTCCATCCCCTTCCCCAACGAACTCCTAACTTTCTCAGAGGTTTTCCCCTAAATACCCCAGACTGCGTTGGGTGCCCCCACTCTGCACTACCCCCACGTAGCTTCTTGGGCTTATCCTTATCATAGAACTTATCACGCCACGTGGTAATGACTTCATTTTGTTTGTCTGGTATATTTTATAAATATATTTTGCTCACTGTTATGTCCGCACCATCTAGGTCAGTACGTTTCACAGCAGTCACATAATAAATGTTGATTTGTGTTTATAAATAAGTGATAGGCTATGTATTAGTTTTTTAGGGCTATCCTAATAAATTACCACAAATCTGGTGGCTTAAAACAACAAAAATATATTCTCTCCCAGGTCTGGAGATCAGAAGTTGGAAACGAAGGTGCCAACGGGGTCGTGCTCTCTAGTGGAAAATCCTTTCTTGTCCTTCCAGCACATGGAGCCCCTGGCATTCCATGGCTTGTGGCAGCCACGTCGCATTCTCTAACTCCACCATGACTCCATCTAACCCTTCACATGAACGTCTCCCGTGTGTCTCTGTGCCTCTTCTTTTCTGTCTCCTATGAGGATACACATGGTTGGGTCTAGGAGTCACCCTAGTCCAGGATGAGCTCAAGATTCTTACCTTAATCACATCTGCAAGTACCCTTATTCCCAATAAGGGCACATTCTGAGGTTCTGGATGGACACAATTTCAGGGGTCCTCTATTCAACCCACCACATTCTACACCCTGGCCTCTGACTTCATGTCTGTTCCCTGTGAAAATATATTCACTCCATCCCCACATCCCCAAAGTCTTAACTCATGAACAACATCAACTCTAAGTCCAAGGTCTTCTATAAATATCATCAGTTCAAAAGTTCCCCGGTTCCATCACCCAAATCCTGAGTCAGGTATGAGCGAGACTCTAGGACCCATGCATCCTACAGCAAAATTCCTCTCCATCTGTGGACTTGTGAACTAGAAGACAGACTATCTACTTCCAAGACACGATAGTGGTGTAGGTGTAGGGTAGACATTCTTACTCCAAAAGGGAGAAATTGGAAGGAACTGGGGGATCACTGGCCCAGTAGAGTTCACCACCCAGGGAGGAAAACTCCTTTAGGTTTCAAGACCTGCGAACTGTCCTCCGTGCTTAAGGCTCCTGCCTCTGGTCACACAGCTGACTCCATCAGCTCCTGCCCCCACAGCAACCCCACTGTCCCCTGTGCTCCCAGGAGCTGCTCCCGTGCCCTGAGTCCCTGGACTTCCATCTCACTCCTGCTCCGTGAAGAAGAGCGTCTGTGTGCAACCCTGCAGCTCATGTCCGATTTACTGAATTTTGAAAAGCTGACGACCTTTTTTTTTTCTTTAATTCTGTTCAGTTACTGTCCTTCCCGTTACAACTTGGAAGTGTTTCTGCTGGCATTCCCAAAAGCCTATGGTCCCCCCATGTATGTCAAAGGGATCCATTCATTTAAAAAAGATTTCCCCTGAATAACCGCATTCCTATCCCAGAATCCTTCTGATGGCTAATTGGATCCAAGCCACATACCTGATCTCTTCAACAAAAGATTGTCCAGCCATACCCTTGGCTTTCTCTCCAGAACACTTTTACTCAACAGTGAACTTCTTAATTTCAGCATCTTTCACAATCTGAATAGTTTGAGAACCTCTCAAATCATCAAACGTTGGTTCTTTTTTGTTTTAACATTTTCCCCCTCAATTCTCATTCTTCTCTCATTTGACTATAAGCAACCAGGGGAAAACAGGCTGCAACTTTCATACTTTGCTTGGAAATCTCACAAAATATCCAAGTTCAGCATTTACAAGTTCTGCTTTCCAACCAACAGTAGAACGCAATCCAGCCAAGTTCTCTGCCACTTGATAAAAACAACAGTTTTTTTTCTCCAGTTTTAAATGATATGTACCTCATTTCTTGTTCAACATAGTATTAGAAGTCCTAGCAACAGCAATCAGACAACAAAGAGAAATAAAAGGTATCCAAATTGGCAAGGAAGAAGTCAAACTCTCTCTCTTCGCAGATGACATGATTCTTTATATGGAAAACCCGAAAGACTCCACCCCAAACTACTAGAACTCATACAGCAATTCAGTAATGTAGCAGGATACAAAGTCAATGTCCAGAAATCAGTGGCTTTCTTATACACTAACAATGAAAATACAGAAAGGCAAATTAGAGAATCGATTCCATTTACTATAGCACCAAGAACCATAAGATACCTCGGAATAAACCTAACCAAAGAGGTTAAAGATCTGTACTCGAGGAACTACAGAACACTCCTAAAAGAAATTGAAGAAGACACAAAAAGATGGAAGACCATTCCATGCTCTTGGATCAGAAGAATAAACATCGTTAAAATGTCTATACTGCCCAGAGCAATCTATACTTTTAATGCCATTCCGATCAAAATTCCACCAGTATTTTTCAAAGAGCTGGAGCAAATAATACTAAAATTTGTATGGAATCAGAAGAGACCCCGAATTGCTAAGGAAATGTTGAAAAAGAAAAACAAAACTGGTGGCATCACGTTACCTGATTTCAAGCTTTACTACAAAGGTGTGATCACCAAGACAGCATGGTACTGGCATAAAAACAGACACATGGACCAGTGGAACAGAGTAGAGAGCCCAGATATGGACCCTCAACTCTATGGTCAAATAATCTTTGACAAAACAGGAAAAAATATCCAGTGGAAAAAAGACAGTCTCTTCAATAAATGGTGCTGGGAAAACTGGACAGCTATATGTAGAAGAATGAAACTTGACCATTCTCTTACACCGTACACAAAGATAAACTCGAAATGGATAAAAGACCTCAACATGAGACAGGAATCCATCAGAATCCTCGAGGAGAACATAGGGAGTAACCTCTTTGATATCAGCCACAGCAACTTCTTTCAAGATACGTCTCCAAAGGCAAAGGAAACAAAGGCAAAGATGAACTTTTGGGACTTCATCAAGATCAAAAGCTTCTGCACAGCAAAAGAAACAGTCATCAAAACAAAGAGGCAACCCACGGAATGGGAGAAGATATTTGCAAATGACAGTACAGATAAAAGGTTGATATCCAGGATCTATAAAGAACTCCTCAAACTCAACACACACAAAACAGATAATCATATTAAAAAATGGGCAGAAGATATGAACAGACACTTCTCCAATGAAGACATACAAATGGCTACCAGACACATGAAAAAATGTTCATCATCACTAGCCATCAGGGAGATTCAAATCAAAACCACATCGAGATACCACCTTACACCAGTTAGAATGGCCAAAATTAGCAAGACAGGAAACAACGTGTGTTGGAGAGGATGTGGAGAAAGGGGAACCCTCTTACACTGTTGGTGGGAATGCAAACTGGTGCAGCCACTTTGGAGAACAGTGTGGAGATTCCTCAGGAAATTAAAAATAGAGCTTCCCTATGACCCTGCAATTGCACTGCTGGGTATTTACCCCAAAGATACAGATGTAGTGAAAAGAAGGGCCATCTGTACCCCAATGTTTATAGCAGCAATGGCCACGGTCGCCAAACTGTGGAAAGAACCAAGATGCCCTTCAACGGATGAATGGATAGGGAAGATGTGGTCCATATACACTATGGAGTATGATGCCTCCATCAGAAAGGACGAATACCCAACTTTTGTAGCAACATGGACAGGACTGGAAGAGATTATGCTGAGTGAAATAAGTCAAACAGAGAAAGTCAAGTATCATATGGTTTCACTTATTGGTGGAGCATAACAAATAATATAGAGGACAAGGTAGATGGAGAGGAGAAGGGAGTTGAGGGAAATTGGAAGGGGAGGTGAACCATGAGAGACTATGGACTCTGAAAAACAACCTGAGGGTTTTGAAGGGGAGGGGTGGGAGGGTGGGGGAACCAGGTGGTGGGTATTAGGGAGGGCACAGATTGCATGGAGCACTGGGTGTGGTGAAAAAACAATGAATACTGTTACGCTGAAAATAAATAAAAAATTTAATTAAAAAAAAAATGTTGGGTATCCATCCTTTCGGATGGCTGCGTAGTGGTCCGTTGTGTATATGGACCACGCCTTTTTTTTCCATTTGTCTGTTGAAGGGCATCTCATCAAGCAGAGTACGTCAGTTATCATATGGTCTCACTTACCTGTGGAACATAAGGAATAACATGGAGGACACTAGGAGAAGGAGAGGAAACGTGAAGGGGTGGGGGGCGGGAAATTGGAGGGGGTGATGAACCATGAGAGACGGTGGACTCGGAGAAACAAACTGAGGGTTTTAGAGGGGTGGGGAGTGGGGGATGGGTGAGCCTGGTGGTGGGTATTAAGGAGGGCATGTAATGCATGGAGCACTGGATGTTGTACATAAACAACGAATCTTGGAACACTGCGTCCAAAGCTAATGATGTATTTTATGGTGACTAACATAACACAATAAAAATTATTTAAAAATAAAAAAAAAATGATATGTACCTCATTTCCATCAGAGATCTCGCCAGAAACACAATCAACTTTTGTCTTTCTACCAACAGTCTCTTCAAGGCAGTCTGGGATATTTCTATCATGTCTCCCCAAACTCTTCCATTATCTAGTCCTAATTCTGAAGGAATCAGGAATTCCTAATTCTGCTTCCACACTTGTAGGTATTTGTGACAGCAGCTCTCCACCACTTGGGACCAAACACACACACACACACACACAAACATTGTAAGGTTCTAGAAGAGAAACAACCAATAAGACATATATATCCTGATACTCTGCTGTGGTCAACAGGCAGAATTTCTTCTAGATTTCAAAGAAATCTCAGTTTTGCTCTAAAACCTCCCAATTGATTCAATAAAGCCCACAGATCATCAAAGATAGTCTTTAAAATCAACGGACTGTGGATGTTAACCACAACTACAAAATGCCTTCATGGTACCACCAAAATTCGTGCTAAATTAAATAACTTGAAACCATAGCCAAGCCAAGCTGGCATATTAAGCAGGTATGTCACTAGTGAGGCAGGAGGTAGCACAGAGGATTTAGTTCTCTCTGAACTGGTCATTTATATGATAACATAATAACATGAAGATATTGACTCACAACATGAATATGTTAGACCACAATTCGATAGAAAACATACTTAAAGAGAACCATCTAGGGAAATGCAAACTTTACGATTTCCTTCATCAAAGAATAAGAGGACCCCACAGAATTATCACATATTAGCTATTGTTATCAATTTGCACTGTTTCCCCTGGCTGGTGAATTAAAAGAAGCAAGGAGGATAGGGCAAAACGAGGGGTCAGCCCCCGTTCTGTGCCTCAGTTGCTTGAAATAGGGCCCACATTAAAATGTTACATTCTGGGGGGCACCGGGGTGGCTCAGTCGGTTAAGTGTCTGCTTTCAGCTCAGATCATGATCCCAGGGTCCTGGGATCGAGCCCCATGTCAGGCTCTCTGCTCAGCAGGGAATTTGCTTTTCTCTCTCTCTCTCTCTCTCTCTCCGTCAAATAAAAAATAAAATTAAAAAATAAAATAAAATAAAATTTTACATTCTGAGATGGGAGAGAAGCAAGATGGCAGAGAACTGGCAGACCGAGATGACATCAGGTTGCAGGAGTTCAGCGAGATTGTTATCAAACCATTGGGAACACTTACAAACCCAACAGGAGATCAAAGAGAAGAACGGCAGCAATTCTAGGAACAGAAAATCGACCACTTTCTGAAAGGTAGGACGTGCGGAGAAGTGAATCCAAAAGCACAGGACGATAGACTAGGGGAGAAGGGGCCGGCTCCCGGCAAGCAGAGGAGCAACGGAGCACAAAATCCGAGCGTTTAGAAGTCTGCTCCACTGGGGGATGTTGCTCCAGAGGCTAAGCGGGGGTGAAGCCCTCACCCGGACAGTGTGGTCTCAGGTCCCACGGGGTCACAGAAGGATGGGGGTGTCTGAGTGCAGCAGAGCTCCCAGGTATTAGAGCAGGGAAGCCGGCTGCAGAGACAGAGCCGAGGAGTGAGCTCTCAGCTCCGGGTTATTTTAAACTGTGATCCGTGGCACGGTCAGGCCACTTCACTTTGCGCAGTGACCCCACAAGTAGCAGATCCAGGGAGACCCGCCGAAAGAGCAGAGCAGCAGGAATCTGCTGGGTTTGGACACCAAATGGGGCCGTGTGCCAGAGACAGAAATGCTCAGTCACAGGCTGGGGGAGCTCAGAGCGTGGCCGGAGACCAGGGACACAGGAAGGATTGATGGCTTTTCTCTGAGGGCGCACTGAGGAGCGGGGCCCGAGCCCTCGGCTCCTCTGGCTGGAGACTGGGTGGCCGCCATCTTCATTCCCGTCCTCCAAAGCGGTACAGAAAGCGCTCAGGGAACAAAAGGTCTGAGCGGGAACCCGAGCAGATTGCTTAGCCCAGACCCTGGCAAGGGCGGTGCAGTTCCGCCCCAGGCAAAGACACTTGAGAATCATGGCAACAGGCCCCTCCCGCAGAATATCAGCAAGAACATCCAGCCGAGACCAAGTTCACTGATTGAGAACTGCAGAACTCCAGAGCTAGGGGAAAGCAACATATAGAATTGATGGCTTTTTTCCCATGATCCTATAGAATTACAAAGTTAAATTTATTTTATTTTATTTTTTCTTAACTTTTCTCTTTTTAACTTTTTTTAAACTACTTTATCTTATCAATACCTTTTCAAAAATGCCTTTTTAAATTTTCACTGTTATACTCCTATTTTATCCCTTCATTGTATCTAACCTTATTTTTTGTATACGTATAGGGTTTTTTTTCCTTTAAAATTTTGGGATGTGGTTTCTTCTAATAGATCAAAATATAGCTTAAATCTAGCTTCACCCTGATCACATCCTCTCCTTTTTTTTGTTCCAACCAACATCTCTTATCAATTCATTTTTTAGAATCTTTTTTAATTTTCATGTTTACAACCATATTCCATCCCTTGATCATGTTTACCCTTATTTTTGTAGATATATAAGTTTCTCTTTAATATTTTTGGAGGTAGTTTCTTCTAAGAGACCAGAATAGACTCAAAATCAAGTGGGTGGCTCTGTTCTATTCACCAGTCGAATATATATTTTTTTATATTTTTTTATTTTCCCCTCTTTCTTCTCCCCCTAGTTTTGGGTCTGTCCTGATTTGTTTAGGATATACGTTTCTGGGGTCTTTGCCACCCTTTTAGTATTTTACTCTCTCATTCATATATTCTTATCTGGATAAAATGACAAGGTGGAAAAACCACAAGAAAAGGAGCAAGAGGCAGGACAAACAGCTAGCAACCTAATCAATATGGACACTGGTAATATGTCAGAACTAGAGTTTAGAATGATGATTATCAAGGTGCTAGCTGGGCTCAAAAAAGGCATGGAAGATATTAGAGAATCTCTTTCTGGAAAAATAAAATCCCTTTATGGAGAAATAAAAGAACTAAAATCTAGCCAAGTTGAAATCAAAAAAGCTATTAAAGAGGTGCAATAAAAAACGGAGGCTCTTACTGCTAGGATAAATGAGACAGAAGAGAGAATTAGTGATACAAAAGACCAAAGGATGGAGACTAAAGAAGCTGAGCAAAAGAGAGACAACTACTGGAACAAAAGGTGGATATTTGATAAGTGATACCATAAGATGAAATAATATTAGAATAATTAGGATCCGAGAAGAAGAAGAAAGAGAGGGGCAGAAGGTATATTGGAGCAAATTATAATAGAGAATCTCCCTAACTTGGCAAAGAGAACAAACATCAAAATGGAGGAGGCACAGAGAACTCCCTCAAAATTAATAAAAATAGGTCCACACCCCATCATCTAATAGTAAAACTTACAAGTCTTAGTGACAAAGAGAAAATCCTGAAAGCAGCAAGCGACAAGAGGTATGTAAAAGACAAGAGGTCTGTAACATACAATGGTAGAAATATTAGATTGACAGCAGATTTACCCACAGAGACCAGGCAGGCCAGATAGGACTAGCATGATATATTCAGAGCACTAAATGAAAAATATATGCAGCCAAGAATACTATATCCAGCTAGGCTGTCATTGAAAATAGAAGGAGAGATAAAAAGCTTCCAGGGCAAACAAAAACTAAAAGAATTTGTAAACACCAAACCAGCCCTACAGGAAATATTGAAAGGGGGCCTCTAAGCAGAGAGAGAGCTTAAAAGTAACAGACCAGAAAGGAACAGAGACAATATACAGTAACAGTCACCTTGCAGGCAATACAATGGCACTACATTCATATCTTTCAATAGTTACCTGAATTTAAATGGGCTAAATGCCCCAATCAAAAGACACAGGGTATTAGAATGGATTAAAAAACAAGACCCATCAATATGCTGTCTACAAGAAACTCATTTTAGACCCAAAGACACCTCCAGATTTAAAGTGAGGGGGTGGGAAACAATTTACCAAGATAATGGATATCAAAAGAAAGCTGGGGTGGCAATCCTTATATCAGATATTTTAGATTTTAAGCCAAAGACTATAATGAGAGATGAGGAAGGACAATACATCATATTTAAAGTGTCTGTCCAACAAGAAGATCTAACAATTTTAAATATCTATGCCCCAACAAAGGAGCAGCCAACTATAAAAATCAATTAATAACAAAATCAAAGAAATGCATTGACAATAATGCAATAATAGTAGGGGACTTAAACACTCCCCTCACTGAAACAGACAGATCATCTAAACAAAAGATCAACAAGGAAATAAAAGCTTTAAATGACACACTGGACCAGATGGACATCACAGATATATTCAGAACATTCCATCCCAAAGCAACAGAATACACATTCCTCTCTAGTGCACAAGGAACATTCTCCAGAATAGATCACATCCTGGGTGACAAGTCAGGTCTCAGCCAGTACCAAAAGACTGGGATCATTCCCTGCATATTTTCAGACCACAATGCTCTGAAGCTAGAACTCAATCACAAGAGGAAAGTTGGAAAGAACCCAAATACATGGAGGCTAAAGAACATCCTACTAAAGAATGGATGGGTCAACCAGGAAATCAAAGGAGAACTGAAAAAATTCATGGAAACAAATGAAAATGAAAACACAACTGCTCAAAATCTTTGGCACACAACAAAGGTCCTGAAAGGAAAGTATATAGCAAACAAGCCTTTCTCAAGAAACAAGAAAACTCTCAAATACACAACCTAACCCTACACCTAAAGGAGCTAGAGAAAGAACAGTAAAGAAAGACCAAATCCAGCAGGAGAGAGAAATAATAAAGATCAGAGCAGAAATCAATGAAATAGAAACCAAAAGAACATTAAACAGATCAATGAAACTAGGAGCTGGTTCTTTGAAAGAATTAATAAGATTTATAACCCCCTGGCCACATTTATCACAAAGAAAAGAGAAAGGACCCAAATTAACAAATCATGAATGAAAGAAGAGAGATCACAACCAACACCAAAGAAATACAAACATTTATAAGAACATATTATGAGCAACTCTACGCCAGCAAATTTGAGAATCTGGAAGAAATGGATGCATTCCTAGAGACATATAAACTACCACAGCTGAACCAGGAGGAAACAGAAAGCCTGAACAGATCCATAACCGATAAAGAGATTGAAGCAGTCATCAAAAATCTCCCAACAAACAAGAGCCCAGGGCCAGATGGCTTCCCAGGGGAAATCTACCAAACACTTAAAGAATTAATACCTAGTCTCCTGAAAATGTTCCAAAAAACAGAAATGGAAGGAGAACTTCTAAACTCATTTTATGAGGCCAGCATTACCAAAGACCCCCATCAAAAAGGAGAATTACAGACTAATATCCTTGATGAACACGGATGCAAAAATTCTCACCAAAATACTAGCCAAAGGATCCAACAGCACGTTAAAAGGATTATCTACCACTACCAAGTAGGATTTATTCCTGGGCTCCAAGGTTGGTTCAACATCTGCAAATCATTCAGTGTGATACAATACATTAATAAAAGAAAGAACAGAACCATATCATATTCTCAATAGATGCTGAAAAATTATTTGACAAATACAGCATCCTTTCTTTATCAAAACTCTTCATAGTGTGGGGATAGAGGAAACATACCTCAATATCATCAAAGTCATCTAGAAAAACCCACAGGGAATATCATTCTCAATAGGAAAAAACTGAGCGCTTTTCCCCTTAAGGTCAGGAACATGGCAGGGATGTCCACTATCACCACCACTATCCAACATAGTACTAGAAGTCTTAGCTTCAGCAATCAGACAACAAAAAGAAATAAATGGCATGCAAATCAGCACAGAAGAAGTAAAACTCTCAATCTTTGCAGATGACATGATACTTTATGCAGAAAACACAGAAGACTCCACTCCAAAACAGTTGGAACTCATACAGGAATTCAGTAAAGTGTCAGGATATAAAATCAATGCATATAAATCAGTTGCATTTCTATACACCAACAGCAAGAGAGAAGAAAGAGAAATTAAGGAGTCCATCCCACTTACAATTACACCCAAAACCATAAGATACCTAGGAATAAACCTAACCAAAGAGGCAAAGAATCTGTATTCAGAAAACTATAAAGTATTCATGAAAGAAACTGAGGAAAACACAAAGAAATGGAAAAACATTCCATGCTCTTGGATTGGAAGAACAAATATTGTGAAAATGTCAATGCTACCTAAAGCAATCTACACATACACTGAATGCAATCTCTATCAAAACACCATTTTTTTTCCAAAGAAGTGGAACAAATAATCCTAAAATTTATATGGAACCAGAAAAGGCCCCAGATATCCAGAGGAATGTTGAAAAAGAAAGCAAAAGTTGGTGGCATCAGAATTCCAGACTTCAAGCTCTATTACAAATCTGTCATCATCAAGACAGTATGGTACTGGCACAAAAACAGACACACAGATCAATGGAACAGAATAGAGAGCCGAGAAATAGACCCTCAACTCTATGGTCAACTAATCTTTGACAAAGCAGGAGAGAATGTCCAAAGGAAGAGAGACAATCTATTCAACAAATGTTGTTGAATTGGACATCCACATGCAGAAGAATGAAACTGGACCATTTTCTTACTCCACATACAAAAAATAGACTCAAAATGGAGGAAAGACCTCAATGTGAGAAAGGAATCCATCAAAATCCTTGAGGAGAACACAGGCAGCAACCTCTTCAACCTCAACCACAGCAACTTCTTCCTAGGAACATCGCCAAAGGCAAGGGAAGCAAGGGCAAAAATGAACTATTGGGACTTCATCAAGATCGAAAGATTTTGCACAGCAAAGGGAACAGTCAACAAAACCAAAAGACAAGTGACAGAATGGGAGAAGATATTTGCAAATGTCATAATAGAAAAGGGCTAGTATCCAAAATATAGTAAGAACTTATCAAACTCAACTCCCAAAGGACAAATAATCCAATCAAGAAATGGGCAGAGGACATGAACAGACTTTTCTGCAAAGACATCCAAATGGCCAACAGACACATGAAAAAGTGCTCCACATCACTGGGCATCAGGGAAATACAAATCAAAACCACAATGAGATACAACCTCACACCAGTCAGAATGGCTAAAATTAACAAGTCGGGAAATGACAGGTGTTGGCAAGGATGCAGAGAAAGGGGAACCCTCCTACACTGTTGGTGGGAATGCAAGCTGGTGCAGCCACTCTGGAAACCAGTATGGAGGTTCCTCAAAAAATTGAAAAAAGAACTACCCTATGACCCAGCAATTGCACTACTGGGTATTTACCCTAAAGATACAGATATAGTGATCAGAAGGGGCATGTGCACCCAAATGTTTATAGCAGCAATGTCCACAATAGCCAAACTATGGAAAGAACCTAGATGTCCATCCACAGATGAATGGATAAAGAAGAGGTGGTATATATACAATGGAATACTATGCAGCCATCGAAAGAAATGAAATCTTGCCATTTGCGACGACGTGGTTGGAACTAGAGGGTATTATGCTTAGCGAAATAAGTCAATCGGAGAAAGACAAGTATCATATGATCTCCCTGATATGAGGAAGTAGAGAGGCAACATGGGGGGTTTGGGGGGGGTAGGAAAAGAACAAATGGAACAAGATGGGATTTGGAGGGAGACAAACCATAAGAGACTCTTAATCTCACAAAACAAACTGTGGGTTGTTGGGGGGTGGAGGGTAGGGAGAGGGTGGTTGGGTTATGGACATTGGGGAGGGTATGTGCCATGGTGAGTGCTGTGAAGTGTGTAAACCTGATGATTCATGGACCTCTATCCCTGAGGCAAATAATACATTTTATGTTAATATAAAATAATTTAAAATAAATAACTAAAAACTTTACATTCTCTACTTTACTGCCAGAATACTGCAGCTGAAGCATTCCTTTAAATTCTAACATACCAGTAGGAAGAGCATTTCCATATGTCTCAAATTATGGTTGGAAGTACTGAATAATAATGGTACTTGTAGTTACTAGAACATTGCCTTAGTGTGCTGCTCTATATTTTAAGGTGGTTTTCTAGGAGTTTTCCTACAAATTCTTTGATTTTCATTTGGTTATCATCAGTTTAAAATATGGGCTACATATGTGTTCCTGATAGAGTTAAGTATCGGCAGGACTATGTGGAAGGAGACTTTGACAACATTAGGGGAGGCCACTCGTCACTCAGGGGAAGCCAGCCAACTTCCCTGAAAAAAAAAGAAAAACAACACACACACACACACACACACACACACACACACCCCAAAACAAAACCAGCCCCTTCCTCCAGGCAACTGTGTATAGTTCAGTGCCTGACTTCAGCTGCATTGGCTCAGAAAGTCCACGTCCTCGGTGTCCTGGGATTGATTTAGCTGAAGAAGCCGAGTGAAGGCTAATGAAGCTCACAAGAAAACAAATTTATAAAGCCAGAATATCAAAGTATTCATGTAAAATAAAACCACACTGAGTGAACTAGATGTGGCTTCCACCCGACTACCCCTGCCTTCGCAGAAAAGCTTCCTGATCCTAATCAAATGAGATCAAGGGGAACTGAAGGAATCCAACGCTGAGTGGACTTAAGGCTTCGCTGGACTATTGCTTCCACTTCTGCTGCAGGGATTTGCCTGACAGAAGAACCAAAGGCTTGCGTTTATCCATCTAAACCCCTCTTTCCCAGAAAGAGCTTGGATAGCCCGTTGCCAATACCAAGATCCTGCGCTCTGCTCCCATGTCACTACGGTGGTTGACTTTCACGTACAATCTAACTGACATATTCTTCAGGGACATTAACTTTCTCAGTGTGGTTACAGTCGATGGTCATGCTGGTCTGTGAGCCAGTCGTTTCCTGGAGGACGGACTAGTAGTCATTATAATGAGCACATGCCCTTCATAGCCTCCTTGAGTTTCAGGAGATCATTTGACTAGTCCCAACCAACAAACTTCCCGTGGAATCTACAAGTGTGTCACTTGTAGATTGGAACATTTAAATTCCAGTGTGAAACTCTCCTGAGTTTCCCTTTATACCCAACTATAGCTCTAGAAAAGGTCTGCTCCAGGTGCCAAGAGAAGGAACACTTACCAGTCCAACCACAGCCCCGATGCATGTACGCTCTGATGCGTGTATATATATATATATATACCCTGAACTGCCACAGAAGACCCATTATTTCAAATATTTCTGCACAATTATGATTGTTAAATAATCATTTTATTATTGTTAAATAATCTGAAACTTTCAAATCAAGCTTCAGCTTCGTTTACAATGTTCTTCTATCGTGAGGACTAAGAAGGGTCTGTGTCTATGCCCAATTAGTATTTTATTTGTCTGTTTGGGGTCCAAAAGATCAGTAAAGATTAGTTCCTCCTATCTTAGATGTGACGTGGTTCCCTTCATCTCCAGCCACTAGACTTGGCCATCAACCCTAATCCTCAAACACCAGGAAAGGTGTCCCAAATCCTGATCATATCGGAATTTCTCCTCCAACGAAGGAAAACTCTGTGCATGCAGATAAGTAAGAGGGGACACTTGAGAGTCTCTCTCCCTTCTCCTCCCCCTGATGGCAGCTCAGCACCACCATCTTTTTCTCCTCTGTGACAGAAAAACAAAACAAAACAAAAAAACGGGGAAGAAACTTTGGAAGGAACTTTCAGATCCAAGACTCTAATTTTGCTATAGTTGAATCAAGATACTGCTTTGACATTTTTTTTTCCCCAAGAAAAGTTCAGCTCTCTGTATAGATAAAGGAAGGATATGAGGCATTTTGGTTAAAGTACTCAAGACCTGTGAGTACTACAGAAATGTGATCTCTCACTTTTAGGGGCTTTCAATTCATAAGTCAGAAATGCAATCAGGATGTATTTCAGGGGCACCTGGGTGGCTCAGTGGGTTAAGCCTCTGCCTTCAGCTCAGGCCATGGTCCCAAGGTCCTGGGATCGAGCCCTGCATCGGGCTCCCTGCTTGGCAGGGAGCCTGCTTCTCCCTCTCCCTCTCCTCCTGCTTATCTTCCCTCTCTTGCTCTCTCTCTCTTTCTGTCAAATAAAGAAACAAAATCTCAAAATATATATATATGTACTTCAGTGTATAATTTTCAGTGTGATTGTATTTGAAGTTGTAATTATATAAGGGAATTAGCATCTCCTTTTAGCTCCTTGCTTTCCTTTGAGGTGACTTACTTACATGCTCCAGAAATTAAGGCTATAAATAACAATCACCACAGAAGAGAGGACTGCTGGACAGAAGGCCTTGGGGACATTGCCACCAAGTCACCAAGTCCTTCCTCTGTGTCTCTGGTCAGCATCCTGCGGACGCTGGCAACCAGCACAAGGCCCACCGCCTGTCTCATTACCATGCTGTGGCCTTTAAGAGATGAGTCAAGGGTTATTTTAACCAATTCCTAGGGATTTGTAGACTAAACACTATTCTTTCATGACGACAATACAAATTTAAGGGTAGAGTGGGCCGGAGATACAGAAAACCTTGAATTACAAGGGCAATTGAAAATCATCCAGACGGGGCCTCTGCATGGCTCAGCTGGTTGAGCCTCCAGCTCTGGGTTTTGGCTCAAGTCAGGACCTCGAGGTCATGAGATCAAGCCCCACATTAAGCTCTATGCCCAGTGGGGAGTCTGCTTGAGAGTCTCTCCATCCTCCTTCCCCTCTGTCCCTCCCCCACCACTGCTCGCCTGTGTGCACTCACATGCTCTCTCTCCCTCTCAAATATATAAATTTTTAAAAATTATTTATTTATTTATTTATTTGAGAGGGAGAGAGAGCACGAGAGAGAGTGAGCATGAGTGGGTCGGAGGGGAAGGGCAGAGGCAGAGAGAGAAGCAGGCTCCCCACTGAGCAAGGAGTCTCACGCGGGACCCGTCCCAGGACCCCCAGATCACGACCTGAGCTGAAGGCAGAGGCTTCACCGACTGGCCACCCAGACAGACGCCCAATAAAATCCTTTTTTTTTTTTTTAAATCATCCAGACTAGTCTCAGCCCGTAAGAAATCTCTGCAGTGCCCTTGATAAAGTGATGTGTTAAAGGAATCTTGCCTTCAAAGCAACAGTAAACAACCGTAATGGCCATGATTTATTGAGTTATTATAAACTAGGGAATGCGTCCTCACCAAAATCCTGTGAGAAAAATAACTTTAGTGCCTCCCTTTTACCAATGAAGTCCTGGAGGATTAGAAAAGCTGAAGAATTTCTCTGAGACCTCATATTAGTCAAAGCCCGCTCTGGCACTTTCTAAATTTCATGATTATAACCCTTACCTGACGTTGCTCCTAACAGATAACTATTAAAGACTTTGAAGGTGAAAGTGATATAATGAGGCTTTTGTTTTAAGAGATAACTTTAATAGCATAGAAAGAAGAGAGTTCACATAAAAAGCCAGAGAAAGCTCCACCATCAAAATGGGAGAGAAAACCAAACTAACGTATCCTATCAAAGTCCAGGTGAAAAACCAAATGGAAAACAAAATTTGCACCAAGTCTTAAGATGAGAGTTTAACAATGGGATGAAGAGACCTAACTGAAACAATATAATTGATTTTTGTAATTCACACGCCTCTATATTTCCCATTGACCTCGTTTCCCTACCTGGTATCACTCCTGCTCATCCCTGTAAACTCCGCGTCCGGCATCAGGCCCAGTGAGGCAGACGCAGGATGCTGTAAGCTGACTAATGACTCAGCACGGCCTTCAGTTCTCTCTTGTTCTTTGGTTGTTCGATGTTTCTTTTTAAAGATTTTATTTATTTATTTGACAGAGATCCCAAGTAGGCAGAGAGGCAGGCAGAGAGAGAGGAGGAAGCAGGCTCCCTGCCGAGCAGAGAGCCCAATGTGGGGCTCGATCCCAGGACCCTGAGATCATGACCTGAGCCGAAGGCAGAGGCTTAACCCACTGAACCACCCAGGAGCCCTGATTTTTTTTTTTAAGCAGCATTCTGTTCACTTCAAGGAACCTAATATTGAAGCATTACTCTGAGTAAATATTAACTCACTTATATTTCTAAATGATCTTCATTTTATTTTAATCTCCTAACTGCCACAACTGCTGCGTGAAAGACAGGTATTTTCTAACAATTCAGCTTCAGGACCTTCTTGTTGATGACAACAAATAAGTTGGGAACATTGATAGAAAACAGGAGACACTGAGAATTCTCCATCTGAGCCATGGGGCAGCCTCAGGTCGCACCAAGGCCCAAGTTTTCCAAGGACTTTATTTACTTTACTCTATTGTTATCCCTCAAACAGCTGAACAAGTCAGACTCTGAAGGGTTGTTATACATCCTTCTCAAATGTATATATCAAAGGAAACTAAACAATCGTAAATAACTCTGACCAGAAACGAGTAATAAAATTCCTGGCATATACCTTTTTACATGAGGTCAGTATCATCACCTTCATTTTAGGAAAGAAAAAGCAGAAGCATCACCTTTCCCCATGATGCACAGTGCATGCACTATGAACAGGGAATCGGCGTGGTCAAGTTTACTACCGAAGTACGGCGATGATCTTGCACGGTATTGGCATCTACTATTTGGAAAGAAAAACTGAACAAATGCACACTCTCAGGACAGAACCCAGCCAAAGCTTTTGGAACCACTATGAAGTTGTGAGTCAGTCGACTCACATCTAAGTAACAATTTTGATGTTGCAGGCTGCTGCGATATCTTATAAACCCAGAAAGAAGAGCAGAAGATTGTTTCTGTGACTGATGTCTTCTGAGACCCACAGTGCCCTAAGAAAGAAACAAAGTCCTCTCCAACACTTTCCACTAAGAGGTCAAGGGTATGAAAGACTTTCTGGAACTGTTAGTTCAGCTAGGAAACGTTTGACCTCGTCCTCATGAACTGCTTGTTCTGTTGTCCTCACGTTTTAAAGAAAATATTTGCTTTTCCTAAATGAGTCCAAAAATAAATGGTTTATTGACCTGTTAAACTAACTAATAAACTTAGCAAGGAAATATTAAAAAAAAAGAAGAAGACTTGAACAAGTAGTGAAGATACCTATGCGGGAATTACCCCTTCGAAACCCTTGCCGCATTCACGTGGGTATGAAGGAAGTCACCACACGAGTACAGGAAACCACAGCCCCATGTGACCCCAACCTCGCCGTCCCCACGGCCTCAGGGCCTCACACCCCCGTCAGTCGGCTGCTGCAAGTACATCGCGACCCCCGCTGATCGGTCCAGGGTAGGTAACTGCCTCACACCGGTGAGTCTGTTTCTTGGATTTCTTCATGTACTTGGGACAAAATTAACCCAGTCCCTTTCAGGCGACCAACACTGTAATGTGTAAACTAAAAAACTGCCCACAGTTGTATTTTCTCATCCGTGGAAAGACTGACCTGTGCTGAAAGAGGAGAAAAAAGGCTGATGTGTTGAGGGGAAAAAGCAGAATTGAAAGAGAAGGAGCCCTGAGCACCTTTCGGTCTTCAAATACAGGGTCTCCTAAGGGTGTGATGCCTTCAAGCCCTTTAATGGTTTTTTGTTGTTCAGCTTCCCCTCGTGACCTGTTAGATAACCCAGCATGTTTGCAATACACTCTCCTTTCAATTTAACGCATTTGCAAGTACAGATTTTGTTGAAGTGCGGAGAAACTTCAAATGGTTTTGAAATACAAAGTTCAGATTTTGTTCTCATCTCTCTACTGTAGAGACCAGGCCTAGGGAACAGCCATCGTCTCCAATATTGCTGGTCATGGTGGCAGAGGGAAAGAAAACGTTGGAAAGTCTTACTTTGTTTAGCACTTGGGGGTCAGAAATAGTCCCAGACCACCCAGCTACCAAGGCGCCTGCAAGCGCAGGGTGAGAACGGGGGACGTTGGGGAAATACCTCTCATCCCCACCACACCCATACCTCAGCACTGCCAGCCTGGGAGCTGGGATTATTTCTGTCAACTACGCTGTGGACTGAAACCAGGAGAAATCGCTTGTGCTGCTCACATTGTTGTGGGCCACAGAGGTTCAGCCCCTCAACCATCTGGTCAGTTTTGCTCAGTAACTCAGAACTAAGGTTTGCTAATTTAAAAAAATAAGATGGTTTCTGCTTCTTTTTTTTTTTAATTTTTTATTTCTTTTCAGTGTAACAGTATTCATTGTTTTTTCACCACACCAGTGCTCCATGCCAGATGTGCCCTCCCTAATACCCACCACCTGGTTCCCCCAACCTCCCACGCCCGCCCCTTCAAAACCCTCAGGTTGTTTTTCAGAGTCCATAGTCTCTCATGGTTCACCTCCCCTTCCAATTTCCCTCAACTCCCTTCTCCTCTCCATCTCCCCTTGTCCTCCATGTTATTTGTTATGCTCCACAAATAAGTGAAATCATATGATAATTGACTCTCTCTGCTTGACTTATTTCACTCAGCATAATCTCTTCCAGTCCCATCCATGTTGCTACAAAAGTTGGGTATTCGTCCTTTCTGATGGAGGCATAATACTCCATAGTGTATATGGACCACATCTTCCTTATCCATTCGTCTGTTGAAGGGCATCTTGGTTCTTTCCACAGTTTGGTGATTGTGGCCATTGCTGCTATGAACATTGGGGTACAGATGGCCCTTCTTTTCACTACATCTGTATCTTTGGGGTAAATACCCAGTAGTGCAATTGCAGGGTCATAGGGAAGCTCTATTTTTAATTACCTGAGGAATCTCCACACTGTTCTCCAAAGTGGCTGCACCAGCTTGCATTCCCACCAACAGTGTAAGAGGGTTCCCCTTTCTCCACATCCTCTCCAACAACACATGTTGTTTCCTGTCTTGCTAATTTTGGTCATTCTAACTGGTATAAGGTGGTATCTCAATGTGGTTTTGATTTGAATCTCCCTGATGGCTAGTGATGATGAACATTTTTTCATGTGTCTGATAGCCATTTGTATGTCTTCATTGGAGAAGTGTCTGTTCATATCTTCTGCCCATTTTTTAATATGATTGTCTGTTTTGTGTGTGTTGAGTTTGAGAAGTTCTTTATAGATCCTGGATATCAACCTTTTGTCTGTACTGTCATTTGCAAATATCTTCTCCCATTCCATGGGTTGCCTCTTTGTTTTATTGACTGTTTCTTTTGCTATGCAGAAGCTTTTGATCTTGATGAAGTCCCAAAAGTTCATTTTCGCTTTTGTTTCCTTCGCCTTTGGAGACATATCTTGAAAGAAGTTGCTGTGGCTGATATCAAAGAGGTTACTGCCTATGTTCTCCTCGAGGATTCTGATGGATTCCTGTCTCACGTTGAGGCCTTTTATCCATTTCGAGTTTATCTTTGTGTACGGTGTAAGAGAATGGTCGAGTTTCATTTTTGTACATATAGCTGTCCAGTTTTCCCAGCACCATTGAGAACTCATAAAGCAATTCAGTAACGTGGCAGGATACAAAGTCAATGTCCAGAAATCAGTGGCTTTCTTATACACTAACAATGAAAATACAGAAAGGCAAATTAGAGAATCGATTCCATTTACTATAGCACCAAGAACCATAAGATACCTCGGAATAAACCTAACCAAAGAGGTTAAAGATCTGTACTCGAGGAACTACAGAACACTCCTAAAAGAAATTGAAGAAGGCACAAAAAGATGGAAGACCATTCCATGCTCTTGGATCGGAAGAATAAACATTGTTAAAATGTCTATACTGCCTAGAGCAATCTATACTTTTAATGCCATTCCGATCAAAATTCCACCAGTATTTTTCAAAGAGCTGGAGCAAATAATCCTAAAATTTGTATGGAATCAGAAGAGACCCCGAATTGCTAAGGAAATGTTGAAAAGCAAAAATAAAACTGGCGGCATCACGTTACCTGATTTCAAGCTTTACTACAAAGCTGTGATCACCAAGACAGCATGGTACTGGCATAAAAACAGACACATGGACCAGTGGAACAGAGTAGAGAGCCCAGATATGGACCCTCAACTCTAAGGTCAAATAATCTTCGACAAAACAGGAAAAAATATCCAGTGGAAAAAAGACAGTCTCTTCAATAAATGGTGCTGGTTTCTGCTTCTTCTCCAAGAAAACACCAAATGGCCGGTAACGCCAGAGCTGCAGCAGGCCCCTGGGATGGGAAGCCCCTGGGACGGGAAGCCCCCGGGATGGGAAGCCCCTGGGATGGAAGTCTGGGGGGCTCCCTCAGAGCCTTCCTGAGGGCGTCCAGGCTGGATTCGGGGAGGGATCAGAGTGGGTCTGGGTAGGGTAGAAGTTGGGAGGTCAAGAAGGCAAGGGTGAGGACAAGGAGTGGATCCCCGTCACCACACTGGGCCCCCAGGTTAAGGACATAAAGATCAAGTCCCTGGAGGGGATCTATACCTTCTCTCTGCCCATCAGAGAATCTGAGATTACGGACTCTTTCCTGGGCGCATCCCTCAAGGATAAGGTTTTGAAGATTGTGCCTGCATGAAAGCAGATGGTGCTGCCCAGCAGACCAGGTTCAAGATGTTTGTTGCCATGGGAGATCACAGTGGACACGTCGGGCTGGGTGTTAAGTGCTCCAAGGTGGTAACCACTACCACCCATGGGGCCACCATCCTGGCTGAGCTTTCCATGTGGCAAGCCTACCGTGGGAACAAGATCTGCCCACCCAAAGCTGTCCCAGGCAAGGTGACTGGCCGCTACGGCTCTGCCCGAGGGCACCTCACTGCGTCACCAAAGGTATGGTCTCAGCCCTTGCGCCCAAGAAGCTCCTGATGATGGTCAGTGCTGAGGACCACTGTAGGGCGGTCACTCAGCCAAGGGCGGCACTACCACACTGGGCAACTTTGCCACAGCTGCCTTCAACGCCATTTCCAAGACCTACAGCTGTGTCACCCCTGACCTCTGGAAAGAGACCGTGTTCACCAAGTCTCCCTATCAGGGATTCACTGACCATCTTGTAAAGACCCACACCAGGCTCCTGCTGTGGCCACCACACAGGTTTATACAAGAAAAATAAAGTGACTTTATGAATAAATAAAATTCAAAAAAATGAATGTTTTAATTAATGAGTTTTCTATTTATTTGAATGAAGCTAGTGATAAGGTTAAACGTGAAAGGAAATTGTTTCATTAGTTTTTGTGTTCTGTTGCCAAAGTGTTTAACATGTAGACAACACATGGATGCTAAGGTTGAAAATTGTGTAAGACACACAATTAGCATTATTTTGGAATCTGGAAGACAAGAAGCAACCCTCCATCCACCCAGCCAATCCACATTAGACATAGAATGTGAACACAAAATAAAACTTCGTGTTTAAAAACGTTTTGAAGTCTTTTGTTACTTCAACAAAATCTACACTTTCTAGCTTATTTGGAAACAAGCTATTACCGAGGCCGGAAGAACGCTAGCAGTGACAAAACATCAATAAAAGTGATGTTACACCCAGAAGGCAATTACAACCCAGAAGGCAAATGAGGTCCCTAATGAACTTTCACATATCAGAGAAAATGCTAGAAAAAGGATGTTAGTAGGGGGGCCTTGATGGCTCAGGCCCTTAAGTGTCCAACTCTTAATTTCGACTCGGGTTGTGATCTCAGGGTCATGGGATCAAGCCCACACGGGGCTCCGTGCTGGGTGTAGAGCCTGTTTGGGATTCTCTCTCTTTCTCC